>NC_051193.1:61070091-63570091 GCF_015220075.1 Falco rusticolus | reverse complement strand
TATTGATACTTCACAGAGATATTTAAGCTGCAAACATGAAGCCCTGATTTCCCAGGGGGCCATGCCCCTCTCTATTTCACTGCTCTGCTTCCCCCAGGGTGAATTCCTGAGGCGTCCATATTAATAGGTAATCAGTCACAATTCATTTATTAAACAGCTAGCAAGGTTTATCAGCCTGCCCTGATTAGCCGGAAGAAGCCACTGAATTCCTAATTTATTTATGGAAATGTAAGTGTCTTTTTGAATTCCATTCATGAAAGACAGGGGTGCCATGGGTCTGGCACAGTGAATTCTAGCAGGGAAGCAGCAGGCAACCCGGAGACTGAGGACTTTGCAGCTTCAGCCCGGGAAATGCACTATGGTGACCCTGGCGTGATAGATAGATTCAGGGCCAGAACCTCACACGAGCATTCAGAAGCCAGCTCTTCAGAGAGCAGGAATTGCCATCCCTTGCAACTAGAGAATTACCATCCTGATGGCTCAGGGTGTGGACGGGCTGAAAAAAAGTTCTCTAAACAGAGCAGGTGATGTGGTGAAACTGGGTCAAAATAACAATAAAAAAAAACCAGAAGCATTTTTAAAAGTCCGAATAAAACATTCGGAACAGTGATGAAAACAACTGCCAGGTAACACTAATATATGCATTTGCGTATGAAGCTCAGCTTTTTGAAAACTGCAGACTGTTACAACCTTTTGCTATAATCATTTCAACTGATTTTAAAATACAACAGACACTGTCACTGTACTTTCAAACTGAGACACGGAAGCTCAGTGATACTGCTGGATTACCAGAAAGTGAAAACAGCAAACAAATGAAAAAGTCACTTTTCCATTGTTTTAAACAGAGAAATGGAGCACCCAGTAAAAAACAGACCTTGAAGTGAAAAGACTTATACATGCACTTAATACATCTTAAGGTAATTAAGATACAGCTTCAGATAACATAAAGCTTATATACAGGCCTCTGAAGGTTCAAGGCTATCACTGGTGAAAAATCACTTTCTTTTTATCCCTTTCAGCTGCACAGAGATCTCTGAAACTCATGTTCACCTGAATTCTACCCACCATAGCTACTTCACCATGTAACAACTAGGAAAGATTATAGAAAATGTTTGTTTCCTTTTTTTCTCCACACAAATTTGTGCCAAGTAACTTTCACTGTATCCCCCCCTCTATGTTTAGTGACTTTTCTGAACTGCTCAACTGGGAAGTAAACATAGGGATTGTATTTTTGAAGCCTCCAAGCAAGCAGGATGTCCCTCAGGCAGATGCAAAGCCAGAAGAGTATTTTTAATTCATTTTTTCCTACATTACTTGTATCTCAAAACTGACAGGGTTTAACAACGTACAGCGTTATATGGAATATAGACATAAACATGTTTAAACATACTGAGAGCACTTCTGTCACACTAATTCAGTATGCCACTCCATAATATTGTATCTAACGGAAATTATTTCACTTCAATCAGAATTACTTGAAAAATTATTTCAAAAAGCAAACAAAAATCTTATGTAGTTTAAAACTGGCTACACCTATGTTTACCCTCTGAATTTGCAAGCACAAGCTCAATAGTTGCATACAAGGGTTTAATTCACTTAAGATCTCATTACACAGAAATTTCACTAGTGTATAAAAACCCATATAAAATCCCCATTTCGACTAAACTAGCACAACCCATATCCTTAAATAAAAAAGATATGATTTCCTCTCAGATGACAGTGGTCAGACATGAAAAGATATAGTACGTGCAATAAATACATCCAAAATGCTAGGAGGAATGAGTGTTCAAATTCATCTATGACCAGAACTTGTGTGTTGCAGGTGTTTGCAGTCAGGGATGGCATGGGGAAACAATTCCTGGAAGAAGCATCTTTTCAGTGCCTGAAAAAGTAATCAATAGCTTAATCGTTATTAGTTTGTGTTTTATGCAGACAAGGGTAATTCAGCAAATTTTTCCTACTACAAAAAGTAGCTCCAAGAAGAAGGGGAAAAAAGAACTTACAGGAAAGATTTCTCAGTACCTTTCCTCCATTGCACAAGGACTTCCACACTGGCACAGCCGGCAGACATCACAGAATTTTACAACAGGCCCAAACATCTAATCAAGATGTAGCTCTCAACAGGCAGTTTCTCCAACCCTCATTGCTCAGGGAACTGCAAATGCTACCAATGAAAGTAAAACCACCTGTTCCCCTCCTCAGTCTAGCCATACCTCACCTTTTCCCCCTTCAGCTGTAAATTCACAACTGATTTCAAGTGAGGGCTTTGCAGAGTACACAAGACAGAACTCATCACAGACCAGGACACTCGTGCATGTCCTTACTGGGGAGCACACTGAGCACCAAACTCAACATTATTTTCACTCCCTCAATACATAAGTTCCTTACCATACAGAAGACTACAGCACCATCCGTAATGGACATCCAACCCATGCTGCCCAAAAGTATTGGAGAATATAAACTGTAATCACATTGCACTTATTTCTAGTCTTCACAGGTGGTATTTCTAGTTATTTCTAGTCTTCGCAGCTTTCAAAACACAACCAAGTGAAAGCAATGCAGCACTGGCTTTCTGAAACCAAAGACAATTCCTCCAGGTGATGCAAACTGTTGTCATTCATGTCAGTAGATGTTCCTTCTCTGGTTCTGTTTAAGACATCAGAGTTTTGCACTGAAATTATTACACAACGCTGCTTATGTCAGCACACACACCCAATGAAAGAGCTTACCTACTCAACTGCCTTGCATTCATATCTACATGTCAACTCCCCACATGTCACCCGCTAGCTTCCCAAGCCATCAGCCTCCCAAGCCATCGGCTTCCCTCATGCAATGCACTGTCAGTACAAAACCACACATTTGGAAAAGCAAAACTACAAAACAGTACAAGAATAGAATTTAGTACTATAACAGAGAACGCATCATTACAATCTTTTAACTACTTGACTCACTTTCAAACTAACCATTTTAAAGGGCATTTTAATATAACCAAGCCTGATACAGAATTCCCAGTTGAACTCAGCATGATACTGCACATGCGCCAAGGCAGAACTGAGACTGGTGTTCCTGTGTAACACCCAAAGGAAGGGTTTGGAAATAAAACCCTGAAGTATCATATAGGTATTCTTTCCTTTCTAAATGCCACTTGATGACAAATGCCTATTACTCTGCTGAAAATTACTGTTCATACTTTCATCCTCTCCATTTCCATACATTTCATCTAGTCATCCATCTTACACATTTATTTCTAATGCTCCTGCAACAATGCCCATATACTTCTAAGGTTACTACAGTAACCAACTGCATGGCTACAATAAAGGCTGGGATAATTATTTCCTGTCTTTCTTGCACACACATGCAGTGCTGATAACATCACACTTCTAGTGACTTACACAACGAACTTCACAAACCACACACACAAAAATAATTTCCTACGCTACTTAAATGCTGTAACTTAAGTGACAATCATTTACACCCAGATCAGAACACAATTCAGAAAAAAAAATGAGAATCTCTAATTGACACTGGAGAAAATTAGACACTAATTGCATTTGCTGTATTTTGCTGATGACAATAGGATAGTATTTGCCAAAAAAAAGTATTACGAGTTCTTTAACGACCAACAGGTTGTTAAGACCTTTGTCATGCAATTCATTGTAAACGTAACATTTCCAACTGCAGAGAGCCCTCTAGAGCTACCACAGGATAACAGTTCAGCAGACCACCGGGAGAAGGGCACCAACACCACTTTATTGCAACACTTGGGCTCTTCACAGATTCGCCTCCAGCTATCAGATCAAACCTGATTTTACCAGGTTCAGTAGAACAGAGATTAAACCCTACAGTCACAATTTCGGACTAACGTCTGTTGAATTGCCACTGAACCTAAAAAACTAAAATGTAACGATAGGTTTCAGAGACATTGTGCAAGGACTTAAAAGACAGACTTGTATTAGTTATGAAACAGATCTTTGTAAAATCACCAAATATCTGGAAAGCCAGATTTTACATGACAGTGTATACTCACACCAAAATAATTGGCACTTTGTGCAGTTTAAACGCTATTTGGATATATGTCTCCTAGCACAGAAAGCTCTCCATAAGGAAATGCTCTATCAGTGTAAAATAATTTCGACACAGAAGATATATTCTGCTGAACTTTATCACAATAAGCTTCACCAGCTTTCACTACAAGTGCTCAAAACAGAACCCAAGCAAAATCTGTTTAACTGGTTATTAGACACTTCTCAGTTGCCACCACTCCTGCGCCTGCACTGTAGCAACCCATCAGTAAAAATACCTCCTTAAAATTAAATTATGAACTGACAATCTCTACTTATGCAGCACGGAGTTTCCTATTCCCCTCTCCCCAATTACAGTAAAGAGTTGTAACATAAATCACAGGAAAATAACTGAACTGTATCCTTTAGCTCTACTGTCAAGACTTACAACTGTGAGAAGCAGTAAGCACAACTTTATTCTCTCCTCATTGTGATCAAAAATTTCTGCAAGAATAAAATTTCTGAAAGAATAAACCCACCCATTTTCTCAGAACCAAAACCCATCAATACATAACATTTTGGGACTGACAACTGAATTACAGCATGCCAACCACAGGTTTGGTTCCACATTTTAAGAGCTTAAGTTAACCACTGAAAGTTATGAGCTTAACTTTCTGTATGTTAATTCATCAGGCTTAATTATGATACCAGTTTGCAGCGTGCTCAGGGAACAACAATCTCTTGGACACTTTAAAGAACCCACAAACAGCCTTCAAACATGCTTTCATGGGCAAGTATAAAGTAATGTTTTATTACCAAAATAAATTTCTAAGAGCCAGCACTTCACTAGAGGGGGGAGGTGAAGAACAAACTTGCAATGAATATGATGAGAAGAGGTAGTATGTTTACTCTGCTGGCAACGGCATTAAGCACCCTTTTTTGATCTCCAGCTAGAACTCAAAAACCACAGCAAAACGCTCCTGTACAGATGGAGACAATCCAAAATGTCTCAGCACCTGGCCAAATTCACATTAGGATTAACAATTCACAATTAGGATTTTTAATAGTGAAGTAAGCAATAGGTATGTAGTAAATTCTCCATCACTATTGATTTGGTTTAGTGAGGCAGGATTATTTTTTTTTTCTAAAAAAGACAGTTTTTAAACAAGGGAATTCAGGCCAGAAATTGATTCAAAGCAGCCTCCTAGCCACATGATCAAAATTTTTCTTGTGACTTTCTAAACTGTAGTTCTTTCCCACAGCTCAGGCTAGGTCTCATTTACTGGCTCCATTTCCTAGAGTGGCCTTTTAGGATGCTCTGAAAGCGTTGGAAATAACTGATCTCTTTAAATTCTAGTCTTCTCAGAAGATTGCCCTTAGGCCTGAAACCAAATAGACTTATACTTACAGAGCAACATATGAATAAGAGCAACAAAACACTGTTTTCAACACTCAGATCTATAAAGTGGCTGGAACTAATTAGTAGGATCCATTTTAACTTATCCTGAACTTACTAAGATATTTTATGTTGACTTGAGAGGGGCCTGAACTGAGTCATCTAAATACAGAGCTGAAACAAAAATCAGACTTAGTATCAAAAAATGAGGTTTGTTCCCTTTCCCTCCCTGCACATTTCTGTCCTACCATCTGACCTCTGTTCCCTATCTCTTCTTACCTGTTCCACAGTCTCATGATCAACCCAGTATTAAAACCCCTACCTTCAGCCAGTCTATCCTTTTATCTCACAGTATTATGCAATTGCTACGTATCTGGTAAATATATACTTCCAAGCACCCTTAAAAACTAGGATGAACAAAATGTTTTCCATTTGACAAGGTCTCCTCTTTCCTATCTCTTTTCCAAGCTCCCTGTGTTGGTCACTCAGCTCTGTGAATAAATCCATTTCCCCCTCACAGCTTCCTCAAGCAGTAGCAACAACATGAATTTCACCCTTACTCTGTCCAAGCCAGCACCAAGCCAGAGGAGACCTGTTATTTTTACTCTATAGACTCTTAGAAAAGACCAGCCTTATAAGTAGCAAAGTAAGCCACAAGAGCTCTCAGTCCAGTACAGTATCACACTAGGTCCAACTAATACATGAGAAGCCCTTTTATAGCCATTAAAGTTAGATTTGTTTAATGAAAACGAAATAATAATTAAAAAAAACCATCAACCCCAGAGCAACAATGAAATTGACCTAAAGAAATCTGTAAGAGGAAATAAAGGCAAAGCAACATTGCAAGGAGACAAAGTCTTACATTATTAGACTAATAGATATAGCTGGGGAGGAAATGCAAGCTTCCATGCACTCAAGTTAGTAGCTCTTTAATTAAAAAACATATGACATTATATTGTTAAATTTAACAAGATCCTGAAAAGTATTACACAGAAATGTAGAAATAGGTATATTTTCAATAGACAGAGCTATAGAAGCTTCAGGTTTCTGGGAATACACCAACTGCAGTTGGGGAGGGTTGGCAAGAAACCTCCCTTTGCCTGCTCCTCTGCAATTGTGCAGGACAGCAAGTACCTCTCACCCTGGCAAAGTCCGCTGTTGGGGGCAACATACTACAAGAGTACTGGTCTGAGTATGGCAGCTCTCATGGTCCTGTTAAAAGCTGCTTCCTGAATTGATATAATGTTATGATCTATGCTATTACTGGCCGAAAACATTAATTTAACTCAATTAGTTGCTTCATCTGCCAATCCCAACACAGCACTTAAGCCAAACCAAAACAAAACCCAACAAAAAACACTCCCCCTACACAACATGCTATCCTTGAAGTCAGGAGTGCAGTTCCCTGTTCCAGCTATTTTTATATCAAGCTCACCGCTATATTCACCAATGCCATTTTAATGCAGAAAATTCTCAGAGAAAAAAAACATCACTGTTTTATATAGATCAGTCACTTCTCTGTCCTAAACCCCCAAAAGCCCATGGCCGTAAACTCCAGTCCTGTTGGGACACATGGATATGCTACGTTTTTGTAAGAGTTTTATTCTATCTTACATCCAGTTTCCAGTGCCTAACAAACTGCAAATAGCTATCATTACCTCCATGCTATTAATACCAGTAAATCTTTGATATTCTGAAATAAAGCTATTGCCTTCTTTTATAATCAAGTACAATGTCCATGCATCAAGGATCGTTATTATAGAAGACGGGGCTTAGACATAAAACAAAAGGTATGTGCAGGTGACATCAGTTGTACGTGCCTGTGCAGAGACACTGAGCAGACCCCCACCAAGACCCTCAGAGGGGAGCAAGAACACACAGCCATCCTCATTAGAAACACATCAGGGCAGTAAACTACATGTGTAAACCAGGGTCATAGCAGAGTTCTCAGCTTTTTCCCTTCCCCCATAAAATGTGTATTTCTGCAGGAGATATATGGGAACTAGTTATGAAAGTCAAGCAATTAAAAAGCATTTCTGAGGTATTCATGGGACTGTACCAGCCACAAGTGCCTGACAGCTCTACGCGTGTGCAGGTCCCTGGAGAGCCATCACACTTCAATTACTATCACTAACATTAGTCATTATCAGGCTGGCTTCAGTCCCTGGGGAAGGCAGCTTGTGATGACAATATCCAGCCTCTCCTTGTAAAACAATTCATTAGGCAAAGCGGAACAGCTGGGGCAGCCACGTGGAGGTCTGCAGAGTGGCCGCCCCACCGGGACCTCCAGCCCCCCTCTTCCTTTTGGAGAGGGGCTGCCACCGCCCCCATGACAGCTGTAAAAGCCTCTGGGGACACTTCAGGTTTAATCAGTGCTCCTTATACTCAGGGGAAGCATTTGATTGCAAACTTAAACTAATGGCACTCAGAAGGTTACAACAATCATCAGATAAGAGGCTTTAGGGCATTTTTATCTTGTTCTAATGCTCACAAGTTAATGAGGCAATAAGAGACAGATACTATCAGACCTGGTCTAGCAACATTATACAGCCGGGATGTTCAGAGCTGCATTTATTGGGGATGCAAGAGGTAAGGTGGCAAGTCCGTTACTGATCTTCCAGAAGACTTCATGCTCAGAACAACTGAAACCACTCAAATCAACAAAATACCAGATGATTTTTTCATATAGCCTTGTATGCATTATCACCTGCTTCAAAACAGATAACTGAAAAGGAATATAGCAATAACCCACCGACCTACATTCAGTCTATTTGACAAATACAGTGTATTTCCTTTCTCAAAGCACAAACGCTTGCTGAATGAAACAGTGACATTGATCCTTACATACCGAGTAATTCCACTGACTCTGAGCTAGCAGTGCAAACATGCCACCAAACAGGCAGATAATCCCTGGTATTAGTATGGATACATACTAGTAATTTTTAACCTTTACACTGCTTGCAAATAAAGATATTTTTATATATAAAGTCTGTAAACAGCCGAGACGAACCTTGCTTTTCTTTTTTTTAGTTACCCTGCTTGGGTCCCAGGCTGAAAAGCACTTGATATTGAGATCTGTTTGTTTCATCACCACATTCTCATTTTACTTCTACTGACGACATACACAATATTCTAATGATGCCTTCCTGTGGCATGTAATAGCTGCAAGCAGGGGACAACAACAAACAGCATACAGGATAGGATACTTAACGATAAAGGCTTTATATGCTGTTTTTTAAAAATCTGTGATTTTTTCCAATGTCTTGTAAAAGAAAGTTAACGTGAACTCCACCACGCAATTAGGGAAATAGGGAGGGACACACGAGAAGGCAAATAAACCAATCAAGCAGAACAGTGGTAGTGCCAGAAACTGATCCAAGGTCTCCATAATCTAGTGCGATTGTCAGTAGAATCAGCTGCGGCTCTGCAAATAGGTCCAGCTACCCACACTGTGGAAGAAAATGCTCTCTTCACTCCTGCCACAAGCCAAAATTTACAGGAAAACATTTCAGACAGAGGTGATACACACATCTTTCCAATATTTGTAAATACAGAGGAAACAGTCTATTAACACAGAACAAGTGAGAAAGTTTTAATTGGATAAAGGTTAGTATAGATGGCGAAAGAAGTTTAAATATTAAGTACAGACCAGTTGCAAAGGTTTGAGAGTCCCTACCAGAGCATCTCCTGAGATTTGTTTGGCATTTCTGTGTTTTTAAACCGTAATGGAAAAATGCACATAACCTTATGCTTGATCAAACTTTTCCCCATCCTCAATTCCTCCACTGACAGTAGTCTACAAGTTATCCTGTCAGAATGAGAGTAGCAAAAAATAGGCTTCTGACAGTATAATGTAAGAACATTTTGTTTGTAGTCATGTTTCTTTCTGTGCCAAGCATGTGGCAGGTAGAAATGCTTTAATGTGACAGCCCATTCCTTTACTCTCATGGCTAAAAGCTCCTCCGTCAAGCCCCACTGACCCCCTGCTTGTCTAGACAGATGATGGTGGTTTCACTGTTCATTTCAGCCAAGACACACAAGAACCTCTGTGTATGTTGAGGACTATTCTCTTCCTCTGCCTAAAGAATGACACTGAATGGACTACATTTCCCTACACAGAAAAACAGGTTCCCCAGCCCAAGTTGCATAGACTCATCACCTCTGTGGATGGAAGTATTTAGAAGTCAGTCCATTCATCAACCCCAAAAAACACGAAAGCCATCACTGCAATACAAGAATCCTTGTGTTTCTAGCTCCTCATCAGGTAGCTCACATTTAGGCAGACCATGGAGTTGTACCTGAGGTCTCCTGCTTAAAGCCCATGAGCTGAACCAGCTGTTCGGTGCTGTGTTCAGCTGAGGTTGGGGAATGCAAGCTTTGAATGAACTTACTTCTAGAAATGATCTTAGACCACAGAATCATCAAATCACTGGATGATTTGGGTTACAACAGCTCAGGAGGTCTCCTACTCAAAGCAGCATTGATTATGGGGTCAGATCACGTTGCTCAAGTTATTTATTCAGTGAGGTCTGGAAAACTTCCAACAGAGACTGCACAACCACCCTGGTGGCTGCACATGTTACACTGCTTGACTGACCAATGCTAATATTCCAGATGTCCTCACAAAGCACAAATTACTGCTTTGAGTGGCATAGCAAAAATCCTGCAAAAGCTAACGGTGATGGATCAGATGAATGATTTCAGTCTTCAAAGTAGTTTGGTCAGTTAGTCTCCAGATTAATCAGATCTCTTCCTCTTCTCCACTGACACTGAAAAGGCTCCCTTCTCTTAGCTAGTAAGTAGCTATATCAGCCTTCACTCTTATCAATATAAATTCAGCTCCTCTTTTCCAGAAAGGATCAAATTATTGCAGCATTTCTTCCTACTACTGAACAAAGTATAGGAGTCAAAGAGGACTTTCAGAAAAGACATTTTTATGGAAGGAATACTAGGGTATAACACAAATGTTTTGCATGGGTTTCTCTCTTTTTTGGGTGTGTGTGTGTGTGTGTGTTTGGTTTGGTTTGATTTTAATAAAGTAAGTCATACATCCTGGTTGAAGTACTCAGGTCACCTTTGTTTTAACAAAATTGGATCCACAAACTAGGCATGGGGATATAGAAAAAGAGAGGAGGAAGATAAGAGAAAAGGAAAAAAGACAGACCTTTCAATAAAGATCAGGTAAAAAGCATCTCATGGTAACTCAGCTTTTATTTGGCTGTTGTGTTGAGCATCACTCATTAAGATCAACAGCAGTTTTAAGGGCACAGTTAATCTGCCAGCTATTGGGCCACTTAGCACATGGACCTTATACTTAACTTTGGAAACTCCGTTACCCCAGCTAGATGGATGCTGCCTAACATTTGAAAAGCTATTTCCAACATCAGGCTCCAGAATTAACAACCATGCAATGGCAGATGTCATCTTAGCATTTCTAACACTCATACATCTATGCACATTTAAAAGCTATCTATACAATCACGGTGTTTACATTTTTTACGATAATCTCCCTTCTGTAAAAGGTGTCCAGCAGACTTAGAAAAATTCAATCAACTGCATTTGGTGGTCTCAATGCACACCTGACATAACGGAAATAATTCTGTGAGAAAATAATTACCTTATTACTGTGACAAAAAATTAGTAAGTCACAGGAAAAAAAACCACAAACAAACCCCCAAACTATATCATCTAAAGAAAGGAGATTCCACGTACACAAATATCAACAACAGGCATCAAACAGAAAATAAAAGCAAAGAGAAATTGCAGAAGTTTGAACTTTTGACACATTTAGGAGAGTTTTAGAGGTTTTTTCCCCCTTTCTCAAACTCCAATAGTATATACCTCCTGCAGCAAGCAGAGTCATCAGTGCCTGGAGGCTAGGATGCTGTATTAGTACTCGCCATCGAAATCCACAACAGCACTTTCCCCTCAGAGTAAGGGAGGGGGAAGAAGGTGAAGATGCAGAAATTTCTTGAAGCTTAGAGAAATATTTATTCTACTTCACCAGCAGACAGAAAACACCCTAAGGATCCATGCAGTATTTTTTCCATATATGACAGTTACCTAGATACAGCATTTGTTTTATGGTAAGAATGCACAATTTATGCATATGGGTAGTATCACATTTGATATCATCAGTAGACTGCATCTCCCTGATTTTGTATTTAAGAACAGTCTGGACCTCCTTTTTTTTTTCCTTCACAGAGAGGGCAACACAACCACACACCCACTTATTTAAAAAAAAACAATAGCAGCCAAGGTCCAGACTCAATTTCTACCCTCACCATCACAACCTAATCTCCTGGCAAGTTAATGCAAATCAAAGTGAACACTTCTCTGACACTGGTAGCAAAGCGTGTTCCTCTCCCAAGAGAGACCTGTAAAACAGGACAGTCACTGACAGCAGTACAATTACTGACACAGATACAGACTTTATGGACATGTTTATCTCTGCTGTAAATCCACACTCTCTCTCCACTCCGATTCATGAGTCATAAAGAAATTGCAGATAATGAAAAAGTTGGAGAAATTTACAGCGTGTCGGAAACCTCAGACAGCCAGAAGAAATTAAAGAGCTGACTGAGGATAAATCACACAGGTACAATTAAAACTTCCTATACCTTCTTCACTTCCAAACCAGGGCACAAGCCAATGGAGATGATGAAAAGTTGAGGTCATGACTCCTCTGACTGTAATCATTTCTTAACTACCTACATGTCAAAATTAGCCAATTCACAGATCACATATGAATGGCAATTTCAAGCCGGCATTCTGATGTCTCGCTCTTCCAACAGGAGCTGCCCCAGAAGAATCCTGCCTGTAAATAAGCCACCCAGTGAGCAGGATAAGGTAAGGTGATTTCATCGTCCCTCTGCAGATGCAGAGTATCTCTTACCATAGCGCTGTGCATTAAAATGAAGAAGCAGATGTACAGTGTGGGAGGAGGGTATAAAGAGAATCAGGAGAAAGGCCAAGGTTTCACCTAGGAATCATGGCAGCTTGGACATCACAGTGACAGGGCCATATAAACACCTGAACAGACAACGTAAACAGTCTTTTCACCTCTCTGAAGCAATCAAATAAGGACCAAGAATTACTATGAATGAAAACTGAAAAGAGCCTCCATATTTTTTCCTACTAAGGAAACAAACACAACCATTTCAACTGATTGTGTAGTTCCTGAAAAACTCCGTGATCATCTCCTAATCCACAAATGAACAAACCAAAATTTGACACATTTTCTTGGAGATACTAACTCTGCTAAGTAACTCCTTAAGCTAACTTCATATTACAGAAATCCAGTGTCCAAAGAGCATAATTTTGTTGTCCAGCTATAAAACTCTGCCTTCAAGCTTTGAAGCACATGAAGTATACTGTTGCGCATAAAGTCGTTGCCAAACACAGTACTAAATAACAAAATAAGGGAGAAATATGCTTTCAGGCAAAACTGAAGCACGATGAAGATTCATTCAGCAAGGCAGGGAATGTAGAAACGAAACAAGAAAAAAAACCATTTGCTACAAAGAAAATTCTAAGCAGAGCAAAAATAACTGAAGTACACGTACCTCAATCTGCTTCCCCCTATGCAGGACAGCTCATCCTGCAAGAGTAAATAAACCGTGTATTTTAAGTTTAAGGACATAGTGAGCACTAGACTCAGCATACAATGTTCTCTTCCAAGCCAAGCATATTTAGAACAATGTAGGTGACTCCAAAACATATTTTCTTTCTTCTTGTTTCAAAGTAATAAAGATATACTAGTGCTAGAAGCACTATAATTCTGGAGGTGCCGGCTTTTAGAAAAGGCAAAGTGAGCATCCTCCTTACTCGTTTGTCAGCAGTCAAGATGTTAAGAACACTGCTATATCCTTCTAATAACTGGCACTGAGATCTTACTGCTGTGGGATCTAGATCTGGATCCACATTACATGATCCTCTTTATTTTCTTCTTCCCTCTCTAAAAGTCAGTTCTCCAGCTCCACCACAACACTTTAGGTAGTCTATTTCACCAAGGAAATAAGGAAAAAGAGTTAATGTTCAGGAAAGGGTCTGCTCTTCTACATAGATTCTAAACCACCATTTTAGCTAACAAGAAACCACAAACCAAAACAATCCAGTTCACTTTTTCAAGCAGCTTCCCAGACTGTGGGGTGGACATACAACTTTTACTAAAATGGACCAAGAGGTTTCAGAAGACACCTTGAGACAGACACCCCACTGACACCCTGAATATTAAACAACTCTTTACTTACACACACCTGTTGATATGTTGATTTCCTACAAATATAAGAATCTGAAACATTTTGTTACAAACAAGTGTATATACAGATCAGAAAAGGCACTAGGCAACTGTACTGCAGGAAGGGGGGGAGGCGGGAGGGGGCATGTTCACAAACATAAAGTAAAGGTTCTGAGCTTAAAAAAGCATTTGCTGATTGACTCAGGACTAAAGAAAAAGTAGTTAACAGTCAGGATATATTTTTATCTGATCAATTACATCTTTGATGCAAGCTTATTTGGGTACGAAGTCCAGGTGTTTTGCATGGAGCCTAAAGGCTGCCTCTCGGCATTACCTGTAGACACTCCCTAGAAAAGACAATCCACTACAGAAGAGAGACGTTTCCGTAAGTGGATAGATACATTGTCCTCCCTCCTTTACTTACTTTGATTCCAATTCAACAACTTACACAAAGTTCAAGTTTAGTAACTGTCAGGCCCTGTTTTTCAGTTTAATAGGCAATACAAGTTCAGTCCACCAAAGATGGAGCCCCTGATTTAAACATAACCTGCCTACAATCAGCATCAAAAAAGGAAGGCAAAAAATTTAAAAAAAAAACCAACCCCAAAAAAACCAACAACCCAATGAGTGAGTTCACATTCTACCATGTAGGGAAGAGATAGCCTAGCTTTGAAATTATCCATGTCAAGAGTAACCTGCAAGGATCATAGGCAGAACTAGTATGTGTTTTTCAAAATATGCTACAGTTAAATCCTGCTTAAGGAAAAAGATGAACTGCTCTGCCCCTCCGAACCTACAAAAAGCTGAACTTGCAGGCAAGAGATCACGATAGACAGCATAGAGAGAAATGAAAAACCAAAGACTACCAATCTGAGAAAGAATGGCAATCTGTAAATAGGTTGGAGTTCAGAAGGACTCCTTTATGATTTTCCAGAAATTTCAGAGGCTGCTGAGGCTGCAGAGGACTACAATTCACAACCAAGGACAGCTTAACTTGGGAGCAAGGTAGCTGTTCCTCATTCACGCACCTATCTGTCTCCTGCTGTCTCTGGAAGGGTCTCTGCATTACAGGGACACCTCAGTGATTTCTGGTAGCAGTTTGCTTAACTACCATGCAGTATAGCCTATTACTAAAATAAATAAACAAACAAAAAAAGCCACTGTCAAACAAAAGGTCCACCACCTTGACTCTGACATGCCAATGGCAAACGCATATAGGAAAGCACAAGAGCAGGGAAGCACATCGCTGTACCTGTCTCGTAATCTTTCCCAGTTTTCTGCATCTCCAAGATTTCCAAACCACTGGTGACTTTTCTTAGTTGGACACTCTTGATGGATTTATCTTCCAATAATTTATCTCATTTATTAAGCGAGATAAACTCCATGCCCACAACCTCCAGTGGCGATGAGTTCAGAATTTAATGCACAGTGCAAGTATCTCCCCATGTCTGTCCTGACTCCCGTACTATGAGAAACAGCGAAGAGCCATTCCCTGTTCACACTTTCTCTGCATTAATCAGTTTTACAGATCTTTTTCACATACTGCACCAGTTGTCTCTCTCCAGGCTAAAAACTCCTAGTCATTTACTCATTCTTCCTATTAACAAAAATTATCACTAACGGACTAAACCCTGACTGACTTTTCCTTTATCAGTCTGTGCTGCTAAAAGATGGGCAACTTCTTGCTGCTCACCTGACACCTCCCAGATCATCCAGGTCTAATTCTTGGGCCCTTGATAGCTAGCATCAAATAGCTCTTTCACTGTACCCTTAGTATTTAATTTGCTTGAAAACATAAGGAAAACAAATCAGCATCACAAAGAAAACAGAAGCAAAGGCTAGAGTCCAGTGAAAGCCAGGGCACACAAAACTATGGGAGGCTATAAATAGGGAGACTTGGTTGAGCATGTTCAGTAACTGTCGCGTTGCTCTTGAGCGTGAGGATTTGACGCTGGATAACAGCCATTCTTACGATCCTAATTTTACAGGAGGAAAAGCACAAAACAGCTTCAACTCCAAATAAAAATTCACTTTAACATAAGAGAGCAGACTAGCAAAAGTCACTGACCAGGAAATTACAAATGGCATTCACGTATATGGGGTCAGTTATCCCAAATTTTCTAACATTTAAGGCAGATACTGCACAAAAGTCCCATCACCTCCACAAACATATGTGCTTAAAAAGACCAGGCTTTTCAGGAGGTCTTGCACTAGTGATATCATCAAAGCTATAATGTGATAACTTAGCAGCCAGATAAAATCTCACTGATGCCAGAGAGTTTGTAAGCATGGTTGTGATACCAGATATAAACACACACCCACACACATTTTAGGACTTCTGAACCAGCATAGCAGGTCATAGCAGGTGTTATCTGAATAATAACAGAGATTCACAGGGAGGTGATAGCAAGGCCTTTAGAAAGTCCCTGGACAACCATATTCCTTCGGTGACATGGTGCTTTACCTGCTTCCCCATCCTACCCATCTGTTACTTTTACACATAGGTTTGTTCCAAAGTTTAGGAAAAAAACAGTTGGGTTTTTTTTTTAAGAAAATGTATTTTTCTCTGTAGTTCAGATACACCTCTCTATGTATGCTCAAAGGGATGACACAGCAGATCTTTAAAAGTAACCGCAGTCAAGGATAATAAAAACCTCTTAACACCAAGTTAAGTTTGCTTACTAGCAACGTATGTACTTCCCAGAGCTGTTAGCTCATGAAACCAAGAGTTTAACAATCTCCTAAAGTCAACTTTGACTCAGTTGCTGTGAATGGGTCATAGAAGTGGAAAAACTGAGCTGGGTATCTAGATTTGCAGTTATTTACACAAACTGTTTTGAAACTTGCTGCTTTGTGGGCCACAAACATTGAGTCAGGATCTGTGACTGGGCTCCCAGGTAACAACTACCTCCCACCTGCTTGCCACATCAGCTGGGGTCTTCTCATTCTGCAGTGCTTACTACCCTGCTCCAGGCAAAGCTGGAGGGACATGGGGAGTGAAAGAGCCCGTAACAAGGCAATATGCCTACACCTTTTCTTTTTCTAGACTTCTGCCAACAGCAGAGATGAGACTCACTGGCTGTAGCTCACATTCAGCAGTGATACTATACCTCCCAAAGTCACCCTAACTACATGAACCAAAAGTAGGTGTGTTCATTGAGCCCTGTCTCTTCTCCCACCCTTACAATACCCACCCACATTAACAGGGACAAAAAAATCCACACAAGGAAGGACTTTAATACTAAACATGGTTTTGATGTATTTTAACCAATAAAATAACTCTTTAACAGAAGGAAAATAGAAGCTCTTCCAAGAGCACTAAAGCAAAGAGAAAAGCAGTAACAAGCAAGAGGGCAAGGTAGAATTTTGCATAGCTTAAAAAGGAGGCAAGGAAACACAAGCTGAGACCTCGGAAGAGATGTTGAAACCAATTTATTTTTAAAAGATTTTACTATGATTATTGTTATTATTATCAATATGAGGTCCTGAGCATGGAAGCTGCTGGAGAACTCCAGAACCACCCTGTAGCAAAGAATAAATACACAAACCGGAGATCTAAGATAGCCTATCCTTTAAGAGGAGAGTAAAAATAAAAAATAAAAAATTAAATCATTGGCTCATGCTACAAAAATCCTGCTTCATTCAGGGAAGGCTATCCTTGAGATGAATTCTGTGCTAAGGAACGGAAGAATATTCTGCAAGGAACAGACATGAGTGAGCAAGAACCCACCTACTAGCATGCTAGGATGACAGCTGAAGAAGAGAGTCCCCACGATCACCTTGGAGATGCTTTCTGATCCACAACAAAGGTGTTCAAAGTCATCAGCAAATTAACAGGTGCAAATAAGAAATGCTGATTTATGTGATCTACCCCATCTTTTATTGGCAGTTTAATGGCCTGCACCTTAGTAAAAGGGAAGTGGAAATACAGGAGACCATACAGCCACCAGTCAGAAATATATTTTCTAAAAAGCATTATCCATTTAGTTAAAAAAAAAAAATAGAAATAACAAAGTTGCAAAATATCCACCAAACAGAAGCCTTCTTAAACTGCAAAGGTAAAACAACACCAAAAATATGCAATTTATTTTGTCTGAATAGACACTAAATGTATTAGGTACTACTGAAGCCAGAAGAATTGGACACATGCCTGGACAGCTCAACAGTTACCTTATTCAAAAAGAAGTGACTGAACCCTCAGGCAGGGAGGAGGGAACTGGCATTATCAAAAATGGCATTAACCACTTCAGTTGTCAAAGGCCTCCTTTGATATTATCATCCCACATTCTCAGGCTGATGTGTTACCAGATAATGCTACTGCAGTCTAAACAGGTATGTGCTATACTGCACAGAAATCGTAACAGAGGGTAAGAAGCCTGACTCCTCAGATGCCCATATAAAATACCAGCTCTGTTAGCATTATACAGTGAATGTCATTCAGGCTGGAAGCTCAGACTTTTAGCAGTAAAAGTCACCTCTGAAGTTTCTAGTTCACTGTTTTTTGAACTTATTGTTACAATCCAAGCAGTGCAAGTCTATCCAGTTTCACCTGATAAAGAAACACTTTCACAGAACTCTGTACTAAGATACAATTATTTAAATCACACAGGAATATAATGCTCAAAAGTGCAGACCAGTAAATAGCAGCGACCCTAAAACTGGCTATTTTTAAAAGTGGAGGACAACTGTAAATCAAACCAGGTGTCAAACAAGCTGGAAAGAAAATCTAAGTTATATGTTAACAATTTAATTTAATTCACAGAAGCCATGGGATGTTCAACAAAATAGCCAGGGTTATAGAAAGTAAAGATAACCCTATGGAAAAAAGAGGGAAGAAGTCAGTTGTAAAGAACATAAATCTGTGAGAAGCAAGCAACTAGAACAGGAACTGAGAAATCCATGGCCAAAAAGTTAGGGACTTCAGGAATTATATACAATAAGAATGTGGAATCCAGGTAATAGTATTCAACCATTCCTAGATGAAAGCAGCAAAGATGGACAGAGCATTCAACACATTTGTTCCAAGTTTGTCAAGGGCCTGCTTATATAGAGAAAATAGTAAGACAGTTCACATGAATTTAAGGAACAGGGCCTGAATTCAGTATATTAATTTATCAAACTACATCATATCAAATCCATTGCTTAGATTTCAGCTGCAGTGTTGAAATAGTACTTTGATGAAAAAACTTTTCAAAAGGTACCCAGTCCCACACGTCACTTTGCCTAATGAATTCTAATGCAAAATTAACATGAAGTGTGCTGTGACGTGGTTCAGTAACAGACTGGCACCAAAATTACAAAGTCACTCGATAGATACGTTTTGCCATGGAGCACCCAGGAATCACTCTGGTCCTGCACAGCATTTCATCAGTAACCTAGATGAAAACAGAAGTCTTTGAAAATATAAAGGATTTGAGACAGGATGTAGAAGAGGAGAGCTGGAAGGAAAAGTTGCTAACACAATGAGGCAGAATTGTTTCTCACTCTCAATACAGTTTGAAACGTATTGAAACGTTTGGAAATACTGTTAAAAAAGACAGTGCACGTTCAGAACAGGAACTATGTCACCAAAAACAATCTCAGGAAGAACTTCAGACCATGACTGAACCGGTATGGTTTCATTATGAAGCAGCAAGGCTGCTGCGGGAAGCCTCATGCTGCCACCTGAAGGGGACGGGCAGCAGCGCTGTAATCATGACTTCAATTAACAGTCGAGTCAAAAGGGGACTTATTAAATTTCTACACACAAAGACATAATCAAATCCAATACCTCTGGACTAAAATCACAGCTTCCCTTAACTTTAATGAACAGATCTTTTGGGTTTTTCTTCTTGTTCTCTCACTTACCTAAGTCTGTAAAAGAAAAGAACTTAAAGACCGTATTAGGAAAACCAGTCCTCAGAAGCTCTGTTCAAACTCCGCACCTAATTTTCTGTGAAAATTTTCCTAAGATAAATTTATATTATGACAGACAAAGCATTCAATGTATTACTGCTTAAAGGAAAATGCACTTCAGCAACAAGAAGTTACAAACATGGAGAGCTTTCATAAAGCTTGAAAACTCAAGGTTTCTGCTACTATAGACTAAAGGTTGTAACCGTTAGACCTCAGATTATTTCACTGTTCGCTCACTTTGTCTTCTTTCCCTATTTATTTGTTCTCAGTAAAAATAAACAGAAATGTAGGCAACAAATATTGCTAAGCAAACGACCATTTTGTTAGCTTTAACGTAACTCGTAACTCGGGCTCTGCTCGAACTCCCACTTAGCAGGACAAAGCTGTCTGGCATTTAAGCCTACAACTTAACTGACAAAGCCAGTCATCAGCCAATCTTTGTATTTGACACAGTTTTACATGGTTATACTTTTAACTTCTACTTTGCTAAATTTAGTAAAATTAAAGAGGCTTAACGATCTGTTAACAAAGAAAGCATTAGGATATCCTAGGTTTACAGTCAGGAAGATTGTAAAGGTCTATTACTGCTTTTCCTTATCCACCGAAAAGAATGTGGAAGACCTGTAAGTTTTAAAACTGGTGCTTTGTGCAGCCCAAAAGCAACTGCAACTAAGGTCTATGCTAGAGTAAAATTAAGCAGGAAAAGTTACACATCAGTACGTACAGGTAGCATTTAAAAGAAACAGAATACTCTTGAAATCCTCAAAGCTGGATCAACCTGTTAACAGAGTCCTAAATCCCATGATTAAAGCAGCTCCTTCTTCAAAGAAAACTGATAAAAACTGGCTGGTTTTAAGTGGGATGAAGGTCAAGTTTAGTACTCACCTTCTGCCACAACTGAGTATGGAAAAAATAACAGCTACATAAGCAGAAAACAGTATGAACACTAAGTGACAGGACAATCCTATATACAAGTGAGAGTTTCACTGCAGGGGCATGAAGTTCAGCTGAAGTACTGCCGCAAGTATTCTGAGAAATAGATTTAGCGTCTGAGTGGGAAATTAAGCAAAGTGACCTGATTTATCTAAGGCAATGTTAAGCCAGGAACAGAAGTCTATGTGCCATTAGGCAACACCAGTCTGACGTATGACCACTCGTTATTTCTGCTAAGATGCTTCCCCCACGCAGGTAAACTGTAAATTGGAGATGTAAGCTTGCTCTCTCATCAGGTTTTGGAAGGCCACTAACTGTGACTGTCAGACACTTGCCAAATCTACCAACACACTTTTCCAGCTACAAATGTACTATGATCACATGCTTTAGTGTGAAGATTTGCAATGCAGTCAGTTACATCTATGTACAGCACTCACATTCATCCAGTCCCAGCTGATAAGCCAGATTCTGCAGACCACGAACTTTTTCCATCAGATTAGCTGTAGTGAGGCTCCCCAACTCTAAGAAGAAAGAAAAAGTGTCAATTTTAACACTGTCTACAGCCCTCTAGTGACTGCTTACCTGTTTACTACTTCATAGAGCACTTTCAAGTCATACTTCTGACAAGATCTATTTTGATGTTTGAAATTCAAACTGACGCCACCCCCAATTTTAACATACCAAGAGAAGACCAGTGTTCTCTACTAAAACAGACAGCCACAGACCTGGTCCATACTGTCATCCGCCACCACTGCAATGAGCAACTTGCCCCATATTTTGTAACCTCTTGTAAGTTCACATTGCTATGTGAACAAAAGAGTATGCAAAGGAATGGACTTGCTATACATGAATAATGCGCGTTTAAGCACATTTCTTGTAGCAAGTCAATTTGTCTCACTTTCACTTTGTAACAATTTATCTGGAATTCACATGAGAGGCAGAGCATGCTCAAGGATGTTTACTGCAAACTACTTGTTGTAACATGCAGCAATTATGCATGCTAGCTAGCCCTCCTGTAACTTGATCGTACAGCCTTAACATTCAATTAGCGATCTTGGATGTATGAGTGAACAGGCATGCATAGAGAGTCTCTGAACAAGTCAATCAATATGTCTAGCTGCTCACCAAGTTTGACCAGCTGAGGGCCACCAAAAAATTCATGCCACTTCTCAAAATACAGGAGACACCCACTGCACTTATGCTCAAAATGAGCAGTTGTACATCATTTATTATCCTTTTCCCCCACCCTTTCATTATAACCTTTACTGTCATTTTTGTTATTATTGTTCTTTCATTTTTATTCTGTTTGTATTATTAAATTGTTCTTATCTCAACCCTCAAGTTTTATATTCCGTTTCGATTCTCCTCCCCATCCCTCTGGGTGGGGGGGACACCAAGCGAGCAGCTGCGTGGTGCTTGGTTGCCAGCCAGGTTAAACCACGACAGTCAAGAGAGGGGTAAGTGAGGTAACTGAACTATATGTAAGGTTACACTGCCTCAACTAATTCTTGCATACTTGTCTCGAAAAATCAACCAGCCACTGATATTTGAATATTCTCTTGGAGATAACTGGATTAATGAAAAATGTGTAAAATTAGCAAGATAAAGAGACTCCTGAGCTGGAGATTCTGCAAATGTGAGGGCTAAAGATCTGAGGCCGCACGGCCACCTTCAAGACGTTTAAAGAGGAAGTGTTTTAAACGTCTTAAGCGAGTACTAAATTCCCATCTGCATTGGCAACTAAACTTCCCACCCACAATGTCCACACTCACCCTTTAACATATCGATATCATCATTTTCTAATTCAGCCATCCACTTGGGAGGAGAACTTGTAATAGGCTGTTTTGAAAAAAACAAATGTTCATACAGAGACAAGTGTATTTTTAGAATTAGATAAAGAAGTGTGATCTCATATTGAAAACTACAAATGGCATTACACTGACAGCAAAAATATGAGAGTTACAGGTGCTCTGTAGAGGTGTTCTTATGTTTAGACTTGTTTTCTAGCTTTCCCTGGACTTTTTGAGTTAAAAACAACATGCTCCCACCCACAAGCCAAAATCAGGATGAAAAGCGGAATTTCCTACAGATTAAAATTTATTTCTTCCAAGGTGTAACTCCCACATTAAGTTGCACCAGGTATGAGATACATATATATGTAAGAGACACGCTAAACCCAAAAGGATCATGCTAGCATATACTGACGTTATAACTGAGATAGGTTTTACAGAGCAGAGACTTAAAGCCCACAAGAGGCGAGGGCAGCCCTGCCACCCGGGGCAGGGGGAGGCCGGGGCCCAGCGGCGCTCACTCACGCTTTTGAAGGAGGCGGCGAACTCGGCGACGCCGGGCACTGGGGAGAGAAAACGAACGGTGAGGGGGGTGAGGGCCTCGGGTGGCAGCACTCAGCCCCCGCCCCGGCCTGGCCCAGCCCCTGCGGGCCCAGCCTGCGCAGCTGCCTCCCCCCGCCCGCCCCCGTCAGAGCGGCCGCGGCCCCGCCGCGCTTACGCTGCTCGGGCCACAGGTCCGGCGAGGCGCGGTCCAGCTTCTCGAAGCTCAGCAGCGAGGCCTCCAGGTCGGCGCCTGCAACAGAGACGGGGTGTGAGGCCCGGCCCAGGCCCCGCCGGCGGCAGCGGGACCGGCAGCGGGAGCGGCGCGGCCTACCGGCGCCTTACCGTCCGCGGGAGCCGCCATCGCGCCCGCCTCACGTGACACGCCGCCGCCACCCGCGGGACACGCGACCCCCCCGCCTCAGCACGTGATCCCACCCTCGCGGCCGCGCCCACGCGGCAGAGGAGGGACAAACCCCCCGCCCGCCCACGACCCCCACGCGTCGCTCTCGCCGCCACCGCCAGGAGGCGTCGCCGCCGGGCGCCGCTCGGCCAATCCGGGCTCTGACGCTCGGTGGGCGGCTGAGCTCTGGCGGCCAATCCACGGCCCGGCGCGGGAGGGGGCGGGGGAGGGCTTTGCTGACGGCGATTGGTTGCGGGCCGCGAGGCCCCCGCCGGAGGGGAGAGCGGAGCCGCGGGGCTGGTGAGCGGGAGGCCAATGAGCGCGCGGGGGCGGGGCCCCGGGCGGGCGGGGGCGGGGCGAGGGGCGCCGCCGGGGGCCGTGGCTGCAGCGACCCTGGGGCGGGCATGGCGGCGGCGGTGGCGCGCGGCGCCTGGGGCGGGCGGCGGCGCGCGGTGCTGAGGGTGAGGCGGCGGGCCCGGCGCCGCGGCGGCTCCCTCAGGGCGGGGGGGCGGAGGCCGTGGGGGCGGGGGGGTCGCGGCCCACCGGGGTCCCGCGGGTGAGGCGGTGCCGGGCAGGGGGTAGCTGACGGCGCCCCGGCGGTGACGGGCGGGGAGGTTCGGTGCCCGCCGGGCCCGTGGCGCGGGGTGGGGGCGGTCGGGAGCCCTGAGGAACTGGGCTGGTCTGTGCTTCCCCTCCTGTCCAGCTGCCTCGGATTGCCCCTGCCTCCCGGATCGCCTCAGCCGCCGCCTCCTTCTCTTCGTCCTCGGTGGTGAGTGGCCGTCCCGCGGAGCGGGACCGGCGGGCGGGCGGGGGGTGCGCGGGGGAGCCCGGGGCTGGGGGGAGGCCGCGGGGGCCCCGGGCGCCGCCGCCGCCCTCTGCAACCGGCCGAAGGTTGCCCTCGGGTCTCCTCTTGTCGGGTCGTTTCTGCCCGCCCGGCTCCCCTCCCCTCCCCGTGGCTCCGCGGTGATATTTCTGGAGCAAACACTTGGGAGTGCCCGTGCCTGGAGCTCGGGGGCCGCCGTGCTCCACGGGGGGAAAGGAAGGAAGGAAAGGTCAGCGTCAGGTTTGTGGGTCTGCCCTGGCTCGGCGGGTGCGCCCGAGGGCGACGCGTGTGTTCAGTTAATCGCGTCCCGAGCTGCTTTCTCCAGCGCTACGGCTACACCAGCCCGTTTTTTCCCCTGATCTTTCGATTTCATTTAATAGCTCTTCAATAAGATGAGCAAAATTAATATGGTATTTATGACGAATGCTAATGTGTGAAAAAAAGATTGTTTCAAGCTGTGTGGACTGACCTCATATCATCTGTTTGTGGCAGAGAGAGGATCTGATTTCCTTTGGGTAATATGGATCAGCTTGAACTGTTACAGTGCCTTTTTTCTTCTAGTATCCATGGCTGTACACTCTCCAAGTCCTGAACAGCTAAATCATCAATCTCCAAATAGACTGCTTTCCTGCAGCAGCTTCTTTCCCTGCAGAAAAAAACAGGGTTAATCTTATGGAAAAAGAGTAATCAATCTTAATTCAGCATTTCATGACTTGCTTAAAATATTTTTTCGTTGTATGTGCGGTTTTCTAGATATCCCTTTTAAGCACTTTGAAAAAAAAACCCCATAAATTCCATTGCACTAAAGTCAACGTGGGTTATAGAGCACTGGAGCTTGTAGGTCCGCTGCAGATAACTGGCACTTGGGTTAACAGAGTGACTTGATAGTGGTAGGACTTTGTAATTCTTTAGACCAGCACTAGAAGGCCTTTTCTGTCAGGAAACTCAGTCAAGGGACTCAGCTTTCCTGCGCTTTCTTGCAGGTTCTGGAGGGTATTGTGTTTTCATAGGCACAGACTTCTGTCTCTCTTTCCCAAGGGTAATTCCAGCTATGTAATCATCTGCAACTTTTTATTCTTTATTCACATCAGGTGTTACCTCCCAAATCACTAGGTCTTGCTTATTCATTAACACTTAGTTTACACTTGCTATCCTAGTTTTATCATCTCCCAGCTCTCATTGCTATTCACTTTTTTGACTCTCTTCCACTTTCAATTATCATCACTTATCCAGGCAACACCATTTATATTCCTGATTCTTCCTCTGATCTTTCACTTCGTTATACCTTGGATAGCATCACAGTCCTCATCTCGCTCTCATAATTCTACATCCTAATTTCTTCACAGAGTTTCCTGATATATTTGGGGTTATATCCCATTCTGTGAATGTGTCCCATTTCTATTCTTTACACAGCAGATCCATTTCCCCTTCCTTTTGTCTGTTCTCCCCAAGCCACTGGTTTGTGACATGATTAACTGGTTCTTGCTCTCTCCTAGTTCTCTCCTTACCTCCCAATATCAACTCCTAGTTTCTGGCTTCTTAATTTATACAGTCTCAATCTGTTTTCCTGCCTGGTACAGTTCTATTGCCTATCCAGTGCTAGTTACAGCTTCTACCTCACTTTTCCTTCTGCCCTCTGTTCACCTGAACACTCCTTATCCCGAATTTTCCTTTTCTCTCCTCTGCATCTGAGTTGGAAAGTTCTGTTTTCTGTGCTGCCTGCCAGGACAGTCACTGAACTCGGCAGATGCAGGTTCCTTGCTCTTAGTTGCAGGATCAAGTGGGGAGTGGGGAAAGTCCAATTTTATGCCCGCAGCAGTGAGCTGGAGAGACAGACTTAGTGGCTTGATGGGAAGAAAGCACATAGTACAGTGTGCACTGGGTACATGGAATTGTCACAAGGTGAATTATTAACTGTTTGTTCTGAACATTTATGAATTGCTGGTTTTAAGTTTTCTAACTTAGTAAACACTGGGTGATTAAGTAGATTGAAATAGTTATGAACATAAGTATAGCAATTTATTTTTTGTATAACTGCTTTTAGAAATAATTTTGGCCACTTTAGTGTGAAGCAAGAGAAAAACGGGGCAGAGAGCGTGAAAAATTTCAGCTTAAGCATTTAGCTGGGTCTTCCTCTAAATACTAGATCTAGACTCTTCAGTGGGCAGCATAGTGGTAAATGGTGAAGATTTGCATGTAATAAGGCTCACTGGTATCTAGGCACCTTTGGATAAAGATGGCTCACCGTCCAGTGTTTTGTCCTCCACAGCCAACCACCAAACTCTTCATTGATGGGAAGTTTGTTGAGTCCAAAACTACCGAATGGATTGATATCCACAACCCGGTAAGTGAAATGGTCTTAATTTATATATTAGTGATCGCTGTGCAGCACAGGTATGCACCTCTGTTCAAGCATTTGGCAGAAGGGAAAGTACATGCATTTCCTGAGAAAGGCTTAAACTTGGAGCTTAAGATGGATTTAGCACTGTGTAATTGCTTTTCAATTTCCTTTTTGCGTGAAATGTCAGTCTTAGGAAAGCAATGACCTCCTTTATCTCCCCTGTGTAGTAAAACCCTGATCTCCTGAAAAGGAAGCTTAAACTCTGCTTACATTTTTTTTTTGCTCATAGAAAGGCTCTGTGATCAGTATGTCAAATTTCTGAAGGGTTTCTTTCACCCTGTATTGAAATCAACCAGGTGTGATTTGATGCCAGCTGAATGTGAAGTCCTGATAGAAACTGATTTCACTCAGACCAAGGTAAAAATTCCTGACAGCTCTGAAGCTCCTGTTGTTTCAGAGAGCTTCTATCTATAATAAGCCATAATATTCACAGTGGATTTAGAGGTTGGACGCTATGCAGTGCAAAATAATCTTAGATTAGTAGCACTTGTACTCGTCTGAGTCCTCCACCAAAGATGAATGGAAATGACATCGTGCTCAGAATTCTGACCCTCCTGCTAGTAAGCACTTGCACAGCAGTTTCTAAAAACTTTTCTCTATAAAATTCTACTTTGATACGCTTTGTGGAAGTGATCAGAACAGTGGGCCGTGTTTATGAAGCTCATTTGGTCTCTATGTGGCAACCAATGTTCATGTTTAATTTTCTTCTCTTGTTTTGGGTTGTTTCTCTCTTAGTGATGTACCTGATGTTTTTGTCATGTCAGAGCAGGCGTAATTTTTAAGAGTGCATTAGAAGGAGGTTAAACTGCAAATACAAGTTTTTAAAGGTAAAATACTGCAGAACTAAGGTTGCTTGTAAAACAATCTTACTTTGGCCTACTGGTCTAGGTAAACTAACTTCAGTGCCAATTGCACAGTCATGTACTGCTTTTTCCAAAGGAACCTTGCCTCCTGTAATGCGCAAGGACAGCAGATGAGCTGAGAGGATGCAGAGGGAAAAGACCACAGTCCACAGAAACCTTTGCCTTATACGCTCTAGAAGCTTCAAGGTAGACAAATCACTTCAAGTTGGAAATCAGCAATGCTTTTGTAGTTTTCTGGATGCTTCATTTGAGATGTGTAGATTGCAGGTTTTCAGAACTATTCCAGTTGTAGCCCAGGCCTTTTGTGTGCACCAAGGAAGGAGTCTCTTTTGTGCTCTCCCCTCAGAAATACAGCTCTTTGCAGAAGAGGGATATTAGGTGTGTGGTGTGGAAGGACCATTGAATGGGTGGCAGGGTTAGATGGAAGAAGTTGAGTTTTGATGCAGGGGTGTATTTTTTTTTCCTTCAGGCCACAAATGAAGTAGTCAGCCGTGTACCAAAAGCTACAGCCAGTGAGATGGAAGCAGCTGTGGCTTCTTGCAAGAAGGCTTTTTGGAACTGGTCAGAAACTTCTGTTCTGAGTCGCCAGCAAATTTTCCTGCGTTATCAACAACTCATCAAAGACAATCTGGTGAGACACCACGGCTGTGTGTGATGGCTGTTGCAGTTGACTGTAGGAATTAAAGTGAGAGACTTGGGGTTTACAGAGTTCTTGATGAGGCATTGCCATGATTGAGGAGCCACCTGAGACACTGTCATTGAGAGGTGCAGCAAAGCTCTCTCCATCAAATGCGGACAGGGAGGCAGTGCTTCTTAGGGAATATTGTTCTGCATTTGTCTCTACCAAAAGACCACAAGAGGAACTTTCACCCTTGATGGAGAATGTGCCTATTGAAAAAGACAAGTGCAAAAAGTATGTTACCATGTGTTTGGATCTCCGTGATTGCTGTTTTGTTTTGTTTGTGGTGTGACACCTGAAAGCTGTAGAGTACAAGCTGAACCCACAGTTATTTTTTCTAAAATGTCACCTGCGTGGTGTATTAGTTTCTTGTCTAAAAAGGAGCAAATCAGTCAGCATAGGCTTTTCCAGATTCTGCTCAGTCTGCTCATTGTGATATTCATCTCTCTATTAAACTGCATCCTGTTTCATGTGCAGGCACTTTTCTAACATTTGTAAACGTTGTGTTTTCCATTTTCAGAAAGAAATTTCAAAACTCATCACCTTTGAGCAAGGGAAGACCCTGGCTGATGCTGAGGGAGATGTGTTCCGAGGCCTCCGTAAGCTGCTGGCTCCTCCTGTTAAAAAGGGACTTCGAGAATCCATAGGAAGGGAGGAGGTCTCTTGAGCAACTGATTGCTCTGGGAATCTGTATATGTAGCTCCTTTCATAGCCTCCTCCTGAAAGAAAAGGGGCAATTGTGACCATAACCTGGAAAGTTCCCTTAGATAGAGTTTCCTTAAAACACTTCCAAGTTGTTAGATCCTTCCTTTTCCTAGGAGTGACTACGAATTGCTGTAAAGGGGTAAGACCTTCTTGCTTGGGCTTAGCTGTCTGAGGTTGAGTCCCAGGTGGTACGATACTACTATACCTGTGCTTCTTTTACTGGGGCTGTTGTGTCTCTGCTCCTGTTGCAATGACATATAATGCACTCAAGAGAGAATCCATTCACGATGGGCTCGCAGTGCTTAGCAAAGGGATTTTCTGGAGCACAATGAGTTTTAAGGTGTGGGAAAAGAGTCTGGAAGAAAAAGACTTGGGTCAAGGCAGTGGTGAGAAGGGAGTTTGGGGACTAATTGTTAACAGATCATCCAGTGGCATATTGCCCTTTCTGCTGCAGAGGTGGTTGAACATGCTTGCAGTGTGACATCCCTCATACTGGGAGAGACCATGCCCTCCATCACTAAAGACATGGACACTTACACCTACCGTCTGCCTCTGGGCGTGTGTGCTGGAATTGCACCATTCAATTTCCCAGCCATGATTCCTCTTTGGATGTTCCCCATGGCTATGGTCTGTGGAAACACCTTCTTGATGAAACCATCTGAGCGTGTACCAGGAGCACTCATGTTCCTTGCCAAGCTGTTTCAGGATGCTGGTGCTCCCGATGGGACCCTGAATATCATCCATGGACAACATGAAGGTAATAATAGCCCTTCTTGAGAGATGACTGGAGTGTGTAAGGGTTGTATATGCTCAGTGGAGGTACCCTTGGAGAGTGTGATACTGCTGCTGTTAGATAGTTCTGGACAGGTATATCACCCCTCTGTGGAGGTGAAGGGAGGTGACTGGGAGATTCTTTGCCATCTTGCACCAAATCTTTCAGGAGATACGGTGGACAGAATTTGGTGGGCTAGGGCTAGAGTTCCCGAGACATGTAGGTGCTCAAATGCCTCACTGAATATGCAGTGGATGCCAGTATTCTAGCTCCTAACATGGTATTTTTTACAGTACACAAGTAGCTTCAGAGCATCAGGATACAAATACACAACAGTAACTCCACTTCAGCATCGCCCAGGCGACGCCCAAAGTGTGGAGGGATGGCAGAGGGCCAGGTGTATGAGGACAGGGACAGGAAGGAGTACACATGCTGAGAAATCGGTGGAGAGGTACACAGACAGGCAGTGGGGGAACTCGGATGTAGGAAGCAGAGGCAAGAATTTTGGTCAGAAGAAAGAGACACAGATTCAGCACTGTGGGGATGGGAACAGAGGGAAGCATTTATGCACCACAGTTATAATGTATTATTTCCTATTTGAAGCTGTGAATTTCATTTGTGACCATCCGGATATCAGAGCAATCAGCTTTGTGGGATCTAATCAGGCTGGAGAGTACATCTATGAGAGAGGATCCCGGAATGGCAAGAGAGTCCAGGCCAACATGGTAATGCCTCTGAATGGAGCACACTTCAGCACATAGACTGCCTCTGTCTCCTGTGAATGTTAAGAGAGACCGCACCACCCAGCAGCAGAAGCTGACTTTGCTACTGATAGTTAAGTGATGAGGCTGCCCTTCTTGCCAGCCTGTTGGTAGCAGAGTCATAGCTGCTATATGAGGATACTGTCAGAGAGCTAGAGAAGAGCAGCACTGGGATGGTTAATAACAGGAGACCGTGTATGTGTTATATTTCAGGGAGCCAAGAACCATGGCGTGGTGATGCCTGATGCCAATAAAGAGAACACATTGAACCAGCTGGTTGGAGCTGCTTTTGGAGCAGCTGGCCAACGCTGCATGGCCCTGTCTACAGCAATTCTGGTGGGAGAAGCTCAGAAATGGCTGCCAGAGCTTGTGGACAGAGCCAAAAATCTACGTGTAAATGCAGGTACAGACTATGATAATTTCTTACAAGGTATTTCTGTACAACTGTAGCTTTTTAGGTCAGTGTATCTGCCATACAACAGTGTGTCCCTTGGAGCTATTGGCACCATAGATTTGATGTGTAGGGGTAGGAGCTGGCAGATTGTCTGGATTGGGAAACACGGCCCTAGACTTGGAGTTAGGAATATGTAGGAAGGCTTGGCTGTATGACTGTGATATAAGCTTTACAGGATCAGTCTTGTTTTAACTGGAACTTCGAGGTTATGTTCTATGTTTAACTCAAATGTGCCATTTATATACAGCAACCTCACTGACAAGATCCTTCCAATTTGTGGCAAGCATGCAATAAAAAGGAAAAATGGAAATAAGTACTTTTGAAGAACTGGACTATTATTAATTCTAGGAGAACTAACTTTTGTTTATGTTCAATAAAGTCCTGCAAAGGGGAAAAGTTTCCTCTCTGAGAAGAATCTGTTGTTGAATTTTGGTTTCCCTGTGGTCTAAAATTACGCTTATGCTTACAACTTCTCTTATTTGTTGATTGTGAGATTTGCAGGCTATCATTCCTGTTCATTAATTTCCCAAACCATTTTCTGCATCTCAGAAACATCAGGATTTTCAGATTTTTCCTGCCGGTGTAGTTATCTCTATGATGCCTGTGAAGAGGAAGCTGTCAGGGTTAAAAATTTGGCGTCTCTGCCTCTTCACAGGAGACCAGCCTGGAGCAGATCTAGGGCCTCTAATCAGTCCCCAAGCTAAGGAACGGGTTTGCCATCTGATTGAGAAAGGAGTAAAAGAAGGTGCCAGCCTTCTTCTGGATGGACGTAGTATCAAAGTGAAGGGCTATGAAAATGGCAATTTTGTTGGGCCAACGATCCTTGGCAATGTCAAGGTAAGGTGACCAAAACCAGTGCTTGGCAGTGTGTATTGCAGGGTCGGTTGAAAAATAGGTTACCCAAATCAGTCAGCAATCAATAATCACCAGGTAGAAAGCTCATAAATGGCTCAGCCTTCCCTTGCACCATTCCAATGAAGTGCTCATTGTAATGCTGTTGTGGAGGTGATAAAAGAATTTGCCGTAGTGCAGCATACACTGAACAAGGTTAATGACCTTAATGTGAATGGAGCGCAGCCAATTAAAAGAAGATACGGACAGTTTGTACTGTGTTAAACTGAATGTCCATCGAGCATAGTGTGCTGTCTGTAGTAATGGCCAGCAGCAGATGCCTGAGGAAGAGTATGATGAACAAACTTGTGATTTTCCTTCCTTCATTATATATTACTGCGGTTTGCAATTTAAGGACTTGCAGAACAGAAGTTCAATGTTTGAGGAAATCTTCACAAAAATGGTATAGGGTGTGGTACAAAATCTCTTTGTTGTTGAATATATTCACAACTTAATTGAATCAGCCTCTCGATATAGTGCATGGTGTGCAACAGATGGACACCACTACAGAGGCATATTCTTTACCACGTACACATCCACGTGACTTTTTATACCTAAATTCATTCTGTTATGTTTATACAATTAGCTGGTATGATTTCCTTAATATTTAAGTATGCAATTCCTTGTTGGGCTTTTTGGTGAGTTGAATACATGACAGTAAACCAATCTTGGTAATTCTATTCCTGTACTTTGTATTCTTTTAATTTTGTTGCATTTATACTGTTATATAATTCAGGCTTTTAATCTATCACAGAATTTTCTTGCCTTATTTTTATTAAACATTTGAAATATTTCAGTATTCCTTTGATATGTCATAAATATTGTTAGGTATGCAAAAGTAAAAGTTTCACTGAGATTTTGTGATTCTTAAGTTTTGTTGTACAGTGGTTAATAATATTGTGAGCTGCTTAAAACTTACTACTTGTCAAATGAATGTTTTGTAGTTTGCTGCATTAGCTGTTAGTGATTAAAGTACTTACCAACTGATGGTTCTATTTGTCAGATGTTGCTAATTATCAGACAGTATATATATAATAAGTCCTGGACACTGAGTTGGAAAGGGTAGCATGTTCTAGTCACTTTGTCAAGGAGAACTGAAGTAAATTATCTTAAATCAACGCCAGTCTTAATCACCCTTGGTCAGAGTAGACCTGTAAGTGAGGTTTGGCAGGCAGTAAAAGCAGAAAGCACTCCAGAGATGAAAAGTGGTGCCCTCTTTAGTGGGCTAGATAGATGGCAGGGCATGGGAAATGCGGAAAGGCAAGGAGGACTGAAGGATGGCCTGTGGCAATGCAGTGTGGTGGGTGATCCTAGGAATACCCTGAGCATCAGCAGCATGTGTGTTTTTATTATATCCTGTTTACTAGGATATTTTTTATTATATCCTCTTCATTGTATCGTATATATAAGCTGCTTTTTCTGCTGTTTGTCCTGACAGCCACACATGACCTGCTACAAGGAGGAAATCTTTGGGCCTGTTTTAGTGGTTCTGGAAGCAGAGACTTTGGACGATGCCATTGAGATGGTGAACAATAACCCCTATGGAAATGGAACTGCGATCTTCACCACCAATGGAGCCACAGCTCGGAAATATTCTCACTTAGTAGATGTGGGGCAGGTATGTTGAAGCTAGAATTGTTGCTTAGTACTCACCATTTATAGTGGGTAGCCATACAGCTGTCATGCCTAATTAGTAACTACTCAGCCAACAGTACCCAGCCTCAGATTTAAGGAAACAAAAATGTGGTAGATTTTGGAGAGTGCTTTGCAGTCTGCTATTTCTGGTGGTTAATATGGCAGCTTTCCTTTGGTTTAGGTGGGTGTCAACGTTCCAATCCCAGTACCTCTGCCCATGTTCTCTTTCACCGGCTCCCGTGCTTCTTTCAGAGGAGACACCAATTTCTATGGCAAGCAGGTAACTTACTGAATCAGAGTACTCTGTTGGCTTAAATTGTGATAAATCACATTATAAATGGCAATGGGGAGATGGTCGTCGGACCTCATTAGTAAGGAGACTTTGAAGCCATCTGAACCAGGAAACTGAAGACCAGCTGGTGATCACAGCCACCATAATGCATATTACAATAACCAGTTTCTCCTTCTTCCCCCCCCCCCCCAACGTAAAAAAATCAAGTATTTTTTTCAGAGATCTGAGAAGGGAGCAAAAACTAAGTAGCAGGCTTTCTCACAAAACCAGAATCTTTGAGGAACTGGTAAAAAGAACAGGCTAACAGAAACAGTTCCTGCAGAGGAACACTCAGCCCTCTGTAGATAAAGCAAAAACACCACTAGTTAGTTACGCCACTAGTGCAGACCTGAAAAATTCATAAAGCCAGACATCTGATCTGTGTGTCTCTCCTCCAGGGAGTGCAGTTCTACACACAGCTGAAAACTATAATTTCTCAATGGAAAGAGGAAGATGCCACCGTTACCAAGCCTGCTGTGGTTATGCCAACCATGGGAAACTAAGTCAGCCTTTGCAGACGCTGTTCCTGGTGCCCTTCTCCTATGCTGCACTTTCCAGCTTTGTCCTGACTATCATCATTTCCTTGGGAATGAATAGAAAACTCCATTTTTCTCAAGGACCTCTGTTTCTGTGCAGATCAGGCAGGCTCATGTAACGCACAGTCTGGGTTTTCTGTTGCTGTCAGTGTTTTTTGGCTAGCTGAACTCGGTTTTTCTCCTACAACCTATCACAGATGAAACAACCTTATCTAACTGAAAGGGCAGTGAGATTGGTCTTAGTGTGTGTTTCTTTCCAGACCCCCTGAACATGAACATCGCTCTTGCTTCCACTTCAGTATCTTTTAGCCTTAGTGACTCACTCCTGGCTACATCTTGTAGCGGTTTTCTTTACCTCTTTATCTTCCATGTTAAGATTTGGATTTCACCTTACTGAAAGACGCGTACTCATTTTGAGTGACATAACTGGGACACCTGGGGTGTCTCATAGAAGTGACTTTACATACAGTGAAGACAGCAAGTTTGGGAGTTGAAAATGTCAGTCTTCATCTGTTGAGCAGTTTCCAAAACACTTGGGAAATAGCTTTCTAAGGATTTTTCAGGAAATCATGTTTGATTGCTTGTCTGAGGGTGAAAGAAATCCCTGTATGGTACAGTGACCTTCACTGTGCCTCTGACAGCTTGAAAACTTAATGTTCTTGTGCATGTGGCTTGTATTCTCCAGTTTGCTGTCAATTCCGTTATACCTGAAAGCTGTTTGGTGCCTTTTTACTGTGCCAACAGGTATGTGCCTACAGGTCCTGTAACATAATGAAACTGTGGAAGAAGAAACATGAGCATGTATATGTATCTTTGCATCACAGCAATCATGTGGGTCTGGGTGGAAGGGAGAGTAAGTAGACAGGTCAGTAGGAAGAAAGAGCAGGTTTTTTAATCACAAAGCAGCCAGGCCTGTTCTGTTGGCTTCTTTTTCCTGGCTAGCTGTATTTCTTGTGTTGATTTATTGATGACTCGTCATGTTTCCTCAAACACAGTCATGTTCTCTAGGGACTGCAGGTCCCATTACTAGAGAAGGGTAAGACTTGGGATACCCCGTTTTTAAGAATCTGTGCATTTGGAGCTGGAGAGCCTGTATTTTTATAACTGGTTCCTGGAAGGTGATGCAACCAACAAGGGATCTGCAGGGAACTCATTCAAGCACCCATGGAAAATAATATTATTCTAATGATTATAACCATTACTTGTTCTCATTAAACAGCCCGAATGTGAACACTTTGTATCCTGCCTTCTGGTAAAGATGCCTTGTAACTGACAGTTATGTATTAGTGCAGTTGCTCTGCATTCACTAATGTTTGTATCCTTTTATTCCTCTGCTATACCCTAGAGGGAAATTCTTACCTTGCAATTTGATTACAAATTAAAAACATGCTAATACGTTTCTGCAGAATATGGCTGTTCCTTGTGAAGTTGTTATAGGTGTGATGTTGACTTTATTTCCTTCTTTGCAGAGGCTGGTTTGTGACCTCTGTAACCCATGTATACATACTCCTTTTACAGTATTTGAAGGACCTCTGTACCAGTTTCCTCATACAGCATTTCAATGAATGCCTTACTTCTGTTTGCATATACACATGAAAACTCTTAAGCTTCATGTAAATGACTTTATTACAAACTGAAAATCCATCTTCATCAAATTATAGCAACACATATATACAGAGTTCTAAGCACTAGTCCAAATCCTAGTGCTTTGTACAGGGTCATCTGAGCTCCTGGCTTGGGAAAGAATAAAATCTTTAAGGAAGAAAATATATTTCAGATGGATTCCAAACATGTAGTCAAAGCAGCAGTGCAGCAGACAGGGGATTTAGAATTCACAGCTTTGCTAACAGGATAACTTTCAAAATGAAAAGTGCAGATGAGTCAGTAATTGCTGTTGCTGTTGTTGATGCAAAATGTACAGCTGCCTTATTCTGTCTGTAGTGTTAACATCTGAATATGTGGAAGTATTACTACAGAAGACAATGCATCTGATAATTTGGCCTGCTGTGTAATGAATGTTGTGCTGGGAGAAGGATTTTCTGTGCTGCAAAGGTAAAATTTTCTAGGTAAATCACCATTAAGACACTGGCATTCATTCATGCACCTGGGAAAGGAATACTAATTAACAGTCTATAATATTGTCTACAGTCATTCACTTTCAAAATGCCTTAATTTTCTTACTAATCAGTATTGCTATCGTGACTTTTCTGTTGTCCTATTAAAACCCATTATATCTTTCCTTTAGCAATTCTAAAATCCAGCTTCCATAACAAAAGCAGTCTATTATCAAGCTTACCTGCTCCCTGAAGAATTGCAGGAGTATCCCTGCACGTTCTCCTCACCTGATCCAGACACTCATTTAATCTTTTCATTTGTGTGCAGACATCTTTTCTGATTATCTGCATTTCCAGCAGCATTTTTTGAACAGATGGTTTTAGGTAATGGTACTAGAAATACAAACCTTTTATCTGCCTTTTTTAATTAATGAAACACCTCTTCAGTTCAAGCTGCAGATATTGACTGATCATGATGTACCTGCCTTATCTCACTGCTTACTGCTTTCCACTTCTTTATTCAATATTCACTATAAAAATTAAGCTAAAGAATAATCTTTTATATTATACAAATCTAATATGAAGTATCTCATAATAAATTTCCTTAGACTATATTAAAATACAATTTTATAGTCAACCATTTGTCTCCTATTAAGTTATTTCTTGCCTGGAAGGCACTGAAATCTAGATTGTCAAAGCTATTTGATACTCTTAAGTCCAAAAATTATGTTAAAACAGTTTAACCATCTTTGAGAATTGGACCCTGTGACTTTCACTTCTGGGTTTTTTAAAAGGCTGTGTAAAAAAAGGCTACAACTCCCACCCCCGTTTCTGCAAGTGGTGGTCTGCCTCTCCAAAGGAGGTGTCTCTCATCTTTCTGTATAAATCCCTCCAGGGCTCCTGATAACCAGATAAAAAATAGTTATTTGATGTCTGAGTATTATTTTGTTTTGCGTGCTTAACTGCCTTGTGTCTGACATGATGGTGTGCCAGAACCCCTCCCTGCATATTCTGAAGTATTCTAAAGTGGGAGGGATGACAGTGGCATCCATTACATACAACCAGGACTGAGGAGATGTTAGATGGTGTGGTGTAATTTAGTATTTTACCAAGTTTTGCTTTATTCTTTAGTATTGTCAGGAGCTGGAGCTGAAGTAGCCAAAACTGGTGTATTTCCTGTGAGGAAGACGTAAGAGCAACATAATCCTCATCTAATGGTGATTTACCCTCAGACAGGTTTCTAATTCCACACCAAACTTGTTTTCTAAAATTAACAGCAAGCAAGAATGCCAGGGCACCTGAGCTATTGCAGTACACTCTCCAAAATCAGCACTAGGAATCAAACGTGAGTTCAGTGTGCTACGGAATTCTGTATTTTGTGGCAAAATCGTTACAATTAAAAGGGAATAAGGAGAAACAAACAATTTTTTACAGGATTTATTTTAATCATAAGTCAACTTGTGTTTGTATTCCATTCCTCAAGCTTTCATACTCTGCAGCTTTATGTGTGCTCTTATTTGTTGGCAAATACTGATAAAAGGAGTTAAATCCATGCATAAATTAGAACCATAGAAACTGACGAGTAAATCATTCAATTATACATTTCTTATATCCACTGTCATAACCTCAATAAAATTTGCCAAAATAAACTTTTAACAGAGAGAAACTGATATTCCACCCCAAGCCTTAGGTCTCCCCAAACTACATTAAAAATCATAGCATTCTAGGTTTCCCTTTGGGCCCTCCTATGTCCCAGTTCATGGCTTATAATATATTTAATGCTGTTTGAACATTGAATTCCCGGTGTAAGGCGTATTTTAGGTATCTCTAAGGTCATGCTCCCAAGTTTCTTGTGCAGACAGCAATGAGCTAAAGCACACTTTTAATAATCTGGTTGTGGATATTTGTACTTTTTAATACCAGGCAGATGGCTTTACGGTACTCTTACGTATATGAGGAGTGCTACTGTCACAATATATGTTATTTAGTTGTTTGGTCAAGGTGGATAGAGATTCATTAATGGCTGAACAAAATTAATCCCACTGCACTGAGCAAAGTTAATTCTCCACCCCGCTCCTCCCTTCCTCATCACTACTGAAATTTACTTCCACTTGCTTTTCTTTTGATACACATAAAGATCTAACAGTACAGTCTGGTGTATGTCCAAAATTAGTATATAGTCTATCAACTTTTTCAAAGGTTAATGTATCTCACACCGAGCCACGCAGTTAGATTCAGAGTTCCTTGGAATCGCCTGAACTGGAGTTACCAGCCCAGCTCCTGTAACAGGGCAAAATCAGCATTCACCTACTGAGGAAACAGAATATTACCGTGGATTTGTGCCATTCATTTTGGTAAAAAGCAACTGCAGAACACATTATTTTTGTTCCTATGTCAACTCACTGATAACCACTTTTTCAACCTGGTTTTTTTTCTCTGGAAAACAAAGAAAAGACCAATGATGAAAATTTCAAAAGCATCTCTCTTGGGTTCTGTACATGTAAAACAGGTTTTAAATTCTAGCTCTGCGTTGCTCTTGTTCAGCTGTTCATAGCATGTAAATTAAAAAAATAGATCTGAGCACACAGTGCTGTCTTGTCAACTTCTAAATCTATGGCTCTCTAAACTAAGAAGAATAAAACCATTGGTTTCTGTTACATGTGTAATGAATACTGGGAGGGGGAGGGTAATACTAACATATTAGTTTCAAGTACATTGTCCTTCCCTTGCTTCTCCTGTTCATACATAAAAGGGTCAATATGTATAACCAATTTTTATTCTCAGTTCCGGTCTCCCCCTTCTCTTGCTCCAAGGAGTAGCTTCCTTAGATCTCAGTAACTACTTTCAGCTCTGATTTTTCATGAAATGTTTCTGCTGTTATCATTTTTGAGGTAAGATAACCTGAACTGAACAAAGCATTCTGACTGTGTCGCCAAGTTATTCAATAGCCAGTGCATACTAAGCAAACACTTTGCTTGGGAGTAGGGCAATTTTGACCTCTCACCAAGGATGTATGCAAGCTACAGCTATAGGGGGCCTTAACTCTTATGGTTTAAAATCCAAGTGCCTGGACACCGCTGCAGTTTGTAGGCACTGACTTCTAGCAGGAGGTTGGAGACCTGTAGTCCTGGCCACTGCAGCATGTGTAGCCCTAACTTAAATTAAGCTGCATTCTAATATGGATTCTAAGATACTCACTCACAAAGCTGAGATTTTGTTTTAGTCACTATAAAATGTGATCCTGTCAATCAGTGATGTGCTGCATATGATCTCAGTTTTGATATGTCAGTCTATTTCATGTAAACACTTAATTTTGAGATTATTATGAAGCTTGAGGAAAACAGCCTTTGAAAGCACAATGCAAAGCAGGGGCTTCTGACATATGGAAGAACAACTGAAAAAAGACTGGATTTACCATCTACTGGATGTTTCTGTTAAAAAGATCAGCAGCATAGTAAAGAGCTGTTAGCAGGGGAAGGGTGCGAGGAGGCAGAAGTGTGACGAAACAACCACAACACCTGTTCTCTCTCCCTCTGCATTTCTGTGAGGGGGGAGGAGGTAGAGAATTCAGGAGTGAAGTTGAGCCTGGGGGAAGAGGGGAGGGGTGGGAGAAAGGTATTTTAAGATTTGGTTTTCTTATTATCCTATTCTGATTGGTAATAAATTTGTTTCCCCAAGTTGAATCTGTTTTGTTGTGATGGTAATTGCTGAGTGATTTCCCTGTCCTTACGACAAAAGGCTTGTGGGTTGAGATATTTTCTCTCCCCATGTCCAGCTGAGGAAGGGGGGAGTGATAGAGTGGCTTGGTGGGCACCTGGAGTCCATCCAAGGTCAACACACATCTATCACTTATAGCTTTTTCTGCTCCTTATGATCTGAGGGCAAGACAAAGTTCTTTGTCGAGTCTGCTTGATGGGAGATAACTGTCTTGAAGTGCAGATGAGCACAGTTCTGTTTCTTATTAAAGCCTGATTAACAAGTAATTTTCTCAGTTCTTTGCAAGAATTCTTGATTCAACAGTAATGAATGAAGACGTATTCAAAGTAGTTACTGTTTATGAGTGAAAATGAAACATACATTTGCTGTGCCTCTGGCCGCACCCATCATTACCCAGCTGGTTCCTAATACTATTTCAGATGCTATAAAATATTTGTACTACTATTTGAAATAATACTGGAGAGTCACGGGATAATTCCCACATCACCAGTGGCTTTTTCAAGTGCTTTCTTAATGCAATATTTTTGCATCAAAACCTGTAACTGTTTACTGCCCTAGCTTGTTCCTTGTAGTAAAATCGGAACTATTCAGCCTGCTTCAAGGATCCCACTGTTCTGAGGACAAAGAGAAAAGTTAATTCACCAGCTGCTGCTTCTCTTCTTGCACTCACTGTTTCAAATCAATCAGCTTCTGCTTCAGTTTCTCAATCTGTGAAAAGAGAAATCAAGAAACAGTAACTGGGGCTGGAGGGGGGGAAGTATCCTTGCTGTGTGCTTCTCTTCAAATTTAATTATGAGAACACACAGAAAGAGAAGTCCTTCATTGAGACTGTTCAGGAATATTAAAACATGTTTAAAACTGATTTGTGTTAAGCATAGGAAATAACATAAGCTTAAACTATAAAACCCTAAGTATATTAGTCACAGATCTATTTGTATCTACTGAAGAATTAAAACTATGTGCACAGAGGGCTTTCTTCCTTAGTGTTTTGGATAGCGGTGCAGTGTTAGAGAAGTAGTTTAGAAAAGAAGGAGAAAAAAAAAAAAGATACAGAGAGAAAAACTGGCAGCTGGAAAAAGGTGTAAGATCTTCCATACTGGATAGGCTGGAAAAAAATGGTGGCATGTGAGCAAGAAAATCGTCTCCTACCGTTTGACCTCACTGATGACCTGGGGAGCAGAGCTTTGTATCTCCTTATTCAATCAATAGGATGTGGAAAGTAATTTTAGCCTCCATTTTTCAGTCGTTTTTTTCTAACTTAAAAAAGGGGGTTGCTTGGTACTTGTATTTAGAAAAGTAGGACTAGGACTAAAGTGAAATAACCTGCAACAGAGGAAATGGAAGCCACACTCTAAAGCTTCTTTCTCTTCATTGTTTTCTGAAAACAGTTTGGCTCTATTTTCTCTAAAGCCTTCTCCAGGTAGCCAACACCCGCGGGTTTCCGCTTAGCTTTTTTGGTTTTTTTTTTTTTTCCCAGGCTGAACAAATGCCTCAGCCTCTTCTCGGACACCGTGCGCTGGAGCCGCCGACCACGTCAGTGCCTCCTCCGCGCTATTCGTTGCGGGATATCGCTCTCCCCCACGGGGCCGTCCAGTATTCCTGGGGGGGGAGGGGCAGGCCCCGGGCGGAAGGGCACCAGCGGCACGGCCCGTCCCCGCCGCAGGGCTGCACTGCTGCCTCAGGCCAGCCGGGAGCTCGCCTGCCTCCATCTTGGGCCGCGGGCACCGGGCCACGGGGCGGGGCGCGGGCAGGACCTGCCGCTCCGTATGTCGCTGTGTCTGGCGGCGGGGAGGGCGGCCCGACCGGTGCGCGCACACCGCCACCGCCTCCTCGACTCGCTCGGCGAGGAAGGGCCGTCCCCGGTCGCTCCCGGCCAGCCGGGGGGCGATCTCACGCCGCTGGGCCCCGTCCCACTCCTCCTCAGGCGCCCGCCGCCGCGTCTCCGCGGCAACCCGCCCCGCCCCTCACGGCGGTGGCCCCGCCCCGTTGCCTCGATTACCAGCCGCCACGTCACCTGCCTCGGGACCGCCAGCCCCCCGCCCCCCTCAGGCCGCGGCGGGGCGCGCGCGGCGGCCCGTTCCCATGGAAACCGGACGGCGCCCTCCCGCGACGCGATACTCCCGCGACGGGCGCGTCACGCGGGCGCGCTGAGGTGACGCGCGCGGGCCGGCGAGATGTGGCGCCGCCGCCGCCGCCGCCAGCGCTCCGAGCGGCCGGTGAGCGCGCTCGGGCGGTGGCGGGAGGCAGGAGGCGGGCGGCGGCACTGTGCTGCCATGGGAATAGTCCCGCGCCCCGCCCCGTGCGAGCGGTGCCGGCACCGGCACCGCGCGGAGCGAGGGGCGGCCGCCGTCCTGCCGGGTGCGGCAAAGGAGCGGGCAGCGCCGCTCCCAGACTGGGTGACAACCCCGGCCGGGGCCTGTCCCCGGTGCCCCGGGAGGGCGCGGTGTGGCGCGGCGCCGGGGGGGCGTCAGGAGGTTCCCGGCAGCCGAGAGTCGGCGGCGTTTCCGTTACCGTACGGGGGCGGCGGGAGGACGCCCTGCCTGGGGCGGGTGGCCGGGGAGGGAGAAATGCGCGTTCTTGCCGGGGTTCCTGCCTCGCGTTACCGGTGCCGGCGGTGGGAGGAGGGCGGCGGGGTCCCCCGGGCCGCGCTCGTCGCTGGCCGGGCGCAGGGGGCAGCCGCGGGGGCGTTTCCGTGAGGAGAGGACGTGAAGGTGGGGACGTGGCTGGGGCGGGCTCGGTGCGAGGGGTTCGGCGGCAGCAGGGGAGAGCGCTCAGGGGGCCGGCAGGGAAATCACCTCAGCCCTGGCGGCACTGCCCCCCCCCCCCCCCCAGCCCAACACCACCAGTTACTCCAGTGGAAGCTCCTGCGGGGCCACAGGCGAACGGGAGGGCACAGCGCACTCTGGGAAAGCTGCCTTGGGCTAATTAAATTGGAAAAAATTAAAACCCCAGTTGGCCAGGCATGAGGATAAATACGTAATGTTTATGTGGAGCCGCAGCGTGGGGAAAAAGATTAAAGCTGCTGATAACGCGTGCTTGTGGGTTGGTTCTGCGGGTTTTTTTCTAGCAATTAAAGTTTTAGATCCAGAATTTTTCCCAAAATGTATGTGTGCACAGAATATCCTGCCTTTATCTTTATGGAAATGCTGGGAAATTCTACCAATGAATTCCGTTATTTGTATTGTGACTTTTAAGCTGTGTGCTTTTAAGAAGCTTAATTTTTTGTCAGAACAATCCAAGAAACCTCCTTTTTTTTTTTTTTTAACTAGATAAAAATAAGCCCAGAAAAAATGTAATTACTTTTTGTTTCGGGGGGGAAGGTAAAAATGTATTGTGTAGTCATGAGTGTTAAGTAAAAGCTGCTCATCTGGGAAATAGATCTTGTTACCATAAGAGCAGCTCATCTGGAAAATAGATTTTGTTACTGGTTTAGTGCAGAAGATAGACTTTCCATTCTGGATGATTTCTGGTTTGCTTGAGCAATAAATAACAATATGAACTGAATTACATAAATCGTCTTTTGTTTCCTAAAATATTTTCCTAAACGTTTATATATTGTAAATGTTTCTAATTATTTTTTTAATCTTTTTCTTTATAGCCAAATATTTCCCAGTAATATTTTGGGAAACAGAAGGAAAATTCTTGTGTGTCTCAGGTACGCTGCTTTTCCGTCCCCTCAGAACAGACAGATTGCTTTTTACAGGGAGATGCAGCTGTTGCTGTGGTTTGGGTTTTGCATGTTCTTTTGTCAGAAATATTCAATAACATGGGTGAGACTTTCTTGTCTTGAAAACTATCAGTGCTTCTCTGTTTGGTGAACTCTAATCAAGGTTGTGTTTTGCTGTCTTAAGGTTTATTATTATTATGGCAATGGTTTTAGTTTTGTTGTTTAAAGGAGAGTTTGGTTGGGTTTTGGATTGGTTTGGGTTTTTTGTGGTTTTTTCTTTCTTTCTCTCCTTTCCTATTCATGCTTCTAGTTTTGGCAGTCTCTATGCAGCATCCCAGGATTTCTGGATCATACAGTCTGTGTAGCTACCAAGTCTTTATATTGGATGTGCTTCAACTTTTTGGTTTAGTATCTAAAATCATCTTATACCAATGATACTTACATGTGTTTCTCTGGGTTGGGAAATGAGTGTTCTACCTTCCGTCACTGGACTCGGGCCAGTGCTGTGGAGGTCAACTGTAATGTGTGTGTAAATGTTTTACTAACTTGTTGAACTCAGTTAACTTACAACTTGTTGAAATTCATCCTGTGTAATTATCTGAGCATGTTTCACTGCTTGTATTGAGTTACGATAAACTCAAATTTGAATAAAGCAACGCGACTGATAATTTCTGTGCCTCCATGACCTTATAATTTGCCTGATACATAGTCCACTCCTACTAGCTGAAAGCGAAGGTGAAGAAAAGCGCAGGCACAGTGTCTCTTGTCGCAGTGCTCCGAAGTGGTTTTCATTAGGAATCTCTGGAGTGGAATAGCTGTTGCTTGCATCCTGCTTCAGGTGTGTGCCTAATGTATTCATGATTCATGTTGATTGTTGCTGATCATTTATAAAGGTAGTAAGTAAAGCCTGATGATGATGGTATGTACATTCTACCTGCTGAACTGTTTGCTTACATTAATTAACTTGTGCTCATATTACTGTTATCCTGTTTTATTCTGATAGAAGCTAGGATTTTAAGTAGTTTGAGAGGAACTCTTTTGGAAACATTTTTCCTTCTCAATAACTAATCTTTTGTCTATATCTACCTTAAATTTTTTCTTCCATTCTTTCTTTTGACCCTCTCTTTCTGAATTCCTTTTCCGTTGCTATTTCTGTTATGCTCTGCCAATTTCCCCGTCTCATCTCTGACTTCTTAGTTTCCTCATCTATTTTTATGCTTCTTGTGAATGCTGTTTTGCTGGCGTGCTTGGGCAAATGGTCTTCACCACTCACTGAAAAGGCTCAGTGTGCTTGTTTCTTAATGACAGTGGACAAAAGTAAAATTCAAAGGTGGTTGTTTTGGTAATTTCTTGTCTTTACAAGTGTAAAGGTGTAATGGGAAAAAGTCGGGGAGAAGTAGAAAACGGTGGTGGATGTTTGAGAAGGGATAGAGAAGAGAAGGTTAGTGAGGGAATGTTTCATGGGCTAAGACTCATCCACTGGTAGATCTGGTGAGAAAAGTATGTGTTGTTGATGGCAGTTGCTCGGATATTTTCGGATCATCAGAGATTCTTGCATAAGGCTTGCATAAGGGTCACGTGTCGTTCGTAATAGGACTCTGGAGTTTGTTCTTAAGGCAGGTGCTTGGGATGTATTTGTGATGGTTCAGTAAGCAAAATCCTTGCATGAGAATGACAACACCTCTTCTGACCAACTGGAAGGTAGTACTCATTAATGCAGCTTATGTTCTGTTAAAACAGTACAGCTTCTTGGATTTTCAGTAGACCTCCTTGCTGTGGTGAAGCAAATGTGGGTAATGCCAGCTGCATCTTAGTACAAATCCATACCTATGAAGCTGCCAAATGGCTCGGCATTTTTCATAAGCTCTGTTCAGAACAGGACTTTTAAGTTTTGACAGGTTAGAATTAATTTTTTACTCATTTCCACATAAAATGTGAATGCTTTAGAGACTACTACAGCTGGGCGTCAATCTGTCACAGAGGGTGGCCAGGGCTATTGCCTGTTTGTGGAATTGTAAAGTCACTTCTTCCTTTCCTCAGAGTGTGCTTCTAGGGCAGAGTGGATCAAGAGTTTGTGCTTCTGCCCACAGCTCTCTGCCTTTACTAGGAACAGGAGGATACAAATAAAGGTCACAGAAGTCAGGCAAGGTTACCCTTCTGCAGTGGGCTGTGCATTTTGTTTGTGCCAGAGATAGCTGAAAGCTTAAGTGAGTTAGAGAGACACTAGAGGAATGACCCAGTGTGACGTTGTTTACTGAGAATGGGTAAAAGTTAATCTCACTTTGCTGTAACTGGGGACAAAGGTGAAGGATGGAAATAATAAAAGTAGTACAAGGGCTAAATCTGGGATAAAATGTAGTGGAGGATAAGTGAGGTTTTTGGGCATGTGAGAAAGGTGGGTGGAAATAGAGGCTATGTCAGGTTCACATAGAACGGGAAGGAGAGAGGTTAGGATTGGGAATTAATAAATGTAGCATAGAGATCACAAAGAATTTGAGAAAATAAATACAGTGGGGCTGAGCAGATTGCTAAAAGACAAGTGTTAGGGCTAGAGGTGGGTGAGGGTCTCGGGCAGAGCAGGTGAAAAGGCATACAAGTGGAATATTCAGTGCTGCAGGTGGATGGATGTGTTACTAAATGTCTGGAGAATGATAAGGAGCTGCTTGCAACTTCTGTATGCTGAGTGCTCCATGCGTATGTCAGTGCAGGCAATACTGCATATGGTGGGGCATCTGGCCACACGGTCTTTTCTGCTGTTAAAATGCAAATAACAAAGATAGCTATGTATTCTTTTTTTTCTGGGCACTTAATGAACCCTATCATTTCTGTACCTGTATCTTTCCTTTATTAGCATTTCTTAGGGAAAATATACATGCAAAGAGGTATGTGTTAACTGAGAGGAGGTGTAATTCAATCATGATATCCAATACTGTGTCACACACCTTTGAGGCTTTGGCTTTATTGAAGCTGTTGTTAGAAGCTGTGTAAGCAACCTGAGTGTTCAGGGCAACTGTGAGAAGGGTGGTGGGGTTTTGCTAGTGGGTGGGCGTTTTTTTTGTAATTTTGAAAATTAAGACTGTGTCAGGAGAAAATGGTGAAAAAACAAAATGAAGACAAAAAGGAAAGAGACGAAAAATACTGAGAGGCAGAGCCCAGGTGCACCTTACAGTTCAGTCCCTGTTGTGCAGCACAGGCTTTTTCCTGGGGATGCTGCTGTAAGGATATGGCTTCACTCTCTCTCTGTGCTAATCTCTCCCAGCAGCTGTTCATAGCCTGAGATGAAATTCTCTTTGTTTGTGACTCTGAATAACACTTGTGTTCTGCCACAGCATCTCAAGTGTGTAAACGTTAAAGTGATTCTGCCCTGAGCTTCCCTTTGCTGATGCTTCTTTTCAGATAATATTTGGGCTTTTTGGAGGTTCGGGGGACTCTAAATGTTGACAACCTGCAAGCCAAATCAGAGAAAAAAATTGTCTAAATAAAGTCAAAACTAGAAATACTGGGAAGCAAACTAATGCTTCTGCATTGTGGAAATGGAGAAACCTTTACTCTAAAAGAACAGTTTGTAGTTTTAGCACTAAATGCAGTAAATCACATCTTTTGGATGAGGTGTTGAAAAGCATCTAAAGGGCAGAGTATATGTGTATAAACTATGATTATTTTTTTTTGTGGTTTTTTCCTACAGACTTTTAAAGGAGAGGGCTCTTGGTAATTTTCATTCCTGCTTTTTTTTTTCTCTACAGAACCAACTGCAGCTCTATGATTGCTGATCCATGCTTGACTGCCTCAAGGGGTCCTGGCAAGATGGCATCTTCCAGACTTCCCATCCTTCTATCATTGGCATTTTCCTCTTTGTCCTTTGTTCTTTCCCATTCAAACAGGGAGATGTGGTTTCAGGATTTCTTTCCACCTAATGTGTGCCCTATATATGCCAAAGCCAACACTTTTTATGGCATAATGTTTGATGCAGGGAGCACTGGAACCCGGATTCACATTTACACCTTTGTACAGAAGAGCCCAGGTAAGACCCCATGTCAGTCTGTGCACTTGGAGTATGTTGACTTAGGCTGCAACTTCCCAAAAGAGGGTGGATATTTTTTTTTTTTTCCCAACACAGCATTTGGGAACAACTGAATATTTCTACAGTTTGTCCTTCAAATGGTCCTCTGGCAGATGATCATTGTCTGTTTCTGGTGGAGTTTTGCTGTGAAAGTACCTTTTTCATAGATCTTTCGAAAGTTTAATTCTGGATATACTGGAGAGTTCTGAATTTCCAAAGATTTTCATCTATGCGGCTGTTTAAAGGAATGTCTCGTTGAATTGGAAAGATGCTTACATTGTTCTTGTCAAGTTGCATGTTACCTTGAATTCTATCAAGAGATATTTAAATTCTGCATATGCTTATATGTCACATTTTGTAGCAAATTAAAATTGGTAAATGAAAGTTATAAGCACCAAAGGTCTGAGCCATTTTCAGGAGACCTCCTGTGCACAGGTGCACCACACTCCAGTATGTCTGCTTCTGACGTGGTGCCCAGGTACCCAAATTGGCTGCACTCGCAACAGGATTCAAGAGGGTGAATTAGCTTGGGTACAGTGAGCCAGCAAATTTGCAGACGTTGCAGATTGGCTGCTGGGACTCAGCTAATAAGCCCTTTAGGGCCATGCATAGTACCTATGAATTAGTATTTCACAACTAGCTTGGGGACAGAAGGGGAAAGAAATTTTATTAAGGTTAGGCAACAGTCATACTATATTGCTATAACTCATTGTAGTTCTCAAATGCAAAATTAACATACTTCTAGTTATAACAGCTTAATAAATTGCTTTTGAACTTGGAGGTTGCAAGGACAACATTATGTTAAATATGTTCCTGAAGTCAAGGAACAGTACTTGTTTTAGCAGAGTAACAGTACTGTTTGCAAGTGGAAATTAAGGATAGTCACCTTACAGGGGTTGCAGGCAACCTTTATGAAAGTAAAGAAAAAGACTGGAGGTGTTGACTGTTTCATGTAATGTTTTGTTTGTGCAGAAAATCTTCCTGAGTTGGAAGGGGAAATCTTTGAGTCTGTGAAGCCGGGTCTTTCTGCATATGCTGATCAGCCTGAAAAGGTAAGGTGCCCTCCTTCATCCCCTGTGAGTTGGCCTTGCTTCTGCTAATATGAGTTGGACTCAAACTAGCAGTTCAAGTGTTACTAATTGTAATTGCGGAGAGTCAAGAAAAAGTGTAAAGGTTCTACTGCTGGCTCTTTAAACCTGTCGCTCTACTTTTGTGAATTAGTTTCTACACAGTGAAATGGGAGCTGTTGTTTTACATATTTCATCAATGGAACAATGGCTTAATTGCTTAACTGCCATATATAACTAGACTATGTGCCTTTGAGAATTTCAAAGAAAAAGTGATTTTTGGCTCTAACAGCATCCATATTCAATGTTTATTTCCCCTATAGCTACCCCAAATATGAGTAAATATAATCTCCTGTCTCATTTACTAGTTATTTTCTCAGTTATTCATCTTGGTCGAAATTTTCAGTGCTGGTCACAGTTGAAATCAGCATATTTTGTTTTGATTTGCTTAGTTTAGAAGTATGGGGTTAAGACCATGTGGGTTTTCTTTTTTTAGTCATGTTACACTGACAAGCAAAGAGGGTTCATTTGACTGACTCCTAAAAATGATGAATTTTTGTGTGCGTGTGTATAGTTGGATATACAAGTTTATTTTTTTACGTAAGTTACAGAGAAGGGGAAGGAGAAAGACGCACTTAGCAGGTTAAGCCAGGCCTTAGTATTTCTCTAAGTGTATTCTCTGCTTCTGTAATCAGACTTCCAATAATTTGTTTGTTTTGATTCTTTGCTGTTATCTTTGGAACCGTGGCTTGGAAGCCAGTGATATGTAGGACTCATTTCAGTCAGGCTCAGTTAAATATTTGAGTACAGTTTTAGCTGAGAAATTATTTAGGTATAGGCAGTTACTCTTCTACTGCCTCTGGACTTTTGTTGTTTTGTTTATATGTGGAGTTTTTCAAAACACAGTTGGACAGTTCCATCTTCCACAATCAGATTTATTAATTAACATACATACACATTTATAATTTTAATAAATTGAAGTTAGGTGCCATCCTCTTTATTTTCAAATGGGGGGTAGTTTTGAATTCATGCTCAGTATACTCATTCCCTGCCACTCTGTTGGATCAGGAGTCAGAAACGAGCACACAGCAGAAAGCACTAAAATAGTCCTGTTGTTGTGATACCCAGGGCCATTCCTGAAGCAAACTGCTATTTTCCAGATCCCCTACACTGACAGTAAGCTCTTTCACAAGCTAAAGGAGGTGCCAGAGAAATGCTAGATTAGATACTCTACCTTGCGTGCTTTGAGTTGGGGACTAGCATAGGGGAAGTTTCAAGTTTCTCATTTTGCTCAGTTGCATTCAATGCTACAGGAATTTTGGTGTGAAACTTTATGGAAGAGAGAATGGCTTTTGGATTTTTTTAAACTTTGATGAGATCTCCCATGCTTTCACTAAGTTGTTTTGTTCGTTGGGTAGGAGAGGAGAAGAATTCACTCCAAAAGGAATTTCTAGACTTTTCTCAGGAGAATGTTTATTGCTAAAGCAGAACTGTATTTGTTAGAGCAGTGTAACTAATTGAGAGCCCAGCAGCAATGCCTGTACCTCATGTGGTAAGCAGTCTACAGCTGGCATTTTAATTACACTACTTGCTATGGACACACTTGGAATTATATTGCGTTTAGTGAAATCTGCAGACATTCCCCTTGACCCTGATAGTTTCAGTTAGTAATTGCACCATCTAGTTTCATCCTACTGCAAGATGTTTAGGTTTGTCAAGTAATCAATTCCCTTACCTGCCTTCATCCTTTCCAAAAAATACCTTCCACAAACAATAAGATTTCTCTCATGTAAGATATATCTCTGAATACACCCTTCTTTCCAATGCAGACATTCTCTTTAAAGTTCTAAGGAGTTGTCTAGCGCAGTTTTTATACTTATCTTGGGTGTGAGTGAGGTATCTTCTGCTATTGAATACTGGTTTCACTAGTGTTGAGGGAGAACTGGGAGGCCTGTTTTCTGACGGCCTGTAGAAGGAAGTCAAAAGAAAAACATCCTTTTCCTTTTAGGGTGCTGAAACTGTCAAAAGGTTGCTGGACATGGCCATAGATGCTGTGCCACCTCATCTCTGGAAGAAGACCCCAGTGGTGTTAAAAGCCACAGCTGGACTGCGCTTGCTCTCAGAGGAGAAAGCTCAGGCTCTGCTTTTAGAGGTAGTACTAAGATCTTTTGGATGCACTTGTATTGCTCCCCCTGTTTCATCATTCATGACTCGGTTCTCCATTCTGTCTAGCATGAGAGAATTTCAGCTGTCAAAAGTGATTGTAAACCTATGACAGCATGAAACTCGCAGACTTTCTTGTATGGTCCTGAAATCCTCTGAGTTGATGCAGATAGAAGGCATGGGGAGAGAGACCTATGATACTTTTTTCTTCCTTTCCTAGCCTTTGAAAGAGGAAGAATATTGTCTACTCCGCACACTTGTCTTATTTTCTACTGCTGTGAAAAAGAAAACTTTCTTTGTCACCCTCAGAGCAGAACAAGACTCCTAAGACCAAGGAATATAATCATAATTTCTTTCTTCAGGTGAGAGAAGTCTTTGAGGAATCACCATTTCTTGTTCCAGAGGACAGTGTTAGCATCATGGATGGGTCTTATGAAGGTATGTTTTAGAAAGGAAAAAGTGAAAGCGAAGAGAAATAGGGGGGGAGAGAAAGAGAGAGATCTTATGAGCGTGAGAGGGAAAGATACATGGTCACTAAACTGAGTGAAAAAATAAAAGCTTTCTAACCTTGTCTGAAACAATGCAATCCCGCTTTTCCTAGGTGGTGTTGAGGACTTGATCATCTGTTAGGCTACAAGTGCAGATACACAGAGATGTATGACTTAGCTAGATGAAGGTTCTTCTGAAACCTTCTGAGGTTCCAGACCAGAACCTCATCGCAGAAATAAGTATGCAGGCTAATGCAGGCTCACCCGCTGAAGCCTGCTCTTGGGAACCAGTGGAAAAAAAGTGGTGTCCCCTTCTGAAAGGCAACATGACAATACAGAGCAAGCTAGGAAGCTTATGGGAAGTGCCTTGTAAATTCTGCAGTATCAGCATTAAAAGTGACCTATTCTGATTAGCTCATCAAATTTTGGGTGAAAATTGAGAGCACTGTGAATATTAGAGGAGGATGAAGCATAATTGGCAAGTATTAAAAAATTAGATAACAAAACAAATAAATAATATATCTAAAAATATTCTGACCGGGAAAAATGCAGCTAGTAAAGTAGCAAAGGAAGTAACGTAGAATACAACAAAAGGTGAAATATGTTGTGGGTTTGGAGTGAGTGATGATTTTGCAGTGCAGAACAGACCACTGTAACATTTTGGCTACATATCCAGACATACTACTTTGGAGAACAGGCAGGTAATAATCCTTCTGTACAGATGCCTGAAAAGAGCCATCTGTGATGTTACGTTGAGTTCTGAACACTGCATTATGGCAGATGTATTGCCAGTTCAGAAGGTGTTCAAGGATATCAAGAAGAAACATCAGGATGCTTAAACTACCAATAAATGGAGGAAGATTAAAGAGCAAAATCTGTCCGCATGGGCCAGGAGAAAAGTACAAGTACCATAAAGTCTGCAAGCATTCAGTGAAGTATGGTGCCAGGCATAGTTTGTCAACAGGATTAACGGGTGAATGTATAGTAGGGAAAAGTGTTGTATTGACAGGGAGCAGGACCAGAGGCATAATAGAGCACAGCATAGCCTGCCAAGGTTTATTTTAAAATCCCACTTCATCTACTGTCACGTTTGCCTGCGTTTGGGTGAGACTCATGCTGGTGTCAAGCAAGCTGCTGGAGTCAGAGGAGTTGTTTGTGTTTTACTTGTTGCCACTGTATCTGTAGTGTAATTACAGAAACCACGAGATTAAAACACAGTGGTATGTATGCGCTTTTCAGATTGGGAATTGAAAAGCCTGGGGCAAGGGGTGGGGGCCTTGTGGAATTGGCCAAGGAAACCTGTGCATTTGTGTCAGCTTGTTACTACTGTGTATATTGTTTGGATAATAGACATAATTTGTGCATGCTGCAGTTGCATGGACATTACAAACGTTCTACCTATCACAGCTTATGAGATTTTAATGAATCAATAACGCATCATATCACTTAATTATAAGTTTGAATTAATCTCTGAAGGATGGGGTGGTTACATGTAGTTAGTAATGATTTCTAGGTAAATATATAACATGTGAAGGAGTGCTAATAGCAGGCAGGAGGTTGTGGGAGTATTCAGTTGTGACTTTTTTCTCTTTTTCACTCTTTGCAGGAATTTTAGCCTGGATCACTGTGAACTTTTTGACAGGTAGTTAATTCTGTATAACTTCTTTCTAAATATGAACTTGAGTCTCTCCCGTAGAGGTGATCACCCTAAGTTTCTCTGCCTTGGTTGCTGTGTCTTGCTTTTTTTCCCTACTGCGGCATCAGTGCTAAAACAATGGATTGTTTTGGGCAGCTGTGTTTCAGAGGGTGAGCCACACCTGTAGTAAAAAGGAGGCATCTTAATCCAGAAGGTGCCAGGATTTACTCAAGACTTGGGGGGCACTGGGAAGCTGGTTTTTCTAACATCATAGGTAGGGGAGCAGTACTGCTTATCTGTTAGAAGGTGGGAAACAATGTTTTACAATGTTCCTCATCCCAGCCTGAACCATGCAACTAAAATGGTGTAACAGGGGATGCATTGGAGCTGGAGCCCTACTGGCTTTAAGAAGTTCTGGGAATGCAATCTAGTAAAAAGAAAATCAGTGTTCTAGTAGATACATGAGCAAGCAAAAAAGCTGCTGTGGGTGAAGAGAAATGGTAACAGCTGATTCTGCTCTTATTATCCCTCCTCTCCTAGTGCCCTTGACCAGTTACAGAATTTATGTGCTCTCCCTCACAGTCTTCTTTCAGCAGGGGATACTTTGTCTCTTTGTGCTTCTGCTGGATACCTAGAGATTTATCTGCCTTTGTCTCTTGGGAGGGGAAGGTTGGAATCAAGGAAGAAAGTCCTATGAATGTTTTTGTGATGCCTTCTGTTTGCCAACCTTTTCTCTGTGATTTTTTTTTTTTTTTTTTTTTGTCTTTGAAGGCCAGTTCAGCCCTCCTGTATTGCTGTGATACTGTGATACTGTGATAACTTTGGTGGCTGACTGAGCATACACGCAGTATCCACATTTTAGCATTTGTGTGCTTGGGCTGTTCTGAGCATGGTGTTGTTTGCAGGACAGCTGTCTGGCCAGAACCAGCATACTGTTGGGACTCTGGATTTGGGAGGAGCCTCAACCCAGATCACTTTCCTGCCACAGTTTGAGGTGAGGAGTGGTTAAAAGTGCATGGGTTGGGACTGCAAGGCCAGTGGAGAGCCCTGAGCACTGCTGTGCTCTCTGATAGCACTTTGTTAGCAGTGGCACAAGCAGAGCATCTGTGGTGTGCAGAGCATCTGTATTTCTGTTTCCTTGGACATCAGCAGTTGACTGATAGGCGCCTGCAAACAAAGGAGCCTGGATAACAAGGAAGTAAAAAGAAAGAAAGCAAATGGGTAAAACCAAAGAGAAACCGCTTTTGTTTTCTAGACCCAGGCTGGGAAAGCCCCATTAATGCTGATATTACTTTGTATTCAATAAATATAGAACAAACATTTCCAGGGAGTATTCTTGCATATTACAAGAAATTTAGGGTCTGCTCTGATGCTGAAGTATTTTGGTTTTTTTCCCCCAGTCTGGTAACAGATCCTCACTAAATTTTGGAGGGGGCAGGTAGTGGGGTGGAGCAGGGAGTATCTCAACAGGACAAAAGTCTTTTGTAATAGCACAGTCAATCTCAATCCTGTCGTCTTATTGATTTCTTCTCATTTCCTTTGAGAATTCCTTTCTCTGTTCCTAAGTCCATCTCTGTCCTATTTGTCAGAAATTCTATAGCTCTTTAGTAACAGTTTAAACTGGATTCCAAGTTTGCATGGGAAAATTACGTGGGTATTGAAGGGCACTATAGCATTCTGTACCGTGATATTGTAAAGTTGGTTTTGTCACTCCTTCTGAGGGAGTCCTTTGTTTAGCATTTTTTGTTTACAGAAATTGAGATTCTTTAAGGGTGTTTGGTGACCATAAAACACATGGTTTTCATATCAGGATATTATAATTCTGCAGTGGTGGGTCATGTTGAAACATGACATGTAACCTTATCTTGTTCAGCAAAGCCTCAAGTACTCTGGACTTGCCCTCTGTTTTGTGTTGATAACACCTGCTGAAATGGGCACTGGACCAACAGGAAGGAGTGTTGCATGTCAGGGTTTTGGAGAATAAATAGAGCTGTGAAGTAGGCTGAACTGCAGCTCAGGATTCAAATGTCTCCTTCGAGCCCTGCAGGAAAAGGCCTCAAGGGTTTGCTACTGACCGGGACCGATGGTGTGAATTCATAGGGCAATGTGGAGTCAAGGTTCATGTTGCCTTGCTTGTACGCTGTCTGCTTCTCACCTGTATTGTCAAGTTCACACAAAAAAGCACATGCATAGCTCTGTATGTTTCTGAAGACTTTTTCCCCTCTGACAGAATTAGCAGGGATTCCCCGCTTTGGTTTGTAGAGGGTTTTCTTCCCTTCCTGCAGTCTGAGGCAGTCACATGTTGGCTGTTGTATTCATTTTGAACAAAATACTGTAATAGTAAGGGATTAATGAAATGCAGATTACAAGCAAATAAAGACATACAATGATAACTGCGTGGAGCTGTTTTTAAGCTAGTGTTATGCTTTTCATGGTATTATTGCCAAAGTTATAAGCAACTGAAAACCAAACATAATCATTATGAAATTGTCTGTCTGATGCCTGCCTCACTGAGGAGGGGTGTGAGGATTTCTACTTTTTTGCGAAAGCCAGGCATGAAAAAATCTGGTGGTTTTCTCCAAACCATTTTTTTCTGCATCTCTCCTTTTAGTTTTTGTGATGTACAGTTTAGGAACAGAACTCAAAATATGGCAGAATCTGGGTATGTTGGATCAAGGATGTGAGTGTCATTCCACCTAAGGCCCAAAATAAATTTCAGTTTGTATTCGTTCAGGAGAAACTCAAGCTGAACACTGCCAAATCTCTTTCTGCTTTGAGCAGGCTTCTGTCTAGAACTTTACATTTATAACAGAAATAACCCGGATCAGGATCTGCATACTTGAATGGTAACTACAGGAACTGTGCAGCTTCAGTCCTCTTTGAGATTCTGCTCCTTGGCCCAAAGCAACTGTCAGATAGGAATGCAAGCCAAAAAAGGCTGGGAGAATGAGGTCATTAGCAGAGGGAACACAGAAACTGGGACTGGGATCTTGGAGACTGGAAACAAGGGAGCAGTAAATAAGCCCTAGACTGGTTCAGATTTACAAGAATGAGAGTTAGTCTGGCAAGAAGGTAGGGACTGAGTACCAGTGGGGCGAGGTGCGCACAGAGGGAAGACTGTGAAAGGCGGAAAACTGGAGGTGGTGAGACAAGAGGTTAATTTAGAGGAAAGCCCTTAAACCAGGTCATAAAGCAGCCCTAAGACTGAGAGTGAGTGGTCACAATGTTTCTTTGAGTATCAGTGAGATGTTTAATGTGGTCAAAACGTGGCCTGTACTTCCCTTTGCATCTTTAATTCTTCTGAGTTTTTGAATTGAGGTGTCTATTCTGACTTGCAAAAGTCCATAATGTTTCTAGTGCAGCTGATTTCGGTGGGGACTCTGTGTATGTAGACTAGCATGTAAGTACTCTGAATAACTCAGCTATCCTGAATTAGAAAGTATTTTCATCCTGATCTGTTGCGCTTCCCTACTATACATTGAAGTAACACCAAGATGCATATAAATAAACTCAGTGTTAAAAAGCTGTAGATGTTACAGCAGTGTGCACTGTTGGAAAACTGTTCTTTGTGTTCAAAGCAGATCACATGAGTGTGCAGTAAACCCTGTGGGTGTATCTGTGATATTGCATCAAAGCTGATTATTTTTTATTGCATAATAGAAACTAAAAGATTTCTTCTTTTACTTAACTTTTAGGAAACTTTGAAGGAAACCCCTGGGGATTTTCTTACCTCATTTGAAATGTTTAATAGCACCTACAAGCTCTATACCCACAGGTGAGGAGCAAAAAGGCTGCTGTCTCCGCTGGGGAAATCAGTCTTTCTGCAGCCCCTGAGCTAACCGCAAATGGCTATGTCATCCTGTTACCAGCTGTTGGGAGCATGACTTTTTTTACTAGTTTTCTTATCTGCTTGAAACATTAGTTGAAGTGGAACATGACATTAGTTGACTGGAAACATTCCAGGATCATAGTTAATATCATTGCAAGGGAATATTGGTTAGTCTGTCAAATGGAGAGGAAGTATTATGAGTCACTGTATTTAACGAGAAGAATTCTTATTACTGCGTTCAAGCCAAATACTCTGGACCAAGCAGAAAGGTAGATATTGTGCCAGTAGTCAGAACTAAACCTGGTCAGAGGTTTGGAAAGAGGACCTTCCTGAGACTCTTTACTTCTTAGTTTGAAATGGCATATCTCATCAGCAACGGGACAAAAAGTAACACCTAGACTGATGTAAACCAGAGACGGCCATAGGCAGCTGATACAGACCCTGGAGCACAACAGATTCTTGAACCAATTGGAGAGGGTACTTGGCCTCAGATAATACAGTTGTGCTTACTGCATTAAGCTGACACATTTCTGAGATGTCTACAGTGAAATCCAGAGAGTTTACCTGCGTGACTTAGAGTTGGTCTCAGCCAGTAACTAGTAGGGTGAAGATTATCATCTCAAGTCAGTTGCAGCATACGCTTACTTGACAGCAGAGCTGGTGTAATAGTCCTCCTTTCCTCCTGCTTATATTTACTGATGTAACCTATCAGTGTATTCACCAGTGCAGTCCATTAGATCACTTAAAATAATTGTGGTTGAAAATCTTCTCCTAAAAATGAGGGAGCTGGAGGTTAGTTTAACTCTGATTTATTCTGTAAACATTTGTGTTGACACGACTAAAGGGATAAGTAGCCAGACACAGAGGTGGGAATGAAAGGCCAACAGGCTTTTAATCTGGTTGTGTTCTCGTAAATATTGTTTACATCCTAGCTTATAATGAGTATAGCAGTAATCTGTGGAGTCAAACAGGTGAATTTTCACAAAGGCACAGCTCCCATTTAGTTGGAGCTTCTGCAGTTGCCTTGTTAGTTCTGCCCTAAGAGCACATAGTCTTACGTGTATGACAAAAATGGCCATTGTATTCCCCATGGACTCCTCACAATACCCTTCTTTTTCCTTCATTTTTAAGATTGTGTGGTTTTGCTTTTCATGAATGTCTTGCAGAAATGTCATCAGCTCCAACTGCTTTCTGCAATTTTAGATTTACCCATTTTACTGCTTGTTGGTAATTCTTGGGTTTGTGTCACTCTTTTTGTACTTGGAATTGTGCTGGCAAAGGGAACTCTTGTTTTAGAGAGGGGAGACTTGTGGGAAGCAGAGGAAGGCAATCTGGTTTGAGTGTTCCAAGATTTAGGAAGACACTATAGGTGAAGTGTACCAGATGTGTGAGAATTAAAACTGTAATGTCGTTGTTGTTTGCAGCTATTTGGGGTTTGGACTAAAAGCTGCCAGACTAGCAACACTTGGAGCTTTGAATATGGAAGGTATGTTAACATGATAAAATATCAAATATTTTTGAAGAGATGGTCAGATGTAGCCTCGTATCAGCATCAGCAGCCCATTTCCCCCGTCTTCACTTCTGTTTCTTCTGGGTTTTTACATTTTCGCTGGTATAAATCTGTCTGCAAACGGGCTACTGCTTAAGTAGTTGTCTTGTGAGACAGCTGCTTTTCCGTATTTCCAGGTTCAGCCAGCAGTGAGACTAAGTGAAAATTCCAGAACTGCACACATGGGAACATACAAACGCCATACAGACATGGCCTGCCACAAACGCACAGCTTTACACATCCACAGAAACACAAACAGCATGAATAATTCCTTTTCCAAAGGATTGCTGCTTAGGCCAAACCCATTTTATAGACCTCCCTGGTGGCCTGCCGTGTTCCTCCTGTTGTATTCACTGATTAGTGAAGTCCCTGAGCACTCTCACTCACTAACTTGGATGCATAGTCACATTCCTGAGCCTTTCCAGTCTCTCACCCAGACCTTAAGTCCTTCCAGTCTTCATGCCCAGAGCTTGGGACTTTTGCCCAGTCTCTGTCCAGGACCCTGGATGTCTTTCCACCTTCTGGATTCTTACTTGCTAGCTAGATGGACTTGTGTTAATTACTGGAACGTACTCAAGTAAAAAATAGTTGGGAATAGGATTTAAGAAAAGGATAGGACAGACTGCAGTTGACTGGTCACAAAGCTCAGACAGAAAAGCATACTGACTTGTGATTGCCGCCTTTTGTCATCCCCTTCATTTTCCCACATTTGTGCTTCCCTGATCCCCCCCCTTTCCCTGCCTTGGAGCCTTCCCCTAAACATCCCATAGCAATTTTTGCAGTCCCACAATCCCCCTCAACCAGCTTTTTCTGTGAGACCTGTGGTGGCCACAATAATCATGTATTTTTCTTAATAGTTACTGTATTTCTGCCTGAACCCTTCAAAGGTACATTCAGTGGATCCTGGAGCAGCCATTGATCAGTGTCTTAGGAGGTTTTGTCTTCATTGCTAGTTGTTTTGTTTGTCTCTGTTATCTGCTGCTTGTTAGGGTTTATGTGTCTGTGTTTAATTTATTACCTCTCTTGTTTCTTCCCTTCTGTGGTAAGTAGCCATTACCCAGATATCCTTGTGCCATTTATCTGTCATTAACAAATGACAAGCCCAGCTGCTTCGCAGCTTGTAGGACAAAATGGACACAACTTTTCCAGACTGAGACTGGTCCTTAATTCATAATTAGTTTGTGCAGCATCTGTCAATTCAGATTTCTGTACTTTTGCTTAAAGACCTTAATTAAGATCTTTCAGCTTTTTATTTTCTGATTCTGCATATTGATCGATAACTGTGTTAAATTTTATCCTTTCTGACTCCCCTCTGGTTGCATTTCAGCTGTGGATGGACAAATGTTCCGCAGTTCTTGTTTGCCAAAGCAGCTGGAGGCAGAGTGGCACTTCGGGGGAGTGAAATACTGGTATGGTGGCAACAAAGAAGGTAAACTAAGGGGACTTGCTGCTTCTTGTAAGATAAGTCTTGTCTCCAGAATCTGAGGTTTTCCTTGGCAAATATTCCATCAGTTATCTCAGGTTATGAAGGATACCTGTCCAGTCATAAATGTGGACTTTTGACAGAGCCAAAGGGAAATTTGAAGAGATATATCTGAGAATAGCTGGTCTGTACTCTGCGCTATGGCTGTGATCTCTTACTACAAATGCTACTTTATAGGAAATGTTAGAGTTACTTGTGCGAATGGGAGAGGTTTTTCTGAGGCTCTGAGCTAAGTGGAAAAGGTCTGGCTGTGTTAGGATACACTTTGGCCTACCAGTTATTGTATCTCACTTGTGGAACTGTTTCTTAAGATACTGTCCCTAACGCTGCATACAGAGAGTGATGCTGCTACCATCAGCAACTAGAACAGATCCCAGTGGTGACTGGTGCTGCTTTGCTTTACAGTGGGGAACAGAAGAGCTGTTTGTGGTGTGTGGACTGATAAAATTACAGTGTGATGGGAAAAGAAAGTAAGGTTTTATCTCGCAGGTGGTAGCAAACGTAAGTGAGATTCTGCTGACCACAGAACACAGCAGTGGGAGTTTTGCCTGATGGGGAAGAAGCTTTTCAAGCACCTGTACTATTTGTGCAGCGCACCTTTCAGACTGCTATGACCAGGTCTAACCAGTTCTGCTTGATGATGGTGATTTAGAGTCCTTGCATGCAGATGCCATGCTGGCTTACAGAAAGGATACCTAAGCTCTTCTCACCCCATCCGATGCTTTAATCTTTTGCTTCTTCCCTTTTTCATCCTGTCGCCACTGATTCTTCTGTCTCTGGTTATGCCTGTTTGGCTCACCCCATCTGTGTTTTTCCTACAGGCGAAACAGGATTCAAGCCTTGCTACTTGGAAGTACTCAAGGTTGTCAAAGGGAAACTGCACCAACCAGATGAGATTCGTCAACGTTCCTTCTATGCTTTCTCCTATTACTATGATCGAGCAGTTGACACAGACCTAATTGGTAAATTGGTTTGGGATAATCTACTATGTGTGAGCATGTCAACAAGAAGGTTAGATGAAGGGACCCTGGAAGCTGGGGAACAGGGGAGCAGGAAAAGGAATTGTGTTGAGAAAGAGGAAATACACAGAATGCCATCAGGGAATGAACGTATATCCATCAGTGCAGACTGATGTTCAGAGTTCAGCAGATGAGACTTGTGCTTTAAGCTCCAGTTATATTTGCAGCTCTCTCTTCTGATACTAACAGATCTCACTCCTAGCCCAGCATCACAGTTGCACTCTAGGGTCAGCTTAGATATAGAACTCAAATACTTTCAGGTCTGTGACGATGTTTTCTCACCTCTTCCTTTTCAGATTATGAAGAGGGAGGTGTTTTGGAAGTGAGAGATTTTGAAAGAAAAGCCAAAGAAGGTAATTGTCATGAGACTTGGGAAACTGGTGTGTACAAGAAACAACAAAAATACGTATGTATTGGCAGTACATAATGTGAGTTTGACATAAAGGGAAAAAAAAACCAAAAAAACAACAAACCCCAAACAGTTTGTTTAACCTTTATTCCACATGCACCTTCCGTGTCATGTTACTTTTATTAGCCAACACCTGTAACTGTTGCAGATGACAGTACTGATAGAGCAGTGAGGGGAAACATAGTGTTATTAGTGGCTTCACAGTTCTATTCAGGTGAGGAGGGATAGATTTGCCATATTAAGAGCTCTTTCTGTCAAACTGCAACTCTCTGAGTTTAGGAGAGCACTGACTTCTCTGTCACCTTAAAACCTTTTTAATCTCTAACAAAATGGAGGGGGAGAGTAAGTCTGACGGCCTTTTCTGCATTCCTTTCCCTCCCCTGACTTTTTTTCTGAATGCTTGTTCTGGTTTTGTACCTCCTCCTGTAAAATGAGAGCAAGGCATTACCTCTGAATTGCAGAGGTATCTACCTCATGATAGACTCTATTTTTCACCAGAAGATGTTTATGTAGTTGAAGACTGACCTTTCTCTAAAATAGAACTTAAATTCTAATGATTTTTCAGTTAAACTTAATATGTCTAGAAACTCTGATGGTTTTGAACAGGGGGATTAGTCTGCAGAGTCTGAGTGTGCATTGGCTGTTTTTTTTTCCCCTGGATACTGAGAGAGCTAATTTCCAAAGATGCGCCTAAGATGTTATCTAACACCATCAAACCATTTATTTAGCTTTAAAAGCATTGGAATATCAGTTCTGTGACCCTAAATTAATGCTCCTCTTTCTCATTCAATAGTAGGAAGATGCTGCTTATCAGTTTCTAGAAAGAAGTGAACTCTGCTCTTGGTACTTGTAGAACAGGGCGGTAGCAGTAGGTCTAGAAGATGATGCTTAGTGTAAATCCATTTCCCAGTCGCTGTCACCTTTATTGTGACTTAGCTGCAGCAAGGGAATGGTTGGTTGGGCAAAAGCCTTTTCCATATCCTTGGACATGTGTGGTTGGAAAAAAATAAAAGCAGCTGCCATCTCAGAATTACTGGAGCCGTCCTTGGTGACTAGACAAGGAAAACAAATGACATTGTGTGCTTGAAAGAATAAGTAATCTACCACCTCCCTGCCAGCTGTCAATTGAGCAGAGATTCAGACTTCAAAAGAGCTATGTGGATTATATTGCTGTAATAAAAGCTGTATTTGCAATGGAGTTAAGAGAAAGTGGAAGTACTATATGGGTTTTTCTCCAACATTGTAGAGCAGCTGTGTAGCATGTACCATCTGTCATATGTACCCGTTAATAGAAGTGGGTGGCTTGTTTTAGTAGGCTTTGGCTTGAGGTCAGTTCAAATGTACAATGTGGATAAAAACTCTGATTTTGCTGAGATCTGGTGGTTTTTCTTCTCTCTAGTCTGTGATAACATGGAGAGGTACAACTCAGCCAGTCCTTTCCTCTGCATGGATCTCACTTACATCACTGCTTTACTAAAGGAAGGTTTTGGATTTAGGGACAATACCCTCTTACAGGTAAGAAAAAGGTTAAATCCCAAAGCCAGCTTTCCAATCTCTGTATCAATCAACATGCAGTAGTTCATTTTTCTGGTTAATTATCTACTGAGTTTTTCCAGGGTTGTGCCATGTAGTTGCTGTCATCTGTGCAACATATAAATCTAGAGAACTGTCAGGAACAATAACTCTTTCTTCCTTTATAGTTAACAAAGAAAGTGAACAACATTGAGACAAGCTGGACTTTGGGTGCTACCTTTCACCTACTGCAGTCTCTGGGGATAACCTATTGAGCTGTGACATTCCTGCGGACTTCAGCATTTCTGAAAGGCTGAGAAAGCAAAGGGAAATCTCCAGGTACGTTGTTCAGCTGGAGTTGGTCACAGCAGAACACAGACCAAAGGTATAGAACAGATCTTCACCCCAGATTGGCGTTGTGCATCATGAGAGTTGCCACAGTGTGATTTATGATTGTGATTGCTGTAAATGATCCAGAAGCTGCCTTCTGACAGACAAAAGACCTTAACCCCAGCGGAGTATCCGCAAGGCGCTCAAAGCCAGCTTTCACCAGCACGTTTGTATAGCGTCCCATTGCTAGAAGCACAGAGTAAGTACCTGGCGTGTGGTGGCAGGCTACAGACATGTGACTTCCCCTCCCCATTTTATTTTAAACACACTTAAGTTTGCTTGTGAGATGTTAAATACAGACATCAAAGATGGCACCAGCAGTCATTCAGAGAAAAGTGAACAACACTGGATGATGCCAGCCTCAGCGTTTCAAGTACCTGACTGTTAGCTTGGCTAATACGTTGCAGGAAGACTCTAGTCTTTCAAGAAGGGGTCTGTTATAAGCACACTTTGGGCATGGTTTTGGGAAAGGTGTCGGCTAAAACAGAGGTTGTAACTTACCAAGTATTTCTTTAGGCAGCAGTCATTTCCTAAGCAGAACATGTGCCCGACTGTGTTCCTTTTAGCTGCCCTTTACAAGTCTATGCAGCTATACCGTCCGTACATCCGGGTAGAAGACCTGATAACTCGATTCATTAGCATGTAGTCATAACACATAGTTGTGCTGGCACAACTAGGCAGCAGTGCTATTTAAACCCCACTGCCAAAAAAATGCTTGTCACGTTACATCCACAGGGAAATTAAGGGTGCAGTCAGATGAAATGGCTGATCTGATAGCTCACTTTGCCCTGAGAGGCAGTTCTGTTTCTCTGCTCTCAGCAAGGCACTCACACAGCTGCCTTTCCCCTGATGCTGGTGCTCCTCAGGTTCTTTGGTGAGCCAATTCATGACACCAAACTTGATTTAAATCAACTCACCGAAGCATCAAGCCTAGTGCCAGCATGAGGGAAAAGAGCACTACACAGCCTGGAGAGACCTGCTGGGCCACAGCCCATTTTGTCCAAGTGAGCTGTGGGTCTCCATCTGAAAGTTTGGGCTTACCACTTCCTGCACTTTCCTTAGGAACCTTCTCTGCCTACAGAGTTTTTTGCAGTTGTTTAATAGACAAAAATGGGGAGAGAGTGGAATTAGCATCAGAAACAGAGGGAGAACAAGAAACGAAGTAGCTCTGCTTGCTTATCTCTTGTCCCTTTTAAATTGTTTTAAACTTCATTTCTCTTTAATATAGTGGAGTTGGACCCACGAAATGTTGTTGCAGGCCTGCATTGCTCTGGCATGATTTTTAATATATATATTAGGACTTAAGGAACAGTGTGCCCAGTGAAGGGGTTGCAGCTGTTTGGGAAGGCCAAGACTTCTGTCAGGATAGCGTGAAGCTATTTGAGTAACAATTTAAAGTGACGCCAAACATAGAAGCAATGAAAGATCAGTATTTTAAATACAGCATCTCATCAGCTAGGTTAGAAAGCTGGGCTGTAGAATCCTGGTTTTTTTGTTTAATTGGCTGTAGAGAAGATCAAGGCTGCTTGAATACCTTGAGGCTCCAGGTGCAGACCTTGCATTGCCCTAAGCAGAAACAGCAGAAGAGACAACTTTTTCCACCCCATGAAATAGCTGGCAGGTAGCTCATAAAAAATTAGTATCTTCTACTCACTATAGAATGTACAAAGAAAAGGTAAGTCTACCCCAGTCATAAGAACAGAGGTATTACATGACAAAGGGAAGCTTTTGTCCACCAATTTCTTGTGATGAACACTTTCCTGTCAGGCATTTACAGTTACCTATTTGCTCTAACACACCTTTCCCACTTCTGTAAAACCAAAGACTGCCCTGACACTACCTTCCCTGCAAACTGGATTTGAAAATAATTAGCGATTCCCAGCAAGGGGAGGAAGGAGCTCACTTGTGCCCTCACCAATCTTGCCAGGCAGTTTGGAGGCACTTGCCTTACTGTGAATAGCAGTCCACTTGCAGTTAGCAGCGTTCAGTTTGACTGTGGCTGGTCAAGCTAATCCCTTCTCCTGTCTCAGGTTTTATGGTGCTAGGGTGTGAGGTATGCTTTCGATTGAACAAGTTCAGTCAGCAACAGGAGAGCGAGGGCTGGGCACAGAGCTATACCCCTACCTGTCCCACCACTGACACCCTGCTGTCAATTCAGGCTGTTTCTTTGAAATATGAAATGTCCATCCTACCTGTATTCCTCCCTACCAGAATCCATTTTGAGATTCATGTCGAGCATCACACCAGACTTCTGTTCCTTGCTCCCTAGGAGCTTGTTTCAACATGAAGAAGTAGTTGTGGCCTCTTCAACTGCAAACATTTCTTATTCCCCTTCCTAGTACCTTGTAAAGCTTAGCACATGGTCTGCTCTGCACAAGGTGACTGCAAACACATTCATTTTGTCTTCAGTGAAGAATTAATATTCACTTCTGTATTCTCAGAGAACATGAAGTAGGTGCAGTGGTTACTAGCCAGGCTGCGTCACGCCTGAGAACTAGCTAATTTAATAATCCCAAAGTCTTCTTTCCGTCTGAGCCAGTGCTATGACAAACTCTTACTCAACCTTGGGGCTGAGCCGTAAGCAGGGAGGCTGCATTTGAAACAAGAAGGGAAGGTGGGATGTTGTACGCAAGCAACCAGCAGCAGCAGATCTGCCACCTGAATAGACACTCACCCTGCGGAGTGCATAAGGGTTTGGTTTTGTCTGAAGGGAAAATGGTCTAGAACGAGACGGGTGCTATGCAGAGGAAGCTTCTTTTCTGTGTTCTTTGCCTCAGACTCCAGTACTACAAGTGCTAGGTGGGAGCATCTGCTTCCCAGTGCCAAAGCTGTGTTAAACCTGCATGCTCACGGCCTGCTTTTGTCACTGGCACAATTCATTTACTGAAGCGTAACTGCTGCTCTCTACCAGGGGCCTGATCCTGCAGTCATGAGAGAAACAAAAACTCTACCCAAAGGTTTCTTTTGCAAGAAATTGCAGAATTGAGCCCCTGCTGTTTACATCTGAACTACTCAAGGTGGGTGGGGGATCTAGAGAAGCCAGTCAAGTCCTCACACCTACCCTAGTGCAATGAGATTATTTATTAGCTTAACTAAAAACTAAGCAGCCTTTTAAGAGTCCAGTTCTACTTGCAGCCCTGATTTCTGTCTCCTCCTTTGTAATGTCTTTTAGCCAGTCACTAACAGGAACTGTCTCATAGGAGTTACTGAAGAAGCACAAATAATGGGTTTCAGCTCAGAGCTTATGCTTCATTCTTTCTGATGTTAATTCCTGATACTGGTAAACCATACCTGTAAATCTTGCCCGTGGGCAGTGCTCACTTAATTTTGTGAGTGGCAAACGTCTAATGTAGGAGGCTGGTGTTTGGAACCTAAGACAGAATATCTTGAATGTCTATTTTAGTAATTAAAGCATTTTTAACAATATTCAAGACATGGTGGTACAGTTTTCTTTCCTAGATATTACTGTTATCTTGCAATTTTTTCATGGAGCCCTCAAGACCGGCCAGTTTGACAAGAAACACCATTATTACATAAAGCACCAAAAGAAGGGCAGAGAAGAGGGTGAAAGACAGACAAGATTACAGCTTTAAAACATACCTGCCACCATGTGCTGTCTCTCTGCTAAAATCTCCCCCTCCTTTCTGAGTCCAGGAAGTGCTAAGAACCCAGGAGTGACATTACCACTCTAGAAATCATGTCAGGGAAAACTGAAAGTAATTAAGCAGCAAAAGTTGCAGCTGGCAAAATTCAGCACTGTGTTTGCCAAAAGCCAGACAGCGGTTTTCACCTCAAGCTGCAATTCAAGAGCCCCAAATTAAAAGCACATCGTACAGAGAGTTCTGTGGCTGAAGACACCATCGTACTACAGGAAAAGACTGTAAATCCTCTTGAGGAGAGCCGATGAGACAGAACTTTTTCATAAACCAGTGAATGATGTAAGACACAACTCCATCCCTGTTTTTATTGTTAAAATAACACAACTCCAAGATCCAAGTCAGTCACAGTCCTTATAAGGGCAATACATTCACTGGCACGCTGCTGCTCCAAACTGACAACAAATCACTTGCTGGCAAAAGCCATGATTTGCTCCTAAAAAGAGAAGAAAAAGAAAAGTAATTCATAAACTGGTAATAAGCACATATTCTAGAAAGCAGCTGTAGTCTCCTTCCTTTTATATATATATCAACAACAGTTCTTTGTCAGCCTTCCTAGCCAAATGCAGAGCACCTATCCCTGTATGCTAGAAAACTGAAGTTGCAGCATCCCATTGTAGCATGAAACAGAGGTGTTACCAACAGGTTGCGTGCTCAGAAAAGAGGTCTTCATTTGGTTTTCTGCTTTAAACAGAGAAACAGAAAAAAAATGGAGCAGTGAAGCAGTGGCAGCATAGTCCTCTTTTTAAGGAAACTAATACAGACACCTTGCCAGTGGCAGCTACTGTGCCTTCAGAACTTACTGCTCTTCAGCTTGGGTAGTGTCTTTACTGTGAGCATAACACAAAGGAAACAGGCCACCTCTGTTAAACAGGAAGAAGGTGACTTGATTTGTGGAATAAAACATTCAAATCCAGGAATGAGGAATCTGATTTGAGGGTCCTTGGGAGCTTTGAGAGCAGGTGGCTTAAGGAAAATCATGAAAATCCATCCACTAGGTCAAGATGGTGCAACAGACACCATCGGACAGGAAGACAGGCTGCAAATGGAGGGTCTTTTAAGACTGAACCTCCTCACAACTGCCTGCCTCAGGTAATGCCATTACAGAGACTTGCACTGCTGCTACAAGGGAACAGTTTCACAAGGCAGAACAGCACAGAAACAGGTAACTCATTTGGGCTGCACACCACATCTGCCAAGTCACCTGATGTCACCTTATTCTTAGTGAAGATGTGTCTACATAGGGCTGGTTTTTCATAGTGTGTTTTTGGAATGCAGTTCAAGGTTCCGCATTTTCATTGCACAGCACAATAAAGCCAAAGACTTCTAACCCCTGACTACTGATAGAAACGCTTTGATCCCTTATCCTCCCTGGTGCACAGCAAGAAAAGTTACTACTGAGCCATCAGTTATTTAGGAATTCCTCAGGCTCATTCAGGACACAAAACCTCAAGAGTGAACAAGTAGCATTTTCCAACCAAAAATTTTTCATTTAAAAGAAAAAATAATTCACAGCTTTGGACTCTTCCTACAGCCCTCACTAAAGTGAGAGTCTTACTTTGACAAGAGGCAGGGCATTTGTTGCTTGCAATCCCCATGTCCTCAGCAACACCAAGGGAGTCAGTCTCGTGGAGTAAAGCCTCTTTAGCACATCAATAGCAGCTATCAAGGAGACATTGTGCCTCTGACGTTCTGTCTCAAACTTTAAGAGATGTCTTAAGGAGCCTGGAAGAGAACAGAATGTTCCTATTAAAGCTGACATGCCACAATTGTGCATTTTATTTATATAGCAGTCTTCACTGACAATTGAAAACAGAGAAAGAGAACAGAGCAATGGTCTATCTTAATTAATAAAGGCCTCCATCCATCAGCTAGTGCTCTTCATCTCACCACCTCTAACTGCCATCCTGCAGAACTTTTTTTTTTTTTTTTAAAGCAGCTTTGAGATTTGTGGGATGGAAACAGCATCCAAGAATCTTTCACTGCTCCACAGCCAATCAGAGATGCTTATTTCAAACACAAGACAGCAGCACACTTAACCTGTGACAGAGGTAATGCATGTCCTGATAGCAGCAGTGGCCTGTAAGACTCATCTTACTGCCACTTCATCACCTTGGATCCTTACCCAGGTCACTCCCATTGAAGGCTGCTGCACTGAGGTGACGCGCTAAACATTCAATATCGCCAAAGCCCAGGTTTACACCTTGTCCTGCAAGTGGGTGGACTCTGTGTGCTGCATCCCTGGAGCAAGATAAGACAGAAATTTATATCTCTTCTTGAAGAAAGTCGTAATGGGTGACAAACCCCGATATGGCACTCCTCAGTTCCTTGCAATAAACACCACCGTACAGCAGCATATACATTTTATCCAGTACCTCCCTGTATCTATGCTGAATGACCTGACTGCCTCTCCAGTTGTAGGAAGCAAGATAAAGGGGAGGCAACAAAAAGCAGTTCTGAAAAGAAAAATTATAAAGAGGTGACTAACCAAAGAATCAAAAGTCCTCTCTCAGCTCACATGTGGAACAGGCCTTAATGTTTTTGTAAGTGACCTCAGCACAACAGGAAGTCTGTCATCACAAACACAAAGGAGACAGACATCATGAATACAAAGGAGAAGAGGGATATTATTGAAAAGAAACAAAATCAGGTTCTTTTATGAGCAGACTTATCTGTAAAGGACAAAGCCAGACATGCTGATAAGTGAGTCAAAGTCAGAGAAAAGGAATGAAGTTTGGGTATGAAATGTAAGATCATGCACTTCAACAAGCTATCAAGCACAGAGTGCTCCTGAGCACGGAGTGGCTCACAGGTTGGAAAGATGAGTATCTGAAGTGTAATACAGCATCCAAGAATTACTATAAGCTGCCAGTGTATTGCAGCTGTGGTGGAGAAAAAAGTACGTGCAACCTTAGAATATAAAAGATATTTTCCTTTTTCTATAGGCCACCATACAAAAGCCTATGACATCCCATTTGGAATAATTTGTAAGTTTTGTCATTTGCATTCAAGAAAAGTGAGTTTAAAATTCAAACTGGTACACAGAACAGCTGCTGCAGTGTTTGGAGAAGAACAGGTCCAGCATGAGATAATACTGGATTGTTTCACTGAACTACACAAACCAGAAAAGGGAAATAATTATCCCACAGTTTATGTAAAAAGCACACACAACGGACAGGGCGCTACTCACAGAAAACAACTGTTGGCGCAAGAGCACACAGTACAAACTGGGCCTGGATAAAGTCACACTGAAACTATAAATTATTTCTAACCATCCAGTTCGTTGACTGGGAGTTGCTATACTCTCATCACTTCTGACCACAAGCCACCCACGGGCTACTATTAGGGACCTTACCCGATAAGAGCCACGCGGTGCTGGACATACTCGGTCGCATGCCCCATTCCAAGAGGGAACATGGCTCGACTCTCTGGATCTGCTTTAGCAACACTTGGGGGCAGCTGACGGACTGCAGTCCCTGCGGGCGTCAGGAGTAAAATAGCAGATCGAAACATGGCCCCAGCAGTGTCGATGAAGTCCGAGTGGTTTACGTTGCTCCACTGAAAAAACAAACAAAGCTTTAAGATGTTAACCCTAACTAGACATATAAAAGAATCCAGTTGAAAAGAAATATGAAAGAGCTCCAAATTCTGAATTTTAACTTCTTGGACAACATTTTACAGTAGAAGAAATTATCTTCATTGTTTTAAGACATTTTCCAACTAGGATGAGTCTACCCTTCCCACTTTTTGGAAATCTAGTTCAACTTCTGTGACTTTCAGAACTAACCTAATTCAGTCCCAAAGGGTCATCCTTTCTTTGCAAAGTGCCTTTTTAGTACCATCCTCACCAGAGAAAGGAACTTGAGAATCCACCTCTCCCATGACTACCCTTTAAGCTGTAGGGTTCCATTATATTTCTCGTGATTACAACAAAGCCTCATACCCGCCACGAGGCTGATACTCACAAAGGCAGAGTTGATGCTATCCACAAAACTTTCCTCGTCCATAGCAAGAAGTTCAGATGCATGTTCATGACATGTAGACCAGACCAGAGAGCTGGCAGTGTCAGACAGCTAGTTTTAAGAGAACATCAAGGGTAAGTATCAAGAGAAAAAGAAGGAAAAATAAACCATAAGTGCAGATTTCCCTGCTGCCCTGCCCCACACTAGTCCCTCTGCACATCACTCCTCCAGCTCAACTTGCTACAAGAGCAAAATACCAAGGATAAAGTGAGAGGGCAGGAGGGGGAGAAAATGCAGGAACTGAAAAGTAAAGGGCAGCTGGACAAATTCTGAAAGAGACAGAACCAACAAAGGCAGGCATAGACAAAATTACTAGAAAAGAACAGACTAAAAAAGTAAAGAAACCCAAACAAACAAAACAGACCTTAAAAAAAAATACAAAGACCACAAGTCATCTTACCGGAAGAAGCGCAATTGGCCCTGTGGGAAGGAACCTCTGCCACGCTACATTATTGTCTGTGGCCTACAGTGGAAAGAACCAAGCAGACAGTTAGGAACTAGCAACCTGAATCACTCGCTTAAGCTGTTCTGCTGCTTATGGAAGAGTCATTAGCAGCATTTCACCTCAGACAAATGAAGAGTTGCCACCACAGCTGACTGGTCATACTGATGCTCAATGTTCTTAATTTCAGCTTTCTGCCGGACTAGAGAGTTATGTCCATCCGCACCAATCTGCAAAACAAAGAGATACAAAGCAACCTCTTCAGCCACTCCTAAGAAAGCCAATACACCAGCCTACAAACCTCAGCCTGCACATACACATTTTGTGTTTATTCAGAATAAAAAAAAAAAGAAAAATTAAAAAAAATCCCCAAAAACCAGAAGAAGTGGCCCGTTCTGCTCTTGTCCACTTTGTCTCGTACTGGGTACAGAAAAGGCTATGCACCATGTCCCACAGCATCTCTGTCAGAGTTAGCCACTCACCTCACTCAAGCCCTCCACGTGGGTGGAGCGGCACACACGGAATCAGAACCAAATCCAGTGGAAAGGACTTGGGTGAGAGATGATGCCTGATCAACAGAAATAAAAAGTTTAGTTACCAGTAGTTTGGTCTGAAGTCTGCGTCCATCAGCTAACTCAATTTGGACCCAAGGGCTTGTATCACATCTGTGAGAGGAAAGGGGCCAGGTATACCCGACTGCTCTGCTCCCGTAGAAAACCTCCACCCGGTCTGATGGGAACACAAAGTACCATGGTCACAGCATGATACAGACATGAAAAGAGGAAACATTGCTACAACAGCAAAGGCCATACGTGTCTTAATGGCAACCTTAAGAGCTGACGCTACAATTCTCAAGGCGCTCTGAAATAACAGATCTGGCCAACCCTTTGTCATTGCAACGCCTGCTCTGGATAGAGAGCTACAGATCTTCTCATTAAGTCTGTTTTTGGAGAGACTTACGTTCTGGAGAACTACAGATGCAACTGCTTTCTTGCTGTGTAGCCTTTGGAAGACAGATTTCTCCCTCCCCTCCCAATTCAAGAAGCTGCCTATGTCTCAGAGTTACTTGTTAGGTTAATTTCTCCCTCTCATAACGTGGTGCATACAACAGAAGGCAAGTAACTGAAAGCTCTCCGCAGGAAATAAAATATTAAAGAAGTTGTCCACTACCTGCTACTGCATCTAACTGTTTTGTGAGAGCAGACATAATGACATCATTCTCCACTATGTAACCCATGTCATCTAAGTCATCTTTCTCAAAAACGATCATGGCTTCTGAACAAGCATCCCACACCTACAAAGAAAAAATACATTACATGAAGCTACACAATAAAGAAGTGCTGTTCCTTTTAGGGACTATGAATGTATCCATCCTAATGGGAAAAGGACACGGCAATCTAGAAATGCAGAACTACAGGAAATGTCCTGGATTACTGTTTACTCCCAGCTACTACAGTAAATCAATTCCTTTCATACAATTATTTAGCTTCATCTCAAAACCTAATTGCAAAGTTTTTTATCCCTACTTTCCTGTTACAGAGTTAACATATAAAGCTGCCCCACCACCCTGTGGGTTAAACCCAGCAGGCAGCTCAGCCCCACACAGCCGCTCGCACACTCCCCTGCAGTGGGATGGGGAAGAGAATTGGAAGGGTAAAAGCATGAAAACTTGTGGGTTGAGATAAAGACAGTTAATAGGTAAAGCAAAAGCTGCGTGTGCAAGCAGAGCAAAACAAGGAATTCATTCACCACTTCCCGTCAGCAGGCAGGTGTTCAGCCATCTGCAGGACAGCAGGGCTCCAGCATGTGTAACAGCTACTCGGGAAGTCAAATGCCCTAACTCCAAACGTCCTCCCCTTCCTCCTTCTCCCCCTCAGCTTTTATTGCTGAGCATGATGTTGTATGGTGTGGGATATCCCTGAGGTCAGCTGGGGTCAGCTGTCCTGGCCGAGTCCCCTCCCAGCTTCTTGTGCGTGTCCTGGCAGGGCAGTGAGAGAAACAGAGCCAGCCTGGCGCTGCGTAAGCACTGCTCAGCCATAGCTAAAACATGCCTGTGTTATCAACAGTTTTAACTACAAATCCAAAACACAGCACTGTACAAGCTACTATGAAGAAAATTAACTCTATCCCAGCCAAAACCGAAACACACCTTTACCTTTATTTCCTGACTAGCACGCCTGCCTCAATATCTACAGCTTCCATTAGGAATCAACCTTTCATTCCTGTATTGTCAAGACGCTGAGGACAGGTATTTCTGAGTAGATTGCTACCCCAAAGAAATTAACAGAAATCATCATAAGCAGGACCTGCCCTTTGCCAAAGGAAAACCCTTTGGATCATTACTGTGAGTACTTCTGAGAATGCAAAGTGACAGACACACAGTATATTTGCAGCTGTAAGGAAGGCACCTGCATTCGCCGGAATGGTTTGAGTCTCAGGCTGCAGACATGATCCCAGGCACCAAAACCTGAAAGACGAAAAGGACACAATCGCATGGAGGTGCAGGCTCACACGTGACATTGGGACCCAGACAAACCAAAGCTCGCTCCACACTCTCCTCCTCCCTCCCTGCCCATCAGTGCCCAGACTCTGGGCCAGGTCTGCCTCGATACTCTCACAGCTCCAGCATCGCATCACTGCACTGTTAACATAAGCCAGCAGGAACGAAACAATCCCTGGACACTGTGATATAACAGTCAACTCACACTGTCCTACCACCGAGTAATAAAACAGACACAGAAACACACGGCCATCGTTGTTTAGAACATTTCTTTCTCCATAAGGAATCAAGGATCAAATCTGTCTTTAAAGTGAAAATTAATTGGAAGCGAGTTACCAGAGCACAGAGCATCAAGTACGTGCTTCCTTTGTGAACAGAAGATTCCAGACGCTTTAGAGAGCACCTTACACCCTTTCACTAGCCTAATTTCACAAATATTTATCTCTAACAAATCAGACCAAGATACCAGAACATGGATCCCTGTTACTAAGACAAGGCTGATTTAATCACAATTCAGCACACAGAACACTAAGAGACAAATGCAAATAATTCTGTTGAGTTTAGGACGAAGGCAGCCCACGCTCAAAGGGGTTTTGTTTAAACAAAATAAAACCAGTTCAAATACACTGTTAAAAATGCAAACAACAGAAATCATACTGCTTAGCAGGGTTGCTGATCCTGGGGAAATGGAGCTGACCCTGTTGCTGTAACTGTCTGGCATGTGATCATAATCTTTCCTAGGACCAGCCTCCAGCAGAGCAATCTTCTTATCACGGAAGTGGATATCATGCCCTAAAACAAGCAAATACACGCTTTGTTACAATGCTCCTGCCAAAAATCTCGTTTCTTATTTCTCTATCAGTAATGGCTCTGCATTTCTGCAATACGATAGAGTACATGCAAAACTTAATAAGCAACACATTTACAATACAGGTTTTGACCAGGCAGGTAAACTTTTGTATTACAAAGCTTTATGACCACAATGCTGTTACTGAGATGGACAACCCTTTTGCAGTTAAGGCAAGGATTAGATGTTTTCTTGTTGTACAAAATTTACATTTTTGTACAAATTTGTGCCTATCTTGTTGTTATGGAAGTTCATTATTGAAGTAATTAAGGAGTAAAATCTGCAATGTTTACTCCACACACAGAACAAATTTTTCAGAGTTTAAACATAAATTCAGCTATTAGAGCAAGAGATCAAAATAAAACTTCTATGACACTTAGCAACTACAATAATGTTTTCTTTATCCTCATATTCCAGCAGTGGAATAGCACAGTTAGTTCAGACTTTTAACTATCACTTAAACTGAACTGGAAAAAAGAAAGAATGAAGAGAGGACTCAAGTAAAGAGTAAATCACACTACAACTTGAATTAGGCAGGCCTGTTGCATATGACTGCTATGGTTGCAGAAGGTATGGAGAGCAGAAATGGTGTCATTATAACATCTAGAGTTTACTACTACAGCACCCTAGTAGCAGCAGTATCCTGAATGTATTTTCTAGATTATGCATAACGTAACCTTATCTCTTGAAAGGTCCCAAAGCTGCATGTTAGCCTCAGATACCACTGCTGGAGGGGATCCTTAGGCTGTCTCAGTTCAGCTGTGGTCTTGTTTAACAAAACAAGCAGAACAACAAGTTTGCAAGGTAAACCTTATACTTGCAAAGCATTTATTACTTAGGACCTTTGGTCTTCTTCACACTCTTTTCTTAACGCTTCCGTCACTACTACACCCTTCTGAATCTACACTACAAATAAGGCAGCAGCCACTACTCTCAGGATTTCTAGTGGTACAAACCAAGCACAAACCCATTTTAATTTAGTATTCACATGTTTAAAACACAGGGTCAGAGAATAAACTTCGGATCAGAAAAGCATTCTCAGCTATGGCTGAAATTACACATCAGTGAGTTAAGGGTGGCCGTGTTTAACAGAAACACCATAAGCAGTCCACAGAATTCAAAGTAATGGCTATGCTAACATATATCTGTCTATAAATACAAGGCTTATCATAGCAATCAGCTAACCAAACAGCTTTAAGTCAACTTTAGAGTGCTGTCATAAGGGGATGCAGGAATAAGGCGATTCCACAGCAGGATCTTGAACATTAAGATTCTAAATAACTACAGACTTATCTCACGCTGTCACCAAGACGTATTAATAATTACGGTCGACTTATACAAGTACCCGATACTCCACACATTGAACAGTTTTGGGAAAGCTCCATAAGTTTTTCGTGGAACCGGGTGAGGCAGCAGGACACAAAACCCGTGACCCGCTGAACTCACAGAACGAGGCCTCGGGAGGCCCGAGGACCGCCGCGATGTCGCACCACCGCGGCGGGGGCAGGAGGGACAGGAGGCGGGCCGGGCCAGGCCGGGCCGGGGGCACCCGCGACACCGGCCGGAGCGGGCGAGAAGGTCACAGCCTTACCTAGAACGGCGGCCATGGCGCTCCCCACCATACCCCCACCCGACACCACCACATCGTAGAGCGGCGCGGCGGTGGCGGCGACAGAACGGAGCGGAACCCGCGGCCCAGCCCACAGCCGCCCACCCAGCGGAGCCAGCAACCCCCGTCCGCACACCGCCGCCATGACAGCGGAAATAACGACACGCCCCCACCTCCGAACGGAAGTCGCGCCGGGAAACCATAGCAACGTAGCCTGCCTGACGGCGCGCTACGCCAAACCGCTCTTCCCGAGCGCAAATGAGCGAGCGGCAGGTGCGGCCCGCCTTGGAGACTGATTGGCTGTTTCAGGCTAAGAAGGCGGGACTAGAGTGCAGCAGGCTTCGCTGATTGGCGGGGGTCGGGAGTTGTGCCGTTAGAGAGGCAGAGGTGGCGGCCTGCAGGTGAGGGGAACGGCCTAGTCTCGGTGATCGCCGTTTTACCTCAGCCGCCGGGGCTGAGGTAAAGCCGCCATCGCCGAGGCGGGCACAGAATTTGAGGTCTCACCTCCGAAACTAGCGCTTTTCGTGTTATTTTTTATTTCCTTCCAGGTGACACGGCATGTCCTCAGGCTGTAGCGGCCTCAACTCCTGCATCTCCTGCCTGGGAGCATGGGAGGCCGCCAGTCTCCGTTAGAACCGGGCTTACCGTGCCAGGGAAAATTCTGGGATGCCCTCGGGGTATCGGAAGAGGATGAGGAGCTGGAGGGTTTCAGGCGGGAGGTGGCAGTCCTGCGTGACAAGCTGCGGGAGGCTCTCAGGTAGGATGGTGCCTGGTAAGGATGGTAGAATGGCATGGGGGATTCCTGCTGCTGCTGAGCACGGAAGTCCTAAGATACATGTATATAGTACCGAAAAACTGGCCACAAATGTTATTCACTAATGGAAGGATGGGGCCAACAGGTGCCCACCTAAACAGCATTCACAGGAACTGCACAAATCCCATTCCTGCTCATCAACTAATCGTGTTTACAATTTGCTAGCAGATCACACGCAATTCTATTCAGCATCCAGTCTTCAGAGCTGGGGTCTCTCCAACGTCTAGCTCTCAGATGTCTTGCGGTTAGCCCAGCTTGAAGTTCACTAGCAGATCACATACACATTACATGTGTACATACACACAGAGATATATATATATACACACACATGTTACAAACCAAATAGTTTATGAAGAAAAACAGTCTGCGACAATCCCCTGGCAAGTGCATTGACCAGGAAGGAGCCTGTTTATGCATGACTGGCACCTTCCGTTTGCTCCCCTTTTCCTGTTCTCAGTCCACCCTGATCCTTCCTTTTTACCTGCATTTACTCCTACCCCAAATATCTAGTCAGTTTTACTCAGTTTCACAATCACCCACAAACATCTTATGAGAATTTTGCTATTTCAATAAGACCCACAATAGTCTTGGGGTTTTTTTCTTATCATTAATTACATGGTCTTGTCATCAGCTACAAAGTTTCCAGCTGAATCTCTTTAAGAGTTGCACTAAAGCAGTTCCTTGCAATGGCCCTTCCATCAGCATCTTAGGAATGCTGGTGTTCAGTACTGTTAGGATTTCTGCATCTGTGTAACTAATTTATTGCCTCTCCTGAGCAGCTATCAGCCATATATCCTTAAAGTTGGAACTTTCTGGTTTACTTGTGGCCTTTCTGGTAATACGAGTGCTAGCAGCATAATAAATTGCATTACAAAGCTAAGCAGGCATAACCACCATTTTATGCATGGAAAATGGAAAACAAGCAAAGCTCTGCTCATGAACTTTGATAGCAAAGCAACATAAAGAGCATGAGAACGATGAATGATAAGCCCTAGGCCTGTCTTTTAATGACCAGCTCAGTCTGTGGTGTCTTCCTCTTAATCAGTAGTGCGTCCCTTCTTTTAACTTGTTTTTTAATGATTGCACTTATTTCCTCTTCATAATGTCTTTGTCTTAGTTGTACATCTGGAAACAAAAGGCAGTCTAGTTCTTTGATTGACCTCACCTCGGACAGTACCTGGGATCAGCAAAAGCCTCACTTGTTTCCGAAATCCCGCTTAAGGCCAAAAAGCGCTTCATCTCCCTGGATTCCTTCCATCACCATCCCTCAGCCTTTCAAAATGACACTGCGGGAAGCTCGCAAAAAGTCCCAGCTGATGAAGTCATACATGTTTCTTGAACTAGACAAACAGAGAGACAAAATGCAAAGCCAGGATGAAGCTGAATGTCAGAAACAATTCCGGGCACAGCCTGTACCTGCCCATGTATTTCTGCCCCTTTATCAGGAAATAATGGAGCAGAATGAGATTTGCAGGCAAACGGCAACACAGAAAAGAAAGGAGCTGCTACTTTCTACCCAGAGGCCCTTCAGTTTCCTGGAGAAGGAGGAGAAAAAGAAAGAAGCTATCAGACAAAAGTTCTTGGCGGCAGCAACCTCAAATGAGAGTTCCAAACAGAAGCAAGCCAGTAAAAAAGTTCCTAAATCTACCTACGGCCCACTTCTTGGAGATAAACTCAAAGGTAAATGCCAGGTTTTTCCTGTAAAAAAAACTCCCTGCCTGTCCCTCACTGTCTCCATGCTGGGAGGTAGGATCGTGGCATTACTTGGAGCATGAAGCCAGTATCACTATGTGCCCTGGTGGTATCTGGTCTCCTGTATATCACTGCTCATTACATCTCAACTAGATGCCCTTACAGGAAAGTGGCCTAAACTTAGCAGTCTTGTACCAGTGTCAGCAGCAGCAGTTCTGTACCACTCCCCAGCACACATGGGTACGTTGAGCTCCTCAGACAGATTTCCATACCCCTTTTGCTGCAAGTCATGACAGTTTGGGAATCCTTCCCTGCAGTGGATTCCATGTGTTTGGTTACACTGAAGGGACTTGGATGATTTGTGGCACAAATGTGAAGACAGACATAGTTTCAAAAGCATCCAAGGTCGGTGCAGTATCTTGGAACTGATAATTTTACTCCCACCCAAGTAATCTGTGCTGCACAGAACCTCTAGGAGAAAAATATTTCCTGAGCCCAAATCAGGCAATTGATTCAGTTCTAAGTGACAGTGCAGTTGTCCAGTCTCTCCTGCCATTTTCTGATGTTTTCAGTTACCTTCCCACTGATTCTCCACCTTATTAAGTGCTAAAACAGGGGAGGTAGGTGCTAGGACTGTTCTAGCCAGATGGACAGCCAAGGAAATTTTCCTGATGCTCAATTTCTTTCAGATGGCTTAAGCCCCCACAGCTTGAAGTGTGAAGTAAGCAATACAGACTTCATGCTTGAATATGGAACTAAACCCGTCTTCGATAATTCTCATTGGTTTTCTTACTCCTTTCTTTTTTTACCGTTTCCTACTAATTTCTTCTTGAGTATACACCGGTTCAGTTTTCATCAGAGAACATTCTGTTGTGTGTGCTAAACTAAATATATTAGAAAGGTAAAAGAAAGCAAAGGACAAGCCGGTGTTCTATCTAGTATATGAGAAGGGAGGAGGGATGAACATTTCATACCTCAGTCAATGCAAACTTATAAATAGACTCAGAAAAAGTCTTACTTTTCAAACAGCAGTATTGATTTCTTTTTTTCTAATAGCAAAAAGCCAGCCCACAGCCAACCATTCATCTGTATTTTCACAAATATTTAGTGCTGCACAGGAAAGGACTCAAGTTTGATGCTGTACCCTGAAGCACGCTCTTTCTATGGAAAGTTTGTCACAGAAGTCACAAGACATGATCCATCCACCAAGTTCTCCTTACTTAAAATCTTTTCCAAGATAGACAAACACTGCTGGATATTGCATGTCACCCGTTACAGGTGTATGTGAACAGCCCATTTGGATCACACAGTCAACATAATGGCGTATGCGCCTGTATGTCCCATATGAAAAGTAGAACCTTGATTAACACAACACTTCTGCCAGACAAAGGCCACAGGTTATCTAGTACCCCTAAGAGCAGGAATAGGAAGAGAAGCCTTGTTCAGTAACTTAACTCTGGTAAGCGAAAGAGATATTTGGAGATTAATGCCTAAGAAAGAGGCTACCCATTTTTTTCTGGTATCCTTGAATATTTTTTTCCTGGCAGGCAGAGGACAGAGAGGCTGGAAAGTGGGGAAAAAGAACAGAGGATGGCTGGTCTCTCATACATGTGTAGCTCCCATCATAAAAAAAAACCAAAACTGTAGAGTTGTGCAGTGGCAATTTCAGAGTCTTTTATGTCACTCATATTCTTCTCATTGCTTTGCTTTTGATTCATTAGAAGCTGAACTCTACAGAGAAATCCGCATTCAAATGAGAGCGAAGGATTTGCTTGAGAGCTCCATAGCTCCTATAGATACTAGCACCTGTCAGAGGGAGCCTCAGTCCCGAACTGCCACTAAAACTAAGCAGGAAAGGCTTGGCTTCTTGCAGGACAAAAGTTTCAGCTTCAAGCCAAGGATTAATCCAACAATACCGGATTTTGAAGGACTTTACTGGGCATTTCAGAGGGAAGCAGTAAGGAGACAAGAAATCAAAGAGGCAACTCGTAATAAGCCATTCAAGCTAAGAACCTCCAATCTCCGTGGCAGGCAGAGGCAGGCTAATGAAAAACTAAAGGTGAGATGACTGGATATTTCTGTGGTACTGCTTTCTCCGATCAAGATAGCAACTTCTTAAATTTCTAGCCTTTATTTATGGATGGTTAATGTCCTGTGACCTCTGCCCTTGTCTTGGGAATACTGCAGAATTCTAGGACAAAGCAGAGAACAAATTTCTACACAGAGGATGAGCTGTGACAGCTAAGGCTCAGCCACCCTTCCATACTCTCAGTCACACCTCCTTCCCCTCATCCCTCAGCTCCTCCCCATGTAAATCCCTATTGATGGAAGAGAGAAGAATGAGTGCATTGCCCTCATACCCCAGCTGTGGTCTTGGGTAGACAGAGGAGATTCTGTACTGTGAACAAATACGCTGAATGAAGTTCCATTTTTTTCAGGATTCTCAGCAACTTTCCAAGGTTTCAGTGCAAAAAATTCATTCTCTTTCCGGACTTTCCTCTCTGTCTTCCAACACCCTTCCAGTGCATATCACAGATGCAACTAGAAAAAGGGAATCTGCTATTAGGTAAGTAGAAAAGTTTATCTAAAAGACCATACACCAACTAATGACCAAAATGGAGGAAAAAAGTCAGTGTTTTCCCTCATCACATTAACTACATCAGCAATACTTTTCCTAAATGTTTCTCTGTCTTCTTTCTTTGCTAGTTCTTGCCCTGACTCTCACTTGATTTGGGAGCTGCACAGTCATATGTCTGAAATTTTGCTTTTCTCCTTAAAGGACTACAAAAGTAAAATTCCCTGCTAGCATGTAGCCTGGCAGTCTTAAGTGAGCTCATTAGTAACTTTTTTCTAAATAGATACTCCCAAGATAACAAAAAGGAAGGGGACAAGGAAGGAATTTATTGGCTGGAGAAACAGAAAAAGAAATGTCAAGCTATCCGAAAGTCAGTGAACAGCCGAGCAAAAGCCCTAGATCCGCATAAAAGTCTGGAGGAAACACACAAGGAGAAGTTGAAACAGAACCGGTCAGTATCCTATTCTGCACAGAAACAATCTGTTTGCTCTACTAATTGGGAATCATCAGATAATCATTTAGGAGGAATTGGGTCTAAGAACATTACTAGCCTAACTTTTTTGGCTCTCATACCCATTCCACATTCATTTGGATTTCTCGACAATTCCACACTACTCCTTCCATACAGAACAGTTTCCTTTAGATTAACATTTGTAGAAACTAATTTGTACAAACAAGCCAACTGAAATGTATGATTTGGTAAGGCACACACAAGAGCACATTTTCTGAAAATGTGAACACTGGTTCTCTGCTTACAGTCCAGTAGTAAAGCTTTGCTAATGGGTCCGTAAGTGGCCAGTGTAGGATATTTTTTTCCCAGTATTTGGAATCAAGAGAATTACCAGAGCTATTTAAAGGACGAAGCAGTTACTGAGAATTCCTCATTCCTGATCAGCTACAGTCAGAGGGAACCTGTATTAGGCAACTTTTCCATTTCAGGCAAACTATGAGAGACAGAACAAAGGAATACAGAAAGGAGCTGGAAGAAATGCAGCTGCGAGTCAAGAACAAACCATACCTCTTTGAGCAGGTCACCAAGGTAACTGTTCAAGTTCCAGGTTGTTTCTGGGTGACTCCATACATTGTCTTTCATGTAAGGCAGGCATTAAGAAATGTAGTCTCAAGTTAATTCACAGATAAGAAGGTGCAAATGGTTGTATAGTGTCTTGACTACACTCAAAATAACACATGGAAGGGCCACCCAAGTAAAATTTAAATTCCTTCCCACCACTTGAAAAAACACTCAAGTCTTTTTTTCTTGGTTGTAGAGCTTTCCAGTCCCCAGTATATACTGCAATCAAAATATCTGGTCTGATCAAACTCAAGGCCTTGTCACACCAGAAATTATATGAATACCTATTCTGCACCTAAATACCACAGCCTACGGTCTAGAATTTTTAAAACTTTTTTTTCTTAAAGCCCTCTCCCGTTGAGCACTTACTCTTTGTACCTCTAGTGTTACTAGAAAAACATTCATGACAGCTGTATCGCTTATATCCCCTGCACGTTCTGCTCTCTGGGGTTGCGTTCAGCACATCTCATCCATCACGCGCCGCCAGCTGCAAATCTGCGTTGCACTGGAGGTGTAGGTACGATCTTTACTCTCTATAAAGCATCTTTTCCCCAGGGTTTTCTCTTCCAGTTCTGTCTCCTTCAGGGACGATAATCTGGTTAGAGACAGAGTGACGATACACTGACAACATGCTGATTTAAGGTTTCTCAATAGAATGTACCCTCCTGGGTCAGACTTTCAGTTCAGGTGAGTGGTTAACGGAGGCACATTTCGATGATAAGTGTTGGTAACATTTCTGTTTGCTGGGTTCTGGTAGTATCGATAGCATTCACTCGTATTGAGCCAAGATTTCTGTCCTTCCATAGAGAACACCTTAACCTTTAGGAACTGGCCAGTCTCCCTGGAAAACTGTCATCTCAGACTCCATTAATTGGCAAGGTTTATTTGGAGGCAGTGAGGATATAGGATCCAGGATGCTTGGTTTTCAGTTTCATGAAGGTGAGCTGACAGGAAGATATTTCACAGGTGTTTTCCATTTATTGAACTCCACTGTCATTAGTGCTTACAAGTTACAAGCAAACATGCTTCCAGAATTTCTCACAACCCTTTGTTGCACGTATTCTCAATTTGAGTGTCCGAATCAGGGCTCAGACACAAGTATGCTAGTCTGGTAGGACTGGAATGCTGTAGAAGCAGGAGGAACAGAAGAAGGAAGAATAAAAAGAGCAGAAGCAGAAAAAGGTGAGCTCTGGCTTAGAGAGATGTGAGACATCATCCTAGTGTCCAGTTGTGGCACTGTACTGTATTGATGAGAGAAATTTTGGGTAGGGGCTTTACTCCTGTTCTCTTTAGGAGCGTCACCTGTGAACTTTAAAATGACTTACGGGGAACTGTATGCTTACTACATGCTTACTGTTTAAGTTTCACTTTCATAGCATGATGCTCGTCAAGGAGCAGAGCGTCGCTACAGACACACCCTCCAGCAGGTTGGGCTAAGTGAAGAATTTGTGACGAAGAAAGGGAAAGATGCCACTGACTTGCTGGAAGAAGAATCTGATGTTCTCAGGTAATAAAAACAATGCAACACAACTCTTGTGCCTTTGACTAAAAACATTTTCCTTGTTCATGAACGCATTCCAGTTTGTATCATCTACTGTAGGCAAAATTAAATCAGCTTCACTCCTCTTATTAAGCATCACGGCTTCTCTATCTTAACTCCTGTGACTGCACTCTATTTCTTATGCATGGAGCAAAGCAGCAAGCAAGCACTGCAAAACATTTCCAGTATTAGACAATCCCTATTTCTGCAGAGCGCCCAAGCCTCGGGATGGAAAGGACGACTGTACTGTACAGGAAGGAGAACCTCACGAGGAACAGAGCAGAAAGGAAATGGCAACATAAAATCTAGCAGAAGAATCCATCGATCGTCTCTGGATTTTTTTAATTCAAGATTCTCCAGGTTAAGCCTCAGGAACTTTATGGTTTAGGCTGACGCCTAAGAGTTGCTGTGGGGTAAGTGAGATGTGAGAACTTAGTGAAGGAAAAAAAAAGAACCAATACGTTTAAAGCACGTCTTGTGCAACCCAGCAAACCCTGCAGCCTCCCTTAGTCTTCACAAGTGTTCCTCATGTGAGCCATTTCCCTTTCTTTCACGGGCAACAAAAGTTAAAAAGGTTGAAGCATTATCTTTGGATAAAAGCAGATATGAAAGAGGTGCATCCTCTAGTGTCAGCTCCTTGTGTTCACGCCACAGAAGTGCACAGAAAGGGGAGCATGCCCTTTGGGTGTGCTGAATCTTGGTGTACACATGTATGTGGTAGAATGCTTTTAAACAAGGTATTTCTAAAAAAAGCCCAAACAGACGAATTTGACCTACCTTGGGAGAAGACTCAGAGGGAAGTCCTTCCCTGGTGTTAACTCTCCATTCATTCATTACCAGCTCTGCGCACTCCTCCCATTAGGAAGAAGCAATACACTTTCTATATTAAAAAAAAACACCCATAGGTCATTAATTTGGTCTGGAAAACAACCAAAATTATGAAGAAAGTTTTAATTAAATAATGCATCACTTTGGATTGCTGTTGTCCTAATTCTACTAATACTGTAACATCAAAGATGGACTTTGGTGGAAGAAAGATTACGTATCATTTATTAGCTGTCAGCATGTTGCACTCAAATGCCTGGTGCATCTTGAACAGTGCAGTTCACACATTAGTGGTCCTCCTTTACCTGACAGTAAGAATGACCTCAAAAATACAAACCCTTACCACCTGGAAAAAAACTTACCACTGAGAATTACAGTAGTAATTAATGAGATTAAAAGATTTTTAAATGGCTATCATGTTTCTGCATTGTCCAATTTCTTTATCAATCATCTTTTCCTCACTTAAACAGAAGCTGTGTCTCTCCATCTGAGTCACCTCAATCCATTTCTCCTTACACTGTAACAGCAAAACCTCATCATCAAATCAGAAATGCAGCACCTGTATTAGATAGAGAGATAAAACGGAGATATCTCATTTTTAATCATAACCAAGTACTAGATGCAAGAACCGATGGCGCTGGGTTGCAGGCTGCGCTGTTACGCTCCCGCAGAGCCCAATACCCAGCGGAGCGCGCTGGCTGGAGCCGCCCTCCCCTCCGCACTGCCAAGGACCCTGGGAGGGTTTGAGGAAGGCTGGTGTCAGTGTACCAGCTTCTACACAGGTTTAACTGCAGGGCACACAAAGGCTGTTCCTTCTCCTGTATCCCCTGGAAAAGAGCAGTGATGTAATCATATTGTCACGCTGCCTTGTCATATTGAAGGGGGAAGGAAAGATTTCTTCCGTGCTCCAAGTCTGTGGTCTTAAGCCGGTCAAGCTTGAATGGCTATATCTGAAGGAAGCGTGAAGTTTTAACACATACGTTTTAAGGGGTATTCACTAAAACTGGTTGCTAATTTCCATAATAATACTTGATGATGCTTGAAAAAGACATTTCCAATATGTTAAAGTGTAAAGGAAGACCTTAAGAAAGGAGGAACAGAGGCTTGACTTTACATTAATATACGCTATTATGCCACATCCCTTTAACAAACACTGAGGTGGCAGCATGCATGGGTACAGTATAAATCCAAGTCTAATATTGGTCCCTAAACAGAAATTGCTGAAATGGTGATGAAAGTAGAAGCATCAAACTAAGTAACTGAAACTCACTAGCACCTTTCTTGCTAAACAAAGTGTTGTTCTGAAAGTAGGATTACATTTCCGTCATGCTAGAAGAGATTCGTAATCTCTTAATATATCTCAAGTAGGGTATGGCAATAAATCACTTCAATTTTTGCTCTGGATTTTTGCATTTTATAAAAATACTTCGATATTTTTAGTTAAAAGAATTGCAGGCTGTTCAGCTAACCTATACACACACCGTGGTAAAGACGACCTCTCAGTGGAGCATACCGATGAGAGGGCAGCCAAACCACATCAGACCCTGATGCGCAGGTACCTGGTGGAGCTTCTGCAAGAACCTCCAAGATTACAACAGCTTTACCGACAGCAGCGCTACCTTTACGTTCAGCTAGGGAGCAATATAAACTCAAAACATTCTCTGCATAGCAGCTATTAGAGACACATAGTATCTTAGCAAAACTGCACTCGTAATAATGCTAGTTTTGAAGTCTTTTAACAAAAATTCACAACATCTGCGTGGTAGACTCATTTTAAAGAGTTTGATATGCCAAACAAATTTTGGAGGGAAAAGTGACTGGGGAAAGCAGGAAAAGAACACAGCAAATGTAATTAAATGATATCAAGTAGTACATTTATTTCAGATAGTAAGTCAGCTTCTGACAGTGAGATGTATTAGAATATAGTCTCTGAAGGTCAAGGATGGGAGGAAGGCCTGTTGCTCAAGATACTGGATGTTGGTGCCTAGCACAATGAGGTCCTGGTCCTTAACTGGGGCTCCCAGTGCTCCAGCAAAACAAACACTTTAGGCTTTAGGAGAATGGACTGCATAAACAGTTTTAACATGGCGTTCCACGACATGGGCTAAATGACACCTAAGCAGCAGACTTCACCTTTTAAGCGCTGCAAGAGAGAAACTTGGTCCGGTAGGTCTTCTCCAGCTCCAGTTTTAGGATTCGTTCTCCACCTACCCACCGGCTCCGTGCACCGATAAAGCAGTGTTCACTCATCCCACTGCGACATGGCGAGCCTCTGGGAGGAACGAGCGATCCCACTTCAGTCACCGCATATAAGAGGGCGGAAAAAAGAGCAGCTGGTCTCGCCCTCCTCTACTCCAATGATAGACTCGGTGTCCGGCAGGTGCAGCGACTCAACACCAAGGCTGGGCTGAGAGTTCATGGAGATGAGGTTCTTACTATGCACTGTAGATTCTTCCAGCAAACTGCTGCCCATCAGCGACTCTAACGCAAAAAGAAAAGGTAAAACAAAATTCTCACGATGTCATAATACTGCAATAGAAGATACAATCCCTACCCCCTTCAAGTTGCACAGACTTCTTCCCTACACGACTTTATCCGTTCCTACCCTTTAGGCGTCTGGATCTCCAGGGGATGGTAACTCCCGTATTTATTGTTTTGAGCCTTAACATGGCAGGATCTCACACAGGCTTGGCTTTCTCTTTAAATAATTCACATTGCATAAAAAACCAGGCTGCTTACAACAAAAATACATGAAGGGCACAAACGCCATGTAAAAAAAAAAAAAAAGAAACCAGATCTGTGTTAATTTTAAAAATAATAAACCTATCTGCCCCTTGATCACAATACAGAATTACACCTTTGTCTTCTACCCTAGGAAAGGAGCGGGTGAGCAATCCATCCTCGTCTCCAAGAGGAACAGTCTTTCATTCCTCACTAGCTTGTGGTCTCGTATTTTCAGGACAAACATCTTCCCTTCTCTTTGACCATCCACCAATTATTCCCCCCCAGAGCGTGCCCTGCCCTCCCCTCCCTCCCTTACCTGGCTGCTCTCGCTCTCTGCTGCCAGCCGCTCCAATTCGGGAGTGGTGTTTCCTCATATGCACATTTCTGCTACCACTCTGGGAAAATGTCTTCCCACAAATTTGGCACTGATGGGGCTTCACTCCTTGGAGTAAAAAGGGGAAAAAAATATCCCAAGAATTACCAAATTGGGAATAAAGATCTCATCAACCAAGAAGCCAACAATACTGTTTTGAAATGGCTGTTGACACCACTGGGGCTAATTAATTATCAGTGAAAAAACAAATGAGAAATATTCCTGTTTCCTGGAGAGCAGTAAGCTTCTAGAAGAGAGGAGTTTTAGATATCAGTATTGCCAGCTGTTGGAAAACAGTCTGAAGAGTAACATAAAGTCTTCAATTCTGATTTATGAGAGGGAACAAGTTATTTGACATCTCTTACTCAGTGACATGGAAACATTTGATGTCCCATACCTAAAAAGCCAAAAGCAAGGAAGCAGAGGCACGGAAGCTATCTCCCGCCATCACACATTGCAGCATCTGGTTTACATTACTGAGCAGAGACCAGATGATGACTTGTCACTGTCAAAGGCTTCCCACCTTACAGAACAGTCTATCATTTTCACAATACAACAAGTATGTCCATACGTGTGAGCTCAACAGCATGCAAGCCAAGGAGACAAGAAAGAAAAAGCATGGAGAACTCGGGTAGTCCCGGAAGTTACTACCCCAGTAAAATCCCCCCCTTCCCCAAACATGACATATTCATCACGTGCTGATGATATTTAAGATAGATCAATCAAACCAGAAGGCAGAAGTTTTGCAACACTTGTGATATACATTTCCATCTAGTGCTTTGTCCAATTGCAAGTATGTAGCATTAAAAAATTAAGCAAAATCCCACCTGTGGCAAAAATCAACTCATGAGAGATTTCAGGTTTGACTAGCTTTGATTAATATATAGAGGTGCTAGATTCTCTCTTTCAAATAAGAAAATGGCAGCTACGAAAACTTCATGACATTTTAGAAACAATCTAAAAAAATATTTTTTTAAATTTATTTTAATTTAGAAACAGAAACAACAGAAAAGATTAAAGTGTACAGGCCACAGGCACCACAAAGGAAGTCATGAAACACTATGACCAGAAGTCCTGTAGAAACCTGGGAGTGTTTCTTAAAGAAATCAAATCAAAGTTCTACAATAAAGATCTTTTCTCAGACAGGTCACAGAATGTCAGATGAAGACTCTTACCCGAGTGGACAACCAAATGTTTCCGAAGGCTGGAGTATTCGGCAAAGGAGCGACCACATCCCTGTGCCTCACACAGAAAGGGTTTTTCCCCTACAAGGGAAAAGTAAGTTCTTAGATTTTGGGATCACAACTTGATCAGACTGTCCCAGTCCCTGAGAGCAGTCTGGAGATCTCTAGCCCATTCTCCCTTTTGGCCTTAGGTGCAACAGAGTTCAACAGACATTACATATATGCTTCCTAAGGCTTGTAAAGCACTCTCTTCATCAGCTTTCAAGAGGAAACGCTGGCTTGCTTTCTGAAATATTCTTAGATCATCATTCGCTGAAAGGGAAGCAAGGGTCCACTTTCTAAACCGACCTTCAAAGTACATAAATACCAAAAGAGTAACATAAAAAGTACCGAGACTACGATATGTCTTCTATATGCAGTTCTTAACAACTAGCTCTCTGCTTCACGTACTCCCAGGATCCTGTTCCCTTTCTGCCTGTCAGTGCCAAAAATCCCATTAACTGTGGTTTCCCTTCATATCAGATTCTATGCTTTATTTCAGATCAGGCTGAACTTGCCAAAATCCTGTGCGAGATGTGTCATTTGTATTTATACGTGGAGGAACAGGGCTTCAAGGCACAATTTGTTCTCACAGGCTGAAATTTGTTATTTTTATATATCTCCATGGCTATTTTTGTATTTATCTAAATGATGATAAATCTGGAGGTGACTACAGCAATGCAATGCAATATAATTAAGTTCTAAACACGCTCTTACAAAGCCTTAAATAAAACTCGAGGTAACTTGCCTGCAGCATCCTACTAAAGAACTCAATATACCATGTTTAACACTAGGATTTCAAGTCTTTAACTAGACTACTGTATCAGAGTAACAGCATGTCCACAGGAGATTAAGCAAGCTCTTTTGCTACTTTATTGTCTAACATATACATAGTTATTTCAGAGTAAACTTGTTCTTAAAGTTGTTTCTACTGTGATTTTGCCTTTAGAAGTCATCTGCCTACAGTTAATTTCTCAGTTTCTTACCTACTATAGCGTTCAACAGCACTGAGTAAGAAGGATCAACACAGCATGTTGACTGGTGTTACAAAGCTGAAATATGCAGCATATTCTCAAACACTGATTGTACCTTCTGGCTTGTTGTAAATATTTAAAACTTGGAAAGAGGGAAGGAAAAACTACCACTGACAAAAATAACAGCACACAGTTCCATCTGTAAGAAACCCTAGCAGTTTTGTAACACCTTTGGTCTGATCAAACCCTTAATTGCACATTACCAATTTGCAGTTAAGAAAGTTACTATTTACTCCTCCAGAAGCTACTGCTCTCTTGGTTGCAGAACACTCGCTCTGTCATGGAGGACTGCGCTGTGTCAGCTGGCCTACTAACTTTATTTGCACCTTGGCTGGGAGCTTTAAGTGCAAAAGTAAATTGCAAAAACTAAGGCTGCTGTTACTACACATTCAAGATTTTATTATTGGTCTATATAACACTTAACTACATCCCAACATCTGCCCCCAAACCATGTGTTCTAGCTAGACTGGAAGTTCTTTAAAATAGCAACCTTTTTCCATGTGTGTCTACAAACTACATACCATACGGTAGTGTTTAAGTAAGGCAGAAGGCATAAACAGCTGCTGGCGGCCCACATAATCTGCTTTTTCATGTTACTAGAGAGGCCTTGTGCTCTCACAGTTGTCAAGGTTATTTTGAAATGTTAACCAACTGTAATGCAATGCTACCTGCCTAGGCCATCAGGGAATCTCTAACAATATTCTGAGAGGCTTGAACTAGGCCATTTGTTTAATAACCCTGAGGCTTAAAAAAACCAACCAAACACAACCATCAGAATATTCACCATGAACTTTCCTAACTATTAAATTGCTGATCATTTCAGCAGTAATTTTTGTGCCTCTAAAACAACTTTCTAGGATAAAAACACCTAAAGCACTTCATTGCAGTTCCCAAGACTTTGGCTAGTACACTAACTTCTAAAAATATTAACATGGGAGCATCACATTCTCCAGAGGAGACAGCATAAACAAACCACGTATAAAATACAGCACTATGAAATAAAGATTCTTGTTTTATTCAATATAAAAAGCTGAGCATGAGTTAAGAGTGCATAGGCTGCAGCATATGGTAACATCCCGAATTAGCATTAGCACAAACGGAGCAGTTTGCATGCCAGAATGCTGTCTTCTAATTATTGCCTTTTTCTACTAGGCTTCACTACTATATTTTTGCTACTCACGCCGCTGTATTCCTCATTTCCCTAAATTTCCCAAATGTAGTCATTCTACAAGCAGCAGAGGTAACATAAGCCAGTCAGATTCTGCCAGATGTCAGTACAGCTACAACCGTGTCCACCAGGACTCTTACACTGGAGAAATATCTAAGCTGTTGTGCCTTTCAGGAATTTAAAACAGCTTCGTTACGAAAAACAATTACAGCAGTCATGTTCACTAACTGTTCCCTTGGGAACAGTCTAGTTTCTCCCAAAAACAACACACACACCTCCCTCCAGCAAACAACCTGAGGGGCAAAGGGAATCTTCAGAGCACGATACTGAGTAGAGTACAGCATCATCATATAGCATTTGTAGGGTAAACCTATGTGAAATTGTACAAGATAGTAAAGGCAGTAAGCAGTTGCTTACTTAATTTGACCTAAAGATCGATGCGCATCAACAGATAAGGGACATTAATGAAGGGCAGAGATAAACAACATAATCTCAAAAGTTTGAGGATGGAGGAGGAAGTGGTTTATTCCTCAGTAAAGACCCCACCTCTGCAGACCACAAAAAGATGAGGTCTAAAACACACCGGTGTGAATTCGTAGGTGGTTCTTCAGATTTCCAGCTGTTGTGAACTGTTTCCCGCAGCCCAGCTCTGTGCACACAAAAGGTTTTTCACCGTTGTGAGTTCTCATGTGCACCTTCAGCCTCTGCAAGACGTAGAAACTTTTTCCACAACCTTCTGCTGGGCAGGTGAAGGAGCGGTCATTCCTGGAAAGCAACAAAATAGCTGTTTCATTACCAGCTACTGCAATGCATTCTTCAGGAAGACTTGATTTCTTTCTTTTTTTTTTTTTTTTAAATTACATAAAAGTGGAAACATTTAAACCAAAATTAATTATACCGGAAAACAGAGGGACTCAACCAAAGTTAGTGACCTAAATTTGACCTAAGGAACTAGGGTCTGGGTGGTCCACTGGAAGAATCTGTTCAGGTAATATCTTATCATCATATTACGTTGCCTATTCCCTACCCAGAACGATTTAGTAAAGTGGTGCAACAGATCATACAGGAACACTGTGGTATTTCAGTCACTGTAGGATCAAAAATGACTGTACTGTACACGTAACATATGCAATTACTGCTGGCCCTGTCTCAGGGCAAGGTGATGGGCTTGCTTTTGAAGTCCTTCCCAGTTTTTAAGCTTCTTGTCTACAATTTACCTTAGAGACTGCCAATTCCTTAGCTAAAAAAGATTAGGGTCATTTGTTAGAGCAAGTTACTTTGTTTAAGGGTATATAAAAATATGACAGCATCCTACAGGTTCTAATGTTCATATACCAAAGAAGGGATCATGATGCTCTTTACTGAGCACCTGTTAAAACGCAAATATTCTAAACCAAACACTGACAAGGACCTGCAAACATAACCTAAGTCTGGTCAAAGTGTTTCAACATAAATGACCTAAAGCAAGCAACAGGCCTAGTATTTCTAAGAGTAATACCAGGTTTTCACAACTGGTTGATGTAAAAAACTAACGCTATCCCAAATACAGAGCACAGTTTTTCAAAGTCATGACAATATATAGCTTTATTCTGCTCACCGGTGTGTTTTCAGATGATACTTGAAGTGAGCTGGCCACACAAATGTCCGATCGCAGCCCTCAACTGTGCACTTCAGCTTCCTTTCCACACGAGATAAATGAGGAATGGGGCTAGAGTCTTTCGGCTGCCCATCTCCTGAGCAAAGATGAACATTTTCACCTGGAAGAAAAAGCCCACCAAAATCTAAAGAAGATACAGATTACTATAATATGTCAAATTTAATAGACAAAACCAGCATCCTATACAATACAGGACTGTAAAGCAAGTATGTGCCTGGCTACTAATTGTTTACAACGTCCTACATGCTGCTGCCTAGCCCACAACGGGGATCAGAGAGATTTGCAAACCTTACCAGGCACATAAACTATTCCCAACAAGCTATCTGTATCAGATCAGCTGCTACCAGATGAGGCTCATCACATGTAGAATAGAAAGCCAATGCATCAAAAACGGTAAAATGGTCTCTATATCAGTATCAACCAACCAATTTTAAGTATCAGCCAAGATAACTCTTTAAAAACATCTTAGCTAAAAAAAAGATATATTGCATTTGTTTGCAATCATTTATTAAAATAATTAAGTCACAAAACATGTGACTAAATGCAATCATGCATTCTCCAGAAAGCTGATCTCCAAACCCAGTGGAGCTAAGAAGAAAGTATGAATTACTGTATGCATTAAAAATAGACACTTGAAAGTGAAAATGAAAGTTGAAATTCAAGCAGCTGCAATCAGAAAGGAGATACTCTTTACAAGTACCAGACAACAGGTGGACTACATACAATGGAACTGCTGGCTCCACTAAAGTTCATTCCCTGAGAAAAACTGGAGAGCCTGTTTATATTGCAGAAAAACCCACATGGTTGCTCTGTATAATTCTGTCACTGATGATTTGAAGATGTCAGAACAGATTAAAAGCAAGAAAGAGTGAAAGAGACAAAGAAACAAGCTGAAACTAGGGGCCTCATATGGAACACTCAGCTTTTGAGACAGGATCAGGGGGTTTCCTACCATTATTGCTTGCTTTGGCATTCTTAGCAAGCTGTGCCCGAGTGGCAGCAATTAAACTGTCATGGGCCAATTCTTGCACTCGTAGGAACCATGGGGTACTGCTGTCTGTGCTATCGTGAGAGAGAAAGTCATTTCCAGAATCTTCTGCTTCATCTTGAACAAACACCAAGTGCTCTGCTGGAGACCCCAGCCCTAGAAAAGAAGACAACTTCATGAAACAGCCGGAAACAGAGGGAAATTAATTTTGCTTCCCAGAGGCTAATGTTCACAGCATAGATGCAATAGCTGCACTGAAAAAGTCTTCACTGACCTCTACATTGTAGAAAGCTGTTGATGATTAAATGTTCCTGAAATATGCAATAATGCCCAGCAAATTTCATAAGCAGCAGGGGCAGAGCTGTATATCCTGCATTCTGCTGTCTGAGACATTTCCAGCCAGATGACAAACAGAAGACAATTACCTGCTCTTGTTAGGTTGAGAAGAATAAATGAAGTGCTGTCACTGGGCTGGAGGTCTTGCAATAAACTGGAAGTCTCTGGAGTTGACAGAAGTTCAGATGGTTTCTGTACATTCTGTGCCCTTGTTTCCTCTCCATCAGGGCCCACATTTACCTGGAGACTTCTCAAGACAGCAGATGAAGAAACATCTTTGGAAGAGTTAGTGTGACTTGGAGAAGTGAGATCTCTTTCATCATCTGGTGAAGAAAGTGAAACCAAAGTAAATAAAAGTATAAATACAGTATGACTAAAAAATACCTATGAAGTTATTTTTCTAGGAAAAAAGTAGAACTTGAGAGAAACTGGAGGAGGAAGGAATTTTCTAACTAGTCAGACTTCACTGTTACATGAGAAAAGTTTCAGTCACCCTTCTGAACTTGTTCCTCCATCCCTGGAATGAACGCCTGATCAGCAAGAGGCTGCAGGCCACAGTGGAGCAGTTTAAGACAGCTGCCCGAAGGGCACGATCACAAAGATCTGCCACACAGATTTTACCTGGCAACATGAGTCTGTTGCATTCTGAGGTCTCAGTCACAGGAAGGAGAGAAAGACAGGTGATGTCTTTTGGTTCCGATTCCACCAGCCCTTGCCCCAGTGGAATAGATGTATTCTGAACAAACTGAACCAGCAGCTGAAAAAAAGATACTGAAGATTAGGTCAAGAGTAGCACAAATCATTTAAAAAGGTACTAAACCCAGTCCATTAATCCCTCTTGTCTTGCAGGAGACACTGAATATAATCCCACGAATACGCATCAAAATTAATGGAAGCTTTTCAATGTACATCAATGACAAAGAAGGAATTGTTTGCCATCTCTCAAGTACTTATAAAATTCTCATTTCTTTAACATACAGTAAACAGCTCTGGATCATTGCAGGCTACTCTGAAGGTTGCTAAGGCTATATTATTTTTTAATTAATCTCTTACCAAAATAAATTTTACCAATATATGCCATGTTTTAAGGCATGTATTCCTTATTATTTCATCTTTTACCACCTGATACTTTACTACACTCCAGCCTTCCAAGTAAATGTTTTCCATGCTCAGCTTTCGGTAAGGGTATTTTTTGTAAATCATTTCCTTTAAATATGTAACCGAAAGAAAGGTGGCCTTTTAAATAAAAAAGCAAGCAAAAGACTAGTTGCAAAGTCCTCTGGTTAATGGCTATTCAAAATAGGCAGATAGTGATCAGAGGAACAAGGTTAGGATGACAAGGGGGAGCACACAGCCTTATCGATCCCATCAGCTACTCCTAAAACCATCAAAGACGGGCAATTACCGCTATTGTCCATAGTGTGAAACCCACCCACCGCAGGGGACACCACGGAATACTATGCAGAGTAAGGTGGGCTACCGCACAGAGGTGTAGGACTTACACTGGGATGCATTCCCTGGGCAGGGCTTTGGGACTGAACAAGAGGTGTGGGGCAATTGTATAGGATTTAGTTTTTTAAGGGAAAAGCCAAAGGCGGGAAAAGGAAGGGATCAAAGTGGATCAGGGCAGAACAAACACAGGAACATGGAGAGGGGAGGATAAAAGAGGCCCATTACATATAAGCAGGAAGTTGGTCAATTCAGTTGTCTGGCCCAGCCTACTCATTGCAGTCCGTCCTGCCTCCTTACTAAACTCCATTCCTAACTGTTCCCTGTGTGATCCTGCTCTCTGGAGTGTGTGTGCGTGTCTGATACACTAGTGAACTCCCAAGCCAGACCAGCTGGCAAGCAGAAGGAGAAGTGTGGGGACATATCCTGGAGAAAACCATGAAGGTTTTCCCTAGGCAGCAACCCTTGGAAACAGAATCAGCCACTTTGCGCTGCCTGTTTATGTGAGGAAAGGTGGACAGAGCCTGGATCTGGCTCACCACTTTGCCTCGTCCAGGGCTGTGGACGGACCCTGTTCCCAGCACCCGCCGCTGGCTGCCACGCTCAGGCGCTGCGGCATTGTGCTCCGGTCAGGGAGGGCACTGCCTGGGCTGGGACCACCCTCGGCTCCCAGCTCACACTCCCTTAGGAGCAGCCCGTCTTTGCTGACAATTATGAAGGTAAAAATTAAGTCCTGAAGTTATTGAGATGGCAATTTGCCACTTGACTTAGGCCACAAGCCAGGCTGCAGTTTGAAAGGTTAGCACTTTTTCCTCTTAGGTGTAAGATTATCCAGAGGCCCCAGCAACAGAGGGAACTATTTTTACATCATCAAAAAAAAACCCACATAGGCAATAAGAAACAGTCCCTCCCCCAAGGCCATGCATTCTAATTTAAGATTAAAAAATAAGAGAAAGAGGTGTAAAAAGAGAAGAGAGTCAGGAATAACAGAGCAAGGCAACCAGAAGAAAGAAGCTGGGTCTAAAAAATGTGAGCAGCAAGACGGTTCTAAATTACGGGATTATCTTTCATTTAAAAGTTATTCATGATTCCTACTCTACCATGAAGCACTTGTTTTATGGACTTTTCTGTTTTTATACAGAAAGCCTTAGATAAAACTTTCTCCTACAATAGGAAAGCTTTGCTTCAAACCTTCCACTTTCACAAAGCAACATTAAGCCATGAGAGAAAAGCAAAATGCAGCAGCCACAAACAGATGCTCAGAAGAAAAGAGATCCTGCTAATTTTCTTTGTAAAGTAATAAGCAAGTACAGAGAATTAAAAGGGAGCAAAAGAAGCAGAAGTGAAAAAAATAAAGGACATGAATCATGCTTGTTATTAAAATTTGGAATGAAAACCCCCAACCCTTCCCATAAACTAAAGCAAACTAATCACCAACTCTACTTCAAATAATTCAGAGCAAACAAAGATGTTCACAGACAGCTGTACCTTGACATCTAAGTACTTTTATAAACCTCCCTTCCTGTTCACAAACATTGAATACCTTTGTGACAACTACAGCAAGTGGAATATGGGAAAAAAAACTCATTAGTAATACCGTGTTCTGCTTTCTTTTAATTTGGTTTTGCAGGCAGCTGAAAGCAAATAGGAAATTGTAAGGGTATCTGGTGTTCTGCTATTCAACATAAAAGACAGGCTAGGAACAGGAGAGGTGATAAATTAAATGCACAGATACACAAATGCTAACAAACTGCAGATAAGGGAGAGTAACAAAGACCAGAACTCCCGGGACACTGATGGATGGGCCATTACAGGAACGACTTGAGTGTGACCTTGAAGAAATTCAACCAGAAACTTTGTAAGAAATTGGAACAATATTATCATGGGTTACCAGAACACATCTCAGAGCAAACTTCTTATGGGATATGGGGGAAATTCTGGGAGTGGGTGAAGAGGTATCTTCAGAGGCAGCTGGGGGAATGTGAAAAATTTAGGGATGTCTAGGGGAAGGATCAAAGGTAGGGAAAGGGAGGGAATCAAGGTGGATAGGAAAGGAACAACCATGAGGAACAGGAAGGGGGTGCGGAATAGCATGGGTGACCACATGTTAGCAGGTTGCAGGTCATTACGCTGCTCTGCCTCCTCACCATAGTCTACCCTGTCTTCTCAAATGCTCTTTGCTCCTAAATAGTTTCCAAGTACATTCATCTAATTAACTTCATGTTGGACTAGTCTGTGCATAGAAGGAAACAACCCGGAAACTCAAGATCCTGGCCAGAGACTGCACTAAAAAGCCCAGGGCCCGGAGATGGGTACTGGAAAGACTCAAGGTTTGGCAAACTGGACAGATGGCTGACTGTGAGTATGTGTGCCAGCTGAGTGAGCGCATGTGTGTTTTTTCACCTTTTTTTCACATTTCAAGCCTGGTTACCTGATGAGTAGGAACAGGATGAGGATGGTAGTCTTCGTGTTCCATGTGAATGCCATTTGTGTTTGTGGGTGTCTGTAAAAGTACTGTCCTGCCAGGTGTTAGTGTTCACAGCCATAGGTGTCTGTACTGTCTACGGTGCAGGGGCGCATATTTGCAATTCAGGCTCAGCATCACTTGTACGTGCACCTGTGAACACAGTTTAGTGGTCTCTTGTCTGAACGACCAGAAAGGGAGAAATCTCCTGGATGCTACAGTTCATCAGATCTCATAAGTGTATAATATCTGGCATCACAAACAGGATCCAGATGGGCTGTATGTATTCCTGAGACAGTGACTATAGAATCCCTTTGTAAGGAAGGGATTGATGCTTCTGCAAATATGGCCAAAGCGGTGGAATTTGTAACCAAGCAGCTAGAACACCTTAAGGCATCTGAATAGTAATAGTTAGGGAAACTTAATGTACAGAATATCAACAGAAAGCAAAATGAATAAGAGGTGTGAGGTGGCTTTATAGTCAAGATATCCCATCCCTTGGAATTCGAAACAAATGTTGATACTAATTGCCAAAGGACATCCTTGACTTAGAGATTCAAACTTTATGGGCCATACGTGAGTCATACAGAGAGAATCCATAAGCCTTGAATGCACAGAACGGGCAAAGTTCAGCTGAATCTTGCTATAAAGAATTTTTTTTTTTCTCTGCCATACCACCTTCTTGAATATACACACCCTCCTTTTACTCCTTCTACTGAAACACCACATAACTCTGAAAATCCTGTAACTAACGTAGACAGTGCATGTACTAAAAATGTAAAATATTTCTTGGCTTTTGTCACTAAACAAATAATTGTCATCCCTGCTGGTCAACAAGAGATGGTTGCATGGAATGATCCCAGGGTCCATCACCACAAGCAGTGCAGAATGCTTGTGTTACCAAGAAGCTTGTATGATGTCCCTGACCCAAGAGCGGAAAACAAAACAAAACAAAACCACAAAGAAAAATCTGTTTAAAGTACTAGGAACCCCTCCTAGAGATCCTTAAAAAAAAACCCCAAAGACATTGCAGAAACAAATGAAAATATAGCCATCTGGGACGGATCGGGTTGAAGTTTATGTCCCATAACAGACCCCCTTCATCTGATGATTCAAAAGCCAGGAAACATCAGACAGCTGCTTTGTTTGAGGTGAGGGTGGCTGGGAGAAACAGGGGAGGAAGGTTCTCCAGTACCAACATTCTGATCTATCCTCCCCCAGGACAGCTGGAGAGCTAGACTCCCAGAGCAGCAGGGACCACGTTTGTTAATCAATACTGTTTCTGTTCTAAATTTAACCAGTGAACCACTACGAAATAAAGGGGTCAAAAGAACATTTAGCAGAGGGGGAGGGGTGGAAGGGAAAGGACGCATTGGCGCAGAAGGGTGTGGAAGGCAGGAGGCACTTCCTAGAAACTGAGATGCCCTCCTCTCATACAACCTCTGGGGAATGAATTCATTCGCAAGAGTCTGTCCTTGTGAGGCCCTGATGAGGAGAGAAAGGAGAGGCTAAAATACCTCCCTCCACCCCTTTTTCAACAGCCAATTCAATTTATAGACCAGAGCTGTAGTTCACTTGAGTGTGCCAGAGCTACCCCCGACTGCAGAAAGCACCCTGCAGCGTGGTGGTGGCTGGAAATACTTGCAATTATAACAAAGCACCCTCAAGGCTTAATGCATGCAAAATGCAGATCTTACCAGTTCCCTGAGGAATGCTGGTAATGCAGCATTGGGGGCAGGGAGTCCAGAAGAAAAAGCAGATCCATCTGCTCGAACAACCTGTCTCCAAGCAACTTTGTAACTTCCTACTAAAGGAGGATTCACCTCTACTCGAGTATTAAACATTTACTGGCACCTCTGTAGCTTCTTTAGGGATACAACCAGTAGCAAAGACACTTGCCAGCCACAGTACTTTGATTAACATTATCTAGACGCTACGCAAATATGGTTAGCTCTTCATACCTTTCTCACATGGTAAGGGATATGAAAGAACATCTGTGGCTATAAGAATTATGGTGCCATGGCTCACCAGAGGATATAAAATCATGATTGATTTAAGAGATATTTGAATTTGGGAAAGGTGTAGAAAGGATAACTACCAGTTTCACATTGAAGGAGTAGAAAATAGCATTAATCTAACAGTCAACTTTCGCAATCAGAACCAGAAAGGTGTGTACAGATTTGGTAATGCAAATGAATCCCAGTTTGTAGTATAAAATAGCCTCAACGAAAATTGAGGCATGTGGTTTAGAAGACAGCATCTATGGAAAGGATCCCCTCTGCAACCACTGCAGCTTTCATGCATCAGGCTTGTTCCTGCTGGAGAATGGCCTGCTCTGCTTCTGAGCTTGCTGGAAAGGAAATGCAACTCTGCTATGGAGAAATACAATTATTATGTAAACACACCTAATTAACAAACACCTTACTCAAGTGGAGAAAAGACTATGGCCAATTACAACTCCTATTTGAGGAATAAGGGAAGAAGCATTCCAACTATCCTGGTCCTTGGCTGTCAGAAATAATCTATGGGAATCCACCCACTCACAGACTGAAGTAACAAAGTCCCCCCCTTATCATTCGTAACAGAGAGAAAATATGATAGAAGTTATGAGATATCAACCACAAAGCAAGAGGAACTCATTGCAGCCCATGCTGAGACTACTCAGGGCTACTATGAATTTGCAGCTGCTTTTCCTGAATAGTGCGACTGGAAGGGCTTTGGCTGCTCCATTAAGAAAAAAATACCTTACCACATCACCTGGGCTGTGAGGAAATACCAGCATGTAATTATCAATCTCTTTAGAGTACCAGTTTAAAATACCTGCTGTACTGCATATGGACTGAAAAGGGATAGAAACATAAGACTCGAACACAATTCAATTTAAACTTCCCCAAAAGGTACTTCACAGCAGTACTAAGTCCCCTGCTCCAGGACCTCAGCCTTCTGAAGAGGGGAAGCTGAGAATGGGAAAAGCAAGGACACAAATAATACAGTCCTCTGCACTTTTAAGTGGGGGAATGTACGTACAACTTGCTGACTTATCAGCTATTCAGCCTAAAAAGCAAAGGCAAGAAACAGGAGAGGTAATAAACTGAGCACACCGATACAACTGCGTTGAAAGTACAAACTGCAGACTGCTGTACCTAGAACAAATTATAGGCAAGAGTAACAAAACCCAGCACTCAACACTTATCAGTGGGCCACTGCTGAAGTGCAATCTTGAAGAGGTTCAACCAGAACTTCAGTAAGAAAATTGTCTTGCATTACCTGAATGGGTCTCACAGGAAAGACCACCCTTTTTGTCTGATGTAACAGGGACTGCAGGATGTAGAAAACATTATGCAACGTTTAGGGGGAGGATCAAAGGAGGAATCAACCAGGGGGTGTGGGGGAGTGGGAAGAAACTCCAATAACTTTTGCTGGCTGCTGGTCAGTACACTGCTGTGTTTGATCACTACAGTCCCTTCTATCAACTTACTAAACATATTCCTAAATATTCTACCCACAAGTGCGTGACTGCGACTGAACTTCTAGTTGACCAATATGTGAGGAGGAGGCAGCAAACACAGTCTGGAAAACCCCAAGATTCCAGCCAGAAACCAGCTAAAAAGCCCTGGGCACAGATACCAGAAGAACTTTAGGCCTGGCAGAGACCAAAGACATTTGTGAATGCGAGTATGTCAAGTGATGAGCATATAGATATATTGCACTAACAAACTTTAGTGGTGTTCATGGTGTTTGTGTTTACCTCTTAAAGGGACTTTAAGACCTCTGTGTGTGTTAATCTGTTTGTGGCCAGCTGTATGTGCACTTGTGTTCACACACATACATGGCTGCAATTCATGCTCAGCCATGCCACCAGCTGAACCTAGGAATGGTCCAGCAGCCTCACACAGAGCAATCAGGATCCCCTGGGTGCTGCTGCCTACCACTTCTGCCAACTGCTTAACAGAAACATGAGTACTTTAAAAAACAGAACTAGCTGACGCTACCAGAATAACCCAGACTCCCCCAAACCAAGTAAAGTCAATTTGGTTTGAGGGAAAGAAGTAGTCAATACAGTAATTTATTTTATTCTTGTAACAGAAAGAACATTATAATAGTGAAAAAAATAATGTAACCTGAGAACAGGCAAAGAGTATGGGCTGACACTTGAAAGGAGGGGGGAAAAACCTACAATATTCTTTAATCTTTTACTATTCAATTCAAACCATGGAAGAATTAGAAGATGCCAGTGAAAACACTTCGAGAATTAACATGTAAGCAGCAAATTGAGTAAACTCATTGAACTTTTTCAAAGTGTTGCCCATAAATGTTCCTGGGAACCAAATCCAGTTCATAATTGCTCACCTCAGGTTTGGATTCTAACTCATCCGATAACATTGATTCAAGTGTCCGATTCCTGCAGCTGTCCTCAGCAAGGCACGGGGGGGGGGGTTTGTTTGTTTTAGTTCAGAGAGAACAACTCTCCCTGCTTATTCTCATATTTTCCTAAGTGTAAAACAGCACGGTGGTCCTTCTGCAAGAAGCTGTGTTGCACAAATATTCAGTTTAACCTACAACAACAAAAAAAGGAAATATAAAGATATAGGAACTCTCTTTATGACAGCAAAGCAAAAAGAACCAAGAAGATACTTTAAAGTACGGGGAAAACTCATTTATCCAGGTTCCTGTATTTCTGTTGCCATTGAGTTGGCAAAACAACATCCTAACGCTGTGAAATTAGTTTTCAAAGGCTGTTTACCACATTTCCTTTGCAATAGCTCATTTTCAATGGAGAACTGAATTGTTCGTCCTGGATACTTACAAATGAACTGAAAAAACACACAGAGCATGCAAAAAACAAGGAGGCTGAATTCCCAGCCTGCAAAACAGTGGAAATATCCAAATTGTTGATGAAAGGCAACCATATACAACCTGTGTCACCAGGAAACCTCAACTTTTCCCATCTGTTAAGAGGTTACATTTCTGAGTATATGAAGTGTCTTGATGAACACAGGTAGAAGTTATTTCAGTAATTTCCATACTATGTTTCTTTTCTTTGAGCTAAAGGGAAAATGCAAGTTTGTAGCTATTTTTGCTTGCTGGGAAAGCACTCAGACACTAGCGATGGGAGAAGAAAGTGAACTAGGTACAGCTCCTCCACCCCGCCTGCCATCACAGCTATGCCTATTGAATATATTAAAACCCAACGAGAATACTGGATCAGCTAGCATGAGAACTCCTGACACCAGGCAGCTGCGGCACAAGGTACCCCGTACAGGAGCCTCCCCTTCTGCCAAAGAACAAGGTAACACGCCGAGGGAGAGCCGGGCACCGGACAGCCGGGTACCTCAGGCCCGGGCCCACCCGCCGCCCCTTCCCGCCCGCACCCACGGGGCGGGCCCCGAGCGGCCCGCGGGGCCCCCAGGCCGGGCCGCCCACTCCGCCGGGAGGGCACGGGGGGCAGCCCGGCGGGCGGCCGGCGCCCAGGGGCAGGGGGAGAGGGAGCCGCCGGCGCCTCGGGGCGGGACGGGGCTCCGAGGCCGGCCAAGGGCCGCGCCCCTCCCCCACCGCGGGGCAGGTGCGCCGCCCCTCCCCCACCGCGAGGGTCGCTCCGTCGCCCTGAGGGGCAGCCCCCGGCGGTGGGGAGGGCCGGGCCGCCCGCCCCCGCTCACCCGGCCCGCGGGGCTCCCCTGCCCCGCGGAGGGCGGCGAGTGCTGGCGGAGCACCCAGGCCCCCGCCTCCCCCCGCCCGCCTTACCGGCATCTCCGCCGCCCGGATGTGACGGCCGCCCGGCCGGAAATGCCAGAGGCGGGGGGGGGCGGCGCGCTCCCGCCGGCGCTATGGTGAGCGCCACTTCCGCCCGCCGCCGGGGCTCCGCGGGGCCGGGCTCCTCTCCCCGGCTCTTACCGGGGCCCCCGCAGCGTTCCCGCCGTGGCGCGGCCCCGCTCCCCCGGGCCCTGCCTGAGGCGCCGCCGCGGGGCGGAGCGTTGCGCGGCGCGGGAGCTCCCGCCTGCCACGGGACCCGGTTTCTTGTGATTCCCCCCAGCCCCGACAGACCGACAGTAACAGCTCGGTGGTGCCTGGGGTTTCACCGGTTCCGCTGGGACCGTTACCAGGGCTGCGGCCTGGTTCCTCTTAAAAGTTACCTCCTGAGATGGGGAGTGTGTTACAGGCGAAGATGATGCAGGCAGTTTACAGTCAAGTTCGACGTTTGGCTGCTCAACTCCTCTTCAACGTAAATCAATGCCAAAGACACGTTAGTTCAGTTTGTTGCAGCACGTGTGGAAACACTTTTCCTACTAGTACTTTGTTTTCTGGTTTGCCTTTGCTCTGATGGTGTGTCTGTCCTTGCAGTTGGTAATGGAGAACTCCCGAGCTCACAGCAGCTCACTAGTGACATGTCCCAAGTTAGTACTTCCAGGAACACATGTCTTAACCTGTACCTAAAAATCAGGAAGGGACGGAGTAACTTTAAAAGCTTGTCCTTTGGCTCATTAGCCTTATCTTGGTACCTGTGGGTTAGCAGGACAGTGCTCCTGAAGCAGCGGGGTTGGCAGCCTCTGGTCTTGACATGAGCTACAGAACCGGTGACCTTCAAGTCCAGTAAACTTTAACATGGTTACGGCCAGCCCGTAGCTCTGGAGCCACGCGTGACTCCTGACTCCCATGCCAGAACAGCTGCTTGCAGGACGGTGCTGGTGCTGCGGAGCAATGAGAATCCCGGCGATATGGAAGTAACCCAAGAGCAGCTGTCAAGGCTGGCAAAACCAGGTTCTCTAGAGCTCCCTGGGCACGCAGCCCATTCTGGTCCATGGTGGACTATGCAAGAACCTGTGGTCACTTCCCAGGAAATGGCTGTCACCTCCTGCCTCTGAACTGCTTCAGAATGGTTTCCGCCTTTCAGCTCCTCCAAGATGTGAGGTATGGCTCCTCTGCCTTTCAGCCATTTGGAAATTTTGATTTCCAGCTTAAAGATTCATGGCTACCTTCCTCAGCTTTAAACGTTCAGCAAGTGGGGGGCTATGCACTGGAGTGGTACTAACAGATTAGTGCTTCAGCAAAAAGGCTGTTCATCACCTGCCTGTTGGAGCCACCCAGTAGCTCCCTAAAGGCTGCAAGCAAGTTAGATGCACGTCTTTTTCCAAGGTATTAATCCCACCAACTTGCAGTCACTGCATTAGTACTAACAAAACCCTCTCAGTCAAGCTGAAGCACATTTCTAATGCCCAGAGCAGGGAAAACTCTGATTTAACACCCAGAATAGGCAGCCTCAGAGACTGGGTTGCCTCAGTGCCATACCGGCCATGCAGATGGATTGAATCAGGGAACCTCACAAAGTCTGGCATTTATTACGTCGGACCACTTGGCCATAGTTGTGATAACCTGAAGTTTTAGACAGACCCACTTACTCAAGCCTACAAAAGTAGAAGGTAATAGCTCCTGGGACTGAGTTGTTTAACATAACCCCGATAAACTGGAGCTGAGTAAATGACCATGTAATGGTCACAGTAAAAGACCATTCCAGGCACGGTTCCAGCATGCCACATTTGCTGATCCAATGCCACCCAACAAAGGCAACCAGAAATGCAAAACCGCTAACTTCATAAACCATTTTTTCTTGATGCACTTCAGTAAATCCAGGGCACTGAATCGTAAAGCTTGATTCTATTACATTAAGATACTTAGTAATCTTGGAAGTCCTTTGACTCATCGTCAGCTCAACGACGTGCAAGCGTTGAGTAGGTATTAAAACACCGAGACGTGTAGGTGCCCAAGTTCCTTTCATTTGCATCCTTCTAGGCCAGATGAGCGTGGCTGCTTCAGAGCTTGCATCTTGACTGCCTGGGGAATTTTGGTATAATCTGAAAGGAGAATCTGCAGTGGGAGTAGCACAGCACTTACCCAAGTTGTTTACGCAGGTCCAAATCACTCGCACAGGTGTGTGAAGCAGCAGTGATCCCTGATGGGAGAAGAATTGCCTGGCTGGGAATTTCCTAGCATCTCACTTTCTCAATAACATCTGCCCCTCTGGGATTCTTCTCTCTTATCAAGGAGAAATAGAAGACTCGGTCACATTTCCCCCATGACCAGATTCAAGAAAAGATAAACAATACTGGTTTTTCATCCCTGCTGTGGGACAGAGAAAACAGCTACTCTTGGAGTAAAAGGGGAGTGGTGTTTTAGATTTGGCTGTTGATAAAGCTGTTTATAGCGGGACCCTATTCTGAACGCAAAGAGGAGCCCAGGCTTTATTTCTCGTCAGATCTTTTGCTCTTTCATGTGTGTATTTCTGTATGCTCAGATATAACACAGTTTACGTATAGTTACGTGCGTTATTCCAAGACACTAGCAGTACTGTTTTATTTCAATAAGGTTCTGAAATTGTAAAACTTACACATACAGCCGCAATTAACTTCAATGCTCAGCTTTGAAGCAGTTTTGTAACAGATTTTTAAACTCTCTCAAAAGTCTGCACGCACAAGAGAAGTTATCTTCCCACACCTACAGCTGATGTTGGCACGGCTATTATGAAGCGGGTGACTTTTAAGGAGCTGAGAGAAGTAAGATTTGGAGCATTCCCCCATGTACCCCCTCAGGCTCGCAGCCAGCGCCGTGAAATGTCGGGCTCCGTCGCGCTTCGCCTCTCCTGGCCGTCAGCGCGTCCCGCGGCGGCGGCGGGAACGCTGCTGAGGTAACGCCGCGGGCTGAAGCGTACGTGCCCCGCGCCGCCGCCCGCCCCAACTTTCCCAATACAAGGCGCCTGCCCCCGGGAGCGCCCAGCGCACCACGGGCACCGGCGGCGGGGCCTCGCCCCGGCCCTCCCGCCGCACTGCGTTAAAGCGGAGGAGCCGCTGGAGCGGGGCGTGCTGCCGGGCCGGCCTACTCAGGGCGCAGCGCCGGTGGGTCGCGGAGCTGAGCCTCGGTCCGCCGCGGGGCTGGGGCGCGCAGCCCCCCCGCGCCGCGAGGTGTCGGGGGCTCCGCGGCGCGACGGGGCGGTTGGGCAGAGGCGGCCGCGCGCTGCCGCCACGGAGGGGTTAACGGCCAACGGCCCCTCACGGAGGCGGCAGGAGCTGGCTCCGCCTCCCACCCGCCGATGGCACGTTCCATCCGCCCCGTGGGGTAATTCCTCCACCAGACGCCGCGGCGGCTCTCCCCGCCCCGCAGGAACAGAGAGCGGCGCCGGCGGCGTGTTCGCTCGCACCCCCCTCCGGGCTGCGTGGTAGAGCCCACGCGGCGCCGCGCGGGTGGGTGGTCCGGCCCACATCCCCGCCCCTGCACCCCTTCCCCCCGCCTTGCGCCCCTCCCCGCCGCCCTGGGTGTTGGTACGGCCCGCCCCGCCCCTCGTCCCCCCCCGGCGGCGGCGCGGGTGGTGCGTCCCGGCAGCAGCCGCGTCCCGGCCGGCGCCCGCCCCCTCCGCCTTGTCATTGATGTTGTTGTTTTTGTCGCAGGAGCCGGAGGCGAGGCCGGGGCCGCCGCCGCCTGGGGCCGCCGCCGCAGCAGCAGCGGGGCTCGGCCCGGCGCCAGGCATGTCGGTGTGCGGGGAGGCGGTAGGCGCCGGCTCCCTGCCCAGCGAGCTGGTGGTGCACATCTTCTCCTTCCTGGCGGGCCCCGACCGGCTGCGGGCCTCGGCCGCCTGCTCGCACTGGCGGGAGTGCCTCTTCTACCCGGCCCTCTGGCCGCGCCTCCGCCTCAGCCTCCGCGTCTCGCCGGCCGAGCGCCCGCGCCTCGAGTTCCTCATGCGCAAGTGCGGCTGGTTCGTCCGTGAGCTCCGCGTACAGTTCGCCGCCGACAACTACCCCAGCGGCGGGGGGGGGGCGGCGGCGGCGGCGGTGGCGGCGGGCGAGGGCGCCGCGGCGGCGGGCGACGGGGAGGCGCCTCCGCTCTGCCCGCGCTGGCTCGACCTGCTGAGGACCTACCTGGAGCTGGTGCTGTGCGTCCTGAGCAGCGTCCGCAACAACAGGTACCGCCGCCGGGCCGGGGGGGGGCAGGGGGCCGCGCCTCGGCCGGCGGGGGGCGGCGGGGGGACCCCTCTGAGCGGCCGGTGCCTGGGGGGCTGCGGCGCTGGAGCCAGGGGGGGGGCCGGGACCTGGGGCCGCCGGGACTGAAGCGAGGGCGCGCTGCTTCGGGCCGCCCGTTTTTACCGTGTTCGGTAGCTCGGTGGGGAAACGGAGCGCAGGCTGTTGGCTGCCGAGGGGCCGGTCGGTGCGCGGAACGGGCTGTGACGGTGAAAACTTGCCCGTCTCATTGCGGGGAGGGGCTGCGGGGGAGGGGGGGCACCAGGAGCTGGCTGCGGGGGCAGGGGGCCGGGGGGGGGAGGCACCTTCGCTTTGCCATGCCAGCCTCGCCGCGGACGGGCTTCACATCTCTTATGCCTGATGGAAAAATAATGGATGTCATGAGACATGAGTAGCGGGGTGTGTGTGTGCAAATGACAGCCCCGGTGTTTTCTGGAGGTGTTCTGTATCGGGGTGCTGCCCCCTTGCCCCCCCAGCCCCGAGGGCACCGCCGCTGCCCCGCCGAGCCCCCTGCCGCTCTGCCCTCACCGGCCGCACCGGGGGGCGGGCTCGGGGCTCGCTGGGAGGGTCTTACTTTTGTTTATTGGAAAAGTACTTAAGACGTAGGACTTGCCTGGCCAAAATAAATCGTAGAAATATTTTCCTGTGGTTTGGACTTAAGATGCGTTTAGATCTTCCTTTTTCGCAGGCTAACTTGGGCAGGTGGGATGATTTCCTCGTGTTGGAAGTTCCTTAAAATGCGAACGCTTATAGTGTCTGTACCACGTGTGGGTGTAATCCAGATAAATATCTTTCTAAAAAGATAACATTCAGATATCCTAATACATGGCCTGTAGTCAGCACCTAGGACAGGAAGGCAGGGATGTTACAGTTAGGTTGTGATGTGTTTGGAAAGCCGTGCAGATATTTGGGTAGGAAGTGGTTAATATTATTTCCCCTCTGTGTGCATATAGCTTCACCTATCAAAAAAAAAAAAAAGAAAAGCTGCAAGTATTTCAAGGTACCTTTAGGATGAATTAAACCTCGTGGAGGGCCTTTGGAAAACTGCAACTGAGTCGTGGTCTGGTCACCGCCCCTCTTTGATTCCAGAGGGATTAGAGAGCACTTTGAGGCCTCCTGGCTTCCGTATTTTGAATTATAGCGAGGGAACCTAACGTGTAATTCCTCGTTGCTTTGTGACGGATGCAGATGTGGTGTGTGAGGTCTCACTTTCGGTTCATCTGCTCTGTTGTGCCCAGCAGGTACCTCCTGTGGTGCAGCTGCCTTGGCTGGGTGATACAAACCCTGCTCTTGGAAACAGCTCCTTGGCCCCAGCTCACCTTGATCCGAATTTATTTCTTGCCCTGTGAATCCTCGGTGTGCGAATCGTGACCATCTGTCTTGATTATTCTTCTCTTGCCTCTGAGTAGCTTTCACCTAACTGTTGAATCTTTGGGAAATCCAGTTAATGTCATAAGTGGAAAAAATGTCAGTGATTATCCGAGACAAGTATTGCTACACGGACTTGGAATTTTAAAATAAATAGTATCTGCAGGAGATGTTGCCTGAGGGTTTTGCTGGAAAAACTAGAGTGCTTGCCTTTTTTTTTTTTTTTTTTTTTCTTTCCCTCTGTCTCACTAAAATATGAGGCTGTCAAAATTAAATGTGTTGTGAGGCCTTTGGTACGCTTTTTCTTTTGAAAAAGATTTATTCTCCATGGCCTTAACGGAAACTTATACAAGGGCACTTGCTTTCTAAAGGTCTTTTTGCAGATTCACTATGTACAGTGTGGTTTAGGACTGCGGTAAAATATTATGTGGAAGGTGGTTGTTTCTCCTGTACCTGTTCTCTGGTAGATTTGTATAATTTTGGGGCCAAGTCAGAGGTGAAAAGTTACCAACTTCGATAGGATTTTGCATTATTGTACTTTCTTGCTGTCTTCAAATCTTCAAATCATTTGCGTGCTGCTCTTGTGTTTTAAAATTAAGTAACGTGTGACTGGCGAACACAGGGTACCTGGTTATTACAGCAGGCTTTTTTTTAATGAGCATTTAAAAAACAAGGGGGAGGGAGGAATTTACATTAAACATGGCCTTTTATGCAGTTTTACTTTCTGAATAGATTCCTTTTATCCCCTTGAACAGACAAGGTTTTTAGTTTATTTTGATGTTTTGGGTTTTTTTTCTTGCAAGGTTTAACTACCAACAATTGATTAGTTTGCATGTAGAACATTGGATTTTAGCTCTTTTAAGTAGAGTTTTGAGATTGAAACAAAGTGGGAAGGAGCATTAAACTATGCTAAATTGCTGCCTAGTTCTCACTGTGACCACATGTCCAAACTGGAGGAATTGTCACCTTCCTGATGCTTAGTTTTGTCTAAGGAATGACCACAGTCCAGTCACTTTACTTCTCTGCTTCTGTTTATTCATCCGTAACTCGAGTATAATTGATAATTCCTTTTTGCTTGCTGTATGACATTGTACGTGGGATAGCTACAGTAATTTCCAAAATAATGGAAACAGCAGCGTTTTTGACTTCTCCAGTGGCTGAATCACTTTAAACGCGTTCCTTTTGGAATTAAGTTTGAAACAGGATAGTTCTTTCATAACTCCTGTCAGCCCTTATGATAGCTTTCTGGCAGAGAAGTTCAAAGAACTTCCATCTTGTACTTCGGAACTGGGGAGGAAGAAACTTACTTTTGTGAAATGGTATGCTGTTTCTTAACTGTGTAATCTTCTTGTAGTCTTTTAAAATCTACTATTAAACAGTACAGTAACAACCCCCCTCCTTTTGTGGGGGGGAGCACTTCAGATGGGTCTAGAGAATTCCTTGAGGATTTGCAATACCGCAGGACCTAAGAAAAGTAGTGACTAAAAATAATGCAATTTCTAAATGCTGTCCTGGGTAGAGAAGAATGATGTGTATTTTTGCTAATAAAAGCATTTTCTTTACAACATAAAATTGCCAATTTCTAAGCAGATCTGCATGTTAAGTCTCTAGAAAAATATTTCCAAATGACCTTTGCTAACTCTGGTGGACTTAAGGAAGTAACTATTTGTCTACAACTTGATTTAAAACCAGCTGATGATATTCTGACAAGTACTGCTGCTGGCAGCCAGTTGTCATCCAAAAAGGTATATTGTAGATCTGTCTCATATTTGAGGTAGAGCTGAAGTTGCTGTAAACTTTATTTTGTGGGTGGCAGCTTATTACTCCAAAATACTGCCTTAATAGTGCTGGGACTATGGTGAACTCTAAAAATCTGTAATTTAATTAAATAAAAGGTACTAAAGTACTGTTTATAGTGATCTGTACCTTTTCCATGAGTTGTTACGTTTATGGCAGTAAACGAAGCAAAGTAACTGCATATTACTGTTTAAACAGTTGATGTTCCACTTCCTATTAAAAAAAGGAAAAGATACAGGTGGGTGTAATGTTCTGTAGCAGTAGCAGGAGGGACAAGTTGTTTGTTAGTGGCTCTTGAGAAATCCTAATAATCTGCACCTTCTCAAACTGGTCTCTCAAAACTAAGTTCTGGAAGGCAGGTGGGAGGATGACAAACTTTGTGTGTGTCATTTCGGTGCATACAGTAGCTAATAAGCAATTGCTGATCATTCAGTAGGAAAAATCTGTGTTCTTTTATGCAACTGAAATCTCAAAGTACAGTCTTTCCTCTAGCTGATTACAAAGGAAAATAGGAAGGTAGTGATACATTTTCTACACCCCACCCCCCCCGCTTTTCCTCTGCAGGACATTAATTTGTGTGACTTGTTTGTTCTTTGCTGTGGAAACAAAAATGAAAGTTACAGTCAGACTGTGGTGTCTCGGTGAGGTATGGTATCCATCTTGGAGTTGCCAAAGATTGGTGAATCGCTCAAAACAGTAGATTGTGGCTGTATTTGAGGTTTTTTTATGGCGCTCTTCTATAGGTCTGAGCAGGCAGCTGCAACTGGCAAAAACTAGTATAGTAATACAATATGTGCCTTACCACTTTGTTCATGTTGAATGCAAGCCAGGCCATTTTGTTCTTTTTTTTCATTGGGTGTTCAAAAAAACCCTACCAAAACTGAAGATGGAGCCTAGAAAGAAGCTTATTACATTTCATATGCTTTTTGAGCTAATGGAAAATAAACGGTTCAGAAATTCCCCCCAAACACGTTTTTCCCCAGCTGTGTGTCTGAGTAGTGCATAGGATTAAGATGCCATTATGACTTCTAGCAAAAGATGACAATTAACTTCTAAATAATTTTATTTAAGTAGCAATCACTTTACTCTCTGCAATAAAGATGAGATGTGAGCTGAATGCCATAGAGATTATATGACACTGCAGATAGTAGCAAAAATCTAATACTGTGTTGAACTGTGATCAGATTTGTTTATGTCATCTGTGCTGTGAATGGAAAAATAATTGGATGTTTTCATTGCTTAAGTTTTGAGGTGGAGAACTTTTCAGTGTTTCTCTGTAGTGCATGAAATGGCAGTCAAATAGACGTAGTAAAAATGTGTGGGATACTAGGAAATAGTGTTTCATGTGTCCTGTAGTTTGGTGGCTCTAAAATTAATACCTGCCTATGGTAGCATTCGCTGGGGGTACCAGTAGCACAAAAGAAAAAGACCTTCATCACCTGTGTGATGTGACTATGTAGGTGATTCAGAATTGTTCTGAAGATTGCATTTTGTCTCTTTGCTCTCAGAGTTAAGTCACCGAGATCAGAAGATAAAAGATTAATTATAGCATTGGCTGTGAACACTGCCTTTCACACCAGGTGGAGGTTTCTGCTGCTTTCCCTGTCACACCAGACTATCTTACAGCTTTTGAGGAAAGGAGAGCCCAAAATACTCTTGGTGGTGGTGCCAGCATCTTCAGATTTCCCTGCCAAGCTTATTCTTCTGTATGATCTGGCATCGTCTTAGTCAGGTTTATAGAATATTGAGCATGTGGTCAGGGCTCAGTTTATATTAACGTATCATCGGTACAGTAGTCCTGTATTTAAAAGACTATCAAATTGTTAGAATTTTTGGAACAGTTACAAGATTTTCTAGGAATTTTGATCTGGTATTTGTCATGACTCGATACGAAGCTTGTGGATCTTGCTACTAGGTGGTAGTTCACCTATAGAAAAAAAGTAGCAGGTGCAACAGTGGGTAGATTTCAGGAAACTAAGCTATGGTTATTGAACACAGGAACTCCAAAACAGGTGAAGAATGATTTATGATAGATACCAATCACAGACTGCAGTTCATACTTCTAAAATGTAAAACTTGGCCAACTGATACGTTTTTTTTCCTCCCCCCCATCAGCTCATACTGCGGAGGTAGTGACCGGTCACTGTAGCTTCCCTGAGCTGTGAGCTTTGTAATTGTATTGCATTTCCCTCAAAACTGATCTGAAATATTGGCGTATGATTTGTAAGCCAGAAGAAATAAGAATTTATGTAACTCAGTTGTCAGCTACAGGTTAATTGGCATCTGCTGTTTAAGATTAATTTAACTTGTGTAGCCATTTATGATGAAACTGGAGTTTCTGCCCTGTTAATTATCAATTGCAGACTAGTCCTTGCGTGTTAGGAGTAAATCTAATTTACAGCATGTATAAATATAAAAAACGTTGGCCCAAAACTTAGTCAGTTAAAAAAAAATAAAAGTAAATGCCACACAGCTACTCTAAAACTGCAGTTATTTTCATATCTCTTGCTTGATCTTTTTTCAGGAATAGAACAGATGTAAGTCAGGGAAAGGAAAACTGACTGGCTAGCACACCGAGTCATGTCCAGCATAAACTTAAGAGGTTTTATTTCACTTCTTTTTAGGTATCCCTTCCAAGAATTAAAATTGTATGTCATGGTGGACCACTAATCCTTTTCAGGTCACTGATGGGAAAGATTAGAACAGCCTCCCTTACTTTGGTATAACAGAAATTAGGCACTGATTAGGGTGTGGGGAGCTTTCAATTTTCCTGTCTGAGGTTTGTGTTGCCTCGATTGAGGCAGGTTTGGGCTCCGGTTTGTAACCCAGGGTTGTATGTGGTTGTGTTCTACTTGGGCGTTAAATGTTAAAAGGAATAGGTATTTGATGTTTTCATCTGTGGCACTTACCACACATGTTCCAAGGATTAAAAATTGCATGAAAGCACTGCTAAAAGTTTTCTTTATGGTGCTGGCCTGCTGAAAATACTCCTGTGGTGACTGAAAACTGGCACTTGCTTTTACAGCTGGATTCAGCAGCTTGCGTGGTCCTCTTCCCCTTTTTACTTCAGTCTCCTTTTCTTTAGTTTCCATATGTGCCTGTGTTCCAGGACAATAGGATGTTTCTGAAAACAAACTACATTGTTCCATGTAATAATGTGTTTGTTTGACTTAGCTAGAATGATTCCTGACAGTGTTTTAATTTTGTGTACAGATTCCTTTTTTATTTTGTCATTTCATAGGAACCTCCAGAAGTTAAGTCTCTTTGGGGATATAAGCATTCTGCAGCAACATGGAAGTATATCAAATACATACCTCGGCAAGGTTGACCCTGATGGCAAGAAGATTAAGCAGTAAGTTTTATCTGTAATTTATCAAATACATTAAAATAATAAAAACAGATAACACAGATTTTCATGCCTGAAATACATGCCTGAGAAAGCTTTACGTTTTTAATAGGATGAGAATCTAAATTATTAAATTGAGTTGACTTCTGTTCCTGCTATTTACATGAAGTAGTCTGGTTTTGTGGCTTTGTTTTTTTTCTTTTAACAGAGTGAGAATCCCTTCTTTCCTCTTTTCATTGTGTTCTAGAAACCATATCAAGTTAACGGCACAAAAGAGGAGCAGGGATGGGGGTTTGTTACCAGCACCTCCACTATTGCTGTACATGAAAGAATTAGAAAAGTAATCTGTTGTATTTCACAAGAATTGAGAGCATATAGCGAGCAAACTTGAAAGAGAGTGTAAACACAAACAAGTTATTTCAAGTTGCATCTCAAAACTAGGTTATATATTTGCAGAATTCCTGGAAGATGCAGTTTGCAATGTGCTTGTTAGTTCAGAGGTGTATTTTAGCTTGCCACAATTACATTATGGTACAGTCCTTGAATGCTTATAATTAAAATAGCTAGTTCTTTTTCTTTGGAAAAAATTAAATACAGTGTAAAAAGCTACTGACTTCTGGAAAAAATTACCACAGAGGGAGTGATGCTAAGTTAACCATTTCAGTAGTTCTGCTAAACTTTCCATATAGATAAAACCTGAATACCATCATTTTAATTTGTAAATTTGTTTAATTTTTAAACATCTATATCCCATAGTTTGGGAGTGGAATGACTACAGCCACTCCAGATACTTACTATTATTTTTTGGAGTGTTTTCAGAAGTAGTATAGGTATATTATCAGATCAGTGTATGTATGTGAACACAACCACTGAACTAAATGTTTGGTCATGACTTAAATTTGCAAACAGTGCAAATACAGATGTGTGTCACACACTGTGTCTTTGTCATCTGTTATGCTTAGAATGCAGGACTTGGAGCAATTTGGAATTCTGTTTAACGTGTACTGTAGTGCTGTGTGCAGGTAAAAGGCTGATTCAGTAAAAGTTCGGTTTTTTTCCATATCCTTTGTTGTAAAAATATAAATATATAATATCTTTGCCAAGGGGCTTGAAGAAATCAATCTAAGCAGATGTTTACTCAGCTGAGTGCATGGTTAAATGTTTCTTCAAACAAATAACAAAAATAAGAATGCACATTTTGGAGCCATAAACCATTCAAAACTCATTATCTAATTTGAAGTTAAGTCTTTTAAGGTAAATATTGACCTTTGCACATTTTGGAATGAGCAAATAAATATGGGGGGGTTTGGGGTTTTTTTGGGGGGTTGGTTTTTTTTTTTTTTCCTAGAATAAAACAATGTGTTTGGGACCTGCTAGTCCTTTTCTAAATTAAAGAAGAGCTGGCAGTGTTTTTTCAGTGTTCTCAAGTTCGTCAGCACTAGCAGCAGGCTTACTTGAGGAAGTAAATCATGATGGCTCCTTAGTCTTGTCTTTTGCATCAGTTAGGCTGTGAAACGTGGATACTGATAACTAATGTTGAAAGGTTTTCAGCAGCCTTTGGACACAGTGTGATTGGCAGTTGAAGCTTTTTGGAATCCATTTGGTGATAAACCTTACTAGCTGTTTCAGGAACTTTCTTCAATTAAAGCAGTTGGGGAAGAAAACATTTTCTTAATTCCGTAGCATTGAGCTGGATGTGACAGATCGTGGGTGAAATCCCAGCTAGCACAGAACCATTAGGATGCTCCCCCAGATTTAGACTAAGGGTTATTCTGAGGGAGAGGAGACTTTAGATTATGTTTTCAAAAGTATCCTTTTAGCATGGTTTGTAAGGCTTGTTCTTTTCCTGTATAGCATGTGTCCCTGGTTACTTCCTAAAATATTCTTTGCAACTCTGTTCCTTAGTGTTGGGAAGCTCAGCGTAAGCGATGCATTTGTCTTGTGTTGAGCAAAGGGTAGTTGTTTAAAATTTTGGCTTTCTGAAATCTGCTTCCCATGACTGATCCATGTGGTTCAGATAGTTTGGTTTCCAAAAGAACCAGTTTAGCCTCTGTTATTAAACAAAACGTTTTGATTGATAGTCTTTAATTAAACAAATAGGCTCCATATGGACCTTAGTAAGATCTTTGCTTCCTGTCCAGGGCCATCGATGTGCTTGACTACTGGTCAGGACTGTTTTTTGGGCTTAAACAGTAATTCAGCTGGTCTAGTCAGGCTTTGATCTGTCCTCTGTCTGAAAGTGCCATTTGGGGCATTAATTGTGAAAGTTAATTTATTCTGAGGTTTTTATTTTTTAAATAGTTTGCTTCAGTATGATCCCACTAGGTTTCAGGTTGGTGGTGAACATCCCATAACTGCTGCTTACAGGGAACAAAGGGGGCTGATTAAGTACACTTGCTGAGGCATCATTAGGTTATGTTGCTTTCTTGCACATGCTGAGCTCTGCTTATTATGTTTTGTGCTATACTTGCTAAACCATGCTTAAACTTGAGTTTTAAAAGTGAGGTTTAAGAAAAAATGTTGTACTACATGCTAAGCAGTTGAAGTAAAAGTTGCTATGATAATAAAGTGTTAATTCCCAAGAATTCACTTAATTTGTCTAAACTTCTAGAACACATTTCAAACTATTTTTTGCAAACTCCAGTTAGATGCAGTCTGTCCATGGAAAAATAGAATGTATATAAGAATTTCCAGGGGAGGAAACCCCCCTGTTAGAGTATTTGAAAAATGCATTTGAAATATGTTAAAACTAATGGCCTGTGGTTTATATGGTGCTTCCTGTCTGGCCGAATACAAAGCAGGTATTAAAAACAGTCCAAAAGTGATCACTGTTAAATACGTCTCTATTGACATGTTTGATCTCTTTTTATTAAATTGGCAAAGAACTGGGGCAAGTTTTCCTAGGGCCTTCAGGCTGGTAGACTTTCAGCACAGATCTAAATACTTGTATAAATACTTCAGTGTTTGCACTAAAAAGTTGATGTGTAGATAGCATTAAATCAGTATCTCTCTTTTACTGTAATTCCCATAGGGCAGAAAACCCACCCTACAGCTGCAGAGTTCTGTATCATAATTCTTTTCATTAAATTGTGTGAGGACCGGAACAGTGCTCTTCTAAACTTAGATGTTTTAAGTCATCCGAGAAGCCCAACTGAAACAGATTTTCAGTGCGGTGAGGTATATAGATGGTAGTATTCTACTGAGCATCTCAAAAGTGATTTGTCATCTTTTCAGCTGTTCTGTGAAATATTACAAGTGCTGTTAAGATTGACTGCTTAGGCTATCACGAAACAAATTCTACCATTGCTGCAACCACTACGGCACCTTTTGTAGGTGAGTGTGTGTGGTGAGAGGCAGGAGGGAAGGGTCTTGGTTCACTGGAAGAAATTAGAGAGGTTTCTGTGGTAGAACCTTGTTCTTTGGGGCACTGTCAGAGAATCTGCCTTCAATTTAAGCATCGGCAGGAATAATTATCAAACAATCATTGCTGGGGTCAAACGGGGCTCATCTGAACTGTAAAAGAATTTAGGAATAAAATAGCAAACCTACACTATCTGTGACTTGAACTGTTGTTTAAAACTTTAATTTGTGTCACAGTTGCCAGTCGTTGGTTTAAAAACAAAATGTTGAGAGAAGATCTGGGAGAACTGAAATCTTTAAACCTGATGACTATACTAGGCAAAACCTTGGAAACTATTCTGAGGTGTATAATAGATAAATACAATAACGACACCAACTCTTCCGCTTACAAAGAGAAGTCAGGACTCGCAAACCCAGTACGTTCTTAAGAGAAGGAAGAAAGCACACGCAGGCAAGGGAGAGGATGAGTAAGGATTTTGCAGGGGAGAGGATGAATGAAGATTGATCCTGTAACTTTCTTACAACAGCAGGATTTATGGGGCATCAAAGGTTGTAGGTGACAGGTTCAGAGCAAGCAAGAAGAGGGTGGAAAGACATTGCAGAGTTCTTTATTATTGGATGTTACAGTTGCTAAAAGCTTACTTGGCTCAAAGAGGGACCTGGAGAAATCGGTAGAAGTGAGGTCCCTGAGGGTTACCGTTACAGAAAGCTGCCTCTGGCTCAGGAGGTCCGAATTACAAATTTTTGGAAACTAGGCAGATATTTGAGAAATATCTCTGTGCTTTCCATGTTCTGTTGCACTTAGGGCATTGGTGTTTCTCTGCTGTCAGTCAGGATACTGGGCTAAATAAGCTTTTATAATTTTTTCTGGACATTATGTCGATTGAAGATGTGTGGATGAGAATAATAACTTTGTAACATTGTTTTGCTTAGATGTATAAAGTATATAGATACTCGTAATGATAAAGGAAAAAGTGTTCTGTGCAAAACGCACCCTGATTTGAGGCACAAAGATCGCTGTTAGTTTTGCAGTGGAGCTGTTTACGTCTTATTTCTTGATGTTTCATGGAGCTGTCATAGCCTGGCTTAACTGCTTCCCTTAAATGCTGATCTCTCCTTCTGGCAGACCAGGGTATGAGATCTAGCGCTTATCTACACGTGTCCTAAAATGTATATGCTCAAAGAACACTTGTCATTTGGGCAGGAGGACTGTTTTGGGCCTTAGCAGCTGTGGGAAGACGACTGGGAAAGTATTTATATGGAGTAAGTTTGTAGAGTTTGACTGTACTATTTAAATTTAGTATTCAAAATCTTATCTCAAAATACTTTGAACATCCCTTCATTAGAAAAAAATAAAGGGGTAGGAGGGGTGGGATGCATCAGGATAAGTACATAATAATTATGCGGTGTAATAAATGCCATGAGGATTCTGGCAGTGCCAGAATTATCTGGTGCTTGTAATCTGAGACTGAAATATTACCAGGTCCAAGTAATTTTGGTAAAACTTGAAGCTTTTGACACTTGAAAATCCAGTTAGCTGTACATTCAGAATTACTTAAAGAATCTTCTCACATGTTTGTTCTTTACCCTTTAATGAGCAAAGTCAAGCAGTTAGTTTCAGATCACTCTCACTTGCGCTCGAAGTCCAAGTTTCTGCAACCTTTCATTGAAAATTACTTTTTTTTCCATATTGAATTTGCAGTTCTGGAGAGGTTAGCAAACATGAAAAGTTGTTTTTAAAAAACGAGAGCTGTGTTTTAAAGGCATTACAGGTTTTCTTATTTGCATAACCTTAAAATGTATGTGGGAGGGTGTTAAGTACGTGCTGGAAAATACATGAAATGAAGGTTCGTAGTGTGCCACGGTTTTTGAAAGGCGAAGTATGTAATTTTTCTCAAGACGGTTTACGATTTTAACCTTTTAAGCGCAGTGAAGATTAAATTGCTGTGGGAAGTCTGCAGAGCCAGGTTCTAACATTTGTAGTTCACAAGAACCATAACAGCAACTTCCTGCAGAGTAAGGCCATAAATGAAAGAAGAATTCTTGAATAAAAAAATAGAATGGTATGCAATTGGTAAGACTAAATCATGTTTAATAGGATCATTGTCTGTTTTGTTTACTTGCAGAATCCAGCAGCTGTTTGAAGAGATATTAGGCAATAGCAGGCAATTGAAATGGCTGTCTTGTGGGTTTATGCTGCAAATAGTAACTCCCACATCATTGTCCTCCTTATCAAACCCCATAGCCAACACCATGGAACATCTGAGCTTGCTGGACAACCACATCCCTGGTAATACCACTCTGATCACTGCGGTTGAATTGGAGCGCTTTGTGAATCTGCGTTCGCTCGCGTTGGATTTCTGTGATTTTACAGCTGAAATGGCAAGAGTCCTGGCTGACAGCAACCATGTGCCTTTGCATCGACTGTCTCTCCTGGTCCACAGCGTTTCCATAATGCACAAGTCATTGAACAGTATGCCAGAAGATGAGAATTGGCAGGCGCTGACTCGCAACAGCACTAATCTTCGGGTCTATATAATGGCCTTTGATGTCAAGAGTGATGATATGTTAAGGATTCTTAAGCCCAGTATCCCCCTAGAGAGGATTCACTTTGACAGCTACATCACTTGTGTTTCAGGGGCCGTTGTTGACCTCATATCCAGGCAGTATGACAAGTTCCTCACTCATTTTATACTAATGAATGATGTGATAGATATGTCTGGCTTCCCAGATCTTAGCGACAACCGGAATGAAGATCCACTTGTCTTATTGGCCTGGAGGTGCACAAGACTGTCTCTCCTCGCTGTTCATGGTAGGTAATACATTGCAGAGGCACAGTATGTGACTTTGGAGTACTTAGAACACTCGAGCCTGTCTGATCATAATGTGTTTTAGTGGAATGGTGTTCAAAAGTCTCCTGCACAGTTGCTATACATGCTGTTGTACCTTAGACTGGTAATTTTGCGTTTGAAAATTTGAAGGTGTTTATCATGTACGAGTTCTAAACGTACTCGTAGCTTACCAACTTCTGTTGAGAAGTCACAGGATTTTACTAGACTGCTCACAGAAATGGGGATAACTAAGAACTGAGCATTCCAGGAGGCTTATTCTGAAAGCAGTCTGCACTGTGCAAGTTCCACCAAGCAGCTGGTTGTGTGAATATGAACACTGAAAACATTTGCTGTTTTACTGTGAGCTCATATGCTGGCAAGATTAGATAATTGTGCTTCCTGTTTGTAAATAACATGGGTGAAGTGCCCCAAGGCTGAGGGAAGGAAGTCTCTTACCAGTTTGGTAAGACTTTGCCAGCAGATGAAGGCTGAAAAATAGAATGTGGAGGAGGTTACCTTGCTGAGTGCATTTGTTTCAGTAATACCGGAGCAAGGTTTACCCCACCTATTTATTTGGCGTGTAATTGCAAATGAAAAAAAGTGTGCATTTGTACTCAGCTCTGCCATCAGTACAGTACTGGCTAGAAGTTACAGTTGCTTGGCAAATTCTAAGGCACCTGCAAGTGGAACAGTGCAGAACAGTTATTTTTGTGCGTGCCAAAGTCAGCTTACCAAGAGCAAGTTTGGTGGTGCCTGCGTGAAGGAGTTAATTGATGACTCTGCGTTGTGTTGCATAAGAACGAATGCAGCATTCCTCAGACTTCCTCGGACTACTTGGGGGAGTAAATCAGCAGTCATTCAGCACAGGCAGGAGACCTTCAGCAGCGAAGGCTGTACATTCAGATTGCCATTGGTCGAAGTCAAGAAGGTCCTGCTGTATTTGCTTGAAAAAGTTTTTCCATTGACTTCTACTGAAAAACTGTGGTGGGGGATCAATTCAGTTGTCTCTCCTTTACAGTTTCCAGGTCTGACAGCTTTTGGCTCCCGGCATGTGACCTTAACTGCTCTAATGTGGATTTTAGCTGTTTCTTTTAACGTTTGGACACAAGTTTGAGGACCTTTAAAAAAATAAATACACGTTACCTTAATTTATCCTCCTGCTCCAGGGGAGTCCTCTAATATATTCTCTAAACTTAAAAAGAGAGCTGGTAAAATATTTGAACATAAGTTTGTGTTAAGTATCATTTAATACCAGTGCATCTCTGTTCAGTAGAAGGTATTAGTCTGTGCAGAGCATTGGGAAAGCAAACGCCTTCTACAGTTCTGTCTAGCAAGTGGTTGTTGCTGCATCTTCTTTCTTTGGAGAGATGCTGTGTGTACCCAGGGGAGAGAAGGGCCAAATAATCACCCTTGCTCTGATGCTGGGATTCAGATTCTTTGCCCTTCTTTTCTCAGTTCCTTGCTTCAGAAGCTGGCTAAGCTGCTTATAATGCCTCCTGATCTTTTCTAAGCTGTAAATATGGCTTCTGTGGTACTAGAGTATAAGCATCTTTCTTCTAGAGCAGCAGCTGTGAGAAGAACATGGCTAGGACCGAAGATCTAGAACGTGTGATGCTTCAGTACAGTCTTAGCCTCATGCTTGTATTTTCTGGGATTTACCATGTAGTAGTTTCTGGCTCCACTTGTCGTATTCTTCATGATACTATCAAGCTTCCTTCAGGAAAAAGTGGTGGTTTTGTTCAGGGTGCCATAATTTGCTTTATATTTAAGTGCTCAGGTTTCTTCTGTCTCCTGAAGTGGTTATTCTTCAGTTTGCAATACCTCTCAGGTGTTTTTTAGTTTTCCATCTTTTGCTGCTATTTTTCTGTGAAAAAGCTTTGATTTACATATAGTTTTGGCTGCCACTTGTCACTGGCCAAAAGAGGTGGGGGAAGACATACCCTAAAAACACTCTTTCCTTGGGTACCTTGAGAATATCTTCGGCCTTTTGTGGGAGGTCACATCTTGTTTCCACCAAGGTAGTATCTTCAGGAGCAGAGGAAAGCCAATTGAAGGATATTAAATATATTCTTGCAGAATGAAGGAAAGGTGTGAAGAGGGTGTGGTCATTTGGGATGGGATGGAGACAGTAGGATACTCAGAGTGGTATGATCTAGCACTGTGAATAAAAAGCACGCCTATGGGGCGTCAAGCTTCACCACCACCCCCCGTAAGAGAAGGACAATTCGCGTGGATTTCCAAGACTTTGTGTTGTAAACGTATTGTGTTACCTACGAGATTCTCAGTTTTATTCTGTCTGTGAGCAAAGCTAAAATTGGAATTTGACTAGCAAGGAAAACCAAATTATGGTATGTCCATGGTGAATTTGTTGTTCAGTAATACTTGTAGTGAGGTGATCATTCCTTCTTACCTCTGAATACTTAGCTGGGCAGAGGTTCTCAGCTGCTGGAAAGTTACTGAGAAACTTCAGGCAAAACTTTTGAAAGGAGAATTAATTGAAATTGAGATTGAGAATAAGGTGTTTGTTCCAAAACATAGAAGATCTGACCATGAAAAGTTACAGCAAAAGCCACATGCCTGAACCGCAGGGATAGTACAGGGGACTTAACTGCAGTTGTTGTTCCCTGTATTCTTGCACTTTCTCTCAGGGATTTCTTTAGTAAGTTCCTTTACCATCAAGATAACCGGAAGATGGTGTGAGCGCTTTCAAATCGTGATGGGGAGTGTTGTCTCCCAGGTGGAGACAGCAATACAGGTGCAATTTTCCGTCAGGTTTAATGGCCTGCAGCCTTACTGACACCTTCATCTTCTGTGGACAGTCGTGCTGGAGGTGAAGTATCAGCAGGTGGTAATTGTAAGAATGCATCATTCCTAATGGTTAATATACCAGAAATGTGCCATACAGATGTGTGCAGGCTTCTTTGTTGAAAACTTGCCCTGAGTAACGTATTTACAGGAAGCCTTGAGAAAAACGGCAGGAAAAAGTAAAAGAAAACAGAATGGAAATTTCTCCTTTATTACTTTGGCATCGGTTTTCTTCATCCTTTAACTAAGTGCCTTGATACATTATGATGTAGAGCATCCTTATTAATTTACCTTATAAATTAAAATAAATTAACCGCATTGTTGAAGACCAACCCACGGTTAGTTTTTATTTCTCAGCAGCTTAATTTCCCCAGTTCAAATACTGTGCAGACTGCGGCTTTACTTGGAATCCCAGTGGGCATCTCCCCAAGAGGCGCTTAGCACCTGTGAGAATGATGAAGGCAGAAATGAGCCTTTCCTTCTGCAGCGGAGGGGCTGACTTGGCGGAGCTCCCAAAAAGGGATGTTCCCAGGTCATCTGTGGTTTGCACCTGAATAAGGAGCTCAGCTTTTGCCTTAGCCAGGGTACAGAAAGCTAACAGGTAACTGGGGAGTAGGTGTTTTTGAAGAAGGATGCCAATATACGCTAATGGGAAGAGCGGGAAGCTTTGTAATTCTGTTTAATCTTAGGTAGAATAACAAGATACAGGTAGGGGTTTTTATACTGGTGTGACCTGTTTCCTGGAGAGGCTTCTGGTGGGGGGTGTGTGTGTTGGTATTTTTCACTTGGTTGGCTTGGTTTGGTTTTTTTCGTTGTTGTTTTGGCATTGATTTGGGTTTTTGTTTTGGGCATTATTTGTTAAGTCTAAGCTAGTGCAACAAAAGCAAACTTCAGATATTTTTTTTTCTAGCATAAGCACAGTTTTGAAACAATCCTTTGGTACATTCACTTAAGATAATTGATTATTCATTCTTTTAATTCTATTTATTTATACTATTAAGCAGATCACAGGAGGTTTGAAATTGAAGGTATAACTTGAAGTAAAAAAAGCCACTTTTCTACAAATGGTGAAAAAATTAGATCTAGAAAAGCTTGGCCAAACTATCTGAAATACTTTTGATACTTTCTTATTCAGAATATAAAATGGGGCTTTAACACTTGCAACCAAAAAAACCCAAACCCATGCTCTAGGGGGATTCTGCCAGACAGAAGATGACAAAACAGGTTGGGAAGGACGTTGAGATGGTCTGATATTAAGTATTTCAGTAAAAAATTGCCTTGTAGCAAAACGACAGAGCAACCTTTTCTTTTTTTTTTCCCCTTTCTTTTTCCCCCACCTAGGTTACACAGTTTGGGCTCATAACCTTATAGCAATTGCTCGTCTTCGTGGCTCTGACCTGAAAGTCCTGGAGGTCACAGAAGAAAGCATTGATTTCGACCAAGGAGAACTGGCAGACCAGGATGTGGATCCAGTACACAATCTCATTGAGCAAGTCTCTCTCGGATTGGGTCGACCTTGGCACGCAGTCATGGACATCGAGCTGCTCAGTGTCTTCACCGAGCCAACCCGTCACTTTTACAGAGAGATGCAAAGCTTCAGTGAAGGCATTTAGCTCCTTATTTACAATTCCTGTGGTTACATATGCAAGTAGGGTCCTATTATGTTTTTTCAGTAGCGTGAATTAACCCCTTTTGTGCTGTGTTTAATCAGTATTAGCTATATAGAATTATATATGTGTATTCTACTTCTTGATCAAAGAACGTAGTCGGGTATTGGTTTAGAAGCTGAAAGTGGCAGTGTTTAGGGTTTTCACGGTTAATGGACTTGTCTACCAAACCTTACAGAGGTACAGCCAAAGGCTGTCTGAGGTTGCCGGCTAACTTACTTTTGTTGAGTAACTGCGTTTTGAATGATTTTTATTATCCCATCGGAGTTCCGTGCTCAGGAGCCAACTCTTTTTAATACCCGTATCCATAGCCCAGTGGATTTCTGTGCTGTCATTGTGTGCTTAATCTGGTAGCATGCTACTTAATAGGCTTAAAGGAAGAGAGGTCTGCCCAGGACTGTTCGTTGTAAGACTCTCACCTTGCTTTATTTCACGTGCAGGTTCCGAAGCATGACTAAACTCCCATTCTCAGCTGTTGGTAGCTGTTAAGCGGCAGAGTGAAACACTAGCTTTTCAGGTACCTGCACTTCCAGATCCACTCCATAAGCTGTAGTCTTTCTGGATTCTTTGCAAACTCCTCCTTGTTTATTCTCATGTTCTGTCGCCTTCCTTAAAAGTTAGCTTTGGGCCAAAGTTTTAAGAGGGGGGGGGGGGAAAAGCAAGAATGTGCACTCCGATGAGGTACACACGTAACAGTGAAGACTTCAGTACAGAGGTATACACCCGCAAACAAACATTAGTCGTGAAATCCCTAGCAACCGAGTCACTGGATTTTCTCTGTCAGCGCCTGTGTCAGCTGCCAAAGAATAGATTAAAAACGAAGAAGTGCCCACATGCTGGCAGGGGCAGGCCAACTTCTGGCCAGCCAGATACTGCTAGATTGTAATATATAAGGTCGAATTTCGACCTGTGGTACACAGCTGTGCTGTGGCTCAGTCAGCAACCTCAGAACTCTTAACAAACATGCACCTGTTTCACTGTGAATAGTGAATGTAAAGGAAGGAAAGGAAACAAATACAAAGCTTGTTCTATCACAGGTATGAGCTGCTATGATGCATGAAGAACATTCCATGAAGTATGTTTTAAAATCTTGTTATATCTGAGAGGCTTTAAAAGCCGATTTAACTGTTTCAGGGCAACCGCGGTACAGACGTGGTCTCTGTGAGACTTCCACCTGACCCCAGTTTTAAGTGGTACGAATGTTGTGCATTTAATGTTTAAAGGACAGTCTGCAATAATAAAGTAAGTGGCCAACGTGGGTGCCCAGCAGTGCTGAGACCTGGCTGCTATATTGTAAGCTTTGGAAAACACAATTTATGCAACAGATGTCCAGATATGATTCTATTTATGGAAAAAGTTTATATGTGTTTTACAAATGGTTTTACCATCTTATATTAAAATGACCTTTTGACAGGTGTGCGCTGTTTTGTCTCCAGTGAGCACATACCATGCGGATTTTATATGTACATCAGTAGAGTGAATCCACTGGCACAGTGTGTGTATATGCCAGATGTGGTGAGATTTTATCTTATAAATGTGATCAGATTAAAAAAAAAAAAACTCCTGACAGAAAATGTAAGGAAACCAGCTGAATGTTTGACTTGATGACTGATGTTGTATGGTTTATGTTAAATGTATATTCTTTTAATCGATGAATAAAGCATTAAAAATGGATCGCTGTATAAAATATTTTATTGTATCAGCATGAAGATTTTTAGAATTAAAAGGCAACATCGTTCATAAGCTGTGTGTAACTGGTAGCTCCCATTGTGTGTAGGTCAACAAAAGAGTCTAAAATAAGTCGTACGGTAATTTTTTTTAATTTGGCTGAATTTTGTCAACATTTTCTTGGGGGGTGGAAGAAGGGGACGGATGCTTTGCTAAAGATCAGACTGTCAGACCAGTTAGCACAAACTGGTGTATCATGATATACCAACAAACAGTATATCGTGATATGACTTAGACTGATACAGTAAACTGGATTGTAAAATATAGACTTATTTTTGAGAAATTCCTGCATCCATTGCAATCGCTTAAATCAAAATCTAATGTGCTCAAGAACAATGTGTAGTACTTCTTTGGTGTCCCACTATTAAATAGATTATGAATACCTGCAATGCTTTGGTTTGACATTTTATCCATGCTCAAGAGTACGTAGCTGTGTATTCCGAATGAAAACTGCAAATGTCTGTTTAGCTGTCGAGGCGCTGCCATGCCCTGTAATGGCTGATTGTGCTGTGAGAATTGTCGGAGTGGCTGCTCAGCGTGTGCGTGCCAAGCACGGATTTAATTGGAGCTTCTGAACTTCGCTTTGTGATGGCCCACACCGCTACCAGGTGTAAGAATTGTGCTGCTGCTTGTTCAAGCAGTCTCCTAGATCGGCTCGATTTGGTAAGCAAGATCATTTACCAGCATACTAAAGAGATGCGATTACGATAAAGCATAAGATAAATAATACAATTAGTAATGAAGATAAGGTAAATACTGTTACAGCTTCTCATATTCCAGGAAAGTGAAATAATGGGACTTGGTGCCTTTCAGGGCTCAGCCTCAGGAGGGAGGTTTACGTGACAGTTAAAACTGATGGTGTTTGTTCAGCATCATCTGATCATAAATTTGGTCATAATGTGGTTAAGGTTTCTGGGTTGGTTTTTTTTTTCTGTGTGACTTCCTGAAGCAAATGCTGCACCCTGAGCTTTAAGCGGAGTTGCAGGTTGTTAATTTTATCTCTGCGGACTACTGTGTTTCTATGGCTAACTGTCTTCATGCAGCTGGGAAGTAACTTGTTTACCTTTCTGTTATATAAATGTGGTTCTCTTTTTAGTTTGACCTATTTTCTGCTTTGTTTTTAATTAACTTAGTCTTGAAAGAGAGAACGAGGAGCGGGAGAAACAGGCCACTTGACTATGGTGGGGATGTTTGGTCCCTTTGCTTAGTGCAGTTACAGCCACGATGTTTAATGTAGGCAGTATGTATATGTATATATATATATATATATATGCTGATTCAATGGATGGCTGTTGTTAGTGCTCCAGCGCTGTTTTTTTGCATATAGTCTATAGTCACTGGTATGGCTTGTGTTCCAGGTGCACTTACAACAGATTGCTGGCATCTTTCTTACTTTACAAGTATAGGCAGTCCAGCAGGGCGTGAGCAGTGCTGGAGAAATACACCTCCGATTGTTCTGTTGTCTTAGAAATAAATAAGGTGGGTTTGTTGTTTGTATTTGTAGCAATGATCTGAATTAGTGATACCAGGATGAAGGAATTCAAGCTGAAGCGATCTGAAATCAGATGTTGGGGAACTAACAGGGCCCTAACACAGAACGTACACTGGCATTTGGGGTGGGACTTTGCAAACTGTGTGAAGTCACTTGGAACTTGCATAATCCCAAATGGGGTTTAAAATCCAAGGGGTTTTTTGTTCCTCTTTGCTTTTCCTAAAGAGACAGTGATGTCAGGTTAGCCTTGTTGCATTCTAGATTTAGCAGCAGGAACTTGGAACACAAGCCCTCAATTGTTAAAACTGGATTGCTTTTGCTTTCGAAGGGGAGCAGGGGCTTCCCGGCGTGCACTCTTGTGTGACCCTTCTCGGTTAAACATACCTAAATGCATCTTAGGGGGTTACTACACCCTGCTTCCTATGGCATAAATCTGAGCTTGTTCTCAAATTACTTGTCTGCAAATTAATATTTGGGCTATTACTTGTGGGGGGGAATGTCTGAATTTATTCCATTCTCTCTGCGGGATGATCTAATCCGTGCTTGTCCTGCATTATCTTAGCCCAGCTATTTTTTGTTTTGCCTGCAGCTTCCAATATCATTGCGGACGTAGATTGTTTTGGTGGAGGAAGAATTGTTTTTTTGCAGACAGTTAATTACAAGCTAGAACAAATATTTAACCCACGCAGAGAAAATACTGTATTTGTTCAGAAAACATAGTTACCTTTGTAAGTACTTTGCAACCCTTAAGGCGAGTTGGAAAAAACGAGAAAGGGTTCTCATGGTGGCAGCGTTCCCAAACTAAGGACTCTCTGCTTGTCCCCTGGTTCTATGTACAGGTCCAAGCTTGATAGTTGGCAGCTCTGGTTATTCCTAGGGCTGGTGTCAAGGGCAAGGGTAAGACCAAGTAATTCCTATTAGAATCCCGCTGAAGTCTTCCAGGCAAACTTGGAGGCTTGAGAAAACAACTAATTGGCTTAAAATGATGCAACAGCTGAATTAAGCTAAATAGGAGAACAGTTTGACATGGATGATGCTTTAAAGTGTCTGTTGTCAGCATGCCTTGTTGCGAAGCTCAAGTACAAAGGCTTGTCTGAATGCCTCAAGGACTGAAGTAGGGGTAGAAAGCAGAATAAAGAAGAGCCAGGGGGGAGTTCTGCAGGAGACATAAGCCTACATGGGAATAATGGTAGGAGCAGGAGTACCGAGCTGCGAAAGAAAAAGCTCACTTGGCAGACTTGACCCAAGAAGCAATTACAAAAAAAAGGGCTGGAGGTTTCTTTGGTAACTTCTAATTATGGGGTGTGGTGGCTGCATTTATATTAAAGGCTGAAACTGGGTTTTGTGTGTGTGTGTGTGCCTGTGCGCACTCGGGCAGAAAAAAGGGGAACAGGGGCTGAACTGCCCACCGCTGCTACTGTGGGTGGTGGCTTGCCTAGAAGCATTTCCTCCTTTATCTGAGGGTCCCTCACCAGCTGACTGCATTGAGTACATGGTTTTCAAGTCGAAGCTAAACCGATGGAACAGCCAACAGCTTCTAGCAAGCCTCCAGATTGTACAGCAGTCAGTAAAAACGGAGCTGGGCTTTGTTCAGACCAGCACAGCATGGGATGCCTGTGCCCGGCCTCCTGTGAGGGCAGTTGCCACAAGGGAGGAAGCAACTGGTAACCTCAGGGGTATGAGACAACACACCAAGTGCTCTTACAGGTACAAAATTATTAATGCTGCAGTTTGCTGCTTTTTAAAAAAAAATTCTGCTTTTTTGTGAAGCTTAGCAATCACTACAAAACATGCATGGACACCATGTCTAAATTTATATGTTCGTTTGGGTTTTGTAAATGTTTGCCACAGACCACTTTTGTTGCTAAGTGTACTTGTTCTAGACAAGAAAAATTCTTCCTGGCCTTGCAGCTTTAACGCAGTACTAGGTGCTGGGATAACAATGCATACAGAAATCTTCTGCCCCATCCTATGTGGCCATTTTGTTGATAAATCCCAAGTCCTCTCTGGCTGTAACAGTTGAAGGAATGGGGAGCTGTGTTTTGGGGTTTTTTGTCCCACCCAGCTTCCCAAATATTAAAATATGAAGGCTAATAAACTGAATTCATGTTGAGACAGTAAAAAATCCTGACTAGTCGTTTGCTGCAGACAGAGCTAGATGATGCTTCAGCACCACCAGACCCTTGCCTAACTCCTTCCTCCCATGTCACAACCCCCCACATACACACCTTCGCTAGAACGGTGCCCCCACCCTCAGCTTGGCAGCTATGAGTCAGCAAGTCTGCACTCCTCTCCCCTCCCACTGTAGTGGTCAGACAACTGCCACTTTGTAAAGCTGTGACAGCTGAAAGACTAATGAGGTCATTAACAGCATACAGATGTAGTAGGGGACAATATTAATTCCTCTCCACTTCAACAGGGACACTGCTTTTATTAACTGTTTCAATTTGTTTTCACATTCTATTCATAAAGCAGCAAATATCGCTTTTGGCATGCAGAGAGTCCCTGTACAGCTAAACAAGGACAAAGCAGCTGGACTTTTAAAATATGGTTCACATGATTTGAATTTGTACACCTCTGAAGAGATTACTCAAGTTAGAAATACTTAATTTAAAATGACTACTGTACAATGGAAGTCACTTATTCACAATATTCATAGTTATTTCATTCTCTATTTACATAATACTATCCTGAGAATTTTCTATTAAGCTTCAATTTGAGCAAAGTAGTTTATATAGACCTAAGTAACAATGGTTACTTAATGTAAGGAAAAATACCATTAGGAGAGCACAGAAACGGGTCAGCGCGTTGCTCAAGTGACTGTCAAGTCTCTTGCTGCGGTTCTGGTTGTTCTACAGCTGATGGATTTGACTGAGGTGGCTCAACTCTGTTTTCAGGAGGAAGCGGCGGAGGCAAAAATCCAGGTCGTGGAGGGGGATAGTGAGGATACGATCTCATTGGAAATGGATTTCTTACTGTGAAAGGATCAGAGCAGTCCCGTTAATAGCAGTCACAACAGTAAACGCCTGCCAGCTCCTCCTACCCCCCCCCATGCCTTACTGCTCAGCAATGGCCGACGGAAACAGAAGCCACACCGCTGAGCTAGGTGAGGTGTCACGCTCCAAAGAGACAGAGACACTGGGATCACCTCTCTCAGTAGCCACCTGCGACAGGCTCACGGCAGCAGCCAGTCACTGTCCGTAGGTGATCATACTTTACAACTATTTTGGAAGATAAATGGCTTAGCTCTTCACACATTAATCGGAGAACAGCAGGAGGCAGAAGCCCTTTGGTCTGATATGTACTTAGCTCCACTAATGCAAACTCTAAAGAAAAACTAAAAGGTATGTCCCAAATGCATGCCTTTGTGTGGACACGCACACCTCAGAGCTAAAGGATGAAACTTCAAGATTTCTAGATGATGCAACCTTATAGGAGGAAAAGGATTAAGATAAGCATCTACTTGCTTTCCTACCCCAAAAAAAGAACCCTTTAACTGCTGAGCAGTACATGTATGCATACTTTCCAGCCAAAGCTAGTATTTGTAAAAACATTATCAACATCAGCAACTGTGAAAAAGATGATGTACAACGCAATTGACTTAAATCAGCACCACAGAGTTGTTTAGGTTGGAAGAGACCTTTAAGATCACCGACTCCAACCGTTAACCTAGCACTGCCAACTCCACCACTAAAAGTTTAATTGAGAAACAGTATGTGCAAATAAAGATGTTACCCGGTGTGGTAACTCACTGCCAGCACAAGGCACTCAGGTGCATCAGCTTGAACTAAAGGCTGGTAAAAGCTACGTACTTGGTGGTGAAGGGCGCGGAAGCCCAAAGTCTCGTACTGGAAAACATTCATGTGGTCCGTACATGCCAGCAGGAGGAGGGGGAGGAAAAGGAGGTCCTCGTCTCATGAAAGGTGCTCTAGGATCCACAGGTAGCGGAGGTCTGACTGGAGGGAAAGGGGGAGGAGCAAAGCCTGAACCGGCTTCACTTTCAGAGGCCAGCGACTGATCAGGTAGCGAGTTCTGCAACACAACGAAAACAGGGAAGTCAGCTGAGGGAAAGGGATAAGGAGAGGGAACGTCTCCATCTTTATCAGGCCCGCCTGGAAGCAGACTGCCACACTAGCTAACACCTAGTTCCAACTCTGCTAAGCTATGGCCTGATCCTGAGAAAGGCTGGCTATAGGCACTGACCATCAGCTTGACCACAGTTTCATCTTTTGGGTTATAACTAGTTTTCCTCAGGGATTATATTAGTCATACATCAAAATTCATTCACAGGACAGGAAGTGCTGTGATAAAAGTCATTGTGGTTTAGCCCCAGCTGGCAACTAAGTACCGTGCAGCCACTCACTCCCTTCCACCAGCAGGATGGGGAGGAGAATCTGGGAAAAAGGTAAAACTTATATTAAATTGCTCCTGTCTCAATCCATAACAACAATAATTATATTAAGATGGAGAGAGGAATAAAATCCAATAGGAAAAAATAAGTGATGCACAAAACAATTACTCACCGCCCAGCCAGTTCCACAGCAGTGATTGTCAGGCCTGGGCCAACCCCCTCCCTCCAGCTTATATAGCATGGAATACCCCTTTGGCTAGTTGAGGTCAACTGTCCTGGCTGTGTCCCCTTCCCCACTTCTTTGTCCCTCCAGCCCTCTCCCTGGCACGGCCTGAGACACTGAAAAGTCCTTGACTTCATATAAACAGGACCTAGCAACAACTAAAAACATCAGTGTGTTATCAACATTGTTCTCGTACTAAATCCAAAGCACAGCACTGCACCAGCTACTAAGAAAATTAACGCTATCACAGCTGAAACCAGGACAAAGTATGGATACAATTCTATAATCTGGACCGCACAGTACAACGTAACATGACCAACATACTAGAGACATATTTTCCTAAGTATTTTGCAGAAAATTAAAGCTTCTTTCAATCAACTTTGTTTAGCTACTTACACTAAGGTTAGAAGGATCTCTCATCCCATTTCCACTTGGTTCTGTTCGTGGGCTATTTTCTGGAGATGTTTGTCCATCTGCATGCAAAAGTTAAACAAGTCATTCAGTGCTGACCTCCTCCTCTCCACCACCAATTTCAGTATTATTTCTGAAATCAGGATATATACACACGGAAAAAAAAAAACCAACACCAAAAAAAGTACTGCTATACCAAGCAACTGTTCTGCAGGCAGACGGAAAGACAACTGAGGAACATAGAGCTACACCCCAGTATTTTCTCCAATTTCTCTACAGGTCACATGTGAATTACAAGGTTGCAGCTTTTACCAAAGTTTCTTGTACCTAAATCAGGCTTTTTCTTCCATTCTAGTATTATTGGGTGTTTTAGAAGTTACAAGTGCATTTTCCTAGTGATACATCTTAACATTGCTATAGCAGTTCCATTTTTCCCCTCCCTCCTGCTACCACTTTCTTGGTTAAGTCCCTCACTGGGAACAACTGCACTACGGTATGCTCTTGGCATAAAGCTTGGCAGCAATCCTATTCCAAATTTGACAAAATCTGATTCCTTAGTTGCTAAACATCAAGGAGACTTTCAGAACTACATCAGCTCTGGATAAGCATTCAGAAATAAGTATCCTCATATTTGCTGTACTCACTTTATAAATTAAGAGATAAATAGGAACTTTTACTTGTTTTTTACCTTTATACTTCCAACAAGTATTTTCAGTAACAACCAGAGAAAATCATTAAAGGGAATTGTCAGAGGAGAATCTGACGGGATATAAAATATACTATATTTATACACTAAATGTACTCCTTTCATAAAAAAAAAGAAGACAAAACCACAAAAAAGCCAACAAAACAAAAACCCATAAAACCCCAAACCTCAGATTTGAAGAATGCTGCTTTCTCACACTTCTGTCTGAATAAAGACAATAACACTATAATGCACCAGACTGAAACAATACTTCTGACAAGTGATTTTTCATCTGCACGTTGTATTTCTTCTCTGAGGCAAACAAAGCTCTTCTCTCAATGAACCAATGACAGGTCTTTTCCAAAAATCTGTTACTTGTCATTTCAAGCAGGCTTTGCCTTTATTGAAATGACTGGTTTTTTGCTGTTATTCTTTCAGTCTTATTGACTCTGACTCTTTCCAACTTCACCAAAACGTAACATGGAAATGCAAGTAAGAGTTTGTGGTATTTCAATGCTGTGGTGAGCCCAAAATAGACTCAAGGCTAATCCTGAACGGTTAGCATATAGGACAGTGAAAGTGGACAAGAAAAACACCTCGTAACTACCATTCACTGAATCCCATCCACCTGACAGAAGAGACTGCTATTACTGATAATAGGGCAGGACTGCATCAAGGCTGGCAGGTGTTGAAATGTTTGTTTTTTTTTTTTGTTTTTTTTTTTTTTTTTACACAATGTAACATCAGGTCTGTGGTAGCTACAAAGTTGTCCTCTCGCCACCGCTTACTAGGCATAGTCAACTTACACCAAGATTCTCCATCTGATAGCATCAGGGAAGCAATTCCCACCTGTTTTATCAAAAGACTGCACATTGTAAGTTCGGAGTTCTGCTGGTCCAGAAAGTCTTCCAGTATTTGGAGGATTAGGGAAAAATCTTTCTTGTCTTCGAGGAGGAAGAACTGGATCAGGGTAAGGCTCACCTAAGATGGAAGAAATTGTAGAACAGGTCAGCGAAGATTTATTCTCCCCATTCCATACAATTTTAGACCAACAAAATTCTCTGGTTATCTTATGCTCTTGTAAATACCCAAAGTGAGTATCACAAGGTGAGCAAATAAATCTTACAAAACACCAAACACAAGAACCCCACCAGGTATGTACTATTGCTTATGTTTCTAAGGAGCTGCAAAAAAAGAAAGCTCATTGATCTTTGGTTGAACATACAGTAGAATTATGAAAGTTATGATTGCCTAAATTATAAACAGTGAGGCCTTGAAACAAAGGTTTGGCACAGCAAGAAAGGTCAAAGGCAAAATAAAGTAGTATACATTTTAAGCCATTCTTAGATAAGAGTGCTGTTCTCTGTTACATTTCATAGCGCTGTTTCCACCAACTTCCTTGCATCAGACACGGCAATCAGTCACACAGCTACAAGACAAGCTGTATCAGTGAGATCCAAGTGCAAAGAGGGGGTAAGAACACAGCTCGGGTCAAGGAAACAAGATTACCCCTCTGCAATATCCTGTTAATAGATCAATTCTGGCAAATGAGAAACTGCATCCTGAGCAGACTTTGAGTTTTGTAATAGGGCTTTCACACAGATGTGTAGCAAATACAATATTGCCTGCTGCATTTAATAACTGAGGTACTTTAACCTTTTTACTTTTTAATTTTTTAATACTTTTTTTAACTTAATTGCATTTTGGAAGGTTATCCGTCCCCTTGCATTGTTTACTTGAGAAGTATCAGTAGTATCCTCTTTGATTAATCTCTGTTTTCCTTGAGTGATAACATGCAACACAGATGTTTAGCTGAAGACTGATTTTGTTGTTGTTATCAAAGAGGCAGCAGCAACATGAAAATACACGCCAAACAGGATGACTGTACCATGGTACTCCTGTACTATTAATATGAGGTTTTTTTAAAACCGTATTTTTCAACATTAGCTAGCTTTTATTTATTCCTTTATTTAAGGCTAATGTACCATTAAAACTTTCTACTTTCTCAGATCTCTTATTAATTATCCAACCCAGACAGGTCTTTTGATGCACTAAAACAACACCCAGTAAGATGATAAAACCGAACAGTTGATTGTACACTGCTAGAACCAATGTATATTTAAAAGACAGCGTAGAAGTGCAAGTGAACCACACCATTCAAGATGGAAAACCCCCTGCTATTAAAAAAAAACACCTTTCCAGTGCAGTTCCAAGTTCCATTTCAAATTTTTAAGCAAAAAATACTTCAAATACATACGCTGCAAGTCAGGACCTCTATTTTTCCACAGATACAGTAGCTAAGCAGATTTTTATACCTGGTGGAGGCAGAATTATCCTGCGTTCTCTGTCCCAAGGAGGAGACAGGGATCCAGTATCTGATGGTGGTCTGTGGGGATCAGTTAATCTATCAGAACTCAGGTCTCCTCTTTCGTTACCAGCTTCATACATTGCAGTTTGTCCTCTGGATCCTAATCGAAAAAATAAGATAGCTGCTTACTCAGGTATTTTAAATCCTCTGTTATGGCTTTCTTCATTAAGTCTGAAAATAGTAAAATAAATCATGGAATGCCAACACAGTCAAGATACAAGAGGCGCGTGGCTCCACAGGACTCTCCAGCTGTTTGCTGATGACCAGTTACGTTTACTGGAAGCGTTTAAAAGGTTTGGAATGAAAAACAAATCAGCTCAAGAAGAGTGCAATCTAGACTACCCACAATTTTATTTTCTGTAGAAGTTTTAAGTGTTTTAGTTCATTCGAATCAGAGAAACTACCGCCCTCATGATAAATCTTTTTTTTAAAAAAAAAAAGAAAGACATAACAATACACACATAACCAAGTGCAAGAGAAACTGTAACAACGAGTGATTTTAGGTTGCAAGCTTCCTTTAAAATAGATTTGGTCTGAAAAATTACAGAAATACTGAATCCTGGTATCATTCTCCAATTCTCTATCCTAAAATTCAACCTAAAATTTGAATCCACTTCACGTCTTGTCTAAAGTGAGATGACCACTATAATGATCACTGTAATTGCTCTGTAGCTGACATTATTTAAACACGTAATTTGTTTAATCTGCCCAAATTACATCAGTGCTCCCTTGTTGCGGTAGTTATGCCTTTGCATAGCCTCCTTCCTTGCTAGTACTGCATCCTGAAATCTAATTTTACTCTTCCTCACCAGCAACAGCTGAGCTACAATTTAGAAATACATTGGACAGCTCAGTTTCATTACTTACTGTCTCTATACAAATAAATTGGCAAGTACCATTTTGCTTGATTTAGCTACAGTTGAACACATTTGAACTCAAGCTTTTCTGACATAGAAAAAGAATCCATTTTCATATGCAGCTGGATATGCTTTTTTACAAAGAATTAGAGTAAATAAATAGTTCATGCTGGTCTTTGAAAAAAAATCAATGTTGATTAGTGAAACCCTTACAGAACAGACATTTAGATGTATTTCCCATTAAGTAAGTACAGGTTTCAACAGGTGTAACAGTAGTAGTAAATTAAATAGTAGCTTCTTCATAACCTGTAACAGATGCTGAACTTCACTCTAGCATTTATCTACACTATGTCTGTCAACATCAAAAATATGAAGGAACAGTATTTTTCTTCCCTTACAACCCACAACACCATGGCTTACTTTCACCTACTACTCAGTCTCTTGAATTTAACTCCTTACACATACAACCTTTCTGGTCCCTTTTATCACTAAGGAAGAAACTGTCTCTGTGTATGATGACTGCCTCTAATTTAGAACAAAGGGAGGAAAATAATTTACTGAATTGGTAGCTTTCTAGTGTCATAACCCCCAGCAAAACTGTCTCACATTTTTGACAACACAGGTACTCTCTCCTTCTCTCACTGACTGTAGACCAATGAGACAGAAGGGGCAGTATTCTTTCTTCAAAAATCTGACTCTTATTTACTTTAAAAATCATGTTTATTTCAGCAGAACGCCACTTGTCCAAGAAATAAAACAAGACTGATTAAGTTTGGCTTTTCACTTTTCTCAGTCTATGCTTCTAAAGTGAATCCACTGACCAACCTACCAGTAACGACTAAGTTTTCCATTCTACTTTTACACATCAGACAGCTTTAGAAGCAAGCTGAAAAACAGGAAGAGTTTGTCCAATTAACTGTTTATATTGAATTGGTTGTTTTAATATTTTGTCACCAACAAGAGGAAAAGGTGTGACAGCTTTAGAGTAGAGGAGAGAGAAATCCAGAATAGATACTTTTCAAGTTCAAGAATTGTACCTCTTCCTCCTCCTCCACCTGGAAGCATAGGTGAAAGCCTTAAAGGACCCTCCAATAAAGTTGGAGGGGAAAGAAAAGCTCTTGTTTCAGATGAAGGCCGGCCCATTGGTGAGGGTCCATATGGGGAATGCTCTGGAACAGTTAAAACAAGATACTCAAGTTCACAATATATAGTTTAGCAAACTGTATGAAGTAATTAACTTCTCAGGTGAAGTTTAAAACTAAATTATGTAAGTAAAATGAAAATTGTGGTCTAATTACCATGTGTATCACATTCCCAGCCTACTCTCATCGACACTACAAATGCTTTTTGTTTCAACAAAATACTCGACATGACCTAGAGTCACTTATGACCCAATTATTTTTTAAAATGATTGTTATTTGTACATACACATGGCCAAAATAGTTTTCAAACAATTACATATGTGTGGTCTTGGAAAACAAAACCATAAACCAAAACAATTAGGCTCTATTTTACAATTCAATACTGTACCTCTGCCAAATGGCCTAACTGGAACATCAAGACCATAAGGATCTTTTTCTAAAAGGTCAAGTTTAAATTCTGCTTCAGTTAATCTGCAAATAAACAACAAAAAAGTAGTAAATAATCAAGAAATGCGAAAGTTTTACTGGACTGCACCATTTACTGCTAGGCTTTCTACTTAAAGGATTAATGAAGCAAAGTATTTTATCCCCTAAATAAAGACAAGGATGTCACACAACTCTGAGCTTAATAATTCCTGAAAGCATTTCTCTATGGTGCTCTATTTTAACTGCAAACTGAATTGGCATATTAGATATCACAATTTCTAGTATGACATTACTCTCATGAGTACTCTAAATGGCATTCCAAGTATTAGTTAACCTCACACCTAAAGGTTCCTCTCCACCACTACTACCTGGAGCTATTAGCTCAGTATTAATTTCTGAGATAAGCTGTAAAATCATTAGGTAACCATGATATCTGCTTGATACATACTTATTTAAAACAAACAATAAATAACACCCCCCCAAAAAACCTTTGAGTTCTAGTACTACATTCTGCTTGCTTCCTGTAATGATATCACGCAAGAAAGTAAGAACTTAAGAACTATGTGAAATATTGAAATATTTCAGGAACATTCAAATTACTTTCTTTCAGATCTCCAATGGGCCACAGCTCATTAACATGGGTCTAGAAAACAACAGCTTGCATAAATCCAAAACACACATGCATGACAAATTGCATTTATTCAGAATTAGATCCGGACTGCACTTACTTTTGTCTGTTATGTGAATTTTCTTTTTTTATATCACTGAGGTGTCTTTCAGCGGCTCGGGCTGTCAGCTTTGGGAAGGGACAAAAATCAGATGCTTAGATATTGCAGTTTACTAATTAAATGTTTCATAAATATGACAGGTCCTAGATCCAAGACATTATTTTCTATCCGAAGTGTGTGGACTGTGTTTTTGTAAGATACGACTCATGTATAAAGCATATGAAACAAAGCCTCACATACATGACCAAATAACATTAGCAGTTCCACTACGCAAATTTTTGAGGAATGATAGGGCTTTCCTGCAGGTCCTTAAAACTGCAGAAATTAAATTATTTGGCTATAGCTGCTTTTAAATATCTACACAATACACACAAGACTTAAGTCTCAAATTTTATATAAGAAAATTTTATTCTAAAATCCTATAGTTAAAAACTGTAAAATTATGACCACTAAGTGCCTCAGCACCGGAACTGAAGAATGTATTAGTCAGGAAATATATTAAAGTTCCCTGTTTGGAGAAAAAAAAAGGTAAAAATGGATTTTGCAGCAGCCTTCTTAGGAAGCTGTCAACGGAACACACTGTTCCCACAGGGCATAATGTCTTCTATTAGTAGATAAAAGCAGTGAAGTACATCCAGGGAAAATATTACAATGGCATTGAAACGAGGCCAAAAGCTTATATTATTAGCAAAATGTCACGCACTTGTTAAATGGTAACATGTTATTCCAGCAGATTTATTGCTATAGCAAATAACAGTGTAATATCAGTCTACTGTGCTAATAGATATCCAGCTTAATTATTCTAACTGCTCTACATGACAGAAGTATTTTTTACATGCTTTTGTGTATTTCTGCAAGAAATCTATATGTTTAAAGGTGACAGGTTAATTTTGATTATCTGTTTTTAATAAAAAGTGATAAAAAAGCTATTCAAATCATGGAAAAGATGCACAGAGTTCAGAAAATTCAATATTTGGAACTTACCCAATTATCATGAGCTTTCTTCTCATGTGAAGTAATCTGTGAAAAAGAGATTCATTTGATCATTATTCATCTAGAAAAGAAAATTTAGTATTGAGTATATGTTCTTATTTGTAGATTTCTTGTGTGGGGGTGATTTATAATGAGACATCTAAGCTTAAATTTAAACTTTTTAGTAAAGTTATCTGGTGATCTCTGCTATGAAATTGTGTCAGTCAAAACTAGATGGCATTAAAGTGGGGGACACACACATGACAACAAAAAAACTACCCAACAAAATCAAGCCAAATGCAGTACCACAACCTAGCTGAAAGCGGTATTTCAGTTGCATTAACATCCCTCCTACTTGGCGCAGGTAACACAAAGCACATACCTGATTCTGGTATGAACGAATGGTTCTTTCTAGCTCTTCTTCAAGATCTTTTGCTCGCTGTCTGTGACAAAATTAGGATTTATGACATTGTAATAAGATGCAGAGGAAAGTAATTTTAAATAGAGTAAATACTATGGTAAACAAAAGGTCTAATTAAGATTTTTTTTTATATATATCCAAAAGACAGTATGGCCACTTAGGCCTATGCAAGACAAAACATAGTATCAGTGGAAATTCTAGGCTCTATAGTACAAACAGGAACATAAACAAAAGAACAGAACCAAAAAGCCCAACATCTCCCCAACTTTTCGATGGTCTGCGGCAAGTTTCCAGCATGAAGGATACCCCTCCACATATGCCCTGACAGCCAGCCTCACCCAGCTCTGCAAACGCGCCAGCGTAGCTGGAGCATCACACTGTCACAGGCTACCACAGTCAGTCCTGAAGGACAGTCATTTCTACTAAAGTTATTTCAAGACCACAGAAAGCACGATGCCACTTTTGCTGACAGCTGCCCTTGCACAGCCTCTCTTGGTTCTACGCTCTCTCAGCAGGTGGGTCAAAGACACATGCACTATTCGGTGATACTCCATTTGCAATATTCATAGTCTCTAAAATTAAGAAGTCTACAAAGTTTGCATTCCAAGTAAATCAGGAAGGGTGAATTCTGGCTTCCTGTATGAATACTGACAAAAGTCTACAAGAACGAATCTAATTAACTCTTCAGGAAGCACTGTTGATCAGTATCGTTCAGTTATAGTCAACGTTCCCATAAACACTGAAGGAAGATGGGGAATATACACTGCAGACTGAAGAACTGTGCCATAGTTTTGAGAAACCACAGAAACAAACCAGAGGTACACGGTGTAACACAAAACAGAGCAAAGCAGTTAAACAACTAGAGAAAATATTCCCACATCATAATAGTCTAGTAAAGAATTTCTAAACAACAGTACTATTCGAGAAGCTTAGAGATACAGATATAGAATACTGTAACTACACCATATAAATGTTAGGATCTATAGGAAAACTGAACATTGCATTTATTTCACAGCATTCACTTAACTTTGTATTTTTATCTCTGTTCAGTAAAGGGAATTAAATTAGAGACCCAATTCTACCACTCCATTAAAGCTAACATGTCAATATGATTAACATTCTAATGGAAGAAAGGTTGCTAGTGGTCTTTGATAGCTGGACTTCTTAACAAAGCAAAACCTCCCTTAGTATGTATTATTACACACAAACTAGCATGTAACACACACAACACACACACACCTCCAACAAAGAAACTAGAAGAAAATACATTAACTTATGCTGGTGTTTATATTAGTTCTCTATTGCCTTTTGTTCACTTTGGAACAAGTGATTACAGCAACTGAAATCTGTAATTACCTGTAGCTGTTTAGTTCTTCAGCAGCATGATTAATTTTTTCATCTACTTTAGAAAGCTTTTCTTCTTTCTGTAGGCGTTCTCTCTCTTCTACTGTCAGCTTCCTTTAAGAAAACCCCAAAACTATGATTAATTCTGTTTCAAGTCAACAATTTTGTAGTTGGTCTGTCAAGAAAAACTTCTCCAATTATTCAAGTGTGATGAATACATGATATGTACCCAGATAAAGTGTTTTACAGGCAACATATGAAGTGGCATAAATAGCACTAGTTTGTATTCATGTTAGTTTATTCAGTTCATTAACTGTTCTGTATGAATCAATTAGATTACCACTACTTCTAAAAAGAACCTGGGAAGACAATCCGTATTCCCAAAGCATATTTCTATTGGGAAAGTGGCAAAAAAATGCAGCCACAAATCAAATCAGAAACTAAAAACCAAACTGCACTAATTTTCAGTGATTTGTTCTGGTACTTTTTTACATTTTAAAATAATTTTCTGTAGAAGAAAGAAGTTGTTATTAGCTATTAAAAAAAGTTATTAAAAAAATTATTTCCAGGTCCCTCTTTTTTTACGCCGTATCAGGGACTATGGAAGAGAACACCCACATACCAGACCACAGATTATGCACAAGGTGGTGCAGAACACACGTGGATACTACTGCTGCATATAGCCACGAATGGATAAACTCATCATTTTCCTGTGAACAGCAGTCCTTAACAATCAAGCCACCTAAATCATGGATCTTTTGAACATGATTTATACTTCTTTTCTACTCAGTCTTCACTTCCCACTTTTCTGTTTCTGTTGTATGAACACATCCAGCTTTTTATAAGATACCTTGTTAATACTAATAGCCTTTCTTATTCTGCTATCTCATCATGCCAGCTTCTCCCCACTTCTTTTTGGCTTTTCTAAAATCTTTGATAAACAGCATACATTTGCTGAGCTTCAGTGTGGTATTTTTGAATATCACCTACACAGTCTGCAAATATTTTTTCCTTTCGACTGCCCATCATAGCTTCTTTCTAATATGTTCCTTCCCACTACCCCACCCCAGGATTTTTTTTAAATTAAACGTTAATAGTAGATTTCTACATTTTGTTGCATCTACAAAGATGCCAAGTATCTACACAAATACACATCTATGTGCTACAAAGCAGATTATTGAAATAACTATTGTATTTCAATACTTCACATACTTTAAAAAGGTCCTGCATATTGCTCAGTACAGGATCAAGACCTGTGCTGCTCCTCTTGCTTCCTTCAAGATTATGTCTACTCCTTGAAATAATTTCTGGGTAGTAAAACTGCCATTTTACCACCACACCCTAAAATTACGCCCCCTGCTCCCTTCCTGCCCTGTCCACACACATACTTCTGAAGATTACTACGTGCCCCATCCTATTCCAATCAACATTATTTCTAGTCCTTAACTTATTTCTGATTTCAATCAGTAAATCATAATCCTTATTATCATCCTGACTGTGAGACAAACAGTTCAGCCTTCATACTCTGCCTTTATTGGTGAGGAAAACCTGATTCACAGGGGTTCTGTGTTGCCTGCTGGTAACAGGAAGCTTGCCTATGTTTTAACTCCAAGCTTAGTTTTATATATAGCATCACTCCTCTGCTGACATTACTAGCTCTCAACTGTATAAAATATACCTCACAGTTAAAGTAGCTAATGATCATCCATCTTTCAGCAATTTTGATAGCTGTATTATATCATATCTTAATTTAACAGAAGAAAATATATAATCAAGTTTTCCAACTTTACCCACCTTATTTCATAGATTAAAAATATTTTTTTTTTGCTTATCTTTCTGTACTTGCTTGTGGAAAAGTCCTAAAATAATATACCACTACTTTCACGGAAACAATTTCTATAAAATTACTGTGATCACTACTGTACATGAAGGTGTAACATAACAGTCTTCACAATTCGGAAAACTCTGGAAAGCAGTATTAAAATTTTCAGCCCCCCCAAATCAAACAGTAAGCATTGAATATAAAAAGAGGAACCAGCACCTGTGTAGTTTCATTTCATTTTCTTGATAAAGCTCAGTCATTACTTTAAGTTTCTGCTGAAGCTTTTGAACTTCACTTTCAAAATGTTCATTTTCAGACTGCAAGGAAGCTTGTTGACTTTGAAGTTTTTCTATACGTTCTGTCAAATTCAGAGATAATTATATGGGGATAAGGCACAACTTACAAAACTAAAATATTTGCAGTATTTTGGTATATAAAGAAGTCTGTAAAAACCTTTGATCCTATGTTGATTTTATAATATAAGCAATAACATGTTTATGTATTTCAGTAATGTATACACATTGAGAAGCAGTACTGCTGCTTTTGATGGGAAACCTACAACTATACTCTCTACCTGCCTCAAAGCGCAGCTCTGAGCACGTATCTAGCCTTTGCTCCAAATTGTATAGCTTCTTTGAAAACAATGCAGTTTTGTAACTCACAATATAGATTTTCATTTAGGGCTCTTATCATTGTAATTATTCTACTAAAGTAGTAACGCTGGTACCATCATACACTCTTGCAGATTCACCCACACGAGGACTTGCTGAGTAGCCTGAAGGGATAACTCAGATTTGTCAAACTACCTTATCTTTCCAAATTAAAATCAGTCGTACTTCTTTTCTTATTTACTATTCCTATGCCTCTCCAAGAAACACAGAAAACTTCAATAAGTTTGAATATCTTTATGGGACAGAGTTACGATCTACTTGTAAAGCACAGCAGCAGAAAGAGTCACTTTAAAGGACTATCAAAAACTGAAAAATACAGTTTTACAGAGCATGTCATCACCCAAATAACAAAGCACAGTACATTCAAATGTGATGGCTACCCTGCTGGCTGTTACCTGTAATTACAGGCTTTAATTTGAATTCAAGTAGCAGATTTCACTTCATAAGGTTTAATACACTATGTCCTACACAACAAAGGAAAAAAACCAGAGCATGACACTTTCAGGTTCAGTTTTCTAAATGTAGTATTTTGGACTCATTACAACTAAGCTACCATTTTTAATAGATATTTCTAGAATTTAAACACTATTGATTCATGTCCAGAATATATAAAGACAGTATTATATATTTATTAACATCACTTTGCCCATGTGTTTTCAGATTCTATAACTGTTAAGTTATACCATATTCCAGCAGAGTATAACAAAATTTGCAAATGGTGCTTTGCCTCCAAAATCAAATACTTCAAATAGCTAAGCAACTTTAACCTAAACAGGCATTTTAAAAATCAAGTAGAGCTATTAATGTAAACTTAATTCAGTTTTTACTGGACGTAATACAGCCTTTTATATCATTTTATAAAAACAGCATCTTACTAATCTTAAAGGCAAAACAACATTTATTTACCTGTAAGTTCTCCTTTAGCTTTATTTTCATCAGACAGTTTTGAATACATTTGATCTCTTTCTGTTTCCAGGGTCTTTAAACAAGCATTTAACTATAATCAAAATTTAAAAAAATAAGCATTTTAAGATTACCAGAAATGTTTGCATGCAAAAATATCTAGCTAAACATTAAAAGATCCTGAACTCTGTGATACTAATATCTATATGCCTATATATTCATTAGTTTATATTTATCACATATAATAATATAATATAAATTATATCATAATATTAAATCACTATACTATAATAATAACAACTATATTATTTTCTATATTATGAATATTTTTATTATTTGTGTTTATCATTATATTATATATTATTTATATATAAACATGTATTTATGTATAATATATAAATTTATAATATAAAATTATAATACAATATAAATATATTAATCTATAATTAATCTTACCATTGCATATAATCTCTCTAGTTTCCCCCCCTCCTATAATACAATATAAATATATTAATTAATCTATAATTAATCTTACTATTGCATATAATCTCTCTAGTTTCCTCCCCCTCCATCCACAAGTTTCTTAAAATCACATACCTTTGCAGCATAGATCAATTTCTTTATAGTTCGTTTTTGCTGATCATCTGATTGACAGAATAGAATAATGTCACAAAAAAAAAAAAAAAAAAGCATAAAAAGGTTTGTGACAGAGGTTACTACTGTTACCTTTTTTGTTTCTACAAAAAAGCAATCCCCATCATACCATGACAGGCATACAAGTACCGAGGCTTGAGCAACAGGACCCGAGCCAAAGCTGACCTCTAGATGAACCTGCCCACTGAACATTTTATATATATATATTTAGCATCCAATCATTAGCAGAATATGCATGATCATTAGTGAAATATGTATGACCATTAGTGAAAAATGCAGCTGAAATAGAATATAACCATTAGTGAAGATATAGTACATCCTTCCTTGCTTAAAGGCAAGCGGCCAAGATTATGAAATGAGATATATGGCCTTGTCCGCAAACCGGTGGTTAAAATCAAGTAGATAAGGAAAACTCCCTTGGTTCCTCCCTGAGCCCTGGCCAGGCTTCAATGAGATCTAAGAGGAGAGCAAAACCAGATGTTCCCACATTTGAAATTAGGTAAGCTTGTTTATTCAGTGGTATAAAAGCTGGAGCCTCTTACAGCGACCTTGGACACCTCACCTACGAGTGGATGCACTGCGTAGGACCTCCCAATTGCTGGGAAAGATTCTCCAGATCCTCGCTGTAACCGGGGCTCCCCAGCAACTGTGGATCTGGATGATGGCAAAGTATTAGGGCAATTAGCGATGGATCTTTCTTTACTGCTATAGTCTGTGAGATGTAGGAGTGACTAGGTGTATTACCTTGTCTTGTTTAATTCTTGCTGTATTATTTCATTTGCTATTTATTTCACTTACTATTCTATTGCTTTAAACGTAAGTAAAGATAAACTCACTTTAAGTAGGTGTTTGTGTCCTTTGTGCTGACCCTGTCTATTGGCAAAACAGGGGGCAGGGGGGGAAATTCCTGTATTCTAGTGCTTTGTTTGCCAATCAATCAGACTCAGAATATCAGAATGTTCATGTTAAAAATGAGATGCTGAATACACACTGCAAGATTTACTGGGATGTGCTCTATGGTATAATCAGCACCAGTATAAAAAGAAGCTGAAGTAACAATAAGGAGGAAGAAAGGCTCTCCTGTGCTGCTGTTTTGAGAGGACCCACACCTACACTCATCCTTGTAGCCGCATGCTACAAGTAACACCTGTATAAGGACAAGGAAGCAGAAATTAGGCTCTAAGGACCCACAGTTCTACTGCTGGGAGGAGTGTCAAGAAAAAGTGAAACAAGGTTTCCACCTAAAAATGTTTGAGAATCACTGCTTAATGCTAACATAGGCTAAAGTCATTTTGCAAGGGACCGAGCACTGAGTTTTTACCTCCCTCTGTGATAATAGGCACGTATGTTTTAGCTATATCCACACTCTGCTAAATAGTAGCATACGTTGTTGTTCCAGAGGTGTCCACACATCAGTTAACTGTGCAACATGAGTAACATAGGGTGATTTTTGAAAATCCAACTTCTACAAAGCTTATCTTTCAACGTTCCTGGAAGTTTGTTGGTTCTGTATTTCTAAAACATCCACTAAATTAATATTTAAGATGGGAAGCTATTGAAACCATACCTAAGTGCTCTCCATTCTCTGTTTCACCCTTTATATCTGTGTCCCAGTGATTATCTTCAGCATCATCATCTTCACTTATTGCTGAACTCCAGTCTTTCATCTTCAGTAAGTATTGTGTCAGTGACTACGAAAAAGCCAAACAAAACACAAACAGTAAAAAACCATATAATCAATGAATATGTAGTTACCATTAACACTACTTTTCCAAGATTTCTGTCTTTTATTTAGTTCCCTTAGCAGATTAAGTGAGGCCCACATACAGGATCCTACATCTGATATTACTGCGGGTCAGCAAGTGTGATTTTCAGATAGCCAAGTATGCATGCTTATAGCAGGGCTTGTGTATGTAAAGTACATACATGTAAGAATACACTCCCAACTCCCATGCTCCAAATTTTAAAGAAATTCAGACACTCTATCAGAATTATGCCAGCTTCCAAGCTTCCACGGCTATCAGGCTGCTCCTTTGTGCTGCTAAGCAACCTTTTTTGTTCAGCAGGAAACAAGACGTTAAAGGATGAAGACAGCAAACAAAAACCCAAAACAGCTTAATGCATATTAAGACAAGGAGAGCTTGTTAAAGACTTTCTTGGAACTCAATGATTATCATCAGTCCAAACAATCTAATTCAGTACTAGCTGTCATAGTTTACCTTGACTTGACTCTCTTTATTTTTCAATACTTCTTCTATATCCGCTTTAGACGATTCAAACATCTTAGTTTGTTCATTTAGTTCACTAAATCGTTCACCCCATCCTTCAGCTTCTTGTAAAAGCTAAAAAGGTAAACAGCAGATCAGCATGACTGTCTATTACAACCGAGAATCAAGGATGAATAGTACTTGAGTCTGTTATGCATATTATTGATATGTAAGCAGAATTTTAACCTCTCACCTATCAGTAAGAATTAACAGACACAGACTGTAAGACTGTTAAACCTCAAGAGTTGAAAAATAAGGCTTCTATGTTATTGTCCAGTTGCTCTAGCTGCAATAGCTCTCCATTGTAATTAGCTCTTAGGACATTTTTAAACATTTATAAGTAAATTCAGTTAATAGTCCACTCAGTTTAAAAACCCTGATGTGACAATATCAATGGATATAAAATAGTGACAATTTGTATAACAGCTACAAACACCGAGGAATGGATGGAGAGGAGAACATTCATGCCCCAGTATGCACACACACTTCTGAAATTGTACCTGTCTTTTCAACCTAGAAGAGGTCAGTGAGGTACAGAAAACTAGGAAGCTTTTTAGACAGCTGCTATTTAAATTCACATGACTTGCAAAACCACATTACTTCTCCTCTCTCCTCCATACCTCTTAAAGTAATTTTAAAATTTTATTTTAAAAAAGCTTCCCTGTTAATGAAAGTCACAGAAACTGTCCCTAATCTACACCTACTAGTATATGCTTTTGTAGTTAACAAAAAAGACAGGCAGATTCCAATTTACAGACATCTCCCCATAAAATCTCATTTCACAAAAATACTTTGCAGCACTAAAGGGGTTAGTACACTTAAGCACCAGTTCATTAAAAATAGCCACTGCAACATATTAACTCATTAAACCATGCCTTCATATTGTGAGAACAAAACTGAACCGATGCAAGTTTCCGTTAAGACAAAACATGCAGTACAAAAACATGGGGTACAGCACAAAAAAAATTGTGTTAAGAGTCTGTCAAAAGAATATTGCTTAAAGTTGCACAACAGGCAACCAATTTAAAAACAGTCAATGTACAGAAAGGAATAACTAGGTTGAGCAACAAGAACATAACAGCCAGTTATGCTAAAAATAAAACCAGAAAATGGTAATTAAACAGGGGAACTGCCATGCAAATAGACAAGCAAGCCTGAATACTACTTATCAAAGATAAACTAGAAGGCATAAAGCAAAAAGTATATGACTAGAATTGGATGAACCTCACTCGGCACACAACTGCACCTTTCAAGCAGTAAAAGCCATGTATGAATTTGCAGCATCATGCAAACTACCTATGATGGATAAAACAAAAATACTCTTTATGCTAATACTGCCCAGAAAATGTACACAGGCAACTACTTTTATCATTAATTGTCACCCTCAAAGGCAAGCTATACTTTAAGAGATTCCTTCTTCACGAAGCCAAAGAAAATAATTTGACATCAATTTATGTACCTGTAAGAATTACAATAAAGAGAAATAGCAAGGATTTGCAATGATCTAAAGCAATATATATTTCTGATGTTCCTGCAAAAAACAAGACACAGAAAGTTTGGAGTTCATTAACAGTTCCCTTGTTCAAACTAAAAGGCCCAATCCTCTCTCTGACACATCATAAATCTGAGACAGCACATCTGTTATAATATTTAAACTATGATGTGCCAGAAGATTATGACCCATTAGTGCAAATGGACAGAGGAAGAAAGTACTCTACTTTCTGTGAACAAATAACACCTTTGTTACCTTTTGTGCATAAGTGAAATTCCATCTTAAAAAAACAAAGTAAGAAAGAAAAATAAAAAAGGGATCTAATACAGCAAACTAATTCACATGCTTACACAACCTCACAAAAGCAAACACAAATAAGCAGATACTCTCTCCTCCTTCCTTATCAGGTACCATCAACTCTCATCAGGTTTATCAAAATACAATATACACAAATGTCTCAAAATACTAAAAACTGCAACAAAGCTCAGTTAACAACAAAGTGCAGTAATTAATCCCAAATAATATGGTTAAGGAACAACCATTCCCAGGTTATTTTATCTTGAACGAATGCAAAGAACCTTAGTTTTATCTAGGAACCTGGCAAATTAATTACACTCTGGGAGTTGTTTTTACTGATTTTTTTTTCCTGGGTTTGCTTGATATAAAATGATTGCCTATAAAATGTAGAGTCATTGTCAGCACTCAATATTATCTTACTTTAAGTACTATTTTTTACTAAAATGAAAGAAGATTCTTTTCACACAAATAATTGGATTATTTCTGTTTGAACCCAAGACATTACCAGAGAAAAACCAAAAAAATCCCTCTCTATGAAAACTCTGTGTACCGATTCTCAAAATTTATTATGTAAGTATACTGTTACATTCGAAATAAAGCACCAAGACCAGACCCTTCCTCCTCACAGAAACAAAAAGGATGTATACATTAGACAAAGACTCCCGAAGGAAAATAAATATCAAGCAACTTTGTCTCACGGTGCTAACACCAAATCTAATGTTTCTACACTCATAGCACCCAATAAAATTGCCTTTTTTTTTTTTTTTGTAGTCACAAACATGTAATCCTAAAATTAGAGGAAAATACAAAGTTTTACTGATAACAGAGTTGTCAGAACTTAAATATTCCTCCTGCAGATCTTTTATTTCCAGTAACCTTTTTTCTTTATTCTGAATCACTAAGTCTGACATGCACAAGGTTTTGATGGAGAGGACTAAAGCACTCCCCAGCTTTTTATCAGACTGCTAAAAACCAACAGGCCTGTACTTCTCCTCCTTCCCCCCAACAAGATACCTATCAGGTTACTGTTCAGACAAGGAGATCACCAGTTAGGAAAATAAGCACATAGCCATTAAAAAACCCCAAACCACCCAACCCCTGCCCCACCCCAGCCCCAAAAGCATTCCATGGAACATTTAGTGTTCCGAGATATTTTTTGTTAGGAAAAAAAATAGAATAATTTCATTGTAAACCAGTTACTGCACAGGACAACTATTGGATACACTGAACTTTCTAAAATAATCAGCATTCTTTGGGATCTGGCTATGGCACAGAGGAAAATAAACAGCTAAAATTTGGGAAGGAACAGTCTTTTCTGTCCCTTTTTATTACCTACCTAACTTTTCATTAATTCATCCACAGTTGTACTACAGTAAGTTTTTTACCTGCCTTTTGCATACTCTGCAATTTAATTTCTGGATCAAGTATAAGCATTTTTGCTCTGCTTCTGTAAAAGATTCTAGCTGCAGACTTGCTCAAATCTTTCTGCTTTCCTCTAGGTCTCAGCAAAATTCTTGCTAGTCTTATATTACCACATGCTTTCTTCCTCACTCTATGCATGTTTCCCCACAATATTCCTCTAAATACTAATTTCTTTTTTTATAACAGGACTATTTCAGACAAAGTTATTCCAACAATCATTTTAAAGCCATGTCCTCATCCTCATACCATTTCCTAGAACACTCAGGGGTATTAACAAACATGTTGAGGGTGAGCTCCTTGGAGAAATCATATTTACACAGCGTCATAAGAAAATAAAATATCGTAAGGATAACTAGGAAGAACCTACCTGTTTCTCACTTTCCTGAAGATGGCAGTTTTCATCTACTGCATCTTGAACGGATGTCTTGAGTCTCTCTGTATTAACCTGATATACTTTTAAGGTGGACTTGGCCTAAGTGAAATAAAACATGTTGTTTAAATAGTATAGGTGAAGATGTAAGCAGAGTCACAATGGTCATTTGACTTACTTTCTTAGGTTTTGCAGCTGCGTTCTATATTTTCCCATATTTTCCCTACAGTTTCAACAGTTTTTCCTGACTGTAGTTTTGCAACACTATATATCATGGTGGAGTAAGACAACAAAGAAAACACAAGGTAACTACTTCCCAATAAATGCCAATCACTATATGAAATTCGAAGTTGCTAAATCAAGTCACACAAAATTACTCAGCCTTATAAAGTATTTTGTTTTACACAGCATATTATTTCTGCACCCTTAATAGAAAAAAAAAACAACCAACCAAACCCCTAAACAGCAACTACGTGCAGAACAGAGAAATTGCAAAGATTTGAAAACAGAAACTTGACTGGACATACCTCATCAATTTGTGACTGTATAGATTTTGCTTCATTCTCTAAAGACTCCACTTTCTTCTGAATTTCAGCCACCTGAAAATTATTAGTTGTCATATAGCTTCTTCCACAGATTTGACCAAAAAGGACTAGGCAATTAATAAAGTCATTTTAATTTTCAAACTAAGAAGGTTCTACTACCAAATCAGTAAAAAAAACCCTTTTCTTCTCTGGTGTATTTTCCTTTATGGGTGTCATTTTTCTAATATGCTACAGGCAGTATGACAGGACTCTATTTATTCTTACCAAGTTATCATTTTCTGATTGCTTAGATTTTTCTTCTTCCAGTTCTTTTTCTAGATTTTCGATTTCTTGGTTGAGTTCCGAGTTTGACTTGTTCAGTTTCTCATGCATTTCCTGAATCAAGTTGTTTTGACAGTTAACATAAAACATTTGACATTAATTATATATGAAGACAAGTACGTCTTAAATATGACAGCAACGTAAGTTTAACAAATTTCACCTTATCAAGGATAAATTGCAAAGTACTCTAGAGACTCTTGCATGCTAACAAAACCTGTACAGGATCTGAGGTGCAGAATAAAATCCATTTGGGGTTTTGTTACAAACATTTTATAAAGCCCATTAGGTATTTGATTCAATTTTCCAGAAATCTTTTACAAATCTGTTCTCAGTTTGAGGGATATAAACAATGTAGTGGTAGATTTTGTTTACATGTATGCTCCAGTAGCCTATAAAATATATTTGAATTAAATGTGATGTGAGAAAAAAATACTCCATGCACTATTCACTCTCCTAGAAACAGGAACAATTTACTTTCTAGAAAATGAAATACTGTCTAATATACCATTTGCTCTAATATCAATCACTTTTAATGTAATTGTTACAAAGCCATCTCATTTTAAATGCCTCACTTCTATATCATTTTCAGTAACTCAGGACTAAAGTAACAATGCTCTCAATGGAAACAATTAAGGTTTTGGGGTTTTGTTGGTTTTGGTGTGATTTTTTTTAATAGTGGCAGCATTTTCCTGAAGTACTGCCTTAAATGGTAGAAATTAATAATTTGCACTTATCTTTTTACCTCAAAAAAAGATGTGTCTGTTGATTCTCTCATAACATTACCATCCTTCAGAGACAATTCTAAATCTTCAAACTGAAAAGGAAATACCTTACGTCAGAACGTATGTAAAGAACTGCTTAAATAATAGCATTAATTCATGATGCTCTAGTCTGAAACATAGCCACCATCTAAACATTCACAAATGCTCCTTGCTGGAAATCAGGAAAGCCTTAGCCCTAGTAGGTTATTCCAGTGACATAAAACAAAGACATTTTAAAATTGCTTCCAGTGAAATATATCATATTATGAGTTAAAAGGTAGAGCCTGCTAACACCTTGGTGCACTTAAAGGCACTGACAGGAAGAAGCAGTTAAAGAACCATTTTAAAAGCTTTTAAAGATCTTACTTTTAGGTAAGTGTAGTATTTTAAATACTTGATAAATAGAACCGTTTTCTGTGACACATCTGAAAGCAATTAAGTGAGGACCATTACCTCTTTTTTGCAAAGGCTGAGTTTTTCAAGAATTTTGCATTTGTCTTCAACTAGTTCAGCAATTTTATTGGCAAGCTGTTTTTCCCTTCCTAAAAAAAAGGCAGACAGTTAAGTGTTGCAACATCCAAATAATTAAAAGAAGAAAAAAAAGAAGAAAGCCATACTCCAAATAAACAGTATTAAAAAATACGCTTACCTACATAAAGTCGACTTCTAACCTGAAATTAAAAAAAAGAATACTGAAAACATCTGGTCAATTACTCTTGCGTAGTATCTCAAAACTAATCTTTTAAGCTGTGGTTCCATATCAGTTTAACCATGAAACTTAAATGCAGTATATATAAATACAGGCTGCTGTTAAAAATGAGCAATTGCATCCTCTGCTCTTATTCCCTCCATGGCTGTGTGTTTCCCCTGTCCTTCTCCCACTCTAATTAAAGAGGAAGAAGAAGGGAAAGGAGGATAGTTTTCACCTGGATCACTTTGACAACACACCTCTGTCTAGTAATCACATAACCGTGAGTGCCAACACAAGGTGCTAGTGGATATGCACAGCCAAAAGATAACAAAAGGGGAGGGAGAGGGGAGCTCCACATGACAGCTCAGATGTAACATCCTATAAAGACACCCCCACCCCCCCACCCCCAATACATTATAAACACAACAGAGCAGCAGTAAGGGTACTACTTGATGGGCACCCTGCCCAGATGCAACTCAGTGGGAAGTGCCAAATCAGCAACTGCCACGTGGGGTCTAGTGCCCTAGAATCAAAATCTAACCAACTGTGGGATAGAATTGTCGCAAATGGCCTGGACAATGTGACAGACGCAGAACTTGGCTGAACCCACACAAAATTTACAACACAGCATTCCTCTCAAGGCTGGGCCAGGATCATGTGCCGAACATACAATGGGTCCCTCAGATTTTCCCTGTTTCTTCCTCATCTAAAACCATGGTAAGGCCAGGGAGTCCAAGTAATAGAAAAGGGAGGAGAAAGAAGCCAAACCAAGCCCCATTAGTTTTGAGTAAGTAACCACTAATTCTTCAAAGAGCAGTCAGTGTAGTTTTAAGAATGGATGACTGAAAAACCTATCATTAACTTCTGTAATATCTAATGCCTTGGTCACATGTGCAGGAGGAAAACAATACTAGGGGTACTGCTTGACTTATTTCAGCTGAAATGCCTCTTTCATACCACCTAGAAGGATGCTGCTAGAAAACAGAAGGAATGACCCGAATTACAGGTACATTAACTTATACAAATCCCCTTCCAAACAATCTGAATTGCTGCTGCAGAATAAGGTGGCATTTTTCCAGATCTGAGTTGATGTCAGAACCCTAAAAATGCAGTTGCTCATATCTAAAAAACTAAACAGCTACACAACCTATCTTCAAACATGAGCATCATTACACCAAGCACCAAAATCACATTCTGTCTATTAAGAAGTATGTAAAAACTGGGGAGAAATTCAGAATACTGAATTATGGACAGTGACCCCATTTCGTTAGTAAGGAGAGTATGGTAGGCAGCTGTTATTACGCAGATCCTTACTTACTCACAATAGAAGACAACCCTTACCTCAAAAAACGTAATCTGATTTGTGCATTAAAAGGTTTCAGTACCGTGTTTCTCAAAGTCATCAGCTTAGTACTCACCAACAGCACACAGTAAATTGGTTCACTGTTCCGATAAACAGAAACAAGGTCACTGTCCAAAGTTTTAAAAGGTCTCCCTTGATGGGAATCCATCTGGATTGCTTTTGCTTAAAATTACCTTGAAAGACCTGAGCTGGCCTGGCTATAGCCAGGGTAGTCACAGAGACATCAATACACACAGCAATACATATGCCCTAGGGAAGACCTCTATACCCCGTGAAAATAATTTAAGGCTGACTTTGAAAGCCTGGTGTAGAAATTACAAAGGGACAGAAAAAGGAAGCCTTACTACAGTGAGTTTCATTGCATTTCCTCTAACGACAAGTCAGTCGGTACACCTCCAAACACCTACTGTCTTGACAAAACTGACTACTTCTCAATTTCTCTTTTAGAGGGATTCTAAATTCCATCACAACAGATTTAAAATGCTGAAACAGTATATATCTCGAACAAAATACCAACTTCAATTCAAACCATTAATGCACTCTACACAATCTGCATGTAATCTGAACACTTACTGTGCTGGTTTTGTCTGGGATAGAGTTAATTTTCTTCATAGTAGCTAGTATGGGCTGCGTTTTGGGTTTGTGCTGAAAACAGTGTTGACAATTCAGGGATGTTTTCATTACTGCTGAGCAGTGCTTACACAGAATCAAGGCCTTTTCTGCTTCTCACACCACCCCTCCAGAAAGTAGGCCGGGGGTGCACAAGAAGCTGGGAGGAGGCACGGCTGGGACAGCCGACCCCAACCGAGCAACTTGATATACCATATGACAGCACACTCAGCATGTAACACTGAGGGAAAAAGAAAGGAGGTGCCACGTTTGAAGTTGTCTCATTTGTCTTCCCAAGCAACTATTAGCTGTGATGAAGCCCTGCTTTCCTGCAGATGGCTGAGCACATGCCTGCCAACGGGAAGTGGTGAATGAATTCCTTGTTTTGTTTTGTTTTGCTTTGCTTGCACACGCAGCTTTTGCTTTACCTATTAAGCTGTCTTTATCTCAACCCACAAGTTTTCTCACTTTTCTGATTATCTCCCCCATCCTGATGCAGGGGGAGCGAGCCAGCAGCTGCGTGGTCCTTAGCTGCCAGCTGCAGTTAAACCATGACACTTACTGACTGGTAACTTCTATACAGGAACAAGAGAATTGTAAAGGCTCCAACAATGCCAGCACAAATCACTATTTCCCACGGGAAACCGTACAGATCAGGACCAGGTCTCATGTCTTCAGGGAGTGAAGCCACAGCCTGAAAAACAACGTAAAAAGCTTCAACTAAAGGAAAACAGGTTAATATTTTCAACAGAAACAGACATTAAATGTTGACTTGGTTTACTTCCAAGGCTTGCACATCTATTTTTCCTCAGAACTCTGAGAAAATGGTTAACATAAGTCCTTGATTTTTAAATTATATGTTTACCAAGTGAAGAAAAAAAAAAAAGAAAATAATAGTTCCAGCAAGATATGATGATGACTAGATAAGGCTCTTAAAACTTTTCCTTCAGAACCTAACACCTACGGTAAATTCTCCAGTGAGTTGTCTACATGTTTCACTGTTGGAAGAATCAATGCTAATAAGAATTTTATGATTTACTGGTAAAAAAATCTGCTCAACCAAGTTCAGTATGTTGGGTTTGTACAAACACAGTTAATGCTTCAACACATTTTAAACACTTAAATAACTCAGGTTCTATTTGCAAACGGATGTCACTACTTACTCAAAGATATAACCTGCTGAATGCAGCTCACGTACTACGTGTGCCCTCTGTTTAAGAAAGTGTTACTGTGCAGCAAAGCCTTAATCTTGATTTCTTTAATAAACCGGTCAGGCTGCCCCCATCTCAGGCCAAGAGGGGTGTGCGTGCGTGTGCCATCAGGGAGCCTTCGTGCCACCGCTTTGCCTTTTAGAGACCCCCATTATTCTCGACCCAGCGGCCACAGCTTCAGCAGGACGGGCGCGGCCCGGCCCCGCCACAGGCCGGTGCGGGCCGCTTCCCTCAGGCCCCAGCCCCTCGCCGCCCCCCGCAGCGCCGTTTCCCCCAACACCGCTGCACAAGCCGCCGGCCCCGGGCGGAGGCGGGTCCAGCACTCACCCTGCGAGCCCCTTCCAAGACCCAGCCGCAGTAGCGCTGCGCGCTCTCCCGCAGGCCAAGCCAGAGGCTGGCGGTGGCAACGTCCAAAGCATCGCCGCGGCCGCCGGCAGCCATCTTACCGCGGGCGGCCGCCCCGGCCCTCCGCCGCGCGGCCCCTTCCGCCTCGCCGCTTGACAACCGGCCTGTACCACTGCCGCCGGGCGGGGGGTGCAAACCACGGAGAGGGGGGAGCAGCGCGGGCACAGGTGGGAGCGGCCGGGGGGGCCCGAAGGGGGCGGCGGGCTGTACCACTGCCACAGGAGTGGGGGCGCAACACCACCACCGGCGGGAGGGAGCGGGAGATACCACCGCCGGGGGAGGTGTAAGTGCCATGGCGGCGGCGGGCCGCAGGCCTCACCGCTCCTCCTCGGCCCGGGGAGCGGGGTGCCTCCGGGCGCGGCTCCGAGCTCCAGAGCCGACGGGGCAGCTGGGCCGCAGGGGTGCCCTCCCCGGGGCAGCCCGGCGGCTCTGGGCTCTCCCGCACCTCTCCCGCCAGACCTTGCCTTCGCGTCACGGCCGCAGGCGGGAAGAACCGGCCGCTCCCCTCGGCGAACGCACGGCTCCGGCCCCCGCCCGCCGCACCAACGGGGCCCCGCTGGCAAGGGACCTGCCCCCGCTCCCCGTCGGCGTTCTGCGCGGGGAAACTCACCTCCCCGCTGGAGCCTGCTGCGTCCATCCGCACCCGTGTCTTTACAGAAATAAAACTCTTGAGGGCTAGACTCCCGGGGAGAGGCCTGGCTCCGGCCGGGGAGACGTGCCGCCTGGCCGCCCTGTGCCCACACCGGGAGCCGGCGCCGCCATTCGCCCGGCGGGAGGGCGGGGAGGGCAACAGGTGGGTGAAGGACCGGCGGCCGCTTGCGCAAGTGCCTCGTGTACGTGCGCAGCCGGTACCGCGCCCCACGGCCGCCGGGGTACCGCGCCTCACGCTCGGGGCAGTTCAATATAATTTAACCTAGTTTTCTTCAGCTGAGTTTGTTACAAATCCATCGTACCGGGGCTGCTGATACACAAATGCACGGGAAGATGCGAGGAACGGTAGCTGCAATGCCACCTGGCAATGGGTTCTTTATCATCATTCACCAGGGCTGTTTTTGTATTCTTTTTTTCCATAACTATTTTTCCACATGCACCCTTTTTTCCCCCAACATACACTAATTCTATTTTTGAAGTGCAAGGTGAGCGACTTGCCTGCAAAGCTGGTACCAACTAAGAGACAATGATGGGCAGAATGTGCAAGTGCCTTTTTTGGCCGTATCAAACAATGCAAGAATGATTTTGGCCATACAGTGAACTATCAATGAGTATTGAAATCCAGTCTGGCTCATGAGAGGGGGAAAAAAAAAAATCCTTCAGTTTTCCTGTCCTAGGCTGCAATTGAGCAGCATTTACATTTAGCATTTACATGGCCAGAGTCTATGTAAGTACACTGGAAATCGGGAACAAATGTATGTGGTTCTTAAACATCATTTATCCAATCTAAACAAAGTTAAACCAAAGTACCGAAATTAATGAATTTTACCATATACCACTTCACCTGATATTACTCTTCGGTTTAGAGGGGACAGTGCAACAACATCTACCTTTTCTCACATTCCTGTGGCCACATTGTTGCCTATGCAGTTATGTCCAGTACTGTCCACCTTCACTCTGTTCCTACATTTTGATACTTAAAGACATCCCCATAGCAATCATAATCCCATTTTGTATCTTACATATTTGCTTAGAAAATTATTTTTTAAATGCAACTATGAACTATGGGAATATTTGGGAATCAAGGCTTTGAAATTACCTTTTAATGGAATTATTCTGGTTATTTTACCTATTTAACACAAACTTTCTAAGTCCAAGCAAATTTAGTCAGTACTGTTATGGGAACTGGAGGGAGCTGTGAGTTTCATGTAAAAAACCCACACCAAATGCTGGTATTTTGACCACAAAAGTGTTTTCCTGGCTGTTCTGTAAAAAAAACCCCAGCACACTAAGCTCATCAGATACTGCAGTGCAAACTCTAGAGGCAGATGAACAGTAGCTAACCTGACATTTTCTTATTCTATCTCATTTAGGTTCTCAGATACCCTCAGAAGCAAGGGGAAGGGGTTTTTTTCCTTTCTTTTTCTAGGGGCACTTTGTTGCAGAACACAACCAATAACTGGCTTAATTTTGCACTAATGTCAACATTGTATCACATAAAGAACTCTTACCTTTTTGATAATACTTGCGAATGCTGAAAATACAGATTTTATTGATTCCCTGATCTCAAGAGCATTTAAGCAGAGAAGTATCTGATATATCCAGCCTCCTGGTTTGTTCATAAGGGGGGGAAAAAAAAAAAAAAGGTTTTACATTACAATTATCAATATAATTCCAACCTTCTTTTTAAGATTGCAGGTTTATTTTCCTTAAAATTAAGAAACTTAAACTTACCATTACTTGGAACATAGTTCTGGATGGCATCTGAGAAAGGCTTTTTGACATCAAATGGGAAGTCAGCTACTGAACTGTCCATTTTTTCTTCAGAATTTACTGCAAGAATTGCTATTGCTTTTGAGTGTTGGTCACTGTCACAGTCCTTGTCTGCAGCTGCATTCATTTCATACTCCTCTGGTGTTTCTTCTAGCAGCTTTCTTCTAGTGCCTATTCCTGCAAATAATTGTGAAAGGAAGTCATGTTTATTTTCAAAGGATTCAACTTACAGGCTTTTATAAGATATTAACCTCTACAGAGGTTTTTTATTTTTATTTTCCTCAACTTAAAGCCAAACACTGGACCGTTTACATTGGAGTAAAAATATGCTATGCATTTATGATTGAAGAAATGCTTGTTCAAACAAACTGGAAAAAGCTTTACAAAAAGAACAATTAAAAATGTGATGTAGGATTAAAGATTAACAACTTTCCACAGTCTAACACACTTCACTGTGAAATACAAGAAACTACAGGCATGCTTGTGCAGAAGGCACCCAGCTTCCTCAGTTTCAGTGACTTGGAGCAAATTGCCTGATGCCAATGAAACACCATTTTCAAAAAACCCCACACTTTGCTTGGCCGATGTGAGAAAATAAAAATAAAATTAAAAATTAATTAATTTTTTAATTCTATGCTTCAAGCCAGTACTGGCCAAAGATACACATCACAAATAATAGTCCAATAGTCAAAAGTGAGGAAGAGTAACTGGCTCTTAACTGCTACCATTGCATTAACTAAATCTGCACTATTAGATCCTCAAAATATCATAAGTAAGTCATTAACTACTATTAGTTAGGTGTGCTACCACTTCATTTCCAATCACCAGAAGGAGACAGTGTTGTAGCTGTTGTATTTTTTTCCCTCAAACGAAGCACATTTTGTTCTTGCTACATCACTGATAGGGAAGCATTAGCCCAGTACCTTTAGCTGCAATTTGGGCTGCACACTTAATTGTTATAGCAGACAAAAGCTCTGGCAGCTCTAGAGGAACATTCCTTTTTTCCATACATTTTTCTTGCCCAATGTTGAAATTGCGCCCCTTTGTGCAGACACAATCACCTGTTTCCTCTGCAAAGTGTTGTCCTTATGTGAGTTAAGCTGTGATTTCGAAGAATCTTTTCAAATTGCTGGTGCAGCTGCATCAGTTTGCTTCCCTTGCAGAGATGCTCTGCAGGTTGCTTAGTATCTTAACTTTAAATAAAATTGTTGGAATGTAATCCACAGGTTTGGTAAATCTGAGTGTTTCTCATACAATATTTGCCTGGTTTTCCTTGGGTTTGGGAACGTGAACTCTGTCTGCCTTACTATGGTTTTGCCAGTTTGCTTGTTTTTGCTGGATTCTGCAGCAGTATTTTTTCCAAAATGCCAAGCTGTCCTTCCTCAAATTTATCTTGCATTATTTCTAAATTGATTTAATAATTTTCTGCATCTTCTGCAGATTTAGTAGTATCTTTTTCTTGTTCAGATTCCTTTTCTCTTAACTCCGTCTCATTCTTCTGCGTAGCATGTAATTCTACCAGCCCCAGTGTCATCCCTATTTTCATTTGGGGTTTTTTTTGACAAAACATGCATCCTCAAACTCTTTTTCTATAGGCTTAATTATTAGTTTTACTAAATATATTTTCAAAGAACCCTGATGGTCTAGTAAAAATACTATCCGGAACCCTTTCTGTGAGAATATGATTTTTATTGTTTACGTTCCTGGACTTGGACTCTCTTTGATTTTCAGATTCTTTCTTTTTTTCTTTCTGCCTCCTATCTTGTTTTAGTCACAGCAATTAATTTTTCAGTATTATTCAGTTACAACAGTGTCTTCTTTTTCAACATGTACTTTATCAGCCAGGTTTCTGAGCAATCCCAGGTTTCCAAGATCTAATTAATCTGGTTTTTTTTAATAGCAATCTGAATTTCTAGTTTGAGGAGATACTAATTGGACATGCTATATTTTTTTTCTTTAAATTTGTCTTCTATTGTAGAAAGCTTCTAGGGTAAAAGTTCATACTCAGTCAGGCTAATACCATGTGACTGCTCTGTTGCTTTTGTTGTTAATACATTTTCTTTATAATTTTTTTTTTTTTTACTTGAATTCAGTTGAAGACTTTGGTATTATTTTGTCTTTTGATGATGTGTTCCAAAACGGTTTCATTTTCTATGTATTTGTATCTTGCACTGTTGTAATGGCCTGATGTGCCTAAATCTGATGTTACAGAATAGTCTTTTCTTTTACTATATCACATGTAATTTTTGTATTTCTTTCTAAGATCTGGATTAGGACTGTCCTCTGACCCATTCTTTGGTACCAGAAGCTCATGTTGGGAGCATGAATCTTCCTGTGTTATTTCTGCTTCATCTTTCTGATGTTGCATGTTTATAGGAATTTTTTCAGTTTGTAGCTTCTCTCCTGAGAGGCAAGAGCACCAAGTGTTGTCCTGTCCTTTACTAATCTGGTAGATTTTGTTGGGTTTTGGTTTGTTGTTTTGGTTTTTTTTTTAATTTTTATTCTGTTATTTTGCACTGCCAGCTGAAGAGAAAGATGATTCTTTTTGGAGGTATAACTGTCACCTCATTCATTATGTTTGGCTTCAGTTTCTTTTCATAATAGTATTTTATTGAGGCTTAAATTGAGGCCTTTTTTATTATTATTATGGAAGCTTAGTTCTTCTATTCTCAGCAAGCAAGTTTTACCTTCCATTCTGAAACTCTGTAATTCTCCAAGTGACCAGTTTCTTCAGAAGTTTTGGTGCCTGTTAAACTGAAGCCACTAGATGAGGGGTAAGGAGAGAAATGTTGGTCTGCAATCAGTTCTTGGGACTCCTCAGATTTCTGATCCTGTTCATCATTCAAAATATCCTGACTGAAATCTTTGATGATGTTTTCATAAAACCCTAGTGGGTCGTTTTTGTTCCCTGGTTAGTGAATTTTCTCTTTTATGTCATCATCCATTTTGAACTGGCTTTTTGATACTGAATTTTGATCTGTGTCACATCATTTGACTGGTTCTCAGATGTTTCCAAAGTAAGACTTTGTTCGCTGTCACATGGGTCTTCTCGATGCCCAGATGATTATCTGCAGTTCCTGGTAGTTCCCTATAACTTGGTAATTTGTTTTCTGAATTTAGAGGTTCTTGTATACAAGTGTTGAGGTTATTTTGTTCTTTTTGCACTGTTTCAACTGTTTCCATTTTTTATTCTCCCTGCAGATGAGGTATAATTTCCACTGTATTTTCAAAATTCAATTTTGAAGGTAAATACAGAGAATCTTTGGAGACAGAGTCATTATAATAACCTTTTATATTGGTGTTTTCCTGACCTTCACTACTCTTAGAAACATCATCTTTAGCACTGGAGTAACTAAACAAGGGTACATGCTGTCTTTGAGATACTTCAGGTTGCACTAGTGTTTCAACAGATAAAATCTGGAAGCATCACTATTACTAATTTGACAAAATGTTTTGCTTTTCCATGACTGCATTCATTATTTTGCACAGCTAGCGAGGAACACATTGCTTTCTTGGATTGCACCCTCATCTTTTCAGACAACTGCTCGCTAACTCTCTGATTTACTTGTTATTATTTCCTTGTAATATTTCATTGTGGTTTTCAGTTTGAGGGGCTTCTTCACTTAAAAAATATCTTTTTTTTTTAATCATAATCTTGCAAATTCTGCACTTGGTCTTTTTTGGCTGTTGAATTCTGAAACTCTGTCTGCAAAACGACTAAAAGAGAAGGAATGGTTCTGTTCTTCAGCTATGTCAGGATTTTCTTCTGTATTTTTTGTGTCTGAGGGATCACAGTTTTGAGGTGGGCTAGGAGAAGAAGAAATATGATCTGATGCAATTGTTTATGTGCCTGTTGATTATCATACTTGTCCATGTTATAATTAATAAAACTATTAGAGGTATTTGTATACCAACCTGAATGGTCATGTCTGCTGTCTGACTCCTGGTTTCTCTTTTTTGCTTCAGTGTTTTCCAGCAGTTGGCTTTTTGATACAAAGTCTTGTTCTGAACTGTGAGGTTCTATTGGCTTCTCTTTGTCACCTGTTAGTATATCAAAAGAGGATTCTCCACTACTTGACATGCTTTTGGTGTCTTTAAGGGTATGCACACTTGCTGGTATCTCCCCAGGATTTGGCATGTTACTGTTTGAATCTGTTATTTCTTGTGCATCCTTCTCTTCATCTTCTTCATCTGTCACTGCTTTAACCATCTCTTTTGATTCTTTGTCCATGTGCGATTCTTCCTGGTCTATAGTCTGCACTTCTTCATCCTTATTTGCTTCATCCTCTGTTTCTCTGCTTTGCTGGTCTTCCATTGCAATTGTATCTTTCTCAGCAAGGCCAAAATTAAGAATATTACTTAAATCCAAATTAAACCAATTCAGTTTGGATTCTTGGCTTTCGCTCTTTTCTCCTTCTGTCAGTAACTCTGTGACTGTTGTTTCCTGTTCATTATTGGAGTGTCCAGGCACACCAGAAACATCATTGATTGGTGATTCATTTTTTTCTGATGCCAAACCAATGTCCACATTTTTGTCAGCAAAATACAGAAGGTCTGTCAATCCACCTTGAAACCAAACAGATGCTGGGGGTTCTTGTTCCTCCTTGTCATTTGGCTCCTGTAAGTCATTTTCAGCAGTTACCAATATTTTTCTGCCTCGGTATGTATTTTCTTCCAAAGATTCAGTAATGGCTGTTAAGGGCTCTTCATCGCTTTTACTTCCCATGGTAAACCATCCTGCAATCCAACTGGACTGAGCTGGAATGGTCTCTAGTGGGAGACTGTTTTGCATTTCTTGCTCTTCGGTATCATCTTTTCTGTTCTCATTTTTTCTAACCAACTTTTTGCTTGCCGACTCCTCCTGAGTGTGAGATTCTGTGGAATCATTTTCAGAAACCGATTCAGCTCTTTCTTCCTTTTGCATGGAGTCTTTTGTATGTTTGAAGAGTTCATCTTCCTGCAGCTTTGATTTGGCATCAGATGATGAATATTCTCTTTCTTTGTTGTGACCATGTGATGTGCTATCTTCATTTTCAAGAGTGTACTTATCTCCGTGAAGACAAAGGAAATCAGTTTCCTAAAAGAACAATATTAACTTTTAAAATGTCTTCATGTGTAATTTTCTACAGTACTGTGTAGCACAGCATTATATCTTTATTCTCTTTCTGTGTAGTTACATGTGTGTGCAGCTTTACATAAGGGACTGGAAGTAATCATATTATTCCTAATGGTTCTATATAATTAATTAAATAAAAATTATTTTAGAGGACAATAAACATGTAAATGGAACAATAATGAAAAAAATATGGTTTGAATTATCTGAAATAAAATATGCATCGACACTTGAATTTCTAACTGAATATTAAAATTTTCAGTCGCTGTGAACTACATTGGAAAATCTGGTGATGTTGGTTTACCCTAGTGAGCACTTCAACTTCTTCCACGATAAAAACTTCCTCAACCTTCACAGCATCTTTTGGGAAATATCCAAAATCCTTTCCTTTCTGTAAAAAATATAAAAGGAATGAGAGTATTTAAACTTCAGTGATACGTTAGTGCTTGCATATGTTCTAGAAAAGTACAAATAATAAGTTTCTAGGGCTTCCCCCTACCCCTTCATTTTGTTTGGTCAAAAGATTGATTTATTTTTTCTTCAAAAAAGTGTTCCATTTGCCGTGTCAGAGAGCAAGGGAAAGTATATTACTCCATCCTGTTATTTTCTGTATTATTTTTATGAAGAAGTCTTTGTGCAGAACCAAACCAGTAGCCTTAACACTGCTGCAACTGAAGTCAGTGTTGTGTGCACAGGTGGTGTCCACCAGCTCCTACTAAAATTGGCTGCAAATTTCCCATTGAGTCCACCGAGAGAAAAATTGTGCCTTAATAATTAATGACCCATAATAAGCTACGAGAAAAGTAGGATATGAAATTCAGGTAAGAGGCCAGCTGAAGAGAAAACGGTGAAAAAAGATGGCAATTATATACAAAATAATGCACATGTTGATGGTAATGCCCAAAAGAATCAAGTAAGGTTCGGTCTGACTAAGAAGTCAACCACTGGCTTTACATCAAAGCATTGTACATAGCCTTTAATGGAGCAATACATCTTGGAAAGCAAGAAAGAGTGAGGTACCTGCAAAAATACTCTTGGATGAAAAACGGAAGACAGAATTTCACTGTTAAACAATAAATGTGATAGATCTTTTACAAAAAAAAAAAAAAAAAAAAAAAAAAGCCTACCAGTATCTTCTGGTTTTGAACCACTTGCACCGTTTTATTAGCAGTTGGATTTGAATCAGCATATCTGTTCCTTCTTAGATATAACATAACCACATGGCTGTTGTAACTACATTGCCAGTTGTTCCAAATCAAATACGTGTGGTAACCTCTCTGGGAACTTTTGCTGGGCACTGAACTGTGAAGTCAGGTCCCAATACTGGATTGCTGATTAAACAACTGTAAAACCTTCTTACCCACAGACCCTTACCTACCCATAGGTAGGTACCTGACCTGATAGACCTGTGTGTTTTTAAGGGAACCAGATGAAATCATTATAGCCAAATCACTAGATGAGGGAGACTGGAAACTTGGATTGTGATCTTGACTTTGTCACTCTGTGAATGATCTTTGCCAAGGTTTGATTTTTCTTTTCTATATGAAGATAATAACCCATCTCCCAAGCACTGTGTTGATCCATGACTGGCTAATATTACAAAAAGAGATGGAAGATCTCTGGAAGCAAGCAAACTGCAGTTGTTATGCTATTATTATGCTATCTAAATTATTTATGGCAAAAGTCTTTCAGATTGAAGTACTTACACTTCCTGTCCACAAGTTTTCATTTTTCCTTGAAAGTTTGGAGTATACCATTATCTCTTCCCCTGTTTTGAAGTTAAGATACCGGCAGTCAGGCCCTAAGTAGTCTGTAGTGGCTTGAACTCTGCTCATTGCCGCTGCAATAGCATGTGGAAAGAAAGAAAGAAAGAAAGAAAGTATAGCAACCATTTTGTCTGAAGTCCGATAGGTTACTGAGGAAGTCTGATATATAAAAATACATTAAAATGTTTGTTAATACACCAATATGTGCTTTGTTATGATACTAATCCATTTATATCATCAAGTGGAAAACAACGAATGGAAAAAGCAGCCCTGTCCTGTTTTCTTTCTTGTTTGCTACAGGCATCAAGGAGAAAAGGCCTTGTTCTATACGGGCACTTCCCAGTCCTCACTCAGCCAAGCTTTCAATGCTGAGATGCCTGTGGAGAATTAGCAAGTTCAACTACTAAAGCCAGATCTAAACAACTAAGAGATATTTCCCAGGGATATTTATAGTTGTCTGATTTAGAGAGTCTTAAGTTAAATCTAGTAATTATTTTAGGGATGTTGTCCTCCCTTTTGAATATATTTATCTTATGGAGACAATAGGTAAGTTTAAGCAATATAAACCTTAAACACACTGTCAAAACCAAAGTTTCCAATTCAATTTGAATGACTTTAAATTCTCTGTCTCCGCCCCTTTCTCCCCACCGAAACCACTACTGATGTGCTCTGGGCAGTCTGGAGCCTGTTCCACAAAAAGAGACACCTCTGCGCATCCAGAACCTGCCGAGGTCAGTGTGGCTCCACCAGGATAACGAAAATCAGAGGAAATCTAAGGTCTCTCCCTCTTCAGGACAAGCTACCCGCATTGAAAGTGCAACAAGTAAGGCTGCCAGACCAATGGAGGCAGCTTAGAAACAGCTTCAATTACATATGCTTACGACAGGTATCACAATGGTAATCAATGGATAATAAATGGCGCATTATTTATTGCTGCCCACTTGTGATTCAGTGGCTCCGCTTGCTGCAGAGATATTTACTCCACGGGAATTCCGTAACTAGTTACAGCTCTTACTGCATGGCAAAGAAGAAAAAATAAGTAAAGGGGAAATATTAACAGGGCCTTTTGTAGGAAGGATTACCAAAAAATGAGACCAAACAGTTTGCTTACAGTAGAAAAAAACAGAGTTTTACTGAATGGGCTGTGAATGTACTAAAGCCACAAGACATATAGTCTTCTCAGTTTGTAACCTACTATTTTTTTTAATTCCTTTTGTACCTGTAAAGAATGAGTTAAAACTACTTTAAAGCTGCTTTACGCTGCCCGTTTTGAGGAAACCTCAGAAAAATTAGCTGTTCAAGAGTATTACTGAACTTTGGTCTTTACATACTTACACAATGCGATCCAGCAAGTATTTTTTTCTTTCTGTTTGAAAAGTTCAAGCCAGTTGCTCATAAACTTAGTATATTGACAACAAATATTTTCTATGGCTACTCATTTTCAGTCTGTTTCATTGCTAATTTTGACATTACGATTTGTAATAGCTGCACATACACCATAGACTCCTTTTGAAAAAAACTTTGTTACTTACTCTCACATTCCCGATCACCACACTTCTTCCATTCTGAAAGTACCTTTGTACAGTGCAGACTTGTTGAAAATGAAATTACTAGCAGCAAAATTCTCTGATCCAAGATCCTTGACATTTTAAACCTAGAACACACTGAAACTGTAGAAATTGCATCTATGTGCGATTAGCAAGAATTTTCTACTTAATTTTTCTTAGCTTAACAAAACATTGCAAAGAAACTTACAATCCCGTTTTCCTTCTCTCATCCGCTTAAACAGAACTATGCTAACCTGCTAACAATCTGCACAGTCAGGTGTCCTGATTATATGCATAAGTTTAATAATTAACTATCTTCTGATAGTTAGACTGATGTTTGAATACAAAGAAACTAGTTCTGGTCACATAAAAACTTAGCCTCCATCAGCTAGGTTCTTTTGTACTGAGCTGGTGAAAGACTGTGTTAGGGGAAATTCAACAAACAATTGTTTTAGGATTTTTTCCAGATTATGAATGCATTTTTAATACACATCTTCCATCTGATTTTAAGATGGACTAGCCATTTTATGCATATATTGCTTTGCATGATTGCTAATATAGGTACTAAAAAATTTCTAGCTTTTTGTTTTGTTTAATAAACTATATTTTGTGTGCACTGATATGTTTTGGATTATTTATAGGAACAGAATTTTTTCCCACATACTCTTTTGGAGTTTTCTCACACACACTGGATGCCAAGTAAAATCCTTTAGCATGGGGAATACTTACTCTACTCTGAATTTTTTTAAAGGTGCTTGGCAGTTTTCAGCCTCTTAAGACAACTAGAGAATCCATATGCCATCTCCACAAATATCACAGAGCAATTTATCAAAGCTGAGCAGATGATCGTTCCTGCTTTTTAAGGAATACCCTCTGTTTCTTAGCAACCTGTTATCCAATATGGAGTTATAAATAATGTTTTCTCAAACACAGGTTATGCTTTAAAGCATTAATTACGCAGGGAGTTGTACACTGGTTATATAGGTATGAAGTTGTGCTATAGATGAAAACTTGCAGAGAGGTTTGTGTTAGAAGTAAGCTTTGCTTCAGAGGGCTCACGTCATCATCTCACACTTCCTTGGTGACCTTAACACAGTACGTCTAATTTATCTACACAACAGGGGCTTCGCCCTTCCTTTCCCTCCCTCCTGCATGAGGCAGCCTCCTCTCCCTCCCTTCTTGATAGCACCCCAAGCCCTGCATCCCTTCCCAGCCTGATATTTGCCCTCGCATGCTTCCTAGTAGGCCTGCCCCTCCTTTGGTCCTGAGCATGACTCACACAGAATTTGTTCTGCTTTCTCTTTCCATGAATTTAAGCTGTATCCTACTTGCAGCATAGGCTCCCCCACCCTCCTGCTCCACAACTCCAACCTGCCATGCGCTGGCGCTTAGCCTCATCCAGCCAGCAAACAGCCTGGAGGCTGGGAGAGGGCACAGTGTGAGCCCGGGTCATGTTAACCAGCAATGTCCGGCAAACAAAAAAAATCAGTGTGGGTGACATATCCTCCCGTTGCAATCTAACACTTTGGCCCCTTCCTTTGCCACGTGACCCGGTAGTCAGACAGACCTATCCTATGACCAGCTGCCTCTGCTGTTAGGTAATCCACCGGAGAGCTGCCTTGTGCACCAGGCAGAATACGCTATCGATTGGCACCCCACACTCGCTCCTGACTAGTGTTGATGCAGCCCCATCCCCAGCATCAACATCCCCCTTCACTTCCCTGGATCCTGTGTTACTTAGAGGGTCAGTAATCCGGGACCTTCCTTGGGGTCCAAGCAGCTAAAACGTGACAAACAAAAAAAATGGGTGAGCAGAAAAATTAGACAGGCTTTTTTTTTTTTTTAATTCTTCTTCTCATTCCCAAGTCTCTACAGATTAGGACAGATTGGTAAGAAGGAATATACAAGAAATATACAAGAAACATATACTGGGAGGACTCTATATGTATACTAAGTATATTGTGCAATATCAAAAAAAGGACACTTCTTTCCCACTAAGATTAACAACTGGTCTTTCATAACGTTGCACACCAACCACGGAACGTGGGGCAAAGCCCAGTAATGGGCCTAGAAAGGCCAACAGCCCCTTTTTGAGCCTGGTAACATGGATCCCATTCACCTAAAAATGGAAAAGCCAGGTATTCTGGCACTTAATATTACATACTTAAGCAAGTTTGTGGGGGAAAGCAAACTATCCGACCCACACCTTGAGATCTGCACGTTATTACTATGTTTGTCGAAACAGCTCTGAAAAAGACTCTGACTTGAGTTTCGTATGGACGCCTAGAACTAATTCTCAAGTCTTTATATGGAGATAAAATCTTGCAGCTCATCTTAGCTACTCAGTTTAATCTGCATCTGCAGTTTTCAGGTTATTCTGGGCACTGCTCAGTGTCCCTTAGTCTCAACAATCATTCTTCTAGGTTTGAAGCTGTTAAAAGCCTGATAAGCATTGCTCTGATCTCTGTTCCTCTAGTAACTTCAATAATAAATCATATTTATATAAAATATTCTTTCCTTCTAGGTGCAAATCCTGTACTGGCAGACATTATACAAGTGTAACTTCTAATCACCTTTGAACTAGAGTCAAAGAGTAAGATTTGTGGAGTTTATCACAGGTGGCTTCCAAAGGACAAAGTTGAAAGCCGTACAGCAGATAGTGAGAGCTTTCTGTTCTGCAGAACTGACGCAACAAATGTGGGGACTACTACACTTACAAAGACAAACAACGCTAATGAAAAAAGTAAATGGTATAGAGTCAGTGCATAGCATAAAAGCTCTAAAAAACCCCAAACAAACAAACACCCCCCAAACATCCCTCTGAAGTTATACTTAAGGGTAGAAGGGACCATGTGATGGAAGCCTCCACAAGACAGGCATAGAGCATACATGGTACGTTGCCCACTCACATAAAGCATCTCGCTACTTTTCCCCTTTTTCTATCATTCCTTTTTCCACATGACTTGAGTGAAGAGAACAAAGTGTTTTTCCTTTGATCTTGACTCACCACTACGGGGAAGGGAATTAAGAAAGTGCTTTAATCGTTTCCTACCTCTATGCTATCTACACTTTATTCTCAGAACCCCTTAACTGTTGCATCAAATTCAGTCTTGAAATTGTCAGCTACTTGACTGCACTCATGGTCTCAGCCCTACCCACAGCTCTGAAATGGTTTCAGGGTAAGGATGGAACCCAGAGGTCAAATGTAATAATTACAGACCTTTGTCTTTATAAAGCAGTAGTATTTTCAGTATGTAATACTGTGCTAACAGCATACTACTCTCTCGTACTATTTCTCTAGTGGTACACTGATTGGAATACCTTTTAGAAAGCTTTGTTCTGATGAAGTTACCACACACTGATGTTTATGTCGCACCGAGCCCCCGAGATTTACCCAGGCTAACTATTAATTGACAGCACAGTTCAACCTCACAGGAAGTTTCTTCTAACAAACACGAAACTATCAAAGACACCACCAGCTCCACTCTTGGCAACAAACGTTGGTTTTCACCTTGTATAAAAATAACAACCCTGCTTGTATATACCTGAAACAATGTAATCAACCCAATCCCTAGTTGGGCTACCAGGACCCACCACACTGTCTTTATAAACCCTGTTAATCAGCTCCTCTGAAACAGCTGGCTTCTGACTAGCAGCCTGCTTCTCTAGCTTTGCATAACGACTACAGCATCAGCCATGAAAGCCCATACAGCAAATACACTATAGCAGTGAATCACTCAAGCTCAACGCAAGAAACCTTCAGAATATTCCATTTTAGGGGAAAAAACCAAGTATGTAATTAATCAACAAAATTATAATGGCCTCCAAAGGCAATTTGAAATGTGAAATTAGTTAAAACATGCAAAACAGTAACGTTTACTCAGCTACTCAGTATAAAAGTTTGTTCTGGCCGTTTTTAACAACTTCAATAAGACATTTGAACTTTTGCTTGACCTTCAAAAAATAAGGCACATTAAATCACCGCATTCCTCTGAAGGCAAGGAAATACAGTTGGAGACTACTGACATGAACTAAAAATGATTCTCAGCTGTAGAGAAGCAGAAGCAGATAGGATACTGAAGTAGCAAGTGGACTGAAGAATCAGAATGAAGTATCAAACTTGTTGAGAAGGGGGAAGCCTGAGGAGCTTGCCCACTGCGTCCATTTGTACTGAAAGAACATTCTACTTCATCCCTTGCCAGACATACATTTCTGTAAGACAGGAAGTTCAGCACTTCAGAACACAGAAGTCTGTCACTGCTCTTGCGTTCAGATGAAAATCCCCCAAATCAACACACTCCTGAACTAGAACTTTGCAAAAGTCTGCTTTCTGTTCCAGAAAAAAAAAAGGGTACATATGGCATTTCATACACTAAAATAAGCTCACATGTCACTTCCATTCCAAAAATATTTCTAGGACTTCCTGGTCTACGATTTGGCTTATGAGATATGACAATTCTCTTCCTGCCAAAACGACAGATTCCAGCAGTGTTTCAGATTCAGTTAATAGGCATTAATTAAAGCCTGTAAGAACAACATTGGATACAGAGCTTCTGAGGTACAGTCACCTGCAATTATGATTCATGCTTTAAAGGTAGAAAGGCTAAGGTAATACACCTGTGTTATAGAAAACATCATAGGCATCGAGAGAGTAGTCTACAAAGCCACATTTATTTGCACATGTACAGAACAGAGCGACAGATGTTATTGTTTTCCATACAAAATTATATAAAAACAGAATTCACCTTCATAGATAACACCATACCACTTTAAGTTGTATTAAATACATTCAGAAAGCATTCTTGCACGCACACAACATTAGTATTAGGTAGTCCCAGGTAACTCCAACACTGCTATTTAATTATCCCTAGTGGTATGAAGGGATCAAAGATTAGTCTGCTACTAAAATAAAAAGAATCCTGGTAGAGAAGCAAGCTGAAGTCTTTCTCCACTGGCCATCAAAACAAGGAACATCATTGAACAGATTAACTGTCTCCAGAACACAGATGTTAATACTACCAAAGCACCCGCAGAAGGCAGGTAAGAGTGGTATTCCAGACTGACTTGAACTGTCTTGGCCAGTGTTAACATTCCTATTTAATCATTGCTTGCCTAGGGATAGGAAAAAGTTTTATAAAACTGGAAGATAGAATTGAGTAAGAGCTTGTGATTACAGAAGAAAACAAGGAATTATAGATTCAAATCAATTACTTTCCCTTCCTACCCAGCACTGGAGACTACTCCCTTTTCTGGGTCTTAAGATTCCCATTCTTACAAGGAATAGAGAGGAAAAGCAAAATTTCACATTTCCTGCAACACTGCCTCCCTACATATGATCTATAAGAGGAATTTAATTGTCAACAGGACATCTCAAACAATTTATTTAAAATGCACATTTATTTCTAAAAAAAAATACGTATGATACAGAAGAAGTGATCACGCCTACTTAAAGGTTTACCTATTAAAATATACAGAGGATCTTAATGAGTACAGGGTATTTAAAAAAAGATGCAAAGGAGTGTTAATCTTTTATTTTTACATTTTCAGGAACTTCACATAATTTTGGTAAGTAACCTTTTACAAAATTATGTAAAAAGTACAAGAACGCCTGGTAAACAGTCTGCATTTTTCCAAAAGATTTTTTACAGCATGCAATTCTTAAGGCAGCCTTCTCCTCCTTACAAGGAATCCTTTCACTCAAATAATCTTCTGCTGCAAAGATTAGGCTAAAGAAGCTTGGTCTCTTCTGTTAACGCCTTTTGTCTTTCCTGTCTGATTTACGGTCTCTTTCACTCCGTGAAGTTCTCTTGCCTGACCGACTACTTTCTGATATAGACCTCTTTCTGTCAGATCTTGAACTTTTATCCTTTGAGCTTTTGGCATCTCTACTCCCACCTTTTGAGGACTTGTGACTTCTATCTACTCCTGAAGCATCCCTTCGCTTCCTGTCTGTGCTCCTTCTGCGTTTTCTATCTCTGTTATGCCCTCTTCCTCGGCTTCGACTTCTACTTTCACTACTGCTAGAGCTACTGCTACTACTGTCCCTGCTAGTAGTTCCACTTGTAGTGCTGCTGGTGGTGGAACTACTCCGACTGCTACTGCTGCCAGTGCTGGAACTACTTCCGCTACTAGTACTGCTTGAAGTACTACTGCTACTACTGCTGCTGCTACTATGGCTATGACTCTTACCAGTTTTGTTCCCTGCCCTACCCCTGCTTCTACTCCTAGTCTTACTCTTAGTTTCTGCACTTGGTGTCTGACTCTGCTCAGTCTGTGCCTCAACCACCTTTACAGACACCACAGCATTTTCATCCTTGTCTGTCTGGGGCTCTGTATCCTGAGTGGACTGAGACAACTGAGGTGACTGTGGCAGTGGCACAGACTGCAGCCGAGATAGAGCCTCAGCCGCAGGTTCTGGCTGAGCTTCAGGTGCCTTCTCCTGTTTTTCTTCAGGTTCAGCTTCAATGTCTGGTTTGATACCTTTCTCCTTCTCGGGAGAAGGAACACTGCACACTTTTTCTGGCTGAGCATTACACTCTGTTTCTGGTTCCACTTCTTTGCCATTTTCATTTTCTATAGGGTCTACGCTATCTGCCTCATTCATTTCAGCCACATCCTGCTCATTATCCAGTGGCTGAACATTTTCACTTTCCTCTTTTACAGCTGTGACCTCTTCATGCTGACCATCCTGTTGCTTGTCATTCTCCCTCACCTCGGTAGTCTCTTCTACTTTAATCTCCATTTCATGTTTCTGTTCATCCTCTTCCTGTTCTTTCTCTGCATCACTATGCCCTGAACCTGTTTTTCCCTTTTCCTCCCCTACCTCCTCCATTTCTACATCATTGTGCTGATTACCTGTCTCCATCTCTTCCACCTGCTGAGCCACCTTACCCTCTTCCTGCTCCTTGTTCTGTTCTTCCTTCTTTTCTTCATTCTGTTCTTCCTTCTGTTCTTTTTCCTTCACAGATTGTCTTCTGGGCCTGGCCTCCATTTTGTTAATCTGCTCTGCAAATTCATTTCGCCTGCTTTCAAAGAGTGCTGGGGAATAAATGCATAAATAATAGTTTCAGATAATCTACAGACACTGAAGTCTATTTTCCCCTTAACTATGAACTAATAAGTTATCAAACTGTTTTAACTTATAAATACTGCATCCTTATTCATTCTGAAGTAGCAAGCCATTCATGCGTAATGGAAAAGACTGCTAGTTACCTTAAGAAAACAAAGCAAAGGGGATAGTCAGCTCAGCTGAGTATCAGAACAGTAAAGCCCTAAATCTAAGCTAACAAAAAGAGGTTTTGACTTCATCAAAATCAATCCAACCAACAGTATATCAATATAATACCTTAATTTCCTGGTATTTATATATTAACAAGGTTATACTACCTAAGGTAAACAAAAGACAGTAAGGATCAGCAAAAAGCTCGTTAGGTATTAAGAAAGCTTAAATAACATAAGCTATTCAGACAGGTGAGCTAGTTTCTCTTATCCCCCAACCCCACACAATGTAGAAGAGTTCCTTAAGAAAAAAAACCCAACACATTCTCATTTCAATAAAGAAAGAACAGTAGGTCTACCATCAACCGGAGTATTTTACATTGTTTTCCAAAAGAAAAATATAGTCATCCTGCGAAACAGAAATGAACACACATTAAGGTGAAAAAAAAGAAGTCATCATAAAGTTCTAGTGCTGTGCTTAAGAAAATGCTTCTCAAATCCCTTGTAAAAACCTGCATTTCCTTGGGTCTTCAATCCATAGAATCTGCCTTTTCAAAAACTAAGCTGCTGCACTGGCATACGTCTGGTAACTAAAGCTAATGTTAAGGACTATGTTTTAAACACATACCTCAAATTATGTATAGACCTCTTTTGACTTCTTGTAAGAGAACCAAAGCACATCCAACATAAAAATAAGTCACTGAAAGAGTAATGTTCACTTATGATGAACACCCATGCAAGAACATACATTTTGTTCTAACCATGAAAATCATGTATTTAAGCAAAGACACTTAAAAAGAAATCTGTACAGCAAACAAAGGGAGGCAAGAACAAGGGCTCTAGTATCAAAAAGACCACTTACCATTCATCTTTTTCTGTGACTCTTCCATCAGCTTCTGCGTAGCAGGACACATTCTGCCAGGTATGTAGAATAAGTGGGGTTTCGTCTTTGTTCTTATGTATTTAATTATTTTAGCATTATGTTCATTCCATTCTTCTTGCTGAGTAATGAAAGAAAATAACCCTAAGATACAGCAGAATAGTTTAAACAAGAAAAAGATGAAGAGCAAAATTAAAACTCACCAACTGAGCAAGCTCAACCTTTTGCTCCAGTAACCGCAGCTCCGTCTGTTTAGCACGTCTTTCCTCAAACAGTTCTCGCCTTTCATTTTCAACTTGCTTTCTTTCTTCCTCTGCCTGCACTTCAAGTTTTTGTTCAATTTCTTGTCGTCTCTTTTGCTAAAATAAATAAAGATTTATCTTAAATATTTCTTTCTAAATCAAGAAAGTGTTCTAGTTTGGTTCACTTAAATTTTTGAATTATTTATACCATTAAAGACAATCCTAAGAACACACTAAGAAATATTTCCTAGATTACAGGTAATAGAAGAGAGTCATTGCTGGCTGGCACCTAATTTTTTGTGGTTGAACTATAAAATTGTGGGCCCCTGTGGATTTCTACCTGCTTTTCTGTCATTCAGTTTTGATTTTAATTTTCAAGACAAGCTTCAACAAGTTTTTTCCCCAACAGCATAAAAAAAAATAAATTTCTGTTATTCCACTGAGGAAAACAAAGTCAACTCCCCCAGAAACAAATGAAGGACTGCAGACTGGTGTTTGTGACCAACAAAATTTACATTGTGAATACTTCCAGTATATTCATTGCTAATTAGATATATTACTACAATCCAGGAATGTCCTGTTTCTATGTCCTAGACAGCCATATGCTCAGATTGTACAACAGCTGTCTAATAAAAAAAAAAGTACATTTTAGTGCCTGGACAACAAAATAGCTGCGTCATAAAACTCTTCAGGCCTCTACTTTGATTTATAGCAAGTTCTTAAGTAAGAAAAGAACAATGCCTACACAAATTTTCAGAAAAATGCTGCAAAGAGCAGTAACTCCTCGAAGTCTCTTGATGCAAACACATACTACTACAGATTAGACAAGGACTCCATGTTACTAAAGCATCCTAATCAATAGTTTCTTGTTCTAAAGGCAGCCAGGCAGCAAAGAACTTTGGTCCTTTCTCATGACCTACATGAGAAGTTAAACAGCAGAATACCTAAATACAGGATCTGAAAGTAATCAATATCAACACTGCAAGCCAGCTATGCTAACACTACACAGAAAAGATTTTAAGTTTAAAGACTTGGTTTCTGTTTCCACCAGACTGCTGAAAGTAGAACTTTCAAACAGTGTTTTTGAGCTAAAGGTTATTAGCATTAACTGAATTACCCATTTAGGGCAACAGTAAACAAAGAGCATACCCCGCACAATTTAAAAGGAGTACTAGGAATAAAGTTACCACCATCCTATATATAAGTTTTTTGAAGTTACCACTAAGCTATGCAAAGCCTTCACTTCAGTACAACCACATCTCCTCTTAAAAACAGGAATTCTTGTTATCTATACAGGGAGGGAAAAGCCATTCGTAGTCAGACAGCACAATACAACCACACATTTCTGTATACTTGGTTATAATTTTAAAAATCTGGAACGCATCAGGGTGGGCACTGCTTTAGCAACACTGAATCACTATTATTTACGGAAGTAACCTATGACCTGCTGAATAGTTATCTGATTAAATTCCATTTACTTTGAAATGATCCCCAAATAATGTAAACAAGAAAAAAGGATCTATTTTGTATTTTATATGTTTTAAAAATGTATAGCAATAAAAAAAAGCCCACAACCAACAAAACATCGCCTTTTCACTTCTGCAATGGTCATAAACAGTGCTTTAGAGTCATGGAACTGTTGGGAGTCCCCTTCCTGCCTCCCATTCCAATTCCACTAAACCAAACGAAACAAAAACCTACATGCACTCTTACTAATCCATTGCACCTGCAACCTACACTGTGGAGAATTTTTATTCCTATTTGAATCAGCTTAACCACACAGCTTTACTTTATTGTTTACAGTCTGATAAAACCAAAATAAGTACCCTCTCAGTAGCAACCGTGGACTCCTGTTTAAATTTCTGAAGAGTGCCCATCAACAAGCCAAATATACGTCGATTCCTGGATAAAAACAAAAAGAAGTTTAAGATTCAGTTCAAGTACCAAGATTTTTATTTGCATAAACCATCAGAGAAACCTTCCACCTCAGTGTTTATTTTTAAAGGCTCGAGTATTGCTAAAGGCCATAGCGATAGAACACGTATTGGCTGTGCCAACAGTAGTCAAAGATATAATTTACACGTATCATATCATATTTTCCTGAAGAGCAAGACACAGCTCTTATCCGTAACACAGCACAGTTAGCATGGGAAAAATTGGAAGCCTGTGCATTTTACATCTGGAAATAATGACACTAAGGAAATACTAAAAAAAACCCCAAAAAACCCAAACATCCAAAAGCAGAAAGTACTGAAGAAAAAGTTGAGTCAATACAGTGTGAGCTGTCAATAAAGCAGTGAACTGGAAGGTCATTGGGCTTTCTGAAAAACGTACCCCCCCACCCACCCAGAGGATTAAGGAGAAATGGAACCACAGGGGACTGAAAGCTCATCTGTCACAGTTTGCCTGACGGTATCTTCTACAATGAGATGCTGCACGGTGGGATGAAACCAGAACTGCTCTCATCCAATTAAGCATCGTTTTGAGAAATCCTAAATAAAGTCAAATTCTTCAAGTAATTCCCTTCTTCTGAACAAGAACTAATTTATTGAATTTCACTTTTTCTTTCTTTCCATTTTATCCTAAATCAAGGCTTTACAGCAAAAGGCAGACTCCCTTATTCGCCTTGAACTTTCACCCAATTAAGAGAAAAAGGAAACACTACTCTGTTAACTCGGTACCACTACACTATGGTGACACAAACCTGACATGGAAAGGTAAAGGTACTTGTATATTAAGGAACAGAAGCAGGAATAAACGAAGAATTGGGAGCTAGAGATTATTCAAAGTGTATTTGTATACGAATGACATCCCAGAAGACAGTGAGCAAGGGTTCAATAGATGCTGTCCTCTTAAAATAGTCTCGTTCCACCACCAGTCATACAGAGATCAATACTAGTTTTCTCACCTCATCTCCCCAGAAGACTACTGATGGAAAACAGTGTAACTACAATTCTGAGGAAACAAACTTTTAGTGCCTTAAGTCCACTAAGAATTTTGGAAGTCTTTCTGTGAGGAAAGCAGTGGGAAACTGGTGATGGAAGCAACAGTAGTCTTGTAACTGTAAAAGAAGCGAGTGAAGTGCCTTTTCTGTGCTAACTGATCTGCGGTCCTTATCAGAGAAGCTCTCTATAGTTCCTTATCCCAGCTCTCATTCTTCTATTTATTTGATGTATGGGTTATTAGTGCACCAGGTGAGCTGCAGGCTGAAGTGGATGGAGTCCAAGAGGTTGGACAGAGTTGCAAATTTGCATTTCCAATACCTCTTCCCCATAGAACTGCATTTCAGCAAGAATTTCTATGGGCTACCCTGACACAAATAGAATACAGGAAAAAGGAAATATACACAGGTCATCTCTGAAAAGAAGCCGCCAAAAGAAAGGTCAGATTGTACACACATTAACAAGTCTGAATGTAATAAGAGAAAAGAACCACATGATGGAACTAAAATTTAATGTTTAAAAAAAACAAAAGGGGGGGAAGCAGGAAACTCACACCCAAAAGCCTCCTTCAACCAATAAAATAAATGAAGTGCCAAGACAGTTGTAATGGTCCAAAATGTTCAGTAACCAGAGAAGCTATATATATTTCTGTCTTACTCAAAGACGATCAATTACAACAGCACTAGCAAACCTGTTCCTGTAGGTGGCCTGAGAAGTAGAACCCGTCAGTTTACAGCAGTAACACTGCATTTTTCACATCATGTTAAGTGTTTTGAGAGTATTTTTAGAAATCTATTTTATACCATTACGGTACTTCTTCGGCATCACCTTTGACACGTGATAGCATGCGTATAATGCTTTTTAAATCTAAAGCTACTTCCTATACTGGCACTCAGAAGTACCACATTAGTGCTTAAAAGACACTTCTGCATACCTTTGTTTTCCTTTCTCGTCCATATTTTGATCTTGTATAAGGTCTCGACGTGTTCGCTCTTTGGAGGTAGCAACAACAGAAGATGGCAACGCTGGCTGCAACAAATTAAAACAAACTACTTTGTTCATGTTCCAGATAAGGAAGTTTCCTCCTGCACAGCTCCATTTATCATGTATTACCTTTTTAATATCATCATCCTCTGCGTCGCTTTCTTGGCGTGATTCTCTTCTTGTCCGACGTTCGCCACCCAGCCTGAGGAAAGCATTAGAGGTCACTAGAGAACATATATTTAGGACATCATCTGTTCTAACACGGGAAAAATACAAGTCAGCATATCTAGTGCAGAAGAATCCACAATTCTAGCTGTTGAACAACTCCCCACTGTTCCAATGACCAGTAAGTAGTGTTTTACAGACAGAACCTACTGTTAGTAAAAAAACAACAACAAAAATCAGTGAGAAAAGACAGTTTTAAGATTTAATACCACTTGCATAGTAAAGAGCCCACATTACTACCACATTTGAATTTTTGGAATATCTTTGGAATTTAATTCTTGCTTTTAATGTTTGAATTCTCTTTTTCCAAATCTCTGAAATGGCTACTGGTATAGAGGATCACTAGACAGATTTTAATGCATCATGATATAAAGGGTGGTATGATTTTTCAAATGGGAACTGCTATTTAAGTTACCTAGCCAAATACCTAGAAAACAGGTGAGGAGGGGCAGAGAACTTCAGACCTGAGAACTTGGATGAACTGAGGCTTTAAACTACTAAGCAGGGAATTAAATTTTTCTTCAGCTTTCACTCTCAGCTTTGTGGCACAGCACTTTACTCCTGGCAAAGCTGTTTCACAGTCTTAATTTTGCATTAACTCAAAAATTCAAAAGCAAGCCTTGCTTTAGTTGAGAACTACCATTGCACCTAAGTGACCACAGAGTGAAGCTCACTATAGTCAGTCACATCTGACAGACCTGCATCCAGATGTGGAAGCTCAAAATCAGAGTCTATTGTCACGCTATACAAATTTGATTTATTGAACAGGAGATCTCAGTCATAATTCAATTTGTGTCTACTGTAAAACAAATCTGGGCTACTAAGCAGATTATAATACAGCAGACTGTACACCAACAGAAAATGCCAAGAATCTTTGTACTGCTGTATCTTTACATTATTGCTACAATCTTTATATTACTGCTACAATCTTTATATTACTATAAGGTACAAAAAAAATTTCACCACAGTCAATTGCCACCATCCAAATATATTTCTAAGAAGCCTTGAATACGTAATCTCTGAAGAAGACTGTGAAAATCATCAGATATTAACAGTTATTGAACCTAAGTATTTTAAATTTACCATTATAAATTCTCACTCTGATAAAGCAAGTTGTCTGCAGCAGTTTTTGCACCTACCTACTGGCTGCCCCTTCAAGATCCCTCTGTTTGGCTGGGGGTCCTCCTCCACTATCCGAGAATCCACGCCTAAAAAGAAAACACTTGTGATCTCAGAACAAGTTAGGCTAACCCCAGGTCTACCTTAAGCCTGCACAATCAAACTGAATTTTGGCTTTGTAGTCACAGTGTAACAATAAATGTTACTCAGCCCTATCTTCATTTACTGTAACTACTGCAATAAAGCATTTAAATGTACTGCTTATGGAACAATTAACCTAAACATGAATTTCTGTACTTATTTAATTAAGCAGCTGCACTAAACCAAGGAGCCCCATTATGTTCACATTTGCAATAATTTTCAATATGTATTAAACCTTAGCCAGCAGTTAAATACTGAGATTCAACAAAAAATCCACCACATACTCCATTAAGAACCACTGAACAAAAATTGGCCTTTTCATTCTACGGGGCAGGGGGGAGGGGGGCGATGACATGATGACTCACAATGAAGCACTGGTGGCTTTAGTTACATGTGCTTGAAAATTTCCGTCGACTTTGACTCTTTCTATTCTTCCTGGAATAGGTACCAGTGTCTTAGTTACTGAGAGACCGATTTTGAACAATTTCAAAGAGACAAGGGCCTAGGCACCACATTACACCTCCCTTAACTTTGATGCTTCCCCCTTGTTTTTCAGGCACATAGTTGACAGAGTTAGGGAAAACCACCGGTTTAAATTTGTTATAACTCAGAATAAGAAAATCCTTTAAATTTGAGACGGTGACATAAAACCCCAAGTGCCCTGTAGCTCAGCTTCAGCGCAGACTTACTGGAACAGCAGTACAATAAGCAGCGGGATCAGCCAGGGCACACAACCCCCGCAGCGGAAGGAGCGCAGCCCGATGCTGGGGCAAAGGGTGGGAGAAGCCCCGCTGTCCCGCAGCCCCTTACCTCAGCAGTAAGCTCCCGCGCCCTCTACCTCCACCAGGGCCTGTGATGGCTAACAGTCTGTTTTGAGGGGGCCTGCAAGAGACAGCGGGCGCTATTAGAGGTGCCTGCCCCACCCCCGCCGTTGCAGGAAGCCCGGCCGGAGGTACCCGCTGCCACGACCATCCCCTCCCCCACCCCACGGCCCTGCCCCCCCCCCCCCCCCCAGCGCTGCGCCAGGGCAGCGGGGACGGCCCGGCGAAGGGCGCGGCGGCCTGCAGACAGCTCCCCGCCGCCCGCCCCTCGGCCCCACCACGCAGCACCCCCCCTCACACCGGGACAACAGCGCGGGGCGCGCCACCCCCCCCCCGCCCCGGCCCTTCCTCATCCCCCCCCCTCGTCCCCCCGGTGGCCCGCTGCTCCCGCCGGCGGCCCCCCCCCGACTCACCTCACATCGTTGGGGTCCCGCCCGGTGAGCTTGCGGATGTTCTCGTCCACGTGCTTGAGGCTCTCCTTGGCTTTCTCCAGCTGCTCCTGCAGCGCGCGCACCGCCACCGCCATCCCGCCTGCCGCGCGGCCTAGCCGGGGCCCAGCGCAAGGCACTGCTGGGTAACGAGGAGCGGGAGGGGGAGAGGCCCCGCCCACGCGTCCCGCCTGGCGGCACCGCGCTCCAGCAGCCGCGGGCCGGCCCGGCACAACCAATGGCTCTTCAACAGCCCCCTCCGACCGCCAATAATCGGGCAAAAGAGGAAAGGGCACGCCCCACGGGAAAGGACCGCCGAAGCCGTTGACCAATCACAGAGCCCAAAGGCAGATTGGCATCCCGAAAGACCAATTAGCGGAAGGCTCCCCTGCCGACTCCACGAATCACCAAAGGGGCCTCCGGAGTGACAATCACTCCGAGCTAACGAGATCTCATGCGCCTTTTTCCCGCAGCCCAATCAGAAAGCCACTTCGAGGACGTTTATCCCCGCCCACCCGGAACGCGTCCTACTTTCCGGCTTTCTGCGGGGCTGATGAGCCCGCACGCAGTCGGCTCAGGCAGGGGCCAATCACCGCTTCACTCTAGAGGCCGCCGTGTCCGGCGATCCAATAGGCGGGGATGTTGTTGAGGGCCGGCGCTCTGCGCCGTGGCGTGCAGGCCGTGGCCGGGCGGTGGCCCCGCTGGGTCTCTGCCCTCCCGCCAGTTACCCGGTGTCGCGGCGGTTCGGGCCTCGCCATTTAGCGGCTGCTAAAACTCCGTTAGCGGCCGTTATTCTTGACGCCTGGGGGTGGTGAGGACGCCAACTGCGCAGGTCCCCCGCAGGCAGCCGGGGCCGTTCCTGCGCACAGGCTGGGCTGGGCCCGCGGGCGCCGCCGCTTGAGGGCGGCGGGACATGGCAGGCGGCGGGACGAGTCACGTTCTGGAAGCCGCAAAACCCACCGCTCCTCCGCAGTGTCCCCAGCGAGGCGGGCCGGGGGTGTAGCCTAGAATACCGTATTATTGCTTTACTAACCTTTTGTTAGGAGATCTAATAGGCCAACATAATTTTTGGGAGTGTGCAGCTGTGGCCTCCTATGGTGACAAAAACAAAAGGAAGCCCGAAGGTAGGCAAGTGATAAATAGGAGAGTCGAGGCCTGTTCTTAAGAGATAACAAGGCTACAAATCAGGACTAACCGGCCCAAGGCTGCACGGCTCCCTAGAAGCCTCCCGTGGGCATGTGTTGGTCCTGAGGCCAGCTAGAGGACATGGTGATGGAAGGCATTGGATCGCTGGTGGAGACCCCCAGAAGACCCACCGGCTTATTTCACGGCATGTGCATAGGGTGTATTAGCATATGGTAGTGTATGTACGAGGACCCCAGGAAAGACCCTGAATATGTAAATGGTTTCTTAGGACCCTGATGAGGCTGTGTAACTCGAACACTATGTAACCGATGTGATGGCGGGTGATGGGCGCGCTCATCTTTCTTTGCGTGTGCGCCAAAGTGAGGAACGCCCGCTTTCCAGACCTCCAAGAGGAGTCCTGGGGAGCTTCCCTGCCGGCTGTCACCGTACGGGGGGCAGCCCCCCAGCTCCGGCCACCCTCGGGACACTGGCTTTGTGCATCCCTGCGGCGGCGAGACTGGGAACGCGGAAGGCCCTTTGCCGGCCCGGGGAGGCTTCGGCCGGTGGGGGAGCGGCGAGCGCCGGGGAGCACGTGCCGTGCCGTGTCGTGCCGTGTCGTGCCGCCCCGCTCCGCCCCGGCCGGCAGCGCCAGTGGGTGACGGCCCAGCCCGCCGGAAGGGGCGGCGCGGCGGGTCCCGGCGGTCGCTGCCGGTTGCGGCGGCGCCGGGCAGGGAGCCCCGCTGCGGAGCGGAGATGGCGGACGAGGCGCTGTTCCTGCTGCTGCACAACGAGATGGTGGCGGGGCTGTACCGCGCCGCCGAGCAGGGCGAAGGGGTGAGCGGGGCCGGGGCCGCCCTGGGGGCCGCCCGGCAGCGGCCGGGGCTGACACCGCGCCTTGTGTGTCTTGCAGGAGAACGGCCGCTGCACCACCAAGCTGGAGAGCATGGGCTTCCGCGTCGGGCAGGGGCTCATCGAGAGGTGAGGGCCCGCGGACGGGGGTTTGCTCGTCCGCGGGGGGTTTCCCGAGGGGCTGCCCGGGGCCCCCCGCCCCCTCCTGCCCGGGCCGGCAGCGGGGAGCACTGTGCTGCGGGCGCGCCCCTCCGGCCTGCTGGCGGCTCTTGCGGGGCGCTGGGTTTGAAACCCCGGGCCGGGTTGGAGCCTGTTTGCCCGGGGGTTGCCGCCCCGACCGCGGGGCCGTGGTATGCGGCTGCATTTCAACCCCTTTTTAACTCCGCTTTTTATATACATGCTTTGGCATGCTTCCTGCTTCTGATACTTTTCATTATTTCCTTCTTAAACGTAATTTTATGATTGGCCACTCATCTTTCGTCTGTCTGAAGCACTCGCACTCGGAACCGGGGCCCCGAGCCCGTTACCCCCGCGTTCCCCCGGCGCTCGGTGGGGCGCACGGTGACCGGCTGCACCGCCGGGGTCCTGCGGCAGCGCTGGGGCTGCTGAGCTCGGGCTGGCGTGGGGCAGAGCTGGGCTTCGCTGCCGGAGAAAATACCCTCAGGGAGGATAAAAGGAGAGGATTCTGAAATAAGGGAGAGAACGAGCTCTCTTCTTGAGAAGCAGGAACAGGTTTTACATGTTTGTTCCTCTGTGTCAGAGCTTTTTTTGCATGTTTGAAGGACTCCTTCCAAGCAGTAGCGTGGGTGTGAGCTTATTGTTCATCCTCTAGACATGTATTTGAAGATAAAACTGGAGTGCCTTGCATCTTTCTGTTCTTCGGCTGTCCTTAATAATCACATAATTAAAAGTGTTTATTTATTTTGCTGTCATGTTACCGGTATTAAGATAACACTGTGTTTCTCTGAAATAAAAATACTTGATGAATGCAGAATGATGCTAGAATGAGGCTGTACAATGGTTGGAAAACTAATTTCTGTTAACAGCCCCAAAAATAATGCTGCATAGCAGTACCTTTTTTTTTTCTTCTTTCTTTCTCTGATTGGTCAAGCTGTGGGTACCTCTGTTATTGATACATTTCTCACTTATCTTGTAGGTTTACAAAAGATACTGCCAGGTTCAAGGATGAATTAGATATTATGAAGTTCATTTGCAAAGATTTTTGGACAACTGTATTCAAAAAACAAATAGATAACCTAAGGACTAATCATCAGGTACAAATGTTGTAGAATAAGATATAACTTAGAAAATAAGTAACAGTTTTGAGTTACTAGTGCATTTTTGGGGGCTTTTTTGGGTCTAGAATAATTCTACCTGGTAGGAAGCCCAAAATGTTCTGTAGTTGTTCTGTTTAAAAAGCAGGTTTTTAAAGTTCATGTTAGCATGTAGCTTAACAATACAATTTAGTAATTGCTTGTGATGTCTGTATCGCTGCTCTGCTTGAAAAGACTAAATGCTTTGAATTCATGTGTGCTGTTGCAGTTACAAACTGACAGGACAGTAACAGTTACAGTTGATTAACGCTTAAACAGGAACCTTTTTATGTATCTCCCAATAAATTTTAGTAGAAAGCTAGTGTAAGAAGGTGATATTGCTGTCTTAACATCTATTTAAATAGAATGGCTGCCTTGAAGTAATGTTTTTATTTTGAAGAATATTTACAGTTTTCAGCAGTTGAGACACTTAGTTGCACAATACTGAACATACTTGTATAAGAAACAACTGAAAAACTTAACCAGATTTGCATGTTGGTGACACTGCCTTGCATCTGTGTCCTTTCTTAAATTGACAGCCACAGTTCTCAAAGCAAGATCAAAGTACTTGAAGGAGCCATTTTACTTGGGTAAAAAATCTTTTTCTTTTTGAATGACTTTGGGTTTGTATGGCCATTTTCCTGTTGTATCAAAGTAGGAACAAGATAATTTGTACAAGCATTGTGACAAATAAAATAGGTTTTATTTTTCAGTGAGCTGATTATCAAGTAATAACTTTAACAGAGAATAATTGCCTTAGAAATCTGGTTTTGAATTCAAAGAAAGCTGCAGTACTGAGCTTAGGTCTCAATTGTATATGCAGCCTTAATTTAATGCTAGGGGTTATAAAATGCTGAAGTAGCCCAGTCATTAGCAAAGAAATTTAAATTACAGGTGTAGATTAAGCTATACTGTATTCATAGTTAATTTATTAAAATGCATATTGTGGCACAAACTTGTAGTGTAGAAAACAAGAGACTCTTAATTTGATCATCTGCTGGGCGTTGTTGCTTGTAATGCTATTAAAGAAGGTAATTCTCACTGAATTTGAGAATAAGAATAGTGAATTACCAAATGAGATTTAAAATTTCAGTGTAAAAATCAGCATGTATTTGATTTATTAACAAAGACTTTCTAATACAGAATTATTGTTTCTGAGCACTGGAAAAACTCTTCCAAGAAGAATGTAAATAAACTTTTTTTTTTAGGATTAACTGATCATAATATTATTTAGGGGTTTAAACTCACAATTAAGTATCTTTTGTTTTGATGTTTTGTATAAGTAAATAATACGGTTTAAACTTAAATCACATATGTCTTCATATAAAATTTCATTTTTCAACCTAAGAACATTTATATTGCATCTACAAATTAAATCCCTTCACATAAAATGTTAATTACATGCTACTGCATATTCAACTAAAATTTTTGGTTTTTTTCAACAGGGTATATATGTCCTTCAAGACAATAAATTTCGTCTCTTGACACAAATGTCTGCAGGAAAGCAGTATTTAGAACATGCACCAAAGGTACCCTTCAGTTTTACCCTTGGGATCTACCAGTTCAGTTTGAATTATCTTGATCTATTATTGGTAACTTTGAATTTTGTAATTCAAAGGATACAAACTCTTCAAAAGGGCAGCTAAAGTTTGGTCTCCAAAAAATGTGCTTTTTAGAAATGGACCTTGTTTTGGAGCTGTGGGTTTGATATACGGTTCAGGAAATGGGCATAGTCATTGTGAAACTTGGCATTGTCATGTTTGAGTTACTGGATGGTAGGAGCTGGTTTGCCACTATCTGTCACTGTCACACAAACTTTTTTTCTCTTTGGAAAGCGTGTGCTTTCAGAAACTTTTAAAAATTTCCAAAACCTATTTGGAAGATGCTATTTGTTACCTAGGACAAGCTTCTGGGATTATATGAACATTCAGAAAGATATTCCACCAATTAAAAATAGTTTTGAGTGTAGATGCTGAGTTTAGGTAAGTAAAATCAGTGCCTCTGCAGAACCTCTGATATAGCACTTTGGTTCAGGGGGATGTGAGAAATGGGGCATTCAGTTCTATTTTATGGTTTCTTAATTTTCAGTCTTAGTCATCACAGTTGCAGGCTACAGTCCTTGGCTCTTTTTCTGATACTTGGTGAGATATTGATATTTTGCAACATAAATTCTAAATACCTGCAGGCCATTGTATTCTAAGATGCAGCCAGTGCAAGAATGCTGACTTGGACTGTTCCTCCTTTGTTGACTTTAATGCCAGTTGCTAATTTCAGCCAAGTCTTGGGAATAATTGTTTTAAGGATATGAAGTTCCTATAGGCTTAATGGAGATAGAAAAAAGTTACTGAAGATAGTGCCTCTAACAAGAGGAATCTATGTTGTGAGCTCCACTGTACCAAGTATCAGAGCTTTTGTCTGTTAGAGACATGACAAAGTCTCTCTGTGCGGTAACAAAACCACCATAGTTTTATATTATCCAAGTGCTAAATCTTGTTCTTGAGTACTTAGTTTCAACCTTTAGCAACAAGCTTCACCCTTGATGCTTATTTAAAGTGCAACTTTATTTTTAGTATTTAGCATTTACCTGTGGACTAATCAGAGGAGGCCTATCGAATTTGGGAATAAAGAGTATTGTAACAGCTGAAGTTTCATCAATGCCTGCATGTAAGTAGGTCTCAGAGTACTCAAATTATTAGCTCACCTGGTAACTTTTCTTACTGACTTCATCACTGTATGAGCATTTGTCAAGGTGGGATTAGTTTGAAGTTGCTGGGCCATAGGAGTCAATATGAACTTCAGGATATGGCTTGTCACTAAACGCTTTAGTGTTTAGAAAATACTGACGGGGGGAACCTCCATGACAACGAGTGGAAAGCAAAACTGAAAAGTTGTATTTACATTTGGAAGCATCAAATGCATAAGAACATATGTCCAGAAGGCTATTGGAACAAGTGAAGATAAAAACAACTAGACACATGCTCTTGCTTGACAGAAGTCATTAGGAAAGTTACTAAGTGAAGTCCATTGTAAAACCCAGGCTGCTTAAGGCGGATTTAAAAATTTCCACAGACGGCACACGTTTTAAATTTAGCAGACAAAACTGTTGTGATGTGGAACATGGATCAGCTTAAAGGAAAAAGAAAAAAAAGCTGTTCAGCTGGAGTTAAATGCTACGTTGAAATAATGGCTAGATGGTTCACAATTAAACGGCAAAATTGAAATGTTCCTTACTATTTCTTTTAATAAAATAATTACAAAAAAAAAATTACTTGGAAAAATAACTCTAATGGTGATACTTTAATCTGACTTTGCTTTTTCTTTGCAGGTAAATTTCAGGTGATGATACAGAAGATGTAGAGCACATTCTAATTTGGGTATCTACCTTAAAAATCCTTTGTGTGTGGATTCAGGGTCTTGGTTCAGCCTTGTATGTAGCTTGTAAATTATAGCAGTGTGCAGCATAATTCCAAAGTGTATAATAAATGTTAATCAAAATAATGCTATCCTTGTATCTTGGTATGAGATTTATTCTATACCAAGATATTAATGTTCATGTGGTAAAAACTATCTACTCAAAAAATTTTCAGCAAAATATTTCAATTACCAAAGCAGCACATATGGAAGACCAGAGGCACATTCTGAGAACTGAGTAAAAAGCCTGACCAAGACGAAATTGAAATAAGCAACTAACGTGTTTTGTGTCACCTAACAAGAATGCCAAATTGCTGCCTTTCCCTATTCACTCTGAACTGTGAAGCAGCAATTGATTGTGTTATTTTAAGGAACCCATTAACACCTGAGCCAACAGCTTTCCTTAAGTTTTCAGTGGAGGCTTAGTTCTTCTAGGAATGATATGGGGCAGTAGAAAAGAGAATTTATTTCTGCATAGTTAAACAGGTTTTCCTATCTCCCTAAGATTAGCAGCTGTTTTTTGTGTCAGAAGAATTTTACAGCTAAGGTCATCTGTACTGGCCAAAGAAGGAAATTTGTTTTAGCTTGTTTTGCATAAACTCAATATTAATGTCATTGTTTTTAATTGCTAGCTACAACTCACTTCTGTAATGAGTGTGTGCAGGAAGATGCTTAGGCCTGCAAGAAGCTATACAGACATCACCAAGACTCTTGAGGACATTGGGGTTTGCTAGATAATAGTTGTTACAAGATTTGCATAACAATATATATCTCGCCATAGGTAAGCATGAAAACATCTTGTTAAAACTTTTTAACAAATTTTGCTGTACAGACTTTTCTGTTGGCAGGTTCAGGCCTTACACTTACAAATGAATCACAATAGAAACTTACGGTGTTTATGCAGAAGTTTATAAGCACGCCTTGTGATAGCGATTCAGTTACTACTTTGAGACCAATAAATAACAGGCTAACCAGAAAAGCTAACATGCTAATACAGCACCTTTGATTGTTTTAACTGCCTTCTGTGTTGGGAGAAGTGTGTGTTGTCCAGTTGTGTGGTGAGCAAGAACAGTGGAAGCTGTTCTTCCCTGAGCTCCAGGGAAGGTCTGGAGTTTGTAATGGATCAAGCCTTTTCTAGGTAGCTGTTACAGGCAGGCAAGCTATAGATGACAAATGTGATAACCAGGGGGTTTATTATACTTGAGCTTAAGCTGTGACCAAATTCTGATTTTTTCAGGTGCTGTGAAAACTAGTTCAGATTAGTTGTAGTGGAATAACTTGAGTTCTAGAAGAGTGCTAGAGCAAACCTGAACTAGCAGAATGCTGCCCTACTGTTTATAGAACCGGCATCAGTTCAACTGATTGAAAGTGCTGTTCTTATACTGGTGGTTTATAGGAAGGCTGTGCTGGTTGTTAACCTTTGTAACTAATGCTTGAAATTGTAGGGCTAGAGAAACAGCTAACTAGTGTTATGCTTTTCATGGGTTCTTCAGCTGCCAACTCATCCTGCTTTCAACATGCTGTCATGGTTTAGTTACCAGCTGGTAACCAAGTACCACACAGACATGCTCTCACTCCCCACCCCCTCCACCCCGCCAAGGGATGGGGAAGAGAATCAGGGAGGAATCTAGAACTCAAGCATTGAGATAAGAACAACTAAATAATTAAAATAAAATATAAACAATAATTATAACAGTAATAATGAAAAGGAGGGAGAAGGGGAGAGGAATAAAATCCAAAAGGAAGGGAGAAAAGAAAGGAAGAGATGCATGTCCCATGTCTCCCTGGCAGGGCCTGAGAAACTGAAAAGTCCTTGACTTAGTATAAACGTTACCAAGCCACAACAAAAAACATCAGTGAGTTACCAACATGGTTCTCACACCAAAACATAGCACTGTGCCAGCTACCAAGAAGGAAATTAACTCTATACCAGCTGAAATCAGGATACATGCCGAAAATGTTGGTAGAGGGAGTAGAAATAATGTGCACTGTATGTCTAATAATGGACATTTCAATGTAACGTTATAGGCATCTGCAGTGTGGTAGACATTCAGTATCAACATATACAGAATCATTGGTATTTGCATCTCCATAAATAAATGCTAGTAATTAATGTAATTCATTTTGATTTTTCACTTGACAGTTACACTTTTGCATCTGGAAGGGTAGTTTCAGTCATTCAGGCATAGTAAAGGTTATCAATAACTGGTTGTGGTTAATGATTATTTTTAATGGTGAGGGGAGGGACTTACATTTTACGGTATATAGAAAGCAGATGTCAGTTAATATTGTGTATCAATTTGCTGCTATGAGCAGAATTCATAGTTTCTTTGACATGGATTTTTAACTGTTGAAGATAATTAGAACCAGAGGGAGTCATGTACGTACCAAGCAGATACTGATGCTCTTGGGGAAGGACTCTGTTAAATACATAAAAATAAGTGAGCCAACGTATTTGTCAAGATGCCATACAGAAAAACTTGTTCATTGTGTTTAATAAAAGCTTCTATTAAAAGCATTGAATACAGCTATGTAATTTTCGCTGATTTCTACAACTGTGTGCTAAAAAATAGTACTGCTACTCAGAAAGTAGTAGTGCTTTACTAAAATAATTGATTCAGTGACTTGCTGGCTATATTTGAACTGCTTAGCAGTGCTTAAGCTCAGGAACTAAAGCTTGAAAAAACACATTCAGTCCTAGGTTGTATAGATTTCTATAGTAAAGGCTGCTGTTAAATAGTACAAAGAATGAGAAAAGCCACCATGTTTAAGAACACTTTTTTAAATGGTTCAGTTTTATTAAAAAAAGCCCTCCATTAGGTGTGTGTTTAGGTAAAGAATAATTTGTAATGTAGCCTTAGATTTCACCTAATAGCAGTGTCCACAGGATTACTCAGATGGTAGAAATTTCCAAGATGCAGCTTAGAGACAGTAGCTTGAGAGATGATGCCAGACACTTCGTTGACCATTTTACAATGATGGTATCGGAGACATTGACAATTGCATGCTAAAGCTCAGCTAGTTACTCGCAGCTGTCCCAAATGCATTATCGTGAGGGTCTTCCGAAGGAGTTGTATAGTGCTTCAGGGCTGAACAGTGCAGCGTCCTGCTGTTAACTCTGACAATGCTGTTTGTACTATGGCAATGCAAATTACTTGATATTCTCAAAACAGTCTATGAAGGTTCATCAGCCAGGTCACGCTGATCGAAGTACCTAGTGGAGAGAAGTGGAAGACAGTACGAAACCTCCAATACAACATACTCCTTACTTTGCCCTGAGCTTTTAGACCCCTTGCTTTCCAGCTCTTCTTTTGCTGTTTATATCTATAATTACTGGTTTGCAGTTTAGGGGGCTCACATGAGGAAACAGGTAGGATAAACCTAAGAGTAAAGTAAGCTTAAGTCCTTTTAGCTAAGTGTATTTGTTACATAGGCCCAGGGTACTTTGACTTCCACTTTGAAAGCATCTAGGTTAGGACAAGAGTAATCACACATTTATTCTGGACATACTTGACTGTTTTACGTGTTTAAGTTGCATTACCTGCTAACTAAGCAGATTATCAAGTTCAGAGCTGATATTTGTTCTTCGTTTTTGTTCTCCTGAAAGAGAGGTATTAGAACAGTTCTTTTGTTACCTGTGTCAAATAGAAAAGCTGTTAGGTGCCATGGTATGTGCTTGTAGTGTTCCCTTCATTCTCGAGGAAACTTAGGACATGAAAAATTACCTACCAGGATTTCAAGAACTGAAAACTCACCCTAATAATTTGCTAAGTTCAGCAAGTCCTTTGCGCAGTCTTACCTCTAGTACTCTGACTTCTGAGCATCGTCTTGCCAGCTGTCGAATAAGGGAGTGAGCTTCAGGCAGCAAAGGTTTTTCAAGGCATGCTAGCAGTGCATAAAGCCACCTACCCTGTGTAGATTCAAATAAAGTTTTGTGAGATGTCCTTGAAGTTTCGTGCGGTTCTTGTTATATAGAGGAGGCCTACAGTGTAGGTCTCAAGACAAAACTGCATTTAAGTGCTACTGCCAGAATTGAAAGTTCAAAAGCCAAAGTAGACACTACACAGCAGAATTTTTGCCTCTAGATAAGCTTCTTGTGAACAGTACTCCTGGATTTCCTGATATTTCTTGGAATACTGGCTGAGACATAAATTAATACAGCTTACACTAGTCAAGTCCGAGGGGAAGGATTATTTTAGTAGTATCTGAAGATTATTACTTAGCTATTAATTTTTAACTTCACAAACTGGGGAAAAACATTCCTGAGGAGTGAATGTATCAAGTCAGATCTCTATGGAATTAACGCTGTTAATTTTAAGCTTTAATTTAATGCTGTTAATTTAAAGCTTTGATTTGCACCATTGTGAAAAGATGTGCTTTGCGTTTTACTTCACTGAATTTTACTGCATTCTTATGAGCGTAACTTCTGCTACCAGTCTAACTTCATAATTTAATTCCAGTGTCTAGTGGCTTGCATTATGGGAATAAACAAAAAGTCAATGTGCCATGCACATTCGCTGCAGCGTTATCTGTTAAAAAGAAAGCAGTCCTACAGAAAAGGAGAGAACATGAAAGGCCTTTAAGTGACTCAAAAATAGTGAAGCTGTGTTTAGTATTATGGAAGTAATTGTTCATTGCTCTTTTGCTTTGTGGTACTGAATGAGATGGGATGCATCCACCAAGGTCTTTTGTAGATACGATGTCATTACATAGCCAGTCAATCTGGCTGTGGCCAAACTCCACGCCAACGTACCTTGCCAATCAGAATTTCTTACTAAGTTTGATTTCTGACCACACTAACGCAACTAAGCTTTCTGGCCTGTGCCACACATGGAAGATAAAATGTGTCTTCACCAGCACACTTGTCACGCACCTCTGAATAAAATCAGAGGTGTTGGTAAATACGGTGTGCAGCACCCTGACAGCTTAAACTAGTCAGAACCAAAGCTGCTGCAGTCTGACCCCCTTCTCTCCCCAGTGCTGATACTCATCTAACCTTGCATTTAAGTTCATGCAGGGAGCAATAAAAAGGGTAGGGGGTTTTGTCAGTACTTGGTAGGTCTGTATCTGTATGTTTGGTAATTAGCCTTTCAAAAAGTTCTGTGAATAGTAATTTTAGCATCATAAACTTTTTGAGAGTAACTGAATGTGATACCTGCAAAAAAACCTCTTTAGAAACAAAAATAATTTCATAGAAAACTATGAACAATTTATCCCTTGTTTAATGCATTTTTATGGAAGTAGTTAGAATAAATTAAAAATTACCAGTTCTGGAGTAAATTTTTTCTCTCCAAACCAGCTTATCAGGTGTTCTAAGACACTGGTTACTGTTGCCTTCAAAAGAGGAACAGAAAGAGACAATACGATACCTGCATTGTTTTGTTTTGATGTCCTTCTACCCAAAGGATTATATTACATAAAAAGCAAAGTGATTTTTTTAAAAATGTACACATCATGTATTTCTACTCCACTGTGATACTATATGGCATTTATTCCAGGTTGAAGTTACATGTAAGGGTAAAGTGAGTGTTAAATCACCAATTCCTGGAAAGAACTTTATATAAAATGAAGTAGTTTTCTGTGTTAAGAAAAAGTTATGGATAAGTAGCTACAGATTAGGAAAGAGGCATCACACAGGAGTGTTGTTTCTCTACAAAGGTAACTCATGGGAAACATAGTAGTAAAGGAAAGGTAAGTGTGATTCTTCTAGCTATGCAATGTACGTAAGAGTTCATGATCAAGCTGAAGGTCTGCACTTAAAACACTAAATGAGAAAACTTAAAAACACTGTCAAGCACCTAATGGAACATTCAGCAAAAATTCAAACGCTGAATGTTAACTACAGAAATTACAAGGACAAAATACTCTTAAAACTAGTCATGATAAATGTTCACTAGTAAACCTGTTTGTAGCTGAAGGTCAGATAACGATATTTTCCTTGTAAGTGTACAATGAATAGCTGTTGTAATAAACAATTGCCTACTCTTGCACAGAAAAATAGGTAAGACTTCTGCAACAGACAATGAGAAAGAATGATTTATGCAACATCACTATGCAATTCTAAGAGATGAGCTTACCTGATTCATTCTGCTTACAATACTTAGCAAAGGGGGAAAGCCCACCTGAAAAAAAATTAGTTGAAAAATGCAGACGTTATCATAAACATTTTTGTTCTAATTTAGGATGTACTAACATTTTAATGTGATGCTCAGACATTTGTGTGACACTAAAGCAGACAATGCAGAAAGCTTTCAGTTCAGTGAGCAACAAAAGTAGTGCGCTTTAGCTGATAACAGATGATTGACTTTTTGACTGAAGGGATAGACTTGTTCTCTGCTCAGCTTCCAATTAAAAGGGAAGAAAAACAGGACTTTGTGGGCTCACCAGAGAGCGTACTTTCTATTTAGCACCATTTGGTAATAAACAGTAAGATGGTTTCTGGCAGTTACTCTTGAAAATAGCAGCTGACAATTAGACAGAAGTCCTATACTCACCTTTATGTAATCAATTCCTAGAGTTTCATTATCAGATAGTGCATCTATTTCTGAGTATACTCTTTCACCCAGGCAGAACTTCTTCCAGCCTTCTTCATCCTCTGATTTTGGCTGAAGTAAATAAAAATGAACAAAAACTGTGAAATATTGCTATCTTGAAGACACTGAAGAAAAAGACTTGGTAATATTACCAAGTTATTGCACTCAACTGTAAAGCAAGATTAACCACAGATTTAACGACTGGGATAAAAAACCCACAGCACTGTTACGAATTTTACTCACCATAGTAACGTTGCTGTCCAAATGTTGTGACCGCCAGTGATTTCTGTGCTTGTTCAGGCTCTGAGTAATAAAAACAAAGCCACAACAAGTTTAACTTTGCAGTTATTTTATGCTAGCCATAACTGCTCTGCATTATTCTTAAAATGTATAAAGGTATATTTTATGATGTTCCATAAATCAGTAGAGGCATAACTGGCTAAATATTTCCATGCCTCTTAGTTACATTTATACTAAGTTGCTCATGCTGGGTTTTTGAAAGTAATGTTAAAGCTAAAGGAATTTTAAAGTCTAATACACAGAGTTAAATTGAGGTAGTAAGCTTTTAATAGTCTTCTAGACTTGTCTTGGTACAGCACGCTTAAGGGAAAAAAAAATTAGTCCAAAACCACACTCAAAGCCAATATCCTGTTCCAACGGTGGTCAGTGTCTGTATCAGATGTCTACAGAACTGCTAGAAAGAAGGTAAGCGTACTTTCCTGGAATATTTCTTCTACCTCACAGGGATGCCATATAAGACCAGTTGGCCTGCTTGACAGTTTCCTGTCTGGAGGTATACAATTTTTGTAACAGAAGAAATTCCCACCCCAATCCAAATGTTATCGTAGCAATAAAAATGACCACTAACAGCAGCTGATGGACAATGTTAGCATCAAGTAACTTCTGATGCTCTCCTCTTCTCTTAAATAATTTTTAGGATATTCTTGTACTTCACTGGTACAGATGAGAGGACAACTGACTTGTGTATAAAAGAAATATCTGTACAGTGATGTACAGTGACTTTAGATGTCAGTTTCCTTAGTTCTACTAAAACCTTAGATTATGCCTTATACACAGTATGCAGTGTGACACCTTGTAGAAATAGAGGTGAGCTCAGCTGATGTTTACAATGTAGATGCAGTAGTACAGATCTCCACCTTCACTGATTTAGCTCCCTCAAAAAAGTACAGTAAACTAGCTCACGCAAAGTTCAACGCTACAGCAGCGTCAGTGCAGTTCATTATACTCAGTTACTTGAGGTATTCCTACAATGCAATTATCAATGTGTTGTAAACACATCTTCCGCAGTACTGGAGTCATAAATGACCTCTACCTACATCTTCATTAGGTTTTTCTTTTCACCCTGTTCAAACTGTAGAGACAGCCAGCTCAGTTCTCTGTTTTTGTTATTATTTAAGAGTAGGCTGCAAATGCGGTAGGAAAGATTTAAGTCTGTGCTAACACAATAACCTTACAAATACGTTTTACCAAATCATTATTTCTGCTAATAATGGGTGCCACCACTGTCCAACAGTATTCTAAATGGACAGCGTGTTCTATGTACATGAATATCCTGGTGGGTTAGAATCTACTTGTTTTCCAGTTAATGTTGAGTTCTGCAGAACATTCCTGCTAGCACCAGGTTTTAATGTAACTACGTAAGATCACAGAGATTTTTTTCCTCCCTCCCTCAGCTACTCTGTATTATTTCATCTAAGTGCTGAAGTTTGAGACACCTTTTTTCCTAAGCATGACACTCTCAGGAGTCTTATCAGAGGTTTAAAAGCCACGCAGTATATACGCAATTCTTTTTCAAGAACTTAAAACATATGCCTACAAACATCCGTCCTACATGAAGTCAAAACATTTCTATACTAGATACAAGGTTGTCCCCTATAAAGCACAGATGTGTTCTAGCTAGACAATGCAAATGCCCTCACACACACCATTTTGTACCTGACGAACGGCTGAGAAATTGGCTACTTGCTGCTGCTGCCATTTGAGTGTTGGGGAATATCCTTCCGGAGCAGGCTGACATCCAGAAATCTAAGAAAACACTGGCAATAATTATAATGTAAAGAAAGCTTTAGAAGAAGAATCCTTAAGAATAAAGGAATCGGTAAATGTTTACTATCAGACAAACAACAGCCTTTAAATCTTTATTTAAGAAAGGTATATCATGACCACATCCAAGACTGACTTACACAGAAGAAATTTCATCTGAACCAACTGTTGACCCTTCTCAAATAAGGAGAACCAAGTATTCAAAATACATTGTCAAAGAATTATTTAAGGTTATATTTTTAGCAATTGTTCTGCCTTAATTTCCCTGTTTATAAAAAGTGGGGTGCTGTTTCCTTATATGGGACAGCTGCTACGAATCCTAAGCATTCTACTTTCTGAGATAATACAGTTGAGGAAGACAGAAGGCCACAAAAATGCTTTTTAGGATATTAATTCTGACAGTTATGTAGATATAACCTCTTTAAAGATTAGCATGAAAGTTATTAAAAAACACAAGGAAAAAAGAATCTTTCTACAAATGTTTAAAAATGCCACTACAAAGAGATAAATCTAAGAGAATGGTTACAGAATTTACATGGTCATATATCAGTACTAGGAACTAGTCGTGGAATTTCAGATTACAATTTTCACTGGAGAAACGCAGACTTGGTCTCTTGAACTATTTTAAAGTAGATTAAAAACCAAGCTGGCAGGGCAATGACAACAGAGAAATCTGCTCAGGCAATCAAGAAAAATTCTGATAAAATATTCCAGCAAAAGGAAGAAACGGTACTAGACACTAACTTCAGTAAAGTTTAGCTGCACTTACTACTACTCTTATCCATGATATATATTTAACTTAATGTATTGGTATGGAGGTATCTTTATTCTAAAGTTTATGCAGGTTTTGGGACTAAATGTTTGTAAAACGTAATGCAACATTTGACTTCCTCAGACAGTAAAATAGTCTGCTGTGTGTCAAATAGTACAGATGTTACCAATCTGAATTGGTTATCTAGACTGCTGTTGGCCAGCAGTTGACCAGGTCTTTCTTCAAACCCATACATTTAATGTAGTTCTGTAGGTGCTTTGAAAATCTAGCTGTGGTATTTAGTTATGCCAACCACGCCCCAAAATTAGTACCAACATTAAGATCTTAACGCCTTTCCCCTTTATTTTCTTTCTTCCTCTCTAAACAAAACGTGTAAAAGCTCTCAGACTTACTGAAACGTTTACTGTCTGCTTCTTTCTTAACTTTTTGGGGTCTATTTGTGCCACGACCACATCTGGGCATCGGGCTGCTTCAATCCTACAAAATAAAAATCAAACGGTTGCTTTGTGTTGACCGGCGGTTACATGGCGGCTGTCTGTGAAGCACAGCGCCCGCCGAGCGCTGCAGGCACGGGAACGCTGACTGCACCGGCAGTTCCTACAGAAGGCCTGGCTGGAGTGACACACCGGGTCCCCCGTGGCGAGACCCCGGCGGAGGCCGCCGGCGCGGGGAGCCCAGGCCGGCCCTGCATCCTCCCGTGGGGAACGGGGCGGCCTCGGCCCCCACCGCCGCGGGGCCCCGCCGGCGCGACGCGGCCCCTCAGGAGCAGCACACGGGTTTAGCCCCGATGCCGGCCGGGATCCCGCCGCAGCGGGCGAACCGCCCTTCTGGCGGCAGGTGGCGGGTTCCCGGTAGCGCGGCCCTGGGGTGCTCGGCCCCTCCACTCACTGGACGCGCTTCAGGTACTCCTGCGGCGTCCTGGGCGGCACCGTGGGGTCGAAGTCCTCAGCCAAGTCACAGTCGTCCACGGGCAGCAGCCGCGGCATCAGCTCCTCCCAGCCCGGCTCCATGGCCGCACCGCTGTCACCCGCCCTGCCCCCGGCGGCGGCGACGGCCGCCTCAGCAGGCCCCGGGCCGGCCCGGCCGCGCAGGCGTGCTGGGGGGCGGCGCGCACTACTCTCGCGAGAGCGGCGAGCCCGGGCGGGGCGGCGGGGCCGGGCGGGGCGGGGGGGCGTCACCGCCCCGCCCCGCCCCGCCCCGCCCCGCGCCTGCGGTGCAGCTACAGGCGCCTCAGCCCCCCCTATCCCGCCCTGGTGCTGCGCTCGCAGGCGGTACCGTGAGGGAGCAGCGGGCCCGGGGCGAGTTGCTCCGGGGGCCTTCGCCGCTATGACACCCTCAGGGAAGGGGATCAAAGGACATCTGGCCTTAGAGCGGCACAGGAAGGGGTTGTGCCCATCTACTGCTCGGCGGCCCGGGCCCGTGTCTGTGGTGAATTGGTGTAAACCTTTAATCAACCAGTTTTATTAGGCCCTGTGCCATTATTCTAATACACCACGGTTTTTGCACGCAGTTCTTCAAAACTCATCTGGTACTATTTTCTATTTTACCTGTGGACATCCAGTAATAATACTTGTCTCTTCCTTGAAATGCTTTGAGATCTATAGCTGACATCAGTTACGTGAAAGTTAACTGCTATAAATTTAAACAGTTTTCATATTGGAAGGGCCAATACCTAGTTTTTTACTTGTTGCTGTATGGGTTTATCGAGTACTGTTACGTGGGAGTATCCACAGGCAGGATCAAAAGCAGGCAGCAACAGCAGAAAGGGGGGTTGCTTCTCTGTTAAGACAAAAGGTGGACGGATGATGCTGGAATCGTTTACATTGTGTATTACAAAATTCCTAGTAAGCAAAATGTCAATCTGTGTGTTACAGGTTTGCTATATGTGAAGTCTGTTCAGTGGTACCCCACAGCACATCTGGTAGATCGGAGTAGTTCTAAATACTTCTGACATAAGTTCAAAAAAAGCAACACTTTTTTTTCCCTGCTGTAGTTTAGCAGTTCGGAACGAACATCTACCCAAACTCCTCCTCTCCCCGGCCTTTGTTTGTTTTAAGGTGTTTCCAAAACCACCTACGTGTAACAGGGAGTTTTAATTCTGAAACCCGGATCTAACGTCCTAGTTGAGTATGCAACAAATGCAGTCACCACAAGAAATAAAACCTGCTTAGCTAAAACTACAGTGATGTCTCTGGAAAGGCTGACCAATGATGAAGACAAAAACTTTGGTGAGTCCAGCTGTAAAAAAGTTCTCTTCTAATACTTTGGTAATACTCAGGACTTATTTTTCCTACTTGTTGTGAAGTCAAGAACTGTGAAAAGAAAGAGAATCCACAAATACAAATATACTTTGAACATACACTCTTTAGATTACTTTATCTGGAACTTTCCATTGATACTTTTAAAATGAAGTAACATATTTTTAATTATTACAGGTAGCCTTCCACGGATAATAAAATTGTTCCTAACAAGTTTTACCAGCAATGTTGATGCAGTGGCTAGCAAATATGTGGAGGAAATCAGTGGAGGAAAAGGAAAAAGAAGCTGGAAATGAATATTCTTTCTCCTCAGCTACCTAGGCTTTATGTAAAAGTACTTTTCCGAAGAAAGGGTGAGTTGCTGTCACTGAATACGCACTGCTGACTCTGCGTTAAGAACAATTAAGTGATTTCACTGTACATTCTAATATTGGGAGATAATAAATTATTTTCTAATTATGAGTATTTAACGTGTTAGGATCCTATTTTCTGTTCTTTTTTTTTTTTTTTTTTGCTTCTCCTTACTTTTCTCTGTACTTTTTGCCATCTTAACAGCTGGAAGACAATTCTGGAAGTTTAGAGCATGGGATCGAGTCATTATGTAATTAAATTAATTGTGTTAATGTCTGATTAAAAATGCTGTGTATTTTTTATTTGTAGTGAAATTTCAGAATAGTATACTTTGCTGTTCTTCCTTCTCCCCTTTTTAAGTGTATTTGAGTATCAGTTGCCTCTTTTTCTCTTTTTGTCTATAAAGTTCGTCCCGTAGTTGACTTTGGGACTTGCCTCTTTTCAGTGTAACTGTCTGAAAAGGTTTCACAGAGTATTTGAGTACGTTTAAAATGGCAACACCGAATGGCTTTCTGTGCATCTGTTGAAGTTTGCTCTGTTGTAGGTTTTGGTTTATGGATTTATTTTTATTTTTTGTTTTGTTTTTTTACTAAGCAAGGAGTACATGTACTTGGCAAGCTCCTGCTTAATACTCCCACAACTGGCAGTGAGATTTGTGGACGTGGAAATTTGAAACCCTTCCCTTTAAGTTCTACTGTTGTTTACCAGCTGGTTTTTAGACTGAAGACTGGCAAACAATACTAGATAGTAATGACATAGAAATTCTATTGTAATTGCATTTCACGCATAAGAAGGGAGGATAAGAATGTTTTAGTCATTTATATTTGGTTGGTGGTCATGGCATGTTTCCAGAGTTGCAGTGAAGGAGGACGTGGTACTCCGTAGAATATTTTTCAGGCCACCTCCATGTCCGGGTTGGTGGCACTGAGGTTATCTCGGGAAAGGCAGAAGTGACAGGTTTAGCCTTTTGTGGCAGGCTTGTTTAAAACGATTCTGAGGTGCCGTGAAACCTAAGCATCACTGTAACTTGGGTTTGGGGGAAAAAAAGAAAAGGTGACCACACAAAAAAAAAACCCTGAACAAAACTGTACGGTTATGGCTATGTGTAAATTATTGTGCGGATAGTAAATAAATGTGTTGTATTTCTAAATATGTATTAATATCAGATGAAGTATTATCTTGGGCTAAAACCCACTAGGAATACAATTTCAATATTTTTCCCAGGCAGGCCAAAGAACCACGTAAACAATCTTCCAGATAAGGAGTTGCCATAACGACGTGTGGTGGAGGACGGGCAACAAGCGCGGTGAACGCGAGGGCTCCCAGAAGCCGGGCTGGCTCGGTCCCGAGGATTTCCCCGAAACGTCCCCTCGCCAGCAGCGAACAAAGCCCACCGGAGCCGTGAGTCCACGGGCGGCGGCGGCTCCGGTAAGTGCGGGCACCGGCGCAGCCGAGGGGTAGAGAAGGCCAGCGGCGGCCGGGATGCCCTCCCTCCCGGAGCGGTTCGGGGGGCGAGGCTGAGGCGAACGCGCTCTGGGGGAAGGTGAACGCCGGACAGGGAAGCAAACACCCGCGCAGGGGCCGCCCGGGCGGCGAAGCCAAGGTCAGCGCTGTGGGGTGTCTGACAGCAGGACCCTCCGCCGCGCCGGGCAGGACCGCGGGCCGAGGGCTGGGGGTGCGCGGGGGGGCGGTGGCGCTCAGCCCGCCCCCCGCTCTCTGCCCCTTGACGTGGCGCGGACTCTCGCATCAGCCATGTTGCCTGCGTCGGCAGCGCCGGGGCGGCTGCGTGCGGGCGGGCGAGAGCGAGAGGCGGCGGCGGCGGCCGGGACGCGGGGTGAGCGGGCAGGGCCGGGGCTGAGGCGGGCAGCGGGGGGCCGGAGGCGGCCGGCGGGGTGGGCTGGGGGCGCCGCGGGGAGGATAGTCCTTCTGCTGGCGTGGGGTCGGCAGCCCCGCTCCCCGCGCTGCGTGGGTACGGGGGCACCTCGGGCCGCGGGGCCTGGAGGGAGAGGGGGGTTCCCCTCAGGGGGGTTTCGGGCGCTCACGCCGCCCTCCGTGGCCGTAGGGGGGGTCCCCCCGGGCGGGCTGAAGCTGCTCGCCGGAGGGGCTGGGGGTACCGCTGGCGGCTGTTCCGCGGCCTCCGGAGCCGGCGCTGCGTCCGCCCCTTCTCGTGAGGCGGCCGCCGAGAGCCCCATCCTCTGCGGGGGCGACCGGGCCGGGCCTGCGGGGAACGGCCGCCGCCGCGCCGGGTGCCAAGTGCTCCCCGGGTCCGCGTCCTGGTGCCGCTGCCAGGCCCTCGCAGGGAGCCTTGCGATGCAGGTAAAGCCACACAAAATTTTATTTAGGCAGGCCCTGCTGCATTTGAATACGTGTGTTTTGGTGTTGTTTTTTTTCTTTAATTCAGGCGGGTTGTTAAATACACTGGTTGTTTAAAAAAAAAAAAAGTCCTCAGTGAACGAAACTGGGACAGCAGGTTTGGAGGATGGCTGTGTTTGAGTAGTGAAAATGAAATTTTTATGTTGTCAATTTGACAACTTGTAGTTGCTTTAGATAAGTACTAAGTCATTCTGCTTGTATATTTGAGTTTTTCCTTGGAACGGAGGTAATTTGAATCTGAAATGCTGATTCTGGCATTAAAAATTAATTAAAGGTTTATTATTGATGTCTTATTTCACCAGATTGTTAATGCATAATAAACCGGAAGAATAAGTTTGTTGTAAGGGAAGTGCATGGTGACCTGTACTGCTTTAGTGGCGTTTAAATACAGGGCCATATGAGGGACTTTGGACCGTCTATGCTGGAACTCTTAAAATGCTGTGGAGAGAAATGTTTTCCTGTTGTATTTATGTGCTTCTAAGGATTAGTGGGTATTATTTTGGTGATACTCTGTATTGGTACACATGTACATGTGGCATGTAAACGTTTAAAGGTGCTGAGATGAAGAAGGAGCTTCTACAATAGAAGAAATGGTTTGTAGTTGCTTTCAGAAGCATTTCAAAATAATGTTGTTTCAAAGTAATGCATCTCAAAGCTGTTTATTCAGCTATAGGATAGCTTTCCGAATGGTGTATCAAACATGTTTGGTATGTGTGATGGTTAGAAATTCCTAACTGTAGTCTGAATCCTGTTATTTAAGTGAGAATCAAGCCTTCATGGCAGATATAGTCAGCCTGTGACTCTTCATGCAATTCAGGTGTGGCTTCTTTGTGTGACACAGAGTGAAATTGCCATGGTGCAGGGATGCGAGGTAAATTCAGCCTTGGCAGTGGGAGGGAGGAAGCAGGCCAGGAAGGACGGCTGGTCTTGTCTGGATGTCTCATTCTGCAGCAAAGCTAAAGCAGTGACACCCCAGCATGGGAGCTGTTGCTGTGTAGCTGTCTCAAAAATCACTTCTTTGTGGTTTTCTGAGGTGGGCAGTATGTGTTTTGTGGCATTCAGGTGTATGAAGTTTGATATGTAGCCTTGTGGGTCAGGAGAATTTGCTGCTCTGGTGCATCTCCACACGTGTCCTAGAAAATGTGCCTGCATAGCTTGATACTGGTACTGAAACTGAACGTAACTTGTCAGACCATTAGTTTCACACCGATGAATGATGAAATAAGTAAGCATTATTGGCTCTGGAAAGGAAGAGGGTGGAAGAAAAGATGGAGGAAAGTTTGATTATTAGCAGGCTCTGCCTTCTGAATAGGAAATACATGCTTTACTAGAAAATGGTATTCAACTGAGAAAAAAATTTCCAACATATCTTTCATGTATGTATGTGTGCTTCATTAGGCACTGCACACCAGTGTTTGTACAATGCCCTCTGAGGGCAGTAACTGAGTGGTAAAAGTAATGTCCACGTAAAACCTTTCAAATGTAGCTAGAGTAGAATGTGGAGGAAAGACTTTAAAGTCCAGTAGAGAGAGTTGGAATTCACGTTGCAGTGTATGGAGATAGAGTTGGTGGACTTTATAGCGGATGCCTATGGAGTGGCTGAAACAGCCTTTAAGCTGCAGTTTTCTGTGTCTTCTAAGGAGGTAATTTTAAAAGGAGAGATTATTCAGTTTGTGGTTATAGCTGAGGTGGCTGCCTCGTGCAGATTCTTGTATCAATACCCTGTTTTTTAGGGGCAATGTTTCTTTACCTTTTTACAAAACACTGATGGATTGTGATATATTAGGAGAGAAATCTCTTAAATTCTAGATCCTTTTCAAATACCAGGCTATTTCTTCTCTTAGCTGAATTACCTTCTGTCTCTGATCCCTCTGTACTGATTATGACTTCCAGATAGTCTCTCCCTTCGGTTTTGCTCAGTTCTGTCCTCTGCCCAGTGACCTCTTTCAGCCTGATGGCCTTGCAGCAATTTGAGTAAAAGCGATGGTGGAAGTGCTGTCATGCACAAAGTCCCATACAGCTCCTTGTGTTGCAGTTGCCATGACATGTAGATTTGCCTCTCGTATCAGTAAGGTGACACGCCCTTTAAAATGTTGGCAGATGAATTATCATAGTATTTCTATTACAATGTGGAGATAAGTGGTAGCACCTGTGGAAGACATTAAGAGAAAGGTACTCTATAGAGTTAAGTTTGCCTGTCACACTGTGTTTTTATAGAAACAATTTGGAGACTGGTTTTTGTAGCTTTCATCACATGCTGACAGTTGATTATTTCCTAGTGATGTTAACTGTGAAATGTGGGGCTTCTCTGAGTTTTATGCATGTTGTTAATTTGTTTTCTTAAAAGCCAGCATTAGAATAAAACCATTACATTAAATTATGATTTAAAAGAACTTCAAAAGTTTTGAACTGTCATAGAAATGAAAGGTGCAATGCCATTATAATTGTAGTAGAGATAGGTCTTTACGAATAGAGAGTTTTCCAGGAGTCACTCTTAGCATGTGTAATTGCAGGACTAAGAAGGTCAGTGTGCTTGTAGAAACTCCTGATTTAAATCCCAGTTCAGGAGGATTCCAGTGTTTCTAAAAGCTGTGTGTTAACTTCGTACAGTCTAAGTTGAGACCTAGGAGTATTTTCCCAGACCATCTCTTAGGTGGTTCATGTAGACTAAGTAAATTCTTAGTTACTAGGCAGTGGGAGTTTAGATACCGTAGTTGCTGGAAAAACCTGTACTATTTGTACTATGAAATGTACTGGGAAGCATGCAGCACGTATTCACGAACAGTGTGTATATAGCTGAGGGTCTTTGGGTTGCAGGGAGGGAGTGTGCTGCTTGGTGGATTTCCCACATGTTCCCAGGTACCTGTTGAACTTTTCAGATGTGTCTGTATTCCAGCTTCTGAGTAACTGGCTGAAAATTTTGAAAGCCTTAGGTTGGTGCCCAGAATGGTAATTGCAAACAATTAGGCACGTCTTGATAAGTAATGGAGTGGAACATGAGCTTATTTTTTACAAAGTTACTTCCTAGCATTGCTGTAGGAATGTACTCTTGTGCAGTATTGTGTTGTTACTCCTTTACATTTAGGCTGCATCGTGAGTTATCAAAACTATGGTTAGAAAAGTCTTATAAAATATGTTACAGTAGAAGACATAAAGCAAGTACACTTAGGAGAAGTATTTTTTGCTATTTGATTCTTGAAAGAAGTTAAACAGTTTTCAAGAACGAATGATTCTTGAATAATGAACAGAATGAATAACTAAATGCATTAGTGAAAGTTCCTAAAGCAGTGTGTATTTTTCTGTAAGCACATCTTTTTTTTTTTTTATAGTGTCAGTGTGCTGCATAATCTCATCTCTGATCTAACCTAGAATTACTGCTTTAGTTGCAACATTTCTTGACCAAGTTTGTTGCTTAAGTCAGGAAGTGCAGAAGATGGACTGTTTTAACACTGTGTATTTTAACTTGGTCAAATATTTGTTATTTTGAAGAGGTTGCTGCATCCTAGGAGCCTTAATTTCTTTTTCTTTCACCTTGGAATTCTGTGTGTTGCTTTTAGGGTTTAAGAAGTACTACTCAGTCTTTATTGATTGTAACTGAGTTACAGTGTTTGAATGTGTGACTGTCATTAAGTGCATTCAGTATTTAGTGATTAGGAATGTTTGCATTGTAACCATTCTGCTAATGGTTATATTTTTATTTTAGTGATAAACAGAGAAGTTGACCATGACAACCTTCCTGGAATTTATCCAGCAGAACGAGGACAGAGATGGTGTTAGATTCAGCTGGAATGTTTGGCCTTCAAGTCGTCTTGAAGCCACAAGAATGGTAGTCCCAGTGGCTGCCCTCTTCACACCGCTGAAAGAACGGCCAGACTTGCCTCCTATTCAGTATGAGCCAGTTTTGTGCAGCAGGACCACGTGTCGAGCGGTTCTGAATCCCTTATGGTAAACATAATATATATTTTACTCCTAAAGATTGTTTGTAAGGTAAAATATTGAATAGTGCCAGTTCAACTATGCAAAAGATCTGTTGTGTGGAAATTCAAGTACTCCTTACATGAGTATTGTGCTGTTGTGTATTTGAATATACAGCTCAAACTTTTAGATCTTGGAAGTTTCTGTATATAAATTTGGATATATAACATATATACTTAAAGCATAGCTTTCACTTAACCAGTCTTTTAAATGTACTTCATTTAACTAATGATTAGGTATGTTATTCTTCTGGAACTACACACTTTGTGAGTTAGTATACTACTGCACTTTGCCTCTAGAAAATTATCTGGGTAGAAAGTTACTATGCTGTCTTTTTAACTATTGAGCCCTGCTATATTAATTTCCAAGTGAAATAAACTGTATTTATTACTGACCTTAGTTCATTTGTAGATCAAAGCAGGCTAGCTGGTTTAGTTTACCAAAACAGAAGTTGAAAGAAGTGATAGATGGATAGACAGACAGACAAATAAATACATCAGCTTTTCATATTCTCTCATGCCTACTTTTGTTCAAGCTAAAAGGTGGTATTGGCATGAGCACAGATGATTGTGGGCTAATCACGGATAAGTTTAGGTTGGAAGCAGAGGAAGTGTTTCATATGTCATTCCAATCACAGAATTATGGAAAAGGAACAGAACAATTTCTAAGGTGGAGTTTGATAGGCATGGGAAAGGTACTGAGTAATAGTGAGAGATTAGACATGATGTAAAAGATCCTGTAGAACGAACTCAGTTCTGTCGGTCCCTACTTGGGAGAAAAGGTGATTTCAAAGCAGGTGTAAAGTTGTGTTTCAGTATTAAACACACACAGTGGCCAATTACACGGGGAGTCAGACTTAGTGGAAGCTAACTTTTTCAGAAGTATTATCTTTTATTGAGGGCTGGAAGAAAAATAATGGAAAGTCAGGACTGTCAGATCCCTGACATTACAGTGTGTACTTTTTTCCTCTATCAGGTATGCAATTCATGACTGGATTTTTTTTTTCTTTTTTTTTTTTTTTTTACAAGGTGAGATTAGAGACTCAGTTTGGGGGGACCTTTTGAAGCCTGTGGTGCAGGTGGCACAGTGCATTGGGCTAGTTAATCAGCAGCCCCTGAAATTAGTATAGATCATTTGATCTCAGTAGAGCTGTGTTGTCTTTACAGCATGATGGGATTTATCCAAAGATTTAATGATATTTTAAAAACAGTAGCACTTGTAGACAGGAGAAGATGTGATAGCAAGAAGTTTACATTGAGAGCTTGTGAAGTTCACTTTCCCTTAAGATGTGAGTAGGACTTTGTAAGACATCTTTGTGACATGAGGATAGATGTTGCATTTTTTATTTTAATTATCTGAATGCTAATAAAAATGTAGATGAAAGGAGATAGGCTCATCAGTTGAAAAAATATTATTTTCACTTAAGTTGGAACCTGTTGTTTTTTAGGGCATAATGCATATTCAGGATAGTCTCAGACTGTGACAGCTAATAGACTGAGAAAAGAGAAAAATGACAAAGCAGGGAGAGTTAAAATAATTTGCCTCAAACCATGCAGAAAGTCTCTAATAAAGGTGCTGAGTCTGTATTCTGAAATCTCTTGTTTACTACTTTTCCTTGAAGACCATTCTTCCTCCCTAAAGGTAATAATTTGCCTGATGTATCTGTGTAAGACTACACTTATTTGTAAAATGGGTATTTAGGAGAAAGTATATTAGGGGGAAGCTTTTGAAAGTCATTGTGTTTTGAAAAATTAGAAGAAATGTATTCTAGGGTCAGTGGAGGAAAATGAATTGTTCGTACTGTATAAACTTCTGTTACTCTATTTTTCTAGCCAGGTGGATTACCGAGCAAAACTCTGGGCTTGCAACTTCTGTTACCAGAGAAATCAGGTAAGAAAATGAAACATTCAGGATATAAATAATTTTTTTAATAAGTTAAAAGTGAAAATCCTCATTTTTCAAATTATAGTTGCAAACTGAAGTTGACAGCAAGAGTGTGAGTGTGCAGCTATACCTTCAGAGATTGCAATGAGATTTTTTTCATGACAGCAATAGCAAACATCTGTTGCAGAGGAAAATAGTCCATATGTATGTTTTTTTTTTTTCTAGAAGTTGTAATATTTTATTTATACTTAATTTCTATGTTTTTATTTGCAGTTTCCTCCTACCTATGCTGGCATATCTGAAATGAATCAGCCAGCTGAACTTTTGCCTCAGTTCTCCAGCATTGAATATGTAGTACAGGTAAAATCATTAAATAAAATCTTTAACATCTATAGCCTTGCAATATACAAAAATAATTACCTTTGGTTTTCTTTACTGTATTTTAGTGGCTGTGAGTCTGTATGTGCTTGTTAGTAGACTGAACATTTATGTCATCAATTGGAAATGGAAAGAATAACTTTTTACAAGAACAAAAGGATGGCTAGTAAGACTGGTTTAACAAAAAAAAAAAAGAAGAGGCAATTCTTCTACTGGGTCTGTTTCTTTACCAGGAGTTTAATTTGTGTTTGTGCTGGGGGTCTGCTTACTGCTGTTGCTTGCTCAAACGATTTCAGTTCAAATTTGACTGATTGTTGATTCATGTCTTATTAATGATTTGAATTTAAGTTTGTATTTGAATGATTATGAGTTAGTTTTAGGGCTGGCTGGTTTAGAGAAAACAGCTAATACATATTCAGTTCAGGTGTTTGAATTTTAATATTTGTTCTCTTTGAGAAGATACTTGAATAGAAATAAAAAGTGGACCTAAACTGCAAAATTGCAAACATTTGCAAAAATTCTGTTTTTGAGGTTTAAAATTTGTAAGACTTCAGTGAGGTGTTCAGATATGTGAAGAGTGGACTGAACAGAAACTTTACTTTTTGCCAACTCTTGTAATGCAAAGTAAAGGAGATGTTTGCTCATAGTACAGCAAAATTAGTTTATAAAGCATAGAAAGAACTGATGAACTCTAGAGTAAAAGTATGAGGTGGATGGAATGTCATTAAGTTGGAATATTTTGTAATTGTGAATAGCTTTATGACTATTATGTTAACTTGGAGCAAAAAAAGCTGATTATATTGCTTCAGAAGTATCATGACATCCTGAAAGGATTTTTTTCTTCTGTAGTGTTTCATTTTTGTGCAAAGTTCATTATGGTAGGGGTTTTGTTCACGCTTAGCCCCAGTTACAGATTACTACTTGAGCGGGAGCTGTTAGGTGGAATGTTGATGTTATTGGTATGATTCAAATTAAAACTTTTACAAAATGTACTTTATTTCATTTTTGATCCTGTAAATACTGCTTTTTTATGTCATTATGTTTATGTTTCTTAAAGCGTGGTCCTCAGATGCCTTTGATATTCCTTTATGTTGTGGACACATGCATGGAAGATGAAGACTTGCAAGCTCTGAAGGAATCCATGCAAATGTCACTTAGTCTTCTGCCACCAACTGCGTTAGTAGGTCTCATTACCTTTGGCCGAATGGTGCAAGTTCATGAGCTTGGCTGTGAAGGAATTTCTAAAAGTTACGTCTTCAGAGGAACAAAGGACCTATCTGCAAAACAGCTTCAGGTAACGCACAAAAGCAACCAAAAAGAAATCATGATGCTGAAGAACTTAAGGTAGTCTGTAAACAAATTTTGTAATAAAATCTTATGTATTTGACTACAGGAAATGTTAGGACTTACAAAAGTAGCTGTTTCACAAGTTGGTCGGGGTCCTCAAGTGCAGCAGCCACCACCATCTAACAGGTAATGTGCTTAAAACATCTAAGAAGCATACCTTGACTACACTGATTTACTGGAAACTTATGTTTTATGACAATGAAAACAATCAACTGACAGTTGAACCTTTTGATCAGCCACAAATTTACCAGGAGACTAATGGTTATAGCCTTTTTGTTTCCTACAGTTAGTACTGGAAATAAAAAACTTTATGGGTGATAGTAAAATCATCTGGATGATGCTTTGGTAATGTTCTGAGAGAAAGTTACATAGGCATGCTGTAGATGTGTAAGTAATGATGCTTCTGTTGGTTGGTATGCTGGAAAGTGTATTAACACTTTAGTGCCCCTTTCTTATGTGGATATCCAGTTTGGTCTTCCCTTTTTCTCCCTCTTCTGCTCCTCTCCCATCCCCTTCTGTCTTTCCTTTGGAAGTTGCAGGTTGGTGTTGTGATTCTCCTGTGTATTCTGCTGTGACACAGAAGAAATGAAAGAAATTATAAAAAAGAGAGGCAGTTTTGCAGTCCCTGCCTTGCAATAAATAGCTGTGTTTATAGACGGCCTGTAGCAGAGAGCACAAAAAATTCTGTATATGTTAATGTTTCTTCCAGTCATTGATTTTCACTGCAGTAGTGAAACTTGAGTTTCTTTTTGAGATACATAGGTCATCATCTCCTGTGTTCTTTTGGTTAGATAGGGTTCTTTCTGGATAGTGGTGATATCGCTAAGTCAACAAGTTTTTATTTTACAAGCTCTTTGCTGAACTTCTTGAGCTGAGTATGCTGTGCATGTAGTAGTACCAGTCTGCGTTATGTGGGTGAGACAGGCATTGTTCTGAATCCAGACTAGAATCTGGAAATAGACATTGCTGCTATATGTCTAATACATTGCTAGTGAGCAACTGATAAAATTTTTTATTTAACAATTTGAATCTAAACTAGTTCCATGTATTTGTTTACAGGTTTTTGCAGCCAGTGCAGAAAATTGATATGAATCTTACTGATCTTTTGGGTGAACTGCAACGGGATCCTTGGCCTGTTCCGCAAGGAAAACGGCCCTTACGTTCTTCTGGAGTGGCTCTTTCTATAGCTGTAGGGCTCCTTGAGGTAATAGCTTTAACTACAGTTGTGCTAATATGTAAATAGATCATTTAGGTGCAGAAGAGCTGCCATAATCAATATGTAAAACCCTTAGTAATTGATACTAGATTTGTATGATGATTCTGATGGATATCGTCCCTTAGATGTGTAGAATAATTGTAGGTGTTTATGCACTTTAATGAGGCAAAATTGAGACTTTGAATTAATGGCAGATCTAAGTTTTGGGAGGGGAGAAAGTGCAGTTATTGTTGGAATCCTATCAACATAAATACCTGCATAGCTATTTCTTTTGTTCAGTTTGTAGCAAAACCTGATGATTTTATTTGTCTTTTATTTCATGCAGTGCACTTTTCCTAACACCGGTGCACGTATAATGATGTTCATTGGAGGACCAGCTACTCAAGGACCTGGCATGGTTGTAGGAGATGAATTGAAGTTACCTATAAGATCATGGCATGACATTGAAAAAGACAATGCTAAATATGTTAAAAAGGGTACTAAGGTAAGTGATGATCATGGGTGTTATTTTAGGCATCTTACCAGTAAGTAAACATTTACATTGCCTGGCACTGTAAAATACTGTTAGTAGCAAATGTATAAAGAGCTGGGAATTGTGTGGTTTTGTTTATCTGTTTCTGACTAGTGGTACGTCTTCAGGAATTTCTTTGGAAATTTCAGTATATTGAGTTAGGACTTTGTCTAGCTCACGTTGGAGTGTTTCTCTAGTTTTAAGTCAGAAAATATTTATGTGACTAAGTGGTATGTCTAGAGTAAGGCTGTCTGCTTTGAATTCACACAGCTGCTCAGAACTATCTCTGTAGCTGGGGGAGGGTTAGGCGCCAGAGTTTAGGCATAGTTCATTTCATCTTAAAAGTAGATCTGGGCAGGTGAACAGCATCCAAAACCTGTTGAATTCATCTTAACTGATTATGATGGGAGCTGGAACAACTAGATCAGTCGCAGGCACCTGTCATTAGAGACACTTGAGATTAGAGAGGTAAATTCAACTCTGTGTGTTGTATCTAGTACTTTAAAATGCAAAGTTTAAAAAGTGAAAATCAAGGTCATTTTTTAGTTTAAAAAGCAACGACTGGTCTGTCTAGTGTGAGTCAGGTTCTCAGCTGGTCAGAAAAAAAACCCCAAGTGCTGAAAATTCCTTCTGAATTTTAACTTCAGGAAAAAAACCCTTTTAGCTTGTATTAGAATATGATGTGTATAAAGTCTGATAATGTTGTTTTAGAAGAAATTTTGAGAGTTTAAGATTTAATATGAAAATGAGGAGAGTTCATGTCGTAAATTGCTATGAACTGTATTTTCATCTTGGATTTAGCATTTTGAAGCCCTGGCTAATCGGGCTGCAACAAATGGTCATGTTATTGACATATATGCATGTGCATTGGATCAGACTGGTCTTCTGGAGATGAAGTGTTGTCCCAACTACACTGGGTATGTGCCTATTCATTTTTAAGTAGTACATGAAGATACAGGGTTTTTTTTTTTATTATTGTTTTAACAGGAAGCACTTAAGGAAAACATTCTGCTACTTAAAAAAGAAAAACAATGTACAAACCCACTCTGATACACTGTGATGGTTGCGTTTGTACTGGAATTTTGGAATTTCTCAGCTTCTGGCAAATTTGTCACCACAATTGTGTGTTTAATCAGAAGGGGTTTTGCTGTTTTTCTTTTAATATGATCTGTTTGAGGCTTAAATGTCTTTTAAACTGGCAATTTATCCTATGCACTGGTGCTGTTTTTCAGTGTATGTATATGTAAGCTGCAGTTTTCAGTGAAGATAAGGACTTTTCATCCTTTTCTTGCTGTTCAGAGTGATTCAAAACCCTGTGTTATCTTTTTGTCTTATGTCCCCCTTCTATATCCTATTGTTCATAGGTTCAACTACTGTTTAGGTGACTATCAGATTCATCTGTTGGTCCTGAGTTTTTACTCCCTCTATCCAGTTCTACATTTTAGACATGGTCTTGTTTTGCCATCAGTTCACTTTAGTATGATCAAAGCAAGTTCTAGTCTTTCTTGTGAAACTGCTCCCCTGTTTCTTCCACGTCACTGTGGAAGATACCCTCACCCTTGCTGTTACACAGATCTACAGTCTGATAAAGCTTTTGACTCTTGCTTGCATGTCATTAATTTTGTAATTCCTGCCAGTTGTTCCTCCATATTTTTTCAAAGACTATCTTTTTCTCTTTCTGAGAGTCTCTTCTACTCTCGTAATGTGTACACTCATCTGATTTTGATTTTTAGGTTAGATTTCCATATTTGGTCTGGTTTCTTTTTGCCAAGGTCATTTTTCTTGCTTTTGTCAATACCAGCTGCAGGTAAAATTAAATGAAGCATCTTTGCTTATCAGTTTAATATCTGGTATTTCTGTGAGTAACGGGCTGCCTTAGTTGTCTGTCAGTATCTTTGTATGACAGAGGATCCTAAGCACATGCTACATATCTAGGCATACCAAGAAGAATGAGAGATGCAGCCGCAGGTTGTGGTGAACGTAGGCTGCTGTGTTTCAGGCCGGCTTGGCCATGCTAATCACTGCTGGATTGCTTCTTTCCAGAGTTGTGTGTGTAGCTTTAGTTTGGGAGTTTTCACTGCTTAGGTTCTTTAAGTTTATGACTTTACCTGCGTATTTGGCTCCTATTCCTTTTCTGCATCAAACTCAAGCTATATTTTTCTATATACTACAGTGTAATTTTTCTCTTTCTGTCTGCTCTTGTGACTCACCTTGCCCTGTTTTTGCTTTTCCAGCAAAACTAACCTTTATGTATAGTATGTCTGTTTCTCCTACAGTTGTTCCTATTTTCTGTTTGGTTAGATCCTGCGCACAGGGAGGAATTTCTGATTCTGCCGTGTCTATTCTCTTCTGTCTTTGAGTATCCACCTTAAATTTTAACTTTTTAGGTCTCCTGTTTAAGCTATTAATGTATTTTACTAGTATCATGTAAGTAATATTTTTTTAAGAATAAAAATAACATATTCCATTACTATTTCCGAAATCCATTGTATGGTATTTCATGATAAGCAGCAACTGTTGCAGTTACATCCACAGAATAAATATTCTTGAGCATAGATTTAAGCCTGAAATAATGAGTGAACTATACAAAATAAAGTGGTGTGGAAATAAGTTTTTAATGTTGAATATTAGAAGTAAACTGGCTTTGCATGACAAGGTTATGAAACATTTGTAGTGTTGAAGTCCAGTACAATGTTTTCCCAGTGAAAGATTTTGTTATATATTATAATCACAATGACCTTAACATGTTGATTGGGCAAGAAGCTTGTCTAAAAAATTCATCCATAGCATTAACAAAGTACTAATTTAATTTACAAAAAACCTAATTTAATGAAAATCCATTTTAAGAAGGCAAATACGTACCTTACAATCAACTATCTCTAGTTTTAGTCTTTAATAAAAAAAACTTCCATAAATCCCATGTGCTAAAGTGTTGCATAATTATTCTAATTCAAGGGTTTTGTTTGTTTTGTTTTTGTTGTTGTCCAGAGGCTACATGGTCATGGGAGACTCTTTCAATACATCTTTATTTAAACAAACCTTTCAGAGAGTATTTACAAAGGATATGCAAGGACAATTTAAAATGGGATTTGGTGGCACGTTAGAAATAAAGGTGAGAATACAGAAATGCAGTGTGTTAGTGCACTGGAATAGGATGGCTATGAACTGTGGGACCTTTGCCCTTTAAGGAATTTTCAGGAACATCCTAAACAGATGTGTTTGGGTTCACTCGGGCATAGCTGTTACTGCCTAGCTATCGTTTTGCAGTTCCACGATTCTGTAAATGTGAGTTAGGTATAATGTCAATTCCTTCTTAGCCTGCATTCAGTGACAGCTGAAATGGAGACTAAAATAAATGTTTGTTAGAAATTCACAATGCTGCGTGCATAGATTTTTGGTACCAAGTAGTGAGTGTTTCTTGTTTTACGTCCAGGTTCTCTACGTAGCCCAGGACAGTTTTCATTTTTCTAAACTGCAGTACTTTAACAATGTTCATTTTCACCTCCGCTATTGTGAGATGCTTAGAGCTGAATGTGCTGTTAGGTTCAGGTACCGTCTTCCATGATGTTTCTTGCAGAATATTACAACCCTGCCTTGCAGAAGAATATGGGGCTGTTTTCTTGTTTGGTAAAATTCTGATTAAGTTTTTGCTGCTAGGACAAATAATAGAACCCTCTTTTTCTTCTGTGTGCTATGAATTTTGTTGGAAGATCTGGAAAATGCAGAAAGGGAGTCCTTGTTCTATAGGGATGTACAAATCAGTTCAAACAGTAAAATGGCATTGGAAGAATGTAAATAACTGGGTTTTGCTTTTAGCTAAATATGTTTAGGAGGTAAATTCATTGTGGGGTATATACAGGCTTATGTTACCAGTCTTCAGTTTTAATCTCATCTTGTGAATATTTTAAATACTTCGCTGGAAAACAGACGTTATCCAACATACTTTCTAGGCTCTCAGCTTTGTAAATAATAGCAGTTTTTCTCTGTTTTGTGCTGTTGTTTCAGATGTACTAATTGGTGCAGCAAACGTGTAATTACATGTAGAAAGTGAGCACATGAAAAGTTCCTCTAATGTATCAAGCATTTTTATATGTATAACCTTTCCTAAAGGTATCAAGAGTCTGATATGCATTGAAATTTTCATTAACTAATGATAAAATAAGACTGATGTCTTTCTAGTGTGGCATATTAATGTATGTTTTTTCTTTTAAATATGAAGACTTCAAGAGAAGTAAAGATTTCTGGAGCAATTGGACCCTGTGTGTCTCTCAACTCTAAAGGACCTTGTGTATCAGAAAATGTAAGTTAACTGCTGAAAACGAAGGTAATATCCTACCATGGAGAAACAGAATTTAGGATCTCTGGATATGAAGAGAGGCTGAAATGTTTCTGTAAATGGAACAAGTAGTGTTTACTTTTTACCAATTTTAAATACATGCAAGGGCTGTTGTTTTTGGAGAAGCTCCTGTTCACTGCTAGATCAGATTCAAGTTGTATTAGACCTTGCAGATCCCTTGTTACTTGTTTAGGTTTGTCCACCGTGTTGTTGCTTTAAAGTTATTACAGAGAAGTTACATGCTGGCATTGCAGAAACCAGTAGCAGAAACATAGTAGAAAGTGAGTTAGCATGCTTTATTGTTAAAAACAGAGCTATGTCCTCTTATACAAAGAGAACCATAAAAATACTTTGTTCAGAAAGACTGAGAGAACAGGAAGACAGAAGACCACGGAAACATGGCCTTTATCTTGACCCTGTCTTCCCATTTCTGTATCTGTTTCACAAAATGCACATTTAATTAATTGATTAGAATATTCAGCTCTTACCGGCTTGTGAAGTAACTCCTTTAAATTCATACCGGACTTAAATCATCACTTATTTTCTTATCAAATTATACTATTACAGCTTAATTTTGCATTTGATTACTAATCAAAAACAATTTCTGTAACCGAAATGTCTTACATTTACATGTCATTTACATTTACGTTTCCTAACGATCTGCATAATAGAGCATGTACCAGTATGAAAATGCTTACAAACAGCCTGCTTTAATCAAGCATTTTTCACACCTAAATTTTCCTTGTATTTATGATTGCATCTTTGTGAACTAAAAATCTCAATATAATCAGCTTTTTTTTTTTTTTTTTTTTTTTTGTGGTCTGGTACAGATTTTCTTATTTCATCACCAGAAAGAGTTCATATATTAGAATGAAAGTTAAAAACTCCAAACCCCAATTAAATGTACATCTCCTTATTTAGGCTACATATCTAAATCACAGGATGTACTAGAAAATTTAATAGTGAATTATTGTCTGTTGCCTTGCAATTATGTCGTGATTAATTTCTATTCCAAAAACCTTTTTGTTGAAGTTACCTGAATTAAAATTTTTGAGGTAAAATGTATGAATAAAATGTAGATGTGCACAGCTCGTTCGAAGTGGTAAATGGACAATTACTCTGGCCATAAGGCTTTTAACAGAGAATACAAGCATAGCAACAATAATGCCAGTTTAATTTTCCTTGGACCCAGTGAAACCAAACAAAACATTCATTACAGATGACTGATTATTTTAATTGGTTTTGCTAGGTATTTGTTTTTTGGATGACAGAAAGGAATTGTCACTTGAAATACATTGCTATTTGCAGACAGTTACCTTGTTAGTTAATAGAGACCATGTAACTATGTACAATATACTGTGTAAGCTAGCTACTTGAAATTTTACTGATGTGACTTAGAAGAAGAGTTGTTCCGCTTTCCATGTGCTTCTTACTCTTGAGACTGTTTAACCAGTCTAGTACTTTTTCCTGTTTCTGATGTTTCCCGTTTTTCTAACGCCACCTCCTTGTCTTTCTAATATTTTAGTCTTTTGCAACTGTCTCCTTTTTTAATTATTCCTGCATTCAACGCTACGGTTGTTTTGTTTGTGTGTTCTGTTTGTCTGAGAAGCTGACAGAGTGAGCAGGGAGAAAAATTGTGACATCGTAGTCATAAACACTTACCTGTAATGGCCAGATGTTGTACTTCACAAACAAGGTAATACTTCTGGTTTGTAAAACTATTATAAAATCTTCCCTACAGGAGATTGGAACAGGAGGTACTTGTCAGTGGAAGATTTGTGGGCTTAATCCTACTACAACACTTGCACTGTACTTTGAGGTAGTCAACCAGGTAATAATTTGTCTTCATGTCTACTAAACACAGTAATTTTATTTCATGTGACTGCTGAAGCCTGTGTTTTTGTGTGGTTCCCTCAAGTGCAGTAGCAGGGATACAAACAATATTGCCATTTTGTATTGTCAAAGTTTCGAGGTGGACACTAACAGCTTAATGATGAGCTGATCTTCTTAGATATGATGAGAACCAAAGAGCTCTACAAATTTTGGATAGAGTCTTAATCTAAGTTCTGTTTTCTTTTTCAGAGTGTTAATAATTAAAATATATTTCAATTGCAATATATAAAAATTATTTTGTATATTTAAAAGTGCTTTCCAGTATTTTTCTGATGTTTTAGTTACAAAGTAATTACTCCATAATGTTAAATTTTCATTTGTGCTTTAATTGCTCAGTATTAGCAAGTAAAGACTGGCTTCATTGAAATGCCAGTCATGCTGAGGGGGTAGTAGGAAAGAGGATAAAAACATGACAAGCAAATGTGGTACGTCCTTCTAGTACTTTCCCTTCTGCCAAATATATGAAGCTCAGGAACTGTGAGCTGACTATAGTTTCTGTGTGTTTAGTATGCTGTGTTGCATTCTTCATAGGCCATGCAAAGGTTTGAAAACTTGAATTTACCTTAGCTGTTTTTCATTTTCCTTTTTGTTTAGTTATTTTGGTCTCATTTTCTTAATAGCTATAAAACTGGTCTAGTCATAGTATATAATAGTTGATTTCAGCTGTCCTTCCCTTTTGGAATTACTTACCTTGCTAGCAGCATATAAACCTGTATTTCTGCTGACCAGAGTTTTGAAATTTCAGTTTATACCTGGATCCAATCTTTAAGTTTCAGTGGCACTTTCTGGGATTCATTAATTTTACCATTTTCTAGTAATCTGTTTATACCTTTTTGAATTATACTGTAAACTGTTGAAATCCCCCTCCATTTAATTTTTTTTTCCTCCTTTACGTAGCACAATGCTCCCATTCCTCAAGGAGGACGTGGTGCAATCCAGTTTGTGACTCAGTACCAGCATTCCAGTGGACAGAGACGTATCAGAGTGACCACAGTTGCCAGAAAGTATGTTTTACTTGTGATGAATCATTTTGGGAGGAGCAGGATGTATGTTTGCCTTTCAATCTTTGATATCGTAACCAGTCTATTGTTCTGAGATATGCAGTGCCACAGGTGGTGAAGGCATGATCATACCTTTGAGACAGTTGCTTCTCTTGTTCTGTGGGCTGTTTCTTCTCTGAGAGGTTGCAGTGGCTGTATAATGATGTTATGGGAGTGCTCTGATGTAACCCAGGTGATTTTAGATGAAGAGGAAGCTTTGAGTGAAATTCCATGGCCTGAACTGAGGAGGTGATCAGACTTAGGGAATGGCAAAGATCACTTCATAACTTAACGTGAGAGTGCTAGCTGCAGTTCAGGAGGTTGGAAATACCTGATCTTCTGTGTACAACCTGTACCTCAGCTTCCTTGATTCAATTTATTTCACAGTTTTAGAAAGTGATGTTTAACATTACGCAGGCATTTTTCAATGTCCAATGACATTTCCTTTAAGCTGAAAGAGATTGATTGGTTAATTTAATGGAAAATTCAGTTTATCAAAAAAGCATTTTCCTTACTGTTGATATGAATTTCTCGTTAACTTGTATTAGTTATGTTAGTAAAATATTCTTGGTTGGCTGATAAAAGGACAGATCAATAGTTCACCTTGTAAATTGAAAAGAACAAGGAAGATGCACAAGAAAACTGCTGGTGTGGGAATGTGTGATTTAGCTTCATGGACAGTGTTTTCTGTAACCTACCTTTCATAGTTCATATTTTTAAAATATTTTAACTTTCTTAAGTGGCATTGTATTTTATTTCACTGGTTGCACGGCATCTGTACATATAAGGGACATTTCTAATTAAAGAATGGTTAACTGAGAGGCTGCTCATTTACACTTGGTAGATTTTTGAAGCTCCAGCATGACTTTGTTAAACTGCTAACACTGCTTTCTTTGCCTTGATTTTGAAGGGATATTTTGAGGTTGGACATCTTTCCTTTCACTGTGATGCAAATACTTGTATTTTTCTTTTGCAGCTGGGCAGATGCACAGACGCAGATTCAAAACATTGCTGCATCTTTTGACCAGGAAGCTGCTGCGATTCTCATGGCTAGATTGGCAGTGTATAGGGCAGAGACAGAAGAGGGGCCTGATGTGCTTAGGTGGCTGGACAGACAACTTATACGACTGGTAAAAAGGACTATATTACAAGATTTAGATTGGTTTCTTGTCTCCATGCCTATAATTCTGAAATGACTAGTGTTCAGTTATTGTTTCTTTAAAAAAAAAAAAGGCAAAAAAACCCAAATAAAAAATTGAACTGAATGCTTCATTTCCACAAGTAGGTATGCAGAATTTAACTAAGGTTTTCTATTTTAAATGGAAAAAAGAGCAGGTATGTTTTTAGTTCATTTATTAATATTTCCTCAGCAGCTGGTAGTTGCCAACAACTGAGAGTAATTCTAGCACAAGATTAGCAGAAATCAAAGCTTTCTCTGCTTTCTGCTACCTTTAATGATTTTGTAGAGGAAAGACTTTTAGCATAAAAAAAGTCAACTGTTTGGAATTTCTTTATTTTCAAAAGTTCAATTTTCTGTTGTTTTTTTTTTAATTATTTCTTACAAGTAGTTATTAGTAATTCAATTTTAAACATGTTCTCCAGGGCTGTTTAATCATCTAACTCTGCTGACCGATTTTGGAGAATAAAACCCCAAAAGCCATTAAAGCCTCATATGCAAGGAAATCACTGCTTGTTAAGGAAAGAACTTACATCACTGGTTTTGCTAGGTTTCTGTTTGCTTAGAAAGCTGTAAGCACCTCAAGTCATGTGTCTATTACAACCAAACAAACTTAGAGTAATGGCATGAGCAAGCAAGTATGTTTCTTAATTTGGATAATTTTTTTCTTTTATTCTAGTGTCAGAAATTTGGAGAGTATCACAAGGATGATCCAAGCTCTTTCAGATTTTCAGAAACCTTTTCACTTTACCCACAGGTGAGTGGAAGGGAAGATGTGTCTATAAGGGGTAAAAAGACAATGCTTAGTGAAGGAAGAGGCACTGTAGCACACAGTAAAATAAGGCATTACACTGGATACTAGAATGAAAAGCCCCCCTGCCCCCAGGCCTACTGTCTGGCATGCAACATGAGGTGAATCACCTCTGTTGTCTGTGCTGCTGTGCCCCCTTTTGCCCTCTGTCCTTACAGCTAAACTTCCTTTGTGTGTATTTTTCATTTCTTCTGTAGCGGAATCCTCATGTTACTTTAATTCAGATAATGACACTTTTTTTTTTCTGTTAAGGGGAAGTTTTAAGGAAGAAATTAAAAAAAAACATGAGAAGAGATACGGTTTTGCTTTGTTTCTACTTTCCTGTATGATTTATAATATTGACCTGAAAAGAAACATTCCTCTGGTGAACTTGAGCTTGACTATATTAAACTTCGAATAGTTTCTTGGCTAATAATAATTTCTGATAAATTCCTCCATTCTGATCGCTCCAGATGTGTTGCTTTTGGACTCTTCATAGTCTTCCGTGATATTTCCGTTTGAGTTACCTACGGATCTGTCTCAGGGTGTTAAGTGTTGTGGAGAGATTGATTCAGCAATGAAAGGATTTGCTTTTTCCATTTTACTAACAAAATTCAACTTTGCTGTGGTTAATGTTCTTTTGTCTGTTCGCACACTATAATTTACCTTGTGTGTTCAAGCACAGCAGCCTCCCTCATAGGAATAGTAGAACTTGCAGTAAAGGGGTGGCTTGGCAATATTCAGTCATACTATTTATTGGTTAGTACAGGAGAAGAAATACTAAACTTTTCTCTTAGTTCAAAGCTGCTTTGTAGGTTTATCCATTCTGATCTGTGTTACACTCATGAGAGTGTATAAAAACTGTCAAAGGTGCATATACAAGTTAGAAATGTTAAAGGATTTGGAATTCAGTTTTGTTGTGGCATTGGTCTTGTGTAGTTTGTGGAAAACATTCCTTGTACAGCTCTCCTTTTTATCTGTGAAAGTTCAAACAAATGTTTTTTTTGTTTTTCAGTTTATGTTTCACTTGAGAAGATCTCCTTTCTTACAAGTTTTTAACAACAGTCCAGATGAGAGCTCATACTATCGTCATCATTTTATGCGTCAAGATCTAACCCAGTCACTTATCATGGTTCAGCCGATTCTTTATGCCTACTCTTTCAATGGGCCTCCGGAGGTAACGTTGTATATAACATAATAGTACGTTAAAAGGTGCTGTTTTGAGAGAGATACGATTGATGTCCTCCCTGTTGCATGTTATAAACCAGGTTGTTTTAAAATCTATTGCATGAAAAAGAAAATTCATTTAATACAGAACATACTATGAACAAGGCATATCTCAGAATTCTGATGTAGTGGCCTTGAGAACAAAAACCTTCAAACTGACCTTATTGTGGCACATTCTGTATAAACCTAAAATAAAAAGATGATCTTCCAGGAAGCTTGTGAAACAAGTGTAAGATAGGAGACAACAAAAGGAGTCTGATAGATAAGAGAGAGTGAGGAAATTGTAAGACAGAGAAAATAAGTATAGAGAGTTTAAGGTAATGGAGTGGTTTGTGAAGAGCTATTCACAGGTGTAAGATCATTCTCCCATGTATGAGTAACAGCTAGTCACAGGGGTGATGCAGAGGAGAAGCATGATCAAGTGGGAGCTGACACCTCAGTGTAGAATGAGTAATAGTGTTGGGGTTTTTTTTATTATTCTTGGAATAGTTAGTATTTTTGGTATCCCTAATAAGATTGGTCGAGTTAAATCATATGGTACTGATTCAATTCAATCATATAGTGCTAGTGTAGTGTCACTGCCCTTAAAAAGGTGAATAAAACCTTAAATATTACATTAGATTGTCATAAATCATTAGTATTTACTATATGCAGTATTGGTGGATATATATGCACAGTAATAATAGCTGCAAGGACAAGACAAAAAACCCTAAGCAACCCTCAACCCTCAGATCTTATACTTAAATAACTACTGAGTCTTTATACGTTGAAATACCGTTCAAATTAATGGTATTTCATAGGTGAATATGGAAGTACTTGAAAGACTAGAAAAGTGCATAATAATGAAAGAAGTTTTGGCTCTTGAATACATTTTTTATTACTTTCATAAAGTTATATGTTCAGGATCAGGCTGGATAGCTTTAGGTTGAGTTTGTGTGGATTGCAGATATGTAACATGAAAACGAGCAAATACAGAGCTTTAGTAAGTGACCGAAAAAGTTCCTAAGATTCAGTGAATGATTCAAAAAGCTGATAATGCCATCTGATTGCTCAATTCCACATCAGTTGGTAATTATTTATTTTTAATTCTTAGCCTGTTCTTCTGGACAGCAGCAGCATTTTACCAGATCGCATTCTCCTTATGGACACCTTTTTCCAGATCCTTATTTATCATGGAGAGGTAAGATTTGTAATTTCTTACATAAATATTCTTTTTCTATAGGAGTGCTACATTGTGAAAGTCAAGCCCCAGTTTTAATGCACTCCAGGGCTTGACCTCTCATCTGCATGGTTGATAGCAAACTCCTGATTAGTGTTTGTAGTTTGTAACCTGACATGCCTATACAGATACCTGACACTACTTGATGTTTTGGTCCTGTTTGTTATGATGGGTTTAAGATGAATTAGCTTCAAAATGCAGATTATTTGTTTTAGATCAGTATTTTTCCAGCTTCTGAGAGTGTTATTCCCTGTACCCCTCCTGCTTTTCACTCATTTATTTTAGACTTTTAAATTAGTTTTTCGGGGCTAGGGAGTAAGAACACCAAGTTTTATAGTCGCCATTCATCTGCACTGTCCAGGAGGAATGAAGCTGCTCCTGGCAGTTAGGTAGATAGACATTCCCAAGTAATACAAATATAAATGCTTGTCTAGTGCTCTGCTTCCCTGGAGGAATTGCATTGCTGCTTTTTACTGCTTTGCAACTGTAAATGGCTCAGCTGACAGTTTGAGGAATACTGTTCTGGATCATGTCCTCATAGCAGCACTTTTAAAAATAGTTACTAAACTTTTAATGCTTCTTAAGTAGAAAAATGTTCTCTATATTTTTGTAAGATACTGTCAGGAAGCAGCAGTATTGGGCTGTTCCCTAGGGGCAGGGGAACAGGGAACTGATGGCAAGGTAGGCAGAGGCCTCACCAGTGAGGTCCTGGCCCCACGGTACCTGAGCAAAGCAAGCAGAGCGGTTTACAGGCAGTAGCCAGGCTCAGCCTCCAATCCAGGTCACCAGACAACTTGGTGGGGATGAGGCAGATCCCAGTTCAAGCCAGGGAGTCAAGTCCCCGGGTGGGCATCCAGGTGAGTGGGATGTGTGGCCAGGCACAGGCAGGGCTGCCAAGCAAGGGAGGTGGGAACCCTCTGCTGAGGCTCCCTCCAGGTCTTCCTTAACTACAGCCTGTATCACTGAGCTGACCTTGAGCAGCCGGCTTCGCTCCTAGCAGGTGGGGGTGCTGTACTACAGGCCCTGAAAGATAAGTATTGGTATAAATCTGTATTTCTTCTGTGTCATAGGCATACATATTAGAGAACTGTAAATAGCATCCTTGACTTCCTGAGCTAAATATGTAGCATACAAAGGATGACAAAAAAAGGAAATACAGATGGACCACAAATTGTTTTGAGTTAAAAAACCCCGAACAACCAACCAAAACCTAGTGGCGTGTTACTTGCACATCTTGACTTTTAAGAGTTAACTTGCATGCTAAAGGGCAGAAAGGGGTGAGTGATAGAAAAGAGGCCAGCAATGGCACATACTCTCCTTTGAAAAGCCCTGTGTATCCTCTAAGAAAGATTGGTGAATCAGTTCTAAACTTCTCTCTTCCCCCTATCTCCAGACCATAGCTCAGTGGCGTAAATCAGGTTACCAAGATATGCCTGAATATGAAAATTTCCACCACTTGCTACAAGCTCCAATAGATGATGCCCAAGAAATTCTCCATTCCAGATTTCCAATGCCCAGATACATTGATACAGAGCATGGAGGAAGCCAGGTATGGTAAAGTATATATTACATTATCTGGGAAGCGATGTGTTAGTAACGTCGTGAGACTTTTTTGGTAGCAAAGATGCCTTTCTGTGCTAAAATATATGTAAATTGCAAGGGAACATTTTGACTTTCAAAGCTTTTACAGAGCCAGGTATTCAATAGTAACTTTTTGGCTAATATATAAATCCTGTTGTTTACTACTATTTTCACCATACTGACTTGGACTCTTAAGATTCCTTGTGTGAAGTCCGTAGGACAAAAAGGAGAATACTTTTCAGGGTCTCTGGACAACACTGGAGTTACTCTTTGTGTTGATTTTTTGAAACTTATTAATTAATATCTTAGTCATATGCACATTTGCTTTGCTAGTGCTTAGGAAAATACAAAAGCTTACTTTTTGATGCATTGAAAAGTTGTTAGCTGTTCTGCATTATAGCTATAGAATCCAGGGAGTGGCTTTATTTATAGAGGTGCTACTTGCTCTTCTGAATAGGTATCTGTGCATCGTTGTATCTCCAAATAATAGGTGACCTATTTCATACACATGTAATGTATTCTGAATATAAGAAACTTCTATTTGAGAAGACTAATTTGTTGCCTGTGTTTTGCTTTTTAAAGGCTCGCTTCCTGCTTTCAAAAGTAAATCCCTCTCAGACTCATAACAATATGTATGCATGGGGACAGGTAAGTATGAATCTGCTGATGAAGCTTGTACACGATCTTTTTTTCCCTGTTTCAGAAATCAAGTGACACATCATGTACATGTAAACAATAATGCCAGGTTTTGAAACTGAAAAAGAAATGTAGTTTTGGCCTGATGCCACCAAAATTGCAAAAAGTTAAGAAAAACGGTTTCATTTCTTCAGAGAAAAATGATCTGGTTTGCTGTTGTAAGCTTCTGTTAGGTTGCTTTCATAGAAAAAGAAAGGTTGCCACCTTTCTTAGAGGGACACCTTCAGATTCCTTGGAATAAGAGTGCTTACCACACATAATGACTAAGGGGCCTTTTTGCAGTAGGGGAAACACATTTTGGAGTTAAGTTATAAGCAAGAACTGAAATGTGCACCAGTATCAGTGTACTGACGTTTCCCAGAATTTTTGTGGCCTGGGTGACCAGGAATCTGCTTTTAAAATACTGTCTTTAGAAAGGAAGTTACATAAGTGTTCAAAAGTTAAACTTTCTGGAGCAGCTTGTGTTATTGAACATTGCATCCCAGTTCCATGTTCTCTTTCCACATTCAGCTTTTGTAGTGGGAAGAGCAACACTGCTGTGGGTGAATACTAGTGCAGTGCCATTTCCTGATGAAAACGTAATGGCATCAGACAGTCGAAGCTACATATTTAACTGTACTTAAAGTATTTTGCTAAAGGGCATGCAGTGCTCAGGTCATGAGTGAGAGAGCTCTGTAGCATTTTTATGGCAGTGATTTTTGTCAGGTAAGTTTTATCAGGGTACGTTTTCATAGGGACATCCTGGTTCTAATGAAGCTTCTGGCAATGAAGACCACTGAGATCCAGAGCGAAAACACTTGAAAACTTTGTACTGTGTCAGGGACAGCACTATTTGTACCCAGCTGTCTTGCTTTCAAAGTTGATAACCTAGCCAGCAATCTTTAGTGTCTCTCTTAATCGTGTTTCCTCCACAGCATACACACACATCCTGTAGTTTGAAAGCTCTTGTTTTTTTATCTAAACGTTACATGGAAATTTTTGAAGTTTTGACATTTCCAACAGTACAGGACAATTGTTTCCTGCTCATTTAACTAGTAGGCAAGTGAAACAGTATTCCAAATGTAAATACAAATAAAGAACAATTCTTGAACTGATCTCTAAGAAAATTGTTCATGCTGGACAAGTGAAACTGATAGATACTAGAAAAGACAGCTTCCCCTTTTAATGTTGAAAATAATTCAGTTCTAGGGTAACATAAGAAATGCTGTGTTAATATCTCCCCAGTGGTGTTGCAGCATGTGTTCACCATAATACCCTCCTTAGGTTGCAGGGGTTTTTGTCAGCAAAGTTGAACCAAGTACAAATTATTAAATGAGAAATGTAACTGTTGGGAGAAAACTTTAAACTGAATTGATTTTGCTTTTGTTTTTCTCATGAACTTCCTGAGTTTCATGACTTACATGAAATTTTATTTTGAGCATAACTGAAAGTCTACAGAAAAATTTGTTAGCCCACGTTGAACTGAAGAGGGCACCCGCACACCACTGAAACGATGTTTCAGGTGATGAATGTAGTTGTTTTTCTTAATATTGTAAGTAAAGATTTTTTTTAAATTTTAGTAGGTAGGTGCCTTATTTAGTACAGAAAACATTTTCAGAAAATAATGGTAGAGCTGTATGACAAGTTTATTATTTTGGTTAGTCTTTGAAGATGCAGTTGAAATTTTCACATTATATTGGATATGGCATTTATTTGAGAATGCTTTTATTTCTGGCCATTTAATTTTGTTAAATCTTTGTTTGTATTGGTAACTATGGGGAATTTGCAATGAAAGATGAGGCAAATGGCCAGCTAGCTTTCACCAGATCACTGTTAATTAAAGTTCTCATTGTATGCCTTAGATCAAAATTTTGAATGAGCAGTCTTCAGAGCAAAGCTACTGCTGTTGGTGGTAGCAGTGGTGACAGCAGCTGCCTGTGTGCACACTGAGCGAGGTGTTCATCTTCAGGAACAGAGTCTGTCCATTGGATTTAATTACCCTGGATTACCACTAACAGTCTTTGTGAGGGATCTCTTAGGGGTCTATCAACTCTTCTGGTGGTTCATTTACTAGAGGATGAGGGACTGTTCGTCCATGTGTAAGACACAAGGTGGCAAATCATTTTCTGCCCCAGAATTAAACTACTTGGAATTCCCTTGTGGCTTTTTAAATAAGGGAGCTCATGCTTAGCATTTGGCTGACTTGGAAGCAGAACACCCTTTATTCTCATCTTACCACCATCAGCTGATAGATAATTTAGTGGGCCCTCCCTGAGAGTGGCTGTGTATTGTGTCAAGTGTATTGTAGTGATCTAAGGACTCCTGCTGATCCTGGATTTGTCCCTTGATGATTAACTGAGTTGGCCAGTTCTCGGAAAGGGGCACCAGTTCTAAGGAGTCTCGTTCAGGCTTACAAAATTGTCCAAAACACAGACATGCGAGAGTTCAGACAGCTCTGATTTCATTTGGAAATAGGGTGCTTAGTACCTCTGAAAAGGTTGAATTGCTGAGATTTATAGGAATTTTTCCTACATCTGTAAATGGAAGTAGTAGCAGATTGGTTTCAAAGGACTTGAGAGTTGCTATGTAACCTTTGCAGAGTTGCCACCTGCTGTTTTATTTAGGCTGTAAGTTTGTTTAAAAATAGGAATTAAAAGATGACCATTTTGAACTTTGTGAATTTCTGAAAATTACTTCTGAGGTTAAAGAGTAAATTCCAAAATCCACCCAGAAGGGTTTTTTTAAATCTGTTGTAATCTGATTTTGCAGTGGCATGACTTTGAGATGTTGTTTTTGGTATTTCTCTGAGGTGACACAGAGCTGTAGGAGAGAATCAGCCCAGCTTTCCTTGAGAAAGATAGCTGACCTTGACTCGGTGTCAGATCAGACCCTTAGTGGATTTGTTTTCTCATTTTGCCATTTTGCTAAGTTGGAGTTTGACTGACAGATACCGATGGGTTAGTTGTGTCACTTGCATGTTTCTGTTTCTTTCACCTTTTATCTACTTCATTTAGGTAGCAATGATACAGGAACTGTAGAGTGGAAGTCTTAGTTTTAAAAAATTCTAAGTTAGTATTTGTCAGCTGTCAAAACCTGAGGTTTGTGTGGTTGATATAAATATCCTGCTATGCTGCAGCTTGTTGCTGTCTGCATTAATATGGAAGAGAGTGTAGTTGTGGTTTGTGCCTGTATTTATGTAAACATATGAAAATCTATGTAAATGTACAGTCTGCTGTTTTTTTTTTGTCAGAGGATTTCAGCAATGATATCCTTCTAAGGTCTTTCTAAATTTACAAAGCATTTATTTAATGGAACATACTGTGCCTTAAAATGCTTTTTCTTCAGAATGAGTATAATCAGTTCCTGTTTTATTTTCTAGGAGTCTGGAGCACCCATTCTTACTGATGATGTCAGCTTGCAAGTATTTATGGATCATCTGAAGAAACTTGCTGTCTCTAGTGCTGCCTGAGATTCTGCAGTGCATTAAAGGCACAGATAAGCTGTAGCCATGTTTCAGCTTTTTCTGCTTTACCCTTTTCCATGTCTCTCTTGACAGAACGCTCTGATATGCACAGGCTGCCTGACTAGATGTAAAGCAGTGTTGTTTTCAAAGAAAAGCTTTTGTTATCAGCAAATGTTTTAATGTGAACTGCGGTTTGTAAAAATGACTAGTAGATTAAATTAAGTTGTAATTAGAGCAAAAAGAACAGTCGTTTTGATTACTGCAATACTAAATGATCTCCAAGTAATTATATAACAACTTTGAGATGTGATTTCAGCTTCCTTTTTTAAACAGTTGAGGTTGATCCTGCTACGCACTGTAAAGGCACGTTGAACAGTAAAAGAAATCTTTGGTGATGTTGGGCTTTTGAGACTGCCACATGACAGCTTTTGCTTACTCAGTTTGAGCATGAAGTGAACAAAGAAGCAAGAAAAAAGCATATAAAAATGGTATTAACTCAGTCTTTTGACTTAGGGTGCTGAACTTTTCTTTCCTGCAGAGATATTATTGTTCATGTGCAAGTATTTCTTCCCACTTACTCTACTTGATTCTTTGGGGGAACAGAGTTTTTCTTTATTTCCACATAAAGAGTTTGAACTGAAAAAGTAAAAAAAATATCTGTTATTGCACAAAATTTAAATCCACATGTTATTTTTGACAAAAGTATCTGTTATCACTGTGACAGATGAATATGCTCAAAAGGTAACACAGCCTGAGCTGCGAAAAATCCTACACTACTAAAACGAACTGACTAAGAGTACAGCCTTGATTTTTTGCCTTGGCGAGTATACTTAAAAAAAGAATATATATATATTTACCTTTTTTATTATTGCCTTATAATGTTATTAAAATAATGCATGACACTGCACATCTGCTTTTTGTTTCTGCATCCTTTTTGTTGTGAATTCAACAGGCTATAGTTCTTGTTGAAACAGTATTGTATGGAATATGATGTAATTAATTTGATATTTAGTTCATACTTGATTTTTTTTGAGGGTGGATAAATTAGTCTGATTTCCCATTTACTCGTTGAAGTTTACACATAAAACAGATGTTTACATAAGTAATAGGACATTTTGACAAGTAAAGATGTGAAATGAGGTAATGGGCAATAAAAATTTGTGCCAAGTCTAAAGGATGAGAGAGAGAGTTTTGACATAGGAAATTCGGTCATATACTGATGTGATAAGCATGAGGGTTGTTTTCTGTAAATTCTCCAAAACTTTACTACAGCTCTCCATTTCTTTGATCTAAATGAGATGAGCTCCTTTTGCCTCAATACAAATAAAATAAATGTTTTTCTCTCACTTCTTGTATTTACTGTGCTGGTTTCTGTTGGTGCTTGAAATGAAATGTGGAAGTAAAGGTAGTAACGATACGATTTGAATCACTTCAGCACTTCTATTCATGTAATAATTGGTATCGAACTTCTTCAACTTTCAGAGATACTAAACTGTTCACACTAGTGGCAGTTTAGGAGATAAAAATTCAGTAGCCCTCTTGACTTTGTTTTGTTTTAGCTAATGAGCAGCTTAAAAAAATTACTTGTAAATGAAGTATGTCCAATTTATTTGTCAGTAACGCACCGTTTGACTAATAAATCAGTTCATCACCAAGTCATGATAATGGATGGATTTTTTTGTGTTTTCCTTCCTACCCTTAACCAGCTTTCACCTTGTTAGAGGTTCTTCTGTCCAATCTCTTGGCAACATTAGCTTCCTTTGTAACTTCAAGTATTCAGCACTGTCAAAGACCTTTGGAAAATCCAGGTATCCTTCCTGCTTATTCACCTTTTTCCAAGGACTCAGTGTGGTTAGTGAGACAGGATTTTCCTTCATAGGTATCATGCTGACTTTCCCAAAAGTCTTGCTCTTTATTACGGCCTCAGCTGTCTTACCGGGGATAGAGATCAGACTCATCAGCCTGTACCTTGTAGGATTCCCTCAGCAGCCCTTTTTGTGGATGACAGTGACATGGAGAACAGTCTGCCAGTGATCTGGCGTGGTGACTGTAATGACAGTTACATGTGTTCACTGGCATCTCCTCCCTTTGATGTCTCGCTTATTTCAGAACTCCTGGATGAAGGCCGCCCAGTCCTGGTAACTTGTTAGCATCCCCTTCGTCTACTTGACCTAATACCTCTGGCACGTTTACAGAGGGTCCGATGAGCTACACCAGGGTAAGCAAGCTGCTTGTTGTGACTGAGAGTTATCAAGATTTAAAATCAAAACAATACTTTGTGGGGTTGTGCTACAGGAGAAGGTGGTTTAAAAAAAGTTAAATTGCTGCTATTTGCTGTCCTTGCTAGCATCTGTCTTACTAGGTTTCTGGCTGAAGAGATGCCACCTATCTGTGCGATATCCATGACACGCAAGAGTTGACTTGTTTAATTACGATAGCAGGCTTTGCAATGATTTCTTGAAATATTTGTTTTTTGCTGGACACAGATTGGAAGTTAGAGGAAGAGTTGGTAAAATCTTGTCAGAAACACAGGGCCTTGGACTTGGAAGAAGTAGCCTTCATCAGGATGGGTTAAAATAGTTGCTGACTGTTCTGTTAAGGACTGGGAAGTTGGGAACTGAAAATTATCCATGGGCAGTCAGCGGTAGGGGAGCAAGCCGTCAGCTGCTGCTTTTTGTGCTTTGTCAGGCAGGCGGCGAGTAGAACAGTCCTGAGAGCAATCATGGGTGAATCTGAAGTTAATGTTTTGCCAGGATCATGAAATCGGACAGAGGCTTCCAGGAATGCAGTAACTGTTCATGTTCTTAGGTATTCTTGTTGCTGGTGTCTGGGCATCGTATGGAAAAGCACGTTGTGATTGGCAGTCCTTGCATAGTGCTTGGACTGTAATGTGCTTATTTCTAGCCTGCTGCTTTTTTCTCTAGGCAGCTTTTCAGGCTGTATGTGCCTACACAAGCATCTGATTTTTTGCTTCTGTTTATTGCCATAAGTCCTGTACTTATAGTCTATTTGTTATGTCCTCATGCCATCCATGTGTTTAGATCAGCCCACAATACGAAGTTCTCACTGCTAGCCTGTTAAAGATTAGATAAAATTTAGTTGGACCTTGTAAGCATGAGAGGTGCCCTTCATTCAGGAAAAGAAACGGTGTTTAAGCTCTATTTTGGAGTGAGCCATTTAAGGCAGTAGAAGCCATCATCCAAAATGTGGATGATGATTCCATATTTATATGTATAAAAACCTCAAAGCTGTAAATGTTTCTGACTGATCCTCAACATCAAACTCCGTGCCGTTCGCGCAGAGATGTAAGTATGCTGGAAGGAAGGTTGGGACATTCCCCTGACAGTGCTCTGCTCTTTTTGGTGAGACAGCAAGCCTCTGCGGTGTGGTTTCTTGCTGACTGTGAGCTGCTGTAAATGCTCTGGCTTGGCCTCTCTTCCCTCGCTTCACAGATCTGGGACTGGCACAGCTGGCATGTTAAGAACCTTTGGAAATGCCTTACAGTAATTAAATCAATGTTATATTACGGCTTCAGGATCTCATTTTTTTTGAGAGTTGAGGATTTTTTTTAGCTACTCTGTTTATCACATATTTTCTGGCTTTTTAATATGAAGTATCAATAATTTGCTTACTTCCTGCTTGGGAAAAGGTAATGGGTTGTTAACTTTAGCCTGTCTTCTCCTGCTTAGATGGGCAACTCACAAGGTACTAGGTTTAGACACAGTTCTAACAAGCTCAACCAAAAGTTGAAGTTAAATTGCTTAAAGGCATGCAGATTTGCCTAGAAATACAAATACTGCCAAATTCCTAGAACCTCATAGCTTGGTCTGTGAGACTGTGGCATTGATGACTGGTTGCGCGGCTGCCTCCAACACACAACGCCACGTTTGGAAAATTGCATTTCCCAGTATTCCCTCTTTTTCTCGTTTAAAAGTAATTGTTGATGAACAGTGGCCTGCAGCCTGTCCTGTTCTACCAAATCTGAGGCAAACAACTATAGCATCTCCCTGTCAGACTGTGAAGCACGATAGAATTGAGCTCAGTTTAGCTTTTGGCATTTTGGGTTCATACAAAAGTGAAATGTTACATGAAAGCCATCAAGCCTGAACAGAACAGATAGAAAAATTAATGAAGCTGTTGTTCTGCTCTGAATTTAATGTAAAATCTTGTTTAAAATAGCAGATTGTGCCGGGTGGTGTAAACTTTTGTCTGAAGAAAGGACTGTGATGCTCAAAGATAAACAATTAAATCAATGACTGTAACCAGATTTTTGGCAAAAATGAAGCAAAATAATCACTGCGTACTTTTAACAACGGAGGCTGTCCCCAACACTGCAGATTGTCCGTTGTGTGTGTGTCTGTCCTCTTCCATGACTGCCTGGAGGTGTCATGCTGTGTGGTACGCTTACCATCAAGTGGGTTAAGAGTTTGCTTGGAAGCTAGTGTGTGTGGAATGAGCAACAGGCTGTACTTCTATCTTCTTGGGGAGTAATACGTGTTGTGTCGTGGTCTCCAGTCAGCACGTTGGAACTGTGCACGTTCTCGGGCTTGAGAATGGCCAAAGACCCATCTACCTTATTAGAAGAAGACCCAGTGGCTCACAGAGCGCAGACACGGCAGCCCTGTAATTTTCTCCCTTTTCCTTAATACTAGGAGCAGGCAACCACTCAAGGGATTAGCCACTTTCAAAGCATGTGTGTAAATTATGCTGCTGGAATAGCTTGGAGCCACAATGGTTGTTGAAGTGGGGTCAAAATAACGTGGGGCTGGCCTCTGAGGTCCCTGAACATGCACTTCCTTCTAGGTTAGAACTCACCTCTGTGTGGTTGCCAACCGTTCAACCTCGGGAAGGATGCTGGTGACTCATGGACCACAGCGCATCTACAGATAGCGTGTGGAACTGTATTGCTTTTATAGGCTTATTAATAAAAGTTTAGCAAGGGAGCACAGCGGTGTGTGAAAAATTGAAGCTGCGTGGAGACCCAGAAAAGTTTAGGTGACACTAGACTGGTATGAAGTAGCCCGTGTAATTAGCAAAATGCCAAAGGAGGACATTAAGTTTCTGGGATTCAACTGTGAGCTCCTTTTCAGCAGTGTGCCAGGGGCTGGTACGTATTTCTGTGGCAGCACGGTGTTTGAGTCTTGGCTCTGAATCGATGCGAACATTTTAAGACCCTGTCCTGTATGACCTGAAGAGTGCTACCATGGGAGAGGGATATTTTTTTTTCCTTTTTTTTTTTTTTTTTTTTTTTTTTTCCCTCTGATAGGTATGTCAGCATTACGGGATGTCTTGAATTACTAATTGAAACATGTGGAATGTTTAAACAGAGCTATTCTGATCTGCAGACATGTCACACCTGGCTAATGAAGTAGGGTTATAAGTGGTTTGTAGCACTGCTGATCTTTATTCATACTAGAGCAAGTATATTTTCGTTAGCACTTCTTTTTAGAAGGACTTGCATTGAATTTTTCCGGCAAACTCGCAGGAAGTCTACAGGTGGGCAGAATGCTACGTGCTGCATTTTTCTGCTGCGCCATGAAACAGCTAAAAGAGCAGTGGATGACCCTCAGATCTCTTTGTGCTCCCGATTGTCTAAGAGAAGATGCGAAAGGCTGTAAGGAGAGGCACTGACCAGCCAGGCTGGCTGTCTTAGGGCCACGTTGGGACCATTGGTTGCTGAGCAGCTTGTGGTTTCAAGCAACGCCGCCAGTCTAGTTAGGATCAAACTAGATCAAACAGCTCCCGTACAAGCTGCTGTAATATGTCCTCTCGCTCTAGGTATTTACACGCTGCCCTGAGGGGAAAAATAGCCCAGATGGATCTAGTGCTGTGGGGTGAGCAGTGCTACAGCGTGAGAGCATGTAACTCCTCATTGCAGAGCTGCTCCTGTTCCCCTGCGGAAGGAGGTGGTAAATGGAGATGACACCCTTTAGATGGTGGCATTGAACCAAACAATGGAACCGTACTCCATTTTTGTCCTTGTAAAAGCAGAAAATGAGAGTGCGAACTTGTTATAGAACTTAACAGAATGTATGTTTTGTCCTTTAGAAAATGAGGATTTTATCACCGATTCTTTAAGCTAAAGCTGGTTGCAGAAGATAGTGTCTTTTCACTGGAGTAAAGACAGATCTGCAAAGAGAGGTGGCCATCAGAGCAACCCCCCCAACGGTACTTGTGTCACTGACACTTTGCTCAGGCAGGTCTGCTTTGTGCCACTTCCTCTGTGAATGAGCCACAGAAGATACTTCACCATCTATTGCAGAATTAATGCTTTTCTTACAAAAATGCAAGGTGAAATTTGCTGTGTGTCACGGGAGAGAAAGCAGCAGAGATCAAAGTGTATGACAGTGTCTGGAGCTCTCTGCAATAGCAAAGAATTTTACAGTGAAACGCCCAGGTGACAGGAGGAGGGTTGCCATGTGAAATGCGGTCCTTTGGTGGTCCCTGCCAATCTAACTGGAGCAGAAAAGTCCTCGCCAGCTTCCAATCAAGAATCCAACTTAACCCTAAATACTACCAAGGGACCCTGGTGCTTCCGTTTGATTACAAGCACCAGTTTGGCATCCTATAGCAAATGGTGGTTAGCGGCTGTTTCCAAGGAAGGCAAAAATGCCCCAGAAGCAAAGCTGTGCAGTGGGTGGGTGGAGGAGCAGGCTACTGCAGCCTTTGCAGAATAGATTATCCAGTGTGTTCATGGCAAACAGAACTTTACTCAATTCTATTTTCTGATTTTTGGCCCATCAAAGGTAAATTGAGCCAAGTACACTGTGATTGCTATTTTTATAATTTGGCTGACAGAAATGAAAAAAGATGGTTGTGCTGAAATTTTAGCACATAAATGTTCTGCTGTTACTTCCTTTCCTTTGGGAATAACTGAAATTGCTTTACTTTGTACTTACCAGATGCGTTAGTCACACATTAACAGGATGCTTTTGAAAACAGATGCACAAACTGATGGCTGCGCCTTCCAGGCTGAAGTGATTGTAAAGTGCCTTAATAACCTAATAACCTCTTTCTGGCTAAGAGGTATGAATGAATTTTCCTTGAGAAAGCAAGACTACAACCCTGATAGATAACTGTAGAAAATGAAAGGGATTTGGTAATTGCATGTGATCCACCAAGACTTGCATCAGGATAGAAAGTCCCGTTATTGTGTATGTTACTTTTCACAGAATCACAGAACGGTTGAGGTTGGCAGGGATCTCTGGAGGTCACTTTGTCCGTCCCCCTGCTCAAATGGGGCTACCTAGAGCTGGTTGCCCAGGACCTTATCCAGATGACTTTTTTTGACTGAAAAAGGAATTGAAAATGTACAAATTTAAAGATAGGTCCTTGTGCAGGCTACTTGTTATCTAGCATAATTGTAGCCCAAATGGAAATAGTCCCATAAGCTGCAGGAGATGGACTGAAAGATCTCCGCTGCCCGTGTCAGTCTCCCTTTTTCTGGCGTGGTGCAAACCTGCATGTATAAACACGCAGAGAATACTTCCCAAGAAATGATTTTAACTGAAAAGATAATGTGGGCAGAACACTTTCAAAGGTTAAATCCATCTTAATCAGTAGACAGAATGCAGATTAATAAAAAAATTAAATTATTCCCTGTGCGTAAGTACCTGAAATCCATGAAGTGAAAGGTCCTCATAGTAGACTGGTTGCATCTGAATGAAAAATACCCTTTGTCCTAGTAAAGTAATGTGTATAAATAAGTCTGGATTTATTTTTTGAGATGATATATTTGGTAATGTATGACATAATGCCACTCAAAGCAGAGCTTGAAATAACTTGGAATTAAGCTGAACAGAATAAACAGGACATCTGTTTTAGTCAGATTTCTGCAATGTGTTAATCTTAGACACAACTGTCTTATTTGCTGATAGAAATATATATAAAACCTAAGTATTATTTGAAATACTGTGTTGCACATTGCAGTTGACAGATCCCATGTCCTTACCAGAAGCAAAGAATACTTTTAGAGCCTCTGCTTCCAGTCTCACAAAGAACTGGTTTGCTTTTGGGAATTTGATCCCAATGGATAAATGGTTACTTCACTTTGTGTGTGGATCAAATGTGCGTGTTAACCCCCTGCGGGATCAGAGCTTTGGTTAATGGAAGATGTTATCTTCTGAGGTGAGTATCAGTGCTTAATGCTAACAGATCTGCCCTGCCACACTTTGGCCACAATTCCATGTTTTTGTAGGACTGCAGGACAGAGAAAACAGTAGTATGGATTTGCAGCAGAATTGTAATTGCTGGCATTACCTTTGGAAACCGCGAGAGGGCAGTACAAGTATGAGGCTTCTTGACTCATTCTGGTTCCAATTATGCTAGTTACTGGTGTAATCAGGTGTCTTTGATTATTCCTCTTTTACATCCGTGTAAGTGTGGTCCCAGTCAGTGTAGAATTGGAATTAAATCCACCTTCACATAGAAAAACACAGCAATATTTTCTTTCTTTCTTTTTTTCAGTTTAAAGTTTTATGATAGAAATAGTGACGACCCTCTAAAGTAAACAACCTGTCATAAGCGTTTTTGATGTTTTAAGAAAAAGTCTAGAAATAAGAGCTACAGAGAACTGATTTAAAATATTTTAATGGAATAAGCTGAAACTCCCCTAAGTGTAACAAAGCATCTTCTTTCGAAAAGATGAACGTGTAAGATGAAATGTGCACAGGTAAACACAAGAGAGGGAATTCGGCTGAATGATCATCTTTTGATTCTCATCTTCTAAAAGGAATACAAAACAAGCAGAAACTAAATACGCAGACACTGATTTTCCTGCATCTTCTTTATTTTTCATTTGTAAAAAGAGAAAAGTGGGGTGTGATTGACTAAAGGAAATGAAATGTGTGGTATCTATGTGGCTGGACAAAGACTTGCCCAAAGTATTCACCCAACTGGAACCAATATAAGAGGGCAATTATTTGGGAGGTGTAAAAACTCCAGAAGAAAACTTGTTAAGTTAGGATTTTTAGTGTTGATGAACGCTTCTGATAACTCCAGGTTTGTTTACTAACTGGGACCCCCCCCCCCCCCCCCCCCCCCCGAATATACAATGAATTATTAGTTCAGAGAACGAGAGGATCATCACACTTGATCACTGTCCAAGGTGTTGTACAGATGAGTTCAGCAGCTCTGCAGAATGCTCAGCTGGGAGCTGTCCCATGATATGAAACAGCTAAAGCAGGCAAAGCTGAGCAAGGAGGACCAAAGTGTCAGGGGAAAAAAAAAGCAAATGATGTCAGAAGGCTGGAGCAGCACAGGCGTCTTTGCAGCTGAGGAAAGGTATTCATGAATTGAGGGCACTGCAGAAATTTTTACAATGACGGAACTGGTGGCTTTGATGTGTGGAGTCACTGAGGGCTGTATATCATGGTCGTTGCTCCCCCCGTGTCCACATAGCAAGCTGTTTTGTCACAGAAAGCCATCGGATCAGTCGGGGCTGATCTGCCCTTTGTAAATCCACACTTTTCCTCACTGCCACCTTGTCCTGTGTTTGTTTGGAAATGGATCCTAAGGAGATGTCCTGCATGGTCTTTCTAGGACAGAGTTGAAGCTGTCCAGCATTTAGTTCCTCAGATCTTCCTCTGCACCATTCTTGAAGACAAGTGTAATATTTAGCCCCTTTCTGTGGACCTCCCGAGACCATCACATGTTCTGAGGATGATGTGGCTTCACAATCACATCACCCAGCTTTTTCACCACCCTTCTGTGGGTTTCATCTATCCCTGTAGACATGAATACACCCAGTTCAAATAGTCCTTAAGCGTCTTACTTCTGCATTTCCTCCTTTCTCAAACTGTGCAGGTGGGTATGGAGGGCTAGGAACTTTTTGAAGTCTGAGGCAAAAATATCATTGAGTATTTCAACCTTCACTATATCGTCCGCCACCAGGTTGTCTCCCTCGTTCAGCAACAGCTTCACATTTCTTTTGAACCTGTTTGCTACTAGCATGATTACAGATGTTTCTTACCCTCTTTTTTTTTTTTTCTTTTTTTTTTTCTTTTTACCCTTTATACCCCTCAGCAGCTTGAGCTCCAACTGGGCTCTGTCTTTCCTGATACCATCCCTAATTGCCTCAGCGATGCTTTTATACTCCTCCCTTGTTGCCTGTCCTTGTTTCTGCTTCTTGTATGTTTTCTTTTTTGCATTTTAGTTCATTAACAGCTCCTTGCTTTGCCAGTTGGGCCTTCTGCTGAAACTTCTGGTTGTATACAAAATCAGCCCAGCCTTTAATTAGAATTAGGGAATATTTGGTTAGGACATCTATTTTTTTATTATTTTTAGACTAAGTTCTGCCATTGGCCAACTCGTAGGTCTTGTGACCCAGTGTTTATGGTAGTCCTGCCCTTCAGGAAACACTTTAGATCTGAATGATTTCCTCCTGTTTCTTCTTTCAGTAATTTGGAGTTTTGCCTTAATGCAATGCAGTAAGTAGCTAAGGTGACACTTGTAACCTTTGCAAGAAGCAAATGTAGCTCAGATCCAGCTGACATCTTTATTCAGATCACTAATTTTATTATTATTATGTATAATATTACATACTTGTATATATTATTATTATAACATTACATATTTATATATATATGTATAATATTACATACTTGTAATATTTCTAAGTCTGTAATATTATACACCATGGAATGTGTTTATTTTACATATGTATTGCATAAGGGCATGACTTTTGGTGGACCCAGCTTTTGAGAAAACACCACTTTTCTCTTTGAACATAGTACCTGGAGTATACTAACTGGGAAAAGGAAGTCTCTGTTCCACAAATCTGGGTACCTGTTGTCAGCTTGGAAGTCTTAGGTCACAAGAATTCATTTTGATAGGAGGTTTTACATATGAGGACTTGTGAAGTTCTTCCCATGTCAGAGTTGAAGATTTCTTTGGGGGGGGAAAAGGAGGCACTGAAGGTCAGCATGCTGAGTGATGCAAAGGCAAGGCTTGTTCCATACTGTAAGAGTAACAGGGAGAGTGGGGTCCGCAGTGAAAATAAGATGTGGTTTTGACTGGATGCAAAATTGATATGAACAAGGTGATGGTAGTAACTTGTGATCACTGAATCTATTTTCAGGTTCATTACTAGTAGTAAGAATATATTGATTCTCCATTCTGGGGTGATGTGAAATAGATTGGAAAGTTGCTTGTTTGTTTGTTTGTTTTTTAAAGGATCATTAAAACAGAGAAAATTAAGTAAGTAAAGAACCCCAACAAAACCAGGCAATGTAAAAGTAAAAGTACTTTCTGCTACAGCATCATCCGGTGCTACATGCTACAGCATGATTTGGTGAGGGCAGGACTGTGTTTCACTTTCCAAGCAGCTATTGCACACAAAGGTTAAACTGCAGAAGTTGCTGCAGCATGAAGCAGCAGTTCTCACTGTGCCATGGAATCGGCTGATTCCATGACCTGTGGCTGCAGGTGTAGAGGCTCAGCCTTGACTTACAGCATGAAGCATCTTTCAGAGGAAGCGAGCTGTGAACAGTCAGCCGAGCTACGGGAACAGGTGGTAAGATGGTTGCTTTGCGTACTACCTCATTTCTGTTTATTGTATTGCATCAAGAGCTCAGTTTGAAGTCAAGCTGTTTATACGTTGTTCACTGGTAAAGCTTCATTTGCCAGAGGAGGCGAGCCTTCTGCAAGCTTACAGTGAATGCAAATTTCAAGACAATTGCAAGAATTTTTCTGCGTCAAGTGAGGGCAACTTCAGCGACAGACAACTGGAGATTTAGTGTGTTTTTAATAAACCAACCAAACAAAAGGATTGTGGATTTTAGAAACCCAGCTGTTTGCTACCAGCATGCTGCTAGCTCACAGAGGCAGTGGAACCACCGGAGGATTTTGTTCACCAGCATCGGGCCACTGCAGCCAGCTTGTCACAGCCACAGCTGCCATGTTTGGTGTCCCAGCTCGGTGTCCGTGCACCAGCACCCCAATGCAGCTGCCTCATGAGACCCTGGCTCTGCAGTGGCTGCCCCTGGCCCTGGCCCCGTCGCTCCTGCCCCAGCCCCATCCCCCTGTGACCCCACGGCCAGTTGGCGCCAGTTGGCACCGGTTGGTGCCAGCTGGTGCCGCCTGCCCGACGCCTGCGTTCCTCCCTCCTGTGAGGGAGGCACAGCCCTGGCTGCTCTAGCTTCAGCTTCAGGTGGAAGAAGTATTTGTGGGGGCACCTTGGCAGAAATGGAGGTATCTGGCTTCTCCTGTCTGTCACAAAATGGAGAAAACACCAGTCCCGCAGCACACCCTGTGGAGGGTACGGCCGGCGCTTGGCCCTGCTGCTGGGCCCAAACTTGTGCTCTGCGGCAGATATCACAAACACCAAGATGCCCTCGTGACTGGAAAGCTACTGTGGTGCCATGCCAGGGATTGAGCACCAGGCCCCCTGTTTACTCCGGGAGAACATCTCCAGATCCAGAAAGGGCTTCTTGCTGGTGAGGTGCTGGTGCGGCCATTTTGTCTCAGAGCGTGGCCATTTTGTCCCAGATGGTGGCCATTTTGTCCCAGAGCGCGATGACCACACAGCCTGCCCGGGCTTCAGGTGCCGTGCATGTGGTGAGACAATAAATGTCAAATGTGTGAGGAAACACGGGATGGCTGTACATTTCTGGTGAATCCAGACTCCCCTATATGTACCAGCAGGACCCGAGAGGAGGTTTTATTTAGAGCTGCCCTGTGACTTTACAGTGAGGGGGAGGCTAGAAAGAGATCTGCAAGGCCTACATATGGTGCCACCCTAACACTGATGCCGCCATTACTCATCTGAGCACCAGGCAGAACCCACCTCTGTGCTTCACACTGATATTTTTATTACAGAGCTCAGAAAAGAGCGCTCAACTTGTTTGCTGGAAATAAGGACATTATCCTATAACCCAAGATATAGGGAAATGAAGACAGTGGGTTGATTGACATTGATAATATGCAACTGTGGCCTTGCTTTGACGATGTGCAGCTGTGACCCTACAGCAAAGTAGTTAAATAGCTCTGAGGAGTGCAGGAAAAAACCTGGATGAAGCAGAGACAAGGAGCAGTGTGGTGTGGCCTCTGGAGAAGGGAGAAGTAGCACGGACAGTAGAATTTGGCCAATGGTAGAGCTTTTTGCTGCTTGCTATTTTATTTGTGTTGCGTTACTTTCTGACTGCCGTAACTCAAATTGCAACACCAAGAAGGAAGGAAGTAATTTGGAGAGAACTTCATGCTTCCTAAAGTACCCATAGTTTAACTTCTTTGTAGTTCTTGTGCTACCGTGAAACACCTCATGACTGTGGCCTGAAGCAGGACAGCAGATTTCTGTGCAGCATTGCTCTTCAGTGTGGCTTCCTTATTCAGTGTGACTGCATCCTCAAATGGGATTAGGTGACAGCGTGTTTGAAGTGCAATGCTGATTAAAATCAAAACCATCTATTTTCTTGTATATTGAGTATATGGCTTTGGGAACATGGACTGACCTGACTTTTCTTTAAATAAAAAACGGAGTCATCCAATGGAGGTCTGAATTGCTATTATCTAGGATTTTCCCCAGTCGTAGATGACAGGAGCTAAGATGCTTTTGAAATAAATGGGACAAAACATAAAAAACAAATAAAAACATCTAGGATTACAGACCTTTTGCCTGCTTAGAGCTACTGCTGTAAACAGCCTATGAAGTGGAAATAGAGATGATAAATAAAAAAAAGTAATAGAGATAAAGGATGCTATGTTGCCTCAATGCTCTTCCATGGTAGAAGACAGAAGCAACTGAAAACCCACGAAGTCTCGGATACAGATGGGTCAGGGCAACTGGTAAGTTGTTCCTTTATTACCTTTCTTCCTTCAAGCAGTTATAGTAATTGGGGTCACATAGTCCATGTAGTGATACGTTATTCCCTTTGCTTTTCCAGGTGTGTGGGCACAGCGGCAGCTGTAGCTGGAAGGCCCTTGGAGACATTGTCAGCTTTGTGCAGGTAAATTTTCAGCAGAATTCTCCAAATTTGTCTTGGGCAAAGTATGCAGCAGACTTGTTTTTGTCATCTGACAACATGTGGAACTTTTTTTTTTTTTTTTTTTTAAATTTCTGGGAAGAGCTGGAAAAAGTTTATGTGAGTTTGAGTTCTTATTTCCTAACAGGTCAAAGTCTGTTATCCTGAGAACTCTGGCTTGTAGATGCTGAGTATCTTAGCAGATTGGCATTGTAGTCTCTGGGCATAATCTGGATATTTATTTGTTGTGGTAGTATAGTAAAGGACTACAGCCCTAGAGTATAGGATCGTTTTGTTGGTTGTGTAGTCATGAGTTGGTCAGAAATTTTTGGGAAAAAGTGCTAGTGAATATTCTTTGTTGGAGAAACTTTGAATGGAGTTTCTGATTTAGGGAGCCATGCCAACCCTTTAAGACTAGCTGAATAAAAAATTGTCATTGGGGATCTGTTAATGCTCTAATGACCTAGTTTTTGCTTTAGTAAGAAGCAAATGCTAACTTCAAAAGTCGCGTCCTTGTACTGAGTTTCTTTTTTCTCTGTCCAGATTCAAGTTGTAGAAAGTTGTAAAGCACTTTCAACAGCGATATAACTGCTCAAAGGTTGGATTTTATTGTTTGTTTGTTTTCTTTAGTTTTACCACTATGAGTTAAAACAGTCTAAATCTTTAAAATGTTTATGACGTTTATTAAATCATTTTCTTTACCTGCTTGTCGGTAGAAGTATCTTACATGCTTAAGCAAGAGAGCACTAGCTTATAATGTTGCCCTCGTGTTGCGTCAGTCATCTTTATTTTTTCCTTCCTCAGTAAATAGATGTGCTAAAACCTATCACAAACTTTTGTTAAATGTGTCACTGTTACTACGCTGTTATGTAATAAAAGATGTTGCAGAAGGAAAAAAAAACCCCGAAATTTGATTAGGACAAAAGCTTATTATATAAAGACTTAATTTACATTTCACTTTTCCCAATATGTTGTGCAAATTGGCATTAGCCCAGTCATTTTTGTAATGCAATAATCCTGTACTTGGACAGCAAAAGCTGTAAGTTTAGGTGAAGCTAAATAAAATCATGGAAGGGTAGAGATGATATGAAAAACTATAGTTATTTTCTGAATACTTACTACTGCTTTCTGCCTGAGTGCTCACAGAAATAACTTTTTACAGGAGACCAAGTGCTAGATTGTTTGCACTCTCACCGTTTTCACCTAAGAAATCATTTAGAGTTAAATGAAGTTCTGGGATAGTAAGATTAGTCAAAGGACTAGGAGAACAGACCCCTAAAATAGCAGATCAGGTGCTGTTATGGCTCAGTACTTCTGTGTTTTATTCATTTGTAAATGCCACTTATAGTGCTTTGAGAATTTCTGTCTTAGTGAACAAACGACACTAGAAAGACAAAAAGGAGACTCCCGAGTTGTCTCACTGGTTCAACACCCTGTTGAAAGAAGTAGTGAGACTACAGCTTCCAATTATGATCTAGGTGCACAGTGAACTGAAAATAAAGAAAATGTCAACATTTAATCAATGTTTGTAATATCTTCAATATGTTGCAACTTTCTTCTGACTCTGGGAAGTGTTATCCTTGTGTTATAGATAGTGATACTGGGAGGTTAACAGGCTTAACCAGGAGTCTATGTCAAGTCATGGCATCATCAGATATGGTATTCTTCTCTCCTTAATATTAGGCCGGCACCTTAAGAGAATTGTCCCTTCTCTATGCTCCTGTGACCCAGTCGAAAGGTTGCAAGCAACCCAGTTCAACGTACTGATACGGAAAGTCATTCTCCTGTAACGTGAAAAGTTCAGTGCCTCAGCTTAATTTTGTGTCACCACTGATTCTCTGGCTACGTTCAGTTTAAGCAGAACTGATCGGGAACACATTTCTGCAGATATGTTGTTTCTTGGGTATATGGCTCTTGCTATGCCACCTTATTTCAGGTTAGGACAGTTTTAATGTCATCTCTAAGTAATAGTAAGGGAAGAAAAATATTTCAAAATCTTTCTTCTAAAAGCCTTAAGGATACCAATTTCTCAAGGGTATGCTGAGTTCTTTTGCAGTCAGTGGAAGGTGAGAGTGGGTGCTGCCGTCACTGAGGCCTTTGGGTTTCAGCAGTTTCAGCATGCATGAGGCAGGAGCCTCTATCAATGACTGCAGTTCATGCCCTGTAATATCCTGAGGTAAGCAGTCTCATGGCACGATTGGAAAAAAATATAGGTGGATAACTGAGACTCTTAGCCTGAAACAATATAGATAAGTCTCTTTGTATAAAGTTTTGTAAGAAACATCACCTCATTTATAAACATAAGTGTATAAAACTGTGATTTAATTGTCTTATTCATGTTTATACACAAGTATTTTTCATGGTGACTTCTCAGACTGAATCTTTATTGGCTATTTAAAAGGCAACTTTTATGAACCAACTTGATTGCATGTTCCTTTGATCTTGTGTGTTAGCAGTGATTTATGCCTAATTTATTCAGAGACTATTGGCTGTTTATACTAAACTGAAAGAATCTGTCACAGACGGTTTTGCGTTGTCATGAAATAAAATAGTGAAAGCTACTGTAAATGAAATTAAAAAAGCAAGATAGTAGCTATACAGCTAGGTTGTCTTTTATAGTATTTTGTAAATGACTTGAATACAAAAATAATATTCCTACTATTATAATTTTCAATGGGTATGTTTTTATTGGATTTTTTTCTGGAATATTAAAAAAGATTCTAAAACAGTGATACTTTTCGGTGATGTGATAACTTAGTTATTGTATTAGTATTAGCAAATCCAATGCTCTTCATGCTAGGAGAGAGGAACAAGCTCAAATAAATGGTCTGTTCATATGAACTAGATGAAAGGGTTTGTAATCCATTTGTGTAAAATTTTTTAAAAGCTTTCTGGAAAAAGATGCCCTTGGTAATAAGTGTGAGGCTAAAAACAGACAACAAAAAGGCAGTGACGTAAGGGGTAAAATCTTGTGCCTGCTGACACTAGCAGGAGTTGTACTAACCCCAAATCCTCTTACATTACCCAGAAATTGAGAAGTGAAGCTGACTTTGGCTTTCTTGAGTAGCTCACCACTTCAGGAATATAAGAGAACTAACTGTAGTGGCTTCTCCTTACACCTTTGGACAATGAGTCTAAAGAATATAGTACCTACTTGTGGTGTTAAGAATAACTTTCAGCTGCTGTAGTCAGCAGTTTTGCTTTAGGTCTGCGCAGACCACCTCTGGCAGCTCAGGAACCTTTATTTTCTTTCAAAAATCTGAGTTTTAGACTCCCTGAGGGCATCCTATTAACTACTAAGGGTAAGAGACAGCACCTCTTTTCTATCCGTTTAAAATGCATGGAGGGGCCTTCAGCAAATAGCAAAATGTGACAAAAAACTTCAAGCAATCATTTTGTGTGGAGGAACCGAGAAGGAGAGGTAGCTTGTCAAATAAAGGGTTTTTTGAATAATAATAGTGACAATTATATATAGCAGGTTTCCTTGAGCTTTTTTTTGAAACACACTAAAAGATCTATTTAGAGAAGTAGTGAAGTGCTCTAAATCCTACTGGGTTTGGGAGGTCAGGAGTTTGTCAACAACTAAGCATATCTTACTCAAGTTGAAAAGTTAGTGGTACATCGAGCCGTGTATCTGATACAAAATCAGTAGATGTAGGCTCTACTTTCTGTTTTCACATAGTTGTTCCGTTGCTGCTTCTTGTGCTGTGGATGCTGTTACTGCTGTTTGCCAATTGATATGTTAGCTTCTTGTACATTTAAGAAAAATCTTTAAGTGCACACTCCCTCTTTACACTGATGTGATCTTACACTGAATTTAAACGTTTCATGTGCCACTAAAGAACACAGCTGGCAAAATTAAAATGCATACCGAGCCTGCATACTTAGGCACAAAGTAGCATGCAGGCAGCTGGATATTAATGTGAGCTGATTCTCCAACTTATAAATGATCATGTAAATTCAAGTGTCTTTACTGGGAACGGGCTTTGACAGGGCTGTTCTTGAATGTTTTTCTTGGCTTATGAATTGTCTATATGAACAAATCTTTTCATCATCATATCTTAACTGGAAGAGCTCTGGAACAGAAATTTCAGCTACACACCTTTCTTTAGAAATCAAGTGTAAATTGTAGCCCATTAACACACTGCTAGGAATAGTTTTGTTTTCAACATGCTTTTCAATTTTGAAGTGAATCCTGTCTAGACACCTACTTTTTGAGGCTTCCTGTAGCTTGGGGGTACATGGATCACAGACACATGTAAAACAAAAAATGCTTTACACCATTTTTTCTTAAGATACTTTGCTGGCAAACAGTGATCCTTATATATTCTTCAGGTCCAAACGTTCAGAATATGCTCCAAGGACCAACCCCTGTTACAAAAGCAATAAATGAACCTTACACTTAGGTTGTGACTCCTGTGACAGATTCGTAGGTACCAGTCAGTTCTGTGTGCTTACAGCTGTTGGGGACCTTGGGATAAAATAGGACCTTTGGGAATTCATGGAGCCTTCAAAAAATCTGGAGTTCTCTTAGAGATGTTTGAAAATGCTGCAAGTAAAAATGATCAGATGGTGTGGAAGGGAAACAATATTACTTATTGACCGAAGAGTAGAATAGCAAGTGGTAAATACTGCTGCTGACAACAGAAACAGAATTGGATTAATGAAATGCTGTGTAACTTTTTGTTAAGGGAATGTACTGCACTGATAATATTTCGTATTTAATGACCAGTCCAATATCTCAGCTGTGGTTAGAATTCTGCCACGTGTGTTTTTTGCAAGTTGCCTCCAGCTTGGTTGTGCAGACTAGTCTTTGGGAAATTCCTCTGAGTATGGTATGATGTGGTAGGCTGCAGGGAGGGTTCTATCTGTGCTACTGCAGATATTCCCTGACTCAAGGGAAAGATGGTATGTGAGAGCAGGCCAGGAAAAGAATTGGAGCAGCTGCCACCTAGTCCTGGCAAGTAACCTTCCTTGAGGAATCTCTGTATGACTATGAGGTCTTTATGCTTGACATGACAAGATGAGAGAAATCATCAGTTTCTTTGGCTATCTTACTGGTGATGTCTTGTAGAAGGAAAACCAAAATGAGCTGGTAGACAAGTAAACCCAGTTTTCCGCAGCGTTACAGTTTTAATGTCAAGAGGAAGATAATTTGATCGCAAATGGATGCTCCCCAACATGTTGAGGGGGGAGTGTGACACTTCTATATTCTGGTCTGCCATGTATGGCAATGTAGTTATGACCTTCAAATGCACAGAACCGAAGCTGAATGTCATTTTCTGTAGAGCTCCCCTACCAAAGGCAGTGATCATCTGGTTATTACCAACACATTTTACTACTACTACAGTACTACTACTACTACTACTACTGTCCTCAGACCCAGAGTAATTAAGGTTGCCTTCTGATTTTTTTTCTGCAGAATGGACTGAATTCCACCACTGCTTGAAATGGTCTCAGTCTAGAGTATGTCCACTGCAGTTAGGGATGTATCTCAAATGATGTCACTGAATTGATTAAAAACTGAGTAAAGCTTTCCAGAGTTAGCTTGTCTGTTCTCAAAATGTGTCTGTAGCTTGTGTCTGGGCCATAAACAGTGCAGTGGCCCAGCTGATGTAGTTTTGCTGGGTGCTAGTAGTAGGTTTTGTGAGAATATGCGTCCTCAAGCTTTACACTTATTTTAGGCTGCTTTTTTTTTTCCATTTATTTTTTTCTTTTTAGCTGTATTGGCAAAATAGTTTTAAAAAACTTTTGATGTGCCTGCAGTTTGGGACAGTGGTCACCTGATCATAAACAAACTGCAGTAGTAAAATCACCCAGTGTGTGTGTTGCCTACATGGTAGTTTTGGGCTTGTTTCAGTGAACTGGCTCGCAATTTAGTTATGCAATGATTGTTTAGAATTAGTAGTTTTCCATGTATAAAATGATGTTTTAAACTGTCTCATAGTGTGGCACTGGACATGTGTGAAATCTTCAAGCTCCTCTTAGACACAACGTATCATATCATACCTGTATAGACATTTCTGTTAAAGAAAAAAATTAATAGTTCTAAGTAACTCATAGTTCTGTAGGGTTTTTTTGTATGCTTGGAGAAGCATAAGGCTTTGAACAGAAAACATAAAAAAAGTAGGCTTCTAGAGCACATCAATAGAAAAACGTTTTTTCTTTAAAAACATTTATTACAAATATAGCTATACAACAGCAGACTTGGTGTATGTGAAACAATTTTTCAAACTTAGGTGGTTTTAAATTACCTCTAAGAGTATCTTTTGATCTTCAGCTTGCTTATTTCATCTTTCCAGATAACTTTCCAGAGTGTGGGTGAGAGTTCAGCTTTGTTATGTATACTATGGGCAAGGATCCTGAAGGGGAATGCTGTTCTCTGGTGCTAGTTAAAATAATCCTAAAATGCCTTTAACTTGTGCTGGGGTTCAGCCTGGCCTTTCCCTTTCACCGGCTGTTGGAGATAAGGTAGTGAGGTAACGTGTGTGTTATCATTCATAACAACAAATCCTCCAGGTCCACTCTGTGTTGCTGCCATGCTCCTGAAGACCTGTTCTTAGTCTATTATGCAAGAGTTTCACTAATGCTGATAAAACGAAGAGCTGTAATTACTGTATTCAAATGTAGCCCACTTTGCTAAGCTCACCAGCCTCAACTCTTTTTCCTACCCAGGCTTAGTTGATTTGCTATTTAATGTTTTTATTACTTCTCAGTAACCACAAACCGTTTTCTGTGACATAGTGACATGACATATAAATACATATCTGTGTGTGACTTCCAAATCGTAGCACCAAATTTCAGGCTATGACTTAAAATATTCAATTAAGTTCTGAAACTGCTTATAATAGTAATACTAATGCATTCATGACCGCAGCTCTGTCATATAAGCTGTTGTGTGAAGTTTTCAGTCTGAAACTTTAATGAGTGAAGCAGACCTGTTTATCAGCTAATCCTATGATGAACTGCAACAAAGATAGGAAACATTCATAACAAAGTAAAATTTTCTTATAAATACAGTATTGCGAAACTTCCATTATAAAAATGCTTCTAGATTAGGACAATCTTGTTATAATAAATAACATTAAATTATTATTTCTGCCCTGTAACTCTTTCAGCCTTCAGCCGAGTCCCTGTAAAAGTTACTGTTTGTTTTTTTTCTTCCACTTGGCTTATGCAGGACAAGTTTCTGACCATCTTGGTAGCCTGAACAGATACCCTCACATGGGGAATACGGAAAGATCTCTTTTAGATGTTGGCAGTAAAACAACATTACCAGACAAGGCATCCCTTGTACAGTAGTTGCCCACATGCAAGTTCCCACAGGAAAAAAGGGCAGCAATCTTCCCTGTGTGCTGATCAGACTGAGATCTAATAGATTAGGTCTCAAGTTTACTATATTGACTGAATTGCTTTAATAATGTTCTTTTCACTCTTTTCCCTCTTCCTACCAGCTCTTCTTTGTATCCTTAGAAATGGGAGCGTGCTCCTAGTCACAAAATACACAGTCAACATTTCTAAAGTATGCTGTTGAATGGAAGCTTGTACGTTTGACTGGGAGCTAATTACAATGGTTGGGAGACAGCTCAGGGACAGGGCCAGCACTAGAAAAGTCATTTTGTCAAGTAGATCAGTGTTGTAAGTGATGGTATATCTCTGTTGATTAGCTTACAAATTATGTATGTTAGAATGAATTGCATTCTGGTAGTAGGAAGGATTTAATTCTCCAATTAATTTCCTTCTGGCTAACACTATGGTATGTTTTGTCTGGCACTGGTTAAGGATATATTTACAAGGAATTAAACAAAACTGCTATTTTTATTCTTGGAAGTATTCTGTGATGCTTATAAATATTCCTTTGACTTTTAATGAATTGATTTCAGATATAATGGAGTAATTAAAGAAATTAAATAATCAAAAAAGGTACATTGTTTTTCCATCAATTTTCAATGAGTACACACATGAAGTATTACACAGCGTTCTAAAGAGCAACCCTTGCAGCTATTGTATCCTTGATATAACTGGTACATGTGCATTTTGACGGTTGACTGCTCTTTAGGAGGTTTCTGGACAGACCTCTGTGGGCTGATAAAGAAGCTGAAAGACTTCCAGATGGTGAGGTCAGACTTGGCACCTCCAGCACTTCAACTTACTTGTAGATGTTGAATTGTTCACCTTGGGTTTTTAAACTAGTGCTTTCTCATCCACCTCATCAAAGGAATCCAGCTGGCCCTGCTTATCTGCATGACACCTTTCTCCTCGCCCAGTTCCAGTATTTCCTATTAAAAAGGAAAATTAAGTTTTTATTCTTACCCTCTCTTCCTCTATTAGAATTAGCCTTCTCAATATTTTTGACATGTACTTACAATAAATGTTTACAAAGCAATAAAGATGATCACAGTTTTCATGGTGACTTGGGATCAGTCACTTGAAACACATCTCCACCCCTGAGTATTTGTTTCCACTGTGCAGCTTCACTTGAGACCACTGAAAACCAGGCAGCACTAATTCCATGTGTGTCTGTTTTGCCATTTTAGATGGAAAATGAAATTTTATGTTTATTTCACTCACATAACCATGCAAAATGTAAATGGTTTATTTGTGGCTTAGTAACCTCCTTCAGGACAGTTACAGATACTGTTTCCTTTCAGGATGGGAGATGTTTGCACTTAGCTATGCAAAGTGATTGTTAATATTTTTGGGAGCAGTAAGTAGCGAGGAGGAAGCAGAAAGGGAGTGGAAATAATCTCTGTGTGCAGGTTTAACTTCAAAATAGCTTTTCAGGTAGCTGGCACAACCAGAGGCAAACCTCTTGAACTGGTTTGAAGGAAAGGAAGATGAAATTGTTTCTTTTTTCTGTCCATTCATATAAAACTTTTGAAACTAATTACCTATATTTTAATTTTAATGATTTTTTTACTTACTTTTTAGCATAGCCTCTCTTTAAGGGTGATTTTTCAAGGTAGCTGCAAAGTATTGATGCAATATATCCATATCTTATTATTTTTTTGAGGGGAGGGAAATGCCAGTAGGGGACTTGACAGCAGAAGAATCAACATGAGTGAGGGTTTTCCTCTAATAGCCAGGTGACACCACGCAAAATGGTGAGCAGAAGGACACTGAGGAGTGCTTGAGCTTTGAGAGTCACAGGAAGAAAATTTGTCAGGAAACACAAGAGAATTGATGAAGAAACATGGGTATATGTAATAAGCTACTTATCCTGTCTTGATACAGATGGTGTTGGGATGGAAAAGAAATTGGAGAGTATTGTAAGGCTTGCTTGTTGAATGGGTGTATCTTCTGCCTGCTGGCTGGCAAGTTCGGAATCAAATCTAAATGGGCACCCACTTATTGCTGAGTTACTATATCCCTTGACAGCAGAAAAAATCATTTGATAAAACTGCTTAACCAGACTATTGAAGAATGTGCTGAAGTTCTTGGTTTCATAGTGACATGATGTTTTTCTTGTGTGCTCTACTCATTTATTATAATTTTCAATTTTTATCTGCATATGTCATTGTCAGGATTCATGACTTCTGGTCTAAGTATTACAGTCCTGTGTTGGGCTGCATTTTAGGTTTCACCACAGATTAGTAAGAAAGCTAATGCTGAAAGCCGCAGCCTTCTAGGTAACACATCCAGTCTATCCTCCATGACCTCTACTGGCTAGCTGGGAATTTCTAAATGAAGTACAGGGAGGAGCTGTAAAGGAAATTTGCTTCATTGATACCTTCACTAAAATATTTAAGTTTCTCTGTAGAAAACCTGAAATTATATGTTTAATAGAACCACCCACTTTAGGTAGATGCAATGTAGTGTTCTAAACTGTGGAATTTTGCGTCATCATCTGGGAAGTTGTAACTTATGTCTCTATGCTCTTTACTAATGCCCTGGGTACTCCCTTGGAGTAATGAGCTTTGTGCTTTACACGAGCTTCGGTGCATTACACAATACTGGGCCTGTTTGAAAGGTTTGACCTACAGAAGTGACTGAGGGTGTGAAGTACCTGAAAGATAAGTATTATGAGACGTTATGAACCACACATAAGAGACAGACCTTTTGAGTGGTCTCCCATTCATTCTAATGACACATCTACCCTAATTCCTTCAGACTTTCTGAACTGTAGCCTCACTCCTAGGCAAAGCAAGGCAACTGATGCAACTTGCTTATCCAAGCCTTTTTGATTAGAGAAATTATGGCAGAACTCTTCAGTGAAAGGGAAGAGGCAAATCACTGAAAAGTTAATTCCTCAGGGCTGTCCAGGCCAATGGAAAACCTTAGCATTGTTAGAGGGGAAAAAACCCACCCAAACTCCCTTCCCTGTCTCCAACAGAAAAGCAATTTTATTATAATTCAAAGATTTTGCTGTGTGGGATGTCAACAGGTAGGAAAGCCCAACACTAATGCTCTAGCTCGTGCCAGATTGGATTGCGATGTAACATTTAAATGGGTTAGTCTGTCTATAAATCTTTGTGGCTGTTTCTGATCTTCTCCCATGAAAAGCAAGGAAAAGTGACCTTTAAATCATGCTGTTACCAACATCTTTTATTTTCCTGTTTTGGTTTTAGGAAGAGAGGATATATTTACTTCTTCATTTCCTTTCACTTATGCTTAAAAAGAAAGCTTTAGTTTTATCTTTGTTAAACAGAAATGGCCTTTCTGTTAGTAACTAGGCTGATATTGTGTAAGCGTTTGGCGATGACTGTGCAGATTGTGTCAGAGGCAGGTAGGTCTTTTCTGTCAAAGCACCAGTAGAAACGTAACTGCATGTTTGTGTGGCACAGTGTAAAAGCAAGCGCGCAGGCGTAGCTGCTCTGCCTGCTGCAGCAGTGATGTGTCTGTGCTGCTGCTGGGGAGCTCTGCGGGTGGAGTTCCTGGGGTGCTAGGCAGGACTGGCATTTGCCTCCTTTACCAGCTGCCCTCTGCACTTCTCAGTGAAATGGGTTGGTTTATGTTTTCTGTGCATCCCTATTCCTCTTCTCATGTTTAGTAGTGTGTTATTCCTTCTGCATTTTACAGTGATCAGCATTAAGAACCTGAATTATTATGGCATAGTGTTACAAAACTGCTTAATCTAGAAAGCAGAGCTGTGTACTTGGCAGAACCTAGGGAAATAAGCCCTTGAGTATAGCTGTGAAAAATGGAATAAAATCAATATTAATTTGTTTAAATTTAGTCAATGCCCCAGTCATGCCAAGCTGTGGCAGGTTCAGTCAGATGTGCTAGAAGAGGTGGAGCAAGTACATCTTCCCCATTTCCACTGTGACTAGTCAGAGAGCGCTGTCTGGAGCCAGGAAACCTTACACCTGGCTGGTGCTAGGTGGAGGAGCTTTTGCTCAAGACTTCTAAGCTAACACTAAAGAGGTTTTCAGCTAAATTTATGTTCCCCAAACATATTTTTTTCTTTAAGTTTTGAGCTTATTTCATGTTTTTTGAAGATGGATGGCAGGTTTTCTTTTCTATGAGTGTTTGGGTTCTTTTCACCCTCTGTTTTAGGTCAGAAAGTTTTCAGGTACTGGTGGGAGGAAAAAGTTCCTCTTTAGACTCCTATTAAAAGGAAGAAGTACTCTGACCTTTTATGCACTTTCCCTGCTGGCATTTTAAGTATTGGCTGGCCAGTGTCTGTGCTTAATCTCAGTAGAAGCATGTAACTGGAGCTTACTATGTTTTTAATTTGGTACAATAGATCCTTTTGTTTTGGCAGTGTTGCCTGTTTTCTTATAGGTAGATTTCTTATGTATGATGAGATTGTGCCTTAAGGCTTTTAGTAAATTAGTTCACTTTGTTATATGTGGTTTTAGGAATGCTTCAACAGCTAAAACCCCAATTGATGGAGAAAAGAACAGAACAAATGTATGTGTTTGTTCCTGTAGGGGGTAATAGCTGATCTGATGACTGTAGTAAAAGCAATTGCACTGGTTGGTGCAAAACTGCAACAGTTCACTTGAGACCTGACAAAGAAGTTAATGACACAGATGAATTGAGAGGAAATATGAGTGCCAACAGAACATACAGTCTGTCATCCTTCACATCTATTGAGGATGTAGGTGAAAACTGGTGTGGGAAATGAGGGCAGTGTCTCTGAAAGAGGGAAAAATCTTGCGGACTTGCTTGCTTTTCTATTGCAAAGCTGAAGAAATTGCATATTGCAGGTGAAATGAAGCTGGGAACTGTCCTGAGGAACTGAGGCCAAGTACTACAGTGTAGAGGTATTTGGATGGCATAGTACTTGCCATAAATTTATTGCAAGCTGCATGCAGAGCCTCTGTGCCACAAAAATGTAATCCAGGGAAGAAGTGCTGAGTTCAAAGCCTCTGAAATGACAGATGCCTTTGTAGCATGAAAACCTGGGACTTGGCATAAGGACATGCAGGTATGCTTTAGGGTGCAAAGCCCTTGGGATAGCTTTAGAGGATGGAAGGAAGCCAAACCTAGTGCTCTCTGTCCACACTGCCAACTCAGAAGGGATCTTGGCATAGATATGTCAGCTCTGAGTACTGTCTGTGCATTGTACTGGGGACCACTAGTTCCAGTATGCCAGAACTGTGCCAGGGTGACAGCAAAACACTGGGGGCGAGCTGTAGTCATGTACAAGAGCTTGTCCTATGGACTACTTTAGGACCCTATAATTCTGCTGTTGAAACAGAATGTTTTCTGCAGGGTCAGGCCATCAGAAGTGGTCCACAAATCCTGAGGCTTTTATCTTGTCTATGAAGTAGCAAGCAGCTCTGCTATGGTGTAGAATAAATTCTGTGTGGTGGTTGAAAAAATAACCCTGTGTTGTGTAACACAGGCTTTGATTAGTTTTTTGGGGAGTGCTGCTTGTATGTTATTTCTTTATAGAAAGAAACACTTGCCATACCTAGAGGGGATTTGGTAAAATATCAATAAACATAAAGTGGCAGAGACACAGAATATTAGTCTGCACTGTCAATGGGAGGGTCATCTCACAAGTGTGATTTGGCTTTTGCTCTGTAGAAATTCAGTCACAAATACTACAAGATATATAGCACACTTCATAGCAGAAATGTGTTGAGTTTTGTTGTGCATCTTTTCTAGGACTTCTATGAAATTAGTTTTTTCTTTTAAATTATTTCCTCATGAAATCTGGTGACTTTTTTTTTTTTTAAATCAGTGTTCCATGTTGCTTTGTTTGTTTTTAGTTTGTACGGAGTTTCTAGACGCAGTCGCAACTTGAAATTACAGCCTTGTATTATAAACAAATGTGATGAAGCAGAAGCAACTCAGTGAGGTGCTGTGAGGGTTTCAGCTTACGACAGATGTTAAAAGTAGTTATTGGTACAAGTATGCTTATTAAAGCCATGAGTTCCTAGTAGTTCTCATACAACTTTCTTGGGAACAAGTGAGTTCAGATTTCACTGCCAATGTTTCCTAGGTAGAAATTCAAATAGGTAATGAGCATGCTGTATTTGTTACCTAAGGCAGAAGTGTTCTAAAAACATGGTGGGAAGGTGTCCATTCTCTAGCCTGAGTCCCAAAAAGCTGACTGTTTATATCGACTTGGAATTGGTTTCTACGCCACTTGGGTCTCCTATCTTTTTCTTTCAGTTAGTAATGTTAGCTGTGGTTGTGTTTGTGTGTGTGATGGTGAAAGATTACTGTTGCTGTGTGCGGCTAGATTTTTTTTCCACTATGATGAATAGGAGAGTAAGTGTAAGTCTGTAAGATCATGCCTTTAATTCATAGCATAAGCTTCCATTGCCCAGGGGCCTGTAAAAAATTTGAAAATCCTGCTGAATGAGCCAGAAACTATGAAACTAGGGAATCATTATTCCTCTAGCCTAGATTCCCTGCAACTTTTTTTTTTGAGTGCCTGTGTCTTAAATCAATTTTGTTTCACTTGAGGAAAAACAGTTGCTTGTTTTTAAAAATAAAAGCAAACTTGTATGGATGTGAAAGAGGGAACAAAGCTTGATGACCTCTAACTATGAGATTGCATATTTCCAAGGTTGTACAACGAAGCCCATGATGAAAAACTTGTGCTAAGCCAGAGAAGCTTACAATAAATGACATTGCACAAAATTGGAATGGGAACTGAAGGCAACAGAACTTCTGAAACTATCTCATCTATGATGGTATTTGGTATCTAAGGAACAAATATTCTAGGAGAGTTTTGATTTGTTACTTTACCTCCAGATTTTTCTTTCACAGTCTTGTTGCTTCTCTAGCTCTGGAAAGAAATGCATGACTCGGACTACATTCCTATGACACGATGACTTGTATGTTAAATAGTTAGCTGCATTATGGCAAGTCATGTCATTCTGATTTCCTTTCAGGGAAGAACTAGTTTGAAAGATTAAACAACTACAGGATATACTAATTAATATCTTTGTCTTCTCAGAAGTCCCTGAAATTGATTTAGATTTTCTTCCAAAAGATTAGCTGAAGGTCTGGGAGGAGAAGTGAACGTAACCTTTTATCATTGAAACAGGATATTTTGACTTGATACTGATTTTGAACTGACATCTTCAAAACCCACTCAGATTGTATATGTACTATTTTTTCTTAAATGGAGTGTTTCTTAAAAAAAGTAATTAAATCTGCTGCTTTTTTTTGTTGAAAGAGTGCTTGCCAAAAATCTCATCTCATATAGCCCAACAGTTAGTCTGTTGTCATGTTTTTTCCCTACACCCAAGGCCATGCTTTGGAAACACTTGACCTTATGTGTTCTCAGGACCTAATGGTTGGATAAAGAGGACGAGGGAGTCCTGGATGACATTGGTAAATGTCAAGGAGCTGTAGTTTAACAACTGGCAAATATCTGACTTACAAGTTAATGAGTAAAACATCTGCTGTTGCTCTAGAGCTGATAAATGGAAATTTATATCTGCTTTGCTAATGGTTGCAATAATACAGGAAACCATAGAAGCAGCTTCAAGGTATTTCAGTAAAAGAAACTTTTTTTACAGAGATCTTTAGCAGCTTATCACTGCAAGAAAGTTGGTGGTACCAAACACAGAATACATGTTTTCTGAAAAAGTTGGGTTATGGCTTTAGAATATTGTATTTGGCTAACACACACTTCCAAACATCAGTCTTGTAGCCTTTGAATCAAGAACATAAATGGTCCTTTTAGCCAACCTTACAAAATATTTTTGTGATTCTTTCAGTGAGCTAGTGCTGTAGTTACATACCCGTTACTTCGTGATGGGAACAAAATGTCTGCACTACTACTGCAATGCAAGCAGTAAGACTTACTAGGCTTTCCTATGCTGATGGACTAATGATGACTAAATCACGAGTTTGTTACTAGAGTAACTGGCAGAGGTTGCAGCTGAATTTGTTTATCTTCCCATACTTGCACTGTTTCATGTCAAGTCTAAAGAGCTTTGTTATTCTCACTTGTAAATCTAATGTAGAAGTTCCAGATTGTTGGTTTGTGTGTGTTTTGGGCAAAAGATGTTGAAGTCAGCATGTGCAAATGGTGACTTTTGTCAAGTATGGTGGGGAAAACCTATTTTGCGTTGAATAGAAGCAAGTTCCAACTTTAATTACATGTGCCACTGCTCAGTTGTGGTATGGTCAGACCATTCAGAAAGTGGGATGGTATAGGTGGAGGCACCTTGCTGTAGAGGTCTAAGAAAGTGTGGTTAAAAGTCAAATGGAATAACAAAGGAAGGCAAAAATTTAAAATACGCCTCAAGAATCCAGAACCTCTGAGAGAAATTTGAAATGAAAATGATAAAAAAAGCACCACTACACTAAGGAAGTTGAAATGTGTTTTGGAAATATTCATAGCCTGAAGAAACAAGTTAGATGATAAAAGGTATTGTGAGCTATGAAAAGAAGCAAAATTGTTTAAGCTATTGTACTGTGAGTCTTGGATATAGATTATTCTTATCCCTGACCTACTAGATCATCCTGAAATGTCTCAAACCAGTGATACTTACAGTGGCTCAGTAGGAACTCTTTTATTGTTATAATGGCAAATGAAGAGAAGACACTGAAGATGTTTTTCCCTTTGTGTTTGCTCTTCTTCCTCTCTGTGGCTCTGGCCTGCACCCTGAGCATGAGTATAGTGAAAATGATGCCTTGTGAAAGTAGTAAATTCAAAATATTATGTTGACAGGAATGGAGAAAGTAAGGGGCAGTAGAGAAACTTGGTTTTCTCCTGAGTTCCTGTTCTAGAGGACATGGTGATCACCACCTTATTTGCTTTCTTTGAGCATGGAGGCTTTGTCCTTATCCATGCCCTTCTCCCCAGAGTACTCTGTTGAGTGGGTAGGGTACATTTTGATGATATGCTTCTGGGGGAAGCCGTGGGACAAGGAAACGGTGTACAATCCTGTGAACAAAGGCATTCTAGGCAGATTACAGAAAATGTTCCGTGTTCCAGGTGAAATCAGAGGCACTCATAAATAATATAGAGAAACTCTGTTCTCTTCTGTCCAAGTAAGTCACTGGAAGAAGCCTCTGGCACAATACTGAACTCTAACTTTTCTCTACCACCCATTGGCATGTTGTTCCCTGGTTGGTAGTTCTGGTCTGAAACTTTTTTGAACTGCCTTCTATGTTCTCAGTCTCTGCAGAGTTCAAAACCATCTGTGTGCTTTTTGATCATTTAGTCTGATTTAATCTACTGATTCTGTGTGACTGACCTGTACTATTTTTTTAAAGACATACCTTTGTGAAAGTGAATTATGTTATTTATCTGTTCATTCAGTTTGTAAAATGGACTGGATATATTTTTAGATCAGTCATCCAGTAGAATTGAACTTGTGAATAACCCTTTAATATAACATAAGAAAAGAAGTAATTGGACTGAATAAATCAATCTGCAGTGAACAGCTGAACTAAGCTGTTGTTTACAGATATTTAAAACCTTAAAAAGGCAACAAATAAGTTAATCTAGTTTAAAGAAAACAAAATAACACCTACATAAATCCCATCAGGAGACCATGGCTTGCAATCTTTAGATGTTGCAAGCTTTCTTAGCGTTCCTGATGTTGGGATGTGTGAAGCATCGTTGCAGGATGTCTCTGTTTAGACAATATGTTTAAAGGTAGAATCTGATATGCATGAGGATTCCATTTATATATAAGTAACTTCATTTTAACTGTGTTCTTAGGTTGGACAGTAACCAATTACTATCAGAGTCATATTTTAATACCATAGCATCTATGAAAACTTAGAGACTACTTTAAAACACTAAGCAAATGCTATATTAAATGCTGTTTTGTGCCCTGACTCTCACAGATGCAGAGGCTGGAGCAGGCTACTGGCAAACATACAACACTGGCATATTGGCATCAAAGCTGTGTGGGAGGAAATACCATCCTGTATCAACCTTTCAAAGATGCAATTTCCTGCCATTTTGCTGCTAGCTGGACAATAGTTGCATTTTTAGTAAGAAGGTTCTTTGCATATTCCTTCAGTGCACTCTTCATTATACTTACAACCTTTCTGCAGAAGGGATGGATGGTGGTTCCCACCCTGAACTGCACCATTCATCTACCATTCTGCTAGTTTAGGCCATATAGATTGTAGTGCTTAAGTTGGGTAACTGGAGCAGGGGAAGTCTTGGTCTTCCTGTGCTTCAGTTCTCTGTTGACTCCCACTTACAGCTGAGATGGGCAAGATGGGAAAAGGATGAACTTTTTTGAGGGGAAGAGATAGTCTCATGCTGGAAGGGATATGTTGTGTTGTTCCCTTCTGGCAACTAAAAGCAAGTCAGAGCAGGTGATGTAAGTAACACTCATGTCTGTCAGTGCCTAATTTGGAAGATCCAGACCTGCCTGAGCCCTCTTTACAGTCTGTGCAAACTCTCATATGTAAATGAGAAACACTTCTACAAGCTATGAAATATTGCCTCTCAACAAATAATTTTTCACAATATAAAATGCATTGTTTATTTTAACAGTCATAGTAAATGTTATACATGGGTACAGGCAGCAAACCTCAAATCGTGACCTTTATTATCTGTTAGAAAACCTGGACTGACACCATCCCTTGAAAGCACTGGTAATATTTGCATGTAAAAATGACTGCCTGTCTGGTGAATTAAAGCCAATTGTGAAATTGCAGCCAGAATTCTTCTCACAATGTTTTCACTCCCCCTACCAAAATTAATCAACTAGCTGACCAAAACCAAAATCATTTTTGTCCTGTGCCCATGTAATATTTTTATTGAAAGAAATGCTTTGTTTATAGTCATTGTTTACTTTGCATTCAGTTTCAATTATTGTAACAGCTTTTTCTTTTAACTTGCATGTTCTAATTACTTATTTTACTTCTCTGGATATTAGGTAAAAGAAAATACCATTTCTCTTTTCTCCAGTGTGTAGCTGAGAAGTCTTTCAATAGCTTTTAACCATAACAACCCCCCAAATATTTCAGAAGTCTCAGCTGAAAAAAATCAGTCATTACATGTCTACATCCTTCTTCCAAGATCAATAGCTTCTCCTCAGTACTTTTTCATTCACGTCGCCCACCATGATTTGCTATTCAGGTAACCAAAGTGTACCTGCTGTAAGGGAAAGCAAATATTAGCACTAGTGTGGGAGTTTTCTTTTAAAATCGCAAACAGAGACTCGAGCTCCCTTTTGTCTGTGACCTTTTCCATAGCCTTAAATAGAATCCAACTCTTCCACTGAGTAATCAGCATGAAGAAATAATGAGGTATCCATGAAAGAGTTAATATAATAAGGAAAAAAGACTTTTTATTATAGCAGCTGACAGTGATATCCTATGAGACAGAAGTATCTTGAATGTGTGTTTAAATGGATTTGTTGTGTACTTACACGTGGTGCTAGTCAGATTAAGCAGACAGCAATGTGTAAACTGAAGAGCACAGCATTAACGACATGAATGAAAACTTAATTGCCTGTCACTAGCTATCCTGTAACTTATTTTGTTTTCTTTTCCGAAAAGCTAGTTGAATATTGGAAAATCACAAACCTAAATCCAACACAACTTCCACGGTTTCCTTCAACAGTTGTTGGACTGAGGTCATCTGACTCCTCCCTCCTCCCCCAGAAACATAATTATTGTAATTCTTTCATTATCTTAGTCCATTACAAGGGTGCTTCTTCCTGTCTGGGCAGAAACAAAATCCTTCAAAGGTTGAAGGGAGAGTGAAACTAGCAGAGAAATGAAAAAATTAAGAATGAAGTGCTCTGCTAAGAGAACATGTAGATGGTCTCTTTTCTGTATGTGGGAAATACACCCTACCTATCCAAGATTCTATGCTTGGATAGATATTATTCTTGGGTATATAGTCTCCTCTGTCCTTGCAGATGGAGGTTTCTCAGAGCACAAACCACTGCTCATTCCTTATGCCTTTTTTGGGGGGGGCTATTTTCAGAGTCTTTTAGGCTGGTTGGGGTTGTTCCTGCCTTCATGCGTAGGAAAGATCCATTTTCTTGACACAGTTGATTGTATTTATGTTCACAGGACTTCCTGCTGATAAGAAATGTAATGTGTGAATTTGGGTTAGTGAGATTGAACCCAGAGGTGATGTATTTCAATCAAGGCTTCAGTCTAAGTGTAATGACTATTAAATTCCTGTTGCTATCTTTAACTTGAGTACGTCTTTTGTCAGAGTACTTTCAAAAGTCAACAAAGCAAACATTATTCCAGATTTATTTTGATGTGTTATTAGTTTGTTCCAAAGGAAAGAAACGCTAATTACTTAATCCAAATAGATTTATTTTTTTCATTCTCTGAAAGGTTATACTTTTCCAGATCTTGTAATTAAATTTTAACTTGTTTTATCCCTTTCTGCTTTCTCATAGTAATACAAGACATCATATGTTCCATATGGCCAAAATATTTATCCTAAAAAAAGCACCTTTTTTTGATACAGTCATGTATTCAATTACATTATCTTTTTCTGTGTGTGGGTTTGGTTTTTTTTTTTCCCTCTTTAAGTACTTAGATACACTATTCTTCCTAAGTACCACAACTTTTAGAATTAACACATTTACTTGTAGGCTAAATGCTGTCTTTCACCTTTGGTTGATTATATTGACTTGTTTTCCTTTTAGCTTGAGTACCGTAGAGCTTATTTATTGTGTTTCCCATCCCTCTCTCCTGCGAGGAGTAGTCTTGAAACTTTTTTAGTGTAATGGGTGATTTTAATAGTCTTGCATTTTAATCTAGGTTAAATAGTGTAATACCCAGGAAAGGTTTTAAACATGGAAGTTTTAGCACCATGAAGAGAATGATCTTATTTTTGTGAGACTGAGAACATCTGTTTATTACAGTAAGTGGAATTATGAATTCATCAGTGAATTCTTAACCTTTCATTTGAAAGAGTTTCTGGAAAAGAAATAATAAAAGTTCATTCTGTATATCCTTACCATGTTCAATGCATCTGAGCATTCCAGCCTATATGCACTTATTCTGGCTCCCATCAAAGTCTATGGCAATTCTGCAGAGGGAGTAAACTTCCTGCAGTGGATGATAAGTGGGCCTGCACCAGGGGCAGCAGTTGGTCACTCGAGAGTCCCCGGCAGGACTGTGAAAACACCCAGGATAGAAGTTCCAGGGCAGCTGACAGTGATACACAATGAACTAGAAATGAAACAAAATCTTTATACAAACCTGAAACAAGATGTTTCATTTCTGTTGACAATCAACAATTTCAGGGAAATCTTCAGTAATGTGAATACTATAGATTGTTGGGGTTTTTTTTTTAGCTTTCATAGGAAATTTTGATCACAATCTACTATCTGTTTGCGGAGATAACCCAGCATGAGATATGCAGGACTTATTTTGTCTCGAGCTTCCTAATGTGCATGACACATGATATTACACATTCTGTTAACTTTGGTTTGGAGCACGTAGTTTTGAAAATTTGGATATAGGTGTCTGAAATCAGGCATTTAAAAAATGAGGAAGAATACTTTGACTTCAGCAGTTTAAGGTTTGCCTGGGTTATCTGTGACAGAGGCAAGTATAGACACTTCAGAAGCTGAATTACTTTAAGCATAGAACCAATTTATTTCTTTGTAAGCACACTTAAAGTATTCAGTATGCATTTTTCAGTTTCTGCTTAAAAAAAAGACAGACAAAGATAAGTTCTGCAGACAAGCATAACACATTTATTGTCATTCATCATTTGTAGTGAACTCAGATTTAAAAGGGCTATGTGTGGGTGGAGGAGGCAATGAATTTCTACTGCATTGACAATATGAATCCTAGCATTTTTTGAGTTCTGTTTATTTGACGTTACAGTCTTGGTGTTCTGCTGACATACTAGCCTTATGTTTTCCTAATTACAAACAATTAAAAGAAAATCTATTCTGCATTACTGTACTGGAGACTTTGAGCTGCATACAGAATCTCAGACATGTCTAGAACTGAAAGCTTGCTGGGATAACTGTTACTCTTTACATGGACCTGGAGACTTTGAAGAACACATTGTTTTTTAAGGAGATATTCCTCTTCCAATAATATGTCTTATCTGTAGAGTTATAAAATGCACAGAAACCATCTCTGGTATAGAAAATTCCTGATCCACAAATTGTTGTGCCTGGGACAGTGTGAGTATAATTAAGCAAAGACAGTACCTCTGTTTCATCATCTGATTTTTTTTCTTAATTCCATTTCTCTTGTTTATATCATTGATAGTTCTTAATTTAATCCAGATTTAATCAAACTGGTCATATGTACCCTTACTACAGCCTGGCTACCAGGCATAAGGAGGCTTATTTTCTCTTACTTTTTGTGCCAGACACCACAGCAACTCCTATTAGTTGGAATACAAGCTGCAGGAAAAGTACAGTTCTCCAGTTTGAGAGGCTTGCTTCCTTCAAATGGATGGCATTTTGCTCTGTGAGGATGGCACATGCTGATGCACAAGAATTGTGTACTTGGCAGATTTTTATGGCAAAATGTGCAACTGTAAACCAGAGGAATATCTTCTGGAGAGATTTCTTTCTTCAAGGCAAGGCAAGGGCTAGTATTTTTTCAGCAAAAGGGAGGAAAACATTCAAGTTAAACAGGGCACTACTTTTTCTCTACTAGTTCCTTCTCAGAATGAAGGCATGTAGATTTGTATGAGGTGGGCTTGGATCGTGCTGTGGTGCCCTTTCCAAACAGTGAGGTTTGTCCTGAGTCCCTGGTCTGAGCCAGGCAGTGGGACTGCTGCGTGGGCTGTGACCGACAGGGAGGAGATGGAGCATGGGGTGTGCAAGGAGCAGCAGGCACCTTTTAACTGAAAATTTTAATATGCTATTCCAAGGCACACACTTGGTATGGGAGATTTTAGTTGACTCTTAGAGAGTCAACTTAGATCTTAGGAAGATTATTAGCTTTGAAAACAGGACCTTCAGCTTGAAACCCTGAGGCAAGTTTTTCTAGAAGTTACCATCTTTGCAATACTCAGACAGGAACAAACACACTTGAATAGAAGTGTGTGGTGTCAGTTAAGGTGTCTAGTGTCTCATGAATTGCAAATCTGAGAGGAATATTCAAAGTAAAATGTAGTTATTCTATTCCAGACTGTGAAAACTGTATTATTAATGAACTGCTTCAGGGCTTCCTGAGACCTTTTATAGCTGTCTTGAATGTTCCGATTGAACATTATTGACTGCTACAAATTATCCTTTCTCTTATATTCATCTTTGCTCTGAAGCAGAAATTTAATGTTAGTGTGCCACAGAAGACAACTTTCTTTCAATATCTGTTTTAGGATTTTCAGTGTGAGTTGAATAGATACTCCAAATTACTTACTATTATACTCCAGTGATTCCTAAAAAGATCAATGACAGAGCATGACATAGTAGGGTTAGGTAGAAGTAAACAAGCATTTTTTTAAAAATGTGAAAATAAAAGGAAACTGTACTGCTATGAATGTTGTTGCTATTATGTAGTTGTTGCTATGAAAACTGCTGTACTGTGAATGTGCTTCCTCCTGACTAGCAGTGGTTCAAGTGTGTATTCATCAGGCAGTGCAGTAAAGATAATTTAGTCTTCATGATTATTCCATTGTGATTAGTATTGGAAATGCAAAGGAAATGACTGCTATGTTTCAGGAGGGGAGGAAAAAGTCAATAAGAGCAGAAAAATAACAATAGTTAGGGGGAAAAAAAATCAGAGGAAATTAACAAAAGAGATGCTTACAGAGGGCTCACAGAAAGAATAAGAAAGGAAGCAGAGCAGAAGGTTTGGGTGGGTTGAAGTGACTGAGCATGCTTTTGAGGGAAGTGCTAGAACTAAGAAAAGCAAACTGCTGAAAGCCCAGTGCTTGGAAGAAATCCAAACACTTGCAGAAAGCTGCAGCCATTTATTCCAGTCCCTCTTTGTCTGTTTCTTAGCCAGCTTGTAATCTGTGAGAAAACTTTCCCTTTTGTCCTATGATATCTTTAGATTATTTGAAAGCCCTAAAGAAAGAAATTAACAAAGAGGAAGGAAAAGGGAGAAAGAGAGACATGTTTAACAATGTAGTGGAAAATACAGGTAGGGCCTAGGAAAGATCAGTGCATGGACATGATCATTTCTTTGTGCTCCTAGATAATCCTAGGAGCTGAGCAGTGATGTGGCAAAACATCAATGACACAAAATTTTCAAAGCAGTCAGATGACAGGTGACTGTTGAAGGTCTCAGGCTATGTGTTACCATCACTTTCTGTGCATGGATCAGAAGCTTTTGGCTATCTATTACCCCTTGGGAAAGATCTTGGCATCGCTGTTCTTTGCACTGTGAAGGGTCAGTTCAAGGCTTCATGATAACAAAGTAATAATAAAAGTACTAGGGAATAGTAGGAAAGAAGCAAACAGAAAATCTCAGGATAACCTGAGATTGTGCCTTTTTCTAAAACTATGTCTCATCCACCACATGGTTCCTCTCTTCTCATGAGGAAAGTTTAAACAGCATAGAGGTCTTCAGAGTGGGAAGGACGGGAGGAAGATACAGGAAATGAATATAAAATTAGGAATGTTATGAAGATGTATAAGCAATAATCATCTACTGCTGAGTGTAAGGACTATCCAGCAGCAGGTTTAAATGAACAACAGCAAAGTAAAATTTTTATATATGATATCTCAGCAAGATTTTCTACAGAACTCCAGAAATGAAGAGAGGCAAGAGCAATTTTTCAAATTAACATTAGAAATAGTTCTCAAATTCTATTAAACACAGTGCTACAATTTCTGGCTTGGGAACCAAGGAGATACCACTCAGCTTGCTGTATTCTTACAGACTATCTCTCCTGGGACATACTGGTCAGAGGTGGCTTTTCGTGATTCATTTAATCTCCACTTCATGAACTGACGTGGAAGAAAATGAAGCAAGATAGAAACACCCCTCCCTCCTAGTTCATAGGTCTAGCGCTAGAAGTGAATTCTGTCTTTCGAAATATTGCTGTTACAGATGCCATTGCATCTTCCAGGGTAAGGTGAACAGAGTTGGAGGATGTTATAATCAGGTAGTGTATTTTCTAATGATCTGTGTTCTTGTGTGCTTTATCCTATAAGGAAACAGCAGAAATATCTTAGAAAATATGTAGAGCCTATTTGCAGGTACCTTTCTGTGTGCATCAATCAAATGCTTCCTATACATTTGGAATCAAATGCTTCCAAATACGTCCTATACAAAAGCTATACACTATGAAGTTTGTACCTTTTGTGCTTACAAGCCTAAATATGCATTATGTCCCTATTCTTTCAGTCCACATCCATGGGGAAAGTTACATTTGAGGAAAGCATGTGGGTGGGAGAGAAGAAACTTGAACCTCCTTTAGCTTGGAACTGTTACACCCAGACCTGCAGTGTAAATGGGTTGGGCACAACATCCATCTGGTCTCTCTCCCTTCTTTACAGAACAGATGGGGAAGCAACACTTGCAAGAGCAAAGGCTACCCAAACCACTGAATGACCTTGCTTGCTCTTTTTGCAGATCTAGGCTGTTGGGAAGGGATAGAAAATGAGCTTTGGGATCAGGAGGGAGGAAAGAATAACTACCTGCTCTCTCATACTGCTGACGGCTTCAGCATGTTGGGTTTTTGCATCAGGTCTTAGCAAAAAAAGGCAGATACCTTTGCTTGTCACAGAGGCAAGGAATAGTTGCTGCTAAGACTGGACAACATAGCTGACTTGCTTGGTTCCCCTGAATCCCATACCCAGGCAGATAATGCTGCTGAGGTCAGACCATCCTGATATGACAGAGCAGGAGGAAGGCTATGACATATAAGCATCAAATTAATTTTCTGGATGTGGAGGGAGGGTATTTGCTCACTTATAAAACACAAAATAAAAAAACCTAGGTTAACCACAATGTAAGTGGCCTACTGTGCCAAAGACTGATGAGGGGGTTAGGGAGGCAAACTGCAAAAAGGTTAGCAAGAGGGAGGGACAGATCTGAAGCAAGCAAATAGATGTCACCAGCCAGAGCTAGTGTAGCTAGGTCTGAAAAGTGCTTTTTGGCTGTTACAGTAGCAGGTCCTCTCTGCATGTGCTTCCTACAGCTGAACAATAGTAGCCTGGTGCCCCCAGGCTAGGCATCTACTGAGCAGCTATGAATGCAGGAGATGAGCAATGACTTTGCACATTTCCATGCAGAGAACTCCTTTCTTAGTAATCTGTGTCTTGCTGCACAGCCACTGAGATTCATTTATGGAGGGAGAGTTTTGATATTTGCAAGAATATAGCAACATGTTTTTTTATAAGAGTAATCTGTTATTCTGTGCTGGTTCTGTATAAGCAATATGTACTTTCAGCTAGTGTTGTAAAGACAAGTAAGCACCTACATGAACATATTTAGGGTTTCTTTTGTTTAGTGAAATTTGCAGTGCAAAGTAGAAATAACCTCTTAAATTTCCATTGGTCTTGTATTAAGAAGAGTAAACTTTGGCATTTTGTGTATGTGTATGCTATGGAAAACTGATGGTGATAGTCTCCGCTGAAAAATGGCTCAGATTTTGTCCAGAGCATATGTGAACATATTGTGTCTCAGCAATTAAGTAGTGCTCATATGCTTTTTTTATGACAAGCAAATTTGTAAATATTGTTAGTCTATTATGAAACAGTTTCAGGGAAGAAAGACAGGCTGGCCTGTTTCTTGCTGTTTCACTGACAGAAATAATTAAACACTAATTTTAATTTAAATTATTCATAGTTTCTACAGAATTGCTTAGGGCAGTATTTAACCTTTAAAAAGTTTAATGTTTTCCACTTTATTTAATGTAATGTTCACATATTACTGTAAAACAATGAGTAATTAGTTTTGCTTATGTGATGTCCCTTAAATTTTTTTTTTTTTGAAACTAATGTTAACTAGCGTTATGGTACTGGTTAGAGTAGTACATGCAAGCTGCACAGCACTAGCTAAACTTAGTAAAGTTATCCAGTATAAAGATCTTATAATCTTCAATGGTATTTGAAAACCAACACTGATACAAGTGATTTAATGTTGATGCCAGATACATAAACCAAGATAAAGTTTAATAAAACCTCAACAACTGAACATGTTGTTATCCTTAAGCATGGCTACTTAACCATGCAAAACTGGCATGAAAACCCTCCAGACTGGAACGATGGTGATGATGTACAGTCATTTTGATCCAGGTTGATATATTTGGCTGGGTGCAAGTGCAAGGTGGTGAGGCAGTGGACAGATTGCTGGTGGTAATCTACAGATGAAGCATACTGGCTTAATAACGCTTACTACCTTTCAACACTTTGTGTGATGGAGGAAGGGAAATTTCCTTTTTTTTTGATTCTACAGATTTGAAAATTGAAACAGAGGGCTGAAATGAGTTGCATGCCAGGCAATGGAAAAAAAAAAAGAAGCCTTGTAGTCCCAAAGAAGCAAATTCCCAAAGAAGCAAAGAACAACTTCTCCATTTGTGGAGAAAAATGTTAATTGTATTATTAAATAGTTATAACTAAAAATACATTTTTTCCTTCTTTCCAGTTCTTTTTCACACTTCTTTTTCTTCTCCCACATCATGCTGTCCCAATTCTGTCCTGGGCTTTTGGGTACCCTGACAATTTCATGTAATATAATTCCTATCCTTTGTCCTGTGTCTTGTTCTCCTTCTGGCCCATATAGCCTGATGTCCTCTTCTGGTACCAGTTTGGAGACTTTGCAGCGCTGGTTCTTTCAATGCTTGTTCTCCTTTGAAGACCAAAATAAACACAATTCATAAAGGTCAAATGAACCAGAAAGGAATTAGCAGAATATTCAGAGCACCTAAAAATTAGTTGCAGTCAGTTATGTCTCCTTCTTGTGGAACTTGCTTATTAATGTTTTTATTTAGTGTACTTTGGGCATAGATCTCTAGGTGCCCTCTTCGTGTGTGCAGTTCCTACTGAGGAAAGAAACCTTGTTCACTGCGTTCTCCTTGGTGATGTTCTGGAGGCTCACAGTGACCACTTCTAGTACTCTGTATTACAACAGTGGCATTTTCCGCTCTGTTATGCTTGAGTTGACACGTGCTATTTATAGTCTGCTAAAAGTTCGAGGCATCAGCTAAGCTTTCAAAAGTAGAGCTTATAAATATTTCAAAACTTCTTGATCTTCCAGAATTATTATTAGCATCCTATGCCACCCTCAGAGACTACCCTACAGGAATATTTTGTTTCGATTTGACTGCAGTTTCTTCCCCATCCTCCCCCTTCAAATCAACAAAACAACTTTTTTAGAAGAAAGTTCTTCACTGATCTCCTTTGTGGTTGAGTCATACTATGTATCAGTTAGTAGCAATGTTTAAAATATCAGACAGACTATATTTCTGTGATAATTTCAGCCTTCAGTTTTCCCAGGAATAGTCTCATTCATGTCCAAATGAGTGTGTCCTATATTACACAGATCTTTGATATGCTGAGACACAGTAAATCACAGGGGACAAACTAAGAATGTTAAATAGGGTACCAAATATAAAAAGAAATGGAGCTGTCCTATAAATGGATTTCAATGGGAGGAAAAAATCAATATCCCCTTCATCCATGTTTTGTAGGAGTGGTGATAGATAATAAAATATTGAAGAACACAGTATATATTGCAGTCTTTTAAGTATTTTAATGTTGTTACCTTTTTCCCTCCTCTATTTTTAGAAGTTCCGTATTTTAACTGACAATTGACCTATTATCAGACTCCTTTGTATTTTATTCTACCTTGTTCATTGGAAGCTTAGTACTTAAGCCAATCTTACAACCTCTCATGCCATTTTCTTTTTGATGGGTGAAATCAGAGGTAACTATCCCCATTATTTTTGTGGATTTGGATTCCTAAAGATGGTGAAATGCATTCAAATGTTATCCTGAGTGGAATAATGACTATATAACACATAAAACAATAATAACTAAAACCAGCCCTGCCAGTGACTCTTTCAAAGCAAGCTTCTTGGACTGCTTCAAGTACTATACTCTTCTCTTTTTTTCCTAACCTTGCATAAGCTTAGTTCATGTGTGATGAAGCTTGTCTATACGAACACCCTCTATTGGTATCCCCAGCTATTTACTGACAGTGCTCTTTCCCTCCTTAAAAGCCTCATTTCAAAGAATTCTGTCTTAAAATACCCAATGATGCCACTTGAAGTGTTAGTAACTCTTGGTTATACCTTGATTGCACAATGCAGAAAAACATATGAGCTTTGTTCTCTTTCTCACTCTGAAGTCTTTATTTTGGGAAGCCGCTCTTCTTTTTAAATTGATAGCTTTTCACTATTAACTTTTTAGCATATAGAAGGGCCAATGAATAATCAGAAACTGGAACAGGGAGTTGGGCAGTAGGAATAACAGAGGCAGTGGAAGACTGTATAGCACTATATCAAAAATAAATCATCTTACATGAAGGCTGAAGCCTGAGCTAACCCTAACCTTTGCTGTGGGAAGACGAGCAAGAATATGAGCCCCACAGAGCTTGCTTTGTTTCTACTGCTGGGAATGGGGGAGGAAGGGAAAATGGTTACTTTTCCTAGGAGTGAGTAATTTGCTTGATTCTGGCAATGGCTGCTGTTCCACCTGCCCAAACTACTCCAAAAGGAAAGCCAGCACACGCAAACGTCTTAGTTTCAGAAGCAGAGTGTACCTAGCAACTCCCTCTAGAGCAAAATGACTGGTAGGGAACATGAAAAGCTTCACAGTAACTCTGCAGCATATTACATGATCTTGCTCATTTGATTTAAATTTCAAATACTTTTCTTTCCTGTTCTTGCTGTTATTTAAATGAGAAAGACAGTAATTTATACTTGGTCTTTTTAATATTGACAGGTTTTGGTAATGTCAAATGCTCATGAAAAATTTAAATGCATAGCTAAAGCTTTTAACATTATGATCCTGACTGCTTAACATAATAAACATCTGACCCAACTATTCTTGTTAGAAAACAAGTGCAAATATCTAAGACAGTGGAAAATGCAGACTAATTTGCAAACTGGGTCTTGCTTCACAAAGATCACTTTTAAGAAGTCCTGGTTAAATGGAAGCAGATTTCATTTAAATAACTTTCTACTCTGGGAGAATAGAAGCATTTCTATTGGCAGCTTAATCTGCAACTTATAAACTACATTTTATGTACTCCCTTCTCACATAATTATAGCTTAAATTTTCAAAGGCAATGTACAGAAAGCAATCTACCTCCATAATAACAAACTAATTTTCTGTAACTGTAAATAGAACATGAATGCTACTTTAAACTTGTCACTAGTGTAGATTCAGATAAAATTAGCTTTCTTACTATCTCTATCTTCAATGCTCAAAACTAAATCTGTTGTAAAATATAGGGCTGTTAAAAGTCAGTAGGACAGATACATACTATGAGGTTCTTCTGCTCAAATATTTTGATAAGCCTATTTTGGAAAAGGGAAATGAAACTAAAACTCTTAATTTCCATGGTCATTTGCTCTTGTCCTGTATTTCTCAAGTGTTGTTGTGAGGGGAACGGCTTAAAACCTTTAATGTTTCTTGCTTTTAGGGGTATTCTAGGCAAGTGATTGCATTATTATGATGATGCATGCTGCTACAGAAGCAGCAACAGTGATACAGTATAGGCACAGGGAGTTGTCTGGGTCATTAGACCCTGTGGGGTAGCAAAAATACCTGGTATAGGCAGTGTGTAGTCCTTGAACAGTCTAAGGGCAACGGCTGCTGTTGCTGCAGTGTGTGGGAAGGTAGATAATGCTTCCTCCAGTTCCCACGGCAGCATGCTTCAGCTCTTCAGGGCTTTCCTGTTGTTCACTGTCACGCTCCCACTCTTTTTCCAAGGCAGAATTAGCCTACTTTAATCTCCTCCTTCAGGAGGGTTCTTGTTCTGGGCAGACAGCTATGGAAAAACACTAACAAAAGATCTCTAAGAAATTGTAGTCTGAATGTCTGGAAAGATTCAGTGTAAGATATGGCTAGTGATGAGAAATGTCATACCTGGCACAGACTATGGGATTTCTCCATCTCTCAGCTTCCTCTCCATAAGCATAGGCAGGTTCACATCAGCATTCGCATAACTGTGTCTGAACTGCTGCTGCTTCTTAGTGTAAAGAGTTCAAAAGGTGTTTTCCTTACCAATCTTCTCAGTAGATGCTCCTGTGGTACTAGGATCTGGGACCCTCAACATTATGAACTAGCTTCACCCTCCAGTATCTTTATAGAATGAAGAAATCAAGTCAGTGTGAAGAATTTCACTAGCTTTTCCCTTGTGCACTTGCTCTTTCTCTAATGTTTTTACTCTTCAACCTTAGGAAAATGTTACATAAGTTTTGCCAATATTTGTAAATATATTGATTGCTAGTAAAAAAACCCCAGCCACAAAATGTTCTCGTCTTGGTAGAAAAGGCTGATATGGAAAGTTCAAGCAGGTTTAAGTGGGATTCTGCTAACCTATCAAAGATATTAAATGTATCCCAGCTAGAACATTGCTATAACTTGAGAATAAGATGTAGCAATATAAGGAGGCAAGTACCTGCAGGAACCTCTACAGAGAGAAACTGAGTCAGGTCCCTGCTGCTCTCTTCATTTTGGCCCCTGTACCCCTTTGTCACGGGCAAGTAAAATGAGTGTTTCTGTTGCATCTATTGACTTTGGTCAGAAATATGCATGATTGTACTCTCTGATGCTGTGTGTTTCTAGTTAAGGTATCTGTCCTGCTATCTGAAGGAATTAACTTATCTCAGCATCCTTACCTCCCCTCTTTTTTTTTCTTTTTTGAGGGATGTAGACTTGTAGCAGCAATATTTGAAACAAACTAGATATTTTAGAGAACAATAAACTATGATATGAGGTGAAATGAACATTACAGTAACTGCGCAGTATTTCATTATGTTCTACATGCTTATTTAGGAGTAATACTGGTTAGTATTATGATGTGGGAAATAGAATCACTATCTTGGTCCTTTTCACAGTTTATTATTTCAGTACTTGGGCAAGATTCCTCAAGTTGTGAATATTTTACTTTTTTTTTTTTTTTTTTTTACTTTTCCCCCACTCATATTTACTTATTTACTTGTACTTCAATGAATTAGTGAGATTTTTAGTGGAACACATTATGGATGTAGGCTCTTTGTTTTTTTTGTAAGTAGGATCAAATATGAACATATTATCCTTGTTTTCTTTCCTGTAGCTAACTAGATGAACCTACTGGGAACTGGGGCAGGTCAATGACTGAATGTTAGACCTCTCCCCCCCCCCCCCCCCGCCCCCCCAAAAGGTAGAACCATAAAGTGTGTAACTCTTGCTTCTATAAAATTTCTGTGAACTGTAATGAAAACTGAGAATGTGCAGAGCAGCACAATCAGTCAGCAGCTATTTGCATCAGGTAAGAAAATGTTAATTTGTTAGATTTTTGCAATCACACATAAGCAGATATCTCTGCTACAAGTAAAAGCTTCTTAATTAAGCATATTTCAAAAACAGAGCTTTGGAAATTGAGTAGTCTAGTTTAGCTGCTTAGAAGTGTCATAAGAAAAAACCAAGATATTAACTTCATACTTTCAAATAACAGGGCATTTTTATCACCAGAGGGCACTATCCTTCCAGGCTAAAGATTAAATTATTGTTAGATGGTTTTAAATCTTGGGAGATTTTTTTAATTTAAGAAAAAGAATTTCAGGCAATAGTTTTTGTTTTTTCTTACTTATACATCAATTTAAATAAATACATTCTGATAATCTTCTCCTTTCCCTTAAGCTTTTTGTATTTGTAGGGAAAGAATATGAATATCCAGATTAATGTTGGACTAATTTTTAGAACCCCACCCCAAGATGTGTGGAAAATGAAAAAGGTAAATGTTGTTGTACATTGTCAGATGCCTCTTGTTGCAGTTCAGCTGCTATTATAGGAAGAGAACTGCTTTTGAAAAACTGCAAAGTATTCTTTCCCTCCAGAGGGATTCTTCAGGATGCTGGTCTGTTTTCCTTCACTCCCACCAACCAGTGCTTCAGCAGCTGAGATGGCTTGCAGGCTGTGCTGACCACATCCCAGCATGAAACATTCCTCTTTGTTGGTGGCTCCTGCTGGCATTTGTCCCTTGCTGAATGCTTTTTTCCAGTGACCAGTTCCAGCACTGCAAAAGCTCCAGTTGCTATTTGCCTTCCTCTCAGGAAGGACTCCTAGAGACAGTATGGGAGAGAGTAAAAGTCACATTTGATAGAGTGGTGACCACACAGCAGCAATAGTTCCAGCAGCATGAATTCAAAATGTTGCTTCCTTATAGCATACAGTGATATTCTGGCTTTCTGTATGTAGTATTATGCACTAGAAGCAATCATTCTTGCTATGAATATATATAACATATATTTAAATGTTATATCTGTACATTTCCCTATCTTTAAGTTATTCTCTTATTAACAAGAGAAGATCTTAATTAATTCTTTGGACTATGGAAGACTTCCTTATTTGTGTCTTTACTAGTTGTGTGTCAGTCCCTCTCAAATTGCATGAGTATGACAATAAGACATCACATGTCTTGGTTTTACCTGCCTTGCATTAGCTGTGTTAACACACTGGACTGAATTTCCTTCTCAAATATTCCAAAGATGATGATCTTGAACTGGAGACATTAAAACTTGCCTCATTCCTACACCCACAGATCTTGCTTGTAACCAGATACTTGGAATCGTCAGGTTATCAATCCAAACTTGTGATTGACAGAAGGGAGACAGGAGTGCAAACTGACAATGTTCTTTATTGCCTTCCACTTCACTGCTGTGTGAAATTCCAGGTAGTGATGATAAGCACTTCAAATGACTAAGAGACCCCAGCTCTCCAGTACTATTATTTTGTGTTTCACCCCTGACAGCAGGTACATATCTGGAAGGAGTGCTTGATGAAGTCAGAGTCCTGCTGTGTTTATTGATCTGGATATTGGTGGCTTCAAAACAGGGATAAAGGACACAAACACTGGAGTTTTCTGTAGCGGCAGGCCATTGTCTAGGTGAAGAACAGAAATATGGCCCTTCATTTAAGGGCAAAAGAAGGATTTCCTTTGCTGAAGGGAATTCTCATAAGGAATCATTTTAAAGGTAAAATCCTGCATGAAATGAAAGATTAGAAAAATGAAATATAATTAACCTCTGCTGCCCTGGTGTTCATAGGCGTGCTTTTCAGCAAAGCAGAGAAGCAGATCAGGTAAAACTATCTTCTTCTCTTCTGTCCTGTTAACATCAGGCCTAGGCATGCCCTTTATTCCTGGTGTGTTTCTGTGACTGACCCCCTTTTTCCCTGACCTGCTTGATCCACTTTTGAGTGGTCAGAGCAACAGCTCTGGTTTCTGCTGCTGGCTCTGATTTGAACCGCCATGTATAGTCACAGGGAACTGCTTGCACAGAACAGCATGTGATTTGTTTTTGCCACAGGAGTTTTGCAAGCAAAAAGATTAAAATAACAAACCCTTAGACACACACAGTCTTATCTAAATTTGGCTATTTGCAAGCTTAGGCAGGTCCTTGCTGCCCAGTTACAATCTGCTTCTCTGCAGACTCTCTTTTTTCCATGCTGTGGCTTTTCAACTGTTTCCAAGTTGTGTTTAAAATTTCTGCCTAAAGATTTCCTATTCAGGAGTTTTTCTCCATGCCTTTAATTTGCTGGAAGAAGAAGCTGTAGGAAAGCATCAAAGCACGTATAACCCCCATTTGCTGCATGATTATAGCTGCATGATTATAGCCCCTCTTCATCCAGTGGCTTTTTGCTCCAGTTTTCCGAAAGTAACTCAAGGTGATACAACTCCTTAGTTAACCTGATTATTGCAGTCACCAGACCAGTGGAGATGCAAGATTAGTTGAAAAAAAAATAAGCCTAAATTTGTCTTACCCTACTAGAATAGGAAAACCAGGAGTCTGTTTTTCTAAGCATTTCAAGCTATGATGTAATGAAGTGACTGTGGGGATTCTTAACAATCTACATTGCCAGCAACAAACGTTAAAATTATGGTAAATTTTTTATTCAAGAAAATCCCTGAAGGATTTTCAGGAGGCTTTAACATCTGTTTAGTTCTGCTATGAGTACAGCCTGTAGTATAATTAATTTCATTTGGAGAGAGCAGAGTTGCGCAAACTCTAATCACTTTTGAAAATCCCACTTAGTTTCTGAAGACCTTCTAAATAATATCAAATGCAAATACTACAGTATCTTGCTTAATGCCTTACAGTGTTAATGTCCCCAAAACATAGCGGTTACTGGTATTTGCTTCAGTGAGGATGACATTATCTTCTGAAAAATATCTTGTAGTTGGCAATGTGGGTGTTTAGTGTTTGAGAACATATCCCTTCTAACGCATAGTACAACTTGCAAGATCTTAGCAAACTGACAAGAGCACTTTAGAAAACCAAAATAAACCAAAACCCACCCTTGTACAAAGGCATTGTTGAATTCTGGCATCAATGTGCAGTTAGCTGCTCACTTTTCAGTACAATTGTCTTCATGGCATTTGCAGCATTTGTCACTGACTTTTGCAGCAACTGGCCTTTATGGCTGCAATTGCATGTCTTTTATTTTATAACTATATGTGTCTGTATGTGTGTCCTGGTATAGATATAGATATCTGTATCTATAGATATAAACCCATGTGGATGTATGTAGTTATATAAAAATTACCTTCCTCAGTTACAGAGTGTAGCATCATAAGGCTACATAATTGAAAATGTGTTTGGTGAAAGTCCTTTTACTGTTTCAATGTCACAGGGAGGTGGGAAGACTTCAGAAGGAGAGCTCAATCCTCAAAAACAAAGTAAATTGATTAAGTAGTATCATTTTGTTTTTTTTTTTTTTTTTTTTTCCCCGAGGACAGCAATGTTGAAGCCTGCTTGCAGTTTTGGTGTTTAACAACTGTTTTGTGTTTAACAGCTTGACAGCAAGATTTCAGTTTATCACACATGAGTTCTTGGGTGACCTGGCTCGAGTATGCCACAGAATCATTGAGGATTTGAATACTTAATGGTGGAAGCTTTCTTCTGCCTTCGTGTTTTCCTATGGCGATTAGATATTGTTGGTAATTAATCTATTTGAGGACAAAGCAGCTGAGCCTGAGACTGTGCAGCTTTCAGTATTGTTTATAGATGCCCACTCTAGCTTTAAATGAGGTAACTTGGGTATATGTAGAAATCTTGCTGCAGCAGCACAAGCCTTACCATGGGTAATTTACTTTTCTCGGAAGCAGGATATATTATTCTCTGCTGAGCATCATGTGGCTGTGTCTGGGCAGATTCTCATACTCAGACTTTCTCATTTCAAGCTTGCTCAGATCCTGACACCACATTGTAGTCTTCTGCATAGCTATAGCCCTTTGAACTGAGTTTTTAGTAGAACCAAAACTGAATAGTAGAAGCATAGTGTTTTGAATGACAGTCAAAAATCAGCAGCTGAGGAGCCGACAAAGAATAGATGCTGGAGGAAGCTTCTCTGGTTTTACAGAAGGCAGCTGTTCTCTTTCTGATGGGCATCTACACGGAATAGCTACTTGGTGTGCGAAAGGCATATTATAAAACAAAATTCTGGGTAATCTAGCTTCATTAAGCAAATGTTTGGCTAAAAGCTGACTGTCCTTTTTTGCCTACCTGGCAGTTTATGCAACTGTAGGGGAGATGGCTTAGGTCAGAACTGCAAATTGAAGTAAACAGTTAAGGTTATGGAACATGAAAAAGAGGAGGAAAAAACCAGAGAAATACTGCATTTTGCTGCTAGTGCAGAACTCTAGCTTGCAACCCACCCACCTTCTGGGTTAGTGTTCATGTCTAATGCTTTATATGTCTCAGTTATTCTCTCCTGTGCATATTCGCAGTTATGCTGAAACAGAACAAGATCTTAAAAAAAAAAAAAAGATTAGTCGGGATGAGTTTGGTATAATGCTCTGGTTGATGCTCTGGTTGTGTTGAGAAAGGAATGTACTCTGAAAAATTAGAAAAGGTTCCACTGAATGTACTCTGAATAATTAGAAAAGATAAGGTGGGGACCTGAAGGAGATAAGGAGACCATCAAGTCAGGAAATCATTGAACAAAGAAAATTGAAAGGTCTACTCCGCCTAGATCCCACCTACTGTGAATGGAATGAATAGGTGTCAAAATCAAATGAGTATGTATGTAAAGATGTTGTGTAACCTCTCACAAAACCTGTATAAAATACCTAACTTTTCAGTGAAAACTTTGGAGCTAGTTTGTCTGGTGCCAATTGGCTAGCTCCCCAATGTTGCATGAAATAAATACCTTTGCTGCTTAAAGACAAAATTAGTCTCTGAGCAGTTATGCTGTGCTGTTCTGGCATCAATGCAATAATAACTATTAAATGTGATCTGTACAGCTGCACAACCGACACCTGAACTGAAGTTCCACTACTGAAGAACAGGTTCATGTGCGAAGGTACATACTCTTCATACATCTATTTCTGTGATCTCAGCAGTTACTGTGTTACTCTTGTGTTCTGGGCAGCCTGTGCTTAAAAGATAAGCACTGCAAGGGGTGATTTAAGGTCTGAAGTGAAAGTTCTTACAGGACTTGCTGTTGTGATTTATGCGGGCCAACATGGTGTTAATTACTGCTTCTTTAACTGCTTAGGTGAAAGAAAGACTGACACCAACTCTTCAGTACATTATCATTCTTAAATTTCAGACAGCTGCACAGCGTCAATAATTACATTCAGATTTTCAGCTCTCATGGAATGTATTTTGAAATGAAACAAAATACAAAGTATCTTGTGAAAGCAGAAACAGTTCTAGATGTGTTCTCTAACACAGGTATTCCAGCGTACAGGGCTGTGATTCTTTTCTGCCTTCTGCCCATTCAGTTACTCACATCTGTATGAGAAGAGTGTATCCAGCAGTACCGGGCAGCATTTAACTGAATACCCATCTAAATGGTTATAGTATGTGAGGCTGGGGAGGGCAAAGCTTGTGATGCTTAGATGGAAACCTAAAATTTTGGAATAATATCTTTATGGCTCATCTTCACACCTGCACAGCTGTCAGGTTGTGACATACACAAGATATTTCTTTAAAACCTCTGATATTAGAAAAGAATATGTGCTGCGTGTCAAAAGGTTATAGAATAACTCCACTAAAAAGTTCAGGGTGAGATTCACCTTTCTTTGACTTTGGCATGCTACCTGTAGTCTCAGGGCTTGTCTACACAATGGAATCTGCCCTCTGCTGAATTGTCTTGAATAAAAAAGCCTTGTCTGCTCTGGGCAATCCACACATGACGTAGTAACAGATGCCATACTGTGTTGTTTGGAAGCAGCAGCTAACTCCATCTTGTGATTTATTATTGCATGCTAGTGTTTGCCCGCATTGCATGGTGCTTTGGCAGGCCTCCGTTTCCTCTCCCATGTTGCTCAGGCCACCTGGTCTGCTACCTGTGTGTCTGTAGCTGCTCTGCAATCACACAGACAGACCATTTGTTCCCTGTTTTTTAAATGCTGGGGAGCAGCGATGTTCAGTTCCTTCACGCTTTCAGGCGCTAGCAGTCTACACAATTACCATGGTTTTGTTTTCTAGTCTTCTAGCCTCCATTCAACTGGTGGAACAACAACAATCAAAAAAAAAAAAAAAAGATCCCCAGAGAACAGAGTTGGGAGAGGAAGTGGTTCCCCAAAATCCAGGCATAATGTGGTGAGGAGGCTAAAGTTGCTAATGGGGATGCTGAAACAGAGTCATGACCTCAGTATATGTGGTACTGTGTCAGAAATCACGAATGTGAAACCATCTTGCAGTGAATCTAGAAGTTACTTTTTTGGGGGAGCTGGAGCAGTGAAGGTTCAAATTCTGCTAATGAGGAACTAGTACAGTTTTCTAGCACAAGGCTCTGATAACTGGCTATTTCACCTTTGGCGCTGCTGGTGCTCAAAATAAAGACAATAGTTGTGGGTGAGGTCATGATTTTAGGTTCAGATTAGCTGGTAGTCTGGAGGAAGACAGCACCCTGATATCTTGTCATAGCCCCACAAGGCTGCCAGCTGGCTGGCAGAGGGACTAATAGGCATCATGATGCTGGCTTCTGCTGTCAGTCAGTAATATAATGAACAACCACCCATTCTTCAGTTTTCTTCCTGAAGCCAGAGGCACACTGGATCACCCTGTAGCCTGCCAGGCACAGCACCTTTCATGCTGTCTTTCCCCCTTAATCCCAGCAAGTCCCACCTGGCCGTACATTGTGTTCAGAAGCTAGTTGTGCTGGTGCTAATCAAAGGAAATCTTATAACAGAAACATGTTTGTTGAGGGCATGTCATTCTATAGTTCTGTAATAAAATATGTAGTACATAATGTATTCTAATTAAGCCAGAAATTATTTCAATTAATCAATACAAGTCCACCTGCTGTCTTCTCCCTGCTATCCTATGCTCCAACTGTAAGGAAACTCCAGATAGCAAAACTGCACATTGCTGTTAACAAGGCACTAACACTGTTAACCTTTAGTATGCTGGGCACTCACTGAAAAACATTTCCTGAACAGGGGCCTCCGAGTGTGTTAAAGAATAAGATTCGAGACTCATAAAGTTCCCAAGAGGGCCCCAACTGTTCAAGACCAGGGTGCTTTCCCTTTCACAGGAGGGAAGCTGGCTACCTCCTCCAGAATGTCAGGGGAGGAACGTTTCAGTGGCTTGCAGCAGCTGATGTCAGTCTTGCCCATTTACTTGGGGGAGTCATGTACAATCCTTTTTCCTTGCTGTTCCTGGTCTTAATCACAGATGACCAATATGTTACATCCATTCACTTGGATTTTGTGGGTAGGCACTTTCTTCACTTTGCTGACTGAGGACACAGGTCAGGGATGTGTCCTCTAGTATTAATGGATCTGCATGTAATTAATTAGTTGTTTGCCTGTCTTCAGCATCTATGTCATTCCGGATAGCACCGTCAATAAATATCTTGGCCATGCACTCTTTAAAGCTGTGGCTACAGACCCATTAATGTGAAATGGAGTTTAAAAGAGTAACTATCCAACACGCCCTGAGTTCAGCATGACAGCTACCCACCTGACTAACAGAGTGTACAAACTAGAAAGTTCTTATTGTGGATGTTGTCAAGCCCAGGTGTTCAGAGAAACTGCCCATTTCAGTTGGTTAAAGTACACTGCTCTGAGAATCAAAATGAGAAATTAATCAGTGAACCGCTCAAGTGCCATGTAGCTTAAGATATGAGATGGTTTCTCAAGGCTGAGACAGAAGGCAAGACCAGAGACACCAGAGGCCCATCTGAGGTGGATGAGGGGATAGTGAAGGTTTTTTTATGTGAAGAGGGACAGCAGAAATAACACCCAGTGACAGGGGAACCACTGGAGACTGTAAGGGAACACCAGGACAAATGCTGGGGATGAACAGGAAGATCTTATTGGTAAAAGATATATTCTGTGGAAGCTGCTCTTCCAGTGAATGAAAGTCAACTTTTGTTAAGACATGGGCTCAGGAAAACATCCCATTCTGAACCCCAGTGCCCCGTAGCCAGAACCTTGAATTTTTTGTACATTTTTTCCTTAAGATGAGTCGCTATAGAGCCTATTAGTTACACTGCCTTATGCAACTTTGTATAGGAGAGCTATCGACATCATCATCAGTTTACAGATAACTGTCCTTCGGCCTCAGTTTCCTTTCTGGTAAAACCTTTAGCCACGTGCTTTAATAAAGGCTTTCTGGCACCCATAAATGTGGATGAATGACAAAGCTTATATGGGATGTCTGGGATTTGGCACAATAAACACCCAGGCCTCCCAAGTCTTCCTGGGTGCTCTTTGTGATGTGCTAAGGGAGTGCTGTAAGACCAAGGCATGTTTGTTTGACCTTCTGGGTGGTCTTGGTGCTGAAGGGATACTTGGGAGGCACAGGAACACTGTAACTCTTCCTGCAGCTGACTTTTGAAGCATAATTATTTTTCATTGCTTCTAATGCTCCCACACATCTGGGACTTCCTATCGAGCAAGTGTTTACTCGGAGCCATGAGTCAAGAGATGCAGTATGTCACGAGGTGCTGCAGGATTTTATTGTAGGTGCCTGGATCAATAAAAGCTGATTACACATTTGTTTCCCTGTGTGCAAAGCAGAGCTTAACTGACCAAAAGATGGAGATGGCTTTCTGTGGGGCATTTCCCATGTCTTTATTCCTTGTTTAGAGTTTTTTCCTGTGTGAGCAGAGTGAGCTCTGCTTCAGATGCTGTGAACTCAAGCCTGCTATTCATGGCTTCGTCATCTTTGGATGGATTGAGTTACAGTGGAGGGTTTCTGTTTGAATTACACAGAGGAAAACATTGTGTAACCTTTTTCATCTGATGTGTCATTAACTTAATTCTGGCTAATTACAGCAATAGCTAGGTAGTTTTTGTTTTTGTTTTTTTGTTTTTTTTTTTCCTGGGGGAAAATAGTCGCTTTTCTCTTAAAGAGGTCATTTAATAAATGGGTTAACGGTTAATGAGTTATGACTCACATTAGATAAGAGGTAAGTATTGTAAACAAAGCATAAACCCTCCCTGATTTCATAGCTGTTAATACAACTCCACAATCATTCAGTAGGTTGTATTACAAGTCACAGCTAAGGTTTTTTAGTTCTGTATGATTTTTACTGACTGAGCGATTTATTTTGTTTTCATCAACCTAGACAAACATCAAACAGCACTAAAACATTAATTCAGTGTTAAATTTAAACATGGGAGAGTATGTATGCAGCTTCAGTGATCAAAGAAGCCCATGGGAGTGACAAGTCAATTAGCCTGTTAGTACTTGCTGTTATGATAGGGATCGAATTTTCAAGATTAGTGTGTATCACACATAGTGTGCCCCAGGATTATACAAACAGCATTGAACAGCAAAGCCAGAAGGTGAGCAAGGGACAGGATCTGAAACTTGCTGAAAACTCTTCTTTCATATTTTTCTTTTTTTTTTTTTTTCTAAAGATTCATTAAAAAGCAGGAAGCTGAAACAGGAAAAAAAGCTTTTCAAAGATATTTGCTCTGTAAAATGTAGTAACTGCAAATACTCAAAGCTGACTTACGTACCTGTTCTGGCTATCACACTTTCACCTTCCACTTGTGACAGCAGGAAGAAGTTAGAGACACCTGTATTATTGTGGGTTTTGCCCTAAAATTTTTATAATGATATTCAACTTGCTCCCTCACACTCCTACTTATAAAAATTGTTTGTTTGGATTTTATTTTTAAAGAAAAAATTACTTACCATAACTAATTCTTTCTGGTTGTCTAGCTTGAATGAAAAATATTAAGGACATGTCAAAATGCATAGTTTCAGCACAGCGGTTAACCTCTGTGTAATAGTTTATCCTAACTTTCCTACTGTAACGTAAACACTGAAATCTATTACACTACTGCATCTGACTTAGGGGTAGGGAAAAAGAAGAAGGTTCTGAATTGAGTTTCTTTAAGAAACCTTGATATCTGATTTTTTTGCAGTTTTCCAAACAATGTTACTTGTGTCACTATTGGCTATTTTGGTTATGGTATGCTATGCTGAAAATTCATTCCTAACCATTTTAATCTAGTTCGTGAGCTAGAACAAAAGTAAGTGGCCTCAAGTTACACCAGGGGACATTTAGATTGGATATTAGGAAAAAAGTTCTTCATTGTAAGGTTTATCAAGCATTGGAACAGGCTGCTCAGGGAAGTGATTGAGTTGCCATCCCTGGAAGTATTTAAAATATATGTATATGTGGTGCTTAGGGATAGGGTTTAGTGTGGACTTGGCAGCATTAATTTTACTGTTGGACTCAATAATCTTAAAGGTCTTTTCCAAACCTAAATGATTCTGTGATTCTATGAAAATAAAATGATCTATCAGTGATACATCCAATAGCGGGAGGATTTGGTTTTTTTGGGGTTTTTTTTTTGGTGGTTTGTTTTTTTCCCCCTGCCTCTTTCCTTCTTGTTGTTTTTGTTTTAAATATAATTGAAGATTCCTGTGAAGAAAAAGTTGGTTGTTTTGGTGCTTTGGGTTTTTTTGTTTTGTTTTTGTTTTAAATACATTTTTATGCCTTTTGAACTTGACTCTGCAGTCCTGCAATAGCACAGCCCTCGTGCTCAGTGAAAAGGGATAACAAACCAGGCACAGTCTTCCTAGTTTTCCCTTGTGTTGGCCAAGGGCAATTGAATTAGTGTGTCCAGACAAAGATGACTGACTTTTACTGTTTTGTAAAGAATTCTTGACCTTTCTATTTTCCTTGTTGTCCAGCTACTCCAAGGCTGTCCTGCCTCAGATGTGAATTTGAGGTGCTCAGACTATATTGGAAGGCAACAATAAGATACAATGCTACTGACTCTTTTGTCACAGGAGGTGAAAGGAGTATAACACAATTGGGATACAGCTGGCACATCCATGCTGTTATGTTACAAGCCCCATGAACGTAGAATATCCTGTCTGATTTTTTTGTAATACAAAATAGTTGTTTGGGAGTTCAGCTATTGTGAGGCATATTCTGTCTTGAACTTTTTAGTTTTTTGTGAATGTTGTACTTATTTTTCTGTCTGTTTGCCTGTTGGAGTGTGCATGACACTGAATAAAACATGCAACTCAAGCCTGCACCGGAGCTACTAAATTGGTTCACTCAACACAAGTCAAGTAAAATGAGTTTGTGGCTTTATTGTCCATTTTACTTAAGGAAAGAAAGTGTTATTTGTAGTTCAGTTCTTCCTGGTGTGATCTCTGTTTTCACAACTGAAAAAAAGGAAGGCCTAATTCTGGTCTTTTGCCTTTACTAAAGCATAAACCAGCCAGGAAGATCCATTCAATATTCTTCCTGATTTCTATACTGAAACATGTCAAATATATTAATGATTAGGGATGAATTATTTTTATTATTGTGACAGTTCAGGGAGGAGGAAGGCAATGTTGTAGAGGGGATGGACAAGCCAAGCCATGAATACACAAACCTGTCTGTGTGTTGAGGCACCTTTTTCATGATACAAGTTGTAGCATTTCTTATAAGGTGAGCTGCTCCTCTGCTGTTCTTGTTACATCCTTCACCCACATGCCTCTCTTATACTTGAGAAGAGTCTTTGTTCCCTTCCCTTGTCAACAATAAATGTCAGTGATTAAGACAGTTTCATCAGAGCAACTAGAGTCCATATGAAGTCAGTCAGCATCAAGTATGTCTAAAGGCTTGTATGCAACAGAACGTTTGTTAGCAATTAATTTTGGATAAGTAAATATGGTAATTTCAAACCAGCTAATTAAAACCATCTTTAATTCCTGTCTAGATGATGCCATTCAGAAATAATAAAGCCTCACTGTATCTATATTAATTCACTGTAAGACTAAATAAAGTTAAATCTTCAGGTGTTGATTCTAAGGAACTTGATTCAGTACCATTTCTGTATGGTAAGATGACAGAGATAAAAGCTATAATAAATGCACTCCAGTGCTGTTCCACAGCATCCTCCTGAAGTGTACTGTCTTAAACTACCCTGAGTTCACTAGTCCTTGGGCTGGCTTGGTTTTAGGATAATATAAACCAGTTTTGGGCATATTAGCAGTTACTTAACAGCTGTTTATGAGTTTTCTGGTATACGAATGTGCTGACTGTGTCCCTGTGAGGGCAGGGGGCATAGATGCTTTCTAAATATCTCCATCTGCTAACTGATAATTGTCTTCAAAAGGAGGACTCCTATGAGTTTTTCTACCTTCTTTTCAGTACAAAAATAATAAAAAAGAGCAGGAGCAGACCAAGGACAGCTTCCAGAGTGCCCAACAACTTGACCAAATGTAGTCATACAGTCTTTAAAAGGTATACATGTACAGGTTGAAAAACTGTGCTCCTGGGACTATGTAATATCTCTTCAGCTAAAGCTGAAAGTTCAAAGAAGGACCATTCCTCCCCATTGTGATTTATCATTGTAGCTCTTGCTGGCAGGTTTGGGGAATAATTTGGAAAATCAAAACTAGAAATGTAGAAGTAAAAAATTTGCTCTTGCCTTTTTGTAATTCTTATCCAAATAAGAAGAAATAGACTTTGAAGCCAGCATTTGAGGTGTTCTGATCATGTCAGATGCAAGCCACAACACCGAACGCCTCTGAAGATGTATTTATGGGCAGGCACTCAAGTGAATCATAAAACTAGATTAGTAAAGAGTTACAACCAAATAAAATGAGAAATAAAAACTCTTAGGGCAAGGTACACTCAAAAAGTCATAGCTTGTATGGATCAGATCCAAGAGAAGCCTGTCTTTAATGTCCACTAGAAACACAGAATTCAGGCGTAGTGCAAGTGTTAACACTGTCTGGGTTTGTTTTTCTCATTTGTTACCTGCTTTGCCTGCTGTATCTCTGTCTCCAGGTTGTTTCATTCTCAGTTGGTTCAACATAAATTTCAGATCCTATATGCTTGTTTATGTAGAAGCATTGTCAGTTTGATGTCAAAGCTAAATAGGATCTTGCTGGTTTTGTCTCACCTTTTCCATACTTAAATAGATGCTAAACCAAGATGAAGGTTATTGTATTAAAGAACAGAGACGTGTGCTATACTCACTCCTACTATGCCAGATAGCACAGAGCAGAATGTGAGATGCAGCAAAGGGCACTAGTGGCAAGTCTCATGTGGGTCAGGCAGTACGGCTGAGAAGACGGACAAGACTTCCAGCTCAGGACTGAGCACACCACTCCCTTGCCATGTCTATGTGAAGTCTGGAGCCCAGGGAGAATGTTAAAGGTGATTTAAATGGAGATCTTTGCTTTGGGTCTGAAAGAGAGTAAACATGCTCACACTACTTCTTGCAGCTGCTAAGTGTTCTAGGAAACTGCTTTTTACTGCTTTCCAACACAATACCTGATTGTAAGAATGTGTATGGATTCAGCACATACTAATGCACCAAATGTTGATGCAAAATTGCTGGTATGGGAGGTGTTCCATGAAGGAACTTAATTATACAGACAGAATAATTATACAGCTGTTACAGATATGCCTGTAAAGCCAACGTACAAGAGAGCTTCAAATACATGCTGCAGTTCTTTTTCTCTTTGTACCTTCTGAATGGAAGGCAGTATAGGCTAATCTTGCAATTTTAAATGTTGGGGAAAGCATTCCTCTCTTTTATTTGTCCATTTCTTTGGCTTGTATACTTACTCATTTAACTGATTTTGGTGGAAAGGAGACTTCCAGAGTGGCAGATAAAACATTTATTAAAGTATATTTCTACAGCATGGTGCATGCAAGGGGCCTTACGTAAAGGCTGTAAATGTTAAGTGTCAGTTTATAGCGTAAGTCTTATAGCCTCTACTTCCTTTCTGATGCAGACTGTCTGCAGTCAGAGAAGTCTCAGGGAATAGTATTAAGCAGTGATAATCTGAGTTTTCTGAAGCAAAAATTATGGGTTCTTGTGATTTTAAGCTCTTGCAAGCTAAGGAAAAATGTCCATTAGCTGTAAGAGTAATAAGGGCTTTTTCATTTTTAGGTCTGGTTCTGAGAAGCCATTCATCCGTGGGTCTGTTACTCTTTCCACTTAGGATAGTAGAAAAGTACTCTTTTCCAGCACAACTTCCATCTGTTCTAGAAAGGTGTGCAATGGGCATGTGTATCTGGCTAAACAGTGGCCCATGTGTCATATTAAAACTGAAGCTGGGAATGTGCTTGACAAAGCGTTAAGATGGTAGGGTACATTCCTAATATTACAGGGATATTTCTGTAATTCAAGTTATTCCCTTAAAACAAGGGATGATCTGATCCCAGTGGACTAGTTGCAGTTTAGGGGGAAAAAAAAGGAGGAGGGTGGGGGCAGAGCTAGACAATTTCTGATCTTAGTAATGATTCATACTGGTGTTTAAAAGGGTATTATTGAAGGCAATTAATCCACACTGTATCCCAATGTAATCCTCTGTGAATAAGTGAAATGAACACATTTCTCAAAGTTTATTCCCTCCTTTTCTCTCCCAGCTAAAGCATCTGAGAGCAATCAATGCTTGATCAGACTGCCTAGGAGAATGCAGCATTTAATCATTATGCCAAAGGGACAAATGCAAGAAGAACAAACAATTAGATAAAAAGGGGTTGAAATTCTGGCAGAGAGGCTCAGATATTCTTTGCTATGTATAAAGATTCCAGCTGCCATTAATTTAGTTGTATTATCTTTTCATTGCAGATGTTTAGGGTTGTGTTTTATAAATTATTGAGAATAAAAGCATTTTCACCAGAAAAAAACTAGTTGTTATCGTAAGAAATATAATTGGTAGTGTGTTAAAAGCTTTTCATACTCAAATATCTGACAGACTAATGGGAAAAGCAGAAAGTTTTCACAAAGACATTTAGCTGAAGAAAAGGGTGAACACAATGACCCTAACCAATGTATTTCCAGTTATGTTGCCTCTGAATTGTGAATGCTTAAGAACAAGTGATTAGGTTGAATGAATATTGTCTGGTGACATATTGATACTCAGTCACAAGTTGTTCATTAACTGTGTTGCTATCACTAGTGATAACTTGTTAGCACTATGAAAGCTATAATGGGATAGTTTGGTTAATGTATACAGCTTCTAACAGTTTTATAAATCTTTCTTGGGAACAAATCAAAGCTGATAGAAGAGTAACATGACCACACATAACTTTATGATGGCTTTTCCTCTCTTAGTTATTGGCAATGTGACCTTCAGCAGCAGTAAAATGTCTGATGGATTTAAAACCTTCTTTGCTTGCTATTTTCGCTATGTACGTGATCTTAAAAGCAAAGCCTACACTTAAAATTAATTATCCTTCAAAAAACCAGCTACAAATGGTAAACACAAGTGTTAAACTAGGGGTAAACCTACAAGTACACTCAAGCTCATGCTACGGGGAAGCACAGAGCACCTGAAGGCTAATTTGCTCTGCTTCAAGGTGCTTAGACTGTGTCTGAGACTGACCAAACCAGCTTATTTAGAGCTGGTTTGAAGATCTTGAGCTATATGCTAGTATGCAGTGTAGGTAAATCATTAGTTTAAGGTTTATGCTGATTATTTTATTGCTAATTCTTTAGAAAGGCTTCTAAATCTATAAGTATAGATTACGGTTAGGACTGCCCTGGATCACGTGTCTGTCAAGATTCATTTGCTGCTGTGTCTACTTCCCACCTTTCTAGGACAGACGTAAATTGTATTGGAAAAAATTACTTTTACTAGTAATATAAACTAGCATGGTGCACATGTTATGATGACGGTAGAACTTCCTTTACCATTTAATAGAAAGCTATGAAAAAAATCAGAAATAAAGGACTACCAAAAGCTTTTCATTTTTCCTTTGCCCCATTGAAATTTTTAAATAAACTCTCATACAGAGAGGCTAAGAGGCAGAGGTCTTCAAGCTGTTGTTCAGCGTTCTCAGTCCTGCAAACCTTTAAGAAGTGTTTAACACATCACATTTATCATGTCAAGCACGAGTCAGTGGAGCTTATGCAAAGTGAGGTGAAAGGAATCAGACTGCAGGTATGAGCTCACCTTGTCTGCTATACTTTCCCCGTGCTAGAATCTACACTCAGTAGTAAGAAATTCATAGTAAAGCCTTAGGGACAGGGTGGTGTTTCTGCGTGTGGGGATGCAGTGTGCTTTCAAGCTGAATGAGAGGCTTGTAACCAGATGTAGTGTGTTAAGCTTGGCAGTTTACCCTTGGTAAAAGGAAATACCGATGCAATTGGAGTCTCATGACCACCTCCACGTGGTGTGTGCTGTGCCATGTAGGATATGAGCTCTCTCAGGGCAAGAATGGAGTTTTCCAGTGTTTTCCATGTGATAACGTGTTGACATAGGTCAGCAGGGGAGTAACAAGATTGCTGAAGAACAAAAGCTGAAAGAACTAATTACCTCTTTGAGCACCCTCTAGCTGGAAACTTTAAAATGGAAACATCACCAAGGAAGACTATCTCTGTTTGGATGCTATGTGGTACAGAGAAATATTTGCTCAGTGTACTCCAGAGAGGGGATCTAAACCTTCTGTTCAGAGCTGATCACATTTTCTAAACAGAGCTTGTTTGTGTCTTCCTCCCTGAAACCCCTCATGAGGGGAAAAAGAATGAGTATTATAGATAATTTTTAATTTCTTTTGCTTTTTTTCTTCCGCATGCTGTGTGATGGTGCTCAGGATGATTTGTTCCATAACATTCCCCGGCACTGAGATCAGGCTGACAGGCCTGTAGTTCTCCGGATCCTCCTTCGTGCTCTTCTTGTAGGTGGGTGTCACATTGGTTAACCTCCAGTCTGCTGGGACCTCCCTGGTTAGCCAGGACTGCTGATAAATGTTGGAGAGTGGCTTGGTGAGCTCTTCCACCAGATAAAGTCCAGGATCTTCACATTTTCTCTTTTTCACCTCTGCAACTTTTAAACTTTGACAATAATGTCAATATAATAGAATGGAACTGCTGAGAAAGCCGTGAAATTACATAACTGGTTTCTGTATATTTTCCTTTTCTGCTTGAAATTCCTCTACAGGTACAAAAATTTGAAAAACCACATTGGCAACAACAAAATACACTCCACTGTTTTGTAGAAAATGACCATCCAACTTGCAAACAGAAAATTTCCAGCTTTTAAGAACTGAGTCAGGATAAAAGGTTTAATTCTAGAGTGAACTGAATACCGTAGTTTTATTACAGTTTTCTCAGATAAGATAGTTAAAGAACACTTTCCTGGAGACAAGAAAGGGACAGAAATGTATTTATTTTATCAGTTCCAACCTTTAAGGAGCATGCCTTTAAGGTCATGGTTCTGCTTTTCTCCTTCAATTCCATCTTGGTGTTACAGGAGGTTATTGATACCTTGACCTTGCTTTTGTTTCTTGGAATACTTAGTGGAAATAATGAAGAAGAAAAATCCATGAAGTATGGCTTGATGGTGCCTGCTGACATTTGTTATTTATTCTGTCTTTGTGCAGAGTAAAACCCACATTAAGAGTGCAGTGGCGTCAGAAATTTCCATTGCAAATGCAGCAAAGAATTTGTTTATGAAAAGGGGCAGGCTTTTATTATTTGAATCTGTTTAAGTTTTCTGCTTAAAACCAGCTTTGAGATGCTGGCTGTGGTTGTGCTTCAGTCTGTTCCATGCTAACAAGCAGGTGTCAAACTAAGCCCTCAACAGAAGAAGCAGGAATAAGGAACTAATGCTCAGGCAAATATGGGGTTGAACTTATCCCTAACACATGCACAAAGGAGTCTGTAACTTGTGGAAGTTAATTGAAAGATGGTGGGTTTTGGTTTTTTTGGGTTGTTTTTTTTTTTTTAAGAGTATTAGAAGAGTGCTCAAAACCAGTTCTTGAGTGACTTTTTCACCCAGCAGCCGAATAACTTTGTTCTATAACTAAAACAAAGGTTTTTGGTTTTGGTATTATGGTCTCCTGCAGGTTTCTTAGACCTTAGTCTCCCACTGAGAGAAAGAAATGTCTTTCTGATTCACATGAGTTACCAGCAAACTTCATGAGACACAGTGACATTTTATTTCTCTTCAAAGGCAATCAGTAAAACTGAAAAAGGTCACATTCTGTTTTCAGCAGAAGTATCTTTGTTTCGTAATTTAAGGTGAGCAAACTTCTAGCTCCATACAGAAAGATATACATATTTTATATCTAGTTTCAAGGCAAAATGTTAATTCCAAGTGCACTAAAGTTTAGAAATTCAAGGTGCATGTTTCTTAATAATTACTGTTCAATAATTCTTATATATTTTTAATCCTTTTATTTCTGTATGATTATTTTCTGTCATTGAATCATTCCCACTGTATTTTTGACAAAATTAGAATAATTGACAACTTAATGAAAAAAATTATGTAATTTGACTGAAAAAGAAAAAGCACATGGTATTTAGTTATTGGAGCAATGTAACATGATAAACCAAAATATGCTCCTTTCCTGGATGCAGATTATAAATTCTGTGTTTTCAACAGTTTCACTGTTCTGGCTGCAGAAGGATAAACTGAGGAAGATCAGGAAAACAAATGGCAGATTTTGTTAAACTATCTTGCATTATCTTGCTGTATTCATCCTAGCCTTCAGTGAACATTTTTATTTAGAGAAATTTTATTGGCTAATTTAGTTTCTGTAAATCTAAAGTTATATGCTGATTTTCCTCATTTATGGATCTAGTTGCTTCTGGTCTAGGATATAATTTTATATACACTCAAATGTAAAAAGACTTTACAAATACAGAACTATTACCTTGGATGAAGTTATTCTTGTGCAAGGATTAATATTTCTGGACGAGGAATATCTTCATTAACTTCAGGATAGCTAATCAGTGCAACACTGAGAGAAAACTACTGGTGACCTCATAATGTATTTTATTTTAGAAAACAACACCTTCTACAAGCGAAACTTCACACTGGGTGTTTATTACAAAATTAGATCGTTTGCCTTGAGACACTAATTGTTTTCTTTGTTGTAGTAGGGCCGTAATTCTGACCGAGTCTCCTGTAGATCTGAGAGGTTTTAAGAATGAAATTGATTTTTTTGTTATTTACTGATAACTTCATTTGCAATGGTTAAAGCAGATGAGATGTTCAAGCTGACTCTTACGACACCTTGTGGAATTCACTCTAGGGCTAGACTGAGACTACAGGTATGCTCTGAGAATAAGACAGCGTGTAAATACACTACTTTGTGAGGAACTCAGGGAAAAAACAGTAGTTATGAATGAATCCTATGGACCCTTGGGGAACAGTCTGCTGGATACTCTTTACCCTTCATGCAAAATCTCCACTCTTCTGCAGAATGTTCTGCAGATTCAAATCTTTGAATGACTCAGGTGAGAAATAGGAGAAGGGAAAGGCAAAGAGCAAAGTATATTTGCCAATGTGACTTGGAGAGAAGTGAGGAAAATGAGGTAACAAGGTACAGTTAGGTTGTTCCAGATGGGAAAAGACATGGTGTAAATGAGCCTTGCCAGAATGGAGAGAAACAGAAAAGGCTTTTTATTGGCTCGTGGGCACTAGTGCAGAGCAAGTGGCTTTCCTCCCACGGGCTTAGTGCTTTTTGTGCTGGCATGGTATAAGTGCAGAAACATGGCAAATCTGGTCCAATGTGTGGAAGGATTTGAGCACCTACTGAGAAAAAGGCTTGGTTGCCTTATGGTGGGAGCAGGAGCATGAGGCAAATAACTTGTTCCTTCTCCTGGAACTCCATTTATTGGTAGGACAGGAAAAAAAAAAGGGAAGAAATATCTGTAGATCTTAATGAAGTATACTTACTGTCCCACCACATTCCTGTGCATCTCTCTCTCAGTGGCTGGCTGATATATTTGGTTCTTTCATTATGCACAGGCTGAAAGTTGTGTGCATCTGATGTTCAGTTTCATTATAACTGTACTTCATTGCCAACTCCTGAAATCTCCACATTTTCATAAACATTATTTTTGTCGAGTAAAGAGTATTTTGTTTGAGCTACTTCACTTGGTTAAAAATAATCACTTTCAGACATCGAAGAAGAAAAGAGAGTTTGAAGGTTGTTTGAAAATCTCAGTGAGAAAGGATTCTGTTACCAACATGTATATAGTTGATTAGTGTGTGATATTTTTTGTAGCTTGATAGTTTAGTAAATAAAAGAACAGACAACTTAGTTACTCTGCAAAAAAGTCTGCCTGGCTGATTTACCTCATTTATTCCCCTCTTCTCCTACCTCTGTGTTTTTCCCCAGAGACTGTATTTTCATTGTTTAATTTCTGTGTTTCAGGCTTTTGATATGTCATCATTAATGCCGCCCCACACCCTGGTTTTTAAAGGAAGGCTTTTCCACCTTAGGGCCAAATTCTACAAGGTCTAAAAATAATAACAGGAAGGATATAAACCAGTGGACTTACGACTTCACTCCTAAATCTATTTCATGCATTACAGGCAGGAAACCATGAGTGGAGGCTGATTGCTTGAGAAGCTCCTCACTCTGACTCAATGCCTTATTTCCCTGGTAAAGGCAATAAAAAAATATTTGCTCTGCTTGTATTTCTATAGCGTAATTCTCCACACCTTTCTTGTGGACTAACCTATTCTTTTGTATTCCTAGTCTGCACATAGTTCCTTTCTCCTACAATTAGTATGGGGTTGGGGAATGAGAAGGGAGGACATGTTTGAAGCTTTTTAATTATTTTGCTAAACAATGAATGCATGTAAGTACAAGAGCTGAAGAATTTCCCAGAATATGAGGATTGTGTAGTTACTTTCTTTGCAAGAAGGAATTAAAACTGAAACCTTTTGAAAACAGGGATTTCCCTTATATGGCTTCTTGTTCTCTGGATTGAGCTGGATTATGCAGAGGGACTTAGTGGTTGCAGTATTAGGACATAGAGCAGCTAGGTTTCTGAGTAAAATATTGAAAGCTGAGCAGGATAAAACTAGGCCTAGAGTTTAAAGAAGAAACTTGGACGGTTCTATTTTCAGTACATTAGTCCATCATTTCTCTAAATTCTTGCACAGCAGGTTGTATGAGTTTATTGACCTATTCATCTGTACACTTAAAAGTATGTCTTGTCATCTGCGTCTGCTGTGCTGTGCAGTTTGCAACATTGAGCACTTGATGTTGCACAGCCTCGTATGTGAAAACAGCCATTTTCAAGCATTGTTCTAGGATAATGGCTAAGGGGTTAAGCACTGCAGTGTAGCAATGACGCAGACATGCAGAGATGGAAAGGGTCACAAGGGAAATGAGTTTCAAATGGAAAGGACTCATCCTGTTTACGGAAAATGCCAGGATCTTGTGGGCTACCATGTTTTGAGCAGGGACTGCCCAGAACAGCACTATACTGGCATTTAATGGGGCTCTTTCTCTCACAGTATGTAGTTGCTCTACGCAGTTTCTTGGACTGGAGTTGTTCACATCAAAAGCTGTCCCTAACTCTTGTTAGTTCTGAGTTAGAGTATGAGGAGCTTTTCAACAGCCACTTACAATACAGCCTTAAATGTGCTGGTCATCCGCAGTTCCCTTAAAACCAGAAGAATCAGATCCTTAGCATCACTCTGGATTTTGTTTCTGAGTAAAGAAGAGTTTGGGGATTTCAGAGGGCAGATATCTCAAACTTTTTCTCCTTTGGGCTTGTATCAGTAGCAAACAGTTCTATTTTGCCTACTTTGCCCATATTGAAAATCCTTTACCCCCCTAATACAAGGCCAGATGTAAGATTTCTATGTGAACGCTACCAGAGGCACTGGGAAAATACAATTACTTCTGTTTGTTTAACTTCTTTAATTTGCAGTCTGACATTTCGCAACTGCAGTCAGAGCCAAGATTCATTTGCAGTCTTAAAGCACTTTATAACTTTTTTGTATGAGTGAAGAGATTTTATGGAATGACTCGAGGTTTTACATATTTTTTTTTATATTAAAATCAAGAAATTATTCTGAAAGGAGGATTTACTATAAAAATTCCCACTGGAGGGAAAACTTATTGGAGTTTAAGTATCTGCTAATTTTGCTCGGAACTGGATTGTTTTTTATTTGTCCTGAAATTGTTTTTCCTATAGATGCTGAAAAATCCCCTAGTACTTTATTTGGCACAAGAAAAAAACCCCTCTGCAATCCCCCAACCATTCTCAAAACTCAGAGACTTAAATGGGTCTATGCCATCTGTTCCTCTTCACTTTGGCAGCTCTTGACTTGACATCTGGCAGTTACAGAACTAAGTGTGAGCTTGTAATTGGAATTCAGGGATCATGACAGAGATCTCATGTTCCTTGTTTTAATAAAAATTCCCTATGCTATGTCATGTTGCAGAGATGCTGCCTGAATACGGGTGTATCCAGCATGCTCATATGTTTTTGATGGCTTATCTAGAGTATGTAGAAAGAAGCAGCTTTATAATGATTTTTGATTTACTTCTTTCAGACATGAATAGAACATGCTCTAATGATGACACTAGAGTTATTTTTCTTGGTGTCATAGCCTCATTATTTGTATAATCTTTCTCTGGATAAACAGGCAATATGACTTCTTCCACTGGGAGAGTTCTCAGCTGAAGGACAGCAGGATTAATCCCTGAGGAGGTTCTGTGTTCATTTGTAGTACATAAAATGGCTGAGAGCTTCTGATGAATAAAGCACAAAGTATTTGGGGACCAACAACATTATGTACTATGAAATTGAACCCAGTTGCCAATGGAGAAGTGTCATGGTTTAACCCCAGTGGGCAGCTAAGCTGCACACAGCTGCTTCCTCACCTGCCCTGGGTGGGATGGGGGACAGAAGAGTTAAAGTGGGAAAACTTGTGGGTTGAGGTAAAGACAGTTTCAGTAGGTAAAGTAAAAGTCACGTGCACAAGCAAAGCAAAACAGGGAATTCATTTACTACTTTTCATCATCAGGCAGGTGTTCAGCCATCTCCAGGAGAGCAGGGCTTTATCACGCTTGATGGTTACTTGGGAACAAAACCTCCATCACTCTGAATGTCCCCTGCTTCCTTCCCCCAGCTGTATATGCTGAGCATGCTGTCATATGGCATGGAATATCCCTTTGGTCAGCTGGGCTCAGCTGTCCCAGCTGTGTCCCCTCTCAGCTTCTTGTGCACCCCCAACCTACTCGCTGGTGAGGTGAGAAACAGAAAAAGCCTTAGCTCTGTGTAAAAACTGCTCAGCAGTAATGAAAAGATCTCTGTGTTATCCACACTGTTTTCAGCACAAATCCAAAACACAGCCTCATACTAGCTACTATGAAGAAAATTAACCTTATCTCATCCAAAGCCAGCACATGGAAGGAAGGGAGAGAAAAATGAGAAGAACAGGCAGAAATTGGTTCAAAGATGGAGGAAGGAGGTAATATGTAAGAGAGACTACAGAACCAGTTAAGGAGTTATACTTAATTCTTGCTTTTTCTATAGGCATTGCTCTCTCTCTCCACTCAAGATTTCTGTCCTGAACACTTTCTGATTTATGCTTTTCATTCATTTGCTCTCATTTTAATTTGCTTCACCAGTGGAAATAATTTAGGGAGTATATCCTTACTTAAGTGAAGACAGTGATTTGGCTTTTTGCTTCAGTTAACAGCTTGAGCTCAGTTCTGCAGGGGATCCTGAGAGTGAACTTAGAGCAGCTGAATTTGACTGAAAATCCAGGTTAATGTGCTTCTGCTGCCATTTAAACCCATTCTGTTTTAAGTTGGTTAATAATTTCTAAGAAATTCTCCCCACTCCCTCATACCTCACTCCTCATGTCGCTGTACCTGTCTTTAGCCAGTGAAACTGAATTAAAATGCCCTCTTAAAGGCAGTGTACGTTATGCTTTTTGGAGGATGGTGTTTATTTTCCCCTGATTTGTCATGATGCTGCTTCTGTGAAAATGATGTGCTTTCTTTTTGTAACAGCTTTTCATTTAATCCAGACTTGGTTTTGTTTATATCTATTACAGTCTGTTTCCCTGTACATTTCTTATGCAGCTCTAAATTTGAAAGTGAGCCATTATCTTGACATTTTATTTGGGCTATATTTTGAAAAAATGTAATTGGGCTTTGTCACACTTCTTTTAGACAGTCAACACAAAGTTATTTCTTTTCTCTTTGATATAAAAAGCTCTTTTAAAATGGTTCCCTTTTAATTACTCCTGAAGATGTTCATATTTGAATAAGGCTGTAAATGTCAAGTCTTGATGAGTCAGACCTAAAAGGTTAGAAAGCAAACTATCTCCTAATGTTCTCACTCTGGCCCAATTCCTGTGAAGTGCCAAGAACTTCCTTGAAGGTGCTGAGTCTTTTCCGGCATCAAAGACAGGGAAAGCTGAAATTGCCTAGCACCTTGCAAAGCAATCCCATATCAAACAGTCTGAGTTAAGCCCAAACATGTCTGATGTCCATACAAACGAAGCTATGATACTTTTTCAAGAATTGTTGTCTTATAATTGATGTCTTCATTTTTGAAAGGCGAAGCTAAAGCCAGGTTGCACTTCATGTGTTGGTCCCACGCGGCTATTTGGAGATAAAAAATTAAATTAGCAAGAGCTACCCATGTAGGCAGATGCCTGCATAGACAGGGGTCAGTGCAAAGTACATGAAAAGAGAACTATAGAGCTATAAAGTTGTCCTTAGATATGTGTACCCATACCAGCTCTATCAACACTTTCTACTCCCTCACATCTTTTCTGCCTTGAGCTGAGCTGTGACATGTTGATTACAACTTGTTTTTACTTGGAAAACAGATGTCACAAACTGTGCTAACTGGGGAAAAGCAGCCAGCCACGGGCCTGGTTTTATGAACTTCAGTTTCTAATGCTTCAGTATTTCCAGAATGTTACGGTATTATTTAGATTCAGGAGACAACCTGATCTTCTCACAAAATCTTTAATTCTTCTTCCCTCTGTCCCTTTCTTTTTCAAGCATAAAGGGTCTTGAGACAAATCTCCTTTTGCTCCTGCCACCTGACTCTCACTCTGCTGTGGATATGCAGAGGGAGAAAACCTACAGAGCCATTCTTTTTCTATAAGCGTCTGGTGACAAAGGGAATACTAATGGTCTCCTCGCTTGACCAATTCTACCAGATTCTGTTTTTCTATGGAAAAAGGACTTCAGCTTTATAAAATGCTGGTACAGTCCTTCTTGTTGCTTTTCCTCAAGATTTTCCTTTTGGTTTGACAGACAGTAAAGGGCTGGGAATGTGGAATTAAGCTGGTGTTCCTGACAGGGGAAAATAGTCTTTTGTTCCACTTGTATCTCTCCTTCCACATGTCCCTTATATTTTTTCACAGCTGACTGGCAAATTCAGAAGGTTAAGCTCATGCAAGATCACTGCAATGTGAAGTAGAAAAATCCAGATCAGTGTTAACCTGATTTATTTTGTAGCTATGTGACTATTTGTATCAGAGTTTAGAATTCAGCACTAACTTCTTCTCACTTGTTTCTGCTGTGGCTTTACCTCTTATGTAAATTTAACATACTGAGATATCTGTCTGGAGTAATCTCTTCCCTCTGGGCTCATTAGCTTATCAGCTAGTCCCTGCACTGATTTGTGATCAGAATTCTCTTTAATGTCCCTGTACCAGCATCTTTAACTCGCTGGTGTGTCAGCTATGAGAAGTTTTTATGGCCCAGCCTCTTAGTTTTGAGAGTGGGTGATAAGAAATTAGTCTGTGGGTTTAATGGGTTGACAGTTTTCATAACATTCCCATGCCCATATTGAAAGAATAAATTGCTTGCCCTCTTCATGTTTCCTATGCAACTGTGCTTGTCTTTTGTGTTACCATTTAACAGTGCCCACTCAGGTTTAATATGCTGTTCACAGTAACTCTTACCAAACGTTATTTCCGAGGTGACAGCCACTCAATAGCTTTGCTTCATGCTATAGCTCTCGCAGTTCTAATGTTCTGTCCAAGGTGACCATCATGTTATATGGCAAATTGTCTTTCTCGCTTTAGTCTCCAAAGCATTTGCAGCTATTCTTCCCTTTTAGCGGACCTGTGATTGTGATTTATAGACTTCTAATCTGTGTGTTTCATTTTGTTTATCAACATTAGTAAAAAAAGTTTTCCCAGAGTTGTGGGTACCTCTCATCAGCTCAATATAAATATCAATATAAACCTGTTTACAGTTTCATCTGTTTTGTTAATCTTTCTGACTGTATCTATTATCAAGTTCATTTGAATTAGTTTTTTGAGTAGGAGAATCAGGACATAGTAAATGTTGTTCAAAATGGTGATTACCACTTCATATTGCTGTGCTATGTTTTAAAAGAAGGAAAGGTAACTGTCCTAAAAGGGTAACAAGTCTGAATTGTAAAGACAGAAACTTCTAAAAAATTTGAATCTGCATTCTTTATGCAGCCATTAAAGAATACAGTAAAATAAGTGAAATTGGTGGAAATATTAGAGCTTAGATTGTTACACTATTTGGGCACTCTGACCCAGTAGATGCAGACAATCTCCAACAAATCTGGGATGACAGGCAAGTTACCATTAACATTCAACAGAGCAGAGACTGAAAACTTTACCACAAAACTTTTGTTTATATTGCCTAGCACTTCCTGATATACTCCCTATTTTTAGTTGTTTAGAATTTTATTGCAGTATAAGCTTCTGGCTGAAGCTTTTTGGGTTTTTTTTCTTGACTTAGCATAAATTTTGAATTTTTTTAATCAAAGCTTTCTTACAAAGAAAAAAGTAGATATTTTTTTTTAAGATGGAGGAATTTAAAAAAGGGAGTGTTGCTGATGTTGAAAGCTCCTGTCGTTTGATTGGTTTGATGTCATTTGGTTTAACTACTTCAATATCTTGCGTTATGTTTATCTACATTACTTTTCATCAGGCCATATGTTTGTTACTGTAAAGTCTTTCTGTACCCATCAGCCCTCACCTTTCATAGCCTGGATTCCATGTTTCATCAGCAAACTGTCTCACATGAGGCCTCCTCTCCTTTTAACAGATTGTTTATAAATATATAAGAAGGAGAGAGTGGGCTCAGTACAAATTCTTGTGTTTTCTTTAATGACTATTTTAATTAGAAAACCCAACCAATTATTTTTGTCTTGTTTCCTAATTTCTAATGAGTTTTTCCCTAACTTTTTAGTTAGTTATTTTTTTAACCCAAGTGAGAACTTCTGTCTCATTGCTTAGCTTCTTCAGGAATGTACAGAGGGGGGACCTTATCAATCAGACTGCAAATTCAAACAATTTGCATGGCTCATTCAAATGCCACTTTGAGTTGTTGAATTGTTTTATTCACCGGTGGGACAGTTTTCATATCCGATTGTGCTTTCTGAATGGTTGTTTTGTAAAAATGCGATTCTCTGGATAGATGAGTCTCTGTCTAAAATCTCCCTGTGATTCTCTGAACCAGGTCTCTGTGCTAGTTATCTAGCTCAACCAGACGTGGGGCTTAACGTTGCTACAGCTTTGCTACTGATGGGAGATCTATTAAGGAGTTCTGAAGTCACTGCTAAATCTCAGTTGTGTGTATGGTTGGACTTCATATGCCAACAAGACTGAACAAATATTTTTCTACTTGAGAATCTCTACTGTGAGACCATGCAATCTTGCTGCTGGTCTGGATGTCCTTGCTCTGTGTGTGTACACACACGTAAGTATATATGGCAGAGAAGTGTTAAGGATAACTGCATTTAAGAGCCAATTTATTCTCTGGCTGGAATGAGTTACAGGGAATACTGAAGTAGTGCTCAGTTAGAGAAGCTTTACACAGCATGATCTGTTGCAGATATATTAACATGCATCCTCAAGTCCACATGGCAATGAACCTCAACTAACAAAACCTGCTGCTTCAGTGACGCTACAAAAATGTGGCTGGGATGTTTCTCATTCTGAAATTACCTTAGTTCTTCCTAGGCTGGGGTTCTCTACATAGTAATCAATTTTATTGTGTAGACATGCACTAGGACTCCTGGAACAGCTCCCAAAAGCACTACGTTACATTTTATTGCAGGATGTCATGCATCAAAAATAATGTGATTTTCTGTCAAAGAAAAAGGTAATTTATTCTTCTGTATGTCCTTTTAAGGCAGAAGCTATGCCTATACAGAAATTCATACAGCTCTGTGATGCTAAATTTCATCCATGTCACGCAGCATATCTTGCATTAATCCTCCATTCATAAGACAGATTTTATAACAATTTAGTGCATTATTATGTGATTTTTTTCAGCCACATTTTATCCTAACATCACTGTTTTCTCTGACATTGTTTCTCCTAATCACCTGCTGAAATTAATTCTGAACACTTTTAATACACATATAAAATACATTGAAGTAGATATAGAATATAGCCACTTGAGGAATTTTGAGTGTAGCAACTCCCCATTTTCCTGCTCATTCTCCATACCTTTTAATGCCAATACAATGAGCATGAAAGACAAAGTGATTTTTCACTGTCAGAGACCTTGTAAATCAATTCATGGAAGGAATTATTCAGAGAAAGTTACCAAATACATTTTAGGTTCAGCTCTGGATCTGTCTGTAAAAAGACAGTTATCAGTAGATGTAAACGTAGAGTGACAGACCTCTGAAAATGTCTTGGAAAACAAAAGTAGGAGTTAAGATCATTTATAGGTTAGAGCAAAGGATTTGGTGGAATAACTGATTTACCTTAGTTGGGTTTCCAGAACTGACCTTCACAGGAACACAGCATGGTCTCATGTTTCTCTTCAGGACTCAAATCCTGGTTATCTTTTACATGTGTAGAATGCTATGTGGAGAGGCAGAGATCTGGTCTAGGCTGTAATCCAGGTATTCCTGAAGGACAAGAACTTCGGTTCTGGAATTCAATTTTTGAATGTGATAAAGACTACCAGTTGTGAGTGAAAAATGTATTAAAGTATTTCTTGAGATGATGTTAGGTTAAGCTGTGCATGCAGATGCAGCCAATGGGAAAACAATTGTCAGTGTTTTTTCTCAGTAAATGCAGCATCTGTCATTGTCATTATCTTAGTCAAACTCTGGTAAAATACTTGAAAAAATAACCTTTTTTTGAAATGCTGAATTAGCACAAATTCTGGACAACCTGAATAAAGTGAATTCCATAATGATTAAACAAACATCCTTTCTTTATAAAGAGAGTGTGCTGGGAGGCACTGGTTCTTGTAAAGGATATTTCTTTGTGTAGAGATGTGCAATTACTCATCCAGAAGACACTGCTGCTTTTAAAAAACATGTACTATTCTGAATTGGGAAATGATCAAGAAAGATTCTTATAAATTAAAATCTGTCTTGACTTGTTATTGCACCATACAGCTAGGCATAGCTCTTCATCTTCCCAGAGGCATGTGTTTCTAATGGTTTTCTACTTCATATTTTAGTATTTGGTATATATGAAGTTCATGTAGGCATATTTGTGTTAGAAATACATCAGTTGTCAGCCTTTATTTTTTTTTTTAAAAGGGAAGCATATTGTTCCTTTTTTACATTTCTTACTGCAAAGCAGTTTCTAGCATTTTACCATCCTTTCATAATTCTCCAATCTTTCAGCATCCTAAAATATGAGCAACAGAACTGCTACTCAGTGTAGTTCATTAATACTGGACATCAACACATAACCATTTTACTGCTTATGATTCTGTTGTTTGTGAGACTCTGATATTCATTAGAAACTCCTGTTGAGGTGTTTCTGACCCATTATCTGGAAAAATTCATTTTAGTATCCCTTTTATTCTGAGCGTGGTTGTGGTTTCTATGAGATTGTCTGCCATAAATTTTTCCTAAACATGTCATTGCTTTTGTTTTGCAAGTGTTTGAATAGTAAGCATGCTTGATGACATTGTGTACTACTGTTATGTAGTGGTTTACCAAACACTGGGACATCTACACTTTTGTTAAAAGTAGTTGTATATCTACATTTGAATCTTAATTATTGTGTTGAATAACATCAAACCTGAAAACAAACCCTGAAGAAGGCTAATGACATATTGAGTTATAAAACAAATGACAAAAGCAGCTACTTTGATACCTATTGAGCAGTTCTCAGTTTATTTCATGTAGGACAGATTGATCTTTTGTAGTGTTAATTCTTAAACAAGATCATTGCCAGTTAGTGGAGGTTCAAATATGTTTCCAGATTATTGTATCTGTCCAGTTATCTTTATCACTCTTGTAGTTTCATACAAAATTTATCAATTAATTTGATGAGACCTGTCTTCTGTAAAATCATTTTGGCTGGCATAAATTATTATTATGTATTTATTAATTGAATCTTATATCAACTTTATTTTTCCTTGGTTTAACGGCAGGCTAGGAAGCCTGTAATTACCTGGGTGAATGCCATTACTCTTGTTGAGTGTCAGCAGAGCGCTAGCATCCTTCCAGGCTTCTTGAATATCCCTGCAATTCTGAAACCACAAATACGCTCATCCAGCTGTTAAGGGGTGTAAATTACCAAGACCTCAATGTTAAAAGTATCTATACCTGATGGGGCTGTTTGACATTTCCAATTACTAGTGAAGAGCAAATCACTTTTTTGCTCAAAAGAGCATCCTCTTTTGAATACCTCACTCTGCTTCCTTTTTAAACACATAACAGAAACGCTTTTACTTTTCCACATTATTATGAATGTTGAAAATCACTTTAATGGTGAGGCTATACCATTATTACAATATATTTTGCTGTAAGTATTCTTTAAAAAGCTTAGATTCCTGTTTGCTTTAGCCCTGTTAGCTATGAGTTTTCCCAGATATTAATTTCCCTAAACATTTTACTGCTTTTTCATTTGGTATATAAAATTATATATTATTTTAATTATTTTTAAAACTCTGACCTTCATTGAATATCTCTCTTAAGCAACTAGGTACAGGTAGTCATATCTTTACTTGATTATTTTCCTTTAAATTAATGGTATTCAGATTTAGAAAATTAGCTTTATTGAATAACCTAGTTTGCATTGAACTGGGATCTGCCTTCTGTTATGAAATAAAAATCATGTAATGATTCCTGATTCTTAGATTACACATAGTTTCAGCCCAGTGATTATTTCATCTGTGTATTGTGTGATTCTGATGACAATTATATCATGCTTGGTACAATGCTATTTGCATTAGAAAATTATCATCTGTATTATTTAGCTAAAACAGTTTCAGATTTTGTATTAAATTAGGAAACATGGCTAAACTGGTCATGCAAAATGTTTTTGAGAGAAAAAACACAGGCTGGAGACCTGAGCCAGGTGAGATGGAAATCTGAGTTCTGTGCCATAAATCCTTTCCAGATCCTGAGGTAACAAACTGAACAAAGTTTTTGTTTATGCCCAGGAGCATCTGAAGTCAAGAAATTGATATTTTATTGTGTTTTGAAAATAGGATTTATGTGTTCGATTGTCTTAAATTAAAATTATATAAAAAAACCTGTGTATAACTGCTCTTGAAAAGTTCAAGGGTAATAAAAGGTATAACAAAATATAAGTATCTTAGGAGGGATGATGTTAAAAGTACATTAAAATTATTCGTTAATTTTTGCATATTCCCTTGGAACAATTGATTTGGTGGTTCATGGTTGCCATAACAACCAGATGCATGTTTGAATTTTTTTAATTCACTTAGCTGAGGCTTGTTACGTTTCTTGTTTGTAACCTCTGCATATGGCCTTATCCCAGGTCTCACTCAGCAGTCACTGCTGTTGTCAGTCTGTGAAGCCAAGAAAGGTGAGGATAACCAGAGGTTACCGCCAAGCCCCTGAGAGATGCTGCTGGCATTGTGTATGGCTGATAGCTTTTTAAGCCATTGTCTGTTTAGGTGGGTTTATTGAAGCATGCCATGTGTCTGAGGAACGGGAATTTTTGACAGCATACCAGTGCTTTCATGTCTCCAACCAGTGTAGTGTGCTTAACATCTCAAGTATGTACAAAGTGAACAGTGAAATAAGACATAATGTTCTGTTGGTCATTTATGTAATTGAAAATTTACTGACAAAAGTCTAAAAAAATGTGTAGGCAGAGTTGCCCATTCATAATAAATTTTATTGGTTTGGATTGGACGTTCCAAAAGAAATCTTCTTTGTACTACAAATCCGCTGAATTTTCTAAATTTAGTAGATCTTACAAAAAATTTTAGATTCTATCATAATGAGAAGTATCATCTATATCAAATACCTTCAAAAAACCTCATTCAAGTCTGTTTATTCAGTGCCTGTTTTTTTCTATGGAATAATTTTTGATTTGTCACTGGGGTCCTTGCTTAATACAAAGTGGGTATTAGATTGAGTTGAAACACTTGTGTAGTGAAGGAAAGGCTCGAGGCTCTATCAAATAACTATTAATACTTAAGAACTGTTAAGCAACAACCTTGAATGCTCTTTGTCTTCTGTCCAAAGCAGTCACCAGCGTAAGGATAATGAGTGCTGCTGGTTTTATCTTAAGTTTTGTCTTGATCTTCTTCACTGATCTGGTTTAACTAGAAAGACCAAAGCCAACAATAAAAAAAGAACTGTGACAGAATTAAAGAAAAGGCCGCTCTTTCATTGATAGAGAGGTAGTTCAGCTGAAACCTGGACAAGATAGGAGTGTCTCTAGAATCACTTAAGTAGATTTTATTTGTAGCAACAGCTTTAGGTAAGAGAACTGTACACACAGACTCATCTTTAAAATCCATTTTTTCCTCTTATACCTATATTTTAATATAAACCAAAAAACTTAACAACTTCTTATATAAGAAAGAAGGGGTTTTTTGCCTGTCACTGTTTATGTTCTGGATAGCAAAATATGCAGTGGCAGTATGCTGAACCATAGGGACTTTTGAAAAGATTTAAGAGAACCCAGGAGTGGTAAAAGCACAAGGCCTAACTCCTGAGTGAGTGAACTGAGGGAGACCCATCAAGATTTCAATAGCTTTGAAAGATATGCATTTTACTATATGTTACACTCCTGTTTTGCTGATTGACTGGATACCAAGCAAAAATGAATGCCAAATCAAATATAAGAATAAATGCAGTTTATTATATTACATTATAAAGGAAAAATAGCATGCAATATAATAAATGGAAACAGTACTGGTTGTTATGTGCAATATGATTAAAGAGCCATAAGAGTGAAGCATCAGATCATTACTGCAAAGTGTTACAGAGACTTAAGAAAAGGATACATCACCAATTACCACTTTAATATCATCCAGGCCCACCCTTCAGCTGGGAAGCCCCATTGCAGCTGGTGCCAGGAGTGTCTCAGTAACTGGGAAAATCCCTACCAGGTGTGTCCACCTGTAAGCGAGACTTCTGGCCCAGTCCTGGAGCTTTCCCACCTTTATACTCAGTGAAAAACCAAAACAGCTTACACCTACTGTATGTAAACTTTTAAGTTGAGGCTAAATGCAAGCATGCACTGTATTGTGATTTGTATGGTTCACACATGCCAGGGATGTCAGCCAGACAAAACACACACAACAGGCATGGTGGAGTTACTGTCATGACAACCTGCACACAGTATTTGTTGTCTGGATGTTCCTGCTCATATATTATTTGTTCAGGGGGCTCAAGGCAAACACCAACTGCTCATTAAAGTTGCCCTTGAGCTCCCTGAGCTCACCGTCCATGTGATCCCTAATTAAAGACAAAGGCTTTTTCATAAGCAGTAATCAATTTAATAAATTTTACCATGACCCCAAATCACGATGGAATTTGGATTACTCCACAAGGGTTTGCTATCTGTAAAGTTCACTCTCTTCTCAGATTGTAAGGAAGCAATAAAAAAGATGTTGTGCCTTGCATCCTAAAATGGATGTAATATTTCCTTTTCATCCAAGGACCCTCCCCCCCCTTAAAATCTTCTACATTGAATTTGTGTTTTCTTTTCCCCAAATTCCACCCATCTGCTGGATTTGGCAAGCCTGCCTGAATTCAATGTTTCTAAATTGCACAATAAAATAATGAAATAAAATTAAGCCCCTTCTCTGACAGGTGTGGGAAAGTTGATGCAGCCTGCCTGGATTTCCTCATGAATCGGAAAATCTCAGTAAAAGCCATGAAATATTTTGGTAACATGAATGGATCAGAATCATAAAGTTATAGAAAATCACAGCAGCAGAGCATGTAATGTAGCTAACAAATTTAACAGCTCTTCTTTCGACAACTTTGTTGGAAATCTACCCACTCCTTTCTCATCACACAGCAGGGGTATCCCACAGAAAGCCGTTCCTCAGCTTCACAGCCTTCTCTGTAGAGCAAACCTTTCTCCTTCGTTGCACTAACAGGTAGGAGTAGACTGGGTCCCTCAGTGCCTGCCTGTTGCCAGGTCTGCAGGAAGTTTTTCTCAGTCTCTCGTGAAAGGGCGAAGGGACAAATATTTGTCATTACAGCTATTGGAATATAGAGTTGATACTGAATTTCCATGTTAAAATATCATTCCAGGGCACAAGCCCATTTCTGAACACATAGCATGGGAGTAGAAGTGGACAGCTTGTACAGAGGCTCTTCAGCTCTCATTTTGCCCTGGTCTACGGCAGAAAGGGACAACACTGGCTCTTTGGAATTGTTCTCCCTCCCTGCATAAAGCTGCAGCCATTCATTAACGCCAGTGCAGGGGTGGGGGCAGACACAAGCCTTCTTGGTGAAGGGAAAATTCACCAAAGACCAAGAATTAGTCTGTTTCTTTAATCACCTAGTCTATTGTAACCACTCAAAACTGTGCTTGCAGTGAAGCCTTGCTGTTATGCCTAGTTCTTAATACCTATCAAATGCCCTTATGGCATCATAAAATGTCAGGCCAGAAAACAATATTCTACTGCCCTGAAAGTTTTGTTTTTATCACAAATCTTGGTCTCTACTTCCTTAGTCAGGTTAAGGATGTTTAAGATGCAAGCTCCTTTCTCCTATTAACAACCAACAAGCAAGTATACTTAGGGCAAGCCTGGGATTATTCATACTGTCAAACCCTGGCATGAAAGATGGTGGACTATTGTTCTTATTGTAAAAGGAGATATCTAAGCTTCTCCAGGGAATTTTTCAGAGCATTTCAATCAGCTTCCTGTTCTAAATTGTCGTTCAGAGAACTCCACCTCTTCTGTATAAGGAGCTGAAGGATCTAAATAGAAGGAAATAGAAACTTACTGCACCTCACTTTTGGGTAATTATCAAATGATTTTCACTTGTAGTACTGACTTCAAGGAGCTGTTCTCATACAGCTAGTGTCACAGAAATGGGGCTTTGTAATCACACAAACTTTTTTCTCCCAGGTAAATTAGTATTTTATATTATTGAGTTGGGCTTTTGAAATCCTTTGGGCTTTTAAATTCCTTCTTTTTGAATCGAGCTTTTGAATTCCTTTTATTTGATTCAAATTAGCTGAAAAGAAATACTTTAATTTGAACATTTTGGTGCAATTTTATTAAAGATGTATTCTTAGAGGCATTACCTTAAAAGGGGTTGTAAACACTTACAGTACATAGCTCAGAATTAGCATAGCTGAAGTGGGAGTAATTTTTCATTTTTATCGCTCTCTGCCATGCCTGACTTACCTACTAAGTGCAGTCTGTTCAGTGCAGCCTTGATGGATGAAACAACATTCTTGTAAATAACAGATATATTTATATTGCTTGCTGATCAGGAAAGAAACACATCATTGCCACAACCATGTATCCATAGCAGTTTTAGGATCTGCCAGTACTCTCAGATCAGTTTTTCAGTTTGTATCCAGAAAATTTTAAGTTTCCATATATTTAGACCATGATGGAAAAATAACAGGTCTATAAATGACATCAAAGTTAACTTTATTATTGACATTTCTGCTTTTTTACTGGTCTCCATTGAAACTATTTTCATGTTCTACACAAAAATGTGGGAAAGCTTGGTTAGCACAGGATTTAAATACAATTCTTAACTTTGCATTTCAGGCTCATCAATATATTTACATGTCAGTAACTTCATGTCTTAGCCCAGTGAGAGAGAAATTTAGAGGTCACTCAATCAGAAACCCTAGATCTGTTTTCAAAGGCCAAGATCTTCAAAGCTGTGTGAATAATTATAATTTACTAAAATGTAGATTTAGCAGTCTAAAATATGAGAGCTACCTTTTGGGCATGCTAAACAACCATGTATTTTCACTGACTGCTAAATAATGCAAAACTGTTGACTGAAACATTCAAACAGGTAAGCAATTAAGAAGGAACTGCAAAATGTTATACAAAATTCTAAGTTATAAATTAAAAGGTGGAAAATTACAAGAGAAAAGTTAATCTTCAAATACGCATATGTGCAATTTCCTGATTAACAGATTTCTAACTGAAGGAGTTGACTGAGATAAGGAAAACCAGAATTTTCATGGTGAGAAGAGAGACTTGTATTCTATTGCTCCTTTTTCTGACTTTCAACTTTTAAAGGAATAAGACTACAAAATCAGGTATCTTTAATAAGTAGTTCACAGGTAGCAGGTTTTGACATCTTTAAAATCTTTTTGCTGATTTCATGGAATCATCAACTGAAAATCATAAACAAGCTTTTTCTCTGTATACCTGCAAAGAAGTTACCATTTTCCATTTTAGGAAAAGAAGGAAAAAGAAAACTTTTCTACTAATGGCAGTAATACAAGCTCACTAAAAAGAGGATGAAGACTCTGAGTGGGGCAGAGGAATGCTTTCTGGATCAGAGTGGAAATATGTACTGTTCTTTTGGGGGTGGGAAATGGGTTATGCACATGTACAGCTGTGAACACCTGGGCTTGCTAGGAGACCATCTTATTTTCCAGTGGTGACAGATTGAGTCAGAGCACAGCTGGCTGCCCCAAGGAAGTATTCAGACAATATCAGTCTGTTATTTGATTTGAGAACAGGTGATCTGTTGCATTAATATATTTCCTTTAAGACTATGGGCCAATGTCTTTCTCTCATACACTCCTAGACAAATGTAAGGAAACAATGACTCTTACCTGACTGGTCTTCTGAACTGTGGTGGTGGTCTAGCCAAGGTTGCAAAGGAAAAGACGTGCTGAAAGGGCCTTTGAAATAGATATCTCCCCAAGCTGTCTAAAGATTTTTGGGCATTAGGCCTGTTGGCTTACAATGAAGACCTATACATTTCTGGGTGTCAAATTTGTTAGGTTCTAACCATGCTGTCTGTAAGAATGAAATAGTCCCTCAGCTTTGCTATACAGTCCTCTTGGAAGAATTTAGTTGGCCTCCCATAGGGAAGGAGCAGGGAGCCCAGAAAAGAGTGTAAACACAGTTTTGACTGCAAGGGATGGTCAAAGAAAGAGGGCCTGCTTGCAAGCTGGTACTGGGAGAGGGGAAGCCTGAGGACCCTTATTTTTGGCTTATCTGGAGTGCTAAGGGAGGGACTGGATCAGAACCAAGGCCAAATCTATGTTTATCTTTGACCCATTGAGACAGTTGACTTGGCAGTCCCACTGTCTGTTTTTGTTGAAATTTCTTGTGCTGCTTGTCACCTCGTGGTGTTATTTCAGTGTATCTTCTTGCTTCCTTCCAGGCAGTATGACCTATGCCTTATCATCTAAATTTTCCACTGCCAGTTGTTAAGATACCTGTTCTCTTAAAGTGGGGTAGGGAAGACCATCACAGAGATAACTTTTCTTCAGAAGATGGCAGTGATATACCAGGAAGCAATTTCAGTGGATAGTTTGTGCTCCTGTACTATGGGAATCTCTGTCTTCAGAGGGAGTCTGTTACTACTCATTGGTTTATAAGAACCTCTTATAAGTTGAGGAGTGTGTCTGTTTTGTTTGTTTGTTTGGTGGTTTTTTCCGTTTGTTTGGGGTTTTTTTCTCCATTTAAAGTCGAATTCTTTTTTTTTTCTTCTAGATTAAATTTTATTGATCAGAATGGTTTGTTATTTTGACTCTAAAGACCACTTGGTGACCTCAGAGATTTCAGATACTTTTGCTTTCAGCAGTAACAGGTGTGAAATTTCCATTTTATTATCAAATTTCAACAAAAAGTCTCTGGACAAACTGTCAAGTTTTTGATCTCTAGGGTATGTTCAATTTATGTTTGGATCAAAAGCTTGGTTTGAAACAAATCTGCTCATTCCCCATTTATGCTTTGGTTGCGCTTCAAAACAGTCTCAGTTGATCCTTTCAGTATCCTTTCTTTCTTTCTCGTGGATGAAACTGTGTTGGGAGATGTGCTCCAGGGATGGCTTCTGATGCACATTGTAATTCAGTCCAAGGGGCCAGGCTGGAGTTAGGCTGAAGTTTAAAGAGCAAATGCAACTGCCACTGGAATGAGTGTAGTGTGGACATTAAATCCTTATCACCAACTATTTATCTTTACAGGTCCACTGTGACTTGTCTGCAATATCTTCTAGCAGGACATAGACCTCATGAGACTGTGCTGTATAAACAATGCCTGTACCACTGAAAGCAATATCCTTACAATCTAGTCATATTTTATTACAAGCAGCTTCCAGATCATGGTATACCTGCAAAAATCCAATTCATGCCTGTATTAAAATATCATTGTATTTGTACTGTAACATAAAAGCAGTGAGAGTGCATTTAGCTGGTATTTTATAGAAGGAAATATTTAATAGGAATATGTTAATATGAACATTGATGTATTTTTCTGCATTACTCACTGTGGTAATTTAAATTAGTGGTTCATTGTGATGATTTTTAAGGTAATGTGTCTTATTAACAATGGAGCATCTGAAAGTTTTAGGTTCATAAAGGGTTTATAATTAAGCCATGAAAATTAATTTAGTCCATTTATAACAGATTGTTAATTACTTTGCTAATAGGGCTGTCACTTCCAAAGTCTCTGCAGAAGGTGAATATTAGGTTAGCTCTGTCTCTCAGGGTTTCAGGGAGGTTTATGACACTCCTTATGAAAGGTATTATTGTCCAAATTTTTCTTGTGAAGAGAACTCCTCTTTCCTGCCAAATGTTCAAGGATTATTGTGAATGCTGATGATTCTGTTCTCTCATGTCTGCTTTTTGGCATAATTTTCTGGGTAATCAATGACTTTTTCCCCCTATGTGGCATTGATTACCACAAATATTAGAACAAAATGGAAGTAACAGAAAAATCCTATCTAAATGCTGGAATAACCTTATGGTACCTGAGATTTGTGTATACCAAATGCCTTCTAAAAGAAGATGAATTGATTCTCTTTGGAAAGACTATATTCTAGAAAGGAAGTTACCTTTATAGCAAAGATATTGGGTATAATATTTATGCCAGCACTACTAAATCCTGAAAATTACAGTGAATATTAATTGAGGTCTATTTTGCACAGAGGTCAGAGTGTATACAGTGTACCAGGAGTTTTCTATATATTCCATCCATAACGAAGCCCTTCAGAAGGACAGTGAGATGCTGCTTCTAAAAAAATAATCATTCTGGCCCTTGTATAATAAAACTATTCCCCCTCCCTCTCTCCCCTGCTTTTTAGTACATGTCATCTCTGGTGGCATTAATGTAGTGGTATTACAGCTGTCATCACTTAAACTGAAAAGAGCTGAGGCAACTGACAGTTTAAAGATTTTCTGATTGATGATCCAGACTTCTTCAGACTTAATCTGCCATTATGCTGATTTTAGGTGCACTGAGATAAATTAATACTGCCCCTGTAGTCTCTGGAAACTTTATAAAAACTACAATTAAAACATAAGCTCTACAGACTCTAGATATAGACCAAGAGTTTTTTTGTTGTAGTTAACTTCAGCTTGTTAAATCACATGAATTGTCTTAATCCAACCCTGGGCTATGAGATAAACACAAAGTCTGAGTGGTTCCAAGTATGCTGAGGTACAGCTAGAAGACATATTTGCATTTTTAATACAACTGTAAACTGCTTTGCCTGATTGTCAATACGCCACTGTCTGTGTTATGAGTAGGCCTGGTAGCAGAGTGGAGAAAGTAATTAGTGTTGTTTCTCGTTTCTGTACTTATTGTCAGTGCCAGCCTACTCATGCTATTTGTACTTTATTATTGTCATGGCTGTTTGAAACCGGGGGAGAAGAAATTCCTCAAGCATAAAATGAAGAAAATGTTAATGGATTTGTTTTCAACAAATAAAATACATTTATTCAAAGTAAATCAAATACATCAGATCCTATAGAACTCTCAGTGCAAATTTATTAACTTCATAGGGATTAATCAACATAAGGAGTGAAAAGCCTGGAAGTATTTTGAACCTGCTTTCTAAGGCTACAGTTATTCACTAATTTTGGATTCCTTCCATAAGGGAAATATTATCATTTTAGAAATTTATTTTCCCGTTCTGCCTTTATCTTAAAAGCATTATTGCTGCTTAAATTGCTTTTCCAAAGATTTCTATAGCCCTCACAGAAGGTGATGTATCTTTGAATTCTTTATTGGTTTCTGAAGAAATAGCCTGAAAAGCAGACATTTCCTTCAATCTTTTTGTTAATAATAAATACAATTAGACTCAATGACACATGAAGTTGTAGAGCCATGAATTCAGAGAACTGAACTTACCATAAAGTTCACATACAAATGAAAATAAATGGAGGTCTCAAATACTCTGGTTTTCAAGGATAATTCTGGGGGAAGCTGGAGGAAAGGAATGTATTAATAATTCCAGTATCACTTGCACTAGAACTAAGTTTATGTTAGTTTGGGTTTTTTTATTTTTATTTTTTTTAATGAAAGTTTGTTAAAATGTATGGGCTAGGATAGCTTATTTTGTAATTTGACTGAAATTGTTGAAAAAAAGATGATAGAATAAGACACTAATGAAATATTCAATATCCCGTCATCTTCCTGTGATTAAGAAATCTCCAGTCTCCAGATCTCAGGCTATTCAGTGACAATAAGCTAGCTGGGTTGTTAAATTATTGATATTCAAGGTGGACCCTGAATCCCCTTTATTTTCTGGTCTATTAAATAAATGACACAGAATACTAAGGCACAAAAATACAGGTTTGTTAAAATTCTTAAAAAGTTTCAGTTAGCTGTTAGCATAGATTTGTTTTTAACTTACTCATTTAGAAAACTTTACAAACGTTGTTAAGTGACTTTAACATAGTAAAAATGTTTATGGTGACAGTTGATTAAGATGATGTGGTAAGAAAAAAAAAGTTACACAAACGAATAAGAATTTGAAAACATGAAAATTATGATCAATAGTCTGATATAGTTTGGATTCTTTCTGGATTATTTATTTTTAGTTGAAATCTGCTAGCCATATACTCTTGTCATAAGAAGGCCTAAAACAGAGTGTTGTTTACTCCACCAAAATGAGGAATGCATATTACACATACTGAATTTAATATATATGTACACTTGTTTGAATTACACATTTATGCTTTGCCATAGCCATAAGGATGACTTCCTCAGCGCTTTTCTCAACATTCCCATTTTTAAAATTAAGACACAGTATATTTGTGAGAAAGTGAGCATATTTGCATTGTGGGAGAGGGACTTTCTGTGTGCTGTATGTTTCAGACTGATGTTCCTCATTTCCATCTCACTCTCAGAAAACTATCTTGGTAATTAAGGTAGCTTCCTACCTAAAGTGAGGGGAATGTGTGATTAGAATGGGGTGAAGAAGTGAAAAAACTATGGGGTGTGGAAAGCAGAAAGGTCATACAGCTCTTCTTTGTTTTGCCCTTTACTTCTTTCTTGTAACTACTTTTACTTCTACCATTGCTTTGTTTACAGGTACTGGACGTTCATAATCTTTTTGCACCTCCTTGCTTCATATTCAGTACGCAGAATGTTCGGTTTTACATAAAAGAAGTCAGTGGCCATTTGGAGTCTTTACTGTTTGTGTTTTTTGTTTTTTTTTTTTTTTTTCTTTTACATGGAAATAATTGCTCATCAACAGGTTCTTCTACTCTGCAGTAATCCCCCTCATAATGCCCATAATTTCTGTAGACAAGCATGAATGCAGCTGTAGTTAGCTATTTTACTTCCAGGTCCAAGACTTTTCTCATTTATCACAGTGGTGAAAAACCTTTGATGGCTTTCTTCATGGCTGCATTATCAGTGATTCCCTTGCCAAAGACACAGATACCCATGTACCAGTGTTCACATTTCACCAGAGACATGTCCTCCCATACAACTTGTGTGATGTCAGTGTTGTAGTCAGTGGATCTTACTGCCTCAAAAGCTTTTGCTCCAAAAAGGAGTTTAACTGCTGCTTACATCTGTGATAAATGAAAAGGGGCCATCTTTTCTATACCTTCAATAAGATTTCACCTAATCCCAAAATAAGAGCATTTTCTTCTAGTGGAAGAAAACACAATATGAAAAACACTGAAGTATTAGGCATTATACTGAAATTAAATATGACATACTGAGATTTCAATATTTGTATCCCACATTAAGTCAAAATGCCTTATATTTTAAAGCCTTGGATGAGGAGCCTTGCTGAAGACCCAGAAACTGAATGTAGCTCCACAACAATCCTTTCTATACATGATCAGCAGAGGGAAAAAACCCTCAAATCCTGCTTTGGTTAGGCTAAAACTTATTTGCCATGTGTTTTTTCATAGTCATTTAATTTTGATGGCATTAAAAATTATCAAATTTAAATTTTAAAGTAGCTTTTCCTGTCTTGTCAGCTGTCGTGCAATTCCTGCAGGAAAAGGACAGGACACTGCATTGTCTAAAAGAATTTTAGTAAGTAGGTTATTATAAAGATAGAAAATAGCTGTTTTCATTGTACCCTAAATACATAGTTATGTAAGATTTTAGTCTGCTAAAACGGAAATACTTCTATCCATCACTGAAAAGATGATGAAAAGGTGGTACCATATAGCTTTTAAACCCTTATGAGTATCAGGCATGAATTTAGGAGGAAGACTAAGGTGGCACTTAGAAGACTTTAATCCAGAGACTGAGCTATCATGAGCTTTGGAAAGGGGGCACTGTGTTATGAAACAAGACATTAAGCAAAGTTAATGCTTTATGTTATCATATATTCAGTCATTACCCTCTGTCATACCACTTCTACACCAGGCACCCAATTGCTCTCTAATATTTTCAGAACACCATTGCAAGGTCAAGAAAAATCTGTATCTGAATTCTTCCTAGGCCACCTGCTATGAGCTGGGATATAAAGAAGGTATTTCTGTCTACCCAGGCCCAGTATCTTCTCAAATCCTCCCTAGTAGATCTTCTATATTTTCCTTATTCATATGCAGTTTGACAGAAAGATGTTTTCAGTCCTTTTTCCATCTTTCTGCAGCTTGATCCACCACATTTCCCCTGTGGCAGATTCTCTGGCTTTGTCCTTTGTATTTGTCCCAGATAGTTTCATCTTTTACAGAAAAGACTGGCAGGGATTTTTGAACTCTCCAGATCATCTCTGCACTTGTTGCTAAATCCTTTTAATACCTAATCTTTTTCCTGCGGCACTCACTTTGGGAGACGTTGTAGATATACCTGCACTATCATAGACTGTAAAAATCTTATTTCCTATTGTAAAGATTAGCTTTCATGCTGCCATAACAGTGAGATGGGCAATATTACTTACTAACCTAAACAACCCAGTCTCTACAATTCTCCCACTAACCCACCTCTCCTTGCCATGTCAGTTGTGCCTGGAGAGGATGGGGCACAGTGACCTTGGGTTCTGCTCCTTTCATGCACCACAGTAAAACAGGCAGTGCAAAGGTGGGGGCTGGGGGGGGGTGGGGTGGGGGAAGAAGCTGCTCTCATCCTGGCTTTTGTTGGTTTGAGTGTAAGTGGAACGAACAAGCATTTATGAAGGATTTCTTTTTTTCTTTTCTCTGAATTATTAATTTCTGAACTCATTGAATTGTTTAACATTTCTATCTTCTAACAAAGGAAACAATAGCTAGAGGCATGTAATGAGGATATTTACAGTAATCCATCTGTAAATACAGCATGTGTATGGTATAATCCTTTTGAATTTAGAGGCAAAAGGTAGATTATTTTCATGCTTCATTTATACATGTGTTTATATACAACCATATTATTTTTATTTGTCTATGACAACACAGACATGGGGTCCTTTTGTATAAACACTTATTAATAAGCCTTTTCTTCTGTAAGGGGAGATGTTAATCTGAGCAAGGGTAGACCATGGACTCTAGTGTGAAATGTTTGCTTTGGCTGAATTATTTTACTGTGAGAAAATGCATACTGAATGGAGAACTTAGTGATGCAAGTTAGAGCTTGGTGAGATAGTGAGGCCAGTGCCTGGCATTAGCTTACAACAGGTTTGAAGGACAACTCTACCACAAGGTAAAATTTAGTGTAAAAAAAGAAAAAAATGAGCAGTCATCTCAAATACAATCTACTTCAAGGTGATGACTTAAAATATTAATGGAAACTGATGTAGCTGAAATTTTACAGTTGTTGAAAATTCAATTTGATTTCTTTGATTGTCAATGGAATTCCATTCTTTTAAAACTTTGCTGGCATGCAAGAAGACAGTATTCCGTTCATATTTTGTCTTGTGCATTGTTCATGTAGCTATTGTCCTTTAGAAACTTTTAAGTTGTCTTTGTATCTACTCTAACGATCCTAGTAATGTTACTAGAGGCAAAAAGTATAGCAACATTCTCCTTAAATAGCACAGAAATAATGATTTAAGGTTATAATGTGCCATTTCCATAGGGATGTAATTTCGGTCCAGATGGCAAATGCTGTTTAAGCTGTTTCATGAATTAAACAGAAGAGGCCGATTTTAGTTGTTACAAACAAGATGTCTCTCAGCACAAAAAGAAAGTCAAATGTGGTTGTATCTTTCTTAGTAACTGCTCTGAAATGTTTATTAGCAAATACTTGACATTTCTAAGAGGAAAGATTTTCTTTCCTGCTCTCTGAGAGACAATACAACTTCTCTATCCATAGAAAGCAGAGTTAGTATACTCCCTCATTGTGATTTTACCCTGGAACAGGGCCACCACCAAGGTTACCACTGGAGATCATATTTACTAGAATGCCTTTGTTTCCTGGACTAAAAAAGAAGCTTGTTAGATCTGCTTTGAGCCAGGCTGATGTTTGGCCTCTGATGAAAAGCATGGAAAGCTTCCCTTTTTTCATATAGCTTTCTCCTAAAAGTTGATTTACCTGTCCAGGGTTAACAGAAGGGTGTCTAACGCCTTCTTTGAACATCACCTTCCCTGTGTGAACAGAGTCCCTGCTCTATATGACTTTTTATTAACAACCAGGGACCACTACAAGAGGGTTTGTTAAGGTTTATATATATAGCAAAGTCTACAACCTCCTTAAGATACTCATACTTTGACAGAGCAGTCATGAGAATAAAAACTTGTCTGAGCTTATATAGCTTTTTATTATTCTTTCAAGTAAGTGGAAACAGGAACATCTTGAACTACTGGATCAATATTGCTAATAGTTATAAATATACTTCCATCATTAGCAAAAAAACTGTCTCTGTTAGAGCCGTGAAACAACAATAATTAATGCCAACCAGATAAATGAGAAATGGTTACATTATCTTAAGTATCTTATACTTGTCTTCCAGAACCAAAAGAATATTGCAAAGGTCATCAGAATCATGCACTAACATCCATTTATTTTACTCTTAACATTCCTTTTTTCAACAAGATATCATCTAATAAGAATTGTTCTATTTAGTGCTAGATTATACTTGGTTTATCATTGCCTTTCTCAGTTATTGGTCCAAATGCAGTTGATATAAAAAAGAGAATGAAAGTATTTTAATCAGTGTAAATTCCTGTTGAACTCAAATGTACAATATAAATGCTTCAATTACCTCCATAGTTATATTTCTATTTAAAGTAAGGAAAATGAGCAATAACACTGACCTGGCTCATACATTAAAGTATAATTTATTTCATTTAAATGTTCTTTTCCTGCCTTGCTGAAATGTTTTTACTGGGAAGATTAGTGATTTTGTGGGGTTTGAGTTTCCCCCCTTTTTTTTTTTTTAAATCAGACTTTCAATACTTCGACATTTTCAAATAATAACTTTAGTTACGCTAATCCTATAGCCTTTGGGTACCCAAATCTCCCATGGAAATGCATCAGGCCAGAGGAAGAAAGGTGTGTTCTGTCCTTAGCAATCAACAGATGCAGAATTGGCTGCTGTGACACACATTCAACAGCTGGTTTCTATTTAGTCTTAGTAGCTGAAAAAAGAGCTAAAGGAAACCCATACAACTAGCTGATATTCCTATTAAAGCTCAGGTTTTAAAATGTCAGCTCCACTCAACTGTGCATTTAAGGATGGGAACAGTTGGATTTTGAGATTTCAGCTCCAATTATTCCCTCTAGAAATATTCCTAAAGATTCATGATGTCTGCTCTTTTGGACTTGAGTTTCTATTTAAGCTTTCTGAAGTATTTGTGTTGTCTATTCATATTTACTGTGTTTGTAATGGGATATGCATACATTACTTCTGTCTTGCTACCTTAACCGTTCTACGAGTTATTCATGTGGATTCCTGCAAGCTGTCACCTCAGAAAAAAGTAATCCAATTCCTGACAGTGAGTCACAGATTTTCTATTTATTTTTTTTCTTTTGCTACAGTCCAAGACAGATGACCATCAGATTGCTTTTTTTAAACAACTGTTAAAACCACAATCCTTTTTAAATTTCAATCACCCCTGTCTCGGAGGAGCATATCTCAAATTCTCTTAAAGAAAGATACTCTCAGAGGACCCTTTGCTGCTGTTACTCTTGATAGAAAACTTCCAGCTTTTAAGTGTGTTTAAAAATCTGGGTCAAAGGTTTGTAATCCTGACTAAATCTCTGACTATCTCTAAATTCCTCCTTTATCTCATTTATAGACTTCTTCTTTTTCATTAATATCTCTTAATTTGTGATGGAGCCACTAAGTGGGCTTGGCTTCTGAACTAGTCTTATCTTGGTTTTGTGTGTCGTATGGGGAGCTTATGTTCTCATCTTTTTTTATACTTTCTTTTTTCTCTTAGAAGTTCCTGCATTTCACATGCTTTCACTTTCAGAAGATAGCAAAAGAGTCAGTCTTCAGAATGGGCTTATAGCTTTTCTTTTAGGATTTTGAAATACCTGCAGGTAGATGGTCTTTTGGGGGAGTGGAGGTAGTTGTGAAACACAATCTACATGCAAGCTGTAGTTAGCTTACAGCTTTCACCGTCTGTGAATTATTCCTGCAAAGCAAATTTTCTGCTATAAGGATCTTGAAAGGATGATCTTGTTCTGTCCATTAGTGGCAAAAGACAGAGATTCAAAATCTAGGAAACATTTTCAGGAAATGTAAAATCTATTAGCATTACTAATTCATAGTAAATTTGTAAATTTTCATAGTAAATATTCACAGTAAATAGCATAGTAAGAAGAGGAAGACCAAGGTGTATTTCTACCAACAACAAATTGACCCTGATTTTTCAAACTGAAAAGATGCTATGATCTTTGGTTTAGTTAGCCAAATTGGGACAGATTTTTTTCCATGAAACTCATACATCCCGGGTTTACAGGTTCAGACTACATATAAGGAAGATTATTTTTTTTTTTTTACAATGAGGGTGGTGAAACACTAGAACAGGTTACCCAGAGAGGTGGCAGATGCCCCAGCTCTGGAAGCATTCAAGGTCAGGCTGCACAGGGCTTTGAGCAACCTGATCTAGTTGAAGATGTCCCTACTCGTTGCAGGGGAGTTGGACTAGATGACCTTTAAAAGTCCCTTCCAGCCCAAACCTTTCTATGATTCTACAGTACAAAGATAATGATATAAAGAATCAAGTAAGTTATTTATGTATGTCTAGAGAGGTGGAGCTGGCTTACATTTTGTTTTATAGTTCACATTTTTTTACTGCATCCTGCCATGCTGCTTTCCAAACTAGAGGCCCCTTCTGATGCTTCACAACATGGTAGTATGATGGTTAGTAGAAGAAAAAAATGGAACAGGAGATTTGCATATGGTATTAAATCACCAGCATGTCACTCTGACCTGTGCAATGAGAAGTCAATGGCCCAGAAAAATCATTTAGCACATTCCATAAAAGTCAATGGTAGAAAAGACAAAGCTGATGTGCAAAGAAAGATGACGCCAAAACCTGGTTTTGACTAGTTCTGACTTTGCTTCTAGGATATAACAGCTGGGGTCGTGAGTGTAAGAGCTGCTCAAAAAAATTAATAGGGAGAGACCAGGAGGGACATTTATAATTAATTGATCTGAGTCTTTCTGTGAAGCAGATCTTGGTATTTCTTCTAATAATTCCAGCATTCAACGCAGCGTCTTCTCATTCGACCACAGCATGTCTTCTGGAAGCATGGCTTGCCTTGGTTTATATGACTAAATCCAACTACAACCTGAAAGTCTGGTTGTGCAAGTAGCCTCACGTAATTCAGGTGACTCAATGCATTGTACAGTTAGAGGAGCAGATGAGGAAATGGAGAAGGGAATGAGTGTGAAAGATCCCAAACTTAGGACTTATTTTTGGAGGAGGAAGAAGCAGTTGGCAGAGAACAGCTCATTTTTTTTAGAACTAACTGGCAGGTTAGTGAGCTATGCGTTTGCCCACCATTTTATTTCTGCTTAAAGAAAAGATTACATTGGATGGACTTTTGAAGAAGCTCACTTCCCTTAAAGTATCTCTTTATTGAAAAAAACCCAATGATTGAAAACCTGTTATACTTAAGTACTGATCACATCAGCTGGAGAACAGAAGTTCTAGGAAGAGGCAGTAAATGCCTCTCTTTTATAAGATGGCCCTTGGAACATATTGTTCAGCTTTGATCTTAACAGTATTTTCTATTACCTGAAAAGATGTGCAGAGAACATGATAGGCTGATTCAAGTTAGAATACAGAAAGTGAATACTTGCTGATGAATATAAATCCTAAGTCTATCCAAAGAACTGATGAAATGGACCTCTGGGTTTGTGTCATCTCAGGAAAAGAACAGAAAACTTTTTTACTGATATATGTTGCTGAATTTCCCAAAATGGCCTTTTCTTGTTGTAATCCATAAACAACTGGAGAAGCACATAACCCATTTAATCCATGAACTACTGGAGAGACACAGGTGATTTCACATCACTTGGAGATGTGAAATCACTTACCATTAAACTAAACTGTCAGGAGATATCTGCTATTCAGCTCATACACCCTTCCTAGTCTTGTGCTTTATTTTACCCTTGACATTCATCAGTGTTAACTTTATTGAAGGAGCACCTGCAATTCTGTCTGCAAATGAGGCTTCTTTTTGTTAGGTTCTACAAATATGTAGCTCAAAACGGTCCATATAACCAATGGTTTGCAGACCCTGTGTAGTACTGGATTAGGTTTTTGTTCTTTAAAAAGTCTTCAGCTATAGGGATTGCACAGTTTCCCCTACGTAATCTATTCTAGCATTTTGCTATCCTTACCATGAGGAAGATTATTCTAATAATTAAATTTGCTAAAACTTTTGCCCTTTACTGCTAATCTAGAGCAGATAAAGAGAAGGTTTCATTCCTTTAATCTGAGAAGTTTTCTGCATGCATCTTTTACATGCCTGGACATATTACATTGCCTTTTAGGTTTTCCTTTTCTAAACGAAAAAAGTTATCATTGCTTTCCTAACAGTCTAAATCTCCTGGTCTTCTGACTATTATCTCCTTGAACTCTTCTGGGCTCTGTCTAGTCATTTACATCTTTCTTGGGGCAACAGGTAACAAACAGAATTATCTTGCTGAAGACTGGAAAGATTATTTTTCATAACATGCTGACAAAATACTTGTTTGTGCATCCCAACATGAAGGTGTAATCCAGATCTTGTTCTACAGAACTGTCCATCTTTGACTTGCATTTACTGAACTGTATGTTGCTTTTCCCTACGTTTCTTCAGTTTTTCACAATTGCCCTTAACTGCAGCCCTGGACTTTTATGTGTACATTAAACCTTCTTCTGATGCCATCATTTAAACATATACTTTGATTCATCCATTTGTTACTAACAGAATACTTTCCAAAACCAGAAGAGACAGCTGCCCTTGAGTCTTTCCAGTTTGAGAGTACTCTGTTGATAACTACTTCTTTGCATCTGTCTGACAGTAATTCTGTTTATACTCTGCAGCCTTATATCATGTAAAACAATATCAAAGGCCCCTTAAAGTCAGTGTATATGGTATCTACAGTATAGCCCTGCACAGTTTCTGTTTTACAGGGAGACACATGCATTGCATTGAAAGGTAAAGAACAGGAAATTGCCTAAGCAGTTTCTTACTCTTTCCTTTCAGCCCCTTGAAGTGAGACATATAAGACAAACAATTATCTTTTTAAATATTTTGTTGCTTCATAATATATTCCACCATTTATTTGGCAGTAGGGTAGTCCATTCATAGACTATCACATCTGTTTACCTGCTAGTACAGGCTCATTTCTTGTTTTGTACAGAGAAAAATACTGTATAAATAAAAAAGAAATAACTTAGAAAAACAAGGTTTTTTTAGTTAAAAACATTCCTTTTCAAGAAACAAATACCAGACAATATGTACAAAAGGACTGTGTTGAGTGACATGGTTGCTTCTGCTTCAGTTACTGTGGTTGATTAGCCTGAAAAAGGCCCTATGGTTGATTAATATTAATTCTTAGAAAAAAGCAGGCACTTCAGCAGAAAAAAATTAAGACATATTGTATTATAAAGTGTGCTGTCCTAGTTTGTAATAGTTTATATAGGAAGACTTTTTTTTTTGGTACTGTAAGAATATCGTATTTCTAATACTCATGGGGACTATCATTACTTTCCATGAGCATGCACATAATTTCTGCAGCAGTGAACAAGTGTGTCACTTCTGGAGGTTTTAAAATCCACTGAGAAGTAAGAACTTACTTTTCTTCAGTAACTGTCTTTTTTATCCTGTATATTTTTGTCATTCATGACAACTTTTGCTTTTCTTAGCTCTCTGTCTTCAGCTCTGAGGGCCACTTCTCCCTCTAGGTTAGCTGCAGCCAGTCCTTCTAACTGAAGAACATTGCACAGGACTTCCAAACAGTCCAAGTTCAGGTTACCTTAATTTTCAGATGTTACATTAACTAGTATGAAACATGTCTCTGCTCTTCTCTGTAATCACACCAATCCAGTGCCTACCACTGTGAATGGAAATCTTCATTAGACTTCAAAATACACTGAATGAGCTTCAGCTAGTAAGTCCTATCAAATCAGTAGCTACACATGATTTATCCAAGGACAGATGAAGGCTGTGGGTTGGGTTGGCAGTATTTCTTGAGAAGACTGAAGAACAAATAAATATTACAGTGTGAGACATGAAAATGAGCAAAATGGTGTTTACTGGTACTTGTTCTTGCATTCTTTGGCACCATGTTTCAATTGAGAAACTCTAGATTTCTCCCTGTCCTGTCTTCAGGCCAACAATACATCTTAAAATGGTAGAAAATCAACTGTGACAAGAAATGGATTTTACACTGGTCCAGGTTGTGACTTCCTCTTTCTTTCTGGACCCAAAATAGAAAACAATTGCTAGATCTTTCAGTGAAGACCTCTGAGTTTGAGAACCTAAAAATAAAAGGTATTTAGTTCTGAGAATGTGAGCTATCTTGCCGTAGTTTATTAATGGACACTGAAGTCCATGATAATTTTGCTTTTGGGCACACTGAAGATGCCTGGTCTCCCTGTTGTAAAGTTAGGATCTAGCTTGGAGACATTTATAACTATAAATGACCTTTTTTTGGCAGATGTAGAAAGAATATCCCCTCACCCTTTCAAGCCAGTGTGCTTTATAGCATCTCGTGCCTATGGTTTTGTTCACAGTGCTGGAAACAAACCCTAAACTTCTTGTCTCCAGTTTCCTTTCTGCTGTTTGTCAGTTCATCTTCATATTGTATACTGCACATTTATGTGAAAAATTCAGTTATACCTAGCCAGTTAATGGCTACTTAATCCAACTGGTGCCTAAATGAATTCAGAACCTTGTGATCTGTCTCAGCAAGTGCCAAGAGATGACAAAAGCTTAGGGTAGCTTCTACTAGCATACCACTAGTGATGCCATACATGAAAGAGGAAGGTAAGAAAGAAAAATAAAATGTAGTTTTACCAAATTTTCCTTCCCCTTTATGCATGATGGTTGAGAACAGTTATTTTCAAAGTGGATGTAACTCTTATCTTAATGTGAAGAGTATTTAACCTTATGACTGCAAATGCATTACTTGAAATAGGAATGATTTCTATCCTAGGCAGGGACAATTAGAACAGGATAGAAGATGAAAGCCTTTAGCAGATGAAAGTGAAGCTGTGTTTGCTATTTATTTATTAAAGCCTGAGTCTAAAGAATTAAATTTTAGAGAGGATGTGTTGTTAGGCAGAGAGGACAATTCATAATCAGCTTTTCAGTAAACCTTGGAAGCCAGTAGTTTATTGAAAGTTTAACTCTCCAAGAAAAAGGATGTTGAGTCTTCTTTTACCATAAACTGAATTATTTTAGCCCAAATTATGATCACTGCTTAAATTAGATCATTTCCTTCAAACAAAATGTTTTTTAAGCATAGATTAGCATTTCAGATCAGAAGCTCAGAGTCGTCTGGGAATCTGATCAAAGTCTCAGCATGAATATGCAATTAGAGTATTTTACAATATATAAACTACACAATTGTCAAATTCTATAATCATTAGGAAAAATGAAAAATTGCTAAGCATCTTATAGTTCAGTTGTTTTCTTCCTGTAATTCCTAACAGTTGAAAGGATCAGCCTTTACTTAAGAAGTTCCATTGATCTGGTAGAAGATACTACCTTTACTTATAAAGCTTGTCCAGCATGTGTCCTTTGAATATGACAGCTACAACCTGACTGTTATTTCCTATTATTCCTAACTGGAAGATGAATGGGCATTTCATTTCTGGTCTGACTTCTTTAATCCTGCTTTTATGAGTTTGCTTTTAGAGACTGGGTCTGAAACCACTGAATTGATAAAAAAATTTCTGCTTCATGTGTCCCATTGGAAACAGCTTCCTTACTGTGGTTTCTGAAAGCAAAGGTATGAATATTTAAGTTTAAACTATCATAATATCTTATGATAGTATCATTAGTACCACAAGAGAATACTAAAGGAATAAAACAGAAACCACGGCTGCAGCAATTGGATGTGTTTTGGAAAGAAAGAGTCTTTGAAAATGCAAAGATTTTCATCCCTTAGTAGAAACAATATAATGATATTAGAAGATTGAACAAAACTGTATCACAAAAATTGTAGTTAAAAGGTAAATAACTGTATCGTTGATATGAGAAAGTCTTCCAGTCTATTTCCCCGGAGTCTGAGTAGCTTATCCTCTGGCTGGATTGTGAAATCACTTCTTAGTCACTCAGACAACATCATAATACCTTACTGAAAATGTCTTGCAACCATTCCTACTTCATTTGTATTAAAATTTCAGTATACTAAATTGGAGTAGAAATGTTCTCCCTCCATGCTAGTGTATGTGTTTGTTAATCTTTCCTCAGGATGTGTGCAAAATATGAAAATAAATTAATTGCATAATGAATCAATAAACAAAATATGTTAATTTTTTGGAAATTACTATTTTGAGAAAAAATCTAATTAGGCTAATGAGGGTTTAAATCTTCATTGATAACATGAAAAGTTCTGCAATTTAATTGTTAGTGAAAAAAAATTCACATACTAAGAAATAGACAAGAGAGAAAAATTATAAAATCCTGTCTAAATAGGAGACTTTTAGCTCTAGAAAGGAATAAGTATAGAAAGCCAGGAATAATATAGAAAAATATCATTTCATAGGTTAGAATACTTGTTTCTGTGTGGGATTCATATTAAATCTACAGGTAATATAGGATATAAAGAAGACAGGAAAAAGGTGTCTTTGTTTTAGATTTTGTATGCAGTCAGGTGTTAAACAGGGAAGGTCAAACTTTAGATTCGTCACCATAGACTTCACTGCAGCATTAAGCCTTAAGACTTTATGGGCTCAGTGAGATATTTACAAACTGAGTTTCTGGAGGAACCTCCACTTCCCTTGTCTAGGAAGATGCCCCAGTTGCATCTTGATGCTGAGATGGGGTAAGATGTAGGTGTGCACCACCCCCCCATTCTGCCCTGGTTTCTGTGGAAGGAAATTCAAGGCCAGGGCATGGAGGAGATTTACTGCTGCTGTTGGCTGGATCCCTGGTTTGGATGATTGAAGGACGAGGTCTTGCATATGCTTCATTGACTATATTTCCCCTGTCATGCATTGAGAAAATTAGTTGTCATTTAACTTATACATGCATGGTGTGCTGCATCATGCTTATAACTTGTCTTGCCTTGAAGCTGTTAGAAAGTGTAGCTCTGTAGCATGGGTGAAAGAGAGGTATGACAGGGAGACACAGGGCTGTAGCATCATCTCAGAGCCCCAGAACTACACTTTGGAAACTGCTGGTATTTTCAGATTTGAGCCACTGTGGGTCAAGCATTTGGTTTAAAATATATTAATGTGATATTTTAAAAAAATATGCTGAGTTTTTTATTATTTACTTTCTGTTGTTTGATCTTGTTAAAATGCATTTTTCAAGATATGTTCTTCAACTACAAAAGATATGTCTTTTTCTTTTGCTTGAGCCTCTCACACTATCACAGAGCTCTGGGGTTTAAGACCCTTAGGACAAGTGCTGAGTTTCTGAAACTCATGATAAGACAGTGAGAACTAGCAACTGTAGAGAACCCGTGTATGGAAGCTCAGGTGTGCAGTTTGTAATGTATGTCAGATAACTAGGAATATGTGCTGCTTTGCTAACTATATATATATATTATGTTATATTTTAGTCATAGTGTTTATTGCTATTGACTCTAATTTTGTGTCTGTCACTTGGATATGCAAGTTTTTTTTCTGTATAAGCTTTGGGGTTAATGATACAATAACTTGAAAATTTTCACCTGCACTCTAACTTTAATTGGATGCTGTCAGCCTAGTGACACAGCTCAGGTGTGCTTGAGTCTGTGCTAGTTATTTATCTGTGAAGGGAGCAAATGCAAGCAAACCTGAGAATATGTACTGCCCTGTCTAGTCATTTTATAACTCATAAGATTCAATAAGTGGATCATAAATGTCAGAATTTATTTTCTTATTTTATCATGTTTAAAAGGAGACAGATATTTCTTCCCCCTATATCCTGTACATTACCTGTTCTCTGTCAATGTACTGAGATCATACCATTGCAGCAGCTGTCATGGTCTTGGGATGTCAAATTGTCTTTCAGACCTCTGTTAAGGGACACAGAGCTAAGTGACGTAGTGGCATATTGCAATTGCTAAGTTAGGTTCAAAAACTAATTAGCATGCAAACAAGAATGAATGTGTAATGGTTTCATTCTAGAGCTGAGTAGAAATTTGACTGCGGTAAAGTTAAGCAAATAGTTTCCAATGAATAATTGATTTCAATGTCACCTTTTCTGTTTATGAATTATCCACTAGCCTATTAAAATTTTCACTGTTTTTTTAATTTTATCCAATCTGTGCATTTTTAAATAATCGGTCATTTCTTGAATAGTGTAAGTGAGGCAGATAACGTGTGCATATTTCTTTTATCCAATGACTCAGGTAGCCAAACAGTTCTCTGTAAAGCAGAAATTCCACAAATAAATAGTGCAAAATATATGTTTGGCAGATATTTCTGGAGTGTAGTTTCCAAGCCAAGAAAATTTGCATGGTAAAAGTATTGGTAATACTGCAGTACTCAAGTGTCCTTGAGAAACTGATCATAAGAGAGTCACAAACAGAAATAAAAAGGAATTTTGCATCTGGGTAGGTTGGGCTGAGTCTTTCTACTTTTTGCTCCATGCTAATTCATACCTCAAGCGATCAAAACATTCCCCAGTGGTTTTCTGTTGTAGATTGGAACAACAGTGTCACATGAGAAAAGAATATTATAATCTTTTCTTAATATACAAAACATTTTCATCAAGGCACTTACGTGCTCCAAAACAGGATTGTAGCTGGCTTTTCAAATGGGTTCGCAGGGTGAATAAGGCTGGGTAAAAGGCCTCACTACTCTGCATATCTAGCATCAGGGACTGATCCTCTTCTAATCCTTGCTGCATGTCTGGTCTCTATCTTTGCCTACAGGATATATAATAAAGAACAATTTCTCCCATCAGAAAGAAATTGGGCCATACTGGCCCCAGAAGAATTGACCTCTTTGCTGTATGCATTGCCAAATCAGACTCATCAAGACTACTCACAGGGTATCATGACCCTTAATTAACATAGCATCTGGTGCAGAGGGCTGCTGCTGCCCTATTTGCCTTCACAAAGATGTTAAGCCAAATCTGTAAGTCAGTGCACTTTTTTATTCCACTCTTCCTTTGACTCCCCACTTATGTGTATGGATGTGTAAGATGTTGACTCTTTTCCGTCTGTAAAGTACTTGAAAATACAGGGTCTGTGCAGCTCCTCCTTCATCAGTGGCCTGATTTTAAATCTGTGCTGTGCTGTGGTTTAACCCCAGCCAGCAACTAAGTACCACACCAGCTGCTCACTCACAGGGAAGAAAACTAATTCTATCACAGCTGAAACCAGGATATATTGTTTTTAAACCATTGTAACATCACTCATTTCAGGGAGTAACTCTGTTTCACATGAGTGGAAAGGAAGAGTCCTTTATATCTTCCAGAAAACTGAAGAACTATATTATTATGTTCAAAACAAATGCTGTGGGTGGAATAACATTTGCCAAGGAAAGTCTTGAATTTGGAATGGAGGTGTATTGCTACTCCTTTTTAAATTCATCATATTGAAGTTATAAGGCAGAGTAATTGAGATTTTTGGGCCATGGAATATAGAGCCAGCTGCCAAATTTCTGGATGCATATGCTAAATACAAATAACTCATGGGGCTTCTAAAACCAGTTAGTTAGGTGCTATGGTAGTTTGACTTTTCCCTGTACTGCTTTACAGGTGGTATTTTTGTTATATTTAGCTGTTAGTTGGTAAGAAATGTTGATTGGCAGACAGCATCTCTCTCTCTTTTCTCATTGTTAATGGCTTTAACAAAATGAAAAATGGCCTTGTATTGGCTAACAACCTATGCTATCTAATTCTAAAGCAAGCAGGGACAAGATGCATTAGCATGTTAATAGAACTTTGCACCCTAAGGTTCTGGTTTTTCACATATTAAGAATGCATTAGTGATTCACAAACAGTGATGGACAGGATTTGTTAGCATACTAATGCTACCTGAAAATATACTGTTATTGTTGTATCAAGCATCAAAGAGTATCAGTGCAAGAATATTTTAAACACGAGCTTCTCATTTTAGTAAGCTTTCCCTGGAACAGTTTGATAAAACACATTGCAACATTTTAAAAAATGACTGATGATTTCAAGCTTTTGAAAACTGAGATATTATCTTAAGACTCTTTGAAAGGGCCAGATTTTCAGAGATGCTCATGTTTAGATTGTGTGTCATACTTAATCTAGTGATTAAATCTTTGTATATAATCTAGATACCAAGTTATTGGTATCATGTACCCATAATGAAGACACCTGAAATCACTAGCTATTTCTGATTACACACTAGGCCAATTTAACCTCTTTGTCAATTTATACAGCCAGGATTTGGTTTAAATTTGTTTCCAGCTCACTGAGAACACTTCCCAGCCTACAGTCATATATTGCGGTTTTGATGTGTAAACATGTGGATCAGGCTATACGAAGCGAGTCAAGATAAGTGAATTTGAGTTAAATTATACTTGGAGTTCAAAGCTTTTTAGAAATACAATATTTTTGCATAGCCTTGACTTTGAGCTGAGTTTCACTAGTGTTTAATTTTGTCTAATTGGGTGAGTTTGAATATATATACATAAAAACCAGACAGCACTTTTCCATGAAGCTGGCTGGTCTAAAAATTCTGAGTTTCCCAATGCTGTAATGGATGATAGTTCTATTGGATTAATCTAAGTGCTTGAAGTGAAATTAATAGCTGTCTTACGTAGAAACAGGCAGATTTATCACCATACCTTTGGTATTTGCTCTTGATCTTTTTTCTTTTTTCTACCCTTTTGATTCATATCACACCTAAAGCTAGAAGCTGGCAGACTATCACTTGCAGAGACACATGTTACTCCAAAATACTTTTGATAGGTTTATGTTAAGGTGACAAGTAAAAATGGCAATATAAAGTATAAGCCCTAGTGTACTTGCTGTTAAAGATACAATTTTGGATGCGAAAGCCTACCAAGAGAGCTTCAAGGAACACTTCTGGAGCTATAGCTGATTGAATATATCTTCCTGTTATGATTTTTTTCCTAAGAATAATGACATAGTTTTCACCTTGTTTATGTAGATTAACAATTTCACTTGGCACCTTTCCCATAGTCAGTAAAATTCCCAGTCTTCAAGTGCAGTAACGGAATTAAACATGACATTGCCAATGAACCAGATAGCTTAGATCAAAATTTAGCAAATTGTGGATACCTTGTAACAAGTCTCAATTTTTCAGTCATCATCTTAACTTTTTCAAGTATAGGCTTATCCTGATCTTCATACTCAACTGCCCCCTCCCTCACCTCATCCTGTCCCTCCAAGTAAAGGCTCCTGGTGTTTTCTGAGGATGTAGCTTATTATATAGTACTTCGTGTCTATAGAGTTAGGGACTGTACTTCTTAATGTCTTTTATCTGCCTGCCTCTTTTGGGCAGGCATCAGTCTACAACCTTCCACCCCTCAGACCTGTTATGATTGGGTCAATGAGGTTCATACAATGACAGCATGGCAATACCTCAGGGATATTCCACCTTCCTAGACGGCTTCTTTCAGTGTTTACCTACGCCATTAAGTACTCATTAGGGAGGGCTGATCTAGATCCAGGAGTACTATAGCTGCATTGGGAAGAAACATGAAAACACTGATTCTAGGTCCTGTGGATTTTTAGGATCTGTTTCCACAGGTCTCTAGGCTTATCAGCTCCATCTGTTCTAGTTGAGCTACCTCTAATGTGCTAAATTGAGTGGCATAACACACCTGAGTTTGAGGTTTTTGTGTGATGCCCTCTGGGAGGCAAATCAAGCAGATTTATTACTGTTTTTTCCCCAGTGAACTAAGAGAGCAACTTAAGGTGGTGGGAGAGGTGAATCCGCCTATTAAATGACATGTGAGAATGGCTTGTCTCTGGAGTATAAGCAGCTTCTCTGGATCTTAACAAGCACAAAGCAGTTCTACCAGAGCCCAATAATTCAGCATTTTGCTGCTCTGCCTATATCACCTGAGCTAGCATGGAAAAATCATGAGGAAGGGTACAGGTAAACATTCTATATTATCTATATATGAAGCTTGGAAAAATGGTTAGTTCTAGGTCAAGATGTTATTTAATGGTGCACCTGTGGATCAGAAATCACCGTTCTCTACAGGGTAGCGTACTTTATTTAGTCCTTTACGTCTAACTCTTAACAATATTAGTGTAATTACTGCCCTTTGTTTTTATTACAACAACCCTATTAGTATTGCACCTGTTCTTTTCTTTTCTTCTCTTGTGATCACTGAGTCTTTTCCTACTAAATTCCTCACAATAATGTGAAAGCAATAGGAAAGTAAGACTCAGACAAGGAATACTGTATTATATATAATGTATATATAGTATTAGTTAAAATGTATTAACAAATTGTTTTTTCATTTAATACTTTTTTATTGAAATGTACAAGATTTATAGTCAGAATAGGAGGCCTGTCATTCTTCTCATTATAAAAAATCCAATAAGAGACTTTTTCTTCCCTGAGGGGGAACTAATAATCATATCTTGCTCTTATTCAGCATGTCACATCCACAGATGTCAAAGCACTGTACAAGGATGTTTAAAAGTAATTTTAAAAAATGGGTTGGAAACAAGTTGCTGTTTTATGTGATTTAAATCTTCCTTTCTTTCTTTCAGTTGAAATTTTGACATTTCTTCCATATGAACACAAGCTAACTGCGGATACGCAACCCTGAATATTGGGTGACTCAGCAGTTAGGACACTTGGTTAAGATGTAGTTTAGGGCTTATTCAAGTTCTGTCAGGGTTTGACTCAAAGCAGAGATTTGTGCATTTGTAGTGAGGTCTTTTCAAATCATTCAGTGCTAAATGTAGTGAAACTCCTAGCTGCAAATAATTAATATGATCAGTTTCAGTCTTTTCATTTTGTTTGTGCTTTGTAAATAGACCTTAGATCTCATTAATTTGTTTGCTATTCATTATTGATTGGATGTATCACAAGAACAAATTTCAATCTGTGTGAACAGTGTTTATTGGCTGCATCTGCTAATTTAGTATTACTGCTCTCACTGATGTGTGGGATTGGCCACTCTAGCTCTACAGCTTTGTTTTTCTCCCTTGACTGGTTTTGTGGTCAAAACACGAGGCCAGTTGCTGCCTTGGGGAAGGGAAGGTAGTGGCTGTGATGCTGTGTCGTTAGAATCAAGGAAATCTTGCTGAACAGTAGGAATTGCTAGATGATCTCTAAATGCAAAGCTGGATTAAGACTTTCCACACCACTGGAAACACCACCGGCAAACAAGGTGTACTGCCATTGAATGTGGAGTGGGCTGACGTTTGTGCTTTCCTTTGCTCCTTTTCACAAAGCTTGACCCTAAACGGTTAGCTGAAACAAAGTGCAGCAATCTTTGCAAACAGAGCAGGAAGTCACTGTTAAGTGAGGAAGGGATAGAAAGAGTAAAGCAAACAGGAAAAAGCAACAGAAGACAACTATTAACATGATGGAGGAGGAATTAGCTGTTTCTTTCACTTCTCAATGCTCTCCTGTGCAATTGTTATCTTTTCTTTCTTCTTTTATCCTGTAGACTTGCACCAACACTTTTAAACTGCTCCAGTACGTAGGTTTTGGCTGTTCAGAACTTTCAGACTGGCTCTTAACACTTGAACAATCAGCTTTTATGCTCATGTTGCATATACAGGGCATCATCATAAATGATGCCCTGTGTCTAATGTCTCTTATAAGTAAGCTAGGGAATAAAATGGAAGAGAAATTGACTGAGTTTGAGCAAACATAACCAATGTTATCCAGGCTATCCTTTTGATTTAATCTGAAGCCACTTTTGTTGTACGTGTATGCAAAGACAATGATTGCACAAGGCCTCTTCATCTTTAAAACCAGCAAACTAAACTAGATAATATTCAGTCTCTCCTTTCCATGGCATCACGAAACTGCAGCAAGTATTTGATATTGGAAATTATGCAGACAGGTTTCTCAAAATGTTTGGTTGATTAGGTCTATTTTGGCAGATTTACTGCCAACGCTGTTGCACTGTTACATGAATATCCAGACTAGCTGAAGTACTTCTAAGCTTACTTGTGCTACCCATTTGCCTCTCACTAGTAAAAATAATGAATTTGCAGAAATTGGGGTGGCAGAGTACTTGAGAAATAAAATTAATAAACTCTGAAAACAATTTTCAAGAGCAATTAATTTTGTAGCTGAACTTTCAGTGTTTCATGCTTGCCTGGAGATGGTCAATGATGCTAGGATTTGTGGGGTTACAGGAAGAATGATTATTTGCTCATTCAGTCATAGTTCTACACTGAGTGTCTAATTACCTCTAGAAAGAGATGATAAGAGTCTGTCCCAACTGTAATGATACTGCCATGGTACTGTCTTTGGTCCCTTGCCTTTTATTTGGGTAAACATGTATCAGTTGGAGTGTGTGAGCAAGCCCAGAAAACATAGTTATTGAACATATATGATTTGCTATGAAAAATTTTTCTTGTCCCTATTGTGTTTTCTGGTATTACAGAATTACTTTCTTTAAGAGGACACAATTGTTAGGTTAAAGATGACATGCTGGCTGATGTACCATTGTACCAAGCAATAAATGACTAATATGAAGGTAAAGGTTGTTCATGTAAGCAGAAAGGAGTTGCTTGTACCTTTGATGGTAGCCTGTCTTCCAGTACTGCCTCCATGTGACATTTCTGGCTCAATTTTCTGTGCTACTCTGAGTCATCAGTGACAATCCTTTGCTTTAACTACTTTCAGTTGCAAAATAACAGAATGTCAGAGGAAAAAATCATGAGTTATCATGAGAAGCACTTGGAAAATACCAGCCATTTGGTATTCTAAAGTCTTCAAAGATTAAGTCCTCAGCTGCCATAAAGTAACAGTGTAAGGAGCACTGCATTGACGTACCCTGGCCATAGGTGGCCCTGTGTTCTGGAACAAAAGGGTGCTCCCAAATCTCAGTAGAAAATACTTCAACAAGCACTGCAATTCCATTAACTACATCCTTTGCAGTTTAGCAAATATTCAATCATGCTAAAATTACGCTGGTCCAGCTGTGTCCTGGGGGATGGCATTATTCAGTTTGATGTGGGGAGTAATAAATTTAAGGAATGAGAATTTCTAGTACTCACAAGTCTTTTCCACTGCTAGCAGATAAATCTAAATCTTTCAGTTGTTCAGCAAAAGGGCTAATATACTAGAATGATGAAGAGGCTATCATAAAGATACATGATGTAAGTATTTTATGTATCTAAATGCACCTCAGCAGCAGAACTGTGGTAACTGGCAGTATTTAGAAAAAAACATAAACCAATGTAAAGTGGCATGCTTACAGCTGCTTTTCCATATTGAACAGAAAAATCATGGTTTTGGAAAGCTGACTGTCGTGTTTTAACCCCAGCTGGCAACTAAACCCCACACAGCTGTTTGCTCACCCCCCCTAGGTGGGATGGGGGACAGAACTGGAAGAGTTAAAGTGGGAAAACTCGTGTGTTGAGATAAAGACAGTTTAATAGGTAAAGCAAAAGCTGCGAGTGCAAGCAAAGCAAAACAAGGAATTCATTCACTACTTCCCATCGTCAGGCAGGTGTTCAGCCATCTGCAGGACAGCAGGGCTCCATCATGCATGATTGTTACTTGGAAAGACAGATATAATTAACTTTGAATGTCCCTCCCTTCCTTCTTCTTCCCCTAGCTTTTATTGCTGAGCATGCTGTCATATGGCATGGAATACCCCTTTGGTCAGCTGGGCTCAGCTGTCCCAGCTGTGTCCCCCCCAACTTCTTGTGCACCCCCAACCTAGTTCCTGGTGGGGTGGGGTGAGAAGCAGAAAAGGCCTAGATGCTGTGTAAAAACTGCTCAACAATAGCTAAAATGTTCCTGAATTATCCACACCGTTTTCAGCACAAAATGTAAACCGTAACCGCATACAAGTTATTATGAAGAAAATTAATTCTATCTCAGCCAAACCAGCCCACTGACTCAAATCTGCTGCATTCTTTGATTCAGACTGTGAAGGCCCAAAAAGCAGGTGCTTTGTTCTAATGTATTCTGTAATTGTTACAATTTTTGTGGAAAATGTGCTTCCTGGTAAATTATATTAATTTCCTTTTTTTTAAAAAAAAAAAATTTTAAAGTTCATTACCTGTTTTTCTTGTTTCACTTATTTGTTTTTGGTTATTATGCTACAATTTCTTTTCTATACTTTTCTTTTTAAAATCAGGGATAACACTGAGCCTTTGTCCATTTTGTTATTCTTGGCTAATGCTCCAACTGGCTATTTCCTATTGAGAAATCAGTTGTCACACTTTATGCTTTATCTACCTACAGTTATTGGTATGATGGTTAGGTTTGTATTAATTTTGTAACAGTGTCTTCACGGCAATAATCTTGTCCCTTTAGAGGAATAAGGTTCTGAATGACTATGGTACAGTAAGATGTCTGTGCACAGCACTCCAATAATCAGCATGTTATAACCATACAAATAAATATGCAGACAACATTACATTTTTATCCAAAACATGCATAACATTAAAAAGGTAAAATTTGTTTATTTTATCTTAATAGGAACTTCTGAGTATGTAATAGAAACATTCAGAAATTTAAAGAATTGACATTTATAAACCATCCAAAGCTTGGTCTCCTTTGAGCTGTAGAGGGAATGAAGTTCTTGAAAGGGAGTTTGAAAGTAGCCTGAAGTGCTCAAGTATCAATGATTTTTCAACGGGAATTAAGTAATTCCCTCTTTTAAATTCTATTTGCAATATCTTTTCTTTTCCTGTATTGATATAACAATCTCATTAGCTATAGTGAGATCCCAAATCAGGGGACCAAGCTCTTATTTGGATACACTCCTAATAATGAGACAAAGATCATGAAATAGAGCCTGATGTCCAAGAAACCATCTTTCAGCATTTTCCTCTGTTTTGTTAAAAAAAAAAAAAAGATAAGAAATTCAAAAGAATTAATAAATCAGCTAGAATTTGATGCAACATGGAGGGTTGAATCTAATTCATCTTTGAATTGGACTAACTCATGGCCATCTTGATCCATTCCTGATTAATATAGGATTTGAAAAAACAATTGGTTTCTGCTACTAATTTATATATGCCCATGTTATTACAGCATGTCAAAATGTGGGAAACCTAGTGTACCCTGTTTATATTTCTTGACACTTGTGGGGTCTTTGCCAAGAAAAATATGAATCAAAAGTGTGAGTTCATTACTTTGACAGTCCTGCCAGATTTTGGGTTTGCCCTATTTCATTTCCTTCCTTTCCCACCACACTCCTTTACTGTTACGACCTTTAAAACAAGAATGGGTACTGACACACTGACTAGCTGCAGAGGAGAAAATAATTAAGCTGGCCACCTGCAACAGCGTCAAATGTGGAGATAACAAACTGAAGGGGGGAAAAAAGGGGAAACCCAACATTTTTTCCTCCTTTGATCTTTTCCTATCATATTTTTTTTCTGGGCTATATATCACTCTTACAAAAGATTCTTAAATAAAAATGTCTTTAAGCATTTTATATCCATTATAAATGGCATGTTATATAATATATTCTTAAAACAGAATGGATATAATAAAATTCTGAATTGTTTGATGTATTGCCAAAAAGAATCTGCAGTGCCTCTTAGCATATTCAGTTTAGAGTGTTGATAATGTATGCAGTGTATTGTACTGCCCTGCCATGCATTTTAAATATCTGCAAAACCTATTTAAATAATCGGGTACCTGTGCAATTAACAATAGCTGCTACATTATGCATGATGCTTGGCTAATAGTAAGAATCAACTGCAGTGTTACATTAGTGATTTTCAATTTGCTGCTAAGTTTTCTGCAGTTGATTGATTGAGTTAGTCTACAAAGCTGCAAAACCAAAAATAGTGTGCCTCCCATCTCGAAGAAAATCCTTCCCCAAGGAAAGGAACTTTCCCTTCACAACTAGAACGACAGTGGGCTAGAGAGACTGAGAAGACATAATCTTGCATTCCCCACCGTGTGTCACGGTAAAAAGCTGATCCCTGGCTGCCCAGCAGACAGTGATGCAGTGATGTTCACCTAATCCAGCCAGTTAGTTTGCAGCCCAGGAACTTGCTCTGCCTGACATCAAGTGGTCAGGATGAAGTTGATGGTATTTATGGCTCATCCTGATGGGAGTGGCTTCAGTCTGGACTACAGGGTTCTACCTCTTCATGTGAGAAAGCATTTCACCCCACACGCACCGTGTGGCACACCACAGTGTGAAGACCTACACTGTGAAGAAATGGCCGGCAGAGCTGGAAGTTTAACGTGCTTGAGGGCACTTCTATCAGTTGTGTGAATATGGTAACAGGAGATTTATAGATAACAGGTGTGCAGCTCATGGCTAGTTTTATAGCAGGTATCCTAGGAGTTCTGTGCAGCTCCCTTGGACCCCACTCTTTCAGGCTGCATTCTGCGCGTCTCTACAAAATACCACTAAATCCAGCTGTACTATGAGCAAAGCCCTGATGAAATTTTGGGAAACATGATGTAACAACTTCTCCACATTAAGCCATATTCAAGAACAAATCCTGCCAGCTCTGAAGACGTGCCTGGACACCATGCTGGCCTGGGCTGTGGCACCTCTCTGAAGCATGGCTGCTTAGTGTAAACAACTGTGGGGGACATGCGTTGGTAAATCCTCTTCAGGAATCCCTAAATGCCACCCTCACAAGACTTGAAATAGTGGTTTTGTTCCGTATTTGTTCCTGGCACCTATAGAAACTGTGGGCTCCTTACAGGCATGTCCCAATAACAGGGGCAGCTGGGGATTCCTGTGTGGGTCTTCTTGTATAGCCGAGTTGTTGTTCCCCAGACGTTAGATGGCATATGCCCAAGCATACAGCCAGACACGTAAGTGGCGAGAAGAGGATGTAGAACATGGAGAGGGAGGAGGAACCCTGGAATAAATGTGTGTCAAAATGTTGTGTAGAACAAGGCCTTTCAAAATGGGCATTGTAGAAGCTTCTTCCCCCTTGGGAAACTTGCTTCTTATTGATGGTATCTGTAGCAGTATCTCTGTCAGCAATTGAACACCAACTGTCTTGAGTCTGTCCCTGGGAAAAAGGTTTCTTGTTTGCCTCTAAGAAACTTGGTAGTATTCAGCACATATAATAATGCTAAATTCGGCATGCTCGTGATACGTGATCTTTCACTAACAGTTATAGCTGACAGAATTTCTGAATCACTGTTGTCTTAAGTAAGATTTTAATTCTGTGGACAAACTCTTTTGCACAGCCAAATTTTATTTTGGTGTCCGCTCTGTGTTGCCATAGCATTTGGGAGCATGGAACCAATACATCAGTTAACTTTGCTTGCTTAGTGTAGCAAAGCAGTCTCTGCCCAGGAAATCGGCACTAGTATGCAGAGTATGGAATTCGTCAAGCCTGAAATCCTCACAGCATGAATCAAAGGTTGCAGCGATGTGTAAACCACCAAGAATAAGAATCTCATTTCACAGCAACAAGACTCAGTCTAAGACCAGTAAGTGGCAAGCTGCTAAAGCTATTAGGTGGTAAGGTCAACTGCTGAGAGAGTGGCCTGGGACCATTTCTGTGTAATTACAGAAATTTTACCAGTATATTGCTTCTATCCACATGCAAAACTGCAATGTCTGGCTCAGTTATTTCACATATTTTATAGTATAGTGGAGCATTAAGGCATATGGTAGGAAAATACCCCATTGTTCTACCCATTTTGCTGCTTTTGCTGGGGGTTCAGTGTCGTTTGCAATGTGTCCTGTAGATCCATGGAAGTAATGTATTTTCCTCTGTGTTTTCTGAGTTGGCTGAATTTGTGTCACTTTGGTTTTTTTTCAGTAGTGTGTTTTTACACATTGGACTTTAAACCCCATACAAAATGGTTGCACAGCTTGAAAAGTGCTTGCTGCACCCTGATTTATAATTTTCTACTTCTCCCATGGGTGTCTTAGTTATGGTCTCCTGTACTGTCAGATCTTACTCAAGCTGCAAATGCTCTTAAGCACAAGTGCATTGTCTAGTGATTTTCAAGGACCTGATCTTTAATAATTTCATTTGCCCTATTTCTAAACTTCAATATGACTATTACCTTCTTTAAAGCACCATTGTATTGTCCTGTTATTACCTGATTTTTGTCTACACTGGCAAAGTTTATGGTACTTGGCTATATCATTGGACAGAAAAAGTCCTTTAGTAAGTGTATTCTCTCATTTCTCTTCACAAAATGCACAGAAAACACACTCTAAAATTTGTAAGCAAAAGCAAATTTTTGGCATTGCAAGTACAGACTTGAAGCAATTTCATTCAAGTGTTTTAAAGAAAGCGTATGTTTGCTTGGATTTTGCAGGCTGGCGTAGGAGAGAGTTCAGGCTGGCAGAGATATTCTCCTCACCATCTTATTGGTCAGTTCAGTGGAAAGAGTTGAGCAGAATTGAAAGAAATATGTTGTGCAACTTTGGGCTCTTCAACTGGCTTTCCAAAACTGTCATTTGAAGCACACCACAAGACAGTGGATAAAAAATACTACCAGGCATACAATATGTGAGAAATACCACCTCATCTGTACAAGCCCTGAAGGTGATGCTGGGAAGCCTGGTGCAAGGTAGAGGTTAAACAATAAGGCAAACCCTGCTGAGCAGGAGAGCAGCCTGGGTTTGGCAGGGTGGCCAAGTTATGATGTTCAGCTATGAGTCCTTTGGAGACACAGCGCAGCAGCCCTCTGGCATGAGTCGTTCTTGTGGGGCTTGTGTTGAGAGAGGGAAGTGGTGGTATTATTGTCCAGGAGATGGACGTTAAGGAGAAGAGGCACATTTTCATAACCTAGAGCTGCAGAATGGAGATAGTGTTCTGGGTAGCACTGACTGCTGCTGGGAGCAATAGAGAATCTGACAGCTTAGAGCTTCTGCATCTGGAAGATCCTGAATCTTGGACAGCGGTGGGCAAACCCTGCTCTACGTATTTCATGAGACTTGGTGGTCCTGAAAGGCTGAGGCACTGATTGGCACAAAACATTGAGATACCTGACATACCTGAATTTTCTCCTGCCAAAAGGCAGATGAGACAAGGGCAAACAAGAGATAGGACATGGCTTGCAGTGTGGACATGTATGGATCAAGCTGAGGGGAGAACAACACATGAGCACGTCCTTGGACGTGGCGTCATGAAAAGCAATACTGGTATAACCATAGAGAGGGGCCCCAAGCAGAAACCTAAAAGGATGGTGTCACTCATGATATGAAGTTATATTGAAAGAATCTTCTTCACCCTCAGATAAAACATACAGTAACTCTGGTTTCAGTATATGCAGTCATATTTACATGATATCCAAAATCAAGAAATAAAAATGTTTATTTAAATACAAAATATGATCTTGGGGAAAGGGCTGAGAGATTGTTAATGATCTATACATATGTTTACATATGTTTTTATATATGCATATATACACACACATATATTTTCTCTGATCACTCTCTATAATTTGAAGCAACACTTAGAAAGCCAAATGGTCTCCAGAGAAAAAGATAGGTAAGTGGCTACCATCCCTGTAGGAATCTATTGCAGATGAAACTGCAGGACAGGCACAAGTGGACATGAGCCATGCGGTCAGAGCAAGGGCAATAGTTCTGTTCGGTGTTCCTGGTGCCAGGAACACATCTGGCAGCTGCTGCTCACCTGCAGATCAGATGTGTATACAGTACGTGCTGTACTTCTGGAACATAATGAACTCACAAGATGCACTGACTGATGATGACTTGCCCTCACAGTAAGTTCCTTGTGTTCAGAAAGAACTGAAGGTTTATTCTGAGTACGTTGCTTGTCAGCTTGCCATGTAAAATAAGCCTTCACTGTATAGAATGGTCCAGATTCACAGCATGTGCTACACCAGGTGTGTGCACCTATTTGCATGCAGGACTTCCTGGGACTGAGACACTGAAATCCAGCTCCTTCTGTTCTCTTTCCATGACAATCTAGTAAAATGCCCCCAGGCTGCAAGTCTGGTTTTCCTCGTGCAAATTATTTTAGTTTTCATTTGCTTAAGAGTTACACACTTCAGCAAAGCAAACAATAGATTACAAAGCTTGGTAAAGTGTTTAGTTGGGACTAAGAGATTCTTCCTGTGATGTTGTGTTTTATAGTCCTCACAACTTCTGTGTGACACATTGAACATACAAAGCGCTGCGTTAGTGAAAGGGGTCAGTTCATTTGAAAATATTTACTCACTATCCAGCATTCCTCTGATGAAATAGGCAAAAAGGAATTATTCAATGGAATAGAGAATTCATTGTAAAATGTATTTTTAATGAAGATACTGAAAGTCTTTGTGATGAAAAGATAAACAGGAGACAATTTTAAAAGCAAATTGTATAAAGGGCAGGCTGTCTGGCAGACAGAGCCTCCAAATTATATCGGATACTTTCTTTCCAAAGTGAAAACACAAAAAAACCCCACAACCCAAAAAGTTTGCAAAACATACTTAATCATATTGAAATATTCTGTTTTATTTTTCAGAAAATCATTTATAGATTAGATAAATGATTATAAAGCCAGGCAGTTCTTCACTGCATCCCTGCTGCTGTGTAATGATGTTGCTTAGCAACACTTGAACAGGAAGAATCCTCTTGGATTGGTTTATGCGGAGTGTCAGTGCAGGTTACAATGTGCAGCCAGGGAAGATGCATACTGGGCTCATGAGCCATCTCTTAGCTCTTTTCTTGAAATCTCATTTTCTGTATAAATAGGTATTTTGATTTCTTGCTTTATTTAGCAACTCAACCATGCTAGCTACTTCTGTGTTTCATATACATGAGGAACTATTTGACTGAGCAGAACATAGTAAGTGAAGTTTTGAAGCCACAAAGGTAATGGCCTATATTTTCTAAAGGCTTTACTATCTTCTTCTATGATATTTGCAAATATATCCACTCAGTAATGCAAAATCTCACATTTCTGCTCCTTCCTTACATACGCACAACACATGTACTAGCTGGTTTAGTGGGATAAAAGTTTACCCTTTTAAGGTAGACAGGCAATTTCATTTTTTTCCTTTAGTTGTATTTGACCCTTCCTATTCACATGTAAAACTAGTTCAAGGCCCTTATCTAAGAGTTACAAAGGTTTTCAGAAACTGCCTTGCCTTTTATAACCTATTACAGCAGTAAAAGTGAACAGGAAAGTGCTTCTTGTTAGTACCGAAGTACCAGTGCTTTGTTCAGTTCGGTAGCAGCTTGCCCTTGAAATTTATACCTCTGCAAAATGGATCTAGAAAACTACTGTTCTGACTTCATGGCACCTTCTACCGGTTTTTGTAATTTATACTTTGCAAAATGTCTGCTGAGTGCTATCAAACCAAAAGTCACATTTTATGTCCATTTTGCAGAGGTATAAATTGCAACAAAAGTCGCAGGGCAATGCTGGATTGGACAAGAAGTATCTTTGTGGAGACTTACATAAAACAAAGATATCAACCCTGAAGTCTTTAAATGGATAAAACTTACCAAAAATTATGGTTACGCAAGGACTGTAGGGTATAGCTTCCATTACCTGTGAAATGCTTTGGAAGTTTTAGTGCCAGTCTCAACACTGATGACTTGCATGGATTTACCACTCTACTCCAGGCTTATTGACTGTAATCCAAATTAAACAGGAAACTGGGCTGGTAGGCGGACTGAGGTCTGTTGTAGATGTCTGGCCACAAACACAGAATATCTAAACCAAAACTCTCAAATGTCTTCCTAAAACCCTCTCTACTTCCTGCTTTCTCACTCACTATTGATAGTAGCCTACTTGTCATGAGATCCATTATTCGACACTGACTTTTCTCTTGGTCCCTTTGTCCATCTTACATCTGAGCCTTTTCTCTCTGAAATATAGAGGTATTTCAACTTGTGTATCCTCCATCCTAAAGCCCTTGTCCAAAACATTTATGTTCTAAATATTTCAGTATTTCTTTTGAGGCTTGACAAATGTGGTGTATTCCTCTCCCATCCACTCAGGAAGTTATTGCACAGATCACCTCTTCACAACCCTTCACTGACTGTATAATCTCACATCCAACATAAGATACTTCTCTCCACGCTGACTCTTATCTCATGTTCTGTTGTGAATTGTTGATTTCCAGTTCCATTTGACTGTCATTTAATGAATTCCTCTGAGACAGATTTTAGTTCAGGACAGGAACCCTAGTAGCTCTGAAGTTTCTAAACTTGTCAGACTGGCTCATTCATATTAGGGCTACTCAAAAAATGACTAATCTTGCTGTTTCTTTCTCTGCTGTCTTCAAAGCTGACACTGAGGAACAAACCAAAGCTGTAGCACTATGTGGGTAGGTGGTAGTATAGGAATCCCTGCTCTCATTTCTCTTGTTATTTTCAACTCAGAAACTCAATGTCAGCTGTTTCTATGTTTTGATAATTTTTGATCTGATAACTAAGGGATTGGAGCAGCTGACATTTGAGGTGAGGCTGATATATGAGAGCTGGGAATGTTTAGGCCTGAGAAGAGAATGCCCTGAGGTGATCTTATAAATTAATATAAACACCTGATGGGGGAAAGTAGAGAAAACAGACTTTCCTCAGTGGTGTCCAGTCAAAGGACATGAGGGAATGGGGGAAAAAAAAATACAAGAAATTCTCTTTAAACAGAAAAAACAAGCTTTTTTACTGTAAGGGTAATTAACACTGGAACAGGTTTCCCAGAGAGGCTCTGGAGCCTATGTTCCTGAAGAGCAACTTGCTCTAGATGACCAGCTTTGATCAGGGAGTTGGACTAGATGATCTCCAGATGATCTTCTGACCTCAGTGATTCTGTGTCCTTCTGGTCAGCCATAACTGCAGGCATTTCTGATCTAGATTTGTGTAATTACCAGGCTGGGAGTCTAAGCTCCTACTCACAAGTGCAGCCTCCAACGATTTAAAAAAACCCACAAGACCCAAACCTCCAAAAAACCCTGAGTGGAGGATGGATCTGGCAAGGAGGCCTTTCTTGGGAGATCTTTGCCCATATTCCCTTACTGTGAGCAGAGTCAAATGCAGAAACTACGATTGATGGGTGGGAGTGGTAAAGTATCTTCCAGAAGGGATCACAGAACAGTTGTAACGTTGAGCTACAGAGCTGAAAAACCCCATATGAAGACCTGGGCTGGAGGAAGCCTTTCGGGGCAAGGCAGCCACTCTATTACCAACAGGACACTGAGGTGTCTAAACTCTCAGATGAATATTGGCCTAGCTGCTGGCTTTTACTGGGACCTGGGAGCAGAAGAGAGGCTGCATGCTAGTATGAGGCTGGGAGAAAAGGGTTATCAGACTCCGAATGAAGTGCTTGTTACAGGGTGAATGAAATGTGTGTTGGGCTTACCAGTCATGGGGCTTTGACGTGGTATACTGCTCCCAGTTTCTGAGAGATGCTGGCAATGCTGTAGCTACTTATTTTAGCTAGCTAAAATAATCCCACTGAAAGAGGTAGTAATAGATATTCAGTTTTGAAATGATCACTTTTTTGAGAGACTTTGTTCAAGTGACTTCTCCTGTAGGTTGTTTTTGGAACATAACTGCAACCGCAAATTCTCCTGCATTGTTTTCTCCAGAGTTGCTGCTTTTATAATTTATTTCCTAAACTGTATGCATTACATACAGCTAGCAGACCTTTTTTCTTCCTCTAGAGGAGCAAAGTTAATGCAATTTCTTCCCATGAACACTCTTTAATTTTCTTCAGTTTCCTGTTTGTAGTGCCTTGCAGAGATTCACCAAATTATGCAGGAAATCTCTGATTTTTCTGAAAGCCTTCAATGTTATTTCTTGAAAGATAAAACAGAAAGTTTAGTGATATTTTGTGCTTCGGTTTCTTTCAAAAATTAGTTCAGTGGTTTTAGCTAGACTTTGACAGCACTTAAACAGGAATGCCGGAATTGTATTTCCTTGTGTCTTAAACTCCTAAAGGGTTGTAACACTGTTGAGGGGGGAAAAGTATTACAATTTCCAAGATGACAATGCCTGCCGCAAAGACTTGTACTACATCTATGCATTTGCTTATAATAGAGTTTGGTACAACTTTGATCTTAAAATTTCTTTGCTCAGATTGAGTGGACACCAAAAATCAGACTATGTTATGTTCATAGAATAGAGGCAAGTCTTTTGAAAGTGTTGGCCTGAAGGTATATGGAGCACTTATTTTCTTTGCTCTCTTTATACTAGTAACTGATAGCCATCCCAAATGTACTAGAATTATCATATCTTGGGCATGCATTGGAGATGGATGAAAAAGAATGAATAAAACATCTAACAGAAAAAGAGAGGTTATTATATGGGTTTAGATTTTTCTAGAAATGTTCAAGAATTCACAGTTTCACAGTTACTAACTATACCCATTGTCATAATTACTGTCCAATTCCATTATTTACATAAAGCCACAAGGCAGTAGGTGAATGGGTTTTTGCAGAGACTGGGAATACTAAAACTATTCTGCTTCTCCTTAGGATGTTTTAAATCTTTTTCTTTCCCCTTTCCCATCCAAATAAAAACTTTGATGTAGCTTTTAAATCACTAAGCTGTAACAAAACAAAGGGAAACTATAATCACATAGGGGATTTGAGGAAGCATTGCTATATGACTAGTTAATAGTATCTCTGGCATGGGATTATCTTTTATTGCACTTTAAAGTACCTCAGTGTTGTGGTTTAACCCCAGCTGGCAACTAAGCACCATGCAGCTGTTTGCTTACTCTCTGCACCCCAGGTTAGATGGGGAAGAGAATCAGAAAAAGGTAAAACTCTTGGGTTGAGACAAGAACAGTTTAATAATTGAAACAAAGTAAAATATAATAATAGAAATAATAACAATTGTAATGAAAAGGAGAGAAAGAGAGGAATAAAACCCAAGAAAAATGAGTGATGCACAACCACCCACTGCCCAATGCCCAGCCAGTCCCTGAGCAGCTATGGACCCCTCCCAGACAACTCCCCCCAGTTTATATACCAAGCATGATGTTCCATGGTATGGAATATCCCTTTACCCAGTTCAGGTCAGCTGTCCTGGCTCTGCTTCCTCTCAGCTTCTTATACACCTCCTCACTGGTAGAGCATGGGAAACTGAAAAGTCCTTGTTTTAGAAGAAGCACTACTTAGCAGTAGTGGGCTATCAGCATTATTCTTATACTAAATCCAAACCACAGCACTGTAACAGCTACTAAGAAGAAAAATTAACTCCATCCCAGCTAAAAACAGGACAGTATCCATCCCTTGTTCCATACATTTACATAACGCCCAGGTCCTACACTTTCCAATTCACATCACCTTCCCTGTCTCTTGATACATACACACAGAGATATCATTCCTTTAGTCTATGGGCCATCCCTACAAAATGGCCATTGAGTTCATTTAGTCCATAACTTTATACTCCATGTGTCATGGTGGTCAGTCAGGACAGGAGAGGTGGTGTGTTGTGTTGGATTGTTGCATGCTGAAGCCAGTTCTGATTCCATCATCTGCTGTGCTCGTCCGGTTTCACCAAAGTTCATTCTTCATTCATTACGGCAATCAAAAGGGAGTTGGGTTCAGATCCCCAATCTGGAATGGCACAGATGGGTGATGTGAGGTGCCCAATGTGGTGATGGGCATATAGCCATCTTAGAAGTGATAATATACAGCGTTATATAGCAATTAACATCATACAGTTTAATTCATTGGCTATTCTCACCCAAAATCAAAACCCTTGAGGTACACATCAGACTTCCCATCCTCCCACATTACCTACCAAGTGCACCCAGATTTTACTAACAAATTATCAGATAAGAAATCTGAGAGGACATTGAAAAAATTTGAAAATAAGAACATAGTTTTTCTCATGTGACGTCTTGAAACCAATTGTACTTCAATAGTATTGTTAGCTGGAAGCCTAAGAAAAATTAATCTTCAGAAGGATTTTGATTAATTTGATTCAAATCTACATGTTGAAACCATTTAGTTTTGTTTTCTAAATTGATAATGATAATGTTTTTTACACTTGTATATATAATCACTAAAACATTTAGTTTCTCAAAGAAAATCTCAGTTTATACTTACAGAAACTAGAGGTAACAGTCATTATAAAGTACTTTCTTTACTAGGCCTATATTTCTCAGTTTCAGCATCATTATTTACCAAACGGCAATACGAAGGTATTCTAATATGATTGCTGTGTATGAGGGTGAAAGTAAGCTGTGGGTTAAACGCTCAGAGATAAACTAGGCTAGGCCAATGGCACTTCCACAACTGTGTTTGGGAGGGGCAATTCATATGTTTGAGAACTATTTTTTGGGTAGTAAAAAAAAAAAAGAAAAAAAGAATTGCTGCCTACCATTTCTTGGTAAAAAAAGTAAAAAGAAGAGGTAAACATTTTTTTTCCACTTCTTTTTCCTAAGATGTTTCCAAAATTATTTTTTTTTTGTTATGACAAATACTATATTTAAAAAACAAACAACTAACAACAACAACAAAAACTGCAGCAAAACCCAAAAACCACGAGAGATAAAGATGTGAAAATAAATAACGTATAAAAGTCAAGTAGGTATTGATCATATCAGCTAATGGCATTTGTATCTAATGGACAAACATGGCACAATTTGTTGCCAGCATGGGGAGTATTATATTGTGCCATTCAGCAAAATATGAACCTTTCACAATTTGTGTCTTTTAATTCCCTTCTAGGCATTCTTTTAAGCCCTGCCAATGTCAAAGAATAATTGTAACAGTCTGGTACTCACAATAAGACAAACCCATGGAATGGATAAATTCCATTTTACATGGAACCACGATAAATCAAATATTATTTCTGCCTGCTGGCTTGTAAAAAAAAAAACAACCAAAAAGGAAAAAAACCCAGCCCACAAGAAACCCCCAAAATGTGAAGTTAAAAACAATCTTATAAATGCCCTCAGTCATAGGCTTTGCCTATGTGTGTAAAGACAGCTAGGCTTATAAGCATTAGCAGAATAGGTATTCAGTTTATAAATCTAACTTGCCTTTCAGAGGATTTGTGGCTTCAAATTCACATAGCATTACCATTTCTGATTACTCTTGAATACACAACAAGCTAAAAAATGGCTCAGACTGGCAATTATTCAACAGATCTACACTGTGTATTATGCTTGAAGGAAGCATTTATGAAAACCCTCAGCAGTGGCCTATCTTTATTCCAATTAAAACCAGTGGGCACTTTGCCATTCATTTCAGTAAAACATCTGGGTAAATACAATGTACTTCTAAAATTCTAATACTGACATCTAAAAAGAATCAGAATTCTGAAGCTTCTATTACCATATGCTACCATATTCAGAAATGAGGCCATTTTAATCGTGGACAGAAGACAGTCAAAATGTCAGTGAGCATCGTTGTAGATTCAGATCCAAATACTAGTTCTGCTAGAGAAATATCACCTCCAGGGTCTTCTGTGAAAATATGCTATATAATTAGAAGTAAAAAAATAGTAACAAAACCCCCAAATTAAAAAAAGCTTGCTAAAGCTGGTATGAAAGCAGAATACAGAGTTGTAGTGGTCAGCAATAAGATCAGGCAAAACACTGACTGCAATTAAAAATGATTTATATTTATTGCAATTTCCCTGCATGCATGTTAAGAATGTTTTTCATCCTCTGACCTTCAAGAATGCTTCAACATCATATAAGAAAACCTTTTGTTTGCTCACCTTATTATGGTTAGCTCCTACTGTGGCCTTGAGAAACTCACGCAGTGTTCTGGGACCTTTGCCATATCTATGCTGAACAGGGTGTATAAATCATGGAGTGGGATTCTTCTACGTTTCTTCTGCTGTCAGCAGTTTTTACTGGATGCTTTGATACATTTTTAAAAACTGGATACAAACTGGGGCAAAAAACCCACCACTTGTATCCTTAGCAAGCCTGACAGTTTAATTCTAATAATGCAGTGGAGATTTATCAACATTTTCTCATCAAACAGGCTACAATCTGTTAGATAGTTTAAAAGAAGAAGCAATAATGACCCCAATCTGAAATTAGGTATTTGGGTCAGCTTTGATTGATACATTGTGCCTGGCAGGGGGAATTTGACTGCTATCTGATAGTATATAATCTAAGGATAAAAATGCAATTTCCAGGTTATTAAAATGTAAAAAGGTCATACTTCAATAACTGAATAGCTATTAGAAGATTTCTGAGAGGACACTGTATATCAGTGCTGTTGACAACAACAGAGACAGAACTGTTTAAAAAAAAGGAGCGCTCCTTGCCCTCCTAAACCGAGCTGCTGCCTTTAATCTTGCCTTACACCAATTCAGAAGCGTTGTACTCCTGTATTTCTTCTTTAGGAACGAAGCTACTGATGTGCTGAATTTTAATTTTTAAAATTATTTTTAAAATCTGTAATTGCTTCATTAAGTCAGAAATGTATGTTTTTCGTTTCTTTATGATTCCTTTACATGTAAAGCCTATAGCAGCAAAGGCAAATTTTCAAATTGATAATAGCCATCTGAATTTATTTACTCAAGTAACTTGCTTTAAATCATATTGATACTTCTAAAGAATGCAGTTTAATTTCTCGGCTAATAAAATGAAACGAAAATATTAAATAGAATATGAACTGTTTTAATAGAAGTCATCAGAAATGACCTAGAAAGCCAAGGACACATTGCTATGTTCTGTGTCTATTACAGTTAATGCATTCATTTTCTTAGAGCAAATATTGTGAGGCATTAGATAAGAATATTTTATGAAAATGGCCTCTGAAGTGTAGAGAAGATGTACACATAATCTAGGGTTTGTTTTAGGATTTGATAAAGTGTTGCTTTGAGGTTTTGGTTGTAACTAACCCAGAATGTGAAAATGCTCCCTCTCTGTCAGTGTAGGGCAGTAAACCGGTGTAGAAGGTTAGACAGGGAACCTGCATATCACAGTTGGTGTAACCCTTTTCAGCCACGAAAAGTTGTGGAGTGACTGCCCTTTTCTGCTCAGGGGATCATCAGGAGGCTGTGGTGCAGACTGTGTCCATGTTCAAACATCCTACAAGGCTCTACAATTACATGCCATTTTCGAGCACTCAGCCTGTGCATCCAAATCACACAAGCTGGAACTCATAAGTGAAGTGATTTTCTAGTGGTAACGGTGATGCTGTACTTAGCTGGTGTGTTCAGTGCTCTATTAAGCTGAGATCAATGGCACTGTTGCTGTTTCAGGTAATACCTGTTCCGTTTGCCCTGTTTTGTGCAAAAGAATGGAGACCTTGAGACATTTTCTTGTTCCCATTGGCTAATGACAGAAACTAATTTTTAGAAACCTTGGAGCAATACTGCCGAATCCCACTGCCAAATCTCAACAGGTAGGTCACCTCCCGCCAACCACTTGCATTTGAAGAGGTGAAGTTCTAGAAAACTCACTGAAGGAGTGGGTTTAAGGACATGGGCTACAAAGTTCCCTATAGGAAGAAACATGTAACTATGGAATGTAGCTATAGTCCCTCTGAGACACTAACCCCCAGCAGGAGGCTCAGTAAATAAGAGATTAGCTGTGACAGTGGAACTGCACTAACAAAAGAGGGGATGCTACCTCATCAGTTTCAGGGATCTACAGGAAGGCTGTGGGTATACAGATTGTCCCAGATAAAGTCATGGGTTTAGTCACTGAGATTTTTGATAGTCAGATTTAGGACCGAGGTTCAGACAGGAACCTTGATGTTTGGAAAAACAAAAGAGAAGGCAGAAGTGTAGAAGGTGTTTGTGGGGCTTTCTAGCACAGGGCTCTCTAGCACAGTTTGCAGTTGCAGCCAGGTTGACAGTAGAGTGATCACAAGCATGTATTTTGCCTGGAAGTGGTAAGTCTTGCCTGGCATGGAAAGATTGTGATGGGTCTAAGTTTTTTCAGAAGTGTGGCTTCACATGAGAATTTCCAGAAGAGAAAATGTTACACCTTCTGGTTTTCTGCTTTCTTTCCCTCCCCTTTTATATCCTTATGCATTGCTTTATAAAGGAAGAGAGCAATAACAACAATATGAGCTACTTTATTATTTTTCTTTTTCCCCAAAGGGATAGATATTGGTTTTTTCCCAATTAAAGGCACCTAAAATGGAAGTATTCAAAATTAAAATTTCCATGCAATCCAAGTGAAAGTGGAATATTTTACAGTTCACAGATTTATATATTTTAAAAGGTTAAGATATTTAAAATTATATTATAGTTGAAGTTAAACCAGAAATAATTTGAAACAGGTTCTTAGTGCATTGAACTATTTAAGGTGGTAACAGAAATCTTCTTCACTTCTAATACTTTTTGTCCTATGGGACGTCTCAAGGCAAACAAGCCCATTAATGAATTTCTTTGTGTTTCGATAGTTTGGAGGTCTAATATATGTTGTAGTCATGCCTGTACTGGCTTTGATTTTAGTGGGGCAATGCTGTAGTTCTTAGGCTGCAAGAAGTTTCTAGTGAGGACTCTGTATATGTATAGCACATAGTATATGTATGTGTTGGGCTGTGGTCTTCGTTGAAGCCAAGAAGTTGTGTAAAGTGGTAATGATGGCTTTAGCAGTGTTTGGACAAGGGCTGCTTGTTGTTAGTCATAGATTCACTGAGGCCTCCAGAGGTCATCTAGTCCTAGTCCAGCCTCCTTTGACAATGCTTATGGTAAAACAACCAAACAACCAACCAATCAAAGAACTGTTTCCTTATATCAGATTGGAATTTCCCATCTTGCATCTCATGTTTGTTGCCTTTCATCCTTTCACAATGCACCTCTGAGAAGAGTTTGGTTCCACCCTCTCTATGCCTCCCCATTAGGTAGCTGTAGACAGAGATACGACCCCCCTTGAGCCTTCTCATTTGTAAGGATGAATAAACCCAGCTCCCTCAGCTCTCCTCACATGTCACGTGCTCCTGTGACAAATGACTGCATGCTGATGGCAGCAATATGCTAAAAGCTGTGTGACACAGAAGTTTGAAAAGAATTACTTTTGTTGCCAACTTCTTTTGCATTAAAATAAAGCATTCTAGTGTCTAAAGCCAAAATTTTACATAGAAATATGAGAATATTATAAGAGACAATTGAGAAGTATTGTCTCCATAGATGCAGGAGAAACTTCTGAACATTTATGCTGGTCTGAAGGCACTGACAGCTTTAATCTTTTTAGAGTGAGTTTGCTGTTTCTATATTTGTAAGCCATTGACCTTGATGGTAAAGCTTGTTAATTCTAACACTGCCTTTGGGCTATGAAATAATATATCACCATAGTGGTATTTTAAAATGCTTTCAGTTCTATGTGTTAATAGGATTCAATTATAATGTCATTCTGCATTCAACGTATATTCCACCATCCCTAACTTTTTTTTATTCAACGTGTGAAATTCTTAATCTGCCTTGATCTGGTTGAATCCTGACCCAGCTGTGTAGGCTAGGTAATGCAGCAGTGTTCCTCAGAGAGACAGCATATATTAGCTTAAATACATCCATGTTTTAACATGATTGTATGGTTTCTTTTCAGCTGTGAAAGAGATTCATTCAGATCTTTGTATTCCAACCTGAGTATTAATAGCTCATGGTACAGAGTAGTAATGACAGAAACACTGCTCCCATCCACAACAACAACTGTGATTTTGGTGAGAGATCCTTAGAAGAAAAGTGCTAATTCCCATCTGGGGGCTTCTCATACTCTTTCCTGTCTGTATAGGAAATTAGTTATTAGGCAAGTATGACAGATTTATCCTACAGAGCATACCCTGTTTACTTTAATGGAGATTTAACTTTGCTTTATCTAGAACTTATTTTTATTGAATCTTGCTAAGCTTTTGTTTCAATAATGTTTGTCTGCAGGAGGTTCCATCTATGAGTGTGATTTCATTCTACTATTTCTAGTTATGCTATCATAATTTTTAACTTCAGTGGATTTCTTGTACAGTAGAAGAAAGTTAAGCCTTCTTGAACAATACGGTGCTTTGTGAGCTGCCTCCAGGTGCCACTGCACTGAAGGAATTCGTAGAATCATAGAATGGTTTGGGTTGGAAGGGACTTTAAAGATCATCTAGTTCCAACCCGCTGCCATGGGTAGGGGCACCTTCCACTAGACCAAGTTGCTCAAAGCCTCATCCAAACTGGCCTTGGACACTTCCAGGGATGGGGCATCCATAGCTTCTGGGCAACCTGTTCCAGTGCCCCTCCCCGCCCCCCCCCCCCCCCCAGTGAAGAATTTCTTCCTTATATCTAATCTAAATATAGCCTCTTTCAGTGTAAAACCATTCCCTCTTTTCCTATCACTACATGCCCTTTTAAAAAGTCCCTCTCCAGCTTTCTTGTAGGCCTCCTTTAGGTACTGGAAAGCATCTGTAAGGTCTCCCTGGAGCCTTCTCTTCTCCAGGGTAAAAAAACCCAACTGGACTTCTATGATTTGTCACAAGGCAAAAACCATAAAGCTTCTTGCAATTCCTGTAAATTACCCAAGTAAAAAATGTCTGAGCCATTCTGCGTGTGCGAGCTGCTGTTGTCATATGGGGATTGTACTCAATGTCAAAGAAAGAGACTGGAATATTGACTATGTCCTAGAAGGTGTTAAAAAGCTTTACACAGGGGGGTCCAGAGTAGTTACAATCATAAGGTAAGTGCAATGAAGCAACGTGGGAGCAGCAAAGATGCAGAAAGATTTTATATAAGCCAGACAATCAGATGTTTTATTGAAAAGACAAATAAATCCTTTTTTTCCTAAACTAAAATAGTGGCATGACCCCCATCTCTCTGAATTTCCAGCCATTCAGGAATTACACTTATCAGGGACATTGGGCCCCGAGTTGTAAAGTTGAAAAGAACTGTCTCAAGGGAAAATTTCCACCTGGAGGGAAGTTATTATTAAGGCACTGTCAGATTTTTGGGGTTTGTTTGTGTTTTTTTTTTTTACTTTTTGAAATATTCAAGAATTATACTCATGTTTTTCATACTACTAACCTTTGGTATGGTTCTCAGGTGAAGGAAGTACTGCAGATTTAACTCATTTATTGCAGAGTAGGGAAGCATAGCATTTCAAAACTATATTTTGTAGTTTTTTTATTTTTTATCCAGAACATAACTGCAGGTAGTGTGTGAACATTGGTCTTGTGTTACTTCAGGCTTTCCACACAACTAAAAGCAAAGATGTTACAGGGAGTGACTGTTCCATGCAGTAGAAGACAAGAAGACTTAATCTGGATTAAATCTTCAGTGTCATGAACTCTCACTTTCCTGGTTCATATTCATATGTAATATGAATTATACTCATATTGTACACATACATACATACGTGTAATGCATGTATGAATTCAATTACATTTGTAAGTGATAAGAATAATGTCATAACAGTTTTACTCTGTGCAATGTGTAGCACAACAGAGTCCTGATCTGTAACTGGGGCTCAGCAGTACTAGGACAGATCACTGGGATTTTTTGGTGGTTTTGGTTTGTGGTTTTTTTGGGGTTTTTGTCTGTAGGGTTTTTTTCCTGTTACTACTTAGTTGTGCATTCTTGGCAATAGCCTTTGCTGATCTTGACAAACTTAAGGCTCTTTACATTAAAGATCGCATAAACCCAGGGTAAAGCAGGCCCTGAGGTTAAGGGTCTAATTAGAGGACTTACATTGCAATCTACACAAGTGCAATAGGTTGTCCTTCGGATCAAGGTGCACATTTAGGGCTTTGGAAGGTGAGAAGCAATAGTTCTTAATACCGTGTTTCAATTCTGCATTGCTACTTTAGGACCTCTGAATCTTACCCCATGTTCATACATATTTAATTATTGCAAAGGAACAACCCAACATTAAGCTTTTATTTCTGATTTCTTTTCTAAATTTCTGAAATTTCAATAGCCTAAATGCAAAGACTGTCCTTCATTAAACTCTTAAAAATGATCACATTGTCTGAGTGCCAAATTGGTTGAAGGGTATTGGCTTTTAGGAATTCACTGAATTGCACTGAAATATTTGGAAGAAACTTATGCTATAATCTCAGACTTTAAAGTAGCTGTAGCTTTCAGTCAGACATGTGAAGAATACAGCACATAACTTTATATGAATCTCCAGCCGCTGGCTTTAAAACAACTGGTACTATATTTTGCAGTTCAAAAGACCCAATGGTAACAAAACCCCAAAATTAAGAGAGAACAGCTCGTGCTCCTTTGAGTGAAAGACAAACACAAAACTGCAAAGTGATTGGTGTCAGTTTGCTCAGAGTCCATACTTTAGAAATTACAGCACTTCTGAAGGAGCAAAGTTTCAAGCTTTGCTGAATGGATAGCTCACCATAAGGGTAAATATACATGGGTGTAAATATACATGTTCTGTGTCTCCTGAGACAAATTGTCTCTTCATCTTTCATTCAGCTGTAGTCATTTACCATCAGTAGAGAGCTGTTATAGGAAAGGACAGTAGAACTTTACATGAAAATATATGTGTATTTTATAGCATTGGAATGCTTTGCTACATTGTAACGTCCAGCATAAGTATAAAGGGATTTCTGTTACTATTATTCTAATCAGATCCTTTCGGAATGATAACATTAGGTATTTACATACTGGAACATCAAAGGCCTCATTTATCATTTATCAGGAAACAGAAAGGAAAATATAATTTTTATGTAAATGCAGAAAAAATGTTAATAAAAAGTGCTTAGTGAAACTCTCAGTATTGCTATAGGGGTATAATGACTAGCTTGACTTTTTTTTTTTTTCTCTTAGTGTTTGAAATGTATTACTTGGGAGATTCTGACAAGTATTAGGTGTTAACATCTGATTAACGCTAGCTGGACAAACAGAATTTTTGTTCTGATATGGAATGAAAATGAGAGCTGTCACGAATGCTGTAAAATAGAAGAGGATTTTTAAGTGTATAAAGCAGAAATGTTGAAGAATAATCATGTATTTCAATTTTAAGTCAGGATGAGGCAAGGACAAGCGGTGTTCAGAACAGCAGTTCCTTGAATCTAAATCACAGAAGACTTGTGCTCTGTCAGGCAAAACAGGGATGTGAACCTGAACCTCTAAGCAGTGTGTTGGCTCTTATGGTGTGAGTATTTTCTACCTCAAATTTTCAATGGTTTCATTTTTATTTCAGAACAGAATAAATTCTTGATTTCTAACCAGTCTCTGTATTACCAGTCAATTTTCCCCTAGTGATGTCTTCAACAGTACAGTAAGGATTGCTGTGTCAGGTAGCACACTAATTATTTCCATGCTCAGAAAGCATGCTCTTAGCCTCTGGTTCAAACAAGTCATCAAGGGACAGTGCTAATCTTTAAATATGGGGAGACAGAATCTAATGCTATTCAGGTAGATGAAAAGCAAGCGATCATTCTTGCAGCCTGCTTGAACAGAGACCATCAGCTGTACCTCAGAGAAAAATGGAGAATTTACACCTTTGGAAGAAGAGGCAGACAACTCAGGACTGTAAGGGTGTCATGAGGTTAGGCAGGGAGAAAATGAGAAAGGTAAAAGACCAGCTAGAACTCAGTTTGGCTACTGCCATAAACCATAACCAAAATGTTTTTATAAATACATTAGAAACAAAAGGAGGGCCAAGGATATTCTGCATCATTTACTGGATGTGGGGGTGGGGGTGGGGAACATTACCACAAAAAATGAGAAAAAAGCTGATGTTAAAAAATTATTATTATTTTTAAATCATGCATCACTTTGCTCACTTGTCCTCACACCTCCAGCCTTTGTTGTTTTCAGCCTTTAATGATGATCTTTCAGTTAAGAGCTCACCACAGTGTAGATCGTGCTCCAGAACTGATAAAAAAGCGAAGGAACATTTAACCCCAGTGTGAGCCACTCCTGAGCACACAAAACCATTATGCAGAAAAGACTATGGGTAGAGTACTCCAGCAACACTAGCTCTGTACTGGAGGTATAAATGATTTCTTTGCCTCAGTCTTTAATAGCAAGACTCGTTACCCTCAAGGTACTCAGCCCCCTGAGCTGGAAGACAGGGATGAGGAGCAGAATGAAGTTCCCATAGTCCAGGGGGAAACTTGCTGCTCCACTTAGACATGCACAAGTCTCTGGGTCCAGATGAAAACTGCCATTGCTGTCTGTCTCTCTAGAAAGAAAACCAAAGTATTTTGCATTTCTCATGAAGCAATCAACAAAATACATACTCTGAAGGCATTTTAGGAAAAAAGATTAAATAATTTTTTTTAAATGTATGCCTTTAAAAAAATATATTATCAATGGTGTAGTCACCCCACAGGGCATGCTGACATCAATATGTTGTGTTAGTAGTTGCACTGTATAGTAATATTCTTGCTGTTGTTTATAATATCATTCAAGCCATGCCAGAATAATTGTGTGCAATATGACAAGAAGTATAAAAATAATAGTATCACAGAAAAAATAATTTTGAAAATAGATATCTTCTCAGAATCTTCATAAAACGAGTACTTAACAACCCCCCCAGTTTTATTTGTCCTAATATAACACTTCCAAAACTGCTTTGGTGATGTCTTATTTAACATTTCACTAGACTATCTAAATTCATTGAATAGATCAAATGCAAAAATCTTTGCTTCTAATGAGTAGTATCTAATGGTTTTAAAGGACCTGTGGTGTTTTGTATTGTTCATTTGCAAGATGTTTTCTGTTGACATTTGCAAGATGTTTTCCGTTGATCTCTCTTAAAACCCCAGACTCTCTTTATTAAAGGACTTTTACACCAGATTAAAATTTTATAAAGAGCATCAAATTTATGTGCTGTTGTTTTAACCAAGAGAAAGAATACATTTTTTTTTCCAGACTCTTTAGAGTAAGAAGATACTGACTTCCTGTTGAAGATTTTAGCTAACAGTTCTTAGAAAGGGCCAACAAGGCCGCATTTCGTTTGCTAGATTGTTTACTTGGACCTTACTGCAGGTGCTCCAGTCCTCTATGCCTCATGTGTGTCCTATTTGGAACCAGTGAGTGATCAAACTAGGAGCTGTCTTTTGCTACCACCCCTTCTGTGGGGCTCTGTATTTTTCACATTTAGCCATGTGCAAAGAGACTGTAAGCTGACACTATAGAGTTTATATAATTAGCAATTATTTATTGTCTAACACTGAGCTGTTTCTCAATCTGATCAGAGAATCATAGAATCATTTAGGCTGGAAAAGACCTTTAAGATCAAGTCCAACCATTAATCCAGGACTGCCAAGTCCACCACTAAACCATGTCCCCAAGCACCACATCTACATGTCTTTTAAACACCTCCAGGGATGGTGATTCTACCATGTCCCTGGGAAGCCTGTTCCAATGCTTGACCACCCTTTCAGTGAAAACATTCTTCCTGATATCCAACCTAAACCTCCCCTGGTGCAACTTGAGGCCGTTTCTTCTTGTCCTGTCACTTGTTATCTGGGAGAAGAGACAGACTCCCACCTGCCTACAGCCCCTGTCAGGTAGTTGTAGAGAACAATAAGTTCCCCCCTGAGTCTCCTCTTTTCCAGACTAGACAGCCCCAGTTCCCTCAGCTGCTCCTCATAACACTTGTGCTCCAGACCCCTCACCAGCTTCATTGCCCATCTCTGGACATGCTCCAGCACCTCAACGTCTGCCTTGTAGCGAGGGACCCAACACTGAACGGGGGATTTGAAACGTGGCCTCACCAGTGCTGAGTACGGGGGGGCACAGTCACTCCCCTTGTCCTGCTGGACACATTATTTCTGAAACAAGCCAGGATGCTGTTGGCCTTCTGGGCCAGCTGGGCATAGTCCCAGCTCATGTTGAGCTGGCGGTCAACCAGCACCCCAGGTCCTTTTCCCTCTGGCAGCTTTCCAGCAGCTCTGCCCTAAGCCCCAAGCATTGGGGGGGGGAGGGGGGGTGGGGTGTTACTGTGACCTCAGTGCAGGACCCAGCACTGAATCTTGTTGAACCTCATACAATTGGCTTCAGCCCATTGACCCAGCCTGTCCACCAGATGGTTGTATAAATGCCCTTGCAATAGCTTTGTAGGCTTTCACAGTCATTCTTGAGGTTTCCTAACATCCACTGTACTGCAGGATTACTACTGAAGAGCTACAATTCTTAGCTGATCCTTGTGCCACTTATTCCCATTGTCATCAGGTTTATGCTTGCTCTGAGGAGCGTTAACTGTGCTAACCCTTACCATGGGGGATGGGAATGCATTGTTGTGGTAATCTGGTAGATCTGATCTGGAACGATGTGGATTGTGTCAGTGATCCCCACCCCTGTCACAAGGGTTGATGTTTTCTCCTGTCTTCTGCACAATATACCTTACTTACCCTGCATCACCTTTTCCAGAGACTGCATTGTCTTCTGGCATATTGAATAACCTGATTCACAGCATGGTCCAGCTTTTATCAATACTTTTGGAGCTGCTGCAGTCTCTTTCAACTGCTGACCTAAGTCCTTGGTTCAGATTTCTAAGGTACTAGGTTTTCTATGCTATTCATCATGTTTTGATTCTGTCCCCAAGAACAATGAGCTCTTATGGTAATTATCTTATGAGTAGCTGCTAACCCCCATAGGACCCATATCTCCTCTTGAGGAAGCGTAGATCGGCCTGGCCGTGGCTACAACCTGGACCATTACTATCTGAGGGAAGAGGAATGAAATATCCTTGGCAGGCATCTTCACCACATCTTGTTCTGAGAGAACTGGTTCATGCAGAATGATGGCAAGATTCATTCTCCTAACGTGGTCCATGCTGCCCTGAAACCAAGGAATGAGGGTAGCCATCACATGTCACTGCATCTAGGGCAGCAGCACAGGCAGCGGTGACAGAAGAGCAGGCAGCATAGCTGTGCAGTAGATTTTATAAACGTACTGTGGCTGTGTGTCTGCCATTGCCTGTGATATGGAGGGTCACAACTATATACAGCAGAGAAGGTATGGACAGAGCGCAGGTGGCTTGCTGAAGAGATCTGTGCAGGGTAGGCATAAAAGACTGCAACACAGCACTCACAGAGACACACTCCCAGGAGCACTCAGAGGAGAAATGAGCCATTGTCTCCCTAGAGACCTCCTCTCACATGCCCCAAGTGGAACGCATGCAATCAGCCTTTGCCATTCAGCCTGGGGAACAGGTCTTGCTCCCCACTGTAGATGGCAATGGTGGTGCATACATGCTCTGCACCATTAAGGATTACAAAAAACGTGCAGATTCAAACTAATAGGGATGTGGTGTGGATGACTGGGAATAGGAATCAGGTGGGAAACAGGGAGGGTGCCTCGTGGGATGCTGGAGACACCTCCTCGGTTAAGTCCCACTCTGGTCTCAGAACTGCAGGGATTAGCAACATCCAAGTCCTGTGGAATTGCAGAAAATTGTAGGATTTGCTCTTTGCTGTAGATCAAACTCCTAATACTTCTCTGCTATAGTTGTGTAGTCAACATCTTCTATTTGATTTAATTGAAAACGGTTAAAATCACCAAATATATCACAACTACTTGCTGACAAAAAAAGTCTGAGTTTGGTGGCACCGTCTGTATATACAGAGTATGAGACAGTCTATACCTTTGTTTACCTGTTTTTTTGGTTTAGAGTTTTAGACAAGAATCAAGTCCTGTCTAAAGCTGGGAGGCTAAGATGTTATGTTACACAACGTGCAGGAAACCTGGAAGGCAGAGGCACACCTGATTGCCTCCTCCAGCCCTGTATGTCAGAAATGTAGGGTTCCACACTGCGGGTTTGTTGGCCTGGCAAAACCATTTCTGGTTTTCAGCCATTCACAGAGAAACCAAGCAGTGCTCTGGAAGAATCCTGCTTTTGTGTCTTTCCTAAAGCTTGTGTATTCTGAAGTGTTTTGTACAAAGTGGTTTTCTGGTACTCACCTAGGTAAGTTTTTTGTTTTCTGTGTATGAGGACCCTCTTTTTTCTTCACTGAATATTAGGGGAAGGAAAAGAACAAGCTAGATGGGAAGATTTTGAAGACTCTGTTCTGGGAGTATCTTCTTTCTCCTAATGTGTTTCTCTAAAGAGTTTCACTAACTTTTCTTATCATTGCTACTGGTTGAAGCTCGTAGCATGACAAACCTACCTTCCATTTGTTCAATCCTTTTTTTTTTTTTTTTTCTAATGCTGGACTGGCCTTAATCATATCAGTTGCTCAGGCACTAGAATCTGCCCAGGCTTTGTCTTTTTGCCATTCCAAACTGGATATAACACTGCTTAGCCAACTTAAAAGAAAAATGTCACAGAGCTACAGTCTCTCTCTTCCCTTTGAAAAGCACCAAATATAATTGACAGTGCTAAGGACTTGGTAGGCATCTTAGGAGAAGAAAATATTATATTCCTGAGATGGCTGGAGATTTTTGATGTTTTATATTCCTATAGTATTTAAATTACAGATCTATTACAAAAGATTTACCCAATTCATGTTTTCAAAGCATTTTTTTCCTTCTAAAAGCAATATGAGACTAATAATTTTGGATTTTTTTTATACAATTGGTGGACGTGCTGTAGGAAACTGTACTATATTCCTCTTGAATGGGCACAGAAGTTGTATGTAAAATCCACCAAATGATAAATTCATAAAAACGTTGCCTCATAACGGTATCATTGATTCTTATGAGCTTGTGGCATTCCTTCATTGGAACTTCAGTTCACATGGAACGATTAGTCCTAAAATGTATCTGTCTACATTACATCTGTCTATCTGCAAACAGTATAGTTTAAGACAGATGGTAGTTTGTATGTTTTGCTGCAGGCTGAATTAGAAAGTTGTAGCCATGAAGTATACTACTTGTACACTTTGAGTAACATATTAAGCTGTACTATTCTTCTTCATAGTACTTAAACAGTGCTGTTTTGCCAGTCTGTAGTGTCCTTTTTGAACAACCTTTTTAATAGAATGTGTTTTATTCTTTGAAAAGTCCAATTTAATCTGAAGGCTTGTCTGGGCACATGGAACATATTGCCATATTTTCTGAAGGAAAAGTACCTTATCTTTTGTTAATTTATGCCCTAGGTTGCAAGGAGGTACAGATCTATTTAATAAATCAGTGTATAATATTAAGAATATGCATAAGTCTTTATAAGATCACGTTTCAAATCAAGATTAAATCTAGCTCTACAACCCTTGCTGAAAGTGACTAGCTCCTAAAGAAGCAGACTCAGGAAAAATAGCAGGATTTATTATCTAGAAGGGAGAATTCATCTTAATAAATATTTGATAATACTGAAGAATTAAGCTGAAAAAAGTATACTTTTTACAAGTAATTGGAAGGCTAGGGTTATGCACTATGATGAATGTGATATTACAATTTATTTTATGTATTCTGAAACAGGTATAAACTTTGTATTGGAAAAAAATATTTAATGTATTAGGATTAGTCTACAAGACCCTTACTCAAGAAACTAACCCAAATAAAATCAGTGCAGTGCATTTTATGTGTAAGTGCTCATCACTGGGTATAAAGGATTCATGAATAAGTCATAATAAAATATACTTTCATGACATTATAGCATGTTAGTTTTTTTCCTGTGCAAATTTGTGGAAGGAAGGTTACTGTGGTGACAGAAGACTCATCTGAATGGTTGTATCTCAATTGCTGAGCATTTTTATGACTGGCTTCTCCAGCATACCTTTCAGTTTCAAACTAAAATTTTGAAGCTACAAGAGATGTTTTAAATTCTCCTGCAAGGAAATCATGACCAAAATATAAAAGTCCCTAAAACAGATAAGCAGAAGGACATGAGAAAAAAGAGACAAAAGAAAAAGTGATTAAACTTTGTACCATAACTAACTGTAGGATCTGTTTTCTTAAAGTAAAATAGATAAAAATCAGACTTGTCAGATAGTAATTTAAGAGTTTCACTATGTCCTTTTCCACAAACTAATTTTGCAAAAATATAAAAAAGAGTCTGCCTCTAAGAAATTTGGCCTTCTCTACAGTCATGAGGCTGCTTCAGCAATTTTATGGCTGTTACTATAAAGCTGCAAGAATCCCAGCTGAAAGCTAGGTAGCTGGATGAACATGGATGGTATGCACATACCAGCTGCTCATGGCACCAGGAGTATTATAGTAGTTGTGACTAGAGTGCATCTGAGTTCTCAAACCCCAGTCTCATTACACAATTTGAAGAAAGACTTTGTCTTTCAGTTTCAGCAACTGGTGCTGAAAGAAGCAAGGTCAAGGGCTCACCTTACTGCTCAAAGCCCAAGTTTCCAATTTCTGGAAGGAAATCTGCTATGGATTAGATTACAATGATTTTTCAGGCTCTTTGCCCTAGAATTTCAAGCCTTGTGAATCTTGTAAAATCTCACTGAGTTGGGAATCTTCACTGTGTAGTTCTCAAAGTTTCTAGACTCAGTAAGGATCTAAAGCTGAAATACTGCATGAATTTAATATTAAATTTCTAAAATTTATTATTTTTTCTAAATTTTCTAAATATTCTAAATTTTCTAAAATTTCTAAAATATTATTATTTTTTTTAACTACTATTTATTACAACTATTATTATTTTTACTATGACACATTCTCAGAACTCTGCTCCTTGCTCAGGGAATCTTAAAAGTTCTGCTTGTGGTTCCAACTTGACATTTCATTTTCCCTAGAAATCTGTAGTCAAAATTATCCTTTTCAAAGGGTCGATCAAAGGAGAAGTTTCTATCACACATGATTGTACGTTTTTCTTATCTCCTAACTTCAGAGTAGATATATTAATGATTTGGCCCTGATATTTGAAATGAGATTCTACCAGCTGCTCTTCTGCTTCATCTATTGTGAAAGATGGGATTGCATTGTTACATGAGTGACTAGAACTTATACCATAGAATGCCAGCTTTTAATTTGTGTATCACTGCTGGTGAAGATCAGTCCTGTATGCAAAATTCTCAAGACATTGTGTATATACCCTCCAGATGTGTGGTATTAAATTGTGTGGTACTCTACTGCTGCCAGAACCTGACATAAATAGTTTAAAACTACTCTGTGTCTATGTGCATGAACTTCAGGTGCTGCAGTGTTTCCACTATGGACAGACTCTTGATTTGAACCAAGGTTTGAAGAACTGATGTTTTTAAAATCCCACAGATCCAGGAGTTCCTTGGGGAGACAGCTGTTTAGTTCATGTGGGCTGGAGATGGTCCAACCAGCTTGGGATATTAATGTCACCAGATCTTTTGCTGTTTGATTGCATATGCTGCAATTCTGTCATCTGCTCATAACTCCTCAGCTTTCCCCTTACTTTGAGAAGGAGAAATTTTGACGAGCTTGGACCAGTGCTTAGATGTTAGTGACTGCTAGAAACTGATCCATCTTTGCTGTTAAGTGGAAGAGGGAAAAGGTTAAGAAATGAACTACAGCTTCTGCATTTGCTCAAAGCAATATCTCTGTACCTGGATCCCATGCCTAGCTGTCTTAGAGGGGTGTGAGGTGTGAAGGAATAGGGATGCATGTAAATGCTTCATGTTAACTGGAACAGCTGAAACTGGGTTAAGATCTCGGGTATAGAGGTTATTGTCCTCTCAAAACTGCTGAATCAGCTGCTTGTGAAAACGGTGCCAAACCTTCTCCAGTCTATGAAGTGTGTTAGCTTAACAAGTTTAAACTGAAGGGTTTTGCTAGTTTTGCTCTTTGTCTTTGTGATGGAAGTATTTATAATTGGGATTTTATTTGAAAGGAGGTAAATGTTGGTTCATTTTGAACGAAATAATTTAGCACTTATGTGAGCAGATCTGTTGTGGGAAGGTAACAACCATATGGAGGTACGCAGAGAACCTCTTCTGTCTCACAGCTATTTTGGGAGTGCACATCTGCCTACACCCTCAGAACTGTCTTCATGATTTGCAGTCACAGTCTAGGCCAGAGCCCCTAATCGCTTGATATTTTGTGGAATTACTTGTGAATAGTTTTATGCAGTCAAGTTGCACGACTGGGTACACTATGTTTATACCTAGGATATCTTCTAGGGTCTCAAATGCCACACTTTCCAAAATCCTAAACCTAAATCTGAAAACTCTAATCAGCATTTCATCAGCATGTCTAGAGCAACAGATGAATGAACCTCCAGTCTGTAACTTGGGTAGGTCTTAATTTTAGAGATGCCTTCCCAAGAATAAAGCATCTTGGCTGGTATGTCTTTCCTCATGATTCACAAAGCTAAATATGCTTTTTATAATCACAGTGCTGAAAAACTGAAAAGGTGACTGCCTAAAACTGTACATTCAGCAGAGTGTTACAGACTAGGAATCTCAGCACAGTTGATCTAAAAGAATATTGGTGACTAAACGAGAAAAGTGGGAGATGGAAGTAGTCATTTGTTTGAACTATTCCATTTCTTTATGACCTAACTTATTTTATTTCTAGCTGAAGAAAAACAAAAATAGAAATATTGCTTTTGCAAGGCCAGGGTGAAAATTATTGCATCAAAACCTCAAACTGGTAGATGCCTGTTACTAAATGATGTTCATGGCGTAGCATCACAGTCCACCCAGGAGGCCAAGGGAGGTGATTAGTCCCTTTTATTCAGCACTGGTCGTACCCTATCTGGAGTGCTGGGATAGGTTCTGGGTCCCTCTAGTGCACAAAAGGCATGGACAAACCAGAGTGAGTCCAGTGAAGGGCCATTAGGCCGAGTAAGAGCCTGGAGTGTATGTCATACAAGGAGAGGCTGTGATGTGTAAAGATGTTTCCGTAACTAGAGAAAAAACTGTTTGTTTCTTTTTTTTCTGTAGTTGTAAAGTAAGTTTATTATTTGGAATATGCCTCCCTATTACATGTTCTGAACTTTCCTACTTTTGCTGAACATGGCCCTAAGATGCATTTTGTCATGCATGAAGGGTCAACAAGTCTAGGGTAGAACTAGGTTAGCAGTAGGATTTTAAGAGACCTGTTTCCCTGTAAATTCACCAAGGCAGAAATGACCAGTGTCACAAGGTTGGCTCTTTGACATCGAACATGGTGGGGAAAGGGCTGTGGTCCTCTTGTCAACACATTATGTTCTAGGGATTTTTCTAGTGAAAAAAGGTGTGGCTTTTCTCTGCGCCTGTTCTTGCTGCAGCAGGGCAGTCAGGCCATGTGTACTTTAGGAAACGAAAGGAAAACCAGAGCTTGGGGCCAAGTCCTGTCCCACTGTCATCCACACTGTTAAACTTTTAGCCCAGATCCTGGTGAGGTTTTGGCTCAGGTTACACTCAGGGATCACAACATGATCCCCAGCTCAGTTTATTTAGAATAGGTGTACACCTCACAGCACGGCAAGGCTCCTCCCGGGCTGGAGTATTTCTGAATTCGGCTAGAGCTGGTTAGATTGTTCATTGTAAGCCTGTAAACTTACATTGCAAGCTTTTTAAATTTTTTTTTTGGTATATTCTCTTTTCCAAGCAATGGTGGAATAGGTGTAAATATTTGTTATTCATTTTTTAAATAAAATCCACTGTGGTCTGATTGGGTGCAGCTTTTGTTTCTTAATCTTTTTTTTGCTGCTATTAATACTGTGTTGGTTATGTGTATCATGTGGTTGAGTCCTAAAACTCTTTTGCTGCACACTGATATCTTAATGGTTAAAAAAGAATGCACATCTAGTACAAATTTGGCCCAAATAATTAATTTGCACTGACACATAGCACTTTTTAAACTGATCACTGCTTTTGTGAATAAACTGGAGGTTGTCCAAAAAACTGCCAAAACTGTGTGTATGTGACCTTGGGAGTTACCAGTGGGGAGAAGCTGCCCCAGTTAATTGCAAAAATGCTCATCAATCTGCCTTTGATTGTTTGACTCTGCTGTAATTACTGCAGTGGTTTGAGTCTTCTGCACTTGCAGTAATGTCTGTTTCATTTCATGCCTGCAACATTAATTATACGTGATGGAATAATATACCAATGGTGCCTACTGGGATTTTATCTGTCCTCTAATTGGCAGTTGATGAGGTTTTTTGAATCCTGTAAATACTTGATGCTGATTTTATAGTGTGGATTTATAGTGGTTCCTGCAGTTTGACCACAGTTCAATTAAATTGTTTTCTTTAATTTAAATTTAGTATTACCCTATATGTTTATTTTTCTTTCAGGATGTATCAGCCAGATACTAATGTGAAGTAAAACTAATGAAGAAATATGTGTAAATATTTTATAGTGCATCTATAATGTGCACTTTTTTTTGCTAAAGAAACAGCACTTCTGAGAATTTTGTGAAACATCTTAGATCAGTAGGCAGCACTTTAATCTCCAAGTTTATTCACACAGAAATCTTTAGAGTGAAAAATTAGTGCAATTACAAAATATATATATATATATATATATTTGTCTGGTGCTATCTTACATTGCAGAAACAATGCCAAACTTGTGTGCCAAAAATGTATTCAATGCTCATTGAAACAAAAAGGAGAATAGTGGAGAAAGGAAATGGATATTCATCACTGATCTTGTTCCTGTTTTGTGAATGTACCCTAGAACTTGTCATATTGTGTGACATTCACAGATCTCACATTTTGTGAATGAACCCTGGAAGCTGCCTGTTGCACCATAGGCTGTATTTCCTGAATGCAAATCTAGAGCTCAGTGAAACTCTGTTTTCTGTTCTCCTGTCACATTTTCTCTGAACCATAAATAATATTTTCATCTGATGGCCATTTTCCAGAGGAACGCATATTGAAAAGATAAAACATAATAGACATTATGTATAAGATTATCTAATATGTCACACACATATATTTGTGCATACTGGTCATGCAAGGATTCTAAAACAAAGTTCTCTATCTTAAAACTGCATTTATTAGGAGGTTCTCATCTTATGTGTGTATCTAGAAAGTTGTTAAGGTTAATACTGGTATCTTAACTAACCAACTGTGCTGCAGAAGTCTGAATAGCCTCATTCCTTATTTTTTAAAGATAGATTCTATATTGTTGGTCAAGATTAATCTTGGTCCAGTAATAAAACTGTTGGTTTCTGTGACAAATGAGGATGTCCTGGCCACTTGAAGAATAGGATTATTGAATAGTATGAGATTAAATGAGAAGTTGCATTCTGGGTTTTGTGTCCTGGAGACAACTGAAAGCACATACTTTCTCTTTAGTTTGTTTCTTTCCTCAGGAGCTTCAGCCATGTCTTTCACTACAGCAATCCTTTTAACAATCTGCCTGGAATATAAGCACTTTCACAAGGCATGGATTGGAAAATATTGCTTCCCATACAGACCATCTCCTTGAAAGTGATTTGGGTTTTTGTTTGTTTGTTGTTTTAAATAATCATTCACTAAAGGACTGTTAGTCCTTTTCCTTGGTTCCCTGCTAAGAGGTTGTTTCTGTGTAAGAGAGAGAGTTATCAAAACTTCATAGTTGCACTGGAAGAATTATAAAATATTTAAGCTATAGCTGTGCGGCAACCAAATAAATTCCTCCATAGTGCCTGTGGAATTGAGTTGCTCAAAACTGTGTTTATAGATAATCTGAATTAATTCGGTCTTCCTTCTGTAAAAGGTTCCAGATGTCTAGTTTTATGCCTGTTTAAAGCACTTACACAATATCTTTGCTATGCTTGTGTTAACAAATACTAGAAATTTCGCTCATCAACAGATAGAAACACTGTAAAGAGAAACAATTCAAACCTTCAGGGTATTCCTTCCTACAGCAAGGAGAGAACAGAATCTGTGAGTGCATGGGTTTGGCCAGGCAGTAGTGATCATACTTTGAGCATCTGTCAGTGGTTTTGTCTGGAGACAAGTTAAGAGAGAGTGGTGGTTTTGTTTTAATTCCCCCCACCTTGCTTTAGTTCTGATTAGGGAGGCAGCTATCTGAAGAGAGAAAAAAACCCATATTGCCTAAATCTGTTCATTGTTTCTTGCCCTGATACATTGTTTCTGACTCCTCTGTTGTGAAAACAAAACTTTAGAACCAAATTAGATTTCTGGGTACTGCCAGAATTTAAATCAACCGGAGGGCTTGGGAGGCGGGAGGGAATAGTAGCACAGAGTGGAGAAAAAATGAAGAAAGGAAACATCCTTATCTGTTCCTGGGGCATGATGTCAGCTATTACAGCCTCAGATTTCTGAGTAGCTTATTTTTTCACCCAGTATTGAGTTCCAAAATAAACACAACATAAAGTTTCTGCTTCAGCTCATAGATCAATTTGCAATGCAGGGTACATATGCGTAAACAGGATAGACAGGAGTACAGAGAAGTAGGAAGTTTAGTAACAATACCACTGGAAGGGAAAACTGCCTCACCTCTGTAAGCAGCCCTCATATGGGATGTTTCTGCCATCAGCAAATCATTATTCACTTCTCCCCTTCTTAATGATTGGCCTAAATATGGAGAGAAGTTTTGCTTCTGCTTTGCCAATTGCAACTCATAATTCCGTTAGGAATTAATTATAATAGGTATCTGATACCTGCTTCTTGACACTTTCTCAAACTCACACTGTCTTTTGGAACCACTGTGGAATTCCTTTCCCTCTTTTTGTGCTTGCTAAGAAATTCATTCCATCAGGCCATGAAGAGTCTAGTGTTTCTGCCTTTAACGATTTTTTCTTAATTTTGATAGAAAGTGATAGCATTGTGCTGTGACCAAACTTCAAAATACGATGCAAAAAGATCTTGCAGCACCAAATGACATAATACCAAAATAACTCTTGAAAAGCACCTAAAAGTCTTAAAAACAGCTTGCAACCTGTCCTTTATTCATGCAATCTCTCTTCTAGTAAGACAGAAAATGTAAACTGTAATATAATATTAAATGGTATTTCTGATAAAATATTGGACTAAAATATGCGTTAAGGTCTGCTGAATTAGCCTGCACTTCCATGTATTGATTTGAAACTTCTCACTTTTTATCAATAAGGCAAAGCATTGCACTGAAGCCCTTGAAATACTTCTCAAATTTACCTCTTCTCAGTGTTTATAAATAAAAAGCAAATGGTTCGTGTATTGTCAAGAAAGGTTATTGAAAAAGGAGAGAGAGATCAGCAGCAGTTCTGTGTTTTCATATTTTAAATTTGTGTTAAAATATATCCCATCTTAGCCAGCAAATTCCAGGAAGAAGAGATCAAAGTAAAAAAATAGCATAGGACCAGAAATGTAAGGAAATTAATTTATAATGGGGATTTTTCCATGAACTGCAGGTTACTGTCTAAAAATGACTAAACCCATGGGCCAAAAATAATGTCAATAAAATACACTTCCCCTTACAATCTGCAAAGATTGTTAAGAAATTTTGCAGATTATATGCACCATTTGCATATATTATTGCATATATTATCAGGAGAGTTTATTTACCCTACCTTGTCTGAATTAGAGTAAATTCCATACCATTTTTGTTCCTCACATATCACTGAACATTCCAGTAAAACATAGAAGTGGTAGCAGGTTTCTAGTTTTCCACTATTACGTGTCCTTTTGATCATGAATTATTTTATTGGCTTTGGAGCTAAATGTCATTTTTGCACATAGGAGCTGTTCTAATAATTGAAGTGTTTAATTCTGTGTTGCAAGTAAAAGTGTTATTAATAGCTAAATATTATAAATACTCATGTGAGGGAGTTAAGAAAAAATCAAAAAAATTTAGATCTGGGCAGAAAGTAGTCATCTGCCCTGCACAAATGACAAATCTAAAAAATTTTCTTGTTTCACATCAGCATGGACTAACAATCTTTTCATTAATTTGGTCAGCAAATGAAAATATTTCCCAGCCTCCAACCTTCAGTGTAATTCTGTAATAACTATAACCTGGAATTTAAGACAATTGCCTGATATGTGATTTTGATTCCATTACTTCTGTGTTGAATAGAAAAAGGCCAAGAACTGCATTCAGCTGAGTTTTGAAAATGTGAAGAGGTGCTCTTTGAGTCTTCTCTTTTCCCAAGCTGTGGAGGAGAAAAAGAAGAAATATTGAAGTTTTTTGCCAGAGACACAAAATGTTTTTCCAGGCAAGCTCCCCCTTATCCCCCCCAAAAAATCCCAAGGAAGACAAATCCAAAGCAAACCAGTAGAAATCTTTCCACTAACTTCAGTGAGATTTGTATCAAACCAGAAATATCATCTAGCTGAAACTGGAGGGTTAATTAATTTGGTGTTGAAATATTCAAATAGGAATTTTAGGAAACCCCAAAGTTTAACTGTTGCTGTTCTTATTAACAGCAGTTTTTAATTACTGCAAGTAGGAAAGGAGCTGAGCATTGCTTTAACTATTAGGATTTGTGCTAATATAACTTGGATGACAATGATTTATGTGAGAAGTTGAACACAACCTTTCAATTTTTTAAAAAAATTACTTTAGCATCAGATTTACCATTCAGTTTACTCAGTTGCTCGGCACATACATTCCCTTCAGGAAAGCATTCGATGAAATCACCTGAGGTGCACAGTTTATCAGAAGTGCCTAGAAAATACTTTGGACTTGAGTCCTTGGTAGCTGCACAGCACACGGCTACAGTGAGAATAAAATTACTTGGACCAGGGAAGGTCTCTTGCTGCTGTTCACACAGGAAACAAAAGAGAACTTTCTATAGACTGTTTCTTCATAGGCTGCTTGAGTGCAGATCTCTTATGGAACTCATCTGTGCTACTTAATTCCATCATTTAATGTGGGAAATAATTTATAATGTCTTGGATCTTAAATGCCCTTGTCATGCTCAGTGCATAATTTGAGCTGGATGGATCCTCAAATAATTCGGTTTCTGTGACTACATCATTTCCCTTTGCTTGTAAGAACAACCAGCCATCTTCAGTACCATTATTTGGATAGACAATAGCTGAAATATTGGAGATGTAACCACTGATAAACAAGCTTCAATGTATTTGATTTTTTAAATTTTTGTTTGGTACAGCAAAAGCAATTTCTTCTTAGACAAGACTTACTCTGAAGTGACGGCAAAGTTGCAAATGCAGGGCCAAACTCAATGCCAGTTTTCTTAAGGAAGAAGAAAATGTCATTTCTCTTCACAAGGCTGTGACTTTTGAAAGATCGTTTTAGTACCGTCACAAGTTAAATCTGTAAAAATTCATGGTGGCAGATTTCTATACATAGGCTAGTTCAGGCAAACCAGAATGAATTTCTCCTTTCATTTTATAGATGCAGCATTCTTCCTAATCAGTTCAGCAGAGGCAGTCTACCGAGGTGTCTGCCTTATGCTGCTATGAGGAAGAAATCAGTTATGTTTTCCAGCTCTTTGCTCAGATGGACACTGATGTTTTCACAGCATTTTCTAATTAAATATGTTAGCAAAACCCAGTAGCCATTATAGGTTCCTACTTTATTTGAGGATAGCCTAAAAACCTCATGCTTTTATCACTGTTTTTGTCCCACTATAATATGTTGGTTGCATTGGGAACTTCTATGCTATCAGAATTAGACTGTAGTGTGGGTAAAATTTCAGTAACACGTGATTTCTGACAAATCACATTTGCAGAGGCTTAACTGCTAGGATGTAGGAATTCCAAAGGTACAATCTATTATAACAACCATACCCAAATAATGAAAGGCTGTATTTATTTTTCGCACCTCTGTAAAAAGCACGTGTCAGTGTCTGTGCTAACACAGAGTAATGTGCACACTGAACCAGAGTTGCATCTAAATTACCATTTTATTTCAGAAAGTAAAAAAAGAAAAAAAAAAAAGGAAAAATAACAACCAAAACCTTGCACAGTGTCGTTGCAAGGCTGCTTTTTAGTTGTTGAGTGACACTTTATTACATATGCTAGTTAAGAAGAAAAGTATGTGTTGAGCATTCATAGAATCATAGAATCATTTAAGCTGGAAAAGACCTTTGAGATCATCAAGTTATTCAACTGTTATTCATCTACAGCACTGCTTCATCCTGTTAAAATCTAACAAGTGCATACATTCACTTGTCTAAAGTGTTTAGTTTTCAAAAACAGTATGTGTAGTTATGCCAAATACAGTCAAAAGAAAACGTACAAGAGAAGCAATTCTGACAGGTAAATGTATTCCTGAGATGCTTACAATCAAAACTTTCTCTTGGCTTTTCATTTTGTAAATTCAGACCATGAAAGTCTGGAGTGCCTCCTGAGAGGTGTGAACCTTCAAGTCCAGGGCAAAAAGACAGAACTGTATGCTTAAACAGGCATGGGAGAAATACCAAAACACATATTGCAATCTTGTGTAGTTCTGGTTCTCTGGGTGTAAGGAAATAGTGATTGAAATGAAGCATTCAGTCATTAACATTCTTTGGAGAATCATTTCCATATGATGCTGCTTCTAATGCAGAAGTAGCCTGTCGTTTCAGGGCTGGCAGTACCTCTCTCTGACTCGCTGGGCCAAAACTGCATTGACTGAGATTAGGATGCAAATCAGTGCAGATACTCGATGAAAAAAAGAGAATTATTTACTAGGTGGAATTGAGTCGCTTTACTGTCACTGCATGTTTTAGTTTATTTTTGTCTATATCTCTAGAGGTGGTACTGCAATCCAGAACACTTGCTGAGTTTGTGGTCAGTGACTAGACTGACCTACAGTCAGTCCTACAAGGCTTTGAGTATTGAGTAACTGCTGTTGAGTCACTTCAGTAGATGAGCTCTAGCTTTTTTTTAGTGGAAAAAAATAGCCTTTTATTTGTCTTTGCAGTGCTTGAATATATTAAAGGTTCACTTTTTAGACTCTTACAGGCCAAGATTAGTTAAAGCACAAAACAAGAATCTATAGGCTTTTAGCTTGCTCTGTAGTAGACCTTCTTCAGATTCATCAGCTGGATTTATGTATCTACTTTAGGGATCTTACTAATTTTAGAGTGTTAGTCACCCTTGGCAAATACTTTACCTTTTGGAGGGAGGTATCAGAATATTTCAAACACTTAAAAGCATCAAACTCTAAATCATCTTCTGGAAGTGCCATCTCGTGCCATTGATACTAGAGGATACCTAGGATAATGGGATCAGGTCTCAGATCACTCAGTACCAGTTCTGCTCAACATTCCTGTGAATGAGCTTTCCTAGTTCCCTGTTGACAGGCAGTCTGGCTCCCGGATATCCTAGTCTGTCCTCTTCCTTGCTGTTGTAGGTTTGCCTCAAAGATTCCTAATGCAAATGTGGAAAGTCATTTTAGCGGTCTCAACTCAGCTGTATCACTGGGGAGAAAAATTAAAAATTAAATTGTTGTACTTCAGTTGCCAACACCATCTCTTTAAATAATTGTCAAAAGAATCCAGTGTTACTTACTGTTAAAATTTTAAGATCAGTTTGTGTCATAAAAACACCACTGTGTGATTACTGCTGGTAAATTTTGGCTTTATAAGAATAGTCATTACATGATATTTGTTGTGTCATAATGGTTTAACATTTATATGCCACTGTAGCTTATGGATATCTTTTCATCAGAGGAGAGTTTTGGCAGGCGAAGGGAGGGTTATTAGTGATATTTTCTGTGTTTCTTCTAAGCAAAAGAAATGAGAACTTGCTGAGAAAATAATTATAAACAAGATATTTTAATAAGGCTATAAATATGTATAGCTTCCTCAAACATTCACAAGTACAAAAAAGTACATTCAATTTATCATAGAATTAGTTTTGCAGGAGGGCAAATGCACGGGTATGTTTCAATATCTGCTTTGGAACTGTTAAACAATTTAGCTATTGGTCTGTAAAGATGCAGAAGGCTCAAGGATATACACATTTCAGTATGTATCAGGAGCAGTTTCTGAATCTAAACAGAATGAATAATTGGCAAATGCAAAGAAAGGAAGAGAACAGCAAAATCTTAGTCTTCACTTGGCCAAAAAGTTTAGAGTTTGTGGTGAGAGTGGTAGCTGACTGAAAAAATACCTTGTTAATGCTATGGTAGTACTTTGTTCTTACACTTTTGTTCTGAGGGAACAAATAGATAATTTTTAGGAGATACAATAATCTATATTTGATATCTATCACTGACTTTTTAAACCTCATTGAATTTCAATTTATTGATCTTATACATAGAACAGAAATATAATACTGTTTTAAATCCCCCAAATGATCATTATGAGCACAGTTTCTCTCTCACAGCTAAAGCATACAGTGTAATTTAGCATATATATTAATCTATATTTAGAGACACAACAAAATATCTATTTTGCAGCAACCATATTTTAATGTTAAATGTTTTGCAGTTGTGCAAAATTGGAATTGCCTTGCTATCGGTTTATAAAATTACAGATTAATGATTTCACACACTATTTATTACCTGCTCTATCCATGTCACTCTTTTGAATAGAAAACATTCTCCTGGAGATTAGTTAGAAATGAATGCATTTTTCATTTGAAATGACATTTTGTTCTGTCCACTACTTTTATCTGTATGAAGATAATTTTCTTACTGAATGTAAAGAGACTTTTTCCTTCTTCTTGTAACAATAAAATACTGGTTAAAACCAAAGAAATTTCAAACTCTTAACTTTTCTGTTACTGCCCTATGGAAATTCAGCATTTTTAAAACTATAAATTCATTCCTACTTTTATAAAAAAAATATTTAGATGGATGGCAAGAAAACATGGTCTATTTTGTTGTGAGGGTTGAATATCAGTATATAATTTTTGATTTGTAACTTTATCTACTCTAACAAACTCATAATTTAGTTTTTCCTGATATATTCACTATATGGAACCAATGATTTAATGCTTTGATCACTTACCTTTGGACCTGTAATAGTTCCATCAGGAAAAATGCATACATTTTTTTGAGGCTTCTGAAAGTGAATTGGTCATTTTCCATCTCTTTTTATATGTTTTCTTTTTACACATACAAGCACACAGAGAAATGTACATGAACAGCAAGAAAAATGCTATTATAAAAGCTATATATGAAAAAAGTTAATCCACAAATTATCCCTATTAACTTATGATGAATCAGTGTTTTACCATTTATTGAAAAAAAAAAGTTAGGGTAACGGCAATACTAAAGATAAGAGCTTGCAATGACTTTCTCATTCTGTCCATATGACATTAAAAGATAATTCAAAGTATTATGCAATAGGTAAAACTGAAATTGCAGAAATGCTGTGAAAATGCTGAGGCAAATTCTCTGCATATGTGACAGAGGTCTTCTGTGAATTTATACTCACCTTAAGCTAGAAGAGACGGTTGTATTGGGAGCAAGATTTCTGTCATAGAAGAAAATTCAAAAGCACCTCCTAGAAACAGTGCTGCTTATGACCCAATATTTGCAGAATAGTATTTTAAATATCCGCGTAGTATGATTGTAATTAATTTTATAATGGATGCATTTCTCTATACTGGTATGACATTACTGCCCACAGATGGATGTCTGTATATATTAAGAGGTTTTCTAATGACTAAAAAACATACTTAAATCTTAGCTCAGAGAGGAATTCTAACATGACTGAAATGAAAACCAAGTATTCTACTTACTTTGGTAGAGCCAAGCATTAATATCAAATATTATTTAGTAAAATTATTCAATTTTTTTTAAAATAGTAATACAGACTGTGTCTCATTGTTATAGTTATTCAATCTTGTAGCTCACCTTTACTGATATAAAACAGTATTGAAAAGTAAACCCTACAATACTAGAAAGAGGGGTCCCTTTTCCTGTTGAATTTATTCCTAGAATTTGTCAGGAAGTTGAATAACAATCAAAGGAGTAGATGCTTCCAAACTCTTTGACAGCAAGAGGCTAGAAGTTCATAGAAATGCATCAGATGGCATTTAAAAAAACAGTAATAAGGACCAGTGTCCTCAGGCTCTCCCCTTATTTTGGGACGCTCAGTACACCAGAGCAGTCATTAATACTTGCATGAAAGCTGGAAGATGGAATGGTATTGCTAGCTTGAGTCTTCCTGATTTTGCTTGTGACCAAAGTTCTGTTTACAAATGCAGAATATTGCATTAGTTTTATTAACGATTTTGTACTTCTTTCTGCACTAAAAATAAGAAAGTGTGAAAATTTGAATAATTTGCTGCTTGAACATCTCTATAATTAGTAAATCAATTATTTTCATGAGTTTTGCTATGTTGCATCCATCTTCAGCATAAATTCATGACTGTAGAGAACTTCTCTAAATCTCTAGTCTTCATCACTTTAAGTTTCTGTAAGGTAATAATAGTCCTTAACAAACACAAACTTCAACGCTCGCCCACCTAATATCTTGAAACCTAAAATCCATTAAGAATGTGTTCATAATTAAAATAATTACATGAAAGATGCAGGTTTGAGAAGTCTGATTCTCAGCCAGCAGCTGTAAATTTTATACAGGAAACCAGCTATTTTTATTTTAGTCTTGTTTTGAAAGTCATGCAATGTGTTATTAAACATACTAAAGGGCTTGATGAAAAAGTGAGGACTTACTCCATCTGGGGTGACAAGGTGTGACCATACACAAAAAGGAAGTAGGTACTTTTAACACGATGAATACATTAAATTAAACTGTTCAGGAACTAATTTAAAAAGCTGGATGTTCAGTTTTGAACCTTTGGCTACTTCCCTTTTTGCTTCGTGTATAGCTTCCCTTTTTCCGTCTTGCATAGAGATTTAGCAAGGATGTGATACATTGCATCAAAACCAGCCTGCACCACACTGTTAGCTTAGGCTCCGTTTTATTAGGAAATAGCTCCATCTTGAAAGTGCAGGAAGAGCCAAAGGAGGAGGGTGGGAGGGAAGCATATTTAGCCACAGGCAGAACTTACTTTGCACAAAGGTAAGCAAAGGCTGTCTTTCCTCTCACGAGTCAGCTTCTCCCATGCTGTGCAAGTTACAGCTGCAGGGGGGAATTTCACCTAATCTCTATCTTGCTCTGAGATGTGGTCCATCTCTCTGCCATGGACAGGCAATTCCCATCCTCATTGATTCCTTTTTGGTCTCCTCATTAGCTCTGTACTGTCTGATGATCCAGCTTCCCAAGGCTATCTTCCTGTGAGAAAAATATTTTTTTCCTTAAGAAAGAAAAAGGCAAAAAGAAGAAAATGTTTTCCTTCAGTGCCTTAATTCCTCTAGTCTGAGGCTGTGACTACTACGCTGCTACAAAGTCACCTCTCCAATTGTTGTCAAAATGCTTCCAGCTGATGTGCTGTTACCTTGTGATTTTGTTTGACAAAATCTTAACCCCATTTCCTGAGGTAAAAGGTTCCATGTCCTATCCTTTGCACAGGCAAGTACCTAATTCTTTTAAACTTTGATGTTTTGTGTAGCCACTGCTTCATTGTCACAAGACCCTGATGAGCCTGGTGAAAGCTGCGCTTGTTAATGTGAGTTAACATTTCACATTATTTTTTTCTTTTTGACTTCATAGACAGACCATGTAAGATGCTGTGTTTCTATGAAATCTTTTCTCGTGTCATTTGCTTTATGTATGAGGATGATGAAGGTTAATCAACAAAACCCCAAACCCCAGCATCCAAAACCAACAAGTGTAGATTTCAGGAGGGCTCTGACATATTGTTCAATAATTCTTTAGCTAAGGGCTTGAACAGACACAGAGTTCTTCTTTTACAACATCAAAATTGTGCTCACAGATCTTCTCAGAAAGAAAAGAGAAAGTGATTTCACTTCCAAAATAATCAATATCATGTTAAGTCCTATATCTTTCGAGAAAAGCATCCTTCTATGCATATCTAACTTCAGACCATAACATCATAACCATCATAATTCTAGGATTACTAACAACTGTATTTAAAACTGAGTCTTTATTACTTTTTCATTTACTTTTTTTGTGTCCTATTGGATTTGGATTAAGGGCTGACATAATTAGCATCACTTTTTCTTATTGTTAGTTTACATCCTATTTTAGTGCATGAAAGTTGAAATAGGCTTTCTTTTCCTTAGTCTGAGTAATGCATGAATGGACTTCAGATCTTTCAAAACCATTTTTCTTAAATATTTAACCATATCAATTTTTACAGTATAGTAGTAGAGACAAAGTAAACATTGATTTAACTTGATGAGTTTACTTTGGTTCTTTCCTAACAGTTCATAAGAGCAATGAATTTCACAATGCACAAATAAAATTAACCAAAAAAAGGAGAACTCTATGGAAATTATCAACACACTACTAGGTGGTTGCAGTCAAGTTTGTTGCCAAAAAACAGACAGCAACTGCAGAGAACTACCATCTTTGGAGACAAACTAATTTTGTTTTATGTACCTGGCAACAGTGTTCTGTTGTTATTGCTCCTATATTGCCTATTTAGTGACAGGAATTATTGTGTTCTTAACTTAGCGGAAGACAAGAAGAAATGCAAGAAGATTAGCAGGTGTGTTTTGGAGGAGAGCTGAGATTGAGAGAGGAATAAAATGCCTTCTTTTCCTTCTCTTAAAAAACCTGGCGGAGGGGAAGGTGTTTATTATCATTCACTGTAGTGGCCAGCCTGTTATTAAAATGAGTAATTAGAATGGTCATCCCCACTGCAGTATGTCACAAAGTGTTTACACCTCGCAGTGAAGATGACAGGGCATTAGGAGGCACACTAAGAGCTCTGTGGGTGCGAGCATCTTAACAGTTACTAGGCAGAAAGGTCTAATAATTTCTGTTTTGAGGGGTCTTTACTTTCCATGGAGAATCTTTTCTCATAATTGCTACTTTCCTGTAATGTCTCTTGAAGCTGGGGAGGCAGGGGGAATCTTTCTAAAATTATGCATATTAGAAAAAAGAAATGGAATATTTTTTAATATTTCATCCTTCTTTATCAGGGTTAATAGCAAGTGTTTTCAAAGCTTGAACCATATTTCTGTGTTCTGACCTTGCACTTTCATCTGTTCATATGCAGTCCTTTGCAGGGACAGGTAATGACAAAAACTGTATCCACAGTACATTGCAGAGTATATTTCAGTGCCTGTATTAATTGATACAGGTGAAGAACTGTTCCATGACCTCTAACGAAATAAAAGCTTGAGTTTTTACCATTTGAGATAAAGAAAAATGGACAGTAGCAGCCTCAGAGATTCCATGAATCATGCACAAAGAAGAAGCTGTTGCACACAGTCATGGGCAAAAGGATGTGTAAGAAGCTCTGGCAAAATTCATTTGGAGTGATGTACTAAACTGAGCAGTTAAGTGACAGAAAGTGAAGCCAACTCTCTGACTCCTTGGCTTTGAGTGGTGGCTGTTTCAAAAATAAACTATGAAAACATTCTGGATGAAGAAAGGAGCAGTCAAAAATCTGGAACTGTGGTGAAGAAAGGAAGATGACTCAGACTAACCTTAGTAGCTCCAAGTATTGGTGCCAATAAAATAAAAGACCACGGGCAGGATTATTTTCACCAATAGCTAATCCAAAAGCAGCTGATTGTGCTTGATCGATTGTTCTAAGAGTTTATTGCAAAATATGTGTTTTAATATGTCAATATGCTTCCCTTTACTCCAAATTCCAATGGTTATTGGGAAACTGACATAATCAAGTGTGTGCTGAAAGGACTGTAAAATTGATACTATCTATACCTAGAGCTTTTAAATTACAAAGGCACCTATGACATTTGCCTGTTGATGAGATTTTACCCAATAAACCAAAATCAATTCCTGCATGGTAATTGCTGAGATTAGCCATCAAAGTTTGTCCAGATGCTTAAGTTCTCTTTAAGTACATACTCAGATAAGATGGCTTTATCGAAGTCAGATAAGGTAAAGAAAACATAATGCTTTCAGTTTACATATCTGGTAGTATTTTCAAGACCAGTTTTCACTCAGCCATAAAAAATGGCAGTTTCTATGTCTGTAATAAAACAATTTAATTCTGTAAAGCACCTTTGCAGTTTAGAATTAGTGAACTTCAAGCTACTTAACTTCCTCTTACAATATGGGAGACAAGCTTTGTGGAGAAGGAAGAAAATTCACACTCTCAACAGAATTCGATACTCTGTCACAGTATTCCCATAAATGAGTTATAGAAAGATTAGGGAACTAGTATAGAATGGGTAAGCAAGTAGCTGAAAAGTCATACTGAGTGTAGCGATCTGTTGTTCACAAACAGAAAAGAAGAGTAAAGTGGAGTTTCTCAAGGTCGGTATTATTTGTTGTTTTCATTAAGGATTTGGACAGCAGAATAGAGAATGTCCTTATTAAGTTTTCAGGCAAAAACAAGCAAAGGCAGGACAACTACAAGGACTTGGGAAGATTAGAATGTGAAATATTGATTGATTGGAGCAATAGTGTGAGACAGACATGATGTAAATCAATAAGAGAAGGGGCAAAATCCCACATATGAGTACAATCAATCAATATGTGCATGCGATATAGGAAATGCTAGAAAAGCTGAAGTTCTAGAGAACCCGCAGCTTTTAGGGGATCACAGACTAAACAAGAGGCAACAGTTACCTTGGTGCCCAGCCTTGTGATAAAAAGTAAAAGGTTTAAACTGAATCAGGGAAGATGTTTGCTACACTGTAGAAAAAAGATTTGAAAACACTAAGAACAGTCAAGCTCCAAATCAGAACGGTTGTCAGTGGAGAAATTTTGGTATACACTGACAAATTAAGTACAGCAGTAGTTTAAAGGCTCATTAACAATATCTATTTTCTGTCGTTCTCGGGGAAGCTGCTATTTCTCTGTAAATTCTGTTTATATTGTTAAAAATATGTTCTCCTGGACTGTTTATGATGAACAAAGGACAAATTAAATCCCAGTATATGAAGCAATGTATCTGGAACAAACATTTTGTTGTTATTTTAAAGATATCTGATAAAGAACTTTGACAGATTTGACATTTCAGATACTTCTGAAATTTCTTAGTATAAAGATGAAAAGCTGAGAAAGGTGAAACTAGTTCATAATGTCTCTGTGTACTTGGTCCCATTGTTGTTGTACCTGTGGATGTTGGATACAATTGTCGAGTGTATCTGTATGGAACCTGTAACACAGCTGAGTGAGCTATAAGCATAGCTCCAATTAGACCTGTAAATAGTTCTAATGGAGTCAGAAGAACTGGTTCACATGAAAAGCCATCAGCAGAGCTTAGCTCTGAATTCTGGTGTTCTAAGTCTCAGAAAAGCTCTTAAACCAGAAATTCTTTCTGTCCCTATTATTAAAAATGAAGGTTGCCTTCTGGCATGGTTAGATGATGCTTGAGTGTTAACAACCAAGGCACTGTAAAAGGAAATCCTGGGTAGCTGATTCATGACTGCTGAGAAGAATTCCTGATACTTACAGTCTTCTCCTTCAATAAGTAGTTTAAGTTAATGGGAATTTTGGTCTGCTGATTTTTGCAGAAATCCTGAAAAAAATTAAGCATAATTTTAGTTTTTCACATACGGAGCACAATGAATAGAGGTGAAGGAATTTGCCCATTGTTTTCGATACGGATTGAGCTGGGCTTTGGGAGTGGTTCCACTGTCTTTGTGTATACATGTGCGTAAAGCCAAGTGTGCAGGCAAGTCACAGCCAAAATTACCTCCTATGTTCACAACTGTGAAAGGAAAATACTCACACAGTCCTTTTAATATTATGCTTTAAGGGTTTAAACAGTTGCAAAAAATATGGAATAGCAAACCAAGAGAATAACATAGGAATAACAAACATTCACATGTAAAATCGGCAGGACTTTTTTCTTCAAAAGAAACCCCATCTTCCTTGCTACTCTAGCCCATTCTACTTTTGTTTGCTTCAGATGCAAAATGACCTAATTATTGACATAGCTGAAAAAGAAAGGCATTCAGAGGCATTTCTCATAACTACTCTATGCACTAAATGCTTGATACTTAACAGCATCAAGCAAACTTATCTAACAGGCTACTTACAATAGAATACGGATGTGAGATATGTCCTGCCCTTGGGCAAGATAAGAAGAGGTTAATTAACTGCTCTGGGAACAGGAAAGAGGACCAGCCTTTTCCTGTAAACACTGTCCAGTGCTCACATTCTAAAGGGAAGAAGGCATTATTACATTGGCTAATTAGGAACAGGAAGCAAAAGAAGGAAGCCAGTTAAATTTGTGTGTGCACAGGAATGGGCAGCAAAACCTCTGTAACTAATGATGGAAGAAATAAACGTTGCTCTCTTTAGCTGCAAAGTTTTTTTGTCAGGAGACATAATTTGGCCATAGAGAGTAATGACCTGGAAAAAAAGAGCATATAATCAGGTCTTAGAAAAGAAAATGTCGGTGTGTTCATCTGCCCCTGGAGTAAAGACCTGAGGCTGGCTGAGTAGTTTTTTGGTTGGTTTTTTTTTCTTTTCTTTTTTGGTAATGTTCTTGTTTCTTTCTTTTCAAACTATATTTGTATGCCAAGAGCACAACCACCTTTCTTGTCTGCCTGTAACTCCAAAGGTTGGCGTACACAGTGTGTTCTTCACTGAATATGGAAACATTGTGCATGCTGGCATGTGATTTAATGCAGAAATATTTGAGGGGTTTATGAACTTGCTGGGCAGCTGAAGACAAGGATTTTGGATGTATGCATACTGATGTGTGCAGAAATCCTTGTACTACCCCTTTTTATTTTCCTTCATTGAATGAAAGCCTTAAGATACATGTTTCAGTCTTAGTACTTTGAATAATAAGAAATAGTGAGATTAAATTTCTTTCCCTAATCACTCCCAGGTCATGTTACAGTCTAGTGACATTGTCAGTAGATCAGTGAATTGGCCAGTCTACCAAGTCTTCATCTTAAATCCTCCAGTGGCTAACTCTTAACACTTGAGGATGGCGTCCTGTCTAGCTGTACACATCCTGGTGGGACTGGTGACTGTAGGACTTGTTGGAACAGTCCCATTGTTTCCAGCAAAGGTGCGGAGACTGTATCTCAAGAGGCCATGCTATGTCTTGCAGAAATGTTTTGATGTCAGGAATCCTTCACAGCTTTTTACTCATTTACTTTCTTTTTTTTGTATCATTCAATATAATACATAGCAGCTTGGCTGACATTAGGAAGGCAAATTTGTTCCAGCTAAGTACAGTGTTCAGCATAGTACGTCACAGCTGTGTGAAGCTATGGATGATGCAAAAGGCAGTCACCGCTGATTGTAATAAAACAAGTTGCTGCATGTTAATATTATATTGGAATAGTTGTTTGAGCCCTGTGGTGAGAGTAGTGGTTTTAAGGGAGCAAGTAGTTCTTGTTGAGTTACTAGGGTAGTTTTGGTGCTGATGACTTCATTACCTACCTTTCTAATCTGTATAGAAATTTCTCCTTCCACAAAGGTGATTGAGTGTTTCCTGTTACAAATCACCTAGCTAGCCACAGCTTGGTGCTTCAGATGCAACTGGAGAGGAGAGATATGGAAGCTGATCCCTTATCAAAAGATTAATGGTTCATTCCAGTGAACAGTAGTCAGAACTTACCTCTCCCACAGAACTGATCTATTTTGATGGTTCACCCTGATGGGCTGATAAAAACTGTGGTCTGTCAATGACACATAGAAATCTTTGATCTTGTACAAGTTATATTCTGCACACTGTGCATAACCCTTGAAAATACTCTCCTTTTGCCTGCAACAGACAATGTGAAAGTAAAGAAATTGAGTGAATCAGTAACAGATGGTTTAGAACTAATCTGTCACCATCTAAAATGGTAGCAAAGAAGACTTTCTTGCCTCTCCTGACAGCTGAGGACAAAAGGCTGGTTGCATAGAAGTCAACAGATTACCAGCTCCCTTGCAAAGCCTTTCTTTTAGGGAAGAATCTCAGACTTTTTTCCCAGCATTTTTTCCCTCTTGCTAGTTATTTTTATTATGTGTAAAGCTGGAAAAACATTTTAAGTGTGTAGGATGTGGAACAGAAATTAAGACTTGCACATGTTTACAAATGGCAAAATCAGATTTGATGATGACAAAAGTACGGTTCTGTTCGTTAACGGTCCTACTTCCATTCTGTTAACTGGCCCATTTTCTCAAGTCGTCAGAGCTGAGATGAGATTTTTGACAAAATTTTCTTTTCCAAACTTGTTTAAAAGATTTCTTTGTCTTAAGGTTGCACTTAGCAGAAGTGATACAAAAAGGAGATAGCTCACTGAGAGGTAGCAGCTTCAGATCCATAGCTTGTCCACAAAACAAAACCTGGCTGACATAATGTGCAAAGAATCCAGCTGCTGAATGAATGATTCAATGGATTGGGCAGTTTAGCATTAGTGGCTGCCTTTTATGAAAGTATTATGTGGCAATCACAGTACAGAGCTAGCAGATGGCAACTTTGGAGTAGGACTGCTCAGAAAATAAACAAGTTTTGTTAAAATGAGGAGGTTTTGACACTACCTTGTACATTGGAATGAAAATAATACTTTCAAAATTTGAGCATTAAGGATCTGAGGGACTGTGTGAAAATTTGTTTGTAGTTCATGCTAGGGAATAATTAAATGGAGTAACATGGTGGGGAGCATCTCTTAATTGCTTTCAGAAGTTGTACACTTTGTATAAACTAACCAATATTTTTTTTCACGCACACAGAGAAAATGATTTAATGAGAAAGCAAATGAGAGTCTGGGTCTCCTAGGTTCTAAGGGATTGTTCTAGACAACAAATTTACCAGCTGAGGTGAACAAGTGCCTTTTATTTTTTTAATAGAGCTCTCATCAGGGATCTGAAATCTTTCTAACAGAAGTTTACTTACAGCTAGTACTGCACTTTGAAACTTTGGATTAGTTTGCCTGTAGAGATGGATTCAAAACTGCAAACAACACTGTGAACAGGTATTGCACTGCATTACATTGTTAGCTGTAAAATAAAGACATTAACTACAAATATATGATATGTAGTTGTGAGGTGTTGATCTTCCAATTTTCTGTCCTGTTCTTTGCAAATACTTTGATTTTATTTATGAGTCTCTAATTAAAGATTTCCCTCTCCCTCAAAAAAAACATCAGACTGAACTAACCTTGGCAGTCCCAGAAGCTGGATCTGCAAGGACCACCAAGCGCTCTGTAGATTTACTTTCTGGCACACAGCTAGATAATGTCATGTCATCCTCTGTTTTATATCTCTTTTTGGACACAAAAATTATCTCCATCTCAGCAGCAAAGCTCTCCAGAGCGTTCCTGTTGGTTTCCACAGTGCCAGGTTTTCACCATTGTATGTTTTTGGTGTCTTGCCAGATGCTAAATGAATGAGTGAGCCTCTGGTAGTGACTTCAGACCTCTACCATTAATTCCATTAACTTTATTTTTTAGCTAAAGACTCTGTTGTGTTAGTTAATAGGTTGTAGTAGACTAGTGCACCACTGTTAGTGTCTTCTGGACTTTTACAGGCTTGATGGCACTTCCAAATGCAGGCTCATTTCTGTCATGTTTATGACCCCCAAACATAAGCAATTTACTGTCTATCTGAATTGCAAACACTTCTGACTACTGTGACCCATTGTTTATGAAAAGCTACTTTCTGTTATCCATGAGAAATTAGTAGTTATACAGCAAAAATTTACTGGTACTGAATGTCTGAATTCTGAGGTGGCTGCTCATGTTTGTATCTTTAGGTTGTGATCCTGCCAGTTTTCTGGTTCAGGGTCTTAAAATGGGTGAATTTTCCAATAATAGCCTAAGACTGACTGTTTATCAGTGGGAAACAGTCATTAGTGTATTTATGAAAAAGCAGTTCAGTAGGGGGCAAGCACAGAATGAGCTAGCTTAGAATCTCCTTTGTTGTGTATGTCTGTTTTGTAATATTTGTTTAATACTAACTCTGATCAGTGTTTCAAAACCATGATTTACAAATTACTCCATAACTTCATATGGTTGGCTGGCCCTGCCTATTTATTGTATTTTTTTCTGTTTCCAATCCCAAAATGACCACACACTGCACGTTGATTAGAACCATACAGCACTTTTAATAGAATGTCCTGTTGCCTTGGCAAGAAGAAGCACTGCTATATGTTTGCATGGTTCTAATAGTAAACATTGTTCTTAGCTACACTATTCAGGATTGAGGCTGGCAAAGGAAAATGAGATACAGGCCTGAAGTCTGTTATGGGTTTTCACTATCAATTTATCCATCTATTGTGGCTTTTCAAGGAGGAAATCTCCAAGGATCTGTTTGGCATCGCAAATTGGTATAGAATCTGATTTTGCAGTTTTCAGTTCCTATTTTAATGGTCATTGTCCATCACAAAATAATTTAAAATGTTATTAAAATAGTATATTAAAATGCAAATTTTTGGAGTGTAATTAGATATTTAGAAATTGTACTTCTGTATAAGTAAAGGCTACTGAATATGATTTGTTTCCTTGGATTATTTCAGATACATTTTATTTTTCATTATTTAACATCCCAAGTAATATTTTCTACTTTCCCAGACTTTCAAAGCTTTTCTGTGATAATTGTACAGTACTTAAAAACTAGCCTACCAGATGATTCTGATTTTGTCCTTTGGAAACTTTACAGAGGGATAGAGCTTTGAATGGTATTCATAGAAAATTGTACACCCTGAAAAATCCTGCTTTGAGAGCACAATGACATTGAATCTTTCTTGAATGTACAGTTTGTATGAAAACACAACTTCTGACTTATAAAAGGTTTTATTTATGAAATGCATTTCTCTGAGTTAATGTGTATGGTATATCAGCAACCATTCAAGGTTAGAGTAAAGCTTTTTTACGTAAGAATACCAAAAAGCAGAAGATAACAAAACTAATATGTGCCGCAAATCAGTAGCATTTCAATGCATTCTTACCACTGACGGGAAGAAAATAACTCTAAGGACAAATCAAGGACTCTTTATTTTGTGAGTATTTTTGCAGTGTTGCAAAATACAACCTATCCAAACAGTGACTGAAAAGGCAGCTAAAGTCTGACAAGTAATTTTAGAGCAGAAAGAAAGGTATGTGATGGGCTACCTGGCATAAGAACCTTGTACAGAGGTGTAGAGCTAATTTGCTGACCACATCTGGATCAATAATGGAAAGGGAGCCATGAAGAGTTAGTTTTGAGGTCAATCCATCTAGCCCAGTAGCCTGTCTGGCAGTGACCAAAAGTAGGTGCCTAGGGGAGACTATAAGAACAAGGTAAATATGTTCCCCACACCTATTCTTCTACCATCCAGTCATTTGCAACTCAAGGGCTTGTGGAGACAGCTGTAGTTTCTATCTATTTTATAGCGCTAGCAGGTAACTCTTCTGTGAACTTTTCTAACCTCTCCTGGAAACTCTAAACTTTTACACTCTAACAGCATCTTGTGGCCAGCAGTATTGTAGCTGAACTACTGGTTGTATGAATAACAACTCTGTTTTGGACTGCCTTCCTCATAGTTTAATTTCACATCCCCAGTTCTTTTCTTGGAAGAGATAACGGACAATCAATCCATATACACCCTCTCCATGACACTTCTGATCTTACAGAACTCTGTCGTATGGCCCTCGGTCATTTCTTCAGGCTGTGCAATTTCTCTATTTTTAAGTAGAAATTCAACAGCCTTAAGAGAGGGTTTGGGAGAATGATTGTAGCTTCAGGCTTCATCAACTCTTTCATAGATTCTCCTGCAAACCTTAGGTTGTATCACCAGCCTATTGGAAACTGCGTTTGTTTCCTAATAGGTCCTGATATGTCCCCCAATATGCAGAAATAAAGTTACACTTCTCTATATTGCTGCATGCTCACTTCAAAAGACACTAGTTTACGTACAAACAATTAACACATATCGGTAGTTTTATTGTACAAAATCTTTGGTTACCTTTGTCTTTAATTTTATGGCTATATTACAATGTTCTGATGCATCTTTTTTTCTACAGAAATTACTTTTATGCCAATACTGAATTCCTTGCTTTGAAATGGTTCATTTTTATAAGTTGAGGTTTTATGATTTTATGAGACGACTTCATAAATGTTCATGTGATTTTCAAGGTACAGGAGAGGTAGGAAGGGAGGACAAGGAAAATGTAAACATCTTGGGGAACCTGAAGTCTCAATAATGAATTTCACAGATTTGTTTTGGCACTCCACTTGCTAGGGCAGAACATGAGACATGACAAACGCTGTCTGAGACTCATTCTCGCTTCCCAGTTCTTTCCTATGGATGTTTTTACACCAGGGGGTGATCCATCTGAGAGAATGTGATTGTCTCTATATGATGACTGACTATATAGCTACTAAAATTTTCTGGAACTTGCATCATTTTGTGTATGCTGTGACTATATAGTTCATGGTAAAAAAACACAAATAAAGTAATTTAGATCATCTGAATTTCTGTAATTATCATGGCTAGGGATAGTGGAGAAATGTATTGTGAATGAGGCATTAGGAGTAGGATTCTTCCATGGCAGAACATGCTTTGCCTGATTTTTCATTTCACCAGATATTATGAACATGTACATGTGTCATTTTATAGGAGTGTGTTTTGTCACTAAGTAATGGGATTTGGTTTACCTAATCGGGAAAAAGTCACTTTCAGCTCACCTTAAGAAAGTTTTAATGAAACACCTGTGACCTGCAAATAATGCTAAAACTTTACTAAACAGAATGCCTTCCTTCTTTCAGTGTGGTGTCCTTTGGGCAAAAGGAGACTTATGTTTAAGTACAAGGATGCTGCTTGGAACAAGGTCCCACTGAATCTCATGCTATTCAGTGAACTGGGTCCAATTAAATACAACAGAAAAAGTACAGCCTCATAGTAACCTTTCTGTGCAGAACTTCATGTGCAATGCCCTAATGGTATAAACCTCATTCCTTCCCTTTGTACTGATTGGTGTCATATTGTAATAGTAAATATGTTTCCTCCAGATACTGTACAACCGTGCTATGCTTAACCAGTGGCTATGGCTCGTGTGCTCGGAGTAAAATAGCTCAGCATATTTCCTGCCCTTCTCAGCTGAATCTTGGTCTTTCTACCAGTTGAGTGGCTCCTCTAGCACTTTGTACTTTCATATGAAAAAGAAAATTGGCACTACTGCCCCCTCTGCCACTGGCAGTGCTTTTAATGGAAGAGGAATCGCTTTTTCTTTTCATGCCCTGCAGCAGGTTGCAAATACAACAGACTCATGACAAAAAGTGTTGATCCAGTCAAAACTCACTCCGCCAGACGAATTCTGCTCTGAAGCTGTAGTTGGTACTGGCAGGTGTTATGCTGGATCATGTACAGTCCATCCTCTTGCAGCCAGCTCAAAATCAATGGAATCTTAGTTTTCTCCAGTTGGTTGCAGAAAGAGACATAACATAGGGCACACAGCTATCTCAAAGTGTATCCGTTGGCAAGGAAGGCTTAATTCAGAATACTGGTTTTTGTACCCTGTCCATTGTGCCTGGAGACTCCCTTTTACACATTATAACAGAAACATAAACACATAATCTGGGACTCTGTATTTACTTGGAGTTCCAGCTACCTTAAGGTTAGTCTTGTGACCCCTCTATCCTTTTTTGGATCTTGTCATTTGCCAACCCTACTCTATTAATTTCAAAATGTCAGTCCAGCAATATGAATTGCTTTGATTTTTTTAAGTCACACAAACATATGCCACAATTTTTTTTGGAAATGAGCACTGGCTCGTTCTCAGTGAAAACTGTGCAAACAAACTAAGTGTAGGGCAGTTAATAAAGTTCAAAACTTCACTCCCTGGAAAAATATAAAGAAAAAAGAAAGGCAATAATCTAGTAAGATGGCACATAGCACTTCGCATCAAATGCTATTTGCACAGTGTGAATTGGCCTTTTGCTCCAACACCTCCACGATCCCGGAGAAAGTAGTCAAGCAAAATCTTACATGTGGGTCTAATTTGAATAGTATGTTTTAAACTACAGGTCCAAAAAGAGACCATAACTATTATAGTATATGTTCAAATCTATCGTGGTATGATATTGTATAACACAGGCAGTCAAAGGGACACACAGTCATGAGGAAAAAAAGCAAAATATAACCCTGTCTGAACAGGCAATATTTGTATTGACATTAAATGAGAAGTGTTTGACTTATTAGCACTGTGTCCACTGCTGCACGGGAAGACATGAAGAAAGCCCAAAGAAGAATCCACACCAAAAACACAAAGAGGTGACAAAAGAGGAGCAGAAATAAGAATGTTTCTTAACTGAGCCTGGGAAAAAGAACCATGATCTATGGCCATGCTTTCAGCTCTCTGATGATGAGAACACCTCCCTGCAGCAGTCCATGCCAATATTGGGTGACCATGTCACAGTGAATAATAAATCTGGCTGACATTATAGGCAGTTGTTTTAGTTTACAGCTTTAATAGAATTGCAACAAAAAAGTAATTCTGTTGTAAGTGCTTATTTATTTATTTATCATCTATCTATTTATTTATTTATTACAATTGAGGGCTTCAATTGCTGACAACCAATTCATTGTCTGAGTTTGATTTATGGACTGTGAAAGTAAAAAGGAAAGGTTCAGCTTTGATCTTAGGCAGCTGAAAGTTTAACAAATGTCCCTTTGTCAGAAGTGATTAGTTTCTGTTCTCTGAAATCTATGTATGTTGCAGATGCAGACCCTGAGTGTTCGGGATGCTTCAATTTTCCACTGAAAATTGGTGCTGCTCCTGGGAAGTGTTGTGTGTTTCTCTCTTCCCAGCTGAATTCTGCAGTTTAATTTCATCCTCGTGTAGTAATCCCTGTTACTGTTGTCATTGCTCTATTTGTTCTTGGTGCTGTGGCAAAATGATAAGAGAGATCATTAGGGATTGACTGCTACAACAGACAAGCAGCTGTCCTCAAATGTCTGGGAAAAACCTGTGCCAGGTTCTAGAAAGTACAAATATGGAAACATCCCTAAATGCTATGGGTTGTTTTATGTGAGAGGTCGGAGTGGGTGATTGCAGTGGTCTTAGCTGTAACTTGTTCTGTTCAAAGACAAATGTCAAAACAAACCTAGGAAACCTAGAAGAACATTGCTCTGACTTACTGTGCACACTGACTTACTGTGCAAAAAATCTACTCTTTTCAATTTGAGGATCTTTCATTAAAAATCAGAATTTAATTCAAATTTCAGATTAGCTGGGCCACACAGTGGTGACCTGAATGATTTCTTATCTATCATCAAAGTTCAGTATGGCTTGTCAGGAACAATGTGTTGAACCAGCATGCAAGGAGTTATTGAATTAATCTTGCTACTTACTGTTGAGCAGTTAACGTTATTGAGCACAATGAGCCTATTCAAGTGAATCCAGACCTCACATTTTGATTGAATAGCTCTTGATTCATTTACATGACTGTCAATCTGGACATAATGTGCAAGAAATTAAATGCTCTTAATAACACACTTTTTCTGCAAAGCGAATCCAGAACAATGTAGTTTTGATATAATTATCTATAAAATTCTGGTTTAAACAGTTAGATATGTTCTCTATATTTAAAAACTAGGGCAAAGTTTTACAGCTGACTTATAAATCAGTGAAGAAACCAGAGAGTGCTATCACAGCTGCAGTCTTCACTGCAACATGAATGATATTATAACCACTGTACATTAAAATGTTTGTTAAGGGTGAAAACCCAGGGCCACTTTAAGAGTGAATTTAAGTTTGATATTCAAGAAAGCAACAAAAAGTGCTGCTCCAAGACAATTTAAGAAGTTTTCCCTTGTATTGTACGTGGCGCCGGTTTGGTCCCATCATTTACTTAAAAATGGGGCAAAATATGCCTTATTTTAATACTGATTCCTGTTTAGGAAGTCTCTAAAAGTCACAGCTAACTTTATGGCAGGGAGGTGGTTCCCTTGGACTCAGTGGCACATGCACTGTTTTTTACATATGCCTATATGTCTTCCTGTACAGAGCTGCATGCCTCTGCATCCAGTGGGGAAACATGAATGCCAACTAGATGTAAAGGAAATCCTTCAGGGGCCAGAGCGGTAGACTGAATTCAGTAAGACTGCATGTGAGTGAAGTTATTATGTGGCAGGATGTTCACAGAGCAAGGATGGTCTAATGATATAAGAGGTATAAAGAGGAACCCAATTCTATAGCCCAGAGGGCCTGATCCCTGGGGCATAATCAGAAGATGCTGAAAGCCCACAGTCAGCCTTCAGTTCATTGTGAAGCACAGCAGGCACCGTCGCATTATCCAGAAACACAGAGGCAGGATGGAAATGCATGGCTGTCAGCATTTTCTGTGATAGATTACTGGCTGAAGCTCTCTGGGAACTGGCAAACACAGGTCCTGGTGTCTCCTCCAAATCCAGGAACTGAAGCATGTTTTTTTGCAGAATCACTGATCCCCAGCACAGCCTGGGTGGAAGAGACCACCCCCCTTGCTGCCTCTCTATAGGCCAGGCCTTTATAAACAATTAACTTCGTTGATGCATATTTCTAGCCATTGGCCAGATAAAGAGCCTAAAATCTAGTGCTCGCTCAGGGGTAGATAACTATTTTTCATGTGTTCTGATGCCACTGCCACAAAACTATAAAGAGTCTGAAATCCTTGATAGTATATAAATGCAAATGTTGCTTTTTCTTTAAATACTATTGGTTAACAGTTCTTACATTTTGGTGTTTCAGAGGGAAACTTCAGACCTGAGAGCATGTTGTAAGGTATGAATTTGCCCTGTCCTGCATATGTTTAATTCTTCCTCTTTGTGGCATAATCTATAGTATGAGGTGCTATATTTTATATGTAAAGGAAAAATGACAGTTCACACTGGGTAGGTTTGTTGAAGTGGACTTTTCTCTACTTCACTTGTGCCTTTGATTCCAGTATAAAAAGAGGGACTTGGACACGTCAACCTCTGATTCCAGAACTAAACTTCCATTAACTTGAAATGTTTGAAATCCTAGTGAGAAACAGGCTTTGAGGCATCATTAGGGATATACTTAGCGTAATGATGGAAGCAGAAAATTACACAAACTCCGTTTGGTTTCCCTTACATAACAGTAAGCAGTGTCTTGTTCTGTGAACGTGAGCATACTACACACTGCCTTTATGACAAGGTTTTTTAATGTGCATACCAGTACCTTTGTCTTTAAAGTGCTCAAGATCCTTGAAGGCAGCATGTAGTGGATAAGTTAGCCAAGTGACCTTTGCAAATAAACTGTATTCAGTCTTGGATAAAATTGAGTAGCTGTTGGCTGAACATTTGAATCTGAGGGCTCGATTCTACCAATCCTCTCTATGTTGTCCAGCCCTCTAATCTTCCTATATGTTTCAGTCTTTCAGTGAGGTCTGCACGGACTGACTCACGTGCCTGTGAATAGCCCTTTGAAGGATCACAGTTCTGTGACTTTCATGCAGAGGTTTCTTTTAGAGAATATTGTTATCATTTGAAATACTGGACTGTTCATAATTTGTTACTTGTGATGCACACCAAAATGACATTGTGTTCCCCCAAATTCAGTAAACAGCAGATTCCCTTGCTCTAATAAAAATAATAATGCATGCTATGTTGAATTTCATGGGCATAATTCAGCATCCAGCTGCATAATGTGGCTATTTAATTAATATAATATATTCTTTTCTACATGCTGCTGCATGATTAACAGTCCCCGCTGAGAAATGTACCATAGGTACAATTGAAATGGATGAGCCTAATGAATGAGGATATTTGCATTTCATTAATATGTTGTATAATTTCAGTCATAAAATTTTATGGAATTAATTTAGTATTATTTTCTGCAGACAATCATAACAATAACTTTTGAACTCATTATGAGAAAAGTTGATTCAAAACACAAGCAAAAAGCACTCAAGTTCTTCAACTCACAAAAGCTTTGGATTTCATGTGGAACTCAGCTTTTTACATCTAAATTCTTTCAGAGGATTTTGCTGATCAAGTACAGCCTTAACCTGCTGTAGCTGAAGCAAAAGGCAAAATTCCTGTCAACTTTATTCTCTAATCTCTAATGGCTTGCTAGAAGGAGGTAAGGGGAATTTAATTCTCAAAGCAACCATTAGGTTGATGGAAAAGCTCCCTGGAAGATTAATTATTTCTTGTGCAGAAAATGATCCAGAAGTGTTGGATGTAAATGCAGAGTTAGTATAATTTTCAGTTTTCTTGTTTGCAATTATGGATGTGGTATGCTGAGCTACAGGATATAAATTCTTGTTTCAGAAACAGCCCTTAGAGACAAGATCAGAAATGAGGAAGAGGTTCTGGAGTAAATCAGCTATGCGTCCAGAATAGTCTTCAAATGGCTAGGCTCTGCAGACAGGTGCACACAAAGGCATTATAGCAGCAAAATGACTCCCCAGATTTTGATGTCTTTCTCCAGTGTGAGAGCACATAAAGTTTCATTTTGTCTTTTGGTAAAATAAATACACTTACCTTGACACGAGTTTCCTCCTGAGGAAAGCCATCCTTGGCTAGCAGCTGCCCCGAAGCGTCATCCACAGACAAAGCCATAGTGAGACAATGATGGCGCTTACCTCTCCATGTAGCCTTCTCCAGGTTTGTGTCAGCTGCTCAGCTGGGTGCCTGCTCCTCTGCTTTCGGGACAGTGGATGAAGCGAGCAGTGCTGCAGCTTTGCTTAAAGGCTTTGAGCAAGTAGACATGTGGGTCTCCCATTCAACAAACCTCTTGCCCAGGGCCAGCTGTATGACTGAGTGGATGGCTGGGTGAGAACAAAAAAGCGGTGTCAACAGAGCTATACAGCTCTAGTGGGAAGAAGAGGACTGCTTGCTGACTTCACCTGTCAGCATATTTTCTAGTGGGAACAAGGGAAAAGGCAGGGGTTAGTCATCGTCATCCCAACATGTCACGCTGCTTCATAAGGTAATCTCTCTGCCCCACCAGCAAAGATTCCTTCATGGTGCAGCTCTGTGGGTGCTATGGTGCACTTAGAATCTGTCTGCACTGCAGAGGCAAAATGAATAAAACTGGTCTATTCTCTAGTGGGGGTGTATGTGTTACACCTAACTTCTGTCCTCTCCTCAAGCCAAAACGACTAATTGAACTCTACCAAAGCCTACAAGTGGTTGTCCTGTGAGAAACAGCCTATACATAACTCCCCAGCCACTACCTCTAGCACCTGGAGCTTAGTACCATGTTCTGTTCTAACTCCATTTAGACTAATCTGAGTGGAGTTAATATGAACACACATAACTCAAACATTCTGCAATGATGATTTATTATTAGACAGTGGTAGAAGAGCTCCCATGCAATGTGAAATGTCTTTACATGAATAAGTGAAGGCAGATTTTTGCTGTGTTTAAGGCCAAAAGAGACATTATCATAATTTTTTTCTGAGTTCCACACACTAATTCTTACATCAAATTTCACATCCTGTGAAAGGACTAGAGCATAGATATATTTCAGACAGCAATCTTCATGTAAAATTTCATCTGAAAAAGAAGCCAGAGAAGCTTTTAGGCTGATGGCTTCTAAGGACAACAGGAAGTGTTAGGATAGTTTTAGCAGGTGTAGACAGTTGAAAGCAATGGCAGAACAGTCCATTTCATAGATGTGCTAAAAGCTTGTAAAATTTTCTGTCTGCATACAGCTGTCAGGAAGATATAACAGCACTGACATGAGCTCCCACTTTAACATGAATTTTGATTGACAGGGATGTTTGTTGTAGTTAACACTCATATCTGTGTATAACAAGGCTTTTGACTGACTCTATTATGCTGGCAGCATTACGCTGTATCTCAGAGGAGTGCTTAAAAGACTACAAAGATCTGAGGATCATTCAGGGGATACAAAATCTTGCGTTTCAAGAGTCTCCACTTAAAAAGTAGAAAGTGGAAAGTTGATCTGCCAGTCCTAGGTTTGATCCATGGCTTGAAAGAACAGTGCAGAGGCAGCGCCTGAAAGTGCTAAATGTAAAGCAAGTTGTCAGAGTAATCTCTGAGAACTTATTGTGACTGTGGCTATGGTAGAGTTGCATCACAGAAGACTAATGTATCGCATTAGGGAAGAGTAGATGTTTTCTCTCTGAGCAGCTTTAGCCACTTAGCTTTTTTAAAAAACTAATCTAATCTCACCTTTCCTAAATGTCAAAAATTGAGAAGCAAATACAGAGCAGGTGTTCCCCTTCCTGAACGATAAGGTGCCCAGTACCATGAAACAATATCACTTGCTCCAGGATATGTCTACTGAGGAGGATCTGCCCAAGCCTCAGCAGTTTTGCGTCCTAACAGAATTCCTTTCCTCAAATACCAGAAGAGAGCTGAGTCATTTCTTCCACAATGTCCTGATCTTTCTGGATAACACTTGCTCTGGCTTCCTCTCCCATGAGAAACCAGTGGTGATTGTCTCCTGTATTGCTGGCCTTTACATTCAACCCATTGTCTTTTCAGAATGTGTTCATTTCCTTCGTGTAATCTGAATGAAGAATTTGCTGATACTGTTTGCCACTGTTTTTTAGGGGGTTTTCTCCTTTTTGGTTAATGAACAGCTCTGTAAAAAACAACCAGCTAAATTAAGGAGAGCTTTAATTTCTTGGATTTAAAGTTTTTCTTTCCTATTACTGTTATTTGATTTCGCTTTATAACTATTGACTTCTTAACTAAACTAAGCTATTTGCATTGTAGTTTACTAAGTTGGAATGACAGAGGAAGAAGGGATATGCACAGCTTGAGGAAAACACCCGCCACCCACCCCCTCAGCCCCAGCCCCAGCTACTAAAGTTATAGTTCACCTTTGAATATTGTAATTATTAAAATTCAAGTTCTGTATTTCTAGTTTTTGTAAATGATGGTGGAAAGAGGCTGTTGTAGTAACCCGTTGCCTTCATTTAAGGTGCACAAAATGTGCAGGAAATGTAACTGAACTATTTAGATCATTCTTCCCAGTGAATTTAACTAGAAATAACAGAGACTAATGGCTATAGTACTCATCCTAAACAGTGGAAACATGGATTCCTTACTGGTTTTACCACAGAAGAATGGTGAGGTCTTGCAAAAATCACCTCCCTGTCTCAGTTTCATCCTCTGGAAGACAGAGATTTTGCTACCTTTTTCTCTGGAAACAGCAAATTGGTATGGTTACAGAAGTTATTTTATTGGCACTGACAGACAGAGACAGTGTTCCTAGTCTGTTAGTGCTAAATCTGAGACACACCAGAAAAAAGAGATGTTGGAACCAGACACCTTTCTTATATTACCTTGGCATTCTTTGCAGGAGAAATACAAATGCTGCAAAAACTCTACAACCTGGAAAAAAACAAGTTTCAATTCGGTCTTCAATTTTAATAACTGCAGTGAAAAATATTTCTAAAATAGAACAAACCCACATTTTTTGTTCCCACTGTGCAAATAAAAATGATAGGGGTTTTTTTCTGTTTGAAGCTGAACATTACTTCTAACAAGGGCAGGAAATACAAGCAGCTCTCAGAGCTGAATCAGTTCCCTGAGGTTTTGAGACCACCCTTCTGCTCCTTTAGTGTCCCCAGAACATGGGATATTCTAAAAGGTTTGTCTCTTAGATTTGGGGAGAAACCGTCTGAGCAATTTATATGCCTTTAAAAAATTTGCTGTTTCATTATGTCCAATATTAATTGACTTTAAGATCTATAGTTTCTGAAGACAGCACCATCACTGGAAGCTCTTAAACTTTTGCCAGCTTTCAGTGATTCAGCCCAGCTGTGTTGACATGCAGTGGAGCATGATGCTCCCTCCCAGGGGCTGCAGGGACCAGCTGACTTTGAAAGACGTCTTTGCAGGTGGGATGGAGCTGGACAGTGGATTTGTCCCTCCTGCCTTTTCAAGCAAAAGGTGTGTGAGAAAGTGGGATTTTTCACGCATGGAGAAAGGGATTTGAGACATGACACACAAGAGCTGAGGTCAGGACTGGGGAAGCAAGGAGGATTATGAGTGAGAGGAGGTAGTAGATGCTTAGAGCCAGGTAGCTATGGGAATATTTAATCAAATGAAGCAGGGGAGACTGTGTCTCAGAAGGCACCAGTAGCCATGGCAGTGCTGCTGAGGATGAATTTGAGTAGTGGTAGGGGTGAGGTGAGAAAAACCAAAAATGTCCATATGAAGACTTTAAGCAAAGAGTCTGGTGGGGAATGGTGCCTGGATAATGGAGGTAAGCACGCTAAGAGCAAAATGAGATGGGAGGAGGCCAAAGCAGAGACAAGGATGAGCTGCATAAGAGCAGAGGGATGTTGAGGAGTGAAGGCTGAGACTGAGTAGATAAGGACTGGAACAGATTGGAAGTGCTGGGAGAAAGACAGCACAGAGAGACAATAACAAATGCTAAATGCCTGGAATCAAGTCTTCAGCTATGTTAAATCATGCCTCATAAGCCAACTTTTTTCCCCCTACAATGCACCTTTACCTTTCTCAGGTCCAAAGCCCACAGTAACCAGTTACAATAGGCACATGGGAGAAGAGGGAGTTATGTTCTAGCTACTGCTCCAAAATTACTATCTCATGTAATAAAATCACTCACATCTTAAAGTACTTCTGTAGTCAATGGCACTGATTTTTGCGGAATCTGTGTCTCAAAAGGAAGATTTCTGCTGGCTGTAGTGGACATTGTGATAAGGACAGGGAAGTCAATGTCAGTGTCGCTGCTCAGAGGCAGTGTATTCAAAAAGTTCTCATGTCCACATAAATTTTTATCTCTGAAGCTAGATTAGGCTGAAATAATTTCATAATTCAGTTTGGTATTTTCACCTGATAAGCATATATTATCTGCAAATGTCATCTACCCATTAACTTTAGAAGGACACAGCATATTTCTGCTTTCTAGTTAATGATGGCATTTGAACAACGTATTATAGGATAATTATTTAGTTTGTGATCTAAATTATTTATGTAGAGTAGATAAGTAGCAAAACACATGGTTGTGTTTCCTGAGGAACTCTTGTGCCTGTTTTAATTGCTTCTTCTCTTTTTTATTTACATCTCTTTTCTGGATTTTCATGGCAGTTATATTAATCTTGTTCCTTTCCGTCTAATTTTCTCTTAGTACAATAGAAACGCTTTTCTTTGAAGTTGTTGTTTAATGAGCTAAAGCCTACTGTTTGTCACATGTCCGACAATCACACAGTTTGTTATGTGTGCCTGTGTTTTGCAGATGTTGCTGTTCATATGTTGGTAATTTAATTTTTACAGATGGCAACACCACATCCATTGAGTGTCAATACTGATTTTTTGCTTTCTTGGATTTAAGCTATCTCCCAGTTTTGTGGGTTTAGATCTGATCCTTTTCCTATGTTTCATATGATCTTGTCTCTACTTAAAATTTTACTAGATCACTGGAGATTTACAAGTTATATTCAGAAGACTAGTTTCTTGCACTGAGTGTTTTCATCTGATAAATTAATATGATTTTGTATCTTATTGATGAATCACAATCCCCACTAGCAAAAGAAACGTGCTAAGACCGTTAAAACTCTTCTGATAATCAGTATTGTTGCCAATTTCTTTTAAACAATAGCATTCATTTGGTAGATTTTATCAGCCGTTCTACACATGTACTAATTGTTATTTCCATTGTAGCAATCAGTCAAGCCTATTACCAAATATCTTCTTACCTTATTGTGTAAATGATTGTGTGACACTACAAAAGGACAAAAATACAAGGAAAGGTGAGAACTGTAAGGAAGATAAGAATAAAGAAGCAAATCTGATGCAGTGAGAGACAGAAAGCCAAGGAAATAATTCAGAAAGAAAGGTACTGGTTTATTGTAAATGGCATTTTGATTAGACTGAGAAAGAGAGCTGTGAAAACCAAAGCCCAAGAGATAGGGCTCTTCAGTTTGATGTTTCAAGGTGTGGGTAAGAGTTTCAAGGAATTATCTTCTTTCAGGAGTATGCAAATAATTTTTCTCATACACTTGATACTGCCATGGAAGTGGAACATTCAGATAGCCAGAATGATATCTCTTTTTTTCCAGTAATGCTTAAAGCTGCTCTTGAATAGCTTGATATTCTAACCTGAGCATAACTGTCTCAAGTGCTGCTGTCTTTGGCTCTTCTGCCTTTTATGTTGAGTTAGTGGGTGCACTGAGAAATGCCATGAAGAATTTCCCCTGCTGTTGACTGAAATTCTACAAAAGTGGTATCAACACACTCTTCCTGCACAATTGAGTAGACAGCTCTCCAAACATCAAGTCATGTTATCTGTCTTTGATGTGAAGTCATTACAATACAAATGAGTTCGCAAATTCTTTTTGTGTTTTACATCCTGCCTGACATTTTGAAAAAGCGGTATAGAGGGAACTGTATAAGAAATGAAGTACCCTTTAGTTGCTGCTGCTAGCTAAAAAATACTTCTTCAATGCATGCAGGAGGTTGCTTATGGCTGGTTATATATTTTCAGGTTACCAGGTTGTGATGCCTCTTTGCTGGTTTAGAGCAGGCGTTAAAGGCTGGCCCATAGAGGCTCTTTCCTCTCAGAGTGAGGGTGAAGTGAAGAGTGTGAAATGTGAAGTGTGAAGTGTTCCAGGCTAATTCATTTCAGGACAGGAATCCAGAAACATTTACAATCATTAAAGTTTAGTGGATGATTTAAAGGAAAAAAACCAACAGTGATGTAAATGGAGGGTTGATGGGAAGACCAAAAGGAAAAGAATATTTGGTGGAAAATCAAGAATTAGAAGAAATTATATGGTTAAAAAGGGAAATGAAATACAGAGTGGAGCAGAGATGAGATTTCATTGAAAAGAGACATTGCTACCCTTTGGGACCCTTTTCTCAGCATACTATCAAAAATGGTTTTTACCCTAATAATCAGTGTAGGTACGGATACTTCATGACATTTTGGTATTTTGTGTACCCTATTAGAGAGGCTTGGGAATCTCTAGTAGTTTGGTAGGGTCAAGGAGAAATTCATTGGTGTTTTTTTATAGTGTATCACTGTCATGAAAATCTTCCTCAGCAATAGAAGTCCTACAGTTGGAAAAAAATAAAGCAAACCAAGATGAAACATAAATTTGCATGTTATTACATTTGCAAAGCAAACAGAGAAAGCCATGCAATAGTATTTACTATATTTTACCAAATACCATGTATCCAGGATAGCTTAAAGCTTAGGTGAGAAAAGCCCATGGAAAGGGCATTGCTGACAGGCAGAAACTAGAAGCACTAGATCTAAAAGGACAGAACCACAAATGTTTTTATAGACTGAATGTTAAATATCAGCCTTCATGCTTTTGAGTTTAATTCAGGGTTTTATAGCATTCATACTTTTAAAAAAAAAAAAATTCAGTGCTGGTTTATTCAATAATACTATCAGTGTGTATCAACACATAATATAATGACCAGCTGAAAATTAGAATCAAAAGGGCTTTCCTCTTTTCATGAAAGAAAGAAAAGTCATCTTCAGATCTCCATGCAGTGTGTACTCCAGGACATTCAATATTATCAAACTGAACTTTGTGAGCATTACACCAACAGCTCACAATCAGGTGAGGGAAAGGCAGGAAACACTTTTATAGAAATTGAAAATAATAAAAGTGCTTTGCAATGCAGCTGTGGAGAAAGGTTTAGGAAGCACACCCAAAGCCATTCAATGCTGAATTTCAACAGGGAAAAGCTACTCTGAAGGGACCTTGTGCAAAAGAGAAAATTATCTTGTTATTAGGTCTCATTTCTAACTAAAGATGGATTTCAAACCTTGGATCAAAACAATCTTGAATTACTCTGCTTCTAGAAATCAAACCCCACCATTTGGAATTCTACCAAACCAAATGATGAATGTGAACAGTTATATCAATCTTTACTTTTCCACAATAGGAATGAAGCCTTGGGGGAAAAAAAATAATGATTTGTAAGTATGTAGGAGGAAGCAGGAAAGAATTTATGTATGCCAAAGAGCACACACCAAGTCTTAAAAGAAAGGGAACATACTTTTAATGATTTAGCTTCCAAAAATTAATTTTTATTTCCAGATCATATGCTAATGCTTTCTGATTTTACATGTGATACTTTTGATTATTAGAATTCACAGGATTTCCTTCCCAGAAAGTTAATATGCTATTAAATACAGGCTACTAAATGTTCAATGAACACAAATTAACCATTAAAGACCTTAGAGCCTTGCAAGGATGCATTCATTACCTCGCAATATGTTATATTTTGGAACACAATACTGTAACAGCAAAGCAGTATAATCAAGTACGCAGGTTACCAATAAAGTACGTGCCTTTTGGCCTGTCTTAAGCCTTGTCTGGGTGTGTTGCCAGGATATGTAAATATGTGTTTAATCTCAAGTAGAGAAAAGCCTACAATTCAGATGACTTCTTTTCAGGAGGCATGCTGAATATTCAGCTACCCTTCCCCATCTTCTCCTATTCACTCCACACTTCATAAGGAAAACCATGAGAGAGACTGAACTGCTGAATTCTTTCAAAGATATTTTCAAGTGCCTAGTCTCTGGGGAGGATTGGGGTGCCAAGATGGAGGTGTTTATCCACAGCCTTGATTTAGAAGCATAATCTCTGGAAAGGGCTTGCTTGCAGGTATTTTTTCCCTTGCTCTTAGCTTTTCCTGTTTGCTAGCAGCATGTCTTCTCCATGCTCAGTATGCTGCATGTTTGCCTTGTCCTTGTGAGGCAGTGGTTAGGGTGCTTGGATGGTGGCATTTTGCTTCTCAGTGGCGGACCGAGGACTGAAAACCTGAGTGCTTCAGCCCCAGCAGAAGTGATCTTGAAGGTTAGCATAAAATGGTCCTTCCCTAACACATCCCTCCCCCTGCCCAGAGTGGGGTCACATGGGGAAATATGAACATCTGCCCTAACAGCAAGGTGCCTGAGTCTTTTATGAGGTCTTGCTTTAACAGAATTATGTAAAAAGTTTCTTTAGTGGGTGTGAATCCTACCAACTCTTAACTAAAGTAGCACACTGCTAAAGTATTTTTCTACTATTATCACCAAGATGAAATAGAATCTAGAACACCCAAGGTGTACATTAAACCTGACTTTCTATATGATGCAGTAATAACTGAAACTTTTCACAAGGAATGGTCATTTGCAAAGTGGACAGCTAACCAGTTGGACTGGTCAGTAATACCTTTGCCTGTTACATACGATTTCTGTACTGCAAAGTCCTCAGATCCATAGCTGGAATATAAATCTACTGTGTGGGGAGACACGCGACAGTTGAAAGGAACTGACTGTTTTCATACAATTTATGTGTAATACACAGTAAGGAAAGATTAATAACCTAAAAAAAGAGAACTTAAAAGATAAACTTCTATTTAATTGTTAATTAGGTGTAATAAAAAAAAAAAAAACCAACAAAAAGTATTTTACAGGTGAGAACTTCCATTCTTGGACAAAAGCCTATTGTTGCTATCTCCACAGCAATTAGGGTATAAAACATTCCTTTGAGATATGGCTTCTATTAAATAGGCCTGAGAAGCAAAGTCACAATAGCAGGAGCTAGAATAGCTGGGTATTAAATGTTGCTGTGAATGTGGATCTGCATTTTCTTCCATGTTAGCTTGACTTCCAAGGGAAATTAGGTTTATGGGATGGCATTGTACCTGTCCCAGTATCTGCCAATCTGTCATTCTCTACCTCCTTCAATAATCTGCCCGCCACTTTCAATCAAACTTCTGGACAGAAGTGTAGAGGACTCAGCAATATTAAATTCCCCCGAGCTGCAGGAACAGGCTGCTGAGAACAGGAGGAAGAGTCAAACTGGTATCTCACTGTTGGGGACCCCACAGAGTGAGATCAGTTACGTTATTAGAAACAAAACAATTCTCTGGAGAGAGACACTATAGACATTCCAGTCACAGGAAAACTTAGAGCAGAGCTTGCACTTTATCAGACATTAAATAATCCACAAAAATCTCACATAAAACCAGACAATAATTTCTACTCTTAGAGTTATTTGTTTAGGTATCGAACTGTGGCTGTAACAACAGATCAGTGACAGAGAATTGTTTATCCCATGGTACATTCCTTCCCTATTCTCCACTTGGAGTGCAAAGGAAGTGTTAGAATTGTTTATGTGTGTGTGGTTGGATTGGCTTCCATCCTTACACTTAACTGGCTTTTTTTCTTTTGTATAGGCAAACTGATTCACCATAAACAACAGGAGATATACACTGATCTACAGAAAATGTTTTTCAAGAAGAACTGACAAGCAGATGTCTTTAAAATATTTGCAAGAATCCAGCAGAGAGATTATTAAGTCCATGTGAGAAAAAAATATAAGGCATAGTATAAAAAGAATACCCCTCAAAATGACATTTGAAAATAAATTCTAATATTACAAAAAAACCAAAATAATCTTCCATGGGATTTTTCATAAAAATCACTGTTTAAAAAATGTTGTGACCTAATTAAAAGAAACAATATTTATTAAATAGCATTTCAGTAACAATTTTCAAGCCAACCTTTTCCAGAAGGGTGAAGGATTTTGAGATAAGCCTGGCAGTCTGACAGGACGTTTGAGCAAATAGTTCAGAGAAGCTGTTCCTGACGTCAATAAACTTTTCTGACTTTGTCACTTCTCACAAGAATTTATATAATCTCTTGCATCTATTTCATAGTCAGTTTCACTGTAAAGAAATGTCAAACTGGTGAAAAGATGCTGTGAGAAAACTGCAGGAAAATATGAAGGGTATTACTGTTTTTTATTATCGTGGCGCCTTCTGATGGGCTTTTGCATGGCCCAGCTCTCCTCTGCGTGTTATACCACATGCTGTGGTATGTTGGTTTCAGTCATGCAATTTGATAGACCTTCTATATTCCTTTTAAATGAAAGATCTTTACAAACACATGCCTGTGTCTCAGACTACTGGAAATATGACAGAATATTTACAAAGACTGTCCTATGTTAAGGTAAATTACATAAATAGAACAAGATACACTAGTAATGACAGATCTTTGTCTCCATCCTTCTATCTTTTCATTTTGTACACTGTCTATAAATTTTTCCTTCATTTCTATAAGCTCATAATGAACCAAGAGCAGAGCATTAATGCTGTCCTAAAAGGTACATTCTCCAAGGTGCAAAAGAAACACATTTCAATTCTCTATATTTCTTTCATAACTCAAAAGAAATAATCACCTGTTAAAGAAATTTTTCATGGCCTTCAGTGTATCGCTTGGTTCTTTCAACATGCTATGCATATCACAAATTTGCTAAAACAAATAGAAGATAACGTATCTGTTGGCCAGGAAATCATAAAATGTCAGTGCTCCCAGTAGCGTAGCGTTGGGGAAAGCACAGAGCTGTGAAATGTCTGACACAAGCCTAAAGGCAAAGCTCTGGACAGTGGAATAAGACCCGCAAAACTGGAGGTTTTGATCCACATTTCCTACTCTTGAAACTCTGCTTTTGCTTTCAGAATTGATGAATCTTGGATTAATTTCTTTGGATGAAAATGACAGGTGTTAAATGTTGCCCAGAACTGTATTTGTTGCGTCTTTGTCCATGCCTGTAGGATGATTTTTAAACACACGTTACTGAAGTAAACTAGAGTGAGGTGGATTCCAAACGTAGCTCTCACAGAACGTGCAGAATATGTCTTTCTATTGATTTTAACCCATTTCTGCAAGTACTGCATGACCGTTGACACAAAAGCTCTGCTCTGTTTGGAAGTCGATTTCTGTGCTGCACTATGCTCAGGCTCCCGAAGGGAATTGCCGGCAAGGCCCCAAGATACTGTGCTTACTGATGGATGCTCTGTGCTACCGTAGTGCAGCACAGAGATTTGACTGAGGTACTGCATTGCATTACTAATCTCTAAGAGATGTGGGGATCACAAGCCTGTCACTTGAAAGGCAGCACACGGAAATCTGGAAAGGTCTTCAAAACGGTGCACTGACAGATGTAACGGTGGAGATCTGTGAAACCTGAAGATAGTTTTAGGGTTTTTTTTGGGGGGGGTGGGGGCAGTAATTTCTTCATCAGTTATATATACCTGTTGAAACATTCAGCTTCTTACAGCTCAGACTGTACAAGTATTTCAATTCCTTTAGTTGCTTTTGTTCTGCATTCTGTATTTCATGACACCTGTTAACCAGCAGCATTTCTAGTCACTTTTTTATTGTTGTTCCTTTGGTTACAGAGAATAACCTTTAGTTTAAAAAAGTAGTAAGGGCTACTGGAGTAGAGAGTTAGAAGGTAATTCTATGTGGTGCCTGTCTTCTGAATAGCACTGTGTGATGAATGTGTCTCTACTCAGGCACCTGGGTCCAAGGGAAATGATTTCATAATTTCTTCCAGGTTTTCACTGCCTTTTTACACTTTTTGCCTTATTTTTGCTTCTGCTTTATTTTAATTACTATTTCACTTATTTAAAATATCCACATTCTAAAATTAGCTTTTGTAACTAGGATGGCATTGCCTAACCGAATTTATCTGGAATCTCACATCAAGTGTAAAGAGAGGTCAGCAAATCATCTCTCAATAAGGTATCTGTCCCCATCTGTATCCAAAGGAATTTAACTCTTGAATGTGATTCTCTTTGTTCAAAATTAGCAATATGACAGCTTTATCAAATTTGACATATAGTTCCTGCAAATCAGCAAGGGTGTTTAACATAAATTTATCTGCCAAAACATAAAGGTGTTCCGGTATTTTTAAATCACAGTATGCTTTCTTTTTCACATTTATCTCACCCTTTATTACTGCAAATAAATTGGATTCTTATGTTCATCATCCTTTATGACTTTATTGTCCATATGCTTAGATTTGCACTCCTATAACACCACTTTAGAGTTTTACTCTTCTCACATACTTTCCTAACAGTCAGCAATAACCAGAAACTTCTCGCAAAGGTTGACAGTAGAGATGTATTTGTAGCCCATTCTACACAATTCTTTAGTTCTCCCACCTCATGAAAAATATTCCATTTCCTTGTCAAGTTTTAAAGTTAACACAAATACAAAATGCAATGTACCCCACTGATCCGCTGGTCAGTATTGCTCTCTGAATAATAAACCCTACTAGTGCCAATGGTAATCTCATGAAGTATTACACTAATATCTTCATATGAATGTATTCATCCAGAATAATGCTCATCAGCCAAGCAATCAGAAAATCCACAATTTTGTGGTGATAAATTGTGTATTTGGCAAGAGCAGGGTTCACCTGGGCTGCACTAGGAACTGAGACAAAATGCTCATTATCAAATCGTTTGTTCTGATTTATATGAGAGACAATCCCACCTGACTTGTGCAAAAAAAAAGCAGAATGTCATCTTAGGGAAATGGTTATATTTCACTATCACAAGCATCTTTTTCTCTTTCTTGCATCAATGTTTATTCCCCGTGGCATAATACCAATGGATTTATTTAATTTTCCTTGCTCCACAGTTTGCCACTGATGTTTTGTCCTGGCTATGTGTTAGTATATATTTCATTAGGATGGTCTCTGTTGCATCTGGGAAATACAAAGCAGAAAATTATTTCAGAACATGGGCTTAAATACTGATTTATCCTGAAAGCAAAGCATATCAACTAATCTTTCATTCCCTAAGTTTGAAACCTCTGCACCAGCAATCCCGAGGGGATCTAGATGAAGAGTCCAATTGCGCTGTCTCTACATCTATGCTACAGCCATTAAATAAGAAAAGTCTTATACCTGCTATTTATTCTGTGACAAATACTTGAGCACATACCTATCACTACACTTGAACTGTTTAACTCCAGTATTTGTATTGATACAGACATGACAGAATACAGACAAGTACAAGCTGAAAAATCTGTAAATCTGTCTGAGAAACAGGATAGGTTAGTTTGCGTTGAACTACTACTATTCTCTGAACAAACTAGCTTAAAGGTGGCTGGTGTACGGCTACTCTATGCTGCAGTGATCATTCTGTCCTAAACCCTCAACAATAAGCACCCGGAATTAATATTAGGAACTTGATTCTTTTCTTAAGGTGTACAAAATAGTATCTGCTGCAGTATAGACATACTTACAATCATGTTTAAATTGTCCGGCTGTGTTTTATTTCAGTAATACTACATCTTTGCCAACTTTGGAGTTAATAAATGAAAGCAGGGTCAGATCTGGTTGACAAAGCAAAAGATAGTTTGCTCACTTGTTTGTGCAGCTGGCTGGTTTGTCAGTGCAGTTATGGCAATTTTATGGGAAAATTTTAGCTAGAAATGTTCCTGCTGTTGTTTAAGAACTAATCAAAGCTCTATGTATTCATGATTTACTTAATGAACAATGGATGGGTGGAAATAAGTAGATAGGTAAGGGCTCAATATTATTGTGTTCTGGTAAAAATATAGAGGAAGCAGAGCAAGATGAAAATAGCATACAATCCTAGTGGATGTAATTATGTACAGTACATTAAATCACTGTCTTATAACTTTGTCTGTTCTTCAAGGGAAAGAAATGTTAAAGGAAAGGGCATAGTGAAGGCTCATCAAACTTGAGAAGACTACAGGGATTTTTGGGTCTTTCAGTTATTTTCAGTGGGAAACTAATTTCATTTTACATGCTGTTAAAGACAAAAGTAGCTAGGGTATCATTCTACTGCCTGAAAGGAGTTGCACTTCAAGTTTCTTTTGGGGTTCACATTGTGGTTACCTTGGACTGGTTGTCAAAAATCCACATGTGAAGCTTCCACTGACTTTTGTTTAAGAAACTGAGGTTCTGCCTATTCAATGAGGCCTTTATGGGAACCCACTTTGTGCAGGGGATGTGAGAACGGCAGGGAAGGAGCTTCATGCTGCTCGATTGGGGTGAGATCCTGTTGGGCTCAGCAAGGACAGGGGATGGCCTTTTGTGCACCTCCTGCCTTGCAGACACCTCAGAGGTATTGTGGAATCCAGCCTCAGCTGAACCATTTTAAAAGGCTTACTTTCAGCTCAGTCTTGTCTCATTTCAATAGTGATAGGATGCTTTGGAAGATAAAAGTGTGTTGTACTTTAGCACTAAATAACACGTCTTAAACATGATATAATATGAAACTCAGCGGCTCAGTCCAAACCATCTAACCTGTACCTCAGCCTCTAATGTTCACCATTTCCATATCTCTCTCATTTTAGATATAAGCTTTATCTCCAGGAAATACCACTGGAAACTATTCTCCTACTTCCTGCAGCCCAAACTCATAAAGTTTGAACTCAGGAAAACAAAAAGGGAGGAGAATTCGTAACTCCTATAGTATGAATTGAATCAGGAAAATGATGACTTTATTTTTCTGTTCCAGTCTGGGTCTATTTTCAGTCCTGCCTGCATACGCTGAGAAAGCTGAGGTCAGAAAACCAGTTACCAAGCAGCCTAGCAGGACAAATATTTTTATCAGTCCTTACCTATCACTTCTCTTTTGGTGGTAGTTTCCAAACCACGGGTTCCCAGCCTGCTCTCTTGACTGGTAGAAGTCCTTGTAAGGCAGATATGTTACCCATAAATTCTTTACAGTCTTCATGCAACAATTTACACATGTGAGTTGTCTGTGCGCTACATCATTATCACCAGTGTTGTCTCATTCTTTCCTTGGCCCCCTGGTCCACTTGAATATCAATCTATCTATCTGCTTTCTTTCATTTCAGACTGCAAGGTGCTTGGGGCAGAGACCACCTTTTCATTCTGTGTTTCTACTCACAGAAGGCTTGTGGTACTGCAAATAAATAAAAGGAGTATCAGGTGTGCTATTGTAGGCTGTGAATGCTATTGAATTTGAACAGCACAAAGCAGTTCTAACAAACTATTGTAACAAATGGTTCTAGATGAGAAGAAAGCACATATATTTTTTGTGTAAGTGCTAGCTATGTCTAGAGGGGGAAGAAATGATACTGGAGACGTGACACTGAAAATATGACACACAAATACATTCTACAATAAAGACTGCATTGCTCTTACTAACTATTGTAATAGCACTTGCAAGCTCATGCTACCGTCCAGGGTCACTTTCTGCAAGGCCTTCAGTCCTACAAGAGAAGCAGGAGACCAGTAAAGACAGTGTCTAAAACCAGTGTTACTCCTTCCACCCCCCCAGAAATGTTTCCCTGTGTTAACAACAGTTTAAAAATCATGATTCTCTTAAATATTTTGGGGGAAAAGGAAAGGAAAGGTTATATTCAAATTCTGTTTTCTAAAAGCCCTTTTAACCTGCATAATTTCAGAAAAAAACTTGAAAACATGATTTGGATAGGTGAAAACATCTGCACTTTCGCAGTTCTTATTTGCTTTTTGAGTTGGTTGAAAACATATTGAATGTAACTCTGACACTGACAGTGTTACTGGCAAATTCTGAGCACACCTTCTGAATCCAGCCTTTCACCACACTAGGGTGCCTGACATGTCAGCGTCACTTGGCCTTAAACGCTATGCAGCCAAGCATGCCACCATTCCTCTACGAATGAAGTAAACTTCAGGTGTCTAAGTGATTTACTTAAGAAAACATAGCAGGAATCCTGGTTGGCAACATGAGATTTCCAATGGTCGCTCTCTTGGACCCAGTTGTCTGAAATATTATTTAGATAGGGTTATAGAAATCTGACCTTGGGTTCTTAGCTGTTTTCTAGATAGCACTTGGTCCCACATCAATATCAAATCTTGTATTTGTTTGCAGCAGACTATACTCCTGTATAGGCTGTCACTTTTTTCTTCCCCTCTGCTAAAACTACTTTTGTCAAAGAAGTAGCATTCTAGTTCTTAAAAGGAGCAAGCCATTCATACAAGAAGCTGCGAGGGTCTTGAGGCCTTTCTTTGAGGATGCAATGGAGCAACAAACATTGTTGGCATAGAAGATAGTAATGAAATGCAGCTGGGAAGAGAAAGCAAACTAGAAAAAGAAAATTCTTTCAGACCTTGGTCTTTTTCCAGCATTCTGAGTAAATGCAGGCTTAAAGATCAGAAGCAAACAGGGTAACAAAAAAACCACCTGCAAATACATACACATGGTCATCTGTGCACCCCGAAAAGGACTATTCAGGAAATCTAATTTTAGAAATGGAAATCAGGTTGCATAATTACCTGGCTTTTCTAAGGAACCCTTGCTCTTAGTTCAGACTCACCATGAGTGCCTTATTTGGCCTACAGAAAATGTCAGGTAATTTGAGTTAGCTTGGCTTTCAGTTACAAAGAACCTAGCGAATTTAACATACCTTGCATTTGCTGAGGGCATGCAGATGGATAGTCATTACAGATTAGCTGACAGAGGGTAACTTCTTACTTTGTGTTAGTTCATGTGGCTAATCCTTTTGAGTCAGAGTTTACTGATTTTCTCTGACTTTCACAATATAACTTTTTTATTTTTAAAGGGAGTCAAGACAGTTTTGTAATACAACGTTTTCGATTTTCAGTATTTTTTTTTTTCAGTGATTTTGATGTCATTTTACATAAATAGCTCCATAATCTGCTTATATAAACAGGGCATTTATGAACTGCATGAATAGAAACAGCTATAAAATTTCTTGGCTTACACATAGATTAGATCATTTAGCTTGTAATAAAAGGGAAATATTTTCACTATTACAGTTGATGTTTTCTGTTTGATGGAAAAGTATATCTTTCATTTAGATTTTATATCAGCAGTGTATGTTAACTCTCTGACAATTATCCCTTTATATCCTAAATCTACCTACTAGAAATACATAACAAAGTGACACTGAATTTAGTATATACTAAATTATATAATTTAGTATATAACCCTTTAGTATCAACTACCAAAGGAAAGGCTGTTTTACCAGGTGTCATTACAAAGGATTGCAAAATGGCAGACAATAAATGTAATGAAGATATTTGCCTCCCAGGTGTTTATATATTTCCTATCACATTAGGACAATGTTAACTGAACACTGGATGCTACTGCAAACCAAATCATTACTGCTGCAGTTATCCATGCTTAGCTAGCACCTTCACTGTTGGGGCAAAGTAACTAGTTACAAGCACTGGTTTTGGTTTTTTGGTTCTTAATATGCAAAAAGTCCCCTAAAAACTCAATTAAATAAAATGTGGGGTTTAGAATTTTAATCTCTAGATTTAAAGTAAAATTGTGATTTTCAGTAAAGTAAAAGCAATCAAACATCTTGAATTTAGAATAATTCCATATATTCAGAACAGGCAAAATTTGAGAACAAAATAACTGCAAACAGGATGTCAATCTGGCATACTTTCTCATCAAGAGGAGCCCCCATTAGTACTGAGCAAACTTTTTCTTTCCTGTCTTCACGTTTTGTTTTTTTTTTTCCTCTGGATGATGAGTTTATCACTGGTCCAGCAGCTGGTAACACCAAGGAATCTGCATCCAGCCCCTCCTTGCTGCTTTCCAGCTCTGCAGGGAGGGAGCTCAGTGGATGCTGCTCGGCTTGCTTGCTTGCCGGCTGCTTCCCCGTGCTGCTTCCCAGCAGTGAGCAGTGGGTGCGCGGCCAGCATGGAGCTAGGCACAGAAGAAAGCCTGGTGACATTAGTTTGTAAGACTGCTTGTAACTGAGGCTGTCCCAAGCAATCTACTTCTGCACAGTCATTGACTAAACTGCTTATTTCTGTACTTGCCTCTGCTGAGGTTTGATGCACTCTGTTCGGTAAGCAGCTGGGGAGCCAGCTTCCCATGGCCTTCCCAGGGAGACCGCGCCGGAACCAAAAGCACCGGCTCAGTTTCACTGGAGAGAAAGGAATGACTCCTGCTGAATTTAGTGGCTCTGGATCCAGACTCTGATTCATGACACTGTATTTAGTATCTGCTAGAGGGATGGCAGAAGGCTGGGGGAGGCAGAGGGGGCAGTAGCTGCATCAGCTCTTCCAAGTTAATCTACCTGTAATGAGAAGCCAGCGTAACGCATACAGCAGTATCAAATAAAGTGCTGCTAACACTTCCAGCCTAAACAAATTCCAAGATCTTGTATGCTTTGCTTATGAGAAACTGGTAATTGCTAGTTGTAAGGCAGTGGAAGTCACATTATCTTGAAACAAACTTCCAGAAATGTTTTCTCTGACCACTATCGGCCCTCTTTTAGAAACAACCTGTGCAATGACTCATTTGTATTTCTGCCAGTTACACAGCAGTATGGCTCAGGCAGTGCTGAAATGTCCTTTTCTCTCCCAACTTGAAAGCAGCCTCTTGCTTTTCCACCTGAGCTGTTGCTTGTCCACCCACAAACCACACTCCCTTCCAAAGCAATAATCATCAGGGTTCCTCTGTTCAGATCGTATGAGAAGCTTTTGGGTTAAACCACAGGCTCAGACGCATGTCTTTTATCACTATCATACACAAAGCACAGTGGCTTAGACCTATGAATTCTAAGCAGTGTGAATTGCATCTTTATTCATTGAGGAAAATATAGATTGGCTCATTTTTTTAATGTCTAGCTAATGTACCTACTCTAATAGTACCCAGTGATATGTTTTTAATGTTGGCATCTGCCTGTACCAAGGAAGAACTTAGCAAGCACATAAAAAAAGACATCAGGTTCTGCCAAAATTACTTCTGTAAGCTGTACCATATGGTCAAAGATAAAACCTAATATTGGAAATACCAGTTGTTTCATTGCTAGCTTGAATACATTGGGGAAAATAAAATATTTACTGTGAAGGATTCATAATTTGACTTCGTCTCTTTTGATTTTATTGCAGTGAATGTTAATGCTACATTTTCTGATCATTCAGCTACTCAGTAGCTCCTTGGCAGATGTAATACTCCTGTTCTCTTGCAGTTAATAACAATCAGACTTTTCCCTGTTTATCACAGCCATCAAGCAATTATTGCTATCAGAAGGAAAAGCAACTCATCAGGTAACTGAATTAGCCTCACAGCTGAACATTCTGAATAATTTCTCTAGTAAAAATGATTTTATAAGGATTTCTGGATCCCTTCTGAGCTACACAAATATTTTATGTTCCCAGATCTACTTTACTAAGCTTACTTCAAAGTTTGGTCAAGTCTGTTTCAAAAAACAAAGAAATTCACATTAGTTGATGCTTTTTATTCCCAATATTAAATAAATCCATTAAATGAAAAACAGTTATTGCTATTTTATAAATATAAAGATAAAAATATGACATATATTATTATATACCTATGTATATATATATATATGGCATTTCACCTAACAGCTATTCAAACACATCTTAGCTACTTAAGAGTTCCTATATGCCTAAGGCACTCTGGAAAATTCTATGTGAAAACTGATAATCTATTTTAGATCCCTGTGAATCAGCGTATCAGTTTGTAGATAGGCTTGCATAGCCTTATGAAAAGATAATGTGAACTTTTTCCTCCTTAGTTTGAGCATCTTATGCAAGATAAAGTTTTACATATGGAATCTACAGCAAACTGGGATCTAGCATCACTATCAATATTTACCATCTTTTATTAGCAAAGTCATTCGCTCTCATCACAACTCTTATCTCTATTTTTATCTTGATCTGATTCAAATGTAATAAAAACATGTTCTTGAAAGTTTGACATGCTGTCACTCTAGAGGAGTACTTTGAAAAGCTATTTACTGATTCAGAAAAAGGCTCATAAATAATTGGATCTGGTCCAGTAGAAGGGTTGATTAAATATAGTTATTCAAGTTGTGGGATTTGGATATCTACTTTTTTTTTTTTTTTTTTTCCTAAGGCAATCAAGACAATAATCACCTACTGCTGTAATTCTCTTTGAATTAAGAATGAGATGAAAAATGTCTATAACTTGTTCATGCGTACTGAGGAGCTTTCTTTGGAATGCTATTTGCTATTGATTGAAAAAGAAATAGCAGGTAGCTATTTGGAGAGGTAATCTGCTTTTCAGTCAGCATCAGGGAGTGCGTGGTACCGACTTTATTCAAGCGACCTTTTCAAAGCTTGAGATACCAAGCGTTTCCAAGTGTTTCCCTTGAGCTGTGTGGAGGAGATTAGAGTTGGAAAGAGTAACTTTGAGCTACTTTTTAGAAACATTGCCAATATATCTGTGTCAGTACAGCTCTGTGTTGAAGCTAATAAGCAGGAGATGTGAACAGCTGAATTTCTCTCAGATGGCAATATGAGACAAAAATAGCTTGGAAAATGCTTATGTAAAATATCAGAGTTCCTAATGTCCTTTGATGGCTCTATGTAGACAGAACTGGCAGCATATTATCAGATGCAATTATGCAATGATTTGGATGAGACCCAGTGGGGGGAGGGGAAACAAACTGTATACATACATACATACATACACACACACACACATGCACCAACACAGGCACATGTAACTGCCATAACTTTATTCTACTAAAACCTGAAATGTTTAGTGACCATTTACAGAATTGGTAAACTTTAAAAAAAAAACAACACTACTAAAGCATCTCACTCATAAGTGAAAAATGTTTTCTTTCAGCTGTATTGCGGTATCGGTTTTACTCAAGCCACAGTTCTTTGCTCCGTCTTTATTTGACTTCTAGGAAACTTCAGTGCAATGTTTACTAAAGCACCTTTTTTTTTTTTTAATGGAATCAGATTAGGGAAGCTTTTATTTATTTTTTAACCCTCATTTGTGATGAATGGCCACCTAACAGTGCTTATTTACCCAGAGAAATCCCCAATCCTACATATTTCCAGTTGTTTCAGCCTCAGCCACATTATCTAGCTCCAGGGACAGTGCCGCCAGCTCTTTGGGGAGCCAGCAGGACTGGGAGGCCAGGCATCCTGAGGACAGGTCCTGAGGCTGGCTAGCAGTTTGCCCCATTTATTGGAGACATGAGACAATCCTATCCATTGCTCCCAGTTGTTCCTTTTGGTTACTGCTGTGCATCAGGCTCATTTCTCTCAACAGCATCTCTCATATGCAACCTTGTTTACAACTCCTGCTCCACAGTCTTGGTTCCTGATATTGGTTAAGGCTCCTCTTCTCCCTCCATTTACTGTATTAATTTTTGGCTCCTTTCCTCTGTCTTTTCACACCTGATTCCTGATCCCTGATTACTCCTGGCAGAGCACCAACTGCTGTGCTAACCAGGTTGTCCAATGTCGTTCAGCCTTGTCTCTCCCATCTCCCTGGCCCTGTCTTACTCAGAGTCTTCACAGCTTTCTGGCCTTCACCCAGTTTCTTATGGTGCTGCTGTTTAGCTCTTCATCTTGGTGCATCTCAGTGTTTTGTACAACTATATTCAGTGGCTTGGCTCAATGCTCTGCTCCTCTAGCAGACCTCAGATCCCGTTCTAGTTGACACTCTGTCTCGTTGCCTTCCCATTCCAGCCTGGCTCTAACTTATAGGTCTAAGTGCTGATACGGCTTTGGGGATCATTCCAAAAAGTTTAATTCATTCCTTTATTGAAGCTGATTATTCTTATAAGCAGAATTTTTCTTGAATTTAGGAACTATGAAGATATTTTTTCCTGTAGGAGCTTTCCTTTTAGACTTCTTAAAATAACTACCGCCTGATGGGTCTCTAATGGCCCATTGTGGTATTGAATAATTGATAGCTGTACAGAACTGCAGAAAATTGTATCCCAAATGGTTGCCTCATTGAAAAGAGACAGCTGGTACCCAGATCAGCTATCCTGCATTTTACTGCAAATTGCAGGATGGAGACTTCAGTATTAAGTGTCTTCTGTTTTGGCAGTGATCAGTTAAAGGTTCCAGGGAGCTTTCTCTACTGAGTATATCCAGGTATTTGATATAAATGGTGATACTGTACATATTAGCTGTCAAATGAAGATCAGCATTGCAGTCATACCAGGATGGAAGAAAGTCAGTCATGGGTGATATTTCTAGTATAAGCAGCTGTTTATTAGGATTAAAAAGTGCTAAATGTGAGCATTTTCCATATAAATAAAAATATTTACTCTCTTGATCATACCTTGCCTTGAATTCAGGATTTGTTTACAAAAGTACACCACATCCTCACCAAAACATATGGAAAAGAATTCATAAAAAACAACCTCTTAACAACATAAAGGCATGGTCATTAACACTATTTTACTAAGATTGTAACACATCCCTTTCCACATAAGAAAACAAAAGATACTTCACCTTTAAGCAAAACAAAAGGGCCATTGGTTCATCCCACTGAGCTTTGGCCCAACTGGAGTCTGCTTGTGGATGGAGGATGAGTTTTCTCCTAAATGGGAAAAGAAATTTTCCAGTGGATATTTTAATTTGAGGAAATTAATAAAATCTGTGGCCATTCTTTTTACATTAAAAAAATCTGAGTATAGTCTTGATCATGAGTAGCTATGGGAATATGATAATCCTATTTTATTACCCCAATATACATCCATAAATGGGTTACTACTACTATTTAGATCAGATATAGGTATTCACCTCAACTCAGAGTGACTTAACATCCTAGCAAAGAAGTGTCTGAATTAGTGAAGTTTTCTGATGTGTATGTTTTGTAGGTTAGATACCTAGAGAAATGTCCTATGGAATGATTCTCCCCCAAGAATCTTCCTATTTAACTATATATCCTTGAAATTTATTGGCAAAGTTTCTTTCCTCTTAGAAGAGAAATGCTACTCCAGTTTCATCTTTAACACTTGAAAATTATTTGTCCCAGTAGACAATGCTACAGATTAGATCATAAAAGTGAAGAGAAAAAAATCAGTCAAATAATTTGAAGACCTGCTTATAGTCCTAAAAATGGCAAAACTTCTACAGTTTTCAACCTTTACAGCTGAAGAATAAGTTAATGGAACAAATTAGGTGATTCTGATTGGGATTTGTTAATGTAGCGTATAACATCTGGAACTACAAACTGATTTTTGTCAGTTACTCATGTGCTACAAAGTAGATACACACATTCACATACGCTTTAACAGAGCTGTTATAGCTTTGCAATAAGAGAGTTATGTGGAAGGAATGGAAAAGCTTTGATGTTTCACTGAAAACAGCACTGTTTTAAAATAGCCATTCCTGAGGAAACAGCAAACAAAATTAAGATCAAACATACATCTGTGGCAAGCATTTATGTGCCCCATAATGCATATAGCTATAAGCATATAGATTCACAGTATTTTAAAAATTGAATTTAAAACGCAAACTTGCAATTCCAGACTGTGGAAAATTGCATCTGATAAGCATGATCCCTGTGGGGATTTTGCTGCACATTTAACTGGGGGCTTTTGTAGCTGTTGGTTTATGTGTGTTGTGTTTGAAGTGCACCTTGTTCACACTGACGACAGATTTTCAAATGTACAAAGACAGTCAGGCACCTTACAGTCTGATAGCCAACTGAGTAACTCAAATTAATCTTTATGCATCAGGAAGGTTTCCGCTTAAATAATGTTTTTTAAGCATCCCCATAACTTTCACTAAGGTTTCATGGTTATTATTAATACCAGAAAAGCACTGGATATGAAGGTGCTGGTTTCACAGGCCTTAACTGTTGCACTGCCCTATCACCCAGCAAAGTTGGGTGCATCAATGAGCCCATGTAAAATGGGGTTGATAGAGGCTTTTATACAGATTTATAGTGCGTGTAGAACAACCTGTGTTACTTAATCCACCTTAGTGTTAACCCCACTTGGAGCTTCTCGGTAAAATGGTATTGGGTCAAAGAGGTTTGAGAATACTTTAAGTAGCAAACTATGTTTATTAAATGGCAAACTTTGTTTGTCTTTTATGGATACTGTGTGTAACACAGTTGCAGCATCTTTCATGCAGTTCCTTTGGTTTTGATACTGTATATTGGTGAACCACTATCAGAACTCGCCTCTCGTCTTTGGATTAGGAGTAGAAATGGTTGATAGGTGATATTCCTTTGCTTTAGTTGGAGCTGTGCCTCTGAAAAGAGGAAAAAAATAAACTGGCTAAAACTGCAGAAGTGAGTCTGTTCCCCCCTGAAGTAGGTCTATTCCAAAGATAACTAGTCACTTTCTACATCCCAGGGTAAAGCTCAACTGTGAAAAAAGAAACTGACTTTTACCACAGAACATTTATAACAAAATTTTCCAATCAAAGGAAGAGTTAAAGGCATAAGAGGGAAGATAAAAAGAACAAAATCCAACCCAGTATTATAAGGATTTATGGAAGAACACCAGCATTACTCTTACATATCTGTCCAGTTTTTCCTGCTCTCTCAACATCATTCTGGATGCTGGCTCACGCAATGTTGATGTCTTGTCTTTACACGTTTTCACTCTCCACAGAGCACAAACTATACCACACAGTCGTATATAGGTACTGTTCTCCTGTCCCACTCATTTTTATTTTTACTGGTTTTTTCCTTCAAGACCTTGACTGCGACAAACTGGACTATAAAGATGGACCTGTGGAAAGAAGGAAAACATGTTGTGCTGGTCCTCCTGCTCTGTTCAGCTGAAAAAAGCACAAAGCCTGGGGATCTCATCCCAAACACACCTTGGAATTTCAGAATTGAGAATCCTGTCAGACAAAATTTTTTTAAATGACTGGAGAACTGTCAGTAGTATAGCTGGAAAACAACAAATTATAATATGTGCTGCTTTTACTTTAGAGGATTTATTTTAAGTTGAATTATAAACACAAGGACTTTGGGATAATTATTTCAGTTGAGTTTACAGATTGCATGATATTACGTTCCTGAGGCATTCACTCTATAGATTTCACTCACCTGTATTTAAGGAGAATTTTCTATTTTGAAAAAAAAAATAAAATTCAGAATAAGAGTTCTTTTTGAGTTTAACAAAACAGGACCTGTTTTTATAGGCAGGAGTAGCTCTAAACAGCCTTAAACTGAATCAAAGGAATGCTAAGCACAGAAATATATAAAAAGAGGCAGAATGCAATTTGCCGCTGCACCACCTTCTGTGGAGTGATGCAGAAGGCGGCTGTGGGAAATACACCATGTTCCCAGGCTCCTCTGCATACTTCTTCCTCACATAACCCACTTCCCTGTCACTGAATAGATATACACCTTATTCAGTACATCATAGACCTTCATGGAACATGTGTGGGCGAACCCTATTTGGTTACGCACGCTGACAGACTCACTAAAGCAAACAATTTCCATCATAAGAAATCAGTTTCAAGTGGAAGAAGCTTTGTTGCAATCTGGGCCTACAAATACCTTTAAAATTTAAGTCTGGGAGATATTAAAATCATGGACTCAATAAAAATGTTGATTTTATCACATAGTATAATTTCCCCACAATCAATCTTTCAGTGCTCTAGAGGTGATAAATATTTATTTCTTCTAGCTACCTTCTCACCTCTTGTTTGACAAACATCTCCTCCTGTTTCACAGCTACCAAGCACCTTTTTCCTCCCTGTGGAGCTCGCTACTTCTTTTTCAGACAATAAAGACGGCTTGTATGTCAGAAAACTTACTTTTGTATTTGGCTGTATCTATCAGTCCAATAACAGTAAATATGTTTTCCTACACATGCATTCTTAAGCCACCATGATTATAAATAACATCATCTATAGCTTTCTGTTGCCTGACATACAGTGAATGGGCCACTGGGCATTAAAGAAAAAAATGAGACTGTTAGAATTTGCATAAGAATTCATCCCATCGCTTTGTCTTGGTAGAATTTGCATAAGAATTCATCCCATCGCTTTGTCTTGGTAGATTTTGCTCAACATATATGGGGCTTTGATACTGAAGGAACTGTTGCTGCATGGTGAGAGTAGCAGCAGATCTGAATGACCCTCTTTGTATAGGAAGGAGTTGACATATTTTTGTGCCTGTACGAAGCAAAAAGAATATAAAATCCCTTTTACTAAACTTCAAATGAATTAATTCATATAGGGTGAATTGTGGTACATGTGCTTTTGCATATGCACATTTCTGGAACACTTAGATTTTCTTCTTGACATTATGTCTAATTAAAATGTTTGTAAACAGACAGTGATTTTGTGTAATGTGTCATGCAATATGTGCTTGGGGAATTTTGTTTAGCCAATGTAGTCTCCAGAATTTTTTATGGGACAGCAAGGAGATGGAGTCCTTCCAAAGTAAAGCAATTAGTGAAGACTTTGCTGTAAGAGAGACTGATAGTGGCTTATCTTACCTATTACACTGGAACAGCAGTTGTTGCACTAAGAAGCTACGCTGGCCCAGAGCCATCCTGAAAGAAAGTGGACATTGTTAAAGCAACCTGAGGGGAGACTGGTGGTGTATGGAGCTGCTCACAGATAGGCAGCTTCGGAGTGGAGCTGGTTCGAGAAGGTAACAAAGCTGGAGCTGCTGCAAAAAGAATGGGGTTTTAGGAAGATGTCTGTGAGAGGAGACGATCCAGAATATTTTTTTTTGTTTCTTGAAAAATGAAACTTTCTTTGGAAATGTACCAGCTTTGAAGAAAAAAAACAACAAACCCACAAACCAACCAAAACCAAAACCAACCACAATGCTTTCTGACAGCAACAAAAAGAGGGGGATGATGACTAATGAGTAACTGATAGGTTTATGGGCAGGACACTGGGGCTCTGAAACACCTTGGAGGATGAATTCACAGCTGCACCTATAACCTCTGATTTCATATTGCACAGGAGTTCTTTGGCTGTCAGATGAGTCTTGGGAGGCTTGCCTCTGTGAACTATCTGGTATTTATACAAAGTGAAACAACTCCAAGGAGTCCGGGGAGCACAGGGGACAGGGAAGGAGCCATACCCAATGGCTGACAGGTTTTAGCTTAAGTTGGTGTTGGCAGATAGTGAGATAACACTGCCATATGTTTGGGTGCAGGAACATAAATGATGTTAGCTGAAGTTTGGTCAGGTTACTCTAAGATGTCACTTGACAACTCTCCTTAGGGCAGACTACAAGAAACCTTTAAATTAGCATAATATTGACACAAGTTGCAGCTTCCAAGGGGTGTAGTAATTTAATAGTATATACCGGAAAACTCATAAAGGCAGATATTGATAAAAAAGTCCCTGACAGGACAATGGGAGAAGGCAGAATAGGCTTAAATTTCCTAATGCAGTTTTAATAGAAAACAAGAGTGTTTAATAGTATAAACTGTACTGATATACTGAATGCACGGCAGGGGTGAGAGGGAAGTTGGGAGGAGGACGACTGAAATTATTTTTACATTTGGATGTTCTTAAAGTTATTGATTCAAGTGCAAGTTAATTTTGGTCCTTTAGTGCAAGCTAATTTCAGTAATAACACTTGAAAACAGAACGGAACTAAAAAAATTGCCAAAGAGAGGAATGATCATACAATCTAAATGTATGTCCAACACTGTGAGAAAGAAAATCATTTCAGCAACTGGAATGAACCCCTTTGCAACAATAACTTAGAAAAAAAAATTATTCCTGTTCACGCCTAGTGCTCAGATAAAGTCCAAAAGTATGATGGAGAGCCTTGTAAAATTCTAATGCATTATTTATGTAAAGTAAATCGATTACTATGCAAGAAAACAGTCCTATTAAACTTGTTTAGTAGTTGCACACAGGGGCTGTTCAGTTAATGAAATGCTGGCAGTCATTTTTGCTCTTACAACCACATTATCAAAGCCATCAGTCCTTATTCCTTTTAACCCCCATCTGGCACTAACTGAGAATTCAGAGTGCCCCCCACCTATTTCCAGCACTAAAGGCTAATAAATTGTTAGATCAAGCCTTCTTTTTTTTTTTTTTTAACCATATATACTGTATACAGACAAGTGTAGAGAGCAGCAAAGACATCTGATTTCACTAATATTTGGCAGAGCTCACTCAAACTTTTAGCTAGCAATTACTTCAGAAAATACAAAAGGCTTGATTTTATTTCATTACTGGTTTTCATTAGTTTCTAGATGAGATGTTGGCAGTTACTTGATCACATCATGTAGAATGTAATGATCTATGTTTTAATTTACCTTAATTTTGGCTTGCATTGCTATTAATTGGCTTGAGTACTTGAATATATTTGGACTCCATGGGGTGAAATGGGTATTTGAATTTTGTTTGGGTTTTTCTTTTCCCTGTCAATAAAAAATAAAACCAGGGAAGTCCTCATCTAACTTTATTATTTTTTCTTAGCTTTATCTGAGTTTGAAATGGAATAGAATAGCAGTTAATGTTGAACAAAAGCCACAGTGCTATCTTCCATTTCTGAAGCAGTAGTATGCTTTCAAAGTATGCATTAATTTAAGAAGTACTACTCTGTCTATTCTTTTTACATTTCTTCTTGTACATAAAACCAATTTCATGAGCCAGTGATGAACCTGTCTGGCTTCAGATTCGGTTTAGAGAAGCCAAACTTTCCCACCGCAGCCTTTCTTACTAGGGAGAAAATCTGAGTCTCTAACTCAGATGCCAGCTCTGCTTTTTCACAATAATCAATTATGTTATAGAAAAAGAAGTGCTAGCTCCGAAGAGTTTATAGGCTAATCAACAGGAGGCAGGAAGGCAAGCAGGACTGCAAGTCTGTTCTAGGATCAGTCACTGAATACACTGCTTTCCCATCCTCCTCCCAGTCTATCCACATTTTCTGAAAGGAAACAGAGGGAGGGGGCTTGCAGCTGATCGAGGAGAGTACATGATTTTGAGGGGAAATATATACATCTTCTTCTCATTTAAACAATTAATTTGTGATACAGTACACTACTGGAATGTAACAGTGAGAATATTTTGCAGTGTTCCCAAGATAATCAAGCAATAACTTGATTTAAATACAATAAATCACATACAAATAATAAACCCTGTCATGCTGTCTTCTTCTTGCAAGGACATTTATCCCCAGACAGGGAACAGACCCAGTATAAATATAAGACAACTTCTTGCAGTCTCCAACAAAAGAGAAAATAGAAGCAATTCTTTTAAACACCTCTGAGACAGACAGAGTCTTCGTTCAACCTCGGTGAGCATGGATCCCTGGGAGGAGATCCGTTGGCTCCAGTCATGTTACTTGTGTGACTAAGTGCTCAGCCACACAAGCAGGGATTACACAACTCTGTGTAAGAGCTCACCATAACTTTGTCAGAAATGTTTAACATTTTTCAGAATGACTGATTTCTTTCCTTCCACACTGCTGAGTACCACATGGAACGTATTAGTTCAGAGGTCAAGAAGACCCAAATGGTTTTGCCAGCCTGGTACAACGCATTCCCTTTTTTGTCAGTGTGTGTTCTGTGGGAGAGTATTTACATGCAACATCTCTGTATGAAATGAAATAAAATGAAATGAAAGAAGCGGCTTTTAAAGGTCCATTAGAGACCAAGATAGCTACTGATGGGCTGAATGTTGCATGAATCATTAGTGTCTGTGAATCCGCATGTCTTCTCTATAGTAAATAGCTACTTTTAAAAGTGAAGCAGAATATGTAACTTGAGAATACTTTCAATACAAGAGTTTCATGAAGGTTCATTTGCTATTGAGAACTTGTTTTTACCATTTGGTCCAATACACTTTTCTCTGGGTTGTCAAATTACTTTCAGCTGAGAATTACTAAATGGGATTTTTTAAAAAATTGGTCAAGTAGCTTATGCAAGAAGGTTCCATCGCAGAACGTCATAAGCATGATATTGGCTACTTATGACTTGGTTTATAGATCTGCAAATGAGGCAAGAGAAAGTCAGCATCCTTCTTCAGCTCCAGTTCTCCAATTGCTTATACAGATTAGAACATCAATCCAGCTCATTTGGACAAAAAAATTATATTAGGTAACACTCAGTGGAGCAGCCCCACCACTAGATGAGAGATGATGACAATACGAGGTGTGTGGAAACTTACCTTACCTGCTGGCATGGCTGCAGCAGGATTATGAACAAGCTGTGAGACTGGAGCTTGGTTGTAGAAATACAGGAATAAGACTGGTTTGCTTCCCATCTGGACTGGGCAAGCAGCTTTAACAGCTGACGTAGAGGAGTTTCCAGGCCCTACACTGTTGCAGGGTACATGTGAGTGTACTGGTTTTACAGAGCAAGAGATGAATTTACTTGCATTGTATAGGCATATAGCTGTACTCTCTGCGTGAAAGTAGCACTACAGGGGAAGGAAATGAATGAAAAATAAGAGTTCTTTTGACCTTTCTCCACCACTCTAACCTAGCAAGAGAACAGCAATAAAATTCTGCTGAGATTGGTTGATAGTGAATTGGTACTATCAGAAGAAAGATTTTATGCTTCAGAGGTGTGTTTGAGTTCCAGCCGCCCTCCGCTCAAATCCCAGGGTGGTCCAGTTTAAATGCCATGCCTTGCTCAAAGGCATGTACAAAAGACTTAGCGGTGTGTATAAAACTGGTATTTACCTCATATCTTCCTAGTTGGTTAGGACCATATTCTGAAACAGGTGAACGCTTCATCTGCAGGCTCACCAGAGCCAGTAACCCACAGGTAGAGCAGAGGTATTTAACATGGGACAGGCCTCACATGGCTGTGTGACACCGAGTCCTCAACATCAACATGCAGTACCAGAGTTTTGTTCTCCTTTCTGGCACTGTAGCAGGAGATGAGAGTTTAACCATTTAGTTAAATTTGACTGATAATTTTGCATGAATAATGGACATTTAGGAGACAGATACTGTGACTGCAGTTAGCATTCTGACAGATTGGCATTGGGACATTTTCTTTACGTTACCTTCTTTGGTAACTGTGCCAAACTATGAAAACTGTGGATGTTTTTAGACTTGTTATATTAACGATTCATCTTCAAGATCTGTAGCTGCAGTATTAAGACAATGCACAGGTATGCGAGTCAAGGATGGTTACAGGTTTGCACGTTGTCCAAAATAAAATGAAGTTGGGTGAAGACTTTATGTATTTTTAAAAAAAAAAATGTATGGAATTCCTTGCAAATAATAATAAATGCTTACCCATGGTGTTGTTGGTATCTTACTTAGCTGAGCGATTTGTACTACAGTCATCCCTAGTTTAGGAGCATGTCCAAGATTAACTAGGTAGTCACAATAAGACTCATGGACTCATAGCAAGGTAGAGTTTGTTCCATGGCTTTCTGATTGTGCTGCTTACCATTCATGTCACTGGACAGTGGGAAAAGCATATGAAATAACAAAGCCACAAGTTATATATTACTGCAGAAGGAGCAATGATGCATCTGGTCTCAAGGAAAGTGAAATTACTTTGTGAATCCTCTACACTTACAGTCTTGGTATAAGCATCTAGAGGAATGTCAGAAAAGTCCTCTGCAAGTGTGACTCGCTCTGTGGGGAAGTGGGAAGGGGCAAGCAAAGTGATTCTAACAATCATATTTAAGGGACAAGGAAGAAAAATTATCAAAAGATAGAGCACCATGCACAAAGGACAACATGCCATTGTGGTCGGTAAAACTGAGGAGAATCACTGTGATTAGAGGTGCATGAAGAAGTCTGAATGTAATTTCACTATGAGTTGCTGGGATTGCAGATAAAGTTTGAAGGCATTTGATTTTTGCAGAGAAAACTTTAAATTCATATGGCAATGTTTAAAATGTATTTTAGAGCAGTTCAGTGTTAGTAAAGATCAGTCTTTCAACTGGTGCTATTCATAGACAAATAACAGAGCTTCTATGAGATGTGACATACCCATTTATTACATGCAATTCTGTGAAAAAGCTGAGCATCTAATTTCTGTTGAAATCAATGGAAGTTGTGAGTGTTCTGCTTCTTAGAGAATGGGTTTCTGTCTGAAAAAGGGGCTGTTAAACACTGTGACATTCACCTTCTTTATTGTAAATGTTTGTGGAAAAAATCTATAGACGGTTCCGCAGTTAACGTTGCATCTCTATTATAACTTGGGGGGATAATATATGATAATTAAAATGGTTTATTATCCTAAGGGAAGAAACGTATCATTATTGGCATGCAGTCATATCAAGTTATATGCTGCTATTATAAATGTTATTACAACAGAATAATTCACTGCAAGGCTTCAGGGATCATCTCAGTGCCATCTGGTTCTTGCAGGAAGGGCACTGGCAAGAGAGGGGGAATTTTTCCTGGATTTTGTCACCTACAGACAGCATCAGCTCACAGTACTCTGCATGTCTGGCAGTTCTGGGTGAAAAGCTTGCCAGAGAATAGTCAAAAAGCTTATTGATTAAGAGGGGTGGAGATTCTTCTTTTTTTAAAAAAAAAGGCTGAAAACCGTTTGTCAAAATGCTGGCATATCTTGATTTGTTTTTCTAAGATTTGTTGAGATCAGCCACCATTTTACATGGTTAGGCTTCTCAGAAGAACCAGTCTAAAAAGGATGCCAAGTTACATGAATTCAGTAGAATTTAGGTCATATGAATTTGTCCCTAAGAGATTGTCTGTTAGATGGGCATGTTTAATTTTTTTTCATGTCATACCAGATTTTGTTTTGGCATACATTTTTTTCCTTGAGGTTTTAATGTCTTAATGTTTTCTTTATTTTAATCAGAAAATCCTGGATATAACTCCAGGTCTCAACCCTGTGACAGTAGGCAGTAAACTCTATGACAAATTTTGTGTACATTTCTCTGCAATTTGGATAATAGCCTTGCCACAATAATGGTTAGTCAGAATTTCCTAGAGCTTATTTAGGACAGCTAAAACCCCCAAAGAAATATTGAAAGGAACAGAATCAGAAATTATGAACATTATTGCAAGCAAGCATAATTAGCAAATAAAATACATCCAGCAAATTATTTAGTCCATTAACTGATTAACTAGACAGGGCAGAGTGTGCTGCGCAGTGGCTGTTACATGATTTTGCTCCTGGTTTTGTAGCAAATTACCTTTCAGAAAAACATGTTAAAGAATCATTACAACCTGTTTCCTCAATATCTAACTAACATTCTGTTAAAATCTAGGTACTCAGATATATTCATGATATTATTCTGTCCTGTAAATATTGTAATCTTACTAAAGACTCAAGATCTCTTCCTAAAGCTACTTATGCAACTATCCAGCTGTGTGATACCATCGTTGTTCATGTCATGTCCATTTTACTTGCTTGTCTGTTTCTCAATGTGATCTGAATTTTTTTATTTTTTTAAGGTAATTCAGACCTCCTCTGTCCCTAAGGTGACAGTATTGATTAGACTAGGTTAATTTAAAAGACAAATCTAAGTAACTTTTTTAAAGTGATGTGCTGAGTTATCATAAGCTATTCCACTGTAACCTGCCAGACATGTTATAATCAAAGGACATGCAAGTCACCAGCAGCTAACACAAAAGACCTTCAGGTGAAAATGTCTTTAGAGGCCATATATCCTGGAAAATATATTTTAGAAGGTGCTTTTAAATTTTAGGCAGTAATGGTACCTGTGACCTGACAAAATACATTATTATACTATTATGGTAATGTATAAGAAACTGAACCTATATATACAAAATACAATCACTGTGTTATTAAGTACCTTTTTTTATTTGAGACAGACAGGCTTAAACCTTAAACTTAATAATACCACTTTATTTTCTCCCATCCCTAAACCTTCAGCTGGATTTTGGGATAGAAATGCTCTTGCATGTAAAATGGACTGCATAAAAACTCCTGAGCATCAGTGGGCCAAGTTCATATTTTTGATTCACAAAATGAAACTCTTCTCTTAGCTGTATGGCTTTTGCAGTATTAGGGAATTAACTAGATTTTCTCTTGGCTCCTGTTTCAGCAACAAACAGCAGTCAGCGTAGTTCTAATTGCAGACTGCTGTAAGACACAAAGCAAATGCAGATTCAGAATGATTTGCATATTGAATGAAGCTCATTTTGCATTTTCTTCTCTTTCTTTCTCCTAGATGTCTCCCAGCTTGTTTTATTTCTTCTTTATCCCTCAGTGCTTTATGATTTCTGTGCTTACATGATTTTATGATCATCTCTTTGCTCCAACACCCTTCAGTTAACAGCAGCAACATCAGCCCATGGAAGCTGGACAGTTTCTGAGCAGTTTTGCTTGCAGGCTTAGACTGCCTCCCGCCTCCACCTCAGGACAAGGCACAGCTAAACACATCTACTCCTCCACCCTGGTTTCCATGGGAGGAAAGCTCAGGTGCAGAGCTGAGCTGAGAACTGCAGCATGATCCAACAGGTACTGACCTCAGCACCCAGGGGAACACCTCCCCTGAGGTGCTACACCGTGTCCTATCACGAAGAGCGTGCAAAAGCGCGCTATTCATGTTTCTGTACTTGTCAACATCAACCAAAAATAGAAACTGTGAAATACCATGGGAGTAGCTGTTGCACTGCTCTTTGCAGTCCAAATTATGAAACAAAGGTTATGCTTAGGAAAATGTGTGTAAGAGTTCTTCTCGTCTTTGTTCTAAAAAGGCTGAAACACAAAAATAGCCATCCACATTGCTAATTGTCCAGTAAACTGCAGAGCACTTCTGAAGTGTACAAACCGCTAGTTGTTGCTTTTGTGGGAAACAGTTTGAATAAAGGATCAGGGCACAATGGGGCTTACATTATTGTGTTGGCAAATGCAAAGTGGGAGGGAAGCCATAACTCTTAAGCTATACACAAGCACACATGCAGGTTTCCTGTGGTTCTGACTTAAAAAAGTCATGGAGGGATGTTAGAACACTCACAAACTGGCAATAAAGGTATCTCACCCAGCAGTTGCATCTTGCAGTGAACAGTTCCCAAAATAAGTATTGAAAGATGTGTAGAGAGTTTTGCATTATTAATGGGTAAATTGTTTCTTCACAGACAGAGTACATTAAACTTCCTTCCCACTTCAGGGGATTCCCTTTCGCCTTCAGGCGACTCAGCTTCAACTGCTCAGCAAGCTGCCTCGATGCCTGGGATGCAGGCTCTCCTGCTGGTGTACAGCTAGCAGTGTTAGGCAGCAGTAGGAATGTTTCTGTGTTCTGGCAAGCCTCCACTAATTCACAGTCCCTTGGGTCCTGCAACCCTTTCTTCTTAAAGAGCACAATGGCTTTTGAATCATAAGCTAAATCATCCTTGGGTTTCTTATTTCTTAACATTACACGTTAGATATTCATACTTTTCTTTATTGCAGTGTCTTTTGAGGCATTCTTTGTGACTCTGAGTATCATTTGTGCCTTCACATATTTTCATATGCAATGAAAAACTTATTAAAGAACCAATTCAGGCACAACCTGTCATCTTCATATGCTTTTCAGGTTCATTGCAATTGCATTCGCTATTAAGTTGTTACTATTCTTGCTTCCTCCTTATAAAAATACATCAGTATTGTTAAAATTTAGTGTACCAGAATTACTATGAAGTGCTTTGGACTTTTATTATCATGCTTCTTGTTTCAAAAACTTTTTTTAAAAGCCTCAATGTAAGACTCAGTTTGGGGAGCTGTGATTTATCAAAACATGATCTATCAAGTGATTTTTCATAGCTCCTGCCTTTCTATAATCCTTTTCCAAATTTCAGTCACAGGTCTAGGCAGTGGTGCTAAGGGAACACTCATTTCCATTTCAAATGACAGTATTTGAAAAGCTCATATAAACCCCTGCCATCGCAGCTTCCTTCCAGAACAATCGATATGTGGATGTAATAGCTCAGATAGATACTACCACCTGCACAGCAGTATCATCTATGGAAGTCTGTGGGACACTATGGTCTGAGTATCATTCAGTGTATATGCAGATACTGCTTTATGGAAAATTAGCATAAACTAATTTCCTAAAATATTTATTTTCACAAAACAGATGCTTTGGCCGGAACACTGAATCTGAGCTCACATTACTCAGTCAAACCAGATCCATATCTTGCTGTTGTCCCCAAAGGCTTCCTCATAGATGTAATCCAGTGCCCCAAATGGGTAAGCATTGAGAAGGATCAGGAGGACTCATTTGGAGCCAACTCTAAGACTTACTTAAGGGTCTATTGTATTAGTTCAAATACTAGAACTTTATTATTTGTAATTCCATTCAGTAATGTATTTGGATTCACCCAAGAACCTCAGATTAGCCATTTTTAAGCAATAAATATTTTGGACACTTTCATTGGTAGTCTGCATTATACATTTACTCTTATTTAGTTAGAACCTAACTTACTTTTTGTTCATCAGTGTTCCTGGATATGAAGAATATTCAAGAGAAAGATATTTGATCCAACACAGCTAAAACATTTTAATTTATGCTTATCCAGAATAGCAGTGTCAAAAACTGTAAGTAGGAGTTAAGTGACAAGTGCATAATTAGGTATAAATTGCTTGCAAATTTATACAAAGAAAAACAATCAAATAATGGAATAAAAGAGCTTTTAAGGAAGACTATCAATATTTAAATGCCATGACTGCCAAATAATCATTAGTCATTTTCTGCCAGCTAAAATATAGGAGTGAATTTTTGACGGTGCCTCTTGGATTAATTTAGATTTAGACAGGATGTGAAAGTAATATTTCATGTAGACTAGAAGCAGCTTTTTCAGAGTTGTACCCATGAGTACAATAAAAGGGGTCTAGGGAGAATAAAAACTGTCTTCCAGAAGTTCTGTGTTTTGGGATGAAGCCAGAAGGAGCTAAGAGCATTATGAAATACTGTGCCTGGGCACATAACTCAGCACTGTAAATGACACTATGAAGACTAGACACGTATGTTAACCTCAGCAGTGCTGAGCTTTTCTGTGCCTAAATCCCAGGTCTCAGTCTATCAGCTTAATAAAGTTGAATTTGAACGCCTCAAAATAGCTTTGAAAATTGAAGGAATCATTAGAACATCACCTGCATAGGAATGAATATATCTCTGGGATAGTTTATTGAATGGATGCCAAGTTCTGCTAGGGAACAAAAATTTATTCTAATCCACCATGAAATTGAAAACACACAAGTAAAATGCTGTGGCTAAATAATATAGAAAAAGCAATCAATCATTGCAGCTATCTAAATTCATCTTCTTTCATAATGAAATAAACAATTTAGAGGACATTGAAAATACAGTAGGTAAGTGTCCAGTGAAGACGGTTTCAAAAATGCGTAGGGCATATAAGATAAAAAGGAAAGATAATGACCCTGCAGCAAAGCCTTCATGTGATGATAGAGAGATGACAGAAACCTTTGCTCATGGATGACAAGAGTCATCCCTCTGAAGTTCAGGGGTCTGTTTCTTTGCAAGTCTTTCTATGCCACACCTCTATCAGATACAAATATATTTATACAGCTTCTGCTGTGCCTGGGCTGCTGAGGCTCAGCAAGATGAATACCAAGACGTTCAAAAGTGATTAATGAACCCTGAGAACATCAAGTTTAAAAGTTTAAATCAGGGCTTTTTGAAAGAGATTTGCTTTTTAGCTTTGAATTCTCAGCACTTGTAGCTACTACCTGCACTCTAAACACCAACAACCACGGCATTAAAAAAAAAGGGAAGGATGGGAAGGAAAATGTAGCATTTTAAAATTGTGTGGTGCCTCCTGCATATCCTGAGTTCCTTTTCTTGGAAAATAAGTTTAAAATTTTCAAGTTAAGATACCCAAAAATGCCAGTTTCTAACTCTTGGTCCAAGCCACTTGCCCAAGACAACACAGGAAACCTGTGACAGAAGCAAGAGAAGAGCCTGGATTTCCTAAGCCTGCTTATATAGATATATGGGCCCATCATTTGGGATTAGAGGGTAGGGAAGGCAAGCAGTTAGGATCACTTTTTAGGGAAAGGAGTATCGACAAGGCGATTGGAAGAGGAGCACAAGTCCTCAGCCTCTGGAGTCAACTTCTGTCAAGCACGAAGGAAAGGTATCCCTTCAAGGAAGATGTTATATGTCAAAGGCAAGTGGACTGCAACAGAGAAAGGTACCCAGTACCTGAAGGAATTAGCCATGATAGAGATGATTTATTTTGACCCAAATAAGGTGCAGTTACCCACAGATCCAGATGAAGTTCAATGCAAACAACTCACATGGTGGAAAGTACGGAGCACACCATAGCTGCATGCCAACTCATTGGCAGTAATGAGCTGGAGAGATGAAGTGGCACCAACGATGGATGAAGTGACTCGCCAGCTCCAAGAATATGAAGACAACCTCTCCTCTTCCCTCACCTTGGCTGTGGAGAAACCAGTCCAACAACTTGATGATGATAGATCCTACTCCCCACCTGTCTCAGTTAACTGCCATGTAATACTATATATATTATCACTTCTATGGCAGCTATATGTCCATCACCATACTGGCTGCCTCTCAGCACCAGTCTCCACCTTTCCAGATTTGAGGATCTGAACTTGACTCCATTTCAATCACCACATTAATGAAGAATGAACTTTGATAAGACTGGAAAAGCACAGCAGGTGATGGAATCAGAAGTGGCTTCAACCTGCAACAATCCAACACCACACACCATCTTTCCTGCCCTGAAAGACCGTTACAACAGATGGAACTCGAAGTCATGGACTAATTGAACTCTGTGAACTCTTATAGGCATGATCCATAGACTAAGGTAATCATATCTCTGTGTGTATGTATGTGTGTGTGTGTTTATATATCTATCAGAACCAGTCAGATGATAGTGGTTAACTGGGAGGTAATGGAAAATGTGGGACCTGGGCATGACATAAATGGCATGGAATAATAGCTGAGTACTGTCCTGGTTTTGGCTGGAATAAAATTATGTTTCTTCTTAGTAGCTGGTACAGTGCTGTGTTTTGGATTTAGTATGAGAATAATATTGATAACTGATGTTTTAGTTGTTGCTACGTAGTGCTTACTCTAAGGATTTTTCAGCTTCCCATACTCTGCCAGTGAGCAGGTGCACAAGAAGCTGGGAGAGAGCAGAGCCCAGCTGACTTGAACTGGGTAAAAGGATATTCCTATCATAGAACATCATGCTCAGTATATAAACTGGGGGGAGTTGGCTGGGAGGGGTCAATAGCCACTCAGGGACTGGCTGGGCATTGCGCAGTGGGTGGTGAGCAATCGCATTGTGCATCACTTGGGGGTTTTTTCCCCTTGGGTTTTACTCCTCTCTCTCCCTCTCCCTCTCCTCTTCATTACAATTATTGTTGTTGTTACTATTATTTATTTTTCTTCGCTTTATTTCAATCATTAAACCTTATCTCAACCCACAGGATTTACCTTTTCCCGATTCTCCTCCTTATCCTACCAGGGGTTGAGTGAGGAGTGAGTGAATGCATGTGTGGTACTTTAGTTGCCAGCTGAGGTTTAAACATGATACTACTCCAGTATCAGCTAAGGGGTGACTGTATTTGCAGGATTTTGAGTCTTTATGGTGAAGAACAGTGCCTAGTGAAAGATCCTACCTTTCCCAGTGACTGGTATCATTCTGCTCAGCGAGACTAGAAAAACAGCTCATGCTTCACATAGCAAACAGAAGGGTTTGCTGCTTGGACGGTGCTGGATGTGTCTGCATGAGGGATGCAGGGAAAGTTACAAAGGACTGCAATCACTCCACTGATGTACGGCACAGTGTGAGCCTACTGTGAGCAGAGCTGATAGGTAGCTACAACCCCAGAAGCCTTCTAGTAAATCTCCTGTGCTAAAGTATGCTCTACTCACGTATATATTTGGGGGGCCTTTGAGTTTATGAAATATATAATTGTATGCTGATTTTCTTCTTGACATCATACTTTGCCTTGAAGAACTATTTTTACAAAGTGATGCGTTAGGACTGAAAACAGTGAGTGATTGTTTTCTGTTTTGATTTAAACCAGCAATTAAATCCATTCAACACCTTTCTAATTGACAAGCAGCAATTCCATGTGCTGTAATAAAGGAACAATAATAGAAAGGACACGGCGACAAGCTAGCAGTCACCACAGTAGCAACAGAAACATCATGGTATTTGTAGGGAAAGCAAAGTGGAGGCTCTTGCTTGCAAAGTTAAAGGTATTCTCCTCACAGTGTTCTATTTTAACAGGATTGTCAGAGCAATAATAAGTTAACTATATGGCAATCCACCAGCTCATCCACAAAATCGCACTGTCAATGAATAAATATGAAAATGATATGCTGTGTTGTTGGTTGGATTTATCAAGTAGGAGAAAGTAAGGGCATGCTTTTTCTAATCACAATTCATACCCATAAATATTTGCTACTGTTTTTCAGCAGATCTAAATATATCTTCCTGAATGAATGTGTTCTATTAGCTGGAATATTTCTCCATTTCTTTTCCTAAACATCATCTTCATTCACTTCTCTGACTTGGAAAATAAATATTAAGCTTTGCATCTTTTATAAATACCTTTGCTTTTCCTTGGCCTTTCCTGCTACAGTGATAGACTCTGCTCTATGACAGCACTCTGCACTGCTGATACCATCCCTTGAGCACTCAGGGGCAAAAACTGGTGGCGTGGCTACATGTCCAGTTAAGCCAGCTTTCTTGTTCTTAACTTTTCTTCAACCAAGCATCAATAACTTAATATGCAGAGAAGAAAACAAAAAAGAATACAGCAACTCATTCCCACCAAGGCCTATTCTCACTGCCAGCGCCTGCCATAAAGGCTTCTCAGGTGATGTCGGCTCTGTTACATGAAGCAACACTGTGCTGGCTCATGAGTTCAAGGATGCAGCCAGTGTATCAAGCCACCCTAGCTCAAGGGTGCAGAAGGTGAGTATGCTCAAAAACAGGGCTTTTCTGAGTGCAAGATATAGCCAGATGGTGAACCCTTGATGGATAAGGTCTGGCACATTCAGTCACAAGGGAGGGCAGAAACTGAGGCAGTGCTGCAAATTCTTGAGAGGGAGCTTCAGTTCTGTGCCAGCAGAAGTCAGGGGTTAGTTACTGTGAGATCGCTTGCTAGACTTAGTATAGTAGGGAACATAAAGACATACTCATATATAGTGACATAGCAGACTAGAAAGATTGTTACATTACCCTCTCTTCCCCAGCCATTACCTTCTCTTCATCCTCTTCTTTCACAATGCCTACTCAGCACCTTTATAATTAATGTTTATTAATCAGTCTGCCAGAATTGAAGTAGATTAAAGAAGATTTAAACTACACACTGTAATAGCATTGAAGGAAACCAGAGGGCAAACAAATGCCTTCAAAAACTAAATCTGGGTGTTGATTAGTTATCTGTGTGATCAAGAGGCCATGGAAAAATTAACCTTGTAAAAGTAGAGAAGATTAAATTATTTTCTAAAAGTTCACATCTAAATTACTAGAGAACACTCTGATTCATTTTAAAGCTATAGTGTACTCCTTGTTGTCTTGAGCACCTAGACTGTTGTTTGTCTCTACCTCTGTGGAGCATCTTTGATCTGGATCTGTGCCTTGTTTCCGTTTTGAGTTCCTACAATCACAAGAAGTGATTCAGACCCCACAGCCTGTTCTGAGTACTTGTTGCATGCCACATTTCTGTGTTTTCTCAGTACAGAAGTTGAAATGGATTCTCACCCTTCTCTGGGAATCTTGACATTACACAGTGCCGGTCTGTGCAGAGAGACCAGAGCTACCACGTAGGCAGCAGTATAGACACAGTAGCTTCCTACACTCCCCAAGATAAGGAGGAATTTCAACTAACACAAAGTGACACCCTGAAATGTAACGCAGCTTTATACATCTGAGCTTTGTGTGTGTAGGTCTTGGTACCAGCAGATGGCCTTGGGCTGCTGTCCGCAGGGGCTTGCATGTCCAGGAGCCAGAAAGTGGGGAAAATGGGGGTCCAGGGGCCTGGGATTGCAGACATCCAGGTCATGTATATGTATACATTTCCCACTAACAGACCTTCATCCTGAACTGCCAGAGAGGGGGACAGGATCAGGCAGTTTCTGCCTGTGTTAATTTGCGTGGCTGTCCATGTAGATATGTGTATATCATGTGTGTGCACATGTGTGCCCATGAGGAATACACGCTACTGGCTCCACCAAGGGACATGGAGCTGCTGCAGCTTTGCCTCGCAGGCTACCGGATTCAGTGGCTCCTAACAAAAGTAACCAATACCACATGTGTACAGGAAACAGGCAATTTACCGTATATTAAGGTATCTATACATTACCTATACATTTGAAACATCTTCATGGTTAGAAATAGCACTTATACTCAACAAGACTTTTCCAAGATTAAGTCAATTTGAAAAATGTCTGTGCCAGAGAAGCTTGTGTAGCCAACACAAATTCCCATTTTAAGACCATAACTGTTCAAACACATCCTTGTGACCACTAAAATAATTTTGCTTCACCTAAGCCAGACAGTCACTTCTAATATGAGAAATTACACAGATGTCCCTCTCTTGCTAATGGGAAGAGAACCCAGCAATGTGGGAAAGTTTGGGAGCCATCCTGTTCTGCAGAAAGCAAGCCAGAGTCCCTGGAAAAGGTTACCTTTCATGCCCAGTAAGATGCTTTTATGTAGCTGTTACATATGCCAATAGCCATGGCATCAGTAGATTGAAATGTGGACCTCGGCTTCTGGGGTTTTGTTTCATTTTGTTTATAAACAAATATAAATATAAACAAAATATACCCAGGTGTGTCTATCTGGGCATTTATTTTTAATATCCCGAGACAGTTCTCTCCAAAAATTTTCAACAACTAGGCACCATGAGAGGAGAGGTAAAGGCTTTCAATGTGAAAAATAAGACGTACCCCAGGATGATGATCTTCAAAATGCAGGTTTAACCAACTGGCTTTTTAAAATCTTCCTATAGGGACTCAGCCTACAGAGCAATATGATACGAGTGTTAGTACTGTCCCTAGGGCAGTCGACATCGGCACATATGTTTTATTAATCAGCATTTCAGCATTTCCGTCCTCAATAGCCATATACATTTGAAATCAGATTTCAAAGTACTAGTTGAAAGCCGTCTACTCTAATGTTGTTTAACAGATGCAGAAACTGAGACAACGGAGGGAAAAAAGTTTTTGCTATAGTCACTATGTATGCACATTTGCAGCAGAACTGGAAACAGACTCCAGTTCTCCCAAGTCCCAGTCCAGAGCCCCAACTTGTAGGTCACACTGCTAAATTTATAGCAAATTATTTCATATAAAAGTCATACTTAGCGATGTAATTGGAGTCACCAATAGTGCCATTTTCCATGCAGTCCCATTAGCAGCCTAGGTGAACATCTCTGCCAGTAACTTCTGAACCCAACACCTAATTCTCACATTTGGCAGAAGTGTTGAGATAATTAAGTTCCAATTATCATTATGCTAATGAGATAATTGTAATTGCTCTGAATGAAGGAAAAGTTCAAGCCTGGTTTTACATTTTGAGACCACAGACCCCTTCAATGTGCTCCTACTGGCAGAGACAAGTTTTTTGGAGCTTGTCCTTCTGTGAAAGAAGTGGGCATGCTGAACATAAGGAAATGAGGCAGGGAACGTTATCTCTCCTTTGCACCACTCAGTACCTTTCTGTACCACAGAGATGAGAAATTGGAGAAGAGCCAGCGTACAGCCAGGGGATTGCAAGGATCTACTGGAGCAACCAGCTGTGGGAGTGTAATTGTAAAGTGACTCCTTCAGCCAGACAAAAATTGTCATCTAGCCCCAACTGTTCAGATTAAGCTTCTTCTAACAGCTGGGCGACAATCTAAATATGTGAGAAACCCTATAAATGCTTTACTTCTCCAGTCTCTTCTGGACAACAGTTTTCTTTTGACACCTTCACAAGTCACAGTGGAGGTGGCCAATGAGGAGACAAAGGCAGACTGGGAAAATGTACAAATTATTTCTTAAACTTTTAGAGGTTTAGAGGAAAGTTTAATAGACTAAAGCATGCTTTCAGTAATTGAATACTTGTTCAGGTTTTCATTAAGCAAAGATCCAAACCAGTTATTACAGTTTCAGTGAAGTGTTTTCAGTTTGACAGATATTTTTGAAACGTTCTTCCAGGCTGACCTGAAAGTTTGAAAAGGGTTATTCAGGGACTTGAAATGAATTATGGTGGTTTTGTGTTGATTTTTGGGGTGGTTTTGGTGAGACTGGTGTTTTTTTGGAACTTCCAGCAAAGCAGATACTGTCACAATAATTCTGACAAGCTGGACTCACCGATATCCTTATCTCGTTATACATACAGCATTAAGACTCCTTAAGGGGGCTGCTGATGAACTGGTTTTCTGTAGCAAGGTTTTGTTAGTGGGGGGTAAGGAGGCCTGCAGGGCTGCCCTCTGTGAGAAGGGACCCAGGAGCTGCCCCATGTCAGGCAGAACTGGCTCCAGCTGACTCCAAAACAGACTCACTGCTCCCCAAAGCTCAGCCATCAGTCAGGCTGGTTGCATCTGTGTGAAAACATTTAAGAAAGGTTTAAAAAATGCTGTACGGCAGCTGTGAGAAAGGAGTGATAAAAATGTGAAACACCCCTCTAGACATGAAGGTCATTCCTGCTTCCATGTTGGAGCGGTTGGTGAAAGACTGCATCCCCCATGCTGGAGCCAGGGAAGATTGTGAGGAGGAAGGAGCATCAGAGGCAAAGCGCTATGAGCTGACAGCAGTCCCCATTCCCCAAAACCCTGTGCCACTTTTACTGGGGAGGAGGAGGAAGGAAAGTCAGGAATGAAGGTGAGCTTGAGCCTGGGAAAAAGGGGAGGTGGGGAAAGGTAGTTTTAGTTTCGTCTTCCCTAAGCTGAGTCTGTTTTGCCTGTGATTTTAATTGTTGAGTGATATCCCTGTCTTTATCTTAAGTCACAAGCTTTTGCATCCTATTTTCTCCCCTGTCCTGCTGCGGAGGGGGAGTGACAGAGCAGCTGGCTGGGGTTTGGGCAGCCAGCCACTGTCAGCCCACCACAGCTTGTATGGTGGGACATCAGAGCATCAAGCACACAGGACATAAAACTACAGTAACAAAAAGTCTTCCCTTGTCATTGGTTGTATCTTCTCTCATACAGATATTTCAGTTTCTTGCAGTAATAAAAATAACATTTGGAAATAAATGCTAGAAGAAATAGGGGGGTCCAGGAGCTGACATCCAAAACTATGTGCTTTTGGCTGAGGCCACCTCCATCCTAGCCCATCGCTTTCTGCCTGCAGTCTTACATGAAATATAAGCATCTCAGCCACAAAGTCTGGCAGTAAACTGCCTCTTCAAAAGAGCACAAATATTCTTAGCTGCTGCGCAATATCTGCAGCCCCCTGTGGATGTCTCAGATACCCCTGGGATGTCTTGAATGGCACTTATGTTTAGGCAACAGTAGACCACACACAGCCCAAGGAAGGAAGACACTGGGAGGAGCCCCATGCCCGCTCTTCTCTGTGATTAAGACCTAGTTCAAGACATTTGAATTGGAAAGGGGAAGCCATCAGGAAAAATATTTAACATTATGATGATACATGTTTCATCAAGACTCACATCTCATTACTGTCAAGCTATTACAGAGTGTCACAGGCTTCCTATCCACCAGGATATTATGACTGAATTAATTTCATAATTTTTCACCAGTTTAGTAAAATGATATCCACTTTTTTCTCCCTTAACCATAAATAAACACCATTCCCATATTTTCCTCCTGTTCATCACTGCGCTCTTGGCAAGCATTTTTTTTTTCCTTTTTCTCTTTGTTGGCAAGTTTTCAAGGGCAGTCGAAAACAATGTTGAGAAAAATCATGACTGATCTACTCATGACTGCTATGGCAAGAACTGCTGCATTATAATTGCATGGGGAGACAAAGGCTGACAGACTTTTTATGTTTCAGCAGCCATTTAAAGCTACTAACCTTGAAGGCAGTGGCAGCTGCTGACCCTAGAAGGCTGAATCTGGTTAGTACTGAGCAAGAGAGCGAAGGGCTGAGCGGCTCTAAGAGCCAGCCAGGTCAGCAGCAGCAGAAGAGCTCAGCGCCCCAAGGATTTAGCCCCTGACTGCTGATTTTTTAAAACTGCCAGGGCTGAAATGCTGATTCTAGCAAGGTTACTTGTTCTTGTGGCTTGTTTCAGGTAGTGAAGTAAGGTACCCCATGACTGTACAGCTAATAACTCAGTTTAGGATTTGGTCCTGAAGGGCACAAAGTCCTCAACTCCACGGGACTTCCCTCAGAGTTAATGACATTTGGCACTCTGTAGGGGCAAGCTCTTAGAGCAAATATATACAATACATATATAATACATATATATATAATGTGTGAATGTGTGTGTGTGTGTATATATATATATATAAGCATGAATATATACGAATTAATGTCTCCTCAGCTGGTTTCTCACAAAGCTATGCAGTAAATATTGGCTAACAGTATAATAGATTGAGTTTAGCTCAACAGATTAAAGTGATAAAGCCAGTTAAAAGTCATGATGTAATACAGAGTATTTATTGACCTGCAGTGTGTTGTAGCTGCAATTACAAGGCATCTGGCAAAATTTTGTGGTGGGTAGGGACTAATCTATAAGGGTGATTAATTTCACTGGTAATTTGGCTGAAGTAAGGCCAGTAAAGCCAAATTAATTCTGTTGCAAAGCTGTGAAGATATTCTCTTTTTAAGACGAAAAGGTTTAAGCTACAGTCTTCTGTCTTTAACTGCTGATCAGTCCCTTAAACTAAACCTACTGGAAAAAACTTCAGTGTTACAATTATTGAAGCTCTTAGAATTTGTTCTGAGTCTTTGCTATAGGCAGCCCTTGGAGCTTTCTCTACCTGATTTTAATTAAGAATATATCTGAGCCTCGTAAAGTAATACCTGAAACTGAAAAGAGATTTGTAGTGACAACCGTACAGGAAATATTCATTTCTATTCATAACATGGATGTGATGTGAGTTATTGTTGTCTGGTACCCTTGATACCATAGCCATTTGTTCAGCTCTGTACAATCCTAGAAGCTGAGCTCAAGTACTGTTATTATTACTATTGTTATTTGTATTTCTAGACAAATGCATTTCTGGATTTTAAATCAAGTATGTGTTTGAAGGCTTTATTGTTTTGCTCTTTGCCTTCTCCCCTTTTCCTTTGCTACTAGTGTGATTCTAACCATTTCAGGGGGGAAAAGTTTACTAGGAGTTTAGACACTGGCTCCAGGCCTCTCTGAGTTGGAATCGTCATCCTGCCAGTCCTGTGCAAAGAGGATTTTCATCGCCTGCTAACCAGCACAGGACAATTCAGAAGCCTGTTTTCAGTTCTTAATCCTGCAAAAGTCCCCTTTACACAACACAGTGACCCAAAACTCTTTTGCACATCACTGGGCTGGGATCTGGGTGGTCTGCCCAAGATTTCAAAGATGTTTTGTGGGAAGGGGGGAAAAAGGGAGGATGACATTGTTCCTCATCTTGTTTTCAAGATAGCTTGTTCCTAGAACTAGCGGAGAACTAGCGGAGAAGAGGATGTGCTGGGCTTTGCATGGTGTCAAGTTCTGAGCACTGCACTTCTCCCTTGTTAATTTTACCTAAGACTTATAGGTAGTCTAATCACGGAGTAGGCGAGCAGCCGTTAAAAACATCTAGTTCTCCTTAAATTAAATATGTGTTATAAATGATGATTGCTTTTCTAAATGTTCCTGCAGTTATTAGTATAGCAAAGGAATTTGAAATAGTTACTGCAAAACAATATTAGTAGATTGCATTTATTGAGTAAAAAGGAGATGATTTTCTTAATTGTTTGTGCTATAACATGAATGTTTAACATAATGTAAACTCTGACATTTTTTAGCACAAACAAGAATGACAGTGTTCTCATACCCTTTTGCTCAGAAAATCTGTCAAATGAACAAGTGTTAAAAAGCAGTTTGAAAACAGTCAATGCCTGCACTCACATGTTTTATTAATCACCGTAAACAGAACTGAGATCAGATACTCTGCACGCAGTATATCAACACTATTTGAAGATACAAACTTGAAAATTTCCATGTCCGGTTCTCACCTCACTCCACTTTTTAATACAAATTATGGTCATAAAGAGCTTAGGTGCAGTGTGTTAAAATACCACAGCAGTTACTTTGCTTATATCACTTGAAGTATTTGGTCTGGGAGACACACTTCAAAAACATATGCTGATTCTGCTCCTACCACAAATGGTGCCACAGGAGCCCCTCTGTGCCCAAATCGCTGTGCCAGCCAGGGAATAGGAAACGGGGGCTCAGTTCCCTCTCATCATCGTGTCTCTCCTGGCAGAGAAGCACAGCCTAACCATCTGGCTACCAATTAAGCAAAACGTAAGAAAGTGCTTTTGCTGCTTTCAGTTGAAGCTGATTTATCCTCCCTGCAGTACTCAAAGAACTAAAGAGGAAGACGATGTCCAAGAGCTGAGCACAAGACACCAGGGTGGTGTTTATTGGTTAAACAATTGGTTTAACTGGTTAAAACACCCATTCAGGTGTTTATTAGGAAAGGAACAGCATTAGGAACTGACTTCTAAACCTGTTTGAGCATTACATTCAACAGCCATCTGGTAAAATATTGAAATAGTAATTTCAAGCAAGGACCTGGAAAGAAATCACCTCTCTCCCAGAGCCTGATTTCAGGAAAAGGTTAAGGGCAGTGACCTCCACCAGGGAAATCAAAACTTTCTGCCAGGGCTATGTGAGCTACTTACTGCTGCAGCTCCAGAAAGCGTTTGGATTTAAGACAGCAGCAAGTCCAGGACTGCTTAGTGAGTAACATGGAGCTACGTACAGGCAATCTCAGCATTTCTTGGAGTCATGATTTATTGAGAATTGAGAGCATTTCTCACCTGGTGAGATCAGGGCCCCAGACAGCAACATATTTTCTTGTTCGCCAAGAAGCTCATCCACAGCTAAGAAATTAAAGAAGTGGGGAGAATTATTCAGCAGCACCAGAAACAACAAAAGAAAAGCTGTGTGTGAGCCTTGGCAAGGCTTGTAGCACAGCCCAGCTATATTTCAGCAGCAAAGAGGTTTGTGCTCAGCTAAAGGGGAACAACATTGCAGCAGGCAGCTGGGACCCAGAAACTGCTGCAAATGCTCAATCCTGTAGCTGCATAAACCCACTGGGATCCTGCTGTAGCTGGGGGGAAAGGGAGGCTGAAATGTAAGCAATGGATGACATACAGCTTTTGAAAGAGAAAAGATTAATGAAGCCTACAATGAGCATGTCCTTCCCCCTCTTTCCCTAACCTTATCACGTGGCATTAGGGAAGGAAAAGCAGTAACAGAAACAGTAGTAAAATTAGAGGCTGTGAGGTCTAGCATGTCCCCTTGCCTTGCCTTGCTCGCTCAGGACTCCAAACGGAGCTAGTTAAAGACAAGCAGTGGGCTCACGCCTGCCAGGGCAAGCTGTGCTGGTGCCAGGAGGTGCAGGAGGAAGGGAAAGCTGCCTGCAAAGCTGCGCATGGGCGGTACAGCCTGCTGGAGAGGGAGCTGTGCCAGGGAGCAGAGCCCACCGTCTATCTGGCCACACCGCACCACCTCCAGAGCACCTCTTGTTCCAGTCTGTCTGGATTATTACAAAGCCATTTTGATAAGGTAGCAATGGTAACATCATAATTAGATATTAATAACATATACTTCATAAAGCATTGCACATGCTCCTGAGCACCACTGTTGTATAGAGTGAACTATCAATGACTCAGACTAAAAATATATGTAAAGTGAACTGCAGCGGTTTTCCTGAGACTATAAGCTGGATGTACAGGCACGGGGTGATTCTGTGGGTTATACACTCAAATGGACAATTTCTTATACAGAATAATGTAACACTAACTAGAAGCTGCTGCGTTTCCCTGGTGTGACCAGGCCACCACAAAACTTTCTGTGAGTTTAGGTTGCCCAAACTGATTTTTAAGCTCCCCTTGGAGTGTCACGTCTGAAACTTCAGCTGAGTTTTCTTTAAACCTCTCAAACTGTACTTTTCATGTCTGATACCTCAAAGTGACTGAACTGATACTTCTGAAATGTTGCATTCATAATTGTTTCTAAGCTTGTCAAGCACGAAAATAAAGATTTATCTCTGGAGTGAAGTGGAGCCCTATCCCCCACCTGTATCACTAGAGCATAGATGAATTGGAGTTTAACAAAATTCCTTAATGCTACGGGCAATGACACAATTAAATCTTAGTTTTGCTTTTCCTTTTCCTTTTTACTGTACAAGTAAGAAACTTAGAAATGGCTATAACTGTTACATTATCCCTAATCCCCAGTGGATAGAACCTTAGTGAGGTATGTCTATATGTAAAATTTTATGTGTTGAATTATTCTGGTGCAGTCTAAAGGTCTAAGAAGACAAGTAAACTCTTGAAGACATTAACTTTCCTTACATTCATAGAATCATAGAATGGTTTGGATTGGAAGGGACCTTGAAAGATAGTCTAGTTCAACTTCACATCATCTAGTCCAATTAGGCTGTGCAGAAATCTCTTCAGTAGATTCACTAGTCTTTAATTCAAGGGTCTTCTTTTGTCCCTTTGAAGTATTTGCTGTTGGAAGTAGGATATTGAACTAGATGATCCATTTGGCTGAGCCACTGAGGGGGAAAAAAAAAAAAACAACCAAAAAAGGGATTTAGGGGTTTGGGTGTGACTTGTATTCAAATAAGTGTGACTTATCTGTCCCTCTAATAAACAACTTTCATTACATACAGCATAATAAAAGCAACTAACAAAAAATGGCTTGGGCACTTCTGAATATGTAGATCTGTGTAGTTAAATGGAATGCTTGTCTCCAAAGAAAATAAACACTTCCAAGTGATTTGACTTTGAAGAATATGAGAACAGTGATGAGTTACTAACCATAAAGTTTATTTTCGCTATCTGCCTATTAAAAAAATATATGACAAAATTCTCCAATTGCATATAATTTCTAATATTAAAACACCAGCTAAAATCAACTTAAAATATTATTAACTTGACACAGAGCAAAATAAAATGGCTCAGTATCAAATAATAAACTTAATTATTATGTTAGCTAAAATAAATATAAATTGTGGAATAAACAATTCCTGCAAAATTCAAAGGCAGAATTCATTTATTTATCAGCTACAAAAAACGAGGTGATAGCAAATCTAGTACTAAACATTGTGTTTTCACATTCAGTGTACTAACGTGAGAAGGATTGCTGCACCTGTAGGGAGCAAACCAAGTTTAAATGAAGTTTAATAACAACCATTATGCATTGCTGTAATTAAATAGACATTAATAACTAGCAGTTGAGAATGTCACAGAGAATTACAACAGTGGGTTATTTGGCTCTGTTACATTCAGTTTGATAAGGATTCCTGTTAATTAGGGACAATATTTACATGAACAGTTTCAGTGAACGTGACAATATTTCAGGACTTAACACCCGTTCCTTAGCCAGCCATATTTATGTGTTTGCAGCTCTGTCAGACAGAAAACCTGCCTTAACTGTTGGAGACACCATCACCTATACATTATTTTCTCTGCTGGTGTTTCAGCCACTGGTGTAACTCCCTGTGCAACTCACCCTCTAATATCAGTATAAAGACTTTGGCCATGAAGGATTAAAAGTGGGTTAAAATTCACTGGAGAGGGTGTACTGTTTCTGATGTGAAACAGTTTTCACTTTTTTTTCCAAGACTGTTGTCTTCTGTTTGGATTTTACATATTTCATGGGAAAGCCTCCAGGAGTACATTAAGCAATATGACAGTCATCCTACCTTGAGGAAGAATTTGTATGTTTGCTGTAGTGTTTTGTTCATCTAAAAAAATAATTATGCTTACGGCTTGTACTCATTGATTTCATCGTCACACAGTACTATATTGTTACATCTGACCTGAAGGTTATGAAAGTGACTGCTAAACTTTCAAGGTTTAACCCTGAAGGTAAACCTCAATACGTAGCTAGAAATTAGAAGGGTTTCCCTTCTTTTTCAGCTTCTAAGGGTTTGTAACATGGTTGTCTTCTTGCCCTTGAGAACCCCTTGTAAGGAGCTGTAGGACTCAGAACTGGAGGTATTTCCCTTCCACAGTCACCTGGTAAATACGTTAAATCAGAGCACAGCCATTTCATGTAGCTCAAGTGTTCCCTGTTTATTTTAAACATTTTCTCAGGAAAGTCACCCCATGTAAGAATGTTTAAAAGTATCTGACTAAGCTTACCACAGCAATGAGGCATCTGAACTATGACTATTTTATAACAGCCAGCCACTCGGGCTCCTTTTGGTCTTCAGTTATCTCAAGACTCCATGAAGCTGGTTTTAGATTTTTCTCTCTCCTCTCCACCCAATTAAGCTTTTAAACTTCTAGATAGTACAAAACTGTGAACAGTAGTCAAAGCCTTCCAGATACTCAATGATGAAAATTTTGAAGATGAGTGACTGTCTGATTTAAAGAAAACCCCCAACGTTTCATAATTTAAAGACAATATTAACCAATTCAGGACATCCAGGTTTATCCTGTTTCTAACAATGTTGAAGAAAAACCTTTCTCTCACCATCCTTCATGTCTGTTACTTTCCACAGCTTAAGTCTTCTTCCAAAGTAAAGTGGCTCAATAAAAGTTTGCTTTAAAAGACAGGAAAATAAACCTAGAAATACATTCTAGATTCTTGAATGTTCATAAATTTGGTTTAACTTTTTATAGAGAGAGTCTCCTGCTAATATGGAAAAATCTGAACTAATTACACATTGACATAATTTTAAATTGTCTGCTTTACATGCAACAAGAGATGTTGACCACATACTGAATTTATAATATATTTATACTGTCAACTGGAATCTGTGAATTTTTGTCAGGATGCAAGGGAAGAGACAATTTCTAAAGAACTGCTTTAACATATTGGGTGCTTTAATCTTCTCTGTCTTCTTTCACTCCCACCACATTGCTGTTCCATCACCTGCTCTGATGTTAATCAGAATGACAGGGTCATCCTCTTTTATAAGCTTGCTGGATTAATTCTTTTTCAAGGTCATCCATGAATTGACTTTAGTAACCAATTATAAATTGGATGGTATTTTAATATTCTACCCTCTCCCCGAGCTTTAATCTAGAAGTGATGAGAGAGAAAAAGAAACCCAAAGGAGTTTGCATTTTAGGAAGCAAGATGATGAATGCTGTTATCCAATACCTTTCTAATTTCTCCTGCCCTGGACATCCTTATCTTTCCCACTGAGTTCAAAGGGAGCTGAAGGAAATTCAACATCTTCCAGAAACAGTGCTTTCGTCTTTTAGCTAATATAACTGCATGATCTCTGGAGAAATCTGTCGATATTGGTATTTGAGACATTTAAGCTTGACATTCAGAGTTCTGTAGTATCACGAATGCATCTCTATTAAGGCAGCAGAAGTAGTGTGCACTCTCTCTCTGATGCTGCCTTCTGAAATGTAACATTAAAAAGCAATATTTTCCATCATTGTATTTTTAAAAGACTTTGAAACAGTTTAGGAAACTGCTTTTTGGCCATCATGCAGCAATAAACTATTTTGTGTCATCAAAGATTATTTCATTGATTTTTTTAAACCCTGTTAGATACCTGCAGAACCTTGGATTCAAAGGGCACAGATTGCAAAGACCAGTTGAACAAGGATTGCAGACCTACTGGTTAAAGATCTCACAAGCATTTTCCAGAGAGACACTCACCAGATGGCTGTGTTTAGGCCCAACCACAATATGTGCTCTTAGGTATTTTTCAATGCGGCCATGCTAAAGCAATGATATTCCCCTGTCTGCCTCTTTCGTGTGTTTTCTAAAAATAGAAAGCAAGCTATGGCTTTCTTTCTGACCCCTCCCAGACCAGCAGTACAGCTGCCTCAGTTCTCCCAGACCAGTGTCTCCAAAGACCTCCAAGATATCTCCTCTACCTTCTTTTTCCTACCCCATAATAATCAGGTCAGCTCAAGAATTTCTGCAAAGGTTTAATCACATGCATAGCTTCACTTTATTCAACTTTTTAGCTGAAGAAATAGTTGAAGCAAACAGACACAGGGACATTGAAAGGCATCCGCAATCACGCTTTCTTCAGGCAGTACAAGAAATAGATATCAATTAAAATTAATTGTGTTCTTAGTTTTGTTTCTGTACTGCCCTGCAGTATTCTTTAGGGTAAGTTCAGAACCAAAATAAGGATCACAGGATCTTTCCTTACCTATTTAGAGATTTTACTCTAAAATATCAACAAGTTTCTGAGTCAGTCTTTTTCAAGACCATGAGGAAAGGTAGACAGAAATTCTGTTGTTTTAAATCAAAAATGAAATGACAAATAGAATGAGAAATGGAGAACATGGTTGTGATAGAATTTGTTCCTCAAGGAGAATACTAATGTTTGACCACGAGGATTCTGCTAAGTATTTCAGACTGTGCTGCAGAAAGAGGAGATAACCCAAAACATTCGAAGTGCTATCAGCACAGCCAACCTGCAAAGCCAACAGAAAACCTGGAAGTAAAATATGCCCCATCTGCCTCAGTATTTTGGGGAAAGGAGTGAGTTTTGTTCGGGTCAAGACAGGCTTGAGTTATGGTTTTTGATGTGGAACTATGTAAAATTCTGGGGTTTGCTGGGCTTTTGTTCTAAACCACAAACAGGAGGTGACAGCTGCTTGGTGGTTTAATTTTGTATTCACAAGAATTGGAAACAAAGAATAAAACAGTTTATACGATGAACCTTTGTTCATGCTCTGTTTATGAGTGTTGATTTCACTGCCATTCCGTCCTGCCAAGGGCTGATCCATATAAGATCAAGATAATAAATTCAACTCTTGTCTGTCTCCTTTCTTTGTATTTTCTTCTTTAAGGTACGTGCCAAGCAGATAGTGCTGGAAAAATAACTGCTGGCTTTTTCTGCAGAATTTATATCTCATAGGTAATTACAGTACATACTGCCCCACACTCATCAAGGCTTTAGCCATTATCAGGCAGATGATTGCAGGAATGAGAATTAGGCTCGACTCCTTGCCTAGACATGGGCGGGACATCCTGAGGCTATTCAGGTTAAGGATTACAGCATTAGGGCAGTGAAGCAGAGGAGAGTCTTAGGCTGTCATCAATACCCTGTATGAGTCTCTCACCAGACTGGGTACAGGGTTTTTTTAAATGCTTATCATCTGCATATGCTCATAATCTGAAGACAATAAGAAAGGTCCCTGTTACTCTACAGAACCGTATCAAATCTTTTGATCTTAAGAACAGAATTCAGGCTTAGTGTCAGGCATGCTGGAACGCTAAAGCCCCAGTAATTTCAGTAACCTACTTCCCTGTCACTGGATAATAACTACTTTTCACTTCTGCTGTGGGTAGTAACAAGACAATGTCAAATAAGAGAGATCTTTTTAAAAATGCATTCTCTTAAAATAGAAATGCTGTTTTCTCTTTCTGACAAAAAATAATTTTGACATTTCCATTTCAATGTCTTTTCCAGAAACCATTAATTTATACTTTCCAACACGCTTTGGGTGGCATTCTAGCCTTTCAGATTCTAGTGGCAAAAATCCTACTGCTTTAAATGGGAGTAAGGAGTTTCTTCTTCACATATGCATATTTATACAGTCCTTAGGTGCGCGCACTTGGGTAGACAACTTTAATTCAGCATTCACATATTGTTTTGCTGTGAGCCCTGCCCATTCAGCCACTTACCCCTCTTTTCAGGCACAGAGAGCTGATGTTTTAAGTGGTACAATCTACATGCAGGGAGACCGTGTGCATTCAGGCAGAGGATCTGTAGTTCATGTGCGCTAGCGATAGTCTATAAACCACACCATGGAGTACAGATTAGGGTCAAACAGGTCATCTTAGAAAATATGGCACTAGAGAGAGAGTTAGAATGGTACGTGGCTCCAAAATACTTGCCTGTGTTCATTCGGGCTTCAAAATGAAGCCATTCTACCCACGCCTGCTCACTGTTTGAATTCGCTTTCTGTCAGCACCGGAACAATTGAGTTTTACTCCTGCAAAGGTTAACTTTGTGGCTGTGTGCCTGACTATTTGAGGATGTATTGCACATTGTATGTAGCGGCTTGGCACTTCACGGGACCGTGCTTCCAGCCCCTCAGCAGGCAGCTGTGCCTAACAGAGGAGAAAGCAGCCTGGGCCAGCTGCAGCTGTAGCCACAACCAGGTTTACTAGTGACCGCTGCAAGGGCCAGGAAAGGCAGGTGCTAGAAAATCTGGGTGTGACAGAAGTATGACTAGCATCCCTTCATTGGTCCTAGCCTCCTGAGGTTATTGCCCCTGGGCAGTGGGTAAAGGGGAGGATGTGCATGGAGGGTGATAACTTCTCAGGCCAACACAAGCTCAGGCTTCCTGTAAGTCCATCTGCAAATGCCTGAACTTGCATACATATGGACCAGGACAGGGGGAGCCGAGATGTGTCACCTGGCCCCAGATGCCCTGGTGCTCTCCCAGCCCTGCAACCCACTTCCATCAGCCTCCTTCATATCTTCTGGCCAGGACTCGAGCACAGGGATAGACCCACCCTGGCAAGCTGCTTCTCCTGGGGCGTTTGCTCCTGAGCAGGACGTACACCATTGCCCCCAGCCACATAAAGTATGATTTCCAGTACCCTCCATGCCTCTCATCTTTTCCCCTCTCTACTATTACTGCAATGAAAGAATTCAAAATGAAGACTCGACTGGGAAGGTGCATTTTCAGTCTGCTTGAGGTTTTTGTACAAGTGGCTTCTGTCAGTGATGCAGCTATGCTTCTCTGGACACAGTGTAATTTGGTGGCCTGTCGGGAACCCATTTTGCTCTGCAAAGTAACTTTTTCTTACTTTCTAACATGGTGAAGAAGCCACAAAGCTGTACAAACTTACCCCCTGAACTGGGTGAGCCCTGGAATATCAAAAGCAGAGGAAATATCAAAAGCACAGACTTACAAACTCATTTATTTTCCTGTCCCGTTACCAGCCTTGTGTGAATTAGGGCTACAAGTATCACATTGGTATTCAGGAGGCCATTTGTCACACACAGAGAAATAAATTAGGGGGAATATTAATGGTAACAAGCATACAAGACTACTGAACAGTAGAAGCATTTCAGTCCCTTCGGGAATGAGGAGAGCAATGTTTTCACAGCCCTCTGGTCCAGTTGCCAGAAATCCAGCACATCAGCAATGAATGTAGTCAAGCACACCTCTGAAATGGCACTGCATATATACACGCGATTAATATGTGTGACTACACAAGTTTAAACTTAAAGTCTAAAGTTAAAGGTCTATATAAAGCCGACTTTTCAAGGAAGGATTTTCATATAACATTTGCTTGACCTAGAAAGAAAGTAATTTAAATTATTATAGGATTCCTTAATCCTGTTTAACTTCTTTTCCTGAGAGAAACTGAAAATCCAGTGGCTCTTACAGACTTTTCTTGTGCTTATGGGATACTCCCCCCACATTAAAAAAAAAAAAAAAAAGAAAAAAAGAAAAAAACCATGTGTACATTGCATGGCCAACTATAATTAAACTGATAAGCTAATCTTGACAGTGCCAGAAGGACAGGATAAATTCTCTTTGTAGTGACTAATATGGCCAGTCTGGCAGGGGGATTCAGAGTCGGAAGCTTTATCTCATCTGTCTCCCTTGCCCGTCTCCTACCAAAGGAGTTTGCTAAATCAAAAATACGGACCAAGCCCCCTTCCTGTTTCCCCTGGAAATGTTTTCCATTGTGATCAGTGGCTTGAAGTCACAATTACTTCAGTGTCTTTATTAAAACATAATGTTGAGATTTGAGCTAAGATTAAGTATATTCATTCCCCTAAGTTGTATTACACTGAAACAGAAAGTCTTTGGGAATTACTGAAGCAAGTAATTTACCCCCTCCCCTCCCCCTTTTTTTTTTAAATATTTAAACATTAAAGAATAAAAATCCCTTTTTCATACAGTGGTGCAAAGCAAGGGTAAGACTAAAACCAATACGTTTAAAAGCAGATGATTCTCACTGGCTTTATGGCAGCAAACATTGCCACCCTGATTCTGATGTGGCAAGAGACTAATAGAGAACATTTCAGCAAAAGCACTGTTCCTCTAGATATTTCTGCAAGAGCTCCTTCCTTGTAATGCAATCCCAATATTGTACACAGGCCTCAATTTATTATTGATTTCAAAGGGACAATGCACTGGCTTATTTGAAGATGGAGACACACTGAAGCCCTTTCTGTTAGGGAAGAAGGAAGGAAAAGAGGTTTGTTTAGTCCAAAAATCCCCACTGGTTGACTTCCAATACATCAGAAAACTGATATGCAGTCAGCCTAGCCTCTCTAAATAAGAAAAAAAAAAAGGGGGGGGGGGGGAGGGGGGAAGGCAGCTCAGTGATTAATATGCTTACTTGAATGTCAAACACACATGGTCAAATCCTTCCTCTGTCAGACTGTGGAGCAGAGATGTGAAGGAAAACCCCATGCTTCAGGAGATCAAGCAATCTTAGATGGGTTTCCATGTCAATTTTTTTCAGTGGATATAAAACACAGAAATAACCACTACAGCAGAAGTAACTCTGCTTCATCATGAAAAATCCCTTAACCTTCAGGCTACAGGATTTCCGTCGTCTGTCCTTTTGCTATCTGACTGCATTTTGTGCAAGACTTTATGCAGTAGGTGTGTTTAGCTGATTTGATTCATCTCAGATCAAAGAATAAGAGTAACACAGGAGGGACAACTCTTGTCAAGTGTGAAGTCAAGCTGTACACACATGTCTAACAGGAAAAATGTAAAGTACTTTACAGGAAGGAAGATGGGTGTGTAGGGACACTGCCTCTGGAGGGTTAAATCACGGCATAGCTGAGGCTTTGAAGATCCATTCTTTAACTGGAAATGGCAGCACGATGCCTGAAGTCCTTTGCAGATCCAGTTGCATGCTCTCAGGGTAAAATATGAACAACAGTCAGAATATACAGAGGGTGGAAAGTCTGTGTAGAGCAAATCCATTGCCTTCCAAGCTTCCTTCCACTCCTCCATGGGGAGGCACGGCTGCAGTCCCATGAACCTGTCACCTTACCCTTATGCAATCTCCTTGTAAGTGACCTCTGCTCCCCAGAGCAGCCCCTTTGGCATGCCCCAACTGCCCTGAAGGAACAGGCATAAGCAGGATGTGTTCTGCCAAATAAGCATATCTTATTTGTAGCTGACACACAGTAACCATTGTTCTTGGGTTGTTTATGCTTTATTCCCTGTGGCATCTGCTAATATATTCTTGGTCTGATTCTTATCTTTTACTGACACACATCACAAGTGTTTCTAGACCACTGGGTGGAAAAGGGTTTGACATTTCTCTTCTAGTTCAGATCAATATCACATCAGCAGGGATAGGTCAAACACTTGCAGCTCTCATTCCTTTATTATTTATTAGCATTCATTTGTCTCTCACCTCTTATTGACCTTTTCTATTCAACTAATATGAAACCGAGGTCCTTTGGAGGCAGGTGCCAAGTGGTGCAGCTGGACTGCAGGCTATCGTCCCGAGTAATGGGCAGCTAAAGCAACAGCACGCAACACACGCTGCCGGTGCGTGCCTCACCTGGGAATAAGCTACTGAATATGAACTACCCGCCCAGGGAACCTGGCCTGGCTGTGGAGCTCACCAGAACCTAAAATAAATTCCTGCAGATCCTAGCCTCTCCCTCACCTTATACTGCATGTGATGGGCACCAGGGAACGAATTACTGGGACTGTGGTTTTTTACCACATAAGAGTAGACAAAGTGTGTAGTGGTTGAAATCTGAAATCAGCGGAGCAAGAGATGACAGCCTCTCCCTTCATGGACAATTTCTGCACGGCGGCAACCTTCAAGGGCAGCCTCTGGCTGGCATTGCTCTGAATGATGCCAGGAAGTGAGTCCCGTTTTTGTTTTCACATCGTATTGTTCACGGCTTGTTTTAAATATGATTATATGGATATTAATTGGTTTTGTCTTCAGCTGAACAATAGTTAGGGCTTTATTTTATCCTATGAATAGATTGCATATCCTTCTCAAGGATCATCCAGAATATTAGGAGGATGAATAATCACAAATGTTCAGATACGGGCAGAACAGGCGTATGCATACCCATTGCACACAGGTGTGCAACTTGCATGTGTGCGCTTTTGCTTTGCCATACCCCCACCTGCACCAGAACAGATCAGCTCTAGGCTCAGGTGGGAGTCAGTCTGCACAGCTCTGCAGAAGACACATGATGTCTACATGTTGTCTGCAGCCCCTGAGATGTCAATATTGGCAGTACAAGGACCGTATCTTTGCTGATATTCTATGAATGGAAATAATAAGACAAGGAAACCAGGGCCTGACACACATCCATAATACAAACTTTAAAAAACAATAATCATAACAAAAAAAACCTGCTTCTGGATGCAAATATAGATCAATTCTACCTTGTGGATGCATAATTGCTAGTGCATGGAATATGTGACTGAATGTTCTGAAACGAGTTTGCTAAGCAGAAGCTTGCTTTATTCTTCATGGGAACAGCTGGTCTTTGATGCCTTTAACATTGATAGACCCTAATTTTTAAGACTTTGAAAAACAACATTCTCATATGTCATAACAGAGATGTTTATTTCATTTGAATTGTGAGAAACTGTCAGAGCTGTAGGATTTTAACCTTAGCATGAAAAAAAATGCAGGTACAACACATCCACTAACTGAGACCATGAGACATTTCTGGAAAACAGAGTTAAAGTGTGATTTTATTTTTCCTGTTTTAATTACACACAGACTAACACTCCAGGTCTGAATAACCCACATCATGGAGTGTCAGAAGTCCATAGGCAGACACTAATTTTGTTTCTTGAGCCGAACTGCATACAAAATGGACTTCTTACAGAGCATAAGGATAACTTCCTTGGGGGTTTATGTAAATTTTAGGACCCTAGGTACAATTTTATGAGTAAGTACCGCTGGACACACATTTAACATACAAGTGCAAAGAACAGCACTGTTGGCCTTTTCACCATGATAAACAGGAGAGGGAAAAAGCCATGTGTCATACAGCAAGATCCTCTAAAATCTTCTCCCTCTTCTATAGTATACAAATAAAGTGTCTGCTTCTATCTCTTGCAAGCAAACAATGAGGAACATTTAAAACATTAGACTTTCTTTAGAAGGAAATGCTTCAAGAAAGGGCATTATTTTAAAATGGGAAAATGCATCAGTAAAGTGAACTAAAATCTTTTTAGTCTGGCCACTCTTACAGAAAGAATGCCAATAAATATTTCTATAAAAGGTATGTTTACCTCCCATAACCTCTGTGATAACAATTATTTCACTAGGCTCAGAATATTCTTCCTTCCTTTTATTTTTTTTCATTTTGAACTAACTGCTTGTGTAGACAAGCATCTGCTGCCTCTCCATCTCACAGCTGCTCTCTCTTGAATTTATTCTTACTAGTCTGTATCCTTTGCCCATTTTCAAGCAAATACTTCAAGACTCTCTCTTAAATGGTCAGTCTGGGCAAAAGGCCAGAAAGTGAAATCACCTCTTTACCACTAGATTTCCTTCTATTTTACTTTATTTCCTTAGGAAACTTTGCCTCATCCCAAAAAGCCTGCCAGTCCCAGAAGTTTGTTGTATAATTACAATTCTATAGGAAGTTACTAAAAACGTGGCGTTTTCTCACTTTGAAAATTCCGTTATTTTTCACTTGTAAATTGTTAAGTGAAAATTTCAGTGTAAAATGTTTTTATTTAAGTCAAAACCTGATAAAAGATTAGAAATATAATAGGATATAGGTGAATCTGAATTAATCTCTCATTCTTCTCTTTTCTTGTTTTTTTCTGGGATGGAAGGACATCAGAACTGCATTCAGTATTTTCCCAGACCTCTGAAACCTATGGTCTTCACAGGCTGCTGATAGTATCCCTGTGGACCAGAAAGGAAATGGCATAAAGAAGGTGTCAAGCTTATTCTGACAATAATGCTTTTTAAGGATGGCCTTTGAGCCACAAAGTAGCTTTAAGGCTGTGAATGTCCCTCAGTACATAGCGGGTCTCCCACAGCTGCCTAAAATACCGTATTTGAAGAACCACATGCCATCTTTATGTGGTAACTGCCTTCTATTTTAGCTGTCATTGTCCTCTGCTCCATGCTGACAGCCCTGCACCGCCCAGCATCAGGCTGCTGTGGGGGCTGCCCAGCTGTGTGAACATGCCTGCGGTCACCAGCACCACCTCACAACCAGCGCATGTGCCGCACAGGGCAGTGGCAGCAGGGGCACAGCCCCTCGGCTCCCTCTGACACTGGTACTTCAGTGCTGGTGAATGACCTGACTCATGTCTTTTCTTTTGATTTCTTCCCTATTCCCTTGGTTCTGTGTCTACTCCTTTTCCTGCCTACTCATTTTATTCTGTGCTGCAGCTCTCCATTCCCTCAACTTAACCCTGTGCTGCACTCTCAGCCTATTCTATTTGATTTGATTCAATTTGATTCGATTCTATTCTATAGACATACAAACATCTAAATACAGGCACACACACAAAACCTGGAAGCTCAGATTCTGCAGCACGTAGACACTTTGTATGGACAAATAAAATATATCAAACAGTCAAAGCTCTGACCACTGCTGGGTTTGTCATTCATGGTACAGAGAAAAGAGAAGATGATGCAGGGAAGGTTGATTGTACCATGATGCATTTCAGTGCTTTTGCTATTTTTGACGTTGCTAACTGCAAACTAGACCATATAACCATACCCTACCTCCTGTTCTTGTGGACGCCCTCACACCGACACGTACTCAACATGAAGCTCAAATGACACAACCAGACAGTGCTACGTAATACAGGAGATGGGAAGAATTTGGAGGCTGGGGCAGAATCAGTACGAACTATCCCACCAACAAAAGGAAGGACAGTAGGTTAGAGTGAGAATAAAAAATATTTATAGACCACAGTATTTTTGGAAAAGATTTAAAGTGTTTAATTTGAGAGTCCTGGAGTTCATTTCCCCCAGCTAATTACAGGATTGGAATCTTTCTTAATAACTCATTAAAGATGAATGGAAGTGTTAACTGAATACGCTATTTTCTTGCCTAATTAGTAATGGAAACATGAACATCTAAACTGAACAGGCTTTAAGGGGAACATATGCATACTGGGTAATGCTACAGCGACATGCTTTTATTTGCTTGGTTTTGCCAATGCAGTCCATCTATTAAATGTCCCTTCAGCAGGTCAGGATTAGTTATATTTTATGTCCATGTCATAAACGTAACAGATATGCTACTGTGTTCACAACAGCAGCTAAGTACTATTCTTTTTTCAGAGTCCCGTAGCCATGTGATAATGTCATTGGAAATTGTTATTACAGTAGACAGGAACTTGCATGACCCCTGCTGGGTTATCTTTTCCAAACTGTGTAAGTGAACCTTGTTATCTATGTAGCCCTTTGGAGAGATGAATAATTAAATTCTTACGGTCGTGCAAGTTGTTACAATAAGATATAAATTCTTACTTTTATCTCCTATCCCATTCCCTGGAAAAGTAACAAAAGCATGCCAGGTTCCACCTGGCGTTTTTACTCCCTGTTGGCAAGTTGCTTGATTGAATGCAGGGAAATTAATGAGAAATCTTGGCATACCTTTGAGACAGTTCTCATTGACTTCAAGAAGGTCTGATTTTTAACTTTGGTATTTTCTTGAAGAATATAACCTTTAGTGAGAAAAATACTTTGCTTTAACACAACTTACATGCGAAATGTAGGGTTGCCTTATTATGTTAAACCACTTCTTAAATACAGATATCAATTTCATGAAGCACTGAGTGAGGAAAGGAGGATTTAACCTGTAATTTTTGAGGCATCCTGTCAAACAACAGTGATTCTCACTTGTTTGAAACACCCGTTTCCATTGGGTTAAATTTTTACCTATATCTTAGCAGAGCACTGAAAGATGGGGAATACGTTTTGACTTCACTCATGATAAATTCAGCAGAAGGATGTCTGGATCCAGTAGAGAGATTGGTTGGGACAAGGGTGCAGGAGCGAGCTCACAGGGACAATAGAACCTCTCCACTGCCAACTGGCACAGACTCAGCAAGGTTGCGGCAAGCTGAAAGGCTGGAGCCATGCAAACAGGCAGTGCTGCTGAACTATCGATCTTCTTCCTTTCTCACTCCCTCTCCAACGTTTCCAACCCCAAAGAAATCCATATCATGCAACAGGCTGCAATAAGTTTCTTCATCTATACAGGCCAGGTGATAAAGGGGAGTGCACTTCAGCAGCCTTCCTTTATGTTAGCAGAAAAGAGACCGTGTAGGTGCTTCTGCTGTTAGACGCTCTTTGCAGGTTTTGTGGTAGAATGGGTACACAGATCCATTTCCAGACATTTTCCTGCACCCCCTGGGGGGATGAGAAGTATCATCAGGCAGTTTAGTGCCCTTACTTGTGCCCTACTGATCACAGTGTTATGTGATCATTTCACCTGTCCCCTTCGCAGCCAGGCAGATCTTTGTTATCATGCCACCCATCTACCTCTGCAAAGCAAAATACAGCTCTTGGTAAGAACAGGATACTGTATCTCTCTACAACACTACTCCTAACGAAAATACAACCCCTTAAGCCCTAGCAGCTGCAAAATATGTGCTTCCATATGACCGACATACTTCCTGGTTAGTCGCATAAAGAATAGTTTTAATTTACCTTATAAAAATGCAAAAATATAACCCATCCTAAATGAAAAAGTAGTTTTATTAATGCAGCCCTTCTCTCATTATCCTTAGTCAAAATGTACGTATTATTATAAGACAGACACAGTTACATAATGAAACAAAATTATTAATAGAGCCCAGTGAAACTACAGTTAAAGCAAGCCACTGTTTTTGCAAAGGCTCAGACCTTACAGGCAGAGGACTAAGGAATGACTACAGATAAATAAGGCTTTTACTACCGAGTAAACTGGCTACATCAGGACTCATATAACAATCGGCCATGTAACATTCACATTCATGTAATGAAGTCTTCTTTAAATGCAGAAGTTCTGCTGCCTCACATGCTGACTTGTATCAGCATTTGTGTGCGAGTAGCTAATCCTCTCTTTCAAGAGAGGATTTCTTCAGGAAAAGCCCCATGAAGACACTTCATGAAAGAATGTTTTCTTATTTACTTGAAAGCAAGAACTAGAAGAACATTCAGAACCAGACAAAGAGCTGTTTTCTGAAGATCTCGTTGACCTGGTATTTTTTAAATACTTTGCAGGCCTCTCAGGGGCAGCCATAGGAGAGAAGAGCAAGTGTGCAGGCAGATCAAGCAGACATACAGCAACGGTCTCTATTTCCTAGTGGCGAAAGCCTTCGGCTTTGGCACGCAGTGTTTTCATCTTTCTGTGTGGTGTGAGTTCCTCTGACGAGAGACGGGACTGCCTGGGGCACTGGCGGCTAACCTGTTGTTTCCAAATTGCTGGTTCAAATATAGCCTAGGAAATTAAAGTCATGGCCTGTGTGAAATGAGCCAGTAGTGCCCTTCAATTACCTGGCAGAGAGGCCACCTCAGACAGCTCAAATCATGCCCTTGCTGACAGCTGAGAAGAGAAGCAAGGGAGCAAATGCTTTCACAGACTGAGCTGCATTCCCCTCCCCAGGGATAGACCCCTATGTTTGAAACATAAAATGGAAATTTGGGGGCTTCTGTATTATTCCTTCTACTTAAAAAGTTCAATTTCTATTCAGCTGTAATAAATTAACTCAGTTTTGAAAGAGAAAACAAACTGAAGCTGCAGGATTGCAGGGGCATATTAGGCACAGCCTTATCAGCATTCCCCAGCAAAACAGCAGTAGTAAAGCTGTAGCAAGCCCTCTTCACTCCCAAACCTATCAAACCCATCTGGGGAAAATGGCTCAAGATATTAAGTTGACATTTATTTGTAGAAGCGTAGCTTTTATACATCAGGAGACATCAAAGGGAAGGGCTAAAGGAATGGATTATTTAGTTTAGGTACATGTGAGGCTAGATGCAGTGAAGAACTAGAGATTTGAACAGCAGACAATAAAAGCTTCCCGATGTAAACTGAACTGCATCTTTCCAGCTCAGAGTGCAGGCCGACAGCGAGGATCCCCCCACACTCACCTGCACAGGCACACACATGGTTTGGTGCCTCTGTCCTGATGCACTGTGGAGAAGAACAAACGTAGGAGTGACAATTCCAGTAGGCAGCAGAACTCTGAAGACATAGCTGCTACAACACTGTAGATTTTTACTTCGGTGGCTGTATCATCTTTACACCTTGGTTAACCAAAATTCTGATTTCATCCAGAATTAAACCAACAGGTTCTTGTTTTGTTATGAAAACATATTTTCTGTAAAATCAAGTCTACTGGTATACAAATTTAATTACATTCCCAGTTGCACATAGCAAATTTAACATAATTATTTTTACCAAAGCAGCTTAATAGCCCTTGAAGCATAAAAACTGTAAGAATATAGGCAATTTTTGATGTAATTTCATTTTTGCTCAATACCAAGAGAAGCAAAATACCAATTGAATGTAAAGAGCTGACTAAAAAGTTATAGATGTGTGAATTCAGCTTACCCCTCATCAACTAATTCTATTTCATGTATTTCAAAATGTTGCTTTGGTAACTCTTACAACTGTGATAAACACAGTTTCTGTATAGGCAATATCCAGTGGGGCTGTACAAGCATTTAGCAAGACATTTCCCCAAAGCAAACTTGAAGTAACTAATAGACGCATATTTTGGGGAGAAGCTGATATTTGACTCTTGTATTTTTATATAGGTCTGAAATAAGTATTTAAATCATTCTACTTATCATAGAATCATAGGATCATACAAGAGACCAGGCTGGAAGGGACCCTGAAAGATCACCGGGCCCAACCTTCCGTGGGAAAAGGAGCCTAGATGAGATTATCTAGCACTCTGTCCAATTGCATCTTGAGAACCACCAGTGGTGGGGACTTTATCACACCCTGGGAAGGTTGTTCCAGTGAATAAGCATAAAAAAATTCTTTCTTGTATCTAGATAAAACCTCTCCTGGTGCAGCTTGTACTCATTGCCCCTCGTCTTCTCCATGTGACTCTTTGTGAAGAGAGATACTCAATCCTCTCTGTAGCCACCTTTTAAGTACTGGAACACTTGAAAAGCCATTAACAATGCTTGAAAGTCTACTTTATTGGGTGGGTGGGTGTGTTATTTCATGATAATTCACCAAACTGGACAATAAGGGTGTTGCGGTTTAACCCTGGATGGCAACCCAGCACCATGCAGCTGCTCACTCAGTCCCCTGTCATCCTGAGGGATGGGGAGGAGAATCGGAAAGGAATGTAAAACTCAAGGGTTCAGATAAGAACAATTTAATAGGTAAAGCAAAAGCCTCACACGTAAGCAAAGCAAAGCAAGGCAAGGAATACATTCACCACTTCCCACGGGCAGGCAGGTGTTCGGCCATCCCCAGGGAAGCAGGGCTCCGTCACGCGTAACGGTTACTCAGGAAGACAAACACCATAATGCCAAATGTCCCCCCTTCCTTCCTCCCCCAGTTTATATACTCAGCATGACGCCATACGGTATTGGCATACCCCTTTGGCTAGTTCAGGTCACCTGTCCTGGCTGTGTCCCCTCCCAACGCCCCGTGCCCCTCCAGCCCTCTGGCTGGGCCCAAGGAACCAAAAAGTCCTTGACTTAGTACAAACGTTACTCAGCAACAACTAAAAACATCAGTGTGCTATCAGCATTGTGCTCACATCAGAGCCAAAACACAGCACTGTACTAACGACTAAGAAGAAAACTAACTCTGTCCCAGCTGAAACCAGGACACAGGGAAATCAGAATTTACTCTTTTTTAGTATCTTATTTTTTGCTTTACTGCGACCTCTGTACTCAGCTGGGAAATAAGAATGCTAAGACTATCTAGAATATTGTCAGAAAATGAAGGTTAAAAGCAGGTTCCATCAAGCTGCAGTTTCTCATCATCAAGTATTCTGGGAGAAGGCAGGCAAACCCCGGAATGGCTTGCACATTGTCTCTAACTCTAAAGCATACCGTACGTAGGAGGTACATCAGGTACTGGAGATGTCCGAACTCATACAGATGGTATTTTTCCCCTTTACCCCTCTCCCTTCTTCTGTTAATGAAAAAAAGAGGAATTTGGGGAATGGAGACCACTGTGTGCTTCCTGCATTCTGTGCTGCCCAAGACACAGGGTCTGAGGCAAGTGGAGAAACAGAACTATAAGCTTTTGATTTTCTTCAGTACAGTTTACTGCAGTTCTGGCAATGCACTGGCAACAACAGAAGCTTTGTCCATCAAGAGAGTTTCCAGCTGGAAAACTTAACAAAATTTACTGAGTATTTAGAAATCATTATGAAAACAGGGTGTGCTTCAGAGCTTCATCACGCAGTGTGTCTGTACACCTGTCTTTCTAATCCTTCTTTGGGGTGCACAGAGAAAATGTGTCGTATCTCGGTATAGGCCTAGAGTCAATGAAATCTGTGCAGGTCAGTCACAAGCGGGCTGAAGCTGACCTGTCATCCACATTTATGCCCTCCAAAGAGAAATTAAAGTTCTTAAGAAAGGGCTGAACAGATGCAGAGCCTGCTAGCGTACCAGGGTGGTGAGGGCACTCTGTGCACCTGGAGCCTCGATCCACAACTGTAGAACACTCACCTCCACAGACTGCAATTACTGATGAAACTTAGGGGGTTTTAATTCCAAATAGATTACTTAGTTTCTGCTTTTTTGTCCATTTTTTTCTGGGTATTGAAACACTAGGAATTTTTATTGTATCACACTCACAAAACCAAAAACATTGACAGCGGTTCTTCCAAAGTGAAAGCTGGAAAACGGAATGCATGCATGTGCATGTGGGTTTGTGCCACATGAAACACCTGGGAAAGAGACTGGGACGCGCGCTGTGAACATGCACGTCAGGTAACAGCGGGCAGGCAGCTGAGTAAGGAGGACAAAAACCAGCGGACTGCTCACGGAGAAACAGCTGCAGTGGATCAGTTCAACTCATTTAAGAACAGCCTACTGGAAGTCGTCACAGGTACCTGACATGCAATGCACTCAGGCCAACCTGCTGGAAACCTGTGCACTGAATCCATTTTTGGGGGGCTTAAGCTGCCTCACGTATCGGGAGCCAGGGCTGGCTGCACGGCCTCACCAAACCCCGCAGCCTCCACCCTCCGATGCGCAGGTTACCGAAGCAGCACCCCGGGACACCTTCCCCCCCGGGCGTGCTGTGCCGCAGGTGGGCAAGGGGGTGCCGGGACCCCCGCACACAGGCCTGAGACGGAGCCCGCCACCTCGGCCCCGCCGCTGCGGCTCCGGGCCTCGCCCCGCTCCGGCCGCTGCGACTGCGGGGCATCGCCCGGGTCCTCCGCCGCGCTGGGCACCCGCCGCCCGCCCGGGCCGGGCCGGGCCAACGCTCCCCGGCCGCCGCTGGCAGCTGCCGCGTACCCGCCCGCCGGCAGACGGAGGATGCCGAGGTCAGCCCCGGCTCCCGACACGCTTCCTCCGGCGGGACCAGCGCAGGGCGTGGGCGCGGGGACGGCGCTGGGGTGGGACGGCGCCGGCGGCCGGGGCCAGCCCGAAGCCCGAGCCGGGGCCGAGCGCCGCCAGAGCCGCCGGGGCAGCCCGCGTCCCCGGGCCCGCCGCGCCGCGCCGCCGGGATGAGGCGGGCCGGGCCCTGGTGCCTGCTCCTGGCCGCTGCCTGCGCCCTGCGCCGGCCCCCGCCTCCGCGGGCCGCCGTGCGCTGCCCGGCCGCCGGCGCCTGCTTCAGCGCCCACCTCGCCAACGCCTCCTACGCCGAGGCCCGCAGCGCCTGCGGCCAGCAGCGGGGCGGCCTGGCCTGGGTCAGCGGCGAGCCGGAGCTGCGGCTGCTGCTGGGGCTGCTGGCGGAGGCGGCGGCGGGGCCCGCGCCCTCGCTCTTCTGGGTCGGGCTGAGGCGGAACGCCTCCGCCTGCACCGACGTGGGGCAGCCGCTCCGCGGCTTCTCCTGGGAGGGCGCCGGCGGCGGGGCGGCCCCGCGGGAGGTGCCGGCGGCGCTCGGCCGGTGGGTGCAGGAGCCGGTGCGGACCTGCCTCAGCGCCCGCTGCGCCGGGCTGCACCTGGCGGCGGCCCCCGGCGGCGGCCCCGGCTGGGGCTGGAAGGAGCTGCTGTGCCAGCGGGAGAGCCAGGGCTACGCCTGCAAGTACCCGTACGAGGGCGCCTGCCCCGACCCCAGCCCCGCGGGCGCCCTCGACTTCGACTACCGCCTCCCCTTCGAGGCGCGCAGCGCCGGCCCCGGCTTCAGCCCGCCGGGCACCGTGCTCACCGTGACGTGCCCCGGCGGGGCGGTGCGGCTCACCTGCGAGCCCGAGCGGGGCGGCTTCGCCTGGAAGGCGGCGGAGGAGCCCCTCTGCCCCTGCCCCGGCGACCACCGGAGCCCCGGCAGCGGGCTCTGCGCCGGGGCCGCCGGGTGCCGCGATGCCGCGGGTGGCGTCGCCTGTGCCAGCACCCAGGACGGGCGGGCCGGGCCGCCCAGCGCGGCCACGGCGGCGGCGCCCCCCGCCGCGGGCAGCCCCGCGGAGCCGCCGGCTGTGGAGGCGGACGAGCGCCGGCCCCCCGCCCCGACAGCCGACGGCTCCGCGGGGCCGTCCGGCGCCGGCGGGGAGCAGACGGCAGCTCCGCCGCCCTCCTCGTCCTCCTCTTCCAACTACGTTTTTATCCTGGTGACGGTCGCGGTGGTGGTGCTGGTCATCCTCGTCATGACCGTCCTGGGGGTCTTCAGGATCTGCTTCAACAAGAGCTCCGAGGGTGGCAGGGGCAAGGAGCCGCCCGAGGCCGGCAGCAAGGCGGAGGCGGGCGCGGCGGAGCCCCGCGGGGCAGCGGGCGACGACTAGCCCCGGGCCGGCGGGGGCCCCGTCCGGCAGCTCTGCGCCCGGCGCCCCCCGGCTCCGCTGCCACCGTGGGACCTACGGATTGCCGGGGCGCGACCCCCGCCGCGGGGGTTTGAAGCCTTTGGGCAGGCAGGAGCTTTCATCGGTCTGAAAAGCAGTGATTTAGGTGCTGACATAAGTAAAATATAAATAACGCCAGCCTGGCCGGCGGAGCGGCGGCTTATCTTGCAGCTGCAACAGTTGCGGGTTTTTATCTTCTCAGAAACTGTTCTCCGGGTGCTTTATTTGGAGCAAGTGGAAAGGGGAACGCTGTGAGCGCTCCTATCTCATAATTTCGAAGCCACTCTGTGTCTGAGTGGTACTTGGAGGCTCTCGGGTGTTTTCCAGTTGCTGGAACATTTGGAGAGGTGAACAGCCATAATTTTGGAAGGAGCTGTGACCCGTACTCTTTCAGGCTGACATTCTTGAAAATGAAGAGCATTTCTATACTTAGAAGGTCATTAAATTGCTGAGGAAGTGGGAGGTTAATGGGGAGCCAGTTTTATACTTCAGCTGATGAAAAGAATAAAGGATGATGTTAAATCTAAATCACTGCTGTTTGTTACTTCATGCAATATTCATTTTTATTGGGGCAGGGCAACAAATTTTTCATTTGTGGTTTTTCTCCTGAGGAGGGTCTGTACAGAGGCTGCTTTCTGCGTGCAATGCGCAGCTGCCTTACAATCCGCCCAGGAGCTGACAAACTTCGCCCTGTGAGAGGAGTGGGTGAGAATACATCATGCAAATCCCATTCTTTTTACTCATACAGTTTTTCACCCTGACCTTTGAGAATAAGGAAAGAAGGATTCACCCTTTGTGCCCCTTTCTAAATGAGGTGAACACTTCCCCTGTGATTTCCCTTGGGAATTCCAGTAGAGCAGCTTTCATCCTGGCCGCAGAGCTTGCTTTCTTTGCAGTTCCGAGTCGTGATGCTCACTTATTATTATTACTATGGTGTCGGTTTTCAATCAAAGTGGTAATGCCAAATACTGATTCAAAGTTTTCTGAGTGCAGTAAGATGCAACTAATTGGATCTCATCCAAGCCTTTGGGGTACAGGGAAGGCAGAGAAATACTTTCTTCCCTTAAAAGAACTTTAAGTTCTGAAATGTCTTTTTAAATATGCTTTAAGTAACTTTCCTTTTGAGTTTAGAGAACTTCTTTCAAACAATAATGTGTATCGTTACCAATTTTTCTTGCAAGCAAAGTCTGGAAGGTTAATATAGTATAAACATCTGCTAAGAATCAAGTATGACATAGCGTGGGGTTTTTCTTTTTCCTTCTCTCCACTTAATGATGGTAGGCTGTGGCTATCTGAGAAACAGTCTTTTGCTGTTGTTAAGGGGATCGCAGACATTTGTGAGCTATCAGGCTGTCTGTAGCCATGAACTCCATTGTATCGTGACGGGAATGAAATCCAGCTAGGTGAGAATGCTATTCGTTACAAAGCTGTCTCATAATCTGCATACTTTTCTAATCTGTTTATCTGACATTTGTATTTCAGAAGTCAGGCATTTCTCAGCTTCAGTAGGAGGTTTGATTCTACATTCAGGTGTGCACAGTTTTGGAAAATGACTTGGCCATTAATGCCTTTTGTCTTAATACCACTCCTGTTACTGTCACTGCGAGTAATTTCTGTTAGGGAGCAGTGTATGTGGAGCTTTGGTCTTCTAGAAGGGGCTGTATAAGCAAATAGCAACTAAGATGGATGAGAGCCTCCCACATTTATTACTTCTATGCTTTCCCACGTATCAGATGGCTGAATTCTTAATGGGATGGTACAACTATCCAGGTATGTTTTTCTAAGCTGTAGAAATACCCTCATTCTGTGTTTCAGCACTCTTACCCAGCACACAGCTATGTGCTAAGTACCTGCACCTCACTACTTCTTTTGGCGTCTCTCAGGATTTGACTCTGACTAGTCAGTTAAAATGTGTAAGTTCATGCCCTTGCAAGCCATTCACCTGACTCATCTTATTACTCTCATGTCACTCTGCCTGTGTTTCCTGTGAAATCACATTTTGATTTCTGATTTCTTTTCCTCACACTCAAGATTCAGGATTAAGCATTAGACATTTGTTACGTTTTCCCTAGTTTATAATTTGTTAAATTCTGTTACGTTTTCCCCAGTTTATAATTTGACTCAGCTGAAACCAGACCCTTTTGCATCTATGGATGGGATCCATCTCACCAAGTGTACCCATCTCCAACAGCTCATCTAGATTCCACTACTCACTTAGACTCCTTTACAGCCTATGGAGAGAAGTATGTACTCGCGATTTCTTTCATTTTAGACTAGATGCTGAAAACAGGGCCAATGAATTGCATCCTGAAAGTGCCATTTCTCTATATTGACCGTAAAGAAATGCAGTCATATTTAAATGCATGTAAAACACAAATCTGAAATTAAATTGGAAAAATCAGTTAACCTAAGTCTCCAGCTGTGCAAGTCGCTTTCCTAAAAGCAAGCTCAGAGTGCCTTGTGTCTCGTCAAGGTGTGGCTAAACGGGCATAATTTTACCATAGCTTCTGTTGGTTGTACGCAGTAGAAATTCTTGTTTTGTGTATTTGGGTTTCTTTACCTGTTTTTTTGCAGTCAGTAGAATACAAAGCCAATCATATTTGGGTTTGATTGGAACCTGAGCAGGCTTGAAATGCATGAAGTTCTCTTCCTCTGATGGTTCAGACCAAGAAGTGGATGGTTTGGGGGAAAGGATAGATCATCTTTGCTTTCCACTCTCAATTTAAGTTGTGTCTCTTCTTAAAAAAGGAAACCAACAGGTAACTGGCTTGCAACATGGACTGTTGGCTCATAACCATGACTTGGGGGTCTGCAAGGCAGATTCAGTGCAGGGTTTGCTGTTTATATCCATAGGAGGCGAGTAAGTAAGGTCATAATGAGTACAGATAACCATAACAAGGATTGATGTAAGAAAAGTGTCTGGTTATGAAATTGGATGCAACCTCCTTTTAATTCTTATGTAACACCGTATGTAAAATACACAATCAAATATAACTATTTTTCAAAAATACCACACAGATGGAGACAAATTTTGACTTTTCCCCTCATGTTACATACGTGACCTTTGACTATACATATTACATAAGCATATTATATTGCAACTGTTTTTCCAGTACAGGGAAAACCGTTATTTTATCCCAACAAAAGCCATATAAATCACATATGAACTTTGCATCGGTAAGTTTTACAATTTGTATGGAGGATTTAAAATAATTTAGTACTTTCAATTCTAGTGGTTCATATTAGGTCGTGTGTTTTTTTAAAAATTGTAAATTCCCTGGGGCAAGGCATAGTGTTAGAGACCCTGGCTGTTGTCTAGAGGACTGCATGTAGTAATGTAATGGTACTGAAATGGCAGACACAAGCATCTATGGGTCCACATTTAAAAACGGTGGTTTCTGCCAAGAATAGGAATGTCCAAACCTCTCTCATCTATCACAGTGGTTCAAAAAGCATCCCCTGTTGCCAATTATTAAATCTAATTTTTAGAGTTCCTTAATTCCTCCAAAGACAGTTTGACTGGTAGGCACATCATTTGTCAGCTGTACATATTATTCATGAACATGTGATGAATTTTTAACGGTATGTATTCATCAAATAATCAGAAAATTTTAATTTTCCCCAATTTTTTAATAGTGATTTATACTGCTGAGGGCTTGATTAAGTGTGTAATGGGATTGAAGTGAAATCTAAAAGTGGAGATGGGCAAAATTCAAATACTTCAAAGAACCTTTTTCCTTTTTTAAGTGTAGTGTATAGCTTAAAGAAGATTAAAGAATGAATGGATTCCATGCTTCCCCCAGGAATAGTAATTTCCTATCACTTAATCAATTTTTTTTCATGTTTCCAGCCCTCATTATCTTTCCTCATTTATTGCATGGAGCTTAATCACTGGTACATGCTACTTAGTTCCTTCTAGAAGTAATATTTTCTATTTCTTCAGGATGTGGACATTTATCAAGGCTGTGGAGTGATGATTCATACATTTCACTAATGAGATATATAGCTGACTCGAAAGGCAAACACAGCAAGGCAGCAGCAGTAACCACACTCCTAGGGCTTCAGAATAGGTTAAACTTCATGCCTTTCCTTCTTCCCCCAATATGCAGCCTTGCCTTTCTCCTCTGGACCTGTAGAGCTCTGGGACTGGGCAACCAGCAAGTGAATATGAACAGGGAGTCATCTGTTTGCAAGCAAGTCTTCTCCCTGTTTCACATTGCAGACTTGGATGACTGCTTCGCTGTAGGCGAGGCACCTGAAGACAGCAGGGAGGTGGGGAAGGCAGAGATGTGGTGGTGGTCCCACATATTAAGTCCTTTCCCTCTTGCCACCCACCAGTCCTTTTGCATTGCAAGTCTGAGGCAGAAGGATGGGGAAACAACTACTATTATGTATTTCATGGATAACGTAAAGAGTGAGAATCCTGCAGGTCCAGGGAGAGGATGAGCTGAGGAAGGAGGGATAAGACAAACAGTCAAGTATCCGTCTTTACCGGGATGTATCCATCGTCACCATCCTCTGGCTGCATATTTTTTCAAGCATCTGTTACTCAAAATGTGGTGGCTTGTAAACAAATAAACGTTTTCAGTCATTAATCCAGGAACAACACATGGGCTGTAATGTCAGAAAAGTGTGGTTTGGCTTTTGGAACATAACCAGCAGGTCTTGTGTTTTGGGCTGATAAGAATGGTTTACACTGTTCCCTGGAACATAATATAGGAGCATAATAACAGATAGTTTGAGTAAGATTAAAAGTCATCTAAGTCAGTAATCTCTCTGTGATGATAGTAAATACTTTAGGAAATAGAACAGAAAATCTGACATCTGTAAATGACACTTCTCCTTGGTACTCCAAGGTTGCAAGACTGAGTTTAAGACTGAGCTCATGTCACACTTGGTAGACTTCCATCAATTTGTCTAACAGAGTTTGGATTTGATTCTATTACTTTTGGCATCCAACCATCCTGTATCAATTAGTGCTACAATTTATTTACATGTGACATGAAAAAGTAGACCAGTTTGACTCCCTGATTTTTCCATACCTTTGCTATACACTCCTTCACTCATCTCTGCCCCAGGTAGAGGAGTCTGTTCAGTTTATTCTTTTTTAGAAACAAATCTATAGATCTGATTGCTTTGTTATTATTTTTTTGCACCTTTTCTTGGGAAATCCAAATTCAGAAACTGTTGGAGATGCAGGTAGTCTTCTACAGTGACTTAACAGTATTTTCTGGTTTTTAAAAGTTATTAACATAACTATTTGTTTGTTTTGACTGCTGCAGAAAACTGTGCTGATGTTTTCAAAGAATTATCCCTCAGTTTTTTTCCAGATCATTTATGAGAAATTTGGGCAGGACAAGTCCCAGGGCAGGGCCCTGTGGGTTTCCAGCAGGTTTCACCACAGTTAATAGTACAGCTCTTTCATTAGGGAATTCCTTTTGAATTCTTAGGGGAGCACAAGCCTCTGCTAATAGTCTTGTACTGTCCACCATCTGATTTACTCCAAAATTCCTACAAACTCTTTATTCTGATGAACTTCCACAGACTTATCCATTGCTGCTATTAAAAAAAAAAAAATAAAAAAAAAAGGTCCATAATGAACAGAGGCAGTAAGATTTTGGGTTTCTTCCCTATGGCTCTTTCTTCCAGAAACAGTCTTAAATGCAGTTGTCATTTATCAGCAGTAAGTACACTGGCGGGTTTTCTGCTCTACTGGATTTTGCATTGGTAGTTGCTACATCTTTAAGCAGACATTTCTCAAAAATATTTTTTTTTTGGTCTGCTTTAAAATTTTACTATTTTTTTGCTGATGTTCATCCTTTCTTCTATTTTCATTATTTGTACTTTATTTCAACTTTAAATTATGTACTTTTCTGTTGTGTACTGTTTAAGCTTCTAGATTTTTTGAAGGGAAAGTGGTCCTCTAATGCCTTCTTTTGATAGGTAATAGATGTTTAATCTAATCCCCTAATATTAAATTCACCTTCTCCGTGAAGAAATCAGATGGGTTCTTTAAGTGTTGAATTCAAGGACACCATACACTGCCTGATGGTCTCTGCTGTAGAGACCGTCTCAAGAGGCAGAGATCTACACGTGGCCATCACCTTTTTCATCCAACCCCAGATATCAAGTGCCTCTGTGACTGCTCTGGTTCAAGCCCACTGACTGCACATAGCAGTCAGCCCCAGGACTATGAGATGCATCGTCTTTACTACTGCGGTGGGAAGCCTAGCGATAAAGGAGAGAAATTCCTGGCTACCCTCCTTTGAGTGGGAAAATGCTGCAGAGGTACCTGATGTGTGTTCCATGTGAAGACCATTCTTCCTTGCGCATACCACGGGAAATACTCCAGCCTGCTGACTAGATGCTGTTCGGAGCGATCACACTGTTGGGTGTAGGTCTTAGGCTAAACAGAGAACAACGAGCGTCGCATGGATTTCGGCAGCACAGGGCCAATTGCCGTGACAAAGTGGTTGCAGTATTTTTAAAATATTAAACTCATGGGGGAAAAGCAGCAACATACTACTGGTTATAAATTACAGTTTACCCATTTGTAGATGAATTATGTTACAGCTGTATAAAGAGGCAAAATGTCAGCAAGAAATGTCACTGTACTTTTTTTTTTTAGTGAATTAGGCATTAGTTCAAATAATTTCCATATGAAATCTGAAGACCTTTTTGTAATTTGGAAAATATTAAGATTAATTCCCTTTGTTTTCTAATGTTATTTCATGTTATTTCACAAGGACAACTTTTTTTAATATTTTTTTTTCTGGTAGGGATAGTCTACTGTTTAGAATAATAACACAGAATGAAATCACTTTCTTTTTCTTCCAAAGCAAATGAAGAATGATTTACAGCTGTTGATCACCTCTCCCACTGCCAAAGTCAAGCCAAGCTCAGAGTGAAAAATAGCAGGAAGAACTGTTAGTTTAGGATAAATGGGTTTTCTTTCCAGTTCTTTGCAGTTTCCAGTTCTGAAACTGCAGAGGGTGTTTCAGTCAGTAACGTCCAGGCTGTGCTGGCTGGAGGCAGCGCGTCCATCTGAAGGAAAGCCTGCCATCTGCCATCTGCCGAGGCACCCACAGCCTCTGCCCAGCACCCGCCTGTGCTGCCCGGTACCAACACCACCCTCTGCGATCTGCCTGCCAGAACCTGAAATTAAAGTGCATGTGCTGGTAGGTGTAAATGCATCCACTGCAGCTCTGCTTAAAGGCAAAGTCAAAAATTAAAATCATAATAATAAAAAAAACCCCAAGAAACAAAACCAGGCTCAACTTCTCATCAAAGCTGAGTATCAGGTATGAATCGCTGCTTTAAAACTTCTTTCTCATCGTGTCTGATGTTAAACAAATCCAATAGTAGTAAGCAGACGACTCCCTGTTTAATCTGACCATGCATAACAATATGCCTGGGTGAAAAAACACTTAAGATTATGAGATTTATAGCATTTTGAAGAGACTGTAAGTGAGATTTTAAGTGAAGCTCTACAAATAGCATCATGTGGTATCGTGGGGCATTTTACTGTTTTGACAGATATTTGGTTTCTGTGAAAAGTTAAATAAGCTTATAAAGAGATTTCATCCTTTTTTCCCCCATATGTGCATGTAAAACATTATCAGAATTAATAGATGCATGTTTTCTGTAAATGCGGTCCACTGGGAAGTAAAAGAAAAGAAACTGTACAATTGTTAAACCTTTTCACAAAATATTTTAATAAGGATGTAACATCTTCACATTAGCAATTTTTAAACTAAAAGGAGCTGACTCACAGCCCTTTGAAGTGAATTTGTGTTTTTTCACTCGTTTCAATGGGCTTTGAATCAGACAACTTTTTAATACTAAATTTATACATTCATTTAACAGTACCTAATTTTTGGTGAAAGAAATGTACAAAGTAGTATTCTGCTTTTTGCTGCTGAGAAAAGTTAAAAGGGTGTAAGTTAACAAAAACCTGTAGTAAGTCCATGACTGCAAATGCTAGATGCCTTAATTGTCAACCTTACACAACGCTGTACTTAAGCACAGTACTTAAGCTACCAGTACAATGCTATGGGTATGCTGCTACTAGAGATTTTTCCCAATCTCTTGCTTCAGATTGCCAGTAGTTATAATTAATACAACCACAGTATTGTGCTAAAGAAGTGATTTGTCACAGCTACTGGGACACCTGCCACTGTGTGACACTGTTAACACAGGTGGTAGAAAGCAAGAAACATAGCTGCTTATTTCAACGTAGTCCGTACCGATTCTTACATACGGGATAAGAGGGAGCAGGGGTAGAAGATTTTGTTTAATCAGCTGTCATTTATCAAACAAGAAAGCTTCATTCGTCTATATGAAAATTGTTCTGTCATAGAGGGGAAGAGAGAAAATTCAAGAGAATTTTTGTGGGGGAGACAATGTAGATGAAGGAGTTAGAAAAAGTGACAACCTTTTTATCTGAAAAGGAGCCTTCTTGAGCATCATCCATTTTAAATGCAACCTTGCAAGTAGCCACCACAGACATAAGTACACAGTATAAACTGCTTCAGAGAAACACGTTCACGACACAGTGACAAGAATCAAATAAAAAAAATCAAACAAAAAGAGGTCAGGCACACACGAAAAACAGGAATTCTCAGAAATGAAACATCAAGCAGCTCTGGGCCAGTATATTACATTGGCAACATACGAACACACACCCCCTTGTTTTTTTAGTGCAACAGAAGAAACTGAAGCTAAAGGTAATAGCTATTATCAAACAGCTACTTTTTTTTTTTTGTCAAGTATTTATTTCAGAGCCTGATGGAGATTTTGAAACCAATCCCTCTTTTTCCATGTAGGCTAAAGTGACTTTGTGGCTGCCCCAGGTCATTCAAAACTGTCTCAGCTCCCTTCATTGCTGTTTCACAGCTGATGGAGCAGGCGCAAGACAGCAGCTTCACAGTCTAGCGCTCCCTTTAAACTTTATTATTAGCACACTTTATTGTACATATGGACATATTCAAACATTTCCCAACTCAGTGCTCCCCCCCGACTCCCGGCTCGGTGCTCTGCTCCCTGTGAGTCATGGGACTGTTTATCTCTCATTATCAGCAACCTGCTGCGCACCTCTGAAGCACGGCAGTAATCACATTTTTTTCCGAAGACCTTTTCTGCCCTGCTTCCCCTGAGCGTAGCACAGAGAGCCAGAGTCCCAACCAGCTGAAAGCTGTCTCTGAAGCGAGAGACGGCTCCATGTCTATGCCACTGCTTTTCCCAGGGCCTTTTTGCTCCCCATTTTCTTTTTTATTCTGGGGGCAGGGGAGGGGCTGGCAGAGAGAGGCTACTTGCTCCTTCCTGGAGGAGGGCAAGGTGTGTGTTGGGGGGGGGGGGGGGCTTTTCCCAGCATTTTTACTCTCTGAGGGGGGAGTGCATACTGAGAGATGCGGAGCAGGGTCACGTTCAGCTGGGGGGAGCCTGAGTCTGAATGCTGGGCTTTGACTGAAGCAGGCTTGGCTCAGTGGCCTGGAAGGGTCCCACCAACTGAGGGGGGAGGGCAACCTGTACAAAAGGTGAGGGGAGAGTCGCTGCAGGACCCAGACAGCCACTTGTCAGACACACAGAAGGGTGGCAGAGCCTGGCTGCCAGACCCTAAGTCAACCCACGAGCGTGGCAATTTGCCAAGTGGGCATCAAAGCATCAGCAACTGCACCCGCTCTCAAGGGGAGCACTGGGGGGGGGATGGGGTAGCAGACTGAGGATGTGGGGTTTTCTTCACTCCTTCTTGTGCCAAACACCACTGTTGGTGGGCAGGACGGAAACCCCCTCCCTCCCGGCCTCCCCATGCCACAGCCCTGGCCTCGCTCACCCTCCTGCTGGGGGGCAGTAGGGGCACGGGGGGCAGGAATGCTTCCTCAGAGGGTGGTAATCCTGGAGGTGCAAGTGCCATTCCTGTACATGCTCCCTGACTCCAAGTTGTCTGGGGGAAAGTCCTCCACGCTGTATGCCCTGCTCTTGAGGGCAGTGGCATAGTAGTCGATGGGTTCTTCTGCAGCATTGTCCATCCAACTGAGGCACAGCAGCCGCTGGAAGGACCGCTTGAAGTTGTCTGAGAGAAAGCCATAGAGGATGGGGTTGGCACAGCTGTTGGCGTAGCCCAAGATGACGGAGAGCTGGCTGATGGTGGCATCATCCTGCTCTACAAAGACGTTGACCAGCTGCACAATGTAGAAGGGCATCCAGCAGATGACAAAGACCATCACCACCATCATGACCATGAGGGTGATCTTGCGCTCCGAGCGTTTGCGTTGCTGCCAACCAGCCTTCAGGGCCACCATGCGCATCTTGGCAATGATGAGGATGTAGCAGAGACAGATGGCCACCACGGGCAGCAAGAAGCCCATCAGAAAGGTGTAGACCACAAAGACCACCAGCCACCTCTGGGTGGGCTCTGGCATGAGCATGTTGCAAGCCACTGTTCCATCACTGTTGGCCGCTGTGTTGGAGAAGATGATGATGGGCAGGATGATGAGGATGGAAAGCACCCAGACACCCAGATTGACCATCTTAGCCACAGTGGGCCGGCGGTACCTAGCCGCCTTGATGGGGTGCACCACAGCAATGTAGCGGTCCACACTGAGCACGGTCAGGCAGTAGATGCTGGTGAACATGTTGATGGCATCCACGCTGAGCACCAGGCGGCAGAGCAGCGAGCCAAAGGGCCAGTGGTGCAGCAGGGTGGAGGTGACCAGAAAGGGGACGCTGAGCATCAGCAGCTCGTCCGCAATGGCCAGGTTGAGGATGTAGATGTTGGTGGCCGTCTTCATCTTGGCATAGCGCAGGATCACATAGATGACCATGGAGTTGCCACACAGCCCCACCAGGCACACCACGGAGTAGATGAAGGAGATGAGGATGGCGCTGCCCTGAGACTCGCTCAGGGTGCTGTTCGGGGCTCCGGAGGAGTTCCTGCCGCCCGAGTCCATGCCCCCCGCCGCCGCCTCCTCCGAGGCGCTGCCGGCTCCGCCGCCACCGCTGTCGCCGCCGCCTCTGTGGCTGCCTGCACCGCCCGGAAGCCTGGGGCAGGTGCCATGGGGGAGCATCCTCGGCGCCCCCCGCCCCCGGCTCAAAGCGGCAGGCGCCGGCCGCTGCCCGGGCTCGGCATCCCGGCGGGGCTCCCGGCACGGCAGGCGGCGGCTGCCGGCACCGCTCGCTCCGGCTGCCGGTGACCGCCGCTCCCGGCTGGTGAATGATTAATAGGCAGCGGCGCGTCACCGGCTACGAAAAGGAGGAGGGAAAGAGAAAAGGAAAAAAAAAAGCAGGAGGAGACGTAAGTGGGTGTCCCTCCCAGCCCACCCCCCGCGCCCGCCGACCTCCCACCCGCCCCCCGGCGGTGCGCGGCTTGGCAGCGCCGGGGCGGACGGGGCGCAGCTCCCCCCGTCCCCACTGCCCCCCACCCCGCAGTGCCCCCCGACACTGCTCTCCCCATCCAGTTTGGTTTCCCCCCCCCCCACGCTGCTGCCCCCCCCCCCCGCCTCCGCCAGCACCTTCTCCTCCCCCACCGCCCTGCACTGCTCCCCCTCCGTGGGCCGGCCCGGGGTACCCCAGGCGAAAGGGACCATCCTTTCTCCTTCAGGAAAGACGCCCTGGTGAGCGGTGGGTGGGCGGTGTTACCCGGCAGGCATGCCTCTTGCTGCCCAGCTGCTGTAACCCTCTCCTGTCACCGTGGGTGCTGGCACCGGGCATGACACCCACTGGCACGGCCCACGCAACTTTCATCCCTAAGCACACGGCAGTGCCTGAGCACAGCAGCCCCCGTGCCCCCTGCCACGGCGCAGATCTGTGCCCCCGGCCTTGTCCAGTCCCACCACCACCAGCAGACATCACACAACAGCAGATACTTTACAGTCCTGCCCCTCTCTGCATGCTCTGTCCCAAAACACGCCCTCCTGTCCCATTCTGACACCCAGCACATGCTCTGTCTCTATCCATCACACATTCAACAGTGCAGGCACCCGTCTGCATGCTACAGCTCACCATCGTTACACCACAACGGTGCTGAGACAGTCCTAGCTATGCTGCTACACAAACACACCGTCAGTCTGCTTTTTTGTCGCCTCACATACTGCTTCCACTCAAGGATCACTTCAAGCTCAGCCATCACATGCTGCATCACCAGCGCTGCAGCCCCTCTCTTAATATTGTACTTAAGACATATGCATAGCCCTGATAGGGTTGTATCCACACGGGGTGAGGCTATGAACCCTTCTCAGCACTATACAGTGACACAAACCATTGACACCATCTCCATTCATACACTATTTCTTACATGTATGTAGCTATCACTACATAAATGACTTACACCATGCTATATCTGACTTTTACCATGCTATTTCATACACACAGCCTGATCCTGGGCAAACACAGTCATACACACCGGTAGCTACTCATACAATCATCTCCAGACAGGCACGACTGCCTTACACACCTCATTCACACCACCAGTTCCAAACACACATGAGCACCAGCAGATAGTCCTAATACTGCATCTCTATACCCTGACATGCATACTTTTTTGTGTTTTTTTAAATGTATGACTTCGCATACACCTCTCCTTCAGAGCACTGTGTCTTACCTCCCTATGTTATTGCTCCATGTACACAGTCTGTCCTTACGTGATTATACATAACTACTTGATCAATTTCCATATACCACCACCACCTGCCCATTCTTTATTAACCAGACATGGTTGCCCACTAACACACACACCCTCACACTTGCTCACTGCATCACTTGTGCACCCTCAGCACAGGGTTACATACAAAATGCTCAGTAACTGCTGATTCTGTTGGCTGTAGCCACTCCTATGTGCAAGCATATCACACCTGTACGGACACCAACCTCTCTCTTCACATGAACTGTCGCCTATGAGCACCGCCTACTTTTGTCAAGAACAGCAGGTCCCCGCTGCATAAATATCACCACAGTGCATATGCTGCTATACGTTCCCCACAGCACCACCATACTCAGCATCACACATGCATCCTTACAACCTACTCATTTCACCATGCATGCCCATCACCTCCTACAGTTCACACATCTTGTTATCACTGTCTGCTCACCATCACAATTACACATATTATCACTACCCACCACTTTAATATGCAGATACTCGCAGCATTACCGTCAACTTATTATAAGCCGTCATCATGAATTTATTCCCCCTAGCACTGTATATACTCCTATATCCCTTATCACCAGCAGCAGCTATTCCAACACATATATATAACCTCTGTCTGTATGATTTCCCTTGTGTCAGTCCTGACACTCCAACGTGACCAGAGTGTGCTCTTTGACACCTTGTCAAAGGTATTACAGTTAGCATGCACACTTTTGCACGACTCTTCAGCGAGCTGTTTCCTTTCCTGCTCTGACTAAAAAGCAGATTTTGTATGCATGTATATGTATATATGCACACCTACACAAAAATTTAATGATACATAAAAATAACCCTATTCAGTTTTTAGTAATTACACACAAGTTCTATCTGGGTGGTACTCTGTGACCCTTAGGGCTTTTTTATTTATGTTTTAGTATAGAAATACGTATTGAACAGCTTTTGCGGGTGATCTTACCGTTCTTAGGACTATTGCTGTATATGAGTCTTTTAGCTAGATGTTTAGAACACTTGGGGACGTCATACACATTTTTCTCAGAAAACTTATCCTTACATTTGGAGTTTTAGAGGTTGTATATTCTGATGTGTTAGCATCAGAGCTTCCACTATACAGTGGGGAAAAAAAAAGATCTATAAATATCTATATTTAACTACAACATGCAAATTCTTTACTTGCAGTGTGCTATCTGACACTGCTTGAGTCTCTACAATTTTGTAAGTTCAGCTGGAGAGTTATTTTCTTTAAAATTTATATTCTGGGTGAATATGAAGCAGCCTTTAGTCACTGATATGAGCTGGAGCAAAAGTCAATAGCTGCAAATCCATCAACAAGAACATCTGGTTGCAGCGCTTTAGTCTGTTTGAAAACCTATAGTTCAAATATAATACAATTTTTGTTTCCATGAATGTTTGTTTTAAAGGGCATTTACTTATGGAGCATTGATTGAGGGGTTTCCTTTCATATTGTTACAAATTGACATTTAGCAATAGTATGACTAGAAATGTGAGTGCTTTTAGATTGCTCTTTACTGAATATGGGAGGAAAAAGGATTGGTTTTGAAACTATTAATAGTAGTGTCAGCACCACAGAATTTCCGTTCTTGACTGCATTGCCCTCCATTGCATTTGCATACATATAAACACATAGTCACTCATGGACTCATTTAAGACATTTTATTCACGCTTAAGCCCATTTGAATTAATTACTTTACAATACTAGCATTTGGCCATGCCCTGCACCCAAAAGGGCCAGTAAAAGCTCTTCTGTTGAAAGGGATGTGAGCATAATGTTCTTTCTTACTGCAATGATTCAAAATAATATACCTGTAAACTGTAACTCCTGCAAAGGTACTAACCTCATTAGGTATCATAACCTCATTAGGTATCACAGACATACCTGCTTGACATATACGTCCAGAAAAAACAAAATGCCATCATAGGCATAATTATAATGAGGAACCGTGCGCTATATGTCCCGCTTAGAAGGCTTGAAAATTTCTGTATCTCCATTCATTGAAGTTCCCTTTGGGTATAGAAAATTCCATTCACATTAGAGAATTATATAATTTTCCAAAAAGGAATTTTCTGAATGCCTGTCTAGTCACTTAGGCTGATTGCTCTAACACAGTTTATACATATTAATTTACTGAGAAATTCCAGCTACCGATCTTTTCCAATCTCAATTGCTTGTTGCTCATGATCCAAAAGCATGTATTTCTAACCTCAACTACTTGATAAAGTAACAATGACTGATTAGAAACAACACATTTTATTATCATATTAATGATATAATACTGTTATAAATACCAACATTGGCTCATTTCAACCTCATGAAACAAAAGGCATATTTCTGACAATCCAAATAGTCTTTAAAGCAGAAATCCTGATATAAACCAACTCTAATTTTGAAAATTATTAGACATTTTATTTTTGTAATGGTTTGTTCTTTTACCTAAGGAGTTTGGCTGTAAAGAGTAGGCCAGAGGTCTTAGTTTGTGTTTATAATCCACCTGTCACAAAAAGGGGAAGGACAGCTTGACCTTCTCAACACAGTCTGCAGGCTGGCCTAAGACACACATCAATACGTTCCAATACCCCATTTTTGTAGCAACACCTGCCTCCCCTGGAAAGCTGGAAAAAGAATTAATCTCCAAAAAATTCTTGCTTCTGGGCCATGCCAGGAAGTCTAGGGCTAAGGCTTAGCCCATGCCTAGGGTTAGAGTTAGGGTTAGGAGAGACATGAAGCCCACAGCTCCAGGTGCAGTGGGAGTGCCAAGGGGGAGGACCAAGGGTAGGGGAGGCTGTGCAAAGAGCGCATGCCTGAACACTTGTTCGTTCCTCTGGGACAATGCTGGTCATCTCAGGATACAGTTCATCCCATGCCTAAGCTTATGTTTAAGGTCAGGAGAGACGCAAAGCCAACAGCACCAAGCTGAAAGCAGTTGAAAAGGGTTTAAAAGCTGCATAAGGTAAGGGAAGGCTCTGCAGATGCTGTCCTCTAACAACTTTCTTCTCTGGGACATAGGTTGGGGTCTCTGGATAGAGTGCAATCCATGACTACTTTTATCTAACCCTTGGATTAGGGTTAGAAGAGAGACAAAGCCAAGAGCTCCAAGGGAGCTGAGCTGCAAGAAGGGCTGCCAAAGGGTGAGAAGAAGACTTCACAATCTTTTCTCCCCTGCCCACATTCTGCTCCAGGACGTGGCTTGGGTGTCAGGGTAAGGTCCATCCCAAGCACATCTTAGGGCTGGACTTACATAAGGCAAAGCACAGAGCTCCAACTGATGAAGCACTTCCCACTGATATTGGCAGCTCAATCCTTAATTTTCTTCCCGCAGCTGAATGCTAGCCCAGTCAGCTCCGTCTTGAGGGAAGAAGCCAATGGCAATTAGAAACACCCTACTGACAAACGTTGACCCTGACAGCAGGGTAAGACTGACTCTCAAAATCTCCCACCTAAAAAACCTCTACAAACAGCTCACAAGGCAGATGAGACATTTTCTGTCAGTCAAGATGCCTTGCACCTGGGGTCACTGTGTCTTGAGTATTGCGGCAAGAAAAAGGAAACAGTCAAGGCACAAGGAAGCCTGTGGTGTTTATTAAATATGTACAACCCAGGAAAATAAATGAATACCCTTAATCAGTATCCTTCAACTTTTCAGCACAGTAATGATGTGGTAAGCTGTGCAACTGCTCTAATTAGTACACACCACAAACCAGCACATTCAAAAGAGTTTTGGTAGGTTACGTCATTTCAGTGGGGTCTACTGACTGATTCGGTAAAGTGTCTCCTATTCAAACTGTAGATGCCCTGTGCACCATTCAAAATGAATGTTTCATAAATCTTGCTGATAAATTAAATTGAGTGAACACTCTTTTACAACCATCTATTTCTACAAAATAGCAAAATATTATATAGTGTGGGTAATCGGTTGAATTGTAATCCATTATAGCTTTGTTAAAAATCATTCAGTACCCATTTCAATTGCATATTTTTGGAAGTCATACATTTTTCATGACCTTTTGATTAAGATAGAAAATTTCGGGGCACTTAAACCACTCGAATGTAAATTCTGTTCCTGCTTCATGAGTATCACTGGATGTGCTGTGACTCAGCAGAGATTTTAACTTTTCATTAGAATGTGTCACGTTAAGAGTCTGATGAGTGGCTGGGAGAGGGGGAGAAGACAGCTCTCCTGTTGAGTCATGAAGTTTGGAAAGGATCCCCTTGCTTTCCAAACTCCTCAGAGAGGACTCTAGGTGTGGCTAGATCCAATTGTAGTCTCAGACTTGGTCACTGGTTTTAAATCTAAAGGATCATATGTACAACCACTCATCAGAGTTAATGTTTGCCTGTCAGAGTCCAGTTAAGGACTTTCACTGAAACAGCTTTGCAAAGTTATAAAAATAGATTATTTATTAAAGAGACAGATATAACAAGTTTGGAATCGCCATTGATAAATACACTTACTGCAAAAATCAAACTCGAGTACAGTGCTTTTGCTTGTAATATTGTCCCTAGTAACACCTAACGTAGTCGGAGGTGCATGTCTCACTGAAGAGGCGTCCCTGCGTTGGGAGGAGAGACATCCAGGCCCCTCGACCTGTCCCAAAATAGAGTTCTTGTCCTGAAAAAAAAAATGATTGTAAAATGCCAGATTTTATACTCATGGCGAGGTGGGACTAAGTCACTTACTGTGTGCTGGTTGGCCCTTGACAAAGTGTCAGTTCAGGAAGGGCAGTTGGGCCCGATGGCTCAGCGCGGAGTGGGGAGGATTCGGTACTGATACAGACTCATGGTTACGGATGTGGGAGGCCTTTCCCAGCCTTTGGTGACACAACCGCAGGCTGTGAGGGCCCCCCTCACCCGGGCATCGCTCAGTTGGCTTGCTTGTCAGACTGCATCTGCTCCCTGTGTGGCGGGATAGGCATGCTGCTCGAGGCAAAGCCCCAAATCCACTTTGAGTTGTTCATTGTTAGATCAGGATTGAGAGGGGGGGAGGCACAGCGCCACAGAATGTCAACTCATATTAAAATGTTACCTTTTTAATACAGCTATTGTATCTTAGATGTTGTAATTCCAGTGTCATGAAGGCCAGTGGTGAATGGTGTTCCTGAGGGGGTCAGTGGTGGGACCGGTGCTGTTCAGCATCTTTGTCGGCAACTTAGGCACTGGAATTGAGTGTGCCCTCAGCAAGTTTGCTGACAACGCCAAGCTGTGTGGTGCGGCTGACGCGCTGCAGGGAAGGGACGCCATCCAGAGGGACCTGGAACAGGCTGGAGTGGTGGGCCTGTGTGAACCTCATGAAGTTCAACAAGGCCAAGTGCAAGGTTCTGCACATGGCTCAGGGCAATCCCAAGCACAGTACAGGCTGGGCAGAACATGAATTGAGAGCAGCCCTGAGGGGAAAGACTTGGGGGTGTTGGTGGACAAGGAGATCAACATGGCCCAGCAATGTGTTGTTGCAGCCCAGAAAGCCAACTGTTATCTTGGGCTGCATCAAAACAGGTGTGGCTATCAGGCCGAGGGAGGTGACTCTGCCCCTCTAGTCTGCTTTCACGAGACCCACCTGGAGTACTGCATTCAGCTGTGGGACCCCCAACATAAGAAGAACATGACCTGATGCAGTGAGTCAGGAGGAGGCCACACAGATGATCAGAGGGTTGGAGTACCTCTCCTGTGAGGACAGGCTGGGAGAATTGAGGTTGTTCAGCCTGGAGAAGAGAAGGCTCCTGGGAGACCTTATAGCAGCCTGCCAGTACCTAAAGGAGGCTTGTAAGAAAGATGGGGACAGACTTTTTGGTAGGGCCTGAAGCGATAGGACAAAGGATAGTGGTTTTAAATTAAAAGAGGGTAGATTTAGATTAGATATTAGGAAGAAATTCTTTACTGTGAGGGTGGTGAGACACTGGCACAGGTTGCCCAGAGGAGCTGTGGGTTCCCCATCTCTGGCAGTGTCCAAGGCCAGGCTGGATGGGGCTGTGGGTCTGGTGAAAGGTGCCCCTGCCCATGGCAGGGGGGTTGGACTACATTACATTTGAGGGTCCCTTCCAACCCAAAATATTCTATGATTCTGTGATTCTGGTTATCATTTTACTTTTAGCAGAATGACTAAACTTTACATCAATTTTAGTTATGGTTGAAAATGCAGTGCAAATAGACAGATGGAAGTGATTCATTATAATGGTATGTTAGAAAGCATTTTCTCCTAAACAGAAAATTTTGTCATTTGAACTTTACAATTAATTGAGAAATTAACAACTATTCTGTAAAAACAGATGTTTTAAACCATATTCATCAGAGAAAGAGTCAAGCTGTTGCTTAGTGAACACATAAAAGATTCTTTGTCTCTTGATCCAGATGCATTTATTTCAGACTTAGCTGCTGCAAATATTAGAATCAGATGCTTGGCAAAAGTTGCATTTCATTGCAATTCTTCCCACTTTGTTGTATTTTCTACTTTTAATACTTAATAGCTGACAAAAAGTACCATTACTGAAATCAATTATCTGGCAGAATCATACAACAAACTGCTCTGCGCCATTGCTTTTTTCAGGAAAGCTGAGGGCTGAACACATGTGCTGACAGCACACTCCCCAGGATCTCATGGGCAAGGTTGTTGCCCCAGCAAACAAGATAAGACATAGCACCAGATTCTGATCTCAGACATGCTCTTCCAAATCTGCGTAGTTGTATTGACTTGTAATTAACCAGGTTTGTATTAATGTGTCACTGGCTGGAACCTCAGTTTTCAGTCCTTGCCTCTGTTTGAAAAGTTATTTGCTGACAAGTGTCATCAGCAGTAGGTGCAGCTGAAATGCTACTGAGCATGTTTTGGCCATAAACATAGCCAAGGACAAACTGTATTTAGCAGATTTTCATCACGCTTCGTTAAAACCTGCCTGGAGCAGGGCAGATAATTGTACATAAAATCTTGTTACTGCTTGATTAACTTGAATATTTGAAAAGAATGAGGGAGTTGTATATGTTGTTTTAGCTGGATAAACAATATCTGAGAAGTCAGGCTCCCCAAATTGTACTACCTTGTTCTACGCTGTAATGCATATTCCAGTCGAAAAACCTGATGTTTTAAAAAGGTAAGGCAACTAGTCTCACCACTGTCAAGGGCATAAACCAAACAAATACTCATAGCAGGAGAGCTGCATGCTTTATTTCTTCCTTGGAAGTAGGAGTGTCTTCCAAGGGAAAATGTCTTAATTTAGTGAAAATTGGCATATTTCTATTGACTTTGCTGAGCATGGATCATTGTGTTAACTGAGCCTGGCCTCTGAGGTTTCACAGTGGTATGTATTCCATCCGGGGAAGAATATTTATGACTCGGTTGCTAATCATTATTACAGTGTAACTGAACAGACAGGACCTCAGTGTGTTTCCTCGAAGGGAAAGAAGCGTGGAGCTGTGATGTGATACCTACAGACATCACTGGCATCCAAAAACATCAGAGTTCAGATTGCAACACTGGTGTCTGAATTGATTTCACCTGTAATTACGTCTCCCTGGAAAGACTTGTATAATTTCAGGTGTATCTTGAGGAGAAAACTAGGATCCAGTTATATTTTTTCGGTAACATTTAGAAGCCTAGCTAGCCTAAAGCACTTTATAAAACAATAAAATAGCTGCTGGTCAGTCAAAACCATTCTGTGGAGCTCCAGGTATGGAGATTTGTCTTATCTCTGGGTATATTCTTCAGAGAAATGGTTATGAAGCTTCCACAGAGATCTGAGAGCATTTTGTTTATTATCTTTATGTTTAGCCTCTATAAAATTGCAGCACTTCAAGATGCTTGATAGATAACACTGTATTTACACAAAAACATTGGAAACAATTTAGTTGGGCTTGACACAAAGATAATCTCAAAAGACATTTCACATGGTAAAAAATTGTGGTGGTGTTTATAGCAGTTTCCTTTAGTTTCTGTAGCTGTGCAGGATGAAATGTCCCAAATTACCTATGGGTAAATGGGCAAAACTCTGTTGAAACCAAGAGGGGCTTCATCCATTGCCTCTGAACAAAATTTTGCATGCTTCCTTTATTTCAACTGTAGAATATATTTGCTTTCACTTACTCTCTTTTCACTGTAAGAGATAATAATGAAAGTAAAAGAAAACTTGTTAAAATTGTCATTGTCAAATGGAAATGTCAGAAACCTCTTTTGATGGGACAAGCTTGCATTTTATTCACAAATTCCTGTTATAATCCCCATGCCAAGTATGTTGTATAACCACCTTTTTAATTCTGTGGACAGTTCTATCCAATTTTAATTTTCTGCGTGTTCTTGCTTCTTTCTAGTGTTGCTGTAATTTTACTGATTCCCTGCTGTGTAATCTTTGGGGTCTTGGAATTGTTTCATGTGGTACAAGTGACTCACTATAAACTCTCTATTTTGAAGAACTGCTTAATCTTTAAATAGCTTTATTCATATAAGCTACAAAAAGAATGGGAATTTCTCATCATTGAAGCAGAGATGTAAATGCGCATACAAAGAACATGCAAATCCACTGAAAAATGTTGGCATGAAAGATGTCTGTAAAAGTGAACTTTCGCAATAATTTGATGAATGTAGCTCCTTGAACTACTTCACAACTGACTTAAACAAAAGCACCTGTAACATTTATGACTTTAAGGTCTGAGATGTTGCCGTGAGGGTGACACAACTTGTCAAGAGCACAGACCCATCGCTACTCCAAGTGGGCATGAATGACACCACAAGCCAGAACCTGGGCATAATCAAAGACTGTAAGCCTTGGGGGTGCAATGAAAAATGTTGGTGACTTATCTTTTCTTCCACTTTACCAGTTAGGGGAAAGGGTGCAGCCAGAAGCAGATGTATAATGCAAAACAACTTACCGTTTGTGGCTGGTGCTGTTGTGAGGGTTTTGGCTTCTATAACAATGTGACATTCTTTGATGATGATAGGGAGGGATGCGATCCACCTGTCTAGGAGAGGCAAGGGAATCTCTAGTGGCAGGCCGGCCAACTTGGTGAGGCAGGCTTTAAACTGAAGGGCTTGGAGGGAGGGGTCCAAAGTGGCAATGCTCATGCCATCGCATCCTACTGGAGAATAAGCCAGCTCAACCACAGCAGTAACAAATGTTCCTTGACTGCCTCCCAAGATGGGATCCAGAAGGCCAGCCACCTCAAGGGTGTGTGTGTGGCTATGGTGGATCCTTTTGCACCTCAAACTGAAATGCAAAAAGTTCCTTTTGAATATGAGGAAGAATTTCTTCACTCTGAGGGTGGCAGAACGCTGGGACAGGCTGCCCAGAGACCCTGTGGGGTCTCCTTCTCTGGGGATGTTCAAAACCCACCTGGACGTGACTGCAACCTGCTTATGGTGAAGCTACTTTAGCAGGGGGTTAGATGAGATGATCTCCAGAGGTGCCTTCCCACCCTGACCCTTCTGTGATTCCGCGATTCTGTTACATTCATTGTGTTGGATTGTGTCTGACAGTAAGCACAAGGAATTGCAAATAATTATTGTAAAACCTAGTTGAGGAAAGAGGTGTTAGGTCTTTTGCTCTTTGTCTTGTAGTGAGGTGCTTCTTTACAGCAGATACTGTTCCCCGGTGCTGTGTCCAGCCTAGTTTTGAAATGGCTCCATTACTAGTCTTCACCGGCCTCTTTACAGTAATTGTTACATTTAAATGTGTGCTGGTTTGATACTGTTTGCCAGTGCTAAATATTTATTTTGGCAGGCCTGGATACAGTCAGAGAATAAATATTGCACTAAATGCAAGAGCAAAATGAGAGGGTGATCAGTTATTAATGGGGTGGGCTGGGGAGAAGAGGAGGTACTGTTTGCATGCAAATAACTTTAAACACATCAGGAAATATTGCTATGGTTGCAGAGAACAAAGTAAATTTATAGGATAACTAGAGCTGTTGTATGATATCCAGTTTAATTTTATGACTTATTTCATCTGGCTTGTGGAAAGAGTTCTCAGAGTTTTCATTTAAAGGTCATATGAATAAATGATGCAGATCTTCCTAATGGATAGCTTCTCAGCCTTTTGAAACATATTTATACAGCAAACAATCATTTAATTCACAGTAAATCTTGTTAAAAATTGATGTCTCATGATAAGTTGGCATGTAATTGTTTCTTTTTATTTGGGAGCAATGGGAAGCTATTTTTATCATGGAAGGGCTAATACACAATTAAAGGGAAATATGGCTGCTGACAACTGAAGTAGCAGTACACAACATATAGCGACAGGACAGTCTAGTTCGTGTTGTTTGAAGTTCAAGTCCAGTTGCATAAGATTGACTGAAGAAAAGCATAATCCTAGAGTTAGCTTTGGTTATCCATGGTACCAGTACATCTCTGAAGATAGCTTGGCATTTGGGGCACACTATTTTGTACATCTAACAGTTACTGAAAATATATCAATTTTTTCTTTTTTTTAATCTGTTATCTTTGGTATTCTGCTATCCTGTACTTTGAGTAGCCACCAATGCTACTGCAAAAGGGATATACAAAGATGCCTTTATGATCTTAAATATAACACACAAATAACCACTTACAGTGTGAAGTACTGGAAAATCAATCATGAATATGAATCAGCATATCCAAATATGTTTCATAAAATAGGGTGTGCTGTCATGTTTTATGGGGAATATACTGAGGAAAAATTACTCACAAGTTCTAAAATTGTATAAATAGAACTATCCATTCACTGAGGATGACCTGCAGCTACAAGATTTGCATATACTGCCACTGAGTTCAAACCAAAGGGCAAACCTAAAATTCCCCCTCCAGCAAAACTCATAATGTAGTCTCTTATTGTGTACAAGCATCTAGTTCATAAACTTCCTTATGATTTTTGCTCTTCTTTGAAATCTGAAGATAAGTTTACATTGTGAATTCTTTTAATGGGGAACTTCAGTTTCTGCTCCTTTAGGATGCAATAGAAAAAAGATGCAGGACTTAACAATTCTTTTTTTTAAAGTAGCCTAGGATACTAATGTTTAGTAAAACATCAAAGATCATCAGCTTCTGAATATGATTAAAAGTGCATTTGATGAAAAAAGTTTATTTTTTTATTATAGAAACTTTTCACTGAGCTCTTACACTGGAAAGCTATGCTGAGTGTGGTGCTGAAATTTTTATTTAATAATTTATCTTCCTTTAACATTCAATCTCACTTGAACAAAATCTCTTCTTTTGTAGTTCTTCTATTTAGGTATGCAAATAGTTCTCATTAAGGGATTCTGAAAGTTTTACTGCTTACAAAAATGAGGAAATTGTATCAACATATATGTAACATGCTATTATTTATATACTGTATACTGTATTGAGCAAAGTAGGTGCTATGTTTGAGAAAATACCGTGATGTGACAGAAAATCTCCACTTCCAAATCCCACTCCAATTAAGGTATTTGATGTAGTCCCTGATGGTATATGATGCAGTAAACCAGAAGACTATACCTTCCTGTCTGACACAATCAAAGATTTTTTTTAGTTTTATCTTGCATATTTTATTAAGTTGAAGAACTTTTGTTTATTTCTGTAAATGACCAGAAAAAAGCCAAAGTCCAGGTTTTGGGTTGTGTGTTGGTTTAGGTTGGTTTTTTTTTAAATAGAGCTTAATAACTTAAAATGAAGTTACAGAGTTACAGCTAAGTAAATACAGTTGTAAGAGGATTTATTGCAATAGTCACCTATGGTTGGTATTTTAGGAAATATTCCACCTTCTAAGAAACTAATAAAATTCCAAATAACAGCAACAATAAAAAATTTTAGGTGATGCATCTCTTCTGAGTTGAAACCTGGCCCAATGCAGATGCTCCAGGACTAAACTCTGCAGTGATTCAACACCTTCATTGATTCTTCCTGTACTGAAAGACCACCAGGAGTCTGTGGGGTGTGAAACAACGAAATGTGTTATGGTATGTAACACAGACTTCACATCCCTGCCTCATACTGTGGACAGGGGTCAAAGGGAATCTTCATGCAGGCTGCAAACTCATCTGCATGTCTGGAGTGAAGGTACTATTAGTCATTTCCACAGGCAATTTGCCCAAGGTAAGTGTCCATCTCCATCCATAATGTTATTTTCACCTCTATTTAAAATCCAAACTACTTGGGTTTAATTTCTCACCTACGTGCATCATCTTTTTTTGACACAAGAAATAAAAATTATTGTTCCTTTCCTTCATGCTATCTACTATTTACCATCAGATTTATCCGGTTGCTGCAATTTTCAGACAGAAAAAGCATTTTGCAGTGTGCAAAGCTGTCTGAAGGAGAGGATGACTAGGTGAAGGTCATGAAGCAGGCAGGGATCGTAAATGGTTGTTTCATCTCTGTGTCACGGTCAATAATGTACCTCATGTCATCCCATCATCTCAGAATGCAAACTGAGCATGATAATGTACAAATGAAATACGGGAAAGAAGAGAGTTTTTAAGTACGTGCATTTGGTTAGATGAGTGTTCAGACTTGAGCTCTTGGGTTAACCAGAGAGCATGTGAGGAAAATAAATGTTAGCCACAGCATTTGTGTTTACCTTCCTGTATTAATAATGACTCACATACTTTTTAGCTCCTTTCAGACCTTATCTTTTGGCAATGGGAGAAAGCCCCCATCTTTCCACACTGTTTCACCCAACTTTTCTGAGAGCTTCAGAGCATCTCTCTGCCAGTCTCTTTGTGAGCCGTGCTGCTAGGGCTCCTTCTGCCTCTGCCCTTGGCTCTCCTGCCAGAGCTTTCTCTCATCTCCCCTTGCTGGCTGAAGCCAGAACCACTTAAGTAGCCTCTTGCACTTTATCAGCGTTTGCTAACACTTGCAAAAAGTGTGTGTGAGGCCAAGTTTACATCAGCAAGTAGTGCAGATCAATAACAGTACATATGTCGAGTGAAAGAGTGCTGAGGTCTGAATGTCACACTGCAGGTTATTTTAAATTTTGGGCCAGTGCAAATCTGGTCCATGGATTTAGTGCCTGTTTGCGGTGGGAGTACAGTAGGTGTGCTCCTGGAGCACGTATTCCATTTCTGCACTGACACCACTCCACAGTGTGAATCTAAGAGGACTAAACAGTGATATTAGGCGATATACTTGAAAAGTGATCCAAATTGAACTGCACATTTATAGACGTTGAGAGCTTTGTTGTGGTATTTCATGCACCACTTCCCTCACCACGATGAATGGATTTTAAAGGGCATTCCCTGTTTTTTATGCATACAGAACACTACTTTGAGCAGGAAGTTTTTTAGCATTTGTACAAGAGATGGGACACCCTCTCTGTTTCCCTCAATCTTTCAAATAGTATGTTCTAAGAAACAAAACTTTTACACCACCATACATATTTAGCTTCTGTCATTTTAATCTCTTTTCCTGTTTTGCTATCACCCTGTGCATCCCTTCTCCACTATTTTGTATCATTCCCTTTTCATGGCAAGCAATTTGTGGGGGTTTGTACTATTGGACATAATGGGTTATATGTCAAAGCATATACTTAACGTGTTTCTCACCCTGTGAAACCTGCTTGTCCACAGTGTGGTGTGCCCTCATTTCCCCCAAATGCCTTTGTTACTGCTGCTTCTGAGATCAAACACATGAATAACTGAGAAATTAAGAAGTGTGCAGTGTCAGCAGCCTTAAGAATAGTCCGTGTAATCTAACATTTCGCTCTCTGAAAGGATAATGGCAACCATTACTGCAGCGTCTGAGATCTGAGCTTTGGGGGTCGTTTAGGGACCGAATTCCCACCCAGTTAGGTGCCTAAGCTGTGGGCATGCCTGGCGTGCCAGTCTGCATTTTAGGAGCCAGCAGCTCCTGTTTTCAGCTGCCAGCTAACCCTGCTGCCAGCCTCTAAGCTTTAGGGGAAACCACAAGGCTGGACTGTGCGAGCAGAAGTCTTTGTGTGTTCTGTAGGCATGGCCAAGACTTAATTTTTTTCCTAGAGTTCAGACACCAGCAGAGCTACACAGGAGATGAGAACGGGGAGACAGCTCTGGTGTTTTAAAATGCAGACAGACATACCAGTCGTATCCAGCTCACACTCACTATTTTGTTTTGCAGTTTTTCCGGATAACCACAAGGACTCCTATGCAAGAGGAGGGGAATAAATCTAGATGTGGCTAGTTTTTTTCTCTCATAAAACCTAGCATGACTAAAAGTTGTTAATTATTTTAAAGTACTCAAGATAGGATGTATGACGTGCCGGTCCAGCTGTGGTAAAACTTCTACTGAATTAAGGGAGGCCAGAATTTTATGTGGAGGATGAACAAATAACTCAGCATTCTCTATACTGATGGAAATAAAGACATCATGTTGTGGTAGTACATGGTTATCAGGTAAGAAAACCATGACTATGAAGACGGGGCTTTCTAATTAGATTAGAAAGAATATAGATCATGCATGGTACATTACAGCTCTTCTACCTACAGTAGACTGTAATCTGGAAATATGGGACAAATGTGTGGAGATAATTCTTAACTAGACTATACCATTATCAGTGGTGAAAAAAACCAAGAGCGCGTGCAGCTCCTTCCCATTTGCACCTCAGCATTCATTTCTGGAAGAGTTTCAGGTAACAGTGGACAGGATCCTGGTGGCCAGATGGACAGAAGGGTTCCGAGATATTTCTCCTTGGTAGTCACCGCAGATTAAAGATGAAAAATTCACCTCATGACCATTATCATGCTGTGGGATATGCAGAATTATTTTCAGACTGATGAATTTGAGCTGATCAGGCAGTGAGGATTTTGTTTAACACTAACAAGAGAAGAACAGGGAGAGGAGGATTTTCTGAAGGTATTTCTTGGCACTGTTTTCATTTTGAATGCTCTTTATCTGTTCCCTTCTGATTGATGCCTCTTACATCAGCTCTGATGCTGCCATCTTCAAGCACCTCAGGTATTACCTAATGCCACAGAAGATGGTATGAAACAGATTTTGAATGTTTAGCATGAGAATTGGTTGCAGAACTGACCCTTTTGAAATAGGTATTTGGCATTGAATTTCCCCTGGTTCTGAAATTAGGCCTTTGAGAGAAACTAAAGAAAAAACGTTCATTATTGACTGTGCATCATAAAAGCCCTTTGCTCATCACTTGCACTGGCTTCGACCTTATACTTATTAGCAAATCCCGTTGCTGGTTTAGGGAACAATTCTAGTGACTTCAGTCAAAGCATTATCGGGCTTATTTTCTGATGTGGAGGGAAAAATAAACAAGACAGTTTTGGAGACTGCTAACATTTGTATGATGTGAATATTTTTAAGCTTTTGTCTTAGCCTCTTAAAATAAAAACGCTTCCACAAAATAGATAGAAAATAGATTCAGGAAACTGTTACAGAAACCTGTCTCATCTTTTAATTTCTCATAAGCTGCCAACACCCGGGTTGCCAAAAATTTTGCCTGAAACCTCTGTTATTTGGATTCTATTTTTAGAAATAGAATACCAGTCTTAAAGATGCAGCATCATTATTTTAAGGCATACGGATCTATGGAGAAATAACTGTCTTCAGCAGCATCAGTGAGCTATGTCTTGATTAACCAGTCAGATTCTTGCCGAATAGTGATTGACACCAGAGACAAGTCAGTACTTGGCATCCTAATGGATAAATTCTCATCAGCCACCTGTGACTTGACAGGCCTATCTAAGCTCCCCAGTTTGGTCGTTATTTTTGTCTACTCCGCTAAGATTACAGGGCTGAAGAGTTACTGAAATATGCAGTCCACTTTGTTTCAGGTCTGGTTAATTAAAGCTCGTTGTAAAGCAATGCTGCTTCTCTCTGCAGCCGTGCAGAGACCCAGTGAATACACCTGGGCTCTCTTCTGCCAGGGCCCAGGTTTCCCGCTCAGCACGTTTCAGCAGCCGTAACTCACACAAGCTTCCCAGCCTTTCCATTCATCACCACTCCTTCAAGAAAGCAAGGCAGAGGTAGCTGCAGTAATGTTTCTTGCTATCTTCTCTCAAGAATGAAAAGAGGATTTCATCTGCAGGTTCTGTCAAACTTTTAATTAAAACTCCAACACATTCTTTGCACTTATATGGTTTTAGTCCTGTTATTTGTGGACCTGGTTTTGAGCTGGACTGGGTGGTATGGTCTCAGTGGCAGCATTTTAGGATGCATAGAAACAGGGGCTGGTGAGATAGAAGGATATGTTCTGTAGTCACAGCTAAGGATATGAAGGGTTGTTCTTCAAAAAGTTATGAATAAAGTAAAAGGGAAATGGATTTTGCAGCAATAGCCATTGACCTTCTTTCTCCTTTCTACCTTGCAGTTTAATGAAGTTGGTTATGAATTAGCTGAACACTGTAGCAGAGTGAGCTCTTACTTCACTGTAATTTTTGCTCTATGCATATTTCTTATATATATTCGGCCCATGCTTTTAGCATTGATTTTACTCTTATGATTTTATAGTCTGAATGAATTTATTTTCTTTCTCATAAGAAAAGCAGTAAATAATCCTCCTAAGTGCAGTTTGAATTCACATGTAGGTACAAAACCATGTTAATATTTTTCTGCTGTACTTGTCTGAAAGGCTTAGACAAAAGAATTTCATCTTTACTATGAGCTAGTTAGTCTATTTAAGATGAATAAACCACAAGCACTATAAACCAACTACAACACTACCTTCCAAGTATTTGAAGATACAGGAAACCATACTTTTAATTTCTTAACTTTTAAAAAACTTTTAAATTATTTACTTTACTCAACATTTTTAACTTCTGCCTTGGTGAACTTCTAGATTTTCTGGGTGTGTACGTGAATGCAGGAAGATTTACTGGTTTATAGAGATCAAGAAATACACCCCCAAAGGCTTCCTCCTTTGCTTTATAAGCTGATAACGCATTGAAGTGTACCCTGTATTCTAAGGGATGGGGGAAAAACAGGTCTGTGAAACACGCAGCACAAATTGTTGTGGAAGCTGTCACTTTGGTTCTGTCAATCATCCTTCTGACATATTCAGAAATCTCTACACTACAGGAAAGCCCTCAGCATCCAGTGTTGCTTGGGCAATGTGAAAAAGAATACAGTCAAAAAAAAGAAATTAATCATGTGTATTTTCCCCATTTAGAGTCAGGATATGAGCAAGGAACATGACCAAGCTGGTCTGAGAACAGCCTGCCTTCATTTTTTGAGACTGTTCCCTTGAAGGCAGGAGTAATGTGGATCCTCTCATGACCAAAACTGACCAAAAGTTTCACAGATACTTTAGTGAGCAGGAGCCATGACTGGCCTGGAACTAATTACACATATAATGCTGAAAAGGCTTGTTTGGAACAAACAGAGATTTGAAGCTACAGTCTACTGCACCGATTGATCCAAACATTTGTTTTAATGAAGTGTTTCAGTTAGACCAGCTGAAAGAGCCATGTGTATTGTTTCATAGTGGTGTCAGTCCAGAAGTCTCCCTTGTTCTCCCATTAATGGTGTGAAAACACAACTCCCACAGCACTGCAAGGGCAGGGAGCTTAATGACACTGGGACTGCTTTGAGCATTCAGGTGCCAGCTTTGCATGGTAGTATGCACATTGGTTTGTGTTTTCTTGTCAGCCTCAAGATCTGATCAAGCTTCCCTTTTATTCGTCTTTTTTTGTTCCTTGGTTGCTGACACTTTGGCAGAGTTTTAACCTCATCTTTTATCAGCAGCTCTATTAGTTTTACATTCTACATTAGGAATTAAGTTTTACATTCTAAATTCCTCGTTGCTAAGATCTGACAGAGAACCTTCTTTAATCACATACTACTCTTACAGACTATTAGTTTTACAGTAGCAATAATCCTCGTGAAATTGATTTATTACAGCAATTATGGCCAATTTCAGGTTTGCTACCAAGTCAACTGTTGTCAGCAAGCCCTTATAACTGTTTCACCATATCCTTAATTATAAATAATGATTATAAAAGAGACCATGCTTCAATGTTGATAAAGAGTGAGTTTTCTCTAATACTGTGTTAGCAATGCGAGTGCAGTTAGGGTGGTTAAACAATGCATGATCATTCAAGTGACCTTTATGACTTGACAATGAAATAAGAAGTTAAATATACTTTTTAAATGCCCTGAAAAACTTAACCCTCAGCAAGTCCCTCTAGGCAAAGATCTGAAGTTATATTTTTCCCCCCATGACAGTCTACATGCATTCTAAGATTTTCCCACCCATGTTTCTGTAAAACATTAGGCCATCTGTGGGCAGACATAGAGCATGGAGTAGAACAGCCCAGCTCTCCCAAGACCTGAGATTACAAGCCTTGTTTATGTGTACTGGCCATACCTGATGAACTGACATAGTATTTTCACAGGGGTGGCAGGAAAAAGGAAAAGTTCTCATTTTTGTCCGTATTACATGCTGCTGTTCCCCTGCTGTGATCACCTGAATACCTCCCTGCTTCAAAACTGCTGTAAACTCAAGTACCAGCAGTCCTTGATGGTCTCCTCTGCTCTTCCCATAGCGTGCAACAATTAAATCTCCCGAGAAAAGAAAGACTTCAGTTTAATTATGCTTTGTGATTTGAATATAGAGAACTTACGTGCTTAGCAAGAGGTCTGACTGGATGATCCCTGTGAAGTGTAATCTCTATGAATCTATGAAAAGATCTTACTGTGTCTTCTCCACTAGCATCAGCTGCCTGTTCCTATGCTGAGCCCCCATTGTTATAGAGATTTAGAGGGAGAGGAGTGAGTGAGTAAGAGAAGCACCTACATTTCCTCCTCCCCTTTCACCTTCCACTGCAACGCATGGTTTGGATGGAAGAAAATGAGGAGCCATCCATCACAGCTTACGTTTGTGGTCTTCCCTCAATTATTTCTGTAATGACTATACTAACATACAGTGAGCCCAAGAAAAGTCGTTGTCCTGTTATCCTGCATAGAGACATAATGAAACAGAATTCTCAGTCCCAACAATTTATAGCCTGAAGGACAGAAAGCAGAGGAGAAAAAACATTATAACTTCCTCAAGACACTGGAAAAATGAGAGAATGAGGACTGGATTTTTAAATGTATTTTGATGTTTATATATTGAAATATTGGTGGGCTAAATATACATAGGAATATAAGACTCAGAGCCATAGTTTCTCTAATTACTGTAAATTAATTGCTATTATACTCAGAAATATTTCTAGCCATTTTAAAAAGCTTTTAGGTGAAAAAAAAGTTTAAAGCAAGGGATTGTATTAATAAAACTTAATGGTTCCATACACTAGCTGTTAATTGGGTGACCTTCTACAGGAAGGACTTTTGCACATAACCCGTTCATAGGAGCTTTATAAATGCAAGGCAGCAGAACAGTAAAAACTTGATGAGGCATTCCTTTGTCTCAATTCTGCTAAGCAGAAAAAGAACTCTCAGTAATGAGTCACAACAATGGTTCCGTGGCCAACATACTTAGAGGGAAAAGGGCTGTTCTGAGTGCTTGTTAGGGGAGATTAATTCAAGTTAAATGAAATAAGAAAGATTACAGCTTTCCAAAGCAGTTACCATTAAACCTGACTAGCACCAGATGTCACCAGTTAAAGGGAGCACAGAGTGAGTGTGCTCAGCTTCATGAGATACAGTGGGGACAGTTAATAATAAAACTCACTTATCCATAAAGTTTAGGCTTCTTCAAGGCTAGGCACCAACTGAGCAGGGTTTTGGTCGTCTGAATTTAATCACTTGACAAAGGAAAGGGTTCAGATGCTGAAACTGAATCTAGAAACAGAAAAGATACCAAAACCAGACTTGTAAATTGAGTTCCCACAGTTGCTCTGTGGCTATCTAGGGAAACCAAAACCCTGTAGATACTATCCAAATCTTTATTAACATTCCACAGACATGATGCCACTGTACATAACCGCTCCATCTCTTCGGTCCACTGCCCAGCCTCAGTGCCAAGGCTGGCAGGGTTCCACAAGTCAGCCATTCCCCTACCTAGACCTCCTGAGATCTCTGGGCAAGGACACACGTTATCCCAACACGATGACAGAAAAATCCAGCGTGTGCTGATAAGACTGTTTCCTCAGAGAGACCAACCTGCTTGAAAACAGCCAGACAGAGAAAATTCTTGCACAAGAAATGGAAGTTCTCTATCCTGAGCTTAGGCTGATATGAGCTACCATCTTCTAACAAGGCATCCATGTGGATATCTGCTGTTGTGGACAAGGCAAGTTTCATCTCAGATTGTTCACTCAATTTTAAAGACATCTGGAAGGAAATGGTTAATCACTGCTGTAATGTCGGCTCATTTCAGCACAATCTATAGAAAAGAAACTGTGAAGGGGGCAGTTGCTTTATTTCTGACACAAAGCCTTCTCTCTTTGACATATTAATATGTTTCAGCTGGTAAGTCAGGTGGGGGTTCAACACAAATGTGAGCTTGTATCCATCTGCATTTCCTTATCAGTCTTTATACAGGCTCTCAGCTTCTTTAGTTGCTGCTATTTATATTTTTAGCACACCTTTGTGTTTGTATGCAACAACAATCATGCTAAATAAAGATTTAGGGATACAAAGAGTAACTGAAAACACCTGAAGACAAAAACCTGAAGAAATAGATGTAACAAACAGCTTCTTGATCTTTAAGGCTTTGCTGCTGCAGCCATTTGAGCACATGACATTTATTCTAATAAATCCACTGTTTTCACTGATTACAGATGTGAATAACATTAACTGCATTTACATTAATTGCAAGACTGAGGCTGAAATCTAGAAATTACACAACTGCATTAGTATCTATCATTGCTTGCAGAACAAAGATATGGTATTTGCATGGCATTCAATGTGTATTGTGTGCTCTGGCCAAAAAAATCTGGAGGTAGTTATCCTTTTGTTGTGTCCAGCTAGTAACGTTTTTGATGAAGTAAAAGAGCTGCTGGATGGCAAAAATGTATCAGACATGTCAACACTAGGCTTTATTGGGTCTCCAGCTAAAGCACAGGAAAATACTCCTTTTCTGTCTCTGCTTCTTTATTGTTGGAGACATTTTTAAAACACTTCTTAGCATCATATCTAGCAGACCTCTTCATATAAAGAGCTGATAACATGTTCACCAGTGACAACACGGGGCTTTCTTCCTTAGGAAAGCAATGCAAAACACTGTCATAACTGCATGTGTTAGAAAATTTTGCTGTCCATGTTCTGTAACAGGAAAATCTGAATTAGCATATTGCAATCTGAAAGGAAAAAAAAAAAAAAGATGAACTCGTGAAATGGAAAGAAGTAACTAGTGCATTGTGCTCCTGCCCCCTTCATCTTTCAGTCTAGAGCTGAAAAGTCTAAAAAATTCATCAGCTGCAGCCTTCATGCAAGCAGGCATAAAACAGACTTTCTCAGAGTCAGCCAAATCTTAAGGCTTTAGAGATAAGGACAAGCGCATTGAATTAAAACCAGGCTCCAATGGGTGGCCAATGTACAATTTAGAGATTAGTATAATGTTTTTCGTCTCTCTGTTCTGGCAGACCACTGCATTTTGAATCAGCTACAGTCTCCAGGCAGCCTGCAAGCTTGGTCCTAGCAGGCATCACCACCTCCTGTGAAAAAGATGTCACCATCAATCCCAGTATGTAGTCTTGCACCTTAGGAAAAATGCTGCAGCCTTTTAGCCTGCCCAAATGGTAAAAGACATTTCTGGCTACAGTTGCTTTTAGAATACAAGAACAAAAATGAATCAAATCACCTTGAAAATTAGACCACTAAAGAAACATAAAATGTTCTGAAGCTTGAAATATCACCCAGTGGTGTTAAATCTCACAACTGTGCTGTTATTTTAATATCTGCATAACAAACTGTTTCTCAAATATCAAGAATTATCATAAAGGGCAGCAGCAGCATCTTACCGTGAAGATGGCATTCATTGTGTTTGTGTGGAAAGTGAAAATAATAGTAATGAGATTACTATAAAAGGATAACCAAATGGAATGAGATGAGAAAGATTTTTTTCTGGGAAAAGGACTTTTACAGATGTGTACATTTTTCTACTTCTTGCCTTTGCCTAATTAGCTACCACAGCTCAATATTGCCAATATTAGACTTTGTAACCACTAGGAGAGTAAGGTGCAATGGATTGGCTATATTGAAAGTATACAAGGTCTAATCACAATCCTCAGGGGAAAATCCTCTCTTTGGTGTTCCAGATGAACTTCATTAGTCTGCAAGTACCTATTGCACATTATCCATTTATGCAGTGTACCTGAGGGAGGAGGCTGTCTAATGATTTATTTACTACTCTCCCAGATTTAAGAAGATATTGAGTAACCTGACTCTTCTGGGGATTTTCTATGTTCCTTCATAGGTCTGGACTAGACTGCTTTGAAAGTAACCTGGATTTAGTTTCTCAGGATGACACAGTGAGATGCTTGAGACCAATAGAGCTGCTGTCCTGGCATTTAGTCGAATTCAGGGTAGGAGCCCGTGTGATTTGGACAATTGGAGGGTGAAGCACATGCAATGAAAGAAGAGGGTTTCCAGAAGCCAGTGTGCTGAGGAAGAAACATTGACATTGCCAGCTGGGGATGCTCAGGAGCAATATGGGCAAGCCGTGCCTCTGGAAGGTGGGTACACGTTGACACCAAGCCTGTAGCATATGCTGCTTGATGCTCAAGCACCACCTACTCAAGTCGTTCCTTGGAGGGAGAGAAGCCCCTTTTCATAAGAAATTGGGATCCTGCCCAGAATATTCTCTTTCACAGAGATTAAAGTATGCCACTGGAAAGTTAGAAACCTTCTTTCAAACCTTCCAAACTTTATGTTAAAGTTCAGTCCCAGTTCCACCTTGTCTTCTGAGACCAGAGTATCGCCTGCTGAAGCTATCCCACTTTGCATAAATAATGACCTACCCTGGCTGAGTAGCTCATTACATGCGTTGGCTAGGATACTAACCTGGGGACTCTCCAGTTCCATGTCAACCTCTTAATGAATCTTTGCTTATTTCTTAAACTGTTTCTTTCCACCAGGAGCTCTGGGAGAGGGAATTTAAAATCTGGGGAGAGGGTGAATTGGTAAAAGGGCCTGTGCTGTCCTTGTTAACCATGAAGGGAATCAGCTGAGCAGTACAGATTCGGGTGGTTACGTAGCTTCTGGAGAGCAATCTCAGGAGCCAGGCCCCACAGCCCTTTCCAGGGGCACCTGCGAACACTTAGCAGTATTATGCCAGCACTGAGGGAAATGGAGGAAGAGGGGGCAGACATCCCACTCAGTGGTTGGGATTTTGTTTGGGAAAGGCTGCTTCACAAATTGTGTTTACTTCCTTAAATCATTGCTGAAATGCAGTCTGATTCCGGAGAGTTTCTGAACTTCCTTGCTCCTGAATCGCTGCAGCAAATCTCAGAGCCCTAGTTCCTCTGTAGAGGAGAGCCAGGGCTGCTCCCAGGGGTGAAGAACATCACAGGGAATCTAAAGCAGCTTCCTAGCCCACAGCATCCAAGAATCAGTATAGCTTTTTCTGTTCTCTTAGAGAACTACTCCAACTAATCAAAGCAATTATATGACCTTAAAACAGAGCTTTTCTAGAAATTTGTGCCTATGACAAATTTTAAAACCTGATTCATTTGGTTCCCAAATAAGCTGTACCTTTGCTAGTGTCAGGATTTCCTGGAAATGGAAATCAGGCATTCAAGACAGCTGTGCAGGCTGGACTCCTCCCACCTTTACACTACCAGAAGTGTGTTTTTCTAGTGATGTTAGAAGTGTCAAACACACACAAAGCAAACAAACGCGCACACACATTACAACCCACACGGGGCAAGGTGAAGTTTTTGCATTATGTTAGAGGAGCTGAGCTCCTAGAGTCAGTCAAACAGCTTCCAGCTACTGTCATTGTCTCTCAAAGCAGCAGCTTGGTCAATATTTTGAGCAATAAATGTGTTGAGTAGAAAATAGAGAAAACCTTGACGCAAGTTTGTGAGCAGAATTTGTCCTTTTCAGTTAGAGCCACAGCAGTATTGCACTTTGAAACCTTTAAACATTAACCAAGAATAAAGAACATTTTCTGCTGTTTGGGACGCTCACATTACATGATCAAGGTCTTTTAGCAGTTGAGAGGATTATTCTGATTCTCTCTTTCATTTGCCTCTGGTTTGCCAGGCTCAGTATTATCACACGCAGGCTCCAAGTCTCAGTAGTGGGTGGATTGCCTTTCCCTTGAGTAGTAGGCACTCGTGATGTGCTTACACTTGGCTCTTTTTGTCCTTTTCTGCATATTATGCACAGATCACGTAGCAATTTATGAAAAGCAAGAAAAAAATTTTGTCCTGTCTTGGATTGTCAGGGAGCAGCGAGGAGGACAGGCCTGCTCTGAAGTGAGCTGGGAGCCAAGGGTGACCCCAGCCCGGGCAGTGGCCTCCCTGACCAGGGCATGGTCCTGCAGCACCTGAGCATGGCAGGCAGAGACAGGTGCTGGGAACAGGGTCCACCCACAGCTCCATCCAGAAAGCTCCATCAGGAGCAGCAGGAGGCAGGGCTGCAGGTGGGACTGGATACGTGGCTGCAATACAGGTCTGAGGGGTCTATGGGTGGGATGGGAGTGGGGATGGACACCTCTACAGCATAGCTCAAGCAGGGACTGGGGGCTCACGCCTGAGCTGACACGGGGTTCTAAGGCCCATGGGAAGAGCGTATGGGTGGGAGTCCCAGCTGAGGCTGGCCAGCTTCATTAAGGTCTACTGGTGCTCTCTGGGCTCTGACATTAATATTTATTACATCTGATAGAGGCCAAATTCTGTGCATTTATTTCTGCTCCTGTTTTTGCCTCTTGCATCTGTTCTATCAGTGACTTTCTTCTTCTGAGCTTCATGTGCTAGATTCTCTTCTAAATGGTCACAATGAAGGTTTTACCACTGACATGTTTTTTGATCATTAAAAATTTCCACAAGGTTTGCTCCTTTTGGAAGTTCCCCAGTGCTGGAATATCTCGGTAGGGCCACAGCATCACAGCTCTGAAATGCAGGACAAAAAGAATAAAAATAAGTACAGCAGAAAATCAGATATTTTGTGAAAACATAATTGATTGTACTCAAATCATGAATTGCACAACTGTGTGTGAAGGCCCTACTTTTGAAAATTCTGCCTGTGATCAGGTACAATATGTCCATTCAGAAACCGCAATTAATATCCCTTTGTGTAAAAGTTTTAAACAAACAAGTATTTAATAGGCAGTTTTCTTATATACACAATATATTTCAGTTTCATCTAATTAAAAGCCTGAAACTCTCTAAATGACATTTCTGTGCTTTTTAAACTGGAAGCAAATTCTGCCTACAGGAGGCCACAAAGGCTCTAATTAAAAAGCTAAGTGAATGATGAGCAAAAAGACAATGCATACGAAGAGAAATATATTGGACCTAAAAAAAGATGCAGATAAAAGCTATTCAAGGGCTGTGGGGGTTTTGTTATTTTCATGCAATTTTTCCAAACCTGCTGCTGTTGTCTTCCTTGAGCTTACAAAAATAAAAGCTTCACTTTGATTTGTGTCTCACTCAGGGAAATCCTAAGGTAGCTGGTAAACGGTAGAGAGCTCGATACCTAGGAACAAGGCAACCCTTAAAACTGGGGCAACTGAGGGAGCTGTCAGGAAGATTGGGCTGCAGCTCACTCTTGTATAGTGTGAAAGTGGTAAGGACGAGAGAGTTCACACTCCCGCTGTAGCTGTGCAGCTTGGGAGCAGGTAATGCAGGTGTCAGTGATGAAGATATAACTTCTTGTGAGTAGTCCTATCTGGAATTCCATTGGCAAACAGGAGGACAGGGAAAAGACTCTTCTGAAACTTGCAATTCTCAGAAAGTGTGTGGCAGTCACTGGGATACAGAGAAAGGTAGGTGTGTTTGCTGATTCGCATGAGAAAATTCCTTATGGTGCAAATAAAATTGTACTTAATCTCCTGACAGTTATTAGTGGTTATTACAATCAAAAGAAGAATTCTGGGATTTTCTAGGAATATAAAAGAAAGGTATATCTGCATTTGAATTGTTTATTTAGCTTAAGATTTCCTGCTTACTGGTTTGACAGAAGGTTAAGATTGGTTATTCAAAACACTTTGACTGCTTTGACTGAAATCAGTCCACCCACACGGGGACCATTTGCTAACATTCCTTGGTATTGCGTGTATGAGCTTTTGTGTCGGCAGCTGAAGGCTGCAGAAAGGAAAACAGTCCAGAAGTTTAAACCTCACCCTGGAAAAGCTTGTACAGTTCTCGTTCCATTTTGGCAGCTAAGACCTTTGTCGTTTTCTCTGTTCTTGTCATTAATGAGGAAATATCTGTGTCAAAAGAGTATTTTCTTGAGATTTCATGAAACCCATGCCTTTTCCATTATTCCATTGAGGTAATAGCTCACCTCTATTTGCGGTATGATACCCTGGTGAGGAGAATGAGGTCACCAAACAAATATTTTAGCTTGTGAGCTAACTCAGTTTCTCAACATGAAAAATTCAGAGGCTGTACACTATTGTCCTGATTTGCTTTGCCAGCCCAACCTAGCTTTGCTACAAGACTGAAGTCTGAAAACAGGCAGAAAGGTCATGGTCTGAGGAGGATTCATTCTCTATATTAAACATGTAAATGTAGAATAGATAATGTCCATGCTCCACACAAACATCTGTGATTTTGTGGGGCGCTTACTGACACAAAGGCAGATGGGGGCATCTGCTTATGAAAGGCTAAATTAACCTTGCAAATGCAGTTTAAGAAATTCAGATTGCTTTAAATTAAAACTTAATGCTTTGAGTTTTACAGTTCACTATACAGTAATCGTGAAACTGAGCAACAAGATGCAGCACAGCGTGCATCCCGGCCTCCCGTGCTGAATCCATTGCTCTAAAGGAGCCTGCAGATCAAATACTGCCAATTCACATATCAGCAGGCATGAATTACTGCAGAAATCATTTGAAACCCCAAGTGTTACGCAGTGATGGGATATGATTTATCAGGTGAGATTTTATCTAAAAAAAAAATAAAAATTAGAGTAACTAACAAATATTAAATGCAAGCATGTGCGTTTTGTAAACATTACCCACATTTTCAATTTTCTGTTAATTGAGGAAGCTGAAATTGAGTCTGCAAAGGACTTGTGGTTTAGAGCCCATGCAAACCGGCAGCAGCCACTACGGCAGCCCCTAGCAGGACAGGTACGTCCGTGGAACGCAGCAGCCTTCTCTCTGTACTTCCTCGCTGCTCTGCAGGGAAAGGGGTGCTGTGGGGCTTGGCGTGGTGGCAGGGCGGTTGCTTGAACTTCTCCACAGAGTCCAGGTGACAGCTGACCCCAATATGGGCTGTACTCAACCTCCGCAAAGCTGATCACCTTGGTTCTAGTGCCAGCCCAGAAGAAAAATTCTCTGCCACCTCTTTAATCTGCCCATGCTGTACGTCCGTTGCCCATCATTCACATAGGCGTGGGACAGATGTAGTAGCAGCACTGCATCCATTAGTTTCTCACCCTTCTACCTATTTATAAAGAAGATGAAAGAGAGGAGATGTGATTTGCTTTCAAAGACCTTGGGGAGGTTCATGGACTCACTGGCAGAACTATCAAGAACCTCATGTGGCTCTTTGCCACTTACTGCTGCATGTTCCCAAATATAGCCTAAGCGCTTGCTCTGTCCCTAAAGGTCAAGAAAAACCAAGACCTGTGGTGCCATTCTTGTGATGCCATTTTTCTGAGCCCATGTTAATTGCTTGCGGAGTGTATTTTCTTCCGTGGTTTTGTTTCACCACAGTGAGCAGGTCCATCTCCGTGCAGGCCTCAGGCAACCTGTACTCCAGACTTCTGTTTATTATGGACTGTTCTGGAAAGAGGGCAAAAGTGGAAAATCCACATGAACTGGCCCAGTGGAACTGGGTGGTATACATACATCCTCAAACTTTTCTCCTTTCTCCATGCTGGGGTCAAACGGAGTCTGGTACTTTTACTTAAAACAATTTTTGAAATGCCATTGGCATAGAACTTTTGGTCACAAACAGCTTGCTTGGTTTTGAGTTCAAAAAAACACCTAGGCAATCTCACTCACAGAAAATCACAATTTTAATGTTGCCATCTGAGTTAGCTAAGAACTGCTCAAAGAACCTTATGAAAATCTATCCAGAAGCCCTTCAAAGCAAGAAAAAGCACAAACTGTTTCAGGATCTTACAAAAAGCAATTTTCATGGTGTTCTGAAGCCCCTGAAAATGGGGCTGTAGACTGTAAATACTATCTCATGCATGCCTACATATTGCCACAAATATGAGTCTGAAACACTCTAGGCTCTTCAAAATCAAATGTTTCTTCATAGTATGTAAGATAATTTAGAGTTCTTTCCTTTTTTGCTTCTCTAGATAACTATGAAATACCCTTGGAAGCCTCACAGTGGAGGTCAGTAAGATCTTTCATCAAAGTTCTTTAGATAATTGGAGTATTTTCCATCTTCTTTCCAGTACTTACAAAGCTATTAATCTCAGAAGGAAAGGGTATTTAAAACAAGTATATCTTGAAACAACAACTTGTCTTCACTGACCCTTTACTAACCGTTCTAGAGCATCAGATACTAGCATGTAAGCTCCCATGAGAGATCTTAGATTCTATTTGATTTCCAAATGTGGAAGTACAAAATAACAGGGAAAATTGTCAAGATTTTTCCCTGGTATTTTCTACACCACTTTATCAGCAAATTCAAAAGAAGGTGATTTTTACTTTCTTTTGACCAGATAAAATCCTCCTTCTTTCAAGTCCTGTATTTAACCAGTCTTCTGTTACCGTCAAACTTCAGCACTGGTATAATGTATGTTTACTCCTATCAACAAATCCATTACTGTAGGATAGGATTATCAAATATATTTTGGGTTTTACTGCAGCAAAGTTGCTGTTGATTTCACGGGGAACAGTTAGCCCAAATCTACCTGCAGAGCTGCAGCACAGGCAGAGAAAGATGGGCCAGTGCCTTTCTGAAGGAGCTGTATAACATGGTTAATATCTGAACTTTGCCAGCTTCAGCTGCTTCCCAGTGAGGTGAGGGCTGCAGCTGCAGGGAAAGCAGAAGGTGACAGTTGTGGTGGGTGGAAAGAGGTGGTCATAGAGGGACAGTTTCTTGCATCCAAATGTCTTGTTACAAGTCAGTTGCCAGTCTTGGCAGAGCTTTTGATAATTTTACTGGGATAACTGTCTTCAAAGGATGCAGTTATCTCCACAGCTGGCACTTACTGAAATCACTTCCAGCAGTCTTATATGAAGACAGTGAGATATGAGCTTGATAAAATCTACATTCAGAAACAAGGATTAGGTTATTCTGGACATTTGAGGCAGATGGGCATGCAGGCTGCTTGCTGCTGCTGTCTGAGTTCACCAGAACATCAGAGAACTGGAAAGATCTCACATGAGGTTGTTTCAGGTCTTCACATTCCCTACTTCTAGTCAACACAACTTACAGTGTCCTTGAAGATATGTTAGATGCACATAGAAAATGTGAAAAGAGCTTTATAGACTTGATCTCACATCATCAGTTACAGGAGTATGATGCCTTCCTCTCTTTAGTGGGTGGGCAAGTAAAAGCACATAATGTTTGAACAAAGGTATAATGTAAGCAAGTTACAGATCTAATAATAAAATCCAGAAATCTCAGCTCCTAACCCTTAGCAATGCCACTATTTTCTGCACAGGACAGTTAAAACCAACAGATAAGTCTAGTCGGAATAAATTTCACTGGAATTGGAGAGTGAAGGTTCCCTGGATGTCAAGAAACAAATGGGAAATACAAGAAAAGCCATTCCCAGAAGGGCCAATTACACTAAGAAAAAGAGATTAGCTAATCAAAACTGATAAGCATATTTAAGCAAGTTCTATATTTTTCAGTTACATGACTTCAAAGTGGATAATCATTCTGGTCATCTGTGAAGAGAATGAGTCCGGTCTGGTTTTTCTGCAGGCTGGTTTTTCTCTCTTTGTTACAGTGAATAGTTCTCAAAAGCAGCATTATCAAGTGAAACAAGAATGGGAAAACTTGTTATAAGCTACTTAATTATGCCAGACCTTCTCTCTACCATCATTTTGATAATGCGCCTTTTAAAAATCTGCTGACATCAGTAATAAAAGAGAAAGAACAAAAAAGTGCAACTCCTTTAGAAGTACTTACTTGGAAATTTGGAGCACCATAAAATCTATAGCAAACCAGAAAAGATAAAAGAGGTATGTGGGTGTGAGAAAATGCCTTGGTTTTCAACCAGTTTCTTCTTCACCTCTCAGAAGACATTATCAGTGATGAAAAACAGCCACATAACATACTGTACCCGTGATCGCCACAGGCATCCTGGCCTTTTTTCCCCATACTGTTATGGCATGCATTAGTCGATGATTTTCTAAGACTGAGAAGTTTATCAGTGACCCAGGGAGATTCCATTTTTTGCTACAGTGGACAGGATGAAACATTACAGGTATATTATTCTGGTTTTATATGAAATTAGTGTCATCTTCCAGTCTGCATTATATATTTATTATATATCAGTAGTAAATAGCAATAATAAAGAGAAGACTTTCAACCCCCAGAATTCATGCACAGCCAAATCAAAACTGGTTCTCTAAATGCGAAGTTTATAAACTAAGCATTTCCTTGGTTTATTTGCTCCATTTATTTGTTTACTCAATTTTATATTAATGGTGGTGGTATCCTTTTGACAGCATGAAGTAATAATAGCTTTCAAACAGTAACGGTATTTTAAAAGCCCTTGAGACCATGTCATTGATTTGTCAACTTTGTCTTTAAATGAATGCCATTCCGTCATGTTACAGATGGACTGGAAACATGCTTAGCCTAAACCAGCTTTGCTGGTTTGGGCATTAATGGGCAGCCAGACATTCATTTTTCCCATGGCCCAGGTGGGTTCCCAGTCACTGCAGCCTGGAAAAGGTGGAGCTAAATGGCAAGGAACAGAGCAAGGGTGGAAGAGTTAGTTAAGCATCTAGTCCAGTGAGCGCTTTATTCACAGGTGGCCAGGCAGAAATTGAAGCAAAAGGTAGAAGAGCTAAGCTCTGTAGTTCCCTCTTCTTCCAGGTGTCCCCTGCAGCAACAGGGAAGGTATTTCAGACAAGTCTCGCACAATGACACAGGAATTGATGCAGTTACAACAGTAAGTAGAAGGCGTCCTCCCTACAAGGTGATTATGACCATTCCTACAAACAAAATAACATTAATGGAAAGAGGCCTCCTGGAGAAGGGGAAAGCTGAAGTCAAAATACAGCAGGACAATTCTTACTTGGTGATATTGCTTTCACCTATTGTATCTATAGTGCCTATAGCAGGACAAGACAATCTGCCTGCTTGGGTTTGTCTTCGTATCCAAGCAGAGTCCTGCTGTGCAGCCTTATTGCTGCACGTTCCTTACAGCATCTGTCTCTGCTAGAGCCTAACCCTCACTGCATCAAAAAGGCATCTAAGGATTTAAAAACTGGATAAGGGTGGATTGTACATGTTCCTTCCAGTCTTTTCCTAATTTCCTCCAAAATGAATGTATTAATATTAATTTTTGCCATCTTCAGTTCATATCGATTGATGAACCAATTTGCCTTGTATGGATTATTGCTCTTAAGATGTGCAGATTGGCCACTTTTGATAAATTCAGCACGCTGTCTTGAGGATAGTAATTTTTCATTCTAAATTGTTGCACACAGCTTGCTTGCTTTATTTCTCGTTGAAACTCAATCTTTCTGAACCTCATGCTAAACACATTTGTCCCAACATACTTGACAGGAACTACACATTGCTGTCAGCTCACTTTTAGTTTGATGGTTACACTACAACCAATACAGGTAGAATAACTAGCTGTTGGAACATGCCTGACAGTAGTGTGCTGTTGTAGCTTGGCAAAGCTTGTTGTAGCTTGTTGTGCTTTTCCATCTTGGCAAAAAACCTGAATACCTAGTTCCTTTTTTTATCTGTCTGTACTAACCTACGATGACCACAGATCCTGTCACCTTTGGTAACTGGAAAAACGAAGGTAATGACTGTGTTTCAAATTTTAGAATGCATCTGCCCTCAGTGTCTTAATGCTGTTTTGTGTTCTCCTTAGCCCTGATGGCTTCTTAATATCTTAAATTAAATCTTGATATCTTAAAATGAGCCAGTACATCATTAAATCATTCTTGCATGCCTGCTTGTGAAAAGTTATTAACATAAGAACAGTATGTTACTGTATTCCCTTCCCAAATCATGTTTACTTGAGAGAGGAGCTGATTTGCTTTGATTTGTTGGGAGTCATCACCCTTCCGTCTGAACTTTCTGCACTAAAACCAGGTGAATATTCTTAAGATGGTATTTTAAAATTGCCTTTCTTCTGAGTTGTAATTATGACTCACCATCTCTCAGTCTTATCACTTTATAATTATAGACACATCAAATTTATATCAGGACCCATTTCAAAAGTGGGCTAATGAATGGAGTTTCTCAGTCTCAACAGTATTGCAATTTTCATCTAACACAAGGAAGTTTTCTTCAGACGTTTGAAATCCAGAAGTAGCTGTTACAGTAATTAGTGTTGTGATTCTATCCAATATGCAATAGAATCTCCTTTTTCTTCTCTTAATTTCCCATATTTCATCTCTAAGAACATAAGGACTGTTAGATGGATTAAAGCACATTTCTTACAGTAACCAATAAAAAATATTTAGGGAAGAGAGCATGTGCTGAGATACTTCTTACAGAGTATTTTTTCTCACATTTGGCAATTTCAGGACAGCCTGTGATAGAAGTTGCATATGGACCATCGTGATTAACAGCCCTTGATGAATCTGTCCTTCATGCCGTATGTACTCCCATCTTTTTTTGACAGATACATCTTCCAGAGAAACCATTCGTGATTTTAAAGTAACCAGGTAGTGGAGACACTAGCACATAACATTGGTAAGGTGGTCCAACATCTAACTGTCTCTGTTGTTAAAATGTGCACCTTATTTTTACCTGAAATTTGCACAACTTCAGCTGCCAGCTCTTTTCCTGTGCTTGCTAGATCAGAAAGCTTTTGCTATCTGTAAGCTTCTTCCTAGACAGGTGTCCACATATAATCATTATATACTTTTATATTTGCTCAGACAGGAGCCAGTTGCTCAGCTATACAGATCAGGCAACATTTGTTTTGTTTTCTGTTTTGGTTTTGGATGGTCTTTTTTCTTCCAGAAGACTGAGCTTATAGTGGGTAAAGTACCTTCAGTTTAAAAAACAAAAACAAACAAACAAACAAAAAACCCCAAAAAAACAACCAGAAGGAGAAAAATCCCTTGGGAACATCAGATTATAATTTTTCACTGGACCTTCAGCAGACTTCATTTAAGGTGCCAAACTATTTTGGATCTCTTTCCAGTTTCCTTAGAAACACTTACCTCTGCTTTTTCTTCCCTTGTGGGAAAGTATCTGGATGGTCTAAGCAATTTGCTTACCTCTCTCAGGTTCTGACTTGGTGTTTCCTAGAGGTGAGGCTCTTTCAAAACCCAATAAGGTCTGGCAGGATTCCCCCATGAAATCGTAAGTACCGTGTGTGGTTTTATGTATGATTGCCTGTCGATGACTGGGTAAGGGCGAAGGAAAGGAAGGAATGGGGAACAAATAAAGTTTCTCATTTTAAAGATCATTCTAACGTGATGATGCTTTTATACAAAATAGGGACACATAAATCATCTTGTGATTCAGAGTGAGCTGTAGTGTGGGATACCTTCACATAATGCTAAAAAGAAGAAGTGATTAGGAGATGCTACAGCTACACAATACACCCGAGAGCTTAAATAATAGATTCAGATGAAGGGTGTTTAGAACATAAACCCCGTGTTAAGTAGTTGACTTCAGTAGAAATAATGCATGAGCTGCAGCTCAAATTTAGTCAGTATGATACAAACCCAAGACCTGGTGCAGATCCGAGGTTGGTGAGAAACAGCGTATTGATTGGTCTGATACAGCCCTGCCAAGTCACTGTAGCTGGTGACCTGACTGTAAGTGCATGGGCAGGCGCTGGGCTGAAGCTCTGAGCAGCAGTAGTGAGAAGTGATTAACAGTGTTAGGAATAACTTCCAAAATGAAGGTGTAACACTTTCGAAAACTTTCTGGAGATGGCTGAGACAGGTTGTTTATTTTAGTCTGTTGCAGAGGTCTGGGACTGTAAATGATAATTTCAGCCTCTCGCAAAGTCTGATTTCAGGTGTTATTGGCTGTGAGAGGAGGAGACACTGACAATGGGAGACCAGCTACACTCCCCTCCTCAGGTACATCAGGCGAATATGGGTAACGATTTGATGGCAAGGTTAAATTTGTTGACAACATTAGTGACTAGTAATTAACATTTGTCAGTTAATGTGAAAGAAGTTGCTCTTGCCTTAGTCATGAGCAGTGCAGAGAACCCGGTTCAAATGTCATTATCCAAAAACCTCTCCATAAGAGTGACCTAATTGGCTTAGATTAAACATTTCTGCAGAGACAAAAAAGCCAAAAAAATCGAATACAGTAATGTTTAACTTTGACAAAGGGAACTACCTAAACTAAGGACTGTTGCTAAAGGAACATTCAGTAGATGAAAGGACAAAAAGCTTCAATTATCTTACGGGAGGTCTAAAGACATCATGTTAGTAGTTCAGAGCAACCACATACCAACATATCAAACCAGTTATGTTAAAACTGCTGGCATTATTAACCAGAAGGCAAAGGGAAATCATTAGCATAAAGACATCCCTCAAAATCATGGATAAATGAGGAAAACAGAAAATAATATAATCTCTAGGTAAATAAATATAAAACCTTCTAAAATTATTGGTGAAAGGTAAAAGCATAGATATTAACATATCCCTTTTTCAAACAGATCCAAGGAAGATGACCTAGGGAGAGAGTGGTAAGGCTAATAGACAAGTAGAAGAATGCATTGATATAAATTAAGGCCATAGGAAAAACACTGCATGAATTCTACACATTTGTGCATACTGGAGGTTCCCATGATGTATTTTGTTTCTTCACACAAGTTGCTCTGAAGGGTGTCTCAGATTCATTGTTAAGTGGTTTAAAATATTGAGGACGAAGAGTACAGTGACTGAGCAGTAAAACTGAAAGTCATCTGAGTTGGAAATAACTTCTCAATAAAAAACTGAGAGCAAAGGATGATGATGCTAATTCTTGCTTTTAAAAGAACAAAATAGGTCAATGTCAAAAGCCAGTGGTAACATTTTCTGAGGTGGAAAAGAATCTTTGGATTGCTAGAGTCAGCTGAAATTTAAGGGAGATGGGTGCAGGTACACAAGCATTTACAGAAAAGGCAGTCAGATGGAGGAATGAGGTCAAGAAAAGGGGACCTAAAATCCAGGAGATGTTGGCCTGGATAAGAATACACAAGACCAAAAGGAAGCTAAGGCAAGGAATCAAGAAACAGAGTTTTTTGATTGAAATCTATGGTTTGGGTCATTGACAAGTGAGAAATTGTTTTCACTGGAATTTCAAATTCAGGATTTTGCCTTATTTCGTTGCTCGAAGACAGGTCCTGGAAATGATGTGAGGACTCGTGGGCTTGAAGCATTAGAATTGATCCGTTAAGGCACTGGGGAAGGTAGGAGTTGGCACTGCTTTGGGGTTAGGGCAACCCTTCTGCAGGGTTCCTATCACAAAACAGGGAGCAGGATTAACACGGCTGACCCAGCAAGCCCAAATGCCAAAGCAGCTGTCCGTCAGCTGGGAGCCCTTCATTCCATCTGAATATGGAGATAGGTATCTGACACAATATATATATTGCATAATATAATATCAAAGCAAGGCTTGGTCGGCTACATGTTTCTCAGTTCAATAGTTGATTTTTTTTTTCCTAATAACCATAATATATTGTATTTATCTCAATGCTTAGCCTCCTGAAAAGGGACATCTCACCCTTCCAAAGAGATAGTAACACCATTAAAAACCAAACAAAACTAAGTTAATTAGAGAGCAAGACTAAGTCTATTTAGCCTAAACATGTCTGAATGCAAAAGATAATACATGCAAAATAATTAAATACTTCTTGGATAATATCCAGCATGCCTCTTTAAAGATCAAAACGTACACACATCTTATTTAATTGCAAGATGCAATGAGTCAGCCAAATATAAAACTAGTCGTGACTGAAAGACTGTCTCAAAAAAATTGCTTTCATGATGAAAAATTGTGACACTGTCACAATATATATTTATAAATAACATTTACTCATAACATTTATGGAGTGAAAAGGTAAATGGTGCATGAGAGCTTTACTCTTTTGTTTTGCAAAATGAACAAAATTTTCTTTCATGTCGCTCCTGATTCTGAAGAAAAAAAGAGACCTGAAACAGCACTGAGAGGAAAAAAAAGCATTTGATTCCATCCTACACAAACACCCTTCTATTTTTTTATGAACATCAGCTTGCACTGTATGTCAATAACAAGCTACAACATATCTTCCTGAAATTCTTAATAGAGAATTTATTATGAAAGAATTCATTCTGACCACAACATGCATCACAAAATAACACCATCCACTATTTCAAAGACATGCGGGAAAAATCAAAGTACATGTGACTTCTTCCTCTCAAGCCACATGCAAAAAAACCTCAAGTCACCAAGGACTTGCCCATTAATTCAGGAGTCTACGTGTTGTCTGACCATCCTTTCTGGGACAAATCCAATTATGAAGGTTTATCAGAAGGGAATGCCAAAATCCCTGATTTGGTGGCTCTTAATCTTCAGGCATCACCTCTTGTGTTTAAGGGCACTTCTATGCAGCAGGTAGAGAGCCGCGCAGTGTCTGCCTATGCTAATCCCAAAGCCAGATGTAACGGGAGGGTGATACAACACATTCCGAGGCAGGATAGGGCCAGAAAGCAGATAATTTTGTGAGTGAACAGAATATTTGGTGAATGACTGTACGATCAATGGCTCCCTTGACAATAGCTCTGCTAATGGAGACAGAAGCATCCTGGTATTCCCTCTCTCCAGGATAAACTTGTCTTCACAGCTCTGCCAGAGGAAGCGACTGTGCGAGGACTCCCCCATTTGCTTCAATCAAATTCACATATATGATCGTGAATAGACAGAGAAGATGATCTAAATGAACCTGGCTGATTTCTCAAAGGAGGTGAGTGTGTCATTTTTTCCCCTGGCAGATCTATAGGGACAGAAATGTACACCTTGCCACTAATACTAAGTAACTGGAAGAGGTAAAACCTTCAATTAAGATAGATGTTTAATGGCAGAAAGAGTGCTTTTGCATTGCGTAAGGAGCTTATATCGCTGAAAACGGTGTGAGGAGATAAGCTTATGTACCTCCTCGGTATTTCCTATTATCTGTCACCTCTTTGTGATGCTGGCTTTTGGTGATACTCTTCTTCAGGTAGTTTTATGCATTGTATAGGCAGGCTTGTTGCCCGTCAGGCTACAGATTGTACCAGGCATTCAGGCATGTAAAAGGTGATGTACTATCACTACTAAGATCTGGCGTGGATCTAGCTATAAACTCTTCAGAAAATAAGCTCTGCGAGTATATTTTGAATGGTTTCGGGTATCTGAAATTCAGTACTGTATTATGATTGGTTTGTTAGAGTTCAAAATGATAGCTTTGCTCATATAGTAGGAACAAAAGAATTGTTACAGGGTGGAAATTAGAAAAACAAACATAAAGAAAAAAGGCACTTTATCTTCTTTACTGCCTTGTGCAAAGCTGTGCATGTCACAGTGAAGTGTTGTGCATACCAGTGTTTTACAAAATACAATGCAGAACTGGTTGCTTATGAAAAAATATTCCACTTCTCTGCAGGCCACAATCATCAGTGTCCCCTTCAGGTACAAATACTTTAATCAGCCATTTGAAAAAAGAAAGAATTGAGCTGATTCTTAACACAGTTGAGAGTGGCATGGTATAGATTCTTCCAGGAAGACTCAGTACTTCTCTAAGCATCTCTTCAGATATTTTGATTTGAACAAGAACATCTAAAAATCAAACTCTGTAAGGATGGAAGTCAGTGGGGAAAACACCACTGATTTTACTGGGGTAAGAATTTCAGTATTCATTTTTTTGGCAGCTTGATATAGTTTCTCTGATCAACAGTATCTCCTTCCTTTGTATATATGCATATTTGGGAGACTGAAATTCATTCTGTTAACAGAAATTCTTCTAAGGAAGCAGGAGCTAATCTGAAAGAGACACTTTATAAAAACCAGACTTCATGACTGTGAATAAAATTTATGAAATAAGTATAATTTCCTACATGCAAGCTTGTCATATCTGGAAACTGTTATTCATGCAGACAGGCTGAACAATTAAACATGCATCTGTCTGCTTTGAGCTCAGATGTCTCTTTGCCCATGTAAATGGTCATAAAACATGGCATGTCAATGCTTAGATTTTTAAAAATGGATTCCCGTGGTTTTGCCCCAGAGCTTGATCTTGCTTCTGCTGATACAAACCTCTTCAAGCACATCTGTTGCATTGGGTGGAGACCCTAGTTCTGTTCTCATCAGATTTGATTTCAGAAGGGGCAAGGACTTATAAAATTGTACATGTAAGTGTCATTTTGTATTACTGGCTTGTGGACTGCCACAAAACTTTGACTTTGTTCCATTTTATATGGTGCTATCGTTTGAATTTCAAGCACCTTATTAGGTACAATTGGTGAGATCTTGGGTTTGAGTTTTTGAAACTACAGCATGTTAGAGGTGATATGGCTTTATTTTCTAAAGGTTTTCTTTCTAAATTCTAAAATTCTAAAAATTTTAGGTTTTCTAAAGGCAAAGGAAATGAAGGGTTTTCTTTGAAGAAAAAAATTAGAAGCACTGTTGCTATATAGTCTACCTACACATTTCTTTGATTCTTAAATCATGGCCTTCACTGCTCTTGCATGTTTTGTTGTTTTTTTCCCAACCTCCATTTGAAAGCAGATAAATCTGAGTTCCAGCCACCACCTCACAGACGTGCCCTAGATCAGCTGCCATGGGGTAGACAAAGATTTCAGTCTTCAGCTACATCAGACTAACATTATAATAGAAAGAAACGATGAGGAGGTGGGTGTAGTCCAAGAATATATTCAGGGGTATAGGACTGCTTGCGCAAGGCTGCGCTGAAGCCTGCACTAACCTTGTCTTTGCTGTTGATATTATCCTTGCTAGCTCCAGCAAAGGTCCGGTGTGTAGGCCCTCCTGTGCTGGCACAAAAACACTTAAACAGCCCACTGCATCCATGACCGTGGGCTGTCTGGAGAGTTCAGTGTGGCTCAAGTGGCTCCAGGTTGAGCAGAACACATTGCTGTCTGGTCTGCCCTTCACTCACCCCGGCATCTCCTTATTGTGTACATTATTGCTAAGGTGGTTCCTACATGGAGAGGAACAAGAGGTTCCCTACAGATGGTTCTCAGTTGCTCCTTCCTCTCGGAGCTATGGAGAATGCTGAGTTGCCAAGAATGAGTTTATCTTGCAACCTCAGTGCAGAGCTGCATACAGGTAGCGTAAGGCCAGCACGAACTCAACTGGAAAATCAGGCTGTTCTTAGAAGTACTGATTCAAAGAGGACTATTTCATGGTCAGTTTTCCAGTATTACAATTTGCAAACGTGTCCTTGAATTTTGCTCTTTGAATAGCATATTGACTGTGGACCTTCATCATGAAGCAGGTCTAAAGTGTGATACTGAATTTCATTCTGAGATACTTTGATAAGTTATCTTATCTGAATAGACACTTTGGATGAAAAAGACAAAGTGCAATGACATAGTGACTAAGTGGTAGATAGAGCATTTATACTTTTTTTTTTTTGCTTAATTTTCAGTACCTGTTTTGTTGTTTGTTTTTTTAATTTGTACAGCTTTAATCTAATCAGTTGATCTGGGGCAGGGGAAGGGGAGGAATGAAGCCAGCTATCAAAATCTTCACATCACAATTCTCTTCTAAATAGTTTTATTGATTTGTTTCAACTTTCTGACCTACCTAGCTCAAGTGCTAAATTGACATCTGACCATCTGGCACCAATGGTTGTTCAAAATTACTGATCACAGTTCAGATGGAGGCAATGTTTCTATTGGCATGCTGGCATGACTTTCAGACATGAAGGAGTTTTGCATGTTTCTCAGTATCATGGCAGATGGGAATACATATTAGTGCTGGCATTTGGGTGAGAAGCGATGGGAAAAAATATTTTTGTAATGTGTTTTGCAAGCAAGTAAAGAAGAAGCAGCTCACCAGTTATGAACATTGTAATGAACTGGAGAAGAAAATGTAAAAACATAAGAACGCCGCACCAAAAAATAGTAAGACCAGCTTGTAGGGTTTGATAACAGAAATGAAAGAATAGCATATATATATATTTTTTTTTTAATGAATTATGAATGTAAATGTGTGTGTGAACACCAGAAGAAACAGCAGAACAAGGGTTAAGAGAATTGCCTATACTGATAGCGAAGGACACCATTCCCAGGACACTGCTCCCAGGAAACCTTTCCCAGAAGCAAAATGGAGGCATGTATTTTGTCTGCCAAGATCTGAAGGCCTGTGCACTGATAAGACCACAGCACAGATGCCTTGTCAACTGGGTGACTGCAGCCAGGTTGCAGCAAACCACATACCCTTGTTTTATTAGTCCACCAGGAAAAGAGACACAGATTTCAAACAGAAAAGGAAAAACAGATAAGGAGACGTGACTTTGCAATTTGTAGAGACTGAAGTAAGCAAGATTCTGAAGCAAAAGACTGTCCCGTAAGAACTCTTAAAGAGTGTAAAAGATCTGTCCCCAAAGTATTTCACCATGGCCAGTCAAAAGAACATCAGTGATGTAACAAGGGCTCAGTAACTCGTGTCCTCTATGCAGGTGTTCCTGGCCAGACCACTTGGGCACACATGTCCCGATATTTGTAGGCATGTGGATGGGATACTGTGAGTGAATGAAATCTGAGACCAAATGCATGCAAGTTGGTAAAATCAACTTACTTGGAGGCCCTATAAACAAATATTGTCTTCCCTTACACAAGATTTCACAATTACCTTCTTTACACTACCTTCTTACATACGACATGGACTCACTGCTGCTGGCAGCTTCAGAATACTGTCCGCTTTACCATTCCTATCTGGTAGGGTAGGATTAAGGTAAGGATTTAATTTTTTTTCTATATTCTCCTACTAAAGAAAATACATCACCACTGCCTTGGTGGTTTGAAGGCTGCACATGGGACATGCAAAAGCGCATCTCCACGGCTCCTCACAATGACTCTGTGACAACCCTCAAAACACTGAACTGTTTTCCTGAACTCGAATGTTACCTTCAGCATCAATATTCTTTGTGTGTGTTGTTTTTGTTGGTGTTTTTTAATTGGCTTTTTGTATAGGCTGAAAAGATTCCCTTTCAGGGGAATTAAACAATTATAACCATTAAGATGTTTTACTGGACTTTTTGCCAAGTCTTTCAAAACTAAAGGCTGCCTGAGCCCTTTCTATGCTGTGTGATCAAATACAGCCTGATGTCATGACAGCTTGCTTGACCTTGTGTGACTTAGTTTCTGGAACAGCTGGAGCATAAACCCATCAGAAATGCCCACAGATCTATGCAAACAGAAATGGTGAAGTCCCCTATGCGCAGTTTCTGCATGCTGAGGAGCTATATGGCTGAGTTAAATTAGCCACAACACTTTATACCTAGGTGCTGCGCCCAGCCGTACAGGTAGATATTTTGGTAACAATGCTGACTCTGAGGTAGCGGAATAGATACCGTTTAAAGTTAAACAGAATTGCTTTTGCATTCACCAGAACACGGTAATGGTCCCAATTACGTTTCCATGTGCTGCTGTGCAGCTCTATTAGGTTTAGCAGGATCAAATGAACTACATTTGCCTGACTGCTTCTACCGTCAGAAACTACGTCCAAAGCCAGGTTCTCTGCTGTTCATGGGCCCAACTCAGCCTACACTGATCTGAACTGGTTACTGAAGTGAGATTTTATATGAGCTGCTGCTGAGAGTGGGAGGATCTTCACTGGTTTAGGCTTTCAAAGACTATGGTCTTACTCACTGTTCATATGACACAGGAGCAATAGTGTAAATACAGGGATTGTATATGCACATTCCCACCCGCAGCCAGGGGCTTTCCTGTCTTATGTCAAAATATGGATGTCTTCCAGCAGTGCTGAGAGACATCTCATCTGGCCAGCTGTTTGTTTGTTCCCTAGTCATATCGCTGTCATAGGCAAGGACAACTGCATGAGGTGCATCTGGTGGGCATCTGTCTGCATGATGACACATACAAACATCCAGTTACTTACCTGAGGTGGATGTCACGTTGCTTGCAGAAAGGTGATCATTTGACAGGACAGAGCCTCAGCATGTGTTTTTTAGCACCTCCATAAGCTGTCTGTGATCCACCCTGGGCTTACCGAAGCTGAAGTTTTATCTCTGCTTTTTACCTGCTGATGGAACAAAACACGTGTTATGAATTACATCCCACCTAATGTTTCAAAATAGACTATAGACCTGATAGACAAAGTACCAAGTCAGATGTGTGTGGGGTGTTTAATTAGCCTTTCCAGTAAAATATTTTATTTTGTTATTGCACTGGTTAACAGGTAAAAGCCAAAACTTAGTTACTTTCATGACAAGTGACTCGGTTCCCATAATAAAAAAATACTCACTGAAAGCCAACTTTTTCTGGACCAGCTGTACCAAAAAGCATTTTTACACTGTCAGAAATTATACTTCTGACTTTAATTCTTATAACTTATAGGTTATAGGAGTGAATAAGGTCACATCTCTTGAGCCATAAACCAATGGAGATCTAGAAAGACACTTTTATATTTTTTTTTCCAATTAAATATCTCATCTGGCTGCACTAACTTCAGAAGAGATATGCCAGGGACTATCAATTATCATGAACATAAATACTCCAAGAAATATTAGTCAAAATAAGTAATGGGGTAGTCAGTAGTTGAGAGGTACATTTTCCAGCCATCTGCAAGGACCAATTCAAGGCTTAGTAGCACGAGATGCAGCACTTCCTTAAGGAAACCACCCCCTTTTTCAGATACAGCCTGTGTCTAGTCATACATGGGGGAATGAACAAGGTTCACATGAAAGAGAACTGCAGAGAATGAGCTCTGGAACAGATGAATAGCCCTGAAGTGCTCTTTCCAGACATAGGTACAATTCACTCACAGATGCACCTGTTACTTACCAGTTTTCTTGCATCTGTTTCACTTTTGTAATTTTTGTTCAGCTCTGAGTATTTATTTACGTTCTGAGACTCCCTAAGTATTTACCCTGTCTTTGCACTTTCACCTTCATTTTATCTTTTGTCTTTAATTATTTCAAACGTTTATTTCTATCATGCAATTCTTCAGATTTCAAACTTCATCTGATGGCAGCATGTTCCATCTTCTATACTTTGATTTCCAATTACTTCCCTGTGGCAAGAACTTTACAGCATTTCAGATAGGAACTGATTTTTAGATTAAGCAGCAAACAAACCTTCAGAGATCTCTTTTTCTCTTTCGGTTCAGCTCTCATGATATTATGAGATGACAAATGGTCAGTTCGCCTCCATTATTTAGATATAACTTGATTTTGTCCAAGTCTGTATCATCAGATTTTACTTCCTAGGTTTTGGCTCTTGGGTCTGGCTTGCCCACAGCATACAGGTTGGGTTTTTTGGTTTTGGGGGTTTTTTTAAGCAATTGATGTCTGTCACCCAGAGTGAACAATCAGCCATAAAATGCCGGGGGAAGTTTGCCACTTTGGCACCACTCCTTTCCAAACACAAAGCAGGCTGGTCTTACTGAGTGAAGGCACAATTAACTCCCCTCTCTTTGATTTTAGCTTATAAAGGGCAGCATCTGCTGAAATTACAAGCCAGCATACACATTGCCCATTGTTTTCCATAATCAAGGACAGCCTCTGGCTCTGGAGCACTTTAACTATCCAAAAGTCTGCCCCAAATAATTTCTGCCTTACCACAACTATATTTTGGAGTGCGATTGCTAGTTTTTCAGAACGCTCTTTACATCACACCCTTCTTTCCATTTGTTTTCTTCCCACTGGATTGTACCTGGCAAAAGGAGATTTCCTCCAACAGATGCAGCGTTTGGCATCATCAGGCCTTGAACTGGTTCTTACAGCTCCATGGAAAATACACATCTCAGCTCCTTACCACCGTTAGGTATTTTGGGGAACCGCTCCTCCCAGCGCCACCGGTGATAATCCGCCATTCCCACAGCAACGCGGCAATCTCCAGCCTGACCCAGAGGCCATGCCCATTAGCAGGCAGAGCTCGCTCGTAGGAATGCATTCCATTTATCAGTGTAGAAGGTCACCCTTTCCGTAACAATATTGACAACTAAGTTACGGAAAACTAAAAGAGAATTAAATCTGGGTTTAGTGGCTACCTAAAAAATTTTAAGTCCATTTTCATGTCTTCAGTTAGCATTTCTCTCCCAAGCATCCATCAGCCAGCCATGAGGCTGAGGGTGGGTCTAAATGTTCTTCCCAACAGCAAAATCCCTGTGGTTACGGATGGAATTGAAGGGGTAGCTAATGAATGCAAACTCACTGTAGAGACTTGCCGTTTCACTCTCCTTTGTATAGCAGCATCCACTACAACATGAGTACTGCTTGATCTGCTCTGCCTTGGACAGTGACATTCGTGAATGTGCAGCCTGTCACTTTTGCTTTGCTTCTTTGTATAAAAAAAGCCAGCTTAATTCAGCGCAGACACTGGAAGGAGGCTTTTCCATTCTCCCAGGGGCTGAAATTATAATTTCTCTCGTGCTTGTTACTGCCCTTTCTAAGACAAAGCATTTTTTTCCCTCAGTGATGCATCCTTTTACACACTGTCTAGCTCAGGACACTGTAACTGCATGTCCTAGTGTCACAACAAAAAGTCAGCTGCTTGTGGAGTTTGTGGAATTAAAAATGGTATGTAAATGCACTAAGTGATGAAACTTCAAATGGGAGGTCTTGACTGAGTAGCAACTGCACCAATGTAAATTTTAGAGAATCTTATCACAGATATCGAGTGCAGCTCTGTCTTTGCTTGCTGTTCTCATTGAACAATGAATACCAAGTGTCCTAATTGAGCTATTTTGTTCTCTAATTTTCTTGGATCTGCTGCCTTCTTAAACACGTCAGAGAAAAATACCAGCTGAAGGATCGCACCATTCTTTTTGAACAATCACTGAGGTTAAAAGCTATTCATTTCAAGGTGTTGTACTTAGAAAACTCAACAACAATAATGACACCCTGGAAACATTCATAAAGTGATAACATACGTCTTAAGAGGTATTTTATGTCTCCACTTGCCATCCTTGCAGAATCTAAATATCTTACTTTGAATATGTTAAAGCATACAGTGAACTCATTGTGAAGTAACAACTTATTATTTTAGCTCTGCTTCCTCTTAATCATCAGTTCAAAGGTTCTTTCAGACTGACCTTTTCAAATGTCAGTGTCCAAAGCAAAATGTAAGGGCTGTCTTAATGCATCACTGGACTTAGTATGCACAAAATCCTGACCCAGAGTCCTTTGAAACCCATCAGAAGGTTCCCATTGACTTAATTGCTTTATGTCAGGTCAATAATTAGCAAAGCTGAGGCTAACTCCGGACCTCACATCCAAGCACGGACCATCTTTTAAGAATATCAGGTCCGAAGGTGGCACTAAGCCAGGAGCTCAGTCTCATCTTGAATATTTGCATTCTGTAAGGGAATAATAATTTACTGATTGCATTTTTTATACAGAGAAGAAATACATGGATCTAGAGGGAGGGTTGAGGTGAAGGTGCTACTCAGGATCTGAGATTGCACAGAATGGCAAAGACGAGTCAAAGAAAGCTTTCAGGAAGAAACAGCACTCAGACTTCTGGTGTTATTTCCTTTTTTCCCATACCTCACAGACAAATGGCTTTCTGGCTTTTCATAGTCCTGAGTGAATCTCTCAGTGCAGAGAAAAACACTGCATTTTCACAGACTAAAGCTAGCCACCCTTATAATTATTCCCAGAAAGAAAAATTGCCTAGAAGAAAATTACATACAAGGAATTGCAGATATAGTGTGATTTAATCTTTCCCTTATTATACTATTTTTGAGACTAAAGACAGTGAAAGTAAAGTGCTCAGTGCTCAAAATTCTGTCTGCTTTTATCTTTGAACAGCTCTGCTGATCCTGTGTCTTGAAGCAGAGATATGCTATTTGGCAGTGGGTTGCTTTTGTATCAGATATGTTTCGTCTCCCTCCTGAAAATCTGGCTGTGACTTAGACCTACTGAATAGCTCAAGATGATGGCAATTCAAGCAATAAAGCTCTTCAGATAATTGATATATACAATTCCAAGTACAGGAAGTGAACAAGAATTTGTGCTGCATCCAAATTTGCAAGTACAATCAGATTATGGAAGCGAACACTATTGAGCGATGGGGCTCTGCACAGCTGCAGAGACTGCATGGGTGACTGACTCTGGGACCCGAGCAACGGTGCACAGCACCATACTATTGCTATACCACAAGGCATAGCAGAAAGTGAACATGGCACTGGAAATAAAATTCTGGTGACCACCTTATCAGAAACCTCGAAAATTTCAGACAGCATAGTTGTATAAGCAAAGATGGTAATGAAAGGGGGGTGCAAGTGAAATAAAGATCACTTTCAGTTGTGCAAATGATCATTAGAGTCTCTGTAGGGGGTCATTCTACTAAGCATTATTTTGGTTTCTGTGGAGATTTTCATATAATTCATCCATGCGATACAGGCAAATTTCTGGAAAACCAAAAGGCTAATTTATTATTCCTAAGGAGTAATTTTTTGTCTGCTTTGGGAAGTTTTGCCTGCTTTGTGAATCCAAACAATCATTGGGCTTTTTTGTGTGTAAAATGCTAACTTCAGCCCAGATTTCTTTACAAAAGTTCAGGATGCTCAAAATAAAGAATAACTTTCCCAAATGGTTCATATACCCGAACAAACCCTAAGGCCAACCTCTCTCCATCACACGATTGCAATGCAATATCTCTTTTATCTGTCTTGCATTACAGAGGTGTTGTTTTGTTGTGGATTTTTTTCCTCAACAGTTCTATTTCTAGCCCATTTTAAATGTCAACACAATAGAAGTTTTTTTAAAAAAATTGGTTTTGTTTAGACAAAAAAACAGCAATTGCTCTGTAGTTGTTCACATTTTTCAGAATGCTTTGACATGGAAAAACGATTGTTATTATTTTTTCATCTACTAAATTGATCCTAAAATGTTAGCTACAAGAGATCCAGTGCAGAAAATATTGTTATTAAAAAGGCTGGAAGGTATTTTGTTAGAGGTAAAGGTGCATTTCAGAGACATGTTATTTTAGTGTGGAAAGACTCTTAGGCATTATATTGTCTTAACTTGTCTACAGTGAAGTGTTACTGATTTTTCCTTTTGAGATACTAATCTCATAGCAGTTACTAAATACACACAGTGCAAAGAAGAAGGCTTTCTAAAAATCTGCTTGAACTTTTAAACGTTAAATGCATAAAAACACTAGGTTATACTTTCAAAATTAAACTTCAAAAAATGCTTTTAAAGAAAGATATTCTCTCCAAAAAGGGGTCTTCAGTAAGCAAAGGTGGGTCTGCTCCTCACAGCTCTGGGTAACTTGGGGTGTCTGAACTTGTTTGGTACCCAGAGGCAAGTCTGGCATCAGCACAGAATCCAGGCTGGCTAAATTGTTATGAAAATCCTGCCCAGAATCCTGCACCGTCTACAGACACTGCTAAACCACTGCCAAGGAATTCAAACCAGGATTCTGTTTAGTGCTCACTGACCACAAACAGGATCCAGGCAGAAAGGGAGATGTACGACACAATGACAAGGGCCATTATTATCTTTATCTCAACAAGCATTTGGTTGCAACCAACAAGGGGCTGAAGTGGAGCCTATTTAAAACCAGTGCATGGCCAAGGTGCATCTGTGTGGCTGTGAGGGGGGGACAGGGGACAGCCATGCTATCTTGTCTCCTGCCTTTTGAGCATGTTGGTTCCCTTCTGCTGAAGCCTGTGGAGAACAGCATGGTACAGTGAAGAAGGACAACATGCCATCATGCTATTGAACCTTGTAGAGGGATTGAGGGAAAGTCCTGTGAGTACGAGCATCATGCTTTGGGAATAGGTGCCCATTGTCCCTCATATGGAGGCTGTGAGGTTCGGACAGAGACAATTTGCAGAGTAGTTCTGAAAGCCTAAGAGGTCTGAATCCAGCCCCCAGTGATTTCTTTTGAAAATACTGTCATTCGACATCGAGCATAAGGTGAGGTCATGGTTTGAACCAGCCAGAGGTGGGGAGGAGTGGCAGAAGAGCTTTGCCTGCTGGGTACAGAAGGGTGGACCTGCTCTCTGGAGGTGTTGTAAGGGTCTACAGTGTGGCTGCAGTGAATTTCTGATTGGAATGTCTTTCCAAGGACAGTCCTCAGGAGCTGGCTTGTAGAACAATGGAGATGTGAACAGCATGAGGGGACTCTCCGTCTCGCCTTTTGAGAATAAACCTGAGACGGCGTGCCTGCTGCATTGGATTTACTTAGCCAGTTCCAGTAACTGATTTTTCTGTTGTAACTACAAACAGTTCTGGGTGAATAACAGATTAAAGAAACAAACCAAGGTTTGTTTCCACTTACTTTCCTTTTTACCTTTCCCATCCTCACTGCTCCATTGTCCTTCTCATTTAGGGCTACCACTGATGCCTGGGATAAAGCCTGAGAAACTCACAGGTCATGTATTTGCTGCTTTGCTTTTCTGCATCATCTGTTGCTCACTTGTCTATTGAACAGACTACAGAACATAAACCCACATAGAATGATGTTAAACAACAGTTTGGGGGACAAGTAGAATAGCTTTTCAACAGAGAAGTCTTTCAAGAGAAAAACAAAACAAAACAAAACAAAAACAAACCAACAAGCAACCTGCACAAAATGTTTAACCTGTTCTTGTGCTCCTGCTCATTTGTCCTGGTTTTATGCTTAGTCCGTACCTGTAGTACCAAAGCGAGGGCTTGCATCTCAGCCGGTCCTCTCTGTCAGACCAGCAACTCAGCAGTTAGCATCACTCTCTTGTGAGATGACTGGAGGCTGGCTGAGAGCACATCCTTTACAAAACGTGTTTGTAGAAATACTCCCCGTGCAACACTCTACAGTAAGAGCAAAGAGAGATACAGAAACAGATGAAGTTCAGGGAATTAAGTTTGATACCAGTATCAAATATTTCAAAATTTAGGAAAGTGTAAGGATCTTGGCCAGGTGCATGGCATAGGAAAATCTGGCTTACAAGGGACTTAAAAATAAATGACAGCACCACTGCTCTCTGGTCAGAGAGGACATGGTTCTTTGGGATTTTAACATCTAATTAATATCAAAAGTTATAAAACTCAGAGAAAACTTGAAAGGCAAACAAAGTAAACCACAAAAAACTGCAGATTTAGTCTTAAAATGGAGGACTGACATTTCCATTAAAAAAAGCTTTGAGGAATTGAGACGCACACATATAGTGTAAAGGTAGAAACGCATAAATGAAAAACGTAGATTTAACATATCATCTATAAGCACGTAACTCCAAAGAAAATTCATTGATGTTTCATATTAACTCTGTACATAACACAATCAAAAAGCTTACCCAACAAGGCAATCTGTTTCTCATCACTTCTTGCTAGGCAGTGTTACCATTCTCATTGCTTTTCCTGAAGGCAGCAGTGCAGTGATGTAGCAGGACATCTTCACGCCAGGTTCCAGGAGGACTTTCTATTTTGGGTTAAGTACATTGAATTCCCTCTTCTGCTGATCACAGAGGTTCGTCTTGCCTCATGTTGTTTTGGCACTTTGTCTGCCATTTTATGTTCCTACTTGACATGCCACTGAGCTGTGTAAGAGTCCTTTTGCCATTGAAGTAGTTAGGGGACATTCTGTCACTCACACTCCTTGTTTTCTCTGTAACGTTCAGCTGCCCATACTCTGGGTCTCCAAATTACTTCAGGTAGTTTCTAGTTAAAACCACTGTTTTAAATGACTATTTTGTTGTTAGCATGGTACAGTTATGTCCTCCTCCTTCTGCCTTGCTTACCCTTCTTTCTCCCTACATGTTCGTGCTGATTCAGGACCATATTATATTAAAGCGGTGAAGGGACATGGAGTGTCTCAGCTCTTGTGTGAGGAGGGGGATTTCACTCACAGACGCGTGGCTGGTGGGATGTCCCATGGTGATTCTTCAGATACCTGTGTGACTCCTAACTCCAGCTGTTTGAGTCTCTCTATTCCCAGTCTGTGGAGTCTCTTACCTTCTTAGCAAGCTATTCTGGAGCCACAGATCTCCCCAGTGCCTCCCAGCTCACTCAGAGCTCTTCAGACTTCCCCACATCACTTCATCTCTCTCAAATCTGATTTCTGGGTCTCCCAAGATGAGCCCAAACTTCTCACAAACACCTCTGTAGTTCATATTCCAAATGCTCCCCTATTTTGCTCTCTTTTGATGGAGTAGCCCCACTCTTTCAAAAATCCTGCCCTAGATCACTTCACCAGCTCTGATAATCTCCACCGCTGACAACCTCTAGGCCCATACTTATGTCCCAGCTCACCTCCCAACTTAGTCAAACTTGTCTGCTGTACTGCTCTCTGACAGCTTCCCGTTCTCTGCCTGCTGCTTTGCCCATAGATAGCTGATGGATCTCTAATTTCACAAACACACTCGCACTGTTCTGTCAGCTGCCTGTACCTGCTGCCATCTCCCTTTGGCAGCTGCCAGCCCAGCTGCTTGGGTCCTGGACCCCCCAAGCCCAGCCAAGCTTCCTGCAGCCAGCCAAAAGCCCACCATCAGCATCCACCACAGCGCAGATTAGGACTTTGAGGGCAAAAATAAAGGCTTTACACACAAGAAATATGTTTCTGAAGGGATGCGACGTATAGAAGGAGAAAGACTTTCACCCTTCACCACTCCACTTAAAACACCATGAGCCTTGGCAGCAGCAGCCGGAGCTTTCAGCCCAATGCTCTCGACCGAGACATTTGGCGTGTTATGAGCACAGTGAGAGATGTATGGTGAAGTACATCACAGCACAGTGTGCTGCAGTGCTTATCTGAACACTTGGGCCTTCCTTTCATAATTACCACTAACTGAGAGTTAATCAGCCACCAGATCCAATTCTGACTGCCCCAGTTATCCAGCAAGTAGCCTCAGAGGTGTCCCAATTAAACACAATGTAAAGACTATAAAATATGTGCATAAGCTTGGCTTCTACTGAGACCTCTTGATTAAAAAGACATCATTACTTCACACCTCTGCTAATTAGCACCGACAGTTCCTCTGATTTCAGAAGAATTTGATTGCTTCCAGCATATTACCACACTGACAACTAATGCAGTCCTCTGCACTGCTCCGAGTGTTGATGCTGAGAACAATACTGCAAAAGGACCTCACATCACCTCTGACAGCTTTGCTAGGAAAGACTTTGGCGCATAAATATTCAACATAGCTAGAAGCCCTCATATTGAAGGAACATAACTTTAGAACTGCAGAGAGCAGAAATGTTGTTTCTGCAGTTTACATGATTTTCATTTCCTTATTGCCCCGATTCTGTATATCCTGCTCCAGTTCTTATTGCAAGTTAATCACAAAGTGGCTATTGATGCACAGTGTAAAAGGAAACAACTAACCAGTATAACATTAAAACAAGAATTACAGCTCAAAATTTACCATGTTCTTTTAATTAAACTGTGCAAGCCACTTCACAGTAAGACAAAATTAAGAGAAACCTCTAAGACTTAGTGTTTGTGATGGCCATACTTAGACTCCACGAAACTGAAAAATAAGCAAATGACACAGATTCCACCTGTATGTTGTTCAATCATAATATGAGCAGAACAACTGAACACAGATAAGTGTTCCTAAATTGCAGGCCCATTATTTAATCATGTCTTTAATATGTTTTAAAAAAAACTCAAAAAAAAAACCCCAAAAAACCCACCTTCATCTTTTTCATTCATAGAAACCACATTTTTTCCATAGGAAATTGCAGCTAAAAAGTAAAAAGTTGTAAAAGACAGAGTGGCGCTGTCTTATATGCAGAGCATTACCCACACAGAATCCAGGAAGTAGGGCACAGCAAGTTATTTGTTTTTCTATCTTATTCACAGTTCAGGCCTTACTGGAATTAGCACAGAGCATACAGTGATGCCAAGTATTATGTATTGAAATATAGATCCTTCTGGGAATATTTAAAACCTTTTCAAGGATTGTTACAGTTGTGAAATCCATGATGGAGCCATATAACTATGTGGGTTTTCATCTTGTGCAGTGGTTTAGATACAGAATGTGCACAAAATTTCTGCCATAAAGTCAAAAATACACACATAGCATGGTTTGACTTTTCCCCTGCCTTTGGCTACAGGTGAACAAATCCAGGTGAATTGTAGCTATAGTCAGTGCAATAAGTCAGCATTCTTGCAATACAGCTCCCCAGCTGCTAATATTGTCTTTAAAAGGCTGAGTGGCACGTCAGCTTTGAGAAGCACCTTTGACACTGATGTCTCCCCCAGACTGGCTGCTGGCACTGAGCAGCACCAGGCTCCTGCATGATGCCTCAGCAAAGCCATCCACAGCAGCAAGCTCTGCTTCCAGAGTCTGACCCACTGCGTGCGAAAAACTAATTGATAAGGCATACTACACTGTTCCAGCATGCAATACTAAATATACACAATTACTCTGAACAATTTAATGCATCCAAATAACAGACAGAGTTCTTTATGAGAACCATCCTTCTATCCTTGTTGTGACTCAAAAGATGTGATTGCCTGGCAGCTTTCTGTTTTTACAGATCTGAGCTTTGAAACACATATTTGACATTGCACTGGTTTTTGTAACTGCATCTTGCCTGAGAATGAACTTTAAAGACCGAATCCTAATGCCAGAGTCTTCCTCCCATTTGCTAGTTGTCTTTCATTCTGTAAGTACCTGAGCCCATTTTCCACATAACTGGTAAGCATTTTGGAGGGAAAAAAATAAGACTGTCCTTGCGTTTTTTAATCATGGGTGTTTTTTTCAACCATAATGAGCTTTCAGAGTACAAAGGAGAGGTTTTTTACAGTTGTGTGGCTTTTACTTGAAGTTTATGATGAATCAATGAGGTATACAGTACCAGTAACTGGAGATGGAGAGCATTCAAGTGTAGCAAAATTTGACAGTCTTCAGCCCCCATTTATTCTCTTACAAGTCTGGCAGCCATGCAATCTAGTCTGCAATCATTTTGTGAACAGTGTGCTATTTGTATGGCAAAACAGCTTAGTATTTTATCACACATTTCCTAGATTTCAGATAAAGTGGTTTTCCTTGCACTCTGACCTGGGAGTAGTGGAACATATCCAATTTTGTGCAAGTCCAGAAGGGATGCAAATCCCTGTGAATCAGATTCAGACTAAATGTGCTGCTAAAAGGAAGCTGCTGCAGCAACTGAACAGCTCTCTCTCTCTTTCCAGTGACTGTAAAAGAAGTGAGAGGAATAGCCCAGAAGTACCTGCCTTCATTGCAGATGCCCATAGCTAGGTAACATGAATTCTATTTGACTAGAAAGCAAAGACAGACAGCTAACTAATGCTAAGAAAGCAGTGATGGGGCTGATACCAGATTTATGCAGAATTAGTCAGATAAGCATAATAAAAGGGAGATTTAAAAGCAGTAGAGATGCAGGGAGGAATAGTATGAGGGCTCAGGAGAGCGGTTTGCAGTGGAATATATTACTATATGTGATACCAGTTCAGACTATGTTCCTATAGTCCATTCTGGGTTTCAAGTCCTCTGCTTCAGAAGTGCAGAGAAATGCAGCTTTCCCTACGAGCTGCCCCAGGGTCCATCTCCCCATGCAGGTTCCTGTGCATCAGCAGCCCGCCCAGATGTGTTCAGTGGCCCTTCCATCTGTCCAGTGCTAAGCAGCCCCATCACAGTTAATGAAGAACACGTAGGCTTCAAATGGTCTTTCAGGCTATGCTGGCTTGCTTGACTGCACTTTCATTGGCACCAAAGAGCACAGCAAAAGAACTTATACCACCGAATATTACACCAAGATAACTACCTATCTTTTCAAACCACAGCTAAGTTCTGGAAGAATAGAACTGTGTCGGAGAGGTAACAACAAGGATGAAACGCATAATTATACTCAGTTGAATACGCTGGCTTTTATTTAGATTGCAAACACTTACATCAGAGAGTATTTTTACACCAGGCTTAAACTACAGCCAAGGTGCTAAGCAAATAGACTCTAAGAGAAATAATCAGTATGAACGTCATTCTGAGTACTGTGTTTTTCTTCCAAGGCTCGTGGAGGACTTCAACAATATCAATTTTATATGCTCCACAACACCCTGCCAGGGTCAGCTCTGCTGAGAATCTACAACTCTGTGCTGCTCTTTGGGTCATTATCTACACCAGATGCAAAGTATATAAAGAGTACAAAGCTCTACCACAACAGAATAATCTTATTTAGCAGGTGCCCTGCACGGATGAGAATTACTGCTGCAGTGGCATAGCCTTGCTGAATGCTCCAAAAATATCACTGGCATAAATTAACTCTGTACCCTAATCAAAGAGCAGGAGGAAAACCTGTCTCCTAGTTCAGTAGCTTGGCTGCAAGATTTTCATTTTTACTTACGTTATATATTAACCTCAATATAAGTGCTTGCACTGAAAACATTTTCAAGCAGACGAGTAGTCCCAATAGAGCAATTTGTGTTCATCAGGTTAAATATATGCACACAGTAAATTACAGGAAGGGTACCACGAAGTTGTAGTTCTGCATTGGGAGTACTGTACCATCAAGTTTTTTGAGCAGGATTTCGCTTTGTAAACAGTGAAGTGTTTTGATTTATGACTTATTTGCATAATACTACTAAAAGGATTTAATCAAAGCATGCCACTGAAATGTATTAAACCAAAGCTAGGATGTATACATTCCAAAGCTGAATAATGAAATAAAATGTTAACATTGAAGACTGTGCAATATGTAAACACATTACAAATCCTCATCTGGGTATAATCAGTAGTTCCAAGTAGGAATCTTGGAAATACTATGGACTGTAATTAAAATAAAGGCATTTATTTGCCTAGGTTACAGTCATGACTTTGAGCAGCAACATCCAACTTCAGCCAATTATTTCAAAAGGCTCTGGCATATGTGCTGAGATTTGCTGCTCTTAGTACTTACAGAAGCTTGTGGTCTTTGGAATGAAAATTCACGATGTTCCAAAAACATTGCTTTTTGGGTTTTGACATTTATTTACAGGCTTGCCTGGTAACCTTTATCTTTGGCTTAACTTTGTGAAATAGCAGGATGCGTAGCAGCAAACTACCTCCTGATTAAATTCAGGACTGATAAACTAATGATGTCCATCTCCCATCTACCTCTCTAAAATGTTGAGCGTGATCACTCGTTCTATTTTAGAATGATCTGTATCATTTACATTTTACCTATCTGTCACTTGATGCAACAGGCCAAGATTTAAAAAAAAAATACAAAAAAAAAGAGGTTTTTTGGTTAACCGAGGACTAGGTGTTAGTGACTTTAATCAGTCTTGGAAGGATTGCAGCAGACTCATGAAGCAGTTACAGGGAAAAGGGAAGGAAATTTTAATATTTCATGCAACAGCCTTTGGGCTAGATTGTCACTGGCCTTACCCACCATGAAAGGAACAGGGCCTTTCCCATTTCTTGCTTAGACTACAACCAGTTTTATCTTTTTTATCTTGGAACATCAAGCAAGATGCAAGGGCAAGGAGAGCAAAAAATGTTCCAGCTGACAGTAGGGGAAGGAACTTTGTGAAACAGATCTACTGCTGAAGATGGGCGGTAGAACTGCACCCTGAGAGCTATGTCTGGAGGTATGGGTGGACTTTGGTTTCAGAACATCCTCCCCCAGCATTGAAGTGGGAGAGAGTACGCTAATCATGTACAAGGAAGAAGAGTGCCACAATTTTACACATGTGTCTGCCAGCTAGCTGCTCACCCTACTCTATCCTTGGCAGATTGGTCTTGCCAACTTACCCTCACATTAGGGGTCCAGCTGCCCGCCTCCCTTTAGACCTCCGTTACGTCCCTCTCCCATTCCCTTCTCCGAGACCTAAGCAGCAGGGGAAGGTGGAGTGAGACAGGGGCACCTACCTAGTCTGCATGTGAGAAGGGGAGGAAAGACACCCCAGAAGAAAGGGGAGGCGAGGACTCACTGAGTGGGAGAAGGCAGTGAATCTGTGGCACCCTTTTCTGCTCTGCACTTTCCTGAGAAAAGCATTCCTGTAGGAGCCGAAGGGAAAGCTCTACCCATGCCTTACAGGACCCTCACCTCTAGCAGCAACAGGAAAAGCCTCAGAGAGCCTGGCTTAGATTTTGGGGGAACTTCCTTGCTTATTGGTGATAAAAGGTTTGCCTTGAAACCTTTTTTGACTCCTACCTGGCAACATGGATTCACTGGGCATTCAAAGAGCAACTTGAGTGTGAAATGTTTAAAAAAAACCTTCTTACTGCTTTAGAGAGCAGGAGAGTAAGGGCAGCCAAAGAAGTTTTCCCACTGCCTGGCTGAGGAAGGGGTGGGCAGACACCCGCGTACCTTCGCACACATCGCTGCCCTCACCCGCAGTGCAATGTGCCGCTAGCCAAACTCTTACAAACAGAACAATTCAGGTGTAAACTTATGCATGTAAGAACTCAGCTAGTGAAAGGCTTATTGCAGTCTATGGGTTTTCTTATTTATAGATTCCCCAAAATAGTCTCTAAAATATCACAGAACTACCAAGCCTCATTTTCTGCCAGACTGTCCCACCCTTATTCATGATGAACAGTGATTTATTCTTCTAAAATTATGGTCAGCTTCATTAACACTTTCCCCTGTTTTCCAACCTATTCTGCTGAGGTTACACTTGGCTTTCAAAGTGGGCAGCACTCACTGTGCTTCTAAAACGATTTATCTTTTTTCTGACATCTATTTAACAATACAAAATTACACTTGATAAAGGCCTAAACCTCTGATGATCCTGTGAAATAGATACACAGTTTTGTCCTCGGTTAGGTAAACGCAAAGTCTAGAATGTTGCAAGGTAATAATTTATCGATGGAAAACATTTTAGATACTTGATGCCAACCCACTGATTAGCTTCAAGGACTCATATGCGACTCAGAAGGATCAGTGCTCAACTGTCAGTACCTTTACTCCAGGATGGCCTGGAAATATTCTCCATTTCTCTGAGAAAGCCACAGAATGGGTAAAACAATGGTTCTGCTGTAATTTTCACTCTACTTTTCCACGCCTCACTTCCACCTGGCCTCTAGGTGTGGCAGCGAGAGGACCCAGCAGAACTGGATATGTCACCATGGGGGTGGGTCCCTTTACTGAAAGCCTCATCAAATTCATGGAGACAGTGAAAGGGCTTGGATTTGTTCCTTAGTAATCAGCAGGCTTTGCCTTCACCTGCTTTTTTAAAATAACATTGCCATGTTATCTATATCTGGAAATATATAGATTTTATATACATATATATATATAAAACAAAAAATAACATTGCCATGATATCTAGATCTGGAAATTCAATTATATTCTGCAAAGTATATCTAACCTGTAAAGGGGTGAGTGAGTGTTCTACCAGTCCCACGGTAAATGGTATGAGCATCACTGCTGTACAGAACTGCACCAAAAAGTAATTGACACTGTGCTCATAAGAGATTTTTCAATTCAGGAAATTAACTAAAAAAAAACTTGAAAAGCTTCATTCCAAACTACATTTTGCTTTTTTGAGACAACCAACCAGAACTATTTTGTTTCATTGACACTTGATTTATAAGTGTCATATAAAGATATATATAAGATTCATTTCAGATGTGTAGTTGGGGGAAAACAAGCAAATTAAATTACAAACCATTTGCAAAATTGTTGAAGCAAATGCAATGTTTTGCAGTTAGCAATCATCTGAAGCCCAGCAAGCTTAACCAGAGAGGAGGAATTCTGAGTTGATTGCAAGCTAAGGAGATCTAAACACAGTTCTCACTGCCTAAATAAATGCCCTAACCACTAAGCAACTGGGCAGAAAGAGGTGGCAGCCAGTCTCAGCTGCTACTTTTTTCCCTGGTTTGTACAAAATGCTGACTTGGTCTCTGATATAGATCAAAAGACTGGTGGTAGTGTGGAAGATCAGCTACCCAACAAGGAGATAGAACATCCAAGTACTCTAGGAAATGTTTAATTGTCTATACTAAATTAAGCAGCTGAAGAAACAGTGAGAAACCATCTATTTCCTCCAACATTAACACTCGTGACTTGGCTCTCGAAGTGCAGGCAGGATTCAGATCTTGCACTAAATACTGAATTCCATTTTCTGCTGGACAAAAGGAAGACGAGAACTCCTCCATCAATTTTGTATGTCTAGCCTGGAAAATATATTCCAATTTACATAGCAAATGCCACTTTGGATGACAGTTTTAGGGTAACTAAACATCAAAGCATAAATTTTGCCATGAGCTTAGTTTTCACTGAAAAGAATAAAGGCTTAGCTTTAATGATAAGAAAGATAAAATTCCATGAGGGTTAAAATACCATTAAACAAAGGATTTGTAAAATAACAGTGACAAACTTACTGAGCTGGAAAAGTGTGGGAGTTTTTTATTATTATTAACTGTAGCTTTCTGAGGTAGTTTTGAGAACCTGTCTTATGTGAAAAATGTTTAACTGTTTTCATGCAGCTATCTAAAGCATATATCAAATTCAGCAATAATAATTTGAAGGTGCACCTACTTTTAAAGCATATTGTGGTCAGATTTTGATCTCCTATATCATTTGGCACGGAAATGGAAAATGCAATTTAATGAAAACAAATGTGTAATATTAAATCTGAGGTCAATAAAGCTAATAGACAGTATATACTTAATGGCATAACTATGAAGAACAGAGACCAATAAATGGATTAAGAGTTATGCTATAAATAATCTTTATGCCACTATCTCAGCTCATCAATCATGGAAAAGCAATTCACAGGGGTACTAGGAAACCACAGTGTCTTTAGCTTCTTTATTTGATAACATCAACTATCTTCTGGATTCAGGAAATGTAATAACCTGAAATGAAGCAGTTACTCATTTACTATAGGGCCAGAAAACTATTAGCAAAACTTGGGCAGGAAGAATTAGTGTAAAGACTGCAAAGCGGATCAAGACCTAACTGGGAGCTAATAGGAGCCATCAGAAACAGAGCACACTGGTTAAAAAGGGGTTCCTTAAGGGTAGACAGAGGCACCGAGTCTCTAATTTACTGTAAAGACACTGGCACAAAACACTGGTGACAAAGTTTCCTGAATATTAAGGGTTGGATGTAAAATCTACACAGGAGCCAGAAGGATTCTATTACAAGAAGTATAACTAATCTTGAAGATTACAGTAATAGGAACAAGGTTAAAGCAAACTGTAAGTACAAAAATCACGTATTAAAGGGTTGCTTACCAGGAGTTCACGTCAGAGGCAGGCACTTTTCTGCCTTTCTGCCGCCCCCAAAGCGGCCGGCATGCTCTGGTGGGCACGCTCAGAGCACCCAGGGTCAGGCCCCACCGGCTGATACACGAGATCAGCACCCAAAGATGTTTTTGCAACCTGACTATGGGGAGCTCTCGTGGGAGCTGTTTTCTCTTTTGTAGAATAGTTTCGTGCTAACTGGAGGAAGAACAGAAACTCCAGTCCTCCCTTACCAGGCAGAGGTACCCTTGACAATTTACAAGGTCACGCCCACTCTCTCCGCAGCTCGGTGAATGCTAAATGACTGACTAATTTACGTAATATTTGATGACAATTCAATGACTTGACTGAGATTTACCTGCTACATATTTCTCATGGATTGCAGCATTTCTTTCAGTGACAGCTGACAGGAGATTAAGCCTGTAACTCATAGAGTAGAAGTCCTTGAATCTATCTTCTGCATCCTACAGCAACATTACCAGCGCTGAGCTCTGAGGAGTACAACACTGCTGATCTTAATTTCTGGAGAAGAGCTGAGCTCCAGGTGAAGCAGGTGTTTCCATTTAGCACAGAGATGGCTAATTACTTCTGTGCCCATCTCTGCAGCACTTTGTGTGGGGCAGGCTGGGCAGCACCGTGCTGGCTTTGGTAGCTCCTATAAATTCCATGCTTTAGTGAATGCAGGCTACAGAGCAGACAGATGACTAAACTTGCAAAGGCATGCTGCATCCCAGCCATGATACCAGTGGATGTACAAAGCATGTGTGTCATTGCTCCTCCTCTGTTTTCTCTAGAAATAGTTTCCAAAGCATCAATTACAGCAGTACTCCTCAACACACAAGCCAGTGAGTAGAAAAATCATGGATCATTCAGTACAACTGTTTGAAGGTCTTTTTTTCTGTCTTGATAATGATAAATTGGATCCAACTGTTTCTTCTTTATCACATTTCCTCTTTTCTAGCTAACAAATTTAACAAAGCCATCTGTACCTGTCTTCCCTTCTCCCTCCTGCTCTTTCCTCAGCACTAAAACAAAAAAAAAAGTTCTGTTTTGAAAGACATCTGCAGAGCAAGTTAGTCCCACTATTTCTCCACCTGGCCTTTGGTCCTTACATCCCATTTCTCTGCTGTTTTCCATCAGTACCAATCTTTCTTTATATAAAAAAAGAAACCTCAGTTCACAAAAGATATGGGTGAGTGAACCCCTGAAACGGTGGTGTATCCTGCTGCTCACTACCAGTTCGATACCCACGCCCAGGAGGGTGTCTACACTCCAGTCTTTGCAGATGTCAGGCCTGTTGATTGAAGACTGTGACTTAGACTCTTGCAATTGGTTTCAGCCTTGTGACATCCCTGAAGTCAGTGGCACGCCTCACTCATTTACAATACATCATCATGGTCTCTGTCCTGTTCTAGGCTCCCATGTGCCAGTTGCACTTGGCTGGTCTGATTTGCAACACACTGCAGTGTGTGGAAGAATTATCTGCGTAGCACGTCTCCACATTCAAAGGAGTTACTCCCAGCTGCAGCCTCCTGCCACAGGACTGATGCAGCCTCCTGTCTGAGAAAGTATCTGAGGTCTCTGATTTAAAAGGTCTGGCCATCACCACGTTTATTCTTGTCTTTGTCCTGAAGCACACTATGCACAGACTCCAATTACAGCCTAAGTAACAGAATAAGAAATAAATCATTATTAATGACACATACTGCCCAGCATCGATTTTGAAAAATGGCCAGGTGGAAACATAGAAACCTCGCCTAACACTGTTTCTGCTTTCAAAGAGGCCTTTAAATTGCCAATTTGTCTTGAAAAGAGAAGAGTTAACATTGCTGTCCAGACAGCTACCCAGCCGTGGCTGTGGGCACTGGCTGGATATGCTGTTGGTGTGATCCCCCAGTACCTAGCCTGGCCGGGAGGCAGGAGGGGACAGCAAGACAAACAGTGACAGTCAGAAACAGACTTGACACAGCTACAGTTTAAGCACACATAATTTTTCTCCCCTTGGAATTGGGGTCATCTTTGGGTAGTTTGTCCAAGCAAAAATTTCCTCTTGCTTCAGGACAAGTTTTCCCCAGAGAAGAGCCAGACCAGGACACACTAGCTCAGGAGTATTCTGGAGGGAAAGGATGTCTTCCCTCATCGTTGCCTCAGACATGATCCATTTCGATTTTGCTCATGTTGGTGATCACATGGCATTTTGGCAGACACCTCTGGGAAAAAGGTTTGGAAAAGCCTTATCTGACTTCTATGGAACAGTCAAATGAATACCGATAAAAAACATGTATGTTTTGCTGCATATGATAATCAGGATCATTCAAGTTGCCCAGCAAAGCACCATGTGCATTGACCTGGCCTCATGCCTTTCCCACCATTAAAAAGCAACGCACTCCACCTTTTAATGCTTCTCAGTCAACACTAGCTGCTCTGCAAAGCACCACAAGAAATTACAGAAAACAAATCAAGCTGGACATCAAGAACTTTTCACATAGAGTCTTCTTTATTTATTTTAATAAGCACGAGATTTATGCTGATTGCTTTTATCTTGTTCATGGATATCATTGTACTTTATTCCACTATGTTTAATAAAGACAGCTTTATCTCCATTAGTTCTTGGATTGATCACACTACAATCATGGAGATGAAATAACTGCAAATGAAATCTCAGCTTGCATCCTCCGTATCAGCTAAACTCATGTGCTAGCAGTTCGAGCACAATCTTAAGGATAGTTTCTATAATATCTTTTTTGTATGCTGTGGGTTCAGAGGCATGATCGATGAGGGCTACTGTTAATAACTTCCATATTTCTTTACTGTCTTCAGTAAATCAGTAATATGTGCCAAAATGTGACAAGTACAAGACCCAGTTGTAAAGATAGACCTGTTGAAATTTGTGTTTGGACAGGTATCCAAGAACACAGGCTGTTAGATGAAAGGTATAACTTCTGGTAATCAGTCAGGACAACGAAACCTTTTTATGTTCAGGTCAATTATGAGAAAGTCATCTCACGGTAATATGCGCATTGAGACAGGAAGCATACCACAGGAAAATAAAGGTTAGTCCTGTAACTGAGGAACTGTTTTCATACTCCTTTTGGATGAATCTCTCTCTGCTGTAACGGATGCTCTGTGTGACTGGGCACGTGAGCACAGTGACAGTTCCATTCATCTGCCGTCACACCTCCTTGGATTTTGACCTCTTAGGCACAGAAGATCTCTTACTATGCACAAGGGCCACCTCTCACATTACATGGTCCTTTCTGTTTAGTGGATCATTCATCTTGCTATATTTGTACCTGTCAAAGTAAAACATATACAGTAACTCAGAACTACCTGTGTTTAAAATGTTATTTTAAAAGGCTCTTGCAATCAGTTTCACAACAGAAAATTTCAAAAGATGGTAACATTTCCCTCCTTTACAATGAGAACATCACCAAAGGGAGGAGCTGGAAGCCAACAGAGATTTTTTTCCTAGAAAACTAGTGAGCAGTGCCTGAAGAATTTCAGTATCATCAGGAATAGATAAGTTTTAAATACATCCCAATTTTGAAAAAAGTGAAACAGCTGATGAGAAAAGGGAGTTGCAGATGCTCAGGGTCTGTCTGGATTTGATGCAACAGACTTCCATAATCTTCACATACTTCAAAGCATAACAGGCATCACCTTGCTTCAGGGATCATTCTCTCTGGGGTAGATTCTGTCTCTTTTATAGAGTAACCCTTCACTCCTGGAATGAAGCATGGGCAAAGTGGAGGGAGAACCATGATGCAATTTTCTGTACCACCTTTGCTTTTCCTTCATGTTTCTCTTTTTCTTCCAGGATATTCTTACCACCTTTCCTGATGTTGCTCTTCTCTCTTTCATCTGCGTCCATGAGGATGGGAATCCAGTTCTTTTAAATGGGCTGTGAAGTTTAAATGGGCTCCTGTGAAGCTTAGACTGGAAGGAGTCCACACTTCATCATCAAGTAAAGGGAGGGAAACCCACATGTAAAGTCATGAAACAGTAAATAGTGAAGTCTGAGCAGGTCAGTGTGCTTTGAAGTCTGCAGTTTCAGAAGGGTGCAAAAGTGAGGAAAAATTATATATTCCACAGTGCATTCAAGATGCAATTTCAGCCTCTGTAGAAAAACAAGAAAGTTATTTGGAGCAAGGCTGAACCCAATGTTTCAAACCAAACAGCTTGTTCTTTTAGTAATGAACTCTTAAACACACAATAATATTTTTATCTCTGCCTCAGCCTTAAAGCAGAATTTAGAAATCTAGAGAATTCACCTCTCCCAGACAACAGACTCTGATCCAGCTAAACCGGTTTCAGGGAACTGCGGATGAAAGAGTAACTGTAAGTCATTAGTGCCAGGACATCTTCAGTGCTTTATGGCTTCTCAGCATTATAAATTAGCTTCTCAGCATTATAGGTAAAGTGTAAATGGCTAATTTACAAGGAATAAAAACAATAAAAGGAATGTTATCCTGAATGTAACTCCAGAGAAGCCAACGAGCAGGCACTGGAGTTGAACTGAAGTGGCAATGTACTATTTTCTGTGCACACCTGCAATTCACCTCATGCCATTGGCATATTTCTGATCAGGTGGAGGTATGGTACATACGCCCTTTCTGTTTTCATTTGTGCTTTATCTCCCTCGAGAGTCCCATTATAGTCAATGAGTAAAAGTTATGGTACAAGACATTATTATTAACATCAAAATACTAAAGGAAATAATAATGCTATTTATGGTTTGGTGAACCAAAGAAGCCTAACTCCTACCCTTGCAGTCACTTGTCAGCACTGTGCATTCACTTCCAGTCCCTCTAGCATTAAACTTACTGTACTCTCAGAGAAAAGAATACCCAAGAAAGAAGAAAAGTGATGTGTTTATGAGAGAAAGAGCAGTATGTTCTCACTTCTTTCTGTAAAGATCAGCTTTGAACTGAACACAAATTGACTGGCTCCACATGATGCCATCATTTTGTATGGTAGTTAAAGGACTACAGAGGCACAACAGTTTTATCACTCAGCAACACTTTGCATGAGAAAAACATATTCAGAGAGTCATATTTGTGAAAAGTAATATGGAATTTCTCAAATCCTGCTTTGCTCTCAGCATCCTGGGTGACAGCCTCCCTGGCTCTGAAACAGTCCGTGTGTGTCCCTGGGGACTCAGTGCTGAGAGACAGCCATCAGGGAGCCTGGCAGCATCCCTCTGTTCTCCAGGAACACATAAGCATCACCTAAGCTGAGCTGTGGAGCACATGGATTCCACCCAGTCACCATTTTCTAATGGAAAACTATCCAGATGGAAAAATTTTAACCAGGTCAGTTAGATACACAACAGTTTTGACAGAGCAGCCCTTTAAGGCTAGGTTTCTTTTCCAGCTTGGGACCAAGGTGCCAGCAGCAGTGAAACTGTGTGGCTTTGTCAGCATTTGCAGAAAGCAAAGAGGCTGCCTGCAGAAATGCTGGTTCTTAAATTTCCTTAGCCTGACTGTGTTGGGTGACACTATGCAAAAATCCAGCCAGTCCTACCGCTGACATTAATCTATTCCTGTCACTTTGATCATTCTGTGACCGAAAAGCAGAAAGTCATTTGTCGAGGTCTGAGAGAAGGAATTAACACTGTTATAGAAGAACTGATGTGATTCATACAGGGCCTGATCCTGGAAGAGGTTAAACACCCTGGGTTGCTACTGACCTCCAATGGGAGCCAGGAGATTTACAGGTTCATTATTCCAGAGTTTCTCTTGCTATAAGCATTTAAATGCACCTCCTTTCAGCTCAGGACATGATACCATAATAAAAAGGAAGACAGACAGAAAAATTTTTTAAACTAGAGTGTTGTGTTCTGCTGAAAATAAAAGGATTCTGCTTTTAAAAAAACAGTCAAGTTATTATTCCTTTCCCCTCCACTAACATATGTCCTGAGCTTTCTCTTTTAACCTGGCAATATTTTAACAAGCTGATAACAGCAAGAGAAGAGGAAAAAAATTAAGAAAACAGAGTAAAAACATTCAAAACTGTCCTTTTGAGCACTGAAACGAGCTGCCTGGTGAAACCATCAGATACAGTGTCAAAGGGGTTTCATGTTCATTTTCCGTAGCTTTTTTACACGTTAGCTACAGAACATTGGGTTAAATCTTGGTTTTAGTTGTACTGCATGGCTCCATGCAGTGTAGGAGGTGTTCATCTGCAACCACATCTAATAATGCAGAGTCTGTCCCATGACAGAGGTTTCAGATATCTAGCGATGAGCAACTTTGAGAGAAAAAAAAATAATAAAGCCTTTTTCCCTTTTATGAAATCTGCTTTGGTTTAATTCTCAGAAGAATACATCTTGTGCCTTTGGGGATATTTGTTCATGTCACAGACTAAGGCTTACATGGCTTATCAAAACGCTGAAGTCTCTACATTAGAGAAGCTAATAAAATTGCCTTTTTAAGGAATTTTAGTCTCATAAACTTGAGTTACTCTTGCTGAGGGGAGCATTGAGCGACAGAAGCATAGAAAGAGGAAACATTTTGCTGGCCTCTGCAAAATACCTCCTTAAGCACCCGATGCACAACCATGAGCCTGGCTGGGGAAGAATCCACCGAAACCAGCTGCTGCTGAAGGAGCAGGCTCTCCGCCACCCGGCTCAGAACGGCTTCGGGGCCCCTTCATAACGAATGCCAAGCTCCATCACTTTGCATTGGCTAGTCAATAGCCAAAAAGGCACGTCCCTCTGCTGGGACCCATGGCATGCTGGGCTCAGTTTCCCTCAATTTCTGTTGTGCTTTCTGGGCTGTTGTCCTAGAAACCAGCAGAAAACAGATACCTAATCATACAGAGTGTTTCTCAGTTCTGTCTATACTGCAGTTCAGTATGTTTTCTGAGAAGGCAAAAATATTTGCTTCTGTGTAGGCAAAACTGTCCGGTGGATACTTCTAACTTGAAGCACCTGTCTGCTTAGTATGAATGAGAAATATAAGGGAAAAAATATGGCTTGAGAAAAAAATATTTCATGTTTGTAACAAGATATCTTTGAAGGGTTTGAGTTCATGACAATTTGAGAGTATAATGTGAGCTTCTGAGTTCAAAGCTGTTGTTTCCTGACTTATCTGATTATTTACATTAAATTACTGTTCGTGACATTATTGATGTACAGTTTTGGCACTAGTTCTCTTGAAAATGAGAACCAGCTGGAACAAAAACAGACAACAAAAGGTGATGTACTCTATGATTATGCTAAATAAGCATCATCAAAGAAATGAGTAGGAAATTCCTTCAGACTGTTTTCTCAAATCTGTATAAACAGTTCTCCAATGGTAGAGAAATGGTGACCTGGAGACACATTTTGAGGAGTTATAATCACATATAGCTTCTGTCCTATGCATAAAGATGCATGTATTGCTGACATGCATTGCTATACCTCCCCAGGTTGCATTGACTTCTCGTGTAACTTTTTGTTACAAGTTTATACAGTGTGCAACACAACCAGACTTTGATTCATTAATGAGGATCCTATACAACATGAGGGCGAGAATCCTGGACATCACCACAGTACTGATTGTTAACAGGAATTCGTGGATAATCATTTGGTCATCAATGCTATCAAACATTAAAGTATGCAGAAATCTATGACTTAGAAAATCCTAGTATGAATTATCGTCATTCCCAATCTCTAATGCTCTGACCTGTAGTTCAGTTTATGGTCTGGGCTCAGCACCCTGACCTAAAAATCCAACCGAGACACCCTGCTTAAATGCACAGTTGCACCTTCTGCCCCGTGGAGTCCACAGTGAGAGCGGCCTCAGACCTCCAGGGATCCCATCTCAGATCTGAATCACTCCCTGAAGTGGTGCTTCTATCCATCAACTTAGGGACGTGAGTTTGCTAACAGACACAACTCATTTAAGTGACCACAGTTAAACACAATTATTCAAGGCCTTTGTTATGCTTCTGTAAAGTCAGGCAATTTATGGCATCTCACACCTGACCCACAAACACCTCGAGCATGGCATGTCTTAAAGGACCCTGGTTAAAAAACTAATGTGGACAAATGAGCTTGATGATTTATAGGTTATTCATCCAGACTTTCACAAATGAGGATGCTGGGATGCCAATATTTCTCATTCCTGAATATTAACGTAGGGCACAGAGCACCGGGGCATGAATTACCACAACTGTAATTAACAAACACTGCCATCTGTTGTCACCGCATCGGCAGGATCATCCTGTCTTTGTCACCTCTCCCCCGTCTTTCACTCCTGGTACCACAAAGTCACAGTGTCTGAGTTTCTCCCTCCAAGCATTACACAAGCACTGCTCTACTCCAAAATGGACTTGTCGCTGCTGAGGCTGTGCCAGCCACAGCTGTAACACCTTTGACTGTTCCCTCAAGCCAAGCGTGAAAGGTTGGAGCAAATGGTTTTCCAACATAAGGCTTTTATAAGAATCTCCAAAATGATTGTTCTGAATTTCACAAAGTGCTCTGAAGGGCAGGAAAAACCAACAGATGCCCTAGTTTTACTTCTGTTCACATACCAAAGGATTGTACTAGCCTTTGTTGCCTGCTGTGACTCCTGGCCACAGCTTTGCAGGTTGCAGACCTGTATTCTCTGATTACAGCCTGCATTACCTGCTCCCAGAGACACGGTTCTGCTAGAGTGAGATCCAGAATGCTGGAATGCTGGATCTAAGCCCTGCAGATTCCGGTTCAGATAACCTCTTTCAGTGATGATTCCTTACCAGAACCTATGATTTACAGTCTTCCAGTTAACTAACCCTATGTATTGCGTGCTTTTAAAACTCATTTTTAAATGAGAAAGCCCAACATCTCACAAAAATAACATCTATTACATCTCCGCACTTACCCTCATCTACCTAATTTGCAAACCCCTCCAAGAATCTCCTACGAGATGAGATCCATTCTCTACACTACTTTTGTGGTAGACTATAATTATATCCCTATCCCTATCCTTCATATGTCCTCGAGAAATGGGAACATGTCCTTGGTTCTGTCAGGAGCATTTACCGAGCCTTCTACTTTTTCTGGATCTCTCTTAACAGTTTCACCATCTCAACCTACTGAGAACAGCACCGCTGCTACCATTTGGTTTGTTTTGTTTTGAAATCAGCTTATACTGCTTGTCCTAACCTGCTAAGCATAAGGAGGTTTGTGTTGTCTGGTGTTTCCCTGTGAATTTTTATCAGTTGTAACTTCTAGTGTCTATTCCAGACCCACTTTCTATTCGGAACACATCAGTCGCTTACTCCTGTTGATTTTGTTTCTTCCTGATCCAGAGCTAACCTTATACTTTTAAATGTTCCTTTTCTTAACTGTGAAGCTAGAACTTTTTGTTCCTGCAGTAATCTGGTCTTTTAAAATCTTGTTTTTTCCTGACAGCTTTTTAATTTCTTCTTAATCAGTTACACTCCACATTTCACTAATAATTTTCCCTGAATTTGATTATTTGAAGCAGCATATACTCCCATATGGGTCTGTTGTCCACTTGCCCTTACTGGATGCATACAGGTCTACTACAAAGCATTGACTTTCCAGTTCAAGTTACAACTTCATTTTTCTTTGCTGTAATGAAGCTTGAAGCAAAGTACAGGAGGGTAGACAACTTGTTACCAGAAAATTTTCTTTTTAGCAATTTTTAGAACTCTAATGATACTTTGTAGCAGTGCCTGCCGCCATCTACCTACACCTTCCAGACTGGCAACCTTTGCAGTCCAGTTTTTCCTTCCATACATTACCAGAGTAAGTGCACACACAAGCATTCACTCAATCCACTGGTATGAATCTACAATCTGTTGCAGAGCCCACCTGTGCTTCCTCCTGAGCATTCGAAATAGTACATTGATTCATGTCCTTTCAAGATGTTGTAGTTCTGAGTTATCAATGGTATCTTTAATATAGAATTTAATTTCCTCACTATTTCCCAAATAGGTTACAGATAGAGATTTTAACATTCTAGACAAACAGATCCTCCCATCAGGTTTCAGTAAGGCAAGTTAAATCAAATTTCTTCTCATAATGAGAATTACCAGTTCCCCTAGCTCATTAGTCAGTCTTGTAGCATGGGTAAATGGTTTAGTGAGAAATGGCTTGCCTTCACATTCCTTGCCACATCAGACAACTTCGTTTATGACACCCTGAGTTTCAATAGTACTGCCTTTGCTTCTTTATACCCCTTGTTGATGTTGCTGCTTCTCTTCCTACTTGTTCAAGCTAGAACAAGGAGAAAATCAGCTCCAAGTACAGCCTATTCTGGACAGTGGCACCAATTCCCAGTAAACTGTGACAAAGTTCAGTGTTCCACAAAACCAAAACCTTCTGTTTCTACCAATCAGCTGTCTAACCACTCATCTCCAAGATGTTTTCTCTTCTGTTTTTTCTAAAACCAGAAAGATCATGTGAATTTTTCTCTGCTTTGCTTATCTTCTGTACCTCCTACACCTTTACCTTTTGTACTGTTTCACATCACATTTTTTGTTCCCCTGTGTGTTTTCAACACAGCAAGACTTGCCTGATTGATCATCTCATCCAAAATTACTGTTACATTTCTATATTTTTACACTTGAAAAACAGGACATTTGTTGTCCCTCCATCCTTTATGAATATTCTTTGTATTTATTTTTATTTAGACTACAGAAAGCATCTCTTCCTATTTCAGACATCTTAAGAAGCTCTTTGTTCCTGTTTACTTCCTACAGTGAGAATGCTTGTTGCAGAAGTCCCTCTAAACTTCTCCTTTGTTTCTCAACAGGTGAGTTGAGACAATACCATTAGGTGGATAAAGCATCTCTTTGTTACAGATCACTAGTCCACTGACTCAATTTACAACCTGACCAGTTCCCTTGCCACTGACCTTTTTTTCTGTGAAGTCTGTGGCAATGAATTCCAAATCCAGTTGCCAGAAAAGCAGTTCTCTAATTCTGCACTGTGCTGAACTTGGCATTTCCAGATGACATATCTTATCCTCCATAACAGCCATTAATTTGCACTTTTTGCATCGTAAATCTCTCCAGGCTTTCAACAGAACAGTATAACATTACAAAGACAAGCCACAGAAAGGGCTTCTTTAACACTCAGAGTGAACAGCTCCCCAGCACCCTTTCCCCTTCTACCATGAGGTTTGTGTAATTTAAATAGTAATAATGAACATTTGGGAGAAATCATATATGTATGGATCCAGACCCCCATTGATCCAGACCCTCACAGCAGTATCAGGCAGGGCTGCATTCATAATAATGTTTTAAAGCACTGCTCCAAACCATTTTCATCAATGGACCTTGTCAGTCTTTTTCATGTCTTGCAGACCACTGTGAAACTAAACTCTAAATGCTGTGTAGAGTTGTTGGTGAGGCCACAAGCTCCCCCCAGAGCAGAGCCTTTGCATTTATTGCTGCTTTGTACGATTCCTGCCGGCCACTGCCTGTGTCTCCTGGGCCAGAGATGCTTTGCAGAAGCTGGCTTAAAGAGCTATAGCTCTTCCTACTAGCACTTGTGAGACAGTGGGTCCCGAGGAAACAGAGAGATACAGTCTCTCAACTAGAGTCTGAAAAACTGCTTTAACTGAAAAGGAGATTTTATCAGACACTGTTGTTAAAAAAATTTCTCATGTAGCAATACCTGAGTACATAAGCTAGAAAAAAATGAAACTAAAAAAGGTGAACATGAGGTAAAAGCCAAAAAGCTTAGTGTGGGATTCCTGCACATTATATCTCTGACATGACTTTACTATCTTACTGTCCTTGCTTCTATAAGGAGGCAAGCGACCAAAATAATTAAAGTTACCAATGGTCCTGTTGTGAAGCGAGGATCAGGCTGGATACAGAAATCGCATACTACCCACTGCAATGGAGACTTTATATTCCAAGATTTACCCTTTTAATTAAAAACTTAGGTCAAAATCACCCTGGTGGTATTGCCAGGTTTCACTAAATGGGTTTAAGAACCACATCCTTAGAGAAATCTGTATAACCGAGCAGAGATAGGGCTAGCAGTAAGTGCTACCGTTAGTGACGACCCAGCAGAGAGTCACCACTACCTCTAGGTGTAACAAGAAGCCCTGGTATTAGTTCTTCAAGATTCTCCTGCTTCTTTGAAAACAGTAACAGAGCATGCTGCGCTTGTCTCCCGTCTACTGTCACGAATCTCACAGCAAGCCTCGCAACACGCAGGTTTTGAAACTCCGTGCTTCGCTTCACCTCTGGACATATACTTCTATTTTATTACCTAATTCATTCACTCATCAGTTCTTCAGACTAAAATCAATTGTGCCACTTTAAAGCTATTTGTTATAGGAGGTACTTTTGTGTCAGGCTGCTGAGGGAAACAGTACAACCCTTGGTTTAGCGACAAAAACATGGAAAATAGTTAAATAACTTAACTTATGTAAGTTCATGCACTGGCTGGTCTTTGCAGGTCACAGAATTTCTGTATGATAAATGCAGGATTTCAGCTGCCTGCATATCTGTCTGTGCTACAAAAAGCTACAAAATCACCATGTTACAAAACACGGCACACACAGAAACACACTGAATTTCACACTCTAAATTTCACACACGGAATTGTACCAGAGAGTCACCTACCCCTCCAAAGGGTTCTGTTAAATATCTAGTTTCAGAAATTCTCCTCTCAGACCAAAATGAAATGATTAACGAAACCATTTCCAGGAATCAAAGATGGCCAACAGGAGGCTGGGCAAGACCTGAGACTAATTTTTAAAGAGGAGCTGGAGGAGGCTTCCAAAAGCGATGAAAGCGATATGTGATGTTTTACCAGCAAGGCTTGGCTGACAGGCTGCAGACAAAAGCATTGCCTTTGCTGTTGAGGCAGCATTAAAAAGTGTCCTGACAGATTGGCAAACTCGGCTGTAGCAGCAATCTGGGACTGCAGAAAGGGCCAAGAATAAGAACTGCCTTCAGGAACAAAAGTTGCCAGGAGCACCGCAAAGCTGGAGGATTTCAAAAGCGCCCAAATTAAATTCAAGGTCTTGAATCTTTTCATTGAAATGCCTTTTGGTCTGGGCCCAGGTTACCTAAAGTATCTACTGAGATGTGGAAAGGCCCAACAGTACCTTTTACAAGTGCAGGGTTTCCTCTTTCAGGGAAACATCGTTGTCTCAGGTGCTGGTCCAGCCTGTGGATTAAAATCCCCCAAGAACTGGGAGCTTAGAACATCACTGATACCCTCACCTTCTGCTCTAAGGTCAAGGCAGATTTCCGTCTATTTTTACACACTCTTAAAAATCAATCCCAACAGAAATCCCATCAAAACAAGGCACTTTACTGAGCACATTACAGTCCCTACAGAGAGGGTCAGAGGACAAACATATGACAGATGGCAGTTACAATGCTTAATGCACTGGTGAATGGTACTCAAATAGTGTGGTGATAAAGGTTGTAGGAGAGCCAATATAGAGGAAAACAGGTAGAATAGAGGATGCTGGGGTTGTACAATGAGGCATTGGCAACGGGAAGGATGGCTGCAGTGTGAGTTCCGTCTATGGAAAAGTACATGCAAAGGGTTCGCTTACCTCCACCACAAAATCACACACCGCTGTTAAAAAGGTTTCAGCAATCTCAGTCTTAATACGTATGTGTTTAACAGGCTTTAACTGAGGAGGTGACTTACTAGTTTAAAAGCTTGCAAAGAGGACTCTGCCCCTCAGAAAAGTCTGTTTTCCTCCATTCAGTTCCATATGTCTATGATGTTGTCCATCTGATAGTTATGTGTTATTAAAGGGCAGCTGGTAACCTGGTAAGTCTGATGAACGTACAGCATGAGGTAAGTGCATGCTCACCTGCTAAGTACTCTGATACAGATAGTTTCACTTAGGTAAATATATTTAAAACATTTGGGCACTGCTTGCAGTTTAAAACCGGGGGCAAAGGAAGAGGGGAAAAGAGAAATAGCTTTATATTTCATCTTATTTTCTATACTGTAAAGACTGTCCCTCCTGCTTAATGTGGAGATGGAGGCAAAGTTAGAACGTGAAGGAGAAAAGGTCAAGAGATTCAGTAACACAGTGCTGGGTAATTGAAGCCATGTTATTAGCTACCTCGAGGTTTTTTTCAAAGGAAAAATACCTTCCCCCACATCTGAGTGTTCCTCTTTTTTCTGTAATAAATCACTGGACATTTCTAACCCCCTACTGTGCCCAGAGAGTCTATGCTAATCCTTGAACATCGTATTCTCTCCCTGCATAAATCATGACCCCTTTCCAAATTCAGTAACTCGAGCTGCACCTTCTGTAGTCAGAAGTCAAAGTCCATAAAGGAGTTATGGGATTTAAAGCTATGGAAAGATAATGGTTATTATTTTTCTATTATATTATTACAAACCTCTGTATTGACTTAAACATGGCTGCTGCTAAAATCCTGACCCCTCAGCGCTATGCTGACCGACTGTTGGTAAAGTTTTCAGTTCAGACGGCATCATTTGTTCCTGATGAAATCACCCCAGCCTCATACCAGCAAACTCTTACTTAAATTCCCCATTTACCAACCTTCATGCGTGTGTCCGAGATCAGCCATGCACCTCGGCACCCGAACCCCAACCCGGCACTGCAGTACTGCCCCTGCATCCATGCTGCACACAGGTGGTAGGAGCCACAGAACCCTTTTGTTTGTATCGGCTTAGGGACATGGGAATGGAAGAAGCAGGAGGGCAAAATCTGGAGGTTAAATATCATGTTTTACATTGTGAGGAGATGGCAAAAGAAATGCATTTCTTGTGGACCTGATTCAAAAGTCACTGAAGTCAATGGCAAGACCTCGTTGACTTTAACAGGCTTCAGATTATGCCACTAGCATTACTCAGTCCATTATTTGGTGTCCTCACTGTGGATTTATGTGATATTGCTGTAATTTCCACTATATATTGCTCTGAACCTCTTACCCTACTGTTATAAAACAAATGCTCCTTTTGCACAAGAGTATATTTGTAAAAGAAACTTGAAAGCAGTTTCAGTTCCTCCTGTCCATTTTTTTCTGACTGATCCAGCATTATTGCAAAAAAATTAAAATTTCTTGTTCCTTTTGTTAATACATGATTTCTAATAAAAACACAGCTGTATCATAAAAACTAGATGTTTTAGAGGAGCAGTCTATTAAGAAATATTAAATGAGAATCAATTTGATAGGTGACAGCAAAAAAAACTTGGTTATTGGTTCCTCCAACCACACAGGTTTTTATTTTGCTCTGAATTCAGCACTGCAGGTAAATTAATATAACAATACTCAGGGGACCAGTATAATTAATATTCATGTGTGACTATATTGCACATGAAACTTTATGGGAAATGAGTCCGAATGTTGTCCTATGCCAATATGTACACACAGTCTGTCCATAGTTTTGTGTAAAATGACAACTTGAAAAGGTTCAGCCTGGTAAAAAAAAGAAGTAAAATTGTTCCAAAAGAGGTGTTTTTTAAATTTATAACTGGTTGTTTTTTTTTTTAGCTTAAACTACTTTCCTTAAGCATATAAACTAGCCTTTTCATTTAAAATAACACACTAAGGCATATACAGATTCAAAATATTTGCAGACATTTTTAGAATTTGAAGACCCATTGAGTAAGAAGAAGAAAGTGGACAGGAAAAAGAAAGGCTAAGAAAAATGAGATCAGTAATAAAGGATTTCCAAGGAAGAGAAATCTAGACTAACAGAACAAACAAATAAACAAAAAAGATGTCTAGACACTTTGTAAAAATAGTTCATAAAGATTAAAAGCTCCTGTGAGACAAAAATCAATGGAACTCCCAATTTAATAAAATTTCAGGGAAAGTGTTTATGTGGTCAAAACAATCCGTATGGCCATTTTCAGAATGAATTTTCTATTCCTCATTTAAGATAAAATCTGGTTTGGAATTGTATTTTTCCTGTATCAGAAAGGGAAGGGAAAATTGCATGAGATCAAAAGTATGGCAAAGTTTTCAAATGCCCAGGGCCATTTACCCCTGGCACTAATTAACTGTTTGTGATGAGTAGGAATTCACAAGCTCTTTCTTTAGCTGCAAGGGTGAAAAATGTGTAACTTCACACTCTTTTGAAATGAGAAAACTGTTTTCCCCCTGCCTTGCTTCTGAGCAGGAAGATCCAAGGAAGGATTGTGTGAGCAGTTTGGGTTTCATACCCCCGTGAGGAGTTCGTTGTTACCAGCATTGCCCAGGAGAGCTGCTCCTTCTACCCCCTTAGCTCCAGGATCGAGTCTTTAGGACACCTCCTACCTACTTCTGGAGCAAGAGCTTCTGTACCACCGCTCGTGCAGGCACAGCCTCTTCACCTTCCTTTCCTCCAAAGACTTGCCTGTACATTGCAGTTACACCTGTCCTGGTCATATGCTACATCCCTCCATGGAGCAGAGAGGAAGCCAGGGAAGCTTGGTTATGAACCTGGATCTGCGGGTTTCAATACAGAGATGGGGAGAGCATGGCTGGGAAGAGGCAGTAATGGGGCCTTATGGTAGCATCATCTTCCAGTAACACCCAGGGCTTCTTAAAACATCGCACAGTCACACACTGTTACATGTAACCTTCAACACCAGTAGGAGAGGACATTCCAAGACACAGCATTCTGAAAAACAGCTCTAAAGGAGAGGGAAGAGAATAGCTGAAGGCAGGCCAAGGCAGGGACATGAGCAATCGCAGATGACTCACTGAGGTGCAATGAACTCATGCTCCTTTCAAATGAATATGTCACACTGCTCTAGAATATTGTAAAGTATTGCCTTAAATAAGAAGCTAAAATGGACAAGACTAGGCTACTTAAATGATAGATGACATTTTTTTTTGAAAGCACATAACTTGTGCTAAATGTATAATTCTTCAAATGTGTCATAATTTGTTTTTTCAGTGTTAAAATATGATTTTTTTAAATGAATAAATATAATGACAAAGTTTGTACCAAATATAGTTAACCTGCTAGATAGAGAGAACTGAGAAATATTCTACCGTTCTGTGGTAAAGATTGTTTATTTTCAACAACTAATTAATGATTTAAAAGCATTTACTAGCTGACATAACAAGTTTTCCCAGCTCTGTTGTCTCAGCCAATGAAGACCGTGACTTCTTATAAACAAAGCACTAGCTTCAGCTGCAGAAGTGTATGTGATATTTGGTGAATTTAATGAACCCACGGATTTTCTCAAACATTTTTAAAAAGACTTTATATGGCAACATGCTGATAATTAAGCCCAGATTCAGCACGGAAATGTTGGATCCTTGTTTTATATTTTGCTGCTCAACAAAGTTGAAAAATAAATAATCAGAATGGGCTATTTTACAAAACATTAGTGCTCTGAATTTTCTGGGGATTTGCTTGTTCCATGACATTTAACTTCCTCCCACTTCTTTTAGGCCAAATGCTATTCTCAGGAATGGATGTGTCAAAAGAAATGACAGTGAAAACATATGCAACACCTTATGCGCGTCTTTGTTGGCATCACAAAGTGGAAGAGAAATGCTGTGCACGTAACAGCACACTCTTAATGCATAACACTAAGTTACACACAGTATGTACCAGAAAATGGCTTTTCTGTTACGAACTGGCTGTGCTTAAGAAGGGAATAGTCAAAACCCACAACTTTAGTACGTAAGTGGTAGTGCTGAAACAATATAACTTGAAATATTTGAGTCACACGTTTTTGTACACAGGTTTGGAATAATCCAAGAGAGCCAAATAACCTGCTTGGCTAAAAAAAGGGTAAGGATGTGTGGCTAGAACTGCCATGTAACAACAGGCCTCCCAAAACGGGATTCGAAGCTGCAATGCTCGCTTCTGACTATTTCTGAACTGAGTAGCATGAATCACATCAGGCTGAATTAGATACAGAGGAGTTTCTTTGTTATTTAACAACACCTCACACAGCTAAAGCCAGCCCCTTACCTTCAGAAAACTTCCAAGCAGCTGCTGGTGAACAAAAGGAGGGGAAGAGACCGAAGAGTAGGTGGATGGAAAGAGGAAGGCAAATCAGGGCTCAGGCTGCGATAGCTGTGATCACCGTGAAGGGCTCTGCTGGAGACACCCAGTGACACCCACAACCACCAAAATCTTTTTTAAACAAAGACATCTCCTGTGGCAGCTTACAGGCTTAGTCTTGCCCTGACCCGCACAAAATAGCCTCATCAGCAATTAAAATCACACTGGCCCCCCGTCATAAATATCCATTACAGTCTGGAAAATTAAAAGCCGATACCTGTTTCCACAGCAAAACACAAGTTTGTGCCTTAAGTCTGAAGTAACATGTTTTTGTAGTAATTAAAATAAAACCATACACAAGTAACAAAAGCAAGGTTCTCGGACTTTATCATGCTTTTATGTGAAAGTTGCAATTTAATAAGAACACCCTAAACTAATGTCATTTCAAACCAGAAGACCTGGAGGGCCACTACTTCGTTCAGAAATAAGATGATTTATTGACTTGAGTTGAAAAGAAAACTTCCAAGCTTTCAGATTTGTTATGAAATGAGATTATTCCTATGGCTGCCAACCAACTGGATATAAAATGCAGGCTAACTGCCAGCACTTCGGCATTTTAACTTAGAAATGCCAATTTCCTAGATTGGTAGCAGCACTGTACATTCTTCCCCTCTTGGATACTCTTCTGCTTTACACATCTGTTTCAGCAAGATCCAGGATCAGGTACTATTATTGCTGTCTGTCTAGGAAGCAACCAGTTTTCACTAGAAAGAACATGTCGCCTCGGTCAGTAACCACATGTCCTCTCTGCAGAGCTCTAGTAAGAGTGAAGGAGGTCATCACTTAGGGGTGACGGCGTTGTGGAACAGCACACCAAGCCACGGAAAATTAAAGGGAAAAAGGTTGGTTTGCCTTCAGCAAACAGCAGACAGCAAGTGTTACGTGGTATTAGAGGACAGGACCTTCAAAGATATTAAAATGCCTTGTGTCCTGTGGTTTCAAAGGAAATTAGACACCTGTACATTTCCACATGGATCACAGGTCCAGCAAATCCAAGTTTAAGTGCCAAGCTGCAAGGCAAGATAGAAAGCACAATACTGATCTCCCACTTAAGAGCTTTTTCCTGAAGATTAATTTCTTAGATTGTAAGCCTCCTAAGCTACGTTTTAAATAAACTTTCAAAACCCATAAGTTTAACTAATAAACCTGAATTTTTAAGCATGGATTTGAAAGGCCATAGTAGTACATGGAGAATACGCTTTTTGAAAGGAAAATGGGAAAGAAAGAACAAATCACAAGGTGTCGTTGGTGGGAAGGCTGACATACTGTGGGTAAATAGATGTCCTCACAAACCTTCAGACCAATTTCCTATAATCAGAAAGCCTCTCCAAGCAAAAACCTCACATAGTTGTTATCTGCTGTGTATTTACCCTCTAAGAAATTTCAAGTTGTTTCACCCCGATGCCTAGGACACTACTGGCTTTATCGTACCATATCGCAATAATCGCAGCTGACCACACTGCGCAGAGCTAAAAGACATTTCTAGCTGGGCTGTTATTGACAGTCAGATCTATGAAAACTGGACATAACAACATTTTCTTCATTATAGCAACTGCTCCCACTAAATCATTGAGAACTGTCTTTAGTTCCCTTCGGAGGCACTCAGTTTTGTCGTGCCATCTCTTATCATGATGAAATTAATTTTGAGTGTAAGCCAGGCAGCTCAGGATGTTTCTTCCCTGCAGAAATTTGAATTGTGTTTGTAATCTATTAGCTTTCTTCCTAAGTGCTTAACAGCAACTGCCTCTGTGGATAGTACAGAGTGTTAGAAATAATTGAGATGATGTCTATGGCAAATTCTCATTTGAAAGAGGAATGTCCTCACCTAACCTCAGGACTCCAGGCTGCAAGCCCACAGCCTGGACTGCAGGCAGGAGAGACAGGGACTCCACAGAGTGAGTCAGTACATCAGCACGGACATTTATCTTGGACTGGGGCGAGCCACTGCCTGGAAATGTCGGCTTCTCTTCACTGAATAGAAAGCTTGGACAACAGCTTGGGCTGAATGTGCAATTCTGACAAGGCAAAATCTAGGTGCAATGAACCCTGGCCCATGTGAGAATCGTAATGAGCTCACAGCAAAATCTGCCACTAAGCTGATAGCGTTTAGAGATTGTCTTATTACATCAACACGCTGTTGAATGGAGCTATAAAGTATATTCTTGAAAATAGCACTTCCGTTTAAGACAGATAAAAACAGCAGATCAAGTATCCAAAGATCTGAGTTTCACTTTCAGATCTACCACTTGTGATGTTATCCTCAGCAAGCCCCTTAACTTCAGTTCCCTGTTGCTAAACTGGTACATAGTCATAAGGCTTCATTCATCATTTTTGAAAGCTGTTCTGAGTTCCTCGGGTCACCTAAGGTGCTACAAAAAGAGAAAGTGAAATAATAATAATTGCTAGCAATGGGAAAGAATTTGCATATATTTCTTTGACAGCCCCAACTGACTTGCACTAACAGAACTAAATTTAAAAAGCAGGCAATTATATTCTGCTCTTTGATATTTTGTATGTAAAAACCAAATAAAACGTGTCTTTACATTAGTTCCTCCTCAGCCAGAGCTGGAGCTGTGTATCAGTGATTTCCAGGCCATCGTGGCACAGCCTAGAGCACCTCTAATGAGATTTACAAGTGCAGACTGCCTGCTTTGTTGGATTGTTTCTAAATACATTTTTTCCAATTACCTTCTAAAATGTCAGTTTCTCATGCAAATGAAACACGATGCTGGAAAATCCAAAGGCTGGTTTGTGGGGGTGGAAAGGAAGGGGAGCAATGAAGCAAATCAGTCCCTGAACTATTTGCATCGCTTGTTGCGCAGGGTTGAGAAAGAAGCAGTAATTTAACAAAAGTACAGAGGAATCAAAATACTTGACATAGTATATGCTTCTCAACATACCGCATACATTTAGGCCATTAATGGCAACTGGCAAATACAGAAACCAGCACTATACTGAGACACACAGCAAGGAGATTTGTTTGATGGGCAATGAGCATGTGTGTGTATGTGTAAGTCTGTATCATCGCCTCCTCTGTGACTTTCAAGGACTGTAGGCAAGATCATGAAAAAGGATGCTAGATGTGTTTGTAACAAAAAGAATAAAAAAATAATTTATTTTGCTTTAATCTTGACAGGAGTTGGAATTTTTTTCCTTTAAAGTCAAAAAATAGGTCACTCTGTCCTAAGAACCTCTAAATTACAGGCAGCTCTACAAGCTAATGGATTTGCAGTTTGCAATCTTCATTTTCAAAAAGTTGTTTTTCCACTGCTTTATACAGAATCCACTTCATGGAAGTAAAAGTACTTTGAAAAGGCGCTGCCTTTTCAGAGATAATTCAGTTTTTAAAGCCCAAAGAACAGATTTTAAGGGCACTTAGGCATCTTTTTTGGCTTTAACGGGGACCAGATGCACAAATGTCTTTGCAAACCTAGCTGCTGATTTTGACTTTGCAACTGACAACAGAGTTTTACTGGACTTGCTACAACGCTACAAATGGTTTACACTTACACTGAGAATCTCATCTCCTCCCTGTAACTTTAAATCAAAAAATGCAGATTCATTATATGAACTTATCCTGCCCTTTTAAATATTTCAGTTTGTTGCCAGCATGTATTGTACTGCATCGTAATGAAAAAAATCTGCTAAACCCAGTTTGGTGGTGCTCTATCTTGTCACTGTGTCAGGCTGATGAAGACTATCATTGCACGGTATAACTTTCAAAATGGAAATGAGACTGGTATGCTTGAGAGCTCTCACGCTTGAAGTAGCTGGAGAAGAGGCAGAGGAGTAGACATCTTCCATTGTATATGCATTTTTTTCCTTGGAATGTGGAGCTTTACAGTTACATTACTGAAATAGGAACTTGCATCCGGAATAATGTCAGTATTGCTCACTAGAGCCAGGGGATGACAGCTAGCGGTGCTGACACGTCTCATTATCTACTTTTGGCAGCATTAAGAATTCAGCATGGAGAAAGTCTTGATGCATTTTATGCCTCTTTTGCCTGTTCAAATCTAATGTAGTTACTGTTCACTTTTTGTGTAGCAAAACCAACCACCTATTTTACAGCCATACTATGATCACAGGGCTGGTGAGAACATAATGAAAATTGAAGACACAAAGCCAGATCAGGACCTAGAGCATTACTTATTTCCTTCTATCCCACTTGAAACTTCGTATGTAAAATATTTTACTATCCAGCTACAGACACACACGGAAATTAGAGAGCTGACTGAGCAAGGTGCCAAAGACTACCAGCCAGCTTTCAGTCAACCATATGCATAAAACCTTTGAAATAAATTTTATGCCTGGTGCCAACAGACCTACTTGCTTTTGCATAGAGTAACAGGGGGATACCTATGCCGAGCTAAAATTGTTAAGTACATAAGCACTTCAGACCAGAGCATACAAGACGAAGGTTTTATTGCAACAATTAAATTTTATTTAATGCACAAGCATTAAATTACCCACTCCTTGCCATACTTGGAAAAACCAGCACTAGTTTAGGTGTCTTCTGAGTCACGGTGCTGAAGGATACTGTTCTCTTTCCTGAGTACTCTTTTCTGCTTCATACCTTTCACATCTTCCTTTCTCAGACTCTACAATGCTCATTTCCTTCTTTCTCACCTCTTCTAGCTTCTGTCCACAGTTACTCACATCACAAATCCCGACTCTTTTTCTGGTACAGGTACAGCTGCTGTCTCTGTGTGTCCAGAAAAATTTAAATTTCTGAAAATTCCCACAGAGGAGGGAAAGCATAAAGACTCAAAAAGTGCTGCAACCATTGAGGAGAAAGAAACAACTGAGCACTGAGAAGGAAAATGGGACCCCTGGACTGAGGCCAAGACTATGGTAAGGACAGAAGGTGAAGAAAGTCTGTTTTAAAACTGAAACTTGGAAGGAATCTATAGTATCATGAGTTTTCCTTAGCGTTAACCTGTGATTATTAAGGTTGAATGTTTCTCTTTGCTTTTTTAATTTCTGTTCTTTTTGACTCTCTACTCAGAACTAACGTTTGTGTGCCCGAGGACTTAATTAATGAAAAATAAAGTCAAATGTAAATAAAGTGATTTCTGCTTACTTGTAACGCATCTGCATTGTCTGTAGATTTGTTGAATACATTGTCAGCTCCTCATTTGCTATTTATCACCTGAATCTTTCCTAGGAAGTAGGCAAGAAAACACAGACATTTATATTCTAAATAGACTTTGTAGCTTTAAAATCAAGTGAAGTATGTTAAAGAGAGACTAAGAATGTATAGAGGCACATTTCAATGTCATTAGAAAGCAGTTTTAAGTTTGCATTTACTTTTGCTTTAAGGCAATATATTAGCAGCAAGACTGCCAAAGACAGGTATTTGTTAACTTTTCACCACAAATAATACACTCTGCTTAAAGGGAGAGGCAGATATCTCGTATATCTTAAAAATGTGAAAATATCTTCCCAAAAGGATGAGTCTCCCTGGAATTAGTTAGATATTTCAGATAAATCTGAAATATGCCTCCATTGCCAGCTTTGTAGGTGTGTGAGTACCTGGCATTACTTTCCAAGACATATTTATGTCCAGCAGGTGCCATATGACTGTGTCATAAGGCTAACCCAGCTATCTGGGAAAGAACTCACTACAACTGCTAACTAATATGCTAGAAAGTGTTTAAATCCCATCCATTCTGTCAAGCACGGTACATCTGTTGTGGGTGACATGTCAGCTGCATTTATTTTCTCAGTGCATTGTTACAACACATTTAGGTTGTCACTCAATTTGTCTCCTCTCCAGAACCTGAACAGAAAGTCAATGGATATGTATTTATCACCACTACATTTCCTCTCATCAGCAGCATGATTGATTCCATTTGTATTTTTAATATGGCCCAGGGACAGAAGTGGTGATTGAGATAGAAAGACAAAGCACTTTTTTTTTTGCGTGTGTACATAAAGGAAATGTGTGGCTCCAGATACAAGATTACTAACATAAAACACCTTGTATCTGCAGAACACCTACATGGCTGAAAAAAGTCAACACTTCACCAGATGTTAGAAATCATAGTGCTCAAAGAAGTTTGTCTCTGATAAACATGCTCTATTTTAGGGACTGCAAATTCCTTTTACACATATTTCCATTGGAAATTTAGAGTTTACTTGATGTGACCATAATGCCATCATGAAGTTTTTGGGAGTGCCTCTACAGAGGGTACAAGGGATAGATGTCAAATATTTGGGTTGTCACAGGTACCGGGGATTTAAAATTTGATCCCAGCTGAAGATTCAAAACAGACAACAAAAATTAAGTTGTACAAGCTTCTAAACAATGGGCAATGTTTAACCTAGTTATATCTTAATAGCTTGCTAACATATCATAAGACTTACTTCAAAAAAAAAAGTGGAAAAAGGGCCTTTATTCCCATAACACTTTGCATCCAAAGATTAAGCACAGAACTCTCTACTCATACCTTTCAAAGCTCTTAGCAAAAGGGCAAGCAAGGTGAAACTAATTAATTTGTGCTACAGAGGGAGTGTAGAAAGAAAAGACAGAATAAGGAGAGAGACACTATTCTTTTACTTTCATTTTAATTTGAAATTTCAACATCATATGCTTCGTTGATGAAACAAGCGTGCAGGATATCTGAAGCATGTATTATTTATCATTCAAGCAACATTTTAGCCTTCCATAACTTAATTTATTAGTTCTTAGAAATGTCTGCACTAGAGACTGAAATTCATCTGATGAACAATCGTGATTTTCCCTCCAGACTCTCATTTTAGCAAGACTCTTAAGAAATGCATTTCAGATTTCACAGGGACATACAAAAACTCTATTTCTAGCATCACAAGGTTGCCTTTCTTGCTGCAGCTGACTGCAAGTTTCGCTCAGATTTCTACAGTATTTTAAAGACAGGCTCTGCTTTTGTTTTTTTACATCTGAACTCAATGTTTTGTAAAAGGAAATTAATAGCTTGCTGAAAGAAACGAGAGAGAAAACATGAATGTTTACCTTGTTCACTCTCTTGCTGTGGTCTCACACGTGCAGCCTTCAGGGCATGTTCATCCTTCATGTCACGCTTTCAGGAGAGGCAATCTGGGTAGTTTTTACTTTTCTACTGATTGCCATGGGGAGTTCTTTAGGAAGTGAATCCTACAGCTTTCCAATCAGAGAGATTAACCTGTAGTGTTTCAAAGCAATAGGTTAGACAAGTGCCAGCAGCTTGCCACTTCACTTAAATCCTTCTTTCAGGTGTATTAGCTGGGTGTCACCACCTCAAGAAAGAGAACTAAGGCAGCATTTGGTTTTTCATGGCTTGGTTCCCACCACTGTAAGAGGGGTTTGCCTAGAAGATCACTGAGATCCAGGTGGCAGAGAACTTGTAAATTCTAAAAAAACAGATACCTCAGGGGAGCAAGGCAGTACGTACTTGCTGCACAGCCGAAACTGCTCCAGGCAGGAGCACTGATACACCATGTGCCACAGAGCCCTGGACGTGGAGCAGCGCTTGTGCTGGAGTAACTCTTCTGTAACCGGCGAGCTCGCCCACCCACGCCTACCTCCTGCCAGCTCAGCCTCCACATCTTCCCGGCTTAGTTCAGCTCAGTTCAGTTGTCCTGCTGAAAGAGCTCATAAAAGTTATTCGAGATTATAGTATCTTGCTCAACCCTAACACAGGTTTTCTTTCTTTTCAAAATACAATACTTCCTGCAAACTGTCCAAAAGTCCATCATTTTTCCCCACACTAATTACCTACCTTCCCTTTCTCCCCCATTACTACTGTGTGTCGGTGGCATGGTACAGATACACGCAGCCCCGCAGCTTCTACCGTACAGCTGGATCTGGTGCCATTCCTCACACTATCAACCCATGTATTAAGACCAAAAATTCTGCAGGGATAAATGTAGCCACTTGGGTCATACTTTAAACTGGAAATAAGAGATCTCTGAATCTTTTGCTAGCAGAGCAAACTAGATTTTTATTAACAGCTTTCCAACACTGCCATTTAGCACCTGATTTGCACACACAGAATTTTCCAGAGGTTAAAATATTAATTCTTGACTGTTGCGTTTGGACTTGAAAATAAATATTCATATAATGTAGCAAATTCTTATTTACTTAGTAGGCTATTTCACTTGCTCTGTTAGCAAAAAGATTGTGCCATTTCCCAGGAAAAAAAAGGCACCTCCTGGCTGGAGGGTATGGAGCAAAGGATGTTATTTGCTTCGAGCTGGCTGTGACTGCCTGGAACAGCAAACCTAGAGCTGCAGTGTAAGGTTTCTGGCTCTTGCATGCCACCATTGCAGTCCTCCTCTGGCCAGGTGCCTCTATGTAGAAAAACATGTCTCAACTGAGAATAAACATGCATCATTTAGTGTTCTGTTAAGTCTGATAGCAAATAGCGGGAAACGTTTCAACTAAGACAACATCATAGCCCGTGCAGCTTCTTATTAACCACAAGAATCAGATCCTTTTGCTCCAAATAAGCATCACTTTAAATACATGCACACTGGACAGCAGACTGAAAAATCCAGCAGAATTTGCCTATAATCAGGTGCATATGCAGAATTCCAGAGCTTTATCCATTAGGATCAACATGGGTTGATGGGAGATTAAAACTGGGTCCTAGGTATGCCATATTAACAGGGAAGTCTGTAATAAAACCATGGACCGATTCAAGCTGTGGAACACTACAGAAGTGCATATCCCAGCATCCTCAAAATTAATTCCAAAACCCATTTTTGACAGAAATAGACACAACTATAAACAGAAAATAAAGAATGGTGTAAAGAGAAAGTGATCACAGATTCTTGCAATGAGAATTCCAGAGACATGAACTGGACCTGTGAAGGATTATAAACCTGTAAAGTATAAAATACTAGACATAAAAACAGAACGCATGGCATCTGGGTCCTAAAGCTCCCTGTTTTGTATTGAAAAAAAAAAAAAAAAAAAAAAAAAGCTCTCATCTGCAAAATATGCTGGAAGATGTTAACAAAATTTTAAGTTAAAAAAAGAGTTTTGTATAAATGTCACCTTTAAAACCTGCTTTAAGAAAAGGTTACTGGGTGCACTTACCAGCATATGCAGCATACACATTTTCCAGCATAGCTTTTGGCTTAATACAGTGAAGACTGCATTAGCGATTGTTGTCATGACATTTTCCCCTGCAAGATTAGAATGTTTCCATTCTAGCATCCACAGCTATTATTGAAATAACATAATTTGAGAGTTATATGAACTTGCCCCTTGCCTAGGATAATGAGTTGATGAAACATTTGTATGAAGAACAATGTTTCATTTTAGCAGTAAAAATACAAAGGTCTTCACAATGGGCTTCATTGCAACTTGTGCACGACTTTTTATTTTCATGTTCTGATGTTGATGAGAAGAAAATGCAGTTGCACTGTGGCAGCACAGGGCTAAGCGACTTTCACTCTCAGAACAGCTTCTGCAGGGTTTGGCCATCAGAGAGTAGCAGCAAAACCCAGCGGTGCCATCCCAAACACTCCTCCAGTGACTCTTGTCTACTTGGCAACTTGGCAACTTGTCTACTTGGCAACTGCCTCTGTCCCCAGTGCCTACTGCCCGCACCCCTTACAGGGTTTCTGTAGGACACCAGCTGATTCCAAGAAAAATGTACTACTTTAACAGAAGTGAAATTCACAGCCAGCAGTAGTAGCACAGCCAGTAGTGAAGGCGCTGAATTGCTCTGAAGCAAAACTTGCAGCGCAAGGGACATGTAGCAGTGTAGTTGGTTCAGCAGCTGGGAAGGCTTCTGCCTTTCTCCGTTGACTACAGAAGGTGGGTATGAGGATTGCATTCTTCTATTAGCTGCCTCAGATGAATGCCCCAAGCCTTCACAACATCTTTCCCGTACATGCATCTGCCATGCTGTTCTACTCTAACCATGGATGCTGGTGACACACTGCACCTTGGACATTTAAGACCTTGAAAAGCCTCTTACAGCAACAGAAGAAAAAAAGGCTGTTTTGCAGTATACCTGGGAAACATATTCCAGGAAAACAATTACATTTTAACTTACAGGATGATTACTACAAGCCGCAAAGGGCGTTTGCTAGGTTGCCCTTCCTAAAAAAAAACCCTGAAGTTAATGTGGGTGAAAACATGTATGATATAAACACCAAGAAGCAGACATAGTTTGCTGATCCATAGTTTGTCATGCACCGGTAGCAGATCAAATCATATTTCTGATCATTCATTTTTATCAGAAGCTAGGATGTGTAATGTTGTCTGTGTTTACTTTTGTTAATTCTGACTGTAGTCTGACAGATTGTTCTGTTCCCCAAATTAAAGGTATAATTAAAGGCAAAATATATTCTCAGTCTAAAATTCAGTGGCCAATAAATTGAAATTGACAAAGAAAGGGCATTAAAGCTCAGGTATTGCATGCTAAGCAACCTCAAAACTTACTTTTGCATGGAAATAACAATATTGCACAAAAAAACATTTTAGGAACAGTGATTTAAATAAAAAAATCAAGCATCCTCTGAAGGCATTTCTGGCTAATATTGTTCACCCTTAAGGGGAATCCTCATATAAATAAAGTTTTCTTCATCAGAATATTTTTTAAGGGAACAAAAGGGTAAATGCACACAAGTATATATTTGCATGATTATTCACTTATATAGGCCGATTGGCTAACTCAGAAGTTGTGAATTTAAAAGGGAAAAACAATACAATGTGCTTTAGGTGTTGAAATATAAAGTGCAATTAGTGAATATTTGAAGTGAGTTTTATTAAGAAGTTTACACACTTGTGGTATTCCTATAAATTTTTTTTAATATTATTCAAATAATTTAAAACTATTAACAGATTGTTTTGAAGCAATGAAAGAATACTATAACTTAGATTCTTTTTATTACAAATAACTCACGGTTTTCTATTTGCAGCTTTCAGATAAATTACTTTCAATTTATACAATATGCTATTCTATTTGAAGGCATGCTGTTTCATTTTTCTTCAGAGAAATTTAGTCTTTCAAATTTGTTCTAGCTTTGCCTACATCTTATTTTTCAATCGTCAAACTAGAGCAACCTAAGCGTCCTATAAAGATATATGAACAACCACGATGGAGTTAAAGCTGCATTGTGTATGTACGCATATATATCAGGCTTGGTGCCTATCAAGTGCCTGTCAGTGGGAGATGCTCAGATAAAGACTGTCCAAAGAGTGGGATTGCATCAGTCAGGTGGTGGGAAAGGTTTGGTGGAAAAGTGGCCATTTAGCTTGGGCAGGTCAACCCATTTACACTAGAATTTTCTGCCACATTAGCTACAGCAGAGTGCAACGAGGGATGCACTTGGTTGTTCAATTTGACACTGACTTTTCTTGGATCACAACAAATGAAGAAAAGGTGGATGGCATGGATACTGCAGGAAACAGGACTGGAAAACCATAAGAATTATGAATATTACTAAATTATTAATAGAAGATAAAACTGCCCACAGGGCTGAAAAAATGGTGATGGGCATGAGGAACAATAAACAATTCTTTCTTTGTGCAATGGGTCAGGTTTAGAAAAAAAAATCTATTTTACGAGCAAGCACTGTAGAGAAACCATTTCAGTCCAATAAAAGTTCCAGATACATTTTTTTGTGATTCAAGAAAGCTAATTTTAAATACAGAATCTGTCTGTTGCTAATTGAGTTATTTGGCTTAGCAAGCATGTTTAAGACTCTCAACATATGCCCTAAACCTAATAGTAATTAATCCAATAGCAGAATTGAAACAGCTAGTAACAATGTTTACAGACGGAGAAGCACAGGAGACTCAAATATGTGTTTGAGATTCAAAGCCGTTTGCCTCTGTCTCAGCGATACTGATTACCTCACCTCCAGAAACATATCAGAGCTCACATCGCTTAATAAAACATATTAGATTCAGACTTAAACTCAAGCCTCTGCCAAGTCTAACACCTTCAGGTGTTCTCAAATCAAGTGCACACACTTAGCAGAGGAAACACATCCTCTGTTTATCTCGGGAAGAGACACACTAAGGTCAGATTGCAGGTCTCCCTTTAGCCACGTATGTGGAATGACCACAATTGTTCAAAAGCTAGTTTTGACCCATGAATCTCATCAGAACTGCCAGACCTTTCCTCCTAAAATTATACCACTGCCTGTGTTTAGTGGCAGGTGTATTACACTCCAATTTCCAGGTGTATTTGGGGCAGCAAAAAAAAAAAAATGTTCTCTCATAGCTTACATTATATACAAATATTGCCTAAAATGCGTGTCCAATGGTAGGAGCTCTGAGCTTTTTAGGAGGTTACACAGATTTAGTGACAAAGAGTATTTGTGTCACTGGCTTGGGATGGGAAAATGCATTCAGTATCAGGCTTTATCCTGAATGTCCTACGTAAACTGAGAACAGTTTTCTCAGCGTTTGGGTAGAAGATTTTTACAAAGGTTTATCCAAGACAGATGAAATAGAAGTAAGTACATTTTGCAATTTCTGTCTACAGAAAGGTTAACATGTAGGTTAATAATATTCTTTCCAAATCAGGATAAATTTATTGTATATATCTGATGGATTTGAATTAAAAAATATTGGGAGATAGCAACACGATTCTATCTGTACCTGAAATGATTCATTCTGAGTGATTACATTGACCCAAATGCTCTGTGATTAAATTCATCATTCAGCAGAATTTTTTCCCCTTTGGACTTGGTACATTAGGTACCCAATAACTCCAGTTATCATCACCATACATAAGTTTATGGGACCTGACAAGATGCATCCCAGAGTCCTGATGGAATTGGCTGGTGTAGTTGCCAAGCCACTGTCCATGACATTTGAAAAGTCATGGCAGACAGGTGAAGACCCCAGTGACTGGGAAGAGGGAAACATTGCATCCATTTTTAAAAAGTGTAGAAAGAGAATTACCAGCCTGGCAGCCTCACCTCTGTGCCTGGGAACATCATGGAACAGATCATCCCAGAAGCTGTGCTAAGGCACATGGAGGACAGGGGGGTGATTGGGGACAGCCAGCATGGCTCTGCCAAGAGCAAGTCTTTGCCTGACCGACCTAGTGGCCTTCTACAATGGAGTGACTACATCAGCGGACAAGGGAATGGAAGAGAGATATCATCTCTCTGGAATTCTGTAAGGCCTTTGACATGGTCCCCCACAACATCTCCCTCTCTAAATTGGAGAGATATGGATGTGATAGATGGACTGTTTGATGGATAAGAAGTTGGCTGGATGGCTGCATCCAGAGAGCAGTGGTCAACAGCTCAATGTCCAGATGGAAATCAGTGATGAGCGGCGTCCCTCAGGGTTCCATATTGGGACCAGTACTGTTTAATATCTTCATCAGTGACACAGACAGTGGGATCGAGCACACTCTCAGCAAGTTTGCTAACAAGACCAAACTGAGTGGTGCAGTTGACATGCCTGATGGATGGAAGGCCATCCAGAGGGACCTGGACAAGCTCGAGAAGCGGGCCCATGTGAACATCATGAGGTTCATCAAGGCCAAATGCAAGGTCCTGCACCTGGGCTGGGGCAACCACCAGTATCAATCCAGGCTGGGGAGTGAAGGGATTGAAAGGACCCCTGAGGAGAAAGACCTGAGGGTACTGGTGGACAGAAAGCTGGACATGAGCCAGCAATGTGCACTCACAGCCCAGAAAGCCAGCCGTATCCTGGGGTACATCAAAGGAAATGTGGCCAGCAGGTCGAGGTAGATGATTCTTCCTCTCTGCTCTCATGACACCCACCTGGAGTACCGCATTCAGCTGTGGGACCCCCAACATAAGAAGAACATGACCTGATGCAGTGAGTCAGGAGGAGGCCACACAGATGATCAGAGGGTTGGAGCACCTCTCCTGTGAGGACAGGCTGGGAGAATTGAGGTTGTTCAGCCTGGAGAAGAGAAGGCTCCTGGGAGACCTTATAGCAGCCTGCCAGTACCTAAAGGAGGCTTGTAAGAAAGATGAGGACAGACTTTTTGGTAGGGCCTGAAGCGATAGGACAAAGGATAGTGGTTTTAAATTAAAAGAGGGTAGATTTAGATTAGATATTAGGAAGAAATTCTTTACTGTGAGGGTGGTGAGACACTGGCACAGGTTGCCCAGAGAAGCTGTGGATGCCCCATCCCTGAAAGTCTTGAAGGCCAGGCTGGATGGAACTTTGGCCAGCCTGGTCTATTGGAAGGTGTCCCTGCCCATGGCAGGGGGGTTAAACTAGATGACCTTTGAGGGTCCCTTCCAACTCTAACTGTTCTATGATCCTATGATTTTTCTTGTCTTCCTCACTGGGCAGAGTGGTTTTTTCTACAATACATGCAGAGGCATTGCCTCTAGTGGTGAAACACCATTTATTTTGAAGATACCTGTGATATATTACAGGAATATTTTTTTTCAGGGAACACTGCTTAGAGGAGAGACTGGGAATTTGAAAATACCCTTCCATAGTGAGATGCCAGTGAAATGCACCTAGGTGCATTAAACTGAGTTGATATGACATGTTTAAGTTTGAATGTAAAAAATTAATCTCCTGATTCATGTGAAATTAGTTTAATCTAAAATGTTGCAAATTTTAACAACCTGAATAATCAAAGAATGTAAAAACACTCCTCTACAGCTAGAAAAGACTGAGAGGTATCGTTATTAAATGCTGTAAATATCTCAAGGTTTAAACAACAAGAGAGAACAGCTACTGAGCTAGAACAAACAAAATTTAAACTAGAGCAAATAAATACAAACTGTCCCAAATAAATAAAGACTTTAAATCAGAGGAAAGTGTGAAATACAACTTCCAATAGGTGCAACCGGTGTAAGAAACCCAGCTCTTTTAAAGATGGAGTGGTATACATATTTACAAAAAAAGTTTGTTGTTTATCCTAGAATCATAGAACATCCCAGATTGGAAGGGACCTTGAAAGGTCACCTGGTCCAACCTTCCGTGGGAAAGGAAGCCTAGATGAGATTATCTAGCACCCTGTCCAGTCACATCTCAACAACCTCCAGTGATGGGGCTCTGCCAAGTCCCTGGGAGGTTGTTCCAGTGAAGGCTTGCTCTCACTGTAAAAAAAAAATTCTTATATGAAGATGAAACAGCACGAAAGAACTTTATGGCACCAAAGAACTTGATAATCAAGATCCCAGTGCATCAACAACGCAAGCTGTCTCTCTCTGTCTCTCTTTCCTAATAAAAAACAATCGGGGGTGTCAAATCAGTTACCCAAGAAAACTGTATTTTTTGGAAGCTGAATTTCCTGTTGGGAAATCCATTCTGACATGTCTTTACCCATACACCATACATCTAATTATTTGAGATAGCTTCAAAACAGGCAGTACAACCTTGAGCTCTCTGTCTCTAATCCTTATCAGTAAAACGCAGCTAGTGAATCTTTTCTTCTCCCTCACATACTTTGCCAGGGTGGATGAAGATATATTTTAGGTATTTATTCGCTGGTGTGTTCAATCTGAGTTAAATGTCAAAATACACCTGAAAACCTGGCCTGTGTTCTTGCAGATGTTTCTTACTGTGTGTTCTTACAGTAACTAGTACAACGAAACTAACTTTGATGAGTTTATAATGAAGAAATAGCATGGGGTTCCCAGAAAAATACTTCCTTCCTAATTAAAATTAGAACCATCTACACATAAGAAGAGTATCCCAAATAGCTGAAATGTTTAAAAAAAAAAAAAACACCACAAAACTGTGGCTGTTGCTTTTAAAGAAGCAATGCTTATTACTTTAACATTAGTTCTTATAGCTGCTTTCTGAATCTTGTAGCTTTGCATCCATCTGTTGCAGCTTCTTTGCCTCAAATACTCTGCACAAACTCACAGAACTGAGAAAGACCGAATTTTGGCAATATCTAATAAGCTGTTACTGGTTTTGCTAAGCAAGTCAACTAGCTTAGCGCTTTTTCCCTGTAGAGGTAGACGTACTTGTATGTCTGATGTTCCTCTTAGAACAAGCTGCTCAGATAATGTCACTGCTACTAAAAAATGTCAAGGACACACATATGTTTAAGGTGATATTCCCTTCATTAAAATGAATGATTGGCTCATTTTTGAGTAAACTGCATAATTGGCTGCCTCTGTGCAAAACCCTCACTCTTCTCTCTTAAGAAAGAAGCACATCCCTCTTAGTGCCCAAAACACAGATCCCAACTGCTCTGAAGGTGACTCTAATACTTCAGACAAACTAATATTGGCTGACCCTGACTTCATGCTGGCAGGTTTCCATCTCCATAATAAAGTTCAGTAGTCAAGGGCTTGTGAGCATTTCAGTTTGAACTGTGTGTAGAGGGCTGACTTTGTTCTACTATTAAAAAGAGAAAAGAACAACCCTACAGGGTAGGACAATTCAATTATACCTTTAACTTCAGGTGAATAAAACTTCTGAAGCTTCCTCTCCAGCCCCAGAGAAAAAATGCTGCAAATTTTATTTTGAATGTCCTGACATCAGAAAAAGTCAAAACATTTTTGTTGTCCTGAAGAGGATGGCATATGACAAGCTATGCCAAAACAGCACATAGGATGTGTGATGGAGAGATAACACACGACTGATTAAACAGAGCCCTGGAGACATGGACAAGAGCAGTAATTCCTAGATGCCACACAAGCCAGTGTATGACACTAATGACCGAGAGGTGAGGCTGGTACCCTGGGGTTGGCCTTTACACAGTGTCCTGCAGGCAAGTCTGAGCCTGAACTCTCCTTTTAGTATCACACAATCCAGAGAGCCCAGGCACAGCCCGTGCAATGCAGCAACAACCAACATGCTGAAAAACTCACTGGGTGCCCTGAAGCATGTGTTTAGTAAAACTATGCTACCGCTTGTGACTCATAGCAATCACATAGAAAGGCCCCCTCCTTCTCCGAAAGGCTGTGTGATCCCTTCCAGAGGGCAGCTGGATGCTCAGAAGTGCACCGACAGGAGCGGGTGTCCATCCCTCCCCGTGCAGCACATTTCACAAGCAGTTCAGTCATAAACTCAGACCTCAGGAATGACAGGATACTCACCTTTATTTTTGTTATGAATTTCCTGCTGAAATCTGGTGTTTTCAGACACAGTCCTTAATGATGTCAACATTGATGCACTGTGCTCTGCCACCCTGGAAAGAGAAGCTTCTTAAGAAGAACAGATAGCTACCCAGCCATTAGCTGATCAGCTGTTAATTCTAGCTGACCAACATTCATTGACATGTGGACCGTCCAAACATTTCCTAAACCTTTTGATTGTTTGATTGAGGTGAATTTAGCCAATTTACAAGTGAGCAATTGGGTTTCACAGCTGACGTTTTTTCAGCCCTCAGCTGCAGGACACAGAGGTGGACATTTGTGGGGCTGCAGCTTTATTTGCACAGTGTCCAGTAAAACGAAATCTTCCTCTGTGATTGTGAGCAATAAACACTGACAAAAAAGGAAGGGTGAGTCTCAGGTTGGGCTGCTGAGTATCTACATTTATAGCTACATAAAAATCAGAGCACATCCACACAGAATCCCTTTCAGAGGTGGAGAATCACACAAAACCCCTCTGTTATCCCCTTTACAAAACCAATTGATTTTCAGACTTCAGCATTTCAAAAAGCACAAGCATCTTGTGGGAATAGACACTGTGATGCCTGACACAACCAGACTTCACAGAGTAGCATTACTGATAGCTTAGAACAAAGGGAAAACGAGAGATTATTTAAATCAGGAAGGGCTCGGTGAGGCATGTAATTGGGAGAAAACCTCTGGTGAATGTCCACTGCACCACTGGCAGGAAAGGGCACCGTCTTAATGATTTACATGAATGAGAGAAGACAATTTCATAATTCCCAGAACTACACTGGGGTAAAGAGTTGAAAAGGAATTGTTAGAAAAGCGCAGGAATCATCTCCGAAATCTAAAACATCAAAACGAGGAAGCCCATCTCTACTGGAGGTATTGGAATATATAAAGGAAAGTGGGAAATAATTTATGGGAAAATTTAAGATGTTGAAATTTGCTTTTTAAAAGCAAAGCCTGTGCATGCAGCCACAGATTGTGCAAGGATCTGGGAATGCAGAAAGCTCTAACCTGTGGCATGGATTTCCAAACAGTGCCAGCACACATCAGCAATTTCAGTCAGGCGAATGGGAGCCACTGCTAAAAACCCAGTATGTGATTGGTGAGTACCCTGTCTAACACAGTGGTATCTTCAGAGAGTACAGGAAGGGTCCCGCTCGTAAATATACATTCTCAGCCTAAGGGCCTCTGCACTGAGGTTTTACAGAGACAGCTGGCAAGGTATTTAGTAAGATCTTCATGTTCCATAAACACACGCACAAAGACATTTTAAAATGCAACAGTAGTGAGTGTACACAGTAGTTTTTCAATACTTCTTTCAAACCAATTATGAAAGAATGAGTCATTAGAGCCATGCTTCTTAAAAGATACGTATTTGTTCATAAATGGCATACTTTAAAATGTCTGCTAAAATATAATTGCAAATAATTCTACTCAGTTTTCTGATTTCTGTCTTATTTCCAAGAAATGAGATAAGAAAGAAGTGGGATTTTGCCTAGATTCCTGTGAATATCAGAATAAGAGAGTACCTATGTTAAAGCCAGGTTCCCAAATTGCAGAGAAATGGGGTTGTCTGTGGCGCCATTCAGTTTTTCCATTGGTCTGCCTAGTCTTCAAACTGACTGCCCAATTTTTTTCCTTAATTAAGAACTTCAAAACCTGGCACATAGCTGAAGTAGACTATTTGTCCACTAACTTTTGGATGTCATGCCCCTGCACAGAAAGAGAATCAGTACCCATCAAAATTAAATTAGGTAGGGCACAGCAATCTTACCCACAGACCTCTCTGTGACCAGGAATTGCTCCTTTCACATCCACTCTCAGAACAGCTGGAATTCAATATGAAAGCCAAGGCTTAGCACATTTGCTACTATCAGGTTTCCTGTTCATCCTCAGCCTCACAGGCAAGGGAAAGTAATTTCATGAGAATGCCTGGATAAGGAGTAGTCACAAAGTTTTAAAACCCTTGCTAAAAGCTTCCTACACCCACGATGTTCTGAGGTGGAAGCAATGGCATATTTAGACTGGTCTAAGTACTTTCCGGACCACCTCGCTGCCTCTGACTTCTTCCCAAAGCAGGACAAGGAACGGTATCAGCCCTAACCACAACAGGTCCATTCAGATAACACGTCCAGCTTCAATCTGCCATAAATACACCACGACCAAGCAGACCCCGCTCTGCAGAGCTCACTCATTATGGGCTGCAGTTACTTCCTTGTCACTATGTGTGTTTTAAATCAGGCCCTTTTCTGTAGCAGTACAGCAACGACACAGGCAAAACGCCAGAATACCATTTTTTAACTTAGCTTTTTGAGTCAAAGAAAAAGCCAAATATTTTATCATCCACAAAACTATTCAGATTGCAAAGATTGTTCAGATTGCAAGGATAGACTTCAAGCCACTGTTACTGTACAAATACCACATCTATTAATCATTGATTGTGTCTGATGATCCCTTTTTAACACCATGGAACTTCATAACAAATACCAGTTGCAAGTCAAAGAATCTGGAAAATATACGTTGAGTAATTTAACCAGTTCAGAAACCTTGTTTTTTCCTAAAGCTACAAAAGATGTCCAGAAACCTTCAGGCTGAGCTATGAGTGACACCAAAAGAGATGATGGCAATTACAGAACACTGCTGTTGCTATGTATACTAGCAGGACTTTGATTTGTACCTTGAAGCTGTCTAATTGACTATGCTTAGTATTCATCTATATGCCAGCTGCTCACCTGCACCGTCCCTAGTTGCAAATAACAACTCTGACATGCAGTAAAACCCACATATTGCTGTTGCGAATAGATACACCCAGATTAATCTGGAACACGAGACGCTACCTCTCTATTGCACAACCTGCTTTCCCGTTTCCTGAATGGGGCTGTTTATGGTTGTTAGAAGCCCTTTTTAAAGGGACCATACAGAACTGGATATTACACTCTTGTTTTACAGCATGTGTTCTGGACTTAACAGCAAGAAGTCCTGGGGCTTATTGATTTGGGATGATGGAAAGCAACCTTGTGTGTTTTGGTTGGTTATAGGATGTTCATAAACCACCGATATGATGTTGTTAAAAAAAAAAAGGAAATGCAATTTTGGAATACATCAGATGAAGTATGTCCACTGCACATAAGCAACTTTTGTTCAAGACAGATGAAGCCAGAGAAGAACAGCTGCAGAAATGGATTCGTAGGTTAATCAAGAGAATATTGAGGCTTTTTGACAGGAGGAAGCCAGAAACAATTTGGCTGTCATATCAAGGGAACAACATCTCAAGCACCCATAGGTATAAACTGTGACTAAACACAGGCTCAAAACTAGAGATTGATGAGCATTGTCTCTAAAAGAGCCTGTTGGTAGGAGCTGTGAGAACAAAGATAATGTTAGATCTAGATATTATCATATATATATTAAAAAAGTAATAATTTGCTCTGTTTAGGAAGTGATTTTATACCTTAGCTACAAGAGCAGAGGACATGACTCAGTAATGCAACAGGTCGGTTTCAGTCCCGCAGTTATCACATTATGGCAGAGCAGTTAGTTTAGATATACATCCTGTACTAGATAACAGAATTTAGCTTACAATGATTAACTTTAAAGACACCTCATGGGAACTGTACACCTATACTGGCATTTTCATGTAAGCCGAAGGTTCCAGCTTTGTGTACATGCATCATTTGCCTATATATCACAGAGCTGCCAAAGAGGACAAAAAGAAAGAGATGCTCAGGTGCTGCTGTTGACAGCATGGCCAGTGGTCCTTCTCAGTGCAGTTTGCAGTGATAAGCAGACAAATGCTGCAAGAGCAGCACTCCTCCTGAGAAGGGCAAGCCCTTGCCATGGATATTCTGTCTCTGTCAAAGACAGAATAAAGGCCTACATGAACTACTGGTCTAACCCCACAGGGGTCTTATGCCCATAAATAAGAATTGTGCAGCCTTTCCACAAAGAACTGTTGTGCAGATTCTACCGTTCCAATGTTTTGCAATGAAAATATTTCCTTGCAAAATCAGGAAGAGTTACTACGATGAAGTACAAACAGCTCTATAAAATCCTCAGTAAAACCAAGCTCCAAGGTATCACAGTCCTGCAATGTGTGAGAGGTGAGATCCTTTATTTTTACTCTACCTTTCAAGGTCTTCCAAGACAAAGGTTAAAAAGACAAAAGGAATCCTCCTGCCTCCCACAAAAGAACTGTTCACCTATAGTAAGTCTAAGACTGGTTCCAAGAAATCATTTAAAAAGGTAAAAGCTAGAAGCAAAAAAGGAGATATTTATTTTCCTCAAGGTTGGTAGCTGGCTGACTGCCATGCAGTCAGTCATGCACCATTTGAGGAATAAGATCCCAAACCCTGAAAAAGACTCATCTTCGGTATCCGCTTGTATATAAAACTATCCTGTTAACGAACCTGTGCCCCTGTTAGGGAAATACACCAAGAGCAATGAAAAACAGGCACTCAGACTCTAGTGTTTCATACAGGATACACACTCAAAACCCATTTACAGCCCATAAGCTCTGCACCACCACAGGTTCTTGGCTTCTACAAGAAGTTTTCTGTTTGGAAATGAATCCACTTCACTGCCTAATAAAAAAGAAAAGAAATTGAAGAGCTAAGTGAATACTGAAACATTTTTCTGAAGTTCTTAGCTAAGAAGCAGCATTCACAGCTGAAATGTTTTATGAACAAAACTTTTCCCTGGATACAGCGTTTCTTATAGCTAATGCATCTGTTCTACATCATGCACTTCTCAGCATGGATATACATTAAGTAATGCATTACACCTGTTCCTGAGAAACTTGGCTTCTGAGACACAAACAAAATTTCCTTTAAAGGGAGAACAGAAAAAATAAAGAGATGGAAAGAGGTGCTTTACTGTTTCCTTTTCTGCCTCATTATCACTTGCTTGGAGTAGGGTGTGTTCACAGGGAATGGAGAACATGCACATGGAAATGAATTTGCTTGTGGTGTTTATAACATGCAGATAACCTTGTGCTGACTTGTTAGCATATCATAGCTAGCTTATAAACCCTAAGCAACACAAGAGCCAATACTGAGATCTGCAGGGACAATTAAACACTTCCCAGGTATCCTTGAAGATCCAAAAGAGATTGCTTATATTGTGAACAAGTTTGACAGCAGAGGTAAAACAGACACAGTTAGTAGCTGGGAACCTGAAGTCTATGCTAATGATATGTCAAAAGTAGTGGAAAGTTTTCCCTGCAGGTGGTCAGGCAGATGAAACATCATAAATTAGCAAAAAAGAACTCTGATTTGAGCCTCTCCTCATTCCTGTCTTAATAACTCACGTGGAATTAATTTTCTGCAAGGAGAACTACGCAGAAGCAAAGTCAAAATGTCACACCTTAAAGCCTTTTTGACATCTGCATTTTATGCAAGACATATTCCCTATTACAAACCTGACTAGCCTCTTTATGTCACTAATACTCTGGTATTCTAGCTGACTCCTTAATTAACTGACTTTTAAATCCAGTTTTTAAAGCAAACTAGTCAAGTATGAAGGAATTAGAAGGTCACTTTTTTTTTTTTTTTTTAATATATATATAGGCACTTTCTAATCATTGTACCTTCTTGCAACCCCTGGCCAAGAGGGTTACTCTCTGTGTATCCCATGGGTTATGTGAAGATGTTACCTTCAGTCAAGTTGAAAATAAGGTGAACCTTTTAAAAAAAGTTTAAAATGGAGTTGTGTGCTTTGACAAAGCATAACAACCTTTTCCTTTCACCTCAGTTTTACAGCTACTCAGATGTAGTTACAAATTGATCTCTTTCTCTGGCCTCTAATAAAACTTGGCTCTATTGTGTGCCTGGAAGAATAGTTCCCAGAATAATTTCCAATTGCTTTTCACTCTAAAACAAGCTTTGATTAATTAACAGTTGTTTTACATAATTTGATGGACTGTATTTTTGTTTTACAACAATTAACTTCTCTTTAAACAGATGGCTCCTGATATATTACACAGCCTTGAAATCTTCTATTATGGTGGATGTACCTAAATGAAATCCAGCGCCATTTCAGTAACATTTGCCAGGTGGTATAATGCTTTAATTATTTTGTATTAGGATTACAAACTTATCTTCTTTACATGATTAGAATTGTTCTGCAAAATTTGTACCTAATGTTCAGTTTATGGCTGGGAACACTGAGCTTAAGAATGAGCCACTTAGGCATTAACATAAAAGATGAGAAACTTAATCCCTTAACATATTTAATTGCCACTTGTGTAAAAAACAAGATGTTTGTTTAATTTTGTTCTTGTAAATACCTATTTCTTAAATTAAATACTTCAGTGTGCCTTTCTAAAGCACACTGGCTAGAGTCACCTCAGATATCCAAACAAATATAGAAATATTCTACGTTCTTAGGCTGATCCAATACATATATATTAATTTAATTCTGGGCAGCTGCTTTCTAGCTCTAATACGGTCACCATTAAAAAAAAGCCATATACTCTGAAGTCTTTACTATTCCAGAAGAAGGAAACCAGTGATGAGAAATTCTGACACTGTGGGCTCTGAGAAGTAGTGGAGCAATCCAGCAGAGAAAGATGCAGGTGCCTCTCTACCGAGGTAGCCAGGTAAGTGCCCTTCTGATTTTGCCTAACCAGCTCTGACCCATTGGAGTTCACAGGTCCTCCAGCATTCTGCACCTGCAAGGACTTACTCATCCAAGAGCAATCTCAGATCTGAGTTTATTCTGTAGACTGGTGTGGTTTCTAGATCTTCCTAGATCTAGGTATTTCTAGTTGCCCCCAGCCCTGGAAACCAGGGGCAGAAATAACCCCAACATTAAGTCAAGGGGATGACACTACACAGGAGTGTCCCCTCCATCTTCCTAAGCCTGAAGTCAGAGGTTTTTCCCCATGGCAGGACATGCTGGAGGAGCTGAAGAGAAACTGTGGTGCTGTGCTGCAGCTAGAGAGTATGTGAATTGCCACCGATTTGGGGCAGAAATCAAGAAACAAAGGCTAATGTCCTCTTCACCTCCACAAAATGCTTTCCCCAAGACATCAGTGTCGACAGAAGCCCAGGGGTGAGATTTACTCTATATCTAGAGCAATGTAAGTACTTTGTGGACAGGAGCTATTGTATTCTGTCATCCCGAGCGAGCCTCCATGGTGGCAGAATGGCTCTGCGTAGCCCCCAGTTAGTCCACAGTCTAGCCAAATATTCCAAGGTAAACAGCCTGTCATGGGCCAATACCTGCTGAACTAAGTGCTAAAAAAGATAAGAACAAATACAACCTGCTCCCCACCGGAAATCAGAGCAACACCAGTGCAAGGAAAATAACAGAAAGGGTAGAAATGCCCAGCTAAAATCACTTAGTCACGGGAGCAATCATTCTCAGCAGGCCCAGAGACTACAGAAGAGAGGTACTCGTACATTAGGTCCATCATCTTCCCCATGTCTTCTCATTTTGCAGGCTGGAGGCTTTGGGCAGAGATGTACAGCTGGTGTACTGCCATGTCCCTGCAGACAACTGATATCCTCCTCACCTCCACACACGGAGCCGGCAGTGCTTGCTGTGACACTTACCAAGCACTGCTATAAAGCAGGGCTCCTGCAGGGGAAAGGCAGAGCAGACACAATATTCGTTATTATTAAATATCCATAACTGAACTGGAAAAACATTTTGTTTTGCTGTTATAAACCGCATTCCGTGTTGGTGGAGACACTGTGGAGATCACACAAGGTAATTACTCTCAGCACACAGGAAAAAGGAACCAAATGTCCAGCATCTCACCTCACCTTCTGGAAAATTCTGAGTTTAAATACAAAAACGCCCAGAAGGATAGCGAGAGTTCTCACACGCCCTTAAAGGTTACCTTAGTACCTTAAGGTCAGCTGTGTAAGAAGACTTACCCAAAGCAAAATGGCATCTGTAATGGCTAAAACTGGGGGTGAGTCACTGTGAATTCCCCGGACGTTTCTGCATGGCCGAGTCGGTCACAGACACCGCTCTACCCCACACTTCACTGACTCATTCATCTGTTCTAAAACTGGAATTGTCAGTGGATGGCATGCTAACCACTTTTTTATCCAACTCCAGGCCTTGACGGTTTGTGTCCTTCACTTCCCTGCTCTGTATTTCTATTCCCATCCCACATGAACGGTAGGATAAGCTGGTATTGAAGCTATGGGCAATCACATACATCCAAGGGCCTGAGCACTCGTGTTAGCAACAATATTAGACATCCAAGGGGTGCAAAGGTAGTGCTCTTCTCCTGTCAGTAGTATTGTGCTCTGTCTCTGGGACGTTCCTACAATCTCCAGGTAAAAATTTATGCCTGCAGCATCCTTGCTGCTTATGACTAATCTGCATGTAAAGGAGACATAATGAAGGTTCATCTGCTCAGATCATGACTACACGTGCCATTCTTACAGTATCCAAATCTCTTGCTACACAGCCACTAAAGAGGTGGCCCTTCCAGGCCCTTTCAGAAGGCTGACATGTCAGGAAAACACCACCAAGTTTATGATAGAAACCAACAGACACACTAGCTATGACTGACACCTCTTTCCTCCCACGAACACAGGACGTCCTCACAGAGCACTGGGAAACCAGCTGAGTATATGGGTATAAACACGCCTGCACTTCAATGCCCTGCTGAACTGAGCCCTGATGAATGTCCCCAGACCCCCCATACCTGCCTCTCCAGTACATCTGTTTATTTGCAAGGGTGGAGATGTAATAAAAGCCAAATCTGTCTTGTTCTGCTATGTCTTAGGTACTTTAGCACCTTAGCCTTAGTCATGCTAAGAGCTGACTACTTACAACTCTGTAAACTTTTCCCTTAACCACTGAGGCAGCATTTCCAGGGGCCCTGTGCCAATATTTTTCCCTAATTCTTTCCATCCTGTTGTACTATCATTGTTGCTATCAGAGCCTTGCATTTGCAAATCTTGATGGTGTTATTATGGCAGGTTATCATACCGTGGGCACCACTAGCATGAGAATACCCCTCTCTCCTTGCTTCCTCCTTCCATTCCCTTTTTTAGATTATATAAATATATATATATAAGAAAAATCCAAAGCACAGTGCACAAGAAAACAGTTAAAAGCCATTTAAATACTCAACAAATATTCAATAATTTCTGTGCACAGAAGCACAACAACCAGTGTGCAACACTGGCACCTAATCAGCCCACTCCAGTCAGCGCTAATAACATTCTAATTGGGAACAACCCAGCGGGAGTTTGTGAGAGTGCTAACGAAAAAGATATACAGCATTAGTGGAAAGATGTCAAAAACTCATCAGAATCTTCACCATCATCATCACAGCCTGCTGCACTGGAGAGAGCCCCCAGAGTGGGGGATACTTGTTTGGGCCCTGCTCTTCCCAGTTGGACACTGGCGAGAGTTTTTCCTGGTTTTATTTTCTGTCTTTCTCTTTTGATTTATTTGTCCCCAAAGGCAACTTAACTAGAAGATCCATCATCTGTGGACCAACCTTACTCATAAATCTTTTTTTAAATGAATATGTCTCAACACCCTCTGTGTAACAATCTCCTGGGCTACTCCCAGGTACCACCATTACAAGTACCATAAGCAGTATGTTTCTTGCTCTCCAGCAGCAGTAGTATCTCTGTACACATGCAGGTATGTATAAATTCATAAATATTTATTTATGCTTGCAGATATATTATGCAAAGTGACAAAAGAAAATCATAATATTCTTTTGGGGCACCCCTCTGTTTCAGTGTATCAGCATTGATGTCTCAAGAAAGTATCCTCCTTTGACCAGTTTTGATTTTTCTAGTGCCTTCTTTTGTCTCTTCTAACTTTATCTCAAACTTGTAAGTGGCTGACACCAGGTGATTATGCAAAACTTTCTTTGATTGCCCTGATGCACTTGTGAAAGTGAGTACATGTCTTCCTAATGTTCCCCACAGTCACGTATCCCTCTGTCTGCCCTGGAAAAAGTAACTGTCCTTACCCAGTTTACTTTCTGTCTTCAAAGTTCTGGTTTTGCAGTGTTGCATAGTAAAGCACTGAAGAATATCTGAAGATTAGCTGCCTCCTCTTGCTTAAAGGTGGCTGAAAACAGCCCATTCAAGCCCAAGTACGTCAAATGCAAGTCCCAGATGATGGGATGACCACCAGAGCCAGTGGTCATCATCTGTCCAAATTGTTGCTCATCAATAGATCCTCGTCTTCTCGGAAATCCTCAAAGCTCCTTTGCAATCAGCTTTGTGCTGCAGGCTGGGTCATGTCTACTACGGGTTTAAGACAGAGGCAACTTAGAGCAGAAGGGCAGACTGAGCAGCACCTAGCCCTTTCTCTCTGCCAGCCACCTGCATTCAACTGACACCAGAGCCCAGAAGCAAGGAGTTAAAGAGACTCAAATCATGCAAATATTTGACCTGAGTATGTGCTGCACAGTCTCCACTATGAACACAACGGCAGCAAGTAAACAGACTTAAGAGACTAAAGTCTAAGGCTCAAAATTGGGCTGAAACCACAGTGAGGAGTTTCCTAATATGCAGACAGGACCAGGAATAATGAGAAGGTCTTAACATAGCAATAACATTTCTGGCAATCATAGGAGCAATCTACTATATGCACCTGGAAAGGCTCATTACAGCATCCCACCTACAAGCATCCCTCAAATGCTCTTTTAATATAACCTCCATGCAAATGAAGTTGGCCTAAGGGTCTGGTAACACCTTGGCACTTCAGCAGTTTTGCAGTTCTGCTCTGCCAGTGAGAAAGAGCATCGCTACCACAGCTGCTCCAGCAAAAGCTAATGCAATGGCCACATAAAGCTAACTCTGGTTGGACAGGCACAGAGGAATCCATTAGCTACAAGGTTTTGCAGAAAAAGACCAATTGAAAAACAGAGCAGATGATAGGATTTCCACTTGAAAATCTTGGCTTAATTTAGTAGATTCCAAAGTAGCCAGTCATATATGAAGTGCACAGGATTCTTTCAGGTTTTCCCTGTAGATTTTCTGGGCAAAAGCAGACTCCAGGCACTTGCTGCAGGTGAATGAGGTTGCTTCATTTTAGATGCCTATAAAGGCAAGGCAATTTTAGGTTAGATTTCTGTATAATCCCTCTCTGTGGGAAAGGCCATATTGTAATACATCCTTCCATGCCCCCTGCAGCATTTCATAAATCCTTCTCTACAGGAAACTGTGTGTTTCAGCTGTCGTGTTCCAAAAGCTTTCAACTGCTACAAATTTTACCTCGATCATGATATACATGGTCTTAACTATTCCTTTCAATAAAGTGTGCTTTCTTACTCTCAGATCTAAAAATAAGATTTCTAAATGTCATGTTCCAACAACGAGAAAAATAACATTATAATTACAATCATGTTATAATATAATTTCACAGTTTTGTTTCCTAAAGGGATGGAAAACCAAGCCAAATAGCATGATACAAAAGGCAGTTTCACAGAAAGAGCACTCCCCAAAATGTTCATAGCACCTCCTATTGTTTACTAATATAGTAAAACCTGCTGACAAAAGTATTGCTATACAATAACAAAAATTCAGGTATATGTCTACTATAGATTATATTTTAAAACATACAGCCATTTAGCAAAACAGCCGATACACATAAAACTGTCTTTTCAAGACCTTGGAGTCTTTGAAACCTATTGCCTAAGCCAGAGTCCACATTGAAGACCTTGCTCTTTTTTAAGGACATCAAACACATCAGAGAAGCTGGTATCGGAGACACTGATAGCAGAGAAGCTGCTACGTTTCTGTACCTAAGGACCAGTTTCCTCCCCTTCTTGGCCTTGGGTATAACCCAGCCCTGTAAGTCCACCTATATTTGAGGAATGTTCCAATTTAGAATTTACTTAGCTCATGGGCACACGGAAGAGGAATGAAAGAAGTTTCCTTGCTGCCCACAACTGAGGAGCGATGCACAGGAGATGGTACCCTCCCTTCAGTGGGTTACCTCTGCCCTAACCTGTCTCGCTCTACCTCCATTGCAGTGCTCAGGTTTTCCTGGGCACCTTGTTCTCTCCTGGGGCTACTGGCTCGTTTGCACTTGTCAGGTAGCAGAGGCAGTAACCTCCACACTTCAGTCCAGAAGCTCCTTGTCTTAGGGCTGCTTCATTCATTTCAGTCACAGCTTCAGTCAAACTGTGTCCTCAACAGAAACATAAACCTCCTGCCTGCCAGCAGCAGAGATGCTGTACTGCAGGACCCCACTGCTGCCTGCATGCAGCCACTGAAACTGTTGGCAAAAAATTTCTTAAGGCTCAAAGGACTTCTACTAGCCTCAGTCTCTTTTATTTCATCCTCCTCGAAAAAAAAAACAAACAAAAAAACCCCCAAAAAACGACCAAACCAACCAACAACAAACAAACAAAAAACCCACCACAGAAATTCAAAACAAAAAAAACCCACCTAACTGAGGTGGGTTTTGTGTGAAGGGGACATTGACCACTGATAGACAAAACAGACACTGTCACATCACCTCCGTTCCTGTCCCATAGTATGAAATCCTGTTCATCAGCTTCTCACTATTTCACCTTCATCCCATAAATCAAATACGGGGACATAAAAAATATTCATCTGACTAGTAATTCTCTGGATTGGGTTATGATCCTTGCCTACACAGAGGTGATGGATTATTGCACTTTTGATTAAATGATTTTTTTAGAAAGACAGCAGTATGACATGCTACACTTCTTCCGATGGACTGCATGGGAAGTGCAAGATGTGACCACACATTTATAAGGCTATTCCAAAGGCTCTGAACCCCATTTAAAAGCAAACTGGTCATTAAAAATAAAAATGGAAAAAAAAACCCACCAGTATCTACCATCCTGTCAGACATATCCAAGCATCTTTTGTAACAATGTTCCACTCATACAAATACGCATGCTTGGATAGCTGAGAAAATCCTCTGCAAGAGCCTGGCTTTCAGAAAACTTTCAAGAAGATGCATCCTCCTGGGCTCCTCCTCTTCTTTTTACTTCTTTTTCTTTGCCCTTTCCCAGTCTGTACAATTCCCATGTATTTAAAAGAAAGGCTGCCTACACAAGCATAGTCTGCATAGAAGTCCAGAAAGCAGCCTGTGCTACATTGTCACCCACATGTTCACGTCCTCTAACCTGTCTTTGGGAGTCTCCCAAATTCAGCAAACTCCAAGGACACCCTTACAAAGGAGTGTCATAACTACAGTTTATCTCAGAACATCAGTTAATTTTTGTTTCCTGTGCAGTTTGTTACCCGTCTTCATTCTTAGTTCATTTACTTAATTTCCTGAAGCAAACCAGCCAAGCGTAAAATCAAATTATTTAAGGAAGATTATAGGATAATAAGGTAGTCAGCATTAGTATCATAATCATTGTAATATGCAGAATATTGCATATTCTGTGTTTTATTGCAGAAAATACGGAAATATGCTAATGAGTAAACCACTTAGAATTTTCTAGTGGCAAAAATATGCTGGTAATATATATTTCTCTTTCTTAAGTAACTTTCCCTTTTTAAAGCTCATTCAGAGAAGGAAAGTTCTAACACTTGATTGCATCAAAAGGTATCAATTTACAGAACAAAGTTTAAAGTGACTATCTCATGTGACTCATACTGAGCCCAGTGAAGATCAACACAAGCCAAAGAAAAGCATTCCCGCTGCCTTTTGCATCCTTTACATCATTACCCATAGATCGCAATAGATCCAGAGTCAGATCTTGGAGTAACCCTGCAAAGCATCAATGAGCCATCACCATCAAGGTGAAATGAAAAGCTAATTTTTTGAAACTTTGCTCCAATGAAATATGCAGATCGAGGCCATTTATAGTATGAATCTTTTGCTTAACCCATCTGCCTGCTACATGACGTTAACGAATGGACTGGACCAGATCACCTGTGTAAATCATGGAGATGCCCTGTGTCTCCCTGTGGGACTGCCTTACTTCAAAACACTTTAAAAGTGTTCATAGGAAAATAATAAAATTAAATAGATAACAGGGTTTAAAACACAGCTCTCGCTTCAACTGACCTTGTAAAGTTGAACACATGTAAAATAATTCTGAATGAGAGTTATAAATTCAATACTCACATAGATGCCCTTTTTTTTCAATTGACTGATGTGTCACTTTCAATTTTTCTGTTTTAAAAGGAAGCAAAAAAAGCAAACTAAGAGAAGTAAGAATTACCATTAAGTACCTCAAGACAAAATTCCCATTCCAACAATTTGTTCCTCTAGAGATATCAAGAGATGTCTCTTCCATTGGCTTGCAAACGTGCTTCAGGATATACACATTCATATTCACACTGCTCCAATTAAGAGGTTTTAATATAGAGGAATTCTCAAATTTGAAAGCTATGTGAAAGTTATTTTATCCTCCTCCTGAAGTCTTCTATGCAGAGTTATGGCAAAAGGGTCAGTTCTCAGCCACAGATGCCTTTATTGGTGGAATTGTCCAGAACAAACCATTCACCTCCCAAACTTCTCTGTTTGTACATGCACATAATACCCTTCGGGTTTCACTTAACTGATTCCTCTGTTCTTGTAGATATGTCCATGCTGATGTGCCCTCTGACTTTTTAACTACTTACACCACTAGCTCAATTTTCTTAATTTCGAACACAAAACTGGAACAAATGTTCACAGCGTGCATTAAGGCTTCAAGAAACAGTATTTAGTAACTACACCTTAGTTAATCGTAGATTTAATAATTAATATTTATTAGTGTTTCTGATACCTATTCAAGCATATTTAAATTAGGAAGCCTCCTCTCCACAGCACAACGCTGAATTTCATTGTGTATATTCTGTGATATAATATAATCAGAAACTGCATTGTCTATCAGACAGATCTCACAAGGACTTAGGCACAGGATTTAAGCTTTTCTGAGAGGAATAGAATTACTTGTGCAAAAATACTGTGCTCTTTAGTGCTCATGGCTTAATTTCCTGATCCCACAAATGAAAAGATCTGTATGTCACTATCTAATCCTAACATCTTGACCTACACAGTTTCCTCCTCTTTTGGAAAATTTTCAGAAGCACCTGAGAAACGTTTGACCTAATTGAGATTTTGAAAAAAATAGAGAGTATGTGAGCTGATCTTCTTTATCATTATCCCTTATGGCAAATATTTTTTATAATATAAATTCATTATTACATGCATACATATACATCTGGGGGTTTTATGCATTTATTTTATATATGTGTATATACACACACACACTATATATATGCATATATTTTTCCATATGTACGTACATAAATCCACTTCCCATGTCTGCCTTTCTCTTCACTGTCTTAGCTACTGAGCAATTTCTCTTTTTCCCACCTCAATACTGAAAGAAAAGTCTACACTGAAATAACAGTGCCTTCATCGCTGTGTTCCTCTCCTCCTCTCCCCTGCCTGAGCTGTATGTGAAACACACAGGAGTGCCATGCTCTATATTTCCTTATCTTCTATAGAAAAATACATCAAAAAATAAGGGTGGGTGCAGTGTAGCAGCAACATAGAAACAACTTCAGCCTGCCAGAAGCATCATACTTACCTCATAGCACAAAACAATTAGGAGATGAGAGATGGTAAGAGCCAACACTGATTTTTTAATAACATGCTGTGATTCATTGGGTACAGAAGATGTAAAGTACATTGCCCAGACAGTCAATAAGTAGAGCTAGACATAGTACAGCACAAAGCTAATTTCCAAATAGAATTTTAAGCAATCATTGTCTATCATTTTGCCAGCCACAGACTCTAATGTCTTTGGGCCTGTCTGGAACAACTCGAGGGATCAATCAACAGCTGTCCCTTAAAAATTATTTGCCTTTTATTTGTAAATAAAATTTACATAGATGATTCACAAGTCACAGAAAAACAGTAAATATCAGAAATTAGGTCCTGGTTCTTGCCTCATGGCAGATCGCCCCAGATAACAGACTTGCTCTTTCTTGCCCCCATGTGCTTACTGTTGTTTTTCTATATTTTTAAGGCTTTATCCTTAGCATTTGACCTCCAAACAAATACAAACTAAGCCAATCAGGAAACCCTAGTGACAGGAAACTTGAATCCATCAAAATATGAGTCAATCCCATCTCTGAGTCAACAAATAGGTTGCCCTTGATTTCATAAAATGTTCAATTAGTCGAAGAAGTGGCTATTACCATCCTGGCACTTCCCTTGCGTGCTGCAGTTGCACAGCAGTTAAACCCTGCCTCTCCTCACCATTTGTCCATGCACACTCCAAATTTGAATACTTATTACTGAAATAATTCAGTGCTTCATTTTCAGAGTCATCAGCAAACATGAAACCAGAAGAAATTAAATTACAAGCATTTCTATTGACTGTAACATAGAAAGGAAATGCCTAACTGAAAATTCTTCCTGGAAGCGAAAACTGTCTCCAATCATATACATGAAAACACCCCTTCCATAATAAACAGTTCCTTAAAACTTTACCGGGTTCCCAACTATGTAATTCATTGAACTGCAAAAATCAAAGATCATGAATGTTACCCAGAAGTGTCCTGCAGATGTAGACAGATGTTTTCATTAAAACTCCTCCTTAGTCCAGTGACAGGAATTATACTGGTACAGAGAAATCAGTCATGTCTGTAGGTAGAGCATCTCTCCTGAAACAAGACACAGCATCACCTGAATGAGACTGCTGCAATACCATCCATACTGGGAAATAAAAACATACTAAAATTAGGTCCTTTGGCTCTTTTAAAGTAACCTAAACTCTCAGAGGATTTTGTATTTGATTTTTAGAGAACTTCTACTGCTTGGAAATAAATAAATAAATAAATCACTTGAAATCACTGATTTCTTCACAAGTAGGTGGAGGTTTTGGGTCATGTGTCTTGCCTAAAATTAAATATTCTTCTGTGCAAAAAATAATTCCTCTTAAAAGAAAGGTAGGTGAACTGCTGTGATCCAAGTTCCTCCATATACTACAAACTGGTCCTTGTATACTACGGTTTAAAGTTCCAAACTACTGACACTGAACTTTAGATCCAAGCGGGGATGCAGGCGTGGAGAGCTGTTCCCTCAAAGATCATGCATATCAAAAGATATCACAGAGCTTCACAAAGCCTTGCAGAACATGAGAGGGCAAATGCATTTTACCGTGAACCAGGAATTGTTTATCCTTAAGAAGGCAAACAGAAAAACCTACTACTTTTAGAAAAAGAAAAAAAAAAAAAAAGAAAAGAAAAACCTTCCTCCTCCCACATAAACAATTTAAAAACATTTGTTTCAAGTCATTAGCCCAAAGCTGTATGCAGCTTGGGTAGAGTAGCTGCAAGCGTGTTTTGGAAAGGAAAGAAACTACGAAAGCAGTTGGTGAGTGGTTTAGTATTACTTTTCTTCTCATGGCAAGAGCTAGCACAGCCCATTTCTAAGTGTGTCCGTGCCTAGAGTATGCGATGCTCTAAGCAGTTAAGCGGTGTGGGTATGCTACATCTACAGCTGTCCAGTACACTATGCTCATACTTACTTTCCACTGTCGCAGCAAACTGACAGAAAGCTGAGCAAGCTGACTTGATTTTACAACATGTGCAAGACCTACCAGAGGTACTGCCGACTGCCAGGTCACTGATTTATTTCCTCTTCCAGTGCAAAAAGACTTGGTAATATTTTTTGTTCATTGTGTCTATCTTATTTTCTTCATGTAAGCAGCGTATGAAAAAGGAAAGGAAGGATTTTTATTCTGAGCTGACCAGGTGAAATGGGAGAAGAATGGGCTTCAGTTATTTAGAAATACAATGTTTTGCAAGTTCATTTAAAAATTGACATTATTTTCTAAAGAGATGTGTCTTGAAGGGTTAATGTTACCCCCCAAATAAAGGAATCAGTAGTGCAAGGATTTGCTTGGATTGTGCTTAAATTATATTTGTTTCTTAAAAGAAAAAAAGAAAATCCACTTTGGACCAAGCAATTATGCCAGATTAGTTATTATTCCCCCAACACTAGCCATTCTTCTAAAAATAGCTTTCTTGGAGACCAACAAACAAAACAACATTGCTGATATTTTGGAAAATTATTCCCACTATCACCACTCAAAAATAATATTAGAATCGAAGTGATTCTCTAAAACCCTCTATGAAACCTCAGCCAAATGATTTAGGAGCCTTCAGTGATTGTCACAGTACCCTAGTACTTCATTCCAGACATTTCCCATTTGAAACCCTGGTCTGGTTTACCCACTCTAAAGAAGTTGGATGATTCAGCATTAAGCTCAGAGTGCTCTCTTTTTTAGCAATTTGGAAGATGTGATAAACTGCCCATGAATTTCATCCATGGAACTGGAATATACTTCATATACTGGGGGAAAAAAAAAAAAAAAAAAAAGGATACTACAAAGCCATCCTTTCAAGTTTTCAACACTGGCACTGCTACCCTCTCGCTTCCCTCCAGCTCCTCACTTTTCCCTCTACAATGTGGTGTGCGGAGCACCAAAGACCATTCCCATGTGTGGCCCAAAACACATCCCATATCGCAGGATTGCAGTGACGTGACAGTCTCATTCCGTCTGTTTGTGAAAGACTATTGCAGAGAAAAAAGCAGTGACTAATTAGCAAAATACAGGACAGAGTGCAATGATGTGAATCTGAAATCTGCTGGAAATAACTACTTAGCAAATAATACAGGAAGGGGCAGCCATCGTAAATAAACTATATCTAATGGGAGGTGAGAGATTCAAGTTCACTCTTCAGCTTGGCTACAGGCGTCTTGAATAGCTTTGGACAATGTGGACCAACATTTTTTCATTCAGATGCCCATATCTGCGCATTAAATTTCACAGTTTTGTCAGAGCTAATACTTCTGTATACCTAACAGTCACTGCATCTTGACATGTCAAATACACATTTAAAAGTCTAGTCTCCACTTGAAAATTAACTTTTTAGTCTTAGTATCTCAACTTTCACATCGAACATCATGTAGTAGATGCTAAAATGTCTGTTGTGTTGGCTGAGAAACTGATGGATTAATGATGATAATTATAACAATGATGACAAAAAGATGAAAACCCTAAAATGAAATAATGTACCAAAACATCAGTGTTATGGCAAGCTTCACACTGAGGCCCTGAGGAAAGATCTTGCCATTTGACAGAGCATTAATATGGCCATTAGAGTGGCAATTTAAATTATTTGCAATACCATATCTTCTGCTAAGTGTGTTTCAAAGTGGAAAAAATACACCAACAGATATGATTAATGACTTCCATCTAGCCTTATATGGAAAGAAATAATAAATAAAAAAAGATGTGGTCTGTAGGACCAAGGCTGCATACTAATGACCTCCCACCACAGCCCAATTCAAACATAACAGCACACGCCCAATGGAAAATGACATAGCTGAGGTAACAAACAATCTCATTTTCTCACATCACTGTTGTCTATGGTGCACTCTGTGGTGTCACCTAGGTTGTTCGGGAGGTCCCTTAGCCCTGTCCGGTGCATAACTAGCAAAGATTGTACAAGCTTCACATCTGGTGTGATGGTGGATCTTCACAGCACTATGAAAGAGAAGCCAGAAGCACGGCAATTGTTTTGCAAATAAACTGCAGATCAAGTCCTCGTGCCAGTTTTTTCCTCAAGAGCTATTACAGGTTTTCATCTGTCATTTCAAGTTGCTGCTGATAGCTGAAGTTTAAACAGCCTTGCTGGCTAGAGTGAAGGTCACAAACTGAAAGGTACTTTTCAGCAGGAGCAACTGGAGCGAAGACGCAAACTAGTGCAATGCTACAACTGACTACCATTTATTTCTTTCAAGTCTGGTTATCCTTTTGGAAACAAAAAGTGTGTGTAAAAAGTAAGATTTCTACCCTATTGACAAACTCATGTGCACCAGTTTCTCCTATTTCTGTGTTATTTGCTACAATTACATTTATTGCACCTGTTTCCCCATGCTGACCACTTGCCTGCTTACACAATGCTGGACAGTGCCCCGGCAGAATTACAGGCAACTGCAAACCTGGTCTAAACTGGTAAGAGTTGGGGAGCTGGGGCTGCAGTGGGGCTCTATGTGATGAAAACAAACTGACAAAACCAGTGTTTTACCTAAGGCAGTGTGAAATAAATAGGAGCAGATAAAGGGATTGCCCAGGTGTGCTCCAAAACTGGGATGAAGCTGCAGAGGAAAGAAGGGCTGGAATAAACTGCTAATCCACCTAAAACAGGGGAAGTTTTTTCATTTTCTTATCACAGGTGAGTTTCTTGCAAAGACTCTAGCAGTCCTCTATCTGCAGGATTTTTTGCCCACAAAGTTTACTTTGGGAGACCTTGAGAGATGACAAATGCCAAATCATGTATTATAATAAATAATTTTTTACTACCTAGACCAAGAGCACAACTCCTCATACATTTTCTGGGATTTGACCCAAAATTGTATAGTATCCTCCATGCTCCAACTCAGGCACGCTGCACTGGTAAGGAAAATACAGATATCAATAACTGTGATTCAATTAGCAATCAGACAGGTTTGGAATGCTGACTAGAAGATTGCTAGAAGACAAGTTTAGAAATAGCACTTTGTATTCATAGCCAGGGAACTGGGTACTTGGCTTCTGCCTCTGCCTACCAGGTTTCTCACACAAGAGGTATCGAAAATCACACAGATGTTCCATTCTGGCATTTTTCATTTGTAAAATGACACTGTAACAGGTGCACTGCCATCTATGATTTAGAGGAACTCTGGAGATGCCCCCAGATTGCCGTGGAGACTGAACCAGCCTCTTGCAGTGCCAGCAATCACAAACACACGTGGGGAACTACGCTATCCTTGCATGTCCAGCCTATCCTTTGGTTTTCCAAGCAGAATAGCAGTTATGCAGAGCTGACCTAACCATCTTGTTCAGAAGATTAATGAAAGCATACTTTAGAAACTGAAATACTGTGACAAAAAGTCCTGTGGAGAAGTTTCTATGATCTTCAAGCAAGTACCCGTACCCACAACCATTGCTATCTACAGAAAATACTTGATTACCTTCTGTTTTGAAAAGGCAGCTACTGGGTCGTGTTGTCATTGTAGCAAATAAGAGACATGCTGTCTGCAGGCAACGACATTTGGGCACAATGCAGAGCAGAAGACAGCAAGGTTACTTCTTATAAAGGCAGCAGCTTTTGAACAGCAGCCTGGATGTTTAGGCAAAATTCTGCTTCTACTGCCATGAAGGTACTAATTGATTTTAAAATCCCTGAGAACACGGACAGGAATAGAGCAGCACAGATGTGCACCATTGAGGGATGCCAGTGCTTGCTTTCTAAGAGTCCTTGAGTTACACAGAACATAAGACAGAATTTGTCTCTCTTCTGCCTTTTCCGCAGTACACTACTAATGCACGCTGAACTCACAGCTGCTCCAGCAACTACTCAGCTTCTTTCTCTCACCTGCATTTACTTAAACAGCAATACACACATGCTTTGAAAACTTATTTTAAGTAGTCCAGAAGGTATGAATTCCATCCATTACTTCTTAAGAGTGTCTCATCTGCAAGCAGCCATTACCAATAAAATACTATTTATTGATAGTTTGCCCAAATTTCTTTTGAGGTTTGCTCTTGGGGTTTTTTTGTGGTGATTTTTACTGATTGTGTTCTCTTACATTAATTTAGACAATGAATATATGTTTATGTGCACCAGGCTGGTTGTCATCACACAGAAATAGTCATGAATACAAGGGAAGCTAGGCGTCTCCTTTAGTGAATGCAGACAGAATTCCCCAGGCAAATAGTAAGCACATGAGTCTGATTTGACTGGGTTATGCAAAAGTTTGTCTCCTCCATCTGAGTATAGTAAGGTCCTGGGTAGCTTAGGCTTCCTAAGCCAAAGTACTTTCTATGAATATAATCCGTATTGCCTAGAGACATTTGCAGTCAACTTACGTACAACTGCCTTTTCAAAAAATAACTTTCTATATAAATCAGCTCCACTTGACCTTTCATCTTTTCCTGTTGCTGTTCCACAAGCTTCAGCGACATCTAAAAACCTCCTCACTGCCAACCAACACAGGTGGTACTGCCTGTGTCAGTCTGAGATAGCGTGTTTCAGCATTTACACCTCAGATTTGCCACTGCTTTTCCCTTTTACTCATATTCACCATTAAATTATTAGGCATTATGAATTCTAGTTTCACTTTACCATAACTGCATTCCAGGTACTGCTATTTCACTGTGCATGCCGATGTTTTTCCTCAAGGACATTGTCAAAGAAGTACATACCTCCATTTGCCACTTCTATTTCTGATACAAGACTTACATAATTGCTTTAACTTGTAGGTGTTTTTACATGAGGTATATCTCTGAACTAACTCTTAAAAGAAAGGACAAATGAGCACATCTAAAAGCAATTATGCCAAATTAGTTCACATGCTAAGTTTATCTGATGGCTTATCTCCCAGTAAAGTATTAGTTTTTCACTACACTGAGCTGGAATTTTTTTTCTGAGCTCCAAAATACCTGTGTGGTGTCAATTTCTGTCTTTTGTTCTCCCAGCCAAAACCATCCTTGGTCTACATCTACGGTTACATCTATTGAAGGCCCAATTGATTTGCTACTCCACTATATCAAACTTCTGTTCCATTAAAAGATGTTTGTATGTTATGTTCTACTAACGACACTTCTAGGGAGTTAACTGTCAAAGCAATTTAATTGGTTTAAATAATTAAGAACATGAGTCAAGGCAGTTCTGCAGCATTACTCCTCTCTCTATTGCGGATAGATGATCCCCAATAAAAAGCGGCCATTCAAAATGCAGTTCAGGCCCCTGTTTTAGAAATGCAAATAAAATGGAAAAAATATGTTAATTTGTATAGTACTGAGCCAGTCTAGCAGCTCCATAGCAACTCTTTTCCAAGGTCCTGTGCAGGGAAAAAGGACCTGTTTAGCATGGATCTATACAAAGGATCAAAGTTTTTAGCTGGCTACAACATGCTGGAGCTAAAAATCCACCCAGAGGTGAATTCCACACTTTTTTTTCCTAGATGTGCAGTTATAACTGTTCATGGCTGCTTATATTTTTTTTATTGAACATCTATAGCCTATGTTATAGAGGAGGTTAAATTAATCCATGTCATGGTCAGTTTTGGTGTATAATTGAAAAAAATCTATGTTAACAAACCAGCTTAGAGAAGACAGTTACTAGCCCCCCCAGAAGGACAACTAATGACATAAAATCAAGTAAAACACAGGCTGCCTTATAGATGGAGTTGTTTTCCTTATACTGATGGCAAATAATGAGCAATCAGAAGACACAGAAACAAGTATTCACTGAATATCACTAAATCTGTTGCACTTACCTCTGAGGAACATAAAACATTTTCCTGGAGAGGTAACAAGTTTAATTTGAGAATACCATCAGGCTTGTATTCTACATGATTATCTGAAGTACGTTCGTGCAATGATAAGGCTTTCAAATTCTTGATTAAGCCTGTGTTTGTGTACTGTTTATTACGTCACACTTCTTTTGCTCTTGTCAGAAAATTATTACTTTAACTTTTATTTCTATATTAACTTATTATTTATATTAGCTCAGTATCCTGATTCTGTGGATATGGATTCTGTACTAAGCCAGCAAAAAACATAAGAGTTTTAAACCTGGAGTGTAAAAATTGATATAAAGTTGACCATTTGCATCTGTCTTAATTTCCCAGTTGAGTCAGAGACAGATATACATCATTAGTTTTGCATTATAGCTCATAATCATTCAGGATTGGGCAAATAGAATCATTTCCAAACTTGATTATAAAAATTATTCAATGAGTTCTGATCCTGTGAGGACACCTAGTGAGCAATTCCATATAGGAACAAAATAGTAACTATTCCTACAACATACACTATTAACAAACATTTTCATCAAGCCTTTTATTGCAGACAGATATTATTATTACTGTTTGCATTACAGCAGATTCTAAAGCCAGGCAGTAGTTGCAATAGGCTCCCTATATGCTTTCTATAAGCACACAGGAAAGAGAAATCTGTGTCCCAAAGGTTTGCACACTATGGGAAAATCAGCTCACACATTGTCACAAGCACTTATACAGTCTCTGGTAACATAACTTTTACAGCATGTTTTAAATATTTATCCTGCTATTATTCCTGTGACTGCCACGAGGCCATGACTGTAGGCTTTTTCTGGAGTGGGAGCCTTCTGGTAGGTCTCTCTAGAGAAAGGGTACAAGGAGCCAGCTGCTAACCAGGTGTATCTGGCACTGGAGCACTGCCCAGAGACCATCTGGATCAGCAGAGAAAATATGCAAGATGTAGGGGAAAAGATAAGGGGAGGGTCACATGCACAGAATCATTTAGGTTGGAAAGTACCTTTAAGGTCATCAAGTCCAACCACTAACCCAGGACTGACAAGTCCACCACTAAGCCATGTCACTAAGTACCACATGTATGTGTGTTTTGAACACTTCCAGGGATGGTGAATCCACCACCTCCCTGGGCAGCCTGTTCCAATGCTTGACAACCCTTTCAGCAAAGACATTCTTCCTGATACCCAACCTAAACCTCCCCTGGTGCAACTTAAGGCCGTTTCTTCTTGTCCTGTCACCTGTTATCTGGGAGAAGAGACGGACTCCCACCTGCCTACAGCCCCTGTCAGGTAGTTGTAGAGAACAATAAGTTCCCCCCTGAGTCTCCTCTTTTCCAGACTAGACAACCCCAGTTCCCTCAGCTGCTCCTCATAACACTTGTGCTCCAGACCCCTCACCAGCTTCGCTGCCCATCTCTGGACATGCTCCAGCACCTCAACGTCTGCCTTGTAGCGAGGGACCCAACACTGAACCAAGGATTTGAAACGTGGCCTCACCAGTGCTGAGTACCGGGGGGCACAGTCACTCCCCTTGTCCTGCTGGACACATTATTTCTGAAACAAGCCAGGATGCTGTTGGCCTTCTGGGCCAGCTGGGCATAGTCCCAGCTCATGTTGAGCTGGCGGTCAACCAGCACCCCAGGTCCTTTTCCCTCTGGCAGCTTTCCAGCCGCTCTGCCCCAAGCCTGTGGCACTGTGTGGGGCTGGTGTGATCCAAGTGCAGGACCCAGCACTGAGCCTTGTTCAAGTTCAACAATCAGCTGTAGAGTACTGTAGCTACCAAATATGCCATAACAATGAAATTTTAAAGGAAGGAAACATTCCAAAGAAAGTCTGTTACATTGTGTCTACTTGTAATATCTTAAAACTTGGAAGATTTGGAAGAGTATCACATTCAGTCTCCAAAGACAAAACTTCTCTTTGTACTGTATGTACATAAACAACATGTTTATTGAACTGTGTTTAGAACTGCACTTCCCTAAGCTTCCTTTTGTTCTCTGCAAAGGCAGTAACTCTGTCATTAAAAGACTGCAAGTAAGAGACTCTGACACTCTTCTAAATTAGTAGCTACGCAAACACTGTTTATGGCAGAAGTATTAACTGATAAGGCCTTCAATTTCCACCTAATTAGTGCACTAGGCAATTTCTCCTAATCCTCACTAATACTTAAGAAGTTGCCAAGTAATGCAAAAGCTTACTGAAAAATAGAAATTAGCTATAAAAGGAATTTTTGCTACATCTCATGGCATGAGCATAGGGAATCCAAAATACCTGAAAATCATGTGAAGGGAAGAACGCAAACAGATAAATGCATTGGTAAATTCATTAGTACTGACCTGCGCTAAGTTTTTGCATGCCTGCCTTTTCTGAGTCATCCAGACACATTTACATCTTCAAGACATTTCCAGTCTAGAAGTGGTAGCTCTGTCATGCTGAAAATCATCCCCTTATGTTAGTGGAACTAGCAGAGAACAAAGGAGTTAAGTTTTATGTATTCAAACATGTTAATTAGGTATCATAGGAGAAATATTTTTCGTAATCTTTTGCAAAAGCTATTCACAGAATAAACAGTAAAGTATATGTACAAATAAGCAAGGTTTAAGAAAGAGTATGGAAATTCTGAAAGCATACTTTTTTTCCCTAGCATATAAGCATTGAATATGAACTAGTACTTACTGAAATGATTGTCTGAAAATATTTTGACAAACTTCAGAAGAAGAGATGATGCTAATTTGATTTATATATTTTTGTTAAATATCTGAAGGACAATTGTTATGTTATATTATTTGATGAGTTTTTTTGTAGAGAGCAATCTAAAGTAAGTTTATTATCTGGTATTGTTTCTGCTCTGGGACTTTTTGAAGTTATCCACAGGCATTCATAGCTAATTGAAAAAACTACCCCTCAGGAAAGGAAAATATTTATCAAAATTGCTGCAGAGGTACTTTTGGCAATAATCTTCATGCCAGTAGTCATGAACAGTCAAACCAGAATTATCATAGACCTACAATGAAGTGAAAAGCAAACATCAGAAAAAATGGCAGTGGAAAAGTTAAATAATTCTGATATCAACTCCAACATCCAGTGTCTGCACCCAGTTTACTAAAGTAAGATAAATCCCCATGCATCACCAAAGCATCGTTGATTCTGCCCATCACAAAGTCTGTAGCATCTAACAGGAACCTAACAGATTTGAACAGCTATCCAGGGCAAGAGCTACTCACTCATCAAAATTAAAGCCTCCTAAACAGCTTTGAAAAACTCACCCTTGAAAATCATTATACAGAACGCGTAATATACATAGATCTGCACATAAAAATGATAATGCCTTCTTTTATTTTAAGGGAAAGGTTAAAACATAACCTCTCATTTTACATAACATCATTTGCAAAACTGTTATTTGATTAAAAGATTACTTAACATCATCTATCTAATTTTGTGTGGTTTACATTTCCCAGAATAATAAATACGAAGACCAAATGAGCTGAAGAATTAGAGTGCTGTCTGTCCGAACAGCCAAAGCACCCTCACTGCTCTCCCATTGTTCTTATTGCCTCCGATATCATAGCATGGCCAGATACCCTCTTCCAGACCCTGCCAAGCTGGACTAAACCATTCCTGCTCTCACTAATCTATCTCCTCCTCAGCTCTGTTTGGAAAGAGGACATGGTATGCCACCCTTAAGCTGTGCACAAGTCAGAAGGGTATAGCTGAAATGATTATGTTTACCTGAAGTAGCCGAGGAAGTGCTCCCACCATCTGCTTCTCCTAGCAAAGCCATGGAAGCTTCCAGTGCACCCAACATGGCGAGGAGGGATGATATTTTTAAACAGCACACCACCTCGGAAATGAAGCGGTCTGAGTGGAGCTTAATTCAGGCACACTGCTTTGCAAATACGCCTTTGCTGCTTCCCCAGTAGGCGCAGACCCCTTTGCACGAGGCAGAACCAGTGGGGATCTTGGGGACATTTTGCAGATCTGGGGACCCCATTCTTACCACTACAAGTGCTGAGAAGCACAGCACGGGAGGCTTTGCGTGGGGGAACTGAGGTCCACTGGTATTTCTCAACTCAACCATGCCATCTTGCAGGTGGTGGTTTCCAAAGCCTCCTTGAAGCCTGGTTCTTCAACTTGCTCCCTCACAACTCCAGGTCCAAGAGTTCACTGAAGCAGTTGCAAAGGTCCAGCTTGTGTTTGTTACTTCATCTGCCTTTACATTTATCTTTGAGACCACCAAGTTGCAGAGGGAAAGGAGATACTTGACGGCTGTACAGGAGCCAGTCTACATCTAGCGCAGCTCATGTTGTACTGGATCAGACCGAAGCTGTTGGGACACCGCTGTCGTAGGAGGATTTATTTGCTTGGCTCAGGGGTGGGCCCATGTTGGTCATTTGTGTTTGCTCCAGTGACTCTCCTAAGTAAATCCACACTTGGGTTTATGAGAACTTTTATATCCATGCTCTCTCTCTGCATCAGTTTAGAAAACTACTCACTTTAGTAAAGCCAAGTTTACACATCTGACATCCTACGTCCATTTTGTTTGCCATTTCCCCAGTTTTCACTACAGCTGAACACCTGAGTATTAACTATTACAGTACCATAGACAAATTACTCCTTTTTACAGCAACCATACACACCTTACTGCCAACCATAGGAAGTGGAAGAATAAAACAGCAATCCTTCCCTTGGTTGTTTGCAAAGCTGGATGCATTATCTCCTCATTAGAAATCAGACTAAATTATGGCATAAAAAGATAGGCTGCAAACACCAAACTTCATTGCAGCATGCAATGACATTGGTCTTTTTTGCAGTTATTTATGAATGTGTTGATCTTAAGACTTTCATTAGTTTGAATTAAAATATCTTGTATTCAACAGATGAAAGCTACATAAAAGCTTTCATTTGCTCATTGCCAATGAAATTCATCAAATCTTAATATCAACTGCAGCTGAAAAAATGCATGCAAAATTCAATTACCAGGGAAAATCACCATGCTAGATTCTGAAGGAGTTCTATTTGCTAATGTCCATAAATATATTTTCAACATAAAAATCCAATGTATTTAACACAACTGAGTTTGGTTTTATACCCTTATAGATATTTCCCCTATGAAGTAAGATTTTTACTGTTTTATTTGTTCTTGTCACCATATCCTTTTTTTTTCCAGATAAAATCAATTAAGATTTTTTTTTTGCCTACTCATTATAGTTAATTGCCTTTGTTAGCTTGGAATTTGAGCTCATGCTTGAATCTGGGGAGAACCATCTGGATTGCATGCCTGGAGAACTGAAGCGTGAGTGTCAGAAGTGAAAAAAGAAGTAATTCTCTGAAACTTCAGACAGCTTTTGCTTTGATTTCTCTTTTTCACCACAGCTATGTTCTGTTGCAGCAAAACAAAGTATTCACAGGAAAACAGAAATGGTAAAATCATGTACTTCTAAAAATTACTAATAGTTCTAGATATAACTCCAAGCACACATTAAAAAGACATTCAGAATACTGAGCTAGGAAAACTAAAATGTTCATCACTTACTGGCAATATGGTATCAAAAAAAATCACAGGTTTGAGTAAAATTTTCCAAAGAGAATAGTCCCACATTGATAGAGAAGAAAACTGGACTTTCAGTTTTTACAGAGAATAAAATTAATCTCAAAGCTTTCTACAGTTCAGAGAGTAAACAGGAAATCTAAACCCCCTTGAGAAATGGTATTCCAAATGAAATTTTTTTTTAACGAACTAATATTTTCTTTTAAGCTAATTAAAATGTTATTAACTCCTTTCAGTTTTTTGAGTAAAGTAAAACACAACTTCTCAAAACAGGAAAGACCTGTTTCAAAGCAAAGTCAAAATATCCTGTTCTTTAACCATCAAAATAGAAGGGAAATTAATAGTTTCATTTTCCTGGTCATCTGTCTAAACACAAATTGACTGACATGGCCATACTTCCACAAAATGTCTGGGTTTAACAAAAAACTTTTTTGACAGAAAAACCTTCTGTTCAAAAATTTCTGATCATACTAACGCTAATCATACTGTATTTAAATGAAAGTTAAACTAGCAATCAGCTATATCCCAGTCTTTCAGATTTATGTACACACCTAAATACACAGATAGTCCCAAGCTGGAATATTTTAAAGCACATAAATGTAATCATTGCTTTTAAAAATGAGAACACCCTTCTAATCCTTTCAGATACTTTTGAGAAATTAATTTAAATCTAATTTTGCTATCACATTCTGAACTATCCTTGTTTTCCTTCTTTCATTGAGAATATGTAGAAAATTCTTATTTTAAGCTCAACAGTTTAATTTTTTAGTTATATTTTGTTTAAAGACAAATTGTTTGGGGAAATCCTGGCAATTATTTCCCAGAACAGAAGGTGGGAAAGCTTCACCATTCATGTTGGACTGTGTTTTGTCATTCCTACTTGACAACACAGAGTCACATCAGTAGCTGGACTAATGGATCATTAGGGAGGGATTGGGATATCAGCACTGTTGGCTCTGCTCTACTCTTGGCTGCCTTGTTTGTTCTAAACAAGTAATCCATCTGTTGTTATTTTCCAAAATAGAGGAGGAACTAGTAACGAGAGCTAGGGAGCTGCAGTTGCCACAAACCCCCTGGCTGGACGAAGCTGGCTGCTCTCTCATCCCAATTCCTGGCAACTGACAGAAAATACTGCCAGCATTTCTAAAATATCCAACTCTTTTCATCTATCTAGGTCTAGCTTTCATTTTTGCATTATTTCAGAACACCTCAACACTTTCAAATGCAGCCAGAGCATGTTATTCTACATTTTGCTGTAGTATAACAAATACCAGAGAAATTGAAGCAGAACAAAAAAGCAGAGGAAAAAGAAAAAGGGGGTGTGTGTAACTGTTATAGCCAAGTTTCAGGAAGAAATAGCCACCTGCATCTGGAAAGGTCTGATTTACCTCACTGACCTGTATCTCTTGGTACATAAACCAGCCATGTTCACATTTCATTTGCATACTGCTGCTCTGCGCAGCTCCACCATTCAGTGTTTCCAGTCTTGTTTCGGACAGTCAGATCAGTACCCTTACTTACTTCTGCACCAGCCATCATAACCAGATGTTTCTGCATGCAGCCTGCGCAATCCCACCTGAGGCATATTATCACCTCTTCAGGACAAGAAGATACTTGTATTCTTTCATTTGCATTCACTTGCCTTTCTCCAAATAAGAGTTATATGGTCACCAGCAAATGGAACAAATCATGTTGGCTCTGTGCCTCCCTTCTATCTGGGGGAGAATCTCTGAGCTACCACGTGGAGGATGCCATGCCAGAAACGCTTTAGTTTACCAAGCTGATGGGTTAAAGAACACTTCTGCACATGGGCCAGGAGTGGACAGATGTTCTCCCAGAATATACTCTGAAATATTTTACAGAGAAGGGCTGCTAAGAGCAGTACTAAGGGCTCAGGATTTCCAAGTGCTGAAACAGTGCAGTTCCTCTATGAATGCAACTACATGGGTATGGCTCAACATTGCTGATGCTCATGCTCCCAAATCGCAGATAATGGCAGCAAAGTGAAAAAACAGAGTTTGCAGTTTGTCAGACAAAGATAGTAAGGTATAATGGGTGTTAAAAGCCACCAATACCACAGTAACCCCTGGAAGCAAGCAAGCGACACATTATCACCAGGGATCTCGGCAGTGCTGCAGACCCACAGCCTCACCTATGACTTGCTGCAACCACCTCCACCCCTATCTCAGCACAGCAGCTACACCATGTTGCAGTCTTTGTAGGCCTTCAGAAGACAGTTACCTGCTCTCCTCTACATCTACTGCAAAGGATGGCCTCTCCTGACCAGAAATAGGGCTGTGAGGTCCCCTTCTCATTGACCCAGCCCTTTTACACAGACCTCTGTGGAGCCATGAGAGCAAGAGCCCCATCCTGAGATGCAGAGCAACTGGAAAAAGTTGACTGCATAAATACAGCATAGTCACATTGCTTGGATTTATGTCTCCACAAAAAAAATCCTCTGTCTCCTGTTCTTTGCTTATACACATGTCCTGTTAACTTTTTTTTTTAATATATACACCAAAAGTTCCCCATTTACATTTTAAAATCTGACAGGCTGTTTGCAGTGTCCCTTGATACAGAAATAAACACTGTAATACTCAGTGAGATAAGGCAAGTCAGCAAGTTTTCAATATTGCTGGAAAAGAAAATGTACTTTTACCCTCCGAGCTCATGAAAACAACCAGGAGAGAAGGATGCAATATTAGATAATGCTATTATTAGAAAACAAAGACTAATGGATCTTGTACTAATTAGCTCCCTACTGAGACTACCTGCACATATTTGCTCTGCTTGATACAGTTTAGTTACTAAAGAGCTAGTCTTCAGCGATGCAGGTTTTCTTTCTTTGCTTGAGTAAAAGAGCCTCTGAATAGCTCTAATCAGAATTAAAGTACTATTTGGAAAGCCTCTAGCTAAAGAATTTTCAGTTTTCTGAAATAACTGGTTATTTAAAGACTAGTTTATGAATTTCTCATTAAATCACAAAGTTTACAGTTGATAACTGCATGGACACCAAGCTTTTCAGAGTCATCAGCATGTAAACCAGGGCCAGGCAAAAGGTTTAAAAAGCACAAATGAGATACCATTTGGGTTTTCTTAAGTAAGTGCAAATGGTTTCTTGTTTAGACTTTTCAGCTCTGTCCTGATGGAGACAGGCCATGAGGATTATGCGGAACATTAAGATTATGCAGGACAACACCTCCTACAGCTGTAGTTAATATTACACATTTGCTGCCATAATTCCATATAATAAGGACATTGGTGAAGTCATGGAAGAATGTATTTTGAATCCTGCTTTTGCAAACAAGTAATTATAACTCATCTCACAAAGAGCAAGCCAATCAATAAGGGCAACATTCAAAACGTAAGCTGATCTTAGAATAAATTCTCATCAAGCTTTATGAGGAAAAAATTCAGTTACAAAGTCTGGGAAAATGTAACCAAATGACCTCCACCAAACATGTCTACTGTTTTGTATATGGATTTTAAAAGAAGCAGCAGCATCCTGAAAGAAAATTTTTTAAAAGCTTTATCACTTATTATAGCAGTATTTTATCCAGTTAGGACAGAGGAAGATCATTCCAAAAGGACCAGTGATTAGAGACAACGATGAGGAATCCATCTGTTTCTTTCATGCAGTAATTTTTCCCTTCTAACCAGGCCACCGTGACAGCTGCTTGCACCAGGAGGTCCCCAGGGCTGGCCAGGGTAAGACCTGGAGGTGCCATCAAGGCCCTAACAACAGGAGTTCAAGGAAGGCCCATGTGCCAGCCTGGCACAACTCTTGGCCCATTCCCCTTTCCTTTAGGTGTGGTGGGAGGGAAAAAGGAACCTGCATGCCAGGTACGAGGATATTCATGTGTATCATCTCAGGAAGAAATGTCTCCTTGCACTTGGGACAGACAGAAAGGCTCAACCCTCCCCACATGACAAGCCTCCCTTGCTGAGCACAAGACAGGCTCTATAATGAGCTCCTGGGGAGCTACTGCTTCATCCCTCCACCCCACCTCTACAGCACCTGGTTTCAGGGACCCACGGGGACTGTTGTTCTCACCATCCTCCCTTGACCTGGGGGCCTTCCTCTTCATGGCATCCACACTGCAGGTGGGTGGTGACAGCTCCCCTGCTGACCCTGAGGGAAAAGCAGGAGCACAGGGTGACTCCAGCACTTCTCAAGCAGCCTGGGAAAGGCTCCTCAAGGGACTCCCCAGGGCTTCAATGAGCAGGAGCGGTAGGCTGGCTGGGGAGGGGTGTCCCCAGGGCTCACAAGTCAAAGTGCCTCTGCACAGCCCTTGGGGCTTCTCCCTCACAGCTGGCACCCGTCCACCCCAGCGCACATCGCACTCCTGCTGAAATGCCCTCACTGGGCCAGCTCTAGCCCCACACTGGCCCAAAGCAAGGCTCCCTCCAACACCCCCAGCCTCCACGTCTCCCACTCTCTCCCTGTCTTCATCTTCTCCAGCCTTCTCCAGCCCTCCCCAGCCTCCTTGCTCCCCACACTGAGCCCTGGACAGCAGCTGGGTAAGCTGAAGGGAGGTGGACAGGGAGCAGGGCTTCACTCTGTGTCATGCCCAAGGGCTTTCCCTGGCACTCAAGCTTGTCCCAGGCCAGGCCAGGAGCAGACTGACATGCCAGAGACTGACAGAATTAGCCCAAGCCCTGTTCCCCACCCACGTGCCAGGGCCACATGCAGGACTCCGTCACTAGTAATCCGGTCTCCCCTTGTCATTCACAGGCTTCAGTGCCCAGGATATCAGCCCTCACCTCCGGCTCAGCCCACGCAGCCTCCTGGGGACCAGCAGGGCCAGGACATGTCCCAGGACTGGGCATCAGCACCACTGCCAGAGGTCTTCATAGCCAGCTGTATGGGCTGTGAGCCCTGGACTCCTTTGCTGAGACGAATGGGCCTCAGCAGGGCCCCAGCAGCCCTCTCCACTGCTTGGAGGAGCCCTTGGTCAGTGCAATCAGATTTAGGGCATCCCTCCTCCCCTGGAAGCTCAGCATCCCCTCAGCATCCCCCTAGGAGAGCTCTGACCCTCCTCTCAACACCCACCTCTTTGCAAGGCTTTCAGAGACCTGGGCAGACAGAAGCTGCCCAGGCATTCACCTCCAGCAAGGATGTGTGGAATTGCTCCTTCGGATAATTCTCTTCCTACTGCTCCCTGCCTCTCCAGTACAGGCACCAGCTGGCATCCCAGCCTGGCTGTATGTTTGCTGCAGTGCTTCCTCTCCTCTTCCTCCTCCTCCCAAGCTAGTTTCCTACAAGAGAAGGAAGGAAAATATGTGAGCTTCCCAGAGCCCTGCCCTTGCTCAACAAGCCCCACTCCTGGAGCTGGGATGGGGTTTGTGGCACCCCTGCAAGAAGGCTTGACTCCTCTTCCCTTTCAGGCAGCCCCTCTCCTTGGGGACAGCCTTGCTGCACAGACCATGGACCCTTGGGCCATTCCCCTCTCTTTCAGGTATGACGGGAGAGAGGAAAGGAACCAACATGTCAGGTACAAGGACCCCCATGTGAATCATCTCAGGAAGAAATGTCTTCCAGCCTTGGTGGTGGGGACAAGCAAAATGGCTTATGCCTGCCTGGAGAGCTTAGAGTATCTCTCCAACAGTCATAGCCACCTGGTATTTTTGGGGAAGGGGGACAACTGAGAGGAGCAGAGCTGTGCTCTGCCATGCCCTTGAGACATGTTTTTCTTCCCTTTACACCAGATATTCCTGTTTCGAAATAGTAGAGACAACATCCTGCTAATAGAGATGAACATCTGTAGATGGAGAGGTTATCTTTACCACACAGGTCTATTTGGGGAAGTTGCTCTCAAGTAAAACAGCATATGAGTTTCCGGTGCATTTTTTTGGTTTCATATTATCACCCCATGAGAAGAGCATCAGTAAACAGTACACTTATGAGACCACTAAATGAAGTTGCACATACTACTTGACAAAAAACTTCACTGCAAAGTTGCTCATATGTTATTTACAACTACTAAAATTTAAATTTATAACTGCCACACTGCACCACTATCAAACAGATCAGGGGAAGCTGATAAATAACAATGCCTTTTCCAATAACAGGTCAGTCACACCATTCTAGTGTTCATAAACATGGGAAAAAACAATGGCAAGGGAGTGAGTATTTGTCATTCTTCTGTAGCTTGTAGCTTTGACTCAAAACTCCGTCAAGCTCCTTTCACAGAATTTAATGACCATTGTATGCACATATGCATGCACTCACAAAAAAAAAAATGGAAGGCTGCAATTCAGTTAAGAGTCTCACCCAGCAAAGAAAGCCCACTTACAGCTCTGAAAATGCCTGATGCCTGCTTTCCTTTTATTAGAGCTGACAAGGACTTGCTCTGGGAGGTCACACCTCTGCTTGCAACTCTAAGCCTGGGGTCAGGGTGGGGTTTTTTCCTTGAAGCGAAAGCACTTTACCTTTTTCACTCTCTGCAAACAAAGCATTGTGTGGCAAAAAAGGCCAGAGAGGAGGAATGTCTCACGAAGCGAGGCGTGGCCACGTTTTAGCTTTTCTGTTTGAATTCCGACAGATAGCATTGATAAGCCTTTCCTTTTACAACAAAAAGAATTTACTGAGTCGGTAGAGTGAATAAAAAGAAACATGCTGTAAAATACAGCTGCTGGGAGCAGTTAAAAGGTTCCACACCGTTGCTTTCCTATTGTGAATGCCTGATTTTGTAGAAACAATTTTCTCAAAACGAGGAGAGAAAAAAATCAGGACAGGAAAGGAGCTGTTATTCAGGGCTTGTGCAGCTTATTGCCTGCATTATTGCACGAGTGTATACATATATATGGGTGTGGGGGGGTGTGTGCTTGTGCATATATGGTTACATTACAATATTACAGGTTTATGTTACATAAGTGCTTGTGAGGTACGATAATCTCAGTTAACATATTATAAAAGACCTGTATACAGCATAGCAAAAATGTGAGGTTTTTAGCAAAAAAATAGCAAGAAAAAAAAAGTGATAGAACAATACTGCCAATTAAACCAGAGGCACTGGAAAGCACCAGTGTACTTTCTCACACCAGTTAGCAGAGCCAGAGGCTGGTGGTGCAGCCAGTTACCGGGGAGCAGAGCTGTTCCACTCGAGATTGCAGGCTGCCATCTCCTGGTGGGTTTAGTTAAAGTCACACTTTGTAAGAGTCATCTTTTGAGTAAGGTTACTTAAAACATCAGCTTTATTCACACTGACTTTTTCAGAGCTCATTTTGCAAGCACATTGGTTCCAGTACATATTTTTTCCCCCAATACCCCACGAAAAGGCTCAGGTCGCATCTATACTGCTTTTCAAGGTTTGGTCCATTGCCAGCTCAAATCCAAATTTAATTTGTGCCCACATGAGCCTGTGCTCAAGCGCTGGCTTGAGGCTTGGGTTGGAGAGGGATGGAAAACATAACAAGTAACTTCAGCTAATATTCTTTCTACCCAGGGATGCTCTTACCTTAAACATAGTAGATGTCCCAGGTATACTGTGGCTTACCAAAGGGTTCACCATACTGGCCTAGACCATCTGGTGTTCCACCTGCCCTTGTGGCAATGGTACACAGACAGGGTTACAAAAAGAAGACAGTCAGAGTGCCCCATAGTAACAAACATCTGCTGTGTTGAGTCATAGGCAGCCTTTGCTCAGTAAAGTCTATATAGCACTGTGCAGGCATTATACCACTCCTGCAACCTACTTCTCACAGTGTGCTCATACAAAGTTCAGGCAGCTTTAAGGTCAAGATGGAACTGGTTTTGGTTCAGCCTTCTAAAGCACAGTACAAGTGTAGTATATGCATAAGTAATGTGAAAAAATTGCCATATGTCTCACTGAAATTGGAAGCACAATACCCATAGTTTTCTTATTCCCTTCCACTTGGATGTATTGCATTTGTTTTAATTTGTTGAAAATGACAAATCTGCTATCATTTGGCAGTGTCTTTAAAACAAAATATGTTTCTGAGATATGTTTCTTAGGGGAAAATTGTTGCTATAAAAATAATACAGAAACCAAGATTTCATTCATCTCTCTAACCACTCAAAAAGAAAAATCACTTCCATATGCACACCTGGAAAGGCAAGACTAAACCCTGATTGTTCTGCTCTAAAACTACTGTCTAGTGATGTCACTGGAAATCAGGAATAAAACTCCTTAACACCAATGCAGTATTAAGCGGCAGGCATCAATTATCGCAGGACCAGATGCATGGGGGATCACTCCACCTAATGTGCATCCTAAACTATTTCACAGGTCCTGTTTTATGTCACATAGCTATACATATTCATTACATTTCCAGGAATTATCTGCATATGTATGAGTCTTCCCAGGACCTTCATTATATTATATTATATTGTCCTTTTACACCTGGGCAGTTATGCCTCTAGGTGGTCATCTTGACAGTCTGTTGGTCGTTACTTCCTCTTCACTACTCTTCATCCTGGTTTGCCCCATGACCCCCTAAGTTCTTGCACATATCCCTTACCTGGCACTTCTTCACAAACCGCAGAACCAGCTCAGCCTCCTTTTTTTTAAAATACAGTCTGTCAAAAGGATTTTCTAGAAAAAGAGAATGAAAGGAAATAAACACAGAAAAAATGAAGGTCAGATTATCAGATTTTAAATCCCAAAAGAACTAATACCATCACACAGCAAGGGACAACAGCTTCTTTTAAACTGCATTTGTGAAGCAAAATCACTTTGATAATCCCCAGTATAAAAGTTTAGTGGATCTATTATTAGCAATGGAAGTAACCTTAGAGTTTAACACCTGTCCCATACTGAGTTGGGCAAAATTCAGAATGCCACAAATCTACTGTAGTCCCTACCAACAGGGAAGTTCAAGTGCCACAGCCTGCAAAATACAACTGCAATTTACTAGTGGAACAGTGATTCTTAGAGTCACTAATGACTCTATTTTTTAAAAAAAGACATGAAACAATTGCTATTATACAAACTATTTCCAGCTACTTTTAAAAACAAAATCTATTTTACATCAGAAAGGAAATTTAAAAGAAATCTGTGAAGAAAAAAAGGAGCTGATAATCTATTTTTCAAAGAATGCACTAAGGTTTGATCATGCAGCTTGAAATTTTCATACTGTGCAAATAAATTCTCCATCCACTTCCTGTTTTCTTTAAAAAGCATCTAAAATGGTCCCTGCATTGTGAATGAGTGTGATGCTAAATGATGAAATTGGAAATACAGTGAGACACCAGCCATTTCCTAAGCATCATGTAATAGATGTAAAGCTCTATAAATTTTAACTCCATACAGCCAACCATAGAATTAATAAATATTCAGGTTTTTAAGGATTAATAACCATAGATCTACATCATCCAGAATAAAAAAAAAAACCACAAGCAGAAGAGAAATTACAATAGCCTGTACTATTGAAGTCAAGTCACTCTATGAGTCATAACTGATTGCATCTGGTTTCCATTTTTAAAGATCTTTTAAGTGTCCATTTCTGTCTGACATTGAAGAGAGGTTAAACTAAAGAAAACCTACAGTGAATATCACAAAAAAAAGGACCCAAGGGAAAGGTTTGACCTGTCTTCATTCTAAGTTTGATGATGCACTTATACATGATGAGGGTACCACAATCTCACAACCCATCAGCAGGTAATTCATAAGGAGGTCAAAGAAAGGAAAAGGCCACAGAATCATGCATAATTTAGCAATTTCATCAATAAACAATTCTTCAGATAATAAAAAAGAGCACTGAAAAAGGCATGCAGAGGAGAATGGGAACAAATACCACCACTATCTTGCAAGCAAACTTCTACTTCATGTGCGTACAGGAAACCAGGTAAATAAATCCCCAAGTTGCATCAACAACCATGATAATCATGCATGGAAATATAGTCACACGTATATTTATACTTCGTACATTACACTTGATCCACTTGGGTAGGTGATGATACTGCAAAAATAAATGAAGAAGAAGAAGTGGGGAAAAGCAGTAAATAATTATTTGATCACCTTCAACTTCACAAACGTAGCTTTCGTAATGCAACAGTCAACATGAAAGGCACAAAAGCAAAACCTCTGAAGAGTAAAACCCTACTGAAACATGTAGCTACAATGGTCCAATCAGACCTGACACAGCTATTCTGATTCTTGAATTCTGTAATAGTCACAAATAATTTCTCCCTAGTGTGTGTTGCAGTCTACCAGATTTATTTATTTTTTATAGTAGTGTGGTAAAACTAATCCTTCTAAAAGCTATTATTAGGAATTAATATTTCAAATCACTGGAGAACAGTACACCATTATTACCTTTAAAGGCTTCAGACACGCAAACAAAATAAATAGTAAGTTCCTATTTTAGCTGATTCATGGTAACTAACATATTTGCATGCCTGATATTAATTTTTTTTTAACAATTCCTTGGTTACAGACTGTTCCCATGATTCATTTTATTGACATTACCTTCATCCATTTCTGTAAGTTGGTGAATACATAAACTTGCCAGCTCATATTCCTTCAATTCCACTAAATACTGTCCCCTGTAACGAAATATTTGTTGGATGTAATTAGTTGAACTATTTCCAGGTATTTCTTTCAAAGTACGAATACTACTGAAATGTGTTTTCATTAGTATAAAAAGAGAAAGAGGAAAACTAATGCCTTACAATAACATAATATTACATAATTACATAACATAATTAGAATAACAATAACATATAATAATAAAAACATTAAAAAAAATTTTTCATCAGAAATATCTGTCAAATTTATTATTTTTTCATTCACATCACAGTACCAAGAAATTATATGCTTATCTCTCTTCAGATTGTAGGAGTTACAAAAGTATATTTTCTTTGGATTCCACAGGTCGCAATCCTTACAATCTCAAGAACTGCAACAATAAACTTAATAACACTGTATCTAAAATCCACCACAGAGTGATAGCTGACAGATAGATTCTGTTTTCAAGGACAATTGTTTGCCTCTTCAGATACTGGCATGAGTATAAGAGGTCATGCTACCCAAACCACACTTGGGAGGCAAGCTGAGCAAACCCACTCTTGTAAATACATTATTATTGACTGGAACTTGGTAACTAATTCTCCTAATACACCTTAGGAACAATATTCTAGCATTTCCTCATTAGTTCTTACGGCTTTTAAGGGGAGGAACCAGCTTTGTCTAGTAATTTATTTTTCTTTTGATAAAGGTCACTACTTCTCACTGAGCTAAAGATGGGGAAGAAGAATAGTTCAAATCTAAATTGGCCTGGTCTCAATCCTTCACATTCTTTGCATTATGTGGATTTGCAGACAAATCAGTGAAGGACCCATCTACCTGGGGAAAACATTTAAAATCATTAGTTTTTTAGAGGTTCAGATTTGCTTTTTTGTCATGGCACCTATTTACTTCCTTTTCCCCAGGAACTATATGTACCTTAAAGAGCAGAAGACTGTATATGAAACAAGGTTCCTGCCCCCAAGATGATGATGACAATAGTTGGGTGCCACTATGCAGATAAAGTTCATCAATTTTTAAACTGTTAGGCAAATATTACATTTTTTAAAACCAATCAGAGCAGGTTTCAAAGAATATAAGGGTATCTATCAATAGCATTCCAAATTATTTTTTTTTTAAAAGTAAGATATCTGTGAAGTTCTCAGCTGATCACTTTCCTACCTTAATATGCAAAGTTGTGATTTATTTGGATAAAGATGAATGGTTCAGTTTATATCCGAGACAGCATTTGGTAAATTATGAATCTGTAATTTATAAAGAAAAAACACAGTAATTTAATTGCCAATATGAACACAATTTGGAGACACAATTACAATTTCTGTAAATGCGGTTCTGCAGGATGTAATGCCCACATGGCAACAGAAACAGTTAATCGTGACATGAAACATGTGCCAGACATGTTTAGAGTTCTCAGTTATACCCACCTGAATTGTTAAAAAGTAAGGCTGAAAAGCTTAGGAAGCAGAGGCAAAATACCTGAAGAAAAAACAACAGCAGCAAGAGTCAATGTATAATAGCAAATTTAATAAAAATGAAAAGGAGCAAGTTATTACCAAACACTGAATACAAAAACTTGCAACGTGAAGTATCAGTATTATATTGCAGAAAAGTAATTGGTCACTATCAGATGGTGAATGGTCATTACTCTTTTTAATGATAAACATATACACCATTAAAGGAAACAAACAATACCAGAAACACTGAAGTCCTGCACAGCTCTTTTTGGATCAATCTGTCATAGTATGCAACCTCTATAGTAGAATACTAACCAACAAGAAGGGTCTACAGGAACCACTGCTGCCAAGTCTTGTATTGCATTTCTATACTGTTGCTGCTTAGCATATGCTCTTCCTCAATACAGCCTAATAAGGACAAAAGTTTCTCTTTAAATATAATTTCCCTTAGAAAACTGTACCTACAGAATGAAGTCATATAGACTACTATTCATAATATTAACAGTTTGAGGCAACTAAATATCAAGTTCTTCCATGGTTTTTCTCATGCAAACTTGAAGCAATTATTCAAGAAAAAAAATGTTGAAAAATAGAATAAACATTCAATTTTATTTCTGAATTTAATAAATCAAATTTGAAAAAACAAAGTCCAGTAATCTATAGCATACAGGCAGATGACTGCACTTGCATAAATTGAGTTCAGTATAATAGAATCCTGTACCAGCTTTGGGCATCACAGAGTTGAATGGAACTCTCTCCAAGTTCCATAGTCTACTGGTGCAGCAGTTTCTGTACAGGAAATATCAGATTTTGTTAAATCCAATTTAAAAGAAAAAGTATAAAAATTCCTACACTAGCAACCTCTTATTTAACATAAAAATCTGAGAAATTTGACTAATGTCACTTGTTTATTTTAAAAAATCATGTACTTACAGATATGCAGAATCAGAGTAAAAGTTATCAGAATATTCAGCATAAAACATTATTCAGTTGGGTTATTACCACATCTGATCATTTCTTTAAAATAGTTATCTGAACTATTTCTAGAAGTCAGAATACTTCTAGAAATACTATTCTACATACTATTCTATGACTGTAGTCAGTTTTCTGGTTAGATAATTTATGAAGTTTGGAAGGTAATATGTACAGATTGCAGGTGCATAAAATAGGTACCTGTGTCCCATTAAAAAATTTAAAAATATATAGGTTTTTCCCCAAGAGAAGCATTAACAGAAATGGTGTTATAAAATGAAATTTCACCCTAAGACAATATGTATTTTGGGAAAGGCAAACTCTAGAAATGCAGTAAAATCTGAAGGTTGGCTCTCACTGCAGGACACACTGTGAGCCTCCTTAAAAATTATTGTGGCTTGAGGCTGTTAGCTGAAAGGAATGCAGAAACCAACATGAAGCCAAGCTGTTTTGTACTTCATTGTTTCATTCCTCTGCACTTTTCCAAGTATTCCAACTGCCTCAGCTTTGCATTTTAGCAAAAGAAACGCTATTTATATTATTTAAAGGTGCCTGTTAAGATTGTTTTCAGGGACACTGACAGATTGAACGTGTTCTACTCCCACAGAGCAATATCAATAAAAAATATCTGGTTCAATCTTGCATTATTAAGCACTCCAGTACCAGGATCATGAACCCCAAAGCAGCTGCTGAAGATTGCTTCTCCAAACAGCAAGTACTGTGTTAAGAGCCAAGGTGTTGCTTCAAGAGGGGATGATATCTTTTGCTGTACGATGATATATACAGGATGAAGTACTTTCAGGTCCCAACCCGGTTATGACTAGCTGTGTGTAATACAGATGTTAAATGACAATGAAAATACCATACTGAAAGTACAACACATGACCTCTCCACCCAGGTTTCACTAACATGCAGAATTATACCATTGCTTAAAGAACGCCTTTGAAAGCTTTCACAGCTTCCACAGTTAAATTATAGACTTTAAAAATATGCTTTTCATTTCTGTTTTTTCAGCAATGTTTTTATTCTGTTTTTCTTGTTTCTTTCTAGTTGTGCAGGGTCTTGGACAGAAGTAATGGCAAGTTTGTAGCACTATAAAGCACACAGGAAAACACGAGTATTATTGTATAAAATCTTAGTGTCAAATGATAGTTTAATTATAGGAATACATGACTTTTCAATGTATTTGCTTACTATACTTCTGCAGAAATTAAAAATGTATTTGTTAGCTTTGCCAGCAGCAAAAACTGAATCAAAAGACTTTCTGTTCATTGTGTCTGTCCTATCTCCAACTCCCTTTAGGAGTGTTGTGTCCTGAGCAAGGTCTCCAAAGAAACACTATGGTCCCCTGAGAACACTAAACAAACACAGTTTATTAAGAGCCTGCATCTTCATTGCTGTGGGACAAAACTTAGATCATGCTGTCATACAAAGGTAAAAGGTGGCAGCATTCAGCTAGTTATCAGTTCTCCTGCTTCTAGCTCACCTGTTGAAGAACTCAGATACTCAGTTAAAAAAAAAGAAGGTGCTTGATAGAAGTAAAATTTAACATTAGACTTACTTTTTCCAAGTCATCTATAGCTGACTTTAACTTGCCTAACTTTCTTTGTATTGTTCCATGCCTACAGTAGTGAAAAGTTGAAGGGTGCTCCTCCTTTTCTATTAACATAGTCAGTAGTCTTACTACTTCTTCTAAATCTTCAGAACTAACTGTTGCACCTTCAAGAACAGGCTGTATTGAGTCAACTAGTTCTAATTTTGCTTCTTGAGACTCTGTCATCTCAGTTCCTTTTAGTAAGTCAGCATCCTTCTCCTCAGAAGCAGTCCCACAAGGAGGGAAAGTTTCATCAAACCAGGAGTTCCATACTCCATTGACACACAGGCAAGCAGAAGTTTCTTTTGGAATTCCACCTCTCACTTTTGCAAACTTCTCAAAATCTAACAAACAAGGGATGCTGGGGCTCTGATATTTTTTGATTGCTGAAGACACCTTGATACTGAATTTATCATGAATAGGGAGCCTTCCCAGAGACTCAGACCTAAGGAAAAAATATATTCAAATTAACTAAATATTCCCAGATATATTAACGATAACAAATTGCAATCTGCCAGTCAACAACTATACAAACAATTATTGTTAGCTCTCTTGTTAACGATAATTTCTTAACTTCTCAGCCATTTATCAAAATATATTATTGAAGCTGCATGTAAGCAGAATTGTTCCAGATTATTCATGTCCCCTGAATGTTCAGCACTTACTTGCAGTTACATGCTTATTTCCTCCAAAAGCTTCTAACTTGGGTTTACAAGGACAGTGCTAAACCTAAGAAAGGACAATATTTCAGAGTGGACAATTACCAGCCTTGTCAAATGATGATAAATCCTGGATGGATAAATATATCAATGACAGAACCCAATGATAGTAGGAAAAGGTCATGAGACTGTAAGAAGCACCACCCAGAGGTGAAAAAAAACACCTGAATTTACAAGGACATTTCCAACATGATCATCTGGGAAAATGCATAGCTTCCAAGGTGAGAACCTTCACAAATATTCAATATCAACATCTGCTTTGAGACATCATGGTGAAAGAAACAGAAGTCTTTAAAAGAAACACTTAATCTTTATCACAAACAATACTAGCCTTGCTAACACAGAAGGGAATACAGAGAAAATATTTTATACATACATATTTATAACACTATGTATCTAATATTTATAATATCTTATACATAAGGATCCTACTAGGAAAAAAAAGGGAAATTAAATAAAAAATGTAGCAGGTCCATGCATGAATGGCATGCAAAATTGTACAAAGATGAAGATGAAATTCCCTTGGTTTAGCAAAACTGATATGAAAGTCTTAGACAGCAAAGAACATACAGCAAGCACCCTGTCTAAAACAAGACTTTGGAAAAAGGCCACCTTCTCCCTTAGTCACAGCTCACTATACCAGTATATCACACCACTTAAGTATCTTTGATTTTCTTAAGAATAAACCTACTGAAAGGTGCCTAAAAGTAGAAAAAGAAGAAGCTGAATGGAAAACTGGCCTTAAGGACCAGGTCTGAACATCAGTGTAAGTACAGTGTGGATGCATATGACTGTACACAAAAATAAACAACATTTGGAATCTTTTTGCAGGTCACACTTTAAGCATAAGTGTTTAAGAAATATCAAAAAAAACTAGCAAGAACATTAATTTCTTTTCTCTCTCCTTTTTTTTTTTTTTAAATACTTGAATATTTGCTAAGGCACCCTATATCTGAAGTGCTTAAATAATAAATACTGGGAAAGTATTTAGAGTGATACATGAAAACAAAAGGTAAAAAGGAAACTTACTTGTTTGATGTAATCTGTGAAGTTCATGGTACAAAGGTGGTTAGTCCAGTCGGTTTACTAAGATCTTAGAATTTCCCCCTTGTCTTTCAGAAGAGCTTTGATGATTTTAATCATGCATTTATCCTTAGATAAAACTTCCGTTGTTGCACAAAGCACCACCATTTCAATTTAAAGTGCAGTAAATGTTAAACGTTCTAAAGATACCCAAGCAGCAAGGTATCCCAAGGGGTTTTTTCTTTGCATTAAAATTACATATATTATTCCTAAACAACTAAACTATGATTATTTAATTGCAGGGGAATATTAAATATTAAAAAGACAAAACCTGTAATTAGATAACAATTACAAATGAAAATACATTCTTTAAAAAGGCAATACACATTAATAAAAAAAAAACCTTTTAAGAATCTTTGGGGGTTGACTTAATTTCTTAATCACATCTAATTTTCTAGGGTTTATTATTTTCTTTGATTTCTTTCTTTTCTTCTTGGGAAAACAGTGTATTTAACCCCAGCCTTTTGTGGTTGCTCCACAAGAACAATGTCATTCTCACTGTCCTCTTGTCCAGTCAAAGTAGGTGTTTTTTCTACTGGTATGTCTGTCTGCATTGACTGAGAATCACCACAGATGTGGTTCAACAGACTTTTGGTAGGGGATCTTTTCCCAGTCTCTGGCTCAACCTCTGGCTCAGCTATCCGTTGCTTCATAACCTTCATGCTGGTTTTGAAATTAGCTGACATATTTAACATAGTTTCATCTTTGAAAGCAGTCATCTCCAGAGCTGAGACTGATCTTTTAATCAAACTTGTCTGATAAAAGAAGGAAACTTAATTTATTTAGATGTTCATTTGAAATAAGATTTATATATCGCATTTCCTTAGTTTTAATGGATTGGATTTTATTTTCTATAAAAATGTGAAGAAAAAAAAGTGACATGGGGACTACACCGTTGAAAAAAAATTACAGTGTTTAATGGGAAAAAAAGATCTGCATACCTTAGGATATGTGTCAAAGCAAAGAGTTCTGAAACATTAATTCAAAGTTATTTGAAGCTCATGAAGAGCTAAAATCAATCTTCTTGAAAAAGTATCACAAGAATTTTTAATTAAATACCCCCAGTCCTTGTAGGCAAGTTAAATTTTAAAATCAAAAATGTATGCCACTGGTGGTGACATTTACAAAAAGATGAACTGAGGTATATTCATGAACTCAGAAGAAAAGACATGAGGACTCTGTAAAACGTTTGGAAGTACAATTGTATTATATGGAAACACAGTTAATATCTGAATAGAATTATGCACACTCATACTTTGTGCCCCATCCCTGGATCACCTGACAAAATCAAATCCAAAAAAGTAACTTTATCCTCTGGTGTTTAATTGTTATTAATTATTAAGCAAGCATTATTTGCAATAATAATGTATTGCTTCTCTGGCTTTTTGTTAATTCCAGTTCACTAACTTGCACTATAATGCTAGACATAACATATCTTTATCAAGGAAATTAAAATGCAATTTCATGTTCACTGCCTGAAATTTACAGGGGGAAACACTTATTAGTAATAAATAAAATAAATGAAGCATTGAATGATTTCTAGTTAGACTCAAAGAAGTACTTTTTCAATGCTTGGTTACAGACATCTGCTAAGAATTAATTAGTATCTTTTTTAGCAAGACACTGCAGCAGCCTTTAGTTTGTTTTAATAATACTTTAAAGCACTCCATTGAAGTAAATAAATATCTTTCTTTTTTTCATTTGTGGTAATTCATTATAACCTGTGAAGTTTTGAAAAGATTAAAAAAAATCTCAGTGTCACAAGTATGATGTTTTTCTTTAGGTAATTCTGTATTTTTTAAAAAAACTAAGATTCATACTGATTTATTAAAAAGATGAAACTCAATGCAAAGCTATCATTTATCACAACATGTATCTATTATCAGCTGTCATTTAGCACCAAATCAAATAGTTTGACTGCAACTTGCATGAAAACCGAATTGTTATTTGGTAACTTTTAATGAAGTACTCACAGTTTTACTAAAGGATTGTTAGCTGAATTCAACAAGACTACTTCTATTTGAACATGAAGCTAGTATTTTAAAAATCAAGCATCAATGTTTATTTTATTTATCATTGTATACAAACTGCTGCCACGCTTCATGCCTGTCTAAAATAACATGGTCACAACGTTTTTAGCAGGTCTTTATGGACTATACAGAAGTTTTAAATAAATGCATAGTCCTCAAATTCTTACTCAAAATCAAATTTGTTAATAAAATATTACTTGTATAATGCTATCAAAATAATCTTTGCACAATTGTGAATTTTGCAGCTTATTGCTGGTTTATGGGGTTTTTTTGTGAAACGGCTAACAATTTAAATAGCCACAAAAGTACATAGCATTTCACAGACTGGAAACTTGACAACATTGATGCCCTGATATGTCTGAAATCCAAGGACCTGGTACTGCAAATCTTTGCTCAGATACCTTGTTCCACTCATTTCAGGTTATCTAGACCACAGACCTATCTCTACACACTTATCTCCATCCAAATACCTGTAAAGTTAACAGGGGTTCTCATTGCAAAGCTATGTTCTCCTATTTAATGTAACCAGTGCATTTGAAAAAGACCTTTGAGACCCTCACTTTTGCATCTGATAGGAAAATATTAACTTCAATTCAGTTCAGTGGAAGAATTTCTTCCACAAAATGAGAGTTCAGGAACAAATACTAGTAAATATAAAATACCTGTGAGCTCCCACTGACACAAAAATCAGGCAAGGATTGGCGTCTTTTCAGTAAACTTTTTGTCTATAGATAAAATAAAAAGCAAAATAAGTCCGAATTATTCTGAGCCTAACATGAGCAGAGCTTTCAGATACATTCTGCTTTTAAAAGCAGAGACTGCCAAACCTAGAGCTAATGCCCAAAGAAATCTGCATTTTCACCAAAAAAAAAACAAACACCTCACTTTTGCAGAGTGAAGGACTGCATTTTGTCTGGATATCTGGATGTCTTATGCCCATTCCATTGCCAGATGTCTAAAAACCCAAGACACATTCAACATACTCATATAGATTAATGCTAAAGAGCAAGCACAGTGACACCTGCGTATGTACTGTACATGCTCCAGTCTCAGAACACACTGAATATGCCATACTGTTGATCACCTAGTGAATTTACTGCATGTATCAGAGTCTTTCTAATGAACATGTTTTAACCCAGGCGTTTCCTAAAATTGTCATAGTCGCTGCGCATTCAATGGCATTAGTCACACAAACATTTGTATCTTGGGAATCCCAGACAAAAAAAATGGTCACATAACACCACCACAACCAAAATTTCCAATGAGAATATTACTTATTCCTGAGAACCCATATGTGCTTCATCTGGTTTTAATTGTTTTTTTTTAACAGACCTACTTGTACCATAATAACAATTTGCTTTTTCAGTAAAAGACATCCCCAGGAGGTCCACAATTAAACATGGAATAAAATACAATATTTAGTAACTGCAGACTTTATTACTTCCAATTATTATATCTAAGGGCCCAGTCAACCTATAGGCAAAGGACTATCAGCACTTTTCCTCTCTGCTGGACAATTCCAAATCAGTTTGTAGTTATATATACAGCCACAACCTCTCTGTGCCTGAAGTCAAACATGATACAAAATTCCAAATAGTTTTCAGCCAAACACTATTTTAAGCTGCTGATACCAGAGGATGTAGATGTGCAAAGCTGATCACAGAATCCCTCCTTTTTGCATACTAAAGATTGTCCTCATTATTTCTAGCCAGCTCCTGCAAGAAACATTCAAACCAGCAAGTTCCTTTATCATAACCAGATTTACCTTTTTGTTCCACATCTATGTCATCTACAAGTCACACACTCTTGAATGACATATTCTCCGATAGCCAGTCACTATAAAAAAAGCTTCTTTCAAGGACAAAAGCAAGCGTGTCTTTCCCAGCATGTTTCACCTTCAAATAGGAAACACATTATCAAGCAGATCTTAACTGCATTAATAGTCCAAATTTGCAGACAGAGCCCTAAATTTTAATATAAAACAGTGCCTCCAAGCACTAAATTATACCTGTGAGCTCAGCTGCAGTAATAATATGCTAGCCTCAGTTTGCCCTTTTCTGGCTGCAAATACATCCACTCATGCATTAATTTTCCTTGGTTCCAGCTGAGGTCTCAACAACATCACCCAGTTGGTTCCAAGGTTTCAGCCGTGTTTTAGCTATGAGAACATTCAGTTGAACCTCAGATTCTCCGGTAAGATCTCCAGCTTACTTCCCATGGGATTTGGGTAAGCTTTTACCCACTTCCACCTCTCAGATCTATTCACTTGAAATAGCTAACCTTATGTAAACACATATAACACCACCATCATTAGGTACTTCAGGTTCTCTGTGGAGCCTGCAGCTCTCGCTTCCTACATTGCCTCCATGAACTAGATCAACAGTGTTTTAGGTAGTCGAGATTCTGTATCTGGAAAGACACACTCTGTATCTGAAGCTTAGAACCACACTTCAACATTTCACTTGCAAATCACTTGCACAGAATTTTTTGCCTATCCTTTAAAATTACATTCAGAGAAATTCTGGATTAAAATACTCACACACTAGAAACATCTCCTTTCCTCTGTTCTGCTTCAACTCGCAGTTTTTTTAGATGTCTAGGCATAGTGAAACATCCAGTAAGCCACTCCATTAAGATATGCCATATTAATCAAAGCCTATTTGATTTATATTTATAGTGCTATAATAATGCAAAATAAGAAGCATCTTTAAAATATGCAATGTCTCTTTCCAAGCAGTCTCTGGTTTCAGAACAGTGAGATTTAGCATTTTCCAATAAAAAGAACAACAAATAACTAACATAAAATTGTTTCTAGAAGTCAACTACATAGAAATATTTTGTCTTATGACTAAGTCTTCAGACCATGAATTCTTTTGCTAATCTTAAATTTTAGTGTTACATTTTTTAAAAAAATTGTACCGTAATACACACCAGTCTGTAACCATAGAAATCATGATCATCTTGCTCAGCTTCTAACTCTTCATGATCACTGAAAAATTCTTCAAATATATCTTCAATAACATTGCTCTGAAATATTAATGTTTTCATATTTGAATATGTGCAATACCATTATTTTGGTCATACAGAAAACATAGTAACAGATAAATAAGTAAAGCCTATAAGGTATTTGAGCTAAAGATTTATGATGATCAAGACCAACACCACAGAAGCCAATTTTCCTAGGCTTCTGATGGAACATGTTTTTTAATATGACCAAGAATTACAGGGTACAAACTGAGGAAACTGATTATTGCTAACTGATTCTCTAAAGTTTTTACCTTTAGCTTTGGTAATTTATGTCAGGTCACAGTAGTCCACGTAGTAAGAAGACCACAACCCTCAATTTGGTCATAGTAAGGCTAGGAGATGGGAAACTATGTCCGATTTATTCCTGCTATGAATTAATCCATGCATAACTGTGCTTTATCTCTTGCACAGGAGTGTGAACTGGTCATGAAATGCTAATTTCTCTGTAACCTTTGCCGTATGAACGTGCAGAGTGTTACAAATATGGGCATACAATAGACATGCCCTTTTGCATGAACAGCTCATCTCTCACAATAATCACAGTGGAGAATTTATACACAAAACACTTCAAAAAGAAAAACATTGACATTTTCTAAAATGGACTTTGTTAAATATAAGAAATATTGTATTACATTTTAATAGAAATCAATGCCAGCATAGCATATCAGAAGAAAAACTATGCAAAAGTAGCTTTCAGCATAAATGTAAACACATTAATCAAGATAGTGTAATAACAGATGGTAATTAAGAATACCTACTACCAGAAACTTTAGTATTGTAGAAAATTAAGCAATACTATTCAATACATAGTATTACAAACTGTACAATGACATATGTACTGTGCTTACAATATACAGAAGTGTTAATAAGGTAGCAATACAAAATACACCTATTACAGTTAACAAATATAGTGTCAGAAGATGTATATTTCTGCAAAAGATGGGAACACTAAAAATACATTTAAAATATGTACCTCATATGTAGGAAATAAAATTTCTTTTAATGAACAAATTGGAGCAGAAAATTTTGGTGGAGCTGGAGCCCAAAACATTTTTAAAGCCTCTGGATAAATGGAAACCTTCAAAACCAACACAATTCAGTTGTCAATTAACATAAACCCGGTTGATAAATGTCTGTACTGAATCTGAACTATTAGGTGATAAAATGCTGCTTTCTGCTAAACATGATTTTGTCAAAAACAATCCCATAAAATACAATGAAATCCTGAGAGACATAGGGCTCCACAGCCTGAATGAACTACCTGGTTTGCTCTTTAGTGGTTTTTTTTGTTATTAATCTGCATATTAGCATACTTTATTATTTCAGAGAAGGAATTAAGAACTGAGACATAAGGTTTCAGAACAACACTCCCCAACTGATGAAAAAACTCCATATACATTTTTATATTGCATATTGTCAAATGTTGAAGAATCAGCAGAACTTTATTTCCAAGGTGTTCTGGCTTTTTGTTGCATGACACATTAAAAAAAAAAACACCACTTTTTTCCCCCCTGGATTTTGTGTCTTTGTTTGTAGGACTGTGCATATACAGCACTCATTTATTAAAAGTACTTCTTACCTTCCCTCCTAACAGTTGCAGCTGTGGCTTTTTAAGACAATGTTCAGCTATTTTTTGGCATTCAGTTGGATGTTTTGATGTATGAGGGGGAAGAAAGTGAATCCCATCTGTCCAATTATTCTAGAATTACTGTGAAATTGGAACTCCTTCATAAAAAATTCTGTAGCAATATAAGAGATTAATAAATTACTCTGATTATGTGTCAGAAATAGCTTGGTTGTTACAAACAAAGAAAATTACATAAAATTTAAATCAAATCAGAAATAAATGATGAATAATTTTTTTGGTTTTCTAAACTAAAGACTGAAATGACTTAATATACGATGGAAATCTGGTGTCATATTCATAATTTTTGTAGTCACATCCCAATAATTTTAAGATTAATTTCATGATCACATCCATGGCATATGTTATAGAAGTCACAAGAAAAATATAACACTAAGCTCTAAATTACTATGAAATGCATTACATGCGTAACTTCATACATAGCAAATACACCAGTCAAGTGCTGGGCTTACAGTTAGATATACTTAAATGCCAAGGAGAACCGATTTCAGCAAGAATATCTGGCTGGTTTTGAACAGCACCTTATGTGATTACTTGGGAATTGGATTCAGACTATTTTTTGTTTGCCCTTTTTTAAAATAAATCAACCTATGGCAAATGTTGCACAAAAAGAAAAAGTTGTATTTTGAAGTAATTATACACCCTAATTTCCTATCTGTCTACAGTTTCAGTTTCCAAAACCAGTGAACACTTTACACAACACGGTAACTCATAAGTATATTTATATATGCATATGCGTGTGTGTATGTATATATATAAAAAAAATCTTGCAATAACTGATCTACCTCTATTTCCTTTGTTCCTGGCACCTTTAAAGGGAAATTCAGCTTTAAAGGATCTATTACTGCTACCAAGCTGGTAAAACTATTTTAGAGATTAGTAGCAATGACTATTAACATTTATCAATTACACAGATATTTTACAGGATTTATAAAATTTTAATGAATATTTTTTATTTAACAGAGAGTAGAAATTAAATTTCTATTTTTTCTTCCTGTACCTTGTTTTATAGTGCAATAATTACCTAATTTTTCACTTATACAGTCCTTACTGTACTAGCAATTACAAGCACAGAATGCAATGAATGGTGAAATATGTAACATGCATACAAAAGAACAAGGAAAAGCACTCAATTTCATGTATTCAAGTATCCATATATGTATGTAAATTAAAACGTACATTACATAGAACACTTGTCTTTTTGCAACACATTGGCACATTGGCATATGCCAACACTGACATCTACTGGTGTTAGTGAGGCTTGGGGTAGCTTTTTTGTACACGAAATTAATGAAGTTTCTTTGTGCATTCCTGGAATTAAAGTATGTAACTTCTGTTACTTGCAATTTCACTGTCAAAAGTATATCTACTATAGTGGACTTGATTCTCATTCATGGTAATTGCAATGTATTTCCATTTTAAGACCTATTTAACTTACCAGAATACTGTGTGAAGTGAGGAGCCTCAACATAACTGAGAACCAGACATTTGATTTAGCAAACGAAATGCCTTCTGAAGTACATTTGGACGTTAAAAAGGAATTCATAAAATGTAGCACTAGCCCAGAAGTTGTAGTTCTTAAACAGAGAGAAAGATGATAGATCTGGGAGTAGTTCTTGAACACTTTCTGGAATTTGCTTTCTTCAGGTGGAAGCTTTGACAAAAGACAAGAGAAATGTCAAGAGAAGAAAAACAAGAACTAATGACTTTTGACAAGTGTTTGGCCTTCTAAGTTTTTCTTTAAGTATCTAGTGGTGTATTGAGTTTGCGTGGCAAGGTTTTGGTAGTGGGGGCTTCAAGGCTGGCCTCTGAGATAAGTAGCTAGAAGCTTCCCCTATGTCCAACACAGCCTGTGCCAGCCAGCTCCAAGACAGACACACTGCTGGCCAAGCCCAAGCCCATCAGCAACAGCAGCAGCACCTCTGTGATAACACATTTAAGAAGGCAGGGGGAAAAACCTGCACAACCGCAGCCAAATCGAGGAGTGAGACAGAGAGAGTAACAACTCTGCAGACACCAAGGTCCGTGGAGAAGGAGGGGGGGAAGGTGCTCCAGGTGCAGGAGCAAAGATTCCCCTGCAGGCCATGGTGAAGACCATGGTGAGGAAGACTGTGCCCCTGCAGCCCAATGAATGCCCACAGTGGAGCAGATACCCACCTGCAGCCTCTGGAGGACCCCACACCAGAGCAGGTGGATACACCCAAAGGAGGCTGTGACTCTGTGGGAAGCCCGCACTGGAGCAGGCTTCTGGCCAGACCTGTGGCCCCATGGAGAGAGGAGCCCAGGCTGGAACAGGTTTGATGGCAGGACTCATGACTCTGTGTGGGGGCCCCAGGCTGGAACAGTCTGTTCCTGAAGGACTGTACCCTGTGGAAGGGACCCATGCGGGAGCAGTTTGTGAAGAACTGCAGCCTGTGGGAAGAACTCGCATCAGAGAAGTTTGTGGACAACTATCTCCCATGGCAGGGACCCCACGCTGGAACAGGGGAAGAATGTGAGGAGCCCTCCCACTGAGGAGGAAGGACTAGCAGATGTAAGGTGTGATGAAATGACCGGGACCCCCATTCCCCTCACCCTCTGGTGGGGAGGAGTTAGAGAATTCGGGAGTGAGGTTAAGCCCAGGAAGAAGGGAGGGGTGGGGGTAAGGTGCTTTTAAGATTTTTTTTTTTATTATCCTACTCTGATTTGATTGGTAATCATTTTTTGTTTCCCCTTAAGTCAAGTCTGGTTTCCCCAGTGACGGTAATTAGTGAATGATCTCTCCCTACCTTTATCTCAACCCTCAGGCCATTCATTATATTTTCTCTCCCTTGTCCAGCTGAGGAGGGGAGTGGCAGAGCAGCTTTGGTGGGCACGTGGCATCCAGCCAGGGTCAACCCACCACGGGTGGTTCTGACTCTTTAAGATGGATGTCTGCATAAAAGAAATGTCAAATGAAATTGCACAAGATACAAAAAAGTATAAAACAATCAAAATATTCCTTAGCATTTGGCTGTTAAAAATGTTTGACATGAACAATGTAAAAAGAGCGATCCCTCTTTTAGGGCACTTTCATCGTAAATTGTTTTCAATTCCAGGAGTTTTATATTAAGTAATTAACTGTGTATTAATGCAAAACAACATTCAGACTTCTCATTTCTGGAAGAGAGAATCAACATGGAGCAAGCTCCAAACAATAATAATACTGATCTGATAATATTCTGTTTCCATCTGCTGGTAACTGTAAATCAGAATGTCTCAGGGAGATGCAGGCATTCCTGCAGGAAGGAATCTTAACAAACATAACATGAAGCTAAAAATCCCATTAAAATTTTTGTAGGGTATCTGCCATGAACAGGTTTGACTATCCATATGTAATCTTCATTAAAATACATTTAGGTTAATACTTGTCCTCATGGATAAAAAAGTCACTTTTTTAACTCTTAGACAACTGATGCCTGCAGAGTATGCCAAGATCAAACAGGAGGGCAAAAGCAAGGCAACTTTCCTACTTGATGAAATAAACAGTCAATCCCAGGAGAGAGTTGCAGCTGACCTTGGGAAGTTTACATCTTGATAAACTGATATACCCTGGTCCATAAGACATGAGCGAAAATATGAATGAAAAGTTAGACATATTTTTAAGCCTGTGGATATTTTTCATAGCGAAGACAAGACTTTAAAGCAAGAAAATTATTGCTTTCTTGATGTGATCTACCATAAAATCAGACCACTACAGGCTTCTTTGGACTTTGTTACAGTCAAACAAGATTCTTTCACAGAAGAACTCAGAACTAGTACCAAAAAAAAAAAAAAATCTGTCACTATTTAAACAGTTGACAAAGTCTTTGAATTTTAACGTCCACTACCCAGGAATCATGCTTACCCCCATATAGATCATTTGCATTTGTGATATTATCTAAATGGGGGGAACTGGTCAGTAATGAAATGTGAACAGCTTAAATGGGCCTAAATTAGTGTCAGGTAAATTATACCTTTGACCTTCAAGGCTCACATAAGGCAACCGGTTTTAAAAACAGACGATGATGATAGATGATGCCACTAGATGGCAGTGCTCCAAAGAATTTCGTTTTCTCGATTTTGAGGATTAAACAAATTCAGCAAGGAATTTTGGTATGGGCTTCCTTTTAAACTTTAATTCTCTTTTATCTCTGGGGAATGTAGCTCTCAATGTAAAAATTTCTTCCAAAAAATTTCTACTGATTCATAAAGCTCAGACTCACTCTCAATTTCCTCAGCCTGTTGGCTACTTCTTGAAAACCAAACTGTTCTCCTCTTCAAATCCCATCCTCCCATACCTTCTAAAATTCATCTCTCCTAGTCCTGCTCCCTCAGTTTCCCAGGTATTTAAAGGTATTCTGTCCTCTGCTCTCTTCTTTTCTTTCTCTGCTCTGTTTCTAGTAATGTACTAGTCAAAGACCACGTACAGGTTTCCTCTCCATGGCAATGAATCACAGCACGATTCATCACTCTGTTCTGCACCAACAAAAATATCAGATGACCTTCCTCTTAGGGATGTCAAGCTGTCAGTGCTAGCTCAGCAAGGCTGAAAGATAAGGATCTTATGAGCCTTTCCCTTTTCAACCTTCATAGCCTCCCCACTACTTACTTTCTTCATCACTATGGCTAGCATCCCATCATTCACAATATTCTAAAATTATTTTTCTAATCTCTCTACAAAACTAAAGTCTGGTATCTAGTTTTGTATCTTACTTGCTGCAGTGTCCATTTCTTTAGCTTGGCCAAGCATCACTTTATTCTGTTCACATTCATTTGAAGCGCTACTGCAAAGATCGTAGTTGCTTGCTTTGAACGTTATCCCATTCTTTGAAGTAACAGAAAAAGAGAAGCTCATTCAAATACAAGATGCTCTTCTGCTTTCAAAGCCTTCACAGCCTTTCCTTCTTTTGTCATCTCTAGATCAGTAAAGCACTAACTTCTATTTTTGTGACTTCTGACTCTGTCATTGACTTCCTAAGCTTGGGGTTTTTTCCTTTTGGAATGTCTTTTTACCCACTTTCATGCTACCTCACACACCTGAGAAAAGCTCACTACAGCCATCAATTTATTCTCTCAGAATTTCCTTAAATCCTCTTCCACCATCACCTACAAAACAATTAACAGCTGGGTTACTGGTATGATGAAACCCCTGCTTACAATGCTGATCAGTGTCCTTATTCTTATTGAGTCCTTATATGCTCTGTCTGCATCTGTTCAACAGACAGAAAATGCTGCTGAATCAAAAGCAAACACTCCAGTAAGGGCCATGAATGATATTCATATGTAACCCAAACTCCTGACAACAGCAGAAGCTCCCAAAAAACAAAATAAAACATCAGGACCTAATCCTGTACCCTGAAATGATGTCATCCTTGATGGTCAGGGTAATCTTGACTACATCAAAAGAAATCAATTACTAAAAACGTTCATAAAGCAATTTATGGATTCATATTTTAAGGTCAGGGAGAAGCCTCATGATAACCCAACCTGACCTTCTAAATACGACAGATAATAAAATTTTATCAGTTTTCCTGCATTAAGCTCACAATTTGCTGGGTGAAACTCAGGATATATACCTCAGAAAGAAATCCAGTTATGATTTAAAGTCAGTAAGTAATGCATAATTTCAGAAGCTGCTACTTTCATTCGTATAGCTACTCTCAATTTGTCTATACTGAAACATCAACTACTTGGTCTGTTATGTTTTCATTTGGCAAATTTTCTTGCATGAGAAACTGCATGCTGCAGGTATAACATTCAAACCAACTCTATATCTCTTGTGTAAAGCCAACATCATAATCTTCTAAAAAGACTTAATACACAACTGGTATTCAAGAAAAAGAGAGACTGCATACAGGAATCAACACTTCTGCTTGCTCCCCTAGAATGGTATTTGGAACACTCTGTTAAGTGCATTAAGTGCACAATATTTCTACAAACTTTCACATGGAACAAGAATCACAGATTTAGCAGAGAGGAAATCTGCTGCCCGCTCTGGAAAGTAGATTTTTAGGGGCTGCAGGCAGAAATTTCCCTTCATTTCAAATCCAGAACATGGAGCCCTCTTCTAAGTGTGGATACTTCCATTCTTTCAAGGAAGGGCAAGTGGAGGGGGGTTGTTGGGTTGGTTTTTTTTTTAAGACAGGAAGAAAAGCAGAGTGGTGATTTCCACCTCTTTATGATAATTCATTACTGAAGTACAGAGCCAGGAAATGAGAATTTGTTCCTTATCTGAGGATTCAGACTTCACTTACCATTAGATTATTTGACCATTCTGGGTACAGGAAGTTGTGCTGTTGAGCAGAAAAGAATGCAAAAGTCATGCAGCCAAGAGAGAGAACAAGCGGCAACATGACTATCTCAGTTGTTAGAGCACTAACCTGGAACAGAAAAGCTCCATATAATATTTCTAATCCCAAAACTTTTTTTTCTATATTATTGCTAATGTCTCGCCTCCTTTATTTTAAGGTAAACATTTAATTTAAAGTTCAGAGAGCATTACACAGACATCTTCTGTTGCTTATCTTTCAAGACTGTAAAGCTCCTTTCAGAGTTACTGCTTTTCAGGATACAATCTCCCCTTCTACAAAGGATGACCCTAATTCCCTATTCTTATCCTTATGACCTTGCATTTGGCTGCACTAAAACGCATGTTTTTCAAGTGAGCCCAAGTTAACAAGCTACACAAATTGCCCTGTAAAACTGACATAGCCTTATCCTTATTTACCACTCCACCATTCTTTAGATCACTACAGACTTTATGGGCAATAATTTTATATTTCTGGAGCTGGTGATACACAGAAACTACAAGTAGCAAACTGCCAGTTCTGAAAAAACATCAGGAAAACCTTGAGAGTATTACAGCTCCAATTCTGAACTTTTCGATGTTACTATACAAACTAGAAAAGCCCAAAAAAGCAAAAATTTAACCAAAGTAATAAGCAACAAAAAAAGAATATGCTTCATGTTCATTCATATGCAAAACACACCCAAAGAAAACAAATTTAAAAACCCAAAGATTTAGGAATTCACTTTCAAATATAAAAATCTGTAATATAATAACATGATAGAACAGAGTAGGCTTATTCCAAAATCCATTTGTATTTCCTCACTACATCTTATAGAACACATTTTTTGACAGATCTCTTTTTACTTGTTGCATCAACCTCAGAAAAATTAACTATTATGCATCTTGTTCTACTTCAGCTCCTCATCCATTAAAGATGCAGGATCCTGCAGTTATCACATGACTACCTTTTACATATGCAATGAATACTTTTGACTACAAATTCATCTAGGTCCCAGTTCTGCATGTGCTTAACTTTGTGCATGTGTTGAGCTCAACAGAACCACACTCAGTTACTTAGTTATGCTTGTTCCTAAGCGCTTGTAGAATCAGGACTGAGGTACAGTGGGTGTGCTCTTTAAATATTTTACTATTGCAGGATCCTGCATTCACAGAAAGCCTACTCTTATTTGCTCAGTATTTCTTGTTATTTCAATGGGACCTCTCATGCAAGTAGAATGAAGTATAAAAATTCATATATCCAGAACCTAAATTGTGACATATAACTGAAAACATGTCTACAAAATGCAGTTTATTTTTAAAAACAAGCAATACATTTTATATCCTAAGCAAGAGAGAAACCTTTTAGTACCCTTGTTCTAATTATCTTAAAACACATCTACCAAATAAGGCGATTTTTTCAGATCTTTTTCTTTGCCACTTCCTTGAAACTACTAAATACTGAAACACCATTAAAGTTATTTCTCAACATATAATCCTTTAACTTATAAAATTAATTAAAACATAGTAACTCTGAAAATAATTAAGTTCATACCTTTTCCTTTCAGCTTGCTCTTACAAATAAACATATTTGGAACACATTGGTTGGTTCTTCCTCCTTATTGTCCATGTCCTCTGTTGTAAATAAGACATTGTGACCTCTTTTGTCTAAAGTATGATAAACTCTAGAAACCAGCTGTAAATAAGAAGGCAATATAAAACTAGGAAAAGCAGTACATAGATGATGAATGCCTGGATAATGTTTACCTCTAGAAAGGAAAACAGGGAAATGAGAATCTTAATATCCATTCTTTATATACTAAAGTACATAGTTTATCAAATACTACATCATGACATACATCAGACCATAGGATATAAACTGTTAACACAAATACCTGGCATGAAGTGCCTGGTAATTTCTACTAAAAGTAGAGAACATTATTTAGAAAAGAATAATGGGTAAAAGCTAAAATATTGGTAATAATTTTAAAGCAAAAAAGAAGTGCAGTAGTCACAATTTTACTTTCCCAACTTAAGTAGAGCCTTCTTTCACTTGCTGCACCAAAAATGTAAGCCAGGTAATGGAGATTTACAGCATAATTTGGGTATGTAGATAAATGTTGTTAAAATGTTACATATACATTCATCTGTAAATTCTCCCCCATGACAGGATACCTTGTAAATACCCTAAAAACTCTGAATTAGTTTTATGATATGCTATCATTTGAACTTCTTCCTAGCTTTTGAATTCAGTGTTGATTTTGGAGGAAACACTGGGTCTTTGACTATCTTTGTAAAGTTAATAACTAAAAAATTCTACCATTTACCCCTCCAATCTAGAGTTGTACTGAAGGTGATGAAAGTCGATTGACTTCCACAGGCCATGGATCAAATTCTGAAAACAATCTCCAGCTACTGTATGAACTCTACAAAGTTAATAAATGTCTAACATGCAGAAGGTTACAACGTGAAGAGCAGTATATCGAAAATGTCTGAGATGGAAAAATCTCAGAAATGGTTCCCCAAATATAAGCTATTTTAATTAAAGTTCATAAGTGCCTTCATATTTTAAGAGAAAATCCCAAATGCAAATGGGTAAAACTCCACTTTGAAATTACACTGGCTTAACTATTTTTCTGAGGTTCTCCTGAGACACTTTCAACAATTTGGTTTTTTCTTTTACTGAGAACTATGCCTTATGTTATAAACAGATATTATAAAGGGGCAATCAGCAAGAATTACAAAATAAAATAAGGAAAAACCACATGATTAATTTATCATGCAATACATACTAAAGTTACAAAAATAATATTTTATATTTTCTTATGTTTTTTGAAAAATTACAGCAAAAAAAGTAAAAGAAAAAATCACATATGCAAAGAAAAAACAAACAAAAAAATCAGTATAATAACACAAATTTGACTCACAATCAAGAAATTATCCCAACAAGTATATACCAGTTATACCTCAGTTACATTAACATAGTTTGAGTCCCTAAGTTTATAGGCACATGACAACGCAACAGGAAGGAGGTTCATTAAGTCTTTTAATTAAAAGTCTTTAAAATATTTTTTTCCAAGGCATACAACTTTAATATATAGAAAAAAGGCTCGTTACTTTATGCTTCAACAAGATAGTTTCAGCAGATCTTAAAATCAAAGTCTGAGATCAGTGGCATTTTTGCCTGAATGAAAACAGAGTCAAGGTTATGAAATAAAATGTGGAAGTTAAACATAAAAATGAAATATCTAGTTTGAAAAGCAACACAATCACACAATGCAAGAGACTGATTAGGATTTAAGGCATGCTTAGAGCACTCCGTTTAAAGCAAAGGCTGATATTTATTTTTTTTTAACTAATTGAATATATTTATAGCATAAATGGAAATAAGTAACTTCTGGAGTGCAAAATCAGTGGCCAGTGCTTTTATAAATAAATCACATTAAATTAAAATTAGAACTATTTCACACTGCTTTTTTTACTCAATAGAGAGTATATAATCTTCATAAATGTTTATAGTAGTTTACCTCAGGATACTCTAACACAGTTTACTTTCTCTGAAATGCAATTACCACACACACACACACAAAAAAAAAAAAAAGATGGCAAACAGAAACAATGACAGGCAAAATAATTTCAACATTTTCTAGGAACTTTCTCTAAGTTTTTTGTCATTTAATTTAAACAAATAAAAACAATTTGAATGTTATTTTAATTGCATTATCATTACTGTACTATAGAAGTTTATTATTTCATTGAATGAACTAACTGAATGCTTTATCAATGTAAACTGAAATATTTGGAGCATGCTGCAGGTAAAGGTGAATGTTTTTACAGCACACACTCTCCTAAAACAGACTATTTATCATTCTTTGGAAAAAGGGGACATGAAAAAACAATACTATGTGTGTGGCCTACATTACCTTCACTTAATGCACTAAATAAGGTTTTTTAGAAAATCGTGCAGTTTCTGCACCATTGATAATCTGACAGTAAGTATTTATTGAAGGTAAAACACTCATTGTCTGTTGACACTATTTGTTTTAATATATAATCTTGCTAACCAAATGATCTTTAAGCAATGCAGATAAGCAATGGCATGCAAAGGGTCACTTAAATGCCGATTTGACTGTTTTATAAACTTAAGCATTCTTTTCCCATGACTATTCTCAGCTACTTAATTGAAAGTATTATCCATTTACAAACTTTAGGCCTGCCATAAAAAGGCTCTCTTCTGTATCCAATAGACCTTTCAGGACCCTAAGAACAACAAAAGCTAATAATTAAAGCTACTCTTTTTTTTCCCATTTTTTTTTCTCCATAGAGAAGTGAAGAAGTAACCTATGGTACATCTAAACAAAGCTATCTATAAAGCTCTTATTAGCAGTGAAGACCATAAAACTGAATAGTCTCACTTGACATGGGTTGGACAGGATCAGTTAAATTAGGACACGGTCTGTACTACTTTTGTAATCTCCACTCCTACTACAGAATGACAGATACAACCTATGACAAGAGCAAGGTAATAAGCAGTTGTCCTTAAATTACAGCTCTCCATGTAAAATCTCCTGAATTTCAGACAAGCACTGACTGTAATACAAATTCAAGTTAATGAATTTTTAATACATCTTCTCTATTTAAAGATGATGACTTACAGCTGGCATTGCTTATATTAAATTTGTGGTATTTTCCATTGTTTGTTTTTAATTATTTTGATTAGATTATGCTTGGAATTGTACGGACAAATTCAACCCCCGCATAAGCAACTTCAGTTTCTGCCGCAGTCAAAAGAAGTTTCATCTGCATACAGCAGGACTGAATAGGCCCTCTGGATGTTAAAAACCATAAATCAGAACCATTCCAAGGAGGTAAATAGCAGATTAAAACTAGAAATACCAAACTAAACTTGATAATTTAAATCAGAAATTGCTACTGTTCAGATCCAAATTTGGGAGGAGCGGCATTATTTCTTCTCCAAACTTATCTGTTTGCACTAACAATTTAATATATTTTCAGTATTTTTCTTATAATAATGAAATAAGATTAAAAAATTACTTGACATTTGAAGCCTGAGGAGACAAAGATTGTTGCAAGTCATGTTCCTCTTGCAGCTCTTTCTGAACTTCATCTGGTTTAGTTTTTGAAATTGCTTTTCCTTCCACCTGTAGCACATCCAAGGACGGAGCCTAAAATGTTAATAAATAGGAGATAAGCCCAGTGTTAAAAACCGGTAAATTAGGTGGGTATTTTCACACCTACTGTGGAGTAGAACAAGGAGCAATGGCACACAAGCAACTCTGACCATCAGAAAACACAATTCAACTAGAGTAGTTTACAACTGCTGCCACTATACAGATCGCAGCAGCACCCACAACTGTTCAGAATATAGAATAAGCAGAAGAGTGTGATAGAATTTTCAATGTGCCCTACTTAAACTGCATTTCTGAATAGTGTATAAAATGAGTGTATTTCAATATATTACAAAGAGAATAACCAAAAAAGCATCAAAATCATAGTATTACTATTCAGAACTATTTAACTTAGAAATGTTTAATGAACATGAACACATCTAAAATTTGTATTACATTTTTAAGCAAATTCAAACAGACACACATAATATAAAGCATGACAGTTTTAGAAAAGTTTCTTCAAGCTTATTAAATACAGGAACTTTAGCAGGAACACAGGTGTGAGGAATTCCTACTGTTTCCACCTACACATGCTCATTCCTGTTTATTAGAGCACCAGCTACTTCGTTGTGCAAAACTGCAAAATAGATCAGAAAAATGACTCATGTTGAAAAACATAGTAAAAAAAAAAAAAGTGTGGAAGGAAGGCAGAAATTAATCTAGAACTCGGATTCCATTTGTAGTGTCCCCACAGAAATTGTGTCAGGGGCAGCTCACTGTAATCCAGGAGCAAAAGCAAAGAGCAAGAAAATGGAACTACTGAAGTCATCATTGCTGCCAAAGTGTCTGCATCTGTATCATAAAACTCATCTTCAGAATCTATACCCTTGTGTTGCTTTTTCCATACTGTGATGACATCCAGAGGTCTCATCCAACCTCAACCATTCCACAATTGTTTTTTGCAAACTGTCAAGCATCTTCCTAAGACAGACTAGCAGTGTCATCAATAAAAACAACAAAGCAGGTTCAACAAAATAAAGCAGTATAATTATACCATAACAATGATGGACAGAAACAGAGTAACAGTGGGGAAAGTTAATTTTAAAGTGCTTTGCCTTGAAAAAATTTGCTTTCTCAATATGACAAGTTAAGTCTACTTATTTGCTTCTTGATACACCACTGTAATTAATTCTGTAAGGCTGGCTAGCTTAGTTTATAGGAACCCAAAGAATACAATTGTTGTGACCAAATGACTTTCTAATTAAGATTTTCCATCACACATCTGGTTAAATGAATGACAAAAGCATAGGATTTTACTCCTCTTCGTCCACTCACATGCTTTATTTATCACAGAATATAACTGGTCACAATGTCTATATCTACTGATAACTTCAGTAGTATCTAAATCTTAGAAGAAATCACTGCATGAAAAAAACATGGAAGTTTATAGTTCATAAACATGTATATTAGTCATCAAGTAAAAGATACTGAGAAATGTAGAAGATACTAAGTGAGTCACTACCTTCTGAAAAGGCTTATTCAAAATTAAAATGGTTTCATATATTGTTAGCTTATTTTTTAAATCAACACCACTGTTTATATCAGCACATACATGAAAAAATATGAAGGACCAAAGTCAGATATTTGATGTTTTCCAGAGAAACTGGAAGTCAACCAAAATTTTACACACAGAAAATGGGCTACCAAAAGTAAGGAATACAGAAAAGTTTGAAAGTAATATGTCAAGCTGAAAATGTATTGTTAAAATGAGCCAAATATAAGATTGATTTTTTCCTTTGAATGTCAGGTAAATGTTTCTGTCATGATCTCTCGTCCAATTTAAGGAAAAAAAGTAATCTGATTGGATACATTGCCGTTACCAGCTTTTGGAACACCCCAAATACTCCATTAATTTGAAAAAAATGCCATGTACATGTAAGTGATATCCAAAGTAATAGAAGATATTCAACAAATTTGTCAATGTCTTAGACACTAATATAGCTAATGAAAACCTCCAAAACTCAAGTTACAGCAGGTACTATTTTAAAATCATAAGCCAAATTTCTCTGATCTCATCTTTTTTGTGAAACAGATCATGAAGAAGCACTTCAACACACTCTTGCTAGTGAATTATGGAGACCACACTAAGTAGAGGGGAGTTCCTTTAAGCCTAAAATCAGAGAACATGAGCCACACACTTACTATTTTACTATTAGATCGACATTTTAAACTTAAATAATTTTGTATTTTATTTCATTTTCTTTGTACAAATATCATTGAACACACAACTTTTTAATCAAAAATATTTATGTAATTATTACAGATGTAACACAGAATTACAATAATTAAAGCAAATATCTGCATTTTTTCATCTGACTGCTTTATGTATAATAAAAGTTGTAAGTTCATCTGCACAATCAATCAACTTACCTTGAAATTGCATGGGGCATGGGCCCTGCAGCCCACTAAGCAAAGCAAAATGACTTCAAAACTAATATGTCACAAAAGCATGCCAATGAATTATGTTCTATAGAAGTACTGATATACAGTACATTGCCATTACTCTGTCTACAAGTAGTTCTGTGAAGGATGCAATAGAACATTTAGCTAATACATATGGCTTCTTAAAACCATTTCACTTTCTTTTTCTATAATTTTGTCTCCATTATTTTTCCCATGTGTAGAAGTGAAAGCATGCACTTTCAAATTAAATAATGTATTTAAATTAGTAGTACTTGTGTTAAATAGAACCAAACATATGTTCTCTTTTTGGGTGCCAATCTTGCATACAACTTTGTGTTCTAAGATCACTGAACACAACTAATGGGCGGTGTAGCAATCATACCACCAGCTCATTACAGAAGTGGCATACTGCCCAAAACAATACTGTCTGAAAAACACCATCACAATGCCACAGTACTCTTTAAATAACTGGGAAACTATTCTGTTGGCAAATAGCATAGCATTTAGAACTAATAATCTTGCTATATTCTTTAATATTATAAAAATTACCATCAGTGACATTGTACTGTGTATTGTTTACACATTATTTAGCACATTTAGTTTAGTAACCAACAGATAACTGATGTTGCAGAGTATACTCTTAAAACTACCTGCAAACATCATTATTAATTCTATAAAACATTATAGCCAAGTACAGATGGCATATGACATGTCAGTCACTGAAGGATAAGCAACATTTCTGACCTATAGGCAGACAAATATTGTAAGGAAAAATTCAAAACACAGTATTTTTTTCTATTTTAGCAGAATTTATAAAAAGTAATATCATTTCATTTTCATCCAGTTTCTTCAACAGAAGAATCCTAACCTGTGTAACCAAAATAATTTTGCTACCACAAAAGTTGCTAGGAAATAGGAACCCTTAGCTGTAGAAGAATGCCTGCCAACTGGAACTGCTCAGGCCAGCATCACCAGGTCACTTAGAGCTGCACTTCATGTCCACTGTAGCCCCATTGCAGAATGCAGTGCCAGGACTGATGGGCAGTTTTTGTCGTCTCCCTGTGACTTAATCCTTGAGCTCCCCTGCCCCTTAGCTCTTCAGGGTAAGCTGTGTGCATCTTTGGTTCTTGGCTATCCCAAAATTTATAAGGAAAGTTGGTTGCTAATGCTCTGGAATTCTAGGCACATGCCTACCTCTCTCTGTCCCTTTCTTCATGCAGCTTGAAGAGGCAGTATCAGCGCCAAACTACAGTCAGTGGGAGAGGCTGGAGAAGCAGCTGAAGCAAGCCCTTAGATATTCAGGTTTCTCATTTGCACTACACCTCTGCCTTATGATGACTAGACATTGAAACAGCATACTCACAAATATTGGCCATTAACAAGCATCCCACAGGTGTGTGTCTCATCCTTTTTCCATTTTGGTCCCTTTATCTCCTTCTTTCAACACCTCTACCTGTCTCCACATGTAGCTTATCCAACCTTGTGTTCATTTCATTTATTATAAGCTTAGGCCAAGGCTATCTGTATCTCTGTACATAACACTGCCTAGTGGAAACATATTCCATTCCCAGTTTTCCTTCTCATTAGACCACTGTAAACATAATAGTGTTATTCTGCTTTACAATAAGCATATATAATAACTTTAAGGCAAAGTAATTATTTACATTGAAGCTGCAGAAGTAACCAGGTTAGGGTTTTAATTAAGTATCTGATTACAGCCTTGAAATACCAGAATGCCAGAAACTGACAACATAGGGCAAGGGCAAAAGGCATTATTTGGTCTTAGCAACAAATGTGTCCTCTGTGGTACTGTTCTTTACTAACAATCTAAGCTTTATTGAGTTGATATAGTAATGACAGTTTTTGCCATGTATGAAATATCACAAAACCAAAAGAATATTGAGCATTATGCCATTTTGCAGGAAGGCATCCGCTTGTTAAATGTAGATTAGGATTCTATTTATATGTTGTTTCATTTGTAATCTTTTTTCCAATCTCATAAAGAAAAGCCTAACCCAACATCTGACCGAGTGAACCTTAATTTGTTTTTTCCTCTAACCTTAAGCTGCAAGACCAGTATGAAGACCTGTTTTATGGAAAAATCTTCTTTTACAGAGCAGGTCATAAGGAAACAGCTTGCAGACCTCTGTATGCTCTAAAGCACCAAAACTTTAAGCATGGGAAAACTAATACTATCTCAATAGTACTAAACCTGCTTCACCTGCTTATTAGATGTTAACAGCTCATCTTTAGGCTGATATTGGTTTTCTGCTGCTTGAGATTCTTTCTGAACTACCAGTGCCTTCTGAGGGAAAGGGGCAGGTGGGAGAAGGGGAATAAAAAAAAAATGTCAATGTAAGAGGTGAATGTTCAATATTGTTTTAAAAAAACTTTTGTGCTCCCTGACAGATAATTCAGTACAGTATGTATTATATGCAATTATTCTTTCATCACCAATGCATTTTATGAAGCACCTAGAACATTGTATCAATTTTATCTTAAGCCAAATACTTCCTCAACAGCTAACTAGATTTCCAAAAATAAATATAGTCGACTTACTATGATTAACACTAAATAATAAGATTTATAGAGGTTTCTTATCCAAGATCTGGTCTGTTTCTTCTACAAATTGCACTTGCGAGAAGAAATTGCAAAATGTAAGAAGAAACATACATCAGAAATTTATATCGAGATCTATGATCCTTTAAACCAAATAAATCATTAACGCCTCTAAACATTAAGCAATCCCTCAAACATATCTAAGTTTAAATATTTAAATTTTAAAAACAGTCTGAATGAAAGGCATAGAATGATGGGCACTAATATATATGACTACAGATGAATGCCTTACAATTCCATTGCCCTAATTGGCATACTACTTAATAAAAGCGAAAATCTTTATATCTAGCAGTCGGAGAATCAAACCCCATAAGAAAAGGAATGAACATGAGACAGAAAAGGAAAAGAGAGAAAAATAAAGGTATATTTGTGATTTATGAAGTACCAAAATTTTTTCAAGGACTATTTCACTTCCTTCCCAGTTTTATCAGTTTAAAATATGGACTACCTATCTTAACAACTCTGCAAGCAAATAGAAGTACTATTAACTTATTATATTTTAACATTCCTAGATAATGCAGAATGTTACCAGGCTTGCTTGGTGAAAACTTGGCAGGACATGAGATTCAGGTTTTATTTCCTCATGTTCAATTGCTGCCTGTTGTATAAGCAAGAGAAGAAAACTAATGTCAAACAAGAATGCTTGGGGGAAAAAAATCATTCATACTACCTTACAAAACAACAGATATACATAAAGTTTTGGGTCTTCATTACAAAATAAGTTTGAAAGCAACAAGTACATTCAGAGACAAATGATCTTAGCCTCATCCTTCATGAACATTTACACACATGCTTAAGTCTTTACTATAAATAACTTGTCCACAGAACTGCCTATAGTAGAGAAGTTTAAAAGCTGAATGCAATTTTCAGTTAATCATTTTCTCCACAGGAGAAAACTGTAATTGCCTAACTAGCAGAAAAGCTACTACAAGTTTTGAGGTTGTTCTTAGTTCCCAGAAATACTATTCTTTCTCATCAAAGGAACAGTTCAACAAGCCCCCTTTTGGTTACAACATATACTAAAAATGTCAGCAATAAAAAACAGCAACAACTCTCAAAACAGATGGCAGTTTTAAAGACAGTGTGCTTTCTAAGCACCTGGCTAGCATACATGCATGTAAGTCAGCACCCATGTACTTTACCCTCTGTGCCATATTCTGGCTTGAGGAACCAAGTTTTAAAGATAACAGTAACAAACAAGTATTGCACCTAAACTATATTTCATTCTGGAATACAGTTCCCATTAACCAACAAGTATTGCATCTAAACTACATTTCATTCTACCATGCAGTTGTTTGCTACAGAAATGTTAAATATTTCTGGGGGAAATATTTCAGAGACACAAGTTGATGCAAGAATGTATTAAAACTAACTCTCAGTTGAGTATGTGTTAGAAACAGCCTGTCACATCATGAAAAAAATCCTTTGCTAGCACTGCAAATGTCCATTTGCTCTTTTAATATAACAATCTTCCACACAATAGAATTTTTATTCCGTTGAGTGTGTTGTGCACCTAGCAATCTAAACATATTGATTTTTTGCATTTAACTTTAATACCACATAAGAAGCATATTCTGAGCTGTAATTTTTTTCCTTGCATATTAGAAAATAAAAAGGAAAAAAGGAGGCATCTCCATGCCAACACAAAGTGATAGATGTATATACTACCCCAAAAACGTAAACTATAAAGCAATAAAAAGCTATAGCCTTGCAGAAGATTGTACACATTGGTGTTCTGCTTTTAACCAAAGACTTAGTAATTTATCTACCTTTGACAGGAAAGACAGCTTAAAAAAAAGAAATCACATTACATATTTTTTCATCGCCGTGAAACCAAAAATAGAGGAATGTAGTAACAACTTAGACTAAAAGGGACAGATTCAGTGTTACCTTCTCAAGCCACACAACCTTCCTTCTCTTTACAACGTGCATATTTTCAAACATGGTGATTACCATGGACTATTAATTATTACAATCCATCTCAGCCCACTGTAATTCTTTCCCCATGCAATTTATTATCCAATTCATGGAATCAAAGAGAAATTTTCACAAAGCTTTTTGTTCAACCAGCCTGGATCAACAATGTTCCTAAATTATTGCATAATATGTAAATTACAATCTTACGTATTAATTTTCCTGTTCTGTCAAAACCAACAGAATTACATGAGCAAATATTATCTTAATTTCATTTTAGGCACCTGTACATGTTATGTAATTGCTTCCCTTTGTTGGGTGCAGTGTTTCCTCTTTTGTCTACTCCCCATGGGTGAATCACAGGCACAATGCTATTGTGTTATTTTAATAAAACATTGTATATTGTCTATATATGTATTACATGTTTGCATTAACAAAAACAAGGCCAAAGAGGTGTGACCTGACTTTGGGAAATAAAAGTGTTGAGAACCATAGCAACTCCTAATTCCTGTGGGAATTTGTTCTTGAGTGTTCTGCTCATTCTTGAGGAAGCTGTTCCCTGCATTGATATATTAACCTTGTGATGGAAACTCCTACCACACCTTTAAAAACAGCTTTATTAGCCATAGCCTTCCTCCTGCAGGTGTAGAAAACTATTTAGGTACCCAAAAACCTTGATAAATCATTAGAAACCACTTTAACATATTTATTCATTTTGGTACGTCTGCGGTATCTTTTGTAGCTGAAAAGACTCATTCTGAGTCCTGACATACAGAAAATTAAGATTTGTTGTTTGGTTGGGATTTTTTTAACAATTACCTCTAAATTTATCTTACTTAAACATTTTCATGTGCTATTTCTTTCATTCCTCATTCGATAGTTACATGCTATTAAAATAAATTATTTTCCTCTCTTTTGCCAAGAAAAGTCTCTATCACCAGTAAATGACAAAACAAAGTCAAACTAGATGTGTGAACATATAAATATTTAAAAAGCTTATTTTAGCCTGGTGAATTTATAGAAATTATTTACACACAAACATGGCTAATTACCCTGTACCCCCTTTGACAAAGCTTGAAATTCTAGGAGATTACAATCTATCTGATTAAGAACAATTCTTTCTCATAAAAGCAGCTTACTGACCTAATGAGGATTAGCCTCCCATTTTGTTAGACTTCAGGGTAAAAAGATAGTGCTTTCCACATAAAGCCTATAGCATTTCTAAGACAAGCATAAATGATGTGGGCCTAATGATGATAATGAACTAGGAAGTGATTTCTGATGTAACAAACTGCACAACTGGAATGTTTTTAATTAGTTATTTGCACTGGTAACTCTGAAGAAATAAACAGTTCAGAAGTCCACACATGCTAGTCAGCTACGTAACATCTCTCCCTAGGCAGTTTCTTGCAATGTTATGAAATAAAACAAGTGTGGTTTTTTTCCCCTAAAAAAAATCTAAAACAATACAACTTAACCATTCCAGAAAAAAAAATCATGTATGCACAAGTGGTAGCATCCACCCCTGAAGTCTGAGCATCTCCTTTCAGCAAGCGCCAGGAAGTGCCATAGCCTTTGCCATGATTAACCTTATTGAGCGTAGTCAATAATGTGTGCTTCCTGAATTAATAATGTAATAGCAAACCCATAATAAAAAGCATCATGGATCTTGATTTAGCTACATTTTAACAGATGCTAAGACCATGAGAAGAACATTCCACGAGCCACTCCTAAGCAGAAAATAAAAAAACAATAGGAAGACTTTGGGGTTTCACCACTTAAAGAGAACTAAATGAAAGAAAATTAAGTCTCTTGTTCATTTCCATGACACTTAGAATATACCTTATACCACCTAAAGGGAAAAAAAATGAAGTATTTTCCATAAGCCTCTTAAAAATACTGTTTTATAAAGCAGTATACGATCTGTTGCGTAATCATCACATCAGCTGAAATATAAAGAACATATAGAGCAAATAATAAGTGAGATACTGTAAAGTTATGAGCAAATACTTAAAAAAAATATAAATATATCTATCTGCTTATAGATACAAAGCAAATACAAGTCTACCTTCTTGAATTTTTAATAAGAATTAGTCTCCATCAAACCACTTTTGAGAGAGTATTAATGCATTACAGAGAAAAATCTTCTCAGGGCCTCACTATTGAGTTAGCTGACAAGAGCTAGAGATATTTTTTCAAAACTGAAGTATATTTTATGATGGCTTGCTGCTAGTATGGTGCACTATATAGTCCTTGTTTAACAGAAGCATTCTAATTTGATGTTCTTTTTGGAGAACAAGAATGTTGTTCACTTGGTTACCACCCTCACAAGTTCATCTAAGGTACCACAGAAGAAATCTGCAGAAAACAGTAACTAACTAAAGAAGAGCTGCAGGTTCATCACCAAGAAAGCTGAACACCAAGAAAATGCATTTCTGAAATTAATATAAACATCCTTCTATGGATACTAAATCCGGTGTGTAATTTAATAACTCAATATAGTTCAGGGGTAGCAACAAGACTCAAGGCAACAAAATTGGAAATTATATTATTCTTATAATTAAAAATTCTACTTTTTAACAGAACATGTGCTGGGAATCATTATTCATAACTGATTTCCCTCAAAGGAAGCAGGACTAAGTACTAATGTCCCACCAAGCTGGCATTCCATTCCCCCGATAATGCTCTTTTCGATGAGAAGGGGAAAACAGTGCGCAGCTCCCCCAGCAATATCATAAGCTATCAATGCTAACCATTCATTAATGCAAGATCAAGAATAAGATACAGAAAACAGAAAATTTTTTCATAAAAAATTAAAAACACATTTAATTCTGAGATATTGTTTTTGTTTTAGTAGTTCTGTTCTTTTCCTAGGTATTTCTATTTCATTTAAAAGAATACATTTCTTACTTCATTAAAGAAAGAAAGCCTTGAAGCTCAGTGTAAAGTAAATAAACCATGCATAATAATAATAATAAAGAATTGCTAGAGTCTTCATCCTATTTATAAGGACAAAAGTTCAAAAGACATCTGCTGCAAATGCTTTTGATAAAAAAAAAAAATTAATCAGCACAGGTCTCATTCATCATCACTAATGTCCATATTTCCATACCTAAAAAAAAACATTAAACAACAAACAACTGGACCAGAAAGTCATCAAGTTCAATTTTTCATTTTACTTTGAACCTGGTTGATGTAACTTTTAGAAATAAAGAAATATCACTCCAGAAGTCAATTTTGCAAAGCTCAGAGCCCAGCAGCTCCCACTACAAACAGCAGAAAATCAGCTCTCATCAGTTTTAGAATATCAGGACTTGCTAGAGGCCAAATCTACCTAGAATATAAGACATGTTTAGAAGAGACTAAGGAAACTCCCCCAATTCAGCACATGTTACAGACCACTATTAATTATTTTTGGTATATTAAACAAGAAATAGTTTTCCAGGTCCACGAGCTTCTCTAGCCCTCTTCCCATCTGCCTGAGGTATTTCTGTAACCAACTGGCAAATTTCAACCAAAGAGAACAGACCCAAATTATTACATTCCTAAAATACAAATCAAGCAATGAAGAGGGATCACCTCAGTGCTGCCACACTGAGGAAAATCTCTGCTTTCAATCTCAATTGAGATACACCATAAAATTATATAGAGTGGGAGATGCTGTGAGTGCCTCAACCACACAAACAGCTCTCAGAACAAAATCAAATCAGAGGACATAAATCTACTGGAAATGCAGTTTCAGACTGTTGCCACTCATGGACTTATCAGTTCAGGATTTTTTTTCCCTATTTTTTGTATTTCATCAAAATCTCGCATTAAGGGAGTGTAAGGTACAACGCTTGCATTCTATGGGAGAGAATTTAGCATGAAAAAAGGTAGCTTTTGATAGTTATGGGAAACAATGCTCTTTATCATCTAAAACAGAGGTTCATATGCTTTTTATCAGTCTTCCATAATTACATTGCAGAGGCAGTTGCTGCTGAAAAGTAGTTCACTCTCCCTGGGTCTGTTTATTCCATGCCACCCCTAACAAGTGCTAGCATGAATATCAAGTGTGATAGTGATTTTTGTGACATAAGTTTCAGCCCTCTTGGAACTAGAAAAAAACTATCAGTCTTGCTAAGAGAGGTCAAAGAGCCATCTGATAGTAAGTTACTAGTCTAGTTATCAAATTGATCAGGTGAAAATGTAGGGAAGTTTTCTTTAACATCTATCTGATGCCTAGTATTGCTGATATCTCCTACTGTAATTAATTGAAGAGACTCTCTTACACTGCTTACACAATCGACCTAACTGTGACAATAAAGTATTTGTTTTACCAAGACTTCACAAGCTAAACAATACCTAAAAGCAGCAATGATTCCAATAACATCCCAAATGCACTTTTTCCTCTGTTGACCTGGAATATGTCATCTTAAAAAAGGGAGAGTAAAGAAAACGATGTATTAAACTATAAGCAGTATAATGAAAATAACACCCCAAAAGAGCTTGTGTTTTAATAAATTTCAGTATTGGCTCATTTTTCATTTTTAAGGGACATTAAAAAAAACTGGCAGAAGAAACAGCGAAGAATATTCTATGATACATTAGTGTCTTTATTCATTTGTTTTGTCTGGCTTCTGTGTTGTAACACATTGTAGGAGCTGGAAAAAAAATACACAACTCTTATAAAAGTAATATTTACCCAAGAGAAAAATATTGCTCTTGTTCTGGTTCACCTATTTCCATTTTTATGTTGTAGCTCTGGCCAAGAACACTCTCCGGGAGTTCTTTGATCATCTGGGCCAAGGGAGATGGAGAAGTAGACTGCAGGGAGGCAATTATTTCATCAATAGACCTTGCAACCACTTTCACAGGCAATGCTGGTGTGGAAGTAGGCTCTTCAGGCTTGCTCTGCTGGAAGTTCTTCTCGTATATTTTTGAAGTGTCTGGTCTAGTTACATCTCTTGCCTCTTCCAACTGTTCTCGAGCAGACCTCACACTTGGCTGCTTGCTTCCTTTTCTCAGCACTCTTCCTGATTCAACATCTAAATCTTGTTGCTTTGCTTTTGAAATCACTCTGCTTCTCTTCTTACAGCTTTTGCTCGTTATTTTTTTCCTTTTTTCTTAAAATGCTTTGATTTTTATCAGAATCTGTAAAGCTAAATTCATCACTATCTTTAATCACAGTATTTATTTCTTGAGTTTTATCTCTTTTTAAATTCTGGGGATCCATCTGTGGCTTATGCACTCTATCCTTTCTAACAGCTTTTGTCTTTTCTAATGAGATAGGGGAGCTAGTAACATGAAAAGTAGACCAGCAGTAACTTGGCTTCTGAGGTGGTGTTGGGTGCTTGACCGTTAAAATTTTTTTAGTGGTACCTGCAAATGACACTATCACTGGCAGCTTTACAGCTGTCTGTTCATGACTACATGTGACCTTTTCTCTGTTACCTTTTCCAGAGCAACTGCTCTGATTTTTGTTAGCACTGCCTTCTTCCACAGATGTATTTCTTTGAGTCATCACCCTGAGATCAGGGGTTTGCTTTTTTCCATGTGTCTTACTTCAGAGGTTATCCTTACTTTCTGTGAACTTCAGAACACCCAATGAATTAATTAGGAATATTTTTATTTATATTCATGACAGGCTTATGTGGACTGTTTGACCTCTGGAGAGGATAATGTTCTTAACTGATGCAATTGATCTGGTGTTAAATCTTCCAATAAGGGCTAAATGCTCACGTTTCTAGGACTAGTAACTATTGCTTGTTTGATCTTCAGACTATCCCACTGAGATTCCCGGCATATAGTCTCACGTTCCTTAATCATATTCAGCTCTTCCACATAACTCAGCCCAAAATCCTCATGTTTTCCAGCAATTTTCTCCTGTGCTATGCAGCCTGTAAACTCAAACAGAATGATTTTTGTGATTATGCCAACACAGAACCCAGCCTTGAAAAGACTACTTCATTTTGGTGAGGGAGCCATTCATTTTTAACAAGTTCTGAATGTGTCTAATTAAGCATCAGCAATGGCTATTACCATTTTACCTGAGGAAGCAAGTGAACCATTTCTATCTTTGGGAGCGTAAATTGGCAACTGGGACAGAAACTCCCAAGAGACAAAAAGCTGAGAAAGGATAAAGCTCAACCCTTCCTCGCGGTTATCACAGAAAGATTTTCACCTACCAAAACCAGCGACCTCAGGCCCTTCCATGCCCCACTGCTCCCCCCGGGCAGGCAAAGGGCCTCCCTCCCCTCAGGGAGGTACCTCAGCCCCCGCTGTGTCCGCAGCCCGGCCGCCGGCAGGAGCGGCAGGGCACGGGCAGCGCCCCCGCCACACACCGGCACGGGGACTGCCAGGGGGGCTGGCTGGCTGGCTCCCTCCCGCAGGGCGCCGGCAGCCCCGGCGACGGCGACGAGCCGGACCCGCAGCCCCAGGAAAAGCCGCCGCCGCCGCCGCTCCCTCTTGAGCGGGCGGGCAGGGGAAGGACGCGCTCCGTAACCCGGCAACGGGGCTCGCGCTGGGGGAGGGAGCGGGCAGCGCCGGGTGCCGCCCCTGGCGGGCGCCCCCTGCCGGCGGGGAGAGCCCGGCCGCTGCCAGCGCGCCCCACGCGGGCGGCGCCGCTCCCGTGGGAGGCGGGGGCGTGCAGGCTTCCACGCGTGAGGGGCGGGGGGGAATTTGACAGCGAGCTGGTGTCTGACGGCCCGCAGGTTTCAGCACCACCCGGAGACGTCGTCAGAAGCGTTCCAGCTCAGCCACGGGTGTCTGACGGTCACGGGCGAGTTTATGTGTACCTTTTCAGCTGCGCTTCTCTGCTACGTATGGCAACCTCTGTTCTGCTGTCAGTTATGAGCGCTTGAAAGTTTCACCCTGAAAACCAAACGTGCCGGTGGCGTTGCTGGGACCTTGCCCACCGCCCCACGCAGCCGCCTCCTAGGTGTGATTACAGACACATTGCTCCATCAGACTCATGTTCCTAATGGTCAAAAAAAAAAAAAATAATCAAAAAACACCAGCTTGGAGATGAAAGCCCAGCTCGGCTGTGTGTGACTCGTTTAGCATCATCAATACAGTTTCTGTCATCAGGATTTCATTGACAATACCAGGGATTGCCTGCGACAGGACACGCTCCATCCCAGCCTCCATAAGCCAACCAGCTTTGCAGCATTAACGTGAGCAAAAAGTCTGAAAGCAGCTCTCTGGGAGGAATCCTGACCCTGTGTCTCACGGTTTTACTAGCCTGGCTTTCAGAGAACAGAGGTATCAAATATATTCAACGGCTGTCTGATGAAAGTTAAATTTTAACAGTAGTTCTTTTCGCATGTGAAGTATGAAGCGTAAGTGGACCAAGAAAATATATGACCATTTCAGTATCCAACGCATATGGCGATGATAGCAGGTGTCAAAAATCATCAAACTTCAGAAAAGAAATCTAAAAATGCATATAAAAGAAAATGTGAAAAGTCAAGCTGAATCTATCAAGACGGCCATAACATGACACAAACCTACAAGGTCACGTTGATCAGATTCCCAAGAAGGCTGGTTGTCTAGAACACAAAGTGAAGCAGCTTAATTGCAGTAAATGGGGTGGGGGGAAAAAGGAAAAAAAAAAGTTTCCCACATATAATCTGAACTCAAAGCACTGCTAGTTTTTTCCATGGACTTTCCGTGAATATCTGAACTGCAGCAGTTCACAAAATTATGCCTGTAATCCTTAAGTCTCTTATGGTGGGTAAAAATAAAGTCTTTTTTTTTTTTTTCTTCTATTTGGGTCCCCAAGCACCCATGTGATAACAAGGAACTGTAGGGACTAACTGCATATATCGGAATCAAATATAGCACTCAACTGATTGAAAATCTCCACTGATCTAACAGGCCAATGTCTTCTATTATTCTCTCCTTTCATTGCGGCTTTCAGCTACAGCTTTGTAGCTTTTTTTTCCCTCTACCTAATTGTATTCCTGGAGTTCAAGGGGGCAGCCAGTGTACTTCTTGCAAACAATGCTTCTTACACTGGGCTAGACGGCCAATTTATAGCTTGCTAATGCAACTAAAAACTTGTTGAAGATGAAAAACTCATTAGCCAGTCACATAACTTCCCAATTAATAACAGGTTTTCTTCTTCTGATAGCAAGATAACTGATTAAAGCTCTGTAATACGCCCTAGGAAGCTTATCTATTTGGTGTCTAATTTGCTTTTCCCTCTCTCTACCAGGAATCCCAGAGCAGTTGGAGGAGCAGAAGGTGGAATATGAAGTAGTTGATCTGTGTTGAAGGATTCCCGTTAGCTGTCCAGGCCATTAAAGCAGTTCAGAACAGGAATGAAGTGTTCGATTGCCTCATTGAAGATGAATCCTATTAGCAGTTTAATGCAGTCGTAAGCCTAGAGAACAGATTCATTTCAAACTAGTTAAACAGTAAGTAAAGCCTCAACAATGCCGTTTACCTAGAACAGTTCCTCTCTGAGGGAGCCACAATGGGGTGTGGAAGAAAAGGTCCCGCATGTGAAGAGGCATTTGCATCAGGAAGTTCCAGTAAGAAGCTGCTGAATGGCAAGAAGGATTTGCATCAAAAAAATCTTAGGAGGAAGGAAAAATCCTTACACATGTGTCTTCCTCTTTAGGTTAATAGTTGTGGTGAAATGGTAAATGAGTATGCGGTGTTACCTTGCGGTATCTGTGCTCTGTCAGTTCGGCTTGCAGCAGACCAGGGGCTGGCTCCTGGAGGATGTAGTTGGCTTGCAAGAAAGGTTCAAGCTTCGATTCATAAATGTTTTGGAGTTTACAGCATTTAGACTCTAGGTCTAGTAAGCAAAGAGAGTAAGCACCCAAGGGGAGCTGATGTCAAGTTAAATCCCAAATGCTGTATTTTTTCCTGTGCCGAGCCACGCACATTGCTTAAGCAGTGATTCCAGGAGTAAGTCTTGCCAATATATCGTCTAGATCCTCAGCTTGAGCTCCAGAGGTGACAGCTGCAGAGATTCTTATCTCTGATACACAGGAAAACAGGGAAAGCTTTTTCCCCTTTCCCCAGGTATTATTAGCATGCGCCCCTCTCTTAATGATCACAGTGATGCTTGAAGCCTGAAGGTGTTTTTTTTATGAACATTAAGTATTTAGTTAAACAGGTTAAGCCCTATCTCTGTAGCTTGCAAAGTCCAAAATTTAATCAGTAGATGAATCCCTATACTTAGCAAATGGATCTAGATTTGGAAAAACCTTGTGCAAGTTCAGTCCTTGGGTACACATTATTATTTTCTTAATTAGACCTCACCAGATCACTAAGCTTTCTAATATCACATAAATTGTATCATCTAAGTTATTAGTCTATTAATGTTACAAGGAAGGGGTTTTTTTCTTTTTAGAAAGAAAAACGATCATTAAAAAATTGTTCAGCTGGTTGGATAAAGTCAAAAGTGCAGTTTCTCTTCTCCTAGCTTGGCTGAGTCCCACCACATAGGAAGTCCCACACCCAGTGCACATCATTGCCACCATCCAAGTTCCTGCTGGAATGAGGCTGAGATGCACATGGTGCCCCACAGGCTGTGGGATGAAACTGGAGCACAGTCAGGAGGAGCTGATGATGCTTCCAATAGTCAGCTTCATCTAGGCAGTCAGGAATCAGGACAGCATGGTGCAAATTAAAACTACGCAGCCTGGTACGGGCTCTGCAGAATATGCCAGAAAGAATCTTTGGAAAGCTGATTAGCAATTACTTACAGGAAAAAGGAAAGCAAGAGCATAACTACTTTGCTAGTTTGTCACTAGATGCTAAGCCTTGCCTTGGTATCCTTTTCCAGCTGGCTGTGAAACTCTTGACATGAAATAGTCCAAAGGCTCCCCAGCCTGGGAGGGATGCTGCTCTCTCCCTTTCTATGTGCCACAGCCAAAGCATGAGTCTGCCTCAACACAGCACTACACTTGCTTAAAACTATTAACCAATGGAATAGCTCTAGCAAGGATAACAGCATATTTAGTTTCACCATGATGCCTAAGTAGCATTACCCCATTTTAGAGACCAGAAGCTAGAATGAAGAGAGTTTGAATGATTCCAAAGTCCCCTAGTAGGACCAGTGGCAGATTCATAACCAAGTCTGTGCTTCTGACTGCTAGTAAACAGAAAACCAGGTATGTGTCCTCAGGCAGTAGGCTACTGTTTGCTCTTTCAGGCCATCAGCATCTTTCTTATATATACACTTCTGCCATGTACATATATAAAATGGCCATAAATACTCAGAGAAAGTCAACTAAGTATAAGCTAGAACTGTGAAGTTGGGCCACTGGGAATTAGCACACAAACTTCTCTGACAGTTACACTGTGGGGACAGTAATCTGTAGCAGGAAAGTGGAGTAAATGGATTGGGGGGAAATAATCTCTTAAATCAGAGACTGTCAATACTGAAAAGCTTTTTGGTTAGTTGCAAGGGTTTGATCCAGCTGAGCTAAAGGAAATTCTTTTTTTTTTCAGTGATCAATCCATATTGAATCCCTTGTGCAGTAAGTAGCCATAGAAAGGTTTTGTGGAATTAGTATTATAAATCACACATTCAATCCCTTTGTGAGTGTTGAAAGCATTGTCATTCTTCTAATCACTATATCCTGTCTTTGATCCATAACAAATATGCACACCCAGCTCTACTAATCTCCATTATGATTGTAAGATATCTGTATTTGCCAGTACTATGCCAGCAGAAATAGTTAAAATTTTTCTTCCTCCTATGATTTTGGACATGGCTTTTTTTTTCCTATCCTGATTGAAACACATTATTTAAATAATGGCATATCCTTTATAATTCAAAATAAAGAAAAAAATCAAAGATTGACAACAAGATGGAGCCCTTTTATTTAAAACCATATTTATAACAAGATAATCATTACAACGAGAAAGTCATTTGATCATTTTGAGCGATCATGAATCCCAGATTTATTTTTTAGTATGACATGACCGTGATATTTCCAGATATGTGCCATTTTACTGTATAGCCCAAGAGAAATTACATGAGTTACTTCTAGAAACCCATCACACATAGCCTTTACTATAGGCACAAGGTCAGAGACACTCCTGGCTTTGAAGAAGGCTGTAAGCAATAAACAGAGAAATTACAGCTAAACACCTGCCAAAGTCTTTGCTGGGCTCAGCCCTTTACTTGCTTTAGTTTTAAAATTTGATCATATTATCTCTGCTCTCCATTGTCTTTCAGTTAATACAGCAGATTTTCCAGTCAGCTATTCCAGCCCAACTCTTCTGTTCTCTTAGGACAACAGCTTGACTGTGGATATATAGATGTAGATATATATGTCTGTGTTTGTAGTTCTCATAGGTTTCACAGCTGAAGACTCAGTGTTGGGGGACATAGAAATCCCATTTAATCCCAAGAAAAATCTTCACATCTGATCAGTTTCTTCAACAAAGGGAAATGCCCTGCAAAGGGTGAGGAAAGGTGTCTGCAGAGGCTGGAGTTCCAGCTATTTCTAAGGGTAACGTTAAGAAAGATTTAAAGGATTTCTGGCAGAGGATGGACGGTGAAGGAAATATTCCTAGATATCGATCCTGAAAAAAGGAAAAGGGTAGTTTGTTCAATGGGTAATAGGAAAGCCACCTGAAGAGCTATAAAATTGTTGGGACGGATGAGAGGATCTCTCTCTTTAGGAGGAACTGAAGGAAAGGTCAGGTGTTGGATTCCCTCCCAGTCAATCCCACCTGAAGTCACTACCTAAGAAGGAGTAAACCTGAAACTACATGCGCTGCAGAAATATTTTGGCAGCTGCCTTGTTGGCTGGGGAGGGGTGGAGGAAGAATTAATTAAATCTGATTTTTCCTTGTCTCACCAATAGCTGCACAGGGAACTGAGCCTACATGAGGGCAGAAAGGAAGGCACATGGTGAGCTAAGTGACCTTCCTGATGTCATTCCCTTAAAACTGCTCAGCAGGGGGATTCACCCTTGAAATGCTTGAAGTAGCAGCAGAAGCTTAGGCCAGCTGCTGAGAGGACCAACCACTCTCCAAAATACTGAACAGCTGCTGCCCCTGAGGAGTCCTAAAATGTTACCAAATCCAGACCTTCCTCTGCTTTCCCATAGACACTAGTTGACTATCCTATTTTATGGGTCTTGCTTACAATTGTAGGATGTTACCAGTTGATACTCACATTCTCGCATTTCAATGTAAAACTACAGGATGTGTTACATAGGGCCTCTGGGCAGCCTCTTCTAGGGCAAACATCATTTTTGCTGCACACAGGTTAATGTATGTCCCCAGATGGAGTAAATGGTCAAAGCATTTCTGTATATGTGTGATCATGCTGCCACACATCCCGCAATTGCTCGCTGTCCTTGTTAATACAGCGCAAGAATATGTGCCTGAATTCATTTATGCACTAGGAACTGCAAGTTGGGTAAAGCTGTGAAACTGCTCCCTGGGGGAGAGTTTAAATAAGCCAGCCTTGATTTTGTACATTTGATTCTTCAGAGCTGAAGCCAGCCAAGAAAACCATTTATGATGGATACTGGTCTCTCCCAGTGCTTTTCTGTAAAACTGCTGTAGAGACAGAGACAGGGAAATTAATAATTCTTTGCAGGTAAAGGAGAATGGAGCAAACAATCTGAAAATATGGTGCTATGCAGTGAAGGAGGGGTATCATTCCTCCGCTCTCCATCACCTAGAATCCAAGGTACTAAACCAAGCCCACCTCCTGCATAGGAAGGTCAGTTGGCAGAAAAACTGGACTATTATATTGGTGTGAATGTTACAAATTGTCGATCCGCTCTGCATCTCTTGTCCATCTCTTGTACAGTGCTGTTTGGTTTACATCAATAAAACAGATGTTCTCACAGAGAACTCACGGCAGGTTTTGGAGAAGCAAGACTCATGGAGAGTGGAAATTGCTTTTGTTCAAGCAGCGGATATTGTTGGGGGGAAAAAAAGGCAGACTTTAGTCCATTAAGTCACTTGGGCAGCTTTAACAAAGAAGTAATTCTAGGATTCATGCAAAAGTGTCTCTCCTGCCAAGCTTTGTTTCTTATGCAAGTTTATTTAGATTAACTGCATTCACTGTCTTAGTTTTCTTTCTTCCTTCCTTATATGTGTACCTCAAAAATCTGCATATGTCCTGAAATACTATTTTTACAATTTGGTTGAGATTCTATGAAGTGAGTGCCATTGATGTACATGTGTTTATCTCTGTGAATAACAGAATTCCCATCTCCCCTGACACTGTTTCTTCCATGCCACAGGACTGCAGCTACTTTAAAACAAAACACCCTTTAAACCAAACCAAACCAAACCAAACTTTTGAAAAGATACTGAGTAATTGGATAAGAATTGGTACACTGATCAAATGACACAATAGAAGCACATCCATTTATGTTTCAGTAAATCATAACATAAATGAAACATCCAAAACTTGAAATAAATACCTACGTGGCTGCTGTTGAATAAAATGAGAAATACGAAGTGCATTTATTTTTACATAAAGTAAAACCACACTTGCCCAATAACACACTGCAGTGTGGGCAACCTGCCAGCTGGGGTTCTGCAAACAGCATACACACAGCTAACCATATTAGCAAAAATAAAGTGATTGTATACGGTGGGTCATGATTTACCTAGTTAGGAGCTCTTTTGTTACACTAAAAAAAAAAGTAAGCAGAAAAACACAGAGCCTTCCTTGCTCTCATAGCTGCAGCCATCGGGTGTTAACTTATTCGTAATTTTTCATTTTGTTATTTCTGCTTCTTTCTCCTTTAAGTGGTCTGATACATGAGTATTTTCGGGCGGATGGGGTATTATATTTTATGTCAGGAGTGTCGCTTAACTCTGATGGTGCCAACTCCGAATGATGCCTGGAAAAATTAAATGCAATTAATTCCACTGAAATAAATAAATAAATAGGTAGATAGATAGATAGATAGATAGATAGATGAATAAATGAATGAATAAATGAATAAATGAATGAATAAATGAATAAATAAAAAAATTTAAAAGGAAGAAAATGAAATAATAAAACTAAACAAAACAAAATAGAATCCGGCAACGGCAAGTGGCTACTGCAACGAGTCCCAGGACGCCTGCGGGGCCTGGCACAGAGCCCACGAACGGCACACCCTGAGTGTGACCCCGAGAGCCCGGTGGCCCCGGCAGGACCCGGCCTCCGGGGGGGCGACCGTGCGCCGCGCTCCCGCCGGCAGCGGGGCGGCCCCGCCCGGGGTCCCGGCCGCTCCGGAGGCCTCCGCGCCCCGCGGCGGCGGCTGGAAGTGCGGAAAACCCGTGGCCGAGAAGCGGGCGGCAGAGCCGGCGGGTGAGAGGTGCGCCCCCCCGGCCCTCCCTGCCGGGGACGGGGCAGCGGGAGGCCACGTCTGCTCCGCCCAGGGGGATCCAGACCGCGGGTCCTGGGTGCGGAAAGAAAAGGGGGTGTCCCCCTCCTACCTCAGGTCGGTCGGGGAAAGGGGGTCCATCGGTCGTCCTGATCGACGATAAGGACCGTTCACGCAGCAGAGGCTCCTAGCAAGTGCTGGCCCCCCGGAGTGCCCTCACCTGCCCGGGCGCTGCTCCTGAGCGAGAGGAAGGCAGACGCCACCTTACCGCACCGCCCCGGCTGGTGAACGCCGGAGGCCTGGGGGTGCTCCGGGCAGAGGGACACGGGCGGGCCGGGATGGACCCCATCGGCTCTGCTCAGTGAGTGCTCAGCGGCAAGAGCACAGAGCTGGGGCGGCCCTGCCCGTGTGAGAGTGGGAAGCAAGCCCCCCGACTCCGCCGCCGTCTCGATGGGGTCCCTCTGGAGCGAGGGGCCCTCCCGGCAGTCCCCGACCCCGGCCCCCGGGGCGCCCCAGGGCCGCCCGCGCCCCCACCCCGTCCAAAGGACCCGGCTCTGGGTAGCGGCACGTTCCCACCCGATTCCTGTTTACCCGCTTGGGTGGGGGAGGATTTCGGGTTGGAAACAGATGGGAAGAGGGATTTCCCACCGTCGGGAGGGGTGGATGAGTAAGGACAAGGAGAGGGTGGGAGCGGCTGAAGAGTCCCACTCGGCGTTTGAGGCGACCCGCTGCGCAGGGCTGAGCCCGCCCGGAAAGCCGGGTACCAGCGACCCTCCGCGGGGGCCAGATCCGGGGAAAAGAAAAGGTGGCTGCACAGCGAGGACCAGGGAAGGCATCCTGATGCGGAGATAACCTTGCAGCTCCTTCCCGACTAGACATCTGCCCCGCACAAGCACTACCAAGAGATCCCCGGCCAGGAGACGATGGCGTTTCGGTAAAATCAAATGAGACCCTGCAAGTTAAACCGAAGGGGCGGCCGTCAGGAACTGCCCCTGCCAGGGGAAAAGTAGCCCTTAAGCTGGAGCGCCCTGCATCAGCGCTCCGCCGTTAACATTCAAGCCCCCGCCGCTCCCACCGCCCGCCCGCCCCACGCGTGGGACGGTACCTGCGGGAGGCGCTCCCGAGCGGCGCGGGGCAAGGGGCCAGCCCCCGGGGCCGCTGCGGGTCCCCGCCTGGGCAGCGCCGGTACCGGTGCCAGCTCCGGTCTCCGCGACGCTGCCGGAGGCCCCTTCCCACGGGTGAGGCCCCTCGGCCCGGCCTGACGGCCGGGACCCGCAGGCATGCGCTGCCCAAAACGCGGCCGCTTGCCGAGCGGTCTTTGCGGGGGGCAGCTCTCACTGCCACCGCTGGTAACACGGGCTCTCGGGGACGCCCTCCTCCCGCTCCACACACACACAGACCACACGCACGTACTTTTTTTTTTTCTTTTTGGTCAGTTATTATGTTTCTCTCCTTGGCAGCGCGCACCAGTGGAGCCAGGAGCTGAGACCCTGCTCCCGTTTAGGCGGAGAAAATGCAGTTCATCTCAGGCTGCGCTTTTCTCCAAACTGCACAAACAGCTCCCACTGGAGGGAAAAAAAAAAAAAAAAAAAAAGAGGGGGAAAAAAACAACAAAAACCCCACACACACACAAAAAAAATCCCACCAGTGTACAGCCTGATCAGAAACTGGTGGTACTCTGACCAGAGCTGAGGAAAGGGGGAAAGGCTCTTTGTAAATCGGGCCAGGGCTACCGTCCTGAAGTCTACAACCCACAGAAGCAGCTAAGTGCCTCTGGGGAGCTCCTGGCTACAGCACGCGTCCTCCATCCTAGGGGAGCCCTTCCCTCCCCGCTGAGCCTGCCGCGAAGGGTGCGCACAAATCGCGCTGGACTGTCGGAGCATCCCACACAGGGTTTCGCATAAGCTAAGTGCAGGGCAAGGGCAACTACCGAAATACATTCTTTTTCCTGTTGCCGTGGGCAGAGCCGTCACGACCCTCTTCTTCACGCAAGGAAGGCTTTTCTCCAGCAGGGCTGCAACACAGCGGCCGGGGCCGGAGGGAACTCCCAGCAGCGGCTGATTGCCTCGGGCTGGCTGGTTTGCACGCCGAGCCGAGAGGCTCTCCAAGAAGACCACAGACAGGAGCCGGCCTGTGCTCTCACCTCGGGGAGCAATCCTAGGAAGAGGCGGCTGAGCCCGCAGCCGCAGCCGGACAACAGGAGGCGCTGCGACTTTGCACAACCCCGGCCTCCCCTCCCCGCCCGGCACGGCGCGGCACGGCGCGGCACGGTCCCGAGGGGCCGGCCGGAGCCGAGAGCGGCTTTGCCGGGCGCCACATCTGCTCCGCCCGGCGAAACGCCTCCGCGGTTTGTAGCAACATCCGAGGAGCGTGGCCGGCTTCGTGCCTGCTCTTTTTTCCAGGTAGGGAGGGAGCCCTCCGTGGGCTGCCCAGCGCCCCGGCGGGTGTTGCTCCCGCGGGGCTGGGCTCCGGGAAGCGGACAGCACCTCCCCGAGGTCACCAGGCCGGGAGGTGCCGCCAGCGGGGTCGCCGGGACCGCCGCGCCCCCCCCCAGCCGCGCCGCACGGGCTGCACTGCTGAGGGGGTCTGACCCCCACAGACCTCAAGGACGGAAATGAACGAGCCACCTCCCAGGGGTCTCTATTTTCAGACGTATAGATCGCTTCCATCAGGAAAAGAGGGAAGGTGCATACACGAGGACCGCAATTTTGATACCTCTTATATTTTCCACTGAGTTTTGTTCCAATTTCCATGGGTGTAGTTTGACCATTTGAGAAAGCAAAGGTTTAATCCAGTGCTTTTATCTATTTTATTTCCTCCAAGACACATTTTTCATCCCTTGTTCTCGTCTGCTGATTCTAGAGTTTTGTTTGTTTCGAGGATTTGACTTAATTCTGTTGCCAGATTTAAAGAAAGAAGGACGAGGAGGGAAAGAACAAAGAAAGGGGTAACAGAAAACGCATTTAGAGGACAAGTTAAAACATATTTGTCGAAGCAGAGATATGCTATATCTCGTCATTTGGATCCTGGGTCTCTGTATAAGAAACTTTAAAATCGTGTTTGTGAGGGTGACGTTTTCGCAGATCACTCGAGGACAAATCACTGTGGAAGCAGCTGGGCGATAAACGTGCCAGGCAGAAATTCAGACCCAGATGTGTATTTTAGTTTCTGTTGTTTGATACGCAAGCCTTTTTCAAAATCCCAGGAAACTTTATTTCCCCTTCAAATTCCCATTGTCCGCAAAGTTATTTCGGTTTGGGGGTTTTGGGTGTTGGTGGGTGAGCGGGTTTTTTTGGTTGTAGGGGTTTTTATTATTACTATCAGATGATAGAAGTTCTAGCAGCTAGGTATGAACAAATTCATAAAGAATAGGAAAGAGAAACCCAAGAAAAGTCTGTGGTCTTGACACAAGCTCGAAGAGCCGGACAGGGCAGGAGCAGAAACAGAAGATGTTCGATCCGTCTGCAGAGACTGACAGATTCCCTCCATAATAATAAAAAGCATTGTCCAATGTCAGTTTGTTTTCTCGGTATTGCCCCTTTTTACCTTTCACCAACCTGTCTAGATTCCTCCTCCCCTGTTCTTTGCAAGAAATGAGGTTAAAGAGCAAGAAGTTGGCAATGAGATACCCGCTACTTATTATTTCTGCTCCTGGGTGCCTGGTACCAAAGAAGGCTTCCAAAGGAGCCTTCTGGGCTGGAGGCTGTCCACAGTAAAGATATAAAATGGTTCCAGTGACTCACCTGATGTTTGCCAAGCGGAGGTTAATATCGGTGGATCCGCATTCAAACCTCTGTCCGCATTTATTGGGTGCCTGTAGTGTTATGTCTCAGCGCGGTGACTCACACGGTTTCTAAACCTAAGGCACCAGAAAAAAGGTGCCATCATCACCCTCCACACAGGACGGCAGCCCGGTTTGAAGGGCTAGGCTTAACCCGGGGCGAGGGGGGGGTGTCGGGGGGCGCTGGGGAGCGCGGAGCCGAGCCCTCCTGCCCGCAGCGCCGAGCCCGGTGCCCCGGCCCGTGGGCGCTGGGAGCGGGGGGCGCCGCGGGAGGTACCTGCACGGTACCGGCTTTGAAGTGAGAGGCTGGAGGGGGGGGAGCCTGTGGGCTGTAGGGCTCGAGACTTTGGAGCACGTCCCGACCATCAAGTTAAAGTGAGCATCTACTGGACTTTAGTAAATATTGCCCCTAATCTCAGGGGTTTAAGGCTGGATGGCCTTTTGCATTCTCTTCAAACAGAGGGGGCTGCCCTTCCCTTATCTACCTCATTTCATTTCCACCGATCCCTCCTAGTATTTGTCCTGTCCATCTGAAAGGGTGCGCCCCCCCCCCCCCCTTTTCCTACTCTCTCCCCCTCTCCCACCTCTGTCTCTCCTTCTTTCCCCACAAGCTTAAACCAATTACGCCGCTTTGCAAATAAAGTGCCGCCCCGGGGGAGTTGCAGGCGAGGGGAACTGCCTTGTTTGCAGGTGCATCTCCGGCTTTGTAGGTGCGAACGCCTTTGTGCGGCGGACAAATGGGGAGAGGAGGAGGAGGAGGTGGGTACTTCTGCGACGTAAGATCCACATCAGCTCAACTCCACTCACATCCCAGCCGGCACTTCCTCACTTTCTCAACTGTCTCGCCCCACACCGCTCCCTGCCTCCTTTTTGGCTGGTTATAGAGGAGAATTCGGCACCCCCCACCCCTCCTGAGCGCTGGCTTCCTGCTAGGTCGGGCTTTCGGGGTCTTTTCCTACTGCCCGTCGCTCGCTTGCAAGAGGGCTGGATGGTTACACCGGGCAGGTTGGCTCCATAATGTTAGGGACTGTGAAAATGGAAGGGCATGAAACCAGCGACTGGAACAGCTACTACGCCGATACTCAGGAGGTGAGTAAATCCCAGAGTCTGGCTCTGCTGCTGCCCCTCTGCAAAGGGGGGGGGGACGGGGGACGGGGACTGGGGGGGGCTGGGGGTCCGGAGGGGGCAGCAATCGGAGGAATCGGTTTGCGCTCCAGATCCTGCCAGCGCAAACGTGCCTTCCCCCCTCCCTCCGGCGCCGAAGCTGGCCAGGCTTCCCCGAGGAAAACACGGCTTCCGAGAGCCCCGGGAGGCGTTTGAGGGAGACCCGGGGCGGCTGCGGGCCGGCTGGGGGGGCCGGGGGGCTGGGGGCAGCCCTCGATCTCGTCTAAAAGGCGCAACCTCCGCCCGCGGCGCTCACAAAAGCACCCCGTAAACTCTTGGCGGGGGGCAGAGGGCTCGCCGCACTGCCAGCCCCGGCTCCCTCCCGGCGGATGGCAGAGGGAGGCAGCCGGGGGGCAGCGCCTTCCCCGGGCGCCTCGGCGGGGCCGCCGGCCTCTGCGCGCCGTCGCCGGGGGCCTCACCTGTTTAAAGCCGGGCAAAAAGAAAGGAGCGCGGTGGGGGGGGGACGGACACAGCCGTTTGTTCCTACTTTGCAAGACCGGCTGCCTGCGGAGTGCGCTGCTTGCCGGGGCCGGCTGGCGGCGCTGCCGGGAGCGGCCCCGAGAGCCAGACCGGGAGGGGGGCCCGCACCCGGCCCCGCCGCCCCGGCCCGCGGCACCCCGGGGGGGCGCTTCCCACCCCCGCGCCTCTTTGGCCGCACGGCTCAAAGGAAGAGGGAGAACCAGCCCGAGCGCCAAAAGCCGCGGCAGAGCTGAGGGCCACGGCGGTGCCCGGAGCCCGCCCCGCTCGGCCCTGCGGGGGCCGAGGTCCGCAATGTGCCTCTGCGGCTCTTGCAGCGGGGGGTCCCCGCGGGAAGCCAGCGGCCAGCAGCCCCTCGGCTTCCCGCCCGGAAAGGAGCCGTTTTAAGGAAGTGTGGTGACGAGGCAGGCACCTAGGTGTGCGCACCCGGGCATTGCATCAGCACACCCGGACACACGGCCTCGCCGTCCCCACGCCTCGTCCCTGCGCCCCGGAGCTGGCACACAGCGCCCACGGCGCCGCGCGGGCACGGGCAGATACGTGTCACCCTGGCTGGCATCTTACTAACAGGGGAAAGTCGGCTAAGGGCAAATAAGGGTCATCCTAATTACGTGCCGTTTCCAGGCTCGTTTATCCTCGCCACACACATTGTCCACAAACATAAAGTTAAGCGATCTTCGCTTCTGCTGTTTTCTAGGCTCAATCTTTTCTCCTCCCGTGCTATTTAATTTGAATCACTGCACAGATGCAAGGTGGGAAACCCTTCCACGTTCTACCACCTCAAATACCTAATGTGATCCTCTAAATTAAAAGCGCGTTTATAAGCTCGTGGAATTTGTAGTGAACGGTAATAAATTTTATACATTTAACCGCAGCTTAAACCTCCTTTTCTTAGCCGTATTGCCCTTGTTCAGTTAAACTGAGAACGTCTTTCTCCCTCCTGTTAAATCAGACGCCGTATGGAAAGAGCAATTGCAGGCTCTTCGGCTCTGCCTTTTTTAAGAGTTGTGTTATGTGGTAGGTTGCTACAATTTTTGCACGTCTGCCAGTTGTAGAAAATCTCAGGCAGGGAAAGTTCAGGCTTTTCGTACTTTAGGAAAGTTTTTATTTTTTACTTTCATTTTAAAACTGACTTGATAGAAAATGTAGACAAGGGGGAAGCTTTCCACAGATAAAATGCGTGGATATGAGTTGTTGGCTTCTATTTATTTTTTTTAATTTCCCCCCCCCCCCCCCTCGAGAAGACATTATCGCATCTCGTGTAAGAACAGAAGTTTAAATCAGTGCAGGGTGGGAGAGATGCGTGAGATTATTCTCAGCAAGTGCAGGCAGCTGTATTTCTCCTTGATGCAGACAGGGTACGTCCGCAAATTTCAGTAATCTGATTAGTTTAAATACTTAGCTGGCCAGACGGGACACAAAATCGGCAAAACCGCGGGAATACTCCGGGAGAAAATCTCTTCCCGTGGCAGATAAAGCCCGCAGCCCGGTTCCGCGGGGGCGCGGAGCTGCTCCGGGAAGGCCGTCGGTCCGTGCGCCCCGGTGATGCCGGCGCGCCGGTGGAACGGGAGAGCGTCAGGACCGAGCACAACCCCCAGCCCAGTCTATAAACGTGTTTATAAACACATATAAATGCGAATTGGGCCTTTTCATCGCGCCAGCGGCCTTGCCGTGCGGCTTTCGGAAAGCGCTCTCTCGGGTGCCGGGGAAGGGGACGGCGTCCCGCGGCGGGACGTGGCGCGGCTCGCTGGGCAAGGCGGGCAGGACGGGCAGGAAGGACAGGACGGGCGGATCCGGCCCCGCCGGGGTCCTGCCCGCCCCTCTCTCCCCCCTAACCCCCTCTCTCCGTCTCACTGCCCTAGGCCTATTCCTCGGTGCCCGTGAGCAACATGAACTCGGGGCTGGGCTCCATGAATACCATGAACACCTACATGACCATGAACACCATGACGACGAGCGGCAACATGACCTCCAGCTCCTTCAACATGTCCTACGCCAACACGGGGCTGGGGGCCGGGCTGAGCCCCGGCGCTGTGGCCAGCATGCCAGCGGGCTCAGCGGGGCCGGTGAACGGCATGCCAGCCGGTGTGGCCGCCATGGGCACGGCACTGAGCCCCGGTGGCATCAACGCCATGTCTGCCCAGCCGGCCCCCATGAACGGGCTGAGCCCCTACGGCAGCATGAACCCCTGCATGAGCCCCATGGCCTACACCCAGTCCAACCTCGGCAGGACACGGGATGCCAAGACCTTCAAGCGGAGCTACCCCCACGCCAAGCCACCCTACTCCTACATCTCCCTCATCACCATGGCCATCCAGCAGGCACCCAGCAAGATGCTGACGCTGAGTGAGATCTACCAGTGGATCATGGACCTGTTCCCCTACTACCGACAGAACCAGCAGCGCTGGCAGAACAGCATCCGCCACTCACTTTCTTTCAACGACTGCTTCGTCAAGGTGGCCCGCTCCCCCGACAAGCCTGGCAAGGGCTCCTACTGGACCCTGCACCCTGACTCCGGCAACATGTTTGAAAATGGCTGCTACCTCCGCCGGCAAAAGCGCTTCAAGTGTGAGAAGCCAGCGAACAGCAAAGCCCCTCAGGAGGGTAGGAAAGATCAGGCCGGGGCCTCCAGTTCCAGCTCCAACTCTCCCCTGCACAGAGGCCACAATAAACCCACGCAGCTGGACACCGCCACCTCCCTCTCCAGCTCCAACCCGTCCACCAGCCCCCAGTCTATGGACCACAACGGATCGAGCACGGAGCTAAAGACCTCGGCCTCGGCCGCCTCCTCCACCATCAGCTCCGTCCCCGCCTTGGCCTCCGTCCCACACCCCCCTCACTCCTTAGCCCACGAACCCCAGCTCCACCTCAAGGGCGACCCCCACTACTCCTTCAACCACCCCTTTTCCATCAACAACCTCATGTCCTCCTCCGAGCAGCAGCACAAGCTGGACTTCAAAGCCTATGAGCAGGCGCTGCAATATTCCTCCTACGGGGCCAGCATCCCCGGCGGGCTGCCCCTGGGCAGCGCCTCCATGGCGGGCCGGAGCAGCATCGAGCCCTCGGCCCTAGAGCCCTCCTACTATCAAGGTGTGTATTCCAGACCCGTGCTAAACACCTCCTAGCTCTGCGTCCCCCACCGCAGGGGGCGAGACCCTCTCGCTCCCCCCCCCCCCCCCCCCCGGCTTTTTCCTCCTTTTTTCCCTCTCCCCGCGACAACCCGAGGTGTTCCCGCACGCCGCGTGCCAAGGACTGTTACTTTTTAATTGTCTCGCAAGGCGCTGTGTGTTGTTCTGATGCACCACGACCTCCTGCAAAGCCGGCCGCGTCCCGCTTGTACATACCCCCCCCGCCGCCCCCGCCGCCCAGCCCCTCTCCCCGGAGATCCCCCCTCAGTCTTTGCAGGGTGTTATTAAAAAGAAGAAAAAATTGTTGAGCTTGTAAACTACTTGTTTGTGCTTTCCGCCCCCTCGTCTGCCCCCCTTCTGTGCTCTATAATCTCATGTAAGTTTACAGGTATGTGGCAATACTTTAACAATACGGAGATGAAGAAGCGAGTAGACATTTAAGACTTTTTTTAATTAAAAAGGCTTTGAAGGACAATACTGCTGTGAAGTAGCAAAACACTAAGAGAATCTCTAAGCAACAAGAGGACTATTTACTTTCTCGGATCATCCTTTTGATACTTGCAAAATAAACCTTCGGCTAGTACAACCCGCATACACCCGGATGCTGCGGGCCGGATCCTGCACTCCCGAGGGGACCAGCTGGAGCTTTGGAGTGCAGAATGCGACCCTTTCCCCCCCCCCCCCCCCAGCTGTTACCTGTCTTGGGGTGTAATATAAAGTTACAAGAGGTCACAGCCAGTTGGATTTTTTTTTTTCTTCCCATCTGTTACTGAAGATTCTCGTTCATCAGGAACTCTCATCAACATGTGGATGACATGCTTATTTAATTTAAGTGTCTTCATGGTGTACCAGCTAGAACTGTGTATCTATAACAAGGTTATTTTCCCCCTCCCCCAGGAAACGTTGACTATTACACCGACGCAAGGAAAAGAGGAGAGCTTTCCCTCTCCTCCCCTTTTACAACTTGTTTAATACGTTTTGGGGTTTTCTTTTGTGGCCGTTTAATTATCGCCATCGTTAGCTTGTTTCATCCAGTGTTAATGCACTTTCCACAGTTTTACACGGTGTTAGCATAGCCAGACGGGTTTTATTATTATTCCTGTTCGCGGTCTCAATGTTCTTAATTTATTGCATGGTTTATATTTTTTTTCTTTCTTTACAGCTGGAAATTGCTTTAAATGACAGTAAAAAAAGAATTACACGTGAATTTAAGAAATTTTGTTAATTTTATAAATGTGATTGTAATTGAAAAAACATATTTTGATTTAAAACGATAACAGAATTTAATGCGTGAAGTATGTTTTTGATCATTTGCAGTTAAGGACTTTAAATAAATCAAATGTTAACGATGAAAGACTTCTGCTATTTTCTTTCAAAATTTCTGGGGCGGGTTAGGAGGACGGAGCCATGTGCCAGGAAAACAACAGCAGCACCGAAGCGGGGATGCGAAGATCGATTTGCGCGGCCCGGCCTTGCGCAGGGGAGGAAGGGGACGCACCCGCAGGGCGTTTGCGGGGCACTGCGATGCCACCGGCGTGTGCGGCGGTGTATGTCGCGGTGTCTTTTTTTTTTATTTATTTATTTTTTAATAATAATTCACCGTGCCGGGGAAGGTTGAGGGAGGGAGGGGAAAAAGCCAGCCGAGGCTGTATAAATGTCCTGCGCTCTTTGCTGCCGTGGCAGCGACAACCAGACCCGGCGTTTCCCCGCCGGACGGGGCGATGCCCGAGGGGAGCATCCCCAGCGCTGCTCCACCTCGCCCCGGGCCGCTCTGGGGCCGGACCGATCCCCAGCCCAGCTCCCGCTCTGCAACCCTGGCTCGGATCGACCCCGGCAGTAACAGCAGCCGCGCTGGCGAGCGCCGGTCCCCAGCAAGCAGCATCGTCGGGGGAGGGGAATTTAAATGTGAACAGATTTCGCTGTGATCAGCCCCCTTCGTGCGCCGCCGCCAGATAAAAGAACTGTGTAATTCACATAATTAGCACATAATTGCCCCCTGACGGGTTAGGGACAGCGGCGACAAACTAATTTCAAGGGTCGATTTAGAAAAGAAAAGCCAAGCCAGCGTCCCAGAAGTCTCACCGACTTCCTCCAGCACTACCACCCACCGTAAAACGGGAGGAAAAATACGGGCTAGCCCCTCCGCCGCGGGCTTCGCGGGTGCGGCCGGCGGGGGCCGAGGGGCGAGCGCGGCGCTCCCGGGCGAGGCGGAGCCGGCCCCGGGCTCGGGCGGGCGTTCGCCGGGTCCCGCCGCGGGAGGCAGCGGGGCTTTGTGCCCGGGACGGGGGTCTGGCTGGGTCCTCCATGGCCAGGCTGCGCGGCCCCCTCGCCCTCTGTATCTTGCTGAGCTGGCAAACGCCACCAGATCCCCTGCGGCCGGGGGCACCTCGGGGGTGCTCGGCACCAAGTCCGGGCGGGTGGATCCCGTTTAAATTCCCGCTGCTTCTGCCAAAAGGAGCTTCGTGCAAACGGAGACAGGATGAAACCCGTTTTCAGCAGGACTTCACTTGTCTCCCACAGACTAGTCTATAGAGAATATGCCACCGCAGAGTGGAGACATTGATTTAATGCCCTGGGCTTGTACATAGAAAATATCAATCGACCGACAGCGATAAGGCAGCAGGTTTCGCATATCAGCTGAGGAGCACAGACTGGGTGTAATGGAAATATTCGGGGCGTGGGTAATAAAAGGGTTTAAGCGGACCGACGCGGCTCCAAACCTCTCATAGATAAGGAGCGGAGTCTGTCACGGATGTAGCGTGTGCCCCTTCGCCACCCGCCATCAAGATTATATTCCATCCCTTTCTTCTCGTAGGCAAATGGTGGCTGCGGTGGGCAATGATGCCCTGACATAACAGGGATGCGGCTCACGCTAAAAATGCGGGTCCCCGAGGCAGAGAGCGCAGCTTTCTGTCACCAGTTTGAGACCTGGAAGTCAACAGAGGGGGGAAGAGCCCCCTGCTTTCTGTCCCATTCCTAGCTGCCCTGCTGCTGCTTTAATCCTCTTCTCGAGAAACCCCCAGCCACAGCGCAAAAATAAACTAAAAGCAGGCTCCAGAGGAAGAGGGTGCATGCCCCCCAACCCCCCGCCCCGCAATATGTAGAGGGGAGCTTACGAGCATCTCCTTCCAGCCGGACGGCTCCCTCCGTGCCAGCAGGGAAGCAGCTGACGGGTGCGGGGTCTTGCCCGTGTCGGAGGTGGTGTCTCAGCCCTGCATCCAGGATACAGGCAAAGCGGGGGGCCGCCAGGCTGCGGGCTCCGGGCCGTCACCGCAATTTATAGGGGAACTTCACCTTTCCCTACACGCCAATTATCTCCGACCGGCCACGTGCGAGGGAGCGAAAACGGCTCATTTAACGTAATTAAATACAAGCGGGGAGTAATTCAGGGCGGCGGGGGATCTCTGTAAAGGTTTACGCGGAGTTTGGGCGGCGCGGAGCCCTCGGCCCGGGCAGGGGGGTGTCGGGCGCGCCGGCGGGGCAGGGGCCGTCGAGGCGGCGCGGAGGAGCCGGCCGCGACCCCGGGGGGCTGGGCAGGGGCAGTCCCCGCAGCCGGGGGCAAGGAGCCGCGGTGAGCCCTGCCCTGGCACAGCGGGGACCCCCTCCGCTCCGGGGTCCGGCGGCCCTGCGCCCCGCGGCGAGTGGGGCAGGATGGGGCCCTGGCCCGCCGCACCCCCTCGGAGCACCTGCCAGCAGCGCTTTCCCTCCGGAGAATGGAAGAGTCGATGGAATAAAACCAACTTCAGCCACCCAAATCGGGGGGTGGGGGGAGAAATAAAATCACAAGCACCTCCGGGGTTGTTTCCTGAGTGCGAATGGACAACACTGACATCTGCATCGGCAAACAATCTGAGGCTCTATATTTATTGGAAGGAAGGAATTTGAAATGTTCGGGACTGAAAGATGAGAAAAAATATTTCCCGGTCGGTTTTTCCCTCTGAAACTTAGTGATGTCAATAAAATAGAAGTAAATCGTAAAAGAACGGCGCGAGAAAACACTTCAGCCGTTGGCATAGCTTCAAAAATTGTTTTGAAATGTTGAGCAGACACTGAATACTTGAATGCTGACTGGTCTGTCAACATCAACCCGAAATAAATGAATTCCCTTGCTGTAACGCCAACTAGCCCTTAAAAGAGCAACTGACTCGGTTGTAATTTTACAGCGATATTGTCGATAAAACGCTTGATTACAAAAACAATACACCTTGTATTATTTCTTTTCTGTTACGATTAAAGATCTAGGCATATATGCGTGAGTATATGTGATTAATCACTCTGGAAAAAAATTAAAACCAGAGACTCAATAAAGATATACTTTTTGTGCGTATTTTCGTGGTAATTTTAATTCGTGAAGAAGCAAATTATCCTCATATAAACATGGGATAGAAAGTTCTCTCGGGAGGCATCTAGATGCATATATTGTATATATTAACATATATATAATTAATATGTATTTGTTTCCAGGGGAGACAAGTGGAAATACACACAACACACAATGACCAGGCGAAAATCACACCACAATAGTGCTCAGAGAGTGACCGGGGTGCGGAGTGTACACGTAAGTCGTCGCAAAGCTCCCACGCTGCAATATCGTGTTAGGAAATATAGGAGAATGGTTAATAGCTAAAACAAAAATGCAATTACTTTGATTATTTAAATGTCAAGGGCGGTGCTGCAAAATGGGTCATTTCCTCCCCCCACCCCACCCCCCAATGCAAACCCAGGCTTTTCAGTTACTAGCAAAGGCAGAGTAATAACTAAAAAAAAAAAAAAAAATAAAAAATTGTACGTTTTCTGCGATTTGCAATGTCGAAAGGTCTTTTTCAGCGGTAGAAAAAAAATGAGGGAAGAGTGGAAAACGGGAGGCGATAAGAAGAAAACCTGCCTTTGTTCTCTCTGGTTATTTTCTACTAATTATTCTGCCCATTGTGACAAAGTAGCAGTTAAGGATAGATTAGTGTAAATAACCTCGCATTTCACTCCCAAACCGTGCAACTTTCTGGCCCAAGCCGTGCCATGGTGTTTGTGTTTCTCCCCTTCACCTCAAACAGAAACTCATTGAGATTTCAGATCTTTGAACTTTGGACAGATCAAACTGCCAGCGCTCACCTTTGTCTCCAGTCATTAGGATTTAAAACATATGTAACCTTCATGGCCGAATCCATTTGTCTCTATGAGAGGAAAAAACTTACAACCTCCTCTCTTCCCCCCCCCCCCCCCCCCCCCCCCCCAAAAAAAAACCTCCTACATTTAGTTGAATCCACGGAGACGATCATTTCCCGGCATGGCGCCCCTGCTGCGGGAGCATGGCTCCGATGGGTTTTGCCCAAGCGCGTTATTTTAGGGGAAGCCCGTCGTTATTTTGCTACTACCGTTTTGCCGTTGGTAATCTAAATTTTCCCGTGAAATGTTCATACACCTGCTCGTTATTCCAAGGGAGAGCTACCGGCAGAATAGGAATTATTTTTACTATTATTACTACTACTATTATTGCTACTACTATCACTATGACTATCATTATGGTTATTCTTGCAGGCAGCAGGCGGAACAGGCATGAGCATCGCCGTGCCCCCGCTGCCCCGGGCGCGGCTCGGAGGTCCCCCGGTGGCACGGGAAGCTCTGGAGCGGGGCGGGGGCCACACGGGAGCAGGCCGGGACCGGGAGCGGGCCCCGGCGGGCGCGGGGCGCGGCTGCCGCTGCCCTCCCCGCCCGCGCCGGTTTCCTGCCCGGTCCCGGTAGCCCGAGCCTTCCCCAGCGGGCGGCGTTGCCCACCTGTGGTCCAGCCCAGCCTTGGGTTTGCGACCCCCGCCCTTAGCCTCCACTGGGTGCCCGGAGGGAGTAGCAGGGGACGAGGGGTCCCCGGGTGGTCATGTTTCGGGCGGCCCCATTCTGCTTCCGGGATCGAGCCCGTTCACACACCTCTTGGCACTGAAAGGGTGCCGAGTCCGCCGTCGTTCGGGGGAAAAACCACCCCCACCGGCTGGGGCATCCCCTGCACGGACGGGGCCACCCCGCTGGCCGTGAGCGGTCAGACGGAGGTGCCGGTGTCCCCCGGGGCCGGCACCCTTCGGGAGGGCTCCAGGCGCTGCACCGCGCCGCGGGGAGCGGGGCCCGCCTTAGTGCCACGCCAGCGGGGCTCGGGGGGGACGCGCCGTCGGGCCCCGGCCCGCAGCGGACTCTCACCTCGCTCCGAGCCAGCCCGGGCATCGAGGCGCGGAGCCGCCTGCCCCGGTAGCAGGATCTGGCCCTCTCGCAGCAACCATTTCTACGGCAAACACCGCCTTTGTGCCCGACACCTCGAAATGCTCCCTAACGAATCATCGACACTTGCGACCTACTGCGCCGCAGCTGAAATATATTTCCCCCTTTATTTCTCCTCTCTCCGAGCCTGCCCGGCGGGTTGCTAACACACATTTCCTCCGGTTATGACCGGCGGAAAATGTAAACATGTTGGTAACTAGGAGGTGGGCCTCATTCTGCAAACCGGCATCTCTCCATAGTGACTCTCAGTAATGACCTCTTTAGCATAATAAAGCCCAGGGGGCGGGGAATCTTTGAACTGCAGGGCAGGAGATTGGAATAAGAGCACGTCTAAATTTATTCAAATGTATGCAACAAGTGTTCTAGTTCTAAGGTTACCTGATGCGGCCAACAGACGTTTTCTCCTCTTCTGTTCTTTGCCTTGCCCGGTTGCTTTATCTAAGGAAGCGCTTTACAAACTTCAGGTATGTCAGTATGTTATACGACATGGAAAGGGAACAACAACAAAAAACCCGAACAACCCGAACAGACCCAAAGGCAGCAAAACCAAGATCCGACCCCACATTCAGTGGAAAAAACCCAATACTAGAGAAAACCTCCGGTTTTGAAAGGGGGAAAGCCCTCGCCTCCAAATACATGGCAGCAGACCTAACATCACGCCCCGGCCACCAGGACGTCTGGCAGAACCATCAGAGCCTGTGAGCGGAGGAGACCCCGCACACCGCCACCCGCCCACCGGGGTGCCCCTGTCCCTCCGCCGCGGCTGCCCGGGGCCGGTGCACGCCGCCGCCGGGCCCCGCCGGCACCCCAGCAAGCCAAGAGCCACGGCGCATCTCCTCGGGTCTCCCTTAAAAACACCCCCATCGGGGCAGCGGAGTCCAGAGGACGCGGGGGGGAAAAGAGCCGCTGGCCGGTGCAGAGCAGAGCTCTCCCCCACCCCACCCCCCCGGGCAATTGTTCCCTTGAGCCCCTATTAATGCGGGACATATGTTATCCACAGGCAGTAGGCAGCGGTAAGCCTTCGCCATCTAACTTGTTGCTCAACTTACGAGGCGGTTCTCATCTTCTCATCAAAAGCCGCCGGTCTTTCTTCAGCCGTATGGACAAAAATGTGAACAACAATGCCCGCCTCCCTTCACTTCAAAAGCTGCCATCGCGGAGGCTACCCAGAGAATTTTCTCCCTGCCTTTCATTCCCGGTTTGAAAAAAGGCACTACAGGGCCAAGGCGCTCCTAATACTCTTTGATGGGGATTGAATTCATTATCTCCAATAACACAATTGTGCTTGGCCAACGAAAAGAGCAAAGTAATACTCATCTAGAATTAGAGAGCAGGGCTCAGAAGAAAGGGAGCGGGAGGGTGAGGGGGGTGGGGGCATTTCAAAGGAAAAGCGGGGAGGGGGGGGAATGAGAAAACACCTATATCGAAAATCGGCTTGGAAGGAGGGGGTCCCCAGAAGTTTAAATTACAGAAGTGTATTAAGTGGCGCATTATACGGCTCAAGGCGCGTTGGTGGTCTGACTGCGCGTTCCCCCCTCCGCGGCCGGGTCGGCACCGGCTGGGCTGGATGTTCCCGACATTTCCCTCCCCGGGCCCCCCTGCCGCTCCGCTACCTGCCCTGCCGCCCGTCCCCGTGCCGGCCGGGCTGCGGGCGGGGGTACCGGCCTCCCCCGGGACGCCGGCCCTTGCCCGGGTGCAGCCGCAGCACCTGCGGCCCCCGCCTGCTCACGCTGACTTTGCGGAGAGTTCGCAGCGATGGGGAGCAGCCGCGAGCAGGGAGCAGCCAAGCAGGCACACAGCCCTCTGCCCCCCCTGCCGCCTCCGGGGACCCCCAGAAGCCTGCCCTAGCAGGGATCGGGGTGGGGTCTCTCAGCACCATCACACCCCGACACCGTCCAGGGCAAGGGGCGTGCAAACACCAGCCCCCCACCCCTCACCCCCCCGAGGGTTACTGCCTCCAGCGGCAGCCGGCATAGCCCGCGTTACCGCGGGCTCGGTCTCCTCGGTGGAGGGCAAGGGATGGAGGGAGGAATGAATGAATGACGGAACGAATGAATGAATGAATGAATGAACGGAGCGAATGAATGAGTAACACACACACACAAATAAATAAATAATCGAGCACAAAAATCAACCGATTGGAAAACCGCTGTGTTAATATGAGAGATTAAAATATTTGCCTGTTTGGCTTCCAGCGTAAATGTTTTCTATCGGGTGTTATCCAAACAGGCTAATTTTGAAAGCCAAGCAAAATATAGCGATGAGCTCTTAAAGGCATTGCACGTACGGCGGGCAGTGGCGGGGCCCTGGGCAGTGGTGGTACACGCGTGTCCGCAGGCGCACGGAGCGACGGCGAGGTGGGCAAACCCCCGTGTGCCCCGCGTCTCTGCGGACTGGCATTCACGCATCCATCCCACCGCAGAACCCGCTTGTGCTTCCAAACTTCTCAGCTCCCGCTGCAGGGGCCCCGGGGGAGCCGCCGGCGGGGAAGGGGCGCGCCCGCGGGGCGCGGGGGGAGGCGCGGGGCCCCCGCCTGACGCCCGGGGTACCCGCCGCCACATCGGGCAAACGCTGCCTCCAAACTGCTTTTCCCAGGCGATGCCCTTCAGGCGTCGGCGGTTACGCGGGAGGGGCCCAGCAAAGCGCATCGGTCACCCAGGGGGCTCCTGGCTGCTCGGGGGAAGAGGGGGGGGGCAGGGGGACACCCCGCTTCCCGAGAGCCAGGTTGTGCTCCAGGGAGTAGGAGTCCTCCCACCTCACCGTAAACTGGGAGCCGGCAACCCTGAACTGGCCAGTTGAGGAATTCCCCCCGGGAATAAGAAATGACATCGCCTTCGAGGGGAGGTTTGCCCCAACAAGGACACATTGGCCAAAGGGGGGGACAGGAGGAGAGACCACCTCTTCCAGCCGCCGCGGGGCTTTCCGCATGTGCAATAACGCTGACCCTGTCGCCCTTCCTCTCGCAAGGCAGAGCTGACCTTGACAGGACTGGTTTCTGTGGATCCACACTCCTCCTTTTAAACGTTCCCTGGGTAGGGTTTTTTTTTTTTCTTTTTTTCCTTTCCTCATGAGTTCAGACCGAAATTGCACTGACCTCAGCAGAGTCCGAGGTTCAAGGATTCCTGGACACTTCCCACTTTGTAGAGTGCCTTAGGGGTTCATTCTTATTTGAGGGGAGGGGGCTGCTTATTTGTTTAAGAAAATTAAAAAAAAATAAAATATATCTAGAATAAGGTTATTCCCAGGGAAAGCCATATCCTTGTCTCCTGCAGAAGCAGGAGGAAACCTCACGTTGTTTCTGCTGTCTATTTACACCAAGCTAGCTGGCTAACTGTTTTACTGTTTGTAGCTTACCTCCCTGTGCATAATGACTTCTCAAAAGTATACGTTAAATGACCACATACTTCATGTCCAAGAATTACTTTTTACAAGTCAGCTTACCTTAACGATCAATGTGCCATTTGTACTTTTACACAATAGACTTTAATTGTTACAAGGGAGCCCTTTGGTCTATAAGAAAAAATTTGTTTTGTGCTGTAGCACAAACAGAGGATTAGGAGTTCAGGTAAGGAATAAGCAGCAGCAACAACTTAATTCCTAGGTAACAAAGATCCTGCTTTCACGCCAGATTTCCTTCTAGTAAAAAGCAGGACAGGGCACCATCTCCAGCTCACTGGACCAGTCAGACATTAGTTAGCCTGCATTTCTTTCTGGTTTAAATCTGTCAGGGTTTCCCACCCTTCATCCCTTCCAGGGCCAAAAGTTGCATGTAATGCTATGCAGTTCTAAGTAAATATAAACACAAGAGGTTCGCCAAATTAAATGGAATCTCTCTCTTTTTTTTTTTTAATACAGTGATTTCACATGCAGAGGTTGAAGGCAGCTTTGTGAATTTAATTTTTAGCATTCTGTATTTCCAGTGAAACCAGTACAAAGGTGACTGGAATTAAAAGTATTGCTTTTATTTGGACTGATGGCTGATTTTTTTTTTCCTTGTAATCACTGGCATATCCCAAATTTGGGTAGAAATTTAAAAAACCAACCAGGTTTACAACAGAGACCCTCCTTCCCTTCCAGTGGCTGGGCACTGGCAGAGCATCACAGTGGCCTGACCCTCCCCCCTCACCTCCTTGGGGTGGTGGGTGTCGGGGGGGGCGGGGAGCACGGCTTGTTTCTGAGTTTCCATGGGTGTTTCAGTGGAGGGGACAACCTGTGCACATATGGTGGGTGAAGCCATCCAGAACATTTTCAGCTTCAGAAACAAACTCAGTGACTAACAGATCCCAAGCGCTGATTCATGGGCTTCAGCCTGACCCCATATCAGGCTGGCCGTCGTCTGTGACAGGCAGCCTTGATCCTGGGGGGTTTGGGGGAGGGGGGTGTCCCATGGGTTCCGGCTGCCACCCTTGGGGTAGGGGGGAAGTGGTGGAGGGACCCGTGGGCAGCCTTAGCCTGGCTTTCACCCCCAGATGCCCCTGCTTTCCCCCTCACCTTTTTTGGCTATTGGTGCCTTTCCATAACAGTGAAGGTAGGAATGGCTTGCTCAGACCATGATCCCCTTAAAAATTTAAATAATTACAAATGAGGGCTGTATAAATTGATGCAGTTAAAAACCTGTTGCATGCTTGTATGAGTGCAAGTCACAAGGTCAAACCTGCTTGAGAACCAGGATGGATAGGAGAGACAGCCAAGAAATACATAGCAATGCCCTGCTGAATGATAGCAATCCCCAAATGCTTCCTCTTCCCTTGACACCGCCTTGTATACCCCCACGCTAAGAGTGAAGCCATCCGAGATCACCCTCCTAACATCCCTAAGCAAGGGAAAGAGGTGTTTAAGGATGCTGAAGGATGGCTGGGAGGACTCTGGGCTGCAGATAGCTTCTACTCTTCTGTTACCAGCAGTGGAGATCAGCTGGTGGGTTTCCTTCTGCCCCTTCTGGGAATCTGGGGGAGACCCAAGCACACACACAGATACAAGCACAAATGCACACACGAGTGGGCTCAAAGTACCCCAGGACAAGAGCTGCACGGAGAGGTCAGCTGCCGAACACAGGCCTACCGGCAGACAGCGGCGTGGGCCTCTGCCATGCTCTAGCCAAATGAAAGCTGGAAATATGTCAGTGGCAGAAGCAGGGGGCCTTCGGAGAAACTTCCAGCCTTTAGTTATCAACTCTTCAAAACAGGGACTGTTGTTTCGTTCTGTTACAGAGTATGTTCCCATTCATGGGTTACTGCAATGTCATAAGCAAATAAGACCTAATTAAATAACAGTAATTCTAAGTGCCTCTCAGAGATGCACAGCACTTTGCAGGATGGAACTGCAAGAGCCACTCAGTATTTTTCACCAGTAGTTCAGATTTTTAAAGCTTGGGAAAACAGTATGTGTTTCCAGACCCATCCTGATGCTATGAAAATATGTTTTGTATTTTTCACATATTGTCTGATAACAGGGGTTCTTTGCATGGTAGTTTTGAACTTTATGGCAAATGTATGCAACTGATAAACCAGAACATTTCAGTCTACTGTAGTGGCAGATTTGCCAATACCTTTAAGTTTCTGGTAACATGCAAGACCTTTCTAAGGCATAAATGTGTTCCCATTGTATATATTGTCCCCATTCTAGAAATGGTGGAACAGAATAACAGCTACAGTATAGATTAATCAGAAAAGACATTCATGGAAAGGAATTGCTCATTTTCAAGTATGTAATTTCAGAAGAAGGAAGGTCACTGTACTTAACCAGGTGGATTGTTTGTGACAGGGCAATCTAAGAACAATCAATCAATACATGTATTTTGGATCGAATACTTCTTAACAGTCAGATCCTCTGGACTGCAGCAAATACACAGCACGTGTCGATGAGGTCGTGAAGTACAACAGTTCCTGTTCCCATGCCAGTAACCTTAGTAAGGCAAAACAAAACCAAAACAAAACAAAAAAAGAGGGAAAACCACAGAGAAAAACATCAGTTGTCATTATACTTATTTTTTTTTTCTCAGTTTTTCTCTGGAAGTATCAATAACACCTTTCAATACTGAGCTGCAAACCACAGCTAAACCCCTATGAAAATAGTCAATACACAGACACACGAAGACACAGAGCTCTTTAATTTACAGAGGGCACAGGCTGGAGCTCTCCTCATCTGCAAGGACCTGTGCTCTACAGGCTTTGCGGTTTGGCGCATGCAACACACCCGAGCCAGTACGAGTGCAGCAGCATACTTGGAAAACTAAAGATCTACGTGAAAAAGAAAAAGAAAAAGAAAAAGAAAAAGAAAAAGAAAAGGAAAAAGAAAAGGAAAAAGGAAAGGAAAAAGGAAAGGAAAAAGGAAAGGAAAAAGGAAAGGAAAAAGGAAAGGAAAGGAAAGGAAAGGAAAGGAAAGGAAAGGAAAGGAAAGGAAAGGAAAGGAAAGGAAAGGAAAGAAAAAGTTTTTTCCCAAAATAACGCCGTTTCATTACAAAATTATTGCTCTGCTTTCTAAACACAGGGGCGTCTCAAAATGATCACAGGAGGAATTACAGCTCGGGCCGCCGAAAGGCGTTTGCCGTTGCAGCGGAGAAGCGGCTGGCTCGCCCGGCGCCCTCCCCGTCCCGCCGGTCCCAGGACAGTTACCGGGGCTGCGGCTCCGTCGCGGGACGGAGGGTCCCCCCCGCCCGGCTGCTGTCGGCTCCGCGCCCCGGGCCGTCACTAACGCTGCTGCGGAGCGCCGGGCGGGGGGGACCCGACAGGCAGCCCACGCCCTCGGCAAGGCGCGGGGATTTCCCCCGTCCCTCCCCCGTCCCTCCCCCGTCCCTCCGGCACACACCGGTCCCGGGTGTGTGGGCTGCCGCCGACGGCAGCGGGATTACCGGCGGCGGAGCGGGGGGGCGGCCAGCCGCCGGGCGGGGACCCTTGCACCGCGGGGGCCGGCCGGGGGGGCCGGCGGTGCCTGTCCCTGCCAGCCCCTCCGCTGCGGAGCACTGGGGAGCTGGCACGTTCGTCAGCCTGTGACTGTACTGAACGCCACCCCCCAGCTCCTAAAAGCAAGGGTTTAGTGCCCCCCGCCCCGCCGGCCGCTGCGCCGGCTCCGGCTCATGGCTGCAGGCAGCGGCCGGGCGGGGAATCCCCGCAGGGCGGGCAGCGGCCGGAGCCTCCCCACGCCGGGGGATTTCCTCCCCCACCGCCCCCTCCTCCTCCTCCTCCTCCTCCTCCTCTTCCTGCTGCCGGCCGAGCCCCGGAGCGAGCCGGGCCCGAGCCACCCACCGGCGGCCCCCGGGGTCCCGCGCCCCCCCGCAGGGCTGCAGCCGCCCTCGCTGCTGCGGGGTCACCTGCGCGTCCAGCCGCTGCGGGGTGCCTGGGCGCCGCTCCCCGCCCGGGGGCCTCTGCTAACGCTGCCTGCCTGCCTGGAAGGTCATGCAGTTAGTTTTAAGCACTGCTCTTCCGATCTGCGGGTTTCTTAATAAAAACCCTGGAACGCCCCCCCAGCCGCCCCCAAGCCCCCTAATCTAAGTTGGGCTTGAATATAGATGCCAACAGCCCCTGTAACAGCCATGAAATCAAGCCACCTGCGCGCCAAGGGGGTTGCAGCGTGTGTGGAAATGCCAGCCCTGTCGAGGGCGCATGTGAAAACTGATCTTGCTTTGGGTTCAACCAAAAGACCAAAATGATTCATGCTTGACTGTGTCCCCTTGATATTTCTCATCTAGATTTTTCCTGCTTCCTCCCTCCTGTCTCCTGGTGCATGCTCATTCCAAGGGGTCCTTCAAACACTCGAGGAGTGTAAGAACAATGCTATATGCAGTATTTCCTTGAAGGGTTTTATTACCAGGCTATCTAGAACAAAAACAAACGGCATTTCACAAAACACCTCTTTAAAAGAAAAGCAGCTGGCGGTTGTTAAAAAAGGGGAGGTTACATGGCAAGCCACTGGTGCATTTAATAGTATCCTGTCTTTCCTTCTAAGCTGCACGATATTTGGTCTTTATTTTGAGCCATCGTCCTGAATGCCGGATTCCTGCCTTCAGCGTCAAGAATTTTGCTCCCCAGAGGATGGACACTGTTTTTGCTAGCAGGGGTGACACCACCCGTCGCCCCCTGCCAGGTGCCTGCCACATCTGCCCGCAGGTGAACGGAGGCAGCACCCAGCAAAAAGGGCCACGCTTGGGGCAGCCAGGCTCATGCAAGACCCTGGAGAAGCAGGGAGAGGGCCTGCCACTGTGGAGTGTGGGCTGGGAATCATGAGCAATGAGGGCTTGGAGGAAAGGTTGAGGACATGGAAGGAAGGTCTATAAAGCAGACAGTAAGTGGGGGAAGGTGGGCCAAGCAGTCACAAGTCAGGAGAAATTGAGGGGTGCTGGAAAAGGGAGATGACTGCAGGAAGCAGATGGCTGATAGGGAATAGGGGACAGGATGAAGGTGGACCACACCTGGAGCAGCTGTCTGCCTTTTCTAGGAAATTAAAAGTAATAGGAAAGCAATCTACTGGCGGTTCCCCCAGCACAGGCGACAGAAGACATACAGTGGAGGTCCGCCTCTGAACAGCAAACAAGGAAGCTTGCTTTTTTACGTGTGTGTTTAAGGTTGAATTTTGACCCCAAGCTGATGTCATGCAAATCAAGGGTTGGCTGCTTCCCTCTAAAGGCAAAAGAAATCCAAGGAATCGGGTTTAAATGCAGAGTTCCTAACGTTTAAATACACCCTGGTTTGGGGTGTAGGGGGAGGCTGACCCAGGGGTTTCAGAAGCTGCTGTTGCCTTTGCCAGGAATAACCACAGCTGTTTATTTGCAGTGCGATAGGCCCTTTATAAACCCATCGAAGGACAGTCCCTGTTGCTATCCTGTGCAGTCTAAGGACTTGCAAGATAGGATCATGAGGTGTTTCTTGGTATTATAATGTCACAGTGTCTCCAGGTTGGTTTTAAAGCATGTAAGAGCATGCGGAGCGCACTACTGCAAAAGTTACAAAGCTATAGGCAATAGAGACTCAGGTTAGATAAGGGGCTGGCTGGGTGGAGCTGGTGAACAATGCACGAAAGGGCTTTTCTTTCACTGATCTTGGTTCAAATTAAGGTTAAATTCCAAGGGGAGTGTATTCCCCCCACACCTTTCTCTCAACTTCTCTCTCTCCAGGAAGAGATTTTACAGGGCATCATTTTCAGTTAAAAAAAAAAAAAAATCACAAAGAAAGATACATGTTAATACAAATGTAGCATTCCACAGAGGGGAGCTAAGAGCTGCTGGTGTCGCACCCACAGCTTTTATTCAGCCAAAGCCAGTTCAGCAGTTTCAGCACCTGGCAGGAGCAGGATTGATCCTGCTGTCAAGAAAGGCTGTAGCAAAAGCAAGACTGCATGCAAGCCACAGAGCCTGTACAGAAAAAATGCTGATATACGGGAATGTAAAATGGGATTATGAAAATAACACATAGAATTCAAGTAATTTTTACTAAAATGGCACAGTTCTTACTTTGTATGGCTTGGAAATCCATACCTTTACCTGTGGAAAAAAGGGAAATTAAAATCTCATCTATGTGAGTATATAACAGAAGGAAATAGAATATGACTTTTGCTATTAAATTGCAGATTTGATGATGTACCTAAAGCAAAAAGGCAACAAGGCTTCCAGCTAGCTGCTTCAAGACTTGCTTTTGGTGGGGGGGGAAAAAAAGTAAAAAAAAAAATAAATGTTGGATCAGCTTCTTCACAAAGCAAACTTCATGGAATTTGTTTTGCAACCTGTCCATCACTGGTTTTCTGCTTTAGAGTCAATGTTCCAGGGCCCTGTAGGAAAGTGCAGTAGATTCTATGTCCTCCGAAAACCTGAAAGCAGAAATGCAGTCTCTCCTGCGATAAGAACTCCCCAAAGTGCAGGGGCAAAGGCGGCACACATTTAATGCTGGCTTTTCTTTGGTATGACAAGAGCTCTTGAAAATCAAAGGCGAAATCTGTGGTCTTGATCCCATGAGATAGTATGAGTTTGCTACAGAGGAGTTCTGGGCTTTCAAAGGAGTCCACAGGACCTCCGCCCACACAGCACTCTCTGACTGGAGGGGTGCAGTCAGCTCCGTCATGCTCAGGGCCATTTGTCATCCCTGTGACTGTGTTTGTCTTTTAAGCTAGAAGAGACAACAAAATATGTTATATGCCAGCATGAACTACTATTTCCCCTTCAGTAATAAGACTTTTTTACCACAAGCACAGTACATACTACAGAAACACAAAACCTTCAGCCTTTCTCTTCTGAGCATTGTCTCTTTTGCCCCATCAAAATAAAATATTTTGCCCCATCAGTAAAATGAGTGTTCTTAATATTGGTCCCCAGTAGTTCATTACCATAAGAAGGCTGCTGCATGGACTTAAGAATGATTGCTTGATGCATCTTACATGGCTTTACGGTCCCAGGTAGCTGTGCTAGGTGTATTTCGACTAACATTCCTTGTGTGTGCTAACATTCCTTGGAATGCTTTGGTCAAAAACTACTGCTACTCCATGCCAGTCCACCTAAATAACATTTATTTTAAGTCTTGCAGAGCACACAACTCTGATAGAATTGCTTAATAAACCAGTAACAGTACAGGATCCATCAGTGCCATAGCTGATGATGGAATGCAGCCATTGCTGGTGGACCTGAAAGCTGTTCCCAGCTGGATACCCCTCCAGCTGTGAGGGGCAGACACTGCTGTCAGGTAGGGCAAAACACAAGGGAATTCAAGGTTCAGCCTCATAGATGTTGTGAAGTGCCTGCCAGGGAGGGCAGATATTTGGTGCTGGCATTCAGCCCTGCAGTTCTGTTCTTCTGACATCCTTCCTTACGTTTTTGAGTCCTGCTTTTGACCTTCTCCCTCGTAACCAGTGTCAGCGCAGTGTTTCTCACCCCATGATCAGTGATTTTCATGATCGGTGCAGTATCACTCTTGCTACTCAGTGGCTGTCATCCCTCGCCGCCAGCCCTGCCTGCCTCTTGGCACCGCTCCCTGGCATGCTCCTGCCAAGAACAGCCTCGCCCCCTCCCCGGGAGCAGAGCAATATTCCTGCCCATCAGATCTGCCCCCCGAATCACTTCTTTCCATTCACATTCCACTAACATCTACCCAGCCACTATTCTTACCATCCTTTGATTTAGCTCAAATTACAGTGTAATTAAAATCACCATGGAACACAACTAAACTAACAAGATTAGCTACACAATCACTTCAGGGTTTGTGTTTTGTTTTTTTTTTTTTTTTTTTTTTTTGGTAGCAGCCTTATAAGACATCTACCTGGCTTCAGCAACTTTGACTTTCAGGTGGTTATGATAGGGATGTATTTCCTTCCATACTGGGCAAGATTCATGATCCAGCAACAAAAGCAGAGGACACGGGCATCAGCATTAACGAAGCAGGGTTCACTGAAATGAACTTCCTAACTCTGCTTTACCATCTTCCTTTCATCCTGCTCTTTCATTATCAATTTCTGCCTCAGATAATTTTCAGTCTGGTCTCTTCCATACCCAGAAAATTTTAAGGAAGAATGGACCACGTGCTCTGAAGGGCTGTCTAGGACTGACACTGGCCATGAGGTCCTGGGGTGATGCTGTGCCTTAGAAAATGAGTACGGTCCTTGAAATCAGGAAAGTACACAAGTGAGGGCAGGGAGAGATCAGCTCCATATAGACCACATCTGAGGGCAGGAAAGGAGTGTTGTGTCCAAGTCAAGCATCTGCATGCCCAAGAATTAGGAATGCCTTACTGTCTGAGCAATACCTGATAGTGTGATACCAGCAAATCACCCTGTTCGGTTCATCCAAGAGAAGATTAATGGTGCTCTGTTCACAGTCCCCAATTACCAAAATGGAGATGGATTTGCAGTAGTAAATTGCTCTTTAAGTTCTCAGGAAAACAGAAGTGTAATGAGACCTACTGGTCTGAAGTTGAAAGAAGACAAAGACAAGAAAACAGGTTTAATAACAGCAATAGATTCTCTGTGGAGTCCTTAGGGATCTGTAATTCCCCACACATCTGTACTTTCACCTGAAGGCCTGGGACCGGCTTTAGGTGTAACAGACCAAGGGGGGCTGGAATTAATGCAGTTCTGGTTGGTATCCAGCTTTCATGGGGTGAGCGAGCTAGAAAAGCAACAGTAAATCAAGGAGGAGGAGCCTGCCATGTGGTTTTTATATGTTGAACCATTCTATAGGGTTTCTCACCTTTACAATGCACAATAGCTTTTCAAGCCAAGGAAATTGTTTTTCTTGGGTTGAACTCTACTATATGCACATATTATAAGCACCATAAATTGACATGGTCGCTAGCTAGATACATGCGTTGTATATGAATCCCTTAGGTAAAAGAGTAACCAAAAGGGAACTAAAGACATAATTTACAGGTTTTGCAAGCGGGGGGGTGGAGTGGGGTGGAAGGAGGTAACAGGACATGCCTGTGACAGGTAGTAGTATATCTCCTACACATCCTGGGTCAAGAGGGTAATATGTCGTTCGGCCTGCCAGACCTTAGCTTGCTTTACTACTAGTGGAAAGCAATAGTCACAGCACCTACTTAGACACATGCAGCAGGTGGTTTCAGAAGAGCCCTAAGAAGATAAAATGTCAATAGTACTGAAAGAAAAAGGACTTTTAATGAGATAGTAGGTAGCAGGTCACTCCATAACAATGGTTGGCCCTGCAGGAAATGAGGCTGTGCAAGGGTGAAGTTCTGGATGAAACACCTCGTAACATGTAACGTTAGTCATTTGCAGACCAGATTTCAATGACTGGAAAATTACAAGGATAACGCCATTACTGAAAATCAGGGTGGATAGTTACAACAGGCAGTTGTGGAATTGCTATATAGGACTATTGAGAACAGTCCTGTGGGGTTTCACAAATATACACACGGAGGAAAGCATATTTTCTTTAGGCACAGGCAGTTCAGATTTATAAGAGTCTTACTCTAGTGGCTGTTAGAGCTCTGGGGAAATAAAGTTATCACGAGCAGACAAGCAAAATGTGGATGAAGCAGGGCATTTAGCTGCTTGAAAAGCAATTGAGCTGAGTTTCTCCATTATGTGATCAAAGAAGAGCAAAACTGTGAAGCTTTCTGGCCCTTCACTTCAGCACATGCTACAGCAGTTGTTGCCGTATTCTAATGGTTGATGCCGCAGTTGTGCAGATACGAGCAGCCCCTCTCGCTCTCCACCGTTATCCCCGCACGCCGGCAGCACAACCCTTAGTCAAGCCTTTGCTTAACACAGCGTGCAGCGAGTTTGCACATCTTTGTCCTTGCCTCTCCTGCACTTCAGGCTCTCAGGAGGTGAGTGCACTCTAGTTGAAGTACTACAAATGGGTGCAGTTAGTTAGTCCCCTATGCAATGTCTTTGGGTCGCAACGGGGGTCATGCCACCCAGCAGTGAGCCCTGCTCTGTGCAAAAGGCCAGGCAGAGACGTGTCTCCGAAGAGTGAATTCCTGAGGCAGATTTCACTTAGGGTGCACCTATATTTGTGAGGGTTTTTTTGTGTTAAGGGTGCATTTTCAAAGCTGCTCTCCCAGCTGGCTCCACTTTCTGTGCTTTGCTTCATGTCCCAGAGCAGTTTTGATGCACTCAGCATCCCACAGAGATGACGTGAAACTGAGAGCTGTGCTTCTACTGCCCACTATCAGTCAGCCCAGCTCAGGGGCTACCACGGACGTAGTCCCAAATGCACAGCAGTTGGTTGTGGGGGGCTCCATGCCAACTTCTTGCTCTAGGGCTTCTCTTCTCCTGCACTACCTGACGTGGTAATCTAGACCTGGTGTCAGCTCTTCCATCAGCTAAGCACAGCCCTGGTTCATGTACCTGTGATGTGTTTCTCACTCCAGCAAGGATGTGCAGAAACACAGAATGCAGTCTAACAAGCAGATTCTGTAAATGGCTTAGGCTGAGATTTGGTTGTCTGAATAAAACAGAGGTGACATCAGGCACAGACAGATGTTAGTTGTCAAGGGTGGGAATGGTATTAAAAACTTACTTTCAGTCCTCTGTGGACACAGTGGCCAGTGGTTCCGTTTGCTGGGACCATACACCAGATGGTATCTCAAGACCCTACCTGCAAGGATCTGCAAATCATGGTCACCCTCCACCTTTCCTCCCTTCCTGTCAACTCTCCTTCCCCACTTGGCTCACCAGCACATGCAGCACCACCTCTCTTGGCCACAGCTGGTCTGATCAATATTTATTTGGCTGGCATTTATGAGGACCTGTTGAATTAAGGAAGAACTTACCTCAGTATAGATGTCTGGGCCCCGGTGGTCATATGGTCTGAAGGGCCAAATGAGCAGCTCTACCTTGGCAGTGCACGTGTGTGCACCAGGCAAGGAATCCTGCAAACCTAGGGAAGGGGGAACATGGGTCATCTAGTCAGCAGAAGGCATGACTGCCTACATTGTGCTGCTGCTGAACCTCAGCTACTGCACACGACACAGCTGCCCCCACAGGATAATATCCCTTGGGGTAACAGTTGGTCCCCAAGGCCACACTAACCTTTCTGAGCCCCATTCCCTATGACAGATCCCTTGGAAATGGGCTCACTTTCACAGTGTTGTCCTTGTATCTTTGGATGCCCTGAAACTCCACAGGTTCTCCGTTGCCTCTAAGGGAGCTCCTTTCCCTTCTGTAAAGCTGAACATTGCTGCAACAGCCAAGAGATAAAAATTTAAAATACATTAGGATGGTACAATTCAGTTTTGTTGACTCTCCTGGGAAGCTGAAACCAGTTCCAGAGATTTTTGCATAGCCCAGTAGCCAAACATTAGTCCATAAAGCAGTCCAACAGGGGTATTATTTTTCTTACAGACTACAAAATCCCTTTTGTACATACAAAATCTGTTGCTGATACGATTTTGTAGCTTGACTTAAAAAAACTACTGAGCAAATAAAAGCACATTAAAATTTAAGCCACCAAATTACATCTTTGCTATAGAAATGGCTCTTACTTTTATTCATACAGTGGCAACTCATTATGTGGGACTCACATACGGAGACAGCCTAGAATGAATCCCTGAAAGCTGTAAATTCGCAAGGACCAGATCTTCCAGATGTTCCCAGTGGTCACCAGTCTGACCCACTGGAAAGGCTGCAGCTCCTCAAGCTGTTTGCCACAGCCTTCCCACACAGAGCTGCCACACTGGCTGCGCTGAGCCCAGCACCAAGCTAGCTAGCTGGCTTAACCAAGCCCTGCTCATTCCCTACTCACTCGGACAGGAGCAGCCATGCCTTTCCGAGCCAGAGAGCTGGGAACCCTTAGAAATGTGACAAAGAGCTGCGGGTGGCTAGAGGTGGCGTTTCACGTACACCTGAGCAGAACAGTGCTTTTACACCTGGGAGTACTGACTGCACTGACAGAGGTGGTAAGATCTGCCTGGAAAATCCTCAGTCCACTTTAGTCAGTTCTAATTAGGCCCAGAGTGAAGAAATACAACATACAATTAAATGCTTATTTAGGCACTTCTTTCACCAGTTTAGGGATAAAGTACTATTATTATTAACTTTCCTTTTAAAGGTGTGCTGAGATTTATTGATGAAAATTGCAGAAGGGATCAGATCCTATTAAATATAATTCAATATTTACTATTTTGATATCATAACCTTTTATGTCATATTTATACCACTAAAGCCTTAGCAATAGGACAACTGCCATTTCTATTGCTCAGCCTGTGAGAAGCAGAGGGGACACCGCCCATTTTCATATTGATCATACACTGACCAAAACAGCTAAATATTAATTTGAAATGTTTTATTTGAAATTTAGAACCAAGGTAGCTTGCCCTATCAAAAAATCATTTAGTGAAAAAACCGAACACAACCAAATTTGAACAAATTTCCCAGCCTTACACACCAATTTTAACGCTAGCGAGACACCTGTTTCAAACAATACAACAGCTATACCTTGCTTTGACTTCTACCAAGTTTTCAAGACTTCCATGTGTAAGCAAAGCAAAGTATTTCTGTCACTCATTGTAACTTTTCCTACTTTTCTATGTCTGAAGCAGGTAAAGCTTCCACACTCATGTGTTTTTGGATTTCACCCGATTTTTTTCTGCTGTTCTGTTCAAAATTTAATTTCTATCTTGCACTTCCTCTGTTACGCTGCTTTAGTAGCAACAGGGCAGTCCAGGTACCCTGATTTGTGCCTTCTGCGTCTAATGGGAAGAGAGTCTCATTCAAAGCTATGATTTATCCACATCTTTCTCCATTTGCTGATTTGAGCCCTTAACCCTAGGCCCAAAATGTTTGATACGATGTTTTGGAGCCCCATAGCTCCACATCGATATGGAGCTATGGGGCTCCAAAACAATTTTTTTTTTTTTTTAAAGTTTGGTTCTGAAAGTAGTTCTGCTAATAGCTCATGAACAAATATACCATAGTTTCCACCTTTTGAATTCTCCAGGAAACCATTACATTTTTTTAATTTCATGTGAAATACAGAGTGCGTATTCTTGTGTGAGTATTAATCATCGCAAATTCATGTAATGTCCTTCCAAGGGTTATCATAGCCTTGCTTTAGCACAGCCATCAGGAAGCAGTCGTGACCAATTCTGTCAGGTATATTGTCATTTTACCATATGACAAAGGATCCGCTTCTATCATGTTCAGAAGCCATTCAAATAACGACAAACGTCTGTGAACGTGACACCGCACGAACCTTTGTCCCAAGGTAACCATGGAGGGAACATGCCAAACTCCTCCTGGTGACAGCTTCCCAGAAAGGAGTGTGACCCCCTGCAGCTGCCAATGGGCTGGGCAACGCACCAAAGCATGTGCACGATTGCAATGGTGCGCTCCAGCATTTGCTGAACAGGGGTTCTTGTGGTCTTAAACAAAATATGGTGGGTCCAATCTATACATTCTCAGCTTTTGAAGTTTCAGTACAAGTTTTAGGTTAAAACTTATGAGAAAATAAAAGGTGATAAAAATAATAATAAAAAAAATTAGACAAAATGTTGTCCCTTCCTGTCCTTTCCGCCAAGGGAAGGAAAAGAAAACCACCTCCAGGTCAAAGACAGCTTTTCCTTTTCCTTCAGCTACTCCATTTTATCAGTTCAGTACACTTTTCCAACCTATTTTCTTTATTGCCTGGCCCGGCACTCACCATCAGGGTTAGCACTTACTCATCACAGTACACAGTATAACTAAGAGTAAAGCACTGCAGGATTTGACCACTGTTCCTGTATTTGATTAATTTTTCAACCAAGTCTTGGCTATCAACATGAAGCCCTAAATTCTGAAAACACTTCTGGCTTTGCATTTCTGATGTTTAATTAAATAGAGTTAGCAGGTAAATATTACCTTAAAACTGATGAAGTTAATGACATTATTTTACAATTAACAATAAAAAAACCACACTCCAACCCCAGCTCCTTTTGCAGCCTATTTTAATAAAGGGATTATAAAATACAAAAGAGACAGAGACAGGTAACCTGAGATGCAATTTTGGAATGCAAACTTTCAGTTCAAATGTGCAAGCTCAAACTTAACAAATGTTTAAAATATTTGAGTTTTTCAAATGGTGCCAAAATAAACCATGTCTTTTCTAAAGACTACATATTTAGCTAGGCACTGGCAATGTAAATCTTTCAACCATTTCAAGTATTTGTTTAAAAGCCTCCCAGAACACGTGTGCTCCCAACAAAACTGAAGAATGAAATGTTTAGACCACTGAAGCTCAACAGCTGACTTGTAATCAACCTAATATGAGAGCACCACTTCGGTTTTTTGGACTTGTGAATACATTTTATTTACCAATGCATGAGAAGAACAAACAGAGAAAGTCCAGTTCTGCAGACCTGATGTGAAATGGTACAGCGATAAGAGTCAGTACATGTAACGTTGCAATTGTAGCAAGCACTGGATTAGAGAAACTGCTGGTCACTGATTTCATGTGTCTCACAGTTTATTCTTGCACGGGAGGAAAATCTTCTGGGGTACAAATTAAAAAGAAAAAAAACAACACACCAAACAACCTTCATCTGGAATTACTCTAAGTGAAGAAAGGAAAGGCACAGAGAAATCCTGACATTTAGATAGCAAGTTCATTTGTGTATGTGGATTAACAATGTTACCACTCTTGATCACCTGATATGAATGTTTATAAAGCCATTCAATTTGAGAATTAAGGTGTGTTGTAAAATGTCCTGTGATTTGGAACAAATAAATAAATAAATAAATGAGTATATGACAACATATTGACATTAGTAAACTATTTCAATATGATGGCTTATTTATAAAAGCAGTTTTAATATTCCCCTACATTAATGATTAACTAATGAATCTTACTTTCTTGTGAATATATTTAAAGAGGAATCAAACTGACTTCATCTACAGGATTCCACTAACAAGACCGAGAGCTGGCTCTGAACTTTTCAAATACCAGCAGGTTTCCCACACTAGTACAGAAAACCTTGCCACCAATTTTGGGCTGTGGGCTGAATTAAAAACAGTACTAAAAGACTAAAGGTTCCCAGTTCTTTTCTGTTAAAGTTGATTTGTCACAATATTGTTAATTAGTGAGGGCTTAGGGAAGGCTTACTATGAATATAATTACAGTGCCGAAAAGCATTAATAATGCTCTTATCCCGAGCCAACATGATGCTATTTACATATTTTACCCTGGCATATACCAGAAATGGCTCCCAATGCATAACATGCTGCAGGATCATCAAGAGAAACACACAAAGTCTCACAGGGGAAGGATGTTTCAGAGTATCTCGGTGCTCTTCAAGTCAGCGGGGACACTAATTTGACCAGTAATTACAACTGCCACCATAAGGACTGCCTACGGTGAGCCACCTTCCATCATGAACTGCTGTGCCGTCGGGAGGCAAATGAATTGCTTCTCCTGGTAAGTAATCTGATGCAATCTCATCCTTCTCTCATAAATTAGGCCAGGAGTGACAATTGTATTTGTCTGCTGCGTAGGGGCAGGTTTCTTTTCACTTTCAGAGCTCTGCGCAGACATCAATCAGTTCTCAATGAATAAACTGTATGATAAAAGCCAATTAAGCAGTGTTATCATTATGGGCCATTTCTACTCGCAGGACCAGAATTCCTGTCCTCCTTACGCTGAAAGGCAAAGCTCAGGCTGGGTTCAATGGGGCCAGAAATTCACCCGAGGGCCGTGACGGCTGGGCCCGTATTGCCAGAGCTGTGTGACTTTTGCTGTTCACTTCAGCTGGTGAAGAAGCGAAAGTGTTTTGACCTTAGCCACACACCCTTTTGCAAACTCCCCCGAGGAGCCCAGGCATCTCTTCAGGGGCTGCATACCTTTTATGACTGTCACTAAGGGATTTGCCAAAGACCACACACCAGGCTGTTAGCAAGGAACAGCGAGAACCCAACTGTTCCTGAACCTCCACCTCTCAGCACAGCAAATTTCCCAGGGCCCTTTTCAAAGAAGACAAACCTTTCTAGCTGAATTTTAAAAATCAACACCTAATAGAATTACGATTCCAAGTCATTTATCTACAAGATGATAAACCCCCCTGACTCAAAAGCTCACTGAATTTCAGGCTACATGGTACAAGACATAAGACAGAGCCAGGAAATATTTTTTCACTTTAGGTACAATGTGTCAGAAGGAAAATTATGAAGCAAAATTATCACCTAATTTTACTGAATCAAGTATCACCCATAACCAGATGTATCTGACACAAGCCTGCCAGATGGCTTCTGCCTGGCCAGTCCTACTTTCCCAAACAAAGACACGAGGGGCTGGAGGTCAAACCGTCCTGCAGTATGAAGCCTACACTCACACAATTATTCGCTTGGAGGCAGAAAGACCTGGGTGAAGGTGAGGAGCTCTCCATACTCTGACAGGAAGGAGGAACTTAGCACATTCATGCATGGAAAACAAGCCCTCATTTAGCAAACTTGCGTTTCCAAAGTAGCAAACAAGCTTCCTCATCAAAGCTGCCAAGGAGTAAGAGGGAAGATCTTCACTTCGAAAAAAAAGCAGCTCAAAGGTAGATTAAAACAATGGGTAAGAATAAATGCTTCATTTTCACAGGGAAGGAAAGTTACCTTATTGTCCTACAGGGATCTTTGTCCTAGAGCCCATGTTGTTCAACTTAACTAAGAAATCACCTTGGAAAGGGGGTTAACGTGGAGACGGTGGTATTTCCTATCACTGATGCTGATGATACTGTGTTACTGTGAATACCAAAGATGAGCTGTGAGAAGAGATGGAATAGGAGCTCATGGTCACCAGGGAATGCACGTCAAAAGAACAGGTGACATTCAGTACCCACAAATGCAGTTATGCATTCAGAAAACAGTTCTGTCTTCATACACCCTATGATGAACTCTGAGCTAAATATTATAACTGAGGAATGAGATCTAGAGTCGTTATTATTACAGGAATAAGAATTCCAAGAAATCATCTGTCATAAAGCAAGTCCAATGCTAAAAATGATTACAAATTGCATAGAGAATAAAACAGACAACATCATTATGACAACTCTTAAAGTCACAATTTGTCTGTATCTTGAATACCAGGCACAACTCTGGTTGTACCGCAGTAAAAAGACTGCAGAACTGGAAACGAAATAGATTAGCATGACAAGACCAATTACAAATAAGAGATAGCTTCTTCACAAGAGACTAGGGGGTCTCTCTGGAAAAGAGATGGTGGAGGAAGGATGCCAAATACGTAAAATCACAAGGGACAAGGAAGCAATATGAACAGGAAAAGGTTGTTCACTGTTTCTCTAATACAAAAACTAGGTGGTAGCAAATGAATAGCGCTGGTTCATAACAAAGAAAAGGAAATACTTCTTTACTCAATGCATCATTAACTGCGTAAGTTCTCGTGACAGGAACAAGTAGATACTAAAAGTTTAAAGGATTCAAAACCAGGTAATGAAAAAATGCGAAGACACTACCTCTGGTTCAGAAAGGCCCTAAATAACGAATTTCTGGGATACCATTTGGGAGAAAGGTCCCTAGTGCTGGCCTGACTTTACACCCTTTCCTAGCTATCTTCTACTGGTTATTGCCAAAGGCAGTTTTTGGGCTAATTGGACCTTTGGTCTAGCACAGTACAGTAGTCCTTACATTTTTATCTTTATTCTTTCCTTGCGACCTCCTTAGAGCAGGAATGGTTCACCAGCACTGACAACTCAGGAGATCTTGTCTTTCACTTGGTGCACTAAAGCTCAGTGAGGACAGGAGGGAAAGGAGAGGTTGAGTCACCCAGGTGCTGGACAGCAGCACATGGGAGATGGTGAAGGGGCTGGTAGCTGTGGGGTGGCAGTCCTCGGGTCTGGAAGCATGAAAGAATTCAGTTTCTTCCCAGTGAATATGTGTGTGGGAGAAACTCTAGACTCACTGGCTATCTTAGAATTGACCAAAGGTCAAAAAGGAGAACTTCAGAAGTTTCTAGAAGTGATTTGGTTAAATTTGCCTTGAAGGAATGCTACTTATCTCCCTGCAATGGGTTAGGTTTGGTTGACTGAAACTAGGAGGAGCTTAGGTTGGCAGATGATGAAGGTTTAACATGGAAGTTGCTTGAAAGGAAAAACTGGCAGTGAAATGCCTCCCCCTATCCAAAATTAAAATTTTGTTTTATTCAACTAGACTGCCCTATCATGACATCTGTACAAGCAGACATTAAGAGGGAAGACAGCATAACAACATTAAGCACAAATTAGAGTAAGCAAGCGGAAGCATTAGGAGCTACATCCACCCTGCCGGAGCTGGCTGGTCCGGGGAGAAACTTAGAGCCTGCTGTGCTCCTGAGATTCGTTACTGAATTTGGGCTGCTTAGAGATTACAGCTGCCTTCTTGAGCAGGTTTATACAAGCGTGATGTGACCTTTCAGCTCACCTTTGGTCATGTGACAAAGACACACTGAATACAGGGAGATGTTTGGGTCACGAATATAAGTCTAGGTCCGACTCTGCTATATCTGTAAGGTCTATAATATCTGCGTACGCTAGATTTTCCTCCTCACCCGTCAATTTCTCCCCTCCCTGTAGCAGTCTATCCTTCAGCCTTTGCGCTCTGTTCTAAGGGCGCTTCAGGAGTACACAAGGCAGAGGCTGGCACTCTGGCCTCAAACCCAACCTGGGTGGTACTCCTGCACCGCAGAGCTATCAGGGTCTAGAAGAAGCAGGCAAAAAGTCTCCCAGGAAAGGGGTGAGGGACCCACCTTACACTGAAAAGGTGAATTTTGACTCTGTAAGGTGGTTTCTGAATATTTGAGAGATTTTCCCTCACAGGAAAGGCAGAGGAGTGACTAAAAACAACACAGGAAACTTTCCCCACTCTCTGACATACTGTTCGATGTCATACGGCTTTCATTTTGCAATTTATGAAGCTGTACCTCCAGTGAAACCTAACTGTACGTTTCTCTTTAACGTATGCTGAAAAGTACTACCACATACTACCAGTAGCTACTCAAGCACTGTATAAAGCTGTACATGTGTCCTTCCCTTAAATGCAGCCACAGTCACTAGCTGCGATTTGATGGGCTATGAGCAAGGAGGAAAAAAATCTCCAACACACTAGCCAGAGATATTTCTTGATCGTGAACCTACTTCATCAATTAATACATTTAACGTACAAATAGTGGACTGTTTTCAGTCTCACAAATAACATAAGGGATTTAAATTTTGAAACTGCTTTGCAGGATTTTGCACCTGAAGCCTGCAGTATTTGAAAACATGCCTAAGTGGTGCCTTGCAGCAGACTATAGTCTAGCAACACCGAGAGGACAGACTGTTAAAATAAGCATATACATCATTTTTCACAGAGCACAGTGCCACAATGCATCTGCTTCAAAACAAATACATGTTTGCAGTGAAACATTTCAACAAATCACAGAACTCAGCAGCAAAGTAGTTAAACATTTATGATTTGATTTTATCTCAGCTTGGAATGTCGCTGGAGTGTCCCACTTCTAACAACTGTTTGCTAAGTTAAGGCTTTAGTGTTTACACAGTGCTGAATGAAGCAGCCTGGTCACCAGATGTGAATGCTTCCTTAGACTAGAGCTTTCAATCAGATCACGGTCCTAATGGTCCCTGCTCCAACCTTCTTCCTCAGGACGTCCACCAGCCTTTCCAACCTGAGAGGGGGCAGGGGAGAGGGAGAGGAGAGAAAAAAAAAAAGGAAGCTAGCGTTAGGAATGTTCTGGCTGAAAGAGACAGTGTTTGCACTGAACCAAGCTGTCCTGGTGGTGGTCATGCTCAGGAACAAAGCACTACTGTAAAAGACAGACATTAAGGGAAAAGGCAGACAACTTACAGAAAACTTTTTAACCTACAACCCAACCCATCTGCAGGCAGCGATACATATCAACTCGCTTTTCTTTTGTGGTATACGTAGTATCTGAGGTCCCCGTAAGGCGTTAACACAGAACCCCGTGCAGCAATCCTGTGGCACATATACACTTCAGTGTAAGCAGGACTTTTAAAAATATGAGTGGTCCATGGCTCTTGTTAAATGTAACACTTAGCTGTTGTTTCCCCTTTAAAAATACCCTGCTTGTTATCCAACAGCTACTTTTATTGTGCAGTTTATAAATTTATGCCTACAACTCCATGTATTTTATGTCCAAATTTTTTTTCTAAATACTCAACAAACCAAGTTTCTGAGGATGTGGATGATGATGTCTTGAAGGTGGCCTGTATGATTATTATGTTGACACAACTACAGACAAATTAACAATCTAAATAAGTAGGACAGAGGGCTGCCTAATTCTCTCCTATTTTTAAGGCACAGGCTATAAGCACGTCCAGCATCTCACTGACTTAATTTGTTCTTTCCTTTTGTTAAAGTAAGTAGGCACATGCAAAGGGCTAAATTTGTTCAGTGTTTTCCATTTGCACACATTTATCTCCAGCACCCCAGTAATCACGCATTCAAACTATTTCTTTGATTTATCTGTATTTTATAGAATCCTTCAATGAAAACTCTCCCACAAAACCCCCTATTTAAAAGCAAACACTTTGCCTAGCAGAACACTGTTAGAGCCATGTCCAGCATATTACACACACAACTTCCATAACAAAGAGTCACAGGTTCAAATAGCTGTATTCACTGCTGCAAGGTTGACCATTTTTTCTTCTCTGAAAAGACAGTTTTTAAAAAATATATTATACAACATAAGGAATGTAGCTAGGAAATAAAAATAACACAGCTTTATCAAACCTGCAAAATTCATTTTATCTCAGGGATGCATTAGTAACTTCAGTGCAGGAAAATTAGGTAACACGTCCTGGATTTATTGCCACAAGTCATGACTAACAGACATGGTATGTATTGAAACTCTTGTTTTCCAGGAACCACCAAGCACCACGAAGCTACACCTTTCATTGTACTCACCAGGTGACTTAATTCCTGAAATGAGATTAAGAATTCGCCACCCTAACGTAATTATCAGACACCAGGAAATGTATGTGGAAAGTTCAGCTGGTCCTAGCTGTTCCACAGGGACTCAAAAGCAGTCAAAGCACAGGTGAAAAACTACTGCTTACCTACTCCGCTCCCTCCTTTTTCTCAAATATTGCTTTTCATTTTTAACCAGCTAGGGCATTTCCCCTGTGTTTGTAACACACATCTACTGCACTTCTTCATCATTACAGAGCCCTCACCCAGGCAGCCCTAACTCAGTGCAGTCAGCCCATGCAAGTATAAAGTCAGAGCTTCCACAAGTCATTTGCTCCTGAAAGTTTTCTCACAGTGGAAAAAATCAAAGTTTTCTGGGTTCTAAGGCTTTTAGTTCAGTTACTGATAGGTCATAGTTTCCTCAGCCTCTCTAACTGGGAAGTTTCCCTGCTAAATCAGTTAGTCCATGTGCAATTTCAGAAAGCAATGGCAGAGCAGCCCTCACTTTTAACAGCATTATGTTCAGAAGCACTGCAGGTTTCTTAGCCACTTTATCACTGGAGGTCTCTTTCCCTCTCATACTATCACCCTCTTTAATGTGCTTCAGAGACATAAAGCACAGGAGAAATATTTCAAACCTTCTGGACAAACAGAAGGTTTGGGCTACAAATTGTTTTCTGGGAGACAGCAGAAAAATAGTAAAATCTGAGCTCATGGCCTTATTTAAATCACTGTACAGTTAAAAAGAAATACTGCATGGCTTCTACAAGTGGGAGAAAAAATATTTCAATAACTGAGGTTTCTTTTGGGGAGGCACAGGCTGGAGGTCAGTGCTGACACACAGCCCTGCAACTGGGCTTAGATGTGCACCACTCTGTGACCAAGCAATGACACTGCACACCAGAGCAGAGCAGGTTAGCGAGGAGCTGCCCATGTTTGAAGAGAAATACCACTGGGATGAAAGTAGCTGTCTTCTGTTTAACCTTGAAACTGTCAGGCTTCATTGAAAATAATGAGGCTTAACAATCATAGCTTCTGCTTTTCAAATGAATGATGACTGAAATCATCAAAATGAGGTGTTCTGCACCAAATACAAATCGTGCAGGGCTTATTTGCCTTTTGTTTCAGTCATGTGTGGAATTGCAAATTTATTTATTCTTTATTAGAAGAAAGAAAAAAAAAACAGCAGGGGATTAAGAAACCATACCTTTGAAAGAGATTTAAACAATAATGTAAAAGAGGAACTGTAACAGCTATTTATAAGATAAAATAACAGAGGGCAAAACTCACCCCTACACAGATGCAAGACCCAATAAACCACTGAAATCCCACTTAAGCCTACAAAATAATTCTACGGGTTGAATCAGTGGTTAATAACTCTTGATACAGGCCTCAGGGGGCTTTTCGGAACGATAATCCTGGCCTCTTTGTTCACCAAGGGCCCAACTCTGCCAACCTGACTCGCACTAAGCAACATTTTTCTTTGTAATAAATGGGTGGCTGGCATTGAGGGTTGTGTCACTGAGGTGCTACTTGTGAGGGTGAGGGTGGCAGAGTCGCCCTGCGTCCCTAAGGGTCGGTACCCAGCCCGGTGGGATGCTGCAGGCAGCTCCTTTTCGAGGCCGAGCATTTTAATCCGTGGTAAACTGAAGGAATAGTCTTATAGCTCAAGATCAAAGGTAACTTAGATATCTAAACTGATGAATGGGAGGTGCTGGGAGCTACTCTAAAAGTCTCTGTGTTTGCAGAGTGTTATTCAAAACACAGCAGACACTAACCTGAAGAAGGCAACTTTTATTACATTGTGCAATCATGATATATCTGCCAGTATAATCTCACCATATTTTACTTAACTGAAAGCAGTACTGGCTATGCTTGACTGTAACCCAAGACACAGATTTAACAAATGACATTTGACTTTTTGCTTGTGAAGGAAACAGTCCTCATAGTATAAATTAAATGCTCAATGTGACACTATCTTCTCCTGAGATCTAAGCACTGACACTTGCTGAATTTGCATCTCATGAAGCAACCAAACAAGTAAGTCAAGAAGAAAGTATTTGTGTTCGTATTTTAGGTCAGACATATCAGAAGAATGATATGGTGGGCAACTCTGCTGCAGTGCTGAGGGTCCAAATGTGCAAGGACAGACGGACACCTTCAGGAATGTTCAACAAAGCCTCTTAAGGTCTCCTCATTTTCACAGATTTCAATTTCTTGCTTAAGAGATTTTAGAAAATCCCAGTAGGTGACTTTTGCTATTTCTTGGTACTTACATAAGTCTAGAAAATCTGTCCCTTAACAAATAAATTATCTTAGCAAATGCCACTTCAGCATTCTCTATGAGTACAAAATGACTTATAAAATACAGGAATAAACTATGTATTCAGATGGAGAAGTACAACTTTGGTTTTATTTATACTGATTTGCACATATCCAAAGTAAAAAAGACCTGTGTTTTTTGGGATAGATGGAATTTACATCCATGAAAATCAGAAAATTGAGAGCTAGAAATATTCTTTACCTCCACTACATACTCCTGTAATGCTCATGTCAGTGCTTTCATGAAATGGAAAAATAACCCCACCCCACAAATTAGGAAAGGCACATCTGGTCCATCATTATTTTTCAGTCAGCAAAAGACATCAGTGTGAAGAATCTTGAACTGCCATGGCTTAATGCTTCCTCAATACAAATTTGGACTTAAGCAGGTGAATCTGTGTTTTAATACAGAAATAAAAAGATCTTGAGGGGCTTGCTGCTATATTACCAGTTTGAGTATGTACTTTTAAAAGTTTTGCTAAGCTTAAAAAGGTCCTCATCATCAGAGGAAGGCTACCTAAACCAAGACGTTGCTAGGTGCTTCTTTCCCAAGACAAATTCTCAACCATTCTCAACTCCTCTTCCAGTTATTTCAAAATGTGTTCTTTTACCACCTATGCATGCATCTGAAAAAATGCCTGTATGCAGTGCATGTTGTTATATGGAGTGTTCTTAGGTAGCTCCTGAACTGCTTGACAACTTGCTTTGATTTTTAGCAAAGCCTTACAGAACTTTAATCCTTTGAGTATAAAGCATTTTGATTTTAGGGTCAGCCTCCATAAAGCAGACTTAAAAACCTTACTGACAGAGAAGTTTGTCCCATGAGCCCAGAAACTGGATGTAAAGTTGCAAAAATGTTACCTACTGGTCTCTACTGTTGGCTCTTACACCTGTTTTTGGCTTGCTTTCCTCTTTCATGTATTCTGCTGAAGATGTCTAGCTCTAAACTGTATCTTGGGATCAGTAACAAATTTGCAACTGCATAAATCCACATAATTCAGTACATCCTCCCACACTGCTCCACCCCTGGCCAAAGCAACTCATCCCAAAGGAGCGCAGTGGCCTTTAGCCACAAGTTCTGAACATGACAGACTTAGTCAGTCACGGAGTGATCTTCCAGGGCATCGTGCCCCAGAAGCAGCCAAAATGGAGACCCAACTGAAAGAAAAGGGCATCCTTCAAGTAGTCTATGTCCTAATCTGCAAAGCAATATATAGACTAGCTGAAAACAATAGCTTCTACCTGCAGATGGAAGAGTTAAGTGATAAAAACAACCCCCCTGGATTTTGAAATGCTATATAAAGGCTTATAAACCTAAACTATAACCCTTGGTTATCTTTCCAGTAGATAAGATTAGGCTCAAGCTATGAAGATGGCCTTACTAGCATGATTTCTGGCTTCTTCTGGAATGTGTTTTGCTAACGCTAATTCCCTTTAGAAACCAAGCATTTTAAAATATAGTAGGTAAATAAAATGCATTGGACAAAAGCATTACAAGCCGTTCAGCAGTAAAGCCCACTGAATGACTATTTGGTGAGTGGTCATACAAACAAATTCACTTAATTTCATCCCAGAATTAAAAACCTCCTTTCCTTTCCCTCTCCTTCAGTCTTCCTCTTGGATATATTTAATCAAATCCTAAATGGAGTACTCCTTTTCAGGCATTTTCTGTAAAAGTCAAGGGACCAAATGACATGGAGAAGAGAGGCTGCTGTGATACCAGTCTCATCCAGAAACCAGTCGCTTGGATGGGATCATTTACTCAAGAGGCTGAAGGAAACTGGTTCAGCTCCATTATCTGTACAAGGGAACAGCTGCTTCCAGCTGCTCCCCTCTCGGGGAGTGGTGCTGTGCTAACACCAGGTGCTGGGGTGGCTTGTTCTCAGTTTCAAATGTTGAGGCTGCTCCTACTGAAGAAAATGCTTAAACATTCACTGGATTGAAGCCTGGAATGTAAGGGTATGACCTCGCAGTGCGTGGCCTATCTACCACGCTTACAGAGGCATCGCCCTCTTACCTCTGGGTGGTTCAGTGATTCTTTAATTATTATTCCTCAATTCAGGTATTATTTTTGCCACCTCAAAAGCTTTCCTTTTGAACAATAATAATTTTTGATCGACTCACTAAAAGACATTGCCAGTTGCATTTAATGACCATACACCAGTCTGTAACAATTCCTTCATACGTCAGCACAGCAGTAAAGACCACATGTGGTTCAGATGCACCAGGCTGCCTCCCTTCTGCTTAACAAAGTTCCATCCACACCTTTTGGATCAGAGACCGAGCATCTTGCTAAATGATGTGCTGGAGATCAGCAGTGGTTTTGAACCTGATGCAGGAACTGCTGTGCAAAATTTGTGGCCCTGGGTTAGACAGGTGGCTGGACTGACTGTATTAATGGTCCTTTCTGGTCTTAAAATACAAGCCTTAGAGACTGATTTAGCAGCATCAGCGAGCTCTAAACTGTGGTAGACCACAGCGTCGAATCTAATCACTCCAGGCACTGCCGCCAATTCCTGCCTGCCCAACACTGTTTGCAATGTCACTCCAAAAAGTATGTTCCATTAAACCTACAGGCCTTAAATTTGGCAGGGCAAACCATTCTGCCTCTGAAAAGCACTGTCACAAAACAAGCATTCCTATTAAATCCCTTTCAGCATCTTCTCAACCCAAAAGAGTAATTCTGTATATGATTAAACTTAGAAGTAAATACAGCCAGTTGGGCTCCTGACAGCAGACATATTTCAAAATAAACCTGGCTTACACAGGCCTTGGCTAAAATATTAAGCCTTTATCTGTGGTCCACAATAACTAATCTTGTCAAATTGTTTGCTCTCTACCTTCTGTTTGGAAGATTATGAGCTAGCTCACCATTACTATTCACCTTGTGCCATCACTAGCAGCAGGAAAAGTGAGTGGTAAACACGGTCTATTTTGACAGCGTTTCACTCTACTTTGCATTGATGTGTATTGCTACACAGTACAGGATAATACAACATCAGGACTTTGCATCTATGCTGGATTTAATGCCACCTTGTGAAAGGTATGGCTCCTTTGCTTTCAGAGGCTTTCTCAGGATGGCGTACACTGATTGCCCAAAATAAATGAGCTTACGAGAAAGAAAAATAAACCGTGAAACAGCTACGCTATAACCTCATCTGTATTTCAGTACATTGAGGTCTACAACACGCTATCATATAGACCAGGCTCTTACTATTGGATGGAGCATTCAGATCTGACTGTGTGGCTGACACTGAAGAGTTAAAAAATTAATAATAACCGAAATAGAGGACATATTGGCATATTTAAGGCCAAATGATACTCATCAGTTTATTTAATCAGATCACAGAATTTCACCAAATTACTCCAGCTTCAGTCCAACAGTTTATAAGCCAATTTTATGCAAAGCTTAGACTATTTGTGCAAGAAAAACCTTTTTGATACCCCCTACCAAAGCTGGAATTACTTTTAGCACTGACAGTCACTGTTTCCATGCATTTGGTGTCACAGCTGGTCTCTTTTTTTAGGAGAATCTTGACATCGAAGCCTACTCCATGCAGTGAGAGCATTTCCAGAAAGTTTGTGCTGATATGAATAGGCAAGGGTTTCCTGGATTTTCTTGCCAAATACTTCCTGGAAATCTGCTTAGGAAAAGCTAGCAGTTTTACTTTACGCTAATATATCTTCCTCATAGGAAGTATCCTGCCATAGTATTTATTCATTTGAAGAAGGAAAAATACTATTTCCTGTCAACTCCTGATGAACGCTAGCCCTGCCCTTTGGTAATGGTGTTTGGTATTAACTGAGTGCCATGAATCACAGGCTTAAGACAGAAGCTTATTCTGTCTCTGAACAGGTACCCACCTTCTTCTTGAGAGCAATACAATCTCTGCAAAGCAAATACTCTTTGCTTTGAATGCTCACAACACAGAGGGATGGTCAGAACTTTTAAATAAAGCATTTAAAAGGCAGACATCAGGTCTATTTTGCATCAGGTGTACTATGTGGCAAAACAGTACGCAGGGAATGAAATGACTTACTTGAAGCTCAACCAACCAAGACGACTGAAAAGCCCTCATGTTTAATTTTATGTATAAGTAGTCTTGAGCGGAACTAGGTTCCTCATGTGCAGGAACAAAAAAAATTATCCTGGAGAATTAGAGCCTAAAATTGATGGATACAGAGCCCTTCTCTCTGAGCTTCTCTGTCTGTGCTCTGAACCATGTCAACTGCTAACAGCTAGCCAGTTCTCTTATTCTATATCCAGCTGAGAAGTATTTCAGGAGATGGAAAAAGGACCTACTTTTTAGGGGATTGTTCTAAATCTCTCTTCAGGAATATTTAAAAGCAATGTCAAAAATTGATTATCTAAACCAAATAGTATTTCAAAACTGCTCAAAACAAAGTTAGACAGGATTCCTCGTGAGAAAAAACTTCAGAACGCAGGACCAGCAGAATGATACACATTTACGTATCTGTAGGGAATAGGTTTACTAAGAGACTCTGAACTTCAGAAGTATCAGTCTGAAATCAGCACATTGCTCCTTTCTGCATGTTTCAAACAAGCCTGCCTTCAAACAAGCCAGATCCGAACCTCTCAGCTGCCTATTCCAAGCCAGTCTCACCTCTTCTGGGCATCTTCTGGTCAAGTCCTGTTTACAATGAGTTTGTAAAATCGCGAACACTGATGTACTACTCAGGCTGTTTCCCAAGTGCATAACATCAAAGCACAGCTTTGGCAGACTCCTCTTGATACCATAAACAATAAAGACAACATGAGCTTTTTTCTTAATTCCACAAATATTTTACAAAACCTGATGCAGACTTGCTGGCTTTAGGCACCTCTCAGTTATGTTCCACCTCCCTGAGGTAGTTCCACCCTTGTGACCAAGAGTAATCTGGAGCTTGTGGAGAGAAAATTCCTTCCTAATAAACCACCATCAAACCCCTCCACTTTACAATAAAAATAATCGGTTTTATGTAGATTTGATGTATTTCAATAGATTTTCTTTCCTGGCATAACTGATGTGACGTTGCCCAAGCTGGAATGTGGATTCTACATCCCTGAGAGATCAAGTAACAATGGAAACGGGTTTGGATGTAAGAGGAAAGCATTTAATTAAGCTCCCGGTTATGGTAAGTCCTTTGTAACAGGCTCAGACTGGTAGGTGAACCCCCCACCCTTCCTGTGTAATCCAGTGGTGCCCACAGACTTCTGGTTTCAGGGCAATTCACACTTAGTCATACTTCTGAAAAGTATTTCTAGAAAACAAATAAGGGCAGTCTTCCCTCAGTAGCGGGATGAAACATCCTCTCCTCCTCTGAATGTTTGCAATAGATTATAGACAGATGCAATCAGCATGAAGTTTGTCTGTTATGGTGATGTGACCGGGTCCCCTGTGCAGGGATCAAACCAGAAGAGATGCCTAACTGCTCATTTACACACACAAAAGGGGTTTTAAAAATACCAGTTGAGACTTGGCATCACAGACCAAAGTGTCTCCTCCACATGCGTAGTGCTCCTCAAAATACTTCATAGGCTTTTTACTAAGTTATCAGCCATTGAAGGCCATTAAGGTAAAAACAAGCCTCCCCACTTCTCAGCTTCAGTAACCTCTCTCCAGGAGCCGGCAGACAGACTGTCTCCAATGTCTTCAGCACCATTCTAGCAAGACAATTCACATGAGAATTTTTTTTTGTTTTCACTGGCCTTCTGGGCCTATTTTGGTCCATGTTCCTGCCATCTGACTGAGAATAAGCTTCTCCTCCTGCTCCTGGGAGGTGACTGAATTCCCGAGCAAGGAGAGAGACCTTCAGGTCATTTTGAGGGCAGATTTAATGCCTCCAGACTGGGGAGCCTGCAGACTCAGGCCTTGGTGGCAATTCTGCCTGCTGGTCACATGAATGAGACTGATTGTAGGAGAAAAACTTTTTAATTTGTGCTGCTAGCAAGCACAAAAATTTGGCTTTACATCATTTACATCAAAGTCACAAAATTCTTCAAAAGCATAGAGCAAACTATTTTCTCAGTACTTAAAATTGGAGATCTGTGAAACATCTTTTGTGTTGAGTTCACCACTTAGATATCCCTTTTATCAGATGCAGATGTGCGTCTGTTACATCCCTCAAATAATTTTTTATTATCTTACCAAAGACTGAGGTGAAAGAAATGGATATATTATGAGGAACAGAATAAAGTGTTAAATACATTAATTTTATTATACACATCTCCAATACCTACAGTGTCTTCCCTTCAAAGGCTGAATTCTGATACTTTCTATGGGGAAAAATTTCATAATCAGAAGCTGAAATGATAAAATTTGGTCTGAAAGAATTATGCCTTCCAGCAACTCGGTGTTTAGCTTTTCATCCTTATACCCGTATCACATACAGCAAAAATGTAGAACAAGAAAGCCAAGCAACTTGCCAATAAAACAGCAGCAGCAATGATGGGGTTAAATCTGTTGTTAGTTCTCATAAATACAGTTGATGCTGTCTTTCTACAAAAGCTTGTTAAAAAATTAAAAGCCTCATGGAAAAATCTGGCTATTAATTAATGACTCAGTATTAGACTAGAAACATGAACTGCAATTTTTTTTCTTGGAGAACGAGCCCCTCCTTCAGTAAAGGTACACTTAATTTTAAGCAGTGGAAAAATTGAAATGATTTCAAGTTTGTTTAAAATAAAATACCTTGCTGGCCTAGTCAGTTATTTCTATTTGTTGCTGTAAAGAACTGTTCCAGCAATTCTCTAAAAGATTATATGTAATTCAGAAGCTTCAGAAAGTCTGGGCTTTCTTTTCGAGCTTCTGCACATACATTTACAGCATTCAGTCTTTTGCATATGTTAAGAAACAGTATGAGTATTAACAGAAAGAACCGCAAATTTATTTTTATTCCTTCAGCCAAGCCACAAATAAATGACTCTTGCAAACAAACCAAATACTATTTAGTAACGGCAATGTAAATGCCATGGAGTTATTTTATTTGGATATAAAATATTAAAGTAAATGATTATTTGCTGTGACACTCGTTTTATCATCTTGGAAAAAAAAGCAAATCTGAGAAAAAGTTTTCTTGCTGTTCTTCAAGGAGCACTCAATCTGCTGTTCAAAGTTATTTAATAATTTGTCATAGAATGGTTAACTATAAGCTTACAAATACTGTGTCAGCATGCTTCTTCCTATTGGGCAAACAACTTCAAAACCTAATTTGTTTGTGTTATTGGTCTTACTAAATATTAGTCTTTGCAAGTCTGGTTTACACCATTGATGTTAACTATGCCAACATTCTGATTTTGTTCTGAAGTATTCCACAACAAGCTGATATTATACAATACAAGCCCAAGAGCTAGCCGATCCAGTTTACTGAGTATACTTAGTGTATTTTGCTACTGATAAATCAATAAAACCATGTTGTAATCTACAAACTTCCATCTCTGTGAAGCAGCTATAAGCAAACTGTAAATGAACACACAGGTCAAAAACTGGGATGCTGTGATTATGTTGACTCTGAAAACATTTGACTTTCATAGAATACATTTTAGTGTTTGAGAGAACGAAGTTTGAGCACTGCTTATATTTTCGTGAAAGGCTGAGATGATAAATATTCAAATGATGATAAATATTTGTGTTTATATTGTAACTACCCATACTTTAAGAAAACAATATCTGCACTGCAATCCACAATTTACAGAGGTTAAGTAAATACAAACCATAGCTACACAAAGAAAATAAGTACTTGATTTAGACTGTATGCTCAGTTTTGCATTCTTCATCCATGTGAAACTCCCTGCAGTCAATGGATATCTTGGCTGCGCAAGAAATGCAGGAAAGGCTTCCCTGTCATTCCTTTCGGTTGGGACCTTTTGTCTTCATTCTGTTAAGTGCCCCACTGAACACAACCCTGGCATTGATCAGAAACCATCAGATGTTAAAGGCTTCATTATAATTTATGACACCCAAAGTACCATGAGAAGGGCATTCCGTCATCTGCTCTAGCAATATCCCACATTATAACTGTATGAGAGTTTTGGTACTGATACCACAAACTGCTCTATTAAGGGTCACTTTCAAATGAAAAGGAGATGTTAAAAGATATTCTGACTCATTAGTACTGCAAAGGGTCTCAGCTGTAGTAATCCTGAGAATCACCAAACCTGTCCTTCAGGATGCTGGTGTTGAGAACAGGATCTGCAGCTCCATGTGAGCTCTGGACCAGTGCATTCCTCCTACAGACTGCACAGAGAGCATGGCAGCATCTTGGGATGGGATTTGCAACAACTAGTTTAAGGAGAAAGATGCTCCTAAATTTGCCAAATAGGAGGAGTTTATTTATTTTTTTTTTAAAATCTCAGCCCCTTGCTTTAAGTGGGTTGATCCAAGCTGTCCAGAGGTCCTCAAGCTGCCCTTTGCTACAGATAGCCTGAGGCCACCTGTTTCTTTTAAGGTGACAAAGATAACAGCAGTGCTCACTCCTCCTTTTTAAAACAAGTGTGAAAAAATTATACTGACCATCAGCTAGAGCAATCAGCCAAGCTAAGGAAAACTTGGGTTTAACCCACATCTGCAACTTCTCAGGAGAGCAGTACACTCCAGGGTTAAAATGTCTTCTCTACTTTTTCTGAAGCCATGAAATTCTACAGAAGAAACATCTGAAATGTTATTAGACCTGGAGGTGTGATTCTGTGGGTGGTGATTGAGGGTGCTGACCTGGGAAATGGGAGATGGGTGTTCTGCTACTGGCTCTGTATTTATGTTCAATAGGCATTGGATAAAACTGAGAAAAAGCCCTAAAGGAAAGTGTCAGAACGAGGTCTTGCTTCTCAGAGGTGAGTAGCCTGCTCATTGCTCTCTGATCTGGGAAGCCTGCATTATTTTGCTATGTGATACTCCTCCAAGGCAAGGAACAGAGAGCACCCAGACCAAACATGTGTGGCTAACATCCCTCTGAGGTACAGGAGACCTGAACCAGGATATCCTCAGACGGAGGAGGAACCTTAGCTCCATTCCTTCCTACCGTGGAGGAGTACCCCTGCTCCCAGACAACCACTTAGAAAACCAGATGGGGGACACAGATACCAAGGAAGCTTTTGAATGAAAACATCTGAGGTCACACTGCTCTGTGTGGGTCTCTGTGCAACCAGTGTGCACTGCTCCAGTTCAGCACGTGCTTCTTCATTTGGGTCTCCAAGGAATCCAAGCAGAGAAGGCAAAAAGTTTTGTACTTTTTCAGTCAGAAGTTTTCTGCTTATGCTAACCCAAGTCCTCCCTTCTCTGGCCTGGGAAGTTATCAGTGTTAGTGGCACTAAGTTATCAGGCACTTCCTCCGTCACATCCTGCAAATTTTACCTGGACTGTAACACGAAGTACACAATTCAAAAATTCTAAGTGAAGTGTCATCCAATAAAGAGAATATAATCCAGTGCAGAAAACACATTTCATTACAGCTTTGCAAAAGTGATACATCTCCTTTTGTACAGCATGAATAATACCTTAGCCTTACCAAGGGAGACAAGATCTGCTAGTGATGCAGAAACACGGCATACCTACAACAGTCCAGAGAATACGCCACCAGTGACTGAATTTGTTCAGCTCGCCTTAGATTTGAATACTAGTTCAGTATTTTATTGCCTCCAGACCCAGAAAATTGGTCTCACTCTGTATGTTGAATTTCTCTGAGGCTGCACATAACCTCACTGGCTTACTCAATTCTTTTATTACAACAAACAGGTATCTCTATAAGACTTTTTAGTTCATCATTTCACCGTGCATGTTAGTGCAGTCTAATTTCTGAGAGGAGTCACTGGCGTAAGTGCAGAATTTAGAGTATTTAAATGAATTCTGACCATACTATGCAGTGTTTTCAGTTAGATCACATGTGACTTTCTTTATACATTTCAATTAGTCCTAATTCCTCACTGAATTCCTAAAGCAGACTACTTCCAAGCCTATCACCCCTAAATCCAATAAATTCACACTGCCTGTTATTGCTACTCTAGTTAATGGTATTATTTTTGTATATGATTTGATGTGATTGTTACTAGATCTTGTGTTTCAGACTTTCTCATGTTTCTATTCATGTCTTGCACGCCAAAGAAATTTTGCATCATCTCTGTTGCACTCTGCAGAATTCTTTGGGGTATGTGGTAGTTTTGCGTGCCTGGGAATCTTCCATCTGGCTAGTGTGGGTTTCCTAAACACCATAAAACCCCGCCTGTGGAGATTGTGTATCTCTTATGGGCCCCGTGGAGCTTATAATCTGTTTTTAATCATTGCACAAGGCAGCCAACACATCAGTCCTCATCAAGCAGTTTTTTCCATGTTGCATCTCCTTTAAGAACTTTTAATCCAGTTCTGAATGTCCAGAGCTATTGCTAGTTTTCATTGGTACCTTAGACTGCCACAAGAGTTGTCTTCCTCAGCTCCCCGTCCCCTTCCATAGGTCTCATAACCACTGTCTCCTGGGGCTCGCTATAGCAAATGAAGGATTCTCAGCACTTCGCCCTCACTTGCTCATCTTTTGAATGTACCCAGCAGCATCTTTTTCTCAGTAAACTACAGGTCGTATCCTCAACGGGGACAACTGAATGCAACACAGTGCGACAGAGCTACAGCGAGTTTGCTCCAGCTAAGAAACTAGCTCTACATTTACATTCTTCAACAAGTCACCAGAACTTACTTTACAATTCAAAATGCCAGCACCAATCAGATTATTCCCTATATGATATTAAAAGATTACCAACTATTCAATCCCAGCAGAACTTCACAGCAGCAGGCAGCACAGTGGTTTTCATTAAAAGCAAAATCACTTTTGACAGTTGCTAAATTATTTACTGACACAAATCAGTGAAACTATTAATATCTATGAAGCTGTACTCCCAGCTTCCAGTGGTTAACGTGTTGATTTGACATTCACCAGAACACAGTTTTGTAAGTAAAAAAAAAAAAAAAAGCAGTCTAGTTTTAATAGGAAAGTCTGAACATCTAAATGTAACCTCTTAATAAAGCAAGAAATCAAATGATGTTTATTGTTTTGAAAGATGAAAATTGAAAAAATATATATCTAAAATTTAAAATAAAGCCAACCGAGTTCTCTAACATTTGGCGGTTCCTCCAAAACAAATAGCTTTAAGTCCTGGTGAATGTACAACTTGTTTCTTTTGTGCAGTGCTTCTGCCTGCAATTTCTAATTAACTAGCTCCATTCTTATCCACAACGAGTGACTGAACGCATACAAGCTACAACGTATACTTCAACTAAATATATGCAGGTGTGATTTTAAAAGGGAGATAACTAGTTAACAACACTTGCATGTTGCAAAGAGGCTCGATTAGTATAATAATTCAGAAACCTTGCTTTTAGCCTGTTCCCTGCATAGCTGTGCTGTACTGAATACAATCTGCACACTAAAGATATCATGTTTGCAGTTAAAAATCTCCAGAGACTTTAGACCCATACATAAAGATACTTATTTCACTCTTTTCTGAGACACTGACCTGTATCCTCATTCAAAAACGAACACCACATCTTTATGTTATTAAATCTTTGTTTTGATCTATTAGTATTCACCAAAGTGCCATTTTATACAACCCCGCACTGAATAGGCAAGGCCGGAGGTAACCATCTGCAGCTTTAGAGTCTGCGTTCGAATTGATGAAAAGAGCTTTGTGTTTTCATTGCCAAGTTTGATTCTTCCAGTCATTAGACATTCCCCTCAGATCGCATCAATGAAGCGGACTCTCTTACACCCATGTGTTAAATTCTCTTCTCCTCATGGTTTCCTTTGCCAGCTATACTCCAGAAAGACTACTGGGTCTTAGCCACATTCTTCTCACAGCTGTGTTAAAAAAGAGCATCAGAGCGTCTTCCCAAAATCCATATGTGTATCTGGTCAGTCCCCTGTCAGAGGGTCACCTCACATTGTGGTGTGATTATTCAAATATTCATTCTTGTTCTTGAACTGCACTGCTCAGATCATTCTGAGGAAGATTAGACCCTCCAGCCAGCACTGGAGAACGTCTTGGATGTTGGTGTGAAATGCACACAGCTCCTGTACTTGGAAGGCAGATTAGTTTTAGTTGCAGAAGAGGGGGACCCTAACCACTTCATAAACACTTGCTTCTTATTCCTTCCCATTTTTTGTATTCATTTCAATTGTGTTGAAGGCTGGGAAGAACTGTTTGTTTTTATTGTGTCATCGATTGACTTATTGATCTGCATCAGCTGAGAAACTCAGTGAGCAACTACAAAAGCAGAGAGAGCATGTTCAGAAATGCAGGAGGGAAAGCCAGGGCTACTCAAAGAAAGGGTGTGCTCCAGGAACAATGAAAGTTAGGTGGCCAAAAAAATCACACCCTAAGAGGTAAAGCAAATGTTATTAAGGGTAGTATTTATTTTTTGAGAGAGAGTAATCTCCTTTGATAAAACTATCTGCTTATTTAGAAGATCACTTAGGTTTCTTATGTATTCGGTCCACTGGAATACTTTATCTAAATCTGTAACTCTCCTGACTTCCTCCTTAAAAGAAAAAAACCCCAAAATCAAAAGAAAAGGTCTCTTTAATAAACAGTTAAGAACAAACGAAGTAGTAATTCCTGTTTTACACCACTTTTGTATTTGCTTTGCTCATAGTCAGAACCACCTCGACAAATACACAAGCAGCATGTTTCTCACCATTTATGCTTATTTTCATACCTGTATATTTTAGCGTTGCACCATTACTTTGTGGATTTGTATTTACTTTTAGAGGATTACATAGAAATTCTACAAGCACATCCTCCGCTGCCACCTTGCACAGCTATGTGAGTGTGCAAGCATGACTGCGCTCACTTGCAGAGAGCTCTGCTTTGCTAAGCTAGAGTCATTAAATTGTGAGAAAAAAACAGAAGCCCTCCAACAGACAAATTGCATTAAAATTCACTGCAGCTGCAAAGCTGCTGCAGAAAAATTTCCTGGAAAGAAACACATCAAAAGTGGTCTCAACCTTTACTGATAATTGGCTAATATTGATTTGGTATTACATTATAACCTCCTCTGATCTCACTGACATCTGTAGCCACTCCTCAATCCCAGAGGTTCCAGCAGGAAGGACAGTTTTAAAATGTCTTGCTTCCTCTGCTGGCAGAGGCATTAATTAATTCAGAGGCTTTTCCAGTCACCTTCTCCAGGTCAGCCCCATTTCCCTGCTGGGGCTGCACCAGCTGGCTCCTGGCTTCTCCAGCAGGACAAACTTGCAGGGGGCCTGTGGCACAGTGCCAGCACTCCTGGTGAATTCTGCACCGCTGTCCTAATTCTTTGTTTGTAACCATGAATTAAAAACATTAATTAAATACAGAAAATTATAGTCACAGCCATTCTACAGAGTATAGGTTAAAAATATTATCGCGCAGATGCCCATAATTTCCTGTTGAATAAATATGTACCGTGTTATGTGTGCGCATATGTGTATTTATTTACATACGCCACAGGGTTAAAACATGTATTTCCTTTATAAGCTAGAACGGTGCTCTCTTAAAAGTCTAATGTGTATCTTGTTAGTGTTTCAAAGTCAAAACAGGTTCAAATAAATGCTGCTAAATCTGTGTGGTCGCTCTCTGAGCATCAACGCTTTCTGTTTCACACCCCGCCCACCCCCCACTAGGATGGTGAATTATCTTTGGAGGCAAGGGCACACAGTCGCAATTTATATCTCACACTTCGGTGAGCTGATGCGAGATGCTCACCCTACTTCAGTATAAACAGAATTTTACTATATCCAAGTTCACTATAAGCAGATTCCAATATATCCCCCTTCTGGTTCCCAGCTGCCGTTTCATGTGGGATAGGATCCAGAAATTTTTTAGATGCTTTGTGTCCTGACGGAAAACACAGGACCACTATTCTGACTTGGATCTCACGTTTAGAGAGCAACAATTGCAGGTGGGTACACAAATGGCTGACATGATGGCGATGCCGTGGAGAAATTACATCTCTATTTCAAACTCTGCATATGATGCTGAAGGCAAACACTGAAGTTTTTAAGAATACTAAAAAATTTTTTAGTGTTGCCAGAGAACAGGTTAGCAAAGGCATAGGGAGCATCAGTAAAATTACATGGTATGAAGATACAAAGTCCACCCTTTTTCAACATTATTTTAATTATTCTAATTATGTTTTTTCTTAATAAAGCTCATAATTATTTTCCTCTTCTGATTTTCAACTGTTGCTACATTATTCAGCTATTTTACCAAATAATACTGAGAGACCATACAGTGGCTAAAAATACTTCCCTCGTATGTCAGAACTGAATTTTAATTGAACATTTGAAAGAAACCAAGAAAACAGATGTTTTAGAACCCTATTTAGGCTATGAATTGTAGTGCCACATTTTAAATTACAATAAGCATCCTCTTGAAACAGTGCTAATAATTAATACTACTGTAATTAATACCAAGAAGCCCTTCTGTTGACAGGTTTATAAATTGTCAGTTCCTTTCTGAAATGTAGAACATCCTACATCTTTGAAATAAAAAGCTAAAGCTAACAAATGAGTTCCTGCCTAATTGCCAAACACTGATTTGTATGAAGCGGTTGAGGTTACAAAGAAATTGGGAATTCTCAGCCCGGTTTCCCTGCTGATGAGTACGAACTGTCTGTGTAGCTCTCCCAGAGGTGTCAGAGGAATCTCTATAGTGTCACACAAGGGTTCTTAGCTCAAAGTAAACACACTTTCCACAAACTCAGCTGCTTAATCTGTTTGCAGGTTGAATTATAAGATGGGGGTGGATGACTCCGGGTGCTGGGAAGACGCACAGAGCATTTCCACACTTTCTTGGTAAAAAGGGCATGCTATTGTCATCAAAAGACTTCACCCAATTGTTTAATTTTGCTATAGGCTCAGTGGTCTGATCTCAGCAATAATGAAAACTAACCTGACCAAAATTTTCCCAAGTAGTTGAGCATGTTAAATTGTGTAAATTCTTTTCACTACAGCAGTGCATTACCACCACTTTAATTTAGGTTGTGGCTGCACTTCTACTCTAGCCACCCTGGTTACACAGATTAAACGAGACTGTTTCACTAAAAAAAGGCCACAAACCAATCAAAAACCAACCTTCACTTAAATACCTACGGTTAGTAAATGTTTATAAATAAAATAAAATGAAATAACAACTTTAAACAATGTACAGAAAGGTTCAGCCAATATTCTTTTTAACATGCTGTAATTATTTTCGTAGGTTTATTTTTATCAAGTGTGCACCTGCTGAAGTTTCAAATATATCTAAGTGTTCAGAAAAAAGATCTGAATGATTCTCAACCAATCACTGGAGGTTTTAAACAGATACCTGAAAATATGTATCTTCATACCTATATCTATCTTAACTATATTTTATGTAGTTCCAAATAGATCGAAAATATAAAAAAAATAATATATTTTTTTAAATAGGAGAACTCAGCATGTATTTTTTTTAAACAAGAGAGAACTCTTGTTAGGCACTTGCAACATATTATAAGCCAATTTCTGGCTACTCTGGAAATATGTTGCAGACATTGAAGTTGAAGACAAATATGGACGGACAGGAAAATTAGCATCAGTTCAGCATCGATCCCCTTGGAAGGGTGAGAGAGCGGTATTTTGCAGCTGATGAATGTAACACAGAGATGAGAAGTGCCACACCGTGAAGAGGCTCTGCCTACATGTTTGCCTGTGTCCCACAACCAGACTTTTAAAGGCTTATGTGGTAGTAATAACAAACACGGCAATAAGGACTTCAGTAGAGACGAACTTCAGGTTTGGAGTTCAGTAACCTTTTAACAGGAAATCTTATGATGGGAGAGAAGACTTCTTGTTGGTTTCAGTGAGATTTTGAAGCCTCCCCCTAAACAACCCCACCAGCACTTACCAGGGCATGAAACCTGCCAGGCGTGTAACAGCCCAGAAATCAGAACCTCAATATCCTACCATGCAATTATAAAGGCAAATACTCTGCTGCCATAGGATTGCCATGGGGTAAAAACACAGCGAAAATCGTTCATAGGAGATAAAAACACTTTCTCTGTGCCTTGCACATCTAGAAAGCAGTTTCTGCAACAGTAACGAGAGGCACATTGATTTGTGTACTACTGTAAAACCGTTACAGTGATGGGCTTCCCACTGACTAAGCAATGAGCTGAACGGATGACAAGGGAGGAATCATTTGAAAGGACCTTTTCTGAGCACCACCACACCTGCAGTGATGGACAAAGTATCAGAAGAAACAACGTTCCGTTTGGTTTCCAACTGCCATTTCACTTGAAAGAAGGGAAGTGGAACTTACTTCTGAACTTTTTCGTTGGCCTCCCGTGAAGCCTCCAGGGCTTTCTGGAGCTTCAGCTCGGTGTCCTTTTGCTCTGACTGAGCCTGCTGCAGCTGAGCTGCCAGACCTTCAATCTGGTGATAGGTAAGGGTCACAACATCCACCCTGCCCTGTGGTCCACCTTCAGCAGTACCGAGTACACAGTTCAGCTGGTCCTTCAGACACGTTCCTTCAGACGAAGATTTGTATAAGCTGGGAAAAAAAAATCACGCGTGTTATTCAGTTTCAGTCTAAGGACAAGCTGCAAGAGTATTACACTCAATTTAACTTTTCAAATATGATCATATGTGGACCCACATACACTAATACCAAAACAAATTTTATTTCAAAAGTGACAGAGAACAAAAAGAACATCCTGTTTCCACCAGGCTCTTCCACAAGTATGTAACAATTACCAAAATTTAAAAAAGCCAAAACCTATTCAACAAAACCTCACAAGGCAGTATTTTTCAGCTGTGGCATCTTCCTGATCACCTTTGAGCTGCAGCAAAAAGCTGTTACTGTGATTTACATGAAGTTGAATTAATCAGTGTAAGTTACTGATGTATTACACAGGACTCTTAGCAAGCGGACTCACCAACTACAGGGGGTTTATTTGCATAATTGCATATTTTTCAGTATAATGAAAAGAATCAAAATGCTCCAATACACAACTGAAAATCTCTAAATCAGCAGGATTACTTAGAAATAGCAATGATTTGCATGCACTAAGCAATTCTAAAGGTCTTTGGTCAATATTTTTGCGAGAAGAAACTTGAAATATTTCTTGATGTTGGTTTAAATAAGTTAGTAATAACCTGTACTAGAACTTACTGTGTCTTAAATAGCCTCTCTATAGTAGACAGGGATAGGTAACCTACCAGCATCATGGTTTAATCATGGGACATTTCAATACCTGCAGTGTCCTCCACTATCATTTCTTGCAAGGTCCTTTCTGACCCACTGTTTTGGCTTCACTCAGGCAAAAAGTAGACACGTTTACCATGTATCTCACAGTGAAGCACCATGGATGTACACTCAACCCATTCAGTTTTATACATGATTTTGAAGTATATTCATAGAGATATCAAATCAAAGATCACAAAAATAATGCTATTCCATTGTACAACCCAAAATGCAGTACTACATGCTTTGTATTTGTGTGCCAAAAAGTTCTGGACAAATCAAAGGGAGATCATAAATTAAAAATTACATTGAAAAGAGTCTTAAGGCAACAGATTCATGAAGCTAAAAGACACAAATATGCCTGGATCAGCTAACAATAGCTATGTAAACCAGCAAAAAGGATATTAGAATGAGAGTTTACCTATAAATAATGAGAAGAAAGGAGAATAAAGAAGATGGTGCATCAGGTAAAAATTTCTCAATGAAGACACTGTTAACTGTGAAATTATTTCCTAAGGAATCAGTAGGTAGCCAGCTGCTTGAGTTATTCAGGTGCAGTGGTAGAAATCATATTAATAGCTGATTATTAGGGGAGGAGCCTGCACCAGCAAGCTCTCTGTGGGATTAGCAACAATTGCTTCCCATCTTTTCATAGCCACAATTCACTGGTGAATTTTACACCAGTGGAAGATGACATTGATGACATGGTAGAGGAAGAAATTAATGGAAGTCATTTGTAACAGAAGTGATGGCAACAAGATATTGCAATAAGAAATTTATGCTTTTAGATAAATAATTGAGGTAATTTCAAAACAACTTCATGAATATCAGAAACTGCTGCTGTATTGATGAATATGGCTCAAGACCATTCCTCTGACTGATGACCATGCAAATATCAAACATTATTTCAGTGTGGATTTCTAGTAGCAGTGCACACCGATTACAATACTCAAGACACAATCTGCATGACAGCTGCTAGTATGTAATAGCATACTTTCCTCCTTTCCAGTTTGTTAAGGTGTTTGTACGGAAACCACCCTTCATTCCAACAGCCCATAGAGGAAAATCATATACAAACTAAAATATAATATACATGGACAACCAAAATGTTGATGAACTAACAGAAATCCAGAAGCTAAAAGGTCAGAGTGTTGATATGTCATTACGCCTACTAGCTGTGGTTGTCTGAAAAGAATCTGAAGAACCTTTTCAATTAAATGAAGACATATTGAAAATATAAATATTTATAAAGGGACATTAAGAACCCTAGAACAGACTCATTAAAAATAAACTTAACTGTTGCACACAAAATTTACTGAAGCTCCACTATGGTTGAGCATTGATTACCATGGAAAAATACAAAAGTATGCAAATAATGCTGAAAGCAGGTTACCAAAATACCACAGCTGCCCACTTCTTAAACACCTGGCACAAGATTAAAAGAAAGAAAAGACAGATGAGAAGCTAAACTGTTCAGTGAATATATGTGTCCCTGATTACAAAAAAGGGAAGATAGCCTAAATAGTCTAACTTGTTCACACCAGCTGAGATTTTTTCCCAGAACATATGAAAAATATAGTAATTTATTTAGATTCTAAAATACTGGCCCAGTGTGGCTAGAACCAGGCTCCTTCTCAAAGACTGGCCACAAACAATACGGTATGCAATACAGTTACGTGTTTTAACTCACAACGACTGCACCTGAGTGATCAATAGATTCTGACATGTATATATTTTGTAGCCAGTGTGATTCCTCCAGATAAAGGCACTGTGGTTGATACATGTTTTAAACTTTTTTTTTTCCCAAAAGCATGCAGTTGGCAGATTTCCATCAATGTGTGCTTTGCTACAATACTTTTATTTAGTCTCTTTTGATACTTACTAATTTGAAATTCCTTCATTAATGTCCTGAAGATTATTTCTTCAAAGAATATTGCTGCTATAAATGAAATATAAAGGGGAGTCCTAGGCCTGAAGAATTTGTGACAGAAGCATTCAAACAATTTCTTGATTTAAGTAATTCACATGTTCTTTATAGTAAGCCTTTTGCTTTACTGTGGCAGCATGGCCCCTTTCTTGCTCCAGCTTGGGTCTGAGAGCTTAAAGGGCCCACCTTAACTGTGTCTAGGCAGAAGAAAAAGTGACATGTGATGATGTGTCACTTATGTCGCTCCTGCGGATAGCAAGAGGCTTCCCCAGCCCCAAAGTCAGAGTAGCTTCAAGCCTGCTAAAAAATTTCACCAGTTGTAACTGCTCCCAGAGGGACTTGACTTTGGCTGAAAATCAACTGTATGAAGTGCTGCTCTTATAACACTTCTCTCCTTGCCAGGCATACTTTTGCTGCAAGGTGGGAAATGATTTTCCACCTGAAGCAATTACTGAAGAACACAGAGAAACCTTCCACCTAAAGGAAGAAAAAAAACCCCAGCAAAAAACAAACATTCCCTGTTCGTCCCCTCCCTCCTCCCCCACCCCTGTGATAAACATATCCAACGTTCCTAAAGGCATGTAGGTCTGACCTTGGTTTTCACCACAAATGTTTCTGACACTCAAGTTCTGGAGACCTCAGCCTGCACTCAAGATGGCTTTGACGAGGGTCCCTTCACACCGCTGAGTGCACTCAAGGGCCAGGCAGCATCGATACCTTGAAAATACTACCTCAGAGGTGCCCTTAGGAAACACTGCAATAAGACGATATTAAAATGAAGCCCATAAGACCTGGAAGAACTTTGACATTTTGCTATAAAGCAGAGGATATGAAACGGTCAAGTTTGCATTACATGTGAGTCAGGAGCCTGACAGCTGGCAGACTGGTAACTAGATGGCATTGCCCTACCATAGACAAATATTTTACCAGCCTTCCTTCACCTGCAATTTATACGAGTTAAGAGGACTCTGTTTTCTCTTCAGTACAACCACCCAAACATCCCTCGCTAATTTAACCGAAGACAGCAGATGTGTTGGCCTCTGTGGTGCACAGGCCACAGGCCACGTTATAACTGCAGGGCAGGTGTGTAGCACAGAGCGTGTTCTTTGCTGGGTCACAGTCCAGCGCAGCATCGCTCTCCTATGTGGGGTACCCACACGTTCTTCCTCTAGGATGAGCTCAGGCTCCTCTTTATTTCATATTCTCTCACCAAACCCAATGACAAGCACTTGCTGAACAGAGCCCACCACTGGTTTTCTTCTCTGTGGTGGCTGGTGGTATAACCTCAGGATTTTAGAGGGTAACATGTTGACAGATCAGCACTGATGGTGCATGTCCGCACTGTCCAAACGCAATGATGGGTGAATATGGATCCACAGTGAGCAGTGGGTTGTTTCAGCCTTCTCTCCAGAAACGATCTAGAGAAACCTGCAACCTGTACAAGGGTCCAAACAGTCTGGACACTGGATGATTCAAGCACAGGTTCATTACCTACAGTGAAAGCTGGAACTGATCATCATCCATCTTAGAACTTCAATTTTTCAACAAATTCAAATGAAAGGCCATTAGCAAACACAGTTTTCCTCCTTGGGTCTCAGTCTCCTCATCTTTAAGAAAGAGCAATCGCAACACTACCTTTGCAAGGTGCCCTGAGCTTCACTACTGAAAAGAGACCCATCATTTTGAAAGAGCTAAGTTAGATGCAGCAAAGTTTGAATTTAGGACAAAACTAAACCCAGCTGTTCTGCTGATGATGCCAAGCAGCACATATTTTCCTTTGGGCCTCATTTTCGCTCCCCAGTACCAACACCATTCCCCTGCGACCAGCTTAGGAGAGGTAGTAAGGACATGAGGCATGTGATTTAATCATCTGAGCCTTTCTTGAAGCTGAAGGACTGCTGAGACATGCTCTTAACAAGAAATAATCGGGAACCATACCTCCATTACAAACCCTTCATTTATGAAGTTGCACAGTAATCAGATGTCTCCAGTTCACTTCATGCAGCCACCGGGCAAATTGCTCAGATAGCACAGCCTCATGTGACAGCGATATGCGCATGACATCCAGCACTACCTATCATTCCTCGCATTCACTGCACCATCAAATGGGCCAGGACCCCCACAAAAATAGTTTCTGGATGATTAATAATGCTTGGTTGAAACAGTGCAAAACATACAGGAAACTGATGAGAGGAAAGAAGCATTTCCGAGATTTTTTGCAGCTGTGGTACTATCGTCTTTGGCTAGATTAGCAGTCAATAGTTTGTAGTTAAGAAATGCACCTGAATTTCCTGAGCACATGATGCATCTAGAGCTGGGGTCTCTGTTATTGCTAATTGATTAATTAGAGTCTGGAAGATGATAACTCAGCATTAGCTCTTTTCGCACATACTCAACTCTCAGATATTCTGAGTTTACAGAAGAGGCTGCTGTAGCTTTTATGCTTTAATACTGAATATTACTTGATACATGTTAACATTACTTATATTAATTATATATATATAAAAAATAAAAAACATCTTCACAGTTCCACAATGTACCTGTGTTCATTGCAAGACACAGATTCACAAAATTCCTCAAATTTCTTCCACGAATCAGGGGACTGTGTTTTCAATACAAGAGCAACTACTGTGGATACTCTTCAGAGTTTTTTACTAGGCTACATGTTATTTCTAGAACCACGCTTGCCATAAAATGTTCCTGTCATGTTTTGACAGGGAATTAGCTGTATTAGCATATCCTAGCCTAAGCATTCACAGAATGAAACTATCCAGCCCTAAAAGCTTGCTTCTAACTGAGTAAAATTAATCTGAAATTGCAACAATAATTTTATTTTGTTCTACGTTTACTTTACCATACCAGAAGTTACAGGAAAGAATCCTGCTACCTTGTATCTGTTCTTTATTGTCAATTCATATGCTTTGGCCATTCTTAAATATTTGCCAATGGCTTTAGTTAACAAAATAACTTTAACTTCGTATTTGTAATACTGCAGTTATTCCCTACAGTAATAGATTGTTTAGGTAACACTGCAAATACAGAAGGAACCTTATCTATTAATCGAAGACAGAACTGGCATCAACTCATCAAGAGCGACCTCAGTATTTGAATATAAAGGCTGTTTAAGATGGTGCCAGCGACTCCATGGTTGTACTGCGTATCGCAAAACCCTGGCCACCTTCCCCAGCACGCGTGAGCATCGCGGGGGGCAGAGCAGACCCCGCTCTGCTGCGTGTGGCGGGGAGGGAGGGAGGGAGGGAGGGAGGAGGGGCACAGCCAGCTCAAAGACAAGAGGTATTTTCACCTTCCCGGTTTCTGGGCTGAACTGGCAGCCCCTGCGCTGGCTGCCGGAGCCACTGGGTTGACATGGATCACTGAAGGGGTGTGTATGTGGGTGGTGAGGAGCCAGCCGCCCTGGCTGAGGGCCAGCAGGGAAATCGCCTGTGTCAGGGATTTGCAGAAACACAAACTTGGTGGAAAAGAGAGAGAGGATCTTGTCCTTAAAGGTCATAGCGGTTTATTTTTTATACTTTGAGTATGTTTTTGACGATATCAGTTTTAAGAACATCTTAAAGTGCATCTTTTTACTCAAAGCTGAACTTAAGGAAGCAGTAACTCTGGCTGTGCGCTAAAACAACAGAGCCACCGGTACGCCAACTAAACCAGGTAGCAAATAGATGCAGTGTGTATTACTTTTCCCCTTTTTATGCTGATCCTTGCCAAGAGCTTCATTCTGAACACCATCTCCTATATGAAAACCAGGGTATTATGGGATAAACGGACATCAGGCCGCCTGAGCAGGCCTTTCAGCATCAGCTCCTACAGCTCCACACCCCGATCTGGTCTGGACTGCAACCCCTCCAGCTCCCACGGACTTGAGAGTACAGGGGAAATTGCTGGCATCAACCTTTCCTCACCAAAATGCCAAGCATGGAAATCTTTCCTGGTGACAAAGAATGCACACATTCAGGAGTCAGGCATTTGTGCTAGGAGCCTTAAATGACATCTCCTGTCACCATAGTTTGAATTCAGATTTGCCTGCATAACTAACAAAATCTAGTAGAGATTTCTTTGTTACAAATTATGCATGAAGTTAAGGCTAGTTTTGTCTGTGCCTTTAGTTTCCTTTGCAGCTTCTCACTGGTAAGGATAATGGCTCCTGACTTCCATTTTACATAAGTGACCTACACACCGACAATTTTACCTGGAAGTACAAAATTCTTCTGCAAAAGTAGTAATACTAGTGAATCACCTCTTGTATTAAACAAATTGCAACAACTCAGGTGAAACGAGTAAGAATCCTGACCCTGAAAACTGAAACAGCCAGAGAAGCATCCACTCAGTGCAAAGGGTACTCCATACATACATCAACATATACATCCACATAAAATAAATCTGATAGTACTGACATGTATCATAATGCAGGCATCAGAATCACCTGAAAACAAGCTCAATGTAACGACTATACGCTGTTGACTTTTATTTTTGTCTCCAGGGAATAGTGTTTACTTTGCTTTAAAATTTGTATGAGTCATTTTGTTATGTGCCTTTTTTTAATTAGTCTGAAGGAAACCGTCATCTGAGAAAGAGAGCGGAAATCAATTCTGATTCGATACTGATAGCTACTGTGCGATGTAAACTGTGTGTTCTTTCTAATTAAATGTAAACATGTGCAGTTCTAAAGTCCAGCAGTGATGACAACAACTACTAGAAAGGATTGCTTAAGCCCTGGTCAACTGATTCTTGTGAACCTTTTGTTCATACCGTAGGTGAGCTTGTGCAATCTGTCGCGAGGTGAACACCAGTTGTAACTGACTTTATTTTAGGTCATCTTCAGAGAAAAGACTTGACAAGAATGTGGAGCGCTCTGTAATACCTCCAGTTACCCATTAACTATGTCCTTCTGATAGCTAATCAATAGCATTGCATGGAGCCAAACACACTGCACTGAACTGCCCCTCTTCCAAAAGCCAAGTCTTGGTAAATATTTAATGGCAGTAAAGGTGTTTTGACTCTTATCAATCTGATATGTTAAAGAACTCTTGAAAGAAACTTTATCTTGCTTCTCTCTGCATAAATAATTTGTTCAGTTACAATTTTAGGCTTATGCAAAAGCACTTAATGATCTAATGCTTTTAAATCAAGGCTTTGGACAGAGAAAATGTAGGTTCAATCCACATGTCACAAAATAAAGAAAAATCAAGGTTTATTTCCTTGATAAAATGCCAACTAGAAATATACATCAAGGAACCCAGCCCTTTATACTGTGGTAGTAAATACTGCGCCAGACTCGCTCAAAACCTGTTATACAAGTGCACATTTGAGATTTTCTTACAAGGCTTCAGTTTCTGCAAAATTCTTAGCTCTCACTCACATCAAGATGGAGCAAGATTTTTACCCTCTTTCCACCAGGGAAAAAAACAACTCTAAAATAGTTATAATAAGGATCCGGAGACTTTTTATTCCCATACAATGAATAATCCCATCTTCAAGTGGGTATATTCTCAGCTAATGAGTTTTATTAAGTGTTTTTCTGTTTTCTATTTTTCTGTGCAGAGCAGTTTGCCTAGACCACTGAACAGAGAAACACTTTTAGCCTGATCCTTTAACATCTACTGCGTGTATACCTCTGCTACAGCCAGGTAGGATCTGAATGTCTCTTAGAGACTTAGACAGGCTTATTCCATGCCTCTGGGCTAATGTCACAGGATGGAGGATGGAGGAGTCCCCTGACCCCCTCCCTCAGCACAGTCTTCCAGCCTTCTCTGCATGATCCAACTTCAGTATGAGCCTAAGTATGTTGAAGAAAATGATTCAGCAATGGATCCAAGCTTTTTCTTGGAAAATAATCTGGGAATAAAACATTGATAGTGTTTCAGTTTCCAAAATGTGAATCACCATAAATGTTTTCCCAGAAGTATAAGCATTATTTTTTTCCCCAGTGTTTAAATGGCCTTTTCAGTGCTCTTGATGCCATTCAATAGATTTCAGAAATAAAAACCATGGGAATAATTCCCAAACGCTGGCATAGATAACTGAACAGCCTGGTGTTTTCCAATCACTAGTAATTGGCTCTGATGAAAACAGTATTAATTAAAATCATAAAGGCATATAAATCAATCAAGCAGCAAAGCGCATGGCACCATTCAGGAATGACCGGCTGAAGAAAGCCTGTAACTAATAACCTCAGAACATATCTTGCATTTAATACAATGTTATCTTTATAAATCAGACATGATCGTGAATTTTATGGCTGTCCTGATTTGCTATTGTGATCGCTTGGCTTAACTCCCCCACTGAACCAGAAAAGCAAGAGTCGAAGCTGTCTTGGACCCAGGGCTGGAAGCCAGCCCTGCCTTCCAGCATGGCCAGGAACATCCAGCTGAGTAGATGGAAGAGAAAAGTCTCTCCAGGAGAAGGTAATTAAAAGAAATACAAAGCATGGAAACGTGTTTCAGAGATGGAATAACCAAATACATATGGAATTTGAGAGAGGGATGATCTCATGGATGAGCTGAGTAGCCCTAAAGCTAGAAACCCTCAGTGTGACTGACCTGGGAAAGGGAATCACATGGGGCTCTGCCCTCTTGTTGTTACTTTCTTGGTGAACGATTCAGCTGATTAAAAATCTTTGACTTTTTTTTTTAAATTAGAAGATACCTGTTTTTTAATGTGAGAATTCTTCCCCCCTGCCCCAGCAAAATCACTCAGAGCGAGAGTATTGGAACACTTTTCCCTGATCTTTCTCAAAGGTGTTACTGCAAAATGTGAAGCAACTCCGACCAAAGGCAAACAAGGCGTCCTGTGCTCCAGCACATGTCCAGCTGTGGTCACTGGTGTGCCAAGAAGCAAGGTGCACCCATGAACTCTACACTGGTATGACTAGCACGTGGTTTCCCGGTTTTTTTTGGTAATAAGTGCTGCTCTGCAACGGCTTCTGAGTCACTAGGATGGCTGCAGGAGCTGCAGTCTGAAAACCTTCCTCCAGATTGGCAGAGACATCCGAAATATCTACTTTAAGCTATCATGGCTTCTCCCATACAAAAATGCAGCATTTTGGGGATTGCTGTGCAGATACCCACTTGCAAGTCACCTCCTGAAAGCCATGTAAGTGACACAATGGCAATGTATCGCTACTCAGTAAGCCATGCCTTACCTAGCTGCTGCTGCCAAACCCTTATCCATATAAATCATACAGCTCCTTGGACAGTTAAGCACTATGAAACAAGGCAGTGAAAATGATGGCTTAAATGATAAAGGAAATTTAATATAGGGGAAATCTGCTTCCCTATTGTACCAATGCTTACTGAAGCAACTGGGCAGACGTGTCTGGGCCATTCTCTTTAACACAAAACAAGGACGCACGTTGGGGGGGGAATGATTTAGTGGATCGGGGATCAGAACTCTATCTTGAATTCCCTCTTCTGTTTCACGTCTTCTGTGTGGTACGGAGCAAGTCACAACATGCAAACCTCAGCCCACCATGCTGAAACCAGGAGTAAAGTGCTTTTCCCTCACTTTTTCCTCTTTAAATTGTAAGCTTTGGGGGCCCAGGATTGCTTCTTATTACCTTACGTGTGCTGCATCTGGAAACCTGAGGCCCTGATCTTGGTTCATGTCTCAGCACAAATTATTATTCATGAAAAGACACAAAAGAGCTAATTAACAGCGTGCCTGTGTTGGCAATACACATCAGCCTGGTTAACCCCAGCAGACAGATCCAGGTTTGGGACCTTTGTGGAAAGAACACAACAGTTTCTCACAAGGAGGCATTTTCTGCCTCCCCATTGCAGGTCTGGCCACCATTGACACCATGGGGTGTAGGCAGTGACAGCAGCCTCCTGCACTTTGTCCGGCTGCCATGAGCACCAAGATCCTTGTTACCTGAGAAGATGTTCTTGGCATCCTCCCAGGCAAAAAGGGCCACCAGCTGGATATGGCCCACTGACTGGAAGCGAAATTGCACAACTCACCTCTTGAAAAGCGAGAGATTAGACTGGTGGCTGCTGGAGAAAAATCAGCGAAAAGATTGCTCCAAAGTGTTGGCGTTGGAAAGAAGCTGCAAATGGATGCTGAATTGATTTCTGTCCCCTAAAACTTTTAAATCAGCTTCCCTCACCTCTCTCTTCATTTACCCTCATGAGTTTTGACCACTAGGCTACTGAAATAAAATCTGTAAAAGAATAATATAGTTGTGCACTTTAATTTAGGCTGAGTGAAGAGGAAAACAACATTTTTAACTTCATGAAACAGGAGTTCACAAGAAAAACTGCAACTACTTCTTTTTGCCAGCATATAATTTCTCCATAACCACCAGGTAAAAGTGAAATACTGTAACAGGAAATGTATTGGTTGCACTGAACCAAAGAATTAATTATTTTCTCAGGACCTGACAAGGAAACTGAATGAGTATGAAAGCTCTTGTGAAATCTAGCCAACACTGTTCAATTCCTTATTTATTTTTTGAACAGGACAAGATAATTATTGGTACGAATACAGCCTACTGTGCTTATACACATTCAACAGATATTATACCCTCCTCTGATAGAAGCAGAAACATTGCTCAAGAGGGAGAACTAAACTCCTACATTGTGATTGTCCTCGTTCTATTGTCACGACTGTAGAAGTATAATAATATAGTACTCTTTTGGTAAAGACAATACGGAAGAAGAGCTAAATGGAAGAACAAGCATTTCTGTATCTCCACCAAAGACCTTAGGATGGAAGTCCCTTTTACAGAAGATGGTTAAAACAAACAGAACGTGATGGTACACGAACCTGGATAACATTAAGATCCTGTCTAGCCCACAAGAAAAAGAAACATAAATAATTAATATGAACCTTGTTACGCACCCCTCTTCCCACTCCTTTGGGTGAGGGACAAATTCACAGCACTTCTCCTTTCTCTTTGGTCAAAGCTCCTCCCAGTTCAGTCTTTATGATGGTGAAAGTCACTAGTGCGTTTCCCATTGAGGACCAGGAGACAGCCTAGTAAAGAATGCCTTGAATTCATTTGTATCAAGAATTTAAGGATGTGGCCATCAGTAGGCGCTTATATGCTTACACTGTTCGGGGTGTCTAGTACAACTAAATACTTCCTGGAAATCTTACTGCTTCCTCCTGATGTCTGGGAATGAAACACCAGAAGAGAAAGAATGCAAGAAAATATTGCTTTATATAACCAAAAAGAGGGGCAAAAAGAAAAAAGTTCCTTCAAGACTAAAAAGAACCAATAAATAATCTAGATATTTGAAATTTTGGCCTTAACCTCGCTTACCTCAATGACCACGAGACAGGTATGACACAAATCCTTTCAGGGTAAATTCTGAATGCGACATACAGAGTTTTTACCTTAGTGAGATACCTATGTATCAAGTCTATGATATGCCCCTAAGTTATTTTTTCATGGACAGCGGGTGAACAGATGTCATTCCTCTGTTTAATCAGGAGTTAAAGCGTGTACAGTAATTCCTTATTTTCACAATATTCCTTCTGACAAAGATAACAACCATAAGAATGGCTCCCAGCTGGCTAAACCTGACATACAGGTTTTGTTAATAAAAAAATGCATGACTTAATTAATGAAACGGATCTATTAAGACTGTCCCCCAATCTACCACAGTGGCCCCACCTACAGCTGAACTTCACATGACCTATCTTATGCAAAAAGAATTGTAATAACTTGCACTGGGAGCTGTTATAGAGGAAAGGTTGCTATGAAGAAAAAATATGACTCAGAAATGCGTATCATGCCCCTAGAGGAGAAAGCTCAGTATTTTCACTTCTACTCAATGTTTTCTTTTACAGTGAATAACTAAAATGATTTTGCTAAACTGTGTAAAAATACTTCATCAAGGGTAATTACGTTTGATCTATTAGCACCTGATACTATCTATTGTCTAAATTGCTTGCATTCAATCCATGAGCAATGTCAACAGTATTAACGTCCATTATGGAAGCATTAGTTGAGTAAAAATAATTTTTAACAGTCCAACATTCTTGTAACTTTCCTCCAGCACAATGTTCAAAAGAAGTATCATCATACCAACATCTTCTTGGATTTTTTTAAAGGCATGTCTTTACTTAAGTCTGCAAACTCAGGGTCTTTACACTTACAAACAATTCACCTGTTTTGTTCTGGCAAGCATAAATCTGCAGCAATCTACTCATTTTACATTCTTCTCTGCTCCTGTCTAGCTGTCCCACACTAAATGGCTATCCAAACTCACCCACATCAACTTTGGCAGGCTCAATACCTCCTTCGCTAAACCAGTTTTTTTTCCCCTCCAATCATAAAGAGCTGCACTGTTACCTACAGAAACAAGGAACTCTGCAACATTTCTACCACGAAGTTATATATATTCATTGATTTGACCAAAAAAACCCCCCAAAACCCAGACCCCAAATCTGAACTAGGACAACCACCGGAATCACCTATCTGGAAAGTAGATACTTTTTTTCTCTCTTGCAGCCTCATCCTTTTTTCAAAGGCTTCCAAATTCTTGCTGCCTTTTAGCAAGGGAAATATTAAGAACTGTTTGAGATTACATTCTCCCTCAAAGCAATGAATGCCACAGTCTTCTCCAGAACAAAAAGCTACTTTCTCTCCTTGGAATAGTAACTTTACAGTAATTTAGAGGAAGCAGGAGAAACAGTTGGTCATTAAACATTAAATGTATTAATGGGGCACTCACAGTGTTCGTCTGGAAAAGGCAGTTCTGTGCTTGCATTTCAGAAGGACTGCTGCAATACAATAGCCACTGTGATAAATTCAGGTTTACTTCACTTAACATTTAGCAGAATCTAATAACGAAAACTTAAATCAATGTATTTTCCAAAAAATGCATGAGTAGCACTATTCACATCCTACAGCTAGGGGAATTGAGAGGCAAAGAAAAAACATTCCAAAAGAGGCCCTTCATTTCCACTTCCCAAATAGGGACCTTTAGGCCTTGGTGTTTACAGGTTTCAGGGACTTGCAACTCCAGATGAAAACAATGACAAATCAGCATATTCAAAGCAGGAGCCCCCCAAGCACTTTAGCAGCCTGTATAAAACCATCCATTTCTTCAGACTCATGTTGCTCTTGAAGTCCTGCTCAGTTCTCTGGAAACCTCAGACCTGAGCTTACGGATGGAGCATTGGCAGCACTTTCTCATTACATGGCACTGTTGTAAACAGAGCTTCTGCAGGGCTCAGAACAGTGACCCAGGAAAGAAGTGACACAGGCTATGTAGGATGCTGGTTTGCTTAATAAAAGGGTTTATGTGATTGCCTGAATTCGAGGGAAAAATGATTAATATGAAGTCTGGTACCTTAGGAGTTATAAAGAGAGACATAATTCCTGAGAGAGATTCTGCCTGCTCCCAAGACACTGTGAATCTGTTCTCTATAGTTTCTTTTTATAGTCCTAGTTCTTCATGATCTATTGAGCCTGAAAATCATTGAGACTTTGATAAAGACTTTGGGCATCTCCTCAGCCTGAAGTTCTGACTCATTTAGGTGATTAGGTCAGCCCCCTAATTTTTAGAAGGCAAAGCAGTAACAGAGATAAAGTAACAGGACCACTTCAGAGCACACTTAAATCAATGGCAGAACTTTCAAGTCCAAGGTAAATATATCTGTTCATAAGGAACTCCAGGAATGGAGGCGCTAAGAGAAATAGGCACGTTCACTATGTCCCGAGTTTTTAATGTAGACCTTTGTCTTGTTTTGCCTACTCTGGGGAAAAAGAGTTCTTAGTTTTGTCTGATGAAATAAATTAGTTCACAGGTAGCTGAAGAACAGAGGTTAACAACCTATGCCTGGAGCTAGGGAGAATGTGACCCAGTTCAGAAGTAATTTGTAAGAGCAGAGTAGATGACAGGATTGTTTAGATGGTGGGCAAAAAGCTCTGGGACACACAAACCAGATATTTTACAACAAATGAAAACAAAAATCATCTTGTCAAAATCATCACAACCCAGAATCCGATGTACATTTATCGAAAGACAGTAACATCTTGCCTGTGTTTATGATGAGCAAAAATCACTCGCTGTTCAAAAGCTGAAGCACAGGCAAGCCTTCTGAGGGAGACTATGGGAAAGAAATGGAGTATGACATTCCCTGTGTAACTATGGTGTGTGTGGGGGAAGAACTTCAGTTGCCGGCCCCACCAAGTCCTGACAAAAGGAATGCGAGAGCTGTTCCCAAGGTGAAAGAAGACAGGCTGAACAATTTGGCTAATGGGATCACATTGAGCTAATGGGATCACCATGACTTGCTCTGCTTCTGTTAGTGTATGTCAAAACTCTGACGTGCTTTAAAACACATTCTACAGCAGCAGGCTAAATCTTTAGGCGTTTTTGAGAGAATTTACATATCTTCAGGTTTTGAGACTTGTGGGGAAAGAGCCTATGGGGCAATAACACTTCAAGTTCATAAGTTTACAAATGGTGAAAGTAGGTTTTCCTCTGTCAGAGAAAGAAAAAAAAAAGGAAACAGAAGGCTTCAACTTGTTAATATCTTATTAAAAGACCTTTATTGCTGCTGCCCTCACATAGATATGCAGAGGTTACAGACACCGCATTTGCACAAGCCCCCAGCTGCTACCTCTTACAAGCCAGGTGTAGACAAGAGAATAAATCTAACCGTGCTGTAGCACCGAAGCGTGCTATGGTATGCTCATATCTGGCAAGCAATGACAACGCTTGGGAATGCTTTAAGTCATACCACTGATTTCTAGAAGCTCTTGAAAACTTGCTTAATGATCTTGGTTATGGTACCCTGAAAGTATTCTAGAGATGCTCCTGGGTCAACCCACAAGGATTTAAAATTGAAATAGCACAGGTCAAAATGATCAAGCTTTGGTGCCTATAGTTAAACTACGCTCCAGTGAGCGACTGGCTTTCCAAAGGGGCACTTGCAGATCCCTCCCCAGCTCCCTAAGTGCAAACTCAGGTGCCTAAACTTAACGTATCCACGACTGAAAATTTTGGCCACACTGTCTAACAGGCAGATCTGCTGGGAGGCCTCTTGTAACCAGATTTTTTTTTTTTTAAAGCCTCACATTATTGGACAGATACTGGCCCAAGTCCAATCCACAACTGCAAATCCAAAGAAACAGCTCAGAGCAAACCAGCAGCCTTATTAGCTTTTAAAGATTTCATTTTCAGGAACTCAAGACCCTTTATTGACTAATGAAAGGTTGGGTCCCCAAGCCCACAGACTGATGATGCTTGGAACATATTTTAATCATTTTGGAGTGCTAGCAGCCATCTGTCTAAAGAGCTTTGATCACATAAACGCACTCTGAAATACAGCTTCTTCTGAATCCAAACCCTTTCTGAGAGCCAAAGGGAACCCACAGGCATGGCAACTTTGAGACAATTCAAGGCCCTGTGATGTGATAAGGCAGCTTTTATTATTTAGCACATCATTAGATTTAACGACACCACAGATAACAGATACACTAAAAAGATACCATTGTCAAGTCCTATCTCGTAACAGTAATATCCAACTGTGACTTCACTTTGTTTCTACCCAACACTTCTCACTTACTATGTCATTTTAAAAGAATAGATAAATGAAATAAAAGGATTTTTTTTTCCTGCTGCAAGCACCAGAAATGCTAACAAAATAAACACATAACAAATAAATAATACAAATGACAAATGAGGACTTTTTTTCCCCCTTTTTTTTACTGCTTTGCTACTTTGTTTTTTAAAAAAAAGCTAAAAAGACAAGCAAACAAATCCCAAATAATCTACTGTATTTAGAGTTTAGTCTGTTGGCTGTTGGGCAGATACTGTTTGCATGTACGAGTCTAGTTTGGCCAGCACTGAATACAAATTCACATTGAAAAGAGAGAGATCCCTTACAGTTACAGCTTTTATAATGTTAATATTTATGAACACATTTTACATAATTGCCATTATGATTTCTCATTCTAACTCTTGAAACAATTTGAGCATCTCAAAGCTTATCTTGTGGTGATCAGTTTTTGCCCTGGTGTCTACTGAAGGGTACAGACACACGCTATTAACCCTGAAAGCTTGCAATCAACAGTGATATCAAGCACGAAGTAAAAATATTTAAATCATCAGAGCCGAGAAATCGCTTGCAAAAATGAAAGCAACAGCCTTAAGAAAGTGGCAAAACCTGCATAAAACCAGGCCTCTTGATGACAAGAGAGACACAATGGTGGATCCTGTGTGCCGACCATGACTTTATTTGCTCCAATTGTCAGGAACCTCAATGGGTTCAACCCTGAGATTACAGGATTTGCAGGTTTCTCTTCCTTCTGAGATCTGACTCTTGGCCCTTTTACTGACTCAGGACACGTCACCAGTCACCAGAAGGAACTTTTACAGTCACCCACTGCAGTAATGTACTTTTCCATTCACTAGCCTTCATGCTAAGTGTGGCTAGCCAGCAGTGTGAAGAGTAGAAGAAAGAAACACAGCACTTTGGTGGTGCTTATGGAAACACTTGTGGGTGGCCACGCTCTAATCTGTATCACTGACACAGCACAGATTAAGAGAAAAGAAGATAAAACCAAAACACAAAGTGGCTCAGGTAGAGGAAGAGCTTCTCTAAACTCATGTTGCTGTCAAAAAGACACCACTGATGGTTCACTCAATGTAACTCCCTCCCTCTCCTTCTGTGGCTTTTCCTTCCAAACTGACAGCCAGAAAAGCTTCTCTCCTGGTGAGACAGCAGCTCGGTGCCACTGCTCACATGCTTTCTTGGTGATGTTAAGGAAAACCACCCAGGTTGCTCTGTGCTAGTTCTCCTTTCTGTCGTGACCATATGAGCTGCAGCTTATAAAAGCAAACTCATATCGATATGTTACATTTTACTTAAAAGATTTGAGAGGCTCAGAATGGTGCAAATCCCAGCAGGCCCATTTATTTTGGAAAACTGTGGCTGAAGCTTCCAAGTTGGTCCCTACTCTCTAAAAATGACAGCTTTCACAGCTATGCTGGAAGAATTACCCATACCAGATGAGTAACACATCATTATCAACACTGGACACAATGTTAAAAACCTTCAGCTTCCAAAACACAAGACTTCTATCACATTCATTAGAAAAGCAGCTCATGGATGGAATGTAAAAATGGAAATTTTTCCAGTAAAAGGCACCAGCATGACATGTAACAATTTAATAAAAGCTCTAACTTAAAAAAAACAACTGAATAAAGAAAATACCTTATTCTTGGCTTTTCTCTTTGCAAACACAACAGGTGAGCAGTCTTCTGGCTCATGTTCTGCAACAAGCAGAAGACTTTTCATGCCACCTGAATTCCTAGATGCTTCCTAACAGAGTCTTTCCATTGACTCCACTGCAAGCAGGGTTAAGCTCAAAGAAAGAAAAGCAATGTTATGTCTAGCATTGGCTGAAAATTGCTGGTGTGGAAAGTCTTCTTACCAAACAAGTATCTTTTCTTCGTCAATGGCAGATGAAAATTCCAACACAAAAAATGTGTTGGCTTCCTCTGGCAAATTTCTAAGTGAAAATTCTCCTTTCACCTTGACATTTCAACTTGAAACACTATTTTTTTTCCTGTTTCTGTTCTTTAGCTGAAGAGAACTGAACTGAAACACATAAAAATGAACTTTTTTAATTACTGAATTGACATTTTAACACAAAAACATGTCCTGTGAAAAATCAACAAAAAAAGGCATTTAAAGTCCTCCTGACAATGTTATTACCTTATTTCTAAATATCATATTCATAACAAAAGAAATTTCCTTTCATAAAATATTTATAGGGCAAGCTGAAATAATTTTTTTCAGTTTTAGATTTTCTTTGACCCTTCTCATGGGAAAATTTGTCTTTGAAACAGCTCTTATTACACACACAGTTTTCCTGTATTTCTTTAACTTGCTTTAGAGAGGTCTGCTTCTTATCCCTTATCTGTTTTCCTTTCCTCATTTTAAAGTAGGAGTACCTGCATTTTCATAAATCTCTAAAGGTATTATGGAAAATGATAAGACTTCTTATTCAGTTTATACAAATAAAGCAGCTGAAGTAGACTTTAGTGATGTGATTCATCTATATTCATCCAGCATTTCAATGAAAGAATCATAATATGTAGGCTCTGGTCCCATACCCTTTCTACCAAATAACAGATTTCATAACCCTGCATGTGCTCTTAACAGATTTTTCCAATGCTTCTTTTGGCTATCCTTACATTATACAGAATAGATATTGACTCTAGTGATCAAAATGTCCTAATTTTTACAAGTATTTATACAGGAGTAGAATATTTCACATTACTAACCTACTCTAACCTATCAGTAGCAGTCAGTCGTTGTTCACAGGCAGAGATTTTACACCTTCCTTCCGAAAAGTCCAATTTATAAGGTTTTATCAAACTTGAAAAACAGTTCATAGAAACCTCTAGCTACGCACTTATTCCAAAAAAGCACAGAACAGAATTACACTTCCTAGTCTTTTCAGCTCACCGAGAAACCAAGGAAGTCATAACAGAAAACCACAGGGAGCGGAGGTAAAGGAGAACGTGAAGCAATCAGCCAGGCGAGGGACAGCTGCTAACAGAAAACCAGCGGGGCCATGTGTACAGAGTCATGAGACCACATCAGCACCCAAGGGCAAGGAATTCCTTTCCATCAACAAATCCCTGCTCTTAAAGAAGAGAAGAAACTCATCTAAAAAGTTCATCACAGCAAAACCAACAAGGTAGGGTGTTGTTTTAGTTCATGTTACCCCATGACACTGAATAGCTAGGGAAGGCATCTGATGAAATACAGTGCAAGGAGTTGCAGAATCCTTCTAGCTCTAATGTGCTTGGCACAAGTTGGTCCTCAACTAATCTTAAAAATTTGAGAAAGTCTGCCAATATAACACACTCAATAACAGAAGCAGTAGAAGAATTAACATAGTACATGATATAAATTAAAATCGCATCACAGAGCGTGTTAGGCCTTTGGTCCACATTCACGCTGCCCATGTTCCTCCGCAGATCTGCTGCTTAGTGTTTCGTATCGATGAGGCACCTCTGAAGGCCAAGAGGCCCCTAGAAGTATTAGGCACAAAGTTTTCATAGAAGGTAGGTCAGACCAGTCCATGCCTGAGACAGGAGCAGCACAAGGCAATGTGGGTGTACTACACTCACCTCCCTGCTGGGTGCAGGGCTGGCGTGGGCTGGCTTGTAATTCCATCAGGTGGCTGGGATCTCTGGTGGTTGAGTGCTTCCTCTCCCTTAAAGTTTTTGTAAATCACTAAAGCTGAGTAGCAAATTGGTTTTCCATGCTACAATCTTTTTTCCCAGTGAGACAGGAAAATTTTCAAAACCACGTCAGGGCAAGAAGAGAAACATTCAAAAGTATTTTTTGTGTGTGTCTCTAAACAAATGAGAGAGAGAGGAAGCTCGGAGAACACTCTGATGGCTAAGCTATTCCATTGGGAGGCAAAAAAAAAATAAAATACCCTCCACCCCTGCCAACAGTGCCAACAGGTTCAGATACTGCTTTGCCTTTTCATTGCCTGCCAAACAGGCACCGTAAACACCAAGCCTACGGTATATACTAGAGTCTCTCTCTACCATTTCTCTTCTGTGCAAATGGTCAAGTATTAATTGGAGTACAGATACGAGTCCGGTCTGCCACACTCCCAAAAAAGTTCCCTATCCGCTGATTTATAAGTCAGCCTTTCCAACTTTATTTTTGCTAGAAAGTACAGCAAATGCAGGAGTGACAATAGCAAATTCCAGGCTAGAGAACAAGAAGTCTGGGAATGGGGCAGGGGAAAGAGGATAATAAATCCAATAAAGTGTGAAGTACATAAAGATAACAAGGGCAACAAGGTAGGGCTCTGCCTCCACTGCTCACCTGCACCACGACACGGTGAAATACAGCTGTCTCAGTAGTGCCAGTAAAACTTCATGCAGCTGCTTTGCCAAAGCAGAGCAGCTTACTGATCTGTTTCCCCCCCTGCAGCTGTCTGATCTGGCTCATGAAACAGCCCCCAAATGCTGGACTTTTATCTCCTATAACACTAACGCGAGCTGTGACTGTATGAGCAGTAAGGAGACAAAGGGAAAGAAGACGGGAGGGCTTACCAGTGGGAAAATGATTACGGGACTATAGAGTAAGAAAGACCCACCAAACCTAAAATGCCAACTCTTTTGGGGCTACAGCACCCCACTGGAAAGTGGCACAGTAACAGTGGAGAAACGTGAACCCGCAGGTTCTAAATCCCAGGTTCAAATATCAGGGTGCTGGCTCCCCTCACCCCCACAAACTGACTAAAATTCACTGAAACCTCCATGGGTTGCTCAGAGAAGGCATGGTTTTAACCGATCTGATTGGAAAGGCAATATGCCCCCCCTCCAGTTTTGACTAATTTCAGTACTCAGTCCAATAGACAAACAGCAAGAAAGCATGCACATTAAAAAAAACAACACCCAAACCCCAAACAAGGGCTAAATCTCCATTCCTTGCACATCCAAATCTCCCACAGAAATCCACAGGACTTTATATGTAGAGAATAAATTAAGAAATATAGTTTGGATATTACCTGAGGTTTTTTCATAACAATGAAAAACAAGCAAAAACCTTAATGCTCACTTAAAGAGCCACTGTTTTCCCTGTGTTGGGCTGTGCTGGAGTAGGTTAGGTTCCTTCACATGACATAGCACACTGTCTCCCACCATATAATAGATGCAAGTGCCTCACTTCTTTGGTATAAAAGAGAATCTCTCCTCTGCTTGGAAGTAGGAAATTTAATTAGCTCAAGATTTATGTTTGATGTCAGGTGCCTGAAACTCTTGGATAAAATAGAAGTCACTGCTGCAAGGACAGAGAACATTTAAAACACAACTGCCATCTTCCCCTGATCTCCCCAAAATTGTTCTGCAAAAAGAACAGTAGATTTACTGTGATGTTATCCAGTCGTCCTTAATGACTGCAATTATACCATGTTATGTCTAAAGCAACTAATATTGAAACACTGACAGCAACTGCCAGAATAGCCGTGAACAGACAGGATGAAAAGAGCAGGGAAATAGTCAACGTCCATAACTGAAAAAGCGAAATAAAAAAACAGCCATGAAAGGACCAGTTCTTTGAAGTGAACTGCAGGGATACGGTATCCCGCTACTGCTTTAGAGGAAGGACTGAGATCGCTACTCTGCGCTAGTGACGGCAGCCTCACTAATCCCCCCTGTACACGGGTTCCAGTTGATTTGGACTGGGTAGCTGGATGCTAGAGCAGCCCAATCTTTTGCTACACATCATATCCCCCTGAGAGAAATCTGAACTGGAGAAATTGCTGAAAAAGACTGGGAGATGGCAGAACCAACAGGCTGGAGCGTCTGAGCAGGGGTCAGTCAGAGAACAGGAGACTGCATATTTAGGCAGTTGTATTCTGACTTGCTACTGCAGTGGCTGTGCAGCACACAGAATACAAGAAGATGATGAATATTGACATGTTAGACAGAAATAATTAATAGTTTTAATAGCCCTTAAAACCGGAATGAGAGGAACAGTCTAACAACAAAAAATACACCATTATATATCCATGCACGAAGTCCATGGACCATGGTTGAAATGGTGCCATCTGAGTATTATATTCTACAACACTTGCCCTGAAACTATAGAATGGAAGTAGATTAAACACACACCACTGTATTCAGAGCTTCAGTAGAAAAAGCCTTTTTTTCCAGGACTGCAAATAGTGCCTCGCAAAGCAACTTGCTTCACCTATTTCTCTTATTACAGGGTAACTTAGTTCTGTAATTAAAGTGCAAATTGAGTTTGTCCCTGCACTTACAAGTCTTTCATTGGAGGAAATAATTAATAAATCCTTGATTCTCTTCCTTTTTGCTTCTATCAACTGCAGTCTTTAAAAAGATGAATGTCCACATCATTTTACAAGAGACTTGGTGAAAATCATAGGGGCCTCCTTAAAAACAACTGCTATTGAGACACGAATGCTAATTTAAAAGAAGTATCAGGACAACTGAAATGTCTAGATTAAAATTTTGTTAAACCTCTTCAACACTTTATAACTTATAAAAGTGATACAACTGGTTAGGGAGCAAGAAAACGGTTTGCAGTGCTGTCAGAGAAGCTACCCATATCAAATGACAGTTTGATTCTAAAAATATTTATTTCAGGTCATAGTAATTCCTAGTACTAGAGGTCTCACTGAAGTTACCTTTCTATTTCATTATTGAAAACCGTCACGTAACTTCAAAATAAGCCATCTTTTTCTCCCATGCTGGCTGTAATGTATAGATTCCAATTACTCTGCAATGTGTAACTCCTGGGACTGTGACATGCAACTGTCATTACAACTCCATCTCTCCACGCTACTATGATCTTTCTTTCAGATCTTCATGTCAACTTCAGAGACTGAAAAATAATTCTAAATTAAACTTCATTTTAACATTGCAAGTTTTTTCAAATGTCTGTTCATCAGGAAGTTTGCTGAAATAAATGTAAGCTTCTTCCCACGGCGACTTCCAGCCTGCAGCTATTTCTGCATCTCTCACATTTCAACAACAAATTGGAAGAACCTTTGGATAAAGATTTTTTGCAAAAAGGTTTCACTATCCCTCCTCACCTGCGAACATCAGACTTGGCAAATATATGGCTTTTAGAGCACTTGATTAACCTCTTGTCATTGAAATAACTACTCAAACTTATTAAAAGCATGCCTAAATTTTACCTTACAGCCTGGCCATACCAATTCTTATCCTCAGCAGCTTCATTCAAAAGTGTGTGGACTAACGCAGATGTACATATCTTACACAGCTGGAGAGTAAACAATGATTTTATTGAACTAAGCATCACTGCATCTGACCCCAATATGCAGTCTATCAAAAACATGCTTTTAAGTAAGGATAGTCCTGTATTTTTATTTTGCTGCCTTATCTTTCTTTGCACTGGGGTTGATATGTTAAAGGCGTATCTTTAGCTGTACTAGTTAAAATTTGTTCAAATTATTTGCCTGTGAAAATTCCTGGTGCCAGAGCTCTGCAGTGAAATACCATAGCTTTTACAATAAAAATAATTGGGAAAAAAAATATATGTACTTTCCTATATAGAGAAATATTTCTCATACACAGCTGTGCCGTTTCAGCTAATATGTGAAAAATAAGCAGTATGCAATAGCATATGTCTATGTTAGCATTTTAACATGTAGGGGAAGTACACATCTGAAGTATTACTGAAATAGAAGGAAACTGATTATAAAAATGGACAGATCACATAAGTGAAAAATATGCAAATAAAAAACTTGTGATGAAGTTCAATCAACAGAGCCATCTACATGAGGAAGAGGTAGTGGGACTAACACTCCCACATACTTCAAAACTGATTATTTGGATACAGCCTTCTCTGGTCATCAAGGATCTATGATTTGCATTAATCCTTAGCTTAAAGAGTACTGCGTTGAAACAAATGCATTAGTAAACTAGAAACTCTCTACTGTTCCTAACTGTTATGCAAATTTTCATCTCTGATATGTATTTTTGGGTTACTACCCAGAAAATGTAATCTTCCTTTTGAGACATGACAGAAATGACACAAGAACAAACAGAAGCAGAGAACCTGCCCCACTTCATTCGGAGCCAGTTTCCTCTCCCTTCTGAATCTGAAATAGATTCTTCCTCCTTTTCTTTTTCCTCCTTTTCACTTCTCTTTCCTTTTAATGAGGGCTGCAATTGTTCTAGGATGTGCTTTCTTTTTAGAAAGACAAAATTGAGATGGAAATCAATATTCCATCATTTATTTCCCAGAAGTTCATTTTAATTTTGGTCTTCATTCAGGAATTCAGGCCTTCCATGAGATCTCCAGCTTCAGTGAGGATTCATTTTCCACTTCACCTGCAATGAAGCATGGCTTACAACGTAGGCTTCCTTCACAGCCAGAGAAAAACACTGAATGGCTTCTAACAGCAGCAGCTACCCGATCCTGGAACTGCAGAATAACTCAGGTTGGAAGCGACCGCTCGAGGTCTCCGGTCCAACCAACCTCCCTCTCACAGAGATATCACCTATGAGATCAGAGCAGGTTAGCCATGACTTGATAAAGTCAAGCACTGAAAATCTCCAAGGATGGAGATAGCAAAAGCTCTCTGGGCAACCTGTTCCAATGATGGACAGATTGTCATGCTGAAAGAAGTCTTCCCTTATAACCAGCCTGAAACTCTCTTGTTTCAACTCAAGTCTATTGTCTCTCACCCTCTTGTCACACGGCGCTGTGAAGAGCTTGTCTTTCTTGATAACCTCCTCATAGCCACCGTCAGGCTGCTCTTATGTCTCCCTGAAGCCACCAAAGAAAGAAGTATTTTTTCCCCAGGCTGAACAAGAGCAGTACTCTCAAGTCTCTCTTTACAGTGCAAACGCTAAAGCTTCCTGACCATACTTGGTGGCCCTCTGTCAGACTCGCTTCAATTGACCCAAAAGTGGATGCAGTATTCTAGATACCAGGAATCTTTCTCCTGGAGAAAAAATAAAAGGGATTTTTCTTTTCCCCCTCTGAAGGTTGTTTCCCTCCTTTGAACATGGCTGTGTATATGTTAGGTTGCATGTTCACACATACAGATATTCTGGACCTAAATATTTATTCTCTGATTTTGTATAATGACATTTGGGTTTTTCTGGATGATACTAATGTTAGTAAAAGACAGTTCAGCATAAAAATACACATTTTAATGTTAATGTTTACACATGTATGCATTAAAAAATTATTAATATATGCACACAGTCATTACCTTTTACGACCAAACCCCTAAAAAGGCAAGGCTTTAGGTATCCCTTGTACATTGTAAATCTAGTGTTTGGATTTTTTCTCAAATTTGTTTCTCCTGAGTTAAAGGATGATGTAGAAATCTCCGTTAAAAGACAAAAACAAAGAAGAAAAGTATGAGAAAATGCTTTTTCTAAGGCCAAGGAAGACCTAAGAGCAGAAGGAGGAGAAGGCAGCAAATGGAGTCAAAATTCCCAAGCTGCTTTCATGCTGGCACTGCAGAGATGACAGAAGGTATGAAAAGCTGGCAAAGGGATGAGAGAACAGTAGGTGAAAGAAATGTGCACCCTGCATGATAACGGGTCTCATTGTAGCTCTACAGTTCAGATGAGGGGCGGCACATGTGCAGAAGCCTATATTTTGCTCCCTGAGAAGCTCTGAAGTTCGAAAGAGAAATAACTCCAGGGAAGCAGAGTCTTGAACAGCAAATCATCTAGCTAACTCACTTGGATTAAAGCACTAAACCTCCACCTCAGTCCAAAACAAGCTGTCTGAAAATCACTCTCTGCTTACTCCAGATTATCATCGCATGACAAGCAGTAAAAGAAAACAAAAAGACCCAGTAGACATCTACACAAGCATTCCTTAACTAGCTTCCACATACAAAACAGAGAGTAAATTTTCCCTGATTTGGGATGGCCTGGGAAATGTACTCTCCGCTTCATCATTCATCATTACTGTGGCCATCCCACCCTTGGCCTGATACAGTCCCAGAAGCTTTATGCACATGCGATAGATACTCTTTTCTTCATCTGTGTCACCTGGCAGGCACTCAAAGTACTGCCACACTACTGGATGACAGAGGCTGCAGATGTTCATGTAATATAAGGGAAACTGTAACTGAAATGCTAAGAAGTTCACAAGAATTCTCATAATGGTGCAATTAAATTCTGGCCAAGGCAAAAGATAGGCCTGAGACCTCAAATGCACTTACAGGAGTCCTTCTTGTTGCTTTCACATTCCTCACCAGGTTCAACTCCAGCTGGCCTTTTGCTTTCCTAGCCATGTCTGTATGTTCACAGAGTGTTACTATACAGAGAAGTTGTGGAGTCTTCATCCATGGAGATACTCAAAACCCACCTGGATGTGATCCTGGGCAACTGCTGTATGTGGCCCTGCTTGAGCAGGGGGGTTGGACAAGATGACCTCCAGTCAATCAATCTGTTACTCTGTGGGTCCACTTCAGAACACATTAGAAAAAAAGCCCATCCTCTAAGGACAGTGAGGTAAGGAAATAAAATCTTTCATTTTGATACTTCTGAATTAATATGTAACTTGTATAGCTTAGTAGTGATACAATAGTTCTTGCCCCAGGGGATATTCAGGTGAGCATTTCCACACTTTATGGCTAAATCTTGCAAATGCTATTATCAAGCTTACAGTGAAATTTTGCTTGCTCAAATTAAGGGCTGTAAGTTAATAACACGGTACGTTCCAATGGTGATTCCTGCAAGTCATTATTGTTAACATTTTTGAGATTTAAAGCATTTACATGAGTAAACTGCAGCTGCTGCCCACTACACTTGTTAAATGCTATATGTTAGTGCAAACTTCATATGCTATGTCAAAAATACAACCCAAAAGTCAATGAAAAAATCTCCTGTAACATGCAGAGACAAACATAAGCAAACTCTTAATTTCTGAAATACCAATAAAAACATTGCGTTTTGCAATTTTTTTTTTTTTTGCAAAAACACTGACTCCTGTTCTTACATCTGCTGTCAAGAGTGGTTCCAAAGAATGTTTATCAATATGGTGATAGGCGCTTTATATATATAAAGTTTTAAAGTTATTATACAAAACCCATTTAAGTGAGTAATAAGGGCACTATAATAAATTCTTTCAAGCTTGGTAAATCACACCATAATTTGTGCACACACTAAATGCTGACCAAATTCATTAAAAGCAATAATCACAAATTGCTTGGGGTTTCTATTCACTATTAACAGGCTTTAAATAAATGCCTGTGAGATTTAGGAACAAAAGTTGTTTTTGAAACTTTCCTCCAAGGTTTTAATAAACTTAATGAGAAGGGGAAACTCAAAAAACCTCTAGAAACCTGAGTATTTTTCACTTGTAAATGCTGAAACACTGAAAACATACACAGTTCTGCTACTGCAAATGCTTCTTAGTCATAACTAACTAGTCCTCTTTATTTCCAATGAACATAATATTCACACTACATTTATTATTTACCTCTGCAGCCCACATCCCTCATCACAGACATTCAGCCTTCAGATTCACAATTTTCTGCTGTGTTGATGCCAATTCTCCTGCCTTTAACCTGCTGGCAGTTCTGTATCCCCTCTCACACAGGAGGTCAGGATGAAATGAGAGCTGTAACCCAACATCACTCCATAAAACAACCTAACTCCTTCACTGGACCACACAGAACTTTTCCTTAGGGACTAAAACCCACTGATCCATGCAAATGTGCAGTGCAGCCCACCTAAATTAATGAGAGGATGGCTATTTCTCTCATTCTATGTACTGCTACAGAATGTAAGGAATTAAGACATACATATTATATTGGGGTTGAAAAAGAAAACAGTCTTTTAGAATTACAGATTTTATTACTTTAAAATTTATGTTGATTAATTTAGGTATGTGCAAACAACCAGGGAAGAAACAAGCACTTATGTCAACTGGTTCTTTTGTCTCCGTATTTGTAAGTGAATGCATTGCTATAACACAGCTTTTTCATTCCTACAAGAATCAATTGCCAGCAACCTTCCCCTTCCCTTAGAAGAAACTAATAGAAAATTTAGGCGACAAGAAAAGGACTTCTATTTCAAAGAGATGGTTGGTGAGCAGTAAAGCAGAAATGCACACCTTGATTCATTGATGTATTCACATTTCCAACAAATACCTATTTGATAAGGCCATTTCCTCACTCACAGACACAGCACAGAAAATTTCCCCTACGAGTCACTGATTTATATTAATATTAACTATTTTACCTGTAATAAACACGCAGTGTCTGGATTTCTTCTTCTAATTTTTTGCACTGTTGAAGAGCAGCCTCTTTTTCTTGCTGTGAGGCTATCAATTCTGCCTGTGAAATGATAAACAAACAATTTATTCAGAATATCCATATTGGTTTGAAAACATAACAGTTCTTTGTGCATTCATTTCAGGCATGCTTTATTATAATTACATATATAAAGTTACACTGTTTTGTAATGCTGCCTATTCAATTCTTATAAATTTTTTTTTCTTGTTCTAGCATTGCAATTGTTTCTAGTTTTTTTTCCTAGATGTTTTGAACAGCTCCCCTCACATATAAGGTAAACCCCTTTGCATGGCTAAGGTTAGACCTCGTCAGTTCAGCCGAGTGTTTATCAGCCCACATATTTCATATTGATATAATGTTTCTGCAGTGCAAACCCGTTGATCAACACGCAGCGAGTGACGCAAGGCATGCAGCCACAAACTGCCGACGCGTGACTCTCGGGCTGCACATGGCGCTCCGGCTGCTCCTGCGGTGGGAGCCGCTGGCCGATGGTACTGGCTCCCTCTGGGATCTGGGTGCATTTTCACCCAGGATCTGGTTTATAGCGGAGTGAGGAAATCCCTCAGCAATTGCTGTCATCTCCCACCTGCGAACCCTCCCGGATGTTCCTCCTCCCACTGTTTATTCACACCGAGCTGCAAAGGGCTCCTGACTCACAGCCATTATGGAAATTGCAGCATGTGGCTTGTAAGTCAGGAAGGTGGCCAGTCCCCTCCTCCCCCCAAAGCCTTACGGTTAAAAAGGTGGTAGGAGAAATAAGTATCATGTATATTTAATACAGCTGTATAGCTTAATCATCATTAATTTTAAAATGTCCAGTTTCAATTGCACTGCAGGACTCCCTTGAGGGCCCAGGTACCATATAAATTATCTTAAAATCAGCCAATGATTAATTGTTGTAACAACAAATAAGGCTGGGCTTGTACAGCAATTCTTTGACACATGAGCCTAAGCATTGGGCTGCTTTCCAATGTTTTTAATTCATGGTGTAAGTTATTAATTGTACAAATTGTAAAGCCCCAAACCAAGAGGCACATGTGTGCAAAATGCTGACTGCGGATTCTGCCAACTCTTTAGGACAGTGTCGCGGAAAAGTTTCTTGGTAAATTAAAGACCTGTTATATGAGCTACAAACACATGAAGGGAAATGCATGAAGCTCAGCCCCTAGCTCTGCCAGACTCACTGTATACTCATGAACCACTGTCTGTATGCCTCAGAGTTTCTCTCCTAAAACAGGGCTCCCACTTGCTTCTGTTTCCTGTTTGTCTGTTAAGATTGTAAGTCTTCAAGGCAGGTGTTTTACTGTTTACTGTCAACTCCCAGTCATCTATGGGCAATTTATTCTGCTGGTTGATTAATCATGTCCTGGATATGTGGCTGACTTCTGGCAAATTTTATTAAACACCGTGTTGCACAGATGCAGCTACACAACCACCAGGCTGTTCAGTGTGTCACGTTGCACCCAGGGTTTTGCATTGCCTGGGTACAGGACCCACTGCTGTAATTGCTTCTGTAACAGACAGGCATAAAACTTTAACAGGAAATTCTCTGGAGAATAAAAACAAACTTTCTTACTATATGGAGGCTTCCTTCAGCTTTAAAAGCCCAAAGTGTTAATGTTTAACCTCTGAGTGACAGTGGTTTAAAGCTTCTGATACTGAAAACAATGTACTGGATGCTGGCAAGCCCTAACTGCTGTCAGCAAGAGGTTAAAATCCTCTGCAGGTGAGCCTCTTGCCCGGTGCTGGTTGCTGCCTTGCAAGCAGAACTCACAGAACACAAGGATGTTAGCCAAACCAAGCTATTTTCTGTAATTATACTGTTCTGTAGGTGAAACAACATTCTTAAAAACTGGAAAACACGCTAGAATCAAAGTAGGTGGTTTGTTCTAGAGGCCAATAATTAACATCCTTGCCAATTTTCAGTGTACTGTGAAGTGTGATTGAAATGGTAGACTGGAAGGAAATGTTTGCAGCTGACACACCTACTCACGGAGAGATTAACGGCTGGTCTCTTTGGAGAACTATCATAAAAAATACACCTAATGTTCCACTTGCTTTTCAGGACAAAAGTCAGAAGGCACTGGAGTTTGAAGACTCTTATTTATGTCAGTTTTTCAGCAGAAAAAACTGCACTGATTAGACTGGGTTTGCACCAGTAAAAATAACAGCAGAATCAGGTGCTTTGGATTTAAAAAAAAACTAACCAACTAGAGAAACTGAAGGGAAGAAAAGTAGACATTTGCTAACCTCTTCAGTAGCATGTAAGGATTGATACTAGGGAGCTGCATAAGCCCAACAAAAATTCAAGCACAAGAGTTTTTGTGCACAGCATGCAGCCATGCGACAAAACCAACCCATCATTCACAGGCCTGAAGAGTGGTAAACACAAATAAACGACTCAAGTATCAACCCAAAAGAGAGATGTCTTCCTTCACTACAAGAAGGAAAGCAAAACAGTGCCCATTACAAACTCACTTTGCTAACTAAAACAATGGTGCCTGCACTACCTATAAAACATTTGGAAGACTCCTTTAATGTATATTGAAATCCATCCATAGCGCACATGGCAAAAATCCTACATGAGCTCACCTCTAGTAATAACAATAGCTCCTTGGAAACTTTTTAACAAAATATTATTCCTTTGGATAATGTCAAGCTGTGGAAATCAGAACTCTTCACAGAAATGGATCAGTTTTGATTAAATTGTTTTGGAAGGTAGGGTAAAGAAGGAGCCACAAGAAGAGAAAGAATTACACCCAGGTTCCTCTGGTGGAGGCTTTCCCCAAAAAGGCCAATTTATAGGTGAGGTTGGTCACCACTTTGGTACAACGGTCACCCGCAGTGAAGTTCCTATTTAACCAAGAAAGGGTATTCTGATCACTGGGACAAGGTCTTTTTTCACCATTTTGTTGTGCCCACAAGTTCTTATGCTTTTATATCTGGTTTAATGTGGACAGAACCTTCCCCCTTCTCTGGCCCCCACCCTGCTTTCCTGAAAAAGGGAATTCTTGTTTCTACACTTCCCTCATTTTGCATTTTAGCAAACAGTTACTTCTTGAAAAATTAAATTTTCCAATTAAATCTAAAAAGCTAATTACTACCTATCAAACTTAAAATAGCCAGCTCTTGACTAAGAAAATCTCATTACTGGTCCTTTTACTGTTGCTTTTGTTTCAAAATATTCAAATGAACAATGCTATGTGTTTTCTTAACCCAAAGGCTTGAAAAATACAAGATTTAAGCAAAGGAAAACACAGGGCAAAACTAGTTTTTATCTTTTCTTAATTCCTCTAGGGCAAACATGAGCGCCCTCAACTCTAATCTAAATTGAAAGAGGTAAGAACATGCAGAATCCTATGCTGTCAGGTTCCCTGTGGGTGAGAGATGGCTTTTATAATGCTTTCCAACATCCAACAGAAGGAAAAAAATATTCAGTGAACTTGAGTAATAAAGCTTCATAGTTTTATCTTTTTAGTGATTATTTTTCTCATGCGTTTATACAGGGGATATATATTTCCACATATATATTCATAAAGAACATATATTTTTCCTTCGTTACATAGGCTAAACAAACAACATTTTCTGTTTCCTCCCAGTAAGCAGGCTCTCCGTTCTCCCGATCGGTTCAAACCCATCTCTCATGAGTACTCTGCTAGCAGTACATCCTACCTGCGGTGGCAACATCTCACCCCATACATACTTGCATACGTTTTGCTCACAGTCACCCTCTGGTATCTGCCTGTTCCCCTGCCCACTGTTATTGCCTAGCTAACAGTGGAAATTCTTATTCATCCTGTGAATGATGATACTTTACACTTGGTACCATAGAATTCCACCCCACTGCTTTTATTTTTCCAGTACTTGAGGCCATTCCAATCTTTCTGCAAGATAGCTTGAACTGACTTTGTATTAATAATATCTCCACTTTGTATTAATAACATCTCCCAGCTCTGTGTCATCAAGCAATTTTGTTGGTACGCTGCTGCTTTTCGTGCCAAAGTTTCTCAATGACAGCATTAAAGAAAACTGGTTCAGCACCAATTGGTGAGAAATTGGAGAGAAATTCCGCTAGTGAAATCCTTGGACCTTAACGTTTCTCTTTTCAAAGCTGTTTGCTGTTGCCTTCCTGCTAACTAGTTCCTTATTGCCTTTGACTAATCCCTCATCTCCTTCATGGGTACATGACATTTTGCAGACAGACATGAGCTCAACGTGCCCATCCTTCCAAACAAGAGATGCTAGGTGAAACCAGTTAACAGCAAGCAGCATTTCCCACATTAAGCTTGTGCCTGCTTGTAAAATAACAATATACACATTGCCCACTATAATTAATAATTTTCCACAGGGCACCACATATAAGCTTGTGTGTCAGCTTATATTTAACAAGTTTCCTTGTCTAAATAACCAGTTATCATACCAAAGAAGAATTCTTGTGTGATCTTACCTGGGTGAAAGCTGTACTTCAATCCACTATTGAGGGAGCCATGTTTTAAAAACATTTTCCTTCCAAATTTGCTGTGAAGGCTCACAATAAAGACTAACTGGTCTACAATTGTGAGAATTATGTTTTTTGCCCTTCTAAATCTAGATGCTGCCTCTGCTAATTCCCTGTCATATGACGCTGTACACAGCCTCATAGGATTTGTTAAAGAACTTTACTGTCATTCTTGCAGTTTCAGGTACCACCTGTTTCAGATCTGCAGACAGAAACCATCCATTATCCCAGTCTGAGCACAATAATCTGAAAATTGATGATGTACTCCGTTTCCACACATTCACTTTTCTTAACCCCTGGTCCTCATAGCTGACATCATCACTGCCCAATGCTGAGAGAAAAAAAAAAAAAAAAATCACACACTTTCAGACCTAATCTGGATTATCCTTGATCCCCATGCCATTCCCAGAGAAGTGGCACATTTCCTCTTTCCTTGTTCTCATTTCAGTTGTTACGCTATTGTTTATTTTAATTTCCTTTTCAAGGGCTGATTTAGCTTAACCTCTGACAATTTTCATTCTAAGACATAACTGTCTTGTTTAATAAGTACTCTTACAGAATAGTTATTATTACTTTATTCTTGTTGAAATTATAATTAACCCAATTAGAACTGACAGCCTTCCACCCAAAGCGTTTTCCCCTGGCTTGACCAAGATACCTGTTAACATGCTTTAATTCAGTAACAGTTGCTACCAACAGCTTTCTACTGATCCAGGATATTCCTATGGATTAGAAGAAGGCTGGATGAGAAGTCTGGAGGGTCTCAAAGGTCGTTACTGCAATTTAGGGACTCAGTCATTTACACTTGGTAGAGCTGCGTAATGGGGAAACGTGACAATAAGATGTCTTTCTGCTCCTTAGGTCCTGTGTTATTGGAAGCCTGAAATGGAATCGAGCAAGCACAGCTGAGAATTGCCCATTTCTCGTGGGGCAGAAGTATGCTCCTGCCGATATTAGCAGGCTAGCTGGACAGCAAGGGGTCAGGTGTCTTCCCAGGGCAGCGGGAGACTGGGAGAGGGAACAAAGGTTTCTTTCACTCTGAATTAGAATGAATAAGCAAGGGGGAAAAAAATATCTAGAAAAGCGTTTTAAAACCATGGAAGAAATATTCTTACCTTGCGCTATTTTTAATTCTTTTACATTTTACACATCGCATCAATAAGAGAGGTACGTACTGCATGATAGAGCAGGTCACGTTGTGACATGTTATGACATCCAACTTCTAACCATTCTGTTATTTTTACATTAGCCGCTGCTACTTAGTGCAGATTACAACAGCTCATCTTATTTTCTATATCAAAGTGTCAACATATCAAACTGTTCTACCAACAACAGAAGCAGGTGACACTTTGATCTAGAAAAGAATATAAGCACTTGTCTTATTAATTAGGGGATCAGAGGTTTTCAGGGTCAGGAAAAAGACTCCAGCTAACAGGAGGGGATGGAAAATGCCTAGCACACTAATAACACACTAAGTGATCGCCTTGTTTTTTAAATCACAGTGCTAACATGTCAAACTGTTTCATTACAATACAAACAGGGGACACATTGACCTAGAAAATGAGATGAAATGTTTCAGCTTGCATTTAAGTTTCAGCTGCCCTCGACAATTTTGAAAATGAAAAGTGAAAATTAAAACTATACTATGGCAAATGCTGCAAATTATTGACACATCATGAAATGCATAATTAACAATAATAAATCCAGATTTAAAATATAAAGTTAAAACTTCATGTTGAATTTTTGAAGTTTGAAATGTAGTTTCAAATATTCCCCAAATAACACTTCTGGGAGATAAACTTGAGTGGGAAAAGTTTGGAATACTAACTGAAATCATTAGAAATCAATGCAAAGTTGTTTCTTAAACACATTATTTTCTAATGGGAATGTTTTTTACTGAACCTGTCTTAACTTAGAGTAAATCAAGCAGCTTTATTGCAGATCACTGCTGGATCTGTGCTGCTGTGGAGGATCACTACAGCTACAAAAGCTACACTGAAGAACCAGCTGAGGGTTGTTTGTCTGTGTGAATTTCGGGGTGACTGGTGGCGGTGGGAACTCTAACAGCCTTTAAGCTACAGCTTCCCGCAACGCACCGCCACAACCACACCCGGGTTGACATTCCCTCTGGGCACAAAGGAATGGGATCTCAACAGCAAACATGACCTTTATGAGTTTGCATCAGGATCAAACAATTAACCATAATAAGATTTTACTCTACAATCTAATACTATTGTTGGTCAGAATAAATATCAGTTAATGAAACTTTTTTTTTTTTTTAATAAAAAAGCATTGTTTCACTGGAACAATAATGCCCTGTGAAGATGCATTGGTTTAGATGGAAATATTTCTGAGGAATGTCAGGCAGAATTTCTGACAGAAGAGAGAATGCCTCCCCAGACGTGTGATTAGGTTATTTGTTTGGGTGCAGAAACCTAATGTTGAGTCCCTGTCTCTTGTGCTAACTCACTCTGGACATGGCAGATTCCCACCACCAAGAATATTTCACTGCTCTAAAGTTATGTGAATTCCCCATGTTTCCAGTGACTTTCGTTGGTCTATGTCCTCTCTGCAACTGGCACAAATGATTTTTTATTAAATTGCTATGTGAAAAGCAGAACCAGACAGAAGATGTATTGTGGGAAAGCAGACTACTTCCACAGCCCAGCCATCAAAATGTTTGAGGGTGTCCAACTTGGATCAGGGAGCTGATCAAAGATGATGCAAGTGCACCAATACTGGCTTTTTAGCATGTACAGGTGCATCTTTTCCAGCTACTTTACAAATAATGTCTTCATGTCTTCTCTTATTTGAATTTAAAATGGTAACCCCATAATCTTCCTTTTATTCCAAAATGGAACTGTCATTTTCAGGAACTGTTGTGCTGCAAGTCTGACTAATGCCACCTTCCCCAACTCGATCTTTATGCTATCCCTAATTGAATGGAAGCTTTTCAGAAGACTTGTAAAAGATGTTTCTATCTGAGGTCCAGACTCTTGTCTTCATCTCAACAACAAATTCGCCAGCAAGAATACATGACCATACCGTATGAATATTGCTTGTGTGGACATTCATTTCTGAGAGGTCCTGTTGTGACTGGGATGACAGCAACAGGCCACAACAAATATTAGGCAGATTGTGCAATCAGAAGGAAAAAAAAAAAATCACAAAACAGCTTTTTACTGCTCTGTTAAGGAAAATGAAAGGACACAACAGAATTTTTGCCCAGATGAGGTACATAACTGGTTCATTTTATTACAATAAGCGCAAACTTAGTATCTACCAATTATCTTAATGCAATACCAGTTGAACCATTATGCCTGAGGTGTAAATGCCTCATCCTTGTACTGCATGGTCACATCACATGGGGAAGCACACTTGCACCAGCAGTATTTGACAAGCAGTTTCTTGTCTAAAGTTACTCTTTCACCTAATGATGTGCCCAGACGAGCACATATTACAGGCAGATTCAGTCCCTTATCACATTATGCCTATATGAAACGCTTACGATACTTTTCGGTGAGAATTAACAATTTGCTCATCTAACCTTAGATATGATGTTGATACAAAGTTTATTCATCATCTGCAGTATTATTTTGCAATGTCTTATACCCCTTCCAAGCAATATATGGTATGTTGAAATTGCAAGAAAAATTAGCTATTCAAAGGACAATCCAAGGCATGTGATGAGCGTGTGAGACTAACACATGGAACCATTTTATCGTAAAGAATGATCACAGAGTGAGGAAGATTAATTTGGAATTCTGCCCCTGTAAGGCTGACCCAAAATTGTAATTGACTTCCCAGGGTCAAGTTTTCATTTATGGTTTCCATTTGTTTGTGTACATAGTTAAAAAACCCAGAGACACTGTCATACATACCTACTATGTGCATATGGGTAACTACCTGAGGATACCTCAAAGTTTATTTCGGTAAGATATAAACTTAGAGACAACAGAGTCCTGAAAAATTTCAAGGATGACAGCTCTAAAATACATTCATAGCTGGATTTGGCTTTTCAGATAAATAATGCCATGTGCAGAGATGCTGACCTTTTAGTAGAAGGGATTTTATTAAGAACACAAGCTGGAGGTGCTTTAACATAGCAAGTAGTTAGGTCTCTGTATACAGGTAGGGAGATAACTTGCCTCACTACTAAACCATGATGCACACTGTGAAAAGAAACTCAAAAGAAACAATTAAGACTGTTTTAATAGGGAAGCAAAAAGCCATTCAAAACAGTTATTTTTGCATAGTGGCTGTGCCTTTAGAATCTATATGAAAAGAACAGAAGTAAGTTCATTCCTCTACTTCTCAGATTAAAGACTGCTTACAGCTGGGGGCATGTGGAAAGGGCACATTTCTCAGTGTTCTGTAATTCAGGGGTGGCCCTGGTGACATCACACACTTTGTTTCTGATCTAAAAACCAGCTGGAAAAATGCAATTTTAAATAAATATTGGAAAGACAGCAGCAATACGGAGAAACTCATTGGAAGGTAAAACAAAGCATGTTCCTTTGGGCACGGTGTACACTGTCTAACTAAGGAAGCCTTCTTACGTCCCCCTGCATGGCTACACAGGTAACTAGACTAGAAAAGAGACACATCCCTTCTAAGGCAGACCATGTTGTCAAATATAAGCTTAAAAAAAAGAAGTAAAAAACCCCCTCCCTGATCTCCTTTAGTAACAGGCATGTTTCCCTCAACCGTGAGAGACCTGACTTGCTTCACATGCGCCATGAAGACTATTACACTATATAACAAATTTTACTGGCAATTTCCTTAGGGGAAAGCAAGAAGAAAACTACCATGTAGGCTGAAGTGAGCTGAAGGAGCCTTCCAGGTGGTGTCTGAGACCTACTGGTGGATTACTCTGGGAAAGCTTCAAATGTCAGCACCCACGGTAAATCTGTTGTCCACACAAATGGCTTTGGCCACTTACGATATCAAGTCAGTATCTGTCACAAACAGCAAGTCGTCAGCACAGGATCCAAAAGGTAGTGTTGTAATGTTGTCTCAGAAGCTTTGCGGTAACAAAGACCCTATTCAATAAAAACAACGTTCCCCTCAGCCCCAAAAGTGTCCTATCCAGTTTGGGGCGGAACTAAACTGGCACAAGAACAGAAGAAAGTTCGTGTTACAGCCAGACATGTTTTATCTGTGCTGCAGCCAGAAACTGTGTGTGCTTTCAGGGCTCTCCATCTGGTACATTTTCAGGCTCTGCTAACAGACCCCAAACTGACCACAGCAGTCACCTCTCTGTTGCTACAAAGAACCAGCCAGAAACCACGCTCCAGCCTTGAGACCTACAGGCATGACCTGCCTTGTCCTTCCATGTCAAAGGCTCTCTTCTGTCCATCCTGAAAAGGAAGGGCTGCTAACACCAGATTGCCAAAGGGAACGGGTCCTGGTATGTGGTATCATCTTGGAGATCAGGTTAAAACCATGCCAGGGAAGTTTCTAACAAAAAGCATAGATGATTGCATGTCATTCTGCAAGCCCATGCCCTGACCCTATCTTAGTTACTAGAGTAGGTACAGATATTGGGTCTTGTCAACTAATAAGGCCTTAATAATCTCAACCAAGATTGATAAACCAGACTTATGTATGAGTTCGACCGACAAGTTGCTTCTCTCACTCCCAGTAGGCTGGTGACACAGTCCTGACTGTTCAACAGGTGTCACCCACAGCTTCACGCCAAGGATTCAGGAGTAATTCTGGCTTGGGCAAATTTTTCTAACCTTACCTCACTAATCAACCTCTACTGCAGCCTCCCTCCTACAGTAAAGTCCTTGGCTTTGACCTCTGACCAGCCACTGACCATGCCCTTCAGACTGGATTCTGTTACGAGACATTCACTTATTACAGTTCCTTACCCCTGATTTCAGCATGAAGTCGAACCAGTCCACCTGAGACATCAGTCTGAGACACTTAGTCCAACTGAGACATTCTGCAACATTTCACAAGTCTCTTTTCCATGAGAGAATATGTACACTGAAATCATTCATGCTTCATAAAAGGGGCAGAAAAAAGCATGCAAGGCAGGAACTTGAGCAAAAACCAAGTTAACAGTTTAAGCTCCAAGGCTTATAACTGATGCTAAGTGATGATATACTCCAAACTATAACCTTTTGTGCAAAGAGACAGAATGACTGCTACCTCTTGACAGTCAGTACTTCTGCAGAAGGCAGTAGTGTCTAATCCTACTATCAGAATTAAACTAAAAATGTTTCATAAAAACCATGAGTCTGTACAAGATTATAAAAATGAATTGTCCCAATGACTTCAGCGGGACTGCTTCAGTCCAGAACTCTTCCAGGATTTGGAAGGAAAGGCAGGGAAGAGCTTGAGTAAATATTTAGCATTTCACCTTGTGCTCTTCACCTTATGGAAGATGAATTACTAGCAGGTATACACAGTCCAGTTTATCTGACCTTTTCGTACACACAGAAACTCAGAATCAAAGTGCTGAGTTCAACAGCAACTGTTATACTTAAGAAAAGAATAAATCATTATTGAATAAATGTATCTGTTAGCAGGAGTAAGAAAGAATCCATGAGTATATGCCCCACACTGACATGTCCAGATCTTAACTATCAAGACATTCTCTAACCATCTTTGAATCTGGCAAGCCTGTTAGTAGTACTACTCCTTTGATAGCTGAAATTCTCATCAGACAATGTAGCAAGAAAGTCTGGGCTCTCTCTCCAGCTTTTTGTTTGTGCCTAGCACTTTTGGGAAAAAAGCTGGGAAAACATCAGATTGATGTTGTGTCTAGCACTTTTGGGAAAAAGACAAAGCTGAACGCCTGCTCCTGAGGCTGGCTGCAGGTTCCACTACCTTGAACTACTGGTGCGACTGGGGTGGCTGTGAATTTCTGACACACTGTGAACAAGCTACAATCATGTCTCCTGTGATGAGAGGATCTCTCAATCTGTGCAATTCCAGATGTGTAAAAGGGATCGATTGCAGAGGCTCAACAGCTGCTGCTGATTTTGACCAGAACAACCCCCTGAACCTTGCTTTCTCCACAATCTTACTGTAATGTTTCCCACCCAAGCAGAACTCAGACTAAGGATTTAAAATTAAAGTAAGAAAAGTGAATAGAGGAGTCTGTGAGAACATACATTTAAGTCTTTATAGGAATCATCTATCCCATGGGAAAAGTACAGGAAAGGATTCAATAGATGGTACCTTCCTATTGAATAAGCAGGGGATGGACGCCTCCATGGCTTGTTATGGATGCTAAACTGTTGGATGAGATCTGTTGATAAAGGCAAGTTACCTTCACACTCAGAACACAAAAGCATGTTCTGATACTAAAGATTTCCGGTCCTTTCTGTTAAAAATCTATTTACTAAATTTTATACAAGGTAATCTTATTTTCTCCTACTGCGTATCTATCGGATTAGGTTCTATTAGATCTTTGCCTTGGGCAAAAGCATTCTGTTCACTTCCTATCTAAGTTCTGGTGCACAGATGCAGAACACTGCACCAAATCTCTGTTGCAACTCACTCAGACTCAACTACGGCTCAACTGCAGAAAAAGGCAGTTGGTGCATATCTGATAATTCTTGTAATCTTCAGACGAAAGAGTACTGATACATTACCCACCATCGTTTTCTTTGAAATCATAACTTGCAAAATGAAACAAAATAACCCACTGAAAAGATAAATGTTTTTGTCAACTATTAAATGCTCCCGTGATTTTCCATGATACAATCTAATGCAGGAGGTATATTTCTTTGCTCTTATTTGGGCAAGACAAAAGAAACCATTTCAATCACCCAAGATTGTTGCGTACAAAAATCATATCCTCATAAACCCAGAGAGTAAACACTTCTCTGTTACTATTTTACAGTCAGAATTTTAGCCAGTGCTTTTGTTTTCATTTGTTCAAAGCAGAATTTATACTTTTTTACTGCATCTATTACACATTTCTTCACTTGAATGCCTGTTTTTTAAACTTGTCTTGCCAGAATATTTTTAATTATGCAATCCGTACTCTGTCAATGGCAAGCACTTGGGTAGAATTTCTTATATACCTTTCAACATACCCAGCAGACAATTAAGAACTCAGTGTATAGAAATATTTGCCAACTGAAACGTTGGTGGGACAAGTTTAATCAAGTGATCTTGACTAACTTTTAGCAAAGAATCACAATTTTTTCATCATCAGTTTACCACTTCAAAATACCACTTTAAATGCTGTTTCTTAGAAATTTTTATTGACTCAGTCATTCACACAATCTGCAGTACATGCCTGACTTGCATAATACTTCAGGCAATAGTTCCATTAATACTTGAACACTTTCTTTTCATGGGTAGTGTAATGAATGCCAAATTTGTCTCCAGCTTTTAAGAAAATTTGGTTTTGCAGGGAAAATCCTGACCCATTGAAGCCAACAGAAGTTCACTGTTGACTTCAATGGGATTAGCATTTCCCTCTATTTGTATACATGCAATTTCCCTCTATTTGTATACATGCATTGTCTCTATTTATTGATGAGTATTCCAATTATATGTGTGCTGTACACAAGGATAACACACAGAATAAGTCTAATTAAAAGAAATGTCTTTGTGTTTGCTGACTGATACTATAAATGCAGATAATTAGATAAGCACTGTGCAGAACCCTCTGCAATACTGTAATGATAAAACGGTGAGATATTTGTGCAGTGCAAGGTGCCACCTGGCATTTACTTTTAAACTGACCAACGCAAGCAGGTTTTATCAGAGGAAGGAAAAAACACCGTCTGTGAAACAAATTTTGTGAAGGATCTGAACAGCAGTAATAAAATTCTTCAAATAACCACCGCTTTCAGAATGATGACACTTTTTTTGGGAAGGGGTGCAGTGCTATTAAACCCATACGCAAATGGGGAAACCCATTACCTTCTTTCGGAGGCTGCTGGATTGGCAGCCCTATCGCGTAGGCACACTGCTGTGGATTGTAGCTGTTGTATGAAACTCCACAAAATGCTTTTGATCCATTTTATCTTGCAACTTAGCAAAGAAATGTTGCAATAAGAAACACCAACAAAGATCTGAAAAACTTAAGCTCTGGATTACCATATTGTGTTCTCCTGCCATTCAATGTGTCAGACAAAGGCAGTGGTGTTCAAAGTAGCAAAAGAAAAAGAAAAAAGAAACTGGTCACAGAAAGTGCAGAGCACAGAGTAAATAATATTCCTCCACATCCCTACCCTTTCATAGATTTGTTGTTAAAAGAGTTGCAGCAATTAGGCTTTTGTTAATTACCAGCTGTTGAAACAGATGTGTTGACTGTCCTTATTAGCCAACAGCTGGGACAGGAGAACAATTGATGCTCTCTAAAACCAACAGCCAGCTGCTTTGCAGTAATTATCTCCTATCGATAATACAGGTGATAAAGGCAGCAAAAAGGTTATGAGCTTCAATAACCAAGGTACTGTTACTGAATATCACTGGAATTCATGGTTAATTTTAGAAAATTAGTAGGACAGTAAGTTGCTACGTCTGCTTCCTCTCTGCATTGTGCCAAGGTCAAGCAATAGGCAAATAACAGGGGAAATACAACCAGAAAAAAACCCAAACCCACAACACTACTTTTTTTTTTTTTATACTCTTATTATATTTCAAATGTCTTGCTGATCTTTAAGGAATGATTTTTCTTTAAGGTGACTATGACTAGATGTCATTTATCATTAACTCAGTTTCCCCATATGACTTTCTTTGCATTCAATTTTGCCATAAATGACTTTTTGGAATGTGCAGATGGTTATTCCTACCTGTTGGGAAATTTTATTATACAATATGCAATAAGATATGATAAACAAACGACTAGAGAGCAGGGCCATCCCTCTAGAGAGTTAGGTTCTAGTCTCAGGCACGCCATCAATTCTTAAGGAAATTCACTTCAATTCTTGGAATTCAGTTTCCCTAGTGCTAAAATGAAAGAGTTACGTTTATCTTGATCGATCACTTTGTGATTGATGACTTTAACATACTATTTAAGTGCAAAGTAATGCTTGCATAATACATTACTGTAACAGGAAAAAACCTGCATGCTTTTTTAGTATTGATATATGTCAAAGGTTATAAAATGAATAGTTCTTTTAGAAGCACTGGGCCAGACTTCCATGAATGAAAGCCACACGAGTAACTGCTAATATCTAAATGGAATGTATCAACATAGGCAATTGGATGGTTGGTATTTACTTCTGCTCCTGCTTTGATATATATTTTCTCATCTCCATATCCTATTAAAGTGCATTAAAAGAAAAGCAAAGGAGAGATTTTAAACCATTTCTATTAGCTGCTCAGTTCATCTCAAGCCAACAAAAGACGTCTACAAGAATCTACAACCATGTCTATTCACTAATTAGTCTGCACTTAAAGACACTGCCTTACTGAAAACAAGGATTAAGGCTGGTTGAATACTCTCCCTTTCATAGACCTCCCTTATGTCTCTGTTGGGTCATCATAAGCAGCTTGTTCTCTGAGCTTTAAGTAGGGAAGCTTGACAATCAGTTCTGGGCTCATCAGTAGGCGCTGGGGCAATTAACAGGACCTACCAACATTTTAAGGGACATGTAAAGAAATAAACTAGCCAAAAATTTTTAACAACAGGGATGGGTAAAAACGTCTCACACCCTCATGGCAGCTACGTTTTAAGAAAGACACGCTGCAGCATACCTTAATGCTTATTCTGAAATAAAGCAAAACAATGCACTTCTCTGTTCCTACTTCAGATTCAAAAGAAAAAAACCACATCATTATAGCAAGAAAATTGAAATGGATCCTTGTACATACATCCTCACATCTATTAAGAGGAATCCACAGCACGCTACGAAAGAAACAGAGAACTTGAGCCTAGCTGTCAGTTTTCTGCTTTTGCTAGAATGCTAAAAAAGATGGGAAAAGGGAGGGAGAAGGAATGGTTTTAAACAACGGCTTTTCATTTACTTTTCATTCTTTCCTTATTCCTCTGACTGCTTCTCTCTACCCTTGCAGTGTTTTCAGGCTGTTACACAGGGTTTTCCCCTGGAAGGCAAAACTTGGCTTTTTGCCTTTTGTTTGTCATCCATGAATGAGTTGGGGGCAGTGTGTGTTGGGGGGAGGGGGAGTTAGGGAGAGGGGGAAAATGGTTTAGTTTTGGTCTCACTCTGCTTTGGTCTACCAACGGAAAGTTACCATTTAGACTGTGCCAACAAGGAACTAATTTGAGCAATGGACAGTAACAGGGCTCATCTGCCTCAGAAAGAGATCTGAAGGAAGCTTTGTATCCAATGTGGAAAAATACTAACTAAATTCAGGAAAGAAATCAGGAAATTCTTCAGAGCTGGTGTTCTGCATGGGTTTCCATGGCAAACTACCACAAAGCAACCAGGAACTTGAAGCCTTGAAGAGGAAAAGGACAACGAACGTTGCTTCACCTCAGCCAAGACATACTCTAGGGAACTTTCAAGCTCCACGTTTGCACCAAGGGCCTGTGCTGCCTAAATCCTGCAGGTGGGAGATGACCAATTCAGGTCTGGGAATTGGTCGCAACTGGAAGTGTATCTCTGCAGAATTAACCACCAGCCCCTGCTCGAAGTGCAGAAAAGCAGCCGAGGGAGTGTGCCGTGTGGCCACTGGCATGCTGTCAGGGAGCCGAACGCACCTGGACTTTGGTCTCGTGTCTTGCAACAGTCACAGTCCGGTAACAACACACAGCTTCACCTGACTCGCCGGCTCATCACAGCCACACTTCCCAGCTGAAAGATGGACTTCAGAAGATCTGAATTAACACATGAATCGGACACATTCTGTCTGCTGAGACCCTCGTGACCCTCCGCTGCACACCAGGGCCACAGCAAACCTGTCCCAGTGAATTTAATCCAGTGTATTTCAATGTCTTGGCATCTACCTTGCTAACAAAGCCTACCGCACATACCCTGCAACCAACACACTGTACGTTTCCCTTTGTATTTTGTTTTCAAGTAAAATGTCTGGAGACAGCACAGGCCAGTTCCCTGAGAACATAAAGTTGAAGACTGCTGCCCGAAACAAAACTTTTCTGGTATCTTATAAAATCGTTGTAAATGTGACAATCAAGCACTCAAAAAAATTCACCTGGCAACAGCTGCATTGAAACAAAGTTGCTGCAGCAACAAGTAACGTCACGGTGTTAATAATTGACATGGAAAGAATGAAAAGGTGAGCAAGGGATAAAGAGGACAAAAGAAAGATTTCAGTATAAACTTCTGCTGGTAACTAATCAATCAAAACGGAGACTGAAAGAGTCAGCATGAACGTTATATTGAAAACCGAAGTGAGTTTGATATCTTGGACTGCTCTTGTGACACTCTATTTTCTGCACCTGATTTGCAAAATTTGACAAACAAATCCCTCGCTGATTTGAATCTACTTTCATTTAATTCCCCCAAGAAACTACAGCAAACGCAGGAGCGGTGGTGGCTTCTCGTGTTTGCTGCACGCAGGAAAAGTGCATGCGATTCCTGGTTCTGCAGGTTAAGGCAGGAATTAGCCGCGCTGTGGTAATGAATGAGTTTCTCAATTTACGTAATCTAACAAAAGACCACTCCCCTTGGAGGGAGGAACTACATCCTAGAGACACTGTTTAGAAGAAGCTGTTTCGGATTATTGAAGTATCAACAGCCTCAGGTGAAATGGACTGCTATCTTAACATCCACCGCTACTACTGCTAGAGGTCAAAGCAGCAGGAAAAACTTTCAAGAATACAAGTTAAATATTAAGAAATCAAGACTCGTTTCCTCAAATCGCATTTTTTTCTGTATTCCATAATATGGCTGACTTGGTTTTTATACTAAAAACTATAAATCGTCACTGTTTAATTTATACCAATATTGCTTTGCCCTTTGCCCAGAATCGTGGCAGCTGGTAAAATTAACTGTTTTCTACAAAAGTCAGTCCCTAAATTAATTCGTTCAAGTACCAGAGTTAATAAAATGAGTAGCTCTTATATGAAAATCAAATACTCCAAAAGAGCGTACTCAGAAAATCAAGGAATTTGCAAGTTCAGCCCCAAAAGCTACTGTTTTTCAGTGAAAAGTAGCCAGTCTCAGTTCATGATTTGTGAAGACACACTGAAGTCCCCCCATTTCTCCAAGATGGAAATCCAGCTATCCTGCATGTCTTGAGGGGAAAAAAAGTACTAATTCCTACTGGCTCTTAGGGATATATTAACAGCAGCTGAACGGAGATGCCATCAATAGGCCACGGTTTTTAAAAATATCAAAATCTTTCAGCGAAGAGTTAGTGGTAGCTTAGGAAATGTAAATAATTAAAGATGAACTGTAACTGTCAAAATTATGTCATAAGAATATTTACAGTTCACTGGACTTAATGACACAGGGCTCAACACTGCTCCCACTGAAGTCGATAAAAGTTGTCCCAGCCAGTTCAGTAGGGGCAAGGGGTTTCTTTCTGGTCTAGTCACTAACAAGTTGTCACTGTTGGCAAGAATTAACGAACTTCTTATTTCCTAGAAAGATTAATTAATTTTTCAGGCTTCAAGAAAATGATACTTCTACAGTCAAAGAAGCATTATTTAATACTCAGCCTGTCTGCTGAGGCTTCACAGTGTGACACAAATTTATAATACAACCTACTATAAAACTTAGATTTCTTTTTAATTTACTGCACTGCGGTATTCAGAAAATTTCTGAGAACTTTATCCAGCATCTAGGTGATATATAACCTTCCACAAAAAGTCTTACTTTTTACATCAACCACACTGCAGTGGAATTGCCAGTTTCTCTGAAAATAAGCCCTTTTTATAAAAAACAAAATTTCTCTCTCTCCCAGATAAGCCACTAGCTCAGAGTCCATAATCAGCAACGGTTTTTCAACTCTAGGTAACCAGTCCTTTCACTCTCCGAGTTACCAGCTAACCCTTTTGCTTGTCCTACTCCCTTCAAAAATCTTTAGTTTACAGATATATTATTTTAATGGAATTTTTGGTAACCCTCCTTATATTATAAATACAAGCAGGAGTATTCCTAGTAGCTATCATTATCATCATCATTGTAATTTAGCATTTAGGTTGAAATTTTTGCTGCTACAAGCACTGAAAGTAACTGCTGGCATCTACAATAAACTTCACAGCTCAGTAAAAAAACCCACAGTAACTAAGTAAGTATTGATTGACAAATTCAAAGTATACTCAATAATAAAAGTATCTTGCCATTTCATTATTACTGCACTGATCAAAATTATTATTTTAAAAAAAATACAAGTTTCCAAAAGTTTGCAAAAGAATACATTAACCATTCATAAGCTTTCCTAAAGTGTAACTGTAACATACACATTTTAGTTATTATTCCACAGGAAGAAAACAAGTAATTTTACTAAGGAACAAAGATTAAATCAAGAATATTGACTAGAAAGATCTCCTATGCCAATACGTATTTTAGGAATTTAATTTTATGAAGAACATTTTGTTAAGAAGGTAAGTAATGGCTTTACACTTAATACTTTTACATACAAGAAAGGGAAGGACAATGCTAGGGAACCTGTCTCAAGGTTAGCCTAATCTCCTAAACACGTATTTTATAAAAGTAGATATCATTAGCAACTGATTAAGCAAAAAACCAAACATACCCCTGGATTTCCAGGGAACACATCTTTACCCTGTTTCATTATAAACAATGAAGGACAAAAGTCAGACAACCTCTCACCGTTCAATGTGTTATCAAGCTTTTGACAGAAGCCCATTAAACACGGCTTGGGAAGTTCTCGGCTCATTTGAAGTGGAAGGAGCTGCTTTTTACCAGCTGGAGACGCCTCGGTATCATTGCTATACGTAAACCACGTTTTGACTGAAATGATTCCAGGGACAGGACTACTAGCTCTCATCAGTGACTAACAAAGCAAATGAAGACCTGGTCCAGATTCAGTGGCTCTGTTCAGAAAGGCAACTTTAAAACACCTGAGGCTTGTTTTATTTATTTTGAAGTACTGTAAGTACAGGAGAAACACAGGATTACGTACAGCTACATGATAACGCTGTATATATATGGGTGTATAGGGCCACACACACCTAAATCCATGAGTGTACCTTTCCACACAGATCTATGTGTATAATTATACACAAATACTACACACAGAGAGACGATGCCATTTATCTCCTCCACCTTCAGCCACCTAAAGTTTAAGTGAACCAGGCACTTTGGAGGAACATTTCACCTATCTTCCCGATTTCCCTTTAGGGAAAAAGAGCTGCCCCGTGGTGAGAGGTCCCCTGCTTTCTATTGACTATAAATGGAGCCCTGCCAAGTGGCAGCTAAAGCGGGGTGAGCGAACCCCTTCCTTGGCAGGACATTAATAAGGTCACGAAGTCGAGTACAGGGCTATTAGGAAACACCAGAGGTAAGGTTACCAGTACACATGCATCATGATGCAACTTTTAACTGCACGATCACTTTCCCCCCGCCCCCCCCCAGGCTACTTCCTACCTGTTGCACGGGGTGGACCTATACCTGGGCATGAACTATCCCTGCCCAGCGAAAGAGCCTGTTACCTGTTTATTCCTGTTTCTTTTGTTGCAGCCGTTGGAACCGGACTGCAGCAAGAGAGCAAAATTGCTTCATATTGAACGGAGCCGAATGCTGCTCAGAAGTTGCGGGATCTTTCCGTCCTTTGGACAAGGCACCTTAGTATGAATTAACTGAAAGTTTTCAGAGGCATTCATAGGATGCTACCCATTTTCTGACTGTGCAAGACAAATCCCTTGTGTCTAAGCTGCAGAAGTACCGTGCACTCACAGCTGCAACCGAAGTCAATGGGAGGCGGAACATAAATGCTACATAATGCCTCCACATCAGACCTCAGACGAAATTACCCAAGACTTCAGCTGCACTGAAAACAACTAAGAGGAAATTTAAAATGTAAGTGGTTATCCACACAGTTATCATGAGTGAGAAAGTTTATTTCCAGCATTTTCCGCCTGTCATCCATGACAGAAAAGCAGCAGATTTTGATCCGTGAAACAGCACATCAGTGAAAGAAGGGACTGTATGAACAGGACGGCCGACACCACACAAGTAGGAGGCTAATCTTCTCAGTTGGAAACTAGCTGGAGCAGCCAGGATATTAAATCAGCAACACAAGGGGAGGTTATTTGGAAGGCAAATGAGGTACATGCTCAAATTCAGCACCTAATGAGCAAGTTGAACCAATGTGGCAAAGAATATAATGAAAAGAATCTCTTAAATTGTTTCTGTATTGATCCTAGGAATCTGGGTGAGCAACAAGAGGAAACTCTAATTGATGGGAATAAATTTTATATAACCATCATTCCTAAAACCTGCTGGACAACTGGCATGTTAAAATCTCTGATTAGCAGGAAGGATAAGAGAGGCAGTAAGGGAACAGGATACCTTAACAAAAACAAACCATGCCATTATTCCTTTTAGAGTGATCAGTAACACAGGACCACAGCTCCTGAACATGTAGAGGTCAACACGTTAACTAACTTAAGAAAGACTTGCTGGCCAGCAAATTAACTAGGGCACAGGACAAGTTTTGCTTCAGCACGTATCTATAATCTTTGGAAAGGAAAATAATGATGCTATAGGGGACTTCAGTTTAGGACACATATTCTGGGACATGTGTGGACAATTATACACTAGTACCATATACTTTCAAAACCCGTATATTATTTATGAGCACGAGGTAAAAAATCTCATCATAACACAACAGATGTTAATCACTGTACTGGAGATTAGTAACTACTTACAGATAAGTGATAATAAACCGACCGTGTTCCATGCAGGAAAAAAACCCCAGCATATATACATGCACAGAAACACTTGAACAGTTATACAAAGTACTTCAAAACTGGGTGAAAAAAGGATATAATAGAAAACAGGGGAGTCCTTTAAGGGTGGCTGTACAAAAAAATCTGACCTCACAACCAAGTGAAAGTAGAACTCCTTTTTCATATAGAAACTAAACCAATCAAATGTATAATAAAAAGTCACAGAACTACAGAGGAAAAAGGTACAAATACATCCTAAAAGGCAGAAGTTCTGAAGTGATGCCAATTGTAAGAGTAGCTAAAGTTATCAAGGAAAAACACATCATTGCCAGGACTACAGATAATAAAGATTTCTCATTTGGAGGGGAACAGTGCATGTGTAAGCCCATTCCAAGCCTGGAATACCTACACCATAAACTGTAATGCAAAAAAAACCCCAGGAGTGTTCAATATAAAAATGCATCTGTCTTTAGAAAAACTGAATGATATAGTTACAGCTTATATAGAAATAACAAGCACTTTTCAGTTTATTAGAAATCGAAAGGATAAGTTTTACATTTAAGGATTCAGTCAATTTTCACTTTAGGTGTTGCAGGGTTGTTAGACAAGATCCCTGTTAATCAATCTTAAAATACTAATACATTCCCAAAGAGCACTAATACTGTGTCAATATTAAAAAAACAACACTGGTAGGATTACAACTGGGCCAAATAAGTGAAAACACTGGGTTCAATTAATACAAATTTTAATGAAAGAATGTAATTACTCTCAGTCAACATGTTTTCATGTAAAATAGGTCTTGCCAAACAAATCGGATTTCCTTCTTTGGTGAGATTAGAAGCGATGCTGTACAGAGATTTGCTAGGCTTTGACTTTTCAGACATAACGGACTGATTCAAAAAACCAAAACTACTACGCATCATCAAGAAAATTCTTAAGTGGGTTCAGAATGGGCTGACAGTTAAAAAACCACCAAACCCCCATGTTCCAAGAGGCAATTGTCACTGAGTAATACTAGAATACTAGTGAGTTTGCACAGGTATCAGTACTAAGCATACTCTTACTCAACGTATCCTTCAATTACTCAGAACCAGTAGACACAGCTAGTAATGTTCATGAATAACAAAGTATGTAGCTAATGATAATGAAACAATGCTCTGGGCCACTTGGTAACTAGACGTATTCAAAACACGTGTATTTTAATAAAACCAAATGCAAAACTCTTAGTCTAAGAACAGTGAACACAGGGTACACTTACAGACAGAGTAACCGTACTCTGACAAGCACCGACTCTAAAAAACATCTGGGACTTCAATACAAGGTGACAGTATAATGCTGTGGAAAAACTGGGAAAATGCAATCTTCTGGTATATACATAGTAAACAGCCAGTATCTCCACGAAGCAAATAAGGCGATTGTACTTTATGTATGACATGGAGAAACAAAGATACAAAAATACATACACATCCGTGTACACATTCTAAACCAAAAGGATGTTAAAATCCCAGAGAAGATGTGGAAGAGAGCCATACCGGCAATGCATGCACTAGAGAAAAAGGCATGCAGTGAAAGAGCTTATTCTGTTCAGATTATAAAAAACCCGGAGGATATGTCTACTCACTAAAGATCTACAGAGATACATGTGCTAATCCTGAACAAGGTAAATCAAATACCAGGAATGGAATAGTTTTGTGTTGCTACTGATTCTCGTTGTCCCTCGATAAATGGACAGAAAATACAGGATATGAAAGAATTTTTAATCTAGGTAAGGGTAACTTGAATCACTGGAACTAACTATCAAAGGCAAATGGTGGTCTCCCCACCTCTTGGAATTTTTACATCAGATCTAGGCACCTTTCTGGAAAGCAGGTTTAAACAAACAAATTTCTGGGCTTAATGCGGGGACAACTGGCGAAATCAATGATCTGTGATATTCAGATGACCAATTAAATTACATAAAGATATCTTCTGGGCTTGGCCTTAAATGCTAGGAATTTACGAATTATAAACATTCTAAAAGGTAAAGTCCTGTACATCTCGAATTGGCATGCAAAATTTGTAGGCACTTATTTCTTCATGCCTTGGTTTCCCCATGAAGTGTGAAGCAAACAATCCTGCAAGAATACATTAAATCATTGCTTATTAAACCTTTGGTTCTTATAACATTGAATGCTACAGAAAATCCCCGTGATGGTTACTGAAAATTCTGTTTTCAGGGAAAGGTTTGAACAGTATCCAGTAAACAAGGGATTGGCACACATAATGAACAAAGAAGATAAAAAAAATATATTGATTGGCTGTTCTCTGGATACTGTGTGGAGCAGGAATGCTGTGAAATAAAGCACACATGATCCTGTAATGAAAAATGTTAACATACTGTTTCAGGGGAAAGGGGAGTAAATGAAGATGCTTGCTTCAGAAATGCCAGAACTGAGGTTAACTCTTGATTAACTAGCTCCTTCAGTGTAGCTTTTTTTTGCATGTATAGCAAATAACACTACAATTGTGCACATACACAATACTCATAATTACAGTCTAAATAACTAGCCTGCCTGAAAGGACAGATGTGTTGATGAATAACTTTCCTGTAAGCAAGACCGTTTGCCTGCCCTGTCACGGACTCCTTAAATCCCCTACAATTTGTCAACTTTGAATGAAATACTTCTCCAGGGGCTACCAATGAGCTTTTCACATCTTACTCATTTCATCCATTTTCCGTTTGATTAGTGGGGACCGGAAGTAATCTTTCTGCTTCACAGAACAACTAAAGCCAACACACAGAGAAATGTCAGTATCTTAGGTACAGCTCTTAGCACGGGACAAAGGTCTTTGGAGATGTTCAGGCTCTTGTTGGCCCACTGAAGTGGCTGAGACAGATGAAGAAGAAACAAAAATCTAGGCTGCCAAAAGGAAGGATAAGTTAGGAAAACGACGAGGGAAGATAAAAGAAAATATTTTTGAGAATGCAGAGCAGAAGACAGTTGTGTGACATTGAAGGTACGGTGTAAGACGTGAGAAAAGAGAAGCAGTAACTTGTAAGAAAACATGCAAGAGAAGAATGCAAAGTTTAATGTTCCCCGAAGATGGAAGGGGCAGAACATAATATGAGAATAAAAATAACTATTTTTTCACATTCAATTTTCTTTTATGTGACAAAATTTCTGTGATTTTTTTAATATTTAGTTTAACCTGTTTTGAAGTACTTCTGTAAACAACATGTATCTAAAAGGGCTTCAATATTGAAATATTGAACAGATCATTCTTCCGAAGAGAAAAAGTGAAATTATTCGAAGTATCTGAGAAAAAGAGTCACTTCTCTTTGACTGTGTTAAAAATTCAAAGTCTGAGATGCCACTGAATGAATCTTTGACCACAAAAATGAAGGAGTTTAAAACTGAGAGGTGTTTTGGTGCCAGTAGCTTTTCAACATCAACTTAATTCAAGTACCATCTCTTTTAATCTTCATCACTCCTCCAAAACTTCCAGAGATCAGTTGGTATTCATGCTATTAAAAACTAATGAAAAGCACAGACTTTAATTTGATAAGTTAAAACCCCTTCAAGGCTTAATGTCATCACTTTAAATGTAGCATAAAAAAGGCAACAGAGAAATGATTGAAGCTCTTCACCATGGCTGTACTACTCTTGATAACTTCAAAATTTATAGTTCTGCTACTAGATGCAGTGTTTTGATATGTAAAGCAAAAAATAGAAAAGTTTATATTGACATTAAAATATTTGTAATTCCTTGGGCAAGACTATCTCTAAAAAACAGTATAAAAATCAAGTAAGTTCTTCTGTACCAGCAATACTAATAAAGCTCTGTCTGATACTGATCTTCACCCACTCTCTCAGATTTTCCTCCTACCACTTTCCTTGTAATAACAACCTCAAATTCCTTCCAAAGTCTTCATAAAATTAATAGATTCTATCTGTATCCTTCATAGCTTTCTACTATACCTCCAGCTCACACTACTCAGCTTTTTTGGTCCATCATTTGGACAGCAGTAACATCCTGTTGCACAGAGCTCTCCTGCTAAACAGTAACGGATACTGAAAAAGTTATCCTGAACTTTTCCTTGAGTGGGACATTAGGAGTTTCGAAAATTGGCAGCTGAGTAGAAGAGAGAAACTCTGTTAGGAATCCAACCATTATTCTTCTGTCTGATTTCACTGAAAGCAGTTAAAAATCCAATAATGAAAACAAAGACTGCATAATCATATAACCCTTACTTTCTTGGGGAAATGAGGCTAAAAAATCTGCTTGCTTGATACTTCATACAAAATCCTTTCTCTTTTTACCCCCCATATTAAAATCAAAGAACATTCTCATGCAGTGTTCTCTTGAGAAATCATTTCCATCCAGAAGAGACTGTCATCTAAAGACCACAGGGAGCTTCCAGTCACATCGGTACACAGGAGAACAGAACAGAACAATGAAAGGTCATCAAGAAGATGAAGATGAGCCTCATATTTACAAACCAGGACACTTCTAAACAGTTGTTTTCCATGGACTGTATGTACAATTGCTGCAAACACAGGCATAAACGCGGACCATGCATGAACCTCTCCAACTCTTTGTTTTTGTTGAGTCTCTGATTGAAAAGTGAAAAAGGCAGTTGGATTTTGGAGTTTTTGCAGTGAGTAGAAAACACATAGCTTCTATAAATTAAGTATATATACCAATAAAGACTTTGCAGGTGACAATCTCCCTGAGAGAATCGGAGGTAGTAGCTGATGTGTCCTGTGGTTAAAAATGCAACTTTCGTGAATCAAGTACTTAATCAAGAAACCAAATCCACTGCATGATGTTTACAAATAAGAGACTGACATATTTTAGAAACAATCCAAAGAAACTGGCTTCCCTTTGATTGCACCTTGAATAAGACCAGGTGAGACAACACAATGCGGTCCAGGCAGAACCAGATGTGCTACTGCTTGACACTTGTACACTCTTCTGGGAACATGATATGCTCTGGAAACACAGTCAGAGGTGGTGCAAAGGCTGATGAAAATGCATCCTACCTTTAAGATGTTTCCTTACCCCTGGATCAGAAAGGTGTAAAGTGCCTAAAGGCACGATGGTACAAGTAACCTTGCCAGCACACAGGCCTTGACCCAAGGCGGGGAATCCATGGTATTTCCAGATATGCAAGATCTGTGGTACCAAATGCACTGTTGAGCAGACCAAAGAAAACAAAAACCTGCAGAGACTGTAACTTCTGTACTAGTCCCTTTCTGGCAGTAGTTTGTTAAGATGGATGAGTTCCTTCAACATTGATGTGGTTCCAGTACAGGAACACTGGGAAGTCTGGTAAATTTAGGAGGAATCCCCAAAATCTGCTTTGCAGACGCACTACAAATGGCCACACAAGTTCTTCTTGAAAGTCTGTGTGACAGTATTCCCAGGTGCGATGCTATCATGTGTCGGATTCAGTACCACCCTAACACTGCTACACAGCCTGGATCAGAGACAGCTCAGACCATGCAACCGCGTGAACAACCTGTACCCATTTGTGTACATGTCCCTAACAGGACAACTGGTCCACAGGTCACTTAATCATGCCTTTTCTTAAGATAATTTTGCCTTACATCTGTAATGAATGTGTAAAGACTCAGTGGAATTTCATAGATATTTCAATGCTAAAAATTCCCAAGTGAACAACTAGAGTGACTTCTAGATGGTCACAAGCACAAACTGAATAAATCTATTTCATAGAGGCAGTTCCATTTTTAAGGTCACTCAAGTTTTAACTGCCAGGAAACTGCTGTCTTTAATGTTGCTCTTATTTAACCATCAGCGTTTATGGGGAGCAAGGAGTAATTTTACCAGAAGTCAAAAAGTAAACAGACAATCAGATTTTTAGGTACTTGGAGGGATTAAAAAAACTGTTAGATACCTAAAAACCATTATAAGTTTTGAGAGGTAGGCATCCAAACCACTTACACATATTTTGAATGTTAGCTCCCTATTTACCTATTTCTTATCAAGATCTCAGTGTTGCCTTCAGAAAAAGTTATATTCACAAAGCTTTTTCTTCCCCTTACATATATTGACATTATTCAGCTTGCTTTTAAAACACATCTGGTAATTTAATAAATGTCCCTATTATTTATTTATTTATAAACTTCATAAACTTCCCTCTCTTTTAGACATACCGTTTAATTACCATTACAGCCCCCTGAAATACATTCTGTGAATTCTTCAGATCTCGTGCCCTAATTTCTTAGCTGAAAGAAATTAGGCTTGTGTCCTTTGCTGACACGAGAGTGCTACTACGTGGATTTCAGTGTTCAGCTACCATATGGATCTAATACTGTGCAGACACTCAGCTGAGGGTCCAGCTCACAAGCTCTTCTCTGTGTTCAAAACTGACTCAAAGGAATATCCTCCAGATTTTCTATTTGAATCACTGAAAAAGGGGGACGTTAGCCCCCCCCCCCCCCCCCCCATTTTCTGAGCACCTTTCCCTGCAGTCAGTTGGAGCACACGGTGTGTTGTGTGGTGCTTTGCCAGAGCACCCACCCGTTCCGCTTTTCCTACCCCTTGGGAAAGCCATGGAAAGGTGGCTGCTCTGCTCTGCTGTGTATCACAAAGCAAGACCGGTCTGGTACAGTTTCTCAGTTTATTAGAGATGCCCAATCCAGAGGGGATTGGCACATTCACAGTTTGCTCTGTCGAGTCATCGTATTAGATCAAAAGTCTTAAAGTAATTGTGCTCCAGTTAGGCTACACATCTTGGTTAAAGGGTTTCATGTTGTTCACCCCCATAGACGGACCTTGAACCTGCCTAGTAAGCTCACAATTCTGAAAAGAAATCAGGCTAAGGGAGAAATCACCTGTGCTCCTGTATCAGTGCTATATTTTCTTTTGCTTTTTTTTCCCCCTACTTCCAGAAAATAAACCCTGACCTATACAGAGTATTCCGTAAAGAAAAACAAAGATAATTATGAAGCAGACATATTTTTGTAAACAGGAATGCCAGGCATGTCATCTAGAATAGAAGGTGGAAGAGATGTTACATCAATTAAAAAATACTAAAGAAAGCAGCTGAAGTTTTCTTAAAAAGCCAAAAAAGTTTGTAAGATGTGAACAGATTTTAAAGGTAATAATAAATAAATAAATTTGAAGCAGTAGTAAAAAATGTCTTTCATCAGATGAATATCTTGAATATGGACTCACAAATTATTTTAAAATTTCTAAGCAAGCATGGAAAACATGATAGCTCAGCTTGTCTTTTTTCTTTTTTTTTTAAATATTCAATCTTCATTACCCATTTTTCAAGAGATTCTGTTTTATACTCTAACTTAACTCTATAACCCACTGCACAACAAGGTATTTACATGATAAAATGCAAGCTAACACATTACAGAAAGTTAATACACATCAAATACTAGGATTTTATGAAGCAAAACTCAACTCAGAAAAAAAGCTGTAAGGTGAGTTTCTTTTTGTCCAGGGAGGGTGGCAAATGGAGGGCTGTGCCTGGTTTTTTGGTTTTTTTTATTAACTGAAGTATTGGTACATGTCTTTCCAAATATTGGAATGAGATATCACTTTGTAAGACAAAATACCAATTTTTGTTATTTTTATTTACCGCCAAAAAAACCCTGCAAACCAACGCTGTCGGTTTCATTTTTGCTAGAAAATAAATTAGCAAAGAAAAAAAATTAGCTTAATGGATTAGGAAAAAAAAAAGGCACTATCTGCTAGGCTATAAAAATTTAGAAAAGTTCACAATGTTTTCAGCTAGGCACAAAAATGCTGTTAATTATTAGCTGTATAACAAGAGATTTATCTCTGTCTTTTTTTCCTTTTGTGTGTGTGTGTTGCAAAGGCAACACAGCCATACTGCAGGTCTGTCCGTGCCATTCTTAGGCCACTTTCAGGCCGATTGAGAAAAGCTGGAAAGTAAACACAGGTGTTTTAAAACTGGAGCCGCTGTCACGGACAACCACAAACACCCTTAACTCTGATGTGGCAACGCCTCTTTCCCGCCCTCTCTTTTTTTAAAGCATTGCCCCAAAAGAACATGTCAAATGTTTCACCTTTCACCACCTCAAAATAACTTGGAGCTTATAGCATTGTTTGGCAGATCTCAAGTAGAGAGATCATTTTTTCATTCCTTTTCAGATGCAGCCAACTCCAAATCAGTCACATAAAATAAAGAGCCATTCTGTTTCTAACTATTTTATTTTCAGTGTCCGCTGCTTTACCTGCAAGCACCATGTCTCAAGTTGAACATTTCCTTCCTCAAATGTAATTCAGACTCCTTGTTTTCACGATTCAGGTTCAACTAAAGAGACAGCGAGGGATTTTGCAATAACTAAACAAGAGATTTAATCCAGTGGATAAGAGGATAAATAAAAAAACATAACATTAAAAAAAAAAAGAAGCCACAAATCCCCCAAACCAAAAGAACAAACCTTGGGGTTTTTTGGTTGTTGTGCAAGAATACGTACAAAACTGAAAAAGTACTTGCTTGTAAATTCGCTGTTCCAGGAAACAGTGTATCCTGTTTAACAGCCATGAAGTATTGACCAGCTAGAGAGAAAGTATGGAAAGCAAAACCAGAACAAATCCCCAGAAATTATGTAGTCGCTCTTCATTTATGCAGCTGGTGTGCAGAGGTGGTGGTGGAAGTAATGCATTAACAAAAATGAAACAGCTATTGACATTTAAAATTTTGTTCTGAAAAACTGGTAAACCGAAGAGAGATGGTTACACTTGGACTGCAACTAACTGCCCCAGCAACACTCCTCACCCCAAAATGCAGAACTTGTTCATAATCTCAACGTCAAAATATAGATCCAGCCAAAAAACCTGAAATTTAACATTCAAAGCGGAGTGACCCTCGCATCTATACCAACAGTGAAGGTATTGCAAACATACAACATTGCTGAAAAGATAACATATGTCAAAACCAGGTCTTACTTAAAGGATGATTTTTCCTGTCAGTCTCAGCCTTCAGATTCCAGAACAATTTTCTTTTTGACGTAGATGCTTATACACCCCAGTTTCAAAAACCAGACACCAGACTTACCGTGTGTCCTGTGCTCCAACTTAAACAAACACACGACTTCATAAGATAGACAGCGCTCGTGCATACATTTATTTATGTTAGGACACAAGCAGGATTTTTCTTTTTTCCACATTTTGTCCAGTGTGGTAAAAAGACACTATTATTTATCAAAGGATCTGTCTGAATAGCCCTGAGCCTTCTCATCCCCTATTAACTACGGCAGGCATTCAAAATAGCTCACAATCTCACAAAACAGGCCTCGAGATGGCTTGCAAAACTGAACTTTACATTAAAAATCAGCCGTTATTATTTCCTTCAGGCCATATTACCTTGTTTTTGACAAAATGATGAGCTATTTTGTATACTGTTATATCAAAAGTCTGACCAATAGTACATTTAAAGCTTTTTAACATAGCCAAAAGAATACAGCTGTAACAAATGTAAAATATCAACTGCTGTCAGCAGCGAGCATCACTCACGGTGCTGCGCATTACCTAATAAACACTTAAAAGAAATCACACACACAAGCACACTTATTAACCTACACACGTTAAGATTGCAACAAAAGCCACAAAGAGCAAGTGTATTCACTGTTTTGCCTCATTTGTTGCTATTTCTGGCCTTTGCATTACGCACACGTGACTTGAAAATCATATATCGTTGAGACTATTGCACATAATGAAGAAATTAGGTGGAACAATATTGTGTATAAATTAGCCTGTTTATTGGTGTGCATTATAACATATTTGCTGTTAAAATATGAGGGGTTTATGCTCAGCTATAATACAAAGCAATAGAGTTTAATCTGATTAATTTAAAAGTGGACTCAGACTAATGGAGAAAACCATTAAACATTCTGATAGCAACAATTCAGAGAGTGCTAAAAAAAAAAAAAAAGAGAGAGAGAGAGAAAAGCTTGTTGAAATAACCCTTATTAAGTGCAAAAATTTTACCCCCTACAAAGATGCAGCAATAATGGTGTTATTGACTTGCAGATCTGTGGAGTCTCAGAAAGTGTGTTTTAAGCTAACAAACTGAGTTAGGGGAACTTTATCAAACCACTAACTGCCATTAAACAGCAGTGATAGTTTTATCCCTCAGCACTACAGTGACCTCCTGCCAGAAGCTAATTTCTCATTCCTCCAGCCTTTTGTATTCAGAGTTATTACTTGGTGACACAAGGAGCTGATTTTTGAAGCAAGAAGCTTGCACTCACATTTTGAGAGTTAAGGGGCGCTTTCAAATGCACCTAACTTCAAGAGAACTTGCGGACGCTCAGCTTTGGGGATTTATTATTTGACACAGCTTTGGAAAGCAACTTCTTTTTTTTCTACATGTCTTAAAGAACCAGCAGGAGATATACAGTAAACCCATAAAATATACTATTAAGCTTTAACTGTGAAAAACGAGTCTTACTTAATGAACCAAATAGGGAAACTGATTTGATCTTTTAAGAAAAGGGGAAAAACCCCCTTAAGAAACAGACTAAAAACCGATCCCTGAAGTTTTACTCATATGAATAAAGGTACTCACAGGAGTAGCTTCCTGCGTGAGGCTTGCTGGATTAGGCCCCAATTTGGGAAAATGTTGTTTCTGGACTGAGACCTGCTATTCTAAATTTCAGGCTGGAATGAAGTTTTCAAGAGTGGAGCTCTTAAGTCCTAAAGATAGGGGTCAGAAGGGAAACAACACAAGGGTGTGAAATACGCGGTTGCTGCCGCAACATCGACTCTGCTTGGTAATTTTTCTCAAATTACCAAAGAAAGGAAATATGAAGTCTGATGTCACTTTCTTCAAACATAAACACATCTCAGCAAGACTGCGAGTCTTTTTCTCCTAAAGAATAACTGAAAAAACAAAAATGCGAGAAGCAGACATTCCTTTGTGAGGACAAAGTTAATAAAACATTTTATTTGGGAAGTAGACTTGATACAATTGGAGAGTGAAGGTGCACTTCGCTCTGTTCTAATACTTTAAATTTGACAACACTTGTCAAAAGATGTTAAAAATTGTTTTGTGGTCCAACAAGTCACTCAGCAAGAATAATTTTTAAGCAGCTTTTCTTTTTGTTTCAGTTAAAATTAAAATCCATGCTGTGTAATCCTTGGAGTCAATCTGTAATTAAGGGGATTTGGAGAGAGACCACGCACCGCATTAATGATAAAATTTAATATCTGTTTTAATACTCTAACATAGGAAAAAAACCCTAAGCAACACACAAAAAAGCAATCATCTCCCTATTTTGTGTGAATACAGCACATATACACCATTACTATGTCTAGCAGCAATGCTGTATTTGATGTCAGCTTTTTGTTTATAGACCAAATGTTTCAGGATTTAGCATCTATGGAGCTTAAAACTGCATCTGCTTGAAAGTTGGCACCCAGATTTAATAGGCTAGATAAACAGATTTTATTTTATCTAGTTTGGAAAACGGGTGTTTTTGTTGTTACTGTTGTATAGCAACTCCAAACGGAAGGAGCTATCAGCAGCATTTCCAAGTTCACAGTCACTCAACTGCTCTCTCCTCCAACGTCTAAGACAATTACAGCTCAACTGTAAGAAATAGGAGCAGATAACCAATTTAAACCAATTCACTTTATGTGATATTCTCAAGTGCTTGAAAGTCTAACACAATATAAAAAATTATAATGTTTGGTATACTAAGTCTCTCCTCTGGACTATATGCAAGGAAAAAGTTTGAAATCTGTGTCTCCAAAGTGCAGCTACTTGACATCAAGTAGCGTATTCAAACCATTTACCCGTTTAACTGTGGAGCAAACACAGGTCCATTTTAAACTAGAAAAACGTACTAAACAGTTTCATCCTTTCAGAAGAGGGATTAAAGTACCAGGGCAATGAGGTATTTTATGATTCATTCATTTTTCCCCTCCAAGAACTCAGTAAGAAGCATGGTTAAAGTAGAGATGCCCTTAATGACATTTTAGGTGGAAAAGTTTTGAAGGGATATATTTTCCACTGAGAAAGGCTAATAGATTCTTTTAACGTGGACATCAAAGATTTTTTCCTGTTAAAATGGCTTGAGCTCTTCGGAAAGAACTAGCAAAGCATCGATGTATTCTTACCAGATCTCGTTGTATGACGTAGGATACCTAGTTTATGAAAACAAATTGAATAGAATTTCCTCTAATTTCTGAATATTGTCATAACAGCCTAAATGTGTGTATTACCGCCTAAGGCTTCATCACTTTGGGACCTAGTTCTGTTAAAATTTAAGTGCATGTGGAACTCACAAGCTTCAATATTAAAGCAAGAAAGGGTACATTTCTTCTCAAAATTTAGATCCTGTAACAGTGACTGTTAATGTCAGCAGGATTGCTCTCTAGCAGTCACTGCTACATATGTGCACAGAATCGTGCCTAATCTACAAGATTAGCTTTGTGGTGAAAAGCCTGGGCTGAAGGATGCTTCCAATGTAAAAAATAGTTCAAATGGGATTGATTTTTTATAATAAGTTCTCTCAGTTTTTCAAAATGTGCAGCCAAGATACTTGTAAAGAAAGAACTGAAGTTACACCACCACCATCTTAATAACTCCTCCAGCATAGCAGGTATTCCTTTAATAAACAAAGAAGCATTGAAATACTGTCTTGACTGTGATCCACAAGGAAATGGCAAATATATGAAACTGTACAGAATCTGAGCATGTCCAGTAAAACTGTGAAAGATGACATCTATTCTTCAGTGGAGAATTGATTCTGGAGATGGAAAATCCAGTATCAACCAACACAGTTCAGAAAATGAAGTTCCAGAAGCTTTCTTTATGTATTGGATCTAACTACAAAACGACATTTGGGTCTTTGAGTTTAATTTTAAATTGCAGATTTGGCTACTTAACAACAAGCACCAATGCACAATACCATGTTCAGGCAATGGGACATATACTTATTTACTATTACACAATAGCATTTGTTACTTCAGCTTTCTATCCAGTGTTTAAAGACAGCTTTTTCCTAATTACACCTTTTTGTTGCTTTTTCTTTGTAAGATATATTTACCTTACCAGTGAGGAAGGCTGAATTTTGGAAGTAACACAGAAGCTGACTAAATTTTGGAGGCATAAAAAAATTCAAGCTTTAATTGCAAAAGTATTTTATAGGAGAAATCAGACCTTCTTTGAGTGCTTTCAGTGAATAATCCATTTTTTTTGCAAGTGTAATGAGCAATTTTGATTCAGCTACATGACAGAGCTATGCATGCAGTGTTTCTAAATATGAAGATAAACCTAATATATGTTGAGTTGAAATCCTGATGCATTGATAGACTTCTGCTGATGTGAAGCTTACTTTATACCTTTCAAGTCTTCAAATAATAAAAACCAAGGCTACATGTTTCATATGCCAAATTCTGTCTGTGCTTTTGTTAATAAGTAAAGGTAATAATATACTTTCTGAACAGGTGGTACACCACTGTGCCTGCATAGGTGTTTTATGGTTAAGGTTTAGAAACTGTGAATTACAGAATTACTGAATTACCAAATTTACTACTTGACTCCCAATGTATAGCTTGCTACTCTAAAGCTTACTCCTAGAGAAAAGCCAAAGTCCAGCTGCCAGTCCATAATCTCAACAGAAAAGCAGGAGATCTACTGGAAGACAGGTAAGGAATATTTTTCTTCATAAAGCACACTTTCATAGAAGAAAAACAGAAAGATCAAAATAAACCCAAGTCCATTCATTCCTTCTGCTCTTCAAGCATCCTCCTAATGACCTGTGTACTCCCAGGGCAGACATACACACCTACTGCACACAAGGAGTACATCTCTTCCTCTTAGCAACGTGAATACGTGAACAGCACAGTCCATTTTTCCTTTACACCTCTGTGTGGCCACACACATGGAAGTCAAATCAGGATTTTGCATAAATAGATGGGGAAAAGAAAGGGATTTTTCAGAGGCTCTCAGTGATCTAGGAGCACAACTGCCCTAACATAAAAAATGCGCCTCTGCACCAGACCAAATAAATAGGTGGGAATTATAAAAAGGACAGGCGAAATGAGTCCTGACTCCTCTCAGTAAATGATGGCTCAGCACCAAGCTGCACTTTCTGGACATGGGCTCTTTTGACTTCATCTCATTCTAAACCCTGAACTTTTTTCCCAACTGGGAACAGAATAGGAGAGACTTTCAGATTGCAGCAGAAAGATAAAAAAGAGCCAACATGTAGCACCTTGAAGGCTTCTGAATCAAGCCTGGTCTGCAGCCCTACAACCATATTGATCTAATTTTCCAGTGTCTTCCTTTATAATCTGTTCCCCTTCTACTCTGAACCATACTTCATATGATCACTTGCATGAAAAATGCTAGGAAAGTGTTCTTGAACTCCAAACAGAAATTTGTATAAACTTAAAACATTCCTTTTTATTAAATACTTAAAATTCTGAAATATTTATATTGATCCTTTACCCTATCCCTGGTTTCCTCTACCCAAGATCTAAAGTAGATTCTATCAATTCTGAGAGGCGTTTCAGATAAGGAGGTCATGGATGGGTCAGAGCAAGACCTTTGCTATTTAATGACCCTGTAGCTTGCCTTTTGCACAAGAGCTTAGGTTACTACCTTTTATACATTTTATTGTAGGACAAATAACTGACATGTCATCCTGCACTCAGGCTCAAGATTTTGTTTACAGTTGCTACTCAAACAAAAGAGGATCATTTTCCTGTGCAGCACAGAAAATGAAGGGTGTACAGTAAGACACTGAAAAAAATGATTGAAAATTAAGATTTACCACACTTTCTTTCTGCATGTATGAATAACAGAATTCATATGGAGAAAAAGCTAAGTTTTATGAAATAAAAAATAATATATAAGAATGTCACTTCTCCTCTTCATTCATTAAATCTGATATGTTGTCTCCAGCTTCATTAAATACTTGGTACCTCTGATAAAGGAAAAACTTGGCTAAATATTTTTTGTACAATGCCAGAGTTACTTTGAAAACTATACCTTTTGTTTTATTATGGTACAATGCCAATAGACTGAGAACTATAGCAGTGAAGATTAGGGACGGTATTAATAATAGAAGCTAATGCCAAGAGCTTCTTTAAATATTGCAGAAAACAGTTACTATTTTACGTACAAAATGGCTTCAGATTTAGAATCTCTTAACTAAGTTTGGAAATAGGTTTTATAGTATCAGAAAGTGGCAAGTGAAGGAAGGAGACCTAGTTTTCTTATAGGAAGACTGATACATTAGGCTTCATGATTATTTTACAATTAGATTAACATATGCCCTTCATTCCTGATCCATGTAATCCCAAAACAAAGATCCATAGTAGTGGAAAAGTAAAATATTTTTTTTTTTTACAGCTGTTTGAAGTGCAGCAATATGACACCTTCTCAGACGTTACAAAGGTATGAATAATAGTACTACTATTGACATGTTACTGGGCAGAAGGAAGGAAAAATGAACCCATGACTGGGGTGATAAACTATACCATTGGAGATGGCAATGAAGCTTATCATTACAGTCAAATAGGAGGTTTGTTTTTATAAGAACTCACCTTTCCATATAAGCAGCTTTCCTAACCTGATTTCTACAGTATATTTTACTTACGTATCAGGTTCTGTATTTCTAATTTACAAGACACTGCTGAATTTCAGTGTATTTTAGAACACACCAATTTTTCATCATTGCTTTAAGGCATGGGTGTCACCTCTATGAAGATAAGGAGTGAGAGAGCAGACAGCTTTCTATCTGGCCACAGGATGTCTGCACAGTTTGCTCCATCTTCTACAACTTCACAATGTTTGTTCATTTTAGCACATGTATTTCTAGAATACGTATATCTGAGATCTGCCTATTCTAATTTTGAGGTCCTTTAACAGAGTTTAGACAAAAACCTAAAAATGCTGCAGAACATTTACAATTGAAAGAAAGCATCCTTGAAACTGGAAGGCCAAGTGGCAGCATCACTGAGCAAGGAAGGAACTTCCAGGAAGTCACCCAGACAGTTTCAAATTAATCAATGATACCAAACGGAATCTACCCTGTTAGAAGCAACAACAGGTGCATGAAAGCGCAAAGTATCTGTGAAATGCTAAGTATCCGTGAAATGCTAAGTTAATATAATATGTGCAGATGCAGAATTACAGAATGGTTAAAAGAAAAACATAGATGAGAGGACCTTGTCAACGGGCACTTCATGGTCACAGAAGTCTATTATGATGCAAGAGATGACTCTTTGCATACCAAAAGTGAGAACGTTGAAGCAGCCTGTACAACTGTGAGAAAGATAATCCAGATTTAGAATAACCTGAAACCAAAATATTGCATTCCAAGAACCTGCTGCACTCATCAGAAATAATACTTTGGCTAATCGGAAGTAGTAACACTGGCTCTGACCTCATGGGAAGGTAATTTCCACCTATGAAATGGAAACCAAAAAATAAAAGACTCAGCCAGAAGGTCTGAATGACCACATCATCCCCTATGACAAAGCAACTTTTATAGTATATACAAATAGTTTGTTGGTGTTTAAGATTGTCAAGAGTAATCTAGTGCCAAGAGAGACTGAAGGCTATCAAATAAAAAGTAACAGACCTCTAAGGAATTTGTAGTGGAGCAGATGAAAGCTGACATCAAACACAAAGTGTGAATGAGTAATGAATTCCTTAATGCTTAGAACTGAATCAAAGTTCAATAAATATTTCTGCTTTGGTTACGAGACATTCAGCATCTGTTAACAGGACAGAAGGAAGAGGTATGCTCCTCAGGCAAGGTGAACAAACTCTTTTAGCCAAGACAATGTTTGCTCAGACCAAGGCACATCCAGTGCCATTCTTGTGCAGCAGTTTACAGGTACTATGATGCCTGCTAAAATTCCTGAAGACATACAGTCTCTAGACAAGCATAATTAATTAGATGCAACTCTTCTCAGGATCATTTTCAGGACAAATGTTCTGCCAATAAACATCCACTCTCACCCATATATTATTTTGCTTTGAAACAATTCTGAAAGACCTGAGATCACAGTAAGAAACACCACGGCTTGGCCTTTTGTTTGAACAGAGTCCAAGAAATCCTGAGCAGCCGCTGTGCAGGGAACACTACACACAGGGCTGCCGTGCCAGCCGGCGGCGAAGGGGCAGCCTTAACAAGTACAGGAAGGTGGCACGGCCAGTGCAACCCAGGAAGCAAAGATGAGAATTTAGGTATGTCTATTTGTTTCCTTCAATTTGAAAACAACCCAAGGCTTGAACAACTCCAAAATTCTGGCCCGCAGTGATGCCTCAGTGAACCAAGAACAGTACCGCTTATCCACACAGGCACTTAACGGCATCACAAGCCGACCACTGAAAAACAATCACGCAAGTACTAATGTTATCAAAGATCATTTCTCTTCAAGTCCAAGGTAGATGTTTCATATAAATCAGATTTATCAGACTCCAGAAGCCTGTGTTTCTGCACAACTTCACTGTCAGTGACAGACAAGTCCCTCCTCTTGTAATTTTCTCGTATTTGCTTAAGGCACATTTAAGCAAAATTATTTTAACTTTCAACTCCCTATACAAATTAAGATGTTTTTGGGCAATGAATACAAATGTCTACCTGTGCTAAAACATTAATTACCAGATGGGAGGAGACAGTCATTAAGAATGTAGTTGCCGCTTGTGCACAACTAGTCTGTCAACACCTACATAATTAAAGAAAGCCTACCAGCCTGATGGCTACAAAAAACAATTAACAAAACTGGCCACTGAAAGTGATACTAGTATAACAGATTTCTGAACTTTGCTTTTTGACTCATGGTCAGATATATGTGTTAAACTAGTCACTTCCTGCCTATAGGGGATACACCTAAGTGGAGTGTTACGCTCTGAAATATATGACAGCAGATGAAGGAGAAATCCCTGGCCCAGGATCTCTGGACCTGAACCCACCAGAGGACCAGCTTACGACATCTGGCTCAAAGGAACAGTTGGGTCCAAGGAAACTTCAAATGAGTGCTTTAAAGACCGCTTGATCTTTAAAAGTGCTCACATTTTTTGCCCTGCGATTGAGGGGGAACATTGGTCATTGTAGGATTGTGAGTTATTTTCTCCCTCTCCATGCATACAGCTAACGGCGGGTTGTCAGAAGTCTGTAGCAATAGCTTTTGGCGACACTGCAACTTAAGCAGAACGGAATGCAGAAAATTAATACTGAAGTGGAACATGAGAAGAATTACTTCTGCAGGAGTTGTACTCTGCCTCATTTTAGTGTTCATTTACGGCATGATGCACCAGCCTACACTGATATCCTCTGAGGTGTACAGTACTATTTAATAACACCAGCCATAAAGTGACTAACTGTGTTTCTAGCATGGATAAGAGCTCAACAGATTTGGGTCTAACCTTAGTGACACACTTTAAGGCCTGGTGATTAAGCGTTTTTGGGCGCAGCACAAGCAAAGGCTCTGTTCAATGTAATTAAGAATGCAACATACCCACTTTGTCTGATAAAGTGTCTAGGAAGCAGCAACTGAAGAAAAATGTGGATTCTTAGCCACATCCACATTGTCAGCAGCATGTTCCAAGTTTTACTAGGTCTTTTATTTCCACCTCCACTACGTACTTAAAAGCAATTCAAGTACTCAAACTTCAGCAGACTTCCACTCTAAAAAATTAATAGCAATCTCATGCGCTTTGTAGCAAGTTTTATTGACCGAGTAGCAAGTTTGCCTCTCACATTGCCCAGGCATTTAAATGAGGGCACATACTGCTTTAGGGTAGCTGCTGGAGTGGGAAATGAATTTGTGTCTTTCTAGAACTTGAACCGGGCAACTCTTCTGAAAGCAGACGAAGTGGCAACCTTCCTAGGAGAAGAAACCAAACTAATGAAACAGCTCTTGCACAAAGTTAGAGATTGCAACTTTCTTTGATAAATCCTCTAGCATTTTATCCTCATGTAAGTTATTGGAAGAATAGCATGAGGAACCTTTCAGGATTAGTTGTAACAACATATTATTTGCTGGAGATAACCTCCAAGAAGCCTGTTAACTATTCCCGTTGCTCCTGAAACGTTCCTGTAGTTTCAGAAAAATAAATATAGATCATAAGAAAATGCAATGGCATAGTGTGTCTCCTCACACTGAGCAGCAGAGCTGCAATCTACTTCTCCTCCCCTTCTATTTCCCATATGAAGCTGGCAGCCAGGTCTTCAAACATAGCTAGAATTAATTTGCAAATATGACAGCAGTCCCTTTAATATGTAGGAGCACATGACATCTAAAATGAAAAGCATGATTGCTTTAGGGTTAACTCCACAGAGCAAGCTCGCAAGCTGACCATTCACAGGTTGATGTTCTGCTGGCACAGAGGGAACAGTGCTTACTGGCCAGAGGAATTCATAGCAACACATGGGAGAAATGGGTGGATTGTCCAACATATGAATATTGCTGAGTTGCTTCACAGGAAAAACCCCAACCACTCTGAAGGAAGCACAAAATTTTAAAGCACCTTTTACCAAACAGTAACACCATACCAACAAGTAGATCAACAGCAAGTTTTAAACTCTTTTCAGAGTCACGCCTAGAAACTACAAAAGGAGAAAGCTGTAACACCTGTGACACCAGTGGGTAACATAGCTATTCATCTGTTAGCTAGAAAATATTGGTTGTCAGCAGCTGGCTTCCCTCACTCACACAGCACTGCAGGTAGTATCAGTGCAAGAGTCGAAGTGGCTGAAGCGGGCAGAGTGACCTTCTGCACACGGCTGGGCCGTGCCACGTTCAGCCCTCACCTTCTAGGTTTCTAATAAGTCAACCTGGTCTGTTGCCTCATGTAAAATGATTATGAAAGTATTGAAAGGCTGTTCTCTAAGTGTTCTAGGACGTAATTAATTAACTGTAATAAAATGTAAAAACTGTATGCTGAACTGGAATTTGAATAGAAGAGATGAGATTGGAATCTCCGTTTCCCAGCACTGGTTCAGGCAAGTTTCCCTGGATTATCAAGCATTTCAAAAGCATATGTCTCTATTAGAAACAAACCAGAGGCTTTATAGCCATAAAGCAGCTCTAAACTCATTAAAATGAAGCTCTGAAACTTCAGCTCTGAAGCTTTTAACGTGAAAATTGTTAGAATTACTTATTTTTGCAGATTAGAGCCACAGTAACTATTTTGTGAAAGAAGCACTTTATTCCACAATCAATATTATATGCCTAAATAGCATGAATATTCCATGTCTTTCCACAGTAGCAAAATTCTAAACTTCCTGTTAAAGCTTTTCTTAATTTTTTTCTAAGCTCTCATGACGTCAGATTCTCCTGGGATCATGTTCGTCATGGATGACATGTTGACTATTCAGCTGGATTTGTTTTTGGGCTTGGCATTGTCAGGCAGATATGGAAAAGTAGCTTCTACTCTAGGAATCTGGGAAATTCCGAGAATCAAAACAGAGCTTAATATAATTTATGACAGCCATCAGGGAATACTTACATTAAGTCTTCTAGTGGCCTTCTCACGGGCATCACCACTGGCACAACTACCAGAGTGCTATGCATGGTAGATTTCCTGCTCTTGATACAATTCTTTTGTGTCAGCAGAAAGCAGATGACATCAGCTACAATTGCTTTATGACACTACTGTAGATGAGTTTCTAACAACTCCTTCAGGCCACTTTCTTGCCTCTGACTCTGAATTTATAATATCCTTAATAAAGTCAAGGAAGCATGTAGGATGAATTCTACAGAAATTACTAAATAAACTAAAAACATTGATTAGTCAGAAAAACATAACAAGCCAATCATAAGCAACAATTCATCTTAACAGCTCTGCAGGAGATTAATGACCTTTACAACTTCTAATGACATCATACTTGGATGGAGTAAACTCATTTAGTCACTAAAGGGCACCTGATTTGTGTATCATCGTGAAATAGCCCCCCTCTCCATTTTGAGAGATTGGCTTAGAAGTAAAATTAGTACGTCTCGCTGGTCTTTAAAGCAGATGAATAGCTGCTTTAAGAAGAATGTACCACCTAATTAAAAATTACAAAATAAATCAGGCCTGTGAAAAAGAAGTCACCTCTCCTTACAGTTCATTCAAATCCAGTTAAACATTTTCCATGAATTTTCACATTAAGTTATTTGCTTCACAAGACTTATTTCCTATTGTTCTTCAACCGAGTGAAGAGGACATTCACACTGGCAAAATCTTTATTCTTCCTTGGGAAAATATATTACTTAAAATTCTGCATGTCAAAACTACACAGTATAAAGCTAACAACAAAAAAATGGTCCACAACAATATTTGAATACTAATGAAAAAACAGCAATTCTTCAACTTTTCTATGTTTAATTGAATCAGCTATTTCAGCGTATTGTGGGAATACATTTATCAGAATCAGTAGAGACCAAACGTTAATTATGAAGGCCAAGCACAAATGAATAATCTTATGTATAGACCCTGACACATTAGAACTGCAAAGCGCTCTGCAGATCTTATTTTATGAAAATGTGCTAAGAGCACAAATGTATAGGCCCTTAGGAAGCAATTATCCCTAAAAGATTTAGCTATAATTCAATCTGAAATATTCTAAGAGATTTTTTAAAATGGTTTCACAAAGAGGAGGATTATTTTACTTTAACTATGGAAATAGAGGCCCACATGTCTCTCTGAATGACCTCTGTGCAGTTGTGGGCATTGCCTGGAGGGAACATTTGAAACTGGCATTTTTGTTCAATCAATACAATCCTCTACAAGCCGTAAAAATATTACAAAAATTAGGAGTATCGGTTTGGCACTGTGGGACTGAATGGCCCACATCACTATAAGGAATGTTCTATGCAATAAATACATCAAATATGGAAATTTTAAATCACGTACTACCAATATGTATGGCAGAGATTAGCTAAGAAGCGATCTCTTCTTACCGAAGACGTACAGATATTCTATTGCACAATAAGATGAAATGACACAGAACGGGTCTATACAGCATGCCTATTGGTCATATGCTTTATTTGTCACATGATCCTCTGGTGTGATATGGCATCTAAAATAAAAAGTATGCATGAGTGCTTACATCATCTTTAGGATCTCCAGATCCTGGATCCAGACAATTTAGTGCCACCACACCTCTCCCAGGGTTACCATCTGTCTCGCCACTGTTTCGCCTCACTCAGGAGTCTACGGGCTGCTGCGGCTGCCTCATAGAAGGGTGACAGTAGCCCTGTGAGTTAATACAGCTAAAAATAAACCTGAATATCTTACCTATTAGACCATACCATCAGTGGAATGAAATACGTTTCTTGTGGACCGGCCTTATAATTTTTTCCGTCTGAGCAACTCACTATTGTGAGATGGTTTTAAAAAGTAAGAAAGACACAATACCTGTTGGGTTAGTGTATTTTAGACCCCATAGAGGTAAGGATCTCATCTTTTACCACAAACTTGTATGCCATCCTTAATCTAGCTGATCCCGATTACTGCTTTTAGCCTGTTAAGACTGCAAGTATCCTTGCACCACACCTGATATTTACACGTCTTCCCTGAAGAACATCTAAAGCAGATCAAATTCCTCACCTGCCATGTATCACCAGAATGCATCTTTTGACAAACTGAATCAGACAACTTTAATTAGGTTTAAGAGAGTAGGGCAAATTAAAGATTAGAAAAAAAACCCAAAACCAGAACAACTTAACAGGAACTGTCCTGGATGGAGGCAGAAGGAATACCTGGACTCCTGCAGGACAGGTGTTTACACCTGAATTAACAGTACATAGCACAGTTCCCAGTTTGCACGTGAAGGTGGTTAAAGTAAATGTAGTTCTCTGGATCATGGTGAAAATAAAAATAGTTGTGTTGATATTTAACTCTGCACCACAGAGACAAATGGCCAGTCCTATTTCTCTGAAAATGGTTGGACGGTCAGAGGGTGATCTGCAGCAGAGAGGAGACAGGAGGGGATGCTTGGGTCTGTATGTACACTCTGCACGTAGCACTTAAAAATACTGCTGAACATGTAACAAGAGGCAGGAGGCGGCAGTTAAGAACCAGAGGGTTTCACAGGAGAGGTATGTGCACCAAGACCCCCCTGGGTGTTACCTGTCAGGGGGCTCTGACTGGATATTTCTCCAGCAGGGAGGCTCTGCCTCTGACCCACAGCACCGCTCATACCCATCTCTAAAGGAGTCATGACCAGCCAGTCCATATTTTCCAGGCTGTAGTTACACTAAAAAGGGGTGGTGATAAGCTTTTCATTTACATGAGTGCTTCGGTCAGAATGAGTGTTCCTATGCTGTATGTCAAAGCTAACTACTATTGCCAGTATTTCATAAGGGCATTTTAAAGTTTTCAGGGTGAAGAATTCAACCTCGCCCATCAGCCTTTGAAAACTACTCCGATGGACCTGTCCTCGCTCTAGTCAACAGTAATATGAACTGAGATATTTGTACCTACAGAAGTACAATATTAAAAAAAGTTCATCTTTACCAAAACTAGAAAAATATTCTTTTCCTCTCAGACTCCCATCTCTAAAAGACTACTAACAATTAACCTCTAACTCTGAAAAATCAAAAAATGCCTGTGACAGCCAGAAATTAAATTCTTTAAAGATTAGGTGCTGGGAGAGCAATATCAGGCTTAGAATGAAATCCTAGTAACACTCTGAACTATTAAGTCACTTCTTCCTCTGAAAATATAATTATTCTGTAAGCATTATGTCAGGCAATATTAAATGTAAAAAGTGTAGTTTCAATAAAACATTTCAGTTTTCCAACAGAAAGACTCTGTGCATAATATTTTCAATGACACAGAAAAAACAAGCCAGCATGCAATTAATGAAAAACAATACTATGTTCAATAAGTAGCACGCTCAGCAACCACTAACTTCTAGTGATACCAGATTCAAAGCAATACTATTATCGTGGTCAGAAACAGCCCTGAATGTTTACGATCTCTGTTTCTAGTCATCTGAGGATGGATTGCTTTCAGTATTGCACACCTGCTTTTGTAATATTCACACCATAGATTCTGATGGCAATTATAAACCCATGGTGTGGCACACAGCCTCTCTCCATTTATTCATTATACTTTTTTTTTTTAACTGAGAAATGTCAAACTATAAAAGGATTTACCTTTATTCCTATACTTTGCATTGGTTAAGTTGTTGTATGAATAATGATGTTTCCTGAATATTAAAAAAAAATAAAAAATGAAAGAGGCGGCAGAGGAAAATCTGCCTACAAATGAGAATGTCTGGATCTTGCTGCCTAAATCACAGTTCAAAAAAAGACAATACAGTATCAACAGAGTAACTTCTGTATTTGTATTGTCTCTCCTCTACCCATAAAAGAGATTTTTAAGAATACAGTGGTTGAATAGGTTGAATGCTTGCACATCTTACCCCACATAGTATCTTATTCTGGCTAGTGGTGAGATTGCTGGTTATGTAGCTATCAATTCCACTGACATTACAATTTCCCTTTCTCAAAGCAGCAATAACCTGTCACTTTACACTGTCCTTTCTCTGACCCTCTCCCGCCTTGCTGCTCATTTTTATTCTTATTGACAAGACTTATTATTCCTCCTCCCAATTCCAACTAGCTACCCTTTTGCAAATAGTAGTATCAACTATGTGGTCACTAGTAGTATAGGTCAACAATGTTATTAATATAGCACACACTGCTGGGAGCAGATCAAACAGCAATGCCTTAAAATATTAGTTTTGCAAAGGCACCATGAAGCAAATAGTTGCAGTTTTCGTCACGTTATAACATGTAATATTGCAAGGACAGACCCCAAGAATTTAGCATTAATTACCAGCCCAATAATTTGGAGGATATGTTATTTTTTCCTGTTGTTTTCATACACAAAATAAAATAAAACCATAACAGAAGGGTGCTGTATCTGTGTTTAAAGAAGGGGTTGTTGGCAAACACCATAGCTCACTTCTGCTGAAATGTACACAACTGATATATGCAGCCCCGAAAGCTGGCACCAGGGGCTTACAACCTTAATTTGCCTGCAAGAAGAAATGGAGATTTACCTTCAGAGCACGTTCTTGATTGTTTTCAGCAGTCAGATGTCTCGTGTTGTTTGCTGAAGTCTGGTTCTGCTCTTTCAGATGATGAAGCTCCTGCTCCAGCCGTTTGCACTGCAACGAGGAAAGAATCCCATTAAGTAGAGGAGTGTGGGCATATTTTTTTCAACAGGCCAAATGAATTAACGTAAATAACCCCATCACCATTTCTGCAGGAGTGAAAGCATCAGACAAAAGCAAGTTACAATCCCAGACCAGTACCAGAGCTATGTTTTTTAAACATGCATCATTATTCGGTTTCTTCCTGGTTGAATTGTACGCCAAAAAAAAGCCAAGTTTAGTATCAGATAAAGACATTTTTTAGAATGTTTTAAAAAGTCTTAAAAATGTTGGATTGAATTTCTCTTCCTAGTTATGCCAGTATCAGGCTAGATTTTGGCTTTTATGTATTAGGTAAGTGGATATAAAGAAAGCAAAACATGCTTTTAGAAAAGCAAGCAAATGAAAGACCCTGTTCCCAAACCCAGAACCCAGCCTTTTATTAGAAAATATACATGTAATTTTTATACTTGTATTTTTCACGCTAAGCGATTACTCTAATTCCCAAACACACACCACATCCTGAAAAAAAATGTTTTAAGATTGTTTTAATATTTAACTTAATGACAAAGAATGAAAAAATTAACATTTGCTACTGTTTGCATACACACATATACTTACTGCTGTCAGCCAACCATCTATTTTAAAGATTAAAGACCTGCAAATTGTGAGCTACATTATATTTCAGTGTTTTTTATGGTAATCATAAGAGGTCTTGCCCAGTTACCCTGGTTTGAAAGAGTAATTAATTGTCAGTAGACAGTTCATTGTCTTATGAAAAAAAAAACAACCAAAAACCTGTTTTACAAAAACAAGAGGAGAGCAAAACAGATGAAGTACCAAGACAACATAGGGGAACAACTGTTAGAAGTAGGGAAAAACACAATATTAACAGAGACGTTTTAAAACAGTATATTACAAGCAAGTAGTTTGGGTATCACCACCAAACCCAAAGCTGATACACACTGTTGGAACATAAGAAAATTAATTGATATAAAGTATTTTCATAAACACTTTCTGAAAACACCAATAAGAAAGGAATGACAATGGTGATATGATGCCCATGTAAGCACTGCTGTCCCAAATGAAAGACCTGCAAATATCAGTCTCTTGTGCTATCTGTGTGGAAGGCACAGAACTGAGCTTCCCATCAAGAGCGTGCAACCTACTCCTGAGCAACTCAGTATGTGGGACAACTAAGCATGGCTCACATCAACTCTAAAGAAAGAAAAACTGCAAAATGGAGATCTGTGGGACTGCAAAAATTATAACTGAGGTCTAAGTAAAGTAAGGAGTACTGAAGGATACTGAGACAAATTTTAGACATACCAATACACAGGCTTAAACAGAAAATAAGTCATTAACAATGTGGTATCTGGCACAGTCTATAAAACAATGATTCAATCCTATATTTGACTAAGTTTTAGATAACTGTAGGCACCCAACAGTACTATTAAAAAAATTCAATTCACATGTCTGTTGCTGTACTTCAATACTTCTGTTGGAAATCTAGGCTCATTTCTAATAGGATTACTTATTTTAAAGGCAGCAAATCTCTCTGGCCTAGTGCATTCTCTCAGTGTCTGTTGTAAAGTTTAATACCCAGTTTCATTTTTATTTCAAGAAAAAGAGAAGACAATTTCCCATAAAATAAAGAAATAAAAAACCCCCAACCCCATAGATACATTTGATTGAAAATATTTTTACAGACTTAAGACATTTAATGCCTATGTTTATCTCTCATACACATAAAAAAAAATATCACAGAATCACAGCCGTAATTCTTTTTTCATGTCCAGCATGAAAAATAAGACATGAAGGGGCTAATAAAACTACTGAAGAACGAAACCCAGATTATGCAGGTTTTTTCTCTAGCATACATGGTCTGAACACCATTAAAAAAATAAAATCGATCTACTACTTCAGGTATCATTATGACACTTTACACATTTCATCATGTAAGGTCAGCAGGCCTCTCACTTTTCTGCTTTGCCAACACTCTTCTTCAAAACGGTGCTTTGGAATTCCCAGTTTGACAACAGCACCGGGCTTCTTTACAGTGAATATTATTAGAAAGGCCAAAATCTCAATCTACCTTTAAAACATGAATTTATATCCAAGCTATTGTCCCGATTCCAAAAGAGAAGAGAAAATATGCTAAGAGCAAACCCATCTTGATATAGAGGGCAGGTTGCACAACTAAGGGCATGGGTGCAATCTTCTTCCCCTCCCCACTCTGTGGGAGACAGGCCAGCGAAACAAACCGCAGCAGTGGGATCTAGTATCCTGCAGCACATGGAGTATATACAATAAAGATGCAAGACAAGTAATATAAAGCGGATGGACTCCGTATCAAGTCTGTCTTGACATTATTACATTTACATCAATCTTGGGAGCATCTTGTAATTAATCTTTAATTTCACTTCCACTAAGAATGTTGATAGCTGAAAAAACCTAGGCATATTCAATCACCACAGTGCTTGAATCCATTTTGAGGGTAGCACTGAAAAACTGGTGATGTAATTTGACTTTGCGCACAAGTGTCTTAATATGCTGAACACAATGTATTAACAGAAGATGTTCTGAATTATCAATCAGAATTTATTTATTCCTAGCTGTCTAGGAAGTAAAATCTTTAATTATCCTGTTTGTGAAAGTACTACAATAATACTCTTAAATGGCAACATTGTGTATGCCTTACTAAAGATTTATACTTTGATACCTGAACTACTTTTAATACAGTAAAATTGCATTCTAAGAGCAAGCACTCTTTTTCACAAGAACAAAAGCATATGAAATTTCTCTGTAATCTTGCTGCAAAGAAAAGTTTTAAAAATAGAATTTAAAACAATGCAGCACTTCTATCCATTTGAGCCAACATTTTTTGGATTCTGTGTCATTGATTGTTAGCAAGGTTCAGTAAAAATAGATGTTCTTTAAAAGAACATGTGTTTTTATTGGTTCACTCCAGGGCTCTAAAATGCCAACAGCTGCAAATAAGAAACTGGATTTCCTTCTAAAAACATATATAAAAATACTTTTTGGAGCACAGCAAAAAGAAGACATCATCCAATTCAGTACTGGCAAAAGGAAATGTTAGATGTAACCTTTTAAGAAAGCTGAAAGCTAAAGGAAGTGTTCAATTTTAAATATTATAAATAAGAATGTCTAAATACTGTCATCCCAAACTTGTGAAAATTCATACTTGGAAAACTTTCAAACAGAATCCTCTTAAAGTCAGAGACAACATACTTTGTGCAACACAGGTTGCCTAAATATCTGATCTGAGGTAACTGTGTACTTAAAAGGAAGTTCCTGTGATTTTAGCACTTTATGAATGACAGGCTGTTAATTGAGAAAACTGCTTCTTTACCTCACATACTTTGAGCACTAAAAAGATACTTTGAGGACTCAAAGAATATGAGAGCAGTGTAGATGAATGTCAAAGGGAATATACCTCGATCAGAATGCTGAAGACTTTGCTAAGTAAAGGATGATAAAGCCTCACAAATGGTAACACATCATTTTATACAGGTTTAACACAAACAATCCACCAAGAATTAGCTACATCCTGTGGTCTACCATATGCATTCAGAGTCCTGTAGCCAGAGAGGCAATACTGAAGATATAAAAAAGCCCCCCAAAACCCAACCAGAAAAAAGGTTTCCTTCCTTCTTTCAAAGGAGAACAACCCTCATGCTTGTTCTCCTCTCTGAAAACATTTCCCACAAAAAGTCTCCCACCTCAGCCAGCCTCATTGCAGCGATAACATACCTGTCCGACAGCAAACCTCTTCGAGGCCATGGCCAGTGCTCCTTGAGCAACCATTTGTGGCCGGCTGCACAGTTTTCACTACATCAGCCATTCCCACCAACAGGCACTCCATCTTCTCTTTAACCGTTATCTCCACAGTGCAGCCCGGCTGCACTCTTCTAAACACAATCTTTTGAAAGAAACACCCCTGTACCCAGCAGAGGGTATATCACAAGCAGCTAAGACACAAAACGAAAAGCAAAGCAGGTAACGTACCAGAACAATCAGAAGAGATTCAGAGAGGAAAGAAAAAGATAGACAGCGAGTCTTCTCCCATCTTCTAATTTAAACCATTAGGCTATTGGTAAGCCTTTTTTAACAACCATCAGCTAACAGGATTCAGCAGCACAAGGATGTTTGTGAGAGGCGCTGGTTCAACTCGTACCAGGTGCTGACCCCTTGCAGTGACTACCCAGGTAGGACTGTTGAGAAGGCTCCAGGGGAAATCCAGACCAACTGTAAAAAGGAGCAGCTGCTGAAGGGACACTGATGGAGAGGTCAACCAGTGGGCCAGGAGAATATCACACAGTAAAGTCCTTGAGGCTTGCACAGAAAGAGACAGTTAAAAGATGGTCCTAGTTCCAGGTACACAGAAGGAGTAAAGATGGTTTACAATGAATTGAGTATTTCAGAAGATAGAAAAATCAATGCAGATAACCACTTAATAGTGTTTGGCCTTTACTAGAAAATGAGGTTGCATTAACATATCAAACATAACTTTAGCACTTGTATAAACAAATCATCTTTAACATGCTGTCAGCTTTTCAGCATTTTCTTCAACTTGTACCTATAACATGTTAATACAGCGTTATGGTGCCTGCCACATCTACACAGACTGATGGGTTATTTTTTGACCGTTACTTAACATAATTCTTCTTCACCAAGGCATTCTGAAAGTAAAAGATACAGAGATTACACAAGAGTAAAGAAAAATCTGATGCCACTGGAGAAATAACGTTAGTAGGGACAAAAATGAAATACAGCAAAGCATTAACATGAGCAGAGCAACCCCTTGCCCCCAACCCCTTGGTTGCTGTGCCATTTGTTTCACTGAAGACAACACCTATCCCTGGGGGCCTCATGGAGAAGTGTATTTAGCTCTGTGCTACTCAGGGTGATCGGACTGTTCACGTGCTTTCAAAGAGACCCAAATATTTTGCTACACCTAGGCCCCTTGCTCTCATCTCACTGAACTAGATAGTAATGTCAGGTGCGCTACTCATTCTGTATTTCAGCACAGATTTGACCCAGAGAAAGGGTACTGTGACGCTCCTTGGCTGAGGAAGCAACAGCTAAAGCTGAATATAACAGAAAACCAAAACACTTTCTTAATACAAATGCAGTTTTGGTAGCTAGTTAATCCTGTTACATCTATATCTGCTTTCAATATTACTATACAGCATACAATGTTTTCCGTCATCTTTCATTAAAAGGAATCCAAACTAACCCCTCCTGAACTTATGGCAATATGCTGGGGCAGGGGGGGGGGGAAGTCAACACATTTTATATGCTAGGTAAAAAAAAAAAAAAAAGAATTGATTTGTCTCTGTTAATACACGTATGAGGGTCAAAGTCTGATGAAATAAATATACTAGGACTAAGATTAGGCCAAATTCTGCACAAAGTTCTTTCCTGAATTCTGAATTACATGTGATTGTCTCATCCAATTAGTACGTACAAAAGATAGTATTTTATGAGAACATACATGTTCAGCTAGAGTTCTTGTCGAAACCTGCAATGCTTATAATCTTAAGAATCCCCACTGGCGTATAAATACACAACTCCACTGATACGACTGTTGAAAAAAGGGACAGTGTGTAGGCAGAGAGAGGCACTGCAACGTGCTTGCCCTGCTCTGGCTCTTCCTGCACCTACGCTACTGCCTGAGTGTGGCCAGGCTGGTGACCAAGGTGGATCTGTGCTCTGACCCGATCCCAACCAGTCAGTCTCAGGTGGTCTCCGTGGTTTAATAACAGATCTTGTACATAACCACAGCCTTCCACAAGTAGCTTCATTCTCTTGTTAAATTTAAGGTAATGTATTTTTCTTCAAGTCAGACAAAAATTAAAAGCGAGCGCTTAGTCGCTTATCAGGGGTCACCCAGTGCATAACAACTTGATTGCGTATCAGGGCCTTCACTTTAAATGGCGAGTACTTTATCACATTCTGTGGACTTTTATACATGAAGACCTTGCTGAACTGGGATCTCAATTACTGAAGTAGTGAGAAATAAAAACAACCTAGTTTCTACCAAATAACTTTGGAAAATCATTTATGTCCTCCAAATTACGGGAAAGTAGGAGTCCGTCTGAATGGCAGATGAACTATTTTATGACATGCATTTCTTCCATTATGTATTTTAAACAAAGTGCTCATCAGCAAAGTAAATGACAAATGGTATCTTGATGGAAAACTCACAAATACCATTAAAATATGAGCTTATGGGATACCAAGATCCAACTGCTCCACAGCATAATACTTTCACAGGGATAAACTGCAGACACATGTTGAATTAGTCAACATGTACTCACTGCAACAAACAACTGAAGTACATATAATTATCCTAGACACCAAACATTAAACCTATGAAGAAACATGGCTACTTTTTACTTTTTCACCTGTTCTATTTTTTAAGTCATCACCTGTGGAAACATAAATACAATAAAGAACCATGTGAAGCAAACAAAACCCATCCAACTGATTCTTCTCTTGGTTTTTATTTTGTTCACCTTTTCTTATTTCGTTTATAATGACCTGCACTTCAGAATAGCTCCTAGCTCAAAGACGCTGAAGGGAATACAAGTGTTCTCAGTTCAACAGCCCTTCTTCTCCCCTCTCCCCTCAGTGGTTTTTTTTTTTTTTTTAACAGTCTGCCCCTTGTCCTAAATTCATCACGATTTCTGGAGAGGCAAACATCTTGCACCACTTGGATGCTGCACAACTCTTTCCTTTGCAGACAAAAATAATACCAAAGTCATCCAGTCAAAACACAAACCAACCTTTGGTGTCACTGTGAATTATGTACTTTGAACTGCAGATGTTTGGAAGCACTTATATTTATATAAATAGATTTTTAACCTTTTTCTTCTAAAATAATAATTTTAAAAGAAATAAAGAAATAAATTACTTTCTACATAATAATCACCAGAAGGATTTTTCCATTAAATTATGATTTTGAATTAAGGCTTTCTAACCTCTGAAAGAAAAGACTTTTCTTCAAAGTTCTGGCAAACCATCAACAAATGTGTTTAAATGATTATTTATACAATGCCCAGCAGCTTAGAACTACTGGGATTTCAAGAAAGAGAAGTGCTTTTGTAGAGCTTAGACCTCAGAAACATATGCATCATTAAAAATTTATATTCTATTAGTAAGAGAAACACTTAAATGTAACCCCCTTTTTTTGCAGCACTGCAATGGTGTCTCGCTCCATCAGATGCCACAAAAAGAAACGCATCAAAATACAAATGAAACCTTTTTGTCTTCCTTGTGACTATGAGTCAGTTGGAACCTGCAGCATTAAGGCAGGTAGTATGCTATATACATGGCTTGGGTTTCCTCCGGCCATTCCTTTCCCTTTCTGCTTCTGAACACTTCAAAATGCAGCAAAACAAGCTTTATTTTCATTTGAACAGTTAAAGGAGCTGTAAACTCACAGAAAGACATTCAGAAAAATCAGACCATCAAGTGTAACTGTTTCCACTGTTAACGTTAACAACCCTTAAGCACATGTGCAGCTATTCAACAGCGCTGAGTAGCCCTACGATACTCACCCACCTGACTCCATTCTCTACATATGTATTTTTACACTTCCCTTCAGTGATGACATTTCAAAGCTCAAGACAAGCTTGATCTACTTCTCAAAGAGCTCAGCACACACAGACTTTCCTAATCAATGACACTCATTATAAAAAACGTGCAAGGAGAAGAAGAGAAAGGAAAACGTTTTGTTCTTGAGCTCTACGTGATTCACGGGTCATTCAAGCACGTTCCTCTGCTGGCTGGGCCACCGGACCATGGCTCTGCCAACAGGGGGCTGCTGACAGACTCCTGATCAGCAGGAGGAAACTTCGCCAGAGCTGCTGAAACCACGGAACAGGGTCACCTTCACAGTTCCCTGCATCCACTGCCTGTGAGTTACCCACCTTACCTCACCTCCCATCCACTCTTTACAGTCATTTCAGATCAGAACATAAACGTAGTAACCTGGGGGCAAACGTTTATTCAAGAGGATGTACTGGGTCTGAAATTTAGCAAAAACGCATTTAGCTAATCTAAGAGTGATTTTTTCCTAATTGCCTGTCATATATAAAGAAGTGACTTCTGTTTTACATGGGAGTCACATTATTAATTCACTTTTTTAATTTGATGCCTATAAGTCTAATAAATAATGTATAAACTAAGCATGTAGGCTGATGAGCAGTACGCAAGGTTAGTATGCTTGCTCACACACACTCCCCACTGCAGAGTTGTAGAAACACCAGAAACTGGCACAGTACAATCAACTTCGTATAGTTCACACGTCAGTATGTTATACTCAAAAGAAAATTACCAATACTCCCAAATAATTCAGCAAATGGAAAATATTAATTAAAATTTTATCATAAGAGGGAAATATCATTCAAGAGTTAAAATTCACTTTCAAAAGCAACAACAGAAAATATTAAAAGGTAAATCTTTATTAGCTAAATTCTAAATCACTGACTAAAAGTCTGTAAGTATTGCATATATAAAAATACATATGCATAAAATACAGTACATAAAAGACTAGAATCAGTTTTACTTTCAATGCATGGCAGCAATTTGAGCATACAGATTCAAAAGACAATTTCAGAGTAGAAACTTCTGCATAGACAATAATTCAGAGTAATTAACCTCAATATATTTAAAAACATCTAAAGAATGAAATTATACCAATCACAGAGGTCTTGTAATAAATTTGCCATTAAAATGGCATTATTAGTGTACAACTTAAGGGAGAACCAGGACTGGAATACCATACAGACTACCTGAAATATAATTTCTGCCCTGGTTGAGTAGTAAGTAGTACTGCAAAGAAGGTCCCAAAGAAGCCATTCAGAGCAGCTGGATATTAAAATACTATTCTGATCTCCTTCTACTGAAGAGTCTTAGTATCCATTTTCCAAATCAATGCAGCTCCAGCATACTCATTTACACACTATGCACCCAAAGCCAGTTGCCCAGGACCGTTCTCTAGATGGTTTTAGAATACCTCTAGTGAGGGAGACAATAAAAGGACTATAAAAGACTATGTATTCCTAATAAAAAGGAGGAACTCAAATTTCAGAAAGCCACAAATGTTATTTTTACTAGCTAATTTACTTCTTTATTTCTCCTCTTTTGTTATTGAATGGAGGAAACACAAGTTGTCCCTCCTCAGTTTCTTTAGTCTCTCCCTCCTTCAAACACAGCATCTTTCCTCTTCTCTTTTGCACAGCAGAAGGTACACATACCCTAATTCTCAATTCTCACCTTGTCCTGTGTGAGGTCCATTCCACTCCACTGTCTCATTTTTGTCTGTATTTTTCCTTCATCGGGTTTCCATAAATGTTCTCTTTATTATGCAATTCTCCTCAATAACTCTTTTTTAATTACACAAGAGTTCTGTGATGTTATAATTCTTGATAAACATTGACTAATCACTTTTTCCAACACTTAAATGAAGTTAGTAAATAGGACTTTCTTGATTCACGGGATGAGAAATTAGCACAGAAAGTTTAAGAAGCTTAATTAACTGACAAAATCAAGTCAGAACTGGGATTACTACACCTAAAACCTTTGCTTTACTGACTTGACCAAATGATAGGGAGCTATTGCTTCCCGTGGCCACATATTTTGCTGGCTCCTTAGAAGAGTAGTTGGTTCCATTAAAACCAGATGGCCTGTGGCCAAGAGACAGTGTGTCAAACATCTGACACAACACACCATGACAGATAGTTGACAATTGCTTTTATTTAAAGCCTCACCCCCCATTAATAAACCACAGTGTTGGTACTCAAAAAAAATATATATAGTAAAATGGAGGTAGTGAAGATGTGAAAGGTGTATGGAAAGGAGAAATTTTAGAAAGAAACATTCATGACCTGATCTTCCAACTAGATCTGGAAATTAGGAATTTGATCCTCAGATATATGCAAGGCACACATGCTGACAGAGGTATTTTTTTAGAAAGTGTAACCTTGTTTAATTGAACGTAACCAATATTAGTTAACAAGAAAACAAAATTTGGTAAACAATCTGTCATTCTAATGAGCTGGTTTTCAAATAATCTTCAATGGATTTTCTTAAAATCCATATGCAAACAAGACTATCACCTAAACGTTAAATTGGCATTTACTGCACAAAAGGACCGGACTACTTCTGGTCCATTTTGAAATATCATCACTTACTTAAGAAAACTGTATAATGGATCACTGTACAGACTTCAGATCTCTTTATTGTAATCATGGGATTGCAGCTGTTCCTTGTAGTACACACTCTCTGTTTGTCCTGATAAATACTGTACTCTCAACTGAGCCATCAGTTGCTTAAGTGGCAGTTCTATTTTTTGTTGTGTAACGTGTTCTCTCAAAATGCCTTATGTGTAATAAAAGCCACTTTAAGCTAGAGATTATAACAAACTAAAATAGCCAACTAGGTAGGTGAAAGCACAAAACTCTGCAGATACGTCAGGGACGAGAAACACTTTTTGAATAGTATTTGCTCTTTCTCCATGAAAGCAACATGCATTTTTAGGAAACTTCTTTACTGAAGATCATAACTATCTGAAAGCAATATTAATTGCTTTTTAACAGTCTGGGAATAAGTGTGAAAATGGAGTAACTAATTATAAATATTCAAATGTTATTGTGAAATCAAGTTTCTTCCTCACCAATACAGAGATCTAGGTAATGGCAAATAAATTAAAAATATATTTCAGACACATTTCCAAATTTGCTCATGTGTAAAGAGAAGAGGAATTAAAGTATTTTTTAGAAAATCAAGAAATAAATCAGCTTTGAAAAACATTAAAGTGACTCATATGTAGAAGACAAAGACACTCCAGAAAGAAATGTTTAAGAAAGTAAACAAAAGCTCTGCAAAACTAAGCCGAAAAGAGTTAGAAATTAGGTATTGCTCAGCTTCAGTAATACTGAGAAACATCTGTAGGATTTTGGCACATGAATAAGATTTTTCAAATATTAAGTAGTGGTAGAATCTGAAGATTTTACCTCTGAAATAAAATTTAGTTTTAGCTTCACTGCTGCAGGGATCGATGTGACTAGCTACCAAAATAGATGCCCACTTCTCAAGAGGATGGACCATGCAGCTTTGAATTAACAACGACCAAAAAGCTTTCGGCCGTGTTACTGAAAAGCAGAAATGCTTAAACCTAAAATCAGCTGCCTTAGACATGTGCAATTACCAGCACTGCCCTCATCCAACTCAAAGCTTCCTGGCAATTCCACCACTCATGTAGAGGGCAGGACACCCTAAGCAGAAAAAAATTAAACCCCCCACAAAGATAGAAGAATGTTATGACAACTTCTGAAAGCAAAGTGATGGGCCTGCCTGCCAAAACAAACAAAACGGGTAAAATGCATGACTACTGCTGAGAAGTGTCTGGATACCATAGAAGACAACAAGCATGACACAAAGAGAACGTGTCATGAGACACAGCTGCTGGCTAGCCCTACAGCAGAAAGCAGGCTGATAGGACTGTTTAGCACAGAGGATTAACAAGGATTTTGCTGCTTCTTCTGTGGCTGGCACTGGATGCTTTCATTTTCACAGTGAGATTTTCAGTCTCTAGTTTTGCAGACTGAGCTTCAGTTAAAGTCCTAACATCATGATTATGAATGGGACCACAAGCAATGAAGCTGAAAAAATACTTGCAGATTGAGAAATACTACTTGTCTCAAAGCTACAGAAGATGAAGAAGGTAAACTCAGAGAGGGCTGGTGTTCACTCCTGTCCTGAACACAATCCAGCAGAGCTCTTTCAAGCAAAAAAGAGTGAAATCTATTGTTTCCTAATATTGCTGGGATCTGTAATACAGTCTCTGTCTGAGGTATGAAATTCCTCATCATAATTACAACATGACTTGGAAGGACATCTTACCTGTTGGTGACAAGTCATCTCATGAAACACCTAGGAGTAAAGTGTTCATCGGCATTCTTCCCATACCGAGCTTTACTCTGGTTTTTTTTTTGTTTTATCTAAACTTTGGTAATACTTCTGCAAATAGCAGAGAAAGGTGTTACAGCTAATTAAGAAGTAAGCAACTCAGCACAACTGAAAGATGACCAGGAACTGCAGCAGAAATTTGGTTAAGACACATAGATTTACATGTTTATAGCTGCTAATTCACTAACTAGAGGTAATGTTAAAACTCCACCATCTCTCAAAAGATAGTTATCATCAAGTCTATGTTATGAACAATATAAAATATACATTCAGAAGCATTACTTCTGATTTTCCTCCATCAGTACACTGCACCAATGAAATATCCTGTAGATAGCCACTTGTTGTAGTCTGTAGTTCCGATAACTCCAGAATTGAGAAAAGTTGTCAAAATTTTATGATTCAATACTGTTCTTCATCCACAGTTAAATTTTATTTTGTTATAGCTCGAAGTATGATACTTTTTACATAATCACAGCTTCTTAAAGGCCTTCAAGTATTTATGCATATTTGAACTGTGTCATTTAGAAAAGTATTTTCAACACAAAACTATCAATCAGAATATGACAGTTTGTGCTGACTTGGTGTACACCCACAGCATAGACAACAATAAATTAAAAACACTACTGAAAAGAATGAAAACAAAACATTAACATCAGAAAGTATTAACAAATTCCCTGACAAAAGCATCTTATGGTCACATGTGACCACATGCAATAGGAAAGCCTGTCCTTCATTTGCAATAGAGGGTAATAGAAGCTAAATTTTTCTTGCTCTCAAGCAACTCAGCTTGAAAAATAATTAACAGTGAATAAACAGAACATGGAAAAGAGGGTAAATCCTAGATACCATCGGAAGCATGAAACAGTAAAGCCATACAATAAACAAATGTAGGCATACTTGGTGAACGAGACATAGATAAGTTAATGCTACTGTGAAATCTTTCTTTCATAAAAAGAATATTGATAGATTTTCTTGTTCCACTTTTTTTTTTTTTTTTTTTTTTTTTTTGCTAGGGCCACTACATCCTTTAGACCAGAATATGTAAAATAACTTAATCAAACCTGAGGACTTCCAGGACTTGATTAATGGCTTCACAACTGAAAAAAAGAGTCGCAACGTCCAGACCAAAGCAAGAGGGAAAATTGCTGTTGTGGTAACTGTTACCTGTTCATTTAAAAACAAATAAAAATCTAGAATGAAATTGAAGTAACAAAGATGTTTATTAAGTCCTACATTTCAGTCACAATCACTCTACCATTCTGCTGAAAATGAGTAATCTGCTTATCATCATTACAATAATTTTTTGTTACAGCCTCTGCTGGACCTAAACTTCCTTACCCACCACCTCTTTACCGCCTAACATGCATGTTGAATCACAGGGATGACTGTGGAGGGTATCGCATGCTAGAAGACAGGTCAATATTTCACTTTAGGGACATGGGGGAGAAAAAAAGCAAACTCAACAAAAAGCAGCTCCATTCTTCCTAGCCCCATGTCCCACCATATTCTTAGTCAACTACTGATGCCATGGTAGTGGCATGATCAGCAATATAGCTTGGCTGCTGTTCTCTGAAGACATCTCTACTGCTCAATTAAAGCTATACTTTACATTCTGTGTGTCATTTTTTATTTGTGATCTATGCTACTGGTTCAAAACCTATTTCTCCTTGAAAGAACAAAATTCATTTATGTCTTGCGGACAGATCCAAAATCTTCAACCAGTGGAGTCTACACATAAAAGAGTCTAATAATTTTCAAAGTAAAAAGGCTAAATACAAATGTACTGGAATACTTTCTCCAAGACCAGTGATAGCTTTTAACTCCCTTTAGCCATTTCCTTTATTTTTTTTAATAAATCTGATTCTCCTTCTTGAAGTCATCTCATTTTTATCCTAAATTTCATGTAATACACTAGCAGAACTTTAATGTGATGAATTCTTAAAATACTTTCTTGGATTAAATGTTTTTTTCCCGTTTCTATACTTACAAATAGTGAAGCTTTGAACCCTTCTCTAAAGTTCTCAATGACTCGCAGAAATTTTCACTCAAGAAACACAATTTATATGCTACTTTGCACTGGGGGTGCACTTTGTAATTTCTGTCACCTGTCTCTACTTCTTATGCTTTCTTTTGCCCCATGGAGTGCTATCCGAGAACTGGAACCGGATTCCTTTTTTGATTAAAGCAAACTCAAAGATGCACTCCAGGAATGCACCTAGTGCATTCCGACACAAATGAGTATTCAGTTTGTAGGACTCGACTACAGCTAGTCTAAAGTAAAAGACAACCAAACAAAAACAAATAAAAAAAATTCAACACCCTACCCCACTGAAACGTTAACGTCCACAGATGCTGGGAACTATTTCATACTGCAGATCCATTTCTATTTGTTCACACTACTTACTAATACAGATATAATCAATCGTGGAGTTGCAACTGTGAACATTCAAGAAGTAACAAATGAATAAGGGAAATGAAGACACAGGTCAGACATTAACCTTTTCAGACTCCACATCAAATAGAAGTATAAAACAAAAAAATCTTGTCACCTGTCAAAAGAATTTTTATGCAATGTTATCTGTGTATCCAAAACAACAAAGTATTTTTGCAGAAAGACTTAGAAAGTTGCCTAAGAAAACTAGCTTTTAATAGGAAACACAGATGGATTTTTTTTTTAATTTCTAAGAAAATCAGAGACATTTTATCCAACAGGTAAGCAAACTGGAATCTGATTCAACACTCTGTACCTAATTTGAAACTGTGAAGTGTTAAGTACCATGGAAATCTTACTTTTAGGTACCTCTGAAAGAGTTCTGGCACCTACAGAACTTGTGCATGCACAGTGATCCAGTCTCCTTTTCAGAGGGAATACTATTTGGATTCTGCTTGTATCACATTGGAAATTTCCTCTATGGATTGTTGCTACTGAAACAGGCAATCAATAAGCATACAAAACATTATTCCTCTCTTTCATCCTAGGGTTTTGACATTAAATATTTAAATTAATTCTAGAAATTGGTTTGGAAGTCTAAGCTGTGTGAACCTAGAGCTTAGCACCATGATAGATGAGTCAAATAGCAATTAATCAAACAAGCTTGCATGCAGATTTACTGTCATTTTCAAAGGGGTGAGGAGTTTCTAGGTACTGAGAAGATGAATGTTCGACTGGAAATTCATTAAAGTTTACAATTAAAGACACAAAGCTTGATCATGCCCTCAAATACTATGCAGACATGTATTTTCTGAATTCTGCACAACACACTGTTTGCAGAGGAACAACAGGTGATTTAACAATGCAAACAATGATGTGTCTCAGGGCATCATTCAGCCAAAACCTTATGGCAGTAAAAAGAAGAAATGTAGTATCAATTAAAAATTTGCTTGAGAAGTTCAAAAAGACAAACCGTAATCTCTTCAAGGAAACATTGCATTAACATTTACATATTTACTCATAATTAGCATTCATGGATTAAATACAAAAGTTCAGTATAAGAGCTCCGTAGGCTAATTTCCTTTGGATTCTCCTCTCCCTCCCACTGACCTACTCACTGACCTGCACTCCCAGCTGTGAGAAGCATTAACCCAAAACCTACAAGACCTCCTGCAACCAAAGCCTTGCTAAGGAATAAGCTTCAAAATACTCACTTTCACTAGTGAAACTCTGACTCCAGTGAAATAAAAGGGAGTTTCATGCCTTACTAACAGATAGCTGCCTACCGAGAAATCACAACCTCTGCGACATGAACACAAGAGACCAACACCACGGGCACAGGTGTGTGATGTCCCCAAATCATCTTCTATCATCCTGTCTGAACATCTCACCTCTCCTTAGCTTTCTTAACACCTGGAGAACTGAGAGTTACATACAGTGATCAAAGAGAACAGAGCACCACAATGAAAGATTACACAAATGTTATTCTTTGGGGGAACATTCTACACAAACCAGGAAACCCAACGTAAGGCATCAAGAGGATTCTGTTTGGCCAGTTTCCTCTCTATTTTACTCTTCAATTCCTACTTCAGAAGAAAAAAAAAAAAACACTTTCACACATATTTTGAACGTAGCCAAATATTTAACTGAGTATTCCCCTGGAAAATATTCATGCTCCAGCTAGCACAAATATAACCGAGGTAGAGAGTCAGAGCATACCTAATTGTCTCAGAAAATAAACTATTATAATTTTTCAAGCTAGGTTTGTTTTAAGAAGTAAGCAACCAAGTAGGGAAGAACCTGCCCTTTTATGAGATGCAAAAGATTCTTGATGCTCTCCAGCATCATTCCCAGTAGTTTTACTCCATGTCTCCCAACTACAGCAGTCACTGGCTCTGTTTGGTTCTTTGAAAATTCTGTGACTGCTGAGATTCACTTGGCTTATTCTGAGCAGCAGTGAAAAAAACATGGATTTAACCATGCTTAGTATACCATGGACTTCCTAAAACATGGATTTAGTCAAACTTTCAAAGGATTATTTTTATTTAGGTAGACAAGAAATGAAATTTGACATTATAAAGCATCTTTCCAGTGCAACACAATCAAGTGAAAAACTAAGACTGCTAATCAGACTTGCTCGTGTAACTTGGCTTTTTGTGATCTTTCTGAAGGATCCCTTTTACTCAGCAATAACTCCAAAGAGGAGATGCCTGTGAGGTTTACCTGAGGCCACTGATGTGAATACCAACAGAACCGACAGCCATTTCCTCAACTCCTGTTTCTTTTCTCCCTACATTTGCAATGAAACTTTTAATGTTAAATCTCAAATAATTTTTATAAAATCTATTCTATATTTTATTCCAAATCCCTATTACTTTCTCCTAGGACTTGGACTAACTTTCAGGGCAAAAGGGGCATGTTGCAGACAGCTTATCTCTCTCTGTTTAACCATCCTGCTAGCAAGTAATTTCCTCATGCCCATTCATCTGCTACCTCTGACAGAAAAGCACTGCAAATGAGGGCAACAGGAACCTGCTGTTGCCCGCCCAAAGGAAACCAGCCACAAGAGTGAACCAGCATGGTCCCTGGATCCTCAAGTTACCATAAACCTCCCCTTGACCTTCACTTACCTCCTCATATAAGCCCATGACCAAAATCATCAGTACCCCACAGCAGCTGGCTGGTTCACAAACAACCGTAAATAGTGTCCTACCTTTTCTCTCCCTGTTCCCAAATATCAGTTGTGAAAGGGAAAAGGTAGTAGGGGAAGCATCCTGGCAGAACAGCTAGGGGGGCACTGTCAAATGTGCTCCTGCCAACCAAGAACTTGGCTGGTATCCTTAACCAGTAAGAGTACCAAAGCACAGAGTTTAAAACTGAACTACTAATTCAAATCACTAAAAATAAAATCCCAAACTGTGGTTTGGGTTGCAAAGGATCACCTCTACCCTAAGATAAAAGAATCATGAAGCATTGTAACCTGCCACCTGAGTATTCCCCAATTAAGGACCCAATATCTGTAATTTTTTTTTTCATTTATATATGCTTTTCTTGTTTTTACTCTTCATACAGCTCTTGGGTTTATTACTTCAATAAGACCTGTTCACTCATGTGTGCTGAGAGTGCCTTAATGCTCTGTGAATCACAGAGCTCTACACCTTATTTGGTGTAAAAGGAGGGAAATAGCTTGAGCAGAACGTTAAAAAAAAAGTTGGCAAGAAGCTGGCTTGTTGTAAGCACAGACATTTATCAGTTATTAGTCATTAGTCGAAACTGATAATGATGGGCAGTCAAGCATACTGCTTCTCATCTTTGTTTTAAATGATGATAAAGTGCTGCCTGCTGCCAAACAGTGCCTCAAAATGGAGAAAGGTACTTAAACTTGCTTCAGATGAGCCACTGGGTGCATGCCAATTTTTTACATGAACAGTCATAAGCATGTTCCTGCACAGCAGGATGTGATCAAACTATTCAAAGCTGTAAAACCAGGTTTGCTTGCCAGTTATGTTATTGCTTCAAGATCAGTGTATTACAGATGATACTTTGCCAGCCGTGAAACCACTGTTTTTCCTTAACAACGAGTTAAGTATTTAAAACTTGGTATAGAATTGATGGTTCCCAATTAGGAAAAAATACAAAAATCACAGAATGAAAGTTAGGACTACAAAAATATCGAATGAAGTAGCTCCTGAACTATAAGCCACCTCTTATTTAGCTTTAAAAAAATCACTTCCTTCATGCTGTACCATTTAAAAGGCCCCCTTTCTTCTCTAAACCAGAAGAAAAGTAATTGTCGTGACTTACTCAAGTCCTCAGCTTTAGCTGCCAACACTGTAATCACATTAACATTCCTGTCCATAAGGTGTGATGCGGTTAATAGGTGGTTTTTGAGACATTGCACTATATTGCCTCCTGCTGGAATCCACTTCTTTAAAGTACTTTATGAAGATCACACAATGTGACTATGCCATATGCGATCTTCATTAAGTGTCTGTCTCTAATTGGATGACTCAAGCAAGAAAGATTTTTGAAGAAAGGCAGAACTGTAACACAACAAACTGGACAAATAATTTTTTTCCTTGAATGGGTTAAGACAAAATCAAACATTACAGACAAGAAACCGGTGTTATATTTCTCATGACAGTCAGCATCTTTCTCCATTTTCCTTTCAGAAGATCAGTCATAAAACAGACACAAGATCCCCAGAATAACACAATATCTGTTCACTAACAAACATATCTTAGCAAATACAACCAAACAGTTGAGTTTGTTTTTTTAAGGGGGTTGGTACAGGAGAAGATGGATGTCAATGTTTAGCCACGCTTTAGTTGTTTGGTTTTTATTCACTTGAAAATACATACTAAAAGTAGTATCAAATATTTGAGTTTATACCATTTTATTTGTTTTCACACATACAAAAAGTAGTTTGCATATTTGCTCAGCAATCTAGTGAATGATCTAAGATTACATACACATGCACAGCTCAATACAGCGATAGAAGTGCCTCTATCTGCTTCCTAGTAAGAAGTAACATTCATGTTGTAAATCTCAAAAAATATGTAGAGGTCCTTGTGTGTTATGGCTCAAAAAAAAATTTCATGACCTTTCCAAGACATGGACAGTGCTCTTCATTTTTCTGAAGAATCAAAAAATTTTTCAAGTAAAATTCAAATAGAATAATTGCAACTAGCTAACCATTGTCAAGTATGCTGCAACAGCAGTCCATTTAAATGCAATTTGACAGTATAACTACAAGAAAAAGTATTGAAAATTGCATTTCAAAAACTATTTGAAAGTGATCTGTATTCACCTGGTTATAGGAAACACAGTTTATAAAGTGTCCATTCTCTAGGAATATAACCTTACTTGAAATCAAAGTGATGTGTTCAAGCTGTAAAAGCTAACGAGAAAAATCAGAAATCCTACAAGTAAACCCCCAAAAGCTAGATACTACTTATATTCACTGTGTTTAATTGACAAATGCCAGGCTATTGTGAAGAAAACAATAAAGAAGGATAACAGATAAAGTTTCATTAAGCAGTCAGTCCAAAACCTTATTATAATATAGGCGGTTCTCTGTCATACGGAACTGGTTATAGTGGTCACTTAAATGACATTGCTGTCTCCAGCACCACACAACAGCTTGCAGGAACCGAGCTACGCAGTGTTCACACAATGAGTCACGAAGCATTCAGCTTCCATTGCCCAGCCACCTCTGAACTTCAAAAATGCCTTTTCTAGAGGATAGCCACAGCATGCTCATGGTTTACTCTCTCTCTGCTTTGTCTAAGTCTGTCCTCATCAATCCCCCCCTCATATCTGATGTCACCTCCATCAAAAAGAAAAAGATTTTAACTTGCAGATGTTATGAATGCCTGAGGCGACCTCAGATCTAACTTCCAATAATTTGCATTTGCTATGCTAAGCATATACATCCCCTGAATTATATCTAGTCCCTTTGTGGTCTAATGTAGGAATCCCTCTCCTATTGTTCTTGCTGTTAGCACTGTAATAACTACCGCGATTGCAATGTTAACAAAAGACTACTAATAATTCAAGCACGGTACGAATTCCCAAGGAATCATCAAGTAAGAAACGCAGGTTGAAATGGTAGCTTTAATTCCAAGGACCTGTTTTCTAGATTCAAGAGTTACAGCTGTAAAAGCATCACATATGTGAAAACATAGCACATGATCAATAGAGTTCTATTAAGAATAATTAATTTAAAACAATGGTATAAATTGTAAATGGTATCACAGTAGTACAACTTAATACAAGACATTTAAACTTCCATTTGGCAAGGATTTATTATTTTATTAATTTATTTTTTCAGCTGCACTATCTGCTTAACATTACCTGTGCTTTTTGCTGACAGGCCTAAAGATGGCTTTGCTAGTTGTGCACTTGAGCCACACTTAGCACGCTATATAAAATAATTATCTTTATTAATTTCCAAGCTGATTACTTGGAAAAGATTACCCCTTATACAGGCAGCTTAAAAATCAGTTCAATTAAAATGTATATTAAAATGCCCTACAATGACATTCTTCTGATATTCATAGTTTTATGGTCCAAGTATGCTTGAAAGTCCACTTCAACAAAGCAGCAAAAACTGACAAAACAAAAATAAAAATATCAAAAGATCGTTCTCTTTTGCTGAGAGCTTTATTCTTATAAGCTGCTCATTTTTCAAATGCCTTGTACAAAGAAGACAGAACATAAACTTTTGGCAGGACTACTGGATGTTTCCCAGTAGCAATGGTGCTCATCATTATTATAAAAGCAAAAGAAAGTAGACTGAAAAAATAGTTCTGCCATTAACATCTTCCAACATTAACATCCTTTGCCGTGCATACTGGACAAACACACAAAATATTTTAAGCACCAGGCAGATGGGGCATTCAAGGTTAAAATAGGAGAGAATGCATAAACAGTAACTGTAAAAAAGGGAAAATTATAGGCTGTGCAGAAGGGACTTTTTTACCAGGACACTTCTACAATAAAATATAAATTCAACCAAGATTATCATTAACACTCAAGATCACAAACCTGACTTTAAATGTAATAGAAATTAGTTAGATGTGGGCTAACTTTGGTAACTCACATTAAAAAAGCCTAAATTTTCAATACTGGAAGAGTCAGATGAAATTTCTCATTGGGGATGAATACATAACAGTGTTTCATACAGTCCAAAATCTTGTGTTTTCCCAGGAGGTATATCCCCTTCCTGGACTGCTCCTCCCTACAGGCTGTTCCTATTGAGTTAAATCTAGGTTAAAATCCAGGAAGGAAAACCTGGGGGGGGGGCGGGCAGAAACCAACAGAAAAACTCTTCCATGAGATGGGAAAAGTAAGGAGACTCTTGTCATGGTGAAAAAAGACAATATTGTTCTGTGAAAGTAGGAAATTGCAGGGAATGAATGATCTGAGCAGAAAAAGAACCTCAGGTTCTTTCAAGTCATGTAACAGAAGTGTAAGACTCTGAGAGTCAAGGACCACATGCTGATTTTTATCGCCTGAATAAAGCAACAAAGGGAGGAATTGCTTGCATTGTTGTATGTGTTACTGTATCTTCCTCTAATAGATATTTCTGCCACTTCGAACCCTTTACAAATTCTTAAGTCCCAGTTAGCTGTCATCCAATACATTGTACCAATATAGCACACTGTAAAACTAAGCCTTTAACAGTTTTTAGATTGGACAATACACTGAAAACTATTTTGTTTTAAGAAAGCTAGTGATCAGGTGCAAAAACCACAAAAAAAAAATGCCCTGACAAAACGCACTAATGCCATTTCAATGGGCACTATTACCATGAAGCAGTTGATCATTAATCAGTCATTTACTACAAAGGCTCTCTTTGAGATTTTCAACAGAGAAAAGTAAGCGAAATACTTTCTTCCCCAAAAGTAAAGAAAAAAAACCCAACAAAAAAAAGAAAAAGAAAAAACAAAACAAGAAAAAAAAGAAAAAAAAGAAATTTGGTATTGAGTGATTATACACTTGTAGAGACTTACTTGAGACAAAGCAGCATCCCGTTGTTCTATTACTGCATTCATTTCCTCAGCTATTATTTTCTTTTTACGTTCTTTGGTCCTGTGTATTCGATTCAGAATTATAGCTCCATTCTTCAGTATATCTATCCCTGTGTCTGCATTGTTTATTCTGTTCAGTAATTCCTGTAATGTCTACCAACAGCATTATATGTTAGTCAGACATGAAGTTTTAATATATTTTATTTAATATAGGGTTTTAATTAATAGGCACATGTGAATTGTAAATTGACTGAGTGAAGTTATTGAATTTTCATATTGCAGCAAAGATGTACATTATTAGTGTGTCAATTCTTCTTTTTCCCACATCTTAGTTCTTGAAACCCACTCAATTGAACTTAAGCCTCTAAGATATAAGACTGACATCAAGAAATCTCCTCAGAGAATGGCTTACCATGTCATTTTCTTCAGGGTTAATATTTTCTAGCCTAGAAAAAAGGGACACAGAAAGCCTGATCAGTAGCATTTCCTTAGTGCAGCAAAATGAGTTCGCTTTTTAAATCTTTAGAACCTCAAGTAATTTCATTCTACTAGTCTTTAGAGTCAACCATGACACTGAACATATTAAAGTGCCACCTGCTCGACTCCATCTTTCAATAATGCTCCATATCTTCAGCACTGACTTCAGACTGTTAAGTTATTAATGTTTACTGCTATATATGACTACAAGGATCAATTGTTCATATGTGCTTAGATGAAGAAAGTTCCCCAGCGGTAGAAATGACTGATGCTCTTATTTTATTTATTTCTGGGCTTACAACTTTTACCCGACGGTGTATTTTTGTTGTTTTTACTGCACCCTAAATGAAACGGGACAGGACTTTTGTGGAGATTATTTTTTTAGATTGTAAAGCAATTCTTTTTCCACTTCTCTCTTCCAAAACGAGGAAAAAAACCTAGCTGAAGTTTCCTAAAAATATTTTGATTTTATATCTTGCATAAAATAGCAAGCTAAGCCAATTCTCTGCAAGGCCCTTATTTAATTCTGGAACAATCCCCCCTGCACTTTCCTCCCTTTCTATTTCAACAGAACATATATTGACCTGTCAAATACAAAGATGATACAAGGAATTTAGTCATACAGCACTGAACGCTGGCTGTGTAAAAGCAGTGAGTGATAGCACAAAAACTTAATAAATGGGATAGTATGCATTTTATTTTACCGAAGGTTAGTTATATGGACAGCATATTATTTAAAACACTTATGTGTATTTTAAAATGGAAGAGACCGCTTTTCTGGAGCTACCATTCCATTGCTACTTACTTGATGGTGACTTCTACTACAAGTAGGTCTGTCACTAGTGTATGATATTTTAAAAGACAGATATAGTAACATTAAACATCTACTAAACAGCAACACACACTTTTTCAACAGTGCTGTGACAGGTGCTGCTCTGAAGCCAAGATTTCAGCTAGCAAACAGCACAGAGCACTTGACAGTACACTAGCACCTTTTACATTAAAGCGTAAAGTTTTACCAGATAACAGTACATAAGGCATAGTAAATCAACCAGTACAGAAATTAATTCTTTAAATAAAAAAGAAATAATTCAGAATGTACTACCAGTGTACAACAGCTGGTATATTTATATGGAATTCACACGCAGTAACTACTCCAACATACACAGTCAGCACCAGAACTAAACAAAACAAAGTAAAAGCTAACCTTTGCTGGGTTTGACTTGTATTCATAAGTAACACAAATCATAAAATAACAAACATATTATAAGTCCAAATTCTCAGAACTGGCTCCTTGACTTGGCTCCTTGTAGAGTTCCTGCTTTAGGTTTTTACATTGCTCTAAGTGCCACTTCATGTGGGACTTAAAGATGGTTCTCCAGCTCGTTTGTATGCACAATGAAAGGAACGGTATTTGTCAAAGCAAATTGGCAGGACTGACCTGGGTTCTCCAGAGGACTTCTACCCTACTAAAAGTGTGGGTCAACAAAATCACCTAGCCAACCAACAGGCTGGGTAAGCAAGAAACCTTGGGGAGAAATGGGGGTGGGAAAAAGAACAGGAACCACCGTTAAGTGTGGCCCTTCAGCATGCTACTGCCACAAGGGATCTGTCCGTAGGTACACATACACCTCCTTAGGTGACAGCATTTTTTAAGAAGCAGCATCCCGAGCCATGTATTTGCCCTGCTGCCTCTCCCTGTGCTGTGCACAGGCAATAAATGACCCTTAGATTTCTCATGAGTTTAAACAGCAGCAACCAAGGATTCCTCTGCTCCCATTTCTATACACATTCTGTTAACTAACCCCTAGGGCCAAGAGGACTGGAAGAATTTTGGTTGATACAGTTAAATAATGACAACAGAATTGCTCCAGCTGCTAATTAAAAGAAAGCATTAAGGCATTTGACAAAGGTTGGCAGCCTGTTCAATATTGCCCTCTTCTAAAGATCTCTCATTGGAGGAAGTCAGAAGCAGATGGAAGGAGTGACCTGTGCTCTAAAACTTGATGTGTGGCACAAGCAGCCAATGTTCTTTAAAAAAAACCCCACAAACCTCTATGTGCTCCATGTCTGAGACAGAGAATGCAACCTTCCAAACAACCAGCATCAGAAGAAAATATTAAAGGTGGTAGTTGGAAAAGTTCCAAGATTCCAGAAGAAACTCCTCAACTAAATAAACCAAGTCCCTCATGGCTCATCCCATCATCTTTACTGCATACAGAGGGTTAGTGGAGCGGTGAGGTGAACTCAAAAAAAAAAAAAGTCCATTCAGCCACAGTAATAAACTACTTAGAATATAGAGGTTGAGAAAAGTAATTTCCTCATGGGGTTGACTCTGCTGCTGAGAACGCAGTACCTCACTTTGACTCTTCTCACAGTCCTGGCTTGCTTCTCCTATTGCAAAATGCCAGACATCCGAGCAGATAGAGAAATGCGCATCTAGTCACCTCAGCTGAGATGTTACCACACTCAGTAAAGATGCCCCATGTTCTGAAAAGCCTGAATGCTGCAGTCAGGCTGGTGTTCCAGCAAGAATCTTGGCTCCACTCAACCATTTCTTGTTTGCAAGGTGTACAGCTGCATGAATTAAGCATCACGTAAGTTTAGAATAAGCGGACCAGAAGAAAAGCAGATGAGCCTGATGAAGGCAATCCTGCCTTCTTGGTTCTGTAATGCCCAGAGATTTCAAAACCAGCAAAGAACTTTCTTAAAAAAAAAAAAAAAAAAAAAATAAAAAAAAAAAAATAGTAAATGTTTCCCTGCACCATACCATTGCTCTTTTTGGAAGAAATATCACATTATCCGGAAGGTGCTGACTCATAGAGGACTGATACGGGTCAGGGAAGATCTGTGGTCAGCTTGACCTTGGTCAGGTTGCACAAAAGGACACAGTCACTGTGGGCAGAGGTAATACTGACTATAAATTGCTGGAATGCAGCGAGACATTTTTGAAGTTTCTTACATTGTCTGATATGGCTTAAGACATTACGTATCAAACTTGCACTTTGGCTGAATGGGTAGCAAGATAAGCAAAAAGGCAGATATTAAGACATATGATGCAGTGAACGTGACAACATAAAAAATGAGGTTTTCTCCCTTTCAGGGGATTACATACGGCAATCAATGCCCAACAATTCATTGTCATGAAGTACTTGCTGCATGGATGATTAAAAAACTTTAGCAAACTTTATAGTGGGAACAAATGAAGCTTTTGGGCTCTCTGCCTTTGTGGCTTTTGTCATTTAGGATTTTTCTTCTACTGCCATGATGGCTGACACTAAAACTATCCATAAAAATAAAAGCCTATGACATTTGTCAGAACCCTTCAGGAACATATTTGTGCCCTATGTGAGGCATAAGCTTGCTTGGGATCTGCCTAATTTTGTTCATGTCCAGGATGCCCTCAATGACAGGTCACACAGCACCCAGGAGAGGAAAACTTGGGTGTGACTGCCCAGTGAGCTGCCATGGCACAGTCTGTGTAATGCAGAATGGGAGTCCCTGATCTTACAGTACACATGCAGTCTGGCAAGGACAATTCTTTTGAAATTAAACTGCTTTTGTCCTCAGTCTTGCGTTGTCGTGTTGGCTCTCTTGACAGCCACAGAAGCCTGATCTGCACCCTTGCAGAATACACAGGAAGAGATACTAGCTACAGACAATGGCTCACTGTTCAGGCAGAGAGGAATTTATATCAGGTATTGAACCCACAGTAGCTGGTCAGCCCATTGCAATTTTTCCCTGTGTTAGGTTGGTGTTCTCCCCAGGGAAATCTTCTATGCCAGTTCTGAGACTGTGAATGGCATCAGGGTATCAGGCCTCTCTATAGAGCATCAGTAAGAGCACCCAAGTGGATGACAGCAACAACAGTTGTTATTCTCTAAATGATAGCAAAAAGGTATAATGGCTGATGGCTTGGGCCCAAGCTAAGTGAGTTACTGACCCTCTCCTTGGAGCAAGTACCTTTTATTGGTCATTAGCAGTGCATTCGGTGCCTTCTGCACTGAATTCTTTTGGGGAAGGTAGTATGCATGTTCGCCAAGAAATGCAGTTTCTTCTCTTTTCTCACCCTTCTGCTTAGAACTGAGTTGGGCTTCCAGTACAAGTGAAGCAGACAGAAAAGGTTGAAGAGAAAACAAATGATGGTGTTCTGAGGGATTCGTGTGTGTCAAGACACACATCTGTGTGTCTACAGATTCCACTGCAGACAAAGCAGCAACACGCTTCTCACAGACTTAATAATCTGTGTTTTCTTCCAGAAACCCAAAAGTCATTGTATAGGTCTGTCGACCAAAACAGTTAATTTGCTGCAGAACTGGAGCTCTTTAACCCCAAAGGTCTTGCATTTATGCTAACAGCTTATACAGAGTTTGACGTTTAGGGCCATACAAAACTTCCTTGCTTTCTTTACTCTTGGAACATATAAAATTACAAGAGTGACAGAAGAAATTGGAAAGACTGGAGTAAGGCTCACAGTTATGATGCCTCTTATAGGAATTTAAAGCACATTTGTAATTTCCTCAGAGACTGCTGCTCAAAGCAAGATTTCATATGCATGTACACCTATAATGGGCTCTGTAGAGACATTAACAGACTGTGCACTAATTCTTGTGGGAATGGAATGTCCTAATCTTGCTGTTGAGTCATACTTACAGGCTGTGACAAACTCTAGTAACTTGTAAATTCCACAGAGTAATGGTGCACAAACTACATCCAATTATTGAAATTTATTTTGATAACATTCTCTGGCCTTACCTGCAAAAATACCCAAAAGAAGATGACTGATTTTCTGCCACAAAGAGGGAAGAGTGTTCTTAGTAAAACCAATTATTTAAAACATAATTGCCTGCTACTTAGTTAACTAACAACTGCACCTATTCAGTTTCCTACCATGAAAAACTTCTGTTTGCCTACTTCTGTTGTGTTAACATATCATACATAAAACTCTATAAAGTATCCTTATTGCCTTACAAACTGCTTCTACACTAAAGATAAGAAAAAAACCATATATTTTCATGATGTCACCCACATCATTAGTAGAAATTTTGCTGAAGGAAATGTCTAGTGGGCTTAAAGGCTTGATTGATTTCCTATACACGGCAACTTCTGACTGACATTCTGGTACTGCATGTCAAAAGATCCCTACAAAATGTGGTATTCATCTTATTCAACCCTGAATAAATCAATAAAAAAGCTTTTAATTTTATTTTTAATTTTTGTGATCAAAATTATTCACTTGTTCTCAGTCTCCAGAGAAAAATACAGTCTTACAGGATGTCTAACAAGTTAACCAACAGCACAGTCAGACTGGCACTAGCCTGGTATTTCACCATAGAGAAGTTTGTGCTAAGTTGAGCAGTTTATGACAGTCACAGACTGACACAACAACCTTTTTGCACAGGGTAGGAAAAGTAAACTTACTCTTTGAGAGACTCTTCTAAACGCCGGACTCGTAGAAATGCTTCATCTCTCTCTTCGTTGGCTAACCTAAGCCTTGCCATGACAGCCTCATCACGTTCCCGTTGAGCAGAATAAACTTCTTCCACCAGAGCTGTGAAAGTAACCAGTGTGTTTAACAAACAAGCTTGACAAGGAAAGACACTATTAGGTGCATTATATGGGCCTTTGCCAGCATCTCCTAAAATCAACTTTTCTCCACTGACCTCGGATTACTCTGGATAAGGTCTACATTACTCTTCAGACACAACACTAAATTCCGGTTGATTGCTGAAATGAATGCTTTAAGGAATGAAATAAAGCTCTGTGTTTTCAGATTCAGCCCTGTATAATCAAACAGGGCACAGAGGTGTTTTGCTTTGCATTCGGAATGCTTGCTTAATGGAAAAGTAATTCTTAAAGCTCAGAATCATATGAGATGCTATTAGATTTCTTCCAGGACACAGAGTTAAAAGCAATGATCCATTAAAATTACCATCACACTGCTTCCTATCAGAGTGGGACACTGATATTAAATATTACAATTTATAATATTTTCATAGTCTGTCTCTGGTATCACAAGAGTGGCACAGCTGGCACCCTCTTCTCTGCCAAGCCTTTACTTTATTTTGTAATATACTGTTATATTATCTGTTACGGCATACGTGGACCTTGGAGCATTAGGTGCCAATAAACTAAGATTTACTGTCTATCCTTGGGAGCAAACTAACACCTTCGAGTCATTCCTCATCCCGAGCTTACATTTTCTCCCTGCCTCTCCCCTGTCAATACGTCTAACACCATCTCTGGCACATTGCCAGAATCCTTACCTCGACCCTGCCTCCACTAAAATCTTTATTCATACTTTCATCATTTCCCTCTGCAATACCGCAAATCTCTCCTTACAGTCATCATAAAACCCTGCAGTTGAAACGTCTAGGGACTTTCAGGATGCCATAGTAAGACCGCTGTCACTCCCAGACAGAGGACTATATCCTCTCGAATTGTCACAGGCACTTCCAAAAAACTCAGCTGAGGTCTGTGTGTTCCAGAATGCTCCATGCTGCCCTTCTAGTCTGCCAAGCTGGTGTTCAGCCACAGTCTCCTAACACCATACTACAGTCTTTCAAATTTTGGCACTTATTTCTCAAGAACCTTCTGCATTAAGCCATTGCTACTGGGCTTCCTTATGTCCTTCAGAAAACTGCTCCTCTCTAAACCACTGCTTAAGTAATTAAGATCTCAAAAAAAGGCTTCCTCCCTCTTCACTTTAGCCTAGAGCTTTTACCCCTCCATTCTTACCTCAACTGACATCAACTTTGTTGTGTTTATATGTTAGCTTATTCCTACTTCACAACTTTGTACGTTATTGTACAAAAACTTGATAGTGTGATATAACATAAACTACTTTATGGTTCTTCACAGAATAGAACTAGAGGAACACAGCAGTACATTTTAGTAGCAGCTATATTGGTGGCACAAAATATGCTTTATCAGTACCCAAAAAACCCCCAAACTCCCCAACCAACTGAAATACAAAAAGTGGTAAGTTTCTGTACAGTTCACAAGCAGCTCGGATAACTAGGGATGTAAGACAAATGAGAAGACGAACAGAAAAAGAGTATGGAGAGATGAGTTAGGAAGATGTTCAAGGTAGGAAAGCAATCCTCTTGTCCTCTGGCTGGGGAAAAGAGTGTTACTGGGGAGTAAGGGAGCATTTTCTGCAGCTCTAGCAAAAGGTTGCATGATAACAGCAGATTGGACAAAAGATGACAGGGAAAGGCTAAATGTTACTTCTGGAAGTGCCGTCCCTCCTCTCACAAAAATCTGCAGAGGAGCTGCAAGCCTAGCCATGAAGCTAGAGCTGTAAGGAGCTGCATTCACAACAATTCTGCATCAGAAGCACAAATCTCAAGACATACACTAAATTTAACAAACACTGATTTAATTCTCTTCTATTTCAGTATTTACTTGTTACACAAGAACAGTGTCTTAATAGTGTCTTTTATCTTCAAGATCTTTTCCCCGTTTGCAATAAGAAAGCTTTGCTTGCTGTGGAATAGAAAAACTAAGGCATGAGTAAAGCAGCTGCAAGACCACATGTGCACAGATTAGTGGTCAGGAATAAGTTTGCAGCACTCACAGAGGGTGAGTCCGATATCTGCAAAAGTAGGGGGCTCAGCAAGAACAAGAACAAATTGTATGTGGTGGGCTGTGCATTTCAGCTCACCAGACTTCCACTTAGGTTTGCTTGGGATCTTTGAAGCATGGAAACTAGTGCTTCAGCATTGACTGCTTAGGCAAACTATAATGCAACTCCTATGTCCCAGTTGGATCTGGAATACACAAGCCATTTAATTCTGTATGGTAATTATTACTTATCCGTAACTTAATATATTTGTTTACTATAGTATTTCCAGTAAATTATGTCAGTTTATCTAGCATCATGCCAGAGACACTGCACCGACAACCCTTTCCATAAAGCTGCAAGTGGAAACATTATGCGATTTTCATAATGAAAACAATTGCTGGAATGAATAGAAAGCTGTCTAAAATAACTGAAGATTTGGCACTTACTACTTTTCTGGGGTTAATTAATTTCCACATTAGTTAACGTCCTTCTGGTCTGTTTGAGTGCATCCTCCTTTCTGTCAGACCTTATAACATCCCCACCTCAGCATGAAAACCCACAGTTTGCCGACTGCTGCGACGGATCATGAGCATAGTACACTTAAGAGGGACTGTGCTTTGGCGTATTAAATTCCCTCTCTGCTTAACTACAACCAGTGGTAATAATGACTATCCAGGCTTTTTAAAACCAGATTATTGCTTCTTTGTCCTTAAACCAAAATAATGCATATATAACAGTATGAAAACATTCAGAAAAAGATTATTTTAAAGTTACTTCACCATCCTGCTTATCTCAAACATTACCATGCCTGATGGCAGCTCAGAGGCTGATTGCCTTGAACAGTGAACCCTTCCCCCACCAAAGGTCCATTACAAAATACTGTCTTTTACCTATTGGCTATGGCAGAGTGACTTAAATTGAGCAACACTTTCCTGTTATTTTCTTATCCTTCCACTAAATTAAAGCATTGGAGTAAATATCCCAATGACTACATCCATCAACTACATTTTTTTTTTAAAAAAAAGTAGTTCCATATCAATTACAAGTGTTTGGCTTTTGCTTCTATTTCATAAAAGTAATACTGCAAGTTAGTTTTATCATATTAAAAAAGATTAGGGAGAGAGTAGAAAATCAGGTAAGTTTAAAAAAGAAAAAAAAAGAGAAAAAACCCAGATACTGACACTAACCACAAGAAATTACTACCTTAAAAAATACGTAAAAGTCTTCATTTAATGCATTTTAGTGGTCTACAGAAAGCTAACTCACCTGATTCCTTTACCAGCCAAAGCTTCTGTTGAATTTAGGTTAGACATTTCTGTTATCCAATGCCTAGACATTTGTGACTATTTAATATTTTACAAAAAACTCCTTTTTTAATACTATATGGAATATTGTAACAGTTACAAAATTGCACGTAGTCCATAGCTATTGTTAACAATAAAGTTCACCATTCAGATTGAGCTACACATGAGTCACAAGTAATATTAACATAAATTTCAGGACCGTAAGGATCACAGGAGTCTTCAAATAAGCCACTGAAATACACGCACCTTTGGGCTGCAATGCAGCAGAAAACCGAAACATTTTGTGTCATGTTTAGGAAAGTATGTGCAGCATAAGCTGTCCAATGAAAAGTCGATGAGAGACAGAGTGAGATAAAAATCCTCCATATTAAAAAGAGTAAAAAATATCCAGATTATCATCCTCATGCTTTTTAAAAATGCCAGGTGAAAATTAATTGAGAGTACCAAGTCAGGCTCCTAAGTCCCATTCAAGATATGGCATACACAGCAAAATACTATCCCGTACTGGCACACTGACTTGGTGTCTGATCCAATGAAAAAAAGTGATCCAGCTACTTAGTCACCAACTGCTCTGGTCGACACCATGAGGTTTTTCTTGGAGACATTCCAATGGCGTACCAACCAACCCTATCCTGTTTATCTTGAGGCCTGACCAACCAGAAAGACAAATTCTTATAGAACTCATGTTTCAAGCAAGAAAATGACACACAAAAATGTAGTATGAATAGTCAAGTATTAAGCTAAAATGAATTGTGTCATTTACTAATTCATATACATACAATGACATTCAAGACTTAAAATATTTAAATCCCATAGTGCTAAGTTAAGAAAAAAGGATTCTTTTCCAATGCTTGCAAACATCATAATATATACAAATATGACATTACTATTTAGTTGTATAAACTTTATTTGCTTTGGAAATAATTTAATAACATCTTTCTCCTTGCAACTAAAACCTCTGCATACTCTAAAAGAGCTCTTTATTTTAAAAGACTCATTATACTAAACTCATCAATTCTAAAACATTTTTAGTTTTTAGTAAAGAAAACAATTGTAAACAGAGAGCTTTTGTAAGGTAGATAGCTATTACAAAGTTCACTTAGAAAATCAATATAGCATTTTAGCTGGAATTTGCTCATTAAACACCCACAGCTCTAATGCAAATTATGATGGAATGAATAAAGCAAATACATATGCTTCTTTCTTTTTATTAAATGTAAAATCTACTGTTAATTGCATCTGGTATGTCATATAAACTTTTCTCCTTAACTATTAAATGGAAGCTTTTACAAAAGTCATTAGAGATTCTCTTTCTTTGACTTGTATAAATTTCAATATTTGTTCAGTAAAGGTTCACAGCAGTTAAATTACATTAACAAATATTATTAGCTACTATGTAAGCCAACTAAGTAAAATACTTATATTGCAGGTAAAACAAATCAATGGGTGTTTACAATAATATTTGGATATGTCCATTTTTAAACAAGCTTATCAAATATCATGTAATTCTTAGTCAAATGAGAGAGACTCAAAGTAGATTTTTTCTTCCCAAATACTCAAATTTGTTTAGTAAGCTAATTGTTTTCTAATATGGGCAAAAGTAAATATGAAGAAGATGAACCATACCGAGTATGAGTTTACCGAGTCAAAGCAGTGTACATATTTTCTTAGTTGAACCTGATTCTTTTGGCAAACCTACCTTCTACACTTTTTAAACTACCTTTAAAATACAGCACTAGTGAGAAGGTGTGTTGGAAATCATTCTAGTTTAAATAGTGGTTCATGATTTTCCAAACAAAAGAACTTTGGGGGAAGGGAGGGAAGCACAGTTCCCAGGAAAAAAGTCTGTTTGCTGATTTCCTAGAGGTCATCTGTGTAAATAAAAAAACTGAATAGGAGAGGCAAGAAAGAAGAAATTGTTTGGACTTAAAACATCTATGGCAGCAGAAAATCACTTCTCATTACCCATTAAAAAAGGTAAAATATAGAATATTGGCCAGATCTTATAAGAAAAAAATGAGACCACTACCCACGCTGCTATATCAGAAGATACAGTGAATATTATAACACTATAACAATTGGTTTTCAAGACAAGTCAGTTTTACAGAAATGGTAACAATATTTTGGACTTTGCAAGGTGTTTGACATTAACAGATGCAATGAATACTGCTTTTGGCTTTGGACTACATGAAAAAAAAGATGATCCAAGAAATAGTACAATCAAAATTTTGCTTTTTTTTTGTAACAAGCCCTAGTTACTGTGATCAGTTACTTCTAAGAAAAAGACTTGGTGAAAAAGTATTTCCATTAATAACAATGTATTATTGCAGAAAGTCAGGGTTTTGTGGTTTAAGATTTAGTATTCAAGATCAGTGGTTGCTGAACAATAAGTGACTTGGGATTTTCTTTGGCACTGATTCTGGTACATTCAAAGTAATTTTACTAGCTACTTGCACCATTATAGCAACAAGACATAAACATGAGATTATATGTTTTTACAAAAAAGGCTCTGAGCATCTTAAATATTCAAGAATTGACTGAAAAAAATTGATGCATGATTTGACTTCTGTTTCATACAGATACACAGCTCTAACATAGGATTGAATGTTGAAATGAGAAAAATGTAGCAAAGAATATTTTCTGTTTTCTGCTTTTTGGAGATGTATATTATTCTGAAAGAGAAGTATGAACATGAAAGAACTTGCTTGGCCAAGTCGTACTTAGAAATCAAGATTCTTGTAATGAGCTTCTTGTTTATCCTGCTCAGTCGCTTCCATGAAAAAACTGTCAGCTGAAATTTATCCTACAGAGAGGTTTAACAAAAGCTTTTTAGGAATTTTTGTTGTGATTTCACTTTGGATTTCTGAGTACCAGCTGCACAAATGTGAGGAATTAGGTAAGTATACTGGGAAAAGAGGTGCAATGACTACCTACATTTTCATTTTCATTTGTCTTCCCATTCCTATCCACCATTGCTGGGTCTATGTAAACAGGAGGACTTGGAAACTATCCTTGCCATTTCCAGATGAGCCACTATAATTAAATTTTATTTAATCATATGGATATATGCTTGTTCTCTTACAGAAATATAAACATGTATGTATTTGTTATCCAGTCATATTAGAAATCAAAATCCTCTGACACTTCTTTCTACTAGATTTAATGACTGTGCTCAAAATTCTTACATATGAAGTCAATCTTACCATAGCCAAATAAAAAAAAAACCAACAACCAACCACATTTACTGCATTGCTATGAAAGCCTTTAAAATGCGTCATTAATTGGTCTCTGCGCATACATGTTACAAAATGCAGATAATCCCTAGAAATGTTCAAAGCCTACGGCCCTTGCACAGTTCTCATTCAGGTTAACAGCAAACTACCACGAGCTCCAGGGCTGACTGTTGACTTAAAAATTGTGCTGAAATATTACTGTATTACGAAACAGGCAACTTCAGTTCCTAGCTCTTTTTTTTTTTTGGAAGCTACCATTCATTTATGTTCAATTATGACCTACAACTGAAAAATAAAAACAAAACAGTGATAAGTGGTCATAGGAAAACTACTTCAAGAGTTTTCACTCGTCTGTACCAGGAGTTATAGACTAGAAGTCATTTACACCTAAATGTGACTTTATAGATAAAGCAATCTGAACAAACATTGATAGAACACAGTGACTTCTTTATTGCTTTGTGTTTGTCGTATGTATTTAGTGCATAGCATTCATCTGCTCCTACATTTCCAATGCTATAAACAGAGTGTTCTTAATAAAAGGCTAAAGTTGCTTAGTGGCAGCTCTACATAGGGTTTTCTTTGTGTACTCAGATCCCAATTCAATTAAAAAAAAAATAAAGTGGGAAAGAATAGGAGAGAGTATTATACACAGACCCCAAGGCAGTTCTTGTGAAAGCCAATCCCTGTACAATACTTAAGCCTCTGCTTCTAATACACTAAACACAGCTGACTTCAAAATTCAAACCATAATGCTGTTACAACTTTTTTTCAGTGAATAATTACTGATGCCTGAATATTTACTTTAGGGGGAAAAATATAAATGTTGCATTGAAGTTTCTAAGTTATAATCTGACAGGTTAAAGAAAAGTTTTTTTAATACCCCAAGAAGTAGATTATTTGAAGACCTTTCTATTCCTGAATAAAACTCAATTCTTCACATTCATCTAACACCCCAGTGGGGAAGAGAGAAGGACCAAGCTAATCATAAAAATATGCAAAGATACTGGTTTGCTTTTTGCATACCAGCTCCACCCATAAATAGCTTAATAATTTATATTTTAACCTATGCCACCCCACTACTGTACTTCAAAGAGCTGCATGCAACTTTTTGACAATCAAAAATTCTGACAATCTGAAGGTAAAACTACATTGTTTCAAATTAGGCTGCTAAAATTAAGCCAACACCACCCCCATCTTGTTGGTCGGTCGGTTTGTTTTCCTGTCCTTTAGATGGATTATCTACCTTCCCCTACATAGGATTTAAATCCTTCAGTTATTTCACAATTCTGTATTACCAGAAAATATTTTGAAAAAATATTCAGGAAATAGTTTTGCATAATGAAGCATTAATAGGACAAAACCCTTAAAAACTATATAGACTATATATACAAATCACAGAAAACTGTGTTAGTGAAGTATATGCATTTCCCACTTAAACTGTAAAATATCATTCATATTTAGGTTTATAAACACAAGGGTTGGGAACTATTGAGTTCTTTTGGCTAAAGCCCAATATTGGCCTTATTTCAGTTTAATTGGAAGAGGATCTTGAATTCATCTTCTCCATGAGATATCAGGAACCTGGATTTCTGTTTGTACCAAAGGTTAATAAGAAATGTGTCTGCAAAAGTCAAACAGCATTAAATACCAAAAACTGATTATTATTCTGCAGGAGTTGTTCTGTCATTCATAATCTCTCCATGCTCCAACCTTCCACAGCTAATCTTTAATGGATGACATGCAAGAAAGAAAAATAACATCTAAAACGGGGCTCTAAAGTGAGCTTTGAAGAAATGGAAAATACTTTTCTTCTGTGCTGGAAGTTATTGCCACCCAAAGTTTATTACTGAAAAGATTACTTATTTCCTTTTACTTTATGGGATATTAAATCAAACTAACTCTAAGCTAATAGCCACCTGCATATTTGTTTTCACTTTTGCTATTAAAACCATTGCATATGCATTCAGTAACTATTTTTCAAGTTAATTGATGAAACTTCAAATAATGTTCATGAACGTTTTCATGCTATATTCAAGAAATTCAAAATACCACAAATGTAAATGCTCAACATTTTTGTAAAAACAGACGTGAAAAAAGGGGCTTCATTGTAGGTATATTGCCATAGTTTCCAAGAGATTAAAAGCTGTGTAACATATATAACAGTATTAGAAGTACTGCTTTCCCATTTTTCCACACTATATTTCCTATCATTACCCTGGTCTTTCAGAAAGTATGTGCAGAATGCTAACACAGTTTTCAGGCATTAAAGGTTGTGTGCAACACCTAACAGACCTAGCAGGGCTGGACTCAATCCACTTCTTCCTGCTGAGTTGACCATGATTTAAAAAAGGTGCTAAATTTTCATAAAATTACTGTTAGATATTGGCAAAAAACCTACCACAGAATAGCCCCTGCTACAGAAAGATTTAGAGAACTATTTTATTATACTTCAGAATTATTCTTGGTCCCAAGATGTAGCACTGTGATAACAAAATATTCCAAGCTGAGGCTCTGAGGCCAACTATGGTATATCTTGTTGCAGTAACGGTGGGAGTTCTGTGAGAAGACCAGGGCTTTGGTATTTTTTCCAGTCTAGAGAGGTTACCACTGTGCTCTACAATTCTCACTTACACTCAACCAGTTCTTTCCTCTGAAAGTTCCTACATACTCTTTGTATAATTCTTCTGTTAGGAAAAAATGAAGTCCCTTATGTTCATCCAAAGTGAGATCTGTTCTCTCTGATAGTTCTTTGAGAGACTTAGTCCTTTGCAATGTCTCCATCTTTATCTTCCAGTCTGTCCCCAGAAGATGTGTGCTCCTTTCCCCTCCCACAAAGATGCACCCATCCTTTTCTGTTCAACATATGAAAGTTCTGCATTTTCACATTTCAAGATTTGTCTGTTCTTCATACCCAGTTCACATGTGGTGTTCCCTCTTTTCCTGACATTATCCTAGTCTCAAGTTCTTTTATGATGCACTCTTCCCTTGATTTTCCTGATGTTGCTCCACCTCTGTTCTTCTTTCATGACGGGGAGTGAAACTAATGGTACCTTCTGACATTGGCTTATAATGAGAGGAAATCCAACACATGAGTAATGAAGAAATAGCAGGAACCTGTGGCAGCTATGACCACCAGAAACAATAGTCTCTAATGCTTCAAAGCCTGCAACCAAACCTGTGAATTCCCTCATTTTCCTTAGCCGTAGCTAGCTGACACAGGGATAGGAACCCAAGGAAGTTTTAAAATCCATTTTTCCTGGGTAGTAAAATTGAAAAATTAATACCTTCTGAAAATAAGTTATTTACTGCACACAATATTGATCTTTCTCTTTCATCATGTGTATACCTTCTGTTTAACTCTACTTTTTCATATTTTTGCATAAAGTATTTCACAAATTTACACCTTTACTCTTCATTTCTTCTGCAAAAAGGAAAAATCATGAAGTGACAAGCTTTGAGTAATTTATTTCTGAAGACTGTTGTAGCTTCATTTTAAAATGCCCTTTGTCTCAGCTTTTCTGTTCTTTCCATGGGACTTGTTTCAGTAAAACACTCAATTAGAGGGTTATATTTTAAAACAGAATTGTAATATTCCTCAAAGTAGACAACATTTTTATGGTGTACCTTCTTGATGTTTTTTACAATATGATTTTGTGGAGTCATTTTCTTATCATAAAGTCAGTACTAACTAATAATAAAAATGCAAACACCCATATTTACAAGCTTCGCTCTACCATGTGTTATACACTGCAGTAATTAAACATTAACTAGCAACATGAAATCACAGCAGCATGTGTTCTCCTTTCCCCAAAGGACTTAACACAAGGGGAAAAAGTTTTTTCCTTAAATGGGCTGTCTTTTTTATTAGGTTCTGCTTGTCCATTAGAACTCTCCCCAAGGGTTTTATGAGAAAGACCTCCACAAATTCAGTTTGGTTCACATCATTCCAGATTTCAAAACATTTATCCAAACTTCGTAACTTTCTTAGAATTGAAAGACAGGAAGCAAAAAACCCCCATGAAATATTAACGATGCTTCCTTTTGGCAAACAGCTTAAGTAGTGAGGAGCCTCCTGCCCTCTCTCTCAGCGTTTAAAGGATTTTATACTTCCTGAACTTGTAAAAGGAGAAAACAAAGGTATTTTTTTAAAGGTCATCCTTATTACACATTGTAGCTCTCATTAAAATTCGGCTTATTCTTCCTTTTAAAATGGAATAACTATGCTAATTATTATATCCATATTTATGCCACACTATTTTGATGAGACTGTTATGCTTAGGACATATTCAAAAGTTTAAACAGTAGTGTAGGAAAAAAAACAATTTACTAAGAAATATTTCAACTGTATCCATAAAAATGAAACTATACATGTTTTTGACAACCTTTGACACACGTTCCTTTCCAGATTTTAACAAGCAATGAACACCTATATCAAAGAGAGTATTTATTATAGATACAGAGGTAAAACACTGCAAATATCCAGGAACAAATACAAAACTTGGGATTCAACCCAGACAATCTGCATTAGCTTTCTGCTGCTGGATATAACTATGATATGCAGTGTGGATTTTTTTCTTCTGAAAATAAAGCAAGCAGTTTATGTAAAATGAAATAAGAATAAAATTATGCCTGTATTTCAATGTTTCCTAATATGCAGATTAGATTTGCCTTTCCTTTCCTCCACCACAGAAAATCTAGGAACTCTCTCTTCCATCTATAATATACACAGAATACCGTACTCTCAGGAGTTTGACATTAAGTGGAAAGTCAGCCATCTGTTTTTTCAGCTGCAGAGTTTATTTTCTGCTCCATTTTCCTGAAGACAGCTACTCCTTCCTTCAGTACCAATATTCTGGAGACAGGTACTAGTACTATTAATACTATATGAAGTGTGGGTGGTCTATAAGCACACAATTTTATCTAGCTTACACTTTATTTATGAACAAATGATACAATGCATTTATAAAAGCACTCCCCCTAATTTCTTTGAGGAAAACCTCAGAGTATTTTTCACCCACTGGGTACACTGTACACACAGTCACTTTCCAATCATAAAAATACTCAGCTTCATTACTTCAGAAATTTCCAAAATCATTGAACAGAAACGGTCTCCATTCTTGTACATCTACCCAAAGAACAATTAACAACAAATACAAGCATGCATTCACTTTCAACTATAAACTTTAAAACCTTCATTTGGGAACTTTTATAAACATCATTCACTGGAGACATACCATCATCAGATAAAAATTCATTATAACTACTAAAAGAACAGATTTTTCAAGAAAAGTGCAGGTGTCTAGTTGAGGTGAATGTGCGACTATCTCCATACACGGGGAGGGGGTAGCATTGCTCTGAACGAGCTAAAACAATAAGTGGTATTTGAACTGCTGGTTGAAAGGTAGAGGCACTGGTAATCATTATTTCCCCTTGTTTGTTCAGGACCTTCCAACAAAACAAACAACCTTTTTGTGATTGGATTGACATGGTGTTAACAATGCATTTAATGCCCAAATCAGTATGAATACAGGTAAAGCTTCTGCTAATACCAGTACCAGGATGTTAAAGCCACCTATTTTCTAAGCAACTCTAAACAGCCACACATAAAAAAAAAAAAAAAGTGTCAAATCTTCCCTCCTTTAGCAAATAAAGCTAACATTCACTAGGCCACGTCATATAGCAACCGCAGGTACTGTTTGAGCCATATAGCCATCTGTTAAACGCTTGCCTACTGTACCTGCAATCTTTTCTGCAATCTTAGCTTCTGTAGCTCTCTCTTGCAGCTCTAAGTCCAGTTTTATTGTCTTCAGCTCCTTGTCCTTTTCAGACAGCTTATCCTGAAGCTGAATTGAACAAATGGACAGTAAGATTCTTACCTGGCCAATACAGTGAACCAGCTCTTCTAACCACAACAAAATTTTAAATAATAATTTAATACCCCCAAAATACAAACACTATGCAATACATCAGAAGTTCAATTTATTTAAAGGACAAATGTTAAAAACATCTTTTTTATCATATGCCCTATCTTGTTCTGCAAGACAGGCAGCAATGTGTATGTCACTATTTTCACTTGGGATTCTCTTCAGATATTACCAGCTGTGGTCCTTCTTGCTAAGGAAGTTCAGAATTACACGGAATATGATGCAGGTGGCGTCTGCATGAACAGCCTATTTACTACTGAGAGTACTGGCATCACAGCCTGAAGAGTCTGTGGTGTAAATGCATAATTTTTCATGTGTATCACCAGATAGAAAATTGTATTCTTTCACAGGTTGAGGCCTTCGTGTTAACTGGGAATCCACTAAATCTGCTCTTGGACAGATACCCGAGCTTGCCATTGAATATTCAATGACACTTCATGGAAAGACTATAGATTTTTCTGTTGTTTAGGTGCACACAACTGCTACTAACACCAGTAGCAAATCAGTGTGCAAGCAGGACGGAATTTTCTTTCCCTCATCAAAGAGGAAGTATCAGGGCACATTCTTTATCTGGACCACATACACAGAGGCACGAACTCAGATTCTATTAATGAAATCCTGGCCTTGGTTTTGGTCCTCCTTGGTTTTCATCCATGGTGCAAGAACTTACATCACTGATTAAAAAGGTCAAAGGGTAGGATAAAAGTGGTGTTTTTTTTATTTTATTTCAGAGAAGCAGTTGTTAAGCAGATACTAAGAATCCAAAATGACAAGAAAGCTATTGATTGGTGCACTAAAATAAATAACAAAACTAAATTAGGCACTGTTTAAAATGTATGTTTTGTAAGACAACTATAAAAGAGCAAATGCTGTGAGCTGAATATCTCAATTGTACCTTTTTATTTTTGGCTCTCAGAGTGTCCAGTTCTTTTAAAAGGAATGCTGTTTCCGTTTTTCCGTCTAAATCTGAGGCATCCCTCCATGAAGATACAAATTCAGGGAGCATCCTGTTAGCCTTTTGTTCTACGGTGCTGCATTTCAGAGGGGAAAAGAAAGAAAAATAATGTACAACCAGTTCCTCCCCCTTCCTCTCCAAAACAAAATACATGAATTATCAAAACTTGTTAATCATTGCAAATGTATTAAATAGACAGTAAAAGGGATGGCCTTCTATCACTTCTTAAATCTGTAGTTCTGAAAAAAATCTGTAAATCTGGAATGGTAAATATATATACTACAGTACTAAGGCAGAAATCAGATGAATATAAAGTAGCTATGAAGCCTATAAACAGAAAATGCTTAAGGGAAACAAATTAAAAATCTGTGCCTAACACAGAGCGACAAAATAATGAAACATTCAGGTATCAAATTGATGCTTAGGTTAAAAGAAACCTAATTCTTCAGTAGGATGGTCAATTCCACATGAACTGAAATGAGAATATCCAGAAAACAAGATCTAGGAGTTCATCTTGAAGAAATGTGTAAAATGACAATGTTATTCTAAATATTATAACGGGCATCAGCAATTCCATACTGTATATCACTCACATAGTTTTAAGATAACTTATTTAGCCAAGACAAGATTCAATGACCAGAAAAATTCTGTCTCAGGGTAAGACTTTTATAAAACTCCTTGGCTATCCATTGATACTCACAGATAACTCAGAAATCACAAACAGATCTCACTTGTAAGATGGTAGCAAAATCAGTAGATGAATGGATTAGAAGGGGGATTAACAAATATTTTTACCATTCACTTCCTCTAAGCATTTTCTGTTTATAGGCTTCATAGCCAATGAGTCATATGAAGTAACCAGATAAAAGCTATACCTTCTTAACTACTGTTTCTACTGTACACATTACTTTCATTATGTGTAATTGACACCCTAGAAAGAAAAGGAAAGCTATCTGTTGCTCCTAAGAGTCATTCTCCTATACTGTTGTTTGTACTCAGTCTCTCCTTTCTTCACCTGCTTCCATTGGATTTATTTTCTCTATGGTTCTTTCAGAAGGAAGTTAAGGTCTGTACTCTGCAGGCAAACTATGGTGCAACCTAAAGCACATCAAACATAGACAGCAGGAAGATTCACGTTGAAAAAGTACTTACTTGGTGTATTACACTATATATGGATTGGAAGTGTGCTTAAACTGCCTGTCTGCACTTTTGAGATTCTTCAAAGACTATTCCATCTTTGCTCTGTCTAGCAAATTTCATTTACTATTGTTTTGGACTGAAAGTGATAGATGCATCTGGATACTACTGCCCAGATATTACAAACCTCAAGCTTTTTTTGTGCATTTTCCAGGTTCAGGAGATGCTTCGCATTAACAAGTTTGAATATACCTCCTCATCATCTTTAAATCCTGCAAACATTTTCTTCCTGATGTCTAAAAGAAAACTTGATGTTTTCATTCAACATTCCAAGTCACATTGATGGTACACCAAGATCATCATTTACAGTGCAAATCAACACTGACTCAATGTTTCCTGGGTCATTCTATACAAAGATATTTTCTCATTTTATATTCTGATTGCAATCTATTTGGGGAAGGACAGATTTTACGCAGTTTATATAGTCTCTACCACAATGAGTTTTTGGCCTAGATGCCATGTATTTGCAGGTGAGATAGTTCAACATGCTGACTGCTGTGGGAGGTTAACTTCAGTGTTCAAGATCAGCCTGATTCCCAGTGCAAGTGGCACTGGTGAAGGGCAGGAGCAACAGCCTTTGGTTGACACTGTGCTGGGCTGTACCTAATCACTCAGGATTACATTTGGCTTTTAGTGCAGGATGCATTGCCCTAACAGCGTATCTCAGGCCCTAATGTAAAAAAAAGGCAACAAGACAGACGGAAAAGTACTATGGACTGGTTTGGGCCCAATAGATCGTACTAAAGATAACAAAACCAGACGCAGAATCTGCCAGACAGGTGAAGAATTAGCGTATATTTTTCAAAAGTACATCACAGGGCTCTGCAGCCTTGGTCCCATTCTCAAAAGCAAATCTGTCACTCAGTTAAGACTTGGGCTTCAGAATGCCTAAGTTGCTCAAAACCGGTAGCATGTTCCCAAGTCAGTTGGGTTTACCTTTATATATTATGTCACATAGTGCATGAGCGTATATGTTTCCTAAGATTGCAGTAGAAGGTCATAGCTCAGTATAGAAATTAATGACAATAAATGATCAAAAGTAATGACAGAATGAAATCTTTAGTTTGTATTATACTTTGCAACCATAATTTCCCTTCTCCAGATGCCATTCACAGACTGCCTACAAAGTATTACAACTCCTCATCTTTTCTCTTTCAACTTCATCTACACTTCACCCTGCTTTATTCCTGCTTCCTAGCTGCTTTATTCCCATTTCCTACTCACTTTCACCCTGCTTTGTTCCTGCTTCCTACTCACTCATGATACTTAGGGTACACTGTGTTTGTTGTGTAAAGTCACAAATACTACCAGACTTTTAGATCATCTTTTCTAATTCTGTTCAGTATGCATTTTAAAAATTAAAAAGAGATCACAATCATCGAAATACCCACAGCGTGTCACATAAGCCATTGCCATGATTGTTTTTTCTGTCAGTGCTAGAGAATGCAGTGGTGAAATGCTGCATTCCACACTGAAAGAAGGGCAGATATGGTAAGTCTGAGTAAAAAGCTGACTTACTGATTCTCAGTTGGGAAGTAAATTTCCTTACCTTTATCCAAAAATCTGTATGTATATTATACATATTATGTATGTCTATAATTTGAATCTAAAAAAATTATATATATTGGGATATTTGGTTTTACCTTGATTCTTCAGGACTGGAATTACAATCATTTGGGGCTCTTCCTCTTTGACTGGTTACCGGCAAATCTGGAAGTTTCAGTGGTTCAGCTTCTGCCTGGATGAATGGGTTTTTCTGAGAATTCTCATGAAACTGGAATTCAGCACAAAAGTCTTCTTTCTTCTGTTCCAGGACATGTGTTCCTAATTGGAAATGGAAACAAACATATTTTTTCATTTGGAAAAAGAAGCACAAACTTGAGATTTCTCATGCAAAAATGGCTTGCTATATTCTTATTTGTAGCAGAAAGGAGAAAGTACTCTAGTTTCAGATTCACAGCTTCCTCATCCCACTAAGGAACCTAGAGCACAGATGTAGGAGTTATGAGCTATTTACTGTATTTTTCTCATGGAAACTTCAACAATTCATCACCATTTCCTAATCCCTCTTCCCCTGAAATGACTGTTTAAAATAATGCTGACCCTATGAAATTATCTACTTATCTTCTGCAAAAATCTGCTTTAGCCCAGTGAGACATGATGAATTTCTGCTGTAGACTGGGAAATTTGCAGGTTGTGAACTAGACTCTTACTTATATTGAGGTCTTTTTCAAATCCATTTTGGCTACAAAAAAAGTATCACCAAGCTGTAATTAGCAACAGCAAATTTAAGGCCCCATTATTCACTCCTGGAGAGTGCAAGGTTCAGGCTCATACAACTAAAGAACTTGAAGAATGCAAAGCACAAATTGTGCCAAAGAGGAAAAGTATCTAATTAAACTGTTGAATGTGATAGTTCTCTGAAGCTTGGCTACTAGATACATTTAGGACATATTTCTGATATCAGGGTATTTAAATGAAAGAAAGATCTACATACCATGAATGTTCTTTCATAAAGTAAGAACAAGTAAGTTTTAATTATAGAACTATATTAAAAAAAAAGAGGAAGAAGCCTAAAAAAGCTGGAATGGAAAAAAGTGCACATATTCTTCATTTTTTCATTTAGATTAGCAGAGAATAAACATCAGAGCTTTTGCTTATTTAATAAAGTTAGTGTTTCCAAACATTTTGGTATATATTTTATGATCCAACTTATTACTTCCTTCTCAAAAATACTAAGAAACTGTCTATACAGTTGCAATCATCTATAAATAGTCCAAAAATACACATCAATCAGTATCAAGGTATCACGCTGCATGTAAGATATAAAAGCACAGACTCTGAGTCAAAAATACCGAAAATACTCTCTAAAATCTACTGCAATAGATTACTCTTTCCTTGAAGAAGGAAAGACACAGCCGATGGCACAGGAAGCATCCCAAGGGCACAGAGGGATGACTCATGGATTGGCTGGAGTCAATTTAACAAGTTTCCATACAAAGCTATATGTTACCTCGAGGAAAAAATTTTTGTACCCGCTGCTCATCTGTATTCTCCTTATCTACTTCGGCACAAAGCCACTTGAATCCACTCTCTCCGTTCCTCTAAACCAGAACCACTGATTTTTGTACTAGAGGAACAACAGTCAACAGTGTATCAGAATCTTTGTTTCTAAGCAGTAATAAACACGTGGTGACCATAACTTGCTAAATAGTTCATTAACAAGTATAACCTAACACTAGTTTCAGTACTGTGATTGAAATGTGTTCCTCATATCATTTCACAGCCACTAGGATTCTTTGAGCAAATGTATGCTGGTGTTCACTGGCTTGAAATCCTGCATGTTTTTGAGCAGACATTTCCTTTTAAATGCTGCTATGTTTCAAAACTGGACGCAACATCTTGCTCCACCTTACAATAAGAAGCAAGGCTCACTATAGAAACAGGCATTAAAAAAATCACTATGTATACTCTAAGAATCTGCCCCATCTTGGGAGAGGCAACACATAAGGGTGAAATTCAGAAACCTCTCCAGTTCGTACTACCTGAAAACTAACCTAGTCTGAGTTTCAATCCTTGCAAAACATTTTATAGGGAGGCATATACTTGGATGTGTTTTCCATTTGATTTATATTATAAAGACCTATCAAACATCACCCTGTCCACTTCTCCCAATTCAGATGTAGCTATCTGTGTATATATATATATATATATATATAGTTGCAAGTTATGCTCCCACACATTGAAGAGGAAGTGCAACGCTTCACTTGCCATAACCAATTTTCTTCTTCTTTTCTAGGGCATCAACATTTCCTTTAAGCCGTATATATTTGAAGTGCCTCAGGTGAAGCATGTTGCATTCTGTGGAAGAATTCAAGCACAACGTATCTGTTGCAATAACCAGTAACTGTATTGCCATGAACCTTTGTTCCTTGTTTAGCATTCCTGCACTCTCCTTTGGCCCACACTATATGAAAGCTGGAGAAGAAAAACCTCAGTCCAGAATGTTAAGATTAGATGACATTAGTTGCCACAGTCACACTGGGATGAATAGAAAAAGGGATTCTATCCCTTTTAGTGTAAGAGTAATCAACTGAGTAAGTTTTCCTCTCTGAATAGCAGCATAACTATCTGGTGTATCAACTACTCCTTGCAGTTTTGTATCATCAGCAAACTTGCTGAGGGTATACTCTGCTCCATCATCCAGATCATTAATGAAGTCATTGAAAAAGATTAGATCAATTTTTGATTCTGGGAGTAAACTGCTAGTAACTTGCCTCCTACTGGACTTTGTACAACAGATCACCACCACATGGGCGCAGACATTCAGCCAGTTTTCAACTGACATTGCTGTTTACATTTATTTAATCCACACTTTGCTTCTCTATTAGGATGTTATAGGACACAGAGTCCAAAGCCTTATCAAAGTCAAGGAAAACAACATGCTGCTTGATCCATGTTTTATGTCCTGCTTGTCAGGATAGACCACCTTTGAGCTTGGATGAGATGATCCTTGAATATCAACAAGATCTCTTGGATTCCTCTTCTTTCTAGTACCGTAATTATACACAATTCTTCCAAGTAGATCTCTGAGGAGGCCAAAGTCTATTCTCCTGAAGTCCACAGCTGAGGTCCTGCTTTTTGTCCTGCTCTTTCTTCTGAAGATCCTGAACACCAGCACCTCACGGTAACTCCAGCCGAGGCTGCCCCCTGACTTTGAGATCCACAAGCAGTTCTTCATTGTTTGTAAGTATCAGGTACAGCAGAGCACCCCTCCTTGTTGGCACCTCAATCATTTTTTTCAGGAATTTGTCAGTGGACACCAGAAACCTCCCATATCACTTGTGCCCTGCTGTTGTCCTGCCAGCAGATTGTCAGTGTCATTGTAGTCCTCCATCAGGACCAGGACCTGTGGATTCTTCCAGTTGTCTGAAGAAGGCCTCATCTCCTTCACCCAATCTTCCTCCATGCCCTTCCCTCTTATTGGCAGGATCAAGGATAACACCATGGGTTCCCACACCCTTAACCACCCCCCCCAGAGCCATACAGTCACACTTATAGTCACATATAGTCATACTTCTCAGGTCAACCCGACAGTATCACTGGTGCCTAACTAGAACAGCAGCAGGGGCTAACAGAGGGTCAGATGAGCCTCAGCAGCCTCTCTATAACATCCTGAAGGAGCTCTCAACAAGCAAAAAAACTTTCTAGATGACACGTCAAGTCACCAGACAATTTTTTTTTTTTTAAACATTATGAGATAAACATGTCTGCATGATGAAGTAAACATCTGCATTAGCAGCCGAACTTCAGGCTAAGTCCTTAGGCCATGTCAAGATACAGATTTTTATGCATTCAACTAAGTTACAGCAGCTGGAAAAAAAAAATAATTTAGAATGGGATAGATCTGTGTTGGCATTTATTAATGCTAATGCTGCTTTTTTAAGCAACTTATGTTTGCAGCACACCTTTACCTTTTCATCCAGATCCAATTCCCTCAAGCACATGGGTAAGACTAAGCGGTATCACAGCAAGCCTGTAAGTGGCATTCCTGGAAATGTTAGGCGAAACACAGAGGATCTATTTTTTTCCCCTACTAGTTTTGTAAGAGAAAAGATGATGGCAGCCTCCTCCACTCAGACATGGAAGCACTCTGCCCGAGGGCATGAAGGTTAGAAATTTTTACTTGTTTCACACAGCTGTAATGCATGTTTTTGGTCAACATGCTAAATCTGTAAGTAGAATGCTTTGGGGAAGACATTTTAACCACTGTCAAATCAATGGGCATAAGGATTTTTTTATTTTTAAAACCACTTTATTCTCCATATAGCCCATGACCCCCACCCCATGTAATTTAAGCTCCCACGTACCAAGGCCTGTCTTGCTGTTAAACTAAGCAGCAATATTAATCAATGCACTTCAGTGCTTTTCCTCATGCCTCCTGCAAATTGTATTGTGCACTAATTACCAATGCTGCAGAGGCACACTGGGGAGTACGTAGCATTTGCAATAATCAGGCTGCATAAGGAACATCAGAGAAAGGGTAAAAAGCCTTGCAAGCGTTGGGAAAAATGCTGTAGTTTTCATTAAGTGGTATCACCAGCACTGATTCTGGTTCCCGAGTATACTAAACAACTTATTTTCCATATAAAATAGAGTTAAGTTCAGTAGCCCAGATTAATATTTCACTATAGGGAGAAGCTGATCTTCTGTATGTATTTATCTTGAATGAATAGCTTGTTCACATTGAAGGAAAGAAAAGCAAATGTTAGGAAGAAGGAATATAAAGACACTGGAATTAAAGCTGGGAATTGATTGTAAGTGACGTAAGAGGAAGATAATGCTGTCATGGCTTGAAATAGGAAAGGCAGAAAAGAATTCAATGTTGTTAAGCTAGGAGTGGTTAAAAAGTCAAGTAAAAACATTGAATCTAATGCATTTTGCAGGCAGCCACTATTTCTCACAGCTCCTTTTTAGAAGCAGAGGATTGGCACTGAGATCAGGGAAAGCACAGCATGAGAGAATCCTGTACTGACACTTGTAATATGGAAAGAAGTGCTGGAAATGTAAGTGCACAGAAGGTGCAGATTCACCCCAGAGGCTAAGGAGGCAGTGGCATCCCTTGTTACACCACTCAGCATATTCAGGCTGGGTGGGCACCTCCTTCCGCCTGTTTGTAGTCTTTCAGCACCCCACTAGCCAAACTGCACTGATCAGCTCAGAGGTTTGCAGGGAATCTCCGCGGAATAACAATAAAGGAGAACAAACAAAACCCAACAGAACATGCACGCAGTGCTGCAAAATACACTGCCGGCTACAGATCTGCCTGCAGATAGTATGGGGACACTGGAAGCCCTTGGTGTTTCAAACCAGCTTCAAGTGTCATAGTACTTACTGCTTGCTACCTATAGCTTCTTAGTATTTGTTTTAAGCTGGTCTACAGCACAGACAAAGGATCTTCTCATCTGTCTGCAAAGGACTGCATGAATGAACCCTCAGAGGGGTGGCAGTAAGAGGCAGGACAGGAGAAAAAGCAAAAGCAGGAAGGAAGAGAATGAGCCATACACATGGTGGGAGCATGAGCAAAGCTGACTGCAAACTCAGTAGCTCACTCTTCCTATGTGACACTCTCAGATTAAAAGCATTTGAAGAAATGCAGAACAAAACACTGTGGTACGTTTGAGGAACTAACTGCAACCTCAGTTACTAAAAGCCCCAAAATTCAGTGACTGACAAACTTTCATTTACTGTTAATCATGCATCTTTTCTTCTCAGCCTAAATGACAACATAGCTTCAATTTCGATGGGTTTTTTCTGTTTTGCTTGTATAATACCAAAAACTGAATCTCAAAAAACAAGAAGGAATATTCACTATCCAAAAAAACTATCAAAGAGCCACCACACTTCTATACTAACCTAGCCTGTTCCCACCGGAATAAAAGGACACACTACAGCTTAAAAATACTTGCTCTTGCCCCTACCTGCAAACCACACACCTACCTCAACTTGCTACAGCAACTGTCAAGTGTGTAAGAGCATTACTTAAGAACATCACCTTTTTATTTTCACTATACTAATTGCTATTCTTTATTATTGACTTTCAAATTATCTAGATTTTTTTGGGTTAAGAATTTTACAAAAATTTCTGAAAAGATAATTTTTGGGCATATGTATATGACAACACACACACACCTGCAAGTGTTGTAACAAGCTGTTAGGACAAGACAGTTGCTGCATTAATAAAAAGTAATTTTAATAGCTTCGTATGAACAACGGATTATGGAATTGTCTTAAGTTCCCAAGATCTAATGCCACTGGACCCAAATTCCTAGATATATAAAAAATCAAATATTTAAGGCTAACTGAAAATTTGAACCTCATAGCCACTAACTTTTCTAGTTATGCAAATGAAATTAGTACTATGACTGAATATTCCTTCATGAGATGAAAATGATGAGTCAGCCTTTTTGACAAAGACAAACATTCATTCACTCTGTTGTATAACTACTGGAACTTCTATCAAACAAAATGACTGTGAAAGACTCAGATTGCTCAACAGTTCATCCATGACTGAATGATTCAAAGGCATAAATCCTGAAAATGAGTGGGAAACCAAAATTTAAGGATTTTATAGGCATAAATATGCAAAGAAAGAAAATAAAGCTGGTGGAAGAAATCTGATCCTATTGCCTGGCACAAGTGGAAAGAAAAGAGTTGGTTTAGGTTTTAAGCATTTTCAGAATGCCTGTTATTTCCTTTTTCATTCATATTTGAGTTGACACAGATGCAACATACATGATTTACACGCACATCTCAACGGGTGCTTGTGATTTTTTAAGTTTTCCTCACTATTTTATCTTTCTCACAATCTGCAAACAAATTTTCAGAGTTAATTCCAAAAAAAGATACTACACTTCATTTTGAAGAAGAAAGTAATTCCTGTTTCTGGAAAACAATTACAAAAACTCAGTACAAAAAGTACAAGATCAATATACATTTTCTCAAAAACCCCCCCGAACAAACAAGAAAGAGTGCAACTTTACTCATCTTTGGACTTACTACAGATTTACCTAAGTTAGCAATTATTTAGGCCCCTTCAATGCAGCCCAGTACACTGAGTACCAATAACCTACAACAGGAACTGGTTATCCCTTCACGACACTTCTCTTAACGTTTCAAGAAAACTGGGCAAACTTTAAGACGATAACTCAGTAGGACTCAACATCTCACTAACTCACTTCTGTAGCACAGCAGAACAGCAGTCACAGGAAGCTGATAACAAGTGAAGGCTGAGCTCAGAGTAGTTTTGTAACACAAAGCTAATTCCTTTTATTTCTCAGTGCTCTGCCCAGGAAAAATGCCACCAGCCCAGCCCTTGGCAGTAACAAAGAGGAAATCACCATGCAGATGCATTGCACGGTTAGTGCCCCAGTGATACATAACAGTGGACCCTGCTGAGAGCACCGTGGGTCAACTCATAAGAGTGAGGACCATCCATTTACTTTTAAGTAACCCTTACTCAGAAAGGTCCTGGATTTTTCACCGAGATATCTGCTCTTACTTTAAGAAACAAATGAGGTTCACTGAAATAAGCCTTGAAAACAACATCTTGTGGAAGCTCGCACAGATATTTTATAAAGGATGCTTAAGTACTGTAACAATAACTTTACAGACATCAACACCCAGGCGCACAGTAATGAAGTAACTGGATCGAGGTCATTGACCAAGCCACGGCAGAAGTAAAACTGCAGAACTTCAAAAGCTCCTGTCTCCTCAGCAGGGGCCCTCAAGTTCTCTCTTCTTCAGACAAGCTTTAGCAACTCATTTCAATTGGACTTCAAGGAAAAAAATACCATTTTTACTTATGAATGATAAAGTAACATTTACACAATCACAAAATTAAGAGAAATTTCAAAACTAAGTTGGTATCCTTCCACACTACTTTATGATAATAATTTTCATTCACAGGAAAGACTACAGTATTTCTACATTAGAAGACAGACATGCAGCGTACAGTATATACAAACTTCCTGTAATTTCAGTAGTAGGCAGAAGAAATTTTTTTTTTTTTTTTTACATTGACTGTTGTTCTAATACAGAGAACTTCCAACCAGTTAAAACTGTTTTAGAAGTCAGTCAGGTTAACAGAGCAATACAATTCAAATACTCCATCTCTGGCTACAGCTAAGCATTTGAGTTGCCCAAATTCACGATCAAAGAGCACAACATATTCTTATTGCAACTTTGTTGAGAGAGTTCTCTGCAACTGAACAAAACCTAAAGTTCTATTTTGCATCAATGTCTTAAGTTTGCTCTATATCCCACAACACACATACCAGAAAAAAGCCAGGCTTGAAAATATTTTGTCTGCTAAAACACAGACAAAACTCAGAAGTTTATTCGTTCATTTTTTTTTTTATTCCTTAAAGGAATCTAAAGAGAACAGTGACTTCATTCTGTGTTAGCAGTTTAAGTAGGGGGACATCTGTGTTACTTTGAATGCTTCTTTATTCACCTGTACTTGTGTGGAACCCTATCAACACCCTTCATAAAGAAATAAATTGAGAAGGACATTATGAACAGTTGGAGTTATTCTGGCAAAGGCAATTTTTTTTCAATTCTCCAAGGATCCTGATTATTTTAGTAATGATGTTTCCCTCGCCTGCCTCTCTCACCAAGTCTTTTGCCCTCCTATTTTGCATCTAAACAGCAATTGCGTACAAACTGGTGAATATTTAAAATAGAAAAATCATCCAAGTCTTTAAAATACATGGCAAATCATTATTTTAGTATTCACTGCAGTTAATCGTGATGCATTTATTAATGTGTAAATATCAGACATTTCCTTTGGCATTCCACCCTCCGTTTGCAATTCATTAACATATTGTTATTTTAAAACATTAGTCTCTGAGAAGACACCAGATTTTCATTGGATCGGTCTCACACTTGAAAAAGCATTTTTATATTCCGAATGCATCAAAACAGCAGAATCTCTAGGCAGATACTAAGTGGGATTCACTGAAACACAATGTTAGTTCTAATGGATGGATGATTGTGTTTGGTCTTTTGAAACTTTGAAGTATAGGTAAGTCTTGATCACACAAATTAATAAATCCTAAAGCTGGAGTTAACAATAACCATTACACCCAAATTCTGCAGCTTAGCCCAGCCAATTTTTCAAAAGGTCAGGTTGTGAACTGGAGAAGATCAGGGAGGTCCACCGCATAGCTTTGTTGCCAGGCATCTCTCGTCTGGATTGTTGCAGGCATTTATTAGTATTCGTCAGCAGACTCAACAAAGCAAACAAGAAATTCAAGCACGAATAATAAAATGAAATGCTGCTATATAACCCTTTGTCATTCAGCAAATATGGGACTTTTTAGCTACATTGTTCCTAAACCTGGGTTACTACTTTAATTTTTCTCCACAGTGCTGACTGAATGAGTATGCATGTGTGTTAAATGCAGAGCTCCCTTAACAACTGCAGGACTGCCATTTAATCTGTTGGTAGATGGACCATTTCCTGTGGGAACTCTAGCTATGATTTCCAGATCCACCAAATAAATCTCAGATTAAGATTCCAAATGAAACCTGCCTTTGGCAGATAAAAAATGTCAAGATGGATATAAACAGTAAAATTATAAATTATCTAGGTGTTGCACGATGACTTGATGTGCGTTTTTTGTTTACACTTTCCCCGATATCACAACTATACAAGGCATTCATCAAATGTCACACTTTCATAATACTGGAGGCATCATTAAAACTGTTTGGCTAAGGACCTTGAAGTGTTTAAGCAGTAGCTCAAAAGTATATTTGTGCAAAGTAGAAGAATAAATTTACATATCAGCAGCAGCTCATAAGGGATGGGTAAATATTCTGTTTATCTCTCATTGTAATTCAGGTTAGTTTAAATACAGGGTTTCAGGATATCATTACAGCCTATATGGAGTTATTACATAATTTCCAAACATAGTGTCTGCTAGAGTTTTACTAAGCATGCTGTGTTTATATTTTCTAAACCAGCTAAAAACAAAGTAAACCTTCCCACCTCATTTCTCTTTTGCTATTGTCATACCAGACAATTGCTTTTCACATATAACCCTTTCCATTATCTAAATCTTAATGATCCAGAACTCCCTTTTATCTAGGCAGGGTCATGTTTCCTGATGCCCATTAATTATAGTGAAAATTCTCTTATCCAAATGTACTAAACCTCCCCTATTGCCAACAAACAACTAAGGCTTTGCTGAATTAGAGTTCTAAAAAAAATCCCAGAAAACTACTGCTTTAGAACCAAAGAAAAATATTGTCATTTTAAGTGTCCAACATAGAAGAAAGGTCACTCTGCATAAAGTGCCAGTAAGACATCTTGCCCACGCACACTTTACTCTGAGTAAATGGTCTACTAAAGATGCAGGTGAACTCTAAGATAAGAGTCTCCAATGCACTCCCTGGAGAACCCTTTTTTAATAAGTTGGGTTTTTTTGTTATATCTTTGCTCTGAACTTAATCTTCATTCTAGTTGTTATTAAAACAGAAGCAATGAAGGTTTCTAAAGAAGAAAATAACAAATTTCTTCTGGCATTTGTGCTAGGTCTTCTAAAGCACTACATAAAAATTACTGCGGTAATAAGTGCTGCTCTGCCTGAAGCATATTTCAAGACATTCTGAAGTTAGCTGCACTTGTGTGATTCAAAGTGCAATACTTCAAGGTGTGCATTCTCCCTATCTTTATCACTTGCAGTACTCAGCGCAGATAAGGCACTACACATTTCAGTGTACTGTAATGGGTCTAACAAAATCATATTCACAACACTCCAATGATATTGGGTACTTAATTGTGCTTCTGACGAGGAGTCTTTCTGCATGCAGCCTGGCCAGAAATGCACTGTATTTTACCATGCAAAACGTACAAGGAAAGAAATGGGATGGAAAACAGACAGATGATAATTTATACACATGAAAGGATTATATTTACGGGAAAGACCAGACAATATTTGATGACTGTTCAGTTATCATTAGCTCCTTTTTATCTTCTAAGTCATGGCACACTATTCCTTCTTTTTCCATACAAGAGGTTTTTTTCATCTTCTGTACTTAATATTGCTCAACAGTTACCAGCCACTCTTTCTGTGTTTGACTCATGCAAATTCATCCTCTCAGCCTCTCTTCTGCCTCCTATACTGTGCAGAGAAACCTGCAACTGTCCTTGCCACTTTGCAGAATCTCTGACAGCTAGCACACTGCAATTTCAATGCTGAAAGCACAACACACATGGAAGACACTAATCAATTGAGCCACACGCATGAAGAATGTCTCTCTGCATATCACGTAGATTCTTCTGCATACACATCAGTGCAATATCCAGGTCTTCTTTCTTTCCTAGGTAAACAGCACTTCTTATTGCTAAAAGAGGGAAGGAGAGGAAGAACAGGCTCACAGTATCTCTAGTTGAGGCATGTAAAAGCAGAAACAGACTTCCATATGACAAATATGGTTTATTCTGCCTCTACTACAGCCTTGGAAGAAGGGCTTCAGATTTTCTTTAGAGTGTTTATAGCTACAATGGGTGTATTCTGGAGGAAGGGGAGCAGCACCTTTACAGTTAGTTGGTTTTTGACCCAGATAGAGCATGAGATGAGAAATCTTTACAACACCACATCACTCTCAATGCTTTCTTTATCCCTTCATCTTTGTGCATGTGTGTATGTGTGTTAAAATCACACAATAGTAATTCCAGACAAAACAGTCCTTGTGATTACTATTACAAAACCAAACCCACAAAAAAGTATATTAAAATCATTACATAACTAGAAAAAACTTACTGCTCAAAATAGTCTACAAATACACGGTGAGGAATAGGAGTTTCATTTCTAGGAAGTTAGCAAAAAAAGATGATTCATTTTACTTAACCTATGCAAATGACTGTACATTGCCTCAATTACAATGAATGCAAAAAGGATGGTGACAATAAATGTCGTAACTTTATAAATGGAAGTAAATATTAAAAAATATTTCTAGAGAGGCTTTATTTCCTGAATATTATTCACTACACAGCAGAGGAACTAAAAAATATTTTTGTAAGCAATACATTGGCATATACACATCATGACCATGACAATACAAGGAAAGCTATGGCCAGATTCTTAACTGTAAACACCATGCATTCATGCAAGACCAATGCATGCACAAACACACAATGCAATTAAGACAATTGTCAATGCATAAGCTTATCACATGAACACGCGTCTGACCAGCTATATATACTTAACTTGTTCATTAGGTTTGTATATCTGTTTTCTATTTTTCCTGAAGCGAGCAAGACTGGAAAACAACAGCTCACCCCCAGATAAAACACTAACTTTTAAAATTTCCCTGCACAAGCTGATTCTGCAGTTCTGTTCCAATCTACATTATCACATCTCTTTAAAGCTAGAGTCTCCTCTGAACTACAGCTTCCAGATAAACAATTTTAAAAGTATTTTTTATAAGCCACACGAACATTCTTTTCAAGAATAATGAATTACAGTGAAAGCATCTATATGAATCATAACTAAGAGCTGACATCAAATTCTTACAGGTGAAAGTGGTTCATTGACTTATATTTCAATACGTGCTTCAATTAGTGGTTTACAAATATATGTATATTTATTTCTATGCTTGAAAAGTATAATAACCACCTTTTAAGGAAGCAAACCACTTTGCCATTAAAAATAATCAATCTACTACCTTGTTTTAGGAAATTCCAGAAAATAATTATACAATGGCTTTTCATTTTGGAGTCAGTAAAATTATAATTTTGTTGTCAAAACAGACCAAACAGTATTTGATATTCTAAGACTTCATCTAATTTCTGTGCTGTCCTTAAAAATCATAGATGCTATGAAATATGACACAAGCAAAAATATCACAGTAGTGAAAGACTATACAATACAGAACCAATAGCTGCACCCATTTAAACACAGTACATAGTATAAGTCAAATGAGACACAAATTTAACTCCAGTATTTGCCCACCCACCACTTTGCTATCTTGCAAACTCTTTTGAAAAATTGACATTAAGTTCTGAATGTACATGTAAGTATGAAAAGCACCCAGTTTCAGGTTCCCTCTTGTGTTTTCACAGTATAAATGTTTGTGCAGTTTTTGTCATGCATGTAAACCCTGTTAAAGTAACACCTCCACCCAGATGCAACGTGCTTCCTCCACCACCACCACCGCGATACAAAGATATGTGCCTATTTGCCAATACAACTTTATTTTTATAATGGACTGCCATCCTAGGCTTTCTAGCTTGGATCCTGAATATTTTTCATTTGGAAGTCAGAAAGTCTTCGCTGGCCTGATGCCAATGCTCCTGACACATTCTCTCAAGTATTCTTAGAGAGAAATGAAAAAAGTCACTGTCTTCCTACTAAAAACTAGGTATTGTGGAGATACATAGTATATTTAAATTAGACACAAACCTGAAATACTAAGCCTTGTGCACTGACTGTTCTTTAACTCTTCCTAATATACCAGAACAGGGACAAATGTCTTCACTCCACACAGTGAAATTATGTTCCAAACAAACGGAAAGTTAAAAAGAAAATCTTAACTATCAAACACTTCAGATATACTCTTCTTAAACACTACCTTTCTTTCAAGTATTTTACTTCATAACATTAACAGGTTACATATTATCCCACATAACTGCCATAAACCTATCACTTCTCTGTACCTAATATTTTTGCTGGTTTTTTAAAAAAATTCTCATTGCTTGACTGAATTTTCATCTAGTCAGCTGAATTTAATCTCAGATGTGTTTTATCATCCTTATTTTTTGGCAAATAATTTAATGTCCAATATTTCAGTATGTTATAAAAACATTAATAAATCATTATAGGGTTATTCTAAAACCAGCTTTTAAACTTCCAGGTTACAAGCAAGGAACAACTAGACGCAGAACAGTACCAGTCGCAAAAAGGAAAGATAGCACAGATGACAAAGCAAGCAGAACACAACATGGTACACATTTCAACACAGACATTTAAACAGAAAATTAAAAGTTGCTTTGATTTAGTAGTTCAGTGAGAAAATGCATCAGAATGTCTACAAAGGAAACATATCAAACATTATCTTTCTGTAATTTATCTATTATCTCTATGATAAGAAAATGTAAATGAATTGTTAATGCCCCAAAAAATTCCTCACACAAACCAGTATGATGAGATGAGATTTATTCGTAATCCCTGTTTTTAACTTCCCAAGGATTGTGAGACTTACTAATGACTGATCTAAAAAAAAAAAAAAAAGTAACAATTTTACTTTTGTCTATATAACAACTTATATTGGACATAAAAATATGTAAGTGTTAGCTTGGAAGAAAGAGTGTTCTGAACAGCAGAAAATATTAACCCAATGCATCAGAAAAATACACATGAAACAGTAACTACCCAGTTTTTAAAGTATCTGTGAGCAGCAGCAGAACGCCATTTCTAGCAATTAGACAGAAAATATTTCTCAGAGAATCAGTTTATGGTATTCACTTGCCTACTTGGGACAAGTTAACCTTTTGAACCATTCTTAGGGTATGCTGACCCCTAAAGGTCTATAAATACTAGATCTGATTAAGCCATTACACATTTAAAACATAAATTGTCAGAATACAATTCCCCATTAAGTTACTCTATCATGAGTAATTATGTTTTCAGAGTATATGATTCAAAAACATTAACTTCACTCAGTTACACCTCAAAATTCCATGAATCAAAAGGGGTCTACAAGTAGTTTATCCTGTACAATAATAAACAAATTCTTTTACATATGTAAGAAATGTATTATCTGCAAGATGGAGTACTACTACTTTCTTATAAACAATAGACTCTTCATGAGAAACTTGACATTTATTAACTTTTGAGAAAGAATACATAGTACAAAATTCTAAAAAAGGCAATATACAAGATGCTATCAGTCTCTGATATAGGAGACATCTTTGATGTTGACACCTATTCACTATTTTTTTAACCTATACAGAGACACTGGAAAAACATCCACCCTTTAGTGATGTACTGAAGGTCTCCTTCCTGTGTCTTTCCCTTTCTTCAGTGTGCACATTATTATCTAGCCACAAGCCACTTTCTGACAAATCTCTTCTGTAAAGTCAGTCAGTCACATAATACGCTCTTAAACTTAGTGCTTTTTGTGCCCCCCCCCCCCTTTTTTTTTTTAAAGTTTCTGCCATGAGACATAAATGAATGAATCTGAGCGCAAAATTTTGGTCATCTAAATACAAAAGGATCTTTCCATCCTGATGGAGATGGAAACTCCATGTACCCTGGAAGTTTCAAGTTAACCAAGTCCCCCTCTACCTCCCATCTTACTCTACGATCTGTACTCAGTTGAGGTAATAATGAGAAATACATTAATACTAGTAAATGGCTTAATGCTACTAGCCAGGTGTGAATAGCCAAGAAAGTTCTTTAAGACAGCTTCAGATTTGTTGTTAACCCATTAAGAAAATAAGGTTGGAAAGTAAAGTGCAATGTTCAGACTAAGAATTTAAATAAGACTTCTCAAAGTTATATACAAAAAAAATCTAAATAACACTGACAAGAAAAGTAAAGCTGATAATTTACATTCCTGTAGCTGCTCTCCCGTTACCCCAAATATTTTTAAAAGACAGTGTGTGGTTGTGGGTTTGTGTTTTTCTTTTTTTTTTTTTTTTTCTTTTCTTCCGAAGTCAGTCATATATCGGCAAGAACAAATACATTCCAGTCACTGCCTAGCACTGGTACAACACCTGAGGTTCCTTATTAATATCTTAAAAGTCCTTACCTTTTGACCAGTTCTCCATTTGTTCTTCTGAACTCGTTTGATCTGGCACCGAGTCCAGTTTTTGCTTGAAGATTTCAGAGCTAAAATAAAGCAAATTCTGGATAAATAAACTTGAAACAATGTATTATAACACACCTATACTCTGCCTTCAGTCGACACAAAATTTACAGTACAAATGATTTTAAAATATTTATAATGGCACAATAAAGTCTGTGTATTTTAACAGTCAGTGCTAAATTATATTTCTCAGTAAAATATTTTTTCTTCACACATCTAATTTGTATAATGGTTTGGTTCAGCTTTCTCTCGCATGTAATGCCTTAATGGAAAAATTTATTAATTTGTTGTCTTATTCTAGAGTCTGCTCTTGGAAGTACATGCTACTGAGAACAGCCCAAATCATACTGAGTGGTCCCACTGCAGGCAATGAGACTTCTCCCTTCGGCAATTATTACAGAAGGTGGTATGCACTTTACATCACAACATTCTTTCTCTTGCTTTATTTTCCTGGATAAAATACAGGTAAAGTGGCCCATGACCACTCCAATCTGCCCGTTTTTCTAAACAGCTAAATAATCCATCCTATTATTTGCATACATATTGCTTCAGACTATACGGTTAATTACACAGTATTTAATATAATCAAAGACCTTCAAGAAAAAACCCTCAATACCCAAAAATAAGACCTAAAGTAATATGTTTATCTGGTAATGTTTTGAGTGTTAAAACATACGCTCTCTCCTTAAAAAAAATCAGCTATACGCTATATCTCAAGGAAATCTAAATAAATTTGTAATCTTGCTGATAAAGTAAGATGTTATTACTTACTCAAGCATCTCTTTCAAATGTGCTTTAAAAGGACATTTTTTCATCTTTAACTACATAGCAGGAAAACCATACAAAATAAGCACAATTATATTTTATTTAAAGATACAACATGTGCCTTGAAGAGGCAATGGCTGGATCATGAAAATATGCAGACTTTACATTGTGTTGATAAATGTAAGAGTTAAAAAACCCACCATCACCAAAACACTCAAACAACACATTTTAAAATTCAATTAATAAAAATTATATCGAAGACCTATGTTCTAACTAACAAAGCAACAGAATAAATGCTTTTCCTATAAACACCATAAAAGCAGATGTTTTCATTTTTATCTTTGAGATTATTAAAAAAAAAGTATAATAATTGTGCAAACACTTAAGATTTGACACTAACATTCACATTAAGCGTTCAGGAATTATTTATATTTGTTGTTAATTATAAAGGTGCATGATAAAAAAAAAGTGTGTGATTTGATGTGCTTAGGTCTTAACAAAAAATAACAACTTCACCTCATATCACAGAACACAGAGTTCCTTACAAGAATCCCTCAAATGAAGCTGCACGCTTCTTTTTCAATTCTGTGTAACTGTGTTGATTTGGAGTTGGCAATCTTTTCCTAAGTTCCTCATTTACTTTTGGATTAGCTGAAAATATAGAAGGTTATTAATATCAAGAAATAGGTTTCTGTCAATGAAGCCATTTCCCTACATATTGCACAAAAAGGTTCATAATAATTGCAGTATTTTAATAAGATATTCATATAGCAAGACATGAAGAAAATATGGTATTTAATAACCTCTGGAGTATTTTAAAACATGTCTTAGGGCCTTAATGTGCCTAGTAATATACTATTTAAAACCATAATTTTATCCCTCCACAATATACAGTCATTCTTCCTCGCCATTTACCCAGCTAATGAATGCCAGCAATTAGTAAAATGTAATCCCATTGCACAATCATTTTAATGCTTTTAGCACTCAGAAAAGTAAACACCAAATTAATACTGCTCAAGCCATATCAGATCCTAGTTGGAAGCAAGCAATTATAGTTCAGCTCCTCAGGTGTAATTAAATGATTGGAATGATTTAGTTCCATAAATGCAAGTTAATTCATAAGCAAGCAACAAATATACTGGGAGTAATTACAAGAAACATTGACAGTCTAAGCAGGGCATGTGCCTTCATGTACCTGATGTAGGAAAATGCTGCCCTCTGCTGGAAATGATAGATGATGGCACCGGAATAATTGGAGACAGAAGTCAAGAGGCTCATTTAACGACTTTGTCTTCATAGGTGAAATATGTTCGGCTAATTAATAGGCATTTTCTGGTTTACACATACAAAAACATTGTTGATATCAGATTAAGGCAACCTATCGATCAAAGTCAAACAGGAGGACCTTTTGGGCCTGCCTAGGATTTGCAGTATACCTTCCCTGTTATTAGAATTAAAAATGTCAGTAAACAGAACAACAAAATATCCATATATTAAGTATGTACATCTGTTGTTCCGAACACAACAGGTGCAACAGGTATCTAACTTATGCACAACACTTACATATCACTCAAGATGTACCCTTACAGTAGGTGTTTCAAACACAAGGTATTTTTAGAACCAAAACCGACCGAACCATGATTATTCAGATAGAGTTAAACCTTGCCACATCAACAACAAGTAGAAGCTAGCCATGAATGTTTTCCCAGGAGGAATCATTGGAAAAATCAAATACAATCGTTTTAAAGCTTTTCTTTACTTTCATTTGAAGACAATCTGTTAATAATCTATCTGTCTAATGATAAGAAGAAATTAAAGCTGGAGACTAAAATAAAGCATACTGATAGACCAAGACAAAATATGAATATTCAAAATGGAACTGTAACCCAGAACCTAGAATTAATTTTAAATCTACAGTTAATTTCCTTATTCACTATCTATTTATTCAACCTGTGTTAGTGTTAAGACTTCTACTTGAACATCATGCAAAGAAAGCTAAAAAAAAAAGTGTCCTTATCTGTTGAATATAATATGCAATAGTAATTCACACTAAATATTTAAATGCCAAACCACCTACAAATATGAATATAAATCAACCAGTATCTTCCTACTAACAAAAGAAATTCCAGATCTACTTAACTGGCCCTTCACAGAAGTAACAAATGCTTCCCAGTGCTGCATACAGCAGCATGGGAGAAAAATCACATGCTGTGGTCAGTATATGACTATTTTCCACGCAGAAACTGACTGTAAGAAAGCTCAATTCAAAAGCACCTGATCACTGTAAAAGCCTGAAGATGTTCTTTACCAATAGCACTTTGCCATCAAAATATTTCTTTGTTCCAGATCTTGGTATATTGCAAAACAAACCCAAGCTGTACACAAATACCTTCACTGTTACTTTACCTACTGTGGAAATGAAATAAGTTATTTTAAGAAGTCATATTATTAAAAGTTTAAAATGTACAGCACATTTGCTTTGCCCTTTGATGTCACAGTCCTATTTTTCTATTCAAATCTTGTACACTGTAAGTTAATTGCTTTTGGAAACTACTTATTATTCATGTAAAAATTAATGTGCCAATGCGTTTAAATCCTTTTAAATGACCATTCATGCATCTTTCTTCTTTAAGTACCAATGAAATCTGTCAAAGATATCAATGCAAGATGGTCTTAGAGAAAGTTCTAATAAAGATTTTTTCTGCTAACATAAGATTTTCATTTTGGTCAACTTTACTTAAATTCCATTAATTTTTTAAGCTGCTTGTAATAAATTCACAAGTAAAAAATTTTAGGCTCCATAGTCTGTCATTTGTGTTCCAGCTGACTTTATGAATATTAATAACAGTGTTATCCTGATTAAATAGGCTTCATATAAAATCCCTGTGAATCCTATAGCTCAGACATCTCATTTTTCCAACTCTTTATGAATTTGGATTCAGACATTAAACTGGAAAAAAACCTTAAAAAACAGATTCAATGGTACATTCGTGTACTCTTAGGCAAAAAATTAGATGTTCTAATGATTCAAATAATTAAAATTTATAGGACCACATATTGAGATTTCAGGCTTTTTGTAAACATGCAACATATTTTAACTCTAATGAAAGCGTCAACACTTCACAGAACAAAGGATTAAGAACCTATTACAAAATAATAATAATAATGTTTGTCCTTATCCTTACCTTAAAGAACAAACGATATGATCTTAACTCTTCATATATGAAGTGCTGATTTGCAGAAGTATTTCCTAAAAAGAAAGAAATTAGTGGATGCTTAATTACATAAGCATGCATATGAAATACATGAACCTTCTAGTTTAGCATGGGTGCCCAGTGAAAAACAGCATTAACTTTTAATCGGTTTATACCTCAGCTAAACCAATCTTTTTCTAGAGAATGTCATATCAAAGCACACAGGAAATTTTAACATTATCCTATACGACACATGCAGTCACAGTTTCAAACTATCAACTTCTTTGCATGCTTATATGCTTGAACTATTTACATCTATGACAGATAAAAATGGAAAACTAAGCTCACTGCACTGCCTTCAGTTGTGTTTATATGTAGTGCTAACTAAAATTACTATTTCCTCATTCATTCCGGGATATGTTCTGCAAAGGTGGCCATCAAAATATTCTGCCTTCCAGTACTTTGAAATATGAATGGATTTTAGGAGGGGAAAAAAAAAAATCCTAAACAAAATAATGGCTTATTCATAAGGATGGCATTCCAGAATTACTCAACACAAACACTTAATAGGAATTAAACAAAATCAAGAGGTATATAAAAAAAAACATATATCTGCAAGGTAGGAAGTATTCAGTGCTTTACTTGTGCAGTTCTGAATAGCTTTTATTACAGCTTTGGTTGTATTTCCACATTCAGAAGAAAAAAACATCTGGAGTCTCTGCAGAATGTGTTATAGAAGGGTGCACCCCACAACACCACAAACTTCCAACCATCTGAACAGTGATGTTGACCCAGGGTGTTTGGATTAGTGACAGCCTGCTGTAGCTGCCAGTGCTTTCCCTCCCTGGGCAGGAGACTGGGAAGTCCATCTTCTAAGCTGCAGTTCAGTTACTGACTCTCCCTCCTCGGGAATGGAAAAGGCTGTTGAGACCCTTCCACATGGAGCCCGATGACTGCAAACCCCTGCCCATGGGTCTCACTTCGATAGGTTTTGAAGACAACTACTGAGTCGTGGCCTCAGCCACTGTGACAGGAGGCAAATGCTTGCTGGTGTCGACCAAATTCACCTCTTCTTCACAAAACTGTCTTGGGACAGTTTTTCCCCACAAGGAGGGCTACCCTCCCTGCCCTGCTCTGCTGGAACAAGAGACCAGTTCCCACCACCCCTCAGCACAGCACCAAGCCAGTCTTTGTCCCCCTAAATGATGCAGTTGGCAGTTGCCATTCACAGTGCAGGGATGGAGCTATGTAAGGCAGGGAACACCGTAACTTTATGCATAGGGAAATAAAGAATAATTTTAGTATTATTTTCATAAGATTAATTAGATTACAGGATCTCCTAAAATATCCTGAAATGTTTTGCCTTAGGGCAAGCTAAATTAAAAAACCCCTACTTTCTGGAAGCATTTCCCTAGGGAACAGACAGTTGTCTTAGGCTAGGTGGATGTCAAGTTTTGATGCAATGATACATTCCACAAGTGTCACATTCCTCTCTACCTAAAGAAACTTTATAGCAAATCAGAATGCTAAGGTAACGCAAAATAACTTAAAATTAGCTTTGAGCGGTCATTAAAATGCTAGTCAAAGAATAACTGAAATAGCCGCTTCTTGTATTTGTCAAATGTGGAATAACACACATCTGTTGAATATTGAAAGTTGTGAAATGAAATATATTTTGATATCTGATTACAGAGGTACTTATTGTAGTCTATTACTTTTATATGCTTTTAAATACAAGTAGATCATGCAAAATATTCTGTTTCTTGTTAAAAGAATGTAAAACATAGGCAAATGGATTTACGCCATAAGTGGATGAATGCAGCATTAGTACTTCAAATTTAAAACTCCAGCACTGCTATAAAGACTTCAAGATTTTGCTTTATAGAAAATACTGCATTATCTGGAAGCTTGATAAAAACATGTTCCCAGAGCTCAGTCATGTTCAAACTTTCTTATTCTCATCAAAGAACTTGCATCTGATTCTTTTAATGATAGCATATACTACGGCAAAAAGTGTTCATTCTCTATGACATGTTTTTGACAAAGGCAAGAAAGGAGGCATAAAAACGCAGTTTCAACTTGTTCACAATATGTTTTACCTATATCTGAATTAAATTGAATTGGATAAAGGACATGTACTTCTCTATTTTTTCTCCCTAATTTCTGCTATTAGTTCAGCGTCCCCAAGGCTCAATTTTCTCTTTACATTTACCAAGAAGTGTTTTATGTGCATATTAGATCACCGACTGCCCCTACCTCTTCTCCCCTCTTTTATTCTCTCTCCCTCACTAAAAACCAAGATAATGATCTTCCTTTGTATTTTATTTAGTAAACAATCTTCAGCCTGCTCTGTTCTCTTCTTCTCCAGTTTTTAGCTGTCTTTTGTCCTCCATTCTTTTCTTTTGCCTTAGTTTGTCTTTTCTTTGACAATACATGCCTTTTCCTTCTCTCCCTGCCTGGCACCTCTTTGAAATGTAAAGAAAACCACAGAGGATCTCGTCAAAGGCTGTTTCCTTTTTTTCCAGCTTTTCTCATCTTGGTGTGCATTCTGTGAAGCAGCTTTCCTGTCACACCGCTATTAACATTATTTTCATTCTAATAATGAAACTATGATATGCTTTGGTCAAGTGTGGAATGGCCAATTCATTTAGCCATTTTTGTTTACAGCTTTGTTCTAAACACTTCTGGTCTTATAAACTCAAGTATTACATTTCATGTAGGCAGCCAGATCTCTGTTTCTAACCAGTTTACAACCAGATCATGATTTTCATAGCCTTTAAGGATAAGGATAAATATGTATATTTTAAACTAGCTGTTGTCTTATCCAGAGCCAAAAGAACGTTTCATAGAATATTTTAGTAGAATCGGCACTACATGGCAGTGAGGGATACCTTCAAATTACACTCAATTGACAGGATCATAGCCATCAGACAAAGGGAAGTGATTAATCCCCTCTATCTGGCACTTGTGAGACCACATCTGAAGTGCTGTATCCAATCTGACCCTCTCATGGATATCCTGAAGCAAGTCCACCAGAATGTCATCAAGAAAGGGGTCTGCAGCACATTAATTATGAAGAATCGAGAGGAGAGTTGAGTTGGTTTTAAGGAAAGAAGAATAAAGGGGGATTTTATTGGGTCTTAGCTGCCTTGTGAGCAAATATAGAGAAGACAAGAGACAGATTCTTCTCTTGGAAACAAGTTGTAACACAGAAAAAATTAAGAGTTCTGGGTAAGAGATTTTTCACAGTGAGGAAGGTCACTGGAACAAGTTGCTCAGAGGTTACAGAATCTCCATTGCTGGAGATGTGCAAAACTCATCTGGATATAGCAACCTGATCTAACTGTGGAGATGGCCCCATTCTGAGCAGAGGTGTAAATTGGATGATATTCACAGGTCACTTCCTGCATACTTACTATTCTAAGGATTGCAAAACAACATCACCAGAACTAGCATTCCTACAATACACTAAACACTGGGTTGTTCTCTGCTTTACAAGGTAGGGCAGTAGAGCAGGCGGCTGGGGCCGGGGGGGATCAACAAAAAAACATCAGTGAGGCATAGCCAAGGATGACTTATGTGGTAAGACAGGCAGAATGCCAACAGGGTGGAAACGGTGCAACAGCAGCATCAGCACACCTTTTTGAGCACTACTTGCCTTGAGCACCCCATTTTTTCCAGTTTGCAACATGACTGGATGATGTGACATCGGGCCAAATGTCAAATGCTGGTTTGCACACCATCCTTCAGTAAACCAAAACCGGACCACTGATACAGATATCTCGCCAGCCTTTCTGAAAGCATTTGTCTCAGGCCCCACAAAATCCATCTCCTTCCAAAACTTAAGAAAAAGTTGCTGTGATGAAAGAGCTCCAAAGCTAACGATGGAAACTATTCAAGAAACATTCGAGTCTACAGTGCTTATGTTTGTAAAATTCATTGTATAGTGTATTCAGTATCTTGAAATTCCCAAATCGTAATTTTTTTTATCACAAAAATTGCTAGCCTAGATTTTACCATAAAAGCACAAATAAAGTCACAGAACATTATATGCCCATAAAAATGAGAAGCAGTAACTTGGTGCCAGATTCATAAACCATTAGTATAAGTAACAGCATTAAGCAGAAATTATATTTCTTCTGCCAAAAGCATTCCAATTTAACTGTTTGGCTGCCTTCACAGAAAGAAAGAAGATCAAAACAGGGACTTAGTGAGGAAAAGGAGGCAATGAACCGCAAGGAAGCGGAAAACCTCAGTTTATCCAGCCAACTCACATTCCTGAAAGTACCTTCAAATAGTGCCATTTTCCCTGACAGCAAATGCACTAAAAAAGAAAAGCATAAAGGCTACAAACAGTGTGGATATTGGAGCCTGATGAAGAACTACCATGAGCACTGAACATGCAGAGGCCTGTCAGAAATGTGCCCACCTTTCAAGATCCAGTCCTGTGTGTGGGGACTGAGGGGCCTGTCGGTCTCTCACAGGGAAATAGAGCTGCACCCTGTTTGTATCTGTCAGGCTGTTTTGAACAGCATGAAAACACAAATGCACCTCCGCTGCTGTCATAAACCAACATATCCAATGCACTGGTTCTACTCCAAATTATTTATTCACTCAAATTCAGCAGCTGAAGAGAATCATATCACCTGGAGTTTCACAAGCTAAAAAGAGCAGAGAGATAAAACACTGACTCCAGATCAGCCAGATTTGTTCTTTATAAAAGAATTAACTAGGCTGTCATTTGCTTAAATGACTATCTGAAAAGAAAGGTATCCTTCAACTAAAAGCATAATTGCTCCCTAAACTATGCCTGTACGGAGTAAGAACATTGGAACATACAGTATTGCTCAGACATATGTTCTGAGGCATTAAACATATAGTCTCTCCTCAACTTCTGATTTTTTTTTTTTATAAGTCTAGCAACTAAATGCAGTACAGAGTGTGTTTGTTGACTGTGAGTAGTAACTTCATTCCTGTAAGCGAGAAGTGGGGGGAATTACAGAGGAATGGCACACTTCAGGACATGTGTCCAAAGAGTGTCCAAGCTGGTGAAGGGTCTAGAGAACAAGTCCTGTTGAGGAGCAGCTGATGGAACTGGGGTTGTGTAGCCTGGAGAAAAGGAGGCTGAGGGGAGACCTTATCGCTCTCTACAACTACCTGAAAGGAGGTTGTAGCGAGGTGGCTGTTAGTCTCTTCTCCCAAGTAAGAAGTGACAGGACAAGAGGAAATGGCTTCAAGTTATGCCAGGGGAGGTTTAAATTGGACATTACAAAAAATTTCTTCACCAAAAGGGTGGTCAGGCATTGGACCAGGCTGCCCAGCATAGTGGTTGAGTCACCATCCCTGGACATATTTAAAAGACGTGTAGTTGTGGCACTGAGGGACAGGGATGGTTTAGTGGTGGACTTGGCAGTCCTGGGTTAACAGTTGCAATCAATGACCTTAAAGGTCTTTTCCAACCTAAATGATTCTATGAGTCTGTTTGTTACATTTTAATAACATTTCAGAGCATTTTCAGCACCTATGCACTAGCTGTGCATCTTACAGCATGTTTAACATGTATAATATATAACATGCCCTATCATGTGCTGTTGCTTATTTAGGTATGATTAGCAGGCTAGTGCTTTTAGGAACATAATCCAGATGCTTCCCTGAAATTCATTGCAATATCAAAGAAAACTGAAAGCTAGGCAAAATTTAAAATAGCAAGCTACACATCCAGAAACGGTCTTGGACCATCAGACAAGAATCAGATATTCTGAGGCAGGCCAGAACTCAATGAGAACCAGAAACAAGACAATGGAATGAAGTCTGTTGAGAATATCCAGAATTTAAATGGAAGCTAAAAATTTAAGAAGCTAAACCTGCAAACATTCAGCACCATGGAGTTGCACAGCTTCCTGGTCTTGCACCAACAAAGGACTGTACAAGATTAAAGGGGAGTCACCACTGACTCCAAATTAGTGCCAGGCAGCTGGAAAGAAAAACTACAAACAAACAAAAACAAAAAAGGCAAAAAGGAGGCATTAGCTAAAGTTACAGAAGTTTAGATCATCAGTCACATTATCACAAACATTTCTGACAGTGGATTGATCTCTCTGCCAAATTTTAAGAAAGCACTGCAAAACTCGACAACATACCAGCTTCCCAAAGAAACTGTTGCAGTATTTTTGTTTACATCAGGGAAAACAGAAATATTTATCCTTTAACCCACCTTTGGAAAATATTCAAAACCTTCTTGCAGCTGAAACTTACCAAAAAAAGTCACCTTCACCCAGTAGGAAGGAAATGCCTATTGCAGAAAAAAAGATAATTATCTGAGATGTTGGAAGTTACAATGGAAAACTCAAAAGACAAGAAGTCTTCCAATGAGAGGTGCAGGACAACTCTAAGCCCAGGCAGAACTGTCAGATCATCCATAATGAAAGCTCTCTCATTTCTATTCTTGTGCAACCAACAAAATAGTGCAGCTTTTTTTTTTTTTAAATATGCGCTTGAATACACAGAACATCCTTATTCCTCAATTTCATCATCATTTATAATGATATACAACACAGGGAATAAAGCAGCTGGACAGGCTTACTTTTTAAAAAACATTTCTTTACTAGGTTTTGAAGAAAGGTCATTTTAAACCCTTAGTAAGCACATTACTCAGCCAAAACCACAGAAGCCTTAAAGAATTCCTCTGAGAACATAAACTACAAAGAGGTTCATATAAGTTGAGGGTTACACAACTGACAGAAATAGTTCTTATTGGGGGGTTCTGAGCCTTAAAAACAGAGTCTTTCCACACAGACAAATTGGGGCGTGTGGAAATTCTGGAAAAATTCAAGACCTAGGATTATCTAGCCAGTTTCAGCAAAATTATTTTCTTCAGGTTTTTGTAAAAAGAAACAGATGGATGTTCTCCTCTTTCTTGCAACCTCATCATAAATTCATATTATCTTGCTTTCATTGTTCCTTGATTCATCAAGCTACATTCATTTTTTCATTGCCAAAACACTTGACACCAGAGGTGAAAAGAAGAAATTATGTGAGGTTGCAGAGAGCTGGGACAGCAGCTGAATCTTGGCCCATACCAGTTATTCCTGGACAGAGCAAAGGAGCTCTAAATCCACTTACTAGATGAAGGAGGAAAAATACTTCCTTAGCACTTCTGAAACCTAGGCTTATTTTGATGACTGATTTCTCCTGCACATAATCATGCTGAACAGTTTGAGCTTGCTTACCAGATGTTGCATTGCTTGGCATCACTAAAAAAAAAAAAAAAAAAATCAAGAAAACAAGACTTTATAGCTACAGAAGTATAGATAAAACACAAGGGAACAACTCTGAAGACTTTCTCAGACATTGTGAAGCTGTAAGACTTGTAGACTCGGAGCTTTACCTCTCCTTTCGTGTTGAGGGAGCAACCTGACAAAGTCAGGTATGTGCACTAGGGTGGCTTCCGTGCCTAATCACAGCACTAGAAATAACTCCTAAATAGCTTCCTAATTCACAGTCAAACCGGGAGGAAAGGAGGGAGAAGGTCTTCTGAATGAAGACAACTCTGCTTCAATGTTGTGCTTTCATGACTCTCTCCTGTCAACAGCAAATCTTAACGTGTTCAGACTTTAATGTAAAAAAAGGCATAATTTTTCAACAAAGTTATGCCACTTCGACACTGTTTTTACAGTGATCTTCAATATTCTTCTTTTAATTTCTTCAAGACTTTAAAGCTACAACATCTAATCAATTATTTTAGTCTGTAAAAACTTATGCCAGTGAAGTCACAGGCCTCTTGTGTTCTTATCTAAAGGATGTACTTCACTGTACTTAGTTCTTTAGCTGGATTGTGCATCTGCTGAGCACAACAGCTTGGGAAAAGAGGTACTATGGAAAGGTTTCGGTTTTCACCATAACTTAACTTTTCACAATATGCTGTTCCTGCCTGAAAAAGAGTTAAGTAAGTTCAATTTACTCATCACACTGAACTTCACTAAGGTGTAAGATTATTTTTGGTTTTATCACAGATAAAAAAACTCACTAAAAGAAAAAAGCTGAAAAAGGTAGTTTAGTACTTAAAAGGTTTTCCACAGTGCTTTCAGGACAGGTTGAAAAAAAAGAGACCTACTCTCAGACATCCTCAATAGACACCTCCCTAAAAACCTGTTTCTCAAGACATTTGAGAAGTCCGGAGACCCTATAACTAGCAAACTCATTCTCCAATATTTTTTTTTCTTTAAATCAGATGAGATACAGGTTTGTTTCAAAACATTTTGGATAATATTAGATGTTCTTTATGAACTTCTTTACAACTGGATTTTAACATTAGTCTGAACGAATTTCTATAGTAGCTGGAATAAAATTTTTCTTTTATTTACAGCATTACATTCCTATATTCCTAAACAGTGACACTTTTATATAGAATTGTATTACACAGGATTACAGTTTTTTTAAAAAAAAGGTCCATCACTGGTTTGTTTGTGTTATACGTTTAAGAGCTGCAGATGCACAAACAACTCAATTTCCCTTATCTCTGTAACGACCTGAATGGCTGTATTACTGGAAAGTATAATATGTAATACTAAATTGGTTCTCAATAAAGTATCTGGTTTGTTTTTTGTCTTTTTTTTTGGTAACTTTTAAGATAAATTTGGAAGTATATGTTACACCAAATAGAAAAGCTACTGGGCAGATACAACTGGAGGGGAACCTCAGTATGATAGCAGCATAAGCTATTTTTAGTAAGTTTTCTCTCACAAGTGCAAGACAGTGAATGTTTGCCAAAAGAATTTTACATCCAGGAGAGTTTTTGAAATATGAAAGATACAAGATACTTTTAAACTATGAAGAGAATTATAATTTTTGCCTAATATTTAGTAACCTTCAGATCCTGTAATTCCACTTCAGATCCTAGAAAAACATTCTGGAGACAAATATTAGTCTACCACTGGATAGTGAAGAGGAGGAACAGAATTATATTTCAAGGGGAAACTGTTTTAATTAGTTACCTTGTACACCTGCACAGCAGTCACCTTCAGTAGTGTGAGAAAGTGTTACACCCCACAACTGTCTTCATTCTTGCTACCATCAAATTCTGACTCAAAGCAAGAAACTGAAGCTCGCTCCCAAGCTGTATCACACTACATTTATGCTACTGTAGTGCAGAAAACTAACTTAAATGCCCTTAAATTGTTGACTACACATCCCAGGATAACAGTCTCTTGATACATCTATTGCATCCTAATCCATAGCATTCATGACAAAGGAATCCTTCATAGGCGCTCCTTTCTTTTATACTGTTGGGGTGCCACAAACGAACTAGTGGACTGGGTCCACTAGTGCCCTTTCACAGCTGTATTGCATCAGAAATGGCCTCATTATGACCCTGAAAGAAATCACATCGTATCAAAACCCAGAAGATTACTCTGTTCTCACAGGGAGCTGTATTTCCATATCCGTCTTTCTGCAGTCTGATCTTTACCGTTCAGAAAGAAAGCCTGGTCACATGAGAGGCAGACCTTGGCCCTCTCATCACCAGCCCAGCAAAGGAAAGCTGCTGAGCTACTGCCTGTGCAGAAGCTTACCAGGCGCTATAGTAGAACTTCATACTTGTCAAACCATTTGGTACACAAACCCCTGTACCTTAAGGCCTACCTGACAAACCAAAGATCAAATCCTGGCCCTGCTGCAGTGGTCTTTGCTTTGCTGAAGCAGAACAAGTTACAAGCTAAAACAAAACCCCACTTGTAATCCCAGTGCTTACCTAGAAGAGCTGTTCAGTGACACCAGAGCAACACCCTAGGGCTGTTGAGTCCACTACTCATTGCTGCCGCTCTCTGACATGATCTAACTCAGGTAACAGTGGCTAATTACTGACCTCAGTAACACTGGTACTTTGACCAAAGCCCAGAAAACCTGGAGTCTGTAACAAGCAACAGCTGTAGAACTCACTGTTTCTGTATAATAAAGGCAGCTGATAAGGGCATGTTTTGGAAGCCAACACTTCTGAAAGATGTCCAGCTTGACAAAATACCTGTCAGGTCTATTAACACTTTTTGTGAAGCAGATGCCATGTAAAGAAGCCTATTTCTTATCACCCTAGGACTCAAAGGCTCCAATACACTACATATGGAAAAACCTGTCACTGCTTGTTACAGCTTAAATATTTGTGGTGAGATGAGTACTAGTCATTTCACTTAGCTACCTACAGGTTTCAATTTTCAGCCTGCAATTTGGTTACTTAGATGTTGTCTTCTTTAGCTCAGACTGGCATAGGCAGTCAGCTGAGGTACCTGAGACTGAGCCACCACCTTACAGGTCAAAATAATCAATGGCATGTGTTCTCTGTGAGGACCTAGAACTCGTATTTTTGTCCTGCCAAAAGTGAAAAAATTGTTAAATTTCCTTCTCTTCAAGACACAACAGAGATCCAACTGTAGATAAAAATCAGCCTTCCTGACAGAAGATGCTCCTGATATGAAGCAATTTATTACATAAATCTATTCTTAAATCATGGGCTCCATCATCTACGTAGCACTTGGATCCCACCACCTACATCTGCAGCACATGCGAAGCCTTTTGAACAGGACCAATCTAATTTCTTAAATGTTATTGCAACAACAGTCCCATTCTCAATCTCTCCTTAACAAAGACATGTTAATTTGGCTACAGGTAATATACGGGAGGCTGCTGAGAGCAGTAATACCTCTTCCCTCCTTTGAAAATGAAAAATACCGAAAGCTCTAACATTATCATGCAAGTAAAGAATGAATAGTAAGAAAGATGGTGCTTATCGGTTTCATTTTATTCACTTAGTATTTTCCACAGTAATGTATTTTGCAGGTGAAGGGGTTTCCATTTACTGACCTTGGCATTCATCAGGACCATACTGTGATTTATATTGAGAATTGCAATCTGATCTTTAATTTTTTATCTTTATCTGATCTTATAAATAAATGTAAAATACATAAAACAATTATCCTAGTGTAAAATTGAATTTTATCTTTCTGTAACCAGCTTTTGTCTATGCTACATATTTCTATGTTTGAATACAATTCAAAATTAATAATAGGCATAATTTATTTCCTGGGTTTTCATTATCTTGACATTTTAACAATTTTTTTATATATATATACTCAGGCTTTAATTTTATCTAGGGCTTCAACCCCACAGCTCCTTTTTAGACATGTACAATGTTTCTTTCAGAATATCCATTCAAGCAATAAGGCTGCTAGAAGAGCATATTGGCCATTTAGCAGACAAAAAAAAAGTATAAAGAAATAACATGATTTTATAATGAAGAAACCCAGCAGATTAGGACAGAAAACGTAGCACTGCATGTAAATGACAGACAACCACATATTAGAAGAAATCACAAGTTACAGTGAAGAATTAAGAGTTCTGAAGTTGGTGGCTATGAAAAATTCACAATACAGTTTAGATTTTCTTTGTTAATATTTTTTTTAATCACTGAAAAAGATAACCAAGTAAGTCTTTTCAAAGGGCAGGCACAACTTTATATTGAATACCACAGCATTACTAGTTTAATACAGAGACTGATCTAACCTGGCCAGGAGCCTTTCAGTGGTTCATGAAAAATCACTTTACTGAGCAATTTTTTTTGGCTTAAATTATACAAATGCACCAACCTAATTGTTTCCTTTCTTAGCACAATTAATTAATATCATTTCAACTAACCATTCCCAATGTTTTACCACCTTAGACATATATATGTTGACTTCAATGAAAGTTAGCTGTGTCTCAAGTTTTCAGTACTGCACAGGCTCAGGTATACTTGGTATACAAGTGCTACACTTTACATGGAAGCTTTCTTTTAAGAAAAGCAAAAGGCTCAGAATTACAGAAGGTCATGCAAGAAAAAATGAAGGGAAAAAAAAAAAATCACAAGAAAAATTTCCTTTCTCCAGTATGGCAGATGTGCAACAAAAGCAAGGAGCCCAATTCAGCCACGCTACTTGTACACAAACGTACAAGGTAAAGCATGACAAAATATCATAAAGATATTTTGATAAATATGAAGAACAGCACAGCTATATGGGCTGACAGCAAAATTGCCACTTTCTATACAAGGCAAGCGGAAATCCACAACCACGGCCACTCTGCACAAAGCCAGACTGGCCACACCAGTGCCGCGTGAGCACTGGCAGTGGGATTCCTTCATGCGTGCAGCAAACGAAGCTGCTCACTGGGCCTTTGTGATTAGAGGAGGAATGTCATAACCACGGTGGTCTAGACTGCTACAGTAAAAACAACACATCCCAAAATGAGTGGCCCTTGGTCTGAAGTGGCTGTGGTCAGGATGGGGCATGTTTAGGATGTAGTCCCTTGAATACCTTGTGAGAAATGCATGTGGTGAAAATAAGAGGAAAGAACACTGTAGTTAACTGAAGAAAAGGTTAAAGAAAATAAACAATATTTTTGCAGCTTAGCATTTATTTGTGAACTGCTGGTACAACTCTATGCTTGACAGAAAAGCTATGAGGCTTTTGGTAGCTTGACAAGACAATCTACAAGCTTGAATGAAATGTTCAGCTTAAGGAATTAGAATAAATCTGATGACTGATGTGCTACTGAATGTGACAGACTGTCATCTGTTTTAAACAGGATCTCTGTAGGATGTACTGAAAGCAATTTTTTTCCCATTACCTTAAACATTCTAAGACTTTTTCCAATGGATTCTGGCTGATCGATTAAGACAAAAGATATTCTCAAACTCTTGCCATTTCAATAAAACAATGAAATAGCCATTTGGCTTGCTTGCATGATTAATTCATGCTGACACTGTAGTTGGGTGATTAATTTACATCCAGTACAAAAAACATTATAATAAAAACAATTACTCTTACTTCCCAAATTAATTATAAAATTATAAGATACAAACAATAAGTCATTAAAGCAGCTTATCTAAGCCCTATTCATATATAAAAATATAAAATTGTTTACCTGTTATCAAAGCAATTAAATACATTGTTGAGTCAGGAAAACATTCTAGTAGTATCTTTTTTCATATTATCAGCATATTCTATACAAAAATAGGTACAAGCATTCTTCAATAGCTTTTTAAAAATCAAGAAAACCTGATCAAAAGTCCTACAGTGAAACGGTGCTGCAAGAGATAGCTAGGGATTGATTAAAACCCACAAGCTCTAGTTTTAATCTGGCAAAATTCTTAGAAATCTTAACACATTATTTTAAATATATACACAGACACATAAACGATGTAAAATAAGATAAAAATCTTTGAAGGGGAATTCAGGCTATTTTAAAACACATACAAGCACCAAAACCTTTGGCAATATCTAGGCCCAGTTGGGAATATCCTTGCTCCATCTGACTGTAAATAGTTCCTGTGGGGATTACTGAGGTGCTTTATCGTCTCCTTAACCTAGCGATAATGACTCAAATCCGTCCTACAAAACAGAAAATAGGGAAAGAAGGATTTTGTGACATCCACCTGTATGGAATCTCTGTCTCAGATACAGAGAACAGGCAAAACTGCTCGTTGGTGGATTGAAGAGCAGTAATGTCAATTTGAACCACACTGCATTTAGAAAGCTGAACAGAGAAGCCAGCATGACTCGCCAGCTTGTACAACCCACTTCCAAAGGGGAATAAGAATCAAACCATCACCAAAGTCATTCAACTTTCAGAAAAGGCTACATGTCACAGACACACATCATGTAAATGTTTTAGCTATCATGTAAATTTCCCTCTTGGTTGATTTATGTTCAACTAAAATTTCATACCACATTTCTAAGAATAGAACAACCCACATTGGTCTAATACTGACATTTATGAGCTGAACAATTTGCCTTGCTAGTTTCCCTTACTGCTATAAAAGAGTACCACAATCAGCAGTAATTGGCCCAGCTGGAAACCTGTTTCTAGGCATGGGTCAGATTGCAAGTATATACATGTATATTTTACCGCCAGAACACAGAATTAGCATTTTGAATGATTCTTTGCATTGGAGCTAGGGAGATTATGTGTCCAAATGAATGATAAACTCAGAATTTTAAACCTTTGCCCAGTCCTGCTGCTAAGATGCAAATTTAAGCCATAAAAAGTTCAAAAATCTTAGTCAAAGTAGTTTTGCTTGTAAGACTACAGCTGTCTAGTCTCTGATCTCCCCCCCATTCGCACTCAGAAACCACTCAGACCTCAGAAGACCAATGGACCTTTCTCAATCAGTTACTGTGTTACAGCCAATCCATACAGAAGATCACAATCGATACAGAAGATCACAAGCATCTGCACAACCTGATGATTTGTTCTGTGTTTGGCAGGAGTTCTTTAAATGACTCAGTTCCCACAATCTCCTTCCACAAGCAATGTAACCTGTTGACAAAAACCACTATAGTAGTGACCAAATCTCATGCTATAGGCAACTATCAATAGGCCTTTGAGGTACGCTATATAGCCAGGAGAAAAATCTATTACTTCTGCTTATATCAGAATTAGGAATTAATCTGCTTCACTTACCACCTGAGATCTTTTGGATCAAGAAAAATGGAACCAGAGCCTAGAAGCTGTGACTCTTCTCAAAGCTTTTCACAATTGCTAGCTCTACATTTCTATCATCTTCCCTGGGTGAAAAACATCAGACCTCACTACAACCTCTGCTATTCACCAAGTGTTGTACTTCCCTGCTAAATGTTTCAGGCACTACATAAAATCTCTCAAAAGAATCAGGTGCTGAAGAGGTGGCCTCCAGTTTCTTCAGGGCAACTGCCAAATTCAACTGATATATCCAGCACAGAAAAACATTTGTTATCAGTCATCTTTTTACGATCTCCATGCACTGGCAGGTGCAAGACTTAGTGCTTCTGTGTTTTGTTTTTTAAAAACTTTTTAAGGCCAAGTTTAATGAAGGCTCGCCTTTTTTCCCTATCTTTTAATGACCAGTAAACCCACTCTGTTAATTCTACCACTCATTTTACGTTTTGTACAAGATTATTAAGCTCCTCTTTTGCATCTAAGGGTAAACATTCATTGGAACATAATTTCCTGGACATTTTGTCTTTACAGCTCTCCCTGTATTTCATTGAAAGCTTTACTGTCAAACTTTTCCTGCAAAAGCCCCTTCCTCTCAGAAGAAAACATTCCTTTAACAAGAACATGAGCTAAAACTTTGTAACCATTCCCTTGAGCAGGGAAAAATCTCGTTTTAATAAACATTCAAGTCAAATATTTATGTTCTTCTACAGATTCCTTTTTGTGCTAATATCACTGTCTCTGGTAGGAACTAAATAAAAAGTCAAAGAACACAAAAACATGACCACTCTAACAATGCCTCAAAATAAAAGGGTACAATCATTCTCAAGCAAACCAAAGATGGCTTAAGATACATTGTTAATGCCAAACCTACACACTGAACGAAACTCCATTCATATGTGAAAAGTCATAGTAGTGACCAAATGCTGCATGTAAGTCAGATTTCTTCAAAGTTGTTAAAAAAGTTAAAAATTTGACACTTACTGAAGTAGGTGATATTTATATAAATTTTTATGTTCCTCCCTCAAAAATTTAAGATGTATATCCAGCTAAGCTTCTAACATCAATGCATGTTTCTATGAATTTACAAAATGCTTTTTGTAACATATTCTAGAATAAAATAAGGTATTTTTACTATTGAAAAACATGCTTCTACTTGTTCTGGGTCTGGTTTGGATGGAGTTAACTTTCTTTAAAACATCCTACATGGTACTGTGTTTTGGATTTTGGCTAAAACAGTGCTGATAATACACCAGTATTCTGAATACAGCTAACAGCGCTTGCACAGCATCAAGGCTTTTGCTTCCCACCAGCTCTGTCACTCCACCAAGTAGCCTGGCAGTGGGCAAGAAGTTGGGAGGGGACAAAGGTGACCCAAAAGGCCAAAGGGATATTCCATACCATCTAACATCACACTTAGCAAAAGAAACATGAGTAAAACAAGAAAAGGGTATGTGGTTTGTCTTCCAAAGCAGCTGTTGCTCAGAGACTAGCTGGGCATTGGAATGCTTGTGGGTGGGAGGTGGTGACTATGTGCATAATTTGTTTTTTGATTTGTTTTTCCTTTCTTCTTTTTCTTTTGATTATTAAATTGTCTTTGTCTTGAACTGTGAGTTTTCTCATTTCCCCTCTCCCTAGCCTCTCTCCATCCTGCTGTGGGTGGTGGTGAGCCAGCAGCTGAGCGGGTGCTGAGCTGCTGGCCTGGGTCAACCCACCACACGACTGTTTTTCTTTTCTCCATCCAAAGCACAAGCATGTTCATAGTTGCGGTTTGTGTTTGTTTTTCTAAATGCACTGAAACAGTAACAAGGTGGAATACTGTCTAGAGCTCCCTCTTCAAAGTGCAACAAATACTTGAGTTTGAATGATTGGAATGCGGTACTGCAGTTTGCTGTGTGCCATTTAAAGAAAATCTGTAATTTCATTTTTGCAAACCATAAGCAAAAGAGTCTACTTACCATTAAAACAAATAAAGCAAACCAAATTATAAGATTCGAGCAGAATTCTAAATCAATCATTTATTTCTGACAAACGCTTTCACAATCACACTTTTAACCCCATTCCCTGACATCTGAATGCCAGTTCCACGTGCATGATGAACAGCAGGCAGAAACACATTCCCAAAGATTATTTCAGATTGCAACTTAGCTCAGTATTCACTTATTCATCAGACAAATCTGCAGGCTTTGAGAATTACTTCATTTTTCTTTTGGGATATAAAGTACTATACAGGAGTGTTATTGCACAGAAATATTAGTCAGAGCAAGAACACCAGAGACTCACACCCTTCCCATTGTTTTGAAATGTAAACATTAAGTCATCTAGAATTTCAAATAAGAAATGCAGGATATATGTTATACAAATTGCACACCTGTTACAATCACAGAATAATCTTAATCTGTCAGATTTTTCAAGTACATACTTATTGGCACAAACACAACAATCCCCACACACAACAAGAATAAAAATCTACCTCTTATCTCTAAAATTTTAAAGGGAGGAAGTAGGATAATCTTAAGAACTTTATCTCATATTTTCAAATAAAATTAGCAGCTTGCTATTTAGGAACTGTTTTCACACTTCAGTAACTTGTCTACATACAAAACTCTATCAAGTAAATTTATTTCTAAAGGAAGTTGTATCTTGCACATTCTTCACAGTTTTATAAGTGCCCCCCCCCAGATGTCAACAAACCAAGTCCACTGTATCAGTTGAACTGCGTAACACAGCACTAGGCTGAGGGTGTGGACACACACTGTGCAAGACTGGGAACATGCAAGGTTAGCTGCTGCTAATTCTGAATTTGTGAACTGCACTATTCAACAAATTTCAGTACTCAGACATATAGTTGCAAATGTATCAGCAGTTAGAATCAGTGAGAAAAACACAAACCCAAAACTTAAATTTAAAAGCAAATTCTTCTGCTTTGTGAGTTTAAGAGCTTCCCACAGGCCCCATTTTCGATGCTCTCAACCAAGACTTGCCTAACGACAAGCAGTTGACTCAGAAATTAAGTAAAAAGGGAAAACGTGTGGTGTATCAGATAAACTCTCATACTCGCAGTGCTCTAGAACAGATCAGGGTATTTCACCTGATTGCCTGCCCACTGTGAACAACGCAAAACTGTCCCTCAGCATCTCAGCACACGCTCATTGCCTTGACTTGCACAGCTAATACTGGACATTAATTTTAAACCCGTGCTCATTCATTACATATGAAAAAACCATATTACAGATACATGCTCAAGAAGCTGCTCCTGCCTGGCTCTGCAGATAAGAGAGGCTGCAGGTCCTCTCACCAGCCTGCTTAAGGCTGGCTGTTGGCACGGAGCTCCATCTACCTACCGGTTTGTGGTCCTGCACACCCCCGGGAAGAGCTGGAGGGAAAAAAAAATTAAAACCTCAACAGCTGCTTCACATCTTCATTTGCTAATGAAATCAGGATATTCAGAAAACTCTACTAATTCAGAAGAAAACAGTCAACAAAATACATGCACTCACACATGGTTGAAACCATGGTGAAACCATGAAGGGGTAGAAACAGTTGTACATATATGAAATCTTCTATTATCATTTAGTATTTGTGAAATGTATCTAAAAAACTGTTCTAAAGAACTAGCTTTTCCCTACAAGAAGCAACATATGACTATACGCTCCCAATCCAGATGTAAAGCTTTATCGATCCTTCTTAAACTAAGCAAATAAGCAAACACATTACTCTGAAAAATTACCAAAAATCAGTTGCATATCTGCACAATTTAAGGCATTAAAGATGGTTGTCTTTCTTAAAATAAGGAGATTCCTCAAACATACAGAAGCAAAAATGTTTCAGTAGGAGACTGCCATCAGTTTTCATCAAGGGTATTTCTGTACTGTAGCCACTGAAGCTCATGCAGCTATAATATGTCTGACTTTGAAGATTAATTTGGCTACTGCTGTCACATGCAGCATTTCTCAAATTGAGCCATTTAGCCCCTGCCTTACTAACTCCACTCTGCCTTCAATTCACGTTTGGCAGTGAAAATAGTATCTTTTCCTCCCCTGGACCCTCTGTGCCCAGCTGCCAAGCCTGTTGAGCTCAGGCTGCAGAAGAGAAGTCAGAACAGAAGGCAGCAGCGCTACCACTTCTGTGCAGCCGTTCAGGTAGTTACTTGAGCTTGTTTAGAAAAGGCTTACTGTGGTGACGGTGGAGCAACAGCTGAGAAATTAGATTGCCTGCCCAAGCAGCAACCGTGACTAGGTGGCAAGAGCCAACAAATGGCTGACTAGTCACCCCAGTTCTGTCCTCCAAGGCTTGTCTAGCAAGACATGGTGCAAGAGAAGAGACAGAGCTCCACGGCCGCTCCCCAACTCTTTTCTTTAAACACCTTGCCCCACACTCAACACCATGTTGAAGGCAGCTAAGTGGGGCTCCATACTCTTGGGGGCTCATAAGCAATGGGGTCAGGGTAAGGGAATCACAGAAATACCTCCCATCCCTCACGCTGTACCTATACATAGGGAAAAGATGAGAATAATTTAGCCAGGAACACCTGGAAACAATGAACAGATGGTCACTGCAGGGAGACAGGAATGGAGCGAGGAGTAGTAAGAGCCAGGTGCTACAGAATATCCTATGAGGCAGGGAGAACTGGTGAACAGGGACACCAGGGAATTCACACAGTTCCTCCCGGGGCTCAGTCTTCCCAATTTAGTTTGTCCTCCTAAAATGATAGTTGAAGAGACTAATTGACACAATCTCCTCCAATGAACTTGCATAACACCACAGAATGAGAACAGAATGATGCCTTTTTTTCTTTTTTCATTTTAACTTGAAGGAAAAGCAACACTTAAACCTTGAAGATGGCTTTTCACTTGCTAAATTCAAATTTTAATCAAAACGCATCTTAAAATACAACTGAGCAGAAGTATGGGGTGGTTGATGTCTCTTTAAGGAACAATGACATCAATGCAGGCTACACTTGAGAAGGATATAGGTGTGGGACTACATCCTTTTTCATCATACATAATCAGGTGCAAAGAGAAAAGTTTAACTTCAAGATTCCTGTGGTCTAACGAAAATAAATATCATTACAAACAGATCCAAGAATACAGACTTATTAAATACTGTTTGTTTTTCTTCAGATATAGATCATGGGAACAGAGATATTTAACTACCTAAAGACTAATTTTTATTCTATCTTAGATTGTTTACACTGTCAGCAAGCTCTTGATATCCTGACAACTAGCAGAAAGGGGAAAATAAACCCACCCAAAAGTGGAAAAAAGTCAACTAGCATCTGTGAAAACAGATTGAAATTGGTATCCGAGTATTTGATTGTCTTCCTTTGATTACACTGAGCAACTGAATGTCTATGGTACTATCTGTATCACTCCTCTAGTAATTTGCAATAAAGAAATTGAAAATCAGAACACATTTTTGTAGCTCTACAAAAAGAGCTATAAAACATTCGACAAATCTTAAAATTGTGGTGGATATTTCACAGTGCCATTTTCTTCATTACAAGGAAGGTACCAAGGAGCAAATTGGTCATACAGTCCTTATGTCAAACTTCACACAAGGAAAACCACATCCTAATATTCTGCTATAACAGAAAATGGAAAAACTGCCTAGTATGTGTGCACATAAACAAGGACACTATAGAAAAACATGATGAAAAATACTGCTTTGGTTCTCATACTTGTATCTAAAAATGTACATAACCAAGTTAACACATTCTCACCTACTGAGCACCTAATGCTGCAAAATCCTATAGAACCTGAAATTTACTTGAATTTGAACCACAAAGACAACACATTGAGAAACAGAATCTTAAAGCAAATTGTAAATCAAAGAAATTTGAAATCAAGAACTGTACCTGAGAAAAAAGAACTATGCCTTTCTAAAAGTAATACTAATAATTTTATAATAAACTATAAATACCAATACTAATAGATTTATTATATCAGTACTAATAATTTTATTATAGAGTGGGTATAATTTAGGCAACTACAACAAGCATAAAGAACAATATCCAGACAGGACACTGCATTAGGTATGCGTCTTTACTTTTCACCATCTAAGCTCTCTCAAACAGGACGAGCTGTTTTGAAGGAAATATAGAACTATGTATCATACCATTATTGAGAGAAATGAATGCTTAAAAAAGAACACATTCATTTTTTGCATAACTTCTTTCAATAGCATTGAAGTGGCCACTGGAATGTCTCAGAATAATTTTTAAATTATGCTCAGTTAGTATTCTCAGTTCTCTAATTCCACTCCGCTACAAGCCAAGTTACCATTTTTCTTGGTAACTAGGCTTACCTTCTGGGCAGCCAATTAAGCTTCTAAAATGAAGTTAATTCTATAATACACAGGAAAAAAAAATCTATAAAACATAGGAAATAAAATATCAGTTTTTACTATCAGATGTAATATGTAAGCACTAAGAATGGTTCCACTTCCTCACCTGTTGAGACATTAGAGTTAACAAAAAGAGGGGGTCAAATATATACATTTGGAAAGAGCGTAATGACAAAGTTAAAGCAGAGCTGATAACTCCCAAAAGAAACAAGCCAAGGATGTCTAAAAAAAACCATCAGTGTTCATAACACAAAAATGTATACATATTTAACTTTCTGTATTAAGAACCGAAACAACGCGCAATAATATTTTGTGTAAACGCTCCGCAAAAAAGAAATATTTTAATACTTCTCATTTCCATACATATCAACTGCTGTGCCTCAGAAAGCCCTCCTCCCTTTCCTCAAGCCAATCTAAGCTTAGTACTATTCATTTTTTAAATGGGCAACTAATGACAATTTCTAGCCTGGTCCCACAAGTGTAATTCATACACCCACACAACCATAAAGCAATTCTTCAGCACTAAATACTGTCTTTACAAGCAGACATTTTTATTTATAAGCTAAAGTCTAAATCAACATAAATTAGTAGATTTATACATTTTAAAAACACCATTAAAAATCCAGTTCGTTTGTGTCAAGTACAGCAGTCTTTGATCCCATGTTAAATTCTCTCACAGGAGAGCATCCCACAGCATTTTCAGAACAGTTTTGGTTCAGACACAACCCTGCTCTCATTCCACAAATCCTGACAGGAACTACCATCCCCTCCCTCCAAAGAGCTAATCAATAACCAAGTATTTTAATCCTCTTTGTCCTAATACTCTGTTACTGAAACAGATTAGATTTTTTAATTTATTTCACACGTAACATTTAAATTAGTGCATAGCTAGCTGGAATATTGCTATTTAAATGAACGCAGAACTTAAAGATCAAATTCTGTCTTCAACAGATTTACTTAAAAAGACAGAAAGGATAACATTTGTCTACCAGCATGTTATGTGGATCTCCTTAACTCAATTTACTATGGATTTCATGGTGCAAAAATTAATGCCCTCCAGGAGCTGAACTCATTACCAATTATTTCTTCTAAACCCACAGCGTAACCCCGTGCTGCTGTGACCAATGGAAGTTTTGCCATTCACTTAAAGGGAAGTTGGATCTGTTCCTTGGTTTGCTACTCCAGCAAGTGATACTTAGCAAAATGATACCATAGACACTTTCTTGACTTCTTTCTAATACAGAGAAGACACTATGAGCCAGTCTTATTACCTTATTCCCTGCTAAAACTGAGAGCAACATATTGATGACAATTTTAACTACACATAAAATTGCCAGCAGAATTGTATGTCCTTTTCAACATGAATTTCCAGAATACATTTTAGCAACAAGGATGGCAAACAGCCTGTAGAGTTGCGCACAGACCCTACGGAGCCCTTCATCCCGTTCCCTACTCCAGAACCCACAGAAGCATCCCTGCAAGTTATCTGGCACATGTATCACACCGAACTCACAGCCCATGTCCAAATAGCCTCCCACTGGCACCTGAACCATTAAACTCTTTTACATGCATGTAACAGAAAAGCCCTAGTAAACAAAAAAAGAAAACAAGTTCTACATGTGTTCTGGTGGCAAACAAAGTTGACCATAGGTCAGGTCACAGGTGCCACAACTCTAGCTTTCAAAATAATTAACTGAACTACTGAGTTTTAATTCCTCTGAAAAGCATGAAATAGGCCTGACATGTTTGACAAGGCTTAGCCAGGTGTAATGCTGCACAGTAAATACAACAAGCTGTTCTCAAATGTAGATGGCCAGTACATACAAAGGAAACATAAACAACACATACTACTATATGATAGCTATCCACTGGCATTCAATTTAAATGATCATGTCTCTGTTACTTGTACTAGGGACAGATAAAGTGCTTGTTTCATATTTCATACAAAAAGGCTCAAGAAATTCTTTTCATTTGAGAGAACTGTAACCAAGACAGGTGAACTTTTAAACAAAAAATATTTTATTCACTGATACTATGAAAACAATAAAAATCTATCCCGGCAATATTTCATATTGTGGTAGGTTGACCCTGGCTAGACACCAGGTGCCCACTAAAGCCACTCTATCACTTCCCTCCTCAGCTGGACACAGCAGAGAAAAAAAAAATATAATGAAAGGCCTGTGGGTCAAGATAAGGACAGAAAGATATCATTCACTAATTACTGCCACAGGCAAACCAGACTCAACTTGGGGAAATTAATTTATTACCAATCAAATCAGGGAAGAATAACGAGAAATGAAACTAAATCTTAAACACTTACCCCCACTCCCCCCTTCTTCCCAGGCTTAACTTCACTCCTGGATTCTCTATCCCACCCGCAGCACAGGGGGATGGGGAATAGGGGTTGCAGTCAGTTCACAAGACATTATTTCTGCTGCTCCTTCCTCCTCAGTGGGAGGACTCCTCACACTCTTCCCCTGCTCCAGCATGGGGTCCCTCCCATGGGAGTCAGTCCTTCATAAACTTCTCCAATGTGAGTCCTTCCCACAGGCTGCAGTTCTTCATAAGCTGCTCCAGTGTGGGTCCCTCCCACAGGGTACAGTCCAGGAACAGACTGCTCCAGCCTGGGTCCCCCAAATGGTCACAAGCCCTGCCAGCAAACCTGCTCCAGTATGAGCTCCTCTCTCTGTGGGGCCACAGGTCCTGCCAGGAGCCTGCTCCAGCATAGGCTTCCCATGGGATCACAGTCTCCTTCAGGCATCCACCTGTGCTGGTGTGGGGTCATCCACAGGCTGCAGGTGGGTATCTGCTCCACCATTAATCTCCATTAACTGCAGAGGTACAGCCTGCCTCACCATGGTCTTCACCACAGGCTGCGGGGGAATCTCTGCTCCAGCGCCCTGGAGCACCTCCTCCTGCTCCCCTTCTTCATTGACCTTGCCGTCTGCAGAGTTATCACTCTCACATATTCTCATTTCTCTCTCTGGTTACTGCTGCTCTTATGCAGATTTCCACCCCCCCCCTCTTTTCTTAAATATTTTTGTCACAGAGATGCTACCACCATCGCTGATGGGCTCAGCCTTGGCCAGTGGTGAGTCCATCTCAGAGCTGGCTAGCATTGGCTCCATCAGACAGAGGGGAAGCTTCCAGCACCTTCTCACAGAAGACACCCCTGTAGCCCCCCACTACCAAAACCTTGCAATGCAAACCCAACAGACACATAAAATATTTTAAAAATTCTAATACGTAATATTCTTCAACATGCCAAAGGCTGCCACTCTGCAGAAACCGCCAGTTTGCATTTAACCTGTCCTTAACAGACAAAAGTCCACACTAAGAATCATCACAGAAAGTAGAAGCCTGCTGTTACAGTTTCTGTACCATGGCTCACGAGGCTACCAGGGAGCATTCCAACCATCATATCACTTAAAAAACAGGTGGATCAAAGCAGCAGGGAAGCAGAGATTCATCTTTAAAAAATGAGTATACACACTAGTTCTTTCCATAGCTGTATCTGTTCTGCAAAAAAGGGTTCAGTACTGTTTCTATTACCCCTTCAAAACCATCTTCCTTTAAAAGGAAAAGACAAAAAGCCAGCAATTGTATGGTCAGGAATATCTGCCAGTTGCAACATTACCCTGTAGTTAAATTTGTTAACAGACTGCAGCCCAGAAGAGTTTTTTTGTTTGTTTGTTTTAAAAGTAATTTTCAAAACATCTGTTGCCCATCTAGGATAACAGATGTAAAAGTGAAAAGAAGCCTCTGCATAGATTTGGAAGGTCTGCACTAAAGTGAACATCAAGTCAGATCAGCAATTCATAGCTTAAAGACATTTCACTATCTGCATGCTACAATTAACACAGCATTTACTCTGCCATACATTTTGCAGCCTACAAATTTTAAGAGGTGGTAGGTAGCAAAAAGATTATTTAGGATCTCTCAAGTTCACGTGGCTGATTTTACACAAAACTGTGATCAATAGGCAGGACCCTCTCCCCCTTCATACTCAGCTCATGTGCACCTTCTTGCTTTCAATTCAAGTGAATAATGATTCTTTCCACAGAGAATTACCAAACTTGCATTTTCTCCCCTCCCCTAGCCTCTTACACCAAGCTCTGAAAACTTCCTTGCATTTTTGCTAACCTAGGCAACCTCAAAAACTAAAAACCCCACAACTGCAAAAAGCTAGATCTGGGCCATGGGGCATCAGCACTGTATTCCTGTTTCTGCCAGTAATACAATGCATTGGGTTTGTCTTGCTGAAAGAGAAAGAAGAAGCTTGTTTTATTTCTTACCGGTCAAGAAAGGAGGGTAACACCATAGTATTGCATTTCTAAATTAGCATCACCTAGAATGACTTCTAACAAGCAGAGAGATGGAATAACAGAACACAAAGAAGAAAAGTAACATCTCCTCCTCCAAAGTAATTAAAAGGGAAATTAAGTGAATCCTGAAACTAAACAAAAGCAAGTCTAATTAGTTATCACATGAAAACCGGGGAACAGATTTTTAAAGTTTCATTTGCTTCATTCCACTACTATTGGGCAGCGCAGTTCCCATCACAGTTTGTAATGGGAATCAGACTCTACAGAACTTGCAGCATCGCTATATGAAAACCTGTAATAGCTACAGAAAGGGTATATACAAATGCCAACAATAAGGAATCATTTACTAGATCCAAGACAGTATTTAATCTAACTGACTATGAGATCAGCTAGTTTGGTTTGAGCCTTATCAGTCTCAGTATTTAAAAGAAAACTAGACAAAACATCTAATACTCGTGAAAAAACGGCCATAAAGGAAAATAGATATTCTGCTACTGTATGTCCTCTCCACAGGCAGATTTACCAGGTCCTAGGAGAGCTCCCCGATGATGCTGTCACTCCCAGTGATGAGATGCAGCAGTAACTGCACAGCTTCAAAACTCCACCTCCTTCCCCCAAAACTTGTCCCTAATTTCTAAAATCCTGTACATAATTTTAAGTCCAAGTCCCTCTACTTTCCATACAGCAACCAAAACTGCAGTAACTTCTTAGCTGGATGGGCAAGGCACATTTATCACTTTCAACAGCCTGAAATCAGTGCTAATCCCTGTACCGGCGACAGGCAAAAGACTTCTTGGCCGTCACGCTGATGGCACCTCACTGGTGTATATGGCCCAGTCTCACACACCTTATACAGCTGAAGTACGTTGTAATGAATAACTACATTTTTTATACTTAAAAGCACAATGAAACAAAACCAGAACTACCACACAACATAGCGTGTTTAACTGTTATGACTTAGTTTTAACTCGTTAAACCTCACAAGATATTTAAGTTGGTGCCATAATGTATTTAAATAGGCAAATAATCCAAAATAGGTGGTTTCAGGTTGAACCAAAGCTGTATATACCCAGAGCAAAACTGGCCATGAGCAGATGCTCAAGGACAGGTACAAGAACGAGATAAGGACATTGCTGCATTTCCCCACGACCCACAGGTGCCACAGCCTCCCGAATCTGCAGCTCTGAGATCTGCAGATCCAGAAATGTACTGCTGCGGTTAACTAATTTTTCCTTCATGATTAAAGCACTGCAATTTAAGATCGTTCTAACCGTAGTTAGTGTCTTTTTAAATGTTTCATCAAGTTCTATGTCATGGCAGGGCCCACTGAATTCCTGGACCCAGGGCGAGCAAACTCCTACAGCACCCAGCTCCAACAACCTCAACGCCGCTGAAGCTGTACCTAGACCCGGGTGCAATCGTTCAGTGGGCAAACATTGGAGGGTGCGCTGTCTCGGATAAAGCGGGCTTCTGGGTACACATCCCAAATGTTTTTCCTCCAAACCACTCACACTGAAAAAACACTGTTTCCTCAAACGAAATAGACCTTCACAACACTATCAAGAAAGCAGATTAGTGTGGAACCTACTTATATTAGGAGCCCAGGTGTATGACTCATTGAGACTTCCTAAGGAGCTTTTTTCGAAGTCATAAATGTTCGAAACCAGCCCAGATTGCAAACTTTATTCACGCAAGATTTTTGGCGTGGGTTTTTTGTTTGTTTGTTTTTTTTGTTTGTTTTTTCTTTTTTCTTCCTTTTGGTGTTTTGTTTTTTTTTAATGCATTACTGCTATTCTCAGCACCCTCCACAGTTTGCTCTCACCTGACACTAAAGACCCCACACCGACCCTGTGAACTTGTTCGCGGCCGGTTCCCACACACACCCGCCGAGCCACCGCCCCGGCCCGGCCGCCCTTTCCCTCGGCGGGGCCGGCAGCCGCGGACCCCCAGCCGCGCCCCCCGGCGCCCGGCGGGCGGTGGGTCGGGCCAGCCGGGGGCGGCCGGCGGCCACGGGGAGGCGGGAGGTAACGGAACCCAGCCGAGGGGCTGCGCCGGCCGGCCGTCGCGGCCCACGCAGCCGGGAAGCGGGGCGAGGGCCCGGCGGCGGCGGAGCAGGCCGGGCGGCGACGGCTCGGCCCCGGAGGCGGGGGGAGGAGGGGAGGCCGGGCCGCTCGCCCGCGGGGAGGCGCCGAGGGCACGGCGGCCCCCACGAACGCCGCCTCGGCGGGACCGCGCCGCCGCCGCCGCGCCCCGCCACGGGAAACGGAGCAAGTTCAAACCCGAGCGCCGCGGGGCAGCCACGGCCTCACCGGGCCGCGGCCGCCGAGGGAAGCGCCCCGCCAGCCCGTTACCTGCGCGCTCCTCCCCCGCTGCCTGCGTGCGGGCTGCCCCGCGCCGCCGCCTCCACAACAAAGCCCGCGGAGCGGGCGGACCCCGCGGCCGGGGCGGGAGGAGAAGCGGGCGCGCGCCGCCCGCGGGAGCGCGCAGCGGCGGGGCCGCGGCCCGAGGGCGGGGCTGGGCGGCGCGGGCCCCCGGGCTGGGGCGCAGGGGTGGCGCCGCCTGGCGGGCGGGAGAGGCGGCGCAGGGCCGCGGGGCCGTGCGGGGCTCCTGCGGGGAGCGGGCGCGTTCCCCCGCGCCGGGAATGGGGCTCTCCCGTCTGAGGGGGAGCGCGGGGGAGGCGGGCCGGGGGCGGCATCGCTGCCGAGGCGTAGGGCAACCACAGACGGAGGGGCAAGGCACCGCCAGGGCTGTTCGGGAGGGAGGAGGCCGTAGTGGTGCGTGGGTGCTGGTTTGGGAAGAGGCCGCGTGGGAATGGGATTAAGCCCAGAAATGCTTATGGAAACCTGCGTGATGGGCAAGTTGCCCTTTGCGGGAGGGTAGGGAGGGGCGGATGGGGAACAAGGGCCATGTGCCGTATGGAAGAGACTTTCAGCTGGAGAATTTGCGTTCAGGTGAATAGGTTTGGGGTTTGGATACTGTGAGACAAACTTAAGTTTCCTAACACTAGCAGGTGCCACCCTGTTCTGTAAACGTATTTCTGTGTAAATTACATGCAGGCTGAATGTTATTTGTCAGTTTGTTCCTGTAAACCTTTTTGTTGCAGTGACACCTCCTGCAGAAAACAAACCTAACCAAGAGGTTTCTGCACCCTCCGATCGGCTCCACATCCTCTTCACTGTTGAACTCCTGCAAGTCCATCTTAATACTAGCTTTGCTTTTTGTGTCAAAGGGAAGGTTGTTGCACTGGGACCCCTACATCTCTGGAACAAAAAAGTAGCGGTGTTTCAGCATCTGCTTTTTGATGATACAGAACACTGGAGACTTGATGATCCTGCTATATTTATTGAGCCGCAGTCTCAAAGAGCCAAACCAAGGGAACGAAGGCAAATGTTAATGAAACATTGAAGTTGAGATTTTAATTACTTAAAGGTCAACACATTCGAAGTTTATTAATTTAAGGGAGTTATTCTGTATTCCCACAGCAATCCCCACTCTGCTCTTACATAGATCAAAGAATTCAAGTTACTGTTTATTTGCTGATGCATGCAAACTGTATAACTGAATGTTATACCCGAATATTATTCCTTTTTGCAGTTAGTGTCTCAGTCAGTCTTTTAACACTTTATTAACACTTCTCTGTATATTTTCTATGTTCCCATACTTCTCAGTAGCAATAAACCCGTTGTTTTTCTCTAACCTTTGGTCTGAAATGACCAAAGGCTACATTTCTTTTCAAGCTTGGAACATCTATTCAGTTCACAACATTGCTAAACTATGACTAAACACTCACAGGCACCCTGCAAAGCAGTATTACGACTTCATGAAAATACTTTACCAAACATACTTTTATAAAGTTTTGGCTTCCAAATACTATGGCTCCTGCAATCTGTTCTCAAAACAGGAGAGTGTGTTTTAAAAGTTTTGAGAAACGATTGGCAGAAAAGCCTGCGAGGGGGATGAAAACACTGTCGTTTCAGAACCTTGTGCACAACCCCCACTTGTAGGCTGTTGAAGGACGTTTTCTTGTCAAAATGCTTCTCATATAAAAATCATTGGGGTTTTGTTGGTGGGAAAAAAGGTTCTTTCCCAGTGAATGAGGTGGACATTTAAATGCAATGAATCTTGCTTCTAACAAGTTTTCGTTATTTTGCTTCATTTACTTCCAGAATCTTTCCTCTGTCCAACAGTCACCTTTATATCTCCATCCACCCAGTCTGGAGCTGTGATCTGAGAACTCTCCTTCACAATACTATCTGAAACAAATTGTCTCTGACTGCACTGCTTTCCACCCTATGAAATAAATAATGGCATTTTAATCCCAATCTACAATATATTTTATCTTTCATTTAAATCTATTTTTCTCATTTACTAATTAATCTCTTTGACTATAGGAATTCCATCCACCAGAATGCTGGAATGCTATTTTTTCCAGTCCATCAACTTTATGTATTTCCAGCTTCACTTTTATGGTAGTTAAGTGTGTCTTTCTTCACAATGGACTTTTTCCTCAACTTTTTTCCTTGAGGGAAAGATGTGGTAATATTATAAAAAATGCATATTTCTCTGGTACCTTAAAGGTACCTTTCCACGACTGGAGGGAAAGGAAAACCAGCATGTATTCTCTTCAGCTTTGCTATGCTACATATATTCCTACAGACTCATGAAATCCCGATTTTAGCATAATGCCTCTGGTGTGCCTAGGATTCTTCCTTAAAGTCACGACTCCAAATGCTTTAAGTGAATGTGTGGAAGCCCCTCTCTTACTAAACTAAAATGTATATAGACAGTAGACTGCAGTCAAATACCTATCTCAGACATGGTAAACAGAGCATAAGTATACTATCCAGATATATGAAACAGATCTATATATGCTTCTTAAGGAATAGAGAAAGAAATAAGTACCAACATTTGGCTTTGGTAGCTGTACTGCAGGAATACATAAATATACCTAGTTACAAATTACCTATGCTTTGAGTTTAGCATAAGCTGATCATCTTGTAAGGCAACAAGTCTGTCTGTCTTTCAGGGGAGAGACATTAAAAAATAAGGATGTAAAATCTACCTTTCTCTTCCTTCTCTTTTGAAAAGGTGCCAGCAAATATAGCCTCCTAGTTCTATTTCAAGATGCTCAAGATCACACATGGAATTCAGAATCACTTTGAAGATAACATGAAGGATTTCTTACTCAAAATTAATATCCTTGTCTGTTAACACTGTAGAGCTATTAGCAAGAAAGCAAAAAAAAAACCCCACAAAAACAGAAGAAAAAAAATAATCCCAAATTATCCACGTGACTGGTTAAACAAACAGTCTAGCACCTTATCCAAGAGTCATTTCCTTCAATCCATCTTAACCCTAATAAATGTGCCCTTGAGATCAACAGTAGCTCTGCTTTCTCCCCCACACCAATGTAATTGAGCTTGTACGTACCCCTGGTTGCTAGAAAATAAACAGAGGACAAGCTCAGAGTGGACAAACCTTCTCTTGGGCTATGAAAAATCAGCAGTACTAGAGGCTGTGGGCTATGTGCAAAAGGATGAAACAGAAGAGTATTAGAAACCACAGTGCTATTCAGGGTTAGGAAGAAAGGGAGACAAGGGAAAAATCTTTACAGCTATGTCCTGATTTTGCCTGGGATAGAGTTAATGTTCTTACTGATTGGTGCAGTGCTGTGTTTTGGATTTGGTGTGAGAATAATGTTGATAACATACTGATGTTTTCAGTTGTTGCTAAGTAATGTTTACACTAAGTCAAGGGACTTTTCAGTTTCTCAGGCCCTGCCACTGAGAAGGCTGGAGTGGCACAAGAAATTGGGAGGGGAGACAACCAGGACAGCTGACCCGAACTGACCAAAGGGGTATTCCATACCACAGAATGTCATGCTGAGTATATAAACTGGGGGAGTTGGCCGGGACCTTGGGATCGCTGCTCAGGGACTGGTGGGCATCGGTCCGCGGGTGGTGAGAAACGGTATTGCACATTACTTTTTTTCCCCTTCCTTTTGGATTTTATTCGATTCCCCTTCTCTGTCCTTTTCAGTACAATTGTTGTTGTTGTCATTGTTATTACTATTATTATTGTTTTATTTCAATTATTAAGTTACTCATCTCAACCCTCAAATTTTACCTTTTTCTCCCAGTTCTCCTCCACACTCCTCTGGGGGTGCAGAGTGAGCAAGGGGCTGTGTGGTACTTAATTGCCAGCTGGGGCTAAACCACAACAAGCTAGATGTTGGTAACCTGGGGGGTTGACTAGTAGAACAGGGTCAGCGATACAGCAGGGAAAATAAAAGACCACCTGCAATACTGCATCTGCTCCCAACTTTTGCAGGCTCCAAATCCATAGGAACATATAGATATCCAGTTGTTCATAAAGTGCTTAAGCTGGGTTTATTAACCTCAGTGCCATTTTGGATCAGGCTCTAAGTCAAAAAGACCGTGTCTGTACCAGTAAGCAGAAAGGATCTGTGCCCATCTGGCCCTGAGAATAAATGTCCTTGTGTGTTCTGCACCCATACGGCTGAATTGTCGTCCACTTCAATGGTGCCACCTCGGGGGATGAGCCCATGCTGTCCCCCACATTGTACCCTGGCATATTCTGGAAAGGTATGGCTTGACGTGGGTGAAAACATCGGGGACTGTCAGCAATGGCAGTGACTGTCCCAGCACTCGAGGCCTGGCACTGTTTCATTTATTAAGATGGTCCAATAGGTCTGCATCACACGTGCGGCAGCCGCTCTCCGAGTGACAAAATACCTGTGTCCTTTGAACACCGAAGACCTGAAGCCAAAGTCTAAAGGTTTGAAAAGAACAGCGCGCCTCAGGGGAGCGGGTGAGCCAAACGGCGCCGAGTGGCACCCCCAACCCTGCCCAGCAGCGCAGCACCAGGGATCCGCGGCTGTTAGCTGGGGCCCAGCAGCGGCGGGAGCCCGTGCCGTGCGGCGCCAGCAAAGGTGTCACCCCAGGAGGTGACAGGCCTGCCCCCGCCAGCGCACCGACAGGCCGCCGCAGCCCGGCCTCCCTGCCCCAGCGAGGGCGATCCCAGCGCCGGCCGCCCGAGCGCGGCCCAGTTTCCCGGCTGGAAGCGATCGGGGCGCCCTTCCCCCGCCGTGACCGCCCGCAGCTGCCAGCCCGGGGCCGCGCTCCGCCCGCCGGCTGCTAAAGGGCCCTGCGCGGCCGCGCGCCTCCCGCCCGCGCGGGTCCCGCCCCGCGCGCCCGCGCCCCCCTCCCCCCCCCCGCCGATAACAGCGGCTCCCGCCTCCCCCCGGCTCTTCCCACCCGACCGCGCGGAGCCGGCCTCGCCGCGGCCGCCGCTCTCCAGGCGCCGGCTGCCTCTCGCCGCGGCGCGGGCGAGGATGGCGCGGCAGCCCGGGTGCTTTCTGCAGGAGGCCTCTCACCAAGTCGTCGCCGGAGGCTCGGCGGGTAAGTGGGCGCGTTCCTCCTGGGCGGGGAGGGTCTGCCCGTCCCCCACCGGCGCTCCGCCAAGCCGAGGTGCAGCCGGCCGCGCCGCTCTCCTCAGGCGCAGGAGCGGCGGCGGGAACGGTGCGAGCTGGGCGGCGGCTCCTCCCCCGCCGGGCGGGCCCCTGAGGCGGCCCAGGGGTCCCGGGGGCGGGAGCGGCGCGGCGGGTCCGGGCGGTACCTGCGGTGAGGGGCGCTGCCCGGCGCTGGGTGTATCTCCCTTCAGCACACCCCGCAGCCCCTCGGGTGATAAGGGCGGCAGGCGGGCCCCTTCAACGGTAACAGTCATCGGTGCCCCCTCGGGAGCTTCTCTGGCGGGCGGCCGGCCGTCGGTCTTGCCTTGCCTGAGGTAGATGGGGTGACTTCGGCCGTGAGCTCGCTGCGAGCCCGTGTAACCTGCCCGCGGCGCCGGTGCGGGGCACAAAGCCTCGTCCCCTTTCCCGAAACTCCCCCTCGAGCTCTCCTTCGCTGCCTTACAGAGAAAGAGGTGCAGTGATACATGGAAATGCGTTTCTGTGTGTGTTTGTTTGTTTTAATACTTTCAGGAAGTCGAGGTTAGAAATTCGTTACATTGTGTATACTACAAGTGTCAAAACACTACACGTCTGTTCAGCAACAACAGCACTGCTAGTTAATTTCATCACTTTGCTTTCTCTGAATTGGAATAAATCTGTTTGTCTGCTTGAAGTATAGGGAATATGTACACAATATCCTGCTTTTTCAGTGTGTGTATATATATCAATCCTGTTACCATTTCAACTGTGTAGTGTGTCTTTAAGTGATCTGTAGCATCTCTTTTGGGGTCCAAATGCTGTCTGTCACATTATGTCTCATATGAAAGAGGAAAGCTACGTGGTAATGTTGCAGTGTAACGTGCACGGGCAAGATTCTGCTGTGGGTAAGTCCTATGTGGTCATAATGTTATGTGTGCGCTTCTGTTCCATTCCCTCTAGTTCCACTGCTGCCCCTAAATGCACTTTTACGCATTCCTGCCATCAACACACTTTTGAGCGCTTCCTTTTCCTGCTCATGACTCTGCATGTCCTTTGTTTCCAGCCCTCTGCTTTGACACAGAGAGATGCCAGGACAGCAGAAGCAGAGAGGTCTGCTGTCCTGGCCCTTCCAGTGTATTGTATAACTGGATTTATGTAGCTCTTCTGCACCCTTTGATATTCCTAAAGTTTTCTAAGATTCTGCTTGAATACCACCCCTTTCTTCCCTTGGGAGAGAAAGGAAAAGTTTAATTTGCACAAGGCTGTTGAAGGCCCTTCATACCTGAAGGGATACTGAGGTGTGTTGCCACCAGATGTTTTGTAAATGACAGGTTTATCTGCCCATAGCAGTGGGCCTGTGCCTTAGTGATTCAGATTGCTCTAACTCTGTATCTTCCCATCCTCTGGCAGTAGCCTGTTTTCTTTACAGGCTCTCTTTGTTCATAGAAGATCAGATAACTCGGCTAATGCCCTGGAAAGAAAATTGTTGTTTAGATAAGGGCAAAGTTTTACAGAAGGATTAGAATTGCAAAAAGAGTGTGTTTGAGGATGGTGTAGGGGAAAAGACAGCATGAAAGCTACTTGTTGATCTGGTAGGCATAAAGGTTCAGGTGAGAGAATTTTTAAGTCAAGGACGCAACTGATCTGCACCAAACACTTTTTATAAGGCCTCTTGAATCTAGCCCAGAGGCATACTGTTAAAAGATGCTTCCATCCTTTTGCTTTGTCTCCTGTCAGACAGGCAAATTCCTTAGCTCCATCGGTAGCCTTAAATCTGTAAAGAAAATTCTACTTACTGGTTTTGGAATAAACCAGTGAAGGACTGTTCTCTAGATCTGTATAACATTAGAATTGTACCAGAGGGATTGGTAAATGTATGGCTCAAATTGGGAGCTCTAGGGTATTAAGGAGAAATGGCTGAACCTTTAAAACTTGCTTGACAGATGCTTAAAAGTAAAAGTCAATGCTGTTTTTCTTGGTGACTTATAGAGAAGATGGAAGAGGAAGGCTGTAGCTTTGAGGCCTTCAGTCTAAAGGTTAAATTTCTCAGATGCGTGTGGATCTATCATGGGAAAGGTGGAAGCAGGAAGGAAAGGACAGAGGACATGAATTGTTGAGAGTGTACTTATATTTAAGCCTAGTGAGGGGTTTGGTTGCCTGAACTTAGCTTCCCAGTATCACTTTAGATACCCTATATTATTATGGTTGCCTGTGCAGAAGGACATAAGGCTCTTGTAGGTGTTATGCCATATTTATTGGCCTCGTGTCAATGTCACAGATACCCTAGGGTGGTTTTGCTGCCTGTACCACAGCCTGGTAGCTGTTTCAGGAAAATGAAAAAAAAAACAACCCCAAAACAACTATCACGGTGAACTAACATTTAGATTTGTAAGAAGTTCTGTTCATCTTAACTTATTCAGTTAAGCACAAGGAATGTATGAAGCTATAAGAAAGATGCTGTAAGTTGGTGTCTTTGTCAAAACAATGATGGAAACTAGAGAAGCAGCAGGGGAATGAACTCTATAGCAGAATAGGTGTATTTGAAGGGTCAGAAATGTCTGCATAAGTAAAATGAGAGGTTATTTAGCATCTGCATGTCTGATGCAAAAGGATCTGATAAGAAGTAATTCTGCTAGGTCGAGTGGAAAATGATTAAAGATAAGCCTAAACTGTCGGAACAGGAAGAAAGGGATTTTTGAAGCTTTATGGAAGATGACAGGACTTGTTCATGGACTTAAAGATAGGGGAAGAGGAAAGAAAGAAATCAAGCACAACGCCCTAGTCTACAAGACTGATAAAATGGAAGATACTGGCATGCTGAAGGAAAGAGAAAATATGCAGTGTTGTAAAGGAAAAGGTTTAAACATACCATTGGCTGTCTGAGGCATTTTTAAGTTAAAGATAAACTTGCATGGCACTCTGCTGTAACTGAACTGTAAAGTTCCAGGATGACATGATCTTGTGTGTACTTCATGTCTGTGGCAAGGGGTGCATCTGCTTCTGCATGGCTTGTAATTTGACTTTATATTAAATGGAAAGCTTTGCTTCCTGAGGGTGAATTCAGTCTTAAATATGAACAAAGTCTTATTCTGTGTTGGTTTGGGTTCTTTCTGTTGACATTCAGTTTGCTCCTGTCTTTCAGGTTCCTGAATGGAGGTTCATAGCATAATTGAAAGTACTTGTTTTTCTTTTCGCTTGCCTGGTGTATGACACTAGTGAAGACTAGGACTTTGATTGAAATGTAATTGGGTCACTTCGTTAGTGAGTTTTGTCCCTTTCAGTACAGTAAACTGCAGGCGTACTCCTTTTTTCTTAGTGGTTAATTAGTAAACTAAGGCATGTGTGGAATTTATAGAAAAAAAAGAAACAGAAAATAAACTCCCTAAACTGTAAAAATCACTGTGAAAAGAACAACTTGGGAATTGCTAATTGTTTTTCTTAGATTTTACAGCAGTTTTCAAAAAAAGCTGTTTGAGAAGTCCAGTCAATGCAGGGTTCAAATAATGGGAAGAATTGTTTTTCTGATTCACAAGGATCAGAAACGCCTTGTTTTTTCTGCCTGTATGGAAAAAGCAGAAAGTAAAATAGCGTTGCATACAATGTTAGTGGAGATTTCTTTCCTCATGGAGAGGAATTGAATACTGCAAGCTGTGTTGTGTGATACCCAGATCCATTTGCCCAGACATCAGTCTTGAGTCACTTTGAATGATGAAGTGCAAATGCCGCCATAAACATTGGCACAGGTGACCCTTGGCTGAGGGAAGTGGCTGGATGTAGATGCCCTGAAGGTTTTAGAATGCTGCTACTTGGTATAGGTGTGTTCTCGGGCTTTAATAACAAAAGGCTGCAGGGGGAGACAATGCTTAGTGTGTATGATCACCTCTCTTTCTTCATACACTTGCAAATCTAAACATTTTTAATTTTGAAGAATTTATTTAATATATATAGTGGGGTGATAAATAGAAGATTACATGTTTTTCAGATCAGTAAAATTGAACTTATCCTTAAGTACTTTTCTGCTGTAATTCAGTGTGTTTCTTTTCCTAATTCCATTTAATAAATGAACATGAGCTATTGGCTTTCTTATTGCAAAATTATTATGGGAAAGTAAGAATAAAATGACCTTTTAAAAAAATAAAGAATAACTAGGACTTGCTTTTTTCCTCCCCATTCTTCATATTTTCATGGGACAGTGGGGCTTTTGCATGTCTGGACCTCTTGGCTTCGATATTTATTTATTTATTTTTGGAAGGAGTTAGGTTTCCAGCTGCATTGAAATCTAATAAGATTTGGGAATCTAATTCTCTTAAGCTCTTCTGAAAGTCCAAACCTTTTAAGAGGTGTTTTATTTCAGGCTGATTTCAAGTTGATTATCCTGGATAGCATCAACTCATTTGAACAAGATCTTTAAGCAGGAAAGCCATTCATCAGAGTAAGACTGTTGGATGCAAATACAGTATTAAACACTGTTTGGTCTTCCTATCACTGGAGGCATTAGGCAGGCAAACATCCTTACAGGGTATGCTAGCCAGCATACTCTGAAACGCCATGGTTTATTTGGTCCTTATGAATAGGAGTGTGACAGATGTACAGGAAGCACTTTAAACAGTAGAAAAATTGACTAATTCTTCCTTTCCCCCCTGTTTAATTTGATTGTTTTGCGGACATTTTTCTGAGGATTGAAGTTAGGATGAGTGTTCTGTGGTTTTTTAGGTGCTTTATTCTTGCTTTTAAGCCATGCAGTTGGCATTGACGTGTTACTGAAATAATAACTTAATGCTCAGAGGTAATTTCAACTAGCTAAGTACTTAGCTAAACCTTGTAACTATCTTAACTTGAAACCATAATATTTTTGAGTACTTAAAAGACTTCAGACAGAGGAAGGTTTAAGGCTGAAATATCAAAGACCGCAGTACATGCTCATTGTCTTGCACTACCTTTATTTGGCATTTCAGTTGTTAACAAGGACCATTTATATTAAAAAGCTAAGAGTAGGAAGCAGTCTAGTATTAGTTTCAAGGAAAACTTTCTACAAGCTAAAGTACTCCAGGGTTATGGACTTGCTCCTACCAGTGAAGCCAATTTTTTCTGCTAGGCTGAGCAATTGATAATGTGCTACCTTGTGTTGGACTTAAAGCTTTGGAGGGGAGTTGCTTGGGTGGCAATATAGTGAGGAGAGCTTTGGGTGAAGAGAAGACCAAAAGGTTAACTGTGTGTGAGCTGAGGTCAGATATCCTGAACCTCCTCAAGCATGCTTTGAGGAATCTGGAGGACATAGACACAGTCAGGGAGTTAAGACTTTGAAAGTTGTCAGTCTGTTTCTGCTCAGACAACCATCCCTCTGTACTGTGTTTTATCAAAAAGAAATTATGAAATACCTTTGCAAGGTCTGTGCAACCCCTATTGCTTTCATCATTATACAGTTCAGAGGGGGAATACAGTGTTCAGGATAGGTTGACTTCAGTGGGTCCTTGGGCATAGGGAACACGGAACAGCCACTGGGGAAGCTTACAGAAACCGATGCTAGTTTTAGAGTTAGTATAGTTGAATTGCTGATGTTGGCTTACTGGGCACTAAAAAATCAGGTGAAGTGATAATTTTCATCCCATGAGAATATACCTCTGTGCTGCAGAAAAGTGCAGTGACCAGCTAGGTGAGAGTATGCAGAATGCCATGTAATGAACCAGTTACATTCACTTTGTGAACATTCCCCAGGGGAAGTTTTTATAGTATAGCCCTGTCTACTACAGCATTTCAAACATTAAGTAACATTTTTCAGGCTCTGAGCCTTCCCTTTTGTACCAGTTGATGACAATAGATTCACCTCTGAATTTGAAAGACTGATTAGACTGTTTGCTTCATATGCATTTTCCTTAAATGTTGTGAGGTTGCCTCAGAAGATCTTGTTTAATTTTAGTGGAAACTAATGAAATCTTTGTGGGCTTTCATACACTGTGCTGTATATGCGAACTGGCAGCTAGAGAAATTCCTATAAATTTTCAGACAGTTAAGTAATTCAAAGAAGCAATATCCTTGCAATATAGTTTTACTTTAAATGGAACAACTGAAAACCTCTGTATGTAGTGTTCAGGTTAAACCGATGTTTTTTGATCGGGTCATTGCAGTGTACTAACAAGTTATGAACACCTATTTGGAACACTTACTTAAATGTGTTTCAGGCTATGTCTTTTTAAAATGTAATATCTTTTATATGGGGGTTAAGATATTACAAAGAAATTCTTACATGTTTATATAATAGTGACAATAACAAACTAAGATTTTTCATAAAACTTAATGTGTCACCTGTTGTATGATTAGTACTTTCTGTAGAATCTGGGACCTTCAAAAGATGATTTTTTTTCATCTGGACTTGGAAATTGTTCATAACAAACTGTTTGTTGAATCTGGGGGTTAAATTTCAAACTAAGCTAGTGTTGCCTTGCTCTGATACTCACTGTTGGTTTGAACATCCTGCAGCAAACTCATCAGTCCCATTCTGTCTTTGTTCCAAGAGAAACACTGGGGAAAGCAAGTAGTTGGCTGAGCTTTATTTAGTCTGGAATGTTAGCCAACGGTAACAAAACTTATGCACGGAATCCTCTATGAGTGTGCAATAAGACGTTCATCCTTAAGAGTCTGTGTATGTGGTAAGCCTGAGAGTTTTGAGAGAGGTTATAAGTTTTTCTATTAGTTTTAGTGTAACAAGTTTTTTCTCAAAAACCTAAAAAACCAACCCCAACTGACCAAATGACCAGCCCCAAACCTCAAAACCTCAGGAGTAATGGTTATCCATACTAATTTGCTCTACTCCCCACAAGATGGCAGCGTGATACTACAATAAGACGCTAAATTTGCTTTTCCTGTGGGTAGAAGATGAATAAAAATGTATGTTGAAGATGTTGCAAGTGAGAAGATTAGCATGTGTTATTTTGGATGATATGTGAAAGCAAAACTTAAAGATATAAAACAAATAATGATCAATAAATACTGGTTTCATATGTGTACTGCAAAACCGATGGCACTGAACTGGACTTTTCTGGAATCAACCGCAAAAATTGCATAGTGATGTATCACTGGTAAAGGTCAAAAGATGTTCCTAAGGCTAAGATACCACCTAAATCACAAAAGTTAGGATAAACTCCTGGCCCAGTGGAATCAATGTGCAGCTAGTTACTGATTTTTGCAGAGTGAGGAATCTGAGTCTTCATTATTCTAATTTTACTGTAGATTTTGTGATATTGCAGAGCTCCCTTCAAACCTCAGTGCCCATCTGTAAACAAAGTGAAGACTACTGTGTTTCACACTGCTGTAAGCCTACGTTAACTTCTTTCACGTATTGGCAGCAATGAGAACTATAGCAAAGCATAAAAGCTTAGATATATACTTCAGAACAAATTCTAAATATTTTGTTGTCAGATTTCAAAGTTAAAGAATAGTATATATTATACATTTAAAATCAAATATGTAGTCAAAGTAGTTACAAGAGGCATGCTCCAGTCTTAATGTTTATAGGCAAAAAATGCTTTGTCTGCAGAGGCGGATCTGAGAAGTTGATATAACTTCTGTAAACAAAGATTATATCTGGATAAAGAACAGTTTTTTATTAGTGTGTTTTGTCAGTTGTGCTTAGTGACTAGTGTTCATATTCAAATCCTTGTTAAATTTTCATAATGCAAAGGGTAATTATGTAATAAGAATAAAATTCTAATGTAAAAAACCAAAGCGTACCTTTTGATAGTAATAATGTGTTTCTGTGGCAGTGTTCTAGAAAGGAAAATGAAAACTGATTCTGGTTATTTCTGTGATGAATTTCTGGGAGCTTTGCCTGTGAAGTAATGATATTACAAATTTTTCCCTTAACTGTAGCTCAGTTCCTGTGACACTACCTTGGATGTCCTTTTTATACTTGTAAACATTCTATCTTATGCTTGTTACTTTCCTATTTCAAGCGAGCATGGTGGGAGACACTCAAAATCATACCACTGAGACTGGAAGACCTAATTTGTTAGAAGACAAACTCTGACGTTTTCTCTGAAAAATGGGTATGTTAACCTAAACTACTCAGGCTGGTCTAAGTATTGTGATTAGGGCTGTTATGAATTAAAAGTGCTAAAAAAGCTAAAGCAAGTAGGAAAAATCCTACTGGAAGTCTTGAAAATCAATATTGCCACGAATGGAGAGAACTGACAGTAGTTCCATTACAGGGATGCCTCTAAGTATTTTCAAGTGTCTGCATCTTGATCATAAAAGCCTTAAATCTGTTCTGCTTCAACTGGAGTTGAAAATATGTAATTAACTTTTTCCCCTCTGAGGAGATGAATTGGCATTTGCTGCCTGTGGAAACAATCACTGATCCTGGTGATGGATAAAATCAATACCATTTTTATAATTGGAAGCTCTCGCTCTCTGATGCCTGATTGTCATTTGTGCAAGAAAGTACTAAATATCAATTGTTATAAAATAGTAGTTTCTGTACTGAAAGTCTGTAGTACAGGTCAACTGCTTTGGTTGTGTTGAAAGTTCAATAGCTCCAGGGTAAGTACCTGCCCTTTTTCCTGCAGCATGTCTTGTCCTGGGGCTCATTACAATTAGATATCATTTCACCAATATATGAAACATGTAAGGTTTCAATTGTCTATAGTGGTGATTTTCTGATGAGAAAATATTGTTATATCTGAGAAAGTTTGAATGTTGTTGGCACGTCCCATCCATACAGTGGGGAAGGAAACACAGGAGTAATTGGCCTTTAGATCTGCTTTTCAGTCATTGAACTACACTGTTAACAGCTGCTTTTGTTTTTCCTCTGGATCCTATTCAATCTGCCAGTTTTTGGCAGGAAACATAGTTTATGGGTCATCTTTCAGCCTTTAGTCAATGGATCATTTCCCAGTTCAGGGTGTTATCCTAGTTTCCTGGGCTTTTTGCTGTTTTTATTATACTGAAATGTGCTGATGTGTGGCTGGTGTCCCCAAACAGCAACACTCCCAGAAGCAAAAGGAGAGTCTTAGTAGTACTTACAGTTTGAGAAAATTCTTCACACTATTTCAGTTTCTCTTAGAGCTAATTCTGTTTTTGCAACAGCGTTAAGTTTTACTTTTTTTTTTTTTCACCAACACTTATTTCTTCATATTTAGTTAGAGGCTTGATTTTAAAAATTAGTATATATTTTGGATGTATAGTAAATATTGCTCAACTTTGTTTTTTCAGCTGATTCCAGATAGCATACTGAACTTGGTAAAAATATGAAGAGCATGGTAAAAAACCAACCAAACAGAAAAACTCAAATGATGGTTCTAACTGCCATAATCATAGACACAGAAACCAAATGTAACTCTTTACTATCACTTTTGTGATATTTGATGTCTCTTCCAACTTGTGGAGCTATGTGATTTAGTTTCAAAACTTGAAAGTTTGATTAAAACTTGAGTTTAATAAAATTATCTTATCCTCAGTGTTTTGGCATTAAAGCTTGAAATGTTGAATTGTAGAGGCTTTAAGAATAGAAAACCCAAACAAACTTTAAAGGTGGTTCTCATGACTTCTAGACAAATTTGGGATCTGAGTCATGAGATTGTGAATGCCTGAGGCCGGTGATAACACACTAGCTTTTTTTAGGTTGGTTATGTAAAGTTTCTCTACGGGCAGGTTTGCAATGTGATGGTGTACACACATGTGCTTAAGATAACCTCACGGCAACAAGTAGAAAACAAAAGCATCAAGCTGCTTATAGGTTGGTAGAATGTGTTTTCTAAAATACTGCCCTAGAGATGCTGACCAATGGCAGCATGATCTTGTAGGAGTATATACAGCCTAGTTCTGTCAGAATTGCGTAATAGTGTGAACAAGAGTGTTAGCCTTGTTCATGCTGCAGATTCTAAACATTGTGCCCAGCATCCTTTTTAGGTGCTTCTGTGATCATATCCTTGGCATTCTGTCTCTAGATTGCTGTGCTAGCTCACCCTTGGAACAGTTCCTTGTCAAAAAGTGCCTATATAAAAGGGATCAGCAGTATTCTAAGAAGGAAAGATTTCTGGAAGAACCTGAGAGCTTTGAGAGTCCTTACAGCCCTGCTCCTCACTCACTTCCAAGTCTGTGGTTACAAAGCCAAAGGAATGGGACTTAAAAGTATTATGTTGTATGGATGAGAGCTTCATTCTCTTCTCTTAAATGGGGTGAGGCTTCTGAATGGGTTTTGGGATGTTGAATTAAGCTGGGGAGACATGGCTGCCACTTCTACCTATAGTAAAAATTTTACTAATTTTACTAAACTTAAAAAAAAAAAAAAGTAAAAATGTTACAATAGCAAACTGTAATGCTGACTGGGTAACAAGTGTAGTTTTTTTCCTCGAAGCAGTGAAGAAAATAAGTATCAAGATGCAATATTCTCTGGCATATTCTTCAGTGTGAAGTATGATGATGGCTATCCTAGATGACAAAAAGCAAACAAATCAATCTCTTCTGCTGATTTGTCAGCAAACTTTTCTCCTTTCCGCAAAACTGTACTTCTTAGGAAATACAGCTTTATTGATCAGACATTTCTGAAAGGGAGAAAGAAAGCATATGGGCTTTCTGCAAATATAAAATAATGAGTGTTGGTAGAGAATAGACTACATGGAAAGAAATACCTTAGAGTATGAAACTATTCTCTGTAATGTCCATAAAGTTTAAATTAGTTCAGATTTTTCTTATTAGAATAAATGTTTCCTTTTAAAAAGCATGATAATCATAATCAAGACTAAATTTGCTCTGTTATTTATTTTCAAAATGATTGTACATGTTTAGCAGACTTTTGATTTAAATCCCTTAGGATATATTGGAGACAGATGTTTAGATGACCTCATGTTTAAAGTAAAGTTATATTTGGACAGTAGATTAAATTTTCCTTAAAATCTTTCCTTATATGTTAGATTGTGGAGGGGTGCAGAAAGTATTCAAAGATTTATGTTGAAAAGATACTGCTTTATTTTTAAAATAAGTCATTAGAGTTCAGTGGATTTTATTTCTGGGGACCCTCAAAAGCACAAAATGTCTGATTATGAAACAGTATGTTTACAAATGAAAATATTGTTTCTTGCTGGAGAGCTAAATAGGAAACAGACATCTTTAAAAGTTCCTTGAATTCAGAAGCAAATTTACCATGTCATTTATACCTTCCCCAAAACTTGTTAAAGCCTATGGTAGAACTTAAAATGTAGTATCAGTTGAAGACTGGTAATAGGACTTACCAGTCGCTAGTATTTTTACTACTTTCTGTTTTTCAACACGTAATAGTTTCTGTTAAGCTGCAGTTAATGTTGTAGTGTGGATGACTATTATGGCTTTATCTATGACCGTTAACAACATCTTGGAAAAATTCTTCATTATTTCACTGTCATAATTATCAAAATTGACCTCTTGAAAATTTTTTGATTGACAGATAAAAAAATAAGTCTCTTGAGTCTTTTGAAGTTTATTTGGGCAACACTGGCTCTTTATGTCTTTAGCTAGGTAAGTTACTGAGATGCTAGAATTCTGCCATTTGTAATTGATTTGGAATTGTGCTAATAGACACAGCTGTTCTTGTCACTGCTAAATATCTTTTTTTCCCCAATTACTACTTTACTGGCAGAAATTTTTTTCTTTGTAGGCTGATGCAAAGGTTGCACTAAAACATTAACTGGATGCTTGGCACTTGAACTGCAAAATACTCTTTGCCCAGATCTCATGGTCACTTTTCTTTGGGACAGTGTTTTTTGTTGTTTTCTGTCACTTGTGATTAGGCAGGTTGATGTAGCCAGCAGAGCTGGAGATGTATTTTGTGCTGAGTGGACCTTGTTAAGTTTACTTAAAAATGCCGCACCTGCTACCTAATCTCATTGATTACTTCTGGGTTAGAACTGGAGTCGTCCTCTCCTGGAAAAAAACTTATTGTTCTGCAGGATTTGGAGCCTTTTCTTTCATGTAAGAGTGGATATTGGGTCAACAGTGGCATAAAAGTTGTATCTCTGATTCAGAAAGGGAGTGAAAGGAGGAGATCTTATCCTGTTCCTGAAAAAGCTTTCATTCTCTTGTTCTTCTAGGGCTTGTTGCTATTAGGTAAATGTTGATAGACAAATGTATATTAGGCATGGGCAATAACCATTTTGCACAGCACAGATCTAATAAAAAACTAGTGAATGAGTGTGTGGTACCTATGTGGTATCACTGTAAACAAAATAATTTCTGCCTAAGCTTTTCTTCTTGAACCAAGATTTGAAATTTAGCTTATAACTGGAAAATAAATGGAAAAGATGCTTCTAAAAATTAACACTGTATTGTATAAAAATAGGATGATGCCTGGCAATTCATACAAGAACAAAGAGAAAATGCAACACCTTGTTCAAGTGGTATATAAATGGGACACACTTTCTATATTTGTGTTCCTATGCATGCAGTGCATGTTTATAGATCTGGAAAATCTGTAAAAGGTATAATCTACCCTGTACTGAACTTTAACATTTGATATAACTTTTTCTGTAACGCTGCACTTGCCTGAAATGCAAATATTTCTGGCAGCTAAGTAATAAACGGAAGGATTGTACAGACTCCAAACAAAAGTAGTTCTTGAAAATTGATAGGAAAAAATAAGTTGATTTAAAAAAATAAAGCTTATACAAACACAAGTATCTTCTGAAGACTTCTGAGAAGCAAAATGTGGTCACAAATTTGAGGCAGATAGCCCTTAAACATCCACTACAAATGGCACTTGTCAAAATTCTTGCTATGAAGGGGCAGTGTAGAAAGGACTTCTACAAATTTTGCTGATAAAGCAGTTTTACAGTGTTGTGGTTAGATACTGTTTGCACACAAATATTTTCTATGTTCAGAAATGTTCTAAAGTTTTGCAAGAATATTGATTATTGACACATATCTCTCTTAATTGGATTAGTCATTTGCTTAGTCTTGCAGCCCTGGAGTGAATGCTTGGAATTAGGCTGATATAACTTGGGCAACAACCCTTATGCTTGTGTAGTGTGATCTTACCTTTCATTATGGGACAACCTTTTTCTACATATCGATGTATATGTTCTTCAGTGAATGGAAAGAATAATGGTTTTCTATTTAAATATTTAGTATCTTCTCATGTGATATGTTATCACTTACATATACAACATTTGACTACTTTTTTGTGTTTATGCATGAATCACCTTATGCTACTTGAGTATTTTCACTGAAGACTTCAGTTAGTGTGCTGAGATTTGTAGGAATGATTAGTCTTATCTGTTGCCCCGAGATAGACACCTGTAAGTAAAGTAGACATGTTTACTGACGCATGAGTGTTTTATGCAACTTGTAGAGAGGCAGGGACATAATCCTGGGAGGGAGGAGAAGATGGTTTTAACTGCTTTATTTGTAATTATTTTAAGTTTTTCTCCTTGCCTTATCTGTGTGTCTTCCAACTATTTTTAAGAAGTAGAAAGGACCTTAAAGACTAAATGCTACTCCATTACTCAGTGTGAGTATGTGTTCTGTGCTGAACGGGAGTAGCATCCTTTAGGGAAAACCACTGAAGTAAAGATGGTATCATAAGTATTACCAACTAAATCTTAAACTAGTCTTTTTCTGTTCAGCCTTAATCTTTATAATTGCACCTAGAACCTTAATTGCAAAACCTGTGAAGAATCAAAAAACTTGGGGAGCTGGTGTTCTGTAAGTCCCCTTTTCAGTGGGAAAGCAATAGGGCTGGAACCTTATCTAGTGCAACTGCAATTAGGGGTAGCTTTGTCTTTATTTTGACTACAAACTCTGATTAAGAAATTAAACTCGGACAGAGGAATAAATCACTGCATTACATTTTGTATGATGGTTGAACTGTTTGTAAAACTTGAGCATATTTTATAAGTTTGTTAATTGTTTTGTAAACCTTTCAGTATTCAGGTTTGTAGTATGAATAGTTTTGACTATGGGTGAGATTTAGACTGCTTGCATTCTGCATGAGCAAAAACTGGGTGCCTCTGGCTTATTGAACAATTCAGAACAGACCCAGGAGATTCATGAGACCAATAAAAGAACCGGGACTGTCCTTGGCATAGCATGTAGCCCAGGAAACCAAGGAACAGAGAAAATCCTTTTTTCCAAGAGAGTCTTTTCATCAGACTGCAAAACTGGATTCCTTCTTGCTCTCTTTCTAGGTCTCAATTTTGCAGCATTTTTTTACATAGTGGTACAGATCAGACATGGGAAAGTAACTGTATGTGCAGTGGCCCTGATGATCAGACAAGTCTTTGAGTGTGAAATAATGGATTTTTTTTTTTTTTTTTAGCTGAGGGAAACATTAGGCATAACTGTTTTGTTTTCAGAGCACTAGCAAATTGACTTTTCATGTATGCTTTCAGGGGAACTGTCATCCCTCAGTTCTAGGGTAATTAGAGGTACCTGAACCATGAGACTAATCACTATCTCAGTTCCACTAAAACCAATGTTACTCTCTCCCTGAATCTTTTCTGAACGATACTAGATCTGCATCAGGTATCCTGTCGTGTCTGGCATGTCAACATACTTGCTACTAACTCTAGGTGGCTACTCCCTGTATGTATATGGGAACGGACCTGTTGTTGAATTATTTTACTGACTACAGGCTTGGGCACTCTGTAGTGCCCAGTTGAAGTTCAGGCAGCAACATTCTGAGTATTGCAGTGCCTAGGCTGATGTCCCTGAAGAACAAGTAGGCAAGTAGCCTTAAAATTATTTTTTTTTTCTATTTTGAGTGTCTAAAACTGGGTGCCTAAAAGCATATATCAATTACTAGATTTTTAACTACAGGTCACTGAAGCCTGCAGGAATAGAATGGAGCCTAGTAAAGTAAGCTCCTGTCTGGTAGGATAGAGGTATCTGATAACCTATCTGGTAAAGGATTCCTATCCCAGTGATTTTTGGAAGTTTTGCTTGAGTAAAATACATCAATTGATTAAAAACCATACCGAAGAAAAAAAGCTATAATGTTACTGGAGGAAATTATTTTGCCTTAATTTTAAGCAAAGAAAAACCACCTTAAAAGACTGTTGTCACATGCTGCTTACAGGAAAACAGTTTTAAACTGGAATAACATTCACTTTATACCAATGTAGTTCAGAATCTTACTTTGCTAATTGAGTATTTTTAAACAACCTTGATAAATATTTAATTCCAAAATCTAAACTTTATCACAAAAAAATACTTCTGTGTTAACTATTGCAGAATGGAGGCTAATCACAGCAATTAAGGATGAACAGTATATAATTCATATGTAAGTTGAAAGCTTCAGTCTTCACATTATAAAATACAGAAAGAGTAATTAATGAACTGGACAAAGCCTTGACTAGTCTGAATTTCAAAGTTGGCCTGTGAGAAGACATTGGACTAGATGACCACCAAAGATCCCATCTCATTTAAGTTACTGATTCTAACTCTATTAGAAATGCTTGGTTCTTTTTTTAAGTTACTTGTAAATCTGAGACAAGCTATTAAGTTATGTCTGTAGGAAATCCTGCATAGGACTTGAATTGATAGCCCTACCTGCATTTGGACATTTGATTGAAATGATGGAAAACTTGCTATAATTTAAAAAAAAATATTCTGTAGGAAATTACTTTTCTGTAATGAATTATATTTCTGTTGTAGTTTACACTCTGTTTCTACCTGTGCTGGAATAAAAACCCCCTCTGTTACAGACTGTAGAGTTGAAGAATCTAGCTAGCGTTGAGTTTGTATTTCTAAAATGTGCAACCTGTTGTCAGATACTGGATCATATATATTGTGTTTAGTGGCAATAGCCATATGGTACACAGAAAAGCACCATAAATCTGTTTTGGAAAATAACCCTGGAGTCTTGTATAAAACAGCTTTCCATCTGACAAATTTAAACCTTTGCAGAAGGAGGAGAAAGATTCTGATGTACCAGTGTCATCCTTTCCCATTAATTCTTTCATGGCTGCAGTCTTCTTAAGGTATGTTATTTCCTGTTCTGTTCTAGAACTTTCCTTCTCAGACTTAAAGAAAATGCTTCTTAGTATCTGACTTCCCTTACTCTGTTATGTATGTAAAGTCACATTGACGTTGTATTTTGGACCTGGCTTCATTGGTGTTTTACCAAAGGATCTGGGGTACATATCTGGAAAGTTTATTTGTAATCAGTTTGCAAATGGTAGTCTTGCTGAGTAAGGAACAGGGTTTTTATGGACTCCACAGCCATTAAAAAAAACCCTCTCCTGAATTTATTGTACTAAGTGAGCTAAAACCTAAGCAGTCTTCTGTCAGGCTATTTACATTTGTGTAGCAGTGTTGCTGTTCCATCTTGACTTCCTAGTTTAGACTTTGAAATTTTAATATAAGAGGACTGTCAGTATTTTCTTTAGAAACTTCTATGGACATCTCACTTATTCTTTCAGTCGTAGCTGGGACTTGTTCAATTTCTTGTTGAGACTTGCATCTCATATGTATTGGTCATCTTCAGTTGGCTTTCAGCTGGAGGCTGAGCTCTGTCTTCTGGGGCTGGATTGAGCACAAATTTTCTTCCATTGTTTAGGTCCCAGCATGTACTTTTCTCCCTCATTTGTTGAAGGATGTAGGTTGGCAGTGGTCTCACACTGATAACATCTCTTCCAGGTCTGTTTCCATTCAATGGAAGTTTCATATTTTTTTTCCTGTGCTCTTGCTCAGTAACTCTAGTGTTTTCTAAAACTCTGATGGTCATGCTTTGTATGTAGAACATCAGGTGACTGAGATTTGTCTAAAACATGTTCTGTGCCAAGCAGGACCTAAATGGCAGGATGCACTGACTATACAATTGTGTACTTTGTCTTCCTGTGTGTCCTTGCCAGAACCCTGATGGTTTCAAACCTGCTGATGGGGAAAATATTTGCCATCAGTGATCTTCTCCAAAGTGTCTACTCTTGTATGTAAATATTCTTTTTTTATCTACAAATTGGGTAAATAAATGAAGGCCCTGAGCTTTTTTCATATTTGTAACCGGTAAATATACCCACTCAGTTCCTTCTATTCATTCTGATGCCTAAAGCAAAAAAACTCTCAAGCTTTATAAGCTGACTCTTGAAAGTTCCTTATTTACCAAGCATGAACTTTCTGTATGTTGAACTTCCCTGTTTCCTGTCCAAACTGTTCCTTGGTTGGGTTACTTCTGTGTGCTATCTTATTGTGGACCAACACTCTGCAAAACTAAAAGACCAGAATAGGGTGCTTGTCAGTCTGATAGTCATATTTTTTCCATTTGGTATTTGCTTTTACAATTAGCTTGTGTTGTTGGTAGAGATAAAGTTGCTTGTGTAAGTTCTGTTTGTTTCTTTAGTCAAAGACTGCCTATGAGAATGCTTTTCTTGTTTTACTTGTTGCTTTCAACTCAGTGGCTTTTGTGTCACGATGTGAGCTAAAATCTGAACAAATTCTGGGAGCACTGAAGTTGACAATATATTTTTCTGTTGCAGTGTTCCTCATTGGCCTATGAAGAAGAGGGGTGGTGTTTATGCCTGTTCTTACTGTGTTAGCCAACTCCTTGAAATTATGCTCTCCTTTTAGGAACTGATCCAAGGAGCTTAAGTGACAGAAACCTAATTGCTTTTAGTAGGGTTAGCATTCTGTCGGTTTATTTGCCTGAACTGCAGAAGCTGGCAGGAATTCCTAGTCAGTGGAGGAAGAGTAGATAATGGCTCTGGTAGCAGCTGGCTTTTTGGATTGCTTACCTGTTTTATCAGGTTTGCAGTGAGTGCCAAGAACACTTTTGCTTCTGAACTTCACCCAAAGCTTAACAGACATCAGCAATTTAACTTGCCTGTTCTATCGTGGGTATGAAGTTGTTTGTCACCTTCCATATTTTTCCCTTGTAGGACCTGCTTCTCAGGTAACCTGAAGCTCTAACAAATACCATTAAAGGAAGGTACGTATTCAAATAATCCACAGCAGGAAAAAGGGCTGCTCCGCTTTGTGTGAGGATTAAGAGGGAAGGAATGTTCCACTTTGCTTTTTAAGAAAGAGCTTAATAAACTCCTCTTTGTACTACTGGTAGGCTGATGAACAGACACCAATACTAAATTGAGTTTAGGATCTAGGGAATGTATTTTGGACTGTGTATTGCACTTTACTCAGTGTGTAACAGACTTGTGTGTGTGGAAAAACCCTGGCAAATGGCAGCTACGGCAATTGAGTCACTAGCATATAAACCCATCACTAGAAAAGCCATCACAGTTTGTATTAATCTGGAACACTGACAGATAAGCCAAGACGTAGAAATACTTTCAAGTATGTCTTCTGCCTTTGTGGTGCCGGTCACTTGAGGGCAGGGGTTGAGGCTGGAAATGTGAGGGGAATTTGTGTTTTCAGCTCCATTGCTCTGTCCCCTCTAGGCTTAAAGGCTATTGAATTTGATGTTTTTCTGGTATGCTGTGCTGGTTGGTTAAACTTAATTTTTCTGCCTGACAGTATTTCTCTTAATTTCCTCGTAAAAGTTTTAGAAGCCTTTACATATGTTCTTGTTTGCTGTATTTTGTAATCGTTTTGTGTGCGATACTTGTACTTCAGCATTTAAGGTGGAGATGGCAGTGTTGTGCTTCTCTGCTGTCTTGTTTGGAGACAAAAGCAAATTGCTTACTAGAACACTCAGGCTGCTGTATTGTTGCTGAGTTCATGAGTGCAAAGAGAAACCTAACCATGCAGGGGAGTTTGCCATCTGCAGTCTTAGGAAGATAAGTATGTCTTAGGACAAAAATACTGAAATAAAGAAGCTACTGGAAGTGGTTAAAGATCAATCTGTAGGTGTTGCAGGAAAGTATGGTATTAGTTGAAAAGTTCTGTTATGTAACACTTGAATTAAAAATATTTAAATTAAGAGTAACTTTTTTACATAGACTATCACCAGTGTCAGTTCTAGATTAAAATGGAAGAAAATTGGCTTTTGAGCCATTCATGGTCTGGAAGTGACAAGCTTTTGTAGCAATTACATAAATTTTATAAACACTCATAGAAACTATAATATTACTTTCAAACATTGTCACTAATGTTATAGGTGTCTGGGCACAAATCCCCTGGATCAGTAAAACCCCAATTCAGTTTGGAAGACCTGTAGTGTAAATGTGTTCTTGGTGGAGCTGGAGCAGTGCCTCTGAACACCTGGAGCTTTGGCCTTGTGTTTGGAAAGCAGCCAGATGCTGACCTTGGTGGTCCTGCACCTGTGGATGCAGTGCCTGCTCAGATACCGTCACCTTGCACAGAGTCTACTTGTGTACTGAAGTTTGAATATCTAAGCTCCACTGACTACTTGTGTCTTGGTTTCATTGTTTTTGTATGTGATGTTAACTCCATATAAGCAAATATTTCTTGAATCTTACTAACACAGCCTTACAAATGACGTATCTTTGTTATTCTGAGATGCTTTTACTTTTAACCCTGCAGTTTTCCTGAAGTTCTCTTCTCCAATAACACTTTTACAGTTGGATGGTTCCACTGTACACTTTTATTCTTCTAACTCTGAACGAGAATGTACATCTGTTAATAAACTACATCCTAGTGACTGATATAGCTATTAGTAGAATTCAGTGACCACTGTATAACTTTGAGCACCTATTAAATCATGAGTGCGTATAAATATTTCAGGAAATATGAAGACATATATAGCATAAAAGAATAATATACTGTATATTAGTGGTCTATATGTTCTTAGTTCTTCATTCCTCTTGAAACTCACATCAACAGTGGTAGTTTTAAGAGCATAACCTTTAATAAATGTGGTAGAGCTTCTATTACTGCCAGAACTTAACTATTATCCTACAAGTGAAGACTTCAACACTTAAGATGTTTGAATAGCCATCACAGAAATGAAACTGGTTGGAAAAGGGGCCAAGTATGATATGTTTGTGGTCTGTGTATATTGTCTACATGTTTCTCTAATGCCTGCAGTTGTATTTACAACTGCTCATCTAGCTGAATTTTGCTCGCTAAATTGATATTTTGAAGGTGATGTCACTCATATTTTTCTAGTCCTGAATTTCTGTTGCCTGTTGAAGTCCTATTTTGCTACTTTTTCTCTTCTGAAACAGGAATTTCATGAAAACTGGCTCTAGACCCTGTGGAGCAAGGTATATTACTAAAACATAAATATAGAATATAGTGTGATGGCACTGCTTGTGTGTGTCTGAAAGATCTCTACTCATTGTATTAATTAGTGACTTTAGAGTTATCAAGTAGATTATTCTTAGTCTTCAGTGTTTTACCATTTAACCTATTCTAACAAATGATGAAGCTGTATCATGGTGTAATTACCACCATTTTGGTGCTAATATTCAAGTACTTTAGTAATAGGAAAGCATTAAATTTATTTTTTGTTTGGTATCTTAAATTCTTGTATATTAGCTGCAAATGTTGTATGTTGTTTGAAAGTTCTGATATACTGAGGTCTTTTCTTTCCTTGGGTCTCTAAAGTAATTGATATGCACTGATGACACGATTGGTTTTCTTTTTTTTAAGTATTAACGGAGCCTCTTAAAACATTATATAGCTTGTGTAATCAAAAGTAATTTCCCTCCAAAGGTAATGACTGTACCCATGCCTCATGTAAAACAGATCAAAAGTCAATCGGGAAACTTTCAACTCTGTATCATCCTTCTCTATAGCCAAGTTTGTGCTGCACATATAATCCTCAAGACTAAAAGCGATCACTGACATCACTACAGTGGTTATGTTTTCAGAAGATTAGAAACAGTAGCTTGTGGGCATGAACTGTTCGTTTCACTGTGTGCTAATGTTATGCTAATGATGCTTATAAAAGCTAACAATTTTGCTGCTCATCAAAGCATGCAAAAAAAAAAAGGCGACTCAGTATCGTGTTTATGAAGACATGCCAGTGTTTTCTGAAGCTTGTCTGTGTTTGTGGCCTGGTATGACTGCAGCAGGTCAAAAGTGAGTATCTAAAGATCTCTCTGTTCTTAAGTTTGTGCTTGGGCTTTTGAATAATTTGTTCTTGTTTTGAAGAAGGGTTGTCAGTGTCCAGAAATCTAAAGTACTGCATTTCAAACATGACTGCAAACGGTGCAGGTTACTTTAATCTGTAATTTAAGACTTATTTGAATTTGTTACATATTTAAAACTACTTGAATTTAAATAATATTTCCTTATTCATTTATTTGGTAAGCCTGCTCCCATACTGAGTCCTTTACCCTTCCGGTCAAGATATTACTAATGAAGAGGAAGATGTGAGTAACAGTCCTCTCAGCTTTTGTCCATTTTGATTTACTGGTAAAATGAACTGACTGTTACATTGATGATACGGTGTGGCCTGGCCACTCCGTTTGGAGCAGTATGTCATTTTTTTAATAGAAGTGTCAAAGGTTTTAATGTTGGAGGCAGAACAATTGCCATCCTGCAGCTGGTGTGTTTTTTCTCATGAGAATATATCACTCTTTCTGTAGGCAACTCTACAGACTTAGTTCTTGTGAATTTTTGTAAGCACAGATGCAGTGTTTCCATGTATAAAAGTACTGAATATTAGCAGATCAAGGGAAGGTGAGGATTAGTCAACAAAATGTGGGTATGTGTAACCTTGATTGTTTAAAGTTCGTTTTTTTTTTTAAAACAGTGCCTGTTTAGATCACTAATGTATTTTAATTGTTTCCATCTTTAAAAATATGTCTGACAAGTTCAGTTTCTAGTTGTTATACAAATAAACTAGTATTAGATGCATTGCTTTCTTCTTTTCAAACATACTTTCAAATTAGTGCTTAATGTGGTTTGAAGACTTTGCCAACATATTCTTCCAGATCCTTCTCTTGTATGAGGGTGGTTGATTACATCTATCTTTCTTTTTTTGGTTTACAAATGCCAATATATTCTGAAGAATGCAAACCCTGGGACCATTTGTCATCACACTTTGATTGTAGTTCACTTCATTTTAGTATGTAGGAGGAAAAGCAAACAATTAGATGCCTGAAGGGGGAGGGGGGAAGCTGAAGTGTCAGGGCATGCTAAACATTCTTATTGCATTGCATAGTTTAACCTCCTATTGTTTTCCCGTTGCTTTTAACACTTACCTGCCTGGATGTGACAGATGTAAATACATTTAAAAACAAACCAGAACTTATTTGGCTGAAGTATTAGATGTAAACAGTCTTGAAAACAGACTTTAAGGGCTACAGACCTTTAGGATTTAAATTTAAGTAATTTTTATAGACTAAGTGTTTGACTTCTGGATTCTGAAAAGTTATTTCCATTTTCATTTGAATGAGAGCTCAGTTTGCAATCAGATTTGCTAGGTGTAAATACTCAGTTTGTAGACCCATGTCCGAGATGTATTAGGATTAAGACCGTAGGTAGGCATCCTCCATCTTCTCTGCAGGGCTCCATTCATTAGACATATTTAGAGCAGCTTCATAAGATCAGGCTTTGTATAAAGCATTGTATGAAGAAAGATAGTTCCCCAGTTCTGTCCTGCATCTACTTTCTGTAGCTCTCCAGCATTAGATCACTAGACTGTGATGCAAGAGACTTGGTTCAGCTGCTTCTCTGCTTTTGAAAAGTCAAGCTTGTATTATTCACTGTGTTGGGGTAGTGTGGTGCCCACTTTAAGCTGTAGTGAGGAGTAGATCATGCTCTTAGCCTTCTGTATTGAATTAAATTTACATGAAGTATTTAAGGGTTTAGAAGAGTGGTTAGACTAAGCATGACCATGGAACAAGGAAGGAGGTTTCAATTCAAGAGTTAAAGGTTTCCTCAGAACTGAGACCACAGTCCAGACTTCCTGCCTCCCACATGAGTGCTTCTTCCACTAGGCCATGGTATATAGCGTTTAAGTGGATCTTTAATTATGCAAAATGGACAGAAGGGAATGAATAAACTGCCTCCTACAGTTCTTCTGTTATAGCTTAATGCTTAGAGTAGTCTCCTGGAGATGATAAAGGCAGGTTTAAATCCCTTTTTGGTAGAGGCAGGCAAGGAATCAGTTTCCCTTGCCTTTATGTTGTAATTTGGTTACCTGTTGGCTTGTGGGTAAAATCACTGTCACTGCTTTTTCAAGAAAGGGACAAATGTTAATGTATCTAACTCCAGATGACACTGCAGGTTGAAAATACCATGTACAAAGAGAGATGCCTTACACCTGCTGAGATACAGCAGGAGTAGTCTTTCCCTTTCATTGATTACTCTTCAGTGGAGTTCTCTGGTTTGGGGCTCTTTAGAGGAACCTCAATGGTATTTACCTTGTCTGTGAATCAAGCATTTAGGATTTCTACCGAACCCGGTGTGGGTTGCACAAATGAGGCAGAAAATTTAATGAAGGTGTGATAGCATACAGCATTTCTTAGCATGTCCTTTTGAGTTTAGCCTCAAAGCAGCAGTTTCAGACCTTGAAAGTCTTGTAGGTGTGTGATGAACTGAGGGGATATTGAGACCAGGATAAATACCCATTCCTCTGACAACAGTGAGAGAAGCTAAAACAAAACAGCCTCCAAATGAGTCAGTCAAGTATAGCATCCATTTCAGTGGCACTTTTTTCTGTTCTTCAATTGTGTGTCCCAAAGCAAGCTGCTTACTGTAGAGCTGCTAAAACAGGCAGTAAAGCAACACAAGGTAAACTGTATTGCATCTTTTCTTCTGATAGATGTTTTCAAAATGACACTCTTACAAAAGTGTAAACTAGAACTGTAAATTGGATCTATGTTCATTAAATTAGCCAAGGTGACAATTCCAGAAGAAAATATGTTAAGTCATGCCTGGTGGGATGTACACCCTGCACAGAAGAGCAGAACTGAATTCTTGGATGCTTCTTTGAGTGTTTGTGGGATACTTTTGCAGGCTGATAGTGATTGCTTCCATTTCAGGGTTAAGGCTTTGAGAGTGTTCTGTGTAATCTGCTTTACTATTAAGGTTCTAATACTATGAAGTAGTGAAGGTAGATTATTGGAGGGCCTGTGCTTGTCCCTTCTTTTGACACTATTTTTTTTTTTTCTGCCAGTGGTCTGTAATTTTTGCATTCCAGTGACTTTGGGAAGTTTTCTTAATTGGATGTTTTGGAAATAGGGGATATCGTGGCTGTTCAGTGGCTCATATTGGAGCTTGAAAGTCCCTGCTTGTATGGCAGGATTTAAATGAGAAAGGGGTATCAGAGACAAAAGAAAATACATTGGCCTAGAGTCCCTCTACTACTTCATAGATCAGTCAACCTAAACTGAAAACACAAATGTCTTCCTTTGGCCGATGCTTAGTGCCAAAAGCACCTAAAGTTCCTAATTAACTACATGGTTTTTAACCAGCGTTTACTACCTGAACTACTTCAGCTACCCTTAAATGAATACCTACATGCATGCAAAGATCTATTAATAGCCAGTTTACTGGCTTAGAAGCAAAAACTGTACACTTACTCAGGCCCCAAACCTGACTCTTCCTATGGATGCACCAAGTTGGAGGAGTCCATTTGCGCTAATATAGGAACTGAAATTTTAGGGATAACCGTCACAGATTCATCTGATAGCTTAGTTTGGTGCAGCACTTAAGTGAATTTGGTAGGAAGACTCCCCTTTTTTTCCATGTTTGTTACGTAGCCTTTTAATGCATGAGCAGGAATTTCCCTTGTTCAAAGACCATCTGTCAGCTGGGGCAGAATTGTAAACAGTCTTTGGCCTTAGCCCATCTTCCCTACTCCCATTGAGCAACAGGTTTTGTTTTTAAAAATGCAAATAAGTGATTTTTAGTCCAGAAGCTGGCCTAGGGCCTGCCTCCCCACCCATAGCTTAAAAAAAATAATAAAATAAATACTTGAAAAATCATATTTTTTAAATAATGTAGGCCCAACTAGGGAGATCAACTGCCCTGAGAATCATGACTCTCATAGCCTGGAAAGCATTTGCACAAGTTGTCAGTTCTCTGTTCCTGACCCCTGGTTTTGGCAGCTCTGCAGTTCCTGACTGAAGAGCAGGAATGCTTTGGCAGCTTTTTTGGATTTTCCTGATGCTTCTGTTAACTACAGTGCTTCCATCTGTTGTCTTCAGAGGCTCATGCAACTTGGAAGGCATAGATTTTCAGCTCTGGATCACCTCATTAGGCTTAAGAAGGACAGAAAAACCTTATGATTTTTCCTTAATTTTTATTTGAATAATGTATTAAGGCTGTACTAAGCCAGACCTAAGAAATGATGGGAAAATATCTTGGATTATCTATTTTATGATAGCTTTGTGATTACTCTACTTGGAAAAGATGTGTATTAAGGGAGCACAGCAAACTGTGCACAATTGAATGCAGCAAGCAGCCTCTCTTACCAGACTTCCAGACTTAACAGTCCCATAGATAGGCATTTGTTTGTCTTCCAGCACTTATGTATCTTTTGAAACTTTGCTTTTAACTCTGTAGCAGTTGTCTCACTCAGTTGTCCTCACTAGGGCTGTTCTACAAGTGCTTTACTTTCTTCATATTTTTTTTATGCTGTTACAATGCAATTACTTTTTTTTAATACATGTTTTGGTGATGCAGTTCTTGCCTTTATGGATGCTTATGATTAGGAGTAGCTCAGAGCAACATAATTGCAGCTTATTCACTCTTTCTCACTTAAGAGTTTTGCTATTCACTATAACTTAAAGTCACTTAAGAGGAAGAACTGAGATCAAAATCATAACCAAAACAGTATAGTATAGCAGTAGTTGGTTTCAGCTCTTGCTGTTTATGAGCGAAAGGTTTACTGTCTTTTATTTTGCTCAGATTTTTATAGTAGAGTGAAATAGGTAATTTATAATACCTTTCAATATCTTTTGCTGTGATAATCCTCATTGTGCCTGTTTTGGCCATTGTTTGGTACTGAATCATAACTGGTTGAGGAGTAAAAATAACACATGTAGGCAGGAGTTGAAAATGATACACCATGCTTGAAAGAATGACTATTGGTATGGCTTTCAAGCAGTGAGATCTACAAGCTGTGAAAGAGGGAAGTGGTGAAAGTCTTATCACCAAGGTCCTTTTAACAGCTCATTAGAAAATAGATGAGAATAGAATTATCCTGTTTGACCAGGAAATATGGCCTGTTAGGTCACTTCTAGTTCAGTTTCCATGACTAAGCAACCCCAAGAAGTGAATTCCTCCTAACCATGCAGCCATAGGCAAGCACCAATACAACAAAGCACTACCTAAGCAGGAATAGTAAATAATTAAAAGTATATTTATTTCAGTATATTTGAATATCGGAAAGGCATAGCATATGGGCTTGAGAAGATGGCAAACTGTCATTAGATTTTAACTGTAGTATGATTTCTCATTTTGGTGCTATTGTGAGAAAGAGAAGTGATAAAGTGAACTTCTCAGTGGGGACTGTATAGTTTTTACAAGGCTGAAAACAACTGCTTTGTTTGGGAGAAGCCCTGTGCTAAATGTATCTTATATCTTGGGAACAACAGTTTAAAAGCTTTAAAAATCAGTACGTGGTAGCAATGTCAGAGGCTAGTTGAAAAAGTTAAGGGCATCCAGCCCTTTCATGAATAGATATTCTTTTCATGTGAAATATTAAGTTGTATATTTTAGGAATAACAGGATAAGCTCTGTGTGATTTTATATGTCTGGGCAATGTATTTTGTACACAGAATTCTAAGCTTTTGCCTAAGTAACATGAAAATAAAATGTATAGTATGGTTCATAGAAATCAGACTTACTGCTAGCAGATTTTCAGAGCATACAGGATGCTCTGCTGGAACACAGCTTGGGGTTCTGGTTTGTGAGAGCATAGTTAACTTTGGCATTTTTGGTTGACCTGGCTTTTCTACATTTGCAATAGCAAATCTTTGTAAATGGGCAGAGAAATTGTAAGTGAAAGTAACTCAAAAGCTTAAAATATTAATGTTGTGTAGTTTGATAACTTTCAATGTTCCTGTCCCAAAATTTTTATTTTAGTAGAAAAATCAAAGTATATTGTAGTCTATCCTCATATTTAGTGCTAGCTAGTCAAATACTCTCTTTATGTGAATCTACTAAGTACTTCTATAGGCTTTTAAAATTCTTGTAATAAAATGATTCAGAATTTTCTTTAATTTTAGAGAAGGATGGAAAATCTTAGTGTTTTATATGTCTGTATTTTTCAAAGAATAAAACCTATGTAATAATGAATAACTTAAAACTATCCATAGTTATACTGCATAATCTAATGATGGTACATAGTGGGAAGGCCTAATGCAAGAGTAATGTTAGAAGACTAAAAAATTCTCAAGTTAAACCCTGCTTTGGGCATAGGTGAGAGGGAAAAGAATGGATTCTGATTACTTCAAAGAAGCAGAGTACTGAAGGCATCTAGACTACTTGCATTAAAACAATCACCTGGACTTGTCTCAGAGAATTACAGATGATGTTCTAAGGAACATGCTTTGTTTGCATAGGGAAGAGACTGCAGGACCCTGGTTACATTATTGGCCTAAATTAATTCGGAGGAATGTAAATGAGAATCAGTTGCTATAGTATTTTAAGTATTTAATAATTTTCTTTCTTTATAGCACTCTTTAGTTTGTAGCTATTTCATAATATTCATAGTGTTTATTTTAAAGCTAGTTTGGTTTTCCCATGAAGACTGTTCAATGCTCAGAGAAAATATCTTTGAAAACATATGTTGTTACATAAGAGCCTGTTTGTGGGAACTTCAGGGAACTTGTGCAGACTTGCTTAATCATCCTCTGGAGAGCAACAATGCTTATTTCCTGTCTGCTTCTGTTACTTGATGCTGTGTCTTAAAAAGGCACTGTCAACCAGGAAGAAAACATCTCCAAACCAACAGGAACATTTGAAAATGTAAATGAAATAACAGCTATGTGAGAGTAACTAAGTGTAAATAATAAACTAACCTTTGAAAGTTGCACACTTGAGCTGTGTAACATAACGGTAAAAATACAGTGTGCAAGTTTCTCTGGGATTCAGTATAGCTCAGTGACAGTCTGATGCCAGTTTGCAAGTAATTTCCAGAGAAGTGAGTTAATATTTATTTGTCTACAAGGCAGTCATGTAGTCATCTATATTAGATGCTCTTCAGATGAAAATACGGAAAATATCTTTTTAATAACTGAACCAAGGAAAAAATATGTGAACTAGAATATGCAACTTGGTATTTAGGTAGCATACCCATATACTATGTGTTCTTCTCAGAAATGTAGCCAAAAGTGGTGGTTGATTGACCACCTGTGAGACTGTCCTGTACAAAACAACCCTTGCCTAAGAAAAATCTCTGTTATAACACAGGAAAATTTACCGGCTCTGTGACACTTTCCTTGCTGTCTCTGTGGTGTACCTCTAGTTCCTGCTCTAATGCACAAGAAGTGTTCAGTGCTGCTCTGTCCCTTAGAATCTAATTTCATGTCCCTGTTTCTAGAGCAGATATTCATGTTTTCTTTAAGTGGATGGTGGAAACGGGACCAGAAATGTATAGGAGCTGGGTACAATCCTAAGATTTCAGTTTCACACTTCAGTGTTCGAAGTTAGAGGTCAGTTTTCATGTATCTCTTTACTTCAGACCTCAAGTGTATCTGTCTAGCTTAACCTTGATTTGTTACTGTGAAGTATCAATTTATGTTCATGATATCTGAAACGGGTTTTTAGTCCTCTGGCTGTAAAACCTCTTTTAATTCTTTCTTGATAAATGTAAACTACATCTCCAATTATATGGGTCAGTAAAGCTTATAGCTGTAAGATCATTTCAGATGAGACAGGCGAGAGTCTTTATCCAGGTGCTCACTTTCAAATCTCACTGATCTGTTTCCACAGTACTTCTAGGATTAGGCTTTCTGGTCAGCACTAACGTGTAAAACACTTTGAAGTGGCTGCCGTGTCTTAATGCAAGATCCTTTTCTTTGGAAGCAAGAAATAGTATCTTGCTCTGTTCATTCAGAATCTCTCTTTGTAGTTGCTAGGAAGCATATCACTATGGAGGTGTTTGTGGACCTCATATCTAATTGTTCTGGTTCCCATCCATATTATATACCTCCAGGCCTTGGAAGTTCTGTATCCAAGGGGAAAAAGCGATTATGTACAGCCAGTAATGAAGGCCAAATCAGGAAGTTAAAGGAAGATCCTCCTTGGTCTTATCACCCAAAGATGAAACAAAATTAAGACTACACCTTTTTTTATGCAAACAGGCCACAAAGCTGCTACTGCTTGGTTTTGTTACCTTCCCCAGAAGAAAGAAAACAAAGCAAGCAAGCTATGACATGCACTATAAGTGATTCTGGCAAGGCAAAATTAGAGCCAGAAAGAATTAGCAACGTAGAGAAATGAAAGAATATCAAAGGAGAAAGGATAGGAAAGTCTTTTTCTTTGAATTCACAAAGTTCCAGTTAAATATTTTACTGTTTCAAGGGAACTAAGGCAATACGGTAGGAATTTTTTTACAGATTGAAAAGAAAAACCTAGCTCAGGAAGTAGTTCCTCAACACCGATTATTTCTGGTATCTGGAGTTTCCAAATTATACCTGTCAGTGTGCACGCTTCTAAAAACCAGCAGAAGATATTAAATTTTGCAGTTCTTACTGGAAATGGCTTATTCTTACATATGCACAAAATCTCAAATAACTGTGAGACAGTAAGCTTCAGGTCAGTGTTTATTTCTTTCACCAGGCAGTGAACTATTTTACTGAAGTGATGAAAAATTCTTAGCTTTAGCACAAAAATCTTAGTGTGTGTGTGGGGTGGCAGTATAGTTCCTTCTGCAGTTTGGAGAAAAGGAAGAAAGTATTTTGTTATTATTTTGGCTTTTAAAGTAGCACAGGGATTGCAGTGTTAAGGAAGAAGAATTCACCTATGTGAACCTCCCCATTTTTCTTTAGCTTAGAGTCGTCCTTTTATTTGTGGCATCTATGGAGAAGTTTGAGCTCGAACCCAGGAGCAACAGCAGTGCTCCCCGCTGGCCCCTTCAGAGCACTGCCTCTGCAGCTCGGTTTGAATGCCAAAACTATTGTCAAAGCTGACACTGGCATAGCTGTTGCCTTCTGCATGCTCGCAGGAACACACAGAACTTGTAATTCTGAAAGAAACCCGAAATGAAATCTGAGTTGTACCTAAGCAACAGTTTTAATAGCTCCACTTCTAGGTGTGGTATGCTAATTGGGTGGTATTGATATTGTACTAAATGAACATGCATCATTGAAGTCTATTGTTGCATCGCTTTGTTTAAATATGTAGTACATTGCCAGCAGCAGCATGCTGATGGAAAACTGTCACAACAGCGATCACTACAATCTGGGAGTTAAGTTTGACTGAAACATATGTCTTCAATTTTAATAGCTCAGCTTCCCAGATGCCCTAGAGGAGAATATTGCCTGAGAAGGAGCTTTTCATGTAAGAATAATTTGTGTTAAGTAGCTCAGTGATCTGTTTGTTAGGTTAGAGCTGACAGTTTGTTTATATTTCTAAAGGGGTATGATGAATGGGGGAGAAGTTGATGCTAATTAGCCTAAATTGTTCCTAAGAATGCAGAGCACTTTGCCAGTTTCATTGTTTCTGCTTCTTTGCACATTTTCAATAATTGAATGGAGCTCAGACCATTCATCATAATTTTAGGTAAGATGGAAATAAATGAATATAGCACGGGCCAGCCTGTGCAATGGAAGGTGTCACTTTAGAGGTCAATTAGATAAGACATCAAACTAGGTCTAACGTAGCATTTCTATACATATAGCAAATGTGAGTGTTTACATCTAAGAAATTAATCCTCTTTGTCATGATATTAGTATTAAGTATTTCTTGCAAAGCTACTTTGTCTTATTAGCATAATGTTTTTATCTTAGACCTCAACTGTTACCTCAAGGTATGGACCTCTGTCACTCCATATGACAAAAAGTGCTACTTTTCAGTGTACTGTATATTGGATACAATAAATCTACAAAAAATCTGCCCTTGGGAGAACAAAGACATTGGTCAGGTGGTGTGTTATGCAAAAGATGCTGAAATGAATCAGAGGTATGGCAAACGTAACAGTGGAGAAGTTTTTAATGCTGCTCATTTGACTTCAGCATGCTGTATTCCCTTTGGTTTTAGATTTGGGAAACATAACTGTTCAAATTCAAAACATCCTATCCACACACAAAATGATAATTTTATAAGAATGTATATTTTTGTATTGAACACTTTCCTTGATAAATTGAAGTTAGATTTGGAGGCTGGGTACTTGAAATGTTCTGTTTTCAGCCCTTATACAAGACCATTCTTTTTTAATTTATGCACATATAATACCACAGGAAGAGATGGTATAAATTTGTGGACTGTGGAGAATGAGTGAACATTTTTGAATCAGGATCTTTAAAAGGGGTGAAATTTGAGTATGATTAAGTTAGGAAAAAGGCTCGCTTACGGCGGAAGTCAGAGACTCTGTATACATTATAGGCATGTCATGGCTTTTAAAAAGTTATGTTAGACTTCTATACAAATTGTGAAGGAATTTGTATAACCCCAAACAAAATTCTGTGTGGTTCTGAACTCTTGCATAAGTACAAAATAAAATAAAAAGGAGTGAAATAATAATAGTAGTTAGTATTCCAGTCAGGAGTGAGTGTTGCTGTAGGGCAGGCTGCATGGGTGTTTTGTTGGTCACTAATTTTCTTGGAAGGAAATGATCCCATGGCTTATGCTATCCGCGTTTGTGCATATTTGCCCTATAATTGGCATTTATTAAGGGGACTTTTGGTTTGATGGATGACTGTCAGGGTATTGCCTGCTAGCTTTGATGCGGATTGCTTTTGCATGAGGTTTTTTACATTAACTCATTAGAAACTCTGCTCTGCTTCAACATGCTCTTTATTTACCTTCAGAAAATGTGATACTTTTCAGCCCAAGTTTCAAGGGACTTACTGTGGTTTTATTTGTGTACTAGCATTTTAATTTGGACACATGAAAGAGGTACATAGCAGAAAAATACTGAACTTTCAACCTGTGAATCTTAAAACTTATAAGAGGTTCAGTTTAATTAGTTATCTTTGAAATTGTAAGCCACTAGCAAAGTATCTTTAGTTTATAGTATTAACTTCTGTGTTCTTAAATTTTTTTTTAAGGGAAAAAAGGGCAAGCAAAACCTAGTCCCATAAAAGCAGCAGGTATAGTAATATTTTCACAGCAGGTCGATATTCAATGAACATTCAACAAATCCAGGGTTGGTGTCTGAGACATATTAGTGGTTTCTTCAAGGCTGGATTGATTTGGTCTTTTCCTGTAATGTATCTGGGACATTGGACTGTTAATTAGATTAATTAGCTATAATGTGATTTATAAGGTAGTTATAATACAACTATGGTTACCAGTGTATTTAATTGCATTGTCATGTTTTGATTTGACATTTAGAAAAGTGTACGAAAGAAATGGCAGTTGTGCGTGCTGACACTGTCACCTTAAACGATCTCTTAATTAAACATTTTCTTTATAAACAGATGTGCAAGGGAGAACTATAACTTGCTACACTGAGCAAAGCTTCATTTAGTGTGAAGAAATAATTGGAATGTTCAGCAGGTTAAATTCTTCCTCTGGGTTCACATCGCAAGAAGAAAATTTGATCAAGAACTTCCTATTTTTTTTAAATTTTCCATTGTTTGCTGCCTTGATGTTTTAATAAGGCACTGCATATCTTGTGCTTGCTACCCATAAAAAAAAGACAAAAAAGCAAACATTTTTTTGCAAACTCCTGAATTGCTTTGTTGTTTTCAATTGATGCGTAGATACATTGTGTAACATACTTCTTACAAGGCATAGTAAATGTAGAATAAAAATAACATTGAACCTTGTAATTCAATATTGCTTGGATCTGAAGATTTGATGTAGGCAATTGACAGAGTAACATGACAGGGCTCCATCTTTTCTGCAATGCAAGAAGTTTATGAAGGATCTGAAATTTATTTGGGTTGATCCCAAAATGAAAGGATTGATTTATTTGTTCCCAATCCTGTAAATTACTTGTGCATGTTTTTAACTTGCTTGTGAGTCTCTGGACCAACTGACTTGCTGGAGTCTAATCATTTGTTCAAGGGTTTGCAAGCTCACAGCTTTCTTGCTTGTATGTTCTAGTTGCTGTAATTAGCTGTTGCTGTCTGAAGTTTGTTTGAATGTGACTTTTCTGTTAATTACAACTAATCTTGACTCTGTCATGAGGAACTAATTTCTATTTCTAGTAGTAAGACTTCAATGAGTACCTTAAGAACATATTAACCAAATATAATCCTAGTCTTATGAATTTGTAAATTAAAAGGCCTATTAACCTCATTGAACTGTAAAAAAGTTCACTGACAGTGTTTGAAATGTTCAGCTCCCTTTTATTTATTTTTCATGGCTTGATATAGTACCCACAAGACATCAATGCCAGAAGAAACTGAAACTAAGTGACCAAATATTTTGTTTGTTTAATTGTAAAAATTAACTCAGTCTTTACCCTTGCCTGGGGGTGTTAGGGAATGGGGAGAAACAGATTTGGCAGAAGAATATTTACCCATGATTTAAGTTTTTGAATTCTCTCCTGAGAGAGCCTCCAAATACAAACCTAAGTTTTAAATACTAACATTATGGTTGTGACGTATTGTATAAGAGAAGCAAGGTTTATAGTCATCAAACTCAAGCATGGAAAACAAATTATCAGTTGTTTATTCCATGCTTGTTTTGAGTAAAAATCTGAGGGTTTTTTTTAAATCAATAAGTAACACAAATTCAAAAGTTCTTGCTATTCAGGGAGTTTGTTTTCCCCACAAGGACTATCAAATGGTTCATTATTGAACTTGACCAGCCACAAGTAGTTGGTGACAGCAGTGATTAGGCATCCCCTTCCTTACACGCAATGAACAAATGATGAAGAGGACACTGTTCACATCCATTTGTGGCTTATTTGACTGAGGTTTGCCTAATAAAAAATGCAGAGAACTGCAAGTTGAACTTTCTGTCTTCTCTTGCTAGTTCAGCTGCTGTTCTGCTCTGTGGCTGTTTTAGCATTGGTACGGTCAGTTAGAATGGGACATTGGATACAAATGGGAGAGAAAAGTTTTAGGAGGGCCATTCAGTGGGAAAACTGGTCTATCTCTACCTGAAAGCATTTCTCAAGGTCCATCACAAAGATCATATGGCTTTAAGTTTATGTCCCACAAGCTGCCTGGTAGAGAAGCTTCTTGTGGTTGATCATTCCATCCTTTAACGAACTAGAAGTTTTTCAAATCTGGCATAAACTGTGCTCTACATCTTACTCTTTACCTGCTATCCTTTGCCCTCTGCTTCTGTCTACACATGTGTTCTGGTGGATGGTAATATTTTTCATTTCCCTTCTTCCTCACAATTTTGTCTTTTTGTGGACCAATGTAGAGAGAAATTCATATGAGTGTGTGGAGGAGGGTGGGCCTGGACATTTTGCAATGGTTAGTTGAGGCTGGGGTCCAGGAATCTTTAGGGGCAGTTACAGGTGCCTTCTGCACCAGTGCTATGCAGCCATTTACAGTGCAGCAGCAAACATGTTTTTGTTTTTTCAAGGACAACACAGGAAATCTTTCTGTCTTTACTGCCTTTGCTTGTCAGGCACACAGAAGCTATGTTTAAGCTAGTAGGTACGGAAGCATTTCCAACCTCTGGGATCTGGGTATGTCCAACTCTGACCTCATCTCACGTTGCAGCAGAACTCAAGCACAAACTAAAGCCTTCTGCCTCACCCTGTAGCCGTGTATCCCAACAGTGGTCTGAGACCCAGCTTTCCACCAGTTTCGTTCTCCTTCCTGCTGTCCCCCCAGGTGCTATTGATTGATGGGAGGGAAACCTGAGTATGAGGCCAGATGGGAGCCAGACCATGCAATAACTGATCAGCCTGATCTGGATGATCAGGAGACCAGGGTACACAGTAACATAAGATGTTCTGCAGTAGGCACCCAGCTTATTAGCCTAGGCCCAGCCAGAAAGGAACTCATGTGCAGCTTGTCTAACTCTAATCTAAGCAGGTATAGGAAGTTAGTTATGACATTGTGTATTTATTAAATGGTATGTGATTGCATACTCAAAGACTTCAGATACGACTTCTTATTAAATCACCAACAGCTCTAGTTATACATAGTGGAGGGAAATCAATAAAGCTATACATAATAGTGCATCTTCAAACAGGTCATGGTAAACTGTTAAAGGTGAAACAGATGCATTTGTTACATCTAATGTCTAGGGTTACAGGTTGAATCCTTTCTTATAGATTGAAAAAATGTTAAAGGAGAAGCCCTTTGGTTTTAGAAGGCTGTAGTCACTTCCACAAACCAAGTCAGTGAAAAGAAATGCATTTGTTAAAGAATGTTTTCTGCAGGTTATACTAGACTGGGAGACAGTAGTACGAATAAACAGCATGATATCTGGTTAAAAAGAGTTACATATGTACATCGGGAAATGATAAAAGATGTAGGAATCTTGGTCTTCTGAGGAAGAGTAATTTCTAGCAGGTTTCCAACGTGCTTATTTAAAATGTAAGTTATGGTAACTAGTATTTAGCACTGTTAGTAGGCTGCAGAGATTTTTATATGGCTGTATTCTTAAGGGGAAAATGGAAAATTGTGTGGGGTAAAAAAAAAAGTGAACACTTTCAAATTTGGGACCAGACAAAAGAAAAAAGTTACCCATTTGAAATCCAGAGAACTTTACAATGCTGCAAGTAAGTAAAAGCAGATGTTGTAAAGTTTAGAAAATCAAGACATTATTTTCCTGTTTCCACTGAATATTTCTAAACACATTATAAATAAGCTTTGAAGTAGTACAAAATACTGTGTTTGTTTTGCTGATAGCATCTTTTTAATAAAAAAACCTTTATCAATGCTTGTTTAAGTTATAGACTAAATGATATCTGTGTGGTTAAACAACTGGCTGTATCTCTTACAAATACAATGCTAAACTACTTGCAGTGTCTGAGCCCTTCAAAAGCCTATCTGATTGATCTTCTGAGTTTAATTTTAAACAGATTAAATATTGTCTGTTTACAGAATGTAAAAATTGAACTCTAATCTTTTGCAAGTTCCTCAAAGGAATAAGATTTTCTTTTGTTACTGTGAAATAGTTTTAAATCAATAAATTGTTCGAAAAGGCTTATCTATGTCAGTAAAACAGTCATTTAGGTGTCTGGCTCACTGTTTCTAGGTATATGCTTCATTTTAATCAACCCTCAGAGGAATTAAGAAATTGTGATCTATAGTTCATATTCCAAAGGCATCTATTAAAGATCATGTGGATTAAGTCTTTTATGTGACTACTGAACAACAGACTTGCTGAATTGCAAGGTGTGTCTGTTAGATAAAAGCAAAGTGTTTCCAAGTAGCAATCATATATTGGGGGGGTATGTGTATCAAAACACCATGGGTATTAAAGGGAGACTGAGATTGCAAGTTAACCGACTTATATCTAATTAGCAGCCAGCTTTAGTTTGAAAAACAGTCCTAAATAACAATATTGCTATTACTCAATTAGTAAGTCCTGATGAGAGTGGCTGTTGACAATGACAAAGGAATCTTAAGCAGTCCTGCTTAATTCAGACTATATTAATACTTAATCACGCTATATTGATACTCCTTCACACTCAGTGAATTATCTTTCATAGCCCTAAGGTCCTGAGCTTGAGAGGGCAAGAGGAAGAAATGTTTTCTCATTTTGTCACTTCCAGTGCAAGCTTCCTGGTGAGCAGACAAGTACACAAACTGCAGCAGGCACGGTTTTTGAGTGACTCATTATGTGAGAAATACATGGATGTCACTTTCTTCACTTACCTCCTTGATTAGACTACAGTGTCAGAATTTGTAATCTTACTCCCTTACAAGATTTTTTGGATCTGAGATTTGAATATGCTGGTTGAAATGAAACAGTTTTGGTTGGCTTCTGCAAAATTTTCATGCATGTGGATTTGTTTGCATCCCTAAAAGGCAAAGGAGTGAGCATCCCTGTTGACTGGTGGTGTATTTCAAGAGCATGTATACAGGTACAAAGAGCATATGTAATACACAAGCAAATTCCTCTCAGGTTATTTTAGATGAATATATTTATGTTCGTTTTTCTAGGCTTTCACAATACTCCTTAGGAGTCCTTAGGTATGAGTAAGTGTCTTTAGGGTACTTGTCATCTGACCTGCTTTAGCGGTTTTACAGTGAGTCAAACCATGCAAAACAGTGCTTGTTTCTCTGGCTACAAAGTGAGTCTGATCAATTAGCTCAGACATCTGTGTTGGGTCAGAGGAACTGCCTTACACAAACCCACACTTTGAATAACCAGTTTCCTCTACGTATTGCCTACTTTTCTGAACTGTTCTAGTTTTTAGGTAGGGAAATACTACTTTTTTTTGAACTTAATCTGAGTTGCTTGAATGTAAATTGTCGTATCAGAAGTTTCTAACATAATAGTACATGCAGTTCTGTTATGTTAAGCTCAGGATTTGAGACGGCTCACTTCTCGGGAAGAAATGCATCTATGTGAACCCTTTTTTGCTGCCAGAACCAATCATGTTCTGATCTATAATCAGCTTGTAATTACCTAGGTTAACTTGGGACAGGGAAGAGGAAGAATTGGAATAGCCCCAGTAAGCAAAGCCACAGGAAACAGGTAAATTAAGCCATAAGAATGTACATTGAGATATTAGTGGAACAATGAAAGAAAATTTTGGTGACTACGATGGTGGACATAAAGATACTTGGTTTGAAGATAAGGCAGAGGTCTGCACTGGTGCAGCTTTTCTGGATTAAGGCTGTATCTGGACCTAAACTGGCTCAGACCTAAATTAGTGTGGAGACTGGGCAGCCCTGGTTCTGTTAAACAGCTCACAGATGAGTGGCTATTTACTGTGTTAGCATTGTACATCAAGTAACACTGAGAGCAGTGTATATTTGCACCAGTGAGGATGCAGTGCATGGTACACTAAAAAATGGAAAATTGTATTTTCTTTCCATTCATGTAATTATCCTAGCACTATTCTTATAACTCACAGTATATCTGAAATCTGCATCTCAGAACAATTGTGATGTGTTTGCAGACTGCATTTTACTTCATTTTTTAATTTGTTAATGTACTTTTCTGAAGCGAGATATTCACCAACCTGCAAGCAGCAGGACCTTTCAATCAAAGCATCACCTGCACTCCATTACTGACCTAGTCATTTTTCCATAGTTTCTATTTCCGTTCACTCCTTGACCTCTCTGATAACACAGACTTACTGACATTCCAGGTAGGTCAAACTATGGCAAGTGGCTTTCATTTACTAGAATTGTAAGCTGCTTTGGTTCCTCTTTCCCTTATGTCTGTAGACTATTTACCACTAGGAGCCCAGGGTTTGGGTTTTTTTTACTATAGTCTGTAGATGCTAACCTAATGAAAATAGCACAAGTATCCAACCTGACAGAGGACTTGAACGAAACACAGCTTGTATCACATGTGTCAGCTTTCAGCCATCAGCCATCCAAAGGTAATTTGGGCTTCTGAGAAACTAAATTTTGGGTTTAGAGCCATAATGATTAAAAAAGGTTGGGAGGAGGATTGTTCAAAATATTTATGAAAACCACATACTACGAGGAAAATCTCCATCATTGTATTTAAAATTATTTTTTGTTACTGGAAAAGTTGTGTAAGCAATTTTGTAGTAATTTTTTAATGAATAAATTCTATTAGCATTCTTTGTCTCTTCTTGCATGAATTAGTTAATTGCATGATTTACTTTTGTCTTCAGAAAAGAAGCTCAGAATTTGCTTACATGCAGACTACATTTTTTTTCACTCAGTAGTGCTTTTCTCACCTTTAATCTTCATAACGAAATGTGGTTGCACAGTCATTTATGGCTTTACAGGATTTTTTCGGTATAAATATAAGTCGTGTGCAATAGCTCAATTAAACGAAATTACTAAAATATTTTGGGGTTAAGACCATTGTTGCTGCATTCAGGAAGTAGGTTTATTAAATTGCAGTGGTAACAGTAATCAGACTAAATTCTATAATCTGTGCTGTGACAGAAGCAGAGCAGAGTAGAACATTTTTCCTTTTTTCTGATATGTTATAGTAAATTTTCTCAGCTTCATGTATGTCACATACATTAATGTTTACACAGGAGGTGAAATAGGCAAATGTGGTGGCTTGACCCTGGCTGGGTGCCAGGTGCCCACCAAAGCTGCTCTATTGCTCCTGTCCTCAACTGGGCAGGGGAAAGAAAATATAACAAAAAGCTTGTGGGTCAAGATAGGGACAGGGACATCACTCAGCAATTACAGTCACAGGCAAACAGATGACATGGAATTAATTTAACTTATTACCAATCAAATCATAATAGGGTAATGAGAAATCAAATCTTAAAAACATCTTCCCTCCACCCCTCTCTTAATCCCCAAGGGCTCCAGGTCCTGCCAGGAGCCTGTTCCAGCACAGGCTTCCCATGGGATCACAGCCTCCTTTGGGCATCCACCTGTGCTGGTGTGGGGTCCTCCATGGGCTGCAGTTGGATATCTGCTCCACTGTAGACCTCCATGGGCTGCAGGGGCACAGCCTGCATCACCATGGTCTTCACCACAGGCTGCAGGGGAATCTGCTCTGGCATCTGGAGCACCTCCTCCCCACTTTCCTCCTCCCCTCTTTCTCTGCTGACCTTGCTGTCTGCAGAGTTGTGGCTTTCACATATTCTCACTTCTGTCTTCCACTGCAATTTGTTGTGCGGGGTTCCCCCCTCCCCAATATGTTATATTATCACAGAGGTACTACCATCATTGCTGATGGGCTTGACCTTGGCCAGCAGTGGGTCTGTCTTGGAACCAGCAGGCGTTGGCTTCATTGGACTTAGGGGCAGCTTCTCGCAGGAGCCACTCCTGTAGTCCCCTGCTACCAAAACCTTGTCATGCAAAACCAATACAGCAAAGATGTTACACATAATTCATACTACTAGTCACTAGAAGTATGGAATTTTTTTGGCACAACATATGTTTCTTCACTTCAGGCCACATCCTTCAGTGGGCCATGATATAAAACAATGTAGTGCATTCACTTTTCCAGCAACAAGACCTGCTTCTCTCACTTCTTACCACTTTCTCTGAAAGCATATGCCTGTCATTTTGGACTATTCTGGCATTACCCTTCCATTTATTATGTCACTTTCAGCTCTTGCCTTGAAGGACATCTCTGAAAAATTTCCCATACAGAAGACTCTGCCATGACTTTTGAAATACAAAGGTGTGTCTGGTAGAAAAGCACAAACTGCATCTAGATGCTGTTATGTGTTTTTCATTACCAAAAATCTGGGCCTCGCTAAATGATGGGGTAAACTCAGCAAGAATATACCTATCCATGCTCTCTTCTTTGACTTTTAACAGTGAAAAGATGAACTAGTGCTCCTAACTTAGAACATCACTACTCAATACTTGATTTTGTGTTTTGGTTTTTTTTATGTAATGGTTTCCTTCCTTACTCAGGATGTTTGTGTGTTGGGGTTTGTTTTGTTTTGTTTTTTGTTTTACCACTTTAGATGTTATATTGATAGGTCCCGTCTTGCCATAAATTAACAAACTGATTTTTGGTGTTATAGACATGGGTTTTGTTTGTTGTAATAATAATGTGCTGTTCTGGTACACAGTGTTTAGGGTGCTAGAAGAGTGTTAATTTAGGAAGAGGGAAAGTGGAAAGTTTTAAGGCATACAGGTTTTAATGGACAACAGGATGAGTAAATGGATGCTATGAGGAGGAAGTTGTGTCAGAAATAAGTGAGATAAATCGTTTGAAGGCTGAGGATTCTTTTTTTTTTTTTTTTTTTCTGAAAAGGAAAAAGATAATTCAATTTGGGAACACCCCACTGATCAATGAAGGTGATAAACATAACTCAGAGTCAGATGGACTGTTAAGAATTTTTTTTATTTATTGAAGAGGAGGACTGTGAAGACATCTGCAGTTGCTAGGTAGGAATATGTGAAAACTAATCAAGTCAATACTACTTTGTATTTTGTTTTCCATTTAGTAAATTATACGAGCTGAGACATCATCTAGTATCTCTGTTGTATACTTTTAAGAGGAGGATTCAGTTCTGAAGTCCTTTTTGAAGCACTGTAAGAACAGGTTACATAGCAAACATACAGTGTGAACACTGCTACTCCTTTACTTCATTGAGATATGCTTAGTTATGCATTCCTGTTTGAAGTCCTAAGAAGTCCTGTCTAGGAGATCTAATTATGAAATACTTTGACCTGTATCTCATCAATGCATAATAGTAGCGCTTTCACACTTTTCTGTTCCATTTTCTTCCCACAGAAGTAAAACAAGATAATGTAACATTCCTTTTGCATGTTAATTTTCTGCTTGTCATTGGTGAGAAGAATACTATAATCTTAAGCCATGAATGAAAAAATCATGGAGAAGCACACTAACTTTGGGTAGCTCTTCTGAATTACAAAAAAACCCAACCCAAAAAACAAAAAAACCAAACCAAAACCTCAACCAACTCACAATATCCCTAAAACACAGTAACAGTTCCAACACCTCGAAGTACATATGCATCTCGTTTTCCACCTATCTCTTAGTAGTTTTTTATACTCGGTTACACACTTTATTTTCATCACAGTAGTTAAATTTATCAAAGTTCTTGAAATTAGGTTTTCCAAATTAATACAGGTACAGATGCATCCGAAAATTGAGCCAGGAACACCAATGATTCTGCCTTAGATCCTGGCCCTGCTGGTCATAGCTGCTACCACCACTGCTGGTGGGGTGAAAAAACTCTTGCCTCTAATATTTTTGTGCATTACTTTATCTTGCCTATCTGCTTGCTTATTAAACTTATTGGACAATGTATGCAGTCTAGAAAAAGTATTATGAACATGCTGCAATTAACACAATCAATTTGTAGTGCTGCTTAAGAAACCTGTTTTCTAAATTCTGTCTTTCCTCCCTTAAAATTTGTAGTAGAAAAAAATAGCTTCTACAAAGCAGATAAGTCAGTCATCAAATGTAAGCCACTTCAGACAATCGGAGTTAACTGATTCGAAACCCCAGAACCCTTGTTTGAGAACACCTTTTCTGGTAATTCCCAGCTGGGTGTATCAGCTGGACTTCAACAGAACTGGGCTAGAGAGAGGGGGAAGGAGTGTCTTCGGGCCCCCCCTTCACCAGGACCCCAGGTATGCGGGTGTGCGCTGCTTGGTGCTGACTGTCTCTTTATTCACAGGAAGGGAACCTTCCAGTCCAAACTGTATTAGAATATTGATGCTATAGCATTTCATCACAACTTAAGAGCATCATATGGTTTTATTTGTATGGATGGAGCAAATGGTGTTACAATTGTAACATCAAGTTAGGTTAATTAAGATTTTTGTGGAAGGGACAGACTTCAATATTTCTTAGATGATTCTTATCAATTTATCCTAGGAAGAAAATTGTTTATGTGGAGGCCCATATTTCTGGCTATCAGGTGTGTGGGAGAGCTGATAGTGTAATCTTTGCATATGAATTCTTCATGTTTTGCCAAGTATTTATGATTTAGAAAAGGGAATCAAAGCATTATACCTGGTGTATAGCGTGGAAGATACTAGTGTCACATATATTCTGCTGGATTTTGTTTCACATTTTTGTTACTGCAGCACAGATGACATTGATGCACAAATGAATGCAGTGTTCTCAGGTGATTGGTTTAATGACCAATAATGACTAAGCATCCAGTCCCCTGATTTTATTCAGCTTTTCGGCTTTTTGTCTGGAAGCATATTGAAGATAACATCTGTTTCATTGAAGTCCTGGTAGTTTGTGAGGCCAGAAACATTGAGCAGACTGATAAATTCCTGGTTGGTTGCTGAGAAGAAATACAATATTTTTTACCAAAGATACAAGCTATGACTTTCTGTATGGATATACTGCTTTACTGTAGTATTGGGGATGACAAAGGAGAATATAACTGAGGTAATCACCAATCACCCAGCGCAGTAGGATGTTTTTTCAATTGGAAGTGGTAGAAGGCTTCATCTAAAGATCCTGTGATCTGAGAACTGAGTACCTGGGAGAAGTCTAGGAACATACCTGAAGTATTTGATCTGACAAGCTGGTCAAGTTAAGACTCATGCTTAGTCTGAGAGATGATATTTGCCTGGCTCAGTTTTCCAGTTATGGAAGAAAATTTTTTTACAGGTTGAGGAGATGTGTGTGTTTAGGTTTTGGTGGTTTTGAGGGTTTGTTTTTTTTTTTTAGTAGTTTACCCTGTCTGTATCCTTTCTTAGTGGAAGGATGCACACTGTAGATTTTTTTTTTTTCTTTTTGGTAAACTAAGAAGTAATTAATTTTTTTTCTGGGATTTTTCTTAGTTAATTTATTGGTAGCACCTCCCTGGATTGCTGTACAATTCCTCTCTGACCATACTGGCTAGAGGAATGATGTTCACTTTCAGTTGCCAAAGCTTTTATATATGCCACATGTGCAATGGTGATACCAATGTGACAAATTGCAGGGTCATCTGATGAATTGTATTTACATCCACCTTTGACCACCTCACCTGCTTTCTGCCACTAATCTATCTCCACTGGGATTTATTCAACATTCCGAACCTTGAAGCAGCTTCAAACATCTGCTAATTTAAAAAAAAAAATCAACCTGCCAAAGAAAAATTTCCTGCCTTTCTCCTAGCCAATGAAGTACTTTCTGCCTCCAAAAAATACACTCCCCTATGTAAAAAAACCTGGACGATAATCAGCTGTACATACATGGCAAAGTTTAATACTTTATAAACATTCATCTTTTGGACGCTTTGGGCTTCAGTAAGATGCACTGTCGGGGGCTGTCCTGAGATTCTCAACTTTAAACCTGGACATTTTTATAAAAATCTATTGAAAGGCAGTTTATTTCAGTTCACATGCAAAGTTAGCTTGTGTGCCCACTGATGTTAGTAGGTAGTGTTGGGCTGCTGAGAACTTGAGAAAAGTCTTCAGTTGTGGGGCAAATACCTACCTTTGCTGGAAGCTCTGGCCTGTGATACTTTGTGTTGAAATTATATTGATGTCCGTTATTAATATTGCCTAAAGGCTTCATAACTATTTAGTTTTCAGAAGACTATAATTCTAGCAGGATGCTATTGGCAGTTTGTACTTAAGCTTTGATGGTTCCATGTACTTAATCATAGACCTATATTTAAACTTGATGTTAGGCATTTGCTTCAAAAGTATTCTCTGAAACAAGATGTTGGTTGGCTTTTGAACAAATTTCTCAACCTAAGTCACAGGCCATTTAGTCTCTGTTAATGGCAGATGGCTGATCTTAAGGGGAACGTGAAAGAAGTGGCTTCACAAAGCAGTTAGCTATTTGCAGATGCATTTAAAAACAGACTTTATGAACTGCTTGGTTAATGCTACTGTGGAGAACAGCTAAATACAGGACTTCTAATATGAAAAAATGAGAGCACCAGTATGTAGAATAGTTTGGGATAGTAGCCCGACATCTGTGGTATGAAGAGTTGGCCAGGAAATATGCTACAACGGACTGTGCTTTACAGTCTACAGTATTTTTGGCTCCAGTATCTCATTCAACAATAAAAATTAATGCTTGATATTCACCATTATTGTGAAAATATGATCACATGTGGAAGTATTTCATAACCATTTGCAAATTTCTCTTTGCTTTTAAAAATGCATTTATACAATGGCTTAAAATATTTCTTATTGTCTGATAGGGAATGTACTTCTAAATAATTATTTTCTCAAAACTGTTCACCCCACCTCTTCAAACAGATACTTTGAAGGGATCACCATTATTATGACTCACCCAAAATGTGTGAAATATACTGCTGTGCTGTATCAAGCTATTAAACAGGCCCCTTGCCAGCTAAGTACATTCTTTTTAAAATTGTTGGAGATACTGGGACATAGAGAAGTAAACAAAAATGAGTTGCTTTAATTAATGGTAGAAATACTCAACACATATTTGCCAAATAGTCACTAGAGGGAAAACACATTTTTTCCACAATAAAATGTAGTTATTGTGAAAAATGCCAGACCAATAAAATTAGAAACTGATGTTTTCTAATTGTTTTCTGAGAATACAGTGAGAAACTGTAGAAATTATACATTATTGCTGCTAAATACATCTAAAGTTATAATGGAGATTTCCAATAAATACCAGCATTGTTTTTGAAAGTGATATTTAAATTATGCTTTTAGAATTCATTTTATTATATAAATATAAATACTGTTGTGGTAAGGACAGGACTCATCAGTAACAATTCTGTAAATATGATTTTTTTTAAAGTATCCACCTCTGATGAAATTCCTGTTTGTGGCATACTTGCACAAGCCCTTCTGTGTTGCTTAAAACTTGTTTTAATGTAATGAGTTGTGCTTAAGATGGATAGGATCTTGTACAGGTGAATGTGGCAAACGCTAAGATTAATCAATCATTTATTTTCTTTTCCCGTAAAAAGAAGGGGAGGGGAATATGGAGGCAGGGAGTGGAGAAAAGGGAGAAGAAAATAATAATATCAACTAATATGCAAATGAAACACAAAATGAGTACATAATTACTTTTTTTCCCTTCTGTTGATATAAGGTCCCTTGGGATTTCAATATCCATGACAAAAATAGATTTAAAAGATCAAATCTTTCTAATGATAACATGAGAGAGTAATTGGAACATGTAAGGTATCAGTGGGTATGAAAATATTTATCTTTTGAGTATTTGTCAGTGCTTTGTGTTTCTCTGAAGCTGTTCTCTAATCTTTGCTGTTTCTTTCACTAAGTAAAAAAACATCTGGAAAGGCAGCAAGGAAAAGGTATTCTGAATTATTTGCTATATATGGATGTTAGCATATATATAAAAATATGCGTATGCATATATATGTAAATATAGACATATATACTAACATCCTAAAGTATATTATAAAGTAGCATGCTACATTATATAGAGATGTGGTGCTTTATAGAAGTGCCAGAATTGAACTTTTAAGTGTTTTGTTTCTCTGTTTAATGTAACTTTTGGATATGGAACAGACAGTTCTGAAGCAACTTTATAACGTCTAGAGATCAGTTGCTGGGTTGTATTTTTTCTTTCAGGTTTAATATATTTCTGCTATTCCTGGAAATCAGGGGAAACACTTAGCTGTTTACTTAATTGTGCCTTTAACCTGCCATGTGGCAGCAGAAGCAAGGAAATTTCACATTCTGCACTCTGCTGTCAGCTTTAAAAACATGTCAAGTGTAGGGTATCAAATTCACACGTCTGCGTTTCCATGGCAAGTAAGGGTTGCCCACAGTGTAATACTAAAAGAAAAACAGGGCGATCAAACCTGTTGAAAAGAAGCTACTTCTAGTATTGACTTCTCTGCAAATAGCTTTCTTAATTGCTGCTTTGTTAGTCATTGTGTGTTGAAGTAATTTCAGTTATTTGATAGAAGAATCCCTAAAATCTTCTGAGCTATCTCCCAGCTGATTTAATGGAAGTCATCTATAGGTTATTGACCAGTTCATCCATCCTGATTCACTGTGGTGTAGTTTAGAATGTTACTCAGTGCATTATCATCATAAGCGTTGCATGTCTGGGATGTGCATGTTTGTCAGTGTCTTTCTATTTTGGATGATTTGCTTCTCAGCGGGCTTCCCAGCTGGGTTTGCCCTTGACTCACTGTGAATGGGTTGGCACAGTGGTAGCGTAATCTGTGTGATGAGTGTGTGCACGCTCTCAGCAATCTTCTTGGGAAGCTAGCTAGACCTAAAAATACTACAGCTCTGTTTAGTTGCAGCTTGATGTTTAATGATACTAAAAAATCTAGATCATGGAAAACTTTATATCGCAGTTAATTGTGGATTCTTGGTATAGTTCTATCCAGTTTTGTATTTCTTCTGTGAAAAATGGCTTTCTTAGCCGAGAGCTACTGTACCCCCCCAACTCCTCAGCCATGCCCCTCCCCCCCCCCCAAAAAAAAAAAAAAGTGAAAAAAGAGAGCAAAAGTGCAACAGGGCTAGCAACAAATAGGAAAAAAGGGAATGACAATGGAAGAGGAAGAAGATAAAACCTGGTTTCTTTCAATTGCTTATCTATTTTTATTACAACTTGATCCAGACTCCATTAAAATAAATGTAAATCCATTAGAATTCCATTTACTGAAACTGGATTTAGTTCTTGGTTCCTAAATTGCACTTATTTGAAAATACCTTCTATGTGTTTTGGAATGGAAAGTTGTGAAATATCTTTTTGATAAATGTTGATTTTAAACTGTTGGGATACAGTCAATTTTAGAATAGTGTCAACAAATGTTGAACATTTTGTTTAAATGGTTACAGTATCTTTTAAAAATAATATTCTTTTCACTGTTTGCTTATTGAGTTGATATCTTTCTCAGGCAGCAAATGCTGAAGAATCTAACTTGGTTTTTTTCTGCTTTGATCTCAATGTTTAATGCTGTAGTACTAAGGTCAGAAATACTGTGCAAGAGTCTTTACACAAATTCCACATTTCATTACACGGAAACACAACATTGTGATAGTAGATCTTGGAAAATGTTGGGTTTGCATATATAAATTCAGGGCCATAACTGCAGAGTCACCCTTTATTTAGCCTGTTAATAAATATATATATTAATTTTATTTCACAGTATTTTACTTTGCCTTGGATTTCAATAGGTGTTCAAGTAAAAAAGGCACATCAGAATTATTACTGTAGTATAATGTATTGTGGGTTTGGAAGAAGAGAATGGAGATGTTTTGACAATAATGTGTGGCATTTCCTGTTGGTTGAAATTTTGGTTTGCTTACTAAGTTAATATTTAATGTTATCATTGGCAAGGCAAACTTCTGTAGGAAAATATCGGTGCGAATTTTACTAGTGAGATGGGAGTACAGGCCATAAAAATTCTCAGTTTCCCTTTTAAAAACTTAATCCATTTGTCCAACAGGAATGAATACAGAAGGACTGGAGGTTTTGAACTTCCCTCACATCTGGGTATAGCAGTGTATTTTGACTCCAAGCACAATAAAACAATCGTACTTGCTGGTGGTATATGACATAATGACCCAAATATGTTTTTAAAAAATCATTTATTGCTGTACATAAACAGCTAAGTTAGCACAAGGGATGATAAAATAACATTGGTAATTCTTCCTTTAGCTGGGAACCATTGGTGGCCCATTAGGATTCCAGATGTAGCCATGTGTGCTTTTCCATTTGTTTTCTAATGTCTAGTGCTTGGGCCCTTGGTACCTTGGCTGTGGTTGTCAAGAGTGTTGGCTTTTCAGCTTGAGGTCTTCCTGGAGAAACACACTGACCTAGCTAATAGCTATAAAGCAGCTTATTGTCTTGGGCCCAGTTTGTTGGGACTAGCCAGAGCGAGGGCAGCTTCCTGTCAAAGGTCAAACACCAGCTTGACCGAGTTTGCTATGATAAACACTTGCAACTGGACCTCAAAATCTAGACGTTAAAAGTAAATAACAAGATCTTTTAAAACATTATTTAAAAGACAGCAACCTGACGATTCATATCTACTATGAGTACACTGGATTACATTCAGGTATTCGAGTATTATGTGGAAAGCATTTTCTAATTTCTTTTGCAGGCAATAACTTAAAGTACTGAAATGGAATAATGAAAGAGCAAAAAAAATTACTAGAGAAAGCATCAGTGATGAGCTCCCTCTGCCTGAAAGCTAAAATAAAACCTTCAGTTAGGATTCACAGTTGTCTTTAGCTATTTGATAGTCTTGTGAAGTTGATTTAAGACAAAACACTTAACATATCAAGCTTACATTAAGCAAAGGCATGGTAAGAACAAAGCTGCTGTTAAATTAAGGTCATCGTATTGGTGTGTGTTTCTATAGATTCAGATTGTCAAAACTGTTGACATGCTTAGTCCTGCTGAGTTTTCTGGGACTATTTATGTGAGTAGCTCTCATCTAGAAGTAATTGTCATTCTGGCCCTACCTGGTTTAAGTGATAATTTTTGAAGAAGCACTGTTTAGCGTCGTTATAGCCTACAGTGATGTGAATGCCCCTATTGAAATAGAAATTCAGTGGCCATGTAAAAAGTATATTGTGAGAAATGTTGATTTTTATTTTTTTTTATAAATCCTTTATTATACATGTATGTTTGAATACAACTGAGCACAAAACAAGGCAGTCTGGACATTCCTGAACTCTTTGGAATATGTATATGTGTATATCCTTGTTTTATGTGTGTATGCATTTTATATAATTGCCTACTGATATAATACATATTGATCTGAATTTACTCTTTTTGAGGTCCAAGAACATCATAGAACTCTAAGGTACTTTGCATCATCTGTATTAAATATCCTTACCTGGCCTTAAGAACACTGATTTTCTTAGGTATAAATCCATGGATTTTAAATGCCCATGGGGGTATTTCTGAAATGTGAACAGTTTTAAATATAAGCTAGTCTTAAGCTTTCCATTACAATTAAATTAAACAACCTAGACTCAATAATAAATGCAGGTGTCTAGACCCACTAGTAAATACAGAACACAGAAACAGCATTCATTATTCAAGGTGCAAAGCACAAAATCATTACCAGAGAACAGCTGTATCCATGTGTCTGAGGAAGTGCTGGTGGAAACCTGTTTAGTTCCTGCCTTGTGACAATTCAGACTTACATTATTTTTAAAGCCAAACAGTGGAACTTTTTTTTGCCTACTGGTGAGAAGCTGGGGTGAGTAGTCCAGTTGAAATCACAAGGGCTAGTTGTGTGTCTACTGTCTTCTGGAAGATCAGTTTGAGAGGGTTCAGACCCAAATTAACCACAGCCCTATTCTCTAACCACAAGACTGTGGGCTAGACAGGATGAAGAAGCTTTCCCTGGTAAAGCTTCCTGTGCAGCAAAGGCTGCAGAATTCCTGACGTCAGAGCAAGAAGGTCGTTGCTGTTGAGTGGTTGGGGAGATCATATGTAATTGGAAATGTAGTTTTGGGTTTTTTCCTGTCTTGCTACCAAAGTGATTCTCAACAGAAAATAGTCTTGCTGACCTTTACCAAAATAACCTGAATGAGCACTTCAGAAACAAAATGAAACTGGAAGGGTCATGGGTAGAGGGAGAAGAGGGTGTAGACAGAGGGCAATGAAGTGAAAGGCCCAAGCAGATGAGACGGGCCTCATCTTGTGGCGCAGCCATGTGAGTAATCAAGAGCAGTACCTGAGTGCTGAGTTCTTTTGAGCAGAATCTACTCGAGTTCCTGCTTTTATAGCTGATCAATACACCAAATTTCTTCTCTGAGCTCTATATATTTTCATTATGCATCAGGTTGTTTACTTCTATATCCATTTACCATGTTTATATTCCAAATACTGTAGCAAAAGAGGGTTAGATTTTAAATGGAAAAACTATCAGAAGTTTATAAAGTCTGTTATGCTAGCAGACAATCAAGGCAAAGTATAACATGCTGCCTAGGGAGGTGGTGGAATCGCCATCCCTGGAAGTATTTAAAAAACACATAGATGTGGTGCTTAGGGACCTGGTTTAGTGGTGGACTTGGCAGTCCTGGGTTAATGGTTGGACTTGATGGTCTTAAAGGTCTTTTCCAACCTAAATAATTCTATGATTCTACAGTGAGAAGTACCTACTTTAACAGTATCTTATAATGGTAACAAGTTTTGTGGGCATGTATGGCTTTAATTTTTCAGTCTACCTGACTCTTAAGTGTCTATACTGTTAGATTTGTTAGAAAAGTATATAGTGTGCTTTTGTAGAGTTTTATGTTTTCATTTTTCTTTGTTTGGAGCATACTAAACATAAAATTGTAATATAGAAATTTTCTTAAAGAAATTACTCAGTTTTATGTAACACTGAATTGTGGTCCAGTCTAATCCACTTGACTAGCTTTTTCCACAGATGAATTAATGTGATAATTCCTTTCTTTGGTCATTTCTACTCCAGTATTTTGTTGCTGTACAACTTCAGAACAGAACAATTCCTTTAGCGTGTGAAAGACTGAAAAAAACAGAAGTCCTGTACTTATCAGCAGAAAGTTATTTGAGAAGCCACTGAGACTGCTAGGTCAGCAAACTTCTTTGTGGATAATTCCATGTCCTTGTCAAGGTAGGCTTTGGAAATCTGCCTGGTTAACAGCTTCTGCTCTCTCTACGTCATGCACAGTGGCATCCAGTGACCAGTCTGCAGATACAAGTGTCATGTTTTGAACTGCTTCTCATAGGAGACAAAGACATTAAATCATTTAAGAAATCTAAGGTGAAGGAAAGTGTTTGTTTTCTTTTTTTGGCATTTGCACTCTTTGGCCATCAAAAATAAGCACAACAAGCCAGCAGTACTTTGAAGGATTCATATTACCCTCGACCTTTCCTGGGCTTAGTTGGAGCCAGCTGCTGTACAGACACTGGCCTACGGTCCCTGCCGATAACCACATACTGAGATACTGACAGCAGTGTAACACTTTTGGTAAAGTAGCTCAAGATTTACACCCCCTTTTGAATAGCCTTCTGTAGATGTCAAACAAATTCAGAACAGGTCTTTCTAACTCTGACTGGTGAAGTGTTTTAAAGAACTAACCTCTACTCTGGATCCTATTACAAAAAGAAGCTTTGGAAATACTGTAGTGCTGGACACTGTTCCAAATGTGTCATGAAGGGGAGAACTCTGTACTGTACAAAATGGCAGAAAAATAAAATTTTTCTGTTCATTGTAATAGACGGTCTTATTTTTATTATGGTTGTCTCTGGTACAGGTACAAGGAAAGAGGGTGGATTGCAGTACATACAAAACACTAATGGATAGAGGTCATATATTGCTGGATCTTGTAATCATTGTTTAAGAATTTGTCATTTGAAATTTCAAAATACTTATTGTAAGACTAACTGCATTCTGACTGCAGGGGCATTTTGGTGGTGGACGAGCTCATCTTTTAAGTTTCTGTGTCAGTATGTGAACGCATAATTTAGAGGAAAACATCATGGATCTTGAAATCAAAACATCATGCAAACAGAACAACACAAAATAAAATGTCAACTATATGTTGTCAGGGGCCAAAATAACTATTCATGCATCTCTGATTTATTTTCTCTGTTCAGCATTTTGAATATTCTAAAGACAGAAGAGATGCAAGCATTCTAGAGAACTAATTCATGACTCCTTCTGCATTAAATAGGGAAATAAGACATAGTTTCCTTGAGGAAAAAATGTAGTACGTGTTTTAAAGACTAACAGTCTACTTTATTGAAGTTAATAGAATTTGAAACTTCTGTCAGACATTTTTGAGGAGAAAAAAATATCCATTTAATGGGTACCCAAACCAAAGCACTTTTTTTTTTTTACCATTTCGTTGGGGGTGGGTTGTTTGTTTTTTTACAAAACCAGAGTTTGAGATACATGCAACTGCAAAAAGGCTCTATTTACGTACAGTGTATGCCAGAGTTAAAAGGGGAAGGATCTAGCGGTTGTCTGTAAATGAACAGTCTGCATTGGAGATGATTGCTTTGCTGTTACAGGAGTCCTTATAGTTGCCTTGTGGAGCTTTCTCAATGAATATTCAAGACTATGCATTCCCCTGCAAGATAAGTAATTACACATGGAATTTTGTATTAAATAATATAGAATAGTCAAGCTAAAGACCTTTTGTATATTCCTACATGCAAACCAGTCCAAAGATGGCTAGAACACTTCTCAGGAAGTGAAACACCCTGGACTGATGTCCTCCATACCAGAACATAGCACTCTGTACTTTCAGGTGAGTCTGAAATTTTAAGCAATCAAGGTGTATTTTATCTTTTATAGTCTTTCTGATGCTGTGTGTTTTGCTCTTTCTGCCCAGTGACACTTTCCATTGCTACTGCTGAAAGACAACCTCAAAGTGAAGCTAGTGTGTACCTGCTTCTGTCAGGCAGAAGATGTCGAACCACTTATGGATTGAGGAAAGATTTGAATCCTAAGATTTGATCCCATTCTCTAAGGTTTCCCATAAAAAAGTGACTGAGGCTGAGCACTACCAATATCTCCGTTGTTAGTGGTGGGGTTTTTTTAGTGCCCACAGACATGTTTTCTTAAGGTCTGGGTCTGTGTATGCATGTCAAGTATGTTGTGGGTTTGCATATGGGATTGGGCCCCCTGTGGCCTGTATGTTGCCCTACTTAAGTTTTGAAACCTGAACAGGCTTAAGCAGGAATTAATTTAGCTGTGAAAGGCAGATCTTGATGGACATAGAAGCATCACCAGGAGCTTATGGAGCATTAAGCTTAGAGAGCTGCCTTCAGGGTTAGGCAGCTCCTGAACAGAGCTATTTGGAAAGGTGTGTATAAAGTTGTCTTGAGATTATTTTAGCTTATCTCCTCTGCTGGTGGTTTTATTTTTCATGGAAATCAACAGTCAATATGTTAAATTCAATGAAGTTGACTTAATTTAAATGCCAATTAAAGACTTCTGTCGCTTCTGTTGAGAGTATGCCTGACTGCTTAATGACAGTCCTATTTTCACCCTCTTCCATGTGTATCCTCTTTTTTAAAGGAAATGTTACACGCTTCTGTGAACTGATGTGCAAGAAGAAAAGTCTATTAACAAATAATTGATAATTGTCTTTAGCTACGACAGTACTAGGTGTCATTCATGGATCCAGAATGTGTTTGTGCACAAGATATGTTAAGCAGTGGATGATATGACAGCTTACATCAGATGCTGGAGCTGAAGAATGACTTGTAGGCACCCAAAGATTTTTTGGGGTCTACCATGTATTTTCTAGTAAAGCCAAACTGCTGAATTTGGATGGGCTTGGGCTGCATTTAGACTGGGAAGCAGCTAGAAAAATGCTTCTAAGGACTGCCTGAAAGTGTACAGGGGAAATCTCTGAAGCCACATAAACCACTAGAGCTTGTTTTTAGGTCATCTCCTTCCCATTTTTCTGTAAAGGGGCAAGGCTGGATCTCACTGTACTCCAGCTAGTGGTTGGCTGGTGGAGTTGTCTGTGATGTTGCCTTAAGTACAAAGCATCTTGAGATCAGTAGATAAACTAGAATTGCTGTGCCCTTTTATTTCTTTCTCTTTCAATTTAGCTCCTTCTCTTACGGGCCCTTCGTTCAAAACCGTGGGGACCTCACTTGCTTCCCATTGGTTTCTTCTGCATTGCTACTGGAGGGGCTTTGGCTGGGTGTGTGTCTTGATGCTTTTCCTAGCCAAAGAGCCTCTATTGGCTTCTATTATATGAGCATTTAAACAACGTTAATATAGAAATTGCTCCTTGGCAAAGAATATGCAGAAGGGACTTCAGACTGATGTTTTGTGTTACATATTCAGAAAGGCTTGTGTGCAGCCCACTCTGTTTTAAAAAGAGTAAACTCAGTTTACTACTATTCCTGCTTGTGTCAGTTCAATCTTTGTTGACATCAGAAAATCTATTAGCATTGTGGTATTTTCATAATGCTATTTCTGTGGCATATACTTGGTAATTATCACATTTTAGAATGTATATACACACATTTTGTTTTGGCAAAGGTATAATTTGCATATATCTCAACTGAGAAAATGGGAAACAAAAAAAAAGGATGCTGTGCTGGGTAAAGTAAGGATACTCTTCAAATGCCTGTTTGCAGTTAGCTCACTCTGTTATGAGTTATCTATAATAAATCACTCTCCAAGTGAAATTATTCCTGTAATAATGTACTGAGCTGAATTCAGTGTTTCATTGGAGCTGACCTTAAATCACCTGAATCATTTGAATTGAGACCTCTAGTTGATCTTGAAAGAATAGAAATAAGTACTTTGATTTGTAATTATTTACTAGGAATGGAACATTTTTTAATAAAATATTTGTTACACTCATGTTTTTAGAATTGAAGATTTGTTCTAGCAATGTACAGTAATTGGTACTGACTCAAAAATTGTAGCCTGTGTGTGAGGGAGAGCCAATTTTTTCATTGAATTCCCGGAACAGAAATCCTAGTATGCTGCTCACAGAACACACATGGTGTTTCTTCACTTTTTAGACATTAAAACTGATGCTCCAGTCAAATACATTCATGAATTTTTATGCTGTTTGATGTCCAACAGCAGACCAACAATACCATAGTAATTACATTATTAACAGTGATTATTGATCCATGTTTCTTAGGCAATAAAGGCACCTAAAAACCTAAATAAAAGCAACAAATAAAACCACAATATACTTTGGCGGATCAAATATTAGTAGACTGCCTTCAGTTTAAATCAATCTAATGTCTACCATGCTTTCTTCAAGAATTTTTTCAACACTGAATAATTAAATGTAGTAGCTTTGTGATGCTATTAGTATGAGAAGACCATAAAGGAAAGTTTCCTGTGTAGGAGTGGTTTCTTGTAAGAATCTGAGCAATTTTTTTTCTGCGTGCTAACATAGAGCATAATAGTCCAGGGAGTAGGCTGTTAAGCCAAGATGCTGTATCACTGACTCCAGGTTTAAAGTTGTTTTTCACTGTATTTACGTGAAAACATAGTTGAAGTGACTAGTGGTGACATATCATTTATTTGGCATTAAATGCTCTAGTTTATTGTATTTAAATTTTGTGTAATTGTGTGTCAGAAGAATAAATAAAAGGGCATGTGAGAGGTTTATAGGTAAGTTTTTAGAATGTTAGGTTTCTGGCTTATTTTTCTACAGTGGAATTTTTGATGCTACAGTAAATTAAGAAGTTGGATGATTTTCATATGATATCCTATTTCACTAATACAGAGTAACCTTGAGCCACAGTAGGGCAATAATTACCAAACTTAAATCAGAGACTAAGTCAGCCAAACAGCTGTTTTCAGTTTGTTAGGAGATCCATTTGATTTACTCCCTTGGTCAACTTTCATTACTTTATAAGACAAAATTTCACCGGAGATTTTAACCCTGAACTCCCAATCTTGTTTTCTGCCTGCTGTAAAATTGCATGCTTGAACTGTCATGGCCACTCAACATGTGGGGGAGCTACCGTTGTGTTTTACATTGATCCCAGTTTTCATGACAAGTCACTTCAAATACTAAAGGGTGCAGGTAGAATTCAGCCCTAGAGATATTTCTAGATTACCTTTCTCTTCTGTGGCAAAGGAGGGGGACATGCTTTGTGTAAGGTTACTGTCTTGCACTTTGGTTTGTTGGCTAAAGTAGTGGATCACATCATTGTGAATATTTGGCACAGAAATAGTTTGACACACAAATCATCACTGTTTGTTGCTGGTATTTTACAAGGTCAGCACATGTCTGTTATCTCACCCTGAAGTTTCATATGCTTCCCAGGTTTTGTTGCTGTGAAGTTTGAAACCTAATGCTAGCCCCTATCTAGCAGTTAACTCAGTTGGATGTATCCATGTTGGTATCCAGCCACTGTCTTTGTGTTTTACAGGGCTTCCATAGCACCAACGTGATGTATTGATAATATGGTGATGGTACAGAAACCATCCTAATAGCATTATGTGTTACTGAAAGAAGAATCTAGACATAAAATTTTGGGGGTTTTCCTGTTTTGTGTGAGTTTTCTTATTGTTACTCTAACACTGTTGATTCTCTGGCTTTTCTGTCTGTTACACTATATAAATATTTTAGCAAATTTTGAAAAATTACTGAATTCATGCTTGAAAGTGAAACAGCTGACAAAATTAAGAAGTTTCTATGTTTATTTGCAGCATCAGTTCTGTTGTTCTAAAAAGCAGGCATGGGAAAAGGAAACTTAAATGTATCTCATATCTTTGGAACTAGTTTAAAACTTGCTTTTGTATAAAATTGTTGATATTTTTTTTTTTACAGTTTCACTAATAACATTTCCTGCTCTTTCTGGTTATGTTTTTCCATTTAGAAAAGATAGTGCTATGCCTCATTGCTTGTGTTCCTCATCAAGCATACTCAGCAATTCTGTACTCTGTCCCTTACTGTCCTGCTTCGGAAAAGTCAACACCTCTGAAAAATGGGGGCTGCAAACGTTGCACGTTTTGTGATGGCTGCTTATCTGTGCTGTTGTGACACAGAAAAATAATATTATGGGGGTTTGCATGGCCTTTTTTGTCTTCAGAACACTTTGCAATAATTAATTAGCTACTATGCTGCTCTTAGAAAGTAGAATTTTAGTCTCAGCTCAAAACCATCACATACAAACATTAGTTTGGGAACTCAAAGTTGTCAAGGTAGCTGCATCATAGCTTTAATCAATGGAGTTTAGTTGTATAGGAAATATGAATGTGTTCTGATTATACAAAACCCAATTTGCCCCATCCTTAGTGGCACTGAGCATAGCTGGGTTTTTACTTGACAGATGAAGCACCATTGTGTTGTCCCAATGAGGGAAGAAACACTTTGGAGAAAAACTAAAATGTCCAGAATGGGGAAAGGCAGGCAGGCAGCTGATCTCAGTGAAGAGAGATTTATGATGTCCTGGAGCCAGTGATTCCTTAGGAGAGTGTTCACTTCCATCACATCGACTGGTTATCAGCATCTGGGTGGTTCTGTTGTGTTTCCTTAAAGCTGTTGCACACGTTGTGCCACACTTATCCTCTGTAATTAATGGAAGGCTAAAAGCAAAAGGTTGAAAGACCTGCTCTGAAAAGTATCGTAAATGGGTGTGCCAGGAGATCTCTTTTCCTTTTGAGGAAGGTTAATGTCCTCCAAAGCCAGGAAATAATTCTTGCTGATGGATTGAGTTTCTAGGAAAGAATCTTTATAGTGTGCTCATCCTTTTAGTAGGATGCTATTGCTTACAGATTACACATGAATACTCAAAAGAGAAATTAACTGAGTAGTTAAGTATTTGCAGCATCTAGTATCACTGCTGTGATAAATCAATGTTTAATATCAAATGACAGAAACAACATATACAGACTGAAGTTCTGCAACATATTTATGAGCATCCTGACAATGCTGTCCAAGCCATTTTCCTGTTATTTATGAAGACCAGTGCTTTCAAACCACTCAAGCAGATTTTACCTGTTGATGCTTAAGCAAAAGAGAAGGTAAGTTACTGAAAATGGGTATCTCTTATCTTTATTTATGCATCCAACCTTAATAAAAATGGTCTTTTCACTAGAATCAAAGGAAATGAGCTATTGATCCATCAGCTCTGAAAACCCATCGTCCCACTGAGTGTAAGACAGCTTTCAATAGGAAAAGCCTTGAGCTGGTTGTGAAGAGAGCAGCTGCACTTCTGACTCAAAGCTTTAGTGCACACATACAGATAGGATGGCATGATACAGGGACTCTTATCTCTTTCTACTGCTTTTGTGCAATTAGCCAGTATCAGGCATGGTGGGGAGTTGGGTGGGGTTTTTTGGTGCTTTTATTTTTCCAGTTACATGGTGAACTGCAGTAAATAGCTATGGTTTTGATCCAAGCCCCTAACTATAATTCCTTACCTCCTTTTAAAGTACATTAGGTGGAAAGACAGTATGATCTTCCCCTAGTGGTTATTCTTAAACTCCCCTAAAGCCTAAGGCTATTCCACATCCCCTAGCAAACTTCTGCATGCCAAGAGGAAGCTTAAACTTTTATGTGTGTGTGTGTTTTTGGTTTTTTTTCTTTTGTGCTGTGAAGTCCCTTTCCATTCTTTCTGCCTGCAGTTTGTCACTCTGCAGTTGCCTCAGCCAGGATCTGAGGGTTCTTTCTTTGCTTTCTTAGTTTCCCATATGTGATCTTTCATAGTGCAAACAACCCCCAAAACAAACAAACAAGAAAATCTTGTCCTGTTTTCACTTAGCCAAGGTACCTGTGTTTCAGAGTTTCTATCTTTGCCTAGAGCCAGGAAGTAAAAAAGCCAGTACACTTCAGAACCCAGGGGGCTAAAGAGGAAATTTTCAAGCAAATAGACTTTGCTTTTGGTTGGGTTTTTGGTTGTGGTTTGTTGGTTTTGGGTTTTTTTTCCAGGAAAGGTCATAAAACATTTGATCTGATATTAGAAGACTCACAGAAATCTGCTTCTCAGAGATGTAGACGCTCCACTAAAATTAGAGAATAAAGAATTGCTCAAAGTTTCACTGACATTACCTATAGTAAGAAAGTCATGCATTATTTCTGTAATTTTTTACTCATTATACAAGAGAAGTTCTATTTCTTGCATCTTTTCATATCCAATAGAAAAAAATGTACATTTTAGTCAACATACTGCAGAACCTCACTTTATCAAGTGAGGCAGGTGCAGACTTCACCGGTTGCTCACTTTACTTAAGGTGATGGATCAAACAAATGCTGCCTGGAGTGTAAAAATAAGATTAAAAAAAAAACAAAAAACAAACAAACAAAAAAACAAACAAACAAAAAAAAAACCACGAAGAAGTAGTTAGAGAAGTGACCTCCTTTGTAGGAGCATCCACAGTGGTGACTGAGCATTCTCTTGGCTCTGAGGCCTAGAGTAAAAAAGACAAACATTTCTGTTGTCACAGCTGAGCCTGCTGATAACAAATAGTTTTGTCAGTGGAGATGTAATTTGTATTTGTTTCTTAGTGACAGCTCCACGCCAGAGCTAGTTTATGATCCTCAGGAGCTATGTAATATGTTGTGTTCAAGTGATGTATTTGCTAAGTATGGTTCAGCTTGTCTCTAGCAATGATACTTAGGTTTTGTGAAATTTACAGGCTAAGTTAATGCCATACTCTAAACTTAGGAGGTATTTGAGGGTGGGTGGAACAGAAGAATAGAAAACACCAGTGTACCCTTGTTTAAACTGCTTAATGATGCCCATGTAGAGATGGAAATTCCTGGGGACGTTGTTAAATACTTAGTGAATATATAGGCAAATTACAAATTTAGTCCATGCGCTAGTTTCTGGATTCTGCAAAAAGGATCAGAACTATGACTCGGCAGATCCATTTCAGTGAAGGAACTCTTCTTCTGAACAGTAAATGCTGAGAAATACTCAGTGAACTTCTGCTTGACTGGTATGAAATGTTGATCATTGACATTGCAGAACTTTGGCTTTTTGTTATTTATGAACATGTGCACATTTCTTGTGAGGCTGTAGACGTGTAGAGGATGTTGTTAAAACCCCTTCTGTGACTATAATGAGAAAAGACCTGCAAAAGTACTGTGAAGATCATCTGATGTTGTGCTGCAGTCTCTGAAGCAAGAAATAAGGGAACTGGTGAAATCTTCCCCATATCACGGATTTGATGGGAAATGGCAGACTGCAGTACAGAATATTGTTTGGATCTCAATTCTGCAAAATGAAATAAGTTTCAAAGTGCATGTTTTGCCACTTTTGGGGAACAGGTTTCTGCATGCTTTACATAATAATGCATTGGGAGTACTTCTGGCACAATTCGGGCACCTACTAGACAAGTCTGACCTGTGATCTTGTAGCTGCTGTTGTTTCATGTCTACATATATATACACTTCAGGTACTTAAAACTTTCCTGTTGATCCAGTCCCGCTTTTTTTAGTTTTCCCACTGATGCTGTCCATTTCACCTTTCCTGTCTGATATAAATTTATTGTATAATTTTACTGTTACTGTTGCATAATATGAAGCTGGAAAACACAATGACAATCAGCTAGGTGCTCCCTTGTATGTTGTTTAGAGCTGAATACATAAAAATATGCTTCACCAAAGAGACACTGAATCAATCAATCCCCAGGTCATTTGACAGGAACACCCGTACTCAATTTGTTTTATGACCATGGAGTGTCTTGCATGCAAAAAATTGGTGAGATGGGGGGAAATGCCACAACAGGAGAATAAATACAGATGCCTGATAGGGAGGGAGAAAAATTAAACTTTATATGAATGATGTTCTAATGATGATTGCTGATCCCTTTATTTCAGTGTGCTTCATATCTTATGAAGCAAATGATGGCACTCAGAGAGGTCTTGGGCTTAAGAGTCAATTATATCAAATCCTAAGTAATAGCACTTGGAATGAACAAAAGATACTCAAAAGGCAGTACAAGAAATATTTAGATTCCACTGGCTAAAGATCATTATAAAGTTCTTAGGGATCCCCAATAATTCCCATCTGGAAAAAGTCTGCAATAAAAAAGCAGTTTAATAAAATGGGACAAGTTAACAATATCGTAGATAGTTTGAATAGCAGAAACTTAAAATAAAATAAAAAAGAAAAGCTCTTCTCTAAACAGTAGAGTTTCATTAACAAAATATGTAGCTTATTTCAGAAAATTCTAATACGTACTACAGAATTACAGGCTGCTGGGGAAAAAAACCAAAACCCACCCAAAATTCCTTGTAATTTACATGTCAGTGGAACTTTATGTACTCTGGTACTTTCAAGTACTGTATGGAAAATATAAAATGAAGTTGCCCTTATTTGGTAGCAATGTCTAGAAATAACTGCTTATGAAGGCTTTAAAAATATCAGAATGATGTTAAGGTGAAATTAGTGATGCGTTTGTTTCTTCCACTTTAAATAGTTGTGTCTAGTCAAGAATGCAAAATCCTCTATTTTTTCCCCACTTGAATATGGTAAAAGTGTGTTCAGGTTGAATGTTGTAAAAGTAAACCTGCTACTGACAGTTGGAAGATAGGTGAGGGTAAAGCTTTTCTTATATGTGAACATTGTGCACACTAGCAAAACCAGAAGGAGAACAATAGTTTTTTATAGATTTAGCATACTGTTTTTAGAAGCTTTAACAGAAGAACTGGATAAGCTTTATGGTTGGTAGAAGACTTCCAGTTAATAGAGTATGGGCTCAATGAAGAATGTAAAGACTTGCAGTCAGTAGTTAGCTTTAAGAAACTTGTCACAGAACTGTCTCCAAGAATGGGAAATTTCTGTGATTTCATTATGTATGTCTGTCACTACTAAACTTGGAATGCTTATATGCATGGCTGTAATTTTATCACTTTAATAATAACTTTTATGCAGGAGACTTTGCCTAGATGACTACATGTTTTAGAATACAATGAAAATACGATAGTGTCACAATATTTAGTCATTCAGTGAATGCTGGAGAAACTTGGGGTCACATTCTTTTTTCTGTTTTCATGTTAAACACAGTACAGCCACAACTGTCTTTGAGATAAAATAAGGTAGTTTGTGTTTCAGGAAGAAATCACACTCACATAATTCATTGTTCTACCATTTCAGTAAGATCTACTGGGCAAGTATTGCTATGAGTTGCTTTTAGTAACTCAAAAGCTCTTTTCTTCTGGGACTCCTACTACTACTTTAAGAATCACTTCCTCTATAGTACTCACTAGAATTTCTTTTTCTAGACCAACAGTTTTCTCAAATTTCTTCACAATTCAGCAAAACAATAGATTATGGATTTTAATTGAATAAAACGGCAGTGGCAATACCAGTTGACAAGTCCTGTACAAAGCATATTAATCATTGGCTGAAAGTTGAAATTACATGTTTACACACATGCGTAAAAGTCCAGGTACATATGTAGATAGAATACCCAACAAGGAAATAGGTGATCTCAAGAAACATCTGATTTAATGAATGTATATCTTTAAATTGGAAATCTAATTATTTGCCTTAGATTTGGACTGCTTGGGAACATAATGCAAGACTATGTTAAATAAACTTATTATTTCCGTTTTTCATTTAACCTGTGGGTTATAGTATGACCAATCTGTTTTATATCCTCAATCAACAGATGATTGTATTTGGTAATAATTTATCAAGAATAAAAATCTGTTTTTGAAACTAATCACCTCATGTTAGGTCTGCCCTTTTTCAAAACCACCATCTGATACTCATTTTGTCTGCAAGACAAACATACTGATGAAAATGCATCTACCACAGCATATAGCAAGTGGAATGAAGCAGTTGTACTCTTTGTATATATTTAGGATATTTTGTTTGCTCAACAGATGGACCAAATTTTAGTATTCAAGAAAAAAAAAATCACTTTTACATATACATAAACAATTTGAATGAGTACATTTTGCATTTGATTAGCTTGTGGCAAAGCATCCCATGGAATTTGAGGGTCAACTTGGGCCATATCAGAGAGAGAAGATGTGAAAGGTTACTTTAACTGCTTTCTGTGTTAGACATGAGAAAGCTATGTCTGCAAGTTAAGAGAGTTCTGAGCAAGCCTTTGGATTTGGCCCACAGTTTAAATGCTGGGGCTTTCTTTTGGATGTTTTCCATGTTCTCAGAAGTGACTGCTCTTTGAAAAGAGATTGAAAGCACAGATGCACTAAATGACTTCTGTACCCTGAAGCCTCACTCTGCTTAGACTTCTGTCCATTGCCTAACCTGATGTGTTCTTCTTTTAGGCTGTCAGCTAAGTCTGACAATTATTTCTTGGATCTTCCCTGATCAAAGCTTCCCATAATATGAAAATATAGGCTTGATCGAGCCAGCATGCAAGCCACATGCATTGTGTGCATGGAATGTGGAGCACTTACACTATTATACTCTGTGTACAGTAGCTTTGTGACATTAACTTCTGTCCCAGGAGGTCTGAACTGAGAACACCAAGCTCATTTTAATTTGCAGTGCCAGCTAGATTTAGACTTTTTGACCCTACTGAAATTCTACTTAGATTTTTATAGTGCAACAAACTTATTAAATTTTAAAGTAAATCTCAAAAGAGGCAATAAACTGCTACAAAGTCATTAAATTATTTTATTATTTTTAATTTTTAAGAACTGCATGTACTGCAGCTGGACTTCTTCCAGTGTTCGTTCTTCCTCAACTGCTTTATTAAAACAAATCCAAACAGTTTCCCAAGGAAGTTATAAACTGTTATCAACATTAGGAAGTTAAGAATTCTATGGTGTCAAGTTTTTGTTAGAGTATTTTTTTTTTATACTATCTTTTTTATACTATCTTTTAGCAGTAAGTTATTCAATGTTGTGATTTGGGATTGCTACAATAACCAGTATTTACAATTTCAATTAGTATACCCTGGAGTTGATATGTTACCTACAGACAAACTGTTCTTATTCTACACATTCATTTTATTTTTGGTTGGTTTGGGGTTTTTTTACAAACTTCAACCAGGGGGCTTTGCATTCCCCTATGTCTCCCCCTTCCTCCACTCTATTTTTTTAGTGTGTTGGCCACCATGACAACAGGGATTTTATCTGACAAAAAGTTAAAAAGCTTTGGAAAACAAAGAGGCTAAAAAATGAAATACAGCTGTTTGCACACAAATATAAACCAGAAGGCCTCAAATCCTTTCTACTGATTGGCTGGATTACTTGAAATGTGGCTCATTGTTTCATAATAATCAGCAGTTATTTTTCCCTATTAAAATGTACACTGGCGAAGTATTGGAAACAGCTTTCCCAATCCATTTCTATAAGGAACTGGGAATATAAAACATCCCTATAACTTTTACTGCTTATATGTTAAGGGACCCACCAAAACACTGCGTAGTTTCAAAATCTATTTTATATATACATGCATATTAAGAATAGGTTTATATACTATTTTTCAATACTGAGGAATACAAAGGTCTTTTACGAAGTAGCAATTTTGGTTACTGGTGGTGCAGGGAGTAGGCAAATACGTCATCTGTAAGTTCTGTTCTACCTTTCACGCATCTTTTAATGTATTTAGATCCTATTTTATTGAGAAAGGAAATGTTGGCTGGGATTCTGGACTTACACCTAAGCTTTAAAGAAAAGTGACAGGAGTTCAATTTCCAGCTGGATGCCAACCAAAGATAGGCAGAGATTTACAGCTCCTTCATATATCATCTCATAACAGACAGAAGTCTGGCATTGAAATCCTCATGTCCAGCATGGTTTTAATTTTTTTAACTGTGTAGCAGTAGCTTACCTATACTTAAGGTGTTGTTTTCCTGTTAATTTCAAATAATATAATTATAGTATCAGTGTATCCAGAGAAATGAATAAGGCTACAGTATAGAAAAAAAAATAAAAATAGAACAGTAACAAGCAAAGGGAAGGCAGAAAAATTCTGACCGGTCCTGCAGCCAGCAAGGTGTGTATCTACATTCACCTGCTCCCTTGCCAGCAAGGAAGATGGGTAGTTTGTAAGAAATATTCAACCTCACACACAGCTGAATTATACAATTTTTTGGGTAAAGACAGCTCATTTTGTGTTCTGTGCTAGGGTCCCCTGGGTGTGGGTGTGTAGGCAAGGAAGCACAGAGCTGCTGCAATCTCATTTTTTTGATTTTCTCAGCTGGAAAACAGTGGAAGACTGGCAGCTGGAACAGTAGTGTCTTGATCAGTATAAGTGAGTTTAGCTTTGGCTTCTCTATTATATATTTGGTTTTTTCCATAGTTTTTTGAGAATGCACTTTAACTTGGGAGTTGAAAAGTTAGTTAATGCTAGCTTTTCCAAATTCCAATATTCTTTTTTCCTTTTTTTTTTTTTTCTTTAAAGCAGCACGGAAGTCTTTTATTTCTGCAAGTGTGTTCCTACTCAGATGAGAATTAAAGGACTGAGGCAGTAATTCTGAGAAAGAAGTAATTATTTAGATTTCTTTCAAAATTTAAATACTTCACAGTGGAGAAGTCGAACTTCAAATTATCAGGAGCATGATAGGACTGACTGATGCTCATAAGCATGAGTGTCACTATTGTGATATTTTCATTGTAATATAGTCTAATGGTCTACCTCTTTCTGGAAGAATTAACAATTAAAATCCTAGTAGCACCTCTTTAGTGATATTTTTGTTGTACCTTGATGCAGTAAGTTATGGTCAACAGCTTAATAGGTTAAAACTAGCATTTTAAAGATGGGTAATATGCTAGATATTTTGGTATATTTCATGTTCTCAATGCATCATGAGCAAATAAATATTTTCTTACATGCCTTTCTATACATATAAGATAGTAATAGATGGAGAGGGGTCTGCTGGAGACAGTCCCATCTGCTATGCTGTCAGTGGAATTTGCTAGAGGATCTTTTAACAGAGCTGAGAAAAAAGAAGCCGGGGACAAACAGACCTTTTGCAACCTGCCCTCACCACCACCTTTTTGTTTCAGTGTAATATTTTGTGTTTGGGTTCATATTTCTCTCCTGCTTTCCTTGAAACCTGGTAAAGAAAAATGGGACATTGAGAGAAGGCGAGAAAAATTAAAAACTTGCTACTCTCAAAATTTTTCTGCTGACTCTCAAATTAAAAATTCTGATAAAGAAAGTGTTCTGCATAAAGTTCACCATTTTCTTGCTGTGGCATATCAGTTCTTCAATATGCTTCTATTCCTAATAAATTTCTCAAATGAATGTTTACTTTACAACTATCAGATTAAAATAGAGTTCTTGTATTTATTAGATTTTTATTTTGGAGGTCATGTTTGTAATTAATTCTTAGTATAGTGCTGTGATAATGGCATTAAAATTAATGCAAGTGTATCTGTGCATGCCTACATTAGCAAGCATTCTGCATAACTACAGTTTGTATCTATACATACTAATGTGGATATTTCATTCATTTTCCAAACAATTTTTTGAGAAACATGAATTTATTTTTAATTTGTCTGCATTATAGCACTGAATTTCTAATTACATGCTACTCTGAAGTCCCTTGGGCTAATCCTTAATTGCCTGTTAAGAATATTGATGCTTTTCCTTTTCAATATCCCTCTATCCTTTTTTAGCGATTACTGTAAACTGAAAAGATTGTGATGCCTCTTAACACACATACAGTTTGGCTTCATACTAACTATATTTTTTTGTTCAAGAATAATATATGTATATTTCATAAGTATAATACCTGCTTTTTAGATGCTAACTAGATTGCAGACAGTATGTTTCTCATTCTGAAAGAAGTAACAATTCAGTTTTGATGAAACAAGAAAAAAAATAAGTGGAAAAATAGCCATTGTTTCTCCAACATTAGCTTTCTAAGTTTCTTACAGTGAGAGCAGAGTCCTGAAAAATTTTGTCTCTAAAGTGGTTTTGCTTTAGTCATACTTCTTTGGGGGTGAATGCTGCTAGAGCAGCAGACCTGTATTTGTTTGTTGTTATCATAAGAAGTAAAAATATATGTTAAAAAATGCATCTGATGCCTCTGTATATATGTATGCATGATTCTTGTGAATGAGGTACTAACTTCACATGCACTCTGTTCTAAAAAACAGAAAATAAACCCAACACATCAACAATGAATGTTTTTGGTGGTTATGTTTGCTTTAGCTCCACTGCTTTTTATCTGGTTCTCTTGATGAGATTAATGTAACCTTATATTCAGTGGCCAATTTCACATTTTGGATTTTTCACACATGGTTCGAGTTTCTGGAGGTCTCCTTAATTTTAGCCATGTATAAATTCAGTGTCTAGTCTAAGCTAGTTATCTGAGCATCCTGTATTAAGTGCACAGTATGAGGCATCTTGTCCAAAACTGTCCTAAGATTGGCATCTTAAGTGGGGATAAACATTCTCCTATGGAGCTTTTATCTATCCTAGTTGAGTGGGAAATTGTTTCCTTAGACTAGATGCCTGACTTTTTCCCTAAGGTGGTAGATGAGATAAATTCCACTCCATGTGATAAATAACAGAGTTTTAAGGCTTCCTCAGTGCAAAGAAAATAGGGTAGTGATTTTGGAGAGTCTTAAGGACTTAAGTAGCCCCACTAGCCCTGGTAGGCCTACTTATTCTTTTAAAGCTAAACACATGCGTAAGTCCACGGAATACAGAGCCAAAACAGTAAATCAAAACAGTAAGTTGACTTCTGTTTACTACAGAGTAATTTTGGAGGGCTTTACTGTGTACTCATTCAGCTCTTGAAATATCATATTGGAGTGCTGGGAGAAGCAAATATGAGTGTGGTGTATTCCTTCGCATTGCTCCATGTGAATCTTAAAACCAACGTGCAGAATGAGGAGCTAGCGAGCCTCAATTTTAATTCTAGTTCAGACTAGAAGCACAACATGAAGCATGTTTTATTACTGCTTTATAGTTTAGTCTTCTGTCAATAGTTTGGCCTGTAAATCAACCAAGCACTTATGCCTAGGACTAAGAATAGGTACAAAGACAGTTAACCATGGTTCAACTGATGCATGCTAATTAGTTGAATTGCAATAACTGGACTGTATGCCTGGGCCCTTTTTATTTCTCTAGGAAAGTCATACAGCATCTCTGGTTCTGCCTTGCTTAAAGCCAAAAGAAATAGAGGTAGAGACTGACGCAGACTAGAAATTATAATCTTGGCAGTGCACAGAAATTCATCTATTTAAGTACAAGCATACTACGTAACAGTTGCTCCCAACATAATTTGAGGCAGATGCCCTCAGTCTATCCCTCTCAAAACTCGGTTTACAGATCCTCTTGCTATTTTCAGCTGTAGGAGAAGCAAGAAACAGTCTGAAGGCTTCATATTCCCCTTTTCCATAGAAATGTAGGTGAAAATCTCATTTAACTCTGGGAAAGAATCTATTTAGCCTATTTTTGCTGTGTATTAACTGCAGCCTATAAGAAGCTGTAAGTTCTGTTACTTTACTTTTAATGTTAGATTTCTAATTTGTAGTGTTCTGAATCCAAATATGTCTGTGTCTATAATCTTGCTGGGAGAGTGGGAAACTGATTGAACCTCAGATAAATTGGCTCCATTGGAAATATTCTTCCCTTATCCTCTAAAAGCAGGCAACTGTTTAGTACCAGCGCATTCTCAAAAGGTAGATCACAGTCCACAGTATCATTCATAGAGAGTGAGGCATCTGAAATGATGTGAAGCTTAAATGGCATGGGAAAATATTTGAGTTTTTTAGCATGAGCACGTAGGAGCTGGGCAGCTGCTTTCTTCCTTGGTCACTGTAGTAGAAGAAAACTGAGAGAGTAACTGGGTGGAAAAGGATCAGACCTGTTGAGAGAGAGGGAAAGTGGACCTTTTTGACAGTAAATTGAAAATAGGGGGAACCTACCTACTTCATTTTGGTGCTATGTATATCTTTTTGCATGATTTTACTAGGATTCAGAAATTCCAGTGTGACTGCGAGGTCACTACTTAACTAGCAACTGGGGTGGACGTTCAGAATACCTTCAGCACTCATTAAAATGAATTTGAACTGAGAGTTCTCAACATCTGGCATCATTGGGTCCATCCTTAAACACCTTTGTGAAAGGCCATTATAAACATTTTTTAGTAGATGTATATGAAGTTATATGAAAGTGTATAACATTGGGGATGTGTTGTATTTCGTGCCTGAAAAGGGAATTAATCATTGGGCTTTTTTACATCATCAGTAACTTCATATGTATATTTAGTTTTTCAGTTACCCCTTTTTAATATGCTTTGGCAATTATTGTATTAGCGGGTAAATACTCATGTTGAGACTAAATCTAAAGAAAATACGACTTTAAACTGAACCCCAGTAACGATTCCCCATGTGAGAGGAGAAGGTGTTACAAGACTGAGTTGTAAGCAAGTTGGAAAGTGTGACATGTTGGCTGTGTGTCTCTTAACTAAATGAATAAATTGGCAGTTGAGGAAAGGATGTGCTTTTAGCTGAGAAACAATTGGACAGAAAAGATGACTGCTATGCCAAGCTGAATGAAAAGCCACTGGAGAAAATGTTCTGTGGCAGTTTCTTTTGAAGTGAGTTTCTACATCTTTGGAAGGAGCTCATCAGGGCTAGACTGAAAATTCTCTTTAGTTATCTGACTGCCAGAAGTTGAGCTACAGCACACATTTACCTCAGGAACAGATTCAAGAACAGACTCCGAATAAAGTAGCCATGCGCTGCTGATGGTTGTTTTGTATGGCGCTGTTACCACAAAATACTGTTTTTCTTTGAAGCGTAGCTTCTAGCAAATCCTGCCATTAGACTTACAGTGTTCTCAGGCAGTACACTTGTGTGGCTGCAACAGCAGGTTGGGGGATGACAGAAAAACAGCATTCCAGCCTTAGCCTCACAGGAGGCTGTCCAGAACGCCTACCTGATGCCTTCAATTTAAGAATGACAATACTCAAAAAGTAGGTGCCCAAGTATCATAAGAGCATAGAGTTGTGAGAGTTAAGTAACTGGGGCATTCAATGGGTTTATCTGAAGGGAGAGTCAGCTCAAATCACCAGAGTTTCAGGGGGAGGGTGTACTTGATTCTCTTTTCAGCCGAGATGCCTGTTTTAGAGTTGCACAGTGAGTACTTCATCCAGCTGGGATCCAAACTGAGAATGTCTCTCCTGAGAGCAGGATGCAGCTGTGCTCTTTGTTGTGTAATTGCTATTGACAAGCACAGAACATAGGAGATGTGGTTTAAATTCTCTCCAGCCTGAAGAGATTCATCCCCAGCCTTCCCATGTGCTGGATGAGTCCCCTACAGCTGTGTCCCACAGAATAACTGTACCAGTAGAGGGTCCTCCTTCACCCTGGCTGCTCGAAGGGTGTTAGGGTGTTGCTGGCAATGCAAGGCGGCTAACAAACATGTTGTTAAACCAATGGAAGAGGGGGATCCAACTCATTTCTCTCTGTAATGATTACTTAATGCAAAATTCCAAACTGAGCTAAAGTAAAAAAAAAGGTGAGAAAGAAATAACCATCAGGAAAAAAAAATATTTAGATCCTACAGCCTCAAAAGTGATACAATAGCAGGCCGGTATATCCTCTACGAAATGACAAAACTACACTGGCTGAATATTTATTAGTGAGAACATGGGAAACAGTTCCGTGTGAATAAGGCAGCTAGATTTTGACCATTTCCTGCTTCATCTCGCTCTTTAGGCTGTAGTGCTTGCTGCAAAATGGATTAGAGCTGTTTTTAAAAACAGATTCTTGCTTGTGGAAAATCAGCTACTGGCAGCAGTGTCTAGCTCTACGGTAGAGTCCAAAGGCGATTGTCCCGATGGCTTCTAACTTCCTCTGGGTCTGTAATGTGATTACATTGCTGTGGGGCTGGCTAGACTGCTCTTCCTCTGGGAGCAGTTTAACCTTTAATTTGGAGGAATTTGCGCTGTTACATATCTGTGTACAAAGGTAATATATTGTGGTTTGTGCTTTGGATGTGCATTGTCTATTTCCACATATACTTTAAATTGAATCTGTTATATGCAAAACCAACATATTGCCTTCAAAGACCACCTACCATCAGGATCCTGACATCATTTTTTCTTGAGAATTGGTGAGGTAAATTGTACAGATCATGCTTTCCAGCCTTCCCTATTCTTATAGAAAGCAGTTTGCTAATCAGACAGAGCAATAATAGTTGAAACACTGTTCTTTTTAATATAAAAATGTTCACGTTTTACATATGTTTTATCCATTCTTTTATTTTACGTGTACAGTTGGGACTTTCGTAACGTTCTCAGTCCCCACTGGCCTTATTGACTTTGCAATGATTTAAAGATTTTAAGGATTTTAATTCTCCTAGTCCTTTCCCTCTCCGCTCTTAACATTTCTACCTTTAGGTTTTATTGGCCTCAGGAAAAATTAATAAGAAGTAGCTATTTTTAATAAATCTTTGTTTTATTTCCATTGCATCTATCCTCTGCAGTATAAAGAACTTTTTTAGGATAAATACTGTGTTTTATACTTTGCTCTCCTCTTTGGTATTACTTTTTGGTATTAACTCCCAAAATTCTCTAAGTATTAACGTGTCATGAAAATAGAATTCTTAATCAACTGTTTTACTAATTACTTAGCAATGATGTTACTGTAATCATAATAGAATACAGAGCTGTAATGTCTTTTTAGTTGCATTTTCTTTCCGGGTTTGTATTGATTATATCCACCAAAATGTTTTTACATACTTAATCCTTACAATTTTCAGATTTTTATGTTTTTTCAAGGCTTTATCTTTGGAAAAGGAGTCACATTTATTTCATATATTCAGATAATCTTTACATTTGAATTAAACTTTTTAAATTCCATTAATAATTTATCCTTATTCAAATGTATAATTTAAATTGTTTAATGAGATGGAATGAATTTCAGTTATAGCGTCTGTTTCATAGTCATGGTAAATCCCTTTTCATAAGACCAAACCTAAGCAGAAGAGTATATGAAATCTTAAGCTGTTGTACTTAGTGTAAATACTCACAGGAAATTTCAAGATTATTTTTTTTCCTTGTTTAGTGTAAGTATTTATATGGAGCTTTTTTTCTTGAAGAGACAGTTTGTTGTTACTGTTATTGCTACTACAATTAGCACTTACATGACTGTATTATTCTAGTAATAAGGGACCTCTGGAGGTCATCTGGTCCACCTTAATGCAGATCAAAGTTAGATCAGACTGCTCAGGCCATGTCCAGTTAAGTTGTCACATCTCTGGGACTGGAGATTCCACAGCCTGTCTGGGCAGCCTATTCCGGTGTTTGACAACCCTAGCTGTGAAAAAAAAAATATTTAGCATTGTGGCAGCTGTATTGGGCTCAAATTGAGAATCAAGACCATTTGGTGTTAATATTGTACTTCAAAAATGTAGGTCTTTTTAACTGTCCAAATAGCTATTGACAGAAGAATGAACAACTAAGAAAATAATCTTCCATATCCAAATGGCAGGCTGATGTCTTCATTGCTGGAGGATCTACCTTCTTAACAGTTAAATACTTGAATTCAGCAGCACTCCTTATGTCATTATGTTGCACATATAAGCTGTTTGTAGGACTTGGTATTCCTGGGTAGATTTAAGAGAGTAAACACCTCTATAAAATTTCTTATTGATAACATGTAATGTATGGACCAGATCTATTTAAAGCTGCGATGTACCTGCTCCACAGACAGACTTATTTATTTATACAGTGGACGACAATGATGCCAGAGAGTATTTTGTGAGCCAACACGTTTATATGTCTCACTGTTCCATATAAACTAGGAAATTTTCTGAAGCATCTGTTAGGGGGAATGAATCTGATCCTGTTCTGTGCTATCCGGATTATTACTGGTGGCAACGAGAAGTTTGCTATCATTGACAAACCCTAATAAAGCTAGAGATTAAGAATGTCTTTCTCTTGCGATATAAGGGACTACGTGTTGTATGTTTGGTATAATTTACAGCAGTTTTCCCCTGAATGTTATATCATAATCTCATAGTTGGGTGGGTTGGGTTTTTTCCCCTAAATCTGAAGTAAAATCTCCTCTGTGCAGCTAGACTGTTTCTTTGTATTCATTCTTAAGGATATAGCAGTCATTTCATTGGGATATTGGGAATCCTGAATCTTTCAATGCTTTTTAAATTGGAACTTAATTATAGCTGCAGCTATTAGAATAAATCTTTTCAGTCAATACCATCACCTTGATGTAAGACTTCACCAGGAAAAGGACTAGATTTTGGAGTTATATCATTTCTGCAGGTAGAAGTTAAAAAGTGGATTTATTTATCTTGTAGTTCAGATGAGGGTACGTCACAGTTTGTTTTAGGGGAGTATTTTGTGGAGAGATGTAGAAGAAATGGAGAAGCATTTTATCATATGTGGAGGTTTGGGGCTATTTTTTTTTTTTTTTCCCAGTGGCAGCTGTTTGAAGCTGCTCAGGAGTTTGGAATGTTACAGTAACTCCCAGGGATCTGGATTAGTGGGCAGGTGATGCAGTCATGGGTATCACATACCTCTCCAATTTTTCACATGGATATTACCTTCATGTATATGAGCTGTGAGTGTGTGCTTTATATACATATATCTTCCAGAAACTCCAGGCAGCTGTATTTTTGTTGATAATGTATATGAAACAACATCACAGTCAGGTGGTGGGAAAAACAGTGCATTTCATAAATTTATGAAATACTGCATAAGTATCCATTTACATTTTAGCTATGACAACATTAAGTCTGAAATTACTTCTTTTTTTCCTGTAAAATTATCCTTTCTACTAACAATGAACATTTTCACTTTAAAAAGTAGACAACAGAATGTGCTCATAACATTATGACAAAAAAGTATTATAGTCTGCAAGTTAATAAAGAGCAGCCATGTGATGAATGTCATTTAGTTCTACTTTTGTCCCAGATGTCCTGGGTCTAGAAATTAAAGATAGGTTTCCTACACACTGGTGCAGGCTGTCACTGCTAAGTGTTTCCAGACTTGCTGCGTGTGTGTGCTTTAAGGCCATGTACACATAGCATGTCTCATGCACAGGGGATAATACAATCGTAATTCTGGCATTATGCTTTCTAACATTAATTCTTACAGCCTGACTGATAAGTTTTAACAGGGGGATATTGTCTCATTTTGTTTCCATGTAACATTAATTTTTCATAATCTTTAGTTCCTCCTTTTTAAAATTATTAAATAGTCCCGTAACTTTTAAGCAGTCTTTACTGATAAAGTAACTTGAAACTTGAAAGAAGTACTGAGTTCTTGTCTTTGGGCACAATCTGGATGTGGCCTGGGCAGGAGGAGAGGATGACTATGTTTGAACTGACTGATATTCTGCAGACCAAGACAAAATCCCCACAGGAAGGCTGAGGATGACCTGCTACAGAGATCACTGCTTTTGCCTTACACGTGAGCACAGCGTCCCCAGGCAGAGACTGGCGTGAGGGTGTGAGGTGACTCTCCTGCCCTCTTACGTACCATTTGGGGGAAACAGCAAGTGTTTAGCTGGCATGTCCATTCCTTTTATTCTTACACTGTTAAGTGTTATAGTCTTCCCCTTCTGTTTACGAACCACATGAAGTCAAAGGAAATCTTTCAATTTTCTTTGTCATGCATTGCAGGAGGCCTTATGTGAAAACTCAAAGCCGTGCTGTCTCTGCAACATAGGACAGAAGTTTCCTGTGGCTGTATTTTTGCTATAATCTATCTCACAGAAAAGAGGCTACCGTGTAAAAACCAACCAGCATGAGGCTGCTGAAGGAGCACTGTGTTTTTACATTCATATACATGTTGGAAGGGCCACTCTTAAGAAGGCTCAGTTAGAAAACAAGATTACCTTGGACCTGGGAAGAACTTCCTAGACTTCAAATGGAGCTTTAAGTGTTCATGATCCAAACTATACGGTTCAAGCGCCCATAAAAAAAGGGACATAGACTCATTACCGCAGATATTCTTATATTTCAAGTTCTTAAACTGGGATAAAGAGGTTTAGGTTTCAATGGATGGTTGCTCAGCACTGTTCTGAAAATGTAGCTGTTATCATCTGGTGTATCAGGTTATGAGCCTAGGAACTGTGGTGTCCAAAGTCACAAGTCAGTTTTGAAAAGATAACTTGTGTCAGTAAAATTAATTCCAACCAGAAAGTAGTGCGTGGTATACAGAATTTGTCAAGATATTTTAATACAGTTCTGTTCCTGCCTTTAAGAGCAAAAAGCATTCTGAAATTAAGTATCATGCATTTAAAAGTTTCTTATTTTTTTTAAAAAAAAATCAATAACAAGTATTTTTATTCAGAGAAATAACAAGATGATAGCTGTCTATTATACTATAGAACAAGAACTAGTAGCCAACAAATGCTGGCATGACGTACATATATGTAGTGTAATTTCTGCTGTACTTTGATAGAAAGCTAATCATTGATGACCTCATGGTTCTTTAAATGAGACATGCAATTAATGTATTGCCATAAAGAATAAAGAATCACCTACAGCATTGATACTCTTGATTTCAGGGATCTTTCTAAAGAATATGTCTAGACATACTGAAAGTGTGTTTTTACGGAGGTATTGTAAAATCCCTCTTCACTTGAGCTCTTCTTTTAAAAAAAAGTTTCATTAATAAGTATGGTGCATTTAAAAGGCCTTAGAAGTTCCCTTAGATCAATTCAGCTTTGCAGATTTATCCATGGGAGGCTCATTCATATAAAATGTGTGTGTTTGTAACTTCCTTTTCTATTTGTCATGTTACAGAGGAGTAACTTGAGTCTGAAATTACCATCTACCTACTGCAGAATAGAAGCGGTTTTGTGACCTGCGCAATTCTGTGTAGTACAAAATAGTAGCAAGCTGACTTAGGGGCACTACAAAAGTACTGTAAAAATGTTTGATTGCTGCTTAAGCCCAAACAGGGACATATAAAACCAATAATAAATATGTATGCAGCCCTCTAATATGCTTGGTTGTACCATTTTTGACTGGAAAAGCATAAGTCAGTAATTAGATAATTGCTGCCTTGATTGAGCTTAATAGGAAACATTTCAATTACGCTAAAACTACACAGAGAGGAAGTAGGCTTTTACAAAGGGAAACATTCCTTGTCATGCAACTGTCAGCTTTTGCCCACACTAAGAGATGGGATTAAGTGGATCTATGTGAAGGAAAGAAAAAGAAAAAAAAAAAAAAGATTGGAGTAATTAAACTTGTACTTAAACAGTGTCTTCTGCTAGTTTCTTGATGATTCCTTTTGATAACATATCTCTTATAAACCCCTCTTGGCTGCAACAAATTATGACATTAAATCCATGGAAAAGGTTAAATTTCTGCTTTAAAAAAAGACAGAGGGAGAAAAGTCCTCATTTGCATAATTTAACATTTTTTCAGATTATCCTTACCTGCCAATGGTGTAAGTAGTATGTGTGCCTATGCACTATCCAGAATACAGGAATTTCTCTGCAGGACTGCTTGTGTGTCTCAAGCCGATTCCCTTTCAGTGGTGGATGGTGAATACCTAAGCTGGGACTGCAAGACAGCTTGGGACAGTTTTCTTATGGATACTTCCATAGACTCCAGCCATACTCGCTACTGCGTGTGACAGTGTAGCTTATGGGCATTTGGTCCATGTTAATGCCATACATGCTTTCATACGGCAATTAGGAAAGATGGTTCTTCCATGACTGGCTGCTATGTTAAAATAAAACCAAACAGATGCTCTGTTGTCGTCTAATATTACCTCCCCCTTAAGGCTGCACGGCTGCTGCTGCTGAAGTCACACGCAGCAATTACATAGCTTGTAAGTCCATTACAGCTCCTATGGGCCCAGAAATGCAGCTAGGGACAGGAGGAATGGGAGGACTGTGATGCACAAGTTGAGCAGTATGCAGGAAGGTGAGAAGCATGTTTATGGCACATGAGCACTGCTTTTCTCTTGTGGAAAAGGCTTTTCCTTGTTTTGCCTGTCTGGACAAGCAGCTGCTCAACAGCAATTTACCACCTAAGAAAGAATAACTACTTCATCCAGCTAGAAACTGTTAGTTTGCCTACTTTTTGTTCATAAATCCATTGTAAGCCACAAAGTCTGTATGTGACATTACCATTAGTTTCAATAGTTTATATTCAGCTGTAATGGAAGTTTTCTAAGCTAAACAGGACCTTTGAGAAGGGCATATCTGTGTTGCAAACAAAACTGATTTGAGGATGGACAGTCAGTCAGTAGTACATGTGTGGCTTTTGGTGCAGGACTTATGGATCCCACTGGGAGAGCTTAAATTCTCTCAAGTATTGCATCAGCATCCTAAAGTAGTATCAGGAGGTACTGAGCTACCTGATGATTTGTCTTTTGGAAACAATTCCTAATAGCGGTACCAAATATTTGTATTAAAGATACCACAGGAGCCTATGGTTGTGCAGGCTGTTTCCCATTGTGGTATTTTATGACAGAGGGTGGAGCATTTCAATGAGAAATGAAGGAATTTTACCTGTTTGCAGAAAGACTAGATTTCATCAGTGTTTTGCAACTTGGTATTTAATGTTGGATCTGAAAATCTGCAGTGTTGATGTATGTTACTAGTAAAGATACTGAGAAGTACTCCTTTAGCAGAAAGAGATGTATGTATGGCAATTTTCAAAATAGTAAACTTTTGCATGTGTCTACGAAAAAAAAAAAAAAAAAAGGATGATTTCTAGTAAGTATATACCTGCAATCTTGTATTTGGGCACTAGGACAGAACAGGATGATGCTGAGTCCCATCAGGAATGGACTGCTGATTTCAGAGGGAAGTTTGCTTTATATGCCAAGAATGAGAATGAAGATAGTGTGAGTGTGAGCTTATCAATGAAGATAAGATGGTGGTAGTTTCCATTTATGTGCACCAAAGCTATATATGTACATATAGATATAGCATGTTGCAGAAAGATTAATGTATGTAGACACTAGCTTTGGTTTTTAGTATATTTTGTGCATGCAAGAGTTTAGTAAAAATGAAGTTCCTTTTTCATACACCAAAAATTAGATAGAATTTGTGTATTTTCACATGGTGCAGCCAGTAATTCCCTTGAGATTCTCATAGAATTGTTGCAATTGCTGCTGAAGCCTGGTGTCAAGTTTGTTTAGCCTAGAAATAGTTGGCCTGAGGTAAAGAACCATTGGAGGTTTTCACATTTGCAGTTATAATTTAGTAATTTATGTTTGCATGATGTATGACAAATTGACTAATGACTGCCCTAAAGAGAAATGCCAGCCTGGCATTTCATATGCAGAAATCTTGTGGCAATATCGGGCAGACTGTCTACCCTACAGGGCAGAAAAACTCTGCTGCTCCATTCTTAAATTTTATATTTTAGTTAGGTACAGTTCCTTGAGTAGTCTTTTTTTCCAGGAGCTGCTTTTAAATGGAGTTCTGCATTATGACAGAAGCTTGACATTCTGCCAGTAAAGTTAGAAATGAAGGCAACTTAAAATAAATACTGCTGATATTTCTCTTTCTCTCTCCCCTTCTCCTTCTCTTTCTCTCTCTCTCTCCCCTTTAAGGAAAGGCATATGTTCTTATCCTAACTTGTCCCAGTAGAGGGTCAATTACAACCAGTTGGCTGCAAGTCCAATCCAAGAAAAATACTGAGTACAGAAACTTCAGCAACAGGTACCAAGGGCCTCTAGTACAGTCAGTCATTCTCAGTACATATGAAATGTGAACATAAAGCCTATGGGTAAGATATTTTTAGGCCCTAAGTTTCCTGTGATGGTCCAAAATGAATCAATAAATTAAAGCAGACATTTTTGTGTAGTTAGGTATTTTCCTGGATAACTCTTTAAATGTCCACAATAGTATGAGGTCTTTTATGTGAATCGTGAGAATAGAACAATGTCTTATTTAGAAAAATACGCCTTGCCAAATGTTCATGTGTAGGTATATATTCTGCAACTTGCTCTTCTAGGATCAAGTAAACACTGAACTATAGAGCTAAATAAAAAACCAAATATGTATGCATAATAATAAATATGCATAGTAAAAAAACCTACACATGTGGTCTGTTTTGTTGATGTCAGTCCTCACATCCTCTCACACACGGTGTTTTAGGACCATCCAGTAGCGGAATTCACCTCTGGTGAAATAAGTTTCTCCCAAATCAACTAAGGTAAGCATCAGTATATTGAATGTCAGAGCTGTGCCAGATTGGCACAGGAGCTTTGGCTCCTGTGCAGATGTAACGGTGTTGAGACCAAGGCCAGCATTAGTATTTAGCAGTATCTTTGGACAAGTATATTTAAAGAGCAGGCAAAGTTTGGACTTAAAGATATAATTTATTCTACGGACAAACTGTAGAAGGAGAGGTAAATGTTACTCTTTTTTTTGATGGGAGCATTTAATTAAGATGACCTGTCTTCTGTACCTCAGTATTTACAGACTGGAGAAGGAATATGTGGTTACTAACATTAATGCTTACGCTGCATCTTGATTAGATTTAGAGAAAGCAGCAATATAGGCTTAAAATGGCCCTGTTCCACCTTAATCTTTATTCAGGAGACCATTGGTCTCAGCCCTTACATGCATTTGCTTTCTATGGTTTGTCACCTGTGTGCTTTCAGTATGTAACTCACAATCATTCTTAGCTCCTGAGATCCTAGATACATGTGATGGACCAACACCCGGATCATTCTGTTGATATTCGAGGAGTAGAACCAAAACCCTAAGCACAAAATGAAGAGTCAAGGCTTCCCAACCACAGAAACTAATGGTTCAAACCCTCTGCAGGCTCTGTAACACATTCCAGTGGATTACATGAACTCATCTGTTTGCAGACTGACTAATACTGGTTAAACTATATTTAATGGAACAGATTTTTCTATAAAAGATAAAAATGCAGGTTTAGTGCATTAAAAGTTTTGTAGGAGCAGCTCATTTTGATAACTTCTCAATAATAAGAATAGAAATGAGATAGTCCAACAATTTTCTGAATTCATTTCAAAGAAGTATGGTTTTGATATAATAAAATATTTTTTCGCTGATTTTGTCCAGTCTTGCTTATTACAACGTGTCTTCAATACTCATAAGTAACATTTAAATATATATTTCAGCTTGTCACATTACATTGATATCATAATATGTTTTAAGTTTTTAAAAATAATAAAATTGGCATGTTAGGAAATTATATGGTTTTTATCTTGGAAAACTGAATATCTCAACACTGCCAGAGGAAAATTTGACATTACAGAAAGCAAAATTAGTAGAGTAGTCCTGTTATTTTTTTGTCTTGAATTTTTATTCAAGAAATTGTTAAAATGTTCCTCTTATTTTGACTTTTCCCCTCTCAGGAGTATCAAGTTTGCAACATAATGAAAATTCTAGTTAGACTATCCCTACTGTCAAACACTGCATGAAATTTGCCCTGTCTTAAAACTTGCTCATGTTTCCAGTGATACTATTTCCTTTAGTCTGTGGCTCTGACAGACTAGTTTTCCATTTTTCATATGGTGTATTAGACCAGTTATTTTGGGTAGCACACCTGCACGGTTTACTGCCAGGTTTGTCCAGTTGGGATGTTCAGCAGTTGCTGATCACTGGAGGCCAGCAGAAGTTGTCAGATAATGGGGTTTCTTTGTATTCCTTTGCTATTCTCTCTGTTCCTCCCTGATGCTTTTATCTGAGCCCACAGCAAGAAAAAAAAAGTGTTTAATGTATGTTGGGCCACCTGATGCTTCTCACATAAGTGGTAGAAAAGTGTGGGTTTTTATTTACTGTTGCTTTTCCTCTAAATTACAGATAGCCCAGCAAGGCTGACATACCTGTGACATAAGGGATGCATAAGGAGGCATAGGATGTTAGAGGATTTCAGTCATGAGACAAATACAAAACTATGTTTGTCTTGTTAAGGAAAGTTATAAGAAGTTTTGGAATGTGCATTGTGTGCAAATATAACTGAAAATATCCTTTTCTCATTTAGTGTTTAAAAGAGAAGTTTGGTCACTTAACATATGTAGTCAGGAGGACATTTTGAGTGCAAGGAACAGATTCTTTTGTGCCACTATGTCACCCTAAGGAAAAGAGGCCAAAAGGATGATCAGTGTTGCATGAAACGGAAAAGCAAGGGTCCTCAGTGTGACTTGTGATTCTGTTTAGTAGTAAGGTACATACTTACCTTGTGTATAGGGAATATAGAGGAGTTGAGGGCAGAGTACAGGAAATTCAACCTCTGCGCTGAAGAATTGCCTCCCAATTACCACTGTTAACCAGGAAAGCTGTCTGAAACATGGGGCTCATGCCTCATGCTGGAGAGCCTAATAAAGTATTTTTCAATGGCATTTTCTCACATAACTAAAGAGTTAGAAGACTATGGGAAAAGATCTTTACATAGAAGTGAGGACTCTGGCTATGAAACTATTTTCTCTCTTTTAGTTCAACATTGTGCTCCATCCTAACTGCTTAATGATCCATATCCATGTGCCTCCATGAAAAACAGAGCTCTAAAAACAAGTTTTCTTCTAAAAATAAGATTTTTCTTTTCTTTTCCCATTCTTCCTTTCTGTGGAGGTTCATTTGGTTGAAGAAAGTAGCTGGCAATTTTTGCTTTGGTATACTTGTTACTGAAATATAGGATCTCAGTTCAGTTTTTTTTCAAACAAGATGCTGTAGATCAGGCTCATATAGTACAGGAGAATAGTTCACATTATTAAAATATTAGTCTTAATGTATACTACCCAAGAAGAAAATGAAATGTGAAAGAATTTGTGTGTCATACAGCACTCCTTCCTGTTGAATCATTAAATCATTGCAGGCTTTGATTTGGATTGATTTGGCTTAACGCAACTGCTGAGCATTTAGAAACCAAGATACCACAGAAGGTGACTGCTGAGGGCCACCACAGAAGCTTTAGATGGGAATTGTTTCACCTGAGAGACGTGTATTTGACAAATGGTGTAGTAAGCAGGGCTTAAAGAACGGACAGCACATAACCGATGAGCTTAAATATAGTAGGAGAGTATTGCATGCTACATAATTCCCACTAGTAGGAAAGCAGCATTTAAAGAGTTTGAATTTTATTTTGTGTGCTGTTAAGTCCACTGAAAGCTAGTTGGTTCCCCTCTGTGCAATACACAGCTACACAAATTGAACCCCAGTCCAGCCTACTGCTGAACAAGCGGGTCTGTATTAGACTAATGCTCCTATATTGCTAATGAAAGGAAGGTAGGAGAGCTTGGATACTTCCATTTGTGTTAGTAAGTCTGTGCAAAAAGAAAATGTCAGAATTCTTGATCTATTTGGCTAGAAATAGCTGCTGTTAACACATTAATTGAAGACAATCTATAACTCGAGAGGTAAAGCAGTCTACATATTCACAACTTGATGGTAGCATGTAAAAATTGTCTGTTTGCATGCTGTTGCAATACAGATAAGTATTATTTACTTGTTAAAAAAAATTAGGTACATCAACAAGTACTGAAGTTTATAGTCAGTTATACTGACACATAGAGCCAGTACACATGCAATAAGATTTGTCGTTAAAGCCCTAAGACAGAGATTCAGGAAATCTGTCTTTGGTTTCTAGTACTTTCAAAGCCCTCCTATCTAACCTTGGGCAAAACTCCATTTTCCATAAGCAAAAGGAATAATTTTTCATTCTCAAGATCTTTTCTCATAATCCATTCGTTTGTTCTTTGTGAGGCATTCTGATGAAGCTGTCCCACATGCTGAAATGCTGTACATGTGTGGGGATACATCCTTTGTTGGTTAAATGGCTTCTTCAAAAAGATTAATGCTCACAATCTTTTTTTTTTTTATGGCTAGGAAAGTGATAACGTTTTGTTTTGTTTTGTTTTTTTAATAAAATGCAGGCAAATCAAAAAAACTGAAAGGCTTTTTTCTTAAGCAGGTTACTATAAGACAAAAATCCAAATAATGAAAATTATGGTCACATTAGTTGCAATAAAAAAAAAAATCGTATGAGACCAAATAAACTTCATTGGCACAGCCTATTGTTTTTAATCTTTGCCTTAGCAGACTTCATTAAGCAAGCAGGCAGTCTGTCCTATTCTGTCCCTGTAGAGTACTGTGCACTGCATTCTGTCAGTCCTAGGAATTTCTGTCTTTCCCTGTCTCATCTCTGCCTCCAGAATTTTTTGTCCTGTTGTGATCGTGCCTGTGTGGGGAAGCTGGGACTGGTTGGTTATAGTATGGCTGGTTGTGCTGTCTAAAGCTTTCTCTATGTCTTTGACTATCATTTTTGTGAGTCAAATATTTGCCTAAGGTTACACATGGCATCATTTCATGAATTCTGTTTTCTTGCCTCTGTCCAGTGCAGCATAAAATTCTCTTGTATAGTACAGGGAACAAGAAAGGTTGCATACGGTTCAGTGCCCTGTAGAATCTAAGGCACTTTTTCTTCCCCACTGTCATAGTTTTACATTAGGCAAGAGCAAGGAAAAAAAAGTGAGGGATCATACAGAAAGGATGGTAGTGGATAAACAGTATGATTTGTGCACCAGTGTTGGGTTAAGGATCAAAGTTTTAGAATAAATAATTTCTGCTTATGTAGCAAAAGAATGGAGAACATATCTAGCAAATGGTGATTAAAAGAATTGAATTAAAATGAAAGCAAAAGTGCACAATGGTACAGAAATTAAAATATATGGAGATATTTCAGTAAACAGAATACTGGTATTTTGAGGGGATTCTTTTAGTTTAGGCATTGTTTGCAAAGATAGTGCTTAGTGAAAAGGAGAAGCCTCTGGTATATAGGACAAAGAGGTAAGTGATATATGTACTGACAAAAAGATGATGTTGCAATTAGTTTGATTTAATATGTTTTAGTGTTAGTCCAAGCTACTTTGTGAAACAATTTTGAATATCAAATTAATTGAAAGAAAAATAACTTATAGGTGATTTACAAACCATGAATAATTATTGATAATATTTACATCTCAATAAGCTGCCTACAGTGAACCTGAGACTCAGTGTGCGCCTTACGCTATATGTCTGTAGTATAAAATTCTCTGCAAAAACATGCAAATCTACAAACAGGACAGCTACAGAAGCACACTCTTGTGTTTGAGTTTGCCTATGAACAGCTAGCGTTCATCAAGGGAGCCACATTTTCAATCAGCCTACTTTTGCAGAACAGCAAGCTGCTGATTTTCAAAATGCAAGAGACAGCAGAAATAGACAGCCATTGGTTTTTGGAAAAAGACTGTCCTGGGGATACTACAGACCAGTAACGTTGCAGTTCAGTACTCCAAAGAAGGCTGAAATTGAGGTGGGAGTCTAGCCAGATGACAAAAGCTGGGATATGGCAGCTGTGAATTTGGTAGGTTCAACCCACCTGTCTCTTGGCTATGTCCATTTCATAAGATTCGATGTTTTGCAAAGTGCAGCGAGATCAGTGCAAGACCCCTAATAAACAGGTGACTCAGAGGCTGTTCATGGACCAGACAAATGAGGTAGGGGGAAATGCCGAAAGGTCAAGCTAGACATGTTGCAAGAACATGCAGGGTTCATTATGATAGGTAACACCCATCTAGTATTCCCTGTGAATACATGGAATGAACAACTGGGAATTCTCAGTAGCTTCTGATTACTCTGCACTCACTGATCCAATATACCTCAAAAATTACCTAGAAGTGTCTACATAGAGATTTCCTCTTCACCAACTTCATTATTTATTTAAAAACTTAACTGCTCTAATTATCCAAGATTCATCATAGTTTGTAAACCTTGTTTCAGAGCTCTTCCTCAACACTGGCTTTTAAGTTCTGTTGCAGAACTGCACAATGCCAGTGGAGAAAATCTCTGCAAAGACTCAGAAAGGAAGACAAAATCATTATGCAAACTACGCTTGTTCACAGTGATCTTGAATTTGATGGTTCTGGCTGTGGACTCATACTCTGGATGTGTTCAACAGGCACATGATTGCTCATGTGGAAAGACTCTCCAAACAAATTCCCTACATGAAATCTACTTTGACAGTATACCGCTGTAATGTTTTTTTCAAAGTGAAACTTTCAACATTGTGGATGTAAGGAAAATCATCCCCAGTTATAGTTATGACCATTAGAAAAGACTAAAATTGAAAGCTATGTTCTGATAGCATTCCAAATATTTTGTTGATAGCATTTTTGGTTGCAGAGAAATAAAGCTAACACTGAGCTTTTTGGACAAGTGAATACATTTTTTCTGCTCTGAGAAAATTATTACTTTGTTTCAGCAGGAATTTTATTTGCAGATGTTATAGCTCCAAACTTTGGCGTATATATTGCACATTAGATGGAAATTATTGTCACCTTTCCTGAGAGCTAGAAAGCAAATGCCATATTTTATGAAAATGCATTCCATTTTAAAATCTCTCTTCTTATTTTTGTCCATCTCCTTTGATTGACAATTTAAGGTAAGACAAACCTGAGACGACACTATCTTATAAAACAGGTATGAAGAGAATAAAGGGAAGAATATATAAGAGAATTCAGCCATTGTTCCAAGGCAAGATTACCTTTTCTGTTATGAGGTTATTAAAAGATTATCTTTTACTGTCTTCTACAAACAAGACCACCTTCAGTTTTCTTCTGATGCTAGTCTATATATCATGGTATAATACAAGTATATCTGTGGGTGAGTCACTATTTTTTAGCAAAAGCTTTTTTGTGGAAACAAACAATGCAGTCGCTCTTACATCTTAATTCTCTCAGTCCATGAAATAACAAAATGAATCATTACATCATTTTATTTTAAACTTAGGAAATAGACAATCATTTGGAGATAATTGGCTGTGCTACATCCATACACATTTATTTAGACATTTTATTTTCTTTTTGGTTTCTTATGTATCAGTGTTTCCTAGTGGCATCTGATTCTTTCTTTCAATTCTTCATTTCTATGCTTGTTTTGCTAAGCTTTGTATCAGTCCTAGCAGGAACTGCAAAAGATCTTCAGAAGCAGGACAGCAATAATTAAAAATGGAAGAGCTAATAACATCTAGTTATTTCCAGGACAGTCTTTGTTTGAAAAAGGGTCAAGAGAAGATAATATCTTACTTACCGAACTTCAGCATACTTTTCATTAAATCTCTGGCTCAGCTCCTAAGCCAGTAACTTTTGTATGAAGCGTATTTGAAGAGGTTTGCACATCAAACCATTATTTTTTTGCAATCAAAATTCTTAGAAGAATATATGCTACCCGGTTACCAAACTTGGAGAGGCAAGGAGTTACAATACCAGATGTGACTCTTTACAAAGCTAGACACATTAATCATCTGCTCACAGTGCGTTGGCTTCTTATTCTGCTTCGTTGTCTCTCACTTGCTTATAGGCCTGAGGAGCATGCTGTTTCACAAACATAAATTCTCATGAATTTAAGGTTCTGGGTATGATCCAGTATTCTCTACCTCCTTTGGCAGTCTCCAAGGATAAGGAACAAACCAGACAATATGTGGCCAATGTAATTTTAAATGAATTTATGATATTGCATTTCAGTGCCCGATGTATGATGAATTTTCTGGTAAAATATTGCATAGAAACATACAGCTTGGATTTGAGTTCATAAGGAAAGTCAACAGCCTTGCATATCTTCTTTTTGTAGATACAAGTAGGGGTATTATAAAGTTAGAAACCAGTGCTTTAAAAACCACTGCTTTTCTTTTGTTTGAATTATAAGTTAGTTAAGATAAAAATAGCGCAGGATAAGGGTTCTGCTTAAAAACAATTTGAGAAGAATTTTTCATTTATAATTGATTTTTTTTCTATATTTTCAAAGAAATTAAAAATAATTTTCTGTTTGTGAGATAGTAGAATATTACTAGAAAAAATCAGCATTGATATTTTGTTTAATTTTACAATTTGGGAGATTTTAATTTGAAAAAGTCTTTAAAAAGAAAATATAGAACATTTCTTAATAGAAAGTTGTGGCTAAATCTAATAGCTGTTTAAATCATTTCAGGGAGGTCAAAATGTGCGTTTCTAATGTTGTTATAGAGCTGACGAGTGTTGTTGCACAATGGCAGGAACAAGCAAGGAACAGCACTAGTGTTTCGTTCTGGCTGCTCACGTTTCCTTCTGAAGCATTGACAGCTGCTTCACAGTTTGAGATTCCCAGCTGAGGCCTCTAAGATTAATGACTCCAGGGAAGAATTGAGCCTATATAACAGTATTTCTTATAGACAATGGGGATGAGCAGACAGAATATTTTACAAGTGTTGTACATATCAACAAAACTTATCTGAATCAACTTGTGTTCCATTTCCAGTGATGCTTCCTGCGTCTGTAACACCTGTTATCGTTATGCCTCAGTAGATCTCCAGGCCACTGGAAGGAAAAGATGGTCCAATAGTATGTATGTAGCAAGACTTACAGAAAGAGCATTCTGAAATGTATACATGTCAACTGATTACAGTTTGCATATTTAGACATATTAAATTGGAAAACTATTGGATGGGAGGCCAGAATATACTTTGAAAGTGAAGCCAGCAACAATAAATTCCTCAGAACTTCTCAGCAGCAATAGTATCTTAGTGGATGTTTTTCTATCCCTATCAAATACGCTCCATTGCGAAATGCTGCATTTGTAACTTGAATAGAAATAGCTACTTTAAAAGCCACAGACAAAATCATTTCTCAACCTGCTTGAAGTTTTGAATCAAACACAGAGAGTATACAGTTGAAGCAATAAAAGCGCTAGATGTATTCCAAATGACGTTTTGTAATATGAATGTCTCACTTTAGAAATCAGTAATACTGAATTTTGCACTGTAACATTATTTTATTATTTACTTTCTCTGCACTTTGAAGCAGCAACAGTTTTGCTTGTACTTAGGGACTGTCACATGGAGAACAAACATTTGGAAATTAGTTGTTCTGCTCCTCCTGATAACACATAAGTGACCACTTCTGGAATCCCTCGCAGGGTGGTGTTTTTCATCCCTACAGGATAAAGACAGTTGCTTATAGGATAATGGCAATAATTACCTGCAGCTGTAATCCCTTGAAACAAAGTTTTGTCATTTTGACATATGTCAAGAAGAATATCTTCTGGAACAAAGTATCAATTTTTTATCTCTTATACACACCTGAAGCAAGCCTAATACATACCATGGGAATAACTCCAAGCTTGCAAATGGTAGTAGTACATAAATCTAGAAGAGTCATGATATGTTTAATTACAGGAAAAGGTACAGTTATATGAACGAGTCAGAACAACCTATTGTAGTCAATATAGTTTTGTTAATAGATCCTATAATGCACAGGTATATGCAAGCATTTTGTAATACAATACAAAATACTGTTCAGCTATGTTCATTCACAGAAATAATGCTGTACTTTGTCATCTGAAAATCTAGCTAAAATTACAGAAAACAATAAAATTACTGCGTGCATTTGTTAAGTTCTGTCTTACCCATCGTTTCTTAATATAATGCTCCATTTAAGCATTATACTTACACTGAATTTGAAGATCTGGTTTTGCCCATGGATGACTTCTAATTTCAGAAAAAATAGATTGGCAAAATTGGACAGAATAGTTTTTAGTCACTGAAAAAAATTCATTTGCATGGCAGATACAGTAGTTTTAGTGTGTTGATGTGTCAGAGGATGTTACTAGAAGTCGTTGTTTTTTATTTTTTTTTAACCTGGTTTTGTATACTGATTATTTGAACATGTTGTGGAACTTGAAAAATTGGCCCTAAAATATTTCTAAGCAAACTGTTTCTTGCTGCCTCTAATTAATCCATTCATTTCTGATCTATGGGTGATGATTCAGCCCTCAATTAAGATTTAGGAAGGAGTTTGTCTTTTGAGTTGTCAGAGGACCAAACTCTGGACATATAAATAAGAAAATCTCACTTTCTTTCAAATGTTTATCATGGCCTACTGTAATACTGATACATTTTTCTTTGTATCACTAGAAGGAGGGAGAAATAAATAAAAAAAAGAACAAGCAGCAAAAGAAGGGGAAAAGATACCAAAAGGCATTAAACAGCATATATTATTTTTTACTTATTATATTGGCTAGATACATGTGTGCACACATTGCTCTCCCTTCTATTGTAATTTGAAGGACTGGATCACATATCTGTATTTCGTCGTTAAGAAACACAGATGGTAGCCATCTGAAACATAGCTGGGCCAAATTAATTTCCAGACCTTCCAAAGTCACTTTTGTGTTTCTGTACCTTAAAATAAGTACACTATCTTCTGCAAAGTTCAAATCCAGATTCAAATGTCTCTAAAACTTGAACTACAAGTGATATTTTCATACTGAACTACATAGCTGACAATGCTAATGTAGTTGTAGTACCACTTTGCAGTTTTTTACAGGACAAATACAAGCATTAGGGCACAAACTGCAAATTGCTAAATTGGAAAAAATATATTTTGAAAACTGCAAAAAGCCTATGCTTTTCTTAACTACTCAAAGGGATTTTGAGGCTCTAAAGATACTTCACCCCTGTAGAAATCTTGTGGGACATCTTTAAGAGGAGAATTCACAGATAATAAACCTTGCCAACAGCTTGGGGTTTTTTATTAAAGTGGTCAAAGAAGAGGTAATCTTGATGTATTCATATTTGCTATTCAGCCTTACTTCAGGTTAGTCATTACTCAAGCACTTCAAGATTAAAAAAAGAACAGTATGAGTAAAGATTACAGCCCACTTGAATGACCCCATAAAAATGCTGAATAAATGGGTTAAAGTGCCCAAGAAGTTAGGAATATCTGTACAAGCTGTAGTGTGTTAAACGAACACATTGAGAACAAATCTAAGGCATTTTCTAATTGGAGCATTTGCGTCAGAAGGCGAACGGTATCCTGGGCTGCATCAGGAAGAATGCTGCCAGCAGGCTGAGGAAAGGGATCCTTCCCCTCTGCTTAGCACTGGTGAGGCCACACTGGGAGCACTGGGTCCAGTTCTGGCCTCCCCAGTACAAGAGAGACAGGGTCATAATGCAGAGTCTGACAAAGGGCCACCTAGATGATGAAGGGACTGGAGCGTATGAGGAAAGATTGAGAGCTGGGACTGTTTAGCCTGGAGAAGAGAAGGCTCAGGAGGATCTCATCAACATGTACAAATATCTGAGGGGAAGGAGGGTGCAAAGAGAATGGTGCCAGACTCATTTCAGTGGTGCCCAGTGACAGGACCAGAGGCAAAGGGCACAGACTGAAACACGGGAGGTTCCCTCTGAGCATCAGGAAACACTTTTTCACTGAGGGTGACTGAGCAGTGGCATGCACAGGTTGCCCAGCGAGGTTGTGAAGTTTCACTAGTTTCCCTCCTTGGAGAAATTTAAAAGCTGTTTGGACGTGGTCCTGGACAACCAGCTCAAGGTGGCCCTGCTTGAGCAGAGGTTTAGACCAGATGATCTCCCGAGTTCCCTTTCAACCTCAGGCCATTCCGTGTTTCTGTCATCACAAAATATTGAAAGATTACGTAGCAGCACTCCATCCCTTCTATACTTTCTTGTTGTGTAAGGCCTGACTTGTTCTCCCCTTGAAGTCTTGCATACTAGAGTACTTTGAAGGTCACCTGGAAAAGGACTGTCCTGCAGAGTACTGACAAAAATTTAGTTTCCAAAATGCAGTGCTTTTATTGGTGCTAATTCACCCAGGTTTCATCTCATAACCTTCAGCCCACTACACCCCTCCTTCCATTTGTCTGATCTAGCTCTGTCAGGCTCCTTCTTTGCAAATTTCTGGAGTTTTGTAGATAGTTTAATTTAGACTAGCTTTAATTATGTACTAGCATCTCATATATGACTCTTTTTTTTCTCCTTTATTTTTTTTTTTTTTCAGTTTACTTTGTTTGGAATGGAAACATTCAGCATGCAGTTCCTTCAGTCTTTTTAGGATTCTTCTCTTTCTTGGGGTAATGTGTGTTACCTTCTGTACTTGGTATATTCAGTGTGGTGGGGAAAGGGAAGAGTTTTGCCGAACTTGCACTGGAAGGTTTCCAGGCCATGATAGAAAGAGAAGTTCAATCTGGAAAAAAAAAAAGAAAGAACCCAATACTCTTTGTGGCATTCCCTCACATCCAGTGTTTGGCTTTGCCCCAGGGATGCAATAGTATGTTCTTGGAATCTTAAAAGGCTGTGAAACGGAGGCTTGTAGGTCTCCAGTCTCAGATGGCCAGAGCTGCCCAACACTGTTCAAGCTGCAGACGGTGAAATCAAGCAATCCTAGTGGCTGCCATTTTAAATTAAAAAATGAAAGTCTTTGTTTTTAACAAGCATATATCCATGCTGTCACTGTAATGACTTAAGGCATCCATCAGCAGTACACCTTAAGAAGTGAGCTAGCAAAGAGATTTGTAGTCTCTGAAAATCTTCAGTACACTTCTATTGCACCTTTCTGGAAGTGTCTCCATGCTAGTTGTGTTTCCACCCAAAAGTTAAAATCTAGCAGTTCATCAGTCAGTCTTAGAAAGATGGAATGTGTTCTTCAATCATTCTAGATGAGTCAGGAACAAATTATTCTTGTATGTGGATCAGGACTCAGTAGCGTGGTAAGAACAAAGTTTAACAAGTTATCCCTTCCCTAAGATACTAGCAAGTATGTGGTAGGTCAAAAAACTTTAATGTCTACCCTGGTCCTCCACAGCTCCAGGAAAGAAATAGGTCTATTTGTATATACAAGGACAAACACAGTATGAGATGGGACCAAGGCAGTTTGAAGAGCGTGGCAATTTTAAAAAAATCCTGCTTCCCTTTCCAGGCTGCTGTCTGCAAAGCAATTAGGTGGCACAATTTCAAGGGCAACTTGAAATGTCGAGTTACATAGAATATCTATGTAGTGTAGTGCAATTTGGGTTCTAAAATGTGAGATCATGAGGTCAAGAGAAATGAAAAATCCACTGTGGTATCTCCAATGAAACAAAAATATTCACTGACTGTAATTTGTTTCTTCAGACTTTTTGTAATGATGCTTATCATCTACTCTCTTGCTTTGTTCAGAAGTTTGTCATAGTGTGCCATTTCTTCACTAAAATTACATGCTGTGCAAATCCATCAGCCTTCTGAAGTGAAATTCTGATCTCACAATTGTCTAGAATGTCTTTTGTTATGATATATATTTTTAAATTAGTCTCTCTTGGTAATATAATTTACAATCATCTTTGCAAGTGCTGTAGGACTTGCAAATGTGCCCCCTTTAAGACTCCCAGGATACAAGTAAGACACTCGGTGAATCTTGTATCTTCTTTCTGTGTCTCCTATAGTATTTTGATGGCATCTTAACATCTCGGTGCCTGTGATTGTACTGTATTGGTATTGTTGGAAGATTTGTCAGAATACATAGAACGTTCCACATAAATTGTTGAAAATTTCACACTTTTGAAATAAAAGAGCAGTTTTAGAAAAACACATAATTCCTCTATCCGTAATGTTAAGTACAGTACCGTGGTTTGTTGTTCTAGGTGGGGTTTAAGCCTCTAAAAAGGGAGAGGAAGGAGTCAGTTATTGTTTTGTGCCTTGCCATACAGGTTCTTTAGCATGTTCTTTGTGGTGTTTGGCTTAGCTACACACAGAGAGCGTCTTGCCTGACATAGGTCCGATGGGTGAGAAATCTGGCTTCCTCCTGCTGAGTAACGAAAGGAAAAGACAACCAGTGAGTGGTTATACATATGTATACATATGGAGGTTATGCCACGCAACAGGGTGCCTGTCTCTGACCTAGTCTTAGACGTGCTTGAATTGCTCCAGCCCTTTCTCTCCTCCTCTCTTGGCTTTCCTGTGCTTCACTACTGGTGGTCTGCTGTATACCATGCAGATGTTTTCCCCATGTTATTTCATGGTTATTTTTCAAGTGGTTTCTTAGTAGAAGGGATGGAAGGTCCACAGATGGGAACATCTGCTCTAACAATTTTTCAAAGCAAACAGCAGATGGCATTGCTGCTTCCTTTTGATCTTGCAAGAAAAATCCCATGCCAATGGTGTTGGTTTAAGTTTCAGGCAGCTTGGTAATGGAGTGCATGAGTATTTGCTTCTCCCTTTTCTCTCAACAGTAGCACTATTTGCAGATGTTTTCTCTGCAACTTTCTATTTTAGCTTTTTTCTTTTTGTGACCCTAACTCCTACTGGGTGTCATGATCTTTGGTGTTTTTTCTCTCCCTCCCCACCACCCCCCCTCCCCTGGACTTTATAATTAGTGCCATATCATCATTACCAATTCTCTTTCTCTACTCATATGCAAATTCTAGGGAAATAGAAGGCTTATGCTGTTCTTCAGCTTTGATTTTTCTGTGGTTCAGTCTCTGTATATAGCGAGTTGGGAACTTTATATACATCTCCTTTGCTACCTTTTTTTTTTTTTGGAAAACTTTCTCAAGGCAGTTTCTTGGTTTCTAATTAGTTCTTCATTTTTATTTATATTTTGACATGCAGATAATTCATGCACTACAGTGTGTATGAAATTTGAAAAGCTTAAGTAAATTTGTAGGCTCTTTTTTGTCATTTTATTTAACATTAATTGAGTTTTTAACGGAATCTCTTTTGCAACACACATATTCATGGTTTTTCACCCTGATACGCTTATATGACTTCCTTGGGTACTTTTTGATCAAATCTTACTGTACAGAGTGACCAGGTTGCTCTTGTTAATGGGTAACAGTGTGAGAAATTAAATTTGCGTTCAGGAGGTGAAAATATGACATAAAAATAAGCTCAGTTTGTAGAGGAGAGAGTCTGCAGTAAAATTTGTGTGATACAGCTGAGACAGTTAACAGGAGTAGGACCACAGTAACAGAAATAGGAGCAGTCTCTGGGGGCAATTCAGTCGAGTTTATTGTCAGCCTGATGTGGGCGTTAGGAATGTCGCTGCCCATAACAACCCTGGAAGCTTAAGGTGGAGCCTTTGAGCCCTCTGTCCCTTCAGAGTTGTAAGGCTGTTAATGGAAAGTAGAGTATGGGTGATTTTATCTTGTTTCTAAATTATACTGAGTTGTATTTGATCATTTTAGGTAGGGGCCAGCAGGCCTCCTGTATCAAAAACACTGGTGCATTTGCACAAAATCCTATTTTCAGCTCTTCTAAACTCACCGTTTAATCTGCTTCTTCAGCCTCCCCTTATTTATGCTATACTGCTGTCATTTTTATTATTTTATTTCAGCTTAAACCTGAATTTTCCTCAGCAGTGCATACAAATAATTTTCTTATAAATATTTTGTGTCCAGTTTATCATCTTTAATATTTAGGTTTATATAATATCATATTTCAGTAACGTTCATTTCTGTTCCAAATATTCAGTTAGTTGCTGATTGCTGTGTGTTCCTTAGAACTTCAAGACTAATTTGTCAAGGGGGGTTTTGTTTGTTTGTTTGTTTTTCAAAAATTATTTTTAAACCTCCTTTAGAAGAAAAATCTATTTATGTAAGTGATAAAATGCACAAAATATTGGCCTTGAACGTTCTGTGTTTTTTACTGGAACTTCATGTTCTATATTAAACATTTCATATAACTTGACATTGTAATTGAAACCAAGAAATAAGAAAAGGAAAACATGTTTTCTACATGCATTTGCGAATGGCTTGGTATCTTTCTATTCTCCAGAAACTGGCAACTTTATTTTTTTATAATAGGTTCATTTCCCTATTGACACAAATTTACAGATGGACATGATGCCTCATTTAATTGAATGATAAACACAAATAAGAAATAAACCTGGGAATCAAAAAAAGATGCCATTTTCTCCACATTCTAAAATTGTTAGAATATTGGCAGGTATCAAGAAAGGACGCCTGCATTGTCCATGTAATAGTTACAAAAGAACTCTTCAGAAAGACGCTGGTTTAGCGAAAAGTATTTTTATTTGATGTCATGAAAAATAAGTCTATACTAACAAAACTAATTGGCTTGATCAGTTAAAAATCTAATTTCGAATCTCTTTGCAGTCTTGACACGTAACTTTTATGTCTCAGGACCTTTCATTTTTGTTGGACATAGAGGTCTTGCAACCTGTTCTGGAATATTTAGTTACACTGTCTAGCAGTAGTGAAATGGCCTTTGCAGAGAGCTGTTCCGTGGCTTTTTCCTAGTGGTACCACAGGAAGAAAGATTTGGTTACTGTGTCCACTGAGGAGCATGGCCTAAAGACCGATGCGAGAGGAAGAATTGTCAGTGCACTTAAGCTGGTTTTTTGTTTGTTTGCTTTTAAACAATGATCTCATGTTTGCTGCTCAAGGAATGGTTTTGCTCACAGCTGTGCATTCCTCCCTTGTTGCCACCTTCATTCCTGGAGCAAGAAGGAGGATTTGTGTGGATTCACTCCAGACTTGCACCAAAGCATGCAACCAGGTTAAGACTACTCTGGCCAAAAAAACAAGAGGACTGAAGTAGTGCATGGAGCTAAGAATAGCAAACTGGCTGGAAGATTTATAATAACATAGTTTATTATTTATATTGTGGTGGTTTTCAGAGCTGCTGTGACAATATCATGTTAATGAAAAACTGGAAGCTCTTACATTATTCTTTGATCCTCACGAAAAGGGATTTGACTTAGATCTGCCAGCTACAAGCAAGATCTGATTATTGTACCAGTCCTCCAAATGCCATTTGCAGCTTGATGTGAAGCCAGTTGTAATTCCTGAGGTTCTTATGCAGCACTAAATTTCAGTAATACTGGGGGGTTGGGATTTGTTTTCTCCATAGAATCTCCATATGTTAGATTCACCCCATTTCACTCTGGACACTAGACTTGTTTAAAAAGACAAAGAAAAAACCAGTATATTAACAAAAGAAGGGATTATATTTTCAGCTTTAAAATTGGAATCAAAGTTACAAAACAAAGAATAATATGAAATGTGGGTTTACTTGCCAGTGTCTTCCTAGTTTCTGCTTATGATTTCTCTGAAGTGTGTCTTAACTGAAGGAGCCAAAGATTTGATTGAGAGGTATTCAGTCAATGTATTGTCATTCAAAACTAAGCTTGCTTTTTTACTCAAACCACACTTGCTGAAAACTGCATGAGCTACTCAATAGCACTTTACCCCTTGAATGCAATTTCAGAATTTATTTCTAAAGTTAATCTTGCCTTTCCAAAAATTAGGATTGCTTCTCTCTGGGAAACCATCTAATCTGAGTTCATATATTCTCTCCTCTCCCAGATGGAGACCATTCTTCTTCTTCAACTATTTTCCTTAAGAATTCTCTTTCTGGGTCTTTCATTAGAAAAGAAATCTAAGGATCTATAGCTTTCCTCAAATTTTGACTGTGATGACACATTCTCCTCCCCATGGCTTTATAAAGTTTTGTATCTTCTTCCTCACCCTTTTATTGTAAATAGAGCTTTTAGTGCTTGGTGTCAGTGGCCACTGAAAGCAAATTGAGTAGCCAAGGATTATTTGATCCAAGTAACAAGACTTAAATTAATTTGCAGATTATATGCCTTTGGAAACATTCCTTCAGCTCAGAATTCTTTTCATAAATCCCACACAATCTGCATATTCATAATACAGACAACAAATTAAGCATTGCAAAGTGCTTTTTTTCCAGGTTAACTCCTGCTGCCCTACCTAGCACAAGTGGATATCTTGCCATCTGATAGTTTTAGAGTTGCGTGCTATCACACAGCCTTTATGATCGAGACTGTGTTATGCCAATACACAAACATCTTGTTATGTAGTTTGGTGGTAGAGAATATGTCTGCACTGAACTCATAGCTGACCGCACTGAAATACAACTATTCTTCAACTAGTCATAATAAAAATGTGTTAAATACTTCACCATACTAACTGCAGCAATGTAAGTCCTACCACGAGTTCAACACCCAAGTTTATACCTCATTTCTTATATGAGCTGTTTTAATTTGTCCTGAGTTCTATACCACCACCATGAAAAAAAAATAAATAAAAAAGACAAAGCACAAAACCACAGCCAGTAACAAGGCTAGCTAGTTTGGGCATGTCTTTCATAATTTTGCAGATACACCTATTTTTTCACCCTTTTTCTCAATGCTTACTGAAGATATTATTGCTGGTTTTTGAGGCAACCCAGTGCAATCCTAGGACTTAGCATATGTACAGGTTTTTCCAGTTGTATTTTACATAGAATCTTAATAAACAACAAAATTAGGGTGGGGTTTTTTCCCCTCTTAGGAATCTTGTGAAATCTTATTTTGAAACCGTATCTGGTAGACTAGTGTTATCTGGCTTTCAGACTACTTGACATGTGTGGTATTCATGTGTTGGAATTTCATGAAGCATAGGCTATGCTTAAAAATCATTCCACCAGGTTTCTTCTTGTTTAATCATTGTCTCCTACTCGTTCACAATTCTTCTAAATAAGAAAACAGATTATGGTATTTTCTCATTAAGCAATTCTTTATTCGGTTAGTCAGGAATCCTCAGAGTGGTATATAAGGGAGAACGTTGACTTACATGGTCTCACAAAAATTGAGGAAGTAATGAATTTTGATTCCATGTCACATTTTTTTCTTTTTTGGTCAGGTTTGTTTCTGCTCTATACTGGTAGCAATTTGATCTCATCTTGTATTAATTTTCTAACCACCCAGGCAAATTTCCAAGATAGGCAAATATTCTTCTGCTAACCCACCCACTTGTTATTTGGGGACAGATGATCTTGAATATTCTTTCTGGTGTTATGTGACCCCCTGCCATGTTCTATTCATTTGGGGAACTAAAGGGACATTTACAATCGGTTTATTATGTGCAAGTGTAAAGGACAAGTGGTGATCTTACCATAGCATTATAGTGTGCTAATGTTCTATTTTTGGTGTTTAACGTAATTAAATCTAGCAGTGTTCAGTACAGAAGACCTAACCTTGAACATTAACAGGGTAGTTGGAGATCCAACACTAACATAAGCATGCCAAGCATTTACATCAAGCTAGATTACTCACCACTGCCGAAGCTAAATGAAACTTTTATTCTCTAGATAGTCCATTTGAAAAACGAATAAGAAATCAGAGGTACGAGAAAATGGGAAAAGTTACTAATATCCTGGTTTGCAAAATTTACAGAAAAGAAGTGGACCTTCTTAAAACCCCTCAATCTTTTACTTTAATTGTGGTTTATTCATTCTATAAGGGGGAACTGTGGCACAGTGACAGGTATCTGGTTTTACAGGAGTAGTACAGCATGCACAGAGCCCATAGCAGCCTGCTGTTGGGAGGGGAAGACAAAAGAGGAAGAGAATGTGTGAGCAGCATTGGGAAAAGAAAGGAGGGTAATCCAAAGGAAACAGATAAGGACTGCCAATAAGAAAGGTGACACCTGGTGTCAGCAAGGACTGGAGGAGACAATGATAGGATTTGTTTGAAGGAGAGTGGTATAATGTCTTCTGTCTCACCAACTCTGGTGAGAAGGAATGGTTGAAGGAGGAAGTTAAGCAGAACAAGTAGTTTGCTGGCACTGAGTACACAGATGTTGGAACAAAAAATGCAGGAGTGCATTTGATTAGCAGAGCATGAATAAATAAGTATTGTAAGGCTTAACTGATTGATGTCTGTAGGACACTTAGGGTGCTATACTCTGCCATTCTCTACAATTGCATGTTAATATTTAATTTCACCACTTTAGTGCAAACAGCAGATTTAAACTATTACATGTTTAAGGTTTAATGAATAAGATACAGCACTTGGTATTATGACAGAGTACTAATTCCTGCACCAGGAATCTAATATTTTGTTTATCTTACATTCTGTAATAGTGCACATGTGCATAGTGTAATGCCATCCTCTAAAATAGTCCCTGTCTCAGAGGGAAAAAAGTTTCTCCATTGGTAAATGTAATGGCATCAGGTCTCTCTGCTGGTGCTGCATGGAAAAGACAACATCCCTGAAAGCTTTACATTCTCACATTGTTGGAGCTTCTAAGTTTTGTCAGGTGCTGGTGACTTGGACCTAACACTGAGTTGTAACTCAGGAGACAAAACAGTTGGAAAACTTGGAGAAAGGCTCTAAGGGTCAGCGAAATTTACTGTGGGCAGCTGCTGCTTCAAAGCAACTCGCTATGCAGAAGCCTATTAAGTAGTAGTAGGTTACTTTCCTGCCGTTTCCCCAGCATGATGGATGACGTTCTGAAAAGTGAAAGGACTTCCTGTGCCACAGAGGTTTTCCCGGTGACTTCTTACCCAGACACAGTTGCTTTCAACATACTGACTACACTTCCATCTAAATACTGTTATGGATCTCTAAATAAAGGATTTTCTGCACATGATGCTAAAAGGAATTTATTTTTGTTTATGATAGGTGCTTGAATGCTATTATTTACAGATGGTCCTATTTATATTCTAAATCTCCATTTACAATTCAAAACAGCAGAGCTCATAATTGGAAATTAATTTTCCCAAAGTTTTAGTGTGCTTAGATTTTGTAACTTAACTTATTATAATATCAGTCAATAGCAGAGCTAAGAACAATTTTGATTTTCATAGTATTCATATGTAAAAGTCTGTGTTTGCATATGTCATAATATCTAATTTTAGCCTATTAAATCAGAGTACACTTAATTTAGGGTAGGATAAAATCATTGCTTTTTCATCACAATGTTCTTTAGCAAGATAAACACTTCTAAAAATATGTGAAACAAGCAAAAATCTACATGAGATCAGCTAAGATAGTACATTTTGTGAATCAAATTACTTGTAACCCTAATTAAGACACTTATCTTCTCTTCCATACTTAAAATAGGGAAATGTAAATATTGATATATCAGTGAAGATATTGTAATTTTGTGGGTTTGGTACCTTCAATTTTGGAAATATCACAGGAAACAGAACATATTGCTAAAAGAGAAAAATGCTTTCCATGGGATTTTTATCATTAAATCCAAATATATTTGAAGACAACAAAAAACGTTCTTTTAAATTCTAAATGTTTCAAGACAAAAACCGTGGCCAAGTCTTCAGCAGAAGCTTTTGCTGGAATTGTTTAGGAATGCGAAGAAAAGAGACTCATGTAATCCTGCTCTGTGTGTGTGTCTCACTGCCTTTTGCTCCCTCCCCTTCATAACTTTTTCACTCTTTTGACAATCTTAACCAGATCTAGCAGAGGGGTGGAAGCCTCAGAACTGTTCAGCTTCAATAAATTCTGTGAGAACAGAGTAAGATAGGAATGCATGCACTGGCTCAGAGCAAATGTCCGATGATCTCCCTCTGACAACGGCCATGAGTAAATGGTTAGGAAAATCATACCAGAACAGAGCATGTGAAGACTCATACTTCTCCCAGTATGTTTTCCCAGCTCCTGGCTACCACGTTCTGGGCTTCCAGCACCCCATCTCCATCAATCAGTTTAATCTCTTTCACTTGCTGACGGACAACAGGCATTATTTGACGTAGCCTTGTGATACATAACTTCCCTCTATGAAAGCCACGTTTACTCCTCCTTTGATAGAATTACTAGCACAAGGACAAACATGATATTCCTTACTATTCAGTTCTAGGGTTGTGCCTGGTTCAGAAGTTAGAGGTTTTGGAGGTTTTTCCCCCAGTTCTGCGTCTCCTCCCAGCGGTCCACATATGATACCTTTTTCGCTGCTTCTCGGTATCGTTCCTTCAGTTTCTCTGTGCATTTTCCCAACACGTAACTGGCAAGAAGAAAAACTGCCTTTTGTGTTGCCCTTTTCTCCTTACTTGTGTTAGTACAGTTCTTTGTACAGCTGCACCAGTGAGAGCAGAAACTGCTAAATCTGAGACCCCACGATCACAAAACACCTTTTTGTGTTCAGCACTACTTTGTCACTTTCTTCATGAGTTTCCCTGGGTTTTTTGCTGTTTCTTTTTATTAGTAGGCAAATGCACACAACCAAACATCTCTACCCTCGTTTGTTTGTGTGTGCTTGTGTCCGGGGTGAAGACTGCATTCATTTCACCTGTCTAGTTACTGAAAAGAACTGACTGTTACAAAAATCCATCTCAGTAGCATCCTTCCCAACCCATAAAAGCAGTTTTGTAAGTAGAACCCAGGTTTGGGTTAAAATCTGCTTTGCACTCAGCTATGCCACGTTGCAATACTTTTGCTGTTTGCTTGAGGTTCTCCTTGCACCGGCTTGCTACAAGGCAGCTCACCTGTACGTTCCCCAGTGCTCTTTACTGAAATCAATCAAGTTACTTAAACAATTCATATAGTATTGCACCTCAGCTGACCAACAGCTAGCTATCATGTGAAAGAATGGTCTTGTTCTTTTCCTTCCTTAGATATTGTATTTGTTCTTTAGCTGTAGAGCTCACCTGACCAACAGTGAGGGGACCTGCAGGGTTCCATGGTGAGCCAGTTCAGGGAGCAGAATCAGAACACCACTATTCTCTTGGTTTGTAGGGCGACTTTTCATTGACACGTTTTAAAAATTATTTCAGGAAATATCCAGGGAACTACAGAGGAAGGAATTTGGCATCTGTGCTGTGCATATTAGCAGGAACTAGAATGAAGTGTAGAATTAGGAAGCGTATGGGCAGAGTCAAAATGGGCATAACAAAGGGAAGTCAAATGAAGGAGTTCAGAGGGAGTCAAAAGAACTGTGTACAAAGAATGTAGTCTAGCTGGATTTTCAAGAGACTCGATCAGGGTCCTCACCAAAGGTTGTTCAAGCAACTACCAGAGAATAAGGAAAAAAAATATTGGCATTGGATAAATAACTGAACAAAAGGAAACAGAAATGAAGAGTAAATGGTCGATTTTCACAACATATGGAGATCACCGTTGAGTCTTCTCAGAAAAAGGGAGGAACAGTGAGGTGCCAGTCTGTGAATGATACTGTTACAGAAAAAAATTAAAACAAGGCTAACTACAGAGAACAGCAAATGGAGTTTGCTAAGTCCATTGAACGGCTCTGTGATAGTATGTTGGCTAAAATCACTGTACGTTAGTGTAAATCAATAGGTGGGAGAGGTGGGGAAATCCTAGTTTTGCATATGAAAAGGCAAACCTTGAGATGTCTCTTATTACTCAGTAGTTAGATCTTGGGCTTATAACAGACATATTTCTAAACAGAAGTAGAAATATCTGTATTGTATTCCTTTAGCAAAAGAGACAGAAATAATAGTCCTGCAAAAACATTAGCTTAGTATCAATCAAAAGAAAACAAATCCAATGTTAGTAATTATTTGGAATGGAACAGGGAACAAAATACAAGAACAAAATTTGTGTTTCTTTGTACAGCCGTTGTGTTACCATATTCTGAAGACCATATGCAGTTACAGTCCCACTCTGTCTCTATAAAGCCAAGTTAGAGCCTGGCCAGATTCTGGGAATGGTGGCAAGGCTCACCATGAAGCAGTATTCATACAGGGAACATTTAAACAAGTCAAGACTCTTCCAGTTTGTAAAGAAATCCTGAGGAATATGAAATACAGAAGGAACCACCTCTGGCGTGGGGAATCCCTTAGCTGTAAATTATTGAAGTCTATTGCGGTGGAAAGGGTATCACTGCTCACTCTGTTCTTCACCCCCTCAGACATCTGCTGTTGGGTATTGGGCTAGATGGAGCTTTGATCGGACCCAGTACAGCCATTCTTATGATTGTACTGTTTAACAACCTGAATTAGCCCACAATGTGATCAGGTTATGCAAATGTAGGACTAAATGACAAATGCTGTCCTCAGCCTTATTTCATGCACTGACCCTCAGCAAGTTTACTGCCTCTATTGTAGTGTGTGCAGTTGCAGACTAAGCCTGTTTATAGCTGAATTTCAAGAACAAGTATCAGTGGTTTGAAGTTTTTGCAGTTGCTTCTTAAAACGTGCATCAAAACTCAAGAAGTTCAAATGACACTTAAATTGGAAGGAAATCCAAATAGTTTCTGACATGGAAAGCTTGATTATGGGACCCAAACACTATTCCTTTTTCTGGTGACATGACAATATAACCTTCCACATGTCTTACTGCAAAATCTTAGATGCATTTCACATACAAAATTGTTTTTAAGAGGAATGTTCTCTTTTTTTTTCACCCATCTTTATTTCTTTTTCTGCTATCATATGAGAGCAGAAATAGCAACCCTGCATGCTTTTTGTGTTCATCTCATGCTCAAGAGGCAACAGAAGCAGAATTCTGGACAGATTTATAGATTTGCAGCACCAGTATATGTAATTGATAAAATGTAATCTTTTTAAAGAATACTGGTTATAGTGGCCACATGTGCTGAATCATTTTTAGATCTAACACCTAAATGTTATCCTAATTTTGGCTTCATGCCAGCATTCATGCTTCATGGAAGCATACACAGGACTACTTCTGCATTCCCAGATGTGCTTTGTGTGCTTTCCTATCCATGGAGGCTTGCTGCCTTCCAAATTAGTAGAGAATCTGTAACACATATGCTTCCAGAAACTGTCAAAATATGATGATTTAATACCACATTCCTTTCTGATTAGGAAAACTACTTCCAATGAGCTATCTGGTTAAAGATTTTTATCGGACATTCAAACTACTGATTCTGCTTTTAAATGCCACTTTTCTTGGCTGTATGTTACCTCATTCAGATATCTCATACAAGGAGATTAATTTTCACCTTGTAGAACACTGATCTAAAAGCATTCCTCCCTTTTATATTAATCAGAGAGAACAGGTCATAAATTAACACTTACTTTGTACTGTTTTCACTGTTCTCAATGCCTCAAAGGCTTTGAGATGCCTTGATACAAATTAACCATATGAAATATCCCTCAGGCACGTAGATACGAAGGATATGTGATGATCAGTACTTTATATGTTGGGAGTACATAAAGGCTATTACAGTTCCAACACGTTAAACAAAGTTTGAAATAACTAAGAAGAATAGAATCATAAGACAAAGGGATTAATTCAGAGAACTTCACTTTGACAGTGCGGATGATGAATTTTTTCAGTGGTGATCACAGGATTCTGGACCTTCAGCAGCAAAGTTTTGTTCCTCATCCTCTTCCCATTTGAGGATAATCCATCCCTCCCCTTTACCCTTTCCTTTCCAGGCAAGCCGATCTTCAACTGTAGAAGACTGCAAAACCTAGACCTTGCTCTCCCCTGACTTGTAGCAAATGCTAGGTGTAACAGTTTCACAGGCAAAGGTCTTGATTTTTTTTTTTACTACCATGTTCTACAAAATATCCACTGTACAAGTAGTTTTCAAAAGCAGGTTTCTGTAGATCACATTATAATAATTTGTTCTGAAGATTAACTGGTTGAATGAGCTGCTGAAGTGGAAAGCTTTCACTGCAGAAAAGAAAATTACTTTTAAAGATTTAAAATGAGCCCCATCCCTTGAAATAAAACCTTTTGTAGGGTTAGAAAGTCTTCAGTTTGGGGACCCCTTATTTCTTCTTCCCTAGCCAAAAAGAGGAAGGGGGATGTTTCCACAGATATCTTGTTTGTTTAATAGTTATGTCCTTCAACTTTTCTGTTCACAACTTTCTTCCCCAGCCTCATCAAGATTTGTCACATGCATTGTCTCAGAAATCTTTGCATTCATCCTGCTTCTGCAATGTCATGTATAATCACCAACAAAGTTATAGGCATTTCAGTCACATCAGGGAGAGGACATAAGATGATTCACCCTTGGATTAACACCAGCCCTTTCAATGCAAGGTGATGAGTTTCAATCACTTACTTTAATTTCTCAATCATTTTTGCTAGAAATGCTAGAAGCCAGCTCAGCATGTGAGTAATATGATATAGAACTCTACTAGTATAAATGATAGCTTAGCTGTAGAGTTGGTGAACAAATGATTTGCTATTGTAACCTAATACCTCCAGGCTAATTTGATGCTGTGAGAGGCTAGAGGCTGAAAGGAGGCACAAATGCAAGATGTAAATTTCTGTTTAATACAGTGTTTGATAGCCACAGATGGCTATGGTTGTAGGCAAAGCCAAGTTAAAAGAAATAATAACTTTATGGACTGGAGACATTTTGCAAGGGGTTTACTGCCTAAAAAAAGAAAAATCAGGATGCAGGCCAGAGCAAAGAAGTGAAGCGGGAAGCATGGAAGAGATGCACAGAGTATTTGTATCATATATGAAATCTATCTTAATTCAGATCTGATGTTTTAAAGAATCGTAGTCTGTGCTTATGAAGATTGTGAAAATTTGCATTGTGACTGTCCTGCAGTCATATTTCCATAGGCAAATGTCCATTCATCCTGAAATGCTGTAATGATATTTTTTTTTATAAAGAATAATTAATGATTCTACAGGACTTCAGTTTAGCTGTAAATTCCCAGCTTCTTCAGTACATAATTGAGTGTCGCACTCCTTGAGTGGAGTTATCCAAGTTACCAGTTGGTCATTTCCCTGTTACTGGTCTTTCTCCATGGTTTGATTTAGGGTCTGTTTAGCATCGGCCACTAATTTCCAGATCTGGAAGCTCTGAGTTTTTTGACTTCTCTAGAGTAAAATGAAAGCAGGAAAACTCTCCCATTCCTCCTGCTTATAGTCAGATCCTCAGGGAACTCAAAGGCTGTGGAGCTCTGTGAAATACACCCTTGTACGCATACACAAGAGGCCCTTGGGCTGCCTAGCATTCATTAGCAATTACAGAGATTAATCTTGTAACGTAAAGGTGCTAAGAATTCAAGAGATGACCAAATGCTTGAATCTATATGTGAACAAAGAAATATTGGTTCCTTTCCAAACCTTCTGAATCAAACTGCAGGGGTTCGTTTTGTGAACTGAACCCTGCAGGATTCACACAGCTGTAGAGAGAAATCTAACACCTAGTCCAAGTGAAACAATTCCAGGATCCAGCAAAGAATTCCTAAACCACACGAGCCATAAAACTTGTTTTGTGAAAGTCTTGTTTTCTGGTTTTAATATTTATGTAATGTATCCATTTATTGTCTGGGTCCTCAGTACCGGTAAGTATTCTTTACTTCAGGACAAATGATAAAACCTACGGTAAGGTTTTCTTCAAGCAAAGTGTCCTTGAAGTCTGTAGAAGCTGGAATTTTGCTCAAGTGAAATCTGAGTGAGGGTCTTGTGTTATGATCTTTAATGACTTTTACTGACTTTTTAATAAAACATTTACAGACATTTAAATAGAATTAGTAGAACTGTGACCTGCATCACCATTCATTTGTTCAGGATTCTGCTTTCTTCATAATGAGGGCCTTTTAGATTACAAAGTGAGGACTGAAGTAATTGTAGATGGTTGAAGTGTGCCAGAGTAGATTATTGAATTAGTGATGTAAGGGAAAACATAACTAGAAAATCTAGCTAGATTACAGGAAATCAGACACACTTCAATGATGCACTTGGAGAGTGCTTTTTTTACATAATGTATGTGAAGAGGAAATTGAGAAGTACAGTTTTTGTTTCAGGAAGTCAGATGGATACGCCAAAACGTATAGTTTCTCAAGAATATTGTAAAAATATTTAGAGATTAAGTCCTGTGCCTCCCTTTGTTTATGTGGTGGACAGACTAAAGTCAAGAGGATAGCTCTTAAAATCACCCATGTGCTTATATATGCTGTTTGAAGTTGAACTATAAATGGGAAATAGCCTCTTTGCTTTGAAACACCATTGCCTGTCCCACCCCATATGCTTCTTACTGCATGGTAACTAAACGAGTGATAGCGTGTTCCTATTGTAGTATGTTATAGCTGTCTCTCAAACATTAAGTTCATAAGGACTAAACTGAACAGGAATAAAATGATTGCAAATTAGGAAAGCACTATTTTGCAGTAGGGTTCTCTGATGTAACAAGCATTGCATGTCTTCCCTTATATAGCTCTATATTTTTTTAAAAAAATATATATCCTAGTGACAGGGAATCCACAAGCACTTAGGAAATTGTTCTAAAGGCTAACTAATATTGCTGATAAGGGGTATTTTATTTCTAGTTTTAATATGTCTACTTTTTTTCCCCAGCTGTTTGATCTTATACCTTTATCCACTATGAAGAAGGATCCTTTATTATCAGACACACCGTCCTATACGTACATATGAAACCCAACAAACTTCTAACATCACATTAGAAACAATGTGTAGCGCAATAGGCATTTTACCTCGCTTGTCATACTATTACTAAAAAATCTCTTTGTTTTAATTTGGAGCATCTTATGGGTAGATGTTGTTGCTCACAATTTTTCAACAAACTTTGTGCAAATAAATTTCTATATTTGTCACCATGTTATAACAAAATAAATGAGACACATACTGTGCAGTTCCGCCAGACCTGGAGCAGACATGGAAAAGATATAAATGTGTCAGTATTACAGGAGGGAAAATACATAAATGCACATGGTCACTCTCTTAAGCCTTGGGCTCAGTGTGATACTAATTCATTTTGGTGACATTTGGAAAACTTCTCCCAACATTAATAACAAGTTTATAGTGGGGGGTAATTCTGACAGACGCAGTGTTGAAATAAAAACTTGAAAGAATGTCCATCACATTTTACAGGTGCATAGAACATGCATTTGCAGTTGATTGATGATCTTTTTGTTAAAGGTTGACATAATGTTGAATGGAATGTTTTGTTTATATATGGTGGTCTAGTTTATTGACCAGTACCAAAATGTATGACCAATCTGGGACTTTGTACAGTGTCTCTTTTTTCTTCCCCCCCGGCCCCCTGGAAAAATTGTCTGTATTTATCTTCTCTTCTGATCATCAGCACATGGATGCTTTTTGATTATTTTATAAATATTATTTTCTTGAACTAATTTTTCTTTTAAAAACATTTACTTGATAATTTTAGATGAACATACCAGAAATTGTAAGCAATATTTAGGAAAAGGATTCTGGGATTGACTTTCTGGGCAAATGTTATAGAACTTAGTTTGCCTGCAGTTTTTAACTGAAAATGAAAACAACAGTTGACATGTAATTTGAATAGATATGTCATCTATTTAGAAGACCTTTTCTGTTGAATTTCACTTAAAGAAAAAAATCTGAGAAAAAAGATTGGAATATGGCTGCACCTAATGATTGGAAGTGGAAGAACTGGAACGATGTTGCCACTGTTTAATAAAGTTGATTTGTCTCTTTAATGACATCAGGTCGGTGGAAGAAGGAATGTCTTTAACCTCATTTCCAGTTCAGAATATTCAGTTTTCAACTGCAGCAGCTTGCTATCTAAATTCTGCCTTGGTTTTAAAATTATGAACACGTGTGCACCCAAAACCATTCTTGAAATCCATGTAAAACTTAAGCTTCCATCTTAATGGCAATATAAAAGTTGTTCTTAGTTGTAATAAGTGAGGACTTATAAGCTGTAAGAAATGAGGACCTTTTCAGGTTTTCAGTCAATTTTATTAGCTAAAGTTGGAGTCTCTAGATGTCTTTCAGTCAAAACTGGCATTGAGTCCAAAGGAGGTTTTTTTTTTCAAAAGTCAGAACTAGCTAAAGGACCCTAATAGCAACTTTGTCCTTAAAGGTCAAGCTATGATCATGTCTTCTTTGAGAATGCTCAGTTGTATTTTTCTCAGGAATTCATTGTCCTAACAAGACAATCTCATAAGCAGTTTTTATTCAAGAAGCAAAAATAATCTACATTAGTATGTTGTAGATATTAAATATATTGTTGGTCTGCTTTCATCATCTTTGTCTCGAAATATGGGGATCTATATACATGTAATCTCAGTGTACTTGCCCTGACATAGAATTGAATGGGACAAAAAGGGAGATGAGTCTTGAAAACATCTTCCCCTTCATTAGTTGTGCCAGCAAAAACTAGAATCCAAAACTGTTCTGCCTGTCCTGAATCATTGAAGTATATAGACTGAGATATAGTCAAGGAAATTATCTGGTTGTAATCCAGCTAATTCCGGAGATAATATAACAAATATTGTTAAAAATAAATAACAAAAAGACCTGTGTCTAGGTTTCAGATACAGCGTATCACTGAAAGCAAAAACATAGAGTCAAGTTCCCTTTTGATTCTTCATATAGACAGAATATTTTATACATGGTTTGTTTTTCACCAGACCTTAAGAAAAACAGTTAGGGAAGTTAATAGCACCCACATGGACCAGGTAGTCTTGGCTTATGGGCCCCTTCAGAGATACAAGGGAAGTGTGGTTCTTCATCTGGGTCTTTTCACCCTCAGACTGAGTTTGACTTGTGAAAAGCGTTGGAAAATACCAATGCTCTACAACCGTCTCGTTTCATTATGTCTTATCTCTATGGGAAGATAATTTCTTTTCTGTTAGCCTAAGTAGCAGTTTCTGTCTGATGTTGTTTGTATAGACTCCTATATTTAAAATGTCTAATATTATAGTTGGATTTTCCACAGATACAGTATGAAAGTGACAGTTCTGTATGTGTCCCATTCAGGTTTTAGGCCACCCAGACAACCTGTCCAAGAGTTGTTCTTGCTAATTAGGAACTACATTTGAACTACAATTGGGAACTACTACTCTATACACCTGATTTTTATTCTGAAGGAAATTGATTCAGAATCTTTTCCAGTCATGTTCCAATGATTTTAATGTTCCTATAATAAATGTGAAGCCTTTTTAACCGGGTAATATTCCCCTCCCCCTTCTGTCTTCTGCATCGAAATCCATAAAGGTACGGTCCTGAGCACTGTATAGGCTCTGAGGACCCTTTAGGGTGCTGTAATTTTTGTTGTCTTTCTTACCACTGTAGCCGATGGATGTAGAAGTCGGACAGCGGTACTGAGAGAGTGACAACACACTCTTTCCCACGAACACCAAAGACATTCTCTTCCTTGTAGGAAGGAGGTTAAAGAATTGGAAGGATCATAGATACATGAACTGAGGGTGTAAAAAGAGAGGACTAAGTAAAGGAAACGAAGCTTTATAAAGCAGAGTGGAGGGCATATTCTGTGCCCAACAAAATTTTGAAATTACAATTCTGTGAGTGTTGGGGCAAATATACTTCAGTACTACTGTAAGAATATTTGAGTGCAGATCGTTGAAAGAATTTTTAGCATAAAGCTCAGATAGTGATTAGTGATTAAACTGATTTTTAACATGAATTTATCTCAGCATTTATGAATGCTCAGTGTATGCTTCCTTTGCATATTGGATGTTATAGACAATGCTTACAATGTTTTTAAGATGTCTTAAAAATAATAAACATTTCACTTAATTCTGCATAGAATTTACCAACATTAATTTATTAGAATTTATTCTAATCATATTACAATGAAAAGGTATTTTATTGCTCTTTCTTTTGTCTTTTTAATGGATTCAGATTTGTTGTGTGTGCAGGACTCAGAGTAATCATCAGGCTAATTAACTAAAACCTGTTATTTAAAACATTAAGTAATTCTACAGATTTAAACTGAATTTCAGAGGGAGCACGGTTAAAAAAGAAGCACTTAAAATTATGTTCTGTTTTGTATTATTGTGGTTTTATGTATCTTAGCATAGTTGCATAGTGTTTTGATCCTTTTCTTACAGATCAAGGACTATGTATCAATGTTGGCTTAGATTTTTCTAATTGCTAATTCTAAATATTTGATTAATTACAATATTTTAATATTGGTTTTGGTTGGTTTTTTTGACCATGTGCCAACACTTAAAACTACTGAAACTGCAGGCTTTTTAAAACTAAAAGGAGATGTGGGCTTCCAGTGCAGTGGTAAAATTAGTTTTTATCTGCAAAACCAAGTAAACTGCCAAGAACAGTGTGGCTATCAAACTGACAACTGTTAAGTGTTGCCAAGTGGATTATCTTGCTTTTGTGATATTCCTCCAGTGAACACTTTAATTTTAATTAGGACTTTGTGACTTTTGAAAAGCTTAGTTTGGCATATAACTCCCAAGTTCAGGAATAATTGTCTCTGCTATTTATCACGAGGCAGTGCAGATAAATGCTTCAGTAGTTGCACTGATTTCAGTATAAAAAACATCATTGCTATCTTTTCCTTTTCTGTTGTTCCATAAATGTAAGTTCAGTCTTGTATAAACTTTGTATAACATGGAACTGGAAAATATTGAAACTGATATTTTAGAACCAAAACAAACTCTTGTGCTTTACTGAAGTGAGAATGCCAGCAGGAAATAAGTCTTTATCTGACATGAAATTACTGATGAAAAATATTTCTGTATTGTAATGTTGTTTTATATAATATGCCAGCTAAGAGTGTATTTTGTATATAATAACTTTAAGAAAAAGTACATGCAGGTAGATATTCAGGCCCTTCTGTGCTAGGAAGTTAAAACATACATCAGGTGTATATGTGTCAGAGCCTGTTGGAAAACTCTATGTCATGCAATTCAGAGCAGACCTGGTAAATCTATTCATCATGAGCTGCAGACCACCACTGTGTTTGCAGTGCAAAAAGCTAGCCTTTCTTTTCTGGATAATAAATGATCACAGAACTGGAAATGAGTCAGACCTTTCAGACCAGCCAAAGACAAACTATCTTTGATTCCAGTCCTCTTGATTCACCTGTACATATTCCATGTATTACTCAGGTGCTAAGCAGAAGTGCTTTTTGTCTTCAAGGCTGAATGGCCCTTTAGTTTAAATTAGGGACATTCACTGGTCTTCCCTGAGAAAGTAAAATAAATTTGCTAGTGGTTACTAGTTGTAAAAAGCTGTTAAAATACACAGGTTCTGCCTCATTTCCAGTGAAATGCTGTGACTTAAGAACACTCGTTTATTGTTACACAGTATGCTGCCAGACAGTCCAGGTAGATGAAACCTGATTCTCTCTCTTATTGCTTTAAGCATTTCATTATCACTTGTGGGTTGTTTCAAAAGACAAGGAAAATATAAAACTCCTTGGAGTGAAGTAGTAACTTGCAGCTGAGATTTTTTTGGTGGGTTGTTGGAGGTTTTTTGCAATAAATTGACTGCATTTGACCTTTAACTCAGGAGGACCTTATGGTTTTCTATTACTGAAGAAATAAGTTTCCATAATGACAGTGCTATCAGAGGTGAGATGCATAAAAGAAGCTGTTATGTAATCAAACATGAAGAGACACACATGAAATATTGAAAGCTTGACTGGGCAAGTCAGCCTGTGTCAACGGTAATGCTAAGAACATCTATCATTGCAGAAGCTGTGCCCAGTCTGTGATACCCTGACTGCAAGCTAGGTATGTAGTCAGATTGCTGAAGTGGAGCCCTTTTTCACTGACCTGTTACGATGATATGAAGTGTTAAATGTATTTGCAGATAAGCTGTCTGTTTGCTATATCTAGACAGCAAACTGCTATTGATTGATTCCTACCTTTGCTTTCCCAAAGTATTTTTAGTGATTTCTTATGAACGCTTGTATTAATTGTATGCCTTTAAATTTTACACATTGTGCTTTTTTGTTCTTCTGATGATTATATGAAAACTTAGGCATTAAAAATGGTGGGAACTTGAAAGAAACCACAACTGTTTCTTCATATTTAAATGCAATTAAATAACTTTTTCATGGTCTTTTAGTTCGTAGGAAGTTATGTCCCTGCTGAAACAGACCGTAGAAAAGTTGGCTTTGTTCTTAATTGTATTTGCTTGATATTCATGCCTGTCACCTCCTAAAGTGGCGATGCTTCTATTTTCTAGGTTGCAGTTGCTTTTAGGAAAGAACAGAAAGCCTTGCAAACATCTGCCATTTACTAGATTGCTGATACTGATGTAAAGCTCTTAACACTAGTCTTTGATAGTATTGTATGTTAGAAAAATAATTTTAAAAAGGCAACTGCATTTGAATGTGTCAGATTTCATTGTTAATATTAGTATAAGTTAATTCTGGAATTAACCTAGCTGAAAAAAAGTAATTTTGCATTTAAAACTTTCCTGGTCTCTGTCTTAGTGGTTTATATAATTATCAGCTGTTAACAAGTTGTCGGGGGTTTCTTTCCTTTTGTTTTTTTTTTTAAGATACGATAGGAGAATTTTAAAATTGCTTGTACACAGAGAAATAATAGCTGAATTATACAGCTAAAGAACTATAACATCATAGATTGACTGGCATGCACAGGTCACACAGGATGCCTGTAGTTGGGCTGAGGATTGAAACAAGGTCTCTTGAGTATCACTGCAGTTGCATCTTTTATTTATGGCTATACATGAAACCATTTGTTATTTTAATTCTCATTTAGTGATTATGATAGTCTAGGATTTTTTAAAGTAAATAAGACTTTCTATAAAGCTTTAGACTAATCCCTAATCATAAAAAATGAAACCTAGACCAACACTGCATTTTTCTGTTATAATTTCTTTTCCTAAATTCTTTTAAGATTTTTTTTTCAAAAGTTTTTTGCCTTTTTGTCTGTGAACTTCCTGCTTTAGCTGAGATGGGAGGTGGGAGAAGAAACTGAATTATCTTCAACCTTACAGAATTCAGGACTAGCAGGAAATCTCACAGGAAATTCTTGCCTCACAGTATTTTCAACCGTGAACCTTTTTAGTCAGGTATGAGAGAAAAGATATGCACAAGACGTGAGATTATGATCCCATGAAGCTTGGAGGATTAGAATGTCCATTTTTAGCTCAAAGAAATTTAGTAGTGTTTGGATGTCAGTAATGTGTCCAGCCCTGCCACAAGGACTCCATCTTAATGACAAGGTGAGGGAAGCAGATGACCAGCATTGCAGAAGTCCACTAAGCAAATTTCTGTGCACTCCACAGACAATTTTTTATGTAACCTTCTATTGCTTCAGCCACTTTATAAAGTAGTTCCACAGTTTTTACACTGTCCTCAGCCTTAACATGGATGATTAAGGCATACATGTTTGGAGCTTGGTTGGACTGTCATCACATGTTCAGGCAAAAAAAAAAAAAGTTTCCTCAAATCGACAAGTCCTCACAGTGTGCATTTGAGAGAGATTTTAGGGTTCATGCAAAGGAATAATGTTTGCAGATAATTCCACTTTTAAATATTGTATAAAATCCAGGAAAACAAAGCACAAAAGGGACAGTTTTCGTTTGTTCTATTAACATTTACCCTATAGCTTTGATACCAAACAGACCTAATTCTGCAGGTGGAAATATTTTTTTCTTTCTTCTGCTTATTTCCACTATTGTGTTTTTTCGAGTCTTTTAAAATTCCTACATCATCTTTATTTTCTAAAGTATTTCACGAAATACAGTAAGGGTAAAGAATAAGTCTGTGCTGAACAATTCATTATCAAGCTTCAGTAAACAGAGTAACTTCTGGAATGTCCTGTTCTTGCTTAATATCAAATGTCTTGTAAAGAAGATGCAGAGGATGAAAATGGTTTTCCCACCCGTAGCTGTGAAACTATTAGCTATCTTGTTTCTTTAGATGAATCAAATTATTAGATCCAAAGTAGCTCTTGAATGTAAATAATTTATTATTTATCTATCACAGGAGATACCACTTCATGGTTTAATTTAATGCTTGGTAAAGTCCTTCTGAAGTATCATTCAGTATTGCAAATATTGTAATATTGCTTAAAGTGTGTACTTAATAAAATCTAGGTAAAAATGTGTTGCATCCTAGGAAGGAATTCGTAGATGTTTTTCCAAACCTTTTTTAAAAATTACTTTGTTTGATCATGTCCCCTGTTTGATTTCCAGCTTTGAATATTCTAGCAAACATGTTTACTTGTAAGAATGTGGACTGAAAGGACAACCTGTAAGCACATACTGCTGACTGCTTACAGAATGTGAATTATGAATGTGTGTTGCAAGCAGTCCTATGAAACTCTGAGTTTAGTATAGAAGGGAAGAGACTGAGGAAAAAGTCTCACACACCAAGGACAGAGTAGTACATCATATTACTTGCCACTCATTTTTAAATTGTAGATAGTCACATTGAACTCACTGTTCTGTGCTAAGTAAGAATTTTTTCAGTGCAGAAAGTTTACTCAGTTCTGTTTTAAGCTGCATATTTGCAATTTGTAACTAGGAAGCCAACCTTCTAAGGGATGTGCAAAAAAAAAAAAGATATTTTCACTAGGAAAAAACACATTATATATATATGTATATCATATATATAATGTGTATATATAAAATATAATATAGCTCATGTGACTATGACACCTATAGACCTACAGATGTTTAATAATTTACTGTGTGGATATGATAAACACTGTTTTAGTAAACATGTTACAAATGATATGGAAATAAACCTTTTTCTTAAAATACTCGGTGTCAAAACACCCAACAAAAGACCAAAAAATGACTGAATTGCTATAAATATGGTTGAGTTGAAATCAAAGTTTTGCAGTTGTGAAATAATTTCTGGTTTCCACAGCATTTCAATTTGCAGGGGTTTGTTGGTTGGCTATTTATTTACTTAAATAATTTAGAGATAGGTTGTATGTGTATTGCCTAGAAAGAGACTGTTATTGGTATTTTTCAGTTCTTCTGGTAGAAAGCCATAGACTTAATCTTTTCAGTCTTCTGGACAGTGTAATATAAAGTAGGATATCATCTGCCTTTTTTTCTTCTTTTCTTTCCCCCTAGTGTGAACCTTAGTTGAATGAATCAGTCTTCAGACTGGAGCATTAAGAACAAGTAAATCTGTTTGCTTCACTGAAGGCAAACAAGGGTGAAATGATTTAATGTCAGGTAATACAACACCATGAAGGCATCTTGTGGAAGTTCCTGTGCATATGCCTTGTTTCTTACCATAATAATCGTTTGTAGTAACATGCTCTAATGCACGTTCCCACAGAATTTTATAATTGTTGCAAAACTAATATGGGTTACTCTTTGCTGCAAAAAAGAACTTCACAAAAATGGCCATCCAAGGGAAATCTATACTTGTTACATTTTTCTATAATTCTTCAATCAGTGGACAGGGACGAGGTGGCTATAAACAACTTCAGCCAGTGTTTCAGGTGCTGGAATGGAACAGAAAATTTTCTTGAGGGTATGACTATTGAATGAATGCAATTAGAAGATAATATGTTTAATTGTTTCAATAAGAGGTATTACTTTTCTTCCTTTACAAATCCATTCTAGTAGTCAGTAGTAAACAAATGACTATTCCCAAAATCTTTTTCCTTTCCTGCCATATTAGACTATGTGGAGGGTAGTCCCATTGTATGTCTACAATTGGTACAGCTCTTCGCCATGTTCCTGCTGCACGAGTAGGGTTGGGGAGGGTGGCAGCATTGGCTTGGTTTGAGTTTTGGCGCCGGTGTCCTGAAACAAAACTTTTCCTTTGGTCCTAAATCACAGGCTCTAATATAGGGAGAAGTTTTGGCAAAAATTCAGTTAAATATTTGCCCCCTCGTATGTTAAGAATTTATCTGAAAAAAATATTTGTATTTAGAAACTGTACAAGTGTGGGGTCTAATCCATGCATATATTTAAGTTGAATTATTGAATTAACTCAGTGGCTTTAAAGTATCAGTGTAGATGCTTTCTAGTGTCTCAGAAACATCACGCATGTAGTTGCTCTTTGTCAGACTTGTCTTAGGAGTACGTCTGGAGTACACAAACAAGACAGTGTGTTCAGAGCAGAAGGCAAAAGAAAGGTCAGTTGCACAGCATTTTCTGGCTTTATTCTTTGTGTTGTCTACACTACCAGTCAGCCTCTCAATCTGAGGCTTTTCTCCTACATCCCAAGCTCTTAAAAATGCAATGTTTACATTCAGACTTAGAATGTAATACCCAACATTAAAATGAATCAACTAAAAGACATGTTCAGAGCCAAAGGCTCTGTAGGTCTGTCTTTAAAGTACTCAGAGGACCTGTGACAGCAATAGGTCCAATTCTTGATGTTTACTTGTCTCTTCCAGGAAATCAATATAAAACCTGAGGTATATTTTAATGTTGTTAAACCCATAAGGAGCTTAAGAACTAATCTTAGGTGTACTCTTCTACTACCTTTATCCACTAGGTGACAGTACAGCTCTTTTACCTTTTTTATTATTATTATCCATAGGTGGTTTTTTTAAAAGTAGTTCGGTGCAAACCTGTAAGAATGTGTTCTTTCCAACTGAAAAGTATGTGCTGTGCGTGATTTTTTTAATGAGAAAAAATTTTATGTGGTAAGGAAATTTTTCTCAGTATAATTTAGTTAATGCAAATAAAATTACTTATTGAGCAAAGTTGTTTGGTTTTAACTGTGAGAGATAATACAGAGTGGCTTAATTGCGGTCTGATAAATAGCTATGGAAAAGCAAATCCTGGAAGTAACTGGAAAAAAAAGCAGTTTTCAACCCCAAGGTAAGATATGCAGAACAATTATGCTTTTAACTGTAGTATTGGTCTTTAAGAAAAGAGCTTAAATTAATAAAGCTTTCTTTCAAATAAATAACAGATTGTGCAGTGTAGTTAACCCTTGTTTACACAACTTGTTATAGTGATTTATTTAGAGATAAATTACTCAATTTCAGTATTGTACTTCATAATGCAGTTGTCTTTAACTTCAACACTTAGTTACTTCTTACTTTCTGTAAATGTTGAAAGCCCAAGCACTGCAAAGAAAACAGAAGATAGTTTATAGAATTTTATTTCCATGCATATTTGCATGAAAACTGATTCTGACTAACATTCATTTCACTGCTGCTCTATACTTGGGTAAAGTTATGTCTCCAAGTGTACGTAGACTAATTCCGTCGGCCAATGTCCCTGTACAAGATTAAATTTACTATAAAAATTAACTTCAATACATACATATATATCTCATATATATTATATTAATAACATGTGTTAATTATATAATTAATTAAAACCATCATTTTCCAGGTATAGAGACTTTCAATATTTCTGAAAGCCAATTGAAACTATTTAAAAGCCCAATAGGAAAATATTTAGTGTTTATAATAGACATTTTTTGATACATTTGATAATAGTATGTGGGTTTTATGGATTATTTTATGTTACACTGTCACTTCGCATATTGTTTACAGCTTGTTTAATTGCATATTCATACTAAATTGTCCTGATTCTTAACAGAGAAAAGGACTTTGTTACATAGTAGAACTGTTTGCTTTTATCATTCTTCTGCTGCATTCTGAGAATAAGTCTATAAAACAAATACCTAAATGTATACAGTGGCCAAATTAAATAAACAAAAGGAATATTGCACATTAATAATAAAACATGCTAGTGAATAATTAAAATGAAATAACTTTACTGATTTGATGGCTTGTCTTACCAAGCACCTTCAGCCTTATGGAAAGGTCAATTTTGAATATTTAGGAAAAAATAGAGTTGTAATAACTTACTCAGAAAATGTCATTCCTGTAAAAAAAATTCAGTATGATTTACGGTACTGATTGCCAGGTGACATTTTGAAAAGATTTATGCTCTGGTTACTAACGTTCTTCCCCAAAATGGTGCAAGTCTGAATAGAATTTGGCCCATTTATGTTTAATGGCTGAGGACCATGTAAGGCTTACACATTTAAAATTTATGATAGAGCATTACAAAGGATTGCTTTGTACATTGACTTAGGATTTCTAGCGACATTAAAGGCTGGTTTATTTCAGCGCTTCTAGTAAAATGCTGTGGTTCACCTTTGAGACATCATTTTATATATATGCTGTATATAACTGTTATTTATTTTCTTATTACAACATGGAGTATGAATGACTATTTCATTTGAAAGAAAGCGTTCCTCCCTGAGTTCCATCACTTTCCTGTTTCTTCTCAGGCAGTAATGATCAAATACATTTTACTACATAGTCAATTGCATGCTCATTATAATAATTTTACCTATTTCTTTTAGGCATACATCGAAACAAGACATCCTCTGGCTGTACTGTATCAGATGCACTTCTGTACCTGTCAGTTTAACTGTAAACCAGTTAAATAAGAAAACTTGCATTTGTGATTTTAAGCAATTCTGTAGTAATGGACACTAACATTAAACAAAAGTTATTCAGTTCTTAACAGAGAGATAAGAGATTGCAAACAAAATGTACTTTAAAAATGTTGCATTTTTCTACAATTAATTTAGGCACCAGAGTGGCAACTCCATTCATAACTTTCTACTTAATAATGTGTAACTTCACAGTAAACTTGTATTTGGGGATGTTTATGACTGAACTCAGCCATTTAAAAATAAACTAGAGAAGCTGTGAGGTCTTTTTTTGGCAGCGCTTTTTTAAAATACGTATTTGAAAAAATAGCTCTGTTTCCTTGGGATGTACATGAATAGAAGTTAGTGGTTTTCAGACACATTTTTGTGAACTTGTAAACCAAAGAATGTTTTATTTTACAATATGGAATTTTAGAAGCCTGTAGTTCTTAAAATTATCAGTGTTAACAAAATAGAATCTTAATTTTTGAAAATAGTTAGCTGCCCTCTGTGAAGGCTTTTCCCAAGGCAAACTTCCCTGAGTGATATCATGTCATTAGTTTCGAAACAGAATAAAAGTTAACTAGAAATTTCTTTTTAAGGGAGTCTGGTACAATATGGCTTCATGTACCAACACCCTTGGCCTGTTTCTTACCTTCCTCATATTACACTAATGAGTTCAGTTAAGTTGCTTGTGATTTATAGCAGTGCAAGAGAAACATCAGATCAGTCATGCTTTTAGCAGCTCCTTCTACAAAATAGGATGTGAAACAATACCTGCACTACCAGAGTCTGGTCATCTCTATTCCATGTTTCACAGGAAAAATTGATGACTTGATTCTGAGCTTGCTGAAATCTGTAAAAGCAAGGCTTTTTTGTCAACTTCAGCAGGTGTCGAGTCAAGCCCTTTGTTCTGACCTGCAAGGATTTATGTGCATACTGCTGTATATCCATTCTTTTCACATAAGCAAAGTCATTGCTGATTTGAGGCCCCTGAGTTTTAGCATTATTTGTATTTTCACTTACTATAGTCATGGTTCTATTATAAGTTGTAGTTGCATCATTCACAATCAAAGTTGAAAAGCTATTTTTCATTCTTTGTAATCTTTAGTGTTTATTTCTTCTTTGCTAATATATGGATGAATTTGGACACGTGCAAAAGAAAATTTTCTTAGTGTAAGGAAAGGTATGGATAGATGGAGGCCAAGGGGTAAAAATTATCGTTGTTCATAGGGTATGAAAAATGAAATATTAACACAAAATGTAGGCAGAAGGATAGCAGACGACTGTAGTTTTTCAGCTGCACCATTTACCTCTCCTGCTGTTAGAATGGCTGAGAACCTCTCAAATGTGTTTAGCTGGCATCACCGGGAGGACAAGAAATATCATTGGCCCGGTTTTGCAACAGAATACTGGAGCACAGAATCTACATGCAGTTATCCACATTATTTCAGAGACTTCCAAGGTTGCACAAACCTGTGCTCTAGATGTAAGCCACTGCACCATCTGTTATCCCTTAGCTAAATAGCTTCTTGCTACTAAACAGGTAATGTTCCGATACCGCAATCTTTTTTGCAGCACAGGCATGAAGGCAAGATTTTTCTCCCCTTTTAGGTAGCAAAAATGAACATAAAAGTGGTTTTTTATTTGTATTAGTCTCATTCAAAGTAATTTATAAAAGTGCATGAGTTAGCTGAACAACAGATTCTTCAAGTCTTCTTGATGCCTTGGGTGCTCTGTCAGTGTTTCCTGGGTTTCTTCCTAAATACTGTCCTGTAATCTTGCCAGCTTTTGCCCATGTGCTCTTATAGTTGGGCAAAGGCATCCTGAGCTGTGGCTAGTAAATAACACCTGCAACTAGCTGTGTGGCTGTTGCCAAACAATTCCTAATCATGTTTCAATAAAAGCCGGTAAGACTATTAGCCTAAAAAGGTGCCTAGCTTGATTTCCCAGCAGCTGGTATTTAAAAAAAAAAAGTAAAATAGAAGAATCTTGTATTCGTAAGATATCTGTCTCTCTGATAAATGTAATAGAATTTAGGCAACAAGTTCAAAGTGTTCAGAACAGCTGAGTCTGGAAGGTATCTCTGGAGACTGTCTAGTCCAGCCTCCTGCTTGAAGCAGGGTCAGCTAGAATAGATTGCTCAGAGCCATGCCCGGTTAGGTTGTGAGTACCTCCGAGGATGGTTACTCCACAACCTCTCTGGGCAACCTGTTTAGTCTCACACTTACATGAAATAGAAGCTCATGTATTTCAGCTTTTTCCTCCTTGCCTCTTGTCCTGTCAGCTGGGCACCACTGAAAAAGAGCAACCTCCAGCCCCATGAGCTATTTGTACACGTTGGTAAGATCCTCAGAGTCTTCTCTTTGCCAGGCTAATCAGTGCCAGCTCTCTCAGCCTCTTCTGGTATATACAACAGAAGCGCCAGTCCTTTAATAACCTTCAGGGTCCTTTGTCGTACTCACTCCGGTGTGTCCATCTCTCTCCTGAACTGTTCATGTACAAGACTGTACGTGTTTTCTGTAAATGTTTTTACAGTTCAGTAAGCTTTACTTCGTAAGCAGTATGGATAATTACTGGTTTTGTACATCAACCCAAAAATGATCAGGCAACATGTCTTAAAATTATATTTAATCTGATTTTTACCTGTTCATTAAAATATTAAGATGTACAGAAGCTAGAGGAAAGAATACTAGCCAACATTGTAAGCAAAATTCTTTGCTGGTTATGCAAAGGAACAGCATCTTTTCTGTCGCTAACAACACTTTTCATTGTTCAGGATACATAAATTTGGATAAAGGAAGTGACTATGTTGAAGGAAAATAATGTTGGAATCCAGTCTTCTGATTGCACCTGAATTTCTAATGAGGTTTATGCAGGCTATTGACTTCCCTTTCACACAGAAGTGCCACCATGCAGAATTTCAAACTATCCAAAAGTATGGCTTCACTGTGAGTGCAAAAATTGAACAATATAAGTAATACGTATGACTATATGAAATTTAGTTATAATTTTGACTATATATTATATATAAAAAGCTATAAATAATATATAATTTTATAAACACATAACTGATCTGTAAAAATGTTTAATCCTGCCCTTTTGATTCCATCGTGCTCTCAGACATCACTTGTTTGCAAAGATGCCTTTTTATTCTGCAGCTGTGCACTGTGCCATTCTAGAAATTGTTCTGTAACATGGGCATACCATTCTTTTTACTGATTCGAGTAATTTAGATTTGAAGGAGAAATGAAATGCTATGAATTATGTCCATGTTTAGATTTTTATGTTGTACAAGATATTCCAGGAAGTTACATGCAGTTGCACCTTACCAAATTTCATTTTTTTACATCAGAATTTGTATTCAACCTTTGAGTTACTTGTCACTTGGTTAAAAAATCGTGATATATTCAAATACAGAAGTGAGAAGCATAGAGAACAGACATAGCAAAGTCAGGCAGACAGGCAGGAAAGAGAACAATTCTAACCTACCAAGAAAATTGTCTGTGAGGATTTCACCAGTTGTATCTAATTCCATGAATATTTTAATTTTCACATTTTACAGTGATCAGCAACTGGTGTTGCAATACAGCTTCTGAATCTACACTGCTGTCTGGCTATTTATTTCAATAAATGGTGTAATTTGCTTATGGAATAGCATTTTTGCCAGCATCAGTGATTATAATGAACTGTGCCCTGAGTGGCATTTTATTATAAATTCCTCTGAGAAATAGAAATTATTAAAAAAAAATAAGAAAAGTCATATTTTGTAAGATACTTTTGTGTTAGGATTCTTGCCTATCAAAATACATGTTGAGATGCAAATAGTGATGGAAGAATTCTCATCAGTCAGAAACATTTTTAGTGAACCTGTAATTAGTGATCTAAATTAAGCAGTGTAATTCTGAACTTTCATTAATATTTAGCTAATTTAATTGAAGAAAAGACAAATGCTAATTCTCTAGTTAATTACTGAAGCTTTCATTTATAAGTGGAAATACAAAAGAAATTATTTTAAAATAATCTATATATGTGTGTATGTACATATTCATATGCCTTTTGCAATTATTTTTATAGTGTATCAAATTACTTCCTCACTTCAGCATTTTCCTGAAAACGTTTTATTTATTTGTTTTCTGGGTATGCACATAAACCTAAAGGCCCAGGTATTTAGGAAAACTGAGCACCCAGAGCTGGGTCGATTTTCAGATCAGTGCCTGAGACTATGCATAGAGGTACGTCACTGAGTGAGGGTTGCTTTCTTCTAATCTCTTTTTGTCCCTAGCTTCCCAAGCAATATAAGCAACAAACACATAGCAAATGGATTTACAAACTTTGAGTGATAATATTGAGTAGCACTAATATTTTAAAGAGAGTACCTGCCATTAAAGGACTCTGAAACGATAAGAAAGGAAACATCAGAGCAAGATAAACTTAGGGGAGTAGCCAGTGGAGAACTGATTGAAAAGTTTTCAATAGAAAAACATTTTATACCATGTAGTTACTTTACAAATCCCAGTGAAATAACTATTCATTAAACCAAAACTCCAATTTTCTTCCGTCCCTTTTCAGGGCATTCATTAGCAGTAGCAAAAATAAAAAAATATTTCATGAAGTATCATGGGAGATAAAGAATATCTGTGTTTCAGTTTGGTAAAGCAGGTGTAGATTAACTTGTGGCATTCAGGATCTACTGTTATTAATTCCCATTAATTTGTCTGATTTTTCAATCATGAATCATGGGTTGTGAATTGAGAAGATGCAGAACACTGATGCTGGTGAAGCTCATGCAGATAAAAACTCAGTAGCAAAAGCAGTTGGGATTTCCTCAAGTTGGAATTACAGGTGATCATGATTCCTTAACTAAACAAACACTTTCACATAGTAATGGTGAAGTGCTTTAACTAACTATTTGAATCAAAGTAATTCTCATGCTCAGCTTTCACACGCAGCCTAAGAATTTAGTTAGGCAATGTATACTGTAGTGAATAGTTTTTAAATAAAAGTGTGAAAAATAAGTAAACAATGTGTGTGTTTTGCTAGTTTCACAAATCTATGATGCTGTTGCTGGTTCAGTATTTCCCCAGCTTGCATCAGAGTAAATTTTGATGCATTCGTATGTTGGAGGAAAACTATTGTGGTTCTGTCTGCACAAAGGGCCTCTCTCGGTGTGTTACTTCTCAAGTTCTTCTTAATTTGCAAGAGAGAGGAGTGCTACCCAGAATTTGTCAGAGCTACGATTTTTGTCCAGCAATATACACAGGGCTCAATTTAAAAAGCTTGTTCTTCATGCATTTATTTTTTACATTTCTAGATAAGTTTAATGGATCTGTTCCATTAAAAATATGGCTACAGAATGTCTACACATTAGGGACATTTCAAATGGCTCTTGTTGCACCTGAAAAAATAGTTTCATTTTCAGCACTAAATAGAGAGAGAACAGCATCAATGTTCATGGTTTTACATTTTAACGTACCAGGTGAGAGAGCTACTCTTCAGAATGTTTGTCATGCTAGTTTCAAAAAATACAAAAACATGTGGGCTTTCTAGAGTTGAACAGTCTGTGCTGGCTGAGTGCCAGTATAAGTAAAATATGTAGAAATGTAATGGCCCAGAGCAAACTAATGAATGACAGTGTCACAGGAGATCTTCAGGGAACAACAAGAATATGCATGTTTTAAATATTTATTTGTGCTTTTGGGCAATATGCAATGTATTTTCTAACGCATTTGAGGGAAAAGAGTGCCTTCAACTGAAAACAAATATGATTTACATTAAAAGAAAACAGGAAAGCATAAGATGAAAAATTGGAAAATACTGTTTATTCAGAAGTAACAGCGTTAGTAAATCAAGGCTTCTGTGAGTAATTATGGTTCCTACTGCTAGGCTGTGCCTATACAGATACAGTCTGGTTTATTGTTCACAAAAAAGACAAGATAAAACAGGTGGATGGCAGTGATAAGATGTAAAGAAAGAAAAAGAATAAGCAGTTATAATGCAGTGATGGTGCAGTGTGTGCGAAGTTTGAGTATAGCTGTAGCCATCTGAATTCTGCAGTCATCATGGGTTAAACTATCATTACTTAAGTTTTACCCTCTTAGTATAATGTATGCATTGCCAGATTCCTTGGATATCTGCTGGTGTGACTTCATCTGATGTTCACTTAGGAGTATTGTTTTGATTAAAGTTTATGTTCTCTGCACACATCTGTTATATAGCACAGATTCGGCATTGATCTACAGAGATGCAAACCTTATCAGTTGGACTTTGGTTCTGAAACAAGATAACCATGGAAAATCAGTATTCAAAAACTATTTAATGAGAAAATGTCCTGATGGTTTAGTTTGCAAGGGGGGCGCGGAATCTATTTGAAAGCACACTGTACTTAAATTAGAAGAAAGGCTGCTGTTCCTAATACTTTAAACTTCTTTACTCCTCCAAGGTTCCTATTATGTTTAAAGTGACAGCAGAGGCGTGTTTGTTTTTCTAAAAAGGAATACTTTAATACCAAATGAAGTGGTGGATGAATGCTATTGTTCAAAACAAACGAATAGTTCAGAAAGCTGTGTCACTTTCCTCAGAACAGTTTTCCATTTTACAAAAAAAAAAAAAAAACCACCAAAAAAACCAACAACAACAAAAAAAAAACTCTCTCTACATTTTTAGTTAAAAATGGCGTGCTTTCCAGTACAGGCTTTTACAATAATTGTAAATAGTCAGGTGCAGAGTCACCAGCCATTATTTTTGAGGAAAACAGTGAAGTTTTCTTCATTGGGTCTCATGGTAGGAAACCAAATAAAAGTTGCAATCTAACCACTTATAAATTAATGACCCTGCAACATATACACAGTGTTTATTCATGTACCTATGCATATACCATAAAAATGGTGGTAATTAGCTACACAGATTATATCCTCTCCAGTCTTAAGTGTCAAGTTTCAATGCTCTCCTGCAACTCAGCAGTGCAGGACTGCTTTCTCACAGACTTTCTTACTGGAATGGTTCCAGAGCGCAGGGCTCCCGGAGGTGGTCTTCTTCTAAAGGGCTTTTATGTTTTCTGCAAGAATGAATTCTCTGAATTAACTCTGAATGAACAGACTAATTTTACACTGATAGGCTCTCCAAGATAGGAACGTGTAACTTACAAATTAAATATGTTGTTATTTACAGTGTCTACTGCATTAAGTTCCAAGTGTGGAATATAAGGAATATCAAAACAATTAGATATTAGAAACAGGGGGTTCTCTCTGGCTGCTCATGCCAAGGTTTCCATCTGGCATTCCCAGTTTTTTCAAGTCTCACAGGTTTTTCATGTGTTTTGTAATTTGTTGTTTCTCTTTACCTGGATCTATCTTGCCAGACACAGACAAAAATGGAAGCTGAAGAATGCTGAAGCTAGATTGCATACACTGAAAAGAGGAATTTAGGAACTAGACCCAAAAGCGACTCATAGCTTTAAATTATGTGTTTGCCCTAATTAAAATGTAAGATTTTCTCTGTTCTAGTGAGGCTGTTAAAAACATTTTTTTAAAGGGAGTTATGACGGTAATATTGATAGAAGTAGAAGAGCCTATGTATCCCAAAATGACACGAATTACATTTCAGTAAATGACTCTTTGGTTACTTTTAAAGAGTACTTTAAATAATATCTAACATTTAGAACCAAAATCACATATGAAATAAGAATATTAGCAAATGTTTTAAAGGCCTGATTTTATTTAAGTAAGTAAGAATAAGACTATTCCCACTAATAATGGGATTGTGGCTCTTCTCAATGTAATTTGCATAACCCTTATCTAAGTGTTTGGTCTCACAATTTTACATTAATTAATCATCCTATAATGAGATGTTTTGCTCTGTAGACAAGGGGAGGGCAGTGGGTGTTTCATACTTTGACCTTAGTAAGGCATTTAACACAGTCTCCTGCAGACTCTTCACCATGTTGGTGAGATGTGAGCCAGATAAATGGTCAATAAGCTAAATGCTGGAGCACTGGGCTGGAGGAGTTGTGGTCAGTGATCACAGCAAAGTCCAGCTGGCAGCCAGTAACCAGTGGTGTTGCTGGGGCATCGATACTGGGAACAGTAGCATTCAGACTGCATGATGGGATGGGGGCCATTCTCAGCAAATTTTTGGAGAGCACTACACTGGGTGGAGTGAACCAGGATTTTCTAAGGTCATACTAAATGCCCTCTGGATGTCCCTTCCAAACGAAATTATGCCATGATTTCACACATAACAAAAATAACTGGTGTAGTGGTATACAAAAGCACATGTTCAAGAAAAGAGCATAACAACCTGAAATTTGGATCAGTAATTGTTGTTATCAGTAGCTGCAGTAAGAATGCTCTGTGTTGCAGACTAAATTTTTAGGGTCACAGGTTCACATCTGTGCTGAAGGACAGGCAATGAACAAATGTCTGTTTGAGTTGTGATTTCTAAGGCTGCTGCCCTGACACTGTCTTTGTGAGTAGAGGGATCCCAGTTTCCACACAGCTGAATGTGAAGTGGACACTGGGAATCTCTTCAGCCTAGAGCATTGGTGTTTGCCCCAGTTCACTGTATTCAGCTTTATATGCGGCATTTGACCAAATCTGCACCATTGGTTTCTGCATAAGACCTTCTGCGTAATTTCATATACAAACACTACCCGACTTTACTGGATTCCATCTTCTTTCTTCCAGTCCCAGAGTTTTCCCATGCTTTCCTCCTAGTACAGCCTCTTACTGAGATAAATTAGCTTTTCCTTCCCCCATTCCATGTAAAGGATGGTCAACCTTTGAACTTCCAAATCTACATACTGCCAATGCCTTATGTGGTGGAGTGCCAGAAGATGCAGAGAACTGTGGAAAGAAGGAACTCTGGTAAAATTTCAGAAACTGAAGATGATAGCGGCTTCCTTATGCAGCAAAACTCAGCTACATTATGGAACCAGGCTCTAATCAGACATTGGTATCACACAGCAGTACATCCTGAATCCACAGCACTGTTCTGTTGCCAGTGGTGTGGTGTGACACCGGTGGATGAGCTGCACAGTAGCTTAAAAGTTAAATTGCCTCTTCTTTTTCTTGGATATCACATCAAAACTGATCATAGAATTAGCTCTAAAGCAGAGAAGGGTATGTTCACTGGCAGTTTGGGAAAATAAATGAATGTATTTTTCTTTCTTTCACAGAAAAAACCTTTTCCCTACATTTTTAGTGAACCAAAGCTGGCTGTTCTGCTGTCAGTTCACCAAGCACTCTCCAAACCCTATAAAGGAAAAGAGGTCCAAACCAGAGGATAAGACAAGATCTGGTTTTAAGTAAGGGTATATATAATGTAAGTGTTTTGGGGCCTCAGTACTAATTGTTTAATCTTGTCACTCATTTCTGGTGTGCTTAATTAATTGCAAACAGAGACATAGCAAGGTAGCAAAAAGAAATTAAATGGATTGAGTCTTTTAGTCAGTCTTCTAATAATAACATAAAATCTAAATGCTGCCTTTCAGAACCTTGCACAAAATTTTTGCTTCTTTGATGACATAGTGTAGAAGAAATGTATGTCATCGTTTGCCTTCTGCAAACACTCAGGCTGGTTCTGATCCTCACAGGGTGGATTTTGCAGGTCTGCCTGTTCCTAACTTTCACAGCTTGAGAAAAGGACAATACTTGAACTTGCCAGTATACAGGAACTCTAACTTTCCTGGGGTTTTTTAATGATTATGCAAAGAGGATGGATTGTACTCTCTAGGTCAATATGATGCCGAGAGATGAGATATTTGGACAAAGAAGTTGACTTTGTAGTGTGAGTTTCAGGATATCCACTGTTTAGATTCCAAAAACTTGGGTATGTAAAATACTTTTCAAATGCTGATTGCATTACAGGACCTGGCTCTGACACACATATTTTTGCAGGGAAAGGATGAACATGACTAAGGGATATAGAGCTTCCTTAGTAACATCACCAGTAGTGTGACCCACTATACTGTGGCAGAGGCATTCTCTACAGGTAATGAAGTCCCTCTAAAAATAGCATAGCTACATTGAGACTTATCCTTTTTTACTTGACATGTAACTGACCATCTGACAGTGATTAGAGCTTGTATTAAAAAAAAATAAACAAGGGGATTATAGAATCCTCACTTATTTTGTGGATTCATTTTGTTTTGGAAAAAAAATATCTTATTTCATAAAACTTAGTAGAGGAAATGCATCTTCTGTGAGAAAGGATCCTTAGGCATTCATAATTACTTTCAGCATACCAGAACAAGGGCATTTGGTACCTGACCAATAAAAATCAGATACTTTCCCAAAGGAAGAAGTTGAAAATCTCTATCAGTATAGTCAGTGGTGGTAAATCCTCATACTTCCAGTGGAAAATTATTCCTTCTTAACTGGTGGTATGTTTTTAAGAACATTTGTCTCTTGGCAAGTTCAGCGTTACCAGCCTCTGTGTCTCTGTTGGAGGATTATTGCTCTATCTTTGTGGTAAATAGAGCTACACCTTTCCCCCTTCTTCTTCTTCTTCTTCTTTGGTGGGTTTTTTTTCTGTTTTGTTTTGGTTTTTTAATGCTGGCAAGCTGCTGATATAATTAAGTTTTGGAAAGAAGCGAGGGTGTGGGTGCCTGAAAATGTTAAAGACAGGTTAATTCTAGACATGGCTTTGCATGTTGACATTTCCCAGTTAGCACACAACTTCATAGTAGATTTCTCTTGAAACTTTGCCATGATATACTGCCAGCAAATGGGAGTGGTGAAAAATGCTGGGAAGACCAGTGACTGCTAAAATAACACAAAATAGTGGTGCTGTCATCACCTGTTGCCACAACATAGAATTCAACAAAAAATGCATGCAGTAGAAGACCCTAGAATATTTGACAGCATTGTGTATACAGGTCACGTTCAAGAAAATATTTTATCTTTTTTTATTCTATCCACAGATACTTGATAATCAGTTGTTGTGTTTTAGTAGCCTTGGCACCAAGAGTCTAGTTCCTTACTGGTTGGTATACATTAGCAGACTTCTCTGAAGTACTAGGAAGCTGCTTCCATTTTAATAAGCAGGGAATTGGGTCCTGAATATCTTTTTATACAAAGGGTTGTCCTAGGCCTCAGCTTGTAATTGGGATTAATATTGGTATTGTAATCTTACAGTGTCGTTAATATCGATGTGACATTGGAGAAGGAAAAGAAAGATGCATATAGTTTTAGATCTCTTTGAAGAACTATGCCTACTGCAATACTTCTTTTCTTTGATTGCATATATTCTTCTGGAGACATCATTTGGAATCTGATTCTGTGTCCATTGTAGAAAAAAATGTTTACAAGCTTCCGTGGAAATTTTGGACAGCCACAAAGATGAGACTGATTTTTTTTTTTTTCTTTTTTTTTTTGTTACTGCAAAACTATTCAATTTCTAGTTACCCATGTAAAGTGCTATGAAATTAATGAGCACTGCCTGCAAAATTTTTAATGAAAACCTAAATCTTAAAATGTCACTATATCGACCTAATTTTAACAGTACTGTATTCTGTTGTCATTGTGTAATATTATAAGTACTGGTACAGGCAAAAAAAAACCCCAGCAAACAATATATTTAAAAATCTCAGGAATATTCAAGCACTGGATGAAAACTGAAAATGCTACAGCCTTAACATTTGGGTTTTTTTTTGTTAATTAAGTGAAATATTTACTGCAAGGAGCTGCATTTGTGAAATAGCTAATTTTAGCTCTGTAAAAGTTGAAGGTTTTCTGTTGTAAAAGTGGTTTTGTTACAGTCATAGTTGATATTTTTTCCCAATAAAGTGGAAAAAATCCATTAAATTTAATCTTTAATATTAAAGGTTAAGAGAAATGATAAAATGTGTTTTGAATCTAAATTATAGCAATTGAAATGAGAAATAAATATGCTTAAAATTAAATTAAGTATGCTTTTAATTAGCATTCATTTTTAAACATTAAAAAGAGCCCGTTGTAAGAAAATTTTTCAGTAGCCATCTGGACTGGACTTATGACAATTGTACAACAGTAGTTTACCTATACTTTTGGATTCTATTATGAATATATTTTCACTAGGAGGGAACTAAAGATAGTTTAGGTTTTCATAAAAATTTTATAAAACCTTATCAGTCATGCCGTTGTTTCACAGCCAATGGAAAAATCATGTATTCTTCAGTTTACATTGCAGCAGCTAGTGGAGAGGTTGAAAAAAAACCTGTTCCCGCTGTCTTGATGGGAACCACTACTTTTCTGAAAAGTCATTCAAATACAGATTACCAAAGACAGTAAACAGACAGACTAGAAAGCCGCTTTACAAAGCTAAAATGGACACATTTTGATATGCTAAGGTAGAGCAATTGTTCAAACCGACATCTCATTATAAGCTAGTTATGAAAATTTTGCTTTTATTTGTGGTCAGGTCTCACTCTCCAGGTAATGGCCATCCAATACTGCGCTTTTCCCTGATGGCAAATAAGCTATTATTTTTGCCAAGTTTCATGTGTCTCTATGTACTACATGTGGGGTAACATCACTGATTTGAAACATAAGTTTGTAGTCATAGGTAGTGTTTTACAGACATACACTTTATTTTGGGCTATATTTTGTATAAAATATAACTCATAGATAGTGAACAAAAGACACAAACAGGAATTACTCTTCTTTGATATTTCTGAAATGTTTCTGCTTATACAAGCATGAAATTGAAGCCATTAAAATTTAGAGAGGAAAATGAGTGTGAGCTCACCCTAGGATAGCTGTTCACTTCGTGACTGGATGGCTCACCCCAGAGTAAGAGACTTCACAGTATGTTTTTTCCACCTCTGTTTTTTCGTAATGTTACTGAGTTCAGCAGCTATTCCAAAGCAGGCTGCTCTAAGGGTCTCACACACTAGTAGTTCTGTGTCTTGTATGTACATTTTTCATAAAATTTTTATGTGTTTTTATTTATTTAGTATAATTTTACCGAGAAGACTGATTTATGTTCATTGATTCAGACGAAAAACAAAGTTTCACTTTACATAATATAAATGCTTAGTAATTGTAAACTTTTAGGAACATTTCCATTGCTGCTGTTAGGTTTGTCTTTGGGCAAGCTTTTCTTTGACCTTTCTAATACTTTCTGCACAGAGTTCTAGTTTGACATTTTTGGGGCCCAGGAGTATTCCAGTCAAAGATGACATATTTTCAGTGTAACGTGGAATAATGCATAAATAATTGCTATTACCTATACTACACATTCAGCATTACTCCAGCCATTTCTACTTGCTTTCTTCACCGGAGCTGGAACTGGTACTGTCGTTTCATTACTCATACATCTAGATACTTCAATATGTGTCAATATTGATGGTACAAAAGATGGAAAAAATCCGTATCTTGTTAATAACTATACAATTATGCTTAACTATAGGAAGTACGTGACAAAAGTAAGCATGATGGTTTTTAAATCCCCTTAATTTTATTTTGTTTATGCGTGTTTATCCTTTAGTTATGTATGGAAACAGATTTGACTCCTGTTGTTAAGTCAGATCTCTTAAATGAAGGATGAAAGATGCATGCCTATTGAAATAGATGATGAATAATTCTTGTTTTCAAGTGTACAGTTAGGGTCAAATACTCTGTATGATACCAGAAGATAACTTTGTGAAGAGTAAAGTCAAGGTGCAACCATAATACCTCAAGGTTCATAGTCTGGTCTGCATACTGCTCACAGTATAGACTTTTGAATAAAGCTTGGCTTCTAGCCACACCTGCTTGCTAGCTACTGTACATATATTGAGGCAGGCTACTTGACAGTTTATGTACATCACCATGCCTGTCTGTGAAGGCATGCTAACTTATTTGGAGGTGTGCTTGATTAAAACTTTCTCAGGGAAGACTAAAATGTTGGCATTTTGGAATAGAACATGGAGGTTACAAGTTGCTATTACGTACACAGAAAGAGATCAAGGCATAGTTTGGACTGCAGAATCAGTTTTTGAAACCTTTCCAGATTGTATATATGTCTTTTATATAGTTTTTTCTGTTGTTAGCTAATTCTTTGTAAAAGAACCTAACCCAAAAATCCAGAGAATTTGAAGAGGTGCCCTCCATCCATCTCAATGGCTTTAATAATGTCCTGCATGATCAAGTACCAATAACTTAAGTCATTTAGCATACACTCTAGCTGCTGTTAAATTCCATCAATTCTAGCTGCTTTTTTTATTCCATAAGGGCCTTAGTTTGAAAATAGAAGCCTTAGTGCAGCCCTGACTATGGGGCATAACGTGGAAGAACCTCTTATTGATCCTGCAGCCATGACAGAATTTTCTCCTTAGTCAAAATCCTACTGGAAATCAGTGTGCATTCTGTGTCTCTGAGTAGTGGGATCTGTGTAAAACAGGGTACAGGGGAGGGCAGGTATGTGACCTTTTTTACAGAGTGCCACAGCTCCTGGAAGGGAAGCATTCTGTGCTAGCCAAAGAGATGCTTGCTTGCCTTTCAGTTTTCTTTAGGATTCCTCCTTGTTGTGTGAAATTTACTCATTGCAATGTTGAGTAGTACACAAAGAACCATAAATAACTAAATCTAAGCTCAGGAACCATTCCATTTTGACTCTTCAAATACTGAGCAATTTCTAGCTCTTGCAGATAAATCCAAAATAATATTGCCTCAGGTAGTATTTCTGTAGTGAGACCAAAGACTTTTTTCAAAATCCTGTATTTAATATTTAAAATTTGCATTTTGTTGAAACTTTTCTAACGGTACAGTCCTTAAGGACAGGTCAGAAGGCTTATAGACTGTTGAATGTGTGACAAAGAGGCCATAAAGAATCTGGTCAGATGTAGCTAATTAAAGGTAAATGAAGGACAGCTGCTTTTTATGTTTCCAGCACATCTTTGATCTGCTCTACCCCTCAGACCTCTGTGGACAAGGTAGTTAAATACAAACTAGGAGGCCTATTTTAAAGACATTAAAGCCCTCCGGGGCAATCGAGTGACAGTCCAAACAGCCATAAGCTGTTTGCTTTATTCATTAGAGAACTTTAAATGTGTCAAGAAATAGAATAATGTCCATGCTCTTAGATCAGCATTAGCAATGAAGATTACAACAGCTCTGGGACATATGAATGGGCAAACTTCTTATGAAAACAAGTTTATTGAGAAGCATTTTACTATAATGGCAAAGAAAATATAGGTTACACATTTTCATTGCAGGGATATTGATTCAATATGCATTGAAATATCTAAAGGTGTAGTGACACAAACATCATGTAACCCAGTGCTGACCTCAGTGGTCCCTTCAATCATGTTTTAAAAAACTTCCTTTTCAGACACACATGATGGAAAGAATATGTCATATGTGAGTGACATAATAGCACGTAACACTTGCTGAAAAATTTATGGAGAATTTACACAGTATATGGTCTTTCACTTGTGTCTAGAGACTCAGATACTTAAGTTTGTAAATTTCAAGTGTTTATTTTATAAGTCAAAGCTTTAATGTCAATACAACATCAGTAAAGGATGTAGAAAGACCAAAAAAAGGGGAAAAAAATGAGTTAGCTATATAAACAACTCTTTATTGCTAGTCATTTTGTAAAAAGTGACTTTGTCCAGAAATATTTGCAAGTCAAACTCAGTATATTTTTTGAGAATTGTTTGATATCTTAAGGTTTTATTACTATTTTGTAATAGGAATTGAAATGGAAATTAAGGTGAAGCACATTTGTGTAACATTCTAAATGGTAAATTCTGAATATACATGCCATATTGCCTCAATAATATTTAAGAACTTAGAGAAAATATTTGCTTTTTTTTAAGTTGCATGCTGTGTTTTGCTCCATTATCTCTTGTGTCAGTACCTAGATGTTGTATGGTTTGCATAATCAAACTCTCCACGGTATTCAGCCCCACTAGACCAGCTTTCATATTTTAAAATCAAGTAAAGGTGTGAAAAATCTGGAATTTTAAAATGGTCGTGTCGACTGCCTTTTTTACTGTGTCATAAATGCAATTTTCATAATTCTTACCATACAAAGAACATTTTACCACAAGAAGGCTCTATGTGAATAATGCAGTTGGCATTGCTGGCCTATGAAAGTGCCGTATGCTATTGGAGTCTGGAAGAACCTTTCTTCCAAAGAGATGTAGATGTAGCAGAAGATCCTCTGTGGACTAGCCACTGATCTTTACTGGGTGATTTGACATTTCCTCTTGGTCTTACTATAGATGTATTTAACTATACATAGTTTAAAACTAACTTGATCCTTCAAATTGTCATAGATTTGTCCAACGGCAGATATTTCTGAATTCAAGTCATAGACATGAGGTTAATCAAGTTGGTAGGTCTGTGAACCAAGGACTTAACTTTTTCATTTTAAAATAAGCAGGAAATAAAAATATTCAAATTAAACTGTAAGATGGCCCTTGTTTTTGCTTAGCAAACAGTACTCAGAGCATGTAACTGAGCACTGAACACTTTAATTAAAGCATGTTCAAAGATTCAGTGAGCTGTGTTCTAAGCAACAATAAGTATAAAGATGTTGTTATTGCTGGCAGCATGAGCATAACGTACTGATTTGGCTGACAGTGCCAAAAGCATTGTGAAAAGCAAACAATGAATAAATTTGTGCTAAAATTAGAGTAGTTTGCATATGTACTTTAAACCTTGAAGCTAGATATTTTTTACCCAGAGGCAAGAAATATAATGGTAAATTATTACAGAGCTCTGCTAAATAAAAGATAGATAGATATTGTGGATTGAGGACCCGTGATTTTGGCTAGCATGTTCCACTCACATTGAATCCGCATGTATCAGCTTGGCTGTGTGTTAGACTGGGGAAATAAAAAAAAAGCCCATGCTGTGGTAAAACTACTGTGAAATGGAAATACAATAGCTTGATAGGACCATTTATCTTCAATTTAAAGCTCCAATAAAAATAAGTCAAAAAGGCAACTAAAATATAATAATAATCTTAGAGGATTTAACAACCTTTATTTTTCCATTTTTTAAAAAACTAGCTGAGACACTGAGACAACTATTAAGACCTTCACAATATGTTCCTTCTTGAAAAATGCTGCATTGCAAATGTTGGTTTATCACCACAATAACTTCTCAGTACTTATATGTGCATGTATTATCATAAGGTGAAATTGGCCCTCCCAAAGGCTATAAAGGTTTCTGTATGTGTGCCCATGTATAATCACAACTTAGGTTTGAGTATCTGGTATTCATGGCATGAGTATTTAAGAGGATCCATACCATTTTCTGTCCTTGTTCACTTACCAATTTTCAAGCTCAGCAAAAATAATGGAATATAATTACTTTTATATTTGCAATAGGACGGAACGTTTACAATCTGGTAATAGTAATGCTTTCTTCAGCTGGGCAGCAAGCAGTAAAATGATGCAGATACTAGGTAAGCTTTGTCAGCACCAAGGGTGAGCAGTCTGAACTATCTGATGCGTTGAGCGTGAGCACATTCCTAGCTAGGTCTGTGGATTGGGACTTGGGAACTGAAGGGGATTTACAGCTGAGCAACAGCCAGTCGAGATGACATGTTGCCTGAAACGCTCTTTCTCAGCTCGTGTCTTCTACACATTTAAAATGTCATTCCCCAGCACTTGGGTAACCTTTGCTTGAAACCTTGAAGATTAAAATGCTAGTTTGCTATACAGTCAAGGAGCCATTATGAATTCAACACAGGCTGAGTTGCTTTCATGGAAAGAACTCCAAGAACACTGACCACTTTCAGCACAAATGCTACAGGCCAAACATCAGAAATTTCCATCTACTGCTGAAGTCCCAGGGTTTTTTGAAATCCAGAAAATCACTGGTCCCAACCCTGCTATTCCTGTTTCCAATCAGCAATGTTACACTTCCAGGTTGCATCTATTAGAACACAGTTACCTAACAAGATGTTGAGCATGACCCACTCCTCCTGTAGGCATGCAAAAGCCTTCTTCTACAATGCGTTAGGTAACGACGGTAAACCAAAAGCTCCTCCTGGGATTAATTGTGATCAGCTAACACATTTTTAAACACAGACATCCTTGTCCACACCAAGGGAAAAATCATATTCACCATTTTGTTTAATTAACACGTTTTCTAGTATATTTTCTCCGTGTAGACAAGGTCTCTGAGGAAGAATGACTCATGAATGCAGCACTGCCATTACGGAGTACTTTTTGGAGTAACTTTCCATTTCTCCACATTTTCTAAGGAAAGCATTGATTTGGCTCATTACCTAACAGGTTAATTAATGTTTGTGAGGAACTCCAGGGTACCATTAGTTAATCCCATACCACACTGCTAAATAGAATCCTGGGCAAGAGTTAAAATAAGTGTCACGTTCTTATGCGAAGGCTAATATGTAGCTCTTTTCCAGCACAGTCCATGCATACTGCTATACAGTTTTCCTTGGAGCCTACTTGACACATCTTACAATTGAGACAGGCACGATACATGACTGACTCCCTAGGACAGGAGTGGTCCTCAACTGCCACATGTTGCAGTGAACCCAGCTTTTTGTGGACTTTCTGGGGGAGCTGTGCCCTTACAGAAGAGATAATAGTTTTCAGTGCCTATGAAGATGGAGTGGAGACAGCAGGCTGACAGAAGTTAGACTGTGTAGAATCGACACAGAGATACTTTTTGCAGGCATTGATTATTTTTCCAATAATGCTGTTGCAATCAGAAAAAGTTTCCATGCTTCATCTTGTCAAATAGAGTGTTTTAGCCAACAGACAAGCAAATCTAAGAGAAATTTGTCATTGTTTTTATTAGGATACAAAGATCAACACAAGATTCTTTCTTTCAGTCATATATTCTCAGAAGGAAATGCATAGTACACATAAAATATTTATGATCATTTCTTACATTGTAACTATATCTATGCAAAAGCCAAAATAAATACCAACTGTTCCAGCTATACAATATACAATGCCTGATGTGTTTATTGCCACATTTTCTATGACCACTCTCCTTTCTGTTGTGTTTCTCCAGTGATTGTGTTATTCCAGGAAAATGAGTAACACAAGGGGAGGAGGCTGCGTAATGACTTCTATGCTGTAGGAGGTTGTCTGAACTAACACATGGATCATGCTCTACACGCTCTACATCTCTTCAGTCTGTATTGGAATCTGTGTTCAGGGTGTACTATGTGGTAAACATGTAGAGGGTGAGCTACTCAGGTCTCAGCGTGTATCACAGACGCTTCACTTTTGAGTTCATAGCTCTGAGAGTTGAAGAAGAGCTGAAGACAAGAACTGGTCTCCTAAGGAGGACCAAAGGTATAATGATTCTTTTTTTATCTGTGCTATTTAGCAAGTACTGTTAGCTAGATTTCATTCTTTTTCTCCCTATTCAGTGAATAGAGGAAGTATGGAAACACCTGGGGAGATGAGGACAGCTACAATCCTGTGCTGCTGAAATCTCAGAATTTCACTTTTTGCCACATGGATAATTAGAGCACATTTTCAACAGAGTCATATTATTCTCAGGCCGTGTTGTATGATTATTGATACAAGATTTGCGTGCGTGATGGAAAAGAGGAACAAAGAGCAAAGGAACTCAAAATACCCACTAGTCACCAAAATGCTTTCATTGAAGAGATGTATGTGAAGACTGCCAGTTTGAAATTTAAAGTGTGAATCTTGTATAGGGAAATGTAATGTAATCTGTAGTGGGAAACAATTTAAAAACAAAAGAGATTAGTTGGAAAAGGGAGAATGCTCTACTGAGGAGGGTCAGTTTGGGGTTCAGTATTTTCTGTCATTTTATTCCCTCCACGGGCTCAGTTACTGAGCTGGATATTTTACTTAATAGAATTCTGGAGTCCCTTCTCGGTTGTTGATATTCCACTTGTGAACGCTCAAAGGATGTAAATGATGACAGCTGGTTATTTCTTCAACACAGAGATTTTGATTATGTCTTGTTTTATGGTTAGTATCCAGTTTTCACAAGGAATGTTCTTCCACCCAGAAGACAACAAATGTTGGACTGACCTAGTAATTGTTCTTTCCTATATTTCCTTTGGGCTCTTGTTCAGCTAGTTGGATCTGAGTTGCTTTAAACATAATTAGGCCATCATAAATCACTCTGGGTTAGTTCACATGTGACATCACCAGGAAGACCCAATGGGACGATTAGAATATGGTTTTGGACAATCTGTAGCTATGTTAACTACTTTATATCATGAAAGTAAAGTTGGTAAACAGTAGTCTTTAGTGTGACAAGTTAGAATATATTGCACCCTGATAGAGCTGTTCAGCAAATTAGATTTTCATAGTGCTAATTGAATTCGTCACAAAGCTGATGAACATTGGCTAAAGAAAGAGCAATATATTTTATTTTATTGAGCACAGCTCAGAGTGCTTGTAATTTAGGAGGGCCACCACACTTTCTGGGCAGGCTATCAAGTAGGATGTTGTAATGATCTGCATGACTACTATAGTAGATGGGAAAACGTAGTTTGTGTTTGTAGCTGTTCAATTCATGTCTTGCACAGTGTGCGCTCCTTTGGTGCTCTTCAGAGAGCTGTGTCATAATCCCAGCATCTTTTGAAGAGTTCTGTCTGGTGAAGTCGAGTAACTGTACACCATTTAAAACCTAGTGCATAATTAAATGATGAAACAAAGGAAAGACTAAGAAAGGCAGATAACCAATAGAATCCTGAAGTTATCAAAACAGAGCTCTTGCCAAGGACCTTGGAATTCATCTGATTCAGTTGCTGGAAAAATGCCTGAATTAAAAATTATCCTATGAAGACCAAGAAAATAGAGCCAAATTCTGGCACTGTACGTTTTTCCTCCCAAAATGGACATTAATGCTGCAAAAACAGAAGAGAGTGAACAACCCCTGGCCCCATGCTTGGCCCCCTACTGTAGGTTCTATCTGCCAAAACAAGATGGAATAGGAGATCAAAACCAAGGAGGGAAGCTGGAAAAGGAGGGTGATTGGAAAGGAAAAACTCATAGGCTATGCCCCCTGCTAGCACCGAAACACTCAACTGCCGCTCCACTTGCAAAGCACCTGTTGGCAGCTGTTGTAGTAGGTTATAGGTTTTGGGACAGAATCGGGATAGGAGACTTATACTCTATGTTCCCTTGTGTGACAAGTGATTTGGCCTTATTTTGGTAAAATCAAAGTAATTCCTGGGCAATCATTACAGCAATAAATATACCTGCTCAGAAATAACAATGACAAGCTTTTGCTTTCTAGAAAAAATATAACAAATATTAAATTGCATGATTTTTAATGACTCCTTACTATTGATATTAATAGTCTTTGGCTAATACCACCTATGTTTTGTCTTCCTTTTACCCAGAACTGAAAAACCAAACAATGTTACATGGAGTGGAAAGAAAATACAACAAAAAATGATCATAAATATTAACTGATGTTGTCATTCAAACACAGTGACAGGAAGCTAGGTGTAAGGGGTTGTCTGGCCAGTTTTATGTTTTGCAAGCTTTATACATTACAGTGGAATCATAGAAAAGTGGGATAATTGCACATGTTAAATTAGAACTCTCAGCAAGTAGTTTATATCAAGAATTCAGTTTAAACATTTTAATAGCCTCAGAAACTTTCATGTAAACCCCTGTTCAAATACATTTAGTTGAGAATTTTAGCATTAGTTTATGCCCTCCTTCTGTTACTAGCTCGAAAAATTACTTGTGTTTCTGTACAAAAACTTTTGCAGCCCTTTGTTGTTATATATATAGAGATTATTCTTCCTTAAGAGAAATATATAGTAAATATTAACAATATATATATTTGATATGTAAAGCATATCAAGCAGAAAATAAATGGTTATATATAAATATAGGTATTTATTATAGGCTGAGTTAAAAACTATTGCTTTTATTGGCTGTCCTTTGACTGTGATGAGAATCTTCCCTCTGCTAATGCTTTGCATCAGTGTAAAAGGCTTACTTGTCTAAGTACCTGTATTACTCAGAAAGTTTGGATACAGTTGAAAGTAGATAATGTTTTAGAATTTAATCCTTTCTTACATAAACTTAAAAATCCCCAAAGTTTTCCTATTCTACTTGAAACACTAAACTTATTAGTTCTAAAATAATTGAAATTTGAAACTTTAAGCCTTCCTTAGATTTATGTTCAGTAACAAAAAAGAGAACTTGTTTCTGAAGCTGCAGTGTACGAGCTACCCAGCAGAGCTTGGTTCTTTCACAAAGTCCACCAAAAGTCTTTCTCCATCCAATCTGCCAAAGAATAGGGTCAAAATGCAAATTCCATTACTTCAATAGTTTGTGTTGAACAGTTCAAAATGAGATTTTCAATTTATGTTCAGGTTGTTGCTTTGTTTTGCTTAAAAAGAAAAAGTAGTTGAGTAGCCTAGCATGTAGTAAATTGTCTTACATATTAGAGACTGTTAGCTTTAGTGACACCTGAGCCCAGCCGTATTCTGTGACATTAAAATAAGAGGACAGGATCTGGACCTTAAGACAGTGATAATCTGAACAAAGAGAGTATCTAGCAGGACATAAGCATGTGCTTAATTTTAGTGGGACTGTATTGTATGCATAAAGGAAGGAATTTGCAAGTGTTGTTAACTTGATAAGAATGCTTTCCTGAATCAAAATTTATGGAAGTTTAGCTGTGAATGACTAAAAGATGCATCCTGTATTACAAAAGGTTTCTAAATATTTTTTACTATAATAATAAATTAAATAGATGCATTCAAACATTGTAGTAAGTATAGTCTTCACAAACTGTTTTGTCTGTTGTAGCATTAAATTTATTACTCTAAAAAAAAGAACTGTGGATGCTTAAGAGTTTTAATAAAGCAGGGCACAGATACTTCAAAAGCATGATAATCTAGTATCGTGGACATATGGATACGTGTTTTCTTGGCATTCAAACTCTTTTAAGATTTGTATAGCTGTTTATTTATCTCTGCACATTGACAGATCTCAAAAATCCACTTTTACTATGGTCCTCATAATACATCTTTTTATTATATGTTTGCTGTTTGGAATGAGGGTGGTATACGAAATGGACAGAGGATTAGACAAGCCTAGAAAATGTAAGCAAATATAGAGAAGATCTGAAAATTCTCCTGGGCAATGTATGCTGGGGAGCATGGTCAAAACGTGGGTGGTAAACTTCTGGACTTTTCATGAGGTGTCAGGTGTAATAAAGTAACAGAACCATCTTTGAAGCTGGTGGTGGCAGGTGCATTCGGGATTTTCCAGGTCTCTTTTTTTTCTTGGCATTCCCCTCTTGCTCTTCACACCCTCCATTCTTGGACATGGAAAGTCCCCAGCATGTGAATTGAAGTGCTCATGATGGGTGGTGGAGCAGGAGGGGGAAGACCCCTGGCTGTGCATCAGCACAGAGCGGGACAGGATGACCCCCTAGTAAGGCTGCAGCTCAGGAGCCAGCTTAGGAACCAGCTGTCATCTTAGCATCAAGGCTGGCTGAGCCCCCAGCTGTCATGCAGTGTCCTTGGGGATTAGTCTTACAAGACAAAGAAGCCAGTGCCAACCTGAACTCCCTTCCTTCACTAGTTTCAGCAAGACTTAATGTGTTCATTTATGATGCCAGTCAAATGTTCCTGCTGTTATTAAGTCAGAAAACTGAGGAAAAAATATGGGTAAGTTGATCATGTAGCTTAAGTCTTCATTTGCCCCTCTATAATGAACAACTAGCACCATTTACCGTCTAAAATCCCAATATACCATAGAAGAGTGTGTTTAGCATACGAGGTATATATATACTCTATCATCAATGATATGTTTAGATTTTTACTTTACTTTTCAAACTTCAGAAACTGTCAGAATCAATGAAAATTAAACTACTATTTGTACAAATGTTTATTAGGCCTTTTTTTATTATTTTATAGGTCTTGTAGAAATTTGCCTGATGCATCCCCTTGATGTAGTGAAAACAAGGTAAGATTCTGCTTGAACAGGTTTTGTTGACACTGGAAGATATCCAAATTAGGAGCTGTCAGAAAATTAAATGCTAAAACTTCTCTAAGTAAGATAACTTGTGCCTTTAATGACATTTATATTTACTTACCTGTATCTACAGCATTTGACAGATGGAATTTGAATAGCATGACACGTTTCTAATTAGAGGTCATCTAAAGGTGTTAAATCTGTTTTATGACATGTTTTTTTAATGTTGTAACAAAACCCTATAACATGAAGAGGGCTATAGTTACATTCACTTACTATATGTATCATCTGCAGCAATGCTTTTATGTGTAATTGGGAAATACCATATTGCCTCCAAAATAATTTTCACAGATTTTTGAGACCTAATAAAAATAATAAAGTGTTCCATATTCTGTCTCTAAGCTAAGTAACTTCATGCTTTTTTGTTTGTTTGTTTTGATCTTTTTATCTGTCCCTATTTTCTTTCTGAATGTTTGTGCTTATGTGAGCATAAATGGTTAAGTGACCTGGAAAATTTGGTCAAATGACAGTTTTTTAAGTGTTGATTATTGCCATGGAAAAAGAATTGTGTTTCTAGTTTCTTGGATGTCTTTTTGCTGTTCTATGCTTATTAGTTTTCATATCAATTCATAAGTGAGTGTTACCACACATGAAAAGCAAACCAGAATGCAGAAGTGTGAAATAAGGAGGAGAAAACTTTTCCCGCCATGTGTTATGGGCAATGCCAATAATTACCATATACTGCTCCTAGAGCTCTATCTAGGTTTCAGTCACGTAGACAGAAAAGCTTCACTAGGAGATGAATCAACCCAAAACAAGTTATGAGGACAGCTGTGGATCTCAGAAATATGCTTGAAGGAGTCAATGATGACTTGAGATTCTAGTTCCAGTTAGCCAATATGTGAGCTCATTGTGGATTTATTTGCAGCTTCTGTTTAAATCACATTCTAGGTTTTGCCTAAGACTTTGAGATACACTTTTCTGCAGCTTGCAAGCTTGCATTTTGCAGAAGGAGGCCATCTCTTTGTGGTCCATGTCCAACACCAGAGGATGCTAATGCAGGCTCCATCCACGTTAACTGCTGCTGAGGTGCTGTAGGTACTCCTCAGGGCTTGGAGTTGGCTCAGGCGATTCTTCTGTATGCCTTCATAGTATGGAATATGTTGATTCATATAGAGACAATACACCTGGTAGTGTCAAGGGTCCTCTCTGCCCCTCCAAGTACCACTGAGACCTTCCTGTTAAAACAAGATTTGCGTAAAAAGATTGACATTAAAGACTCAGAAACAACAGGGTACAAGCAAAACAAACACAAGACCAATTTTAAAAGAAAAAAAAAAGTGTCTTGCTCTGCTGTCACGTGGTCCTGATGAGATGTGCTTTAGTGACTTAATTTTGGCAGGTTGTGCTATAATTCACTTATAGCTCTCAAGCTTTTGGTTTTACCTCTTCCTGTTTTCCTCTTTGTACTAAACCAGGAGACATGTTCTTCTGTAGTATAAATGCAGCATCAGTGATTTACTTCTCATGTCTTTGGTGCCTTTGAGGTTGTCATCCTGCACATCCTTATGCTTCCAGTCTTGGTTGAAAGAACTTAATACATATCCTCAGAGTCATTCATGATTTAGGACATGCCACATATCATATATCATAAAAAGCATTAATTGCACATCTGTTCTGATAAACTGGCAATCAACAGATGTACTTCCAGCTTTCTGACAGAAACCACACATACAGTGGACTACAAGGATAGATTTCACCATTTCTATTCCAGATTTTACTGGTTTTGTATACTTTTAGTACTGAAAATGTTAATCAGATCCAAGATCCAGAAACAGAAAGCATTAGAGTGTGTACAGGGATGTTTCTGAAGCTTTATCAATTTTTTTAAAAGTATAATAAAAATTAGGAACTCTTTAAATGTGAAATCTGCGTCCATAAACAGTGGAATTAAAGAAAGCAGGAAAAAATAAGAGAACAGAAGGTGTGCAGGAAAATCGCATTATGGATCATGGTGAAACCAAGGGGCTGAATCAAGTAAAAAAGCCATTAAGCAAATTTCTTCATTTGAAGAAACTTCAAGTGAAGTTTACTTAACTCTTCCACCGAGTTAGCTGCAGCTTTGCAGAAGTAGGCAGCACCCGAGTGATAGGTTTGTATGTTTTGTTGATGCAGATGTATTCAGAGATATTACACAGATTTTGCAGTACTTTTCTGCTGGTCTTAGCAGATGTTAGCACTTCAAAATATATACATTTTGAAAGCCAGTGACAAAACCAAGAATAGAATATCCTTTGATCTCATCTGTCATTCCATTCCCTGTTCCTAACATCATGCCACTTCCTTTCATTTTGTAATGGACCAAATTTACTATAGCAGATTAATTCTTTAACAGCCTTGGAGAAGTTCAAATGAAACATTGTTTTTAATTCTGAACTTTAGTTTTAGAATGTTTTCTAATACATTTTCCTTTACTTCATTCCTTTCTTGCAGTGCACTTACTCTTTTTCAACATGGTATTGATAAGCTGTCATTTCCTAATCACTTCCAGCTATTACAGTTTTGATGATTTCTTCAGGGTTTTTTTTTTCCTTAAGGTTAGGTGAAAGGATGTCTAAGAGCACCATTTGTTGCTTAATTTTTATGGTGTTTTGAGTTTCCTGCTTTTTTTTTTATAAAGTTTTTTTTTGGTGGACAGAATCCCATCCATGGCCTTTTCATATTAGTGGAATCTTACTGATCTAAGTTAGCATTCTGAAGGAGTTTGGGGAAGATGCCAAAGGCTCACATCTAGTGGACTGGTGGCTTAGCATCATTTCTTCATTGATATTTTTTTTTGTGTGTATGTTTTTAATAAAAAATTGGAGAAAATAAAGTCCCTGTCAGAGATTGTTTTGAAACCCTGGAAGATGGCTTGGCTCTTTTGTGACAATATTTTGCAATAACTTTTCTGTGTTTAGTAATTTTCTATTATTCTATAATAACAATGCTAGACTTGTTTATCTCCTCACATCAAGGGAGGAATAAGATATGCATATAAATACATGTTTATAATCAATAGACAAGCCAAATGCTTAATGGACTGGGTTTTGCTAAATGGGCATTTGAAAATCATTTTATTTTGTTATCTACGTGAACACCAAAGCTCATTGCTTTAAGGCATTTATATAAGCGACCTAACTAGATGGAGGCAAATATGATCCATTGTTTTAGCTCTATGAAACCCACTTATTCTTTGAAATAAAGCTTTTTTCTCAATTACAAGATATATTGGTGTAGTTTCTGCTGAGACACTATTAAAAAACTGTGTGAAACTTTTAATGTCTCAGTATAACAGAGACTCTGGTAGATGTTTTAGTTATCGGTTACCCTTATGATGGATTTAGCCATCTATAGACTAAATAAAGCACTGAATCTCTGTTCTTGTCGTCCTGAATTCAGTTTTCACAGAATTCAGTAAGGATTTATGTGTGTGCCTATATATGAGCAGGGAGAGACGTAGCAATTAAGAGCTTTCTGGTACAGATACAGTTAAGGCATGGGTCTACTTTTTAATTAAAATACCTAGATGATCTTTCTTCGCTGGAAAGTGAGGAGAAAATTGTCCTGCTCTGGATAAAGAATTATTTTTGCTTATTTTGGATTTTAAATGTAATGCAGGCTCTAATGTAATTTTCACACATCAGACTTACCAAAGGATGACAAAAGGGTATGCTAAATTATGATACATAGGACAAGACATTGTCGTATATATTACTTTAAAATTAAAAAGTAGTAAAGTGCTTTTCCAGCTAGAGTTTGTCCTTTGTGTCCTAGTGTCATATGTTTTGACTTAAGCAAACTTAAAAAATTCAGAACTTAATAACATTTTATTGTTGGAAAATTAATACTTGTGCAACGGCTTAGAGGTGTAGTTGGAGAGTGAAAGGAAGAGAATTACAGGGAGTTGTCTGAAATCAAGAGAAAGCTAATGTTGTTTGAGGCATCAGGCAAGCAAGCCTGACTGATAACCAGAGGATGTTACTGTGGTCCGTCTGATGGCTCCAGTTTACGCTCTCATGTAGTCTTATAGCCTTGAACAGCTTGAATTTTCAGAAAAAAACAACTTCTTTTCTTTTTTTTTTTTTTTTCTTATTTCCCTACTACTGCATTGCTGACATTAAACTGACATTTTCAGGAGCTTGTTAACTTCCAAACTACATGTGCTAACATATATTTTTCCTTGCTATTACATTTTAACACCTAAAAAAATGTCTCCAATCAAAAGTGATATTGCAAAATTAGAACTATGATTCAAAATAAAATTTTGGCTGATATTTCCTCAGGTTTATAAGCTGATTACCTTTACATGTGCTTTCTCTTTTTCATTGATTACCATCAATTTTTATACAGCTGAATTTTAATGACTCCACTGTTCTTAACAAATTTCAAAGTTGCCTGTGCAAGTATTCATATGAACTGTGAAGCATATCAAAGCAGAAATAGTCATTTTGGATGTGACTTGGTATTGTGTAGTTAGGAAATGGAAACCATACTTTGAAACTTCTTTAACAGTTATCTACATGACAGAAGTTAATAGAAGACACAGACAAAGAAGTGTACGATTAAGTGCTTTCAAATAATAGAGGAAAAAACAACAAGACATCACCAGAAACTTTCAAATACACAACACATCTGAAAATATTTGTGCCTGAAAGTCCTGTGAACAAGAAAAATATTATGCGGATACGATGAATCATTTACTTACCTCTTTCATTTTGGCAGTAGTTTGACATCACTATACATTTTGAGACAAATATTTGAAAAAAAGATGGTTTCTTTCACGTCAGACTAATACAAAATTGTGCTCCAGACTTCAGTGAAGATAGATTAGTCCATACTACTTGAGGATTTTCACTTGTATTCAATGCATTCAAAGAGTTCTAAATGTTATTGTAGACCGACTACCACTTAAAGGACTTGGAGAAAGTCCAGTTTATTAATAAATTAAACAATGTTTAATTAAGTTAAAAGTTTCCTAACAAGTTAAACTTATATCCAACAGGCAGTGTTTTAGTACTTCTTTGGTTAATTCAAATAATGATAGTTCCATCTGATTTTAAATTTTTTTGCTCTTTATTTAAACAATCTTTTCTACTTTCAGACATAATTGTGTCTTCATAATAAGCCTCACATTGGGATGGGTGTGCGATTTGGAAAGCAATGCCTAAGAGGGACCCAGGAGGCATTCTTTCAAAAGCATTTACGTCAATTTATGAGAGGGATAAGTTAACAAGTATAGCTTGTTTTCCTGATCAACCTATTTGACTTCCATGGTGTTTCTTAAAGCTGTTTCTCACCTTTGGCAGAATCTGGGGAAGGTGCAGTCCATGTTCCTTCTACTTTAACACTTTACACTGTTCAGCATTGGATTAGAATCTTCATGTAAACTGACTTTACATCTTATGTGTGATCCATAATATCAGCATTAAAAAAATGAGGCAAATAATCCACCCTAGAAACTTTGGAGAAAGTTTTCTAGTCATCATAGAGATTTTATGGTTTGCCACTCTTTCTGCAAAAATCTAGACCAACATCATGCATCTAAAGCCCTGAATTTAGAAAATAATTTGGGATCTAAGTCCAAATTTGGACTCTGCGTTACAGACCCATTTCTAGTCAGCAGTTGTTCTGCTGATTTGTATGCGTGTTTATCCATTTTGTTCCTTTGTTCCAATTCTGTCATTTTGGTCTTATTAAAAAAGTTCAGCTTACTACATGTGTTTCCGATCTCATTCCATCTGTTGTTTTGCAAGAGCTACTTCCTTTATATCATTAATTCCTCTTTGATTTCTGGTCTTTTTTGTTTGAGTGAGCAGTAGTGGAATCTGTTTCTGAAAAATGTTGGTTTAAGGAAGAGTTCATTGTCCTTATACAATGGTGCCATTTCCAAATGACCATAGCTCACTTAGTTCGCATCAGGCTGTGTTAAGCTCACATTACTTGATGCAAATTGCTCTAGTTAGATTCAGAACAGTTTTAAGCAGAAAATAGTCTTCCTGTCCTGGGAAAATTATCAGGATAGCAAACAATTCTGTACTGGAATGAACAGTTGAACTCTCAGAAGACTGTTAGAAAAACAGTGAGTTTTGGCCATGAAACTCTTCATTTAATTAATTCTGAATTTTGGAAGTTTTCACTTCCATTTATTTTTATCTTTGTTTTCAACTACTTACACATGATTTTGAACTAGGGAAACAGAAGTTTTGGTTTGAAAATGTAAAGAACAACATCCATTGTCATCTAGAAAAAGTGTATAAAAATGTATTGAAACTGATCACTTCCTGACAAATGTTTTTTCATTTTGAGGGAAAAAAAAAAACTAGTAAAAATAATCCCATACCAACTCAACTTAATGTCCTTATTTCAACCAAATGTCAAGGCTTTTCTCTGGGATTAGTTTTACTTGATTTATCAGTGGCCTTTGGCACAATTGGTCTTAGGGTTTGTGTGCATATTGTAGCTTACACTCTGGTTTTGGCATTTGAATTTCAGCATTGAAATACTTTGAATATTCCGTTACAGATCCAAATTTTGTATAATATGAACTTATCTCAAGTTTACAATAATTTGGATGTGGATGTGATCCAGGACTCTGTAATTTGCCCTGTGTTTTCCTTCTACATACAATCTGTTAGGAATTAATAAGGGCACACAGGCTAATAATTCCTGCTAGATGTACTATTCCAATTTAAATCCTTCCCTGAATTAAAAAACAATATTGATGTGCACTGTTAAACAGATGCTCTGATTTGCAGTGCTGGTCAAAGGAATTTCTGTTCCTATGTGCTTTTTTCTTATTCATGGGCATGCCATATGTATATTTCATAAAGAGTGTCAAGATCCTTTGGGATAAAAGGAACTGTATAAATGCAGCTTCATCATCTCCTCATGTGATACTGTGTTATTTGTGATCAAATGAGAGAATTGCTTGATGATATCCTCATTTCAAATCAATGTAGATTTTTGTAAAAACTATAATATGCATTGTTTCTTGATTTCGAATAATCTTATCCCTTCTTTGATAGACACTGAATTTGTGCACCATCAAATCAGACTACCAGAGGTCTGTTTTCTCAAGCTTTTCCTTAATTTTCATTAAGCATTCTATCATTTACTTTGGTTTTTTAATTAATACTAGGTGCTTTTCTAAACAGCTGGAAAACCATAAAATAATAATTTCCATCTGACAGCATGGTATGATGATACCACGCTTTGGGTTACATATTATCTGTGCTGTCTCACTGGCCATACCAAAAGTACCCTCAGTTTCTTGAGTCACCTGTGAGCTGTAACAACCTGGAGTTTCTAACGTCCACCAAATAAGCCATGTCGGCCTTCAACGTGCTCAGGATGGAACAATATAATCTCTGTTTCCATTTTAAAGGATCCTTTACTTGTTTCTGAGGTTGTTAGGTGAATAAAATGAAATAAATGAAAACTCCAGATGCCTAATTAGCTATGTACATACTACAGGGATGCAGCTGTCCAGTCCCTTACGCTAGAAGGAAGAGAAATGGCTCTATGTAAAGGAAGCAAGTGTTGAGACCATCATGGGAGAACTGAGGAGAGAGGCAGTAGTAGATGAGGTGATGAGCTTTTCAGGAGAAGAGGAAGCAGGACAGTCTCCCACAGAGAGAAAAAAGGAAAGAATGCCTGAGCAAGAACCAAGGCTGATGAATGTGTGATGGTTTTCTTGCATATTTTCTTCTCAGTCCAGTAACTGCAGAAGGTGTGGTTTAGGTTTCTGAAAGGAAGCTGGATCAAAGCTGACTTGGAGTAGCCTTAGTCCTCCAAAAATGTAGTATGTAATGTTGTCTGAGATTTTTGTTTTGGTACATCTTTCCGTATGTCCTTTTACATACCCCAAAGCACAGCTCTGTCTAGTAGAACCCTTACAGATGATTCCTTGTGCAGCTGATCTGGGGAATAAATGGAAATCATGCTACAAGACATATTGAATATTATCAGTCCTACCAGTGACAATCCTTCCAACTATGGACATTTGCAAAGCGTAAATATGCATTTGTTTTCTTAACAATTTTATGCTTCTTATTTTGCTTTTCCTCCAATTTGGACAATGAGCTAGAATAGTTCATTTTAGGTCCCTTTACATTACATTTTGCTTTCATTCTAATGCCATATCACAATATTCTTTTTGTGTTTAGGTTTCCAGTACTTACAAAGTTCATGTAAACATTTCCTGGCAACTACACGGGCAGAACTTATAATTTGACAAGACCCTGAGGGGTTTCCCTTCTATAATTGGCATCTATATATTTACATGTTTTAAAAATAAATGTACACACACATATTTGGTTGTTTTGGTACAGCATCTTCCTTGGTAGAGAAAGTGAAGTTTCTTCATGTTTAAATTCTCTAGCACTGGAAAAACCTGCAGTTGATTAGCTGTGTCCGCATGATGCAGCTGCAAGAGGATGGCATGGACTGCATTTTGTGATTTCATGAGCTGCCCGTTGTGCACTCGCAGTTTAAATCCAAGCAAGCTCTGATTCTTTTTCCTTCGTTTTATTTTTATCTTAATTTTATGAAAATATTTCCTTTCATAATGAGGCTACAAATAACCCTCTTCTAGACAGAATAGGCAAATGGGACCAAAAAGCTCCAAAACTGTAATTATGGAGGAGAACCTTGAATGGGTTAGAGATATGACAGAACAGTTCCCTTTTCATGGCACTGTCTGACAGGGAAAGGAAGAAAAAGGAGAGAGCCCAGGACTAAATGCCCTCTAAAATATGCTCACTGCACTGCTGGCAGCTTCGCTAGTTAGACCCTACCAAAGAAATGAGAGAGAGTGTAGAAACACTTGGATTCCCTTTTAGTATCTCAAGATTTCTACAGATAATCAGGATGTTTACATGAGTCAGAAACCATGACCAAATCTTCATGGTAAAAATGAAATTCAGTTTGAAACAGTTTGGATATGTGGGTCAGCTGACAGATTTGGAAAAATATAGCCATATTTGTACAGAAAGTACCTTGTAGTATTATAGTGTGTGTTATGGTTTGTGTTAAACACAATAGTTGTGTTTAATTATTTTATTTAGATTCCCACAGCCTCAGGATATGCCATTGTATTGCTGTCCACAAAAAAAAAAAAAAAAAAAAAAAAAAGAATTACTGTAACTTATGTATCTTTTTTGAGTTATGTAAATTGCCTCAGTACCCCTTATACTCTAATAGTAAGAAAGAAACAATGTTGAGTCTTAGTGCTCAATGTAATGTGGACTATCCTGGACATCATTTATCAATCTGATTTATTTATTTTGAATGAGACATCTGTTCACCTACTCATTTGCTCATTCATGGCAATGAGGAATGGTACCAGAAATGCTTACATTTTATCCGGGGCTCTACTGGAGGCAGTTTAGTCTACTTCAGTAGAAACAGCACTCTAAAATCACAGCCAGTTCCCAAATGAGGTGTTACAGCCTGTGTCCATCATGTCCTGCCTCCTGCCCCTGCTCTACCAGCACTCAGAAATCCCCAGCCTGGTGCTGAGTTCAGCAGCCTTGCCTCACCTCATCCTGCCTCTCCACTCCTTGCTTCTGTTAGCTGCTTGGCCCCAAACCACAGCTTTTGTCCAGCCTATTTTAAAGTGTGCCAGGTGACAAGCTGCCTCTAATTCCCTTGGGAAGCTGCTGCATAGCCTACTGCTTCTCACAGCCAGGAAGTATTTTCTAATGTTCCAATATTTCCATTATGCAGTTTCATCCCTAAGAGCTACCTACACTCCCTTTACTGTATATTGTTCCACCTTTTTTTTATTCCCTTTAAACACAGTAGATGCATGCCCCCATTTTTCTTTTCCAAAGCCTAAATTAGTGTGAGATAATCAGAGAAGATCTTTAAATATTCTTTTTTCTGTATCAACCCTGTATTTAAAATGTAATGAGTCAAGTGAAACCATGAGGGATAGAGTGGAATGAGAGCAAGAACAGAAAACAGAAAGCAGAGGGCTAGGAGGTGAGAAAGTACATGGGATTCTATTTACAAAAAAAATACATGCTGAAGATAAGTATTTAAGATGGGAATTGGGGAGTGGAAATGAACAGATGTTAGCACAGTTACAAAAGTAGTCTGGAGACAAAGAAAGGGGATAGTTTTAAAAATGTATGCATTTTAAAGTAGTATTTTAAATAAGGATTAAGCAGCTGGGAAAGGTTACATAGGCTACGAGTTGGAGACATCTATGGTGTACATAAGATTTTCTTAAAACAATCTAACAAAGCAGCTGGGTGAGTTATTAACAGATGTTAATGATTTGTCAGTGGTATAAAACATTAAGATCACATTCAGGGGTAGACCGTGGTCATGCCTAGTTTCTCCATGGACAAAAATTTTGCATTAGACCACTGTCATGCCTGATTTCTAACCATGGACAGAACATGTCTAAAATAAAACAAGCAAGGAACCACTTTGTTAAAAAAAAAAAAGGGGGGGGGGGGGCAGGACCTTTGATTACTTTTATTATTATCTAGTCATGTAGTAAAATGAGTGGGACGTAGTTTAAAGTATGGAAAATCACTATTTAACATCTTCATTTACAATAAACAGAAAATAAATTTTCTACCTATTTACATTTCTTTTTTACTTACTCGTATTTGAGCTGGCTTTTAGAAGCTATGGATACAAGAGAATAAAGTTGTATATGTTGGAAGCACAATGTAACTGTAGCAATGCCAATAGTTCTCTCAGAGAAGTTGGCCATTAATACTGTATTTAAGTATGTCCCTAAAATAACTCCATTACGCCAGTAAGTGCCAAGTAAATCTATAAATAAACAAAAAGAGAGATAATATCTTTATGAACTATGCTTTTTGTATGTTTTTACAAGCAGATGCATCACTGTGTATTCTAGGTCTAGAGGGGGTTTTGAGAAACAAGAGTCTTCACGTTGAGTAGGATGCAAGTAAAATACCATCTCCAAAATAATCTTGGCACCATAGAGCTGTCTTTTGAATTTATTTCTCAAGAGAGTAAAAAACCCACCAAAAACCTAAGGAAATATTTGCAAGTTTTTAGCTGCTGCAATGTTGTAGTAAGCTGATGACTCCCTGGTGAGAAGGCAGCGGGTTAGATTGTGCTTTTACAACCCGAGTTGAGCCGGGGCAGAGCTCGGCAGCACTGGCTGAAGAGCAGCACACAGAAGGGATTGTGCCTCAGAGGTGCTGTGACCTTCCTAGTTTTCCCTTATCCTGGCAATGGATGATTGACCCATAGCTGTACTAATTTCTCGTAACTACACAAGTATTGCCATTCCTTATTCTGTTTTATCCATTTCCCTAAATCTGGAGAAGGAGCAAAACAATACCTGAGTACTGGCTGCCATATATGTGTCTGCAGTGGATTGGCTAGAAAGTGCTGCGAGCGCTCATATGTACATATGTTCAGGGTCTGTAACAGAGAGAAGGGGCGTATACTTTTGCATCCTATACGTGACATTATCCGTCTAGCATCTGCCCAGATGTAGTGACTTAGATCAAGATGGTTTCTCCCAAGAGGTACATTGGATACTTCTTTCTCTAGCACGTTAGTGAGCTGAATCAACTTAACACAAGAATCAAAGTGTCAGAGACAGTACAAGGGCAGAAGGAGGACAAGACAAATGGGAATTGGGTTGGGAAAAGTGCCTGTAGACAGCAGCAGGTCTTAAGATTATTCTGCTGTCTCATGATACTTTTCTCTGAATGAGTCAGCTACTAACTGGAAGGATGAAATTAAATAGTTCTGAGATTGCTAAATTGGAATACAAATTAGGAAAGGAAAAGTAAAAATGAAAAAAACTTTTTTGACTTTTTTTTGTATCTTAGAAACAAGTGAATGAAGACATATCTCATTTGAAAATGTGGTTCTGCAACATTTTAAACTCTATTCTTTTGGAATTGCATCTGTTCCCATGACATGCTGCCGTACGGTGGCGGTTCAGGGAGCTGGCACAGTGGAAAACTGATCAATTAATCATTTTCCTTGGGTTTCTTTTTGACCAGCTTGGTTTCCTGAATTGGTTCCTCACACAATTGTGTAACAGGCAATACCAGGACAAAGAAGGGGACAACCCAGGCAGGCCATCAGTGGCAATCATTAGACTGTATGCTAAAAGTATGCATAAAAGGCATGTGTGTATACACTGTCATTCAAGTGGAGTATGATGTTACATTTAATCTGATGAAAAGGTGGTCTGACACTAAAAGAGTTAGTCCAGCTTCTGGTTCCTTGCCATCTAGCTCGCTTCTCTAGTGTGTGTAGTACGGTCCCACCGTTTCTCTTATGTCAGATCTAGCAATTGCAAAACTGCAGGGAAAACTGATTCAAGTTGATGATATATCAGAAAATTCAGGTATTAAAAAGTATTTGTTTTCTAGTGGCTGCATACTGTCGGTCAGCTCTGTTGTAGCAAAACTGCATCCTAATCAAAGATGTATATGTGTTTATTTACTGTGTCTCTAAGTATGAACTTTTATTTGTATGATTGCCATTGTTCCTACCTCCTTTCATAGCACATGCTTCATAGTGTTATGTCTTCTCTTAGAATATGAAGTCCAGTTAATGTGGACAAAAACGTTCCTCTGAACATGTAAGGTGAATTCCACCACAAAGGGAATAAAAATTATGCAAGAATGTTAGGTTGGTAAAAGACTTGCCTAATGTAGCTATTGAAAGGTAAATTTTTAAATGAATAGCAATGCATCCTTTTCCTTTTCATTCTCTTTCTTTTTCTTGCCAAATTGTTTTATTATCTGAACAATTTGACATATCTAAAAAGTGAAACAGCTTACAATTCTATTGTTATACAGGTAATGCATTGTAACAGTATATGGCATATGTCTCAGGAAATTTAGGAATATACTGAAATTTAGTTTTCAGTTTCATGAGACAAGAAATTCTGAACTGCAGTTCGTTGTTGCTAAAAGGACAAGATGCTTGTCTGCTTCATGTTGGCAACGTTCGTCCTTACACAAGCTGTACAACCTTGTAGTTTCCCATGGGCCTATACAACATATCATCCTAGAAGAGTAAATGGTACAGTTCTAATGAATTTATGAATTGAATAAGCCCATTAAGGGTTCAATGAGCATCAGAACTATAACAGAGGAAGGAGCAGGACCACACAGTGAAAAAGTATTAGGGATAGGGGAGAAGGAATTGAGGGTGAAACCTCCCTGTTTTCATTTGGGTGAAATCTTATATCAGTTAAACTAATCATGGAACACCTTAAGTCCGAGGCATCAAACCATTTCAGTCATGGGTAAATTAATTCCTGTTCTTCAGACTACTCATTTATTAGCTCTGCAATACTTAATTCTTGCTTCTAAATACTTTGTCCAGTTTGAATGAGTAACGGATTCCTGAAGTTGCCTGTTAATAGAATTGCACAATATTGTAAAAGCTGGTTGCTGTTATTACCATGACAAATGATTGCACATTTCAAAAAGCTGCTGACTTTTCTGTAAAATATGTAATTAGGGTTGAAATTATGTATTACATCTTCAGCAAATACAATAATTCATAATTCAAAGGAGGGTCACACTCCCTCATGCTGGCCCCACATTTAGCAGATTCAACTCTCTAACTTGGCCAAAAACTAATTCAAAAACAACAAGAAGAAAAGGGAAAAAAAAAAAAACCAAACCAAAAACCAAAACCACAACTCTCCAGCAAAGAGTAAGTGTAGTTGGAGAAGGAGGAATATGGAAGACCTCTCTGTCCAGGCAGTGGTATGAGTCTTTCAGTCAGTTCTGCTGAGCAGCATGAGAAAAATGGAACATGAAATGTTCTGCTCTAGCTAGGAGGTAAACGTAGGTAGACAAATAAATATAGGGCAATATATAAAACCTGTTCCCATAGTTAGATGCTCTCACGTATGAGAGAGCAAGGACATAGCAAGAAGCTTGAACTCCAGAATCATGGAACCTGGAGATACAGAGGGTATATACTTGTCATCTTGCCATGCACTGGCCTAATGATCCTCTACTGACCTTTGGCAAGGACTAGATATTAAGATGGATGGTCATCTGATCTTTTGTCTTCTTATACATAATATTAGGACAAAAATTTAGTCTAAATTCTCCTGAATATATTTAAGACCAGGAATTAGGTTTTAGGTACCTGAATGAGGTTGTGGAGCCCCCTTCTAGTATGTCCTGTGCAGACAAAAAGCCTCCTAATTATCTTTATAATAGAGCTCAGTCAGTTTCTTGGGTTAAGTGACTTATAAAGGCATATGTGACTTAGTTGCCTGTGATAACAGGGGCTTAATTCACTGGTTCAACCAGCCTCTTTCAGTCCACTATATGATTTGCATGACAAGTCATCAGAAAAGTAATAACAGAATGGTTGAGTAGCATATCATGCTAACATGCATTCTTAGTAACATGAAAAACATCTCATCCATTAGAAGTAACAATCCCAGAGAAAATCACACCTGTAGAACAAGGTTAATAGTACTAGATATCTTCAGCTGGATCTGCTGCAGAAGTTACTATACACAGAAACTTTTCCCTGATTAGCCAGACAATATTTTGAGATCAATTAGATACATTAATGATGCCATTTCTACTTACTCACTTTGCAGCCTTTGTAGAAATGTATGCAGCAGAAGTATTTAGAGCTGTTGAAGAGCAAGGGCAAAATCTTACTCTTGTCTTTTTATGCTGTTCTGACAGCTCAAGGGACCTTGAGGGAGATTTGGCACTGGAAAATTTTCTTAATGGAACAGAAATCCTTAGGTGGTAGGTGGTATAGAGGTGGATTAATGAGTCCGCTTCACCTGTTCCTCACAAACTCTTATATGGGAATAGGTAATTCTGGAAAGAAGTCAATGGTCAGAATGTCTTTTATACTTCAGCTTTTTGTGGCTGCCAGGACAGACCCTTGTGACTAATAGGAATTCAGCATCAATTAGAACAACTCCCAGAGTTGTGTCATGTGTGCTGGGGCTACAACAGTTCCACTATTCTTGGCTAGCCTGAGTGCAGTGGAACTTCACAAAACAGCTTTGAAAAGCTTGGCCCACAGTCCTTCCTCCCACTTAATCACATTGCTTAAGGATAATGTAAACTTTAGTCTTGGGTGACAAATCATAAAACTGGTACGGCACAAGGCCAATTCACAGGTGCTCTTGGAAGACATAATTTGTGCAAATTTGTACCAAATTTCAATTGATGTGAATAAGTAGCCAGAAGCCTTGGGAAAGAGGTTACTTTGCTATCTGTAGACAAGTTAGCTTGTAAACAGACAGCTTTCTTGTAAATACTGGTGTTTGAAAGCTTCCATATTTGAAAAATAGACCAGGATTTTTATCGGAAGCATAATGAAACTGAGAATAAACAGAAATTTGGTCAGCTAAGGTTTTGATGAGTCACATTTCAGAAAGCAGAGACAAATATTTTAGAAGAAAATGCCTTCTGGAGATCTGTCATTAGAATTTTCAGTAAACTTTTCAGATTTCAAAATGACAAAGCTACTGCTTTGGGAGCTAGTGTGAAACTGCAGAAGTGATACAGATGCTGAATGCTCCTTGTAATTCATGTATTCTGAACACTGTGCCAGCAGTCTCTGCAGCAGTCCTAAGAAAACCATAAAGGTTTTAATCCCTATTGAACAGAAAAAAAGAGAGGAAGAAAACTGAAACAATTTCCCTTAGTCAGCAGCAAAGCAAGCACTGAAATTCTCTCAGCCTCACACCTTTGCCAGAGAAGGCCTCTGGGAGCACACTAAGATTACCAGGGGTGTCCTGAAGAACAGCCCTAAGCAGTCCCCTCCATCCTTCTGCAGAGGTTACTGCCCCAGTAACAGAGGTGTACCAGAAGTGAAAATGTGGTGGCTCTTCATGTCCTACAGCTTACACACCATCAAACTTATTCGGCATTACTTCCATTAAAGCTAAGGCTGTGAGCCAAAATACCTGAGGGAAGAGTTCATTTTGTCCCTTCTGCTACAAAGTGGTAACCCGGGGCAATGTGTCAGGACAGATGGGTGAAAGTAATATACCCTTGATTAAATATTGTTAAATCCTTCCCACAAAGTCCTGTGGCCCAAAATAATACATCAGATACACCCAAATGTTGGTGGATCATTTGGCATGACAACATGAGATTTTGTAGAAATTCAGGGTGATATATGTCCATGACTTTAAATAGATGAGAAAATGTGAAGCATTTTTAAAGGACACTCTAATTTTACCTTTCACTAGGGTATGGTTACAAGACTGCACAGCACCCTTCATGTACTACCAAACACTGAAATAGGGCCGGAGATTGCAGATGCTCTGCTCTGACCATGTGCATGGACTTGAGTTCATGACATGGCATCTGTGAGCCAGGTTTTGTTAGAAATTCACTTTTGATAAACGTAGACTTTTGTATCTGTTGAAATTTTCCTCTAAATTCCCAACTGTTTTTCAAAGAGAAATTTTCCCATAGCAATCCACTTCATCAAGCCGGAGTTATTGTTTAACTTTGCTGTAAATGTACCATCACTGTATTAGTGATCTCTATTAAAAGGATCTGTAGAAGCTGTTTGAAGGTGTATTATCTTGTTCTGTTTCTCAGGTATGGTCCATAATGTGACTTAGTTTCCACTCAGAAAACTCTGACTGCTGGAGGGGTCAAATTCAAAGATTCTTTCATTGATGTGCAAGTTGTATAGCGTCTCGGCACATAATCAAAGGCAAAGTTTTGGATATATAATCTCAGTGTAGTTATATTTCTTTTGTCTGCAATACTCTACACTGTAGGCCTGTACATCTAAAATTGCTGGACTCTTTACAGAAGAAATTACGTGATTACTAAGTATATAGAATTGGGGGCTGGGAAATCTAGATACTGATTTTTTTCTGTCCGTGTCTTTTGTAATTCTGAGTTTTGTAGTATTATAATCTTACTTGTAATAGTTTTTCCTTCTGCACCAGTGTATTTTAGTAATTTTCTTGTATGCTAAGCAAATGAACTCCAAGTACTTAGGAGCAGAGAATTTAATTGCATTTTCTGTTGTTATAAATACTTCTGTAATGTAAAAGAATTGCATTGACATTTTAATATGCTGTCACTTTAAGATACTACATGAAGTGTGAACAGAGCACAGGCACTTTTAACAGGTGTCTCTAATTGTTAGTTTGTTTCTTAGAAATAGCCTTAATGTAAAATTTGGTGAAACATGTAGATCCAAGGTGTTTGGATCCTGCAACATGCTAACCAGGTTTTACTTTGGCTGCTGGTAAAAACAAATTGGGGTGTGTAATTGATTTTTTGTAAGTAAAGCTTTTATGTTTGCTTTGAGTTCAAACTCCATCTTTTTCTTGTTATTCTTTTGTCCCTTAGGAGGGATTGCAACATGGGCTTTTGAAAAAAAAGAGTTGTGTATTCATTTATTTTAGCATATAGGATATTTCTATTACTTTCAGATTTTGCCAGTCTGTAACTGCAAAAATAATCGTGAAAAGGGTGAAAGCCAGATCAATTACATTTTTTAAAAGTGTATTTCCATTAAATTTTGCAAGTGCCTGTTATGTTCAAAGGGAGTTCAAGATTGTCTTGTTCACAGAATATTTGAAAAGCCCCTTAAGAGAAACAGATCCATCCAGAAAAATGTCTAGATTGTTGGATGAAAAGTCCTTACTTTAAAAAATGGTAAAACAAGAGCATCAACATTCATAAAGTCTTTTCAGATTTTCAGTGGGATTACTACTATTTCCAGAAGTTGAGACAAAAATATCTTTAAACAAAAGGCAAGAATAAGCCTGCAAACAAAAAATATTTAATTTTGAAACGAAAAAAAACAACTAGTTTTGTTACATAGCAAATTAATTATGAACATGCAACTTCTACAAAGTTTACTTAGTTAACAAGATTTTATTATAAACAGTTATTCTTTTCCAATTTGGCAGAAAGATAAACTATGTTAAGTTCCTCAAAGTTATATACTTAAGATTTAGTGAACATTTCAAGATCAAATGTTTTGCTAATTTTGCAAATACATTTAGATTGATTGCAGAAAATTATGGAAGTCTATTTATTAGTTAAGCTGTAGTTAAAGTAAAGGAATTCTGATCAATTTGCTAAGAATTGCCTCCAGCTGTGCTGGTTTCCGTCATGTAGTTAAACAGAAGCTCACCATAGTTTGATCTATTTGTCCTCATTTTCATGCTCGCTGAAGTAAAGTATGATGGGCTCAGCAGCAGTCATGTGTTCCTTGAGATTTCAGGTGCTAATCCAGAGAGTCGATGAAAAACTTCAAAGTCATTGGGGAAATATATATTTATTTATATATATGTGTGTGTGTGTGTGTGAAATTAATATAAATTAATGTGTACATCAATGATATTTTTAATATCTATGAAGAAGCTATGTAATAAATTTTTAATTTCCAGATCAAATTGACAGAGTAAACTCTGATCTGGAATAGACAATAACCTCATCATCATAGCACATAGCTAACAAGTGAGAGAACCAGTTCAAATTCATCCCTTCCTGAATCAGAAGTCAGACTTGGACTTGACCTTCCAAAAACCTACACAGGTGCCTCGACCTCTGAGTCTCTGTGGTGTAATTCTTCATTCAAACCTCTGTAACAGCTCTAGGCAAGACAAAAATTACAAACTCTGATTAAGACATTCCTCCAGCATGTTCACTTGCACACAGGGTTCAATAATAGACTGTTGTAACAAAGTGAGAACTTCCAGATCCTATAGCGAGTACTGTAGCCACTAATATCCTGCCTCTCATTTCTCCAACAACTACACTCCCCTTAATCTAAATAACAAGATGGAAGGTCACATTTTTGCTTCTCACATGAATTAAAAGGAAAAAAATACCCAAAACATTTCTGTGTCAAATAGATCCATTCTTAAAATGATTGCCATATGTACATCTATGCTGCAGGTGCCGAATCATGCACACTTAAGATACAGAATATTTTTATGTCTTAGCACTGTCCATGATGTATTCCTGCATCTCCCCTCTGTGTGGCACGTGTGATGTACCCAAGTGCTAGAGAGTGAGCTGTTGCCCTCAAGAATGTCATTCCAAATTAGTATTATTGAGGTTTTTTGCTGGATTTCATTTTAGTTGAACTGTAAGAAAAAAAAATTCTGAATCAGTCTTATTCTTTCAAAAGATACTGTTGCTCAGCTTGGGGTGCTGAATCTGGCCTGTTGATATCAGACATTGCCTATAGTGTGCGTTTATATCAGCATCACCTCTACTCCCTTCAAATACTGAGTCCTGTTCTTCACATCATCTCAGATCTCTGTTCAATGACCAAATGTCAAGAGAAGAATCTCCTTCAATACTTATTCTGTTCAAATCTTTGCTGTCCCACCTGAGGATCAAGAACTTTTGCAGGGATCACCACCTCTTGTGGTGGATTCTCAAGCCTATGTCTGACATGCTTTCATAGTGCGCAGATCAGCAGCTCGGTGTGGGTTTTAACTTGGGACACCTCATGGTCATTAGTGATGATCAGTGTTTATCCTAATGACAACGGGTTTCCTTTTCTTAGATTGTGATGAAAAACATCATGATTAAGAGCAGCAAGGAGTCCATCTGCCTTACCAGAGTACATGTTAGGCTTGCATATAGTGTTCAGCTCCTGCACTAATAGAGATTCTGGATATTTCAGGAACCATAAAAACAGACAAGTATCTTATCAGTAATGAAAGTTTTCTAAATGTTGTATCTTCTTACCATCCATGTGCAGAGCTGGGTGTTTTGTGTTTTCCTTCCCACTACAAAGCATGTGCTTTTGGTAGAGGTGCAGAAAATATTGTACTCATAGAAAGTGTGCAATGTATTTTAGTTAAGGAATATAAAATCAAAGGAATGTCAAGAACAAAATGGATGTAACAACTGGCATTTTTGAAATATGTTAATCATAGAGTTTTAGGGAAATTTGAATATGGGCTATTCATTTTACTGCTTTCTCCTGTAGTCTTTCTGCAAGTGCAGCTAAACGTGCTGTCGGTCACTTTTCACAATAGGTTTAGACAGGTTAATATTTTAATAAATAATCAATGCTCATAAATTCCAACTGCTCAATATATTCCTTGTGATATGTTTTAAACTAAGGTCTGCTATTTCTGATCTTTATCCCTGACATTGTTGCTAGACATATCTTTAGTATGCTTTCAGTTGTTGTTAATAAGTTTTTCTTCTGTGATAAATTACTAGATAAATGTACTACAAGAGGATCATTATTTTCTTCCTTCCCTAATTTCTGTGAAATGTTGTTGGTTAACTTTACGGAGGAAACACTGAAAGAGTTTAAACTTTCCAGGATTAAAGACCACTTAAAAAGCTAAGATCAGCTATGCTGAAAAGGCATGTCATGTGGCAGTTTGGGGTACATACATTTTTCTGGTATGATTTTTTATTTTTGTGATTAAGATAAAAATGCCTATTTTCTGAATCATTCTTCCTTATACAGCTTGATAAACTTAACTAAACCCAGAAGAGGAAGCTTCTTAAAACCAAATCAAATTATGGGAAATACTCCCACGGGGTCCTTGAGCTAATTCTAGGAGCTTTTCTTTTGAAATGAGTCCATCCTTAGTATTTTATCAGAATCATCTAGTAGGTAATGTAGCCAGAAATATTGCCAAGAAGGAATCGTTCCACCCAGATTAGAGGGATAGAACTGAAACAGAGAAGGTAGAGCTGTGCAGTGTACATGAAACACCATATAATGCAGACTGCATGCTGCGTTTGTCATTGTTGCAGGAGCTTATGTGCAGGAAATCCTCCCCTGACTAGTTTAGAAAAGATTCTGTCTTCAGGGCCCTACTGACTTCTGCTGTTCCTCTGAGTTGAATGCAGATGCAGGCTTCCTAAGGTCCCTGACAGCAGAGTTTGTCTTTTAAAACAGTAGGTAGAAGTCTGAAGATAGTCGTGCTTACATAATTCAAGCTTGGGGGAGACAAGATTTCAAAATACTCTTCTAACAGCCAGTCTAACTCATTCTTCTGCTCAAAGATACTGGCACTCACAGGTAAAATACTAACTAAAATTGGAAACAGAGAGAAGACATAATCTAGATGAAACCTAATGTCCACTAATGTAAACTCATCCTTTGGAACTCTTTTTAATTCCTATATTAAATCTGAGAATTGCTTGAAATCAAAATTACTTTTAAGATATTATTGATACATATCTTTGGAACACATAGCAATTTAAATCCTGACTCCTGTTTCACAGGTTTTTTTGTTTTATAATCCTCTGATCTGTCAGTATTCTTTCCATTCATGTAAAATCTAATACCATGTTTATCTTTGTCCCCTGCAAGTGGCCTTCATTTTTCAGCTGATGAATCCTATTGTCTTAATCTAAGGTTAAGCAAAGAGCTATTAGAGTAAAAATATGATTTTTTTTTTTAGATCTAGAACTAGATTTTCTGACCTTCAAGCCAAAGCTATTGCAAAATTACAGTTTCTCTGGATCAAGCACAAAATAAGCAATTATTGTACAGTAAGTAGTAGGTTGCACTTGCTCGTGCAGTTACTTGGAAATATTTTTTTTCTTACATTCAAACAAGTCTTCAGGCATTCTGTATGTAAGCCACAGTACAGTGCTACAGCACCCAATGATTTTAACACGGACTTTAAATATAATGTTATTGATGTGTATTGTATTCTGTTGCACTTTGAAGTTTTTTTAAGGAATGTCAGAGAAGGGACAAGTGGAATGGCATTGCAGAGATGGGCATATGATTTGTGAACCCTTTTCAATCTTTCACTGTATTGCTGAAGGAGTTGTACCACATATTACTATGGAATGTTTTGGATGTGGGCTTCAACAGGTTTTGTGGGTCACAGGTAAGATCCTCCTTTCTCCTCCTCTCTCTCTCCCCTTCTTACTCACTCTTCCTCTTCTTTCACTAGGCTCCTGAATATGCAAAGACTAGAATTGAGCCCACAGTGTTTTCAGTCCATGCTGGAGGCCACAGCACAGTGTGGTGCTGAGTATGCAGGGTCCCTATTCTTTTCCTGGGCACAGATTTTTTTCCACAGTCCAACCTCTTCTTCCCTGCCCTCCCAAGAGTCCTGCCTTTTCTTTTGCTGCTTGGATTCTCCCATTATTTTAGCACAGTCTCATTGCAGATTCCTTTTGCAGGACCTGTAGACTTTCCTGAGCCTATACAAGGCAGGACTGCTCTACTCTGATATTTTCCAGGAGGCAGGAGAGGCACCAGGAGTGTGGAGGTGTAGAGCTGTGAGATTACATATGTGATACCAGCTCAGCTCTGAGCAGGGGAACAGTGGGGAAAGAGAGGGTGAGATGAATCGAAACACAAAGGGGCCAAGCTATCTGCAGAGTGGACCCACAAAACTGAGAAAAAAATGTTTACTCCTGGTAGCATCTGGGTGCTTCTGGCATTAGTTTTTAATCAAATGAGCATTCTTGTTTTCAGGTTTTAGTGGACTAAGTTTCAGAAATTTTATGTTCCATGCATGCTTCTCTGGGATTAAGCAAAATACACATTGGTATCTAATTCTGTTGCAGTTTTCAGCAAGCATTTTGTTATTTTATCTCTCTTTTCTGCAATCTTTTAGATTGTGGGCAAGTCCAGTGATTATATATAAAACCTGTGTTTTTATTGTAACTGTTTATGTACATGTTTGTGGGTGCTCAAGCCACTGAGGTGCCGAGTCTGCCACCTTTGAACTTCCTCCCATGCCTTGCCCCTATTCTAGACTTTCTGCCCCTTTCCTTGTCATCCTGCAGAGTCTGGATTACATCACATATCCAAAGAGCACACCCTACCCCAGGCATTGCAGTCTTGTGGAGAAAGAGAACAGACCAAAGTGGCCTGCCTGCCCATATTTCACCATCGCTGCTCCTGTGGTGCCCTCCACAAAATACTGGGACACCTGCAGGGATGCTGTGCCCTGAGGATATGATTGTGGGAGTCTGGGGACACTTGGCAATAGTTTGCTGGCAAGTTTAAGTGACCTGCTCTCTACTATGAAAAGTTGGCTGTATTTGCATGTGAAATATCTCTGTTATAGATCAAAACCTGAACAGCCACCTAAGAAAACAGACCACCGACAAATGTGTGCTCCTTCTTTAAGAGCACTTGCTAGACCCTTGGCAGTGTATCAAAGGCAGACAGCTCCATCTATAGTCAAGGGAAAGAGAGGAACAATTATGCAGGACAAGTAATTCCATCAGTCCCTGATCCCCTTGATACTTTGATACATTTGGATGGGATCAACTGGCCTTTGGAGGTGCATTTCTGCACTGATTCTGCAGGAAGCCCAGATGACTTAAACTTGATACTTGAATCAAAGATGGCTAAAGGTAAATAAGATAATACTTAGGAACTTAAAATGCATGCAAGGGTTCTGCTTTAGCACATATCTAATTCCAATGGCTGTACATAATTACAAGAGTTTTGGCGAAATTCTGACTCAGTCTAAAGCCAGAGCCCTTCGGTACCACTGGGGTGGCTGTTTGTGCTAGACTTGCTAGGCAGGACTGAGTTCCCACATTCCCAGCAGCAGAGATGCCCTCTGCCCAAACGTTTGTGGCGTATATCTGCATGGGCATTGCTGTGTCACACAACCAGAGTTGTACACTCTGTGAAGTAGCATTAAGGAGGACGACAGCCCTCATATTCTTGATGAAACCATATCTGCATCTATACTATAAACTAGTTAGCTGATACTTTCTATAAGCTTACCCTTCACCAGTCGTTAGAAGCTGTGCCAATACCAAAGCAGTAAACAACTTCACAGGCTTTTTAGCTGTGGTGAGCACCATCAGAAACCTCATTTGGTTTGTACTGTGTGTGTGACAGCTGCTTTGTTGCTCTCATATTGCCAGTGGGAAGGAGCTGCCTAAGTACCTTTCTAGCAGATAACAGCAACAAGGCTTTGAGAGCTGGACAGTTTGGGAACATACTCATCCCTCCCTTGAGTAGGTAACTGAGATCATGGACTTCTGGAAAGACCCTTTCTCTGTTGTGATTGCCACCCTCTCCCCGTTGTAAACTGAAGAGAACCCAGGAATTTAATTTCTTCCCTGCTGGTTAGGTTGAGCATCCATGTTTTTTTTCACCCAAGGGATGCGTAACACATGATTTGCAGAACTGCTGACTGCTGTAGTTGCAATTAAAACAATACTGCCTTCATAGCTTGAACACTGAGTGCAAACAGGCTGATAGTTTAATCAATCCATTTTAAAACCTATTAACTAAACCAGCAGTTTACTGTTCTTGTCAAACTCTAAACAACTGTAAATCTTGTTTTCAAAAATCAACCAGAAAAAATGTAACACATTAAAAATGAATTAGACATGGCGCACCACCCATAAGCTGTATAATAAACAGATCACAGCCCTATAGTAATAGTTGTGATTTCTGGCACGTCACTGGAGAAGAACTCGTGGGTTTTCAGAATGACCTGTGTCATAAATCATTGCATTCCCATTTACACTGAGCACATGTATCTAATTTTTCAAGAGTGACTTCTGAAATTCTGATGAATGGCTTTGGAATTGATTACTGGAATGTATGAAAAGTGGTGTCACAAATGCCTAATTGAGGAAAGGAAAAAGGGACTAAAAATACAGTCTAGTGAAATCTGAACATAAAATTGTAATATATCCTAAGTAACAAATGAATAGCCACCCAGGAGATAAGTCTAAAACATGACAAATGTGAAATCTGTCACACTTTAAAGACAGATAAATTAAATTAATATAAATTTTCAGTTGAGTTAAAACAATGTAAATGCAGAAGCCAAGCATAAATCATACATGTATTTTTTTGACTGTGCAGGCATTGATATCTTGCTGTCCAGTTTAATGTGTTCTCTGTGTGTTTGTATGTATATTTTCATAATATGGAACACTTCATGTTAGAAAAAGTTCAGACATCCCAAACCAGGAAAAGTATTCAAACTTATTAATGAAACTCCAAAGGCGCACTGAGGTATTTTTATGTATATCTTATCCATTTCATTTATCTACATAATCTGTTGTGAGCACGTTTGAGCCCCCCTCTTCATGCCCAAATTGAACAAAAAGCTCCACACTCACTAAGCCCAAATTAACACACCGTGTCTTCCATACCTCAGTGTAGACACTATAGATGCACTGTCCAACACAGTCACATCTTTCAACTGACAGGTAGATGTATAGCTGGTGAATCCAATTTTTATTTCCTTTGTGTAGAAGACTGCAAATTGTGCGCTGAAAGATAACGTAGACAATTTTTATGTTTTGTCCAATTTATCTGTGTCAGCAGCTAGAGCACATAGACTGAAATTGAATGTGTTACATGATTGTAGCATGTAGATTCTGATTTGGTGTTGAAAGAAACCCCTTGGCAGATAAGTAATGAAATGAAACAGCAAACATGCCATCACCTAATAAAAACATCAATTCATAAGAACCATTAACTACTTTTTCCCAAGACATCCTTTATTAATTGATATATTTGAATTTGTCATAAGAAAACAGATTCATGTTATTCTAATAATATGGGCTGAGCAGTGGTTATAGAATAAGCAATTTTTTTAAGGAAACTGTTACCCTTTGTCCAGTCTCTATTTGCGAGGTTCAAAATGACCAACATTCGTTAAACTTTATTACTGAGGTTCATGAAACTTTCTTTGGATTAGAAAAGCATAACCTTCTGTCCTGATTTAGAAGGGTGTTGCAGCTTTTCATTAACCTGGAAACCTCCTATTTACATGGTTCACAGCCTGGTCTCAGCTCACTTGGAGGTAACAAAGGGTGTCGGGACAAGAGTGCAGCAGGGGGCTCATCCTTTAGGGCTGCCATCTGAATTTGATCAGGTCAACTGTTTTAACTCCTGCCTCATTAGGCAAAATAAAATGGAGATTATGGTGTGTGGAAGGATCGCATTACAGACAGCAGGCTCTGCCTCCTGACACTCTCTGTTGATTTTGCATTTTGACAAGACCTTGCTTTCTGTGTTTTCCATTCTGTAGTACAGCAGGCTTTAAATTATTTTGAAGACAAGATCATTTGTATCCCTTGGCATTTCAGAGCTTAGCCAAAGAGGAGTGAAGTAATAAGTGAAGACACATTAGTCTCAGAGGCGGTTTACCTACTGGAGAGATGTCACTGCGTAGCATGGGCTTAATGCTGATAGACACATTAATTCAGCTTGTCAAGCAATGCCTAGCTCTTCTCTTTTCAAAGTTTAGTTTGCTGTAAATCTGAAAAAAATCTGACACAAAGAAGTTCACTAGGTAAATTATTGTTACCACCTGACTCAGGATTAAATAATTAGTTTTGTTTACTTATAAAAAACATGTTGTCTATCCAGTTTGTCTTTATTATGGTTTTATTGTTTATGTAAAATGGTAAAAATTGTCTCGAGTTGAGTGTGTTTGTTGCATTATAGTGCCTGTTAGAGACTCGTCTCGTAATGTGAATCTTTGCCGCCTGGATGTCCACTAACAAGCATTTCCCCACTGATCTGATCTGTATATGCCTTATATTAATAGAAAGTTCTCAGTCTTGAAAAGGCAAAAAATGGATCAGGCTATCAGTTTGGCCAGCTGACAACTACTCGGCAGATCTCTATGAGGAAGATGTTTCTTATCATCACATCCAATTATGATTTTGGGGGGGGAAAAACAGGGATAATAAAAGCAGGTGATGTTTAGCAATTAGGTATGTCTCTTCGTTCTCTTATTCCCTTTGTTCATGGGACTTTCTTTAAATTCTTCCTCTATAAGCTAAGAGTAACAATTTATAGTCAATTAAGTAGAAATATCAAAATTAGAAATAAATATACATTATTTTTGTAATTATTCCTTTATAAATCAAGAGTTAGCCAGAAGTACAGACACTAAAATGCTGTCAAAACAAGAAGCTCCCCTCAGGGAAGGGGGAAAAGAGGCAACGAGTAATATGCGACAGATGTGAACGTAAATTGTTTAATACAAAGTAGAATGTACACTGTTCTGTGGTTAGAAGTGTAGCATAAAATTGTTTTAAGCTGACTTAAGATTTTTTATTCAAGTAATGACCGACTGAGTAACATACACTGTTCTTACATTCTAAGTGAACTTAATATGTCTGAATTTAAAGCCACTAGCTTTCAGGAACCTCTAAGTCTCATGATACATGGACATGGGCCACATGACCACATCTAACCTCTTCTGCATATTATACACCAGCCTCAACATCCTTACTCCTGATGCAGCCTGGTTCATTAGCAGACCATCACATATCCTGTGGACTTAAGGAGGAAGGGGTCTCAAAACATAAACTTCTTGTTGCACATTCTTATTTCTATAAATCTGCCTTAAGAATTTTATCTTGTGGGAATGTTTAAAGTTGAAAGTTTTCTCTAAGAAAACTTTCACAAGATGAACCTACCACTTCCAAAAACAAACCACAAAGAGGCAGAGAACATAATTTTCATGAAACAATTACACTCACTGAAAATGTTGAAAAGGTTTTTCTTAAAGAATGTGTCATAAAGCATGTGCGCAAACCATTGCAGATCCTTGTGGCCCAGATAATTTCATTTACATCTGTTTCCAGCCTCCCGTTTCTCCTTACTCTTCTTTTCACTTTCTGCCTCCAAAAATCCATATTTTTTTCTTTCCACCTTACAGTAGTCACTGCCCTTTCTCACCAAATCTGTTCCCTCTGTGTCTTTTGTTTGTCCTCTTTAACAACCTGTCCTAAGTTCTTCCTCTCTGATGCATTTCCACTTCACCTGACAGCAGTTCTTTAGTTGCTCTGTTTCCTTTCGACCCCTTTAGATGAAGGCATCACTTTTTGCTGCAAGCTTAGTACTTCCTGAGACAGGGAGACACATAAAAAGTGATGATATGTCTCTTAGATACTATGCTGAATATAGTATCTCTGAGATCCTGTGGTGTAAAAGAGAACAGGCTGCATCGCAAAAATGAAAGTAATTATTTAAAGCAAAACTGTGTTAATTTTGGTGTGAATTGTGTGTGGTTTTTTTCATGAGAAACTCAATGCAGCTTTTCTCATGAAAAATAAAGCAATCTGGGTTAATAGCAGAAATTCAGGTGTAGGGGATGTTTGGTTTTCCTCTGTTGCATAGCCTGATAAATATTTGCATGAGCAAAACAGAGTCTGGCAACAAGCAGTGATGTCCTTAATTTGGCTTTGCCATCAGAGGAACTATTCACCCAATTACATCCCAGGAGGAAAATGCAAGATGCTAGTGACACTTTACTATCTTCCCAGCACTAAGGCCACCTGAATCCTCTTCAGCACCTCCAGTCCTGAAAAGTATGGAGGGCTCTGGCCGTAGGACTCATTACACCGCCCAAGAATTCCTTTATAAAGAGAATGCTTAGCTGCCATTTTAATGTGTTTTGTCCTTCATTAAAAATAATTACATTCCTCAGTAGCAACTCAATGGAAACTAGGTATGGAAGTTACCTGACAGATCTGTTACCGAGGCTGAAACACAGCCAAAGGTCTGGTCCCACTCTGGGAGGCAGACCTGACTCAGCTGTATTGGTGGGTTCAGAGAGCGGTTGCCCAGCCTTATACGATGGCAAGGAGTCAGAATGGCAAATTCCCAAACATGAGATATTTATACTCTATGTTATCTGCCTCCTAATACAATTGTATAATTTCCTGTCCGGTTAGAAGGTTAAGAGGGAAGTGCAATAAATACTACTCTTGCCAGCTGTAGGCAGTAAAGAAAATGATATTGATGTATTGCAAGAGCACAATGGCAAAATTCCTCTTGCTCTGTTTTGGTCATAGGAGAACAATACTGGCCATGCAGTAGGCCCGGGTCATCTGGTATAGCTCAGGGTGACTCATGGTGGCTGGGAACCAGCAGTCTGTAACTTCAGCAAAGAAGAGCAGAGCTCACTGGCTTGCAGAAATAGGAGCAAAGACACAAAACTGGCCACTTTTCCAACATCATAAGCTCACACCTTTGGTGTCCAGGGACAAGCTGCCAGGTTGGGTTCCCTCAGAGTGTTTAAGGGAGCATTAGCAAGGGGTCGTGCCCAGGCTGTTTGACCAGAGAAGTAAAAGCAGAAATTGTCCATGTATTGTACAATCCAGCACAAAGAACAAATCTCTGAGTATTTTAATATGGATGATTAGCATGTAGCAATTACAAGTGATGTGGTGCCGCACCCTGGAGATGGGTTGTCTCAAAGAAAGCTTTGGCTTCAAAAGAAGTGGGAAAGCAATAGGGTAAACAAAATTGCTTTCCGCGGTTGTGCTCAGTGGCTCTGAAATATGCAGAAGGGTGGGCTGTGTTACCAGAACCATACCATTTCTAGGAGTCTCTCTCCCTACAGGAGACATTAGCAGTAATACTACCATCTCTAAAACGCAGGGAATGCTGTCTTAAGCTGATTTGGATCAGCAAAAGAAGGTTCAGAGCCTGGACTTCTTTCTTGCTTTTCTGTTTATGTGGTAGTGTGTAAATAAAGGATCTAGTTTGTGATGTCAGATTTCTACTTTAATCATGTAATATTATGCAATTTTGCTACCAGTGCATGCTAGTACAGCTCAGCATGGATTGTCTGGAGGCTGAGCAGGTTTTTACAGGTAAAACTGTGAAGCTTTTTTTAAAAAATGAGGGATTAAAGGATCAAATACAGAAAACATCTATATTTGCATCATAAATATTCTAACTGACCTGAGGCATAAAATCATTATTGGAACTTCTAGTCTAATATACATATGATAAACTATGTATTTGAGCTCATTAGCAAATCTATTGTTTACAGTCAAGACAAACGATTAACATCTTTGCTTGGGTTGATTTAGACTATTTGTGGTAGATTAATTCTCCCTAAAATTCCATCTGTTTCTGTGTTGCATTTAATTCCTTTGTGTACATTTCTCTATAAGCCATCTTAGACTGTATCAGCTGATATTCTTAAAACAGATTTTACATACAAATGTTTCTTTAGGTCTTGGAGAGATCTGACATAAAATTTCTTATGTTCTCACTTCAGGAGGTCTGGATCTTTCAACCAAATTTAATAGCTACTTATGCCTTGAAAAGATCTTATCTAATGTACTATTGGTTCAGGGTCATTCACAGCCTTACATTATATTGAAACACGGACAGAGAGTGTAATTTGTTAATGTCATGAAGGATGAAGTTGGTTAGAAAGGGAAGTGTACACAATTTATAATAACACAAGTGTTTCCTTGCTAATCCCTTGGCAGGTTCATTATCTGTAGAGCCCCAGGCAATACTTGGCCTATCGTGAGAGTGAAATTTAACCCACAGCATGAAATTAATCCTCAAAGACTTTTGTCTACTCTTTCTAGAAATAATAAATTCAAAGTGATTTTATAATTCTCCTCTCTAACTTTATGCAGAGGTGTTAAATTGGTATCTAAACTCCCTGCCATATGTCAATCTATTGATTTATGTTTAGTTACCTAACACGTAAGTGTATACCAAGCATAATAAGGAATCTGAAGACATGAATAAGTGGTGTGTTCATTGTTTCTTCCTGAAAACCTTTTTTCTTTGATAATACAAAAAATTCTATTCCTTGTAATTACAGGGAAGACAAGGAATGTGTATATGTATGCATGCATGTATAAAATCATTCAAATGATCATATCTGGATTCCCTAGAGCTTCTGGGTTTTAAATATGAAATAACTTCATGGGGGTTTTCACACCCTGACTTCTTTTGTAAAACTTCTTAGAAGTCTAATGAGGGTTTGTTGCTGTAAACAAATGGATTTTGGTAGAGTTTTGGAAAGTACTTCTTGAATCAGCTGTGTAAATATTGGGTAAATCACCTGGGTATTTTTCAGGAAGAGATTTTTTTTTCCTTACGTATGCAAAGTTCTCTCTACTAAGGAGAAAACAGGTGAATGTTTTATTGCTCCTTGATTCAGATGCTCCTCTGTGTTTTTTAGAATGTGAATCCTCACTCATAGCACAACCTAGTCTATAGGAGTAGATGAGCAGTTCTAGATACTATTAAATCTATCTAGATACAGGGTAAGGATTTTTCCTACTTTTAGCCAGTATTTACCCAGTATATATCCATTTAATAGGCACTGCATATTCTGGTGCTCATCTTCTAGACAATTTTCCCATTTCTGAAGGCAGCAGGTCATATTTAATAGTTTTTTGTAATTGGCCGTATCATCTATATTGACAAGCTTCTACAAGATATTAACTGAAACTCCACATAGTCATAGCCCTTGGGACAGAAACTGAATGACAAGAAATTAAGCCAGTCAAGTGCTTCTTCTGACATAGTCCTGACCCTGAGCAGGAAGTTTGCAGGCTGCTTAGAGGCCATTATATGAGCAGATCTGGAAATTCATTACTCTTCTGATCACCCCTCTTATTCTTCAGACAGAATTTATAACTGGTGTAGACAACGAACCATCCTCATTCCACACATTCCTTAAAAGAAAATTTGTTTCTCAAGTGATATCATAATTCCTCTGTGGTTTTTAGGAGGGTTATTTTTGTGCACACATATACTCTAGTGGTGAGAAGGAAAACAGCAATTTCTGAAGTTTGGGAGACAGACCAGTGAGCAGAGGAGTGTCTTCGATCCTAAAAAAAACTTTAAGACTTGTTAAAGATGCCACTTGATATTAGAGATGAGATGTGGTATAAGTCTAGGAAACCTCTGGAAACAACATACTTTTTTGTAATATTTATTGCTTGGGATAGAAAGTCCTACAGAAGTACCTCATATAAAGTTAAAATATAGGTTTCTAATGTATTTTTAGACTGCTTTTATTGTTAATGGAAGCTGATGGATTTAAGCATTATAATTTGATACAGGCCGGTACAGTAAATGAATACCATCTAGTAATTCACATATCATTTACGTCTACATTATCACTATCCTTTCAATGCGGTAGTAGAGAGAAGGGAAAGCTGTAGAATTGCAGTGCTTGGATATAGGTGTTAGAGATGACCAGGAAGGAGCAGAGGCAGTGCTCATATTTTGACAGATGACTGCCTCAAGGTTTTTCATCTGCTCAGTATATAGTGTTTCCTCAGGACCACACTCCTCTTTCCCTCCTATTTTCATAATTACGCTCACTCCCCATACGTATATCACATTCCCCTGTAACTGACTTCCCCATTTGCCCTTATCCAAGACCACAGGCTCATAGTGCAAACTTCTTGCAACAAAAGCCGCAGTGTTTGTCGATTGTGAGGTTGCGGTTTCTGCTGCCAGTTCCAATGACAAGTTGGCATCTTGTGACCTCTAATAAATAACCTCTAATAAATTGGCAGGTGATAAGTCTCTTAGCTGGTAGACAGGATGGCTGTTTGTATTTTCAAGAGAGTCTTGAAACAGAAAAAGGTTAAAAACTCTCCCCTGTATGTAATGAAACTGGAGATTCCTTTCTGCAGACCTTTAAGGTCAGCTTTATTCTTGGGAGGGGTTCAGGCCGCAAGTGGGACAAGCTGTAGATGTTTAACAAGGATAATACCAATGTACTCTGCAACATTTAAGTACAGTAAGTTCTTCTCATGCTTTAGTCTGGGCACCTTTCAGGCTCCATAGCAGGGAAAGTTGGAACCTGGGGATCACTGGATTCCTGTTTACTTGCACAGACTAGATTGTACAAAGGTTAGACCCACAGTGGAGCAGCTAAACCTGCTGCCAGCGTTATGTCACATAGCAAACCAGTAGCACACACTATATGGCTAGCTCTTTGGAAGAAGAACAGCATAACATAGGAAGAAGATAAATTATGCTGTTCTTCCGCAGAGCTAGCCGTATAGTTGCTTCTCCCGTCAGCTAGCACATGTGCTGAGAGGGAGGGAAGTGGCATGCCTACATGTTGTACGCTTAGGGTTTTATTTATTGCACTCTCGCTCAGTTTGACATTAGACAAAAAATAGCAGTTTATGGACTAACAAAGGCATAATCCTACTCCTTATGTATAATATACAGCAATTGCCTATCAACTATATAAGCTTTTTCCAAGTCATTTTTCAACAAGCCCACTTTATTTATCAGTAGGCATTCAATAATTTGATAATTCAGGTAGTTTTATTTCTGAGTCCATGTAGCACTATGAAGACTTGACTAAGTGGGTGTAGGGAAGGGGTACTGAAATTGGTAAGGAAACAGCAGTCATCCCTGAGAAATACTGCATGGCAACATCAGAACTGCCTTTTCTTCTGCCTGTTTTTTAGTCCTTGGTCTCAATAACTGAGTCAGATCGGCCATGTTAGCATAGTCTGCCTGCCTGCCTGGAGAAGAATGTGAGCAAAATGCCTTTAAAAGACTTCTGTGACTGTACAAAGTGAAAGGAGTTTTTCTAGCTTCCAACTGGGGGTTAGCGAAGCAGTTTGTTTTCCGAGATAGACATCACAGTAACAGAATCTGAAGATACTTCCTTGATTCGAAGATTTTCATGAAATCAAAAGGAGTCCTTTACCATTTCTTTTTGGAAAAACAATCTTTAAAAGGCACGAGGCTGCAAACAAGCAGTAAAATCTGCTGAGAAGCATATCCTCCAGACTACTGTACTGCCTGTGATTCACAAATGCTCACTCTTTTTCAAAAGTTGCCTTGCTTTGTACCTTTAAAATTATCAGCACTTGGAAAAGCCTTGTTAAATCTGAAAGAAGTCCTGTTTTTCTTTAAATTTAACAATGTTTCAGATACTGATTAAAAAGGGAACTCTCCCTTTATTCCTGAAGTCGGTAAGAAATATTATGGAAAATTGCGTTAACTCTTGCAAATCCCTCTACAACTATAAAAGTACAAATGAGATCGTCCCTGCTGTTTCAGTCAGGCCTATGAACCTCAGAGCAATAGGATATTTATAAGAAAATTCCAGACATAGCAGTGGTGCCGTGATCCATATGACCCAAAGTTTCCAGTCTTTGTCTATCCTCCTGTCTTTAAGGAAAAACAGAGGGGCATAAAATGAAAACTTGGAAGATCACAAATCATTGTTATGACTCATTATAATGAATGATTTGTGCGTTACTTTATGGACTAGTTAGGTTGAGTTTGGGGAAAAAAACCTTCCTTTTTAATTTTCACCACTTTATGCCAATTTTCAAGCAACTGTCTTTCCTAAAATAACAGCGATTTTTTTTCCACACTATCCCGGGTAACCAGTGAGTTTTTTCAGCTGGGAGACTGTGTTGTGATATAAAGGTGCAGCCTTGCATGGCTGTTGTCAAGAGCCTGTTAGTGTTTCCATTACAGCATTGTCTTACTTTCTGGTGTTTAAAACTGGGCCATAAAGTACTTAAAGTTGAACTTCGGTAGTTTTCAAAATGTATTTACAAATAAGAAATAAAATCTCCTTGGGTGGGGCTTTTTAGTTCTGTGAAAAAAAAGTATTCTGACCACTTTGTAGCAACTGTGATTCACAGTTTTGGATACTCAAAATTAGTCTTCTGACCCCAGCGTACAACCAGCATTCAAGATTCTCCTGACTTTTGGTTGACATTATTTTTTGTTAACTATTAGTAGTATAAGAGTTATTAGAAAAAGAAAAGTAAGTCTACTGAAGTCTGAAAATACCTGCTGTTTTTCCATTACATTGAATTTGTGAGAACTCATCTTCTTTATTCTTGTAATATCTTCATATGGTGAATTAATAGGGTATATTCCCAAGTGTCAAAGGTACACTTTGAATTCACTTCCTAGGATAAATTTTATGTTACAGAAACATTTGCTGATATCTGTGGACTGAGAGACACTGGTGAGCTACCATTTCAACACACAGCAAACTTTCCTTAAAGCCGTGGGATTACTTTTTTGTTTTCCTTTTTACAGAGAGAAGGGCACCATCTCGGATAAATTGTATCACAGAAAGCAAGAGCATTCCAGTATTTTACTAGTTTTACTTTAAGTCACCACAGCAGAGAAAGTCATAGTGCTTCAGAAGAAATTTCATCCTTAACTTGCCTTGTTATGCCCTACTGTATGTTAAGAATTGCTGAGGTCGCTCAGCACTGGCTGATAATGAATTCCATATAAGCTGTAATATTGGGGCACAGCTGGGTGGGTAAGAGTTGAGTTTCAGTCCTTAACTCAGAATTTCCTTGTTTTACTAGTTTCATTTCAAAAGGTAATGCTGCTTTAAGGGTGTACATTTTCTGTCACTTAGCCATACAGTTTAATAGAAAAAAAGTCATTTTTACATGGAAGCAGCATATGCATAGCAGGTAACGTCCATGTTATGCATATTAGCTATTAGTCATTTAAAATGGTTTGTCTGTTAATAAGACAGGGCATGTGAGTTAAGGCTTTCAAATGCAGAGTATTTATTTAGCTGTACTTGTCGGTAGAGTAAGTCTGGTTGTATCCCTTCCAGTATTTTAAAAATCTCAGCCACAATATATTAATGAAATTGTTTCCCTTTTAAATATTTTCCAGCACAAGCATAGGAGGTTGGGTGAGCACTCAAAACTAATACTTCTTTCAGCAACTTGCAATTGGATTTTGGCTATTTTCCACTGAAACTGAATTTGGATTTCTTTATTTGACCATTTCTTTCCTTCGGGAGAAAAGATATTTTTGGTTATCTTTCCTACTTTGACCGTAGGGAGTAAGTGTAATGTATATTTCGTTGTGGTTTGCAAATTTTTGGTGCTAAATCATTTTAATACAAAAAAAAGAAAATCTGAATACACAAAGCTGTGATGGGATTGATCTCATCAAAGAACTTTAAATGCTAACGAATACTGAAAAGTATTGAACAACCTTCCAAAAAATCCTCCCCCAGAATCTTGCCAGAAAGCCACAAGGATTTTCCTGCCTTCTCAGAAAGAAAAGTGCTGTGTGTGATTACCATAGGGGACACTGAAATCAAAGCTTTGTTGGGAAAGCTATGTACGAGTACTTGGCCCTTTTTATAGGAATTGTTGAAGAAAAAAGTGATTTTTTCCTGTGGGATATAGATCTTAATTACATTTTCCAAAAGTGGAAGGGGCTTAGAACAATGCATACTGCTTGTATTTCAGGTATTGTCCAGTAATAACCAAGAGTAATTATTCATTTGAAGCCTTTCTGTTACTTATCAGATAAATGTTTTATTTTACAAAGCTGGATTAAGGTTTGCCTTTACATCTTTTTTAAGTAATAGAGAATACCCTTACTTTTTAAAGGCAGCAAAATTATTCCTCTAATCCAGTATCATTTAAATGATAGGTAAAATTTCCATACTTATATTTAAACTTTTCAAAGGTTTTAACTTGCAGAGACTCGGTAATGGATTCATAGATCACAGTAATATCACAGGACACAAGAATGGCTCTACAGTGGTAGACTAAAGGTCCATCCAGCCCAGCAGAGAGGTCAAGAGAGGATATATGTTTTTGTAATAGAAGTTAAACTGAGATAAGAAACTGGACCATTTTTAAGCAGCACATGTTGCACACTGAAATCAGCCAAACGACATTCTCATTTTTCCCTGAATTGAGACTGGATACTGGGGCCTTCGTATAATATAATCCAATATCTGATTTCTTGTGAAATCTCTTCTAGTCATTAGTTTATATTCCTCATCACTGTCTGTTGTTTCTCTATAAGCTATTTTGAAGGAAAACATACAAGACTTTATCCAAAACTAATGAAAACCAGACTTCTTCTGTTGATGTATTAGGCCACGAGTGACTTACTCATATTTAAAATCATAAAAATAACTCCATCATCTCTGACAATGCAAAATTATTCCTTATGGTGCCATTATCAATGATTTGTCCAGTTTAGATAAGGGGCAAAAAAACCCATAGAGTTTGGGGGGGTTGTTTTTACTTAGGAAATGGAGGTTACAAGAGGTTTTAGAAATAAACTATCGCTGTAAAAAAAATAAATGCTGTTTTTGCCATTACTTGTTTCTGCAGATTCTTTCATCAGCATAACTAAGTGCTTTACATACAAGAAGGTGTAGACAAAAAAATCAAGCAGTGTTTAATTTTGCCTATTGTTTTTGTAGTCGGCACTTCCTAACCAATCTTGCCTCCATACGATTGTTAAGATCACACATACTGCATGATCTTTCACACAAAATATTGTGTGATCTTCCAGATATAGCTGCTCCTTTATGATCATTGTTGTCATCTCAAGTTGTGCTCAGAAAACGTATCCAGGAAGCCAAAGCAAATTTTCAAGGACAGAATTGTGCCTTCGAGGTATCCACAACACTGGCAGAGAGGCTGGCAGAGCCGTTCCTGCTCTGGCAGGGCTTGTAGATAGGTTTTTCCACCCAGAAGAACGTTAGAGCAATTTCTAAAGAACAATAAAAATGTGTGCTGTTTGCAGGTCCATAACTGAGAGGAAAGGCTGCTACTTTGCAAGGAGCTCGTAGAAGCCCACAGCTGCCCATTGTAGCTGGGAGCCCAGGAACACAAGAGCGTGCTAGGGCTTGGAGGCTGGGGGCTGACCATAGCAAACACTTGCTGTGCCTGTGCAGTAGCAGGGGAGGACATCAGCTCCGAGTCTCATCCCATTGTTTCACTTTGCTATGAAACATCCAAGAGTTTCCATTATTTTCATCCTTGAAATAAAGGGAACATGCACAACATCATAGCTATGAGTATGCATGTTTCCCTGAACCATTTAGAGAGTGGAATAAAAAAATGGTAGTTTTCACTAATTTTGTTGTTGTTGTTTTGAACTCCCTCTCTACAGACACATTCATTGATGGAATTAAATTATTCAAAATACTTATAGTTTGAACTTAGTTTCTGCTGTATATCTTTCTCGGGAAGGCATTAAATAATTTGTATGTAACTGCTATGACTAGTTGTTTTTGCTATTCATTAGCAAAATTACCAGAATAGATTTACATGAAACAGTTACATGGGTTAATTTGACCTGCTTCTGGTCAAGTTTCTTTTTACTAAATATTCTCTTCTAAAACTACATGTAAAGGAAAACTTTCTGACATTGTAGCTACTGTATGTTTGTCCCATGCACATAATGGAAAAATTACTGCAGGGGAAAAAAGTAGAATAGTTCTTCATTAGTAGCTGGCAAAATACAGCTTTCATTTCTAAAGCACTTTATTACACTCTTGGTATATATAGTACTGCTTGCTTTTTCCCTCTGATATTTTTGATGGAATGATGTGCCGCTTAGCTTGAATACAAAAGCAAAGAGATAGCAGAAAGTAATCTATAAAAGTACAGGGAAGATGAAGTTCTTTTTCTGATTAGTGTAATTTTATCTGGTCTAAGAATAAGACTGGTATTCAGAGAACTGACCAAGAGTTCTGTCATGCTTAGGACTTTCCTGTTTCTCTATTCAGTGATTCAGTTAATTCAGGGAAAATATTTTCAAACAATTGTAAGTTCAGATTAAGCCGCGCATGGGAAATTCTCATCGCGGAGGCTGAAAGAGTTTAGACCAATTGTTTTATGAGGGTTTAGATAAATTGCTTTAGGTAACCTAAAGGGAGGTGGCAACTGATGGTGATCTTAGTGGGTTCAGATTTTGATCAGAATAGCCAATATGTTCCATCTAAATTCTGCCATAAATTGTTAAGTCTCTGTTGATATAGCTCTAACCTTTACTGTGAATGCACTCCTTATTCAGATGTACGTGTTTGCTGCTTTCTCATCCACTGGTAATGTTTGCTCCTTTTGACCTACTTATATATTTCATGGCAGTTTCTGAGATTTTTTTCTGAGACAAAGTACAAATTGCTGGATAACTAAGCAAATAGGGAGAGGACAGAACAACAGATCAAGATTGCAATAAGGCAGAGGTCAGGTCAGGTGTGGAATTAAAGAGTTTAGGAGTTGTGGTGTTTGATAAATGCTTTGGTAAATGGGAGAATTCATCAGTTTGTGTTTTGTAATTTTTTATTTGGCCATCATACCTGGATGTTCTAACTCACACAAAAGTAATCTCTACAGAGAATTTTGAGTTTGCAGGATATCCTTACAATTATTTCCATTATTACTATTCATTTGTTTCTTCTTCAAAAAAACCCATGTTCCTCCAAGAATCATAGAGGTAAATAAACCAAAAATATCATTAATTCCAACAAAGTGGAATTCATTTAGATGAATTTTGAAATATTGAAACCAAATATTTTTTGGTAATGCCTCTACCCATGATTCTGGTTTATTACTTGTGAAGTAAATATGAACTGTATGAAAAATTCTGTGATTAGTTGGAGGCAAATCTGTATCGACTATGGAGAATGATTGGAATAGGTGCTGTTCTTTGCCTGTTCTCTGTTACCACTTTACTGTATACTTATATGGGTTTTGCAGTTAAATAATCACTACAGCAATACTATAATACTTAAAATATGACTGCTGCACTAGCAAAATTTATATCTTTGGCTTAATATAATTAGGGGTTTTGTTTTGAAATCTAATATTCAGTTCTTCAACAGCTTTTATGATTTACTGTTAAAATAAGTGACAGAATTATACTCTCAGTTTAGTTATTATCCTGTAAGTAACATAAGCAAGTCAAAGAACATGAGCCAAAAAGTGAAATATTATCAAGGTCCTTTTTGCAGTGCAAAAGTTTGCATGAAATCTAAGCATTGGTAGATAGCACTAACTAGTAGTAACACCTGAATAAATGTTTAAGTTAGCAAATCAAAATCTTTTTAAATTATAATGAAGTTATTTTTATTACAAGCATGTGAACTGTTAAATAATGTATGTTTATATAAAGCTTCAGACTATACATTTTTATCAACTTACAATGGTAGGGGTAACCACAGCTAGGAGTGCCTGGAATCGTGGGAAATACTGAAAGTGGAGAAAAACTATAAATGTTGTTTTCTGTTTTCCAAAGTCTGTACATTTATTTAAAAGTTGTTTAACATTTAACATTGCACAGATAATTTGTTTTGTTATGCTACTTAACTCTCTTCTTTTCTTTACAGTATCTAAACACCTCAGTACCTGAGATTATTTGCTTTGGGACTGTGTAAGTCCCAATCATGGAGGGAAATGCTAGGATCTTTATTAAAAATAGAGTAGGACATATGGTAGGATCCTAGTAAGACGTGAAAATACAGCTAAGACTGCCACTCATTGGCAAGCACTGTAACACGGTATAAAGCTTGGTTCTCTGAGTCAATGGTTTTCTTTCCCGCTGAACTTTGTGGTTGAGGAACTAGTCAGCAGCACTGCATAAAAGCAGGAAGAAAATCTAGAATTTACATATGAGGGTATAGTCTTTGCAAACCCAGTAGCAAGAATTTGGTAAGTCTAGTCTTCACATCACGTTGCGGTTGTCCTACATAGCTGGGATTTAACTGCTCACTATCTACTTGCATCTAGGTATGAAAATACTAGTTTCTTCCTTTTAGATTTTAAGATACCAAACCAATTTCAGCATTAATTGGAAATCTTTCTCCAGCACACATCAGTAAATAAAAGGGGGAGGATTGCTAGGTAACATTGTGGTGAACAGACTTTAAACACTAAATAGCTGAATACTGTGGTTGCAGACATCCACAAGACAACTTTGATGAGATGTTCAGTAAGCATGAACAAAAAAACCGTAACAACTGATAGGAGAGAGAAAGAAAAAAAAAAAAAACCAGAAAGCACACACTTCTGCTTCTCCAATATAGATATTGATTGTGTCAGAAAAGACTGCTTGGAGGATTTTTGCAATAGGAAGGGGGGGAGGAAAGCATCCTGCGGACCAGGGATTTTCTGAAACTCGGAATAAAATACTGGCTATTTTAAAACCAACAAGAACTGTAAGTTAGGCATTGGAAACAGATATGTCTGTTTATGTAGGGTCATTGCTCCACAACATGAAGTACCACATGTTAAATGGTAGTGGTTCGGAGAACTGATGAAAGGACTCAAGCAACTTCTGCATTGTGCGATTTCAGGCCGAGCCCACTGAGAGTTATTGATCAAGGACTGTTATAAGCATGAAAAATGCACTCTCTCATGCTATCAAGGTTTATTCATTTCACGAGTACTAGTTGTAGTGCAGATTAGTGTGGATAAGTTAAAATATTTTCATGGGTTTAAGTCATGCAAGGTTTTCAGTGAAGATACTGCCTTTTGAACAGACCCCAAAACCTCAAATGATTTTACATGATTTCCACTTTTTGAGATCCCACCCATGTGTCTTCTGGGGGGTGAACAGGGAAGGACACTGACGTTCTCTTCTTAAACAATATCAGAACACTTTTGTATGAAAGAAAGCTACTGCAAAGGTACTGTTCAGTCAAAGGGGGCATAAAAGACCAAGCTCTGTGGGCTGCTTCTACAGCCCCGAAAGGGAGATTGGGAGGTCCCCATGGCACGGGAGCCAGAGGTGTGAACTGCGAGGAGGAGCCCAGAGGGCTGGCAGTAGGTGCCGGGGCAGTCCCAGGTAGCAAGAAGTAACCTGGGGACCAAAGTGCCTCCCACAGCTCTGGGAGCATTCCCAGTGTGGGGTGCTCAGTACCACAGCTTTCTGGCCAGAAAACCAAGAAGCAGGAAAACGAGAGGGGAGGAAAGTTAGCCTGATGGTCATTTTTAGAGTGATAAAGGTCTTGGTAAACCCATAACGTGCTGGAGTGTCCAGTGACTCCTAACGCTTGCTGTGTGCTGGTAGTGAGTAGCGGGTCATTCATCCCAGTCCTGCCCGTATGTCTGTTCAGTGTGTCTTTGGATGCTGCCTGCATATTCTTCTTTTCAGACTTCAAAACAATAAAATAGATCAGTAGTTAATGCTTTGATCGTATTTATAGGAGAATTTATCTTTTTTGTTCTAACAAAGCTGATAACATAACAAGGCAGGCATCCAGCTTCCAAAAATGCATGAAATTCAGTGGGTTTATAATGCTTTTTAGAAAGGAGTGGATTTGAAGCAGTGAAAGTCACTATGTATCCCCCAGCTGTGTTCATTCCTCTAAATAATCATTAAAAACAGGCCAGTTTTTTTTTTAAAGTGAATACTTTCGATCTTCGGTATTATTAAGATTACTAATACAGGCTGCCGCTGCTGCTGCCACCAGAAAAACAAACATACATTTTTTTAGCTCTTCCCTGAGCTTCTTATAACAAGTGCTTGTGATCAATTAGCTAGTTCATTAAAAAGTTACACATTATTTTATTGAGGCAAGCAATTCTGAATCAAAGAACTCAATTCGCGGATCTAGGCTGAAGCACATAATTGGCATGTATTTTAGGATCACTGTTAAAGCTATAAAAAAGATTTACTAGGGAAGGAATGGATCCAAAAACCCTAAAGGAAGGAATATGTTATTTGTGCGACTCAGTGTTACAAACGGACTCATTTAATACTAAGGTCTTATCTACATTAAAACAAAAACCTGAAATTAATGTAAACCTTATTTAACTGCTTTAGCAAGAAGTTATCCTTCATCTGATCCATGTAAATTACATATGGTGTTATTGTATTTCTTATGCTATGTTTTTCATTATTATTGCTATCAAAGATGTATTTTTATTGAATCTTTTAAATTTAGTTGAAAAGTCAACACTGTGTTAACTGTAAAATGAAATTATATAAGTATGTTCACCATGTTGTTAAGATCTATAGTGAGTCTGGGATTAAAGCTCCAGTTCTACAAACAGTTGTGCGTGCATGACAGTGGGGAACCTTATACACATGCTACTAGGATGTGCTTGAGCATTTTGCAGCTTGAACAAGAGGGAAGGTGCATTATTCAGAGGATGTTTTAGAAATAGTGATGCTTTATTCTGAGTTTACAAACTGGCCAAATCTTGAAACTTGAGGAAGAGAATTTGAGTTAAGAATGCTTTCTTTCTTTTTTTAATACTTGAAAAAAGTTAGTTTCAGGTGAATTTTTTACAAGATTTCTTTAATCAAAAGAAAGCCATTTTTGATTTTGAGCTCAAAGGTATAAATAATCAAGTCTTAAATACATTAAAATGTGCATAAAATCTGCTTTCTGTTATAATTTTGATTGCTTGATTGCCACAATGTGAAAGCTTCTGTAGCTGATATTACTGTTGGAGTTTGTGTCATGGCATTGAGGCATTTTTTTCAACTATTAGCATTCCCAAGGGTTCTTTTCAGACAAAATGTTACGCATCAGCTCTTATTTGAGTCTAAGCCTATTGAATAGCATTCTCCTCTCTGCCAACTTGGCAGCAAGTTCTCGTCCTAATAAAAGAGGTTACCCCAGATAGAGATCCCAGATGTGCCTGAACTACTTTTATTAGGACTATGGAGGGGCTCAGTGTTTCCTTCTAACTATTTTCAAAAAAGGTGTGGGCTTGCCTTCATAATTGCCCAAAGAATTGTATTACATCACTGGAAATTTTTTCCTCAAAGTGAATAAAATGTTAGCTGTGTTAGCACAGAACAGCTTAGGAAATAGTGATGTTCAAAACAATGAATGCCTTTTGCCGCAATTCAAACCTTGATTTGACCCTACTGAATTCTGTTCGGAGAGAGGAGAACATTGCTGTTTAACAGAGTTAAAAATACCTTCATTTTTACATGTTAATGAGATTCAGTATCATGATTAGAATAAGAATAGATGTTTCTCAGAACAGCAACATAACTTTGGCATATGACACTTGACTATAATGTCAGTTATTCCTTGAAACTGTTGAATGCTATTTGTTTTGTAGAATTCTTATTGTACTTAGTGTTAAAGCCAACTTAGCAGTTGCCTGATAGAGAGCTGTTGTAGACTGGAATTGCTAACTGCTAACAACAATATTCTATTATATTTTTTTAGTGCTATTTAGTAATTAGTTTAAACTAGCAAAAGAAGTTTTATTGCTAAAATTGTATTCATAATTTCTCCAAACTAATTAGCTGAATGTGTCGGTTGCAGTCTTAAAACTGCAAGAAACAGGTAATCTAACTGAGATACTTAGTAAAATAATATAGTTTCTTAAACTCACTGTTGCTATCCATGAATCATAAGTAATAAGGTGTTTACAATCTTAAATCATAATCTTGATTTTCCTTTCAAAGCCACAAGCTTCCTGTTGAAATCTTTATTGTTATCAAAATATGAATAGAGGAAAAAAAATTTTAATTAAAATAGTTCATTGCTTGCTTTTATTGTACATCTTGTTGTTAAATTATGAAAATCAAATGGTGCTCTAATTTATGGTCATGTCTCTATTTGATTTTTGTTGTAATTTTGTCAGATATAAAAAGAAAGAAACTGTACAGTGGATTCATTTCATAGTGAAACACATGATAATATTCCATTTCAGATTTTCAAAAACAGGGTTTGACTCAAAGAATCCCATTAGTTTCAATGGGCTTTGAATCAGGCATAGGGTTAACAGCTTATTTTTCAAACAACTAGAAAGAGGTGTAAATGTCAAAGGTGATAGCTATACTGTGAGCTCCATAAACTACAAAAAAAGTTACTACTAAAGTTCTATTTTTCCTTAGTTTAACAGCTTCTATGAAAACAGCGTTAATAAGTATATCAGGAACAGTATATAATAATGAATCAGATATGTTAAAAAACCTTTAAAACTCCTTTTATGTAATAATTGGAAAGTTAAAAGTGACTTAAAATCCCTGACTTCTCATGCTGTGATGTAAATTGTATTTTTTTTAGGTTCCAAATTCAAAGAGGGAAAACTGATCCAACCAGTTACAAGAGCCTGGGGGACTGTTTTAGGACTATTTTCCAACGAGAAGGGTAAGAGTATATGTTTTTATAATTGTCAATTTTATGTGACCTTTTTTAATCACCCATTTTCCAGACATTAGATCCTCTTTACATTCCACCCTTTTTTGCGATTGCCAGAATTTGGCAAACGTGTAGTCTTGCATAACAAGCACAATTTGAAAAGTCTTAGCATTGCTTACACTCACAATACCAAATTTTGCTATTAGAGTGTGTTTCAAGACCAGAATGCACAGCTGTGTAGAGATGTCAGGGCAAACACTGCTTCAGTACTGGAGCAGGATGGCTGCATCAGTGCACCACGGTACCTAGGCACTTGTGTCTTCTTGTCCTGGTTTTCTGAACTAGCTCAGCCTGAGCCATCACCAGTTCAGTGAAGTACTTGTTTCCAAGCTCTGATGAATTGATTCCCAGTTAGCTATGGGAGACAACGTTTCCAGGACCTGCATGAGCGAAATTCCACAGCTTTTCATTTTGACAGAATATGGAAAAGGATTTATGGTCTTCAATCACCTGAATCATACTGGCTTCAGAAGGTACCACTGGTTTGAGCCTGAGCTCCTCTGAGAGACTTGGGTTCTGATCCAGAAAGGCATTTAAATACACTCTTAATTTTATGAGCAGTCCAGTTAAAGCCAGTGAGGGTAATGGGACTGATCATATACTTAAGCCTGTTATCCACAGGAGCTCTTCAGGAGCTAGCCTTTAATGAAGGTAACTAATTAGTAAATCCCAGTTTTGAGTAACTGGCAGGCTTTCCATAAGAACTTTGTAAATACAATAGCAACCCATTTTTAAATCATATATTTATCAAAATGGAACATTATATAAATGTTCTTTAATACAATGGCATAGCTATCATGTATGGAGGCAGCATATGTGCAGTGAGGTGCAGACATCTTGTGTCCACAAGCTGTACTGGAAAAACAGAGGTGAGACAAGCAGTGAAAATGCTCAAACTAGACCAGTTGTATTTCTCGCAGTGAGGTTTAGCTAAGCAACACTACATAAGTATGTAGATATAAAACTGAATGGTTTGAAATGCTAAAGAAGGGAAATGTAGAGAAGTTTATTAAGGTGTTGAGAAAGGAAGTTGGCACATTTGCCCTTATCCATGGTAAATTCATTTTTGATGAAAGACTAATGTGCATTGTCATTACAAGACATTAAAAAGCTTAAAAGCTAAAAAGATTTCACAAAAATGATAATTTGTGGCTTCTGGGGTTTTCTAAGCCGAGTATGTGTTAATTTTTATTGCTTCTTAAAAGAAAACTATGTTTTCACAATAGGAAAGTATTAATATTTACAGTCATATCAATCTGTTTTTGAATACAGAGCTAGTTTTAATATTTAAGTAAATGAGTATGAAAATGCTATTTATCTCAGCCCAATTCACTAGTGTTTTTATTCGGTTAAATGAGTCACAAAATGTAAAATTAAGAATAGGTAGAAATTTCAAGAATGAGTCTAAATCGAGAGACAACTTCCAAGTTAATTTATTTTAGTGTCTTGTTTTATTACCTGTATGATTATATTGTGCAACTGGATATTTGTACAACCCACATGTATAAAATAGTAGCAGGACACTGCAAACTTCAATGCACCATGCAAAATGTAGTTCACTTACTATTTGAGGGAGGGGGAGAAAGGAAAAAAATACTCCGTGTTTCAATTGTTTTACATGTTATGCTTTTCAAATGCTTCTCAGAGACATAGCTGTCACTCGTTCTACGGATCTGACTCCATTAGTATCTTCCCAGTGTTCAGATAGTGTGCTGCCTAACACGCATAAACTGACTGTGGAGAAACGATGAAGGAGGGTCTGAGCACAGCAGTCATCTGTGAATGAACTGCAGAAAGGAGAGGTGAAGGCTGTTGGGTTGTGGGTTGGGTTTTTTTCTGTTGAATGCTTGTGCCCTAATACTAGAACCAAACCAGAATATTTTTTTTATGTTTGTATCAAGGCATGACTCTGTAAGCAGGAAAAGAAGACTATTACATGAAATTATTATAGATTTAAATCACAGTTTAGCAGTGGATTGCACTAATTTCCTGTCAGGCTAGAGCTAATGCAAAGTTTTACTTGCCTGCTGCAAAAGCAGTCAATACTGATCTAAACAAAAAGCAAAATCTATGGATACCTTTTTTTCTCCAGAAAGTTAAGACAGAGGCAGAAGGTCACATTTAAACATTCATCAGTAGTAAGTACTAGGAAAAAAGGAGATGAAGAATCTCAGATACATTATAATCTTACATTTGGGCTAAAAATAACAAAAAGTAATCAACTAATCCTGAAAAACCTGTTTGACTTCATGAGTTGCATCCCCATCTGCACAAGTTGTCCAGTTTCTGGAGCATGGTGATTATCACACGTGAGGGAAGTGAGAGAGATGACTATGAAGTATTTTAATTAGTGAAAACCTTGAATCCTGATAACATCCTCCTTGGGTGACCACAAAAAATGCAGAAGTGAGCACTGAGAAAGAGCTTCACATTTAGAGATCGAGCAAACAAAGCCAGTTTATGAGGTGTTTGGATTCAGAGGTGTAAATCTGCGAGAAGGGTATAAGAAGTTCATTAATGCCCCATGTTTATGTCATATTGGCCAATATGAAATATTCCCATTGGTGTGTGGCATTTTTAGACTGATTTTCTGAAATATCTAATTCTGTGTGCACTGTCTATAAAGAGTCTCGCCATCTTTCTCCAACACCAAGAATTCCCTACTGGCATATGTGAATGTATGTTGACTACAAAAAAACCTAATTAAATAAAGGAACATAGTGGGAAAGGAAACGTTACTAATGGCCTGCTCCTGAAAATGTTTACACTTGGGAATGGTGTTTATGCACCTTATGCACACTTATACTTTTAATAGTAGCAACTACAGTGGGCTAGAATATCAGAGCCCAGTTCAGACAAGACAGTTCCTAATGCCTTAATTTTTTTCCTTGTTATGTTGAGGTTAAGTATGTAGAATCAGCCTAGGAAGTACATATTTTTATGAATACATATGCAAATAGTTCATTTGCTGCAATGCTTTGTACAGAAAATTAACCAATATTACATTATACTACAGTATCACAGTAGCAATCTGATGATTTCATGGAAAGCTGCTTCATCACAAATAATGGCCAGGATTTCTTTAACCATCCCTCTGATTTTCTTCTCATTATAATGAAAGGGACAGAGGAAATATTTCCAGTCTAACCACTAATAGAACACTGTCCTTTTCAAAGATTCTGAAGACTGCTTTATCTTCACAAAATACTAGAAATTTCTTAACCAAAAAAACCACAGGAAAAAAAAGCCCTACAAAAGCTCCCTTCCCCCAACCTTTGAGCGGCTCTTTAGATGGAAATAAATTTTCTTCACAGGGAATTAAGTTCTTCAAAGAAGGATCCATCCCTTGAACTCTTTTCTTGTCTTACAAGAAAATGGGAGCCACAAAACATAAAATTTAATTGAGACTCACTAAAGGAAGGTTCGGTCGAGCAGAGCATTAAAGGTCACATAGCTTTCTATTAAAGGGATGCAGGAGTATTAACTTCAGGGCTTTTGTGAACTTGTGTTGGGAGCATCCAGTTGCTGCCAATTGCACGGGGGCTGCAGCGGCACGAATCTCTCAGGTGGTGAGCAACCGCTGCTCAGCTGGATTCACTAGGAACTGTGCGTCCGAGGTTCTCTGGTTTCGCTTACGAGATGGTGCATGAATTGACAGAACTTTGACAGCAGAGGTAAACCCACCAGGAGCATATCTGTTTATTGAGGAGTGACAGCTTTATAGCCAACATAAAAATAATCTGATGTTTATTGGGGAAAATGTTTGGATACAGGATTAACTGAAACCATTAATAGAGAAAACTTTTTGTTGTTTTTAGATCCTACAAGTAAGAGGTTAGATTATGTTAAATGACTGATTTTTGTATCATCATCATCTTCACTGCATTTGTTTTCACTCGCTTTTTCTTTGATAATGACTTAGGTTGGAATATGAAATGCAAGAATAAACGGTCTAGCTGAATGTATATGTTGCATTTATATTAAAGACACATGGTGTTGTGTCTCATATTGAGAATGGAAAATTATGCCCATCTGCACTGTCTTAATTTGGAGTTACAGCATTAAAATGACGAATGCTGTTATTTCGAGTCTGTAAACAACTTTGTTCTTATAAACTTGGATTTTCATGAGCTCATAATTTTAACAGTAAATGTTCTGGGTCGCAGTTGACTTTTTTGGTAGGCACACAGTCAAGAAACCTGTTACTTTCACATTCATTGGTTAATTCGCCTGAAATAGAAAGGGTAGTAGTGTCCTGGTTTCCAGATTTATAACTCAGCCTTCAGTAAGTTTCAGTTTAAAGTGTTGCTAGCCTTTCTTAGAACTAGACGGTCCTGGGAAAGTGCAAAACACAACTGTCAGTGATCATTTGAGCTTCATTACTTCTAAGTTATTGGGTTATTTTTGTGGAATTTGGTTTGGGAAGGAGTAATTACCTCCGTGTTTACAGAGCCCAATAGCTTTATAACTATTCCTGTCTTGCTCTCAGCACCACCGAACCACTCTCTTGTACCTATATTTGTCTGTACGACCACACACCTTTTTTTAAATAAGCGACACCCTGACTCATACATTAGTGGGATTAGCTTATAAAGCTGCACAAAACTTCAAAACTTGTCAGCTATGGGTGGAGTAGGTGGGAGAACAGCCAAGACTGAGCAGGAGCTGGATGAGTGCAGAGTTGTGAGCAAACATGAAGAAGCTGGAGGGTTCCTGGTTTACCTGATATCAGTGATCATTCATCAATTAATCAATTTCCTAGCACTCTCCTTTGTCTTCCCTCTATCCATCAACTGCCTGTTGCGGTAACAAGTGCTTGAGAGACTACAGCAGTGCTCCTGGGGCCTGGCTCTCCCAGCTGGCTGCAGATGATGCTCTTCTGCTTCTAATTGCCAGCAGGTCAGGGAAGGAGACTTGCAGGATTGCCAGCCCTGCAGGCAAGCACCGGCCTCTGGCACTCACCAGCAATCATCACCACCCGTTCCTGGGGCCCAGCTGGATGTGTACTCTTCCAGCTGGGCTGAGGAGACCTATCAAAAGGCTGCCAAATAAGTGTTATACAAGATACAAATACTTGGCTACCCTGCACCTGAATCCTTCAATGAAATTGCTGACCAGGGAAGTGTGACATGGTCCGTCATGCCAAAAATCCATTTTCCCAACAAGCAGTTATGAAGTGGAGATTCATTTCCACTTACTGGAGGCATAAATTCCCGTGGTATCAAAAGACCAGGCTCTGCTTTAAGTGCTCTGAGGCAAGCAGAAGTGGTAGATTAAGATGCTATTTCCCCCCAAACAGCTATGTGCCCCACCCTTTGGTTTCTTGTTTGCCAGAATACCTAAATTGCCAGGTTTCTAATTTGCCAGAATTCTAAGTACCAGGAGAAGCAGAAGTGAACCTGGACCCATGCTTGCTTGCTACTTTCAAGAATCTTGTTTCTTACTAGAGACCCACCTGCCCTACCAGTTTCAGAGACTGTGATCTTGCAAACTGAAATATAGCCACCTTTTCTCTTTTGCCCCCACTACAGGAACACTAACTTCCACCTGAACGCTGAGGAAGGTCTGCTAGCACTTGTACTTCAGAAATATATATACACAGATCTATCTCTTTTCTAGTCCTACCAGCCTTCCTTACACTTACAAACTTATAATACTTGTACAAACCTTGCTAAAATGAGACTAAAGATGCAAAAAAGGGCACTACGGTATCAAAGTGTGTGTGTGTATCTATCCTGATGCATCCCCGTTGTCCATAGCATATTGCTAATTTTTCTTCTCTTTATCCCACACATTGTAGAATTATTCTGTTGGTCACATTACACTCCATTGGCATCTTCCTGCCAAGGCACATACTATTGTGTCTATTGCAGACTTTGTTAAAAAAAAAAAAAAAAAGGGGGGGGGGGGGAAAGAATATCATCTGAAATGTTGCTGTGGTTTAACTCCAGCCAGCAGCTAAGCCCAGCACAGCCACTCGCTCACTCCCCCTCAGTGGGATGCGGGAGAGAATTGGAAGAATAAAAGTGAGAAAACTCGTGTGTTGAGACAAAGACAGTTTAATAGGTGAAGCAAAAGGCGTGCACACAAGCAAAGCAAAACAAGGAATTCATTCACTACTTCCCATCAGCAGGCAAGTGTTTGGCCATATCCAGGAAAGCAAGGTTTTTTCATCCATAACAGTTACTTGGGAAGCCAAACACCATCACTCCAAATGTCCCCCGCTTCCTGCTTCTTCCTCCAGCTTTATATGCTGAGCATGACGTTATATACATGGTGTGGGATATCCCTTTGGTCACTGGGGTCAGCTGTCCCAGCTGTGTCACCTCCCAGCATCTTGTGCACTACCTCGCCTGGTGGGATGTGGTGAGGAGCAGAAAAAGCCTTGATGCTGTATAAGCACTGCTCAACAATAGCTAAAATATCCCTGTGTTATCAACACTGTTTTCAGCACAAACCAAAACCACAGCCCACACTAGCTACTATGAAGAAAATTAACTCTATCCCAGCCAAAACCAGCACAAATGACAAGTGTCAATTAAGCTTTATAACACCTTGCTGAATTGAGAACTTGAACTGAAATTGTGAAGGACAGTGCATTGGCTTAAACTGTGAACCTGTGTGAAATCTGTTGGCTTTTGTGGGTAAAAATTGAAGTCTTTGAGCTGAATTTTTGAACCCTTGTGCTTACTTTGTATATCTTTAAGGGAAAAATGCTCAGCATTAGAAAAAGTAATATTTATATATTTTCAGGGAGCATGAGCTTGCAAAATTTAGGCAGGGATGTGGCACATTCTTATAGTACACAATTAAAATTATCAACTGTTTAATCTTCCATTTACTTTGGGAAGTGAGCAATTCCATTTGCTTTGATATTTTTTCTATTGGTTGAGACCTGGCTCTGACAGTCAGTCCTTCTGTAGGGGCACTGCAACAGTCCTCAGCAAGCACCCTCCTGCCTCTGCAGTTTGGGAGACAGGATTCACATAGCCCTGTGGGGAATGGAGCTCCCAGACCTGCAGTGGAAGGAAAAAAATGCCTTAGCATAGGCTTTAGGTGCCCCATGATAAAAGAACTTCTGAATTTCTTCTGGGTAATTAACAAGAGTTCCCTCTCCATAATCCATTACATATATATGAAGAGTAATAGATCTGCTTTCCCTGTTCTTGTGCCACTTACTCTCACTTTACCCCATTTCTTACTCTGCATAGACCTACGCACAATATCTGGTCTTACATGTTTTCAGTTCCATTTGTTTATCTATAGTTTGTTTGGACTTGTGTCTTAAAATCATCATTTTTGTTCTTCCTCAAAATGGGTGCTGAGACATAAAATTTAAATGATGGTACAGCCTTGAGTAAAATCATCATTAAGACTGCTTTCAAGGTTAGAGAAGAGGAAGGCTGAAAATTTGACTGACAGAATTTCTGGATAGTTTACTTTTAGATTGTGATTTATATTATGCTCACAAGTTTTTAGATCAAATATGGCCACAAAGGAGACATATTTGGTGTACCTGTATGAAGGTGATGTGCATTCTGCTTTCTTTTGTAAATAAACATTCACATTTGATAATTCAATTTTGTCTCACTTCCAATAAAGACAGCAAAAATCTCAGGAAATTCTGATGCCTCGTTACATTTTAAAATGCATATACATATGTGTATGCATGTCTGTTTGTAAAAAGTTCATGCATTCTCTTCGTCTCTAAGTATATGAAAATTAAGCAGTTCATAATCCAGTGAAATTTTGCTAACAGTCTTGAGTGACTAGATGCTTTTGCAACAATAGTCAGTCATGAAACAAAGATGATACTAGTTCTTTTAACCTATAGGTCTCAAAACACTTCATAGAAGCAGGACGTACCATTACCTAAATGTACAGATGGGGATGCTGAGGTGTAAAGTGCCAGGGTGTCAAGCAGATCTGGACTGGAGCATGCACACAAGTGGTTCTCATTGAGAAGCCAGATACCATGTCATTTGTTTGCCCCATGGTAGCATGTTAATATCAAAGCTCTGAGGAACATGTGTGTTGGACATAAAATTGCATTCTTTGATACAGGCTCCTAATTCAGAAGGGGCCTGAGGACTTATTCAGCAATCCGTTTTGTGAAGTAGTTTGTCCAAGCACAGACATGGAGGTAGTGGCAGTTTTAAGCCTGAAGCTGGACATCCTGACTGCAAAGCTAGTGCCCCAATCAGTGGACTATGCCGTCTCTAGATAGCAATATTTACACTGATGTTACTGTCATGAGGTTTTCATCATCCCCTTCAGACAGAAATTCTCTGTTCCTGACTGGAGGTTCCCTCCCCCCATCTTCATATGTTAACACTTGAAAACATAAGAAATGGCTCTGGAATGTGAAAAACTTCTATTCCCAGTTTTATGTGCGTAGCTCTGAAATACAATGAGGTTGTACTGGTGTAACTAAGGGTAGCGTTGGGCTAACCACATTTTTATTACTGATGGATCCACATTTTGCTTGCAAAATTTGATCTGGTATATATGGCAACACAGTAAACAAGAACACTCTTTTAAAAAGATAATCACTTCTCAGAATCGTATGCTTTAAAGATGAAACACATGCTGATTATTTCCCATAGGAACAAAACACAACAAAATCATGTAAATCTTATAAGCACCTTAGAAGTAAACAGGCCAGACCTTAACTGGCATTAGTCATAACTGTTAGCTACGGCCTACTGGAGGTACACCCATTTACATTGGGTAAGTATCTGTTTAAAGGTCCATGTTTTATTTCTTTTAAGTTTCAACTATTTTCATGCTTGGATTGTTTTGATCTTAAATTTAAGATTTCTTGAGTATCTATATGTATATTGAGCATTATACTAATATAAATAGAACTCATTATAGTATTAGTATTTACAGCGCTAGCTCCTACAGACCTTAGTTTGGAATCAGATGACTGCATTATAAGATGCTCATACCTTAGTAAGAGATACCTACAAGAATTGTTTACAATCCATTTTTATCTATCTACTCTAGTTAGTGAAAGATCAGCAGAACTTAAATTTTTAGTCCTTATGATTTTAACGTTTAAGAATATTTATCATTTTACCACATTAGGTTCCTGTTGGTTTCAAATATCTTGTTTAAATAGATCAACATAATCGTCAGATTCTCCGCATGTGTTTACGTTCTCTGAATGTGAAGAACGTATCTGCCCAATTTGGTAGCCCAGGATAATGGCCACGAATTTCTCTCGCTTTGGTAATTGGCTTAGTGAGGGGCTGCAGTATTTCACAGCCGTGTTAGCAACATTCCCCGGTGCTCCAAGCAGAGGTTTACACCTGGGGCCCTGACGGGGATGTTTCTGCCCAACACCATTGGCTCTAGTTCAGGCTGTGATGTGGTGCCACATCTGAGCCCCGAAACCTGCCGCACCCCAGGTGCAGCCCCGCTGCGTGGAGGGGAGGAGTGTGCTGCGGGCAGCCCAGCGGCTGAGCCAGGAGCCATCTAGAGTCAGAAAGCTGTGAAGAGCCCATACACCGTGTGCCGTACGTGTTGCCCTTCTCCAGGACTTCCTCGGCTCACCCAGGGCTATATGAAAATTTTCAGCTAGCAAGAAGCTTTCAGGTCAGGAGCCAAGACCCCCTCCAAAATTAGTCACAGCCAGGGCTGCATGTCCTCTGAACAAGGGTTTCATGAATTGCTGTTAAGGCTAAGTGGCTAAATTAAGCTTAAGGCATACTTTTGGGTCATGCTGCTTTTTGGGGATATGCCCCTACACAACTTGCTTGTTCTGAAATGGCATATATATAGTGCCATCAGAGTCTCCGGAATTGAAACCTGTATTTAAAATGTGAGAAACTGATTCTAGCCCTGATGGAGGGGTGGGAAATCGCTCAAATCTGAGCTAGTGCAAAGCTGTCATGCCCAGCTGCAGGCAGATAAAAGGATCTGACGTCTGTCTGAAACCTCTTTCTTATCAAAGGTAATAGCTCTGAAATCTGATGATGACATTGTCAATAGTCAGCTGTCAGAATGAACTATTTATCTGTTACGGAAATCTAGCCATTAATGTTTAGCATTCCATAAATGCAACAGTGGATGCATCATGAGATGCAAAATTAATTGAAATTATGTGTTGTGTTTCATTAAAAGGCAAGTTGTTATTTACTTCTCTGTAATTTGGGCTTCTAGTAGGCACTAATTTTTAACCTATTCTTTAAAAGAAAAATTCCACTGTATCAAGGGAAAAAACAGTGACCAGAGAACAGATAAATCACTTTTATGTCCTTAGAACAGCTGACTTTACACTTTTATTACATTGTTTGAAAAAGCATCTTTTCATCTGGAAGGAATCAGTTTAAAATGTGATTGTCAACACAACGAAACCAGCTTTCTGTTTAAAATGGCTGCTCGGGAAGCTCATAACTACAGTTTTGCCAGGGTTTTCTTTACAGACATTAGTTACCAGAACCAAGAGATTTTAGATGGGATGTTCACAGGAAATACCTGGCAGACAACATAAAATGCAAAGTAAAGCATTTTTATTTAAGTTGTAGGAAGTATGCACGTGAAAATGAGCAACAGTGGTTTAGGTCAAAAGCTTTCTTTTTAAAATAGAACTTTGTAAGTTGTAGTTTGAAGCACTTAAGAGAAAAAAATCCTCCTTGATTTTTTCGTGTTTTGACCTAACTAATCAGACAACATACCTTTAGCGTATTTCTTAGACTATAATTCTCACTTATTTAAAAATGACACTATTATACCTCTCTCGAATCTGCATTTCTTTACCTCTTCTAATTTTCATTTTCTTCACTGGTTACATCTGAAAACACAGCTTTGTCTCTTTTATGCCAATCCTTTTTTATTTCTATAGTCCTTAGCTGTTTATATATAATTCTGGTCAATTTGAGCTACTAAATTTTTTAAATCTCTAAAAAATGCAGATGAAGATCCTATGCAAATTAAACTACTGCATTCAGTGATAAAATATTTTCACTCCGGAAATAATTGAGCTTTACATGACAAATATTTGCTCATTATCTTAACTGTAAATTACAAAGGTGTAGCAAGACGTCTATCTATTAGAATAGAAAAAATCTCTTTCTTGTTTCCAGGGTAGGTTAATTGTATGTTACTTGTAATATTTTTGCGAACAACTTTGTATTATGACGTACTCTGAAAATATAGGTATCCCTAATTTTTTTTCCTAATAAATTACTTTTGTTTCTTTCTTAATGTTGAAAAATTAATAGCATTAAATAAGAAACTTATAAAATACATCTTTCTTGGAAATCTTTACCTGACAGGCTTCTTTTTGTTGAGTCGTAGAGCTGCCGTTGCAGCAGGAACTGCTGATCGTTCATCTCTAACACTGTTACCAACCCCTCTTTGCAGTATTCTTTAACCAAGTTGAACTTTTCCTGTATGTCATGCTTCACATTCTGAAAGAAATTTGGTAAGCTAGATGCTGAGAATATCTATGCTTGACCATGGAGGAAAAACTGTTCATCTAAAGCAATGCACCCACTTGAAATAAAAAGGCAGTGTAAATAGCTATGAATATTTGACAGTTATGTAGATTTTCCATGGAATACATCTTAAATAAAACAAGGTAAAAAGAGGATTTAGCACCACATAAGGAAATATTTTAGAGGAGTGTATTTCCATGTAATGCTAACTCACATTTCAGGCCACATTGCATTCCATATGACTCTGAGAATCAAACTGTGAAAAATAAATTGTTTATTTTGCCTGTTTTGCTTTTTACCTCTTGAGATAAAATACAAATCTAAATACATATGAAGCTGGTTTTTTAGTTTTTACATTCTTTGCTTATGCAACTTTACTTACAGCCTGCTGTGGTTCTTTATAAATAGTGATAAACTTTAACGCAATAAAATAATTTTATTTAATTTTAAAAATGTCTACATCAAGTGTAGTGCATGTATAACGCGCTGCATTTCCTTACAGGAATGCATGCATATAAGCACAGATAAACCGTACTGTTGCATTCTGTCTATGCATCGTAGAAAGCTTTTCCCAGTAAGCCGGCAGGCACTTCAGAGTAAATTTCTGAAGCTTTCGTGTAGCATGTGGGGCAGCAACTCTAACAGAAGCATTGGCTTCAGTTACGAATGCAAGATCAATTCCCATGCTTTTTTTTTTTTTTTTACAGCTTGCCTTCAGTGTTTGTGTATTTTTGTGTATTGGCTTTGCCTGAACTTGTATATATGCTGTTTTGTAGCTGACTGTCATGCACTGGCTGTCTCAAGTACAGAATTATTTCTCAGGGTTTATTTTAATCTGATAAATGGAATTTTCCATAATAAGTAAACACTTTTGCATCATAGGAATTTGGTAGGCAAACCAAATATATCTATTAGTTGTTCTTTGTAGCAGTTGAAATCTGTGGCAGGGACAAATACTTCTACACTCCCGATGCCTCCTAATCTAGGTAGGGGCTCAACTTACTGACTGTTAAAACATTTCTTCATAAAACTCATGTTTTCATTATTTGAATCCCACGTAACATGATTTTATATCCTGACTCAACAAAAGTCAAGTTTTGATAAATGTACCTTCTTTCATTTCCAAACCCCTACTTTATAGCAAATCAAATATTCCACTTACATCTTAAAGTGAGGATATAAATTCAAGTAGTTCCCTGTATAAAATACATTGTAATATCAGAAAAGTCTTAGATATTTTAAGAGCTCATTTTTTACGCCACTTTTATTTGGAAGTATCATCTATCTCCAGTATGAATTACAATTTAGTATATAGGTAATATTTATTCTTTTGATTGCCACTGTGATTTAGAAGAATCCATCCTGTGCATAAAAGTAGTTAGTGTTTGTGCCTTTACTTGAATATATTCTCATATAATATGCCTCTGCCTTTGAAAACACAAAATAGTCTACTCACATGGTATTCAGATTTTCATATATTTATTGGGTCACAACATGTTAAAGTATTTCTTCTCCTTCTTTCATATTTTCTTAATAAATGGGTAATTTAATTAAAATATCAAAACTAATTTAGGTTTTCTTTAGGAAGTATGTAAAAGGCAACCCAAAACTTTCAGTTACATTTTAAAATATCCTATGGAAATGAAATATATTGTCACAATATTGAGAAAAAAAAGTCTCCATCAGTATTTAAAGACTTCACATTAATAATTGCAAATCATTACTAATTTTTCAAAGCTGTAATATTAAAACAAGAAAAATAACAGTGCGGTTTCGTACAAATAACAATTTTCATAGGCTTTTTTCAAATTTTTTTAATAGTCATTTTATCTAGCATTACATAAGGAAAAAGGGGAAAAGGCAATTTAATGTATTCCTGGGAACAGTTATAATAGTGTAAAGGTGAAAAATTGACTGGTGAGCAGTTTAATATAGGGAGAGTTAGCTGTCAGCGCAGAATGCTGGTATCAGTGGCAAGAAAGTTGTCCTCAGCATCCTGTTTGGGAAAATGCAGGTTTAGGTCTTTCTAAGTTACCGTGAGGGAATGCTTGGAATTTTGTCTTTCTACCAAAAAGGATTGGTTTTCCCTTGATTGTCATCAGTTTGCTAGGTTGTCCTGCTATTTAAGCTATTAAAAACTGGTGTGCTGCTTGGTCTCAGGTGATCCATAAAAAGGAATGAAGCCTTGGGAAGGTAAACCATCACCAGACTGGCTCGGTGTATCAGCCTTCCATGACGGAAGCTCTTTGTTGAGAATTGTTGGCAATCGCAGCAGTTTCCAACCGAAGATAAGAGCCAGCGTTCTTGGATAATGCCCTCGATCACACACCTGATGACAGACTCCTGCATGCAAGTTTTTTCAGGTGCTATGTTTGCTCAGTAATCCTTCAGTGCCAATCTTTTCTAAATGGTGAGCAGGTCCCATCAGTAATGGACATCAGCCATTAAGCTTGTAATATTTGTCATGTATCAGGTTACAGCTTTGTTACTGCTGTGTGATGAATGGATGCTGTTATGCTGAGAGAAAATAAAGAAGTGCTATAAATTTAGCAGTCGGTACTAAATGAGTTGCTACTTCAAGGGCCTGATTCACATCCTTCTAAAGTCAATGGAAAGTATTCCGCTGCCTAAAGCCTTTATATCGGCCCTTTAATTCTCTTTCTCTTTTAAGGAACAGAACCCAGGGCTGTCATTAAAATACAGTTCCCCTTTTCTCAGTGTATGTAAGTTTACACCTAAATAGTAATTTTACTATAACTCTTACTTTGATCATTAAACATAACATTAATGCTTATGTTCTACGCAGATGTTTTGATTAAACATGGAGGTATGCAGAGAGTTGATAACAGTACCTGGCAGGTCACTCGTGAAATAACCAGAAATGGGACTGGTGTGGTCAAAAATTCATACATAATTTCTTACAGCATTTTTTTTTCCATGATCCCAGTAATTCCTATACCAGATTTGGAAGTCCGCATTCTGATTTTATGCTTTATTTACTTGTTGGCATTATTCTGCAAGTTACTTTGAATGAAGGTAGAGTTAAAAAATTATGGAGGACATTAGAATCTGTCCATGGCCAAAGCCTGAATTGTATTTTAGGCTGTTTGCAAGTTTTTGGGGAAGTTCAGATAGTGCCCAAATAATTTATAATTCATTAAAATCCTTTCTGGTGACATAAAGATAATGAATATCCTTTTCCTTTTTATACTCCAGGATACAAGTAAACCTAGCATATATAAAAAATAAGGCACTGTTTGAAGGCGTAAACCCTGTAAGTGTTAGCCTTTGATGTTACTAGCCTTGTAGGCACAACAGTTTAAGTTGACTAGGGCCTACTAAAATGTTAATTCTAGCCGTGTCCATGAAAAATTCTGTGCAACTGTTTACTTACTAGCTACTATGTTTGCTAGAGCAACTCTGATTTCAAATGACATAATAGATGCTCTGCTTCTGGGAGCCAGACTATGATCTTGCCATAATGCAGTAATATGTGCTGCTTAAATGTTTATGTTTATTTTAAAATTATAATTAATTGACTCAAGTTCAATCTGTAATTGCTAAACAATCCTCGTTTTCATACTCAAGGTAGTGATAGTAATATAGAAAGATTTACTCCTTCCCATTGTTTTTTAAATGTTAGTGCTCTCCTTTGTGCTGCTGGTGAGATAACCTAGACTAGATATAAAAAGGAAAATGAGTATACATGTTGCGAAAAAATAAGAAAAGAGTCAGTGAGGAGAAATACACTGCAACTTGTATAGTTTGGTGTGTTAATGACAGAATCATAGAATGGTTTGGGTTGGAAGGGACCTTAAAGACCATCTAGTTCCAACCCCCTGCCATGGGCAGGGACACCTTCCACAAGAGCAGGTTGCTCACAGCCCCATCCAGCCTGGCCTTGGACACTGTCAGGGATGGGGAACCCACAGCTTCTCTGGGAAATCTGTGCCGGTGTCTCACCACCCTCACCGTAAAGAATTTCTTCCTAATATTTAATTTAAATCTACCCTCTTTCAGCTTAAAATGATTACCCTTTGTCCTATCGCCACAGGCCCTACTAAAAAGTCTGTCCTCATCTTTCTTAGAAGCCTCCTTTAAGTGTTGAAAGTATTAAGTATTAATGCTGAGAGACTTCCGATATGAAATGTATTCATAGGAGATATTTGACATAGAAAGCGTCTGGGGAACTGTGGTAGTTAGAGGAGCAAAAAGTGAAGGAAAGAGTTCCATACCAGAACATGACAGAAAGACAGGAGGGGAAGAATAAAAAAAATTCTAAAAGCAGGTACGAAAGGGTACAACATACAGCAGTCTAAAAACTGGAATGTATATTCTTTGGTTTATGTAAGCAATTGTATTTGGGGTTTTGGTAGAGGAAAAGAGCAAATTTAAATAAAATTACTCAAAGTGTTTGCAGATCCTGGTTCTTATTGTTTAGTTTATATAAATGCTTTAAAACTCTATTCTTACAAAAAAAAAGAAATCCAATATCTTTGACCAGTATAAGTTGCTGCTGCTTGTCTACTCCTTAGGACCTTCCTTGATTCCTTCTGTACCAAGTAGGTCATTTCATTCAAAACGAAGCTCATATTGCCTTCCAGAGCATAGCACATAAATTTGCTTCTGTCCTGCTGTGTGATCATTATAGTCTACAGTGCCGTAGGCTCTATATAAACCGTACACTCTTTCCACATTCATTAGTGACCTGCAAAATTACAGATTGTTTACCAAGTTCTTCTGCACTACCTTTCCACATCTTTTCTGGCATATTACCTAAACCTGTGTTTAAGATAACGTATTAAATTACACACTTCTTAGTTTTACAGTTGCCCTAGGTTTTAAGATATCCAGCATGGAAAGCAGAAGTTAGACACCTATAATTCTGTCCTGTAAGTAATATGCGTGTATTGTGCCGACAGGTGTCTAACAAGCTTTTCTACAGTTCTACGTGGGAATTGTATAAAATTTGAATTCAGACAAAATTGTGTAGACAGTACCTGGAATATATGAGCTAGTCATCATCTATTACACTATTTTTCTTAATTTAGGGTTTTTTGTATTGCAATTCTTTTCATTTGTGAAGCATCTTGTTCTTAATCTTAGAGTTTTCATTGTCATAGGAAATGTTGCAGATAGCAATGGAGAAATGCGTAGAATAGCATTCCAGCTAGCTTGGATGTCTACATTTCCTACCTTAACTGATGCATGACCAAAGCTTCTGCTTCTGTGATTCATCTGAGACCATTTTGTAAACACCTGTGAATAGAAATTCTCTCACAGGAAGAAGTTAATTATAAAACATTTATAGAAGAATATGTGTAACTATAATAGAAATATCGAAATGACGCTGCTTGCTCATCACTGAAAAGAAGCTGAACTAAGAATTCTGTTAGCCCTCAGGGTTTGCTACTGTCTTCATATGTGTGCCTGACAGCCATTTCATCAGGAATGAAACTAAATTAAGCACCTAAACACAGAACTTTTAAATAATCCTTACACATGGGACAAAATCTGCTTTGTCTTTAGAGCCAGCTACAAAGCTTGCTTAGCAGCCTACCAAAGGTGAGCCTACACAGAGGACACTTAAAAAATAAAGGTGGCCAAGTGGGTGCAGGGAGAAAGATGTGGTCAGAGCACCACTACGTATGCCCACCTACCCCTAGAAAGTCCTACCAGGATAGACCCCAGGACAAAGGGCAACATGTCAGAACCCAGAGTGCAGACAAGGCCCCAGGATTTGGAAACTGCAAGAACAGCTACTCTAAAGCTATAGTATGAACTGTTTATGAATAAAGCTACTTATAACCAGTCCTAGATAGATACATTTTACTTAAACCAGAAAATCTGTACCAATAGTTAGTGTCATGAAGACTGATGCATTGTTCCATGAACAAACTATAAGCTACTATTTTTCCAAACTGTGATTATTCTTTTAATTTAGAAAACCAGAATTAACCCAAGTTAAAATATTTGTTTGGATTTTATACTGATGAGACAAATACGAAAAGTCATGTCCAGAAGATATTATCACCTAAGTCTAAAACCCTTATTGTAAAAAAAACACATACAGTTGCCAGGTGGAGATGCCTGGTTGGCTCAATCCACTTCTAGAAATTTCCAGACCATGCCTAACACACACCCATATGATTGGGCCCATAATAAAATACAATTGTGTCTGGCCACCTGGTTTTTGAGAAATATTTTCTGAAAATCTCTGAAAGATATTTTCCTTTATACAATGGCTTAAAGGGCTTGCTCAGGAATTGGAGATTTCTCCTTCTTCTGTACCCACAGAAATCCAGACCCTTAGCTCCCACTTGCTGGAGCGTGGTCTAATGACCATTTTACATCCTCTTTCAGTAGTCACAGAAGAGGCAGAACAGAGATATCAATACTCATTTTACATTTCTGTTGCAACTGTGTTCTTCAAAATGTATCAGTCCAGAGAGCGTGACCTGTGACTCAGTGATAGTGCATCTGGATGGAGTCATGGCTTCTAATTCTTTTGCCTAAACTCTTTATGACAATGAGTTTATTAAAAAGAAAAAAAAGATCCCTTGCAGATGTGGAAGAGGGCAGATCTGTTAGCTTGAGCCTGCGGAGTTTCATCAGCCTGTTTCTCACCCAGCATAGAAAAATGTGCCTGGGCTCACACCACCTTCAGCAGTTACAGCATCCTGAACAAGAAGACATTCAGTCCTCACTTCTCTCTCTAACATCACCAGCCTCCCCTGGCAGGCCGGTCACTACAAAAGCTCATGCATGTAACTAAGCATGCCTATACAAAGCTATACAGAGAGCTGGTGTGATCAGAAAGCAGGCAGGATGTCTTGCCACAGGCCTTTTGCCTTGAAAGGCTGCGGTGTGGTGTGATGTGTTCTATTTAAACTTTCAAGTTTGGACTCAGGTTCCCTGTAACTGAATAACGATGCATGTGAAGTTGGTAGCACAGCACAGTGCATCAGGTCTGTAAGTGCTGAAGGGGGTGTCCCAACGCAGTGGGACTGGAGAGGAGAAGAGTCCTGGAAACTGACATTGTGGGGCTGCAGGAGCTGGTGGTGGGGACCGCAGCATGGCGGGGAGCATTCACAGCCCCTGAAGAGGAATTTCTGGTGTTGCTGGGAAAGAAAACATGCTGTAAAAGCAGTTCTGCACGGCGGGGATAGCACTGACTGCAGAATTAGAGAACGGTGCCTCTTGCCAAGTTTTTATAGATGTTGCTGAGGCAGGGCAGCAGTATCTCTGCTCATTCTGCTAGCACATGAATGCAGCCTGGGATGGGGCTTTAGTTCTCCCATTAACATCCCTTGGGGCTGCACTGGCTCTTGTGCAGCATAAGGGGCATGTTGCACTGCTGCACAACTTGACCCGATTCTGTCAGGGCTGCATCTGCTGCTGCACCTTTGCTGAATCCATGGTATGTGTCTACAAAACAATTAATCTAATATTTTACTGTTCTGAAATAGAGAAACTGTACCTCAGACTTCACTGAAGTTGGGCTCAGAGGCATCTGTTTTGGAGTCTTGTAGGCACTGAGTAGTAAATTGGAATAAAAGAAAGTTATTCTAGTTAATTTCTGTTTCCTGTTTTTTCATGTTTGACCTGACTTATGGAGAACAATTAAATTTAAAACAGACATTTATGATGGATCTGATCTAGTTGTAACTACTTTTTGGAACAGTTTGGTCTTTCTTTTACCGTAACTTGCTTATATTTATATTTGTGTTTCATTATTTGAAAAAGGACTTCAGACACGCCTGATAAGAGTGTGATCGTTCATGTCTTGAGTACTCACTGGAAAAGCATTCAATTAATGGGAAGAAAAAAAAGAGTATAAGAAATGTTGAACATTTCTTTAATTGATTATTTATGCATTTTTCACTGGAAGCTAACCACAATCTTTTTTCAAAAATATTTTGTTCTGAGTTTTATTTATTTAGCTGCAAGATTTCCTTAGGCATCTAGATTTTGAACCAGATATTTAACTTAGACCATGTATTGCCAGGGTTGACTACATCAGTTACTGAGAGATAGCTGACATTTTAAGTCAAGACTATTGAAAAAAAAGAGACACAGAGAGACACGTTGCCGATTCCTGCGGAAAGGGGAGTTATACACAAAAGGCAAATACTCAGAGCTGGTGACAAATGAAGGCTAAGCACTCACCAGCTTCCCAGCTCACAGTAGAAGTATTTCATCTAGAACCTAATACAATATTCATAAACATTTGGTTCCATTACTAACTGCACTAAAACACTATTTTTATTCGTATTTTAATATATCTCTTTCTTTTATAAATGCAGCTAGTATTGTTCTTCATGATCTTGTACTGTAATGTCATTACATTCCCACAGTGACATTCCCCCCACTGGAGGAATGTATATTTTGCTGTAAAGAGATCAACTATTATTGCTTATGGAACTATGAACTGCACGTTCTTCTGATTAGCCATTCTTAAACAGGGTGCTCTGAACAGACACCAAAAGGATCTAATAGATACAGCTTCTCATTTACAGTCCAAATATTCCTTCTGAAGTCCCAGAAAATAAAGATTCTTTTAAATATTCCCAGTAGTCTAGGAGTAAATCACTGTAAATCTCACAGTCTTCAACAACTGGAATAGAAAGAGTCCTGAGGTCACACCTGAATCAGAGTTTTAGGGAGTAACATATTGCATTACTAAATGAGTCACTAGGCCAGCTGTGTTTATATATATTGTGTAATTAAAAGTTGGTGATCTTTCTCCTGATAACAATGAGGTATGCTGTACTCTGAATTCACGAGTCACATGAAGAAAAAATCCACTGTTTGGCCATTATCCAAAAATGACAATGACAAGTACATGAGCAAGTGGTGATTTGTCTTGCTCAGTCTCTGGAAGACTTTTTTTTTCTTTTTTTCCTTTTTTTTCTTTTTTTTTTTTGGTTCTGTTATTTACAGAGTAATAGAAATGTTGGGCAATAATCAAGTGTAGAGAGCTGACGGTATTAATATAGCATTGACGGGCTGGAAACCAGATGGTCTGTCAGATAATGAAGTATTATCTGGCAAGAGATTGTTCCTGAAAGCCAACATCCTCACCTATTTAGCACTCTGGAATGTCGACGTATCAGTTACCACATTCATGAGGTGGTATGTGTTGTACTTTAGAAGCCATCCCTAGAAGAGACTTTTTAATTCAAAATTACTGCCTGATGAGAGGGTAAAAGTGCCATTATTATAGCACAGCTGGATGAGTATAATATCCAGCAAGATGTGAACCATACATCAAAAATCAAGTTAAAGAGGAAAACATAATAGGCTACATCCTGATTTCTATCTAACCAAAGCCATAGTTTCATGGATATTTTAAACTAGTGGTGGTACATGCTGTATGTTCCTGCTTTTGTGCCACACTCTCTTTTGTGCCAGCACAGGCACTTCTGCACCTGGTCAGGAGTCATGGATGTTGGAAAAATGATGGGGTTAATACTCACCTGGCCATTAAAAAAGAAAAGTGTTGGTAATCCAGGAGGGTTGCCTCTGGCTGGCTCGTCGTGTAGGCGCGCAGACCTTTTGTCAGCGGGAAGGAAGGGACAGTGTGGGGGCAGGACAGAACGACTGGGAAAGGAAGATGAGCGACGTGGGATTATTTCCTCTTTGACAGCAGTGCTAGTTTATGCCAAAAGTGGGTGAAATCGGAATTCCATAGCTGGAGCCATTGGAGGCAAATACAGTAAATCCCAGTTGCTGCAGCTGCCACCTGGGAAGACGGAGCAGAGAACACAAAAGGCCAGGGCAGCTGGAAGGCTGGTGGGTGCAGCGTCCAGGGTTTGGGGGTACCCCCTAGAGACCAAAACGTCTCACCGGAATGCAAAATGAAGAAAAACAACATGAAGTAGGTGGAGGGGTTTATTGACAAGATGACAGAGAATTGGTAAGGCTATTATCAGTAAAACTGTAGGTTACAGGTTTGGCTTTAATTTAACAAGCTATTTGCACTGCCTTTGTGACTACTCAATTGAAAACTATCTGGCCACAATATTAGCTCTTTAGCTCCTGCCCATTCTAGGTAGTTAATATTTTCATAAGGCATTTTCTGTAATCGTGACTAGGAAGTCCTTTGCTTGTGCAAAGGAGGAAAAGCGGTATGTGTTACAGTTGGATGGAAAGAAAATAGTTATGATATAATCTGCTGAGATATGCAACAAATAACTGATAACAACTGTTTATGAGTAGAAACATTTTTCCATCATCATTGGCATTATTCATTTACAACACCTAGAAAATAATTTATCTAGATGACATAAATCAAACAAAAGGGCTTCCCTTCCATACTTTCAATGACATAACATTAAATACTGGTTATATAAATCATTTCTTGAAAAAGTCTGTCCCACTCAGCAAACCAAAATACAGAATGGAACTTCAAATGGGCTGAAGTGGATCTGTGGTATCACTGAGCCCAGTTGTCCTGGCAGGGTGAACTTTCGGTCTGCCAGGCAGATGACAGAATTCTGAATTTCCCTGATATGAAACTAATACTCTCACACACTTTAAATATGTATGCTGAAATATTATCAGTTAAAGTCTTTTCCTTGAGCTGGGCTTGGGAATGCTTCAAAGCCATTGTTATCTCTATAATCAAATGTATAATTAAGCCCAGCCCTTATTATTTTTGAATCAAGTAGGGAACAATAATTAAGAGTGGGAAGAGTTTTAGTTAAATAAAAAAAAAAAAAAAAAGCCACCACATGCAGAAAGTAGAAATTAAAATAAGCATTTAAAATCAGTTTTGTATTTTATTCCCTGTGAACATTTAATGAACTTGGTAAATATTTCAACAGACACAAAAACTGGTGAGGCAGAGAATGAGAACAGATTATTGCTTTAGAATTATACCAGATTTCATGGTCACCTGCAACTGAAGGCATTTTCATAGGGCCAAATACAAAGTAATTCAAGGGGGAATCAAAACTCAGATTATACTTGCTGTATCAACAATGCAGAGAACATTGTCTTAGGAAGTAGTAACACTGAAAGAATTAGCTGTTAAAAATAATTAACTCAACATGGGACTACACCATACCAAAAAGGATCATGCAATCCTAAAGCATAGAAAAAGAAACGTGCTAGGTGCAACTAAGTAATTGTAAGGAAGTACAGAATTTTGCCTCTATATAACTTTGGTAACACAACGATAAAATACTGAATTAAATCAACACTTCAAAGAAAATATAGAGATACTGAAGGAATTTCAGAGCACCACAAAACTACCTTGGGAGGAAAATAAACCTTGTGTCATAAAATTCAAGGGGCTATGTTTTTCTGGTTGTGAAAAAGAGTATTGAAAAGTTACTTGATTGCTTGTATAGATATATTTTTCACCTATGGAAAAAGTTTTCTGGCACCTATGAGTTCAAGGGTTTTCAGCCTTGCTCACCACAACCAGTACCTGGAATCTGATGGTTAAGCAAATGCAGCCTTCAAACACAGGTTTCTCTGAATGTAGAAAAAAGCTGGAACAATCATCTGGAGGGCTTTTGCTGGAGGGCCATTACTTAAGTCTTTCCAAATATTATTTAGTGTAATTTCTAGATGAAAACTTGTATCGGTAAAGAGATGTATCCTAAAAGGTCCCTTCTGAGTTTGTAGCCTAGTCTCATAACTCATCCTGCCTTGTATTAAGCTTTGAGAACAGGAAATCTTGCACTGCCCTAAACCTACCGTAACACTTGGAGGTTTGCATTATAGTAATAATGATTGTACTTACATCATGCTTCAGAGCTTCAGCAAGTCACTGTCAGGGATCAAGACGGATTGTTTTTTCTTAACGCACAATTGACTAGATGCATGATAGGGAGGGAGTTTTTCTTTCCTTTTAAGCATGATTGGATACAGATGAAGATGTGATAGCATGGATTAGTCCTTCAAGGTAAATAGGAAATCCATTGGGGTTGGGGTGGGGAGGTATTTTTGGAGGCTCAAGTCTTACCTATTTACAGTTTGGGGTTAAGGAAGGAATTTCTGCCTCAGTCTGGTAGGGAATATCATACATTCTCTGTTCCAGGCACCATCTCTGGCTCTTTCTGGCTGTTCTCTGCATTCCACCTAGTCTGCTGCTCAGATTCTCTACCTTCAAGACCAATGTTGTCTTTAATCTGTATGGGAACAAATACAGCAAAGTGAAAGGTGTTTTCATCCCTAATGAGCATCCCTTCAGTCAACCTGAACAGACTTTCAGACCATAAATTCTCTGATTACACATTCATCACGGGTTTAATGTTTTAGCTTCTTTTGCTCTCGTCCTGTCATTTCCACATACATTTCTTTCAGATTTCTGTTCCAGAAAGACTTACTGTTTCTAGCATTTCCTTGTTTGGATTCCTTTCTCCACTCTTTATTGATCTGGGGTACAGTGCAGTTTTACAGATAATTGTATTAGCACAAATGAGTGTCGAAGACTGTGACATGGAGATGGTCTGAACATCTGGGGAAAGCTTTGTTGGGAAAGTGTAGGCATTTCTTAAACCAGGTACATCGCTGAAGAATGCTTGCCCTATAACAAGCAGTTACTAAATGCAGCTATTTGTGCAATTATTACATGTGGTTTTAATATGTCTGACCTATTTCCTAGCACAGATCTTTCCTCCTAGGGTAGGCATCTTTATGCTCTCCCCTTCAAGCTGCACTATCCATACAGACATGTTGTCCAGTTCTTCACCCCTCTTGCTTATTATTGCTCTTCCTTACATCCTCCAAATGATCCTCTCAGCATACTGCATTATCTTCTGTAAAATCACTTTCAAAGCCTCTTCTGAGGCTGAAAAAATGCTGTAGGCTGACCCAGAGCAAGCCTCCTTCCTAAGAATTTAGCATTTAATTCAGATTAGGATTTAGGCTGAGATATAGATAAGGTTTTACTCTATCCAGTGATTCACTTTGCCAGTCCAAGCACATAGAACAAGAACTGCTTAGTGACTCAGCAAATAACAGAATAAATTTAGTTTGTTCCTCTGGTGGCTTAGTCAATGATGTGTTACACTACTGGAAAGAAACATGGTGCTAAACAATTATTTTTTTTTGAGGGGAGGGCGACGCTGTTTTTATTTTTTTGTTTTGCAAAGCAAAGTTGTGGATCAAGTCCAGGTAATTTTAATATATTGATTTAATCCTAACCAGTTGGCACAAATACTTCAGGGTCTGGGCCATCAGAGACTATTTATTCAAGACCATTCATTCTCACAGGCCTTTCTTTGTAACAAGTAACAGTTATATTCTATCATTTTAAAACAAATAATCAAAACGTAATTTCACTATAATGTCATTAACAGAATTTTAACACAAAAGTTGATTACATACAAATGGCAGATGTCTGTTAATGCTCCACTTTTTTAATCCTTATTTTTACCTTAGAAGATAGGAATTAATGATTACTGTGCCTCGTCCTTTGTTGCAAGGCTCTGTTGCTAAATTTCTCTTCTCACTCTCTTCAACTCTTGTACCCTAGGCTTTGTTTGCCGTTCTCAAAATTTTCAGTGACAGCAGGCCAGTTTCACATTGCACCAGTCCGCCCACTTCCAAGAAAATATCTCCAAGGGCTGTGTGTACTTCTGAAAACATGAAGACAGAGGCATCAGTGTTTTCTTTAACGACTGATGAAAATAGAACATCAGCGATTAGAATCTGTGTGGTTTGTACTGGATTTGGGCAGATCCCACAGAAGATTTTATATATACATACATATATATATATATATATATATATATAACTGAAAGATCATCCATTACCAGTGGGTAATTTCCTGGACACTGCAATGCAAAAGATCCAAGAACATTCTGCAACTCCTCACAATTCTGTATGTGTGGAACTGTGCACAGCTACAGATGTTTCCACTGCCACAGAATTCACTAAAAACTGCCAGGGAATTTGGCCCAGATGTGCTATAGAATTACAATGACCCTGGTAATAGTGAAACTTTAAGCAGCAAACACCAGATGTCCAGTAAAATGGTTAAAGCTGAGATCCAAAGCATTTCTTTTACCACATCATCACAAACAAGTATGGAGTGAATAAGCTGAAAATCTCAAGTAATACTTCATTATTCGTCATGTCTAAGATGATTCTATGTGCTTGACTTGTTGTGAAGTAGTGCCATTCAAGTATAACGTCTCGTAGAAAGGCTGCGTTCCCAGAGGCTTAAATAATTTTGAAAAATGAATTAATTAGACAGGTATATACATTAAACTTAATACAAGGTTGTGTTTTTCCCCTTACCTACTTTCTCTACTCATTTTGCTCGAAAAGTGATGTGGCTGTGTGTGTGTGCTGTGCTGCTGCCTTGTGATGGTTTGCCCGCAGACAGGATAAATGAACTGCTGTGAGTGCCAGCTAATGTAGTTCTGCTTTAGCTCAAATGGTAGCAGACTCGAGCTGCGGTACCAGGGCTCCCTGCACTGCTACGTTCTGCATCTGTACGCATGGTAAATGTACTGCACCTACAAAGTACAAGTATCCATTATATTATGAGGCACTGCTTTATACTTTGTGGTTTCTGAGGGGTCCATGTGTAAGGCAGACCCCAGAGATGATGGAAAGCATTACATTTCTCTTTCCACTCTCTATTGATTATTTATGATTCTTTTTTTTATATCCTCAAGTGTGAGTTTTAGACATTCATTACCAGAATGAACATTTAGCCATTTTTTGTATCTCTAAACCAAAAGATCATTTCTGTTACAAATCCTGGATCAAAATATATGTTATTCGTGGAAGCCTGGTGGTGTTTGCTAGTGGTGTAGAACAGTATAGGGCGATAGACATATATCAGTATCCATACGGTAGACTCACTGGTTTTGCTTAAAGCTTGAATGTAACAGTAGCTGCACTGTTTTGTGTCTGGAAGGCTAACGGTACCAAGCTTTTTTGCTTGGAACTGGGATTATAAGCTTCATAGATAAAAACTGAAGAAGAATAGGAACCACAGGTACAAAAAGGTCTTGAATGCTTAGAGAAAAAAACTAAGAAACATGTAGTCTCTGAAAGAAAAGGGGTAGTTATGTTCTCCAAGCTCTCTTAAAACTCCTTTGCAAAAGCTGTGGTATAAACTCTATTAAAATAAAGATAAATAAATAAAATAAAATACTGTGACTTTAGCAGGAGCTGAATCAGTGAGAGAGTCCATAACTCTGTTACTGTTACTCACTTTTACATAAGTGTAAAAATGTGTTTACTAAAAAGTATGTTCTTCCCCAGAAGAAAAACCAACCAGTGCATCATGGCAGAAAGTTAAGTTAAACTACTGCTTTCAGAAATACTACGGCTCAAGAAGCTATTATTTCTCTCATTTTTTAGTTATGCAGCTGTTCAGATAATTTTCAGCTGGCCTCAGGTGACATCCCTGTCTGAATTTGTGTAACCCAAAAGGAGAACGCAAGGCTGTTGACAATGCTGCTCAGTCTCTCTCTCTTTTTTCTTTTTTTTTTTTCCTGTATTGCCAGTTTTGCATAGTTTCAGTTCAAAATCATAAATTGTGTAGTTCCTTCTTGAACTGCAGAGACACATTTTATTAAATGCTCACTGACGCTTGTGGGCTCTTCAGCATTTTTCACTTGCAGCAAAACAGAGCCCATAGAAAAACCTCCTGTGTTGTGTATCAATGCTGATAGTGTTGGATGCCTTTTCTCAGAGCATTGCCTGCAGATGCCTGGCCCTCCAAACAACTTTACCAACTGTTCGTCCAAGACCAGCTACAATTACAGCAGCACCCATCGCACCTGGAGCTCTCTGCCCAACCTTGCCTTGCAAATCTGCTTGTAGCACAGACTTTCTGCCCTTTCATAGCAGTTTGCTAGGAAGCTGCAGTTCTTACTGCTTGTTACCCTAATGAAAACAATATAAATGTGTTCTCATGTCCTTGTTGGTTATACTGTCCATAGAGCAGGTTTTCACGTGTCTCTAAATCAATGCTCTAGAATACTGGGTAATCATTTAGTCATGCCTAGTGAAATGTTGTTTAGATTGATTTTGTAATGCTCTCTGATGATGGAGAACAAGGAAGTAGTGTGGTTGCAAATTGCAGTGACACTTACAGAGTGTGAGATCATGGCAAATCATACTGCTGCCGAGGTGCAGTGATAAACACCAGCTAATGTGGCTGAGTTCTAAATCCAGCTCTGAGCTGGTTCCTGAGCAAGCCTCATGGCATGCGTGTGAGCAACACAAGAAAAAAGATTTCTTTCTTGCAAATTCAGAGAAAATTAGAGAGCTAGAATAAAAGCAAGTGTGACCCAAATCGAATTTCTTTTTGATGGTTATAAAGGTATTATTATTTGAAGTTGTAAAATGCGGGACCGTTTGTCTGCTGTTAAGTAGCTTGGGTTGCATTTACTTGAATTGATACATGGAACGCTCCGTTCATTTGTCAAGTAAAATGCTCGTATGCTTTTAAATGTAAGTTGGGAGAGAGGGTTTGTTTGTTTTGTTTATTCAATGCCAAAGTGGCAAAATTTCTTTTCTGCAGAACAATTCAAGTTGAGAAGGGTGCTGGATCAGAAAAGTATATTGAGAAAAAGAAAACATTTCAAAAGAGATGTTCAGGTCAAACCTGCTGAGGCAGGTTTGCTACTCAAAGAACACATTGCAAGGTTTTTTAAAAAAATAAATAATCCAGTAGAAACTGCCACATCACTAAGACACAGACTTCATTACTTTTTTTCAGAAATCAGTCAGTGCTCTTTACAGATGTCTTTGGATATAAGGAGACTGTTGGCAGACGGGGCACGGCTATATTTAATAAGAGTAGATCACTGAATAATAATCAGCAACAATAACAATTATGGCAGCAACTTCTATATGGTTCTTCCCTTCACACATTTGTCTGCCTGTTGATCTGGTCTCAAAAGGTATTTACATCTCTCTGCATTAAACCTTGTAGCAGCAACTATAACTTGTCATCAGTAACTATAATGAAGTATATCACTGGTGTAAAGCCTTGCAAAATCTGTTTCTAATTGTTTAACAGTCAACTTTGGTTGGAAACTTTTGGTAAACCTTTGGTAAATCTTCTTCATTTCTGTCCTTTAAACCTACCTTGCCTGTTCTTTTTCTCTTTGAGAAACTCAGAGTGAAGTTAGTTAGTCACCTCTCCAGACAAAGTAAAGATGTGATGTCCTGGTTTCAGCTGGGATAGAGTTAATTTTTCTTCTTAGTAGGTGGTGCAGTGCTGTGGTTTGGATTTAGTATGAGAATAATATTGATAACACACTGATGTTTTAGTTGTTGTTAAGTGGTGCTACTCTAAGTCAAGGACGTTGCAGCTTCCTATGCTCTGCCAGCAAGAAGCTGGGAGGGAGCACAGCCGGGACAGCTGACTCGACCTGGCCAAAGGGATATTCCATACCACAGAACGTCATGCTCAGTATAGAAACTGGGGGACTTGGCCAGGGGCCACCGATTGCTGTTCAGGGACTGGCTGGGCATCAGTCAGCAGGTGGTGAGCAATTGCATTGTGCATCACTTGTGTTTTTACCCTTTGGTTTTATTCCTCTCTCCATTTCTCTCTCCATTTCATTACAATTGTTATTGTTGTTGTTGTTTTATTATACTTTATCTTATTTCAATTATTAAATTATTCTTATCTCAGCCCATGAGTTTCACGTTTTTCTGATTCTCCTCCCCATCCCACTGGGATGGGGGGTGGGAGAGACTGAGCAAGCGGCTGCATGGTACTTTGTTGCAGGCTGGGTTTAACCACAACACGTGACATCATAGCACTTAATCTTATAAATTGGGTGAGAAGGATGAGAGGAATGTCGTCATAGTGTGGGAGTTTCGTAGTACTGAAGGTGGAATCTGAAAGCACCACTGCATATTGCCTGAAAAGGGAGTTTTCATGTTCATAATGTATTGTGGTAGAAAAAAATGAAAATAAGTTTGTTTGCATTAGCTGTCAGCTCTGTTTGTTCTTAGATTGGAGTAACATTGAGGATGATATATTAACCCATGTGGTGTTTTTAGGGTGTTTGTGTGTGGTGTGTGAAGAATAGGAGGTATCCTTCTGGGCATCTCTCCAGCATCCATGACAGTCAGTGTATAGCACAGATCCTCATCTGAGCAAGTTTTCCTAAGCAGTGTAACCTGGGCCGGGCTGAACTGGCTGGAACAAAGGGCTGGAGTCTGGTGTCACACCGTCACACCCATGCCCTCGCTGTATCACGCTGGCACTGCGTGGTGGCACCCCGGTGGGGGAGGAAGGGATCTGTGACACCGTCTTGGTACCTAGGGACAGTACCTGTAACTGTAAGAAATTTCTGCTTTTTGAGGAGTTATTTCCTTGCTCCCAAGTACGTAAAACTCTAATAACTTTCTTACAGCAGACTCCAGTTTCAGCGACTCACAGAGGTATTTTGTCTGTCTTTAGGCAGGTAGTGGCCATTCGTGCGAGTTTCCTCACACATCTGTGCAATAATACCTTTTGCTCCCATGGTACGTCTAGGTACCACAACTGTCTGCCAGATGGAAATTCAAGTGCCAATCTGCGTACGTATTCGTGGTGCCGTTCCCTGCCTAAGTAGTGCTACAAATGCTGCACACTTTGATCTCTCTGCGTATAAGACTGTTGCTCTCTACTGGTGCAACTATCAACAGTATTGCTGTTACAAAATCATGAATCTTTTATGATTTCCTTCTAGAGGTGCTGTAAAGGGAGTAAGAAAAATACCCCAAAGGTCAAGATGCTAAAAGATGGAATCAAATTAATTATTATGTGCATGTTTGTGTATTTTTAATGTACCTTATTTTTTTAATGCTAAAAAGTGCTGCCTTGAGATTTTTTTGAGAAACGGGAAAAATGTGTAAGTTTTTTAGTTTGTTAGAAACACTATAAAAGCACGGCTGGCCTAGTTTTACTTTAGATTTCAGAAGATGGATGTGTTTATGGATTCAGATCATTGCAGTCAAAATTTTGCACCTGCAGTTATGGTTGCCTGCAGTTCAGTTAAGTTTAAGTATCTACATCACTGATTGCATCTGTAAATTAAAAACATCTAAGTAACCTAAATTACAAGCACAAATAATTGCAGGTGCAAAACTCATACAAACACAAAATGATTTCTGCAAGTTGGTCTTCTAAATCTCATTGTAAGTTATTCACTGTATCATGAGCCTAGAGTCCTCTTGGGAGAGTCACTAATCTGTATAATGACACCGAAAGCCTCTTGAATCTCATATTTAGCTAGCAGATGGGAAAGCATACATGCAGTCATATAACTCCCTAGGGATTACGCATGTGGATATTGAAGAGTATAACTTATTCCGATGAAGGCTAACATTAACTTGCAATCAAAATTTTCCTTCCTGAGCCACGTTTTTTTCTGATGGAATTAAAACAACTTAATGTTGTATTTTTATGAAGTCACAACCAATCTGAGTGGGACACGCTCCCAAGGCAAGCACAGAAATTTTGTTCATCTCATGATTTTTCGTTTAATGAATCACAGCATCAGTTTTACACAGAGAAATGCTGTCAGTCTTTTCCAGAAAACACATCTAGTTATCCTTTCTCTGGTGGGTGGTTGTGTGGGTTTTTTTAGCGTCAGAAACAGATCTCTAAGCACATAGCTACAAAAGTCTATTTTTTTCTCTGGTATCAAAACTAAAAATGAATCATTTTCATGCATTCTTTAGCTTCAATAGACATAGGTGTGGAGCTGCTTTAAAACAGTGACTGCTTCCTGTCGTACCAGTTACAGCAGTACTGTTAGCAAAAGAGGGGGAAAAAAACCTTTAAATTCTCTTCTAGTGTTTGAACAACTAAAACTCCTACTGAACAAATGAAGCATTCTGCCAGTTCTGACAATTCAAGATGCAATGAAGAATTTTTCTGTTTCAGAAGCTGTAGGCAAAGCTGTTTTGGCATGTCTGTAGCTTGTTCCTATTGCAAACAAAGGGGCAGCTAGAGGGAAAGTCTTTGGGGGAAGAAAATGCTGTCAGTTGTAAGAAATGAGACATGTAGACCCATTCTACAGCCCAGCTAGTGATTACATGCAGGCAATTTTGTAAGAGCCTAGACCAGCTGCCAGTGACAATAACGCTGCCATTTGCACTGATTTCAACAGGAATTACATCAAACAGACCAGCTTAAGGCTTCTCAGAAGAGGGGGCAGAACTGGTACTTTGCTCACTGGTGATGGGGGCCAGACTAAAGTGTTAGGAAGGAGTGGGCAAAGGTGGCCAGGAGCCCTGCGAAGCTGGTGCTGCTGCTCCTGCTGCCGAGCTGGTGGCAGCAGGAGCGAGCGGTGAGTGCCAGCTGCCGGGGTGCTGCCTCTCCACCCAGCAGCCATCACCGTCCTCCCAAGCAGCCCAGTTCCTCCCTCGGCAGCAGCTCTCAGCCCGGTTTCCCAGGCCCCTGGCACTTGCAAAGTGGCAGAGGTGTGAGCAGATTGCATTTTTTAAAATGCAGTTTAATTCAATACACATTAATCTATTACTCAAGCAGTACATGGGAACAATGTACCATTTAAGTAATTAATTTATGATCATCCTTGGGGAAAAAAATGCCAGAACAAGATGTTCTTTTTTTACACATGGAGAACCATTGAGACTATGTTGTATGTTACAATGTAAGGCTCCAACTTCACCTTCCTAGAATTTGGGGGGGGGGCACTTGAATATAGCAAAGCACAGAAAGCGTGTGAGAAATATCTAGTATAAGAAAGGACTCATTTGAATAGAGAGAAATTTTAAGAAAGATTCCTTTTTTTTTTACTCTCAGGTTTTGCTGCTGTAGACACCAGAAAGGAAGAGGAAGGTTTCATCTTTCCCTTTCTTGAGGGATTTATATTTAGGTGTGTCCCGTGACTCATTTAAATTCAGAGTGCAGCCTAGAAAGCCAAAAATTAGCAAGGATTTTGACCAAGAGATTGAGAGGTGATTAATACTCATGGCAGAAAGGCTCATTTCTCAATAAGAATATGTCACATGGATGATGGATCATAATACCTTCATAATATGTCCCACATGCCGTAAATATGGTGATGACTGTCATTTTGAATAAGTGAGGTAGGTTGATGCTGATTATTTATCCATTTCTTGGCCAGTCTGATTGTTTCTGAGCCAGCTCCTCCGCTGTTTACTAATTTTTCTGAAGTATCTTAATACCTTTCACTGACAGACCCTTCCTTTTTAACCAGTCACTTTTCGTACTCCATGTTGTTTTAAATTATTTGAGAGATTTCTGTCATTAATTGGTCTGCTTCTAGTATTCTTGTAGCTGGACACTTGGTCTTCTTTTAGCATATAGTATAACATCAGTGTTACTACAGACACATGGTAACACATAATTCTGTATTACATTTACTTGCTGCGAAAAAAAATTGTGTTTTTCCTTAATTCCCATGTGTTGCAATGAAAGCTCAGTGAAAAAAAGTGAAATATGCTATGAAAAGAAGTACCTAATATTTAGTGCTGGCATCTAAAATGGCTGATATCTGTATAGTAGACACAGAACATAAAGAAATATATTTGCATAATAGAAATTCAGAAGCCAGCCTGGCTAAGTGTGTCATTGATAGCTTTATATGAGGTTCCTGTTAAGACATGTGTTTAACATTTGCAGTAGGATAATATACATAACGCACTTCACAAGAAAAAGAGCTTTTTGGAGAGCAACAGAGTGTCCAAGCCTGGTTTTCTGTGAATGTGTCCAACATTTACTATCTTTTCAAGTATGCCCAGCTCTGTGCCTGTTGCCCCTGAATGACATCCAGCCTCCCCTAGAACATACCTCTTCAGCTGGGCAAATGGTTGTAGGCACCGTGACTGAGAGTGAACTACGTGTGAAGTGGCCAATGTCTTGCTGCTCTCAAAATAAATGGCTAAATTGTAAGTCCCTTTTTCTTAGCGGTAGGTACTAATTTGTGCCTGCCTTCACTAAGCTCTTGCTGGTTTGTCTGAAACCTGTGGGAATTTAAAATCTTTTAAATCTCCAGCTAGGTCAACCTAAAGATTACTTCACCCTAATAGCTATATTAAAGTAATATTGCCCTGTTTTCAATTGGTTTTATTTTCTGTTTGTAATAAATTCACAACATGCTGCATACCGTGAAATAAAAAGGTACATTTTCCCTCATATAAATTACATTCTAGCAAATTGTATTACATTTAGACATATTGTCTTCCTCTTTTTGAAGAATACCCACCCTTTTACCAAGCATGTCTTCAAAATTCCTTCCCTTTGTTGAAATAAAACATTTTGTAAAATCAGAAAGTGGCGCATTCGTTTAATGTAACTGACATGGTCATGAAACCCAGGGTTTTTATTTATACTTGGGATAACGCAGAGGTAATGAAAGCAGAATTGGACCTAAGAGGTTTTTTGTTTCAATTATAAAACAATGTGGGTAAGAGACTTGGACTTGACAGCAACAGAAGAAAGGCAATATTGTGTTCATGCCTTCAATCAGCTTTATTAGATCCTTAAAGGGAGAATTATGTGAAAGACAGAGGAAGAAAACAACAAACTAAGCAAGATCCCAATTTCAGTATAATTTGAAGAAAATAACTGATTTAGGTTGGTCGTCTTGCCAGGGTGAATGACTCAAGGCTTCCAAACAAGAAATGGAAACCAGAAGGATAGCGAAAGCCTGAAAGAACAAATTGAGAAGATATGATTGACTGTAATGTTTCAAAATCAACTGCTGCAAAGATGAGTTTGGGCTGTTGCCCAGAATACAATTGAATGGTGATGTTCATTTAGACCTTTAATGCTGAAACAAAATAAGATGTAGCTGTGTTTCTGTTAGAGATTTACTCGTTCTTTCCAGTGTCTCTAGCAAGGGATATGATGTCACGTCCTCTCTCTTCTATCAAATGCTGCAGTGATTGCTGCTGCGGTTCCATAATTTTTCTGAACACCAGTTTTCTGAAGGAAGACCTGAACCCAGGTGATAATATCTTTCAAATGTGACATATCATCACCATTCATTACTTGTCTTTGAAAAATTTTATACACCATGTGCAAGTAGGCTGAGTGTTACTGACCAAGGAAAAGTATAAGATCGTTGTGTGTGTTTTTACTTTCTACCAAGCCATTCAAGTTTTTGTTACTATCATGCTAGTTTTTTTAAATTAAGTAAATACCTCATTCTGCAAAGATTTCCAAAATTATACCTTTTATGGGCACAGTTTTTAAAGCATTGTTTGGAAAAGTTGGGGACAGCTGCTTGTTCTCCACCTCAGGCACAGAAGGTTCTAAAAGGAACTATGCTTTATGCAAAAAATTAGTCAGTTGACAGTAGGCAGTGATGAGCTGGGATTGTCTTCTGCTTCCTCCTTTCCTTTCGTTTATTCCTTTCATCTCGCTGGCTGTGCTTACTAACCTTTTTTCTGTTTCTTTCAAATGAGGAAGGAAAAAAAAACCCTAAACCACAGTTCATAATTAAATACTGAGCTAGTTCTTACCATGTTTACTGAATTACATATTGCATATATGGATGTATATCCTCAAAGTTTTCATGTGTTTTTAAACTTAATGTGTTCCATAGGAATAGACCTTAACTCCTTCCTGTCTTTTTCATGATGAGATTTGCCTCCACAGAGGAAAGGAGGACTAAAGTAGTGAAACCCAGTTAGAGATCCCTTAAAATTTTAGGGGTTCATAGGGAGTGAATATGGTTGCTGAGCTCTGTGGATTCTCCTGGTTCACAGTAGAGATTCCTCTAGCAGAAAATCTTCAGTGTTGAGCTTACAGTTGCAATAAGCTGATCAGTTCACGACATGCACGGTGATATCTTTGCACGGGTATCTTTGCTGCAGGGTGGCTGACCTAGTTAAGAGGGCTTTAAACCAGGAACCACAAGGCAGCAATGGACAGGCTGACAAGCAAAGGACCTGGGGTGACGTGAACAACGAGGAACATAAAATGAACAAAAATGGGGCTGAAATTGCATCACCTCAAGCATTTGCATGAGCAAGGAAGTCTCTCTGAAGTGCCTGCACACTAAGGCACGCAGCATGGGGCATGAACACACAGAAATGGAGACCTGTGTGCAGCTGCAGGGCTGGGATCTTGTTGGGATCCCCAGAGAGGCAGTGGATGGCTTGCACAACTGGAGCGCTGCAGTGGACAGACTCTTTAGGAAGGACTGGCCAGGAAGACGAGGAAGGGGAGTTGCCCTTTAAGGGAGAGAGCAGCTGGAGTGCATGGAGCTCTGCCTGAGGGTGAATGATGAGAGCTCATGGGTAAGGATTAAAAAGCAGAGCAGTAGTGGTGACTTTGTAGTGGGTGTCTCCTCTGGACTGCCTGACCAGGAGGAACAAGCAGATGAGGCCCTCTGCAGACAGCCAGAGGCAGCCTCGCATCCGCAGGCACAGAATCTCATGGGGACTTCAACCACTTTGATAATTCTTGATGACAACATAGCAGGGCAAAAGCAACCCAGGAGGCTACTGGAGAGCATTAATGATGACTTCTTGACACAAGTGAAAGAGGAGCCGATGAGGAGACATAATCTGCTAGACCTCATACACACAAATGAGGAAGGCTTCACTGGGGATGTGATGGTGGAAGGGAGCCTTGGTTGTTGTGACCAGGTGATGGTGGACATCAGTACCCTGAGAAGAAGAAGCAGGGCAAAAAGCAGGATTACAGCCCTAGACTTCAGGAGGACAGACTGTGCCTCTTCAGGGAGCTGCTTGGAAAAATCCCAGGTATAAGGCTCTGGAGGGAAGAAGAGTCCAGGAAACCTGGACAGTATTCAAGGATCACCTCCACTCAAGAGAAGTCCTTCCCAACACATGGGAAGTCAAGCAAAAATGCCAAGAGGCCTGTGTGGTTGAGCAAGGAACTCCTAGCAAAACTCAAACATATAAAGGGAATATACAGAAGGTGGAAGCAAGGGCTGGTAACATGGGAGGAATATAGAGGCAGTCTGACCATGCAGAGACATCGTTACGAAAGGCAAAGCCCACCTGGAGTTGAACTTGGTGAGGGATGTCAAGGGCAACAAGAAGGGCTTCTGTAAGTGTCTAAGTGGTGAAAGGAACACAGGAACATGTGGGACAGCTGCTGAAGCTGCTGGGGCAAAGGCTCTGGTGACTCACTGGAGAAACCGTCTGACAGGAATCTCATGAAGTTCAACAAGGGGAAGTGTGAAGTCCTGCACCTGGGGAGGAACAACCCCATGCACCAGTATTACACTGGAGACCAGCCAGCTAGGAAGCAGATTTGCAGAAAAGGTGTCCTCGTGGACACCAAGTTGAACACAAGCCAGCAATGTGCCCTGCAACCAAAAGGGCTACTGGTGTCCTGGGCTGCATCAGGAGGACTGTTGCCAGTGGGTCAAGGAAGGGGATCCTTCCTCTCTACTCAGCCCTGGTGAGGCCACACCTGGAGTGCTGGGTCTAGTTCAGGGCTCCCCAGTGCAAGAGAGGCATAGACATACTGCCAAGAGTCCAGAAAAATGCCACTCAGATGATTAAGGAATTGAGCATCCTTCATATGGAAAGGTTGAGAGAGCTGGGACTGTTCTGCCTGGAGCAGAGGAAACTCAGGCAGGATCTCATCAATGTGCACAAATAGCTAAAGGGAGGGTGCAAAGATGGTGGAGCCAGGCCATTTCAGTGGTGCCCAGTGACAGGACCAGAGGCAATGGACACAGACTGAAACAGAAAAGGGTCCATCTTAACATCAAGAAACACTTTTTTACTGTGAGGGTGACCGAGCACTGGCACAGGTTGCCCAGGGAGATTGTGGAGTCTCCCTCCTTGGCAATATCTGAAAGGTGTCTGGACGTGGTCCTGGGCAACTGGCCCTAGGTGACCCTGCTTGAGCAGGGTTTTGGGCCAGGTGATCTGCAGAGGTCCCTTCCATCTTCAACCCTTTTGTGATTCAGGAGCAATGGATAATTGCTTTTCATTTTTTCAGTTCCCATTTCTCTAGAATTTTCAAACAATCCACCACCTGATCATCTGAACTGCTGGTATTTCAACACCTACCTGTGAAAGAATGGTGGATTACTCTAGAAGTGATTATTAACTGCCTCACAAGATATGCTGAGGTGGCAGATGTGTTGCTTAAATTCCTGGTATATCCCTCCTTCCCACATTCTCTCTGAAAAGTTTTCCCTGAGATCCTCAGAGACTGTGGGAATGTTACAGGGTTTATATGTTCAATAGCTGTATACACTGGAGTATAGAAGAAGACAACCTGGAAAAGCAACCTGTGTTACTGTGCAAAGCTAGGTAATGCTGCTGTGTGTTTTTAGAACAGAACTGTGGCTTTACACTGCATATTTCTCTGCTGATGCATCTCTTACTAATGAGAAAATCTGGACCAAGTTTGGGTCTCACTTTTTTGTAGTCAGAACTATACCTGTGAGTAGAGCAGTGGAGCAATTTTCATTTTCCAATTCCAATCATGCCAAAGTACTAGAAATTCCAAATGGGATGCCTGTTGTAGATATGCTTACAGTGGTTTAGATTGAGCTGAAAGGAAGAAAGTGTTTATAGGGATCTGTGTTCTTCTAGCTGATCCTACTTGGACCTCAGTTTCAGTTTGAACTCACATTAAACTGTATGAATCACATGCCTAAATTTATTCAACGTTTCAATAGCTTGCTGAATCAGCAAGAAAATACTCTGAATGTGTATGAAATGCTAACGACTAAGACTGTATCCAGTATATCGTTATATCCATATCTATAGTTATATCGATATCTATGTAGGTAGATACAGGTATGTATGTATGTTTATTTATCTATCTTTGGAATGTGAGACTTTGGGGAAATGCAAACATCTGACAACTCAACTGAATTCCTGAAATCTCCTACCCAAGGAGTTTCAGTGTTTTGTCATGAAACCATTGTTGTATAAGATGCTCAAAGTTTCTTTTAATCATGGACTGGAATTCATACCTTGCTTACTTCAGAGGAAGGATAAGCGAAACTCCCACTTTGAACATCTTACAAAGTCTAAATTATTTTATTTATATTGGAGCAACTTAAGAAGACAACACCAGAGAAGCATTAGAATGGTGGAAAAAATTGGTGTAGCATTTGTGGTATTTTACATTCACGTGGTGAATCTGAATTTAATTGTTTTCCTCTGACATGCACAGGATAACTATAGGAGTATCTGTTGATGTAATGATTCTTCCACACCCTGCAAAAATATTACAAGTAATAGGCTGTTTTAGAAAGGTGAATCATCACCTTTCAACAACACCACCTTTCAACATTCTAAGAAGACACAAATGCTTTGCTTTAAGAAGTGATTTCTTCTGTAGACAGAATCCTCTTACAGTCCTGGAAGAAATGTGTAATCTCTGAAGATGAGTAAATTGTAAATTATACCCACGTTGCCTGGCAAGGAAGCTTCTTGTTGATTGCATTAGATGTCTTTCTGAACTCTCCCCGTGCATTACCCAAGTGGATATTAATGTGGAGACCTAGCAGACAAGAACTATGTCTACTTTTATCTTGTCTGGGGATTTGGAGAATTACCTGTAATTTAAAGCATGCCCAAGACCCAGCATTATGCATCTACATCAGCCTTGTAAGCAGAGCTCAGGCTACCTGCAAATGCCATGTGTGCTTGTATCAGGTAGGGATAGATAGATATAGATATGGATATAGATTACGTAAAATTTAGATGATGCAAAGCAAAGCATTGCAACAAGTGATCTTTGGCTTCAGGCCAGCTCCAAAAGTCTGCAGCTACTGTAAACTCCTTAGGTGTTTATGGAGCCAGGCAACAGAGGGGCAAAGACCTGAATGAGTACAGTGGCAAGATATTGCCCAAATGTTTTTTCCAACATGAAATACATACATTCTGTTATGTCTCTCTGAATAGCTAACTTGTGTTAAAACTAAATTGCCAAAAAAAATACCTCATCTATTTTGAGGCATATTTAAAACTAATTTTCAAAAGATGCCTTAACCTAGAGTCCGAAGATGAGCATGCAGGGTTTTTTATATGCAACTTGCACAGTTTTTTCCAAATCTGTTTTTGTGACTTCAGTTTTTTCATATTATCATTGCTATGTCAAGAAAATTAAAACAATGACATAATACTTCCTCTTCATTGTCAAAATTGTTAATCTTCCTTTAAACACAATTTCTTGTCTACTCAGAAAAAAAATATTTTTTACTTATTCATTGCTAATTCTTTTTATATCATCTCATCAGCACATAATAGAATTGGTAGCACACTAGTTACTTAGCAAGTAAGCAGAGTATCATTATTTGTCTGTAGGCTTGGAAAGACTGAAAGATTAATTGTTTTACTCAAAAGTAAAAATAGAAGTGGCAGTATGGTAATGATATGTTGTTTATGGATCCTAAAATAATTTCTTTTTTTCTTCAATAGATTGCTTGGCTTCTACAAAGGAATATTTCCTCCCATCTTGGCTGAGACACCCAAAAGGGCAGTGAAGGTAAAAACCCCATACTTCCTCCTTTAAAAATGTGAGTAAGGACAGTGGCAGCTGTAAAACATTTTATTTCTCCCCAACTGATTGACATTAGAATCTTAAACTTATTTGGCATATTAATCCTCTGATTTTTACTAGGAGGAAACTTTCCTATTCATAGCACAATAAAAACTGTGCTTGAGTGAGAAGTGTAGGATAAGGCTTTTAAAAGCTGGGCTGGTTTTGACCTGTATGTATTATGTTACTATGGAAAAAAAAAAAAAAAAAGTACAATTAGTTTATATAATCAAAATTTATAAAATACTTTAAGTGATATTTTAGTCTCATAATTCCCTCTGGTTTAGACTTTTTGTTTTAGTGAAAATGCCTAGCAACTTGCAAAACTAAGAACAGCTAATAAATTAACATAAGAAGCCATTAAAGAAACCACTCCTACTAAGTACTTACTCAGAAACTTGTAGCAGTTTATCTGTAGGTTTGAAGTGCTGCCCAGAGTTTTCTGGTACTCCAAAGAGCACTCTACTCCATACTCTCACTTTTTTACAGATTGAACATAGTAATGGGTACAACTCCTCATCATGCAAAAAATATTTACTCCAGCTCTTACAGCTGAAAAAGATGCTAGCCTATCAAAGTGTATTCACTGTCAAATGTTGATCAGATTTTATTATCCTTTATGTTGATTTATAGAGCATTATTTTAGTAACGCTCCTAAACAAAATACATTTTTTTCAGTTCATTCATGCAACATTTTCAATTAATTAATTTTTAATTAAAATTTTAAAAATAGTAATTAAACACCTCATCTTAATAATTAATCTAGTCTATCAAAGCATCTATTGTGTTCCGAGCAAATGCTTCTTTATCTTTTACTTCAGAACTTCGAAGTTTCCCATAGTTGCACCAAATGTGTCTAAAAGCAGTTATTATACAGAATGTCTTGATTTTCCTTACTTTCATTTTTGGTTTCTCTCTAAAAAGGCTGCATATAATTCTGGTCCTTAGTCTGCAATTAATCATTCACATTCCAATTCCTTTACAGAGGAATAATAATATTTGTATAAAGTGACAGGATGTGACCTTGTAATGGAATCCTAAAGGAGTTCTGGTAATGTCATCTTCTTGTTTGCATTGGCATTTTAGATGCAAATGACATATGTCACCTAGCTCAAAATTGCTTAGTACAACTAAGAAAACTGAAGTTCTATTTAACAGCAAAGTGGCAGTGAAGATGGATGCTATTTAGAAGATTCCTAACAACTCATTTTCTTCAGACTGTGGTGTTTCCTCTGTCTCTCCATTTAATTTCATTTGAAACAGGTCACAGTCAATCTGACCATACCTTTTAGATTCCAGCATATATTTAATTACAGCACCAACCCAGGTTCGATTTCTCTCCTACCAGCCTGAGTCATGCAACAATCTTGACTCACTTTCTCTTACTCAGATTTATTAAATTGGCTTAAACCCCATGTGAGTCAATATAATTATAGAATCATAGAAAGATTTCAGTTGGGAGGGATCTCTGGAGGTCATCTGGTTAGCCTCCTGCTCAAAGCAGGGCTGACTTCATGGTTTGATGAGGTTGCTTGGATGCCATGTCTGGTCAAGTTCTGAAAATCTTCAAGGATGGAGACCGCAGCCTTCTCTGTGCTCCTGCTCCGGTGTTTAATGGTTTTCACTGTGAAGAATTTTGCCTTATCCAGTCCAAATTCCCCGGTTGCAACTTCTGCCTATTGCCTTTTGTGCTTCTTTTGAGGAACTCTGAAAAACTCTGGCTTTGTCTTCTGTATAACCTTTAGACGGTGGAAGACAGGCATTAGATCCCCTCAGCCTTCTTGTTTCCAGGCTAAACAGATTCAGTTCTCAGCTTCTTGTATATCATAAGCTCCTTAAATGGCTTACTGGTGCACCCCTCGTGGGGTGCTTTCTACCTCGTTCTTGGGCTCAGTGAGGGCTCAGTAGTGTTTCTGCAACCATGAGAACCAGGTTTAAATGCTATTTTAAATTCTTTAGACTATTCCTTTAAATTTTATGCTGTTCCTAGGACAGCAGGAGGAGTTTAAGTTGTTCCTAGAAGACCAGGAGGACTTTAAGTTACCTTGAGATATCAACCATATTCTACGTTAGAAGAATTCAGTGACAGAATAGGGCAGGACAGAAATGTCCTTGTAAGAACCTGGGTACTGAAGCAATTCAACGTGAGGTGTTGTATGCCAGTACAATTTCTAACATCCAAAATATGGTTTGTACCCCTGCTTTGACCTGAAGAGAATCCAGCTTGTGTCAAATTTCCATATTATCCACTGGTTTGGATATGACCCCAACGGAAAAGTCACTGCTTCCTTTGGCTCACTCTCCACCTTTTATTCCTCTAACACTTTCCCTCATTTTACCAGGCCCCAGAATGTTCTTTGTCCACTGCCAAACTGGCTAGTGAGATTTAGAGGAAGACTGTGTCCATGCATAAGGTTTTGAGACTTGAGAAAGCACAGAAGGTACAGAGGCAATTTCTAGGTTCCAGCAGCCTCGGTTTGTGTTTGTAATGAACTTTTTTGAAAGCTTCTAGTTGTAGACTTCTATATCTCATGAAAGTGTATAGAGAAAGGACAAGAGAGATTCTGTACTGTGAAGAAATGTACTTGTGCTACTGGAATATTATATTTTTCTGGTGTAGATGTTTGCAAATAAATATAAAGCTACTAAAATGAAGGTATTTAGCCCCAGTTATTCAGCTAAGTGTTGAAGATACAGCTTCACTTTTAGTCAACTATGTTCTCATGTCTGTCTTGCTATTTCTTTTGTTTCTCTCTCTTTATTTTCCTTCTAAAAAGAAAGCTGATATTTCTGGAAGACGAAAAGTCAAAGTTTATAACTTTATGTTAGATTGAACTTGGAGGAAAGAAGTGGTGATGCCAATACAATGGTTAACAGATGAACTTTTGGGGCAAATTTATATTGTTCATGTGTTCCCAGACATCTTGTTGCAAGCATATATTTTTACCTTAGAGTTATTGAGACATCTGGTAAGTACTTTGACTATTTTCTGTGTAACTTGAATTAAAGTGTATCTTTGCCAGATGGACAATATTGGTTATTATGTACACAAAAGCATGTTTTATATACGTTTATTCTGAGATATTCTTTTTGTGCAAAGCTATTAACTTAATAAAACTGTAGAGAAAAAGATAAATTATGCCATGCTTTTAAAAATATTTTGGGTGGTTGTACATGATATAAATACATATGATATAACTAGAAAGTTTTTGGCAAAATTGTGTGTATACTATCCATTCTAGTACACCCAGCAACATTTATATTGAGTTTTATTACTATTGATTTGTTTTCTTTAAAAAATTATATAAAACATAGTTCCTGTTAAGTAGTTATTTTATTTATGGCTCTAGGAAGCTATTGATTTTTAAGGTAACATTTTTAAGACCAAAAAATTGCTAGGTAATGTATTTCTGCCGTTATTACAACCATTTTACAGGTCTGTAACACTATGGAAGACATTAAGGAATACCAGAAATTCCATTAAAGGTTAGGAGGGTAACAATGAGTAGAAAGATGCTGGAGAGAGAATAAAGCAAAGTTTATCACAATAAGAAATGAATTTAGTTCAGTGAAGTAACTCACCCACCCACAACCGACATTTTCTCAGAGAGTTCCTTTTACCTATAAAATACCTTCAGAAATCCAAAAAGATAGACCTACAGTCTGAGTAACACTTCTGTCTTTTCTGATTATTGGCAAGGCCAGTACAACAATTTTAAACATATTTGCAGGATGTTTGCAAGATTAGTATTGAATCTGTACACTATTTGGAGGGCAGTTAAAATCTGGGCTCTGCATCTAGGACCTTTTCTACAAAATGAGAAAATAATCCCTACTGAGGATAAAAAGAAGTATCTATCCCCTTGCCAGAGTATCAGTCCTTCACTTTTCAGAATTTAACATCTTAATTTTGCATTATGTATACATATTCCCTCCTGGTTTAAATGTGGTGGCATTATTAACACGTTAACACCCAGTCCTCTGATGGTTTTGGTGTGATTCTAGTGACTTCATTTGAAGCAGGTCTCGTCTGAAAAATGTTATTGACAGGGTTCTAAACAAGTCAAAATGACAACGTGGTGCTTATTACTCGTGTTCCTGTACACATGGTTTATGGAAAAGCTGTTTTGTCCTGATAGGTCTGTGGCAACTGAGCCCTGGGGGACTGACCTTGTCTTCTTTGGCTGAGACCCAGCACAGGTCACCCAGTCTTTCTGTTTTGTCTAAAAAACTCTGTTCCCTTATGTTTCTTATGATTCCCACATCTCTGTTGACCTCATCCCATTGCTTTCCTCTCACAGTGAAAGTGTGATTGCCACACACATGGGCGGGTGCTACAAGGAGGGAATACAGCCTCACGTGTGGGAGCAAAACACGCAGATTTTCAGAGGATCCCACCTTCATTTAAATCCACTTGCTCTAAACTAATCAAGCGTTACAGGTCAACTTTGGAAAGTGGCCAGGAAAGTCAGAGGTTCTAGTTATTTACTTTTGCTATACAGGGATGTGACAGCCCTCACTCTAGGGGGTACCCACCTGCGTGGATGCAGCCTTGGTGAAGCTGTGACCGGTTTTTGTTGTTCAGTCCCGTAATACTGGACGTGCTTCAGTGTGCAAAGTTGTGACTAATTCTTGGACAGACTACAGGACTCACAAATAGTGAGCTGTACTTACAGGCCTTGTGTTGTTCCATGTGTGAAAATTACATGGAATAACACCTCCAATATCTTTGGGTTTACGTGGAATTCAGGTGTCTGCTCTTTATGATCTGCAAGATTTTCTACTGTCCTTACTCTTCATGCTAGAAAATAGTTTTTCTGCCCTCAGAATTGTCTTATGTGGCATTAAGCTGAAGCGCTTTTTCGATGGCTTCAGCAACATATTTGCAGAATATGAATTTTTAAAATTATGGGGTTTGGGGAAATTTGCTCTACGCAAGCGCTGGATTAGAAAGGATCTCTTAGGTCAGCAAGTCTATTCCCTTGCTGTTCTATAATATCCTTCATAAACTTATCAAACTCTCCCTTACAAGTGATTAAGATTTTTCCTTCGTTATTCGTATTGGAAGACTGTTTCAGGACCCCACTCCTTTGATTCAGCTTCACCAGTTTTCAAGCCACATTTTGTTTATGAGTAGTTTTTACTTTTATACCCAATTACTTTATGTTACATGTCTTTCCTTTCCTAGGTTTTCATTTTCTTGCAGCCTCTCTTTTGATAGACTAAACAAGGCAAGCATTTATTCTCCTTCAGTCTTCATTCTTACAATAATCTTTACGTTCTCCTTATGGTCCTGGTAACCCTGTTTTGAACATGCTGTAATCTGAACTCATCTGTTTTGAACAAAGGTGGCCAGGATTGTGTGCTGTATTTCAGAGGGCATCTTAACAATAATTTGTAAAATATCACAAATACTCTTTCTTTAGAATATACCTTGACTGTTGCATCTTAGATTTTGTGTCCACAGACAGAAATAGGCAGTGGGAGTCTGCCTGCCTGTCAATGGGAAGATTCTTACTGACTTCAGTGAAGTCAGGGTTATTCTCAACACTCTTCTTGGAGGAATTAATCAATTTATTCTGCTTTGATTTTTAGATTTCACAAAAGGTATTCTGAAAATTAACGGATCTGGGTAGCAAGAAATGTTAGGTTGCAAAGTAAACCATTTACAAATGGTTGCCTGTAGAGGAATGAAGCTGAGTTAATTAGCATTGATAATATACAACTGTGGGTTGGCTTCAGGGGCAGCGGGTTGGCCGATGTAGATAAGGTGCAGCTGTGGCTGGTTCTGTTAAGTGGCTGAGCAACCAATGCAGAGAGAGCAGCCGAGGAAGAAAGAGGAGGAAGAAACAGAGTGGAGAAAAAGAATGAGAACTCGTGCCCTGGATGAGGAGAGACTAGGAGAAGGCAGCAGAGGGACTGGTATGTGATGGTAAAAGACCTTGTTGCAGCTGGCTAGTTTGGAGACTGCTGTGACAATTGTCTTTCTTCATGTTGGTGCAGGTGAAACTGAGCTTCTCATTTCTTTCCTGAAGTTCAAACACCCGCCTTTCAAAACTCATCCTCTAAGGAACTGCAGATACTGTAAGGTTCTGAGCACCGCTGACCGAAAGCAGAGAATGGGGTGAAAGATTTATTTGTAAAGAGCAAAACCTAAAATAAATGTGTCTGTTGACAGTAGGTTATAAAAATCCACAGACTTTCCCTCTTCAAAATGTGCAATTATGTCTCTCTGATAAGTAGACTAGTATCTGAGAATTGTGAAAGTAATTGCAGTATATTGCATTAAAGATGTGAGGGTAGTTTCTTGGGAGAAATTATAGTATCTGCTACTACATTTATAGCAGTATATGAAAGTTCAAATGATAGAAGAAAAGTTTCTAAATTAAAATAATGAACTATGTGTTGTAAGCAGACTCTTATGTAAAACATTAATTGTGCTTATGCTGTTATTATCCATGATACACTAATAAAATCAGTTCTGAAGCCTAGTTGTCTGCTGTTGCACATCTAACACTAAACAGAAGTGGCTTATATTTATTTTGCAGAACTGCACATGGCTACTCAGGGTACAAAGTAGTGAAGCTCCATTGTAGTTTGAATTTACTAATTTGCATAAGTAACTCAATTTTTTTCAACACACTGATTTTTATTTACAGTTTTTCACCTTTGAACAATACAAGAAGCTACTAGGATATGCATCATTACCGCCAGGACTGGTATGTATGGATGCAGAACTTCATGTTCTAATTTAATATGTGTATGCTGAACAGTCCCATCAGTTTTCTTCCATATAAGGAGCCCAAAATTAAAGGAGACAGTTCAACCAACAGTTTTTCAGAACAGACATGTCCCTTGAAAACAATGATAACAGGATTTAACAAAATTATAGTTATGTTAATTTTTGTATCAAATTCCTTCAAAATAATTCCTTACTTTGTAAGTGACATGAGTAGTGACAGTAACCATGGAAGATTCTGTATGTAGCTTGTCATTCTTCATTCTTGCAAAATAACGAAATAAAGTTGTACATTATCAATATTTAGTCATGTGATAGTGACTCGTTTGATGCCTTGACCTTAAAGTGCTATTCTGCAAGGCACAGTGCAACTGTAACAAAAATACTGATCTCAGTCTTATCTTAAAGACTTTATAATAGAAACATAAACTATTGATAAGAAGCTGCTACCTCCTTTGAGGTCAATGGCAAAATTCTCTTGTACATCAGTGGAGTTAGGATTTCATGTCAAGAATGTAACTGTTTTAAAATATGTACATACATATACACAAAAATGTCTTAATGCGAAGATGTAGATTGCATGTGTCTTCTGCATTCTCGTATATAAAGCTTAATTCTGCTATTGTACCATTTGGAATAAAATACTTTCTATTAGAATTGCTGCTTTCTGTGGTGCAAGAATGTGAGTGATATTAAATATCTATTTTTCACAATAATGACATCACAAGTGTAGGAAACAATTGATATTTTTATGGTTGTGCTATAAAGGTGTTGGTTATTTCAGGTTTCTTTCAACCAGTATTGCTTCCATTTACATCTGCCTTCCATTGCAGTGATTCATGAAATAATATTAACTAATCTTCCTCTTAATTATTTGACCGACCCTATAGTTGTTTACAGTACCTCCTATTTTATCTTGTATTTTTCAGCAGGCTTTTCTCATCCTAAGATGTAAATAGAGAGGTTGGTATTTGTTTTCTAAGAAGTGGAAAGAACATAGTTTAAGGTTCTGTAGTACACCAGCACATTTTTTTGGAGGAAAATATGCTGGAAACACATAAACATGCACTGGCTGACCAAAAGCTGCTCTGACTCCTATAGCAGATGCAGCAACCAGCAGACACCCCTGATATTTGTGGTGCAGTACTGTTGCCATAGAGGCATTTTTGCCCCTAAGATAGCTATGGTAGGTAGGGAAGAAGAAGACTCAGAGGGATTCTGGTCTAAGCTAGGCAGAATGCTTCTAGGTGCCTCAACAGACCTCGTAAGACAACATTTTTTGTTAAAAAAGGGGTGCATACATCAGCACAGTCTTCCTGCTGGCTTCAGTCTCATGATTGATGATGAAAGGGGTAGATTATGTTCCCACCTTATATTGGTAAAACAGATTTGTTGATAACACAGTCTTTTCCAAAGGCAGGAGGGCTGGAGCTTGCCACTGCCCTTGTAACTTACCATTCTTCTCGTTCTTGAGCTCTCAAGAATCCCTGCTCAAATCCCTCTGTACTGAATATTTTTTCTTCTCGCTATTGTTTTTTCCTTGCCATTGTTCTCCTTGAATGTCAGCAAACATAGTCAGGACATTTTATTTTGGTTCTGGGAATCTTTTCAGCCCCTAGAAAGTCTGAAGATGTTACATGGAAGCAATAAATGTATAAAGTGATCACTAAAATCAACTCCTCTGCATCTTCTCAGTTGATCTAAATATATCAATATTATTTTTTCTGTTACAAACAATTTAAGGTATTTTTAAATGCTGTGTCATGATGGAAGGCAAAGCAGTGACTCTCTCCATATCTGTGGCTATAACGTACCATCAGCTTCTACGTAAATTAAGTTAATTCATCTTTGCAGTGAATGCTGACATTTCTGTGTGCGCCACTCATTCCCATATAAACCTTTCCAGGATTGGTATTTACTTAGGAGAACTTCTCTTCTACTTATGTAACTTGCTGAAGTACTGCGTTATTTTAATTTCTTACATTTTTTTTAATTTTAGGTTAATATGGTAGTGTTACATGCTTAATGCTCAGTGCAGAGTTGTTATATTCTTCCAGTGCTACATAACTGCATTTATATTTGTGGGTTTTTTCAGACTCCACCCAAAGTTAGCATGAGGGCATTGTTTTTGCATGTTTTTGTAATAAATTGATATCACAATTTTTCTTCCAGCTGAAAAGAGAATTAATTGACAGCGCTATGACATTTTATTTTTTATTTTTTGGAATGTGGTTTATGGCTATCATCATATTGTCTTCATGAACTGTCAGCATCTAATCAAGGACTAAAATTGTTTAATAATAGAGTACTGCTGACCACTGTAATCTCACAATTTGCATTGTATCATTCAGTTTCATAATCTGATGTATGGGAAATTTTAATCCTTTATTTTTAACTTCCCCAGGCATTTGCAGTTGCTGGCTTGGGATCTGGGTTGACAGAGGCAGTTGTGGTTAACCCTTTTGAAGTAGTAAAGGTTACCTTACAGGCAAATCGGAATGCCATCGTAGAGGTATGAGAACTGCTCCATTCTTTTTCTGCTTTATTAGGCATAGTGCTCTTCAAGGTTCGTATTTAGAGCAGAATGTCTGTAATGGGTCAATACAAATTATTTTCTCACCAGCTTAGCAGAAATGGAAAAAGATAGAAGAGACTCAATGGATGATGCCTTCTGATATGCAGAGATGCATACAGTATTGTCAGCATCTCCCTTGTAAATATTCTGTGCCTGAAGTGTACCTTCATCCCTCCAGAGTAGCCCGCAGCCCAGCACTGCAAGGGGTTGTAACCCAGAAGTATGAACCTTGTACACAGTGTGTTTACCCCAGCAGGCTCCAAATGAGCACCAAAGGTTAGCATAAAACACCACGTCCCCGTGCCTTCACCGGGGTCCAGCTAGTGTATTTTATGTTCAAAATGTAGCTGGTAGATTTTAGAGTCTTGGGTGAAATTATTTATATTGTAAGTCTCCATATTTATAAACACAAACCAGAAAATAGTTATATAATAAAGCACACCGATAATTTAAATACCTGTTTCACTTCAGTTTTATTATTCAAATATTGTTTTGTGCAAAACTGACTTTGTCCATAGTTCTGGGTACAGCTGAAAGGGGAAGAAGATTAAACTGGAAAACAGCGATTCATCCAAATCAAGTGTTCCCATGAATGTATCAGCTTCAGTTAATTTTAATGTAGAAAATTCAAGGCTAAAGTGAAGGAAGGCAATAACACAGTTCCTTCTTTATTTTCTCAGTGAATAAGACTAACAATTGTCAAATTAGCTCTTTCAAAATCTTTTGAGAAATCAGCTGCACCATGATAGAAGTGCCAAATCACATAAGCATGGCATGAAAAGGTTGGCTGAATCCCTGGTGAGATATGATTTTTGCATATTCTGCTATTAAATTTTGACTGAGTTAATACTTGCATGCCTTGTAGCACTTACCTGCACAAATTGAACTCTTTTTTTACAGGATGCACGGGAATGAGATTTATCACCCAGCCATTTATGTAAGCTGTTTGGGTCAAGCTCCTCAGGTGCACTCTGAGCAAATATTGCCACTGATTTCCAAATATCATAGCTCTTACCTACTCTGTAACTCATCCAAAGAAGCATTCTCTTCCAGAATAAACTTTAAAACTTTTGGTAAATTTCTGGTCAATTCTCAGTGCATGTGAAGGAAGCGTTTGGTTGCTCCAAGCCTCCAGCCTAGACCTCTTTTAACCACGGGTAGCAAAGTTACTGAGACAGAGCTAATACTGTACAGGGGTGAAAAGGTCAGGACCCTGGGAGGAGAGAGACTGAAAGCGGGAGAAAGCAATGTGTGAGAGTATCTGTCTTGCACAGAAGTAATATGAAAAAATTATGGACTACTATAAACTAGGCAGGTATTCTAGATCTTTCTTCCTCACAGTTGTGAAGATACAATTAACCTATCTTAGTAAAAACCTCTGGCTGTGAGAGTAAGTACACCAGTATTATATTTTGACTAAACTACTTCCTGTAAAGTTGCAAGAGACCAATATTTCCTTTAGCTTCATACATTTTTATTTTTTTCTCTATTGTAAACTTTATTTCAAGTCTGGAGTGTTTTAGTTAGCAAATTTTATGCAATTGCTTACTTTAATCACAGCATCCCTCCCTTGATGACCTTCAAAATACTCCAGTAATCACAGCGTAGCTGTTCAAAAACATTCTGAGTCATTTTGTTATGGGGGACTATTTTTTAAATTTAATTTAAATGAGAATTTTCACAACATCCAAATAATAGTATATTATCATATAAATAATGTTTGTAAAAGAATGCTATTGGGACTCCACTAGGAACCCAGTTTACACCTAAAATATAACTGAAAGCATCTATTTGCCCTATTGAAAAAGTCCAAAGGACCAAAGTTGTGAAATGTCAGATAGTTAAATGACAGACATATCAATTTTTAATGTTTTTTTTTTAAAAAAAGTGTTAGAATTTCACATTTTGTTGTAATTTTTGAAAACTCCAATGACTTCATTACCACGGTCTCAAGTTCTCATTAAGAATATGTTAAAGAACATTCCACACTAAAGCATGTCAACTCAAGCCTGTTGGAAGAAGCATGTGCATGTTATGTTACACAGCATAAGACAATAGTACACTCATTTCATTACCATGCACTGTTTTTCTAAAAGGTTTAAATAAAGTATGTACCTGTCCCATTGTGTAGCTTTCATACTATATGATGAAACTTAATGCAGTTCACACATTTCTTTGGCTATTGTATTGAAATAATAAATATATCTTGTTTAAAAGGAACAAGGAAGAGCATGAACACATAGTCCCACACCCAGACTCCTGCCTGCCCCCAAAGCAAACATTCACACACTACAGTGACAGCTGAATTCTTCTGTGGTACCAGATCATCTTTCAAGGGTTGATAGGTTTAAAGAGGAAGGCCACTATAAATCACGTATCGGCACTTTCATAATGTAGATTGCTACAGGTAAAAATAATGGTGACTTTCTGTTAAGGTAAACTGCTAGAAGGCCCAACACCTTGTTTGGTTTTCTAAATTTTTTCTTCTTTTCCCTGTAGCTGTGGATAACTCACCAGCTGTAGAAGGTGGTGTGGTAACAAAAATCTTCTCACCTGACTTGTGTTGTGATTAATTAAACAAAAATTTCTGCTTTATAGTGAGAAGAATCTGACTCCATATTCCACTGACTAGGTCTCTATTTAGTAGAAGTCAACAGTTGTTTATACAATAAATTCCTCCATCTGAATTAGTCATCCTAAGGTCCTTCCATCATCAGTGATGAAACACAGACCTCCTATTGCTTGATCAGCTGATGTTTTAGATGCCTGCTTTGTACAAAATGAAGTGCTGTCTATGAAAGCCCTCTTTTTTGCTAAAGGAATGAAAAAGTGAGTCTTTTTGTGTAGCTCACATGTAAATGTAGACATTGCGAGTATCTACATTTGGACTGATGAGTCCCATATCAGGTGTTCAGCAAGTGACAAGCTTCCCCTCTGAGTTATTAGTAAATCCATATTCAAGATGAGAACACGGGATACCTTAGTATTGAAAGCTGTTGTATTCAGCTTAAATCACTTTATTCAGGACCACTAGTTAGTTTTTAAAGATCTAATTATCTTCTTTTTTTTGTGCATGAGAAGGGATGCTATTGGTAATATCTGGACCATATTTCATGCTGGATATCTGCATTTTAGAACAGATTCTGATTTGAATCCCTGAGGGTAGTTAGAAAAGTAAACGATAGTAAAATGTATTCAGAACATTAACAGCATAATATTAGTTACCAAATATGAAAAAACAGAATGAAACTTGGTATTAAAGACTAAACTTGTCAGTCACCTAAATAAGCAGTCATGTGCTGTGTCAGATATAGCAGGCATCATTTGGCTGATGCTGGTGATCTACCACAGTGTTATTTTGAAATGGAAAGCTATTAAACAAATCAGTGTATTGAAATTAGCAGTGTTCACAGCGTTGTAGTCAAAATTCTTCTGTATTTTCATGTTTGAGCCTCCTAGTGGAAGTCATGTTTTGACTTTCTAATTAAGTATTTGGTTACCCAGAGCTGACATTATGCTTTGGAGAAAGCCAAACTCAAGTCAACAAATTTTTGAAAGGAACTTTTCTATAATGTTTCTTCTTCTGCTAAGAAGAAATCGAAAATATCCAGAAGGGGAACATCTGATTCTGAGTATCACAGTATATTGGAAATAGATCAAAAGTGTCTTTAGTCAGGCAGATCCAGTCTGAGGAACTGATCATTATGTAAGTGGATTCTAAGAAGTTTCTTCCTTTCTGCCTTTCATTAGATGGAAGTTGGCTGACTAAAATGATTCCTATGCCTTTTGGGTATCATTTTCAAAACAGGATTTCTGAAGTCAATTTCCTAAATCTGTACCTTGGAATTTAAATGGGTGTTCTGATTTTCAAAATCTAACTACACTTTTTAAGTCAAATAATTCATTAGGAGAGCAAAACAGGTTTTCCAGTTGGATGCTTAAGAAAAAAATAAAAAACAATACCTTCTTTTCAAGATTTTCAACACTAGAAGTTGAACATCTGATCTGGTTTTAAAAAGTGCTGTGTACACAATAATTCACTGACCTTCAAAAGTCAGTGTCTTAAAGCAGTGTTTTGCATTCTTAACAGCATGAAGAGCCTCAGAGGATGCAGAAGGGTTCCCAGACAATATATATACCTTTTGTCACCCTTTCAAACCTATTCCTAACATTGAACCTGGAAACTGTGTTGTGGTTTAACCCAAAACCAGGACAACTGCCAAACTGATCTTCAACACAAATATTTATAGTCTCCCTTGCTGCATTAATTTGTAGCTCCCAAGGACTTGCTTCTGTAGCCATAATGGCTAAAAAATTTCCTGTTCCAATTCTGTCTCTTTTATCACTCCCTCACCATGCATATTTCTGTGCCTTTGGTTTTACTAGAGAAGCCAGCTTTAGCCTCTTGCTGTCCAGAATAATTGTTGTATACTCTGGTTGCGTAAGGGTTTCATCAGTCATAATCTTAAGAACACAGCATCAACGATAAAAGAACTATTGCCAAATTCACACATTCAAAGCCGCATGTTGCTCAGTAAAATCTTTTTATTATTATTATTATTATTTGAGGACCTTTTTTTTTGCTTTCAGAATCCTCAGTCTTTTACAATACTCAAGTCATGCTTTCATCTTGTTCTGCAATCAGAAAAATGAGGAATTTTTTTTTTTAATGAAAGTTGTGATTTTTACATGATCACAGGAAAGGCAAAATAATAACTATGGTGAGGCAAGATAAAATGGCAACATTGTGTTTGTCAGCAGGATGGAAGTGATGCTATGGGTGCTGTTTTCTTTTTGTAAAGATGACCTCTTCCTTCTTCTGCTTATCCTCCGTAGCAACCATCTAGCTTTGCTCAAGCTCGACAGATCATTAAAACCAATGGCCTGGGCTTCCAAGGACTCAACAAAGGTCTTACTGCAACACTGGGCCGTCATGGAGTTTTTAACATGGTTTACTTTGGATTCTACTTCAATGTGAAAAAAATTCTCCCAGTCAAGACAGTAAGTTCTTCATACAATGCAATAGGCAAACAGATAAGAGGTGTGGCAATTTAGTGACACTATCTTTTTCTGTGCAAAGCTGTGGTATTTGGTAATAAACAGTAACTAACCAAGCTCTCTGTTTTGCAGAAATCTATAGCATTTTAATAGAAGCAAACCAAGGATTTGTACTTCTTATGTTTTAAGCAAAGCTGAGTATAAACAGTCATGCTTAAATTTTCATTCTTATGAATTTCCCTTATACCATGGTAGCAATGTAAAAAGGCAGAAATTGGGATACAGATATGTTACGCATATGTTAGGTATTTATGCACTTTTTCGGGTAAACTGGCTTAGAAGAGAAAAATCAGTTGCTAGAACTTCTTTCAACATCCACAAAGTAAGGGGCTAAGCTTGAGGGGATGGCAGAGCTGCAGTACTAGGGGTTTCTGGCCATGTACCAGGTATATTTACTCCAAAAAGAGTTCCCCGTAGTGTTGAAAGACAACAGGGCAGATTTATCCATATGGGAGGGAGCCAGCCCAAAACAGGACTTACAGGGTCATGCACAGGGGCTTTATGTAGGTTTTAAGTTTAAAAAAAATAGAATCTTTATAGCTGTAATTGCACTTGAGGCAATTTTATTTGATGGTTTTATATTCCTTTACATAACAAAGAAAATATTTCCCTTTACAACAAAGGGAAATTTTACTAATGAAAACGTGGTAATACTGGCAACTTTCTAAATGACTCTGTAAGCAACAGCTAATGGTTTATTAATGACTCCAGTACATTACTTACTGGACTCTGTTTTCACTAATGTGATTTTTAGATGATGACAGTTAAACAGTCACAGGTGTAATATGTAGTGATATTCGTATAAGAAGCTGCAATTTACATCAAAAGGGATCAGTTTCTATTCCCAGATGAAGTAACACCTCTTTTTTCTTCTGCACTTCTGAGTACCCTGGTATTTTTGTTGGCAACATTGTGTAAATGGAGAAAAGCTCCACATCTTATTTGCAGATCATTGCAGTAAATTGAATTGTTCAAGAGCAGCTAACCCACAAGTTTCTACAAGTTTCTGTTAGTGTATTTAAGCATACTTTACAATGTACTTTAATTGCACATTCTAAAAATTCAAGGCACAAGCACAGCTTGATACTAAGATAGGAGTAAACACGTTTATGTTGATCAAAAGGTAAAAAAAATTATAATCACTATGCAGAATGTTCAGAATCATATGCACATAAAGACAAGGAGACTTGTGTGCAGCTTGTATAGAAATCCTGAAGTGTTCTTGCATAGCAATTGAAGAATAGTAATAGTATTTGGCACAAGCACGCTTTCCTAGCCCTTCAGATTTAAAAAAAAAAAAAAAATGGGAAACAATTATTACATCATTAGAAATATTCAGAGCTTTATGATCTAAAAGAAATTAGCACTTCATACAGATTTTTTGTGATACAGGGAATTGTTAACATCTACAACATAGATTTTAAATACATAGAAAACGAAAGAGAAATTACTTCAATGGTGTCAGCCAGTGGCCCAGCTGTCCTGTACACGCTATCAAAAGCAAACGACTATTCAATGAATGTAGGATTAGATTGCATGAACTGCAAATAAGTGGAGAGGTTTGCCTTGTGCTCGACCAGTACAAAGCAGCTTGCATGGTGGCTTGCACAGTGGCTACGTCTGCGCTGGTGAATTGAGCAGCATGACTGAAATTCAGTCACCCGTGCTGAGAAATGTTCCCTGGCACAGCTTTGGCGCAGGCCAGCCAGCGCCGTGCCTGGGTACAGCTCAGGAGCTAGTGCCGACCAGGAACCATTCCTAATAGGCAGGCTTCATGCAGCCAGTCTGTTTTGAACGGTAGTAGAATTTAATAGCGCTAATAAAGTTAATGGGACTCTCTAGGCCAGTGGGCATCAGTGCCATAGGCAGCTCTGTGTGTTGTATAGCCAATAACTCTGATCAAACTCCCATTAAAATCAATGCAAATCTTACCCTGCATTTAACAGGGTATAGATCAGGCCTCATCTGGCTTGCGCTAGCCAACGTGCTCAGGTGTTTACATGCATTGAACTTGTCTTCAGTGACTGGAACATGGAAGTGCTCAGCAATACTTTGTGATCTGTAACTTAAACCTCTGCTGTCAGTAGGCAGGTCCTAGAGGCTAAGAGTTATCAAACCTGTACAAGGAGTTTGGTAGAGACTATTTTGCAGTTAGTCTGGAAAATATTAGACGGTTGTAACTTTTCAAAATTTCTCACATACTTGATTTCATTACAGCACCTCTTTTGTTCACTTTGTATATTTTGCTAGAAAAGAAAATCTTAAAGACAGTCTTGCGATATTGACAAACATAAAAATTGTGAAATTAGAATACTACACTCCTGAAATAATTTTGGCTCTTGACTATGTATCTGCTGTTCACCATCTGTAATGTAAGTGGAAAAATGTATGGAAATGTCTGTATGAGCCTTCTAGCTGTCATCAGTGTTAAACTATGCATTAAATTTGCATCCCAATTAGGAATGTTTGCAGCTTATTTTGCCAAAAACAATAAACGTTTTATGTTGAGCGGTCAAATGATAGAGATGACATGTGTAGGTTGTAAATGTTTGTAACAAATAATTTTTCTTCTGTTCAGTCTATTCTGCTAAACAGATCATTTACAGCCAAATTCATACTCTGTTTACTGAAAATGGAATAAGCCAGACATGTTTCCATTGCCACTAATGTATCAACCATGAAGCATTAACACCTATGCATCTGCACTAGCAATCAAATTAGTCTGCAAATTTATATTATCTCAGTTTTATGGCACCTGCTTTTATAGCACATTTCATAGGCATCCAGCAGCTTTTGCTTTTCCATTTTTTATCATAGATTTGACAGTAAATGTTAGTTTCATTAAAACCTTTGCTCACTACCACCTCCAAGTGGCTGTCATATTTCTTAACAATATGAGATTTCCTCCCTGTTAAAAGCCCCCTTTGAAACGTGGCCAACTGCAAAACTCATTTCAAGTCGGGCACCTGCCCCAGCTGCTGCAGATGTGCCACCTGTTAAAAGGACTGCTGCCGTGGGGAGTGGGAGCTTCAGAGAAAGGGCTTTAAACTTCCACAGGCAGAGAAGAGATGGGAAACCCAAATGGGCAGTTCAGCTCGGTGAATAAATAAGACAGCAGATAACAATTTTATTTTACTTGTTTTCACATCAATGCCAACATAGAAGTTATATGTAGGAACAAGACAGGGAAAAGGGTATGTGGTACAACAGAGTTGAAAAGTTACTAAACCAACGTGATTTCGGAGAAGACTGGATCAGAGTGGGAAATGGTATAACCTCAGAGCTACCATCCCAAGCTCAGGTTTCAGGATGACCTGGGAACTGAGAAAAGAAAAAAAATCAGTGCTGTATCCAGTACATTACAAGCCACCCTCTCCACTGTGAGGTGTCCTGTGGCTGTTGAAATGACAGCCCATGCCATTTAAAGACTTCAGCCCAGGCCATCATCACCAAAAGGTGATGTATCAAAGGGGCAGAGTCTGTTGCTACCACACCTGCTCCTGTGCTGTGATATTCCTGTAGGTAAGACAGATAGAAAGTTTAAGGAGAGGAATCTTTTGTCAAAGTAAAAGTGTGAAGAAGAAACACATGTTTCCTGCAGAAATGAGGATAATGCTGAAACTGATAACCAGGTTCAACCATAGCTGACAGAGAGGGAGGCTTGAAATAGCTAAGTTCTTGCAAAACATACAAATAATCATTTAAAAGGAGGAGAGATCCTACCAGTGCATCTTATGAGTGAGCCAACTGAGGAAAATTTTCAGTAGGAACTTGTGCCTTATTAAACACTGAATCCCAAGCAACAAAGCCCATGTAAGCCTTAGTCTGGGCTTGTGCCTTTCCCGACATCAGTATCAATCAGTCACAAGGGCGATAGGACATCAAGCTTCTTTAGTTCTGGTATTCATGGAGCTACTCCTTTTTTTTTTTTTTTTTTTTTTTTCATAAATTACTGTATAACTGAGACTGAAGATGGGTAGTGCAGACAAAAGTACTGTATGCAGAGGTGACCAGTAAGTTATGCACTTCTGGGTGCCCTTTTCTGCATAGCTAATGTCTGAATGATGCCATGAAAAGCTGACCTGCTTGTAACCCCAATGCTTTATGAACAGTCTGATCATCTGCGTAGTCCGGCTTTATGCAGGAGAGCTACTTGGAGTTACAGCAGAAGCCTCATGTGAAGTTGGAAGATCAATTCTGGTTTCACCAATGTGATTAATGGTTTTCCACGTGGCCATTCCCCAGAGGCTGCAAGAACATGCAAATTGCAAATGACAGGGACACTAGGTACCCCCTCCTGAGTAAACCTGGGAGTCATTGATATAGACAGCTGTGGGACTAACAGAGAAGACAGTCAAGAAATTTGTGAGGACCTAAGGAAATTGGGCAGGAGTTTCTTTTGCCTCTTTGGTGTTCTGCTTTCAACAGTCTAACTATAATCTACAGAAATGAGGGTGAATAAGAGGAACAAGTACAGATCTATCTGGTGCTTCTCTTGCTGACTCCACCGACTGGGTCTCCAGAATTCTTTACATTTTGTATTCAGTAACCACCAATTTTATTGTCTCTGTGAGGCCAAAGGGTTATAGCAAAGGAGTAACTACTAGATAATAATGCTAGTTATAAATCTTGAGTAAGATTAATAATTTTATCAAGGATTGTATTGTGAGAAAAACAAATCACTGCGAGGACTGCAGACTTTTTCATTTGAAAATGTGTACCCTGTGCAGCAGCCATGTCACTCTGGAGACTAGCCAGGACACTTATCCTAGTGGCTGTCATTCATCTTATGCTGTCAGACAGCTGACAGGTGGATTTTAAAAACTTTTTTAAATGTCTGCTGCAATGAGATTGCAGTCAAGGAAGAATCTGAGATAATATCAGTGTGACAAAGCACATTTAATGCAAACAAAATGCAGATGTGACTGCACTGTGGACTGCCTTTCCTGGTCATCAATATGTTTATTGTCATTATGATTCCAGCATTTCCTATGCCTCTTGACAAAGATCAAACGTTGTGCTAATCAGACAGCAAGCTATAGTTTAAAATAAGGAGTTTACTATGTAAATGCACGACATGGACAGAAGTTCAGGGTCAATAAAACTATGAAGCCGTTCATTAAGCTGCGGTCAAATCTTGATTAAGTCACAAACAAAAACAGTGAGTATTCTTTAAAAGAATCAAAGCATGATGTTACCACAGCAGTGATGAGACTCGCTTTCATCTTTTCATTTTCACCCTTTCTGGCGTTGCAGTGAGCCTGCATAATTTTCTCCTCCTTATAGCTGATTTCTGCTGGGAGTTCACATGCCTCCAGATCACCTGATCACATCTGTACCAGCCTCTCCCTCCAAGAGTGGAATCTGACAGCCTGTCTTCCCAGCTCCCCTCTAGGACTCAGCAGGAAGACCCAGATACGGTCTCTCCTCTGGGTTCTGGCTCAGTGTCTGTGTTTAGAGCATCTCATTTGAGTTTCTCATCTGTTCCGTGTTGCTTTCCTGTGAGCTCTCTCTCACCTTCCCTCTCTCTGAGTACACTTTTTCCCCTTTTCTTGGAAGCTCCCCTTCCTCAGACCCATGTGTTCCTTTCTTCCTGTCTGTTGCCAAAGGCAGCGCCTTTTAGTGGTTAAAACAAATTATCAGGCTGGCTACAGCAGTTCCTTACAGCCTGTTTTGCTGCCAAACACTTGGTTATAGTCCATGTAGCCGAGGTCAGGTCTTGTGGCACCTCTTGGCTGGCCGCAGGAGTTCCTATGCTATCACACTGTACCTTAGCCAAAAGGGCCAAGAGGCAGCTCTACTCCTTGTTCCTGGCCTATATCCCTCTTCAGTCCTGTAATTTCAGGCAGAACCAGGGTTGGCCAAACCAAAGTCTTGTCTTTAAGTCTCCCCTGTCGCACACAGGGTGGTGGAAGGTGCAGGATACAGTGCAAAGACTCTCAGCTCTGTTCCTCACTTCTCTGCTGACCCATTACGTGACCTTGAGCAAACGTATTTAAATTCGGTGGTCATTACAAATAACTTTTGGCACTTTTGTGCCAAGTGTAACTTATCTATAAAATTAATATTACAGCTAATGTTTTCAAAGGAGTTTAAGAAACTTAATGCAGATATCCCACCCTAAGTATTAGTTTTGGGCTAACCAGTAAACTGCTTTGCAATTGCCAACTTCAAACATTTTCTATTATTACTATTTATTCTTCATGCAAATGGCCATGAATTGGCATTCTTCTTACCCAGTAAGCATTAGTGTTTTATAGTGAACTTATCTATGAGGTGCTGAGAAGTACTAAAATGTATTTATAAAAGTATTCTTTCTCATAAGATATGTACCTCCAGCAATGGGAAAAAAAAATGTGAAAAGATATCAAGACAAACATCCAAACATCTAAAAATAGCTTCAGTTCGACAAATGAATATTTATTGATATTTTGATTTTATTGGGGTTTTTTTCTTTGCTTAGAAATAGGGTTAAATCGTAAGTTTCTCTGTGACACATCTACCACTTTTACTCAGACTGAACAAGGCCTCGCAAAGGAAAAACAGGCCGTGTTCCCCAGCGCCTCTGTGGTCAGGTTTCCAACCACGTTACGCCTGTCGGTGGGCTGTCTGCGCTGTCTGTTCCTGCTTGCTTCAGGCACCCTGCCTTCGAGACTTTGAGCCCTTCCTCTGAAGGTACCTATTTCTCTCTCCTAGAGAGACACCAAAGGGTGTTGTCCTACCTTTGAACCTTTGGATTACACCTAAGATGGATAGTACAAATATATCTAGTATGGTGAGTCATATTGATTCTAAAATGATTTTTCAGTTATTCTGAAAAAAATTAAATTAACTGTGTTCCAAGCATACATGCCTTTACCAAAGGGTTATTTCATTACTGGATCAATATCTATGCTGCTTATTAAATTAAGTGACCTTCCTTCAGTACGGGTGAAGATAGTCTGAAAGCTTTTGACTGAGATCAAAGTTTTAAACAGAGGTTTTGACAAAGTGCCCAGAAAATAAACAAGTGAAGGAAGTGTCAGGGAAGGGAATGTCCAGGCTTTGGAGACAGAATCTGATAAATTAAAGCTGTCTCCAGTGGGTGACACTCTTGTACATGGGTGTGTATGTGCTAGTTTAGGGCTAGAATTTTCTGTTGCTAGAAATTACGGAATATAAGAGAAGGAATTAAGAAGCATATGATTGAGGAGGAAGTTTTAGAGTCTCCACTTATTTAAAAATACTGTGATAGGAGTAGTGAAGTATAAAAAACAGAGAGATAACATCTCACAATTTTTTCTCCCAAAGAAAGCAGGGAAATCCAGCGGGACATGCATAGCTATGGCATTTATTAGTGATGCCTGCTTCTCTATTTTTAATGGCTGCTGGTTCTCACAGGGCAGGGACTCAGGTGTGCAGGAAATGTGACTGTGAAGAGCACGGTAAAAAGGTGAGATGAACACAGGTTGTGTCATCCAACTACAACGAAGTTTTTCCATTGTGAATAAGCAAACTGGTATTTCACTTCCTTACAGTACACTGTACTGTGGTGTGGCCCCATCTCAAGTCGAGTTTCTGTTCTGTATGTTCTGCTCATACTACATAAAAATCGACTTTGCTTAAAAACAGAATTCATGTACGTTTTTCCTCCAGTTCTGCCATTTATGAAAGAAAGAGGGGCCGTCATAATACTTTTTCCTAACATACCACGTATGAAACATACAATATTGGGTCAGCGAACAGCACGGTGCAGAAGCTGGTGACAGTAACATGACGATAACTGCCTCTGCTAGCCAGCTGCAGCATTAGCACTAGACAGATACCTTATCCTTAGGTCTCCTTTCACAGGATGCTAGACTGTTAGGAATATTTTGGCATTGTCCATGGGGTAGGAATAGGACAGATTTTGGTGTGGAAAGAAAGACACTGCTTCCTGATAGCACCAACTTGCACCTACCTGACAGGCAGCCAATGTTGCTTTGTCCATGTAAGCGTTGTTGACAGAGGCAGAAATTCTGCTTGGAAACCTCTTTTTTTCAATTGGAAGCATTAGCACAGTAAACCACCACTAAGCTAAGCTTTTACAAAAAAAAGCTTTCTAATTATTTTTAATGGCTGAATTTATTTTTAATTTGTTATTCGAATGAAATTACCCAGGTTTTAAAGTGATGAATGCCACAGAAAAACCTTTCCCATGAGATATATAATAAAAAATCAAGTTACATAGCAAAACTAGTGTCTACCATAGCACATTTGGTAAGAATCCAGTTTTATGAATGGGCAAAATACTGCCTTTCAACTTTATGTCACAAATACTGTGACAGAAATAAAGTAATTTGTTTTCATTTATCTTTAGTTGTGCTAATGGAGTGTCAGGTTTAATTGATGCTGGCTTGGTCAGACACCCACTTTATCCTATACTCTGTGGCACTCTCAGTCATAAAGCAGGCAGCTCTGGCATTGGGAATTTACCAAAATATGAAAATGTTCAATCACTCAAATATAACATAATTGTCAGGAGCAGCAAGGCTTGAAATTCAATGTTTAACAAGTAAATATTTTTGCCTGACACGTATTGCCTAGCCCAGAGGGCAGACTACTGTGCTTGGCACCGTGGAAGAAAGTGTGCTTGCGCCAAATTGCTTGACAAAAATGCTTCAAACCATTCTGGACTGTGAAAAGTCAACAGAGCAGTGGTAGCCTCCTTGCTGTGGCCTGGATTGAGGAGGTTAGTTCAGTCTGGAATAGTACTTAGCTCTCAGGTGTGGGTATAATCATACGCGTGCTGCCTGGAGGTAGGTAGGCACCATGCTGGACTGGGGCTGCCATACTGCTGCCCCTCGAACTTCAAAAAGGGGTCCTTTCTTCTTCTCTAGATACCAGAAATATTGGCTTCATTTTATTTGCATTTAAACCACTGTCAGTATGTACAGAATAAACAGAAATTTGTTGCTAAGCTTTTTGCTAATAAAGTCTTGCAATTCTTTATGTACCACGAGCTATTGTAATTTTTAAAAGGTATTACCAGTATGTTTCATGCTTTGTGAAATCAAGTTGTTGAGTTTTTCTGCAAGTAATAAAAAAGCCCTGTTGATTTTGACATTTCTTTCTAAACACCTGTATGGACTTCATCCAGTGCATGTTATGGAAGTTTTAATTTACATTTCTCATTGCTAATCTGGAAAGGAAAACTTCATTGTTTCAGTCACAAATGTACTGGTTTAGGAAACAAAGAACTCTTTCATTTTGATATTGTGCTGATGTTATAACATGAAAAGATCATTTGGTTTTTTACTGATGATTTTCTATAATTAAAGTACCTTCATGAAAAAAAAAATGGAACTGTATATATAGACTCTGATACAGCACAGAAGTGTCCTCGCTGTTAAAGACCAATAGCAAAAAAATTATGTGCCTTGGAAATACCCTGGAACACACTTTGCTGTGACTTCCACTGCTTAGAGAAATAGGATTAAACTTGCTTCAAGACACTTTGACTCCCAGATAAACTCTGGGTTCTTTGATGTCATAGAAAATGCCAAGGTAGGAGGTCTTTCCGAAAGATCAAATAAAACCCAGTTGCACTGTGACCTGCGAGCGAGCAAAGAAGTTTTTAGATGCATTTCTAACCTGCTTCTAACTTTTACCGTGAATATAGAGTTCAGAAACAATCTGTTGTAAATTCTTCAGCCAATTAGCTGAATGAGTTACCACCGTTTATAATGCACAGAACGTGGAGGCTCTCTTGCAGTTGCGCCGAGCTGGATTGTTAATAACAGGAAGCTAGCACTTCTCAGTACAGTGGATCAGCTACATGTGAAAATAAATGTAAAAAACCTGGAGGGGAATGGCAGCAGACTGAGATTAGCCTTTATTTAATTTAGCATTTGGGGGTCCAACACACAAATGAGCGTTTTAGTAGGCTTCATGGTGGAAGTTGCTGTCATTTGTAAAATATTCTGGCCAATTAGCTAATAGTGTGCTTGGATTTCTCCTGTTTTGATACAGTAATACTAAGTACATTGTGAAGCCCAATTATACAAATCATCCCCATATGCCATACCAGTCTTTCTTTATGAACTGTGTTTATAAATCCTGTGTGAGGAAATGTGTACTTCAGCAATTTAGACCATGTGTAAAAACATAGCCAATAGGATTGTCAAGAAAACAAGTTCCAGCATAGGAAATCCTAATGTGTTCCGCTAAAATAACACGAGTGTGTTGTGTTGTGTGAGTTTTCTGATTAAATGCATATTACTTTATAGTGCTTAAACTGCACAGGTCCTTCCGTTTCCCTTTTTATTCTTTCTTTCTCTCTTTTTTTGTAGGATCCAAATTTGGAGTTTTTGAGGAAGTTTGGAATTGGGCTAGTCTCAGGAACAATAGCCTCAATTATTAACATTCCTTTTGATGTTGCAAAAAGTAGGATTCAAGGACCACAGCCAGTTCCTGGAGAGATCAAGTACAGAACCTGTTTTAAAACTATGGCAACAGTCTATAAAGAGGAAGGGTAAAACATTCTTATTTTAATAAATGTCCAGACCTCTGTTTTAGTTCATATGGGTTCATAAAACCACATTGTTATATTTCAGATTTGACGAGGACCATTAAGCCACCCTGAACTCACATATCAAAAGAGCACAACGTAACATTTTGGAAATGTATTTTAGAATTACAAGGAGATAGCCTCCTACTCCATGTGAACTTTTACAAAAGACTTACAAGATGATTATTGGTCTGTCAAAATTGACATTCCACAAATAAATGCTTCATATACCTCGTGTAATTTTTTCAACCCTTCATTTTGTAAAAGCAAAATATCAACAGAAAACAGAATATTTCCCAATCTAATCTAATTGTAATTATACAGACCTCTGTACCTTTACAATGACTGCTGAAATAATTAGACAGATCTTTGTGGCAATAACATTTTCCAACTTTTTAAAGTATTTCTCAAGTGGGGACTGAGTTGTAGCTTTGATACTCAATTATAGCAGTCATTTCGTCCATGTATGCAGCTGCTGTTAACAGACTTGTCTTGAAAGTAAAACCATCTCACTGATTAAAGTCATATTTCTGATTGGCTAGGCTCACAGCATTGCTTTTGTGACTGAACATTGATTAACTTTTTCTCTTCATCTGATCTGCCTCTGTAAAATGTTAAAATCCAGATACGGCCTGCTATTGAACATGTGTAATTTCAAATAATTGCTTCTAAGTGCTCTGCCAGCATTTTAACAAACACATGCTAAAATTCCGTTCTTCTTTTAGAGCAAAAATATTGTTTGAAATGTTTTGTTTGGGTTTTTTTCTGCTACAGATTTCTGGCTCTCTATAAAGGCTTGGTTCCCAAGATCATGAGGCTTGGTCCAGGTAATTTTCCCTCTGTCATTTCTATATTGCTTTGGTTCTTGCTCGCTCTTCCTATTTTTCAGTTTCTTGACTAAATGTAGTGAGCATCAATGAAATAAATGAAACAGTGTACCAGCAATCATCAAAATCTCTTTCATCTTTGAATGATTTCTTTTGATAATAGCAATCTCCTAATAGTATCATAGATGGATTTGGCTAAACATCTGTCTAAAAAAATATCATTTACACATACACATCAGACGATCGCAGATCCATGTAACTGCTGGTTTGTGCAATTGCTTCATTTGTGAACAAACCAAAGTGCATCTGTGCAAATGCCGGAACTGTAAAACCTTTGGAAGGGTTTCTTAAAGCTTCCTATTCCTTCTAATGTGATTTTTTGTTTGTTTGTTTTACTAGGACCCATGTAAAATCACCTTAAAATGCAGGTTAGAGTCTCTCCAGTATAAACGCTCTCAACTAGTCAAAGCATAGACCAAATTTATCAAATTCTAGTTGCTTTCTTCTCCTGTGCTTTGCATGGGCTGTAAAGAGCAGACACTAAAAGGCCAACAGCATGAGCTGGGAAGAGACTTGCGTGGCCTTAGAAGACTAGAGGACAAGGATAGCTTAAAACTGGGTTTGTTGATTGACCCTTTCTCACTAGTTGTTACTCCAAATGCAGGAGTGCAGTCGCTGAGAGCTAGGTCTTCTTTGACTTCTAGACTATTTTTCCCTGACTGGTTTTGATTAGTCATGAAAGCAAAGCACTGGGCGCTTAGACTTTGGCAGCCCACAGAGGCAGACTGTGTCAAAAAGAACAGAATCCCCAATTTGAACAGTATCCCATTCTCATGAAATGGTATTTCCAATTTTGTAAGGTGGTTTAATAGGCAAGAACACCCATGGTTAAAAGCCAGTAGGTACAGAGTGTGTTCTGGAGTATAAAGGAGGAATTAGGTTTGTCTGTAAATGTTTGTGCATCCAGTCCATCTGGCTAAGTGCTAGACCATGTCTGGCTGTTGTGCAGGGTAAGGGAAGGTGAGGAGGGGAAACAGGAAAGCCTTTTCCCTCATACTCCAAAGATACTACATATACATAAAGGACAAAAAGGAGGCAGAGTTTCACATTAGCACAGCAGATTTTGGAATAAAATCTTCCATCTTACAAATGACTGTGTGTTCTGGCTCAGATCCAGCAAGTCAGTTAAGTGTGCACTTCATTTTAAACACTTTTGTAGTCCCATTGACTAATATGTAGATTTGGCTTTTTGATGAAACAATAATGCAATCTGGATTGTGACTGGAAAAATAATTCCTTCTTTCAACATGTGAATGCTTTCAGGAAGAGAGATACACAGATCACACAGTGTGAGAACTAGATTCAGCCTTGATTTGAGCTCAGATCACATCTTAGATGTTGTGTCTGTGATTGGTTTGTTGGTTGAAGGCTTTTGCAAACTTTTGCTCTGTCTAGCTGTCTCTGAGTCGCTGTTCGTAGAGAATTTCAAGTCTGACAACAGTTCGTTAGGATAAATAACATGGGAGAACTCATGTGGTAGTTCTGTGTGCCTGGCTGTCCAAGCTAGTCCATCTACCTGGAAAGGTCAGCCCAGTTCAGCAGAGGACTTGTTTGTCCGAGGTGCCACTCTAACCCGCTAACTGAGCCAACAGGCAAAGGAAAGAAAATATTTGTGCCCCAGTGCTGGCACCCACAAGTAGCACACTGTAACACACTTGTATTCTACTCCTGCAGCCTGGAATCTGATTCTCTTTCCCCGTCTTCTCCAAGTAGAAGCTCCTCTATATGCTTAGTTATATTTATACATATATATATAATGTACACACACACACCCCTTCTGAAATATTCCCTTCCTTAGCTCATCCAGCAGTTACAGCCCGCTTACAGAAGAGATTTAGTCTGGCTTCACTAACAGTAAAGACACGTCATGGCATGCAAGCTGGGATTTTATACTGTTATCAGTTCTAGCAGATAATGCCGTTTCATCCGATCAGAACTTTGCCTGTGGATTCATAGCCGGGTACAGGCGCGGGAAGAGTGTTCTCATTTCAGCACTGTGATCTTCTGCTTTAGACATGGTAAACAAACAGCTGAATCTTTTCTTGAATCTTACTTGGAAGCATTTTCGTCACCCTGGTGATGAATTTTTGTCATTCCACCACTCAAGTTGCTCTTTCATGGCCAAATCTAATTCTAAACAAACACACAAATGCATACGTATTTAGATTAAAAGCTTCCCTTGTAAAAGAACAAAGCAAAATATTAATCTTGAAAAAAATGTTAGGAAAAATGACACTGAGGGTGATTTTGATTTAATATGCAAACTTGTCACATCAACTTTATGGTCTAATATTAAATAAAATTGGTATAGTTTAAGAATTGGTGATTTTTTAATGAATTAGGGAATTAGTAGAATTATCCATTTTGCAAATTAGGCTTTGCCATATCCTGGTTTGGATTGTACACTACAAATGCACTACAAAATCTTGAAAATACTGAATTTTTTATGTAATAAAATAATATCTTTTCTTCCAGGTGGTGCAGTGATGCTTTTGGTTTACGAATACGTTTATGCATGGCTTCAGGACACAGCTGATCACAAGTAGCACTTCTGAAAAAATGTACTTCTTAAAATTATATGCATTATAAAATACAATTTAATAAACTAAAAGTGATTCTCATCCTTTGTGGTGCTGAATGCCCTCAGACTACACTGATGTTAATACAGTTCAAAACAACTTTGGTCTTCAGGTCCTGATCCAAGGAAACATTTAAGCACATGCTTTTCTGTAAGTGCGTAAGTAAATAGCAGAGTTGGTATTTGTAATTGTTTTACTGGATCAAGAGAAAATATAAAGGAAACATGGGACAAAGTTAGTTTTTCTAGGACAGACTGAAAATTCTGGACACTGAATTATACTACATAGTCAATACATTTTTAAAAAAATTTCAGCTAAATTGGCAAAATAATAACTTTTCAGGGACTTTGAAAAAAAAAATGGAATAATCCTGAGAGGACAGATACTAAGGTAGTGTAAACTGACAGCTCCATTGATTCCAGGTTAAGAACATGATCCATACTCTGCAAACTCTTGTGTCAGTCTTCAGTCCAATTTAAATTCAGTCCAGTACGATTTCAACATTGATTGAACAGCTTCTTAAAGTTTTGGGGAGTTATGAGAGAAAAAGGACAGCACGACTAGCCACAACCTTAAAAACACACATACTGTTAAGTGTCCTACTTGTTCTTAGCCGTGCATATCATAAATATTACTCAGGTCACAGAAGATACTGAAAATAATTAGTCTGAATCAAGTTACATAAAACTACAAAACAACTGTGGGAATCATAGAAGCAATAAATACAAAAAAATGAACAGAAATAAATACTTTTAGGCATATAAGATTTTACTGTGAGTTTTTCATCCACCCTCATATATTATTGCTTAAAGAGCTGTCCTGTGATAACAATGCTCAGCACACCTTGACTGCCCCTTTAGCCTTTCATTACCACCGTGGGATGGAGAAACAATGTTCCAGACTGATAGCACACATGCAGTCATAATTAGCTAGCCATAGACCTCAAAGAAATTCACCTTTCTATAGATAAAAAGCTTGATCTAAAGCTAATATTGTTGCTTTTCCCAGCCACTTTAAATATAAATATTTCAGTGATGTACTTGTCTTTACTAGCCATTCCAGCTGATAATTTCTGCTATGCTGATTGAAGACACAGTTTCAGTTCATGCAGTTGTGCCATTCTAGCTTCTTTTCAAGAACTCTTTAAACAACTTAAAATTACACATTATTCTGTTCCCCTTATCTAAACTTGGTTTGTTGTCAAATGAATCCTTATCTTGGAATTGCAGAAAGTTTCTCTATCACCCCATACTACATTCACACTGTTAACTTTAAATGTTCTTCCTCTTAAGGAGGTACAAACCTTTTTCCCAGCAACCCTAAAGAAATCTCTTTCCAGATTATTACTTGAAAATGACAGTTCACATGTGAAGTCTCGTCTCATGAGTGTTTTTAATGCATTAGAAAAGCAACAAAAACTAAAAATAGAAGTGCATTCTCAGCGCTTTCAAGGATGCTTGTGCTGACATGCTCAATGAACCTCTCCTTTGTCTAAATTTGAGAAGAGCAACTTCTCATGCCTTTGCTACTTCACAGCGAAAATCAGTAACATTAGCTCTGTTACAGTCTGTAATTTTAAGGCAAATGTTCCTTGTTGCATTTCATTACCAGTACTTAGCCAAAGAGAAGACACTACTAAGATAGTTCTGGAAATTAAAAGCAAAATGCTTTATAATTAGTCTTTTATTAATTTAGAGCATTGAAAATATAAAAATAAAAGGCTTTGAACATACTGTATATACATATATAGCCTTCAGTTTTACATCCTTTCCAACATGATTTTTTTTCAGTTAATAGCTCAGCCTGATCTTTGATAAAAAGAGAACTATTAGAAAGCAGAAAACACAGTTTTGTTGTTGGGTTTTGTTTTTGTTTTTGTTTTTTGGGGTTTTTTTTAGAAAACAAACACACGAACATGCCAGCCCAGTCCCACATAGCTCCTGGTGTAATTAGGGCTCTGATTCACTTTTACACTGGAGGTCAGCTGTAGCAGGACCATGCAAACACAGCGGGAATGTCATAGAAGGGAGTATTAGACTTCATTGGTTTCTTTAAAAACATTTGACACTGGGAATGGAGTGCAGGATTTCAGATTAAAAACTTACATTCTGCACTCACATATACTGCATATTTCCCAAATTAATCCATTCACCTCAGTGGGTTCACTCCAGATTTATACCCCTTTCCCTGACAGCAGCGGTTGATCCCTGTTTATTATTTAAAAAATTAAAAATAAAAAGCCCTTTTTCTCCTTTGTTTATTGTAAAGTGGCCTAAGTTGTGTGGCAAATAAGCTAACTTGTTATGTTTTGCAGTTTAACTTTAGGTATAAGCAGGGAAAAATATCCTTGGGCAAAGGAATATTCTGCATCATAGGCTTACATTATAAAAATAAAAAAGTTATAAAAATTCACACCAAAAAAATCCATCACAAGCAGTTCACCAAGAGCCAAGGTCAGGAACCTTTGCTCACACTGAGTACCACTTTCTGCACACAGCCCGACTGACTTTCTGCTTGGGGATAAGGTATTATATACAGCAGGCAGATACGCAGAGAGCTGTACCTAAACACAAAACAAAAATGGTTTGTGATGGTGTATTCCCATACGCAGAGTAATGAACATCATGTCTTGTCCCTTGCTTTAGAAATTGTCCTCATTTAGCTGAAGCCAAGATAATGCAAACTGATACAAGCTAAGGATGTGTCTCTTTAAGGATTGTCCAAAACACACTAATGCCTCGTGGGAATGTCAGGAAAAACAGCTTTTATTCCAGAAATGACCTCTTGTTGCTCAGGAAAATTTTGAAAACTTTTAACATAGGCACACTTTGTCATAGGCTTCATAATTCTTGGAGCACAAAAAGCTGTGCTACGGAGACTCTTCTTCCTTTTCCAAGTTGGGTCTTTTTTTTTTTCCTTTGATGTACCTTGTTTGTGCTATATGGTTACAATAGGTGGACTTAATAATTCTATAACCCAGTAAAACAAGTAGGTTTAAAGCTAAAATCCCATTGCCAACTTAGTCATTTATTTACTCATGATCTTTTTCTTATCTTTTTTTTTTCCTCCATTTTATTTTTAGCGAAGAGCTAAGTCTAGAATTAAACCAATTTCTTTTCCATGGTGTTAAGGCTCGTCTTATTTCAGCTACAACTGCATAAAGGTAGGATAATGTCTGTGACATCACGAACAGTGCAGCAGAGTGGAAGGGCACTTGTGTGTGCGTTACCTTTAGTGGTTTCAAAGAAACATTCTTTAAAAAGCGTTCTACTGAGTAACAAGGGTTTCAGCATCTCGTTAAAGCTAAACAGCTGTTGAATGCCTTTGAGGCTGAAGAATCCGGGATCACATCCGAGATGAGCTCTTTCTTTCCTTAGGTCCATAATACAATACCTGTGTTCTTTATAGAAATACGGTTCCGTTAACTATTTTTTAATGCAAAAAAGCAAAGGTGGCAGCAGCCAGTCGACTCCATCTATATTTCAGCGGATATACTGTACATAACATATGTACTGATTACTTAGATTATGAAAATTCACCCACAGCTGTCTTGGCGATGAAAGCTGGAAATACATAGAGACGTCTATATTTTAAGAGGGGACTGTATTTTACCTTCCCACTGAATGAATGTTTAATATGGTATGCAGATAGAGCAAAATTTGAAGAATGACGTTTTCTCCTCTGCTTTAACTATCTCTAGTGTAATTTAAGTTATTGCACAACATTTATAAAAAAAACAACAATATATTAATATTCTATGAAGAATATGAAATGTCACACTAGGCTTAATTTTTTTTTTCCACATTCATATTCTGAACATACCTACAGCATGGGGAAAGCATTCTGGAATAATAGTCAGAACTTTATTATTGCCCAAGGAAAACAGGTAAATTTTCAAAGATCAGAACGTTAGTTCTCTTGGGATTAAAGTTTAAAGCAAAATAACTGGCACAGAGTACTTGCCACTGGATACAGAAATGTAGAAAGGGTATCTGTTAATATTAAATAATATCTGTGTTTGTAGCACCACCACCAGTATACCTATTAGGGAATAAAAGGCTTTAGAACAACAATGTAAACTTTACCAAGAGCCATATTTTACATCCATTAAAGCAGAAATTAAAGCCAACTTCCTCTTGAAAAAGTTACAACATAACCTTGGGGCCAAAAATGCCGGACACAAGTGAGCTGACAAGGATGGTACAATTCTGTTTCTCAGTGGGTTTGTTGGCTGACACAGCTTTGTAAGCATCTCTGCACAGCTGCACACTAACGGCATCTTCCTCCACAGTTTTCAGTTTTCTTCAGATACTTTCCACTCATCTCTGCTTGTACATTTAACACGAATGTGGTGTTTCATGAATCTGGGAGGCTGGCTGTAGCTGGGGGAGAGTTACTTGGCTGGATTTCTGGCTTCAAATCTTCTGCTACAGAGATAACTGCATTTCATGAGGTGTTGAATCCTCCACTGTAGGCACAAAAATGTGATGAAAAAAAAACTTACCTAAACCTTACCACCTGAGGCTATCACCCCACCATGCAAAGACAGAGAAAATAGCTAGAAAGTCACATTTTTAACTTAAAAAAAAAAAAAAAAGTAGAAATAAAGAAATAAATGTACTGGAAGGTGAAAACAAATGCTGTCAAAAGCCTATATTTACAAATGGATAAAAACACAAAGGTACTACTACTGCCTGAGGATGGTGACATGCCAGAAGCATCTGAGAGCCACCTATTGCCTTGATTCTATATTTGATTACCAAAACCCAACAAAACAACCAAAAAGTGATCTCTGAATAGCAGTGGATTGTATAACCTCATCGGTGAAAAGGTTGTTCTCTAGGCAATCGGCAAACGCCTCCCATTTAGCCACCTTTGCTGATTCAAGGCATAGCAGAATTTTCTGTGGTGATTTTTCTTTATTGATCTTTACACAAAACTTAGTAACAATTGCACATTTAGAAAGTCTGTGATGATTAAGAATAAATACGTGTGGTTTGACCAGGAGAGAGTGGAACAAGGCTCCATGAGCCCTTTGAGGGACACAAGGTCTTTACTTAAAGAGTGCAACACCACACTTCTCTCAGTTTCTGATGTTGTCTTCAGCGCTTTCAATCCCAACAGCCTTATGGGAGACAAGTCATGAGGAGAAATGCCAGTTATGGCCGGCACAAAGAGAGCAGTCCGGGAGCTGGGCTCGGGGGGGTGACCAGCCAGCGGGCTCGTGGTGGTCCTGGGCTGGCTCCTGCATCAGAGTGCCGAGGCTGTGACCGAGTGGCTGCCCTCCCTGGCCGTCTGCATGCCCTTGAATGCCAGCGAGGCGGGGATGTCGCAGCTGTGAGGGGACAGCGGGGTGCCTCCAGCGTGCTGCCAGCCATGGCTCGCCATGTAGCTGGATGGGGCGGCGCTGTATGTCATGTAAGGTGACACTTGGGCTGGTGTGGCATAGGGAGGCATGGCTGGCGCTGACACAAAACTGCTGACGGCCGGGAGGCCGTTGGGTGCCTGAAAGGAAAGGGAAAAATGTTTCTAAGAGAGTAAGACACAGCGGAGCTGCCATAAAGAAACTGCCCTCAGATGCTGCTGGGGCTTTATACAAGAGCCGGGGCTGGTGGGGACACCCAGAGAGACTCCATAGCCACGCTGGGTTTCAGGGGCACAGTGGCCCCCTTGTGCTTTGCTTTTAAGACCCGTGCCAGCCCTGCACACCTCTCCCAGCAGCCTGTCCCAGCCAGGGACCAGCAACAGGCGTTTAGGGATCACACAGTGGGAGCAGGGCAAGAACCGCTGAGCCCCTGCATGCCCCTCCGCCTTCCCACCAGCTGCTGTTCACAGACTCCTTAAGCCCACGTTGCACCTAATCATTACATTTGAGAGCTACTGGAGGTATTTGTGGTGAGTTTGTCCCATCTCTTTTGCTGAGCACCTTCATCCTCTTGGCAATGGGTCCCATGGGTGGGAGCAGATGGGCTGTAACATTTACCCATCTTTCCCAAATCTCACATGCGGTGTTGGTTGTGGAGGCCAGGCCCTGGCAGGTGGTGCTGTCACAGTTTAACCTGGGTGTGCAGCGACCACAGCCATTCCAGTGACAAGAGAGAGGGAGCCATACCAGCGCCTCACCTACCCCAGCCCCAGAGCAGGGTGGGCTCAGCCCTGAGCTGCAGTGGGCAGGCGCGGGCACAGATCCTGAAGCAACATTCCCTGGAGCAGAGAGGTAACAAGCAGCTGGGGGAGGTGGGAACATCTGAAACTCTTGGGTAACTGTTTGCTCAGAGCATGAGTCAGAACTATAGTATTATTATTACTATTGATGATGTCTTTTAAAAATCTGTTTTCTAGGTACTTTGGATATAACCTTGCAAATGTTCTTTGCTCACAGCTTCTCCTGGTTTCAATAGGGCTTCTGTGCACAAAACAATTGCAGGGCTGGGTCCTTTCCTGCAAGCTATTTTCCTAGGTCCTTCCATAGGCTGGGGAGAAGGGTTTCTATTTAAATAGAGAAGGGAGAGTCCTTCAGGCTGCCACAGTAGGATTTCACAATGAATGACTCCTTATTTAAATAAAAAGTCGTTGGTGGTTTATTTCACACCCTGTAAATGCTTCTTCAGCAGAACAGGTACAAACCAAGATCATTCATCTTGCTTAATTTTTGATTTGTATAGTGTTTATGTTTTAAGAATTGGGACGGTATTTTTTCACAGAAGCATTTCTTATCTGAATATGAAAGAACAGGTATCAATTCAACAAATCATATAGTATCTCCCATTTTTAATCATCTGGTAGCACCAAACCCAACCTAGATAGTGCAGAGTTAAGAAATGAAACAGGCTTTTATTTCTGCTAAAGCTTCACACGATGTTAACATTTTGCTTGTTCAGTTCCTGTCTGCATTGCACCTGCTTTTATTTCCAGTATTTACCTCCATAAATGGCACTGGCTTGGTTTCAGGCTCATGAGTTTCCTACCAGTGTAACTCACAGTTCCCCTGGCTGGACTATCCTCTCATTGCCACTTGGGAAGCCAAGCCATAATCCTGCTGGAGTCAATATAAATGTGTACAACGATCTAAAACAGCAGGAGACAGTGACAGGATACCAGGCACAAGCCTCCAATAGGTGTATTAATTAGTACAAAACATACAGCTGCAGCAGCAACATAATTGTCATTCCAAATCCATAAACACTTTGTTGAAGCTGAACTTGCCTTATTCTTTTGAAAATCCAAATATGTGACCTGACCTTCAACTCCAATTACACGTCCCCTACTGTGTCTCAGAATTACACTTTAGCCTCAGCTCTAAATATCAGCATTTGCAACAATACTAATTAATACAAACCTTCAAATAATTGCACTGTAAATTAGTACACTTCTTAAATCACATGGAAAATTATTTCACTGACTTTACTGGAAAGTAAAAGTGTGACAGGCCCTAAAAAGCTGCTGTTCTCCAAGCTGCCTGCCTCTTCCAATGTATAAAGTGCTTTTCAGAAGAACGTGAAACAAGAACAAGAACCTTTCTGGGTTTTATAACAAACAGCAACAAAAGGCTTTGCACAGAGACAGTAGAGCCATTAGAGCCAGGCTGTAGCACTGAGACATCAAAAGCCACAACCCAAAGATATCCTGCACAGCACCCAAAAGGGGTGCTGGAAGCAGGAAATACCTGTGGCAAGTCCCTGAAGAGTCTCACAGCCCTTGGGAAAGCACAAACCTCCAAGCCCTGAACCTTGGAAGAAGGGTTTTGGGCTCTGTAAGGCCACCCTGCTCCTCCAGGCTTGCCCACTCCCAAGCAGGCTGTTACCAAACAGTGGGCTCAAGGCTGTGCCTGGAAAGCCCCATTTTAAGTAGGATTCCTCACCGAGTGGTCATGTCCCATGAACCCTTGACTGTGTTTTTGAAAGGATTCCTCCTAGGCTGCAGAGGAGGTACATGTCCCTCCAGTCTCCTGTGTCGTCACCGCTCCCCTCTACCATGTGTGGCTCTGGGAAAAGCCAGAGCCACCCTCTGGCACAGGGAAGAGGAAATGTTTCCCATATGCTGTACAGACTGCCATGCTGTAGGATGCTCTCCAACCACTGGCACTTCCTCTTAGACCTCTTTGGAAAAGGCAGATGCTCGAGCAGCCTCTCATCTGAGGAAGAGTAAGACTATAAATGTATCCTTCAAAGCTGTGCATAGCGCTGCATTATGCCAAGGGGAAATACCACAATGGCTGTGCCCAGCAGCCCACCATCACAGGCCAAGGGTACATGGGTGGAGAAAGGCAACTTTTGGTACTCAAGAAATCCAATGCTGTGTCCAGGCAAAAAATAGAAAAATCCCTGGAGCTGATGACTCTGTGTGTACCTGTAAATAAAAGAGGACATGGCCAGTTCTTTGGCCCTGAGGATGAGCATTGCCATGCCATACCCAGCCACGCAGCTCACTCGCTCTGTCCTGGCTTCTGCCAGGAACAGGGGGCCCTCACCCATGCAGCCTGTCGGGCAGGGTCCCCAGGCTACGCCCTGCCTGATCCCATGCTGGGGTGGTGTCTGGCCGCCTGCGAGAGGGACGAGGCTAGATCTGTGCCAGGCAATGTGCCAACAAGCCACCTTTTTGTTGGTCCATCAGTGCTCAAGCCCATGTCCTGGTCTCCTGCAGCTCCTACAGATGAGGCTGCCAGGGGCTTCTCAGCAACCAAAAGCTGATCACTTTGCACAATTTGGGGCAAGTCTGAGCTCCTGAGCAGCTCGCATTAATGCGGACATTGCTGATATATATTTAATCTAATCATATATATGTTCCCCTAGTTCTATTTATCATTGTGTGGCCTTTCTCAGTATGGTCCTATGGCACAAAGTAAAATGAAAGTCTCTGAACTATAATGACTGAGGAAGCCCTCTTTTGTTACTGAATTACATTGGAGGTGCTACTTAAGTTGTTATTGACTAAGGATTCACTAGTTTTTGTAAAAGCTTAATTTAAAAGAATACCTATCCTGACTTGTAACAGACAGAAAAACCCTTTTACCCACTTCCCCTTTACGTAAATTACTTAAATACTAACAACTGTGATCACTGTTGTTTTTATAGTGTCTATTCTGAATGTGAGAAAGATCTTGCCCTCATACTGAGAGCAGGACATGGAGGCAGCTGTGCAGGGACCACCAGTTGCCACCCGTCGGAGAACACCAATGCTGGAGAGCTGTTGTCGCTGCCTCGCTGAATTTATGAGCCGTTCTTACTTCTGTTCCAGTGCTACAAAGCTTTACCGCTCACAACCATGGTGAGGTGGACACCAGTGGGTGCCTTCAGCCAAGCAGGCAGCACTGGGATGGGTAAGGACTGGCGCAGCACCAAGTGTGGATCTGCCCCAGGGGAGGCTTGTGCCATACCCCAAAGCAGCCAGAGGCCTCCTCTGGACTGAATTTAAAGCTGAGGGGATAAAGAAAAACTCACCTTACGTGATTTACAACTATGCTACTCAAAAAAAAAAAAAAAAAAAAATCCAAAACCTGATTTTCATCGCTGACTTTCATCAGTGAAGGACCTGACCCAATAAGTTTAACCGCAAGAGATTTTACTTCTAAACAGCTTTAGATACAAAGTGTAGGTTATCAGAAGGGTTGAATCTTGTCTGTCAGTCTGGCACTTTTTACAAACATGACATTCACTTAAAATAAATGGAAGGGATTAAGTTCCATGACCCTGTATATACTGGATGAATAATTCATCCTGCAGTATTTCAATCAGAGGAAATGAACACCAAAATATAAACATTCATAATTAGGAGTGCAAGAACCCCATGGTGTTTATGGATTTTAAAAACCCTTAGAACTTGTTTTAAGTGCAGAGCTGCTTGAACCTGGTTTTTAAGTTTTATAAATATTTTTTTTCTTAATTTAAACCATTGCTTTTCAAGGGAAATCTAATTTTTAAAAGCAAACAAACAAACATGTAGTTCTATCTGAACAAGAACCTCTGCTGTGCAAGTAATAAGGGTTCCTGTTTGAAAGCCCTTACTGTCCAGCTTCTACAAAGACCAGAGAGAAACAAATGCTCTGAATTGCTGCTTCTATCAATGTTTTAAGACAACTGACAGAATAAGTACTTCCAAATTTCAGAGCTGTGTTCAAAACCTAGAACACATGACCTCCCACCGATTCGTAAATTCAGTTAAACATGTTATCGCAAAGATACCTGCAAAACGACAGTGGCTGGGTCAGGATCACAAGCTGGATCTGGTACCCTTCTGCCAAGTTACCGCTGATATAACCAGTGCCACTGAAAGGAATATCCAGGCCAGAATTCAAAGCCAAGGTGGACATAAAGTCTTGCTTTAGGTCACATAAAATGGTGCTGCTGAAACAAGCGGACTGCATGTATTTTCATCAGTGAAGGAGTTGGTTCAGTAGCTTTAACAGAGGAGATTTTTAGTTTTAGACACTTTAGGTACAATACTAACTGGAGATGGCTTTTATTGTCATCATTTTCAGTCAGTTTGAGATTTGGGACACAGAAAGGGTGGTGGATGAAAAGCAGGTCTAGAACCAAGCTTATATGGGATTTTCTGTGGAACAAGTAATTTCCATTAGCCATTGGGACTCCTGAAAGTCAGAACAGTTCCTCTCTAAACCAGAGGTCACCACCACACACACCTTGATTTCTGTTTTGAAGATTATGCTGGTACAATATGTCACACAGCTTCAGCTTCCCCTCTCCTGCATGGAAAGGAGAGACAGGGCACAAGTTCCTGAACAAACTTCCCAATCAATCCATGTCAGCCAAACTGCCTGGCTTTTTGGGGGCTTTTTTCTTCCCCTGCCTTGGACATGTTAATATCAGAGAAATACACAAGCTAGATTTCACTTTCAGACATCATGGTATAAATCCAAATTCTATATTGTAATTAATTGATATTATTTTGTTTTATTTCACCCCCTTCTCTACTATTCCTTCTCTGCCTTTTGCTTGCTAGATATGTGTTCTCTCAGCCTCAAAATGAGACCTTGTCCTGTGATCCCTTCCCACGTGGCTTCTAAATGTTTCAAAAAATAACCCAGAATCATAGCATTCAAAATCACAGGCCTGCATTTATGTTCGTTATCATTAATAGCAATAATGCAAATTATCTCATTTCAGGTTTACGTGTATACAAACAAGAGCAGATTTGATGCTGCAGGTAGATGCTAAAGTAAGTGTCTGAAAGAACATGAATGATTCTTGTTTTAAAAGTAATTATTTCCAATTATTTGAATCACTTGCCTGTAATTGTTACAATCTTTTTGTTAAATAGATAATTTATTGCATAGACTAAGAAAGTATGTTTTGTAGAAGTATTCTAAAGGTCCATGAAAAAAAAGTGTTTCTGGAGAAACAACATAGGCTTCAAGCTCAAGTTAGCTAATTCATGAGCCCTGATGAGCTTGGACAGTGATCCAGCCCCAACTCCCCTGCCGGAATCAGCAGTTCAGCCTGCGTCGAGACCTGGGCAACACACCTCTAGTGAATGAGGTTGCTGTTTCATTTGCATTTCTCAGATCTAACACTGACTTGATGGAACAAATCCTTCCTGCCCTTGGATCAGCTAGCTCAGCGCACTGCCTTGATCCTCCAGCACAGAGCTTTTCCCCGAGAGCAAACGAAACAAATCTGCCGAGGTATCACAGCCGCCTCAGAACAGCCGCTCCCCAGCCAAGTGGAGGACTGGCAGCAGCATTAGCCACAGGGGCGCTGCTGTAGCCCCACGGACAGGCATCCTCCCACCCCTCATTCTTCACAATGAAAAACTTAAAATAATTTCTGGAAACGCTGGGTCTTTTCTGATGTCCTGAAAACACAGTCACAAAGTAGCTACTGGAGAAATAATTTTTCCACAGCAAAGGAAAAGCATAGCAGGGAGCAGAGCTGAATATCTAGTCCTTCAATCAGAAGAGCAAATTACCTTAAAAACCCAGAGGATAGCTCGTGTTCTTAGTGACGTGCACATAATCAGTCAAAAAGGTTATGGTAACAACACTAGGAGCAATCAAACACAAACTGCAAACATAAAGGAAGCAAACATGCTAAATCTCCCTTTTTAATTGGAGGTTAAATATGATTTATAAATCAAACCAACAGACAGGATCCCAAGGGAAGAGTAAACAAATTTTCCAAGTAAAACATTAGCAGCAGGCCTGTAATGGAAATCTCATTTAGGAAAATGGCATTACCTAAAGATGTAATGCATCTATGTTTCTTTTAAAGTTTTAAAATTAATAACCTTAAATAATATTTTGGTAAAAATTGTAGTTAACTAAATTAGGGGTGAATTCTGAAGCTGCTATTCAGTGCTATAGAGCATCATTGGGAAAAATGGCGTGATCCTACAAACACTCATTCAGATCGGTGTCCTGCTAAAATTAATGTGCCTACGCAAGTAAGTCAGAGTTACCTAAAGAAGGATTGCAAAAGTGAGTACTGAGTAAATTTATGATAACGTTTTTTATTAAAAATCTTTTTAAGAAAAATATAACAAAATTGCTAAGCTGTATGTGAATAACCTAGTTAGAGTTGACCCTGCAAATCAGGATTTGCTGTCTTTTTATAATGCTGGGGAAAAATCTTGCAAAAATCTTTTCATATTAGAGTATATATCCATGTTATTAGATGAATGAACTTATTTTACTGAACATATTCCCCCCTTTGATTTGCTATTAATTTCACCGTAAGCAAAAGAAAATAAAACTGACTGAAAAAATTAGGACTGTCATTAAATAATTTAGACATCCAAAAATTCTTGAACAGAAGGGGAAATATTTTGTAGGTAGGTTATTACTTTAAAACATATGCCTTTATTTTCAAGAAAGACTGAACAGCGGTAATACATTGGGATTGAGGAGCTTTTAAAATAACACATGGGCAAGGGCTTTACAGTTGGCCTGTTGCTCAGCTGAGCTGGGTTGAATCCCAGAAGACTGAGCTTTGAAAAATGGAAAAAGACCTTTCAGGAATGGGGAATTACAGTATTTCTCTTTCACTGTAAGTCGTATGAAGCAATGCTGGTATTCTGGTTGAAGTCACAATTAAAACAGAGTTATTTGCATGCTTGAGTGCTTTAAGATTCCAAAATAATTAGCTACCCAATCCTACACAGTGTCTCTTACAAAGATGTCATTTTCTTTATAGTTATTTCTCCCGTTACTAAATTCAATGCATTACAATGTACTGCATGAGAAAATCACGCTACTTCCTTCTGAAATAGTGTTCATTCCCTTAATAATGAGCAGATCCCATTGCCCACATTTAATGTGCTTTTTTATTAACTTAAAGTTGTTTCCTTTACTTATAGACGTCCCCAGCTGCACTGAATAACACAGAAATCAGATAATATCAATTGAGTGTTTTAACTATAGTTGCGACATGCATCAAGATCACTCTTAATTATATTTTCTTATCAAATTTTAAATCTTGGCCTCTTCAGGGAAATAAAAACCTGGTTTTGGAAATACGTATGTACACACCATCACCAATCCCTTCCTAAAGGAGCCAGGGGCATTTTATGTCTTTTCCAAAACAAACTACAGCAGAAACAAAAGAAAGGGGGGGAAAAAAAATCTTTCTCAGAGGCTGAGGAATCCACTACAAAAACAACAGAGAAAGGAGAGGTAGGAGGAAAAGGCACAATGGAGACAAGGCTGACGGAGGTTGTTGTAAAACCTAAGCGCCCTCTGAGGGGAAAGGGGGGAGCAAGGGTTTCCAGTGCTGCTTCAGAAGAGGGATGGGTTTACAGGGTTTTCACAGTGAAGTGAGATCTACCACATACAGCACACCAAGCACACACCACTAAGTCCACCTAAAATGTCTCCCAAACGTAGATTATCATGCAAAGTCTGTACTTCACTGAATGATTGCTTTCCATTCATACTCCAGTTTAGGGAGCACGACATTAATGGAAGTCACCGCCTTCCCAGTGAAGGTGCTGGATCTTGGGATATATTCTGTTATTTAACAAACCTCAAAACGAGACTGCCTCAAAGTGGAGTGAAAACAAATTCTGTTTGCTGTGAGCACAAACCTTGACTTTAATGACAAGGACCCAACCGGAGTCTCCCTTAGACAGATACACTGGCCTCATGAGATGACAGCTCAGAAAAAAATCATGCCATATCAGCAAACTCCCTTGAGCAGGAACTAATAACAGACTCACATAGTTTCACAACAGATTTGCACAATAATTCACCCTTAGTATTTTGGCAAAACCTGCAGTCAGGTAGGGCACACATAGATGTTAAACAAGCCGATACAGTGGAAGGAATAAACATTTGTTCTTTCCATGCTGATGGTTAAAACTGTGATGTAGTAGCAAAAGGTTTTATGAAAAATGCTTTCTCAATCTATTTAACAATATATCGTAATTTCAGTGTGGTGTTATTTAAATGAAACTGATGTTGGAAGAAGGAGACTTAGGGATGCAGAGGCGTCAAAGGGATTCTTGATGGCTAGAAGCTAGGCAAATATGGGGGCAAACTGGTAACGTCCCCACTTTGGCCTCTTCAGGGAGAGCCAAAACAGCGGCCCCCTTTGCCTAATAAACCTCTGATGCTGCAGAGGCGGCTACTTGGAAGCTGGTAAAGAGTGAAATCACAGCCCATCAAATATTGAACGCCTGTGGTCGTTATGGCTAGGTACGCAGGCAATTCCAAAGAGCTGATAAATTGCCACAGCAGACAAATTCAAACACACCATCCAGAAGACTGAACAGATCAAGTCCTATCTAATCCCCCTGCCCCTGGCACTCTGCTCCTTGGCTGTGATACCTATTTCCCACCACTCTCACTTTTCAGTCCCTGGTCCTCTTTGTCGTGGCAGAGCTCCTGGTGGGTTGGGGCCCTTTGAGCAGAGGGTGCTCAGAGTGCAGTTTGCATGTCATGATACCATTCACTCACCTCTCTGACTTTCTTTATTAGTTTCATCCGGGTGGAGTGCCCTGAAGCCATGTGGGTTGGTGGGCAGGGCACTGTGTTTTGGCCGTGGAAGCAGGTGGCCAGTAAGAGGCAGGTCTCACAAATGGGGTTCGAATGGGGTGCCATCCAGATCACCTGGGAAGGAATCGGGTGCATGTAGTGGGATCAGCTCATGCCCCTCACCCACAACATGCAATGACATGGATGCCTAGACCTCGAGCAAGCGACCTTAGTGACAGTATTTGAGTAGCAGGCACTGGTCTGGAGATCCTAACGAGAGCGACACAGAACCAGACAGTCTCCAAGCCAAGGTCTGAACCTCTGCACCAGACAGGAGCTCTGCTAACAATTCTGCTAGGCACCACGGCAAGGAAACAAAAAAGCACCTCTCTTCAACGCATTTCCCACCCCCGCCCTGGGTATGCGTGGTGAGCAGGCGGTCCAGACCTTTATCATTGACGGATTTTGCACAGACCCATAGCAGGAATCCAACCACCTGAATCCTGAGTTAGAATACAAGATGCCAAATAAGAAATCTGCGAATTAATTTTCAATAAATAATCTGTCATGTAATTGGCCATAACATTTAAGGTTATATTTTCATCTTCTCTCAAAAGAAATTACCATATGTTGTGGGTTCTAAGCACTGCAGATAAAAACAATTACAGATGCTTTGACTATTGCATATACAGTTCATTGTTCATCTACAATCAAAGATCAGGAACTAAATGTTTACATTGCCTACATTTTCTGCACAAATAATTGTCCAGAATTGCACCCACAAGTATTTGCAATCATTTGCCCTAAAATGGAGCCTTCCCTTTATGTGCTGACAGCACACGGTGCTCATGACCCATCAGAACGCAACCAAAGGACGCGGAGTGCTTTCGCAGCAGAGCCCAAAACTCAAGCCACCAACAGCTGATGAAGTTCAGCTAAGACAGAGGTGAAGTGGTGGCTGCTTTGGGGTCTGCTCAGTATGTCAGAGGAAGACTTCACTCAAACCATAGTCACAAGCCCTTCTGAATTAGGAGTGTTTTCAGCAGCACTGGTAGGATTGGGATCAGGCCTCTGGACAGCGTACCCTTTCCAAGAGCAAGCCTGCACTAACCACTTGCTCTCAGACCCCCCAGTTACAAGCTTTTTCCCGTTAATGAGTATCAGCTCCCTTTGGCGATGCACACATCTGCTTCCTGCAATGCAAGCAGCAAATAATTCTGAAAAGAAAAAATATTTCCAAAGCTATTTGCCTCTCAACAAATCATACAGACATACGTCAGATCTTCTCCTTTTTCATACATGTGTAAATCCAAACCACAATTTTTTCAGTTTGCATGTCAGTGACTTTAGCCCAGAAAGTCACAAGCATCAGATGTCTGAAAACTGCATTTTAAATATGATACATATTTATTACATGCTTTCATTTCAAATGCAAGGTACAAATAGTTTTGTATTTCAGTGATTTCAGCCTTTTTTTCCTTAATACAGCTGCCAGTAGAAGCTGTGCAATGCATAAAGTACTCAGAATATTCATCCTTTGTATTAATAATATAATTATCTGTAGAAGCCATGCCCCCACTGCCATGCTGAATTTGTCTCTCCCTATTAAATACTGCAATATAATGAGCTCTGTATGAAATGTGTATGACCTAAAAGCTCTCAGAAAAATCTATTTTCCTTTTCAGTTTCTCTGATTCACAGTCACTCTGTTTGCAAAGCTCTATGACAAATTTGTGAATATGATGCACCAGGAATATATAACGCAATTGCTTATGTATAAGTGACAACTTGGGACATCAGGTAATTCAAAAATGAATAGGAACTTAACAAGGCATCTTTGTGATTTCCTCGGGAACATTTGGTACAGAATCCCAGTCTGCCAGTCAGAGCTTTCAACTCCCCAAACCCAAATACCGAACGATGTCGCAAACAAAGGCCCCAGAGACACCAGGAAATCCATAATACTCCAAGTGAAAAATGTTCTACATCCAGAGGTTCAGTTTCATGTTAAATGAGCGTGACTGCATATTGCTGAGGCAAAAACGTGAAATCTTCCTGCCTTTTTTGTGGAGCCCTTTCCTAGGTGAATTCCCTGATGTGTGAGGCAAGGGGTGAAATGCAGCCGTTCGAACCCATCAAAGTGATCAGCCTTGCCTGCCGGCTGACAAGGCTGTGAGGTCACTAGTTTTGCCTAAAAAAAGCCTACAGGATCCCCTGTGTTAAAACAAACGGATGTCATTTAAAAGGAGGGATCAAAATAACATCTTTTAAAAGCACAGAAAACCTTGTTCATTGGGCTCAGTTTTTCTAGTCTTCCCCATGCAAAGCGAGTTTCCAGGGGATTTCTTGAGAAGTAAAATATTATCTTCCATAATTAAGGCTGGGGAACAAGTCCTTCGCTCCCTAGTAGCTATGCCACTATTTGCAAGCTGTGGATAGGTGAACCTTGAATGTTACTGATGCTTAAAATGTAGAGCTGCTATATGTTGGAAACGGCAGAATTCCCTATCACTCACACAAAATCCTTTGTTAATGTGCTTCAGAGCACATTCCCTCTGCTCCTGTTGTGTAATTGGAAAGCCTAAGTAAAACACGCACGCTTGATTCCCTGCTGCTCTACTCCTCTTGTAGGCGCCTCTGACTTCGGTAATACAGACATAAAACTGGAATATTACAGCACAGTCGCTTCTCTTCTCTGGGGGAAATCTGCTGGCTGCCTCCTTAAGACCCAGCTTTTGTAATGAGCTTTGACCAAAGGAGATGAGGAAAATAGCATTTACCCCGGAGCCCAAGGACAGAGCCTATTTCACCGTAGTCCTTCTGGCGTATAAATTGTGACAGTGGCTTCCCCGTTTTTCCACCGTTCCAGATACCCCTTTGCTAGATTCACACAAATGAACCAATGTTCTCTCTTGTCTCCTGCTCATCTGTTTACACCCAAAGCGGTGCACACTGTAGAAGACTATAAAAAGATCCAAGGAGTTCAGAGACTTCTGGTGAGACTTTACTGTCACAGACTGTCACCCCAGACAGACTCAGTGGGCTTCAGCGAATGGGCAGCTAGTCAGTGCTATGTGCAGCAAGAATTTGGTTCATAAATTCTTTTAGCACCTGGTTGGAACAAATCTTTTTGAAAAAAGAATGTTGCAAAAACTGCAAAAAAACACATTTTCACATCCTTATTAGACACAATTTTTTTCTGAATACATTCTAAAATAGCAAGGTAGTAAATCTGTGACAGATGAAACAATTAATGTACATGTGAATGAATTCTCTGGTAAGCAAGTCTGAATACTACATGAATAGACTGGTCTATACATTAGAACTTTCCAAAGCCAAATTCTATTTATCTATATTATTACAGGGAAAAGGGGGAGGGGGTGGGGAGAATCTCCTCTCTGTCTTCTTTTAATGAGCAGGGTCCTGAAAATGACCTTTTGGATAAATACTTTTTAGCTTTTCTGCCCTTTTAAACTCTCTGGACAATGTATTTTGATAAATTAATTCCATTTTATTAATAGCAATTTGCTCCATTTTTAAATAGCGAGTATGTTTAAATTACATTTCTCAGGTGATCTGTCAGGTTGAACAAAACTTGACGACTGGTAATGACAGTAGAACAGCGATATATAATGAAGATGAAAGCATAAATACTGAAAGAGTGAAAAAAGATAAAATATAGTTTCCAACACCAGCATTGAAAATAACCCAATTTACGTAACATTGTTCCTCAACACATCTGTTGAGGCAAATGAGATTCCAACAGAGGCAAGTGGTTTATAGCTTGGGAGCCTGATCCTGCAAATATTTCAGCAGAACCGTGTGAAGAAGGCCCAGGCTGGAAAATAAGACAAGTCAGCCGCAGCACAGCTGTTCTTAACAGAATAATGACAAGCTATTTCCATCATTTTTAGTAAGACCGCTAACACTTTGTTTTGTTTTGTTTTTAAAGAAAATTGTGGATGGATGAATATTAACTCTAAATCTAACTATCTTTAACCATACACGTAATCCTATCCTACAGTGCACGTTATTTGCATTATGCAATGAACAGAATAATAATGGGTTAATAGAAAAATGTAACACGAAATAAACAGGATAGCTTTAAGGGTGGCATACTGTTTGCAAGGCAATATATGTAATAAAGTGGTGGTTCGCTTTTGGGGCCTACAGTACTTCCCACTCTGCCTCATCCGCCTCTTTGCAAGCATCCCCGCCGTTCGTGCTCCGCATCTTGAATTCGAAAGGGTCTGATCCTGCTACTCTCAGCACCGAATACGAGCTACAACAGTCTCCTCGACATGGAATCCAAGACCAGACACAGAACTCGAAAGCTGTGTCCAAACCCTCTGTCTCTGAATGGGAACACGCTAAACATGAGCCCGCGGTTTTTCCTCGACTTCGTTATAAGTCTAACAAGCGAGTGTCCGGGAAGTCAGTGCAGCTGGGAAACCTCTGATACCTTCTGAAATGTTTCCATCGCACGGGAAAAAAAAAAAAAAAAGTTTTCAAAACCTGTGCTTTCCCAACGAGTAACAGTTGAGCCTTTTATAGCTTTTCTCCTGGCATGGGATTTGATTAGCAAGTACAAAGATTTAGACAGAGATTTATTAAGTAACAGTTATATTGTGTTGTAATTAAAACGTAGGAAATTCGCCGTCTACTTAAGCGTTTAAAAATGCTTAATGTAGGAAGCAATTACACCTCATTTTCAAATTATTCCCCTGCCTACAGAGCACGCTGCGGAGCGGGCAGAAGGCGGCTCTCGGGGCGGCGGCGGGACGTGCCCGCTGACACGGCACGGCACGGCACGGCACGGCACGGAACGGCACGGGGGTCGGGGCCGGGCCGGGGGCAGCGCCCCGGGGGGCGGCGCGGCGGGGGCCGGGCGCCGGGCGGCTCGGCGGGCGGGCGGCCGGCGGCGGCGATTCTCGGGTGTCTGCTGGGCGGGCTGTGCCGCGGCGGCGGGGGCAGCGCCGAGAGCCCGGGGCGGCCGGGGTCGCCCCGCCGGCAGCCTCTGGGCCAGCAGAAAGGCGGGGGAGGGGGGGGCTACCGGGGGGGCTGCGGCGGCTGTGCCGAGGGGGGGAGCGGAGAGGGGAGCAGAGCAAGGAGCCGGGCTCTGTCCCGACGTGGCCTGTCTTGGCGGACCCGATGGCAAACCAAAACCGAGGAGACGCCGGCACCGGCTGCAGCCCGGGAGCGGCGGCCCGGGGCGGGGGCCGCAAGCCCGGGGCCGAGCTCAGGGACCCTGCGCATCACCGCCCTCCCGCCCCCCGCGCTTTACCTGGCTGTACTTGGCCTCCTGCTCCAGAGAGCTCTTCTCCAGCCCGTTGACGGCGTGTTGGGCCGGGGGGGGGAAGCTGTTCCGGCCCAGGCTGCTCCATTCCTCCACCTTGGGGCTGGGGTAAGGCGAGGTGTCGCTCACTGCTGGGAAAGACGGAGGGAAGGGGGGGTTAGAGACAGGGGCCGGGATGCGGAGCGCTTTGCTCCAGGCTGGGGACGGCTCCCTGACCCCACGGGCCGCGGTGCGTGGGGCAGAGCTATGGGGAAGCTTGTCCCGAGCCCGCTCCACCTTCGCTGAGCCTCCCGACAGCCCCTGGAAAAGGTGATCCCAGGGGGAGAAGGGAGTCGGGTCCCTCCGTGCAGCTGATGGCGGCGATCGCCAGCCGAGCCCGGAGCTGGCCGAGTCTTTCCTCCCTGCGTCCCCCACACTGGCGGGACGGCACTTGTCCCCCGGGGTGTCCGAAGGGGATTTACGGGAATCGCCTCCTCTGTGCGTGTGTGTGCGAGTCCGAGGACAAACGATACCCCCTGTTAGAAATAACCCTGACGCGGCTGCAGATGAACCGGGATCCAAACAAATTTGGGAAGAAAAAAAACACAGGAAAGCAAAACAAACAAAACACAAAAAGACATTTAAAAAAAAAAGGAAAAGGAAAAGGAAAAGAAAATAAAAGGAAAAGGAAAATAAAAGGGGGGATAAAAGGGGGAAGGGGAGAGAGAAGTCCTGTTATTTACACGCGCATCAACCGCGGCACGGGAATACCGGGCTGTTTGCAGACGGGCACGTTCGCCGGGCCCCGCTGGGGACCCCCGGGGGCACAGGGCTCCCTCGAGCCCCGCCACCGGCCCAGCGGAGCCTGCGGGCCCGCCGTGGGAGCGGGCTCCCCCGCACACCCCGCTCGGCCCCTCGCCGAGGCTGGGGGAAGGCACAAATCTGAAGTTGTCTTAAGAAATTGAGCTCTCTCGGTGAGCGCCCTTTTCTGCTGATCTCACACTTTCCCATGAATAGGGGCTTCCTTTCCGTGTCAGCAAGGTCAGTTTATCCTATAAATCAAGGGCGAGCAGCCCCCATCTGCGGCATCGGCCGCTCGGCAGCCCCGGCGCTCTGCTGGGAAGGGGAGGAGGGAGGTTTTACATGCAGAAAGATGTGTGCCGTGCCGAGGGGGACGGGGCAGATACCGAGGCACCAGGCAGGACCGTCGGAGGCCTGCCTGCCTGCCAATGTGGTGTTAATAAAGGAGGAACTCACTAAAAAAAAAAAAAAAAAAAAAAAAAAAAAGCTCCATTTCTCATGTGATTGTAATGTTTGTAATGTTCTCATTCTTTTTAATGTTCGTTGCCAACACTACCTCTCCCCGGCACAGAGCAGAGGTTGCCAGGCGTGTATTTGTTGAAGTCCACTCAGAAACACATTTGTTTGTGCCAGTGTGGGCTGAGGATAAAGTTTATATCGTGAAGCAGAGGGCGAAGAAGGACCAAACTTTTGTATTTTTGTATGTATGAATATAAATAAAAGATATTTGTGTGCGTGTGTTTTGCTTGAAAAAAAAAAACATACCACTTTTTTGAGAGCAGAAAAAGGAAATTATTCTGCATTGCCTAAAGGATCAATTTGCAGTTGAAGTGTTGCTGGAACCGGATTGTTGCCGCTAAAAACGCAATGAAAACAGAAATCACGGGGCCCCCCTCCGCTAATTGGGGAGGGAAGAGTGGGACACAGACATCGCTGTAGGCAAAGGTTATTTTAGACTGCTGTTTTAACCACTTTCACTGTTAGTTCACCGGCAGAGACCGAAATGGAAAAAACGTCCCTTTCTTTGCGGCAAAGCGTAGCGAGCGGCTGGGAGACGCTACGCAGTTTCCAGGCAGAGGAACAGAAAGAAGGTGGAAGGGGCAAGAGAAGCAAGTCTCGGGGGCTGGGTTTTCCTGGACCACCGCTTCGGAGGAAAACACAGCATCAGAATGCAAGCAATTAGGTGACATTTGAACTTCCTGCCGGAGCAAATTTGGTCTGATTGCGAAAACTAGAGAAAATGGACTTCTCGGTAACGCCAAGGCGGCGCCTGAGACTGGAGGGCGGCAGCGAGCCTTGGCCGGGGCCGGGGCTGGGGCCGGGACTGATCGCGGGGCCGGGGCCGCCGCACCCCGGGCCGCTCTTGCCGGCCGAGGGCGCAACTGCTCGGGTCGCAGCGGCAGCGGGGACGGCCGGTATGTACCGTTGGCCGGACCCCCCGCAGACCACCACCCCGGGACCTCCGGTCTGCCCGAGTCCCGACGCGCATCCTCCGGTAAGCTGGGGCTGGGGACAACGCGAGAGGCTTGCCGAGGCAAACCACCGAACCTCCTCCCGACCTTCGGCCAGGAAGGAGCCCAGGAGCAGGGGACCGAAAGGCTCTGGTCCTGCCTGGCTGCCGCTGCGGCCCCGGGTTCCCCCTCCTCACCTTGATCTGTGATGGACCGGATCCCCAGGATGTCCGTCACCGAGTGGGAGGACGGCCACGTCCTGGGCATGGCCATGGTGCTGGGGATCGCTGGCACCCCGGGAGGGGTGGGCACCTTGGCTCCCGCAGCAGCGATGGGGCTGGGGTAGGAGTAGATGTGGTTGTAGGGCAGAGCAGGCTGTGGGGGCGGCTGGTGCTGCTTGTAGGACTCGTAGTGACTTTGCTGAGACAGGTTCCCGATTTTGTTCCGGAGGATGCGGCTGATGGAGCTGACCGACGGCACGTTGTACTTGTCACACACGCCATCGGCCAGCAGGCGATCCCGGATCTCCCAGGCGAAGATGCCCGGATCCCTTTGTTTGTAGGTCCGGATATGTTTTACCACCGTGGGGGTGGTGACCCGAGGCTTGCTGCCCCCGATAGCCCCCGGTAGGATGGAGCCTGTCTCGTTGTAGCGGGCCAGGATTTTGCTGACACAGCCGTGGGAAACGCGGAGCTGCCGGCTGATGTCACACGGTCTGATACCCAGTTGCGCCAGTTCCACAATCCGCAGCCTGATGGCATTGGGCAGGGGTCTCCCGTTGACAAACACCCCCCCGAGCTGGTTCACTTCCCCGAAGGCAGGTTCTGCAAGCAAAGGCACAAACACACCCGTCGGACACGGCAAACGGCTCAGAAGAGGGCGTCTGAGCTGCTCCCCATCACAAGGCAGATGTCACAGCTCGGGGACCCCGCGGCCACTCCACACATGCTTCTTTATAATAGCGCGGTGCCCCCAAAATTGGGAAAAAAAAAAAAAAAAAAGAGAAAGAAAGAAAAAGAGCAAGGGGAGGGGGCGGGAGGAAGAGAGGAAAAAGAGAAAAAAAAAAGAAATAAAAACCCTGGCAACAAATGTCGGAGCTCTCTGGACTGTGCACCAAGCATATTCCAAAAAAGCACATACCAGAGATGCAAAACGAGATCGCCCCAGCAGACAAGTCAGCTTTATTGCCACAGGAAAAAGGAACACGGAGAAGACAAAAAGAAAAGAAAAATATTTTCGAAGACGTGGGGGAGGGGGAGGAAGGGGAAAAAAAGTAGTTGAGGAAATTCTTTTACATCTTGGGAGAGGCAGGGGCAACGCGGTGCTTCTGAGTGGGGACTAACTTTTTAAAGACCGTTTCTGGTGCTGTTAGCGCCTCTTGCTTAACAGCACAATTACACCGGGCTGTAAACCAGACGTGCTAAAACGTTAACTGCGAAGATCGGTGTCAGGAATAATATACAACGTGCCACAGGCTCCGGCCATTCGCTCGGCTGCGATCCTGCCTCGCACTCGCCTAATAACATTAATAACAAACCGAGCCGTCATTAGCTTTCTCTTTTCTCTGCTCCTGACCCTTAACGTGTTCTTACAACTTGTAGGAACACGAGCAAAGTCAATAAGGGAGCTGCGGCGGCGGCACATGACGGCCAACGGGTGCTCCCCCTCTCTTGACAGCACTTGAACCCTCCTGCAGCGCCCAGCACTTACCCATTCCTCTGAGCAGGACACCGCTGGGGCTGCCCTAAATCCCAGGCGGACACCTATGCCCAGAGCCAGGCTCCCGGCCTCCCGCGCTCCCGGCCGCACTAGCCCCCGCGGCTCTCTGATCTCCACCGCGGAGGCAGCAGGGGCGTGAGGGGAAAAGGGCTACAAGGAAATCTGCTTCCCGGCGAGAGAGCCTTGACTTCTGCATTTCAACCTCAGGGCACCGTGGGCAGGGCTGGGCTGGGCAGGGCGCCGCAGCCCACCGCTCCCCCGAGCCCGCCCCCGGGGGCGGCCCCAGCGCCCAGCCGCCCGCCTAATGGCCGGGGGAGATGACGGACAGCGCGGTGCTGGCGGCCCTTCCGCTCTCCCTCGCCGGCGTGCTCGGCACCTGGGTCCCCGCCACAATGGAAATGGCCATTTCCTACCTGCCCGGCGGTAAGTTGCGCGGGAAGCGCAGTTAACGCCGGGGCGGCGCTGAGCGCGGCTGGCGCTGGCAGGGCATCGCTCGGCGGGGGGGCCGGGGCGGGCGGGCACGCAGCCCCCGCGGGGCCGGGGCGCCGTCGGCGGCCAGGCCCGGGCAGAGCAGGGCGCAGCACCCGCCACCCGCCGGGCACCGGCCGGGCTGCCGCGCCGCCCTTCCCGGCCCTTCTTCCCGGGGGAGCTGCCGGGCAGGAGCCGTCGGGGCCCGCAGAGCGGTGCCCCCCCTCCCCTGGCAGGCGCAGCGCGATGTCTTGACACAGGCGCGGGTTCCCCGCGTTGACTTTGCGGATGCGGGAGAGAAGTTCGTCCTTGTTTACGGTCGCCTTGTTGTAATAAAGCACTTTAACGAATATTTCGCGGGTGGCGTACCAGAAGGCTGTGAACGATGGGAATTGAGTAATTTTTGGTGGAAAACACAAACCGGTCGGGAAGTCAGCTGCAGCTTCCCTTGCCCCGGGAGGACACGGGACGGGGCTGGCGGCGACCGGGCATCGAGGTGCTGATGGTCCCCGGCCATCAAAGACCGGCTCCGGTTTTTCTTTTAATCCCCACACTAAATATTGCACTGCGCTTGACTGTAAAATGTCAACTCCTCGCAGCTGATTTCAGCTTTATCAAAGACACTGCTACATATTAACAGTTAAAAGAAAAACAGACAAAGCTGGTAGGAATTAAGGTATGTGTGGGTCGCGGCGTGTTTGTGTATGTGGAAGAAGTGTTTGGTTTGGCATTAGGTGTGTGGATCCTGATCTGTGAGCTTGTGTGTGCCTCTGACATACATGCCACATACATCATGTTGCACACAGAGATCATGGGCTTCCCAATTCCCGCCAAGAATTTATCACATTTTCCTTTATTTTTGTTTTCTGAGACTCTTTTTTGTTTGTTTTGGTTAGCTAGTTTGTTTGTTTTAAATATAGTCTGGAAAATACAGGATCTGTAAATTAAATAAAACGTAAAAAGAAATAACGCGGTGACCCGAGTGCACGAAATGCGAAATTGATGTCAGTGGTGTGTATGAACACTGCATAAATATTATTGTAATTGAAATGTTTGTAAGATAGTTTTAGAAAAAAAATAAAATTAATTGCGCTAGATTTCAGAGCCTGCACATATCGCAATGAATGTGCATAGTTATGAATGACTAGGATATTGCAGGAGATCCCACAGAAATTAATGGCACGTTGCAAATGTTTTGTGGTGGGAAGAAGGCGATCGTAGTTCTTTCACAGGTATCTCTTTTATTTGATCGGAATATTCGTGGATGCTTCTCTTTCCTCCGCAGGGATTTAAAACAAACAAACAAAACCCAAACAACCCACCACCAACAATTTTTTTATAGCAGCTCTGCGGTTATTTCAGAAAAATGTGAGTTGCCCGTCCAGAATATCACACTTGTAAATTGTGATGCTTCCTCAGCCTAGAGAAAATCACCTCCGGTAAAGGGGTCTGTCCCGTCCCGTCCCCTGCCCCGTCAGATGTCCCAAAGCGGTGGCATGCTGCACAGGCAACACTCGCGGGCATTTGCTGAAGCCAGAATCCTTGTCGATGTTGTGAGCTGACCTGCTTTCGGTATTTCTACGGCAGGAGGCATTGAGCTAGCGGGACCCGGATCCAGCCTTAAATTAGCTTAATTATGTAGTTAAACAATGGAAGGGGGTGCGCGTCCGCGAAACATCCTATCCGCCTTCACAGCGTCCTGCTTCCCGAAGCAGAGTCCTGGAGGGACCCCCGGCAAGGCTGCCCTCCCGGCCGGCTGCTTCCCCGCCCGCCGGGCCCTGCCCGCCGCCCCGCACACGCCTCCCCCCACCTCCCGTCGCTTCAGCCCGGTGCAGCGGCGTGTGGCCGCGGGCCATCTCCGGGCGCACGGCCGGTGTCAGCCCGGCCCCGCGGCTCTCGGCCCCGCTAGACGCCCCTGCATCTCCCCCAGGGTTACTGGGATGCTCGGGCGTGACCCTGCGCTGCTCTCCCACGCTGCCGGGGCAGCTTCTCTCCCCATCTGTGCCTATTGTGTTCACGGCTGTGTCCTTTTCTCCCCCCTCCGCCGTGTCCTCCAACCTGTCTGTTCCCCCTCCTTCCCTCTCCCACCCCTCCACCCCCGAGCCCGCCTCTGATCTCCTGGATATTCGGTTTCTTTCCCTTTCTCAATGTGTGTTCCTGATGTGGTCCTGTCGGAAAAGCTCGTTTACTCTGCTCGGGTCTCCAGTGGTTTAAGGATAATGTTTATCAGAAGTGAACGTGCTCAACTTGTTTCCATTCAACTGCTGAGTGTGGGCTGAAATACCAAAGGTCACATCTACAGTGAGTCGGTAGAGGGCAGGGGGAGCCGAGAGGAATATGAAAACATTATAATATACAACAGCCTGTTGATCGCTTCTGACCTGTCTGGCAAAAAGATTAATTTTTTTCAGGTAGGAAATCATTGAGGAGTCGGAAGGGAAAGGCGGCAGGGAGAGGAGGGCGGGGGGCGCGGGGTCAGGATTTCGCCACCCGGGGCAGGGCATGCGTGGCCGGGCCGGGGGCTCGTCCCGAGGTGCAGGCCGCCCCGCCACGCACCCGCGCCCCCACCTCGGGGTCCCCGAAAGGGACCCGGGCAAGGGCCAGCCAAGGGCCGGGCTTCCCCTCCCGCCCCTTCCCCTCCGCGCCGAGGAGAGGGACCGGGCTGCTCCGTCCCGCACCGTGCTGCTGGAGCCCCGGGTGCCGGCACCCGGTGTCTCTCGGGGGTCACCGCCTCTGCCTGCCTCCCCCCGACGCCGGGGCATGGCACAGCGCGGCTGGAGGCTGCTTCGCCGCCTCTCTCTTCCCTCAAACCCCGCTCTCTCGCCTTCTCTCCTCCACCAAACGGACCTGGCGTGGGTTGCCGCAGCCCCGGGCGCGGCCGGTACCGGCGAGGCGGTGGCTGGCAGCCCCCGGCTGCCCCCGCCCGTGAGGGCTCTCTCGGGCGCTTCCCGGCGCCGGGGTCCCCCAGATAGTGCCCAGCCCCGGGGCTCTCTGGCCACTTCCCGCAGCGGGGAGCGGGGTCCCGGCGCGGCGGCATCCCGCCCGTGGGGGCTCGGCCGTGCTCACCTCGGGGTGCCCGGCCCCCGCCGCCCCCAGCCGCGGGCCCGTCTTCCACTCCACGAGGGCTTTCGGGGGGCGCCGCGGGGTACAGCGCCTCGCGGGTTCCAGGCCTCCTCCGCTCCTTGGAAGAAATCAGCCAAATACAACGCGGCACACACCCCCAGCCCCTCTTCGATGCCGCAGAATTTTTTATTTTTCTTTTTTTTGGAAGGAAGCTAAACCCCTCTCCTTCTTCGAGGGGAGGAGGCTACTGAGGAGCTGTTAGGGCAGAAGGGTGCTCAGATAACAACATGTTTTGTAAGCTGAACTTCCCGAAGTGTAAAGCCCCCCATAAGTGTAGCCGGGTGGTCGGGTTTCTCGATGTGGTGTGGGGAAAGTGGGGGTCTGGGGTGGCCGAGCTCAGAGCCACGCAGACGTGATGGGACTGTCGCAGGGACTGTTGCAGCTGCCCCGTCTTCCACCCCGGCTCCTGCCATGCAGCGCAGAGCCACGAAATCCCGCACCCCCCCTCCCCGGGAATCGACGTTTGAACATTATATTAATTCATTTAAAAAAGCGACAGTTTGGAGGGCAAAGAGCACCTTGGAGCCGGAGTAGGGGTGAAGGGGCAGCGCGGTGGGGACATTGGAGAAGCTTTTGGCCACCTCTGAAAGACAGGGAAAAGCCGGCAGAGGCAGGTGGAAGGGCAGCGACAACCTTGGGCTGTGGCAGGAGGTGACCCATCCCGGGGGGAAGGCGCTGTGTGATGTAGAGAGATGAGACCCCCGGAGCTTTAAACGGGGCTTTCGTTTTGCACGGAGCTATTCCTACACGCGGGCGTGTGGCGTCCCACGGGACATCCCAGGATCGCTCCCATCTTCTGTGAGGCACGTAAGGAATCAAATGCAGGACGAAGGGGCCTTCGCGTGTCCCTGGCTGCCGTGTGCCTTTCCTGATGCGACAGAATCGCTGAGCCCAGCAGGGCAGCGAGGGCACCGTGCCTTAGCGGGGCGTGGGGGGTGCGGGGCCGGCCCCGGCTGACCCCGCGCTCCCCGGTGGACGGAGGTCCACCGCTCCGAGCCTGCGGGCTCGAAAATCCCTGGCCTGACCCCCGGGTCTCAGGTGTGCTGACCTTCCCTCGTAGCCGGGGACAACCGCACTCCAAACAAGCCCGCGGCAGGCGCTTGCTAACAGACTGCTGCGAAGGAGAGGGGGGATATTCCAGGGGGAGATGCCCCTCAGCCGGCGTGCCTGCAGGCAGGGACCGCCGCCTCCCCACAGCCCCGAGCCCCTTGGCGAACTTCTGCAGGAGCAGGCCTGGTTTTCCACTTGTTCTCCCCTCCTCGAGGGAAAAAGTTTTTGTAAGCGATCCCGGGACGCGTTACCGATCCCCCGTTGGCAGATGTCGTGTCTCTTACCGCTGCCCGCTGCCTTGTTGTAGCTCGCTATTAAAACACATGCGTGTACGCTTGTGTTCATATAAACTGCCTGCGTTCGTGCACGAAAGTACTTGTGAATCCATTTTTATATTAATTGAATTAATACAATGTTCAAACATGCATGGGAATACTCACAACCATTCCGAAATTCATAGCTTTATTTTTTAATTTTTATTTTGTCCCGTTCTCAAACAAGCCGGGGGGTGAAGGGGGGGCAGTGCCATGTGTGAAATCAATTTTAAGAAATTGATTTGACGTCAGGGACAAGACGGAGATTGGAAATGTAATAGGGTGAATTTTGCTTAACAAAGTTCCGTCGAATACAAACAAGCCACATCTGAACATTTCCTGCACACTTCGGAAACGATGACGGGCAAAATACAGTCAGGTCTTGGAGACACCTTGGCGGTGACAGACCCCAGAATCTGAAGGGAAAAAAAAAAATCAAGCAATTCATCATAGCATGAAATCAAGGCATAAGGCTTTTGAGTGTCATGCTTTTGGGGTAAGGATGCAACCTCCTGCAAATCTCTTTGCTGGCGTTCAGAAGCAGGGGAGCCCTGTTTCAGCGGTCAGAAACTGCCCGTGCAGTGTCGGGTTGTCCTGGCGGCTTGGCTGGACCGTGAGCATCTCTCCGGTGATGGGGCAGCGGCTCCCCGGGGCTCGGCGCCGGCGGCTCCCCGCGCCCGGCCAGGGCTCTCAGCCCCCGGGCATGCCGCGGGGAGCCGCCTCCCGGCCTGGTGGGAAAAGAAGCTGGCAAGGTCTGTAAAAGCTCAGGCGACCCGTGCCGAGTGCCTCCGGGCATTTGGCCCCTTCCCAGGAGACGGGAGGAGACAGACTGCCTTGTCCGGGTTCACCCCCTCCCATCTCAGGTCCGTAGCAGATCCTCTCCAGTGAAGGCGAGAGCAGGCGTCGGCACTTTACTGGAACACACTGAAGTCAGATGAACAGGTGAAATAAATGTACAGTAGCCTGAAAACGGGCGCAGAGCCGGGGATTACGGATGCCCCCGCGGGCCGCGCTGCCCCGCCGAGCCCCGCCGCGCCTGCCCCCGCTGCCCAGCCCCGAGGCCGCCCCGGCGGGGAGCATCCCACCGGCCCACGGTGCCGCGCCACCGGCCGCTCCTTCCACCCTCGCCTGGATATTCAGATGGAGGTTGGGAGGGTTGGCGGGGGGGGAGCTGGGGGGCTCTTAATGATGTGTTAGTCGCTTGGACAGGTTTAATAACTTTGCCGCCACTTGTTCTTAGCAACCCCTCTGGAAACCAGACAGTGTCTCATTAGGGCTTTCCTGGTGCAAACATTTGACTTGAATGAGTGGTGCTGAGTTAATTTCTCTTTGCACTAGGATTTGTTTAATGACATATAGGGAAATAGACAATTCTCATGGACCAGGCCATAAAGCTACAGAGGGCCTGATTTTAAAAGCATATTTTGTTCTAATAAAGCAATCGGGTTTTCATTTGTCACATGTTACATGAATTTAGAGTAAATGAAAAAATACCTCTATTGTTCTGCATTAAATTATAGGAACCAATTGGGAATTCCTAGGCAATTTTCTCCATTTCTGCCTTCGCTTCTGCAGCACCTAGTACCAGTGCCACCTACAGGAACAATTGCATTTTCGAGCTGCTTCCAAGTAAACAGAAGCCTTTGAGAGACTCCTGGCAGCTCTGTCGTCTTCCTGGACACACAGCACGAAGTCAGACTTGGAAAGCCGTTCTTTTTCTCCGTGGCTTTCTTCCGAGAGCGCGCACCCCCGCACCCCCACGCACGCCAGCGCGCACACGGGAGGGCGGGAGGCACGGAGCCCTTCCCGCGGCAGGGGGGGGGGGGGGGCGGGCAGCCGCCGCAAGTCAAGGCGAGGGGTAGAACCGTTGGCTGACACCTGGCAGCGTTTCGGGGTGTCCCTGGCGATGCCCGGCTCGGTGCCGGGCAGGGGGGCAGCTCCCGCTTGCGCCGTCGGAGCACAGCACAGCACACCTGAGGCACCGGGGATTTAGGGGTTCGCCTGTACAGCGGCTCACACCGACGCCTGGACCTCCTGGCTGTGTTTTGACGAGAGGCAGCTACAAGCCAAGCGCGGCTCTACCTTGCTCCCCTGCGCACCTCGGGGCTTTACCTTCTCCTGGCGACTTAAAACGGATGTCTCCGGAATGCCAGGGGAAGAATAATTATCCCCCTCCCTCGTCTCTTTGGTGGGGGAGGCCTTGGCTTCCAGCGGGGTTTCTCCTTCCCCGCGGCCGTGCAGCCCCGCGGGGCGAGCCCGAAGGGGTTCGCTGGGGAGGGGGCGGCCGGGGGCGGCTCGGGCTGCGCTCCCGCAGGTGGCTCCGCCGGGAAGTTTCCTCACCTGGCTTTGTGTCCGCTAATCCTTTCCCACGGTTAAATCGACCTCCTAAATATTTGTCTTCGGGACGTAAAGGCGGTGGCGATCCTACCTGATCAGATTTGCATGTCCGCCTTTTTTTCTCTCGATTCTTTCTCGGTAAGGTTTTTCCGCTCCTAGAGTGTGCATAAACCCCCTCTCCAAACATGTGTATACGGATACTTTCATCCTTCATCCTATGCGTTCTACTCGTTGATGCCCCGTTGCTCTGGAAAAGAGACACCTCCGAGGTGACCCGAGGTTTGCCGGCAGGTGGGGACATCAGTGTGAGCGGCTGAGGGGCTGCGGCAGCCAGCCCAGGGGGGCACGGGGGGAAGGTGGGACACGCAGGGCCCGGGCCAGCACAGGGCTTGGGCTGGGGGCATTTCCAAAGGGAAAGGGCTGTTCATGTTTTCTTCCAAAACCTCGTCTGCCCTTGCATTGTATAGCCACGAAACATGGAGGACTGGGCTTTGTTTGGTTTGTTTTGGTTTTTTTGTTGGGTTTTTTTTTTTTTTTTTCCTGATAGAGTAGTAAATGCGATCTTGCTTACGAAAGAAAGCAAGCTTTTTGGCCTACGCGGAAAGATTTGTGGCCATTTTAATGTTTTGCAGCCTGGAGAAAACTCGACCGTTCCTGCTCTGAGGGTTTCCTTTCGTTAAGAGAATAAAACGGGGGAAAGAAAGAGACGCGGAGCGAGAGCCGAGCTGCCCCCTCTCCCTGCCCCATCCCCTCCTGCCCCGTGCGGGGCCGCAGCTGCGCTCGACGGCCGGTCCCCGGGGGGGACCCCGCACCGCGACCCTCACCCCCCTCCCCGAAGGGCCCCTGGCGCTATTGAGGCACGTGAGAACAAACCATTTGCGACGTGAAATAGCAAAGACGTAATCGGGCGCGGAGTTCGCTATCGCTTGGTGTATTTTTTGGTGAAGGAAACGAAAATTTCTGCCTCCCTGACTCGGAAGTTTCTGCGGTGACGCAGTGTTTTTTACACGGGGGGTGCGGGGTCGAGCCCTGCCCGCTCACACCACACGTGGAAATCAAAGTGTCATTCCACCCACGCTGCGTGCCAGCCAAGTGCCAGCTTGCCACTATCCCCAGCAGCCTGCGCTGCTGCTTCTCCAGCAAAAGCCCCGCGCCGGGCCAGCGCGGGGAGCGGGAGGGCGGCGGCCGCCGGCAGGGGCTGCAGCCGGTGGGACCGGGGCAGGTCGGCAGCTCCCGCCGGGGAGCCGCTGGTCCCGGCCGTGCAAAGCTCGGGGGGTGCGTTTCGCACCGGGCCGCCCCAATTTCGTTTGCAAAATATTTCTCTCCTGCAACCGCGGTGTAACAACAAAGGGTAAAACCTACCCAGCACATTTACGACGTTAAGACGCCGCAACATTTAACGCAGAATTGTGCTGTAAATATTTTTTTCCCTTTGGACAAAACCGGCTATTTCGAGGGAAGAAGACCGCTGCTCCTCGCCCCTGCCCACCTACCGTGACTCCGCTCCCAGGGAGAGGCAGAAGCCGCCCGACGCGGAGATGTTTCCCTTGGGCTTCTGACGGTTCAGAAAAAGACATTTAAGAGCGGGTTCTCCGTGGGTTTTCTGCCAAACGCAGCAACAAGGAGTAACGCAGGGACGATGCGGGGCCAGCCGCGGCACTGAGGGGCATTTTGGCTTCCCCCGTCGTGCTGTGATTTTGCACACCCCCCTCCTTCCCTTTTCCAAGGGCTGCGAGCGCTGATGGCCGAGCCCCAGAGCCTGTAGCTGTCCGCCAAAGGGACACCCCCCCACACACACCCCGCCGGGACCCCCGTCCAGCCCTAAGGGACCTGTGCAGCCCGGGGGATGCGGGAGAGGGGCGGCCTGCAGCCGGCACGTCGGAGCGATCCCTTGCCTCCTCCTGCAGCTGCCCACCTCCAGCCCCAAATCCCGGCCCCCCCGCCCAGGGAGGGGGCGCAGCAGGACCAGTGCCTGGGCTGCAGAACCGCCCTGCTCTTGGCAAGGGAGCGCCGGAGCATCCCCGACGAGGGCAGCTTCCAGGCTGGAGAGCCGGACCCTGCCTTTGCACTCCACGCACTGCCCTGGGATTGCTTCCAACGGCGGAGTTGGAGGCAGGAAGGTGAGGGGATGTTGCTGTGTTAGCCCTGTGCTGAGCACCGAGGCGTCGCCCCAGCGACCACGGGCGGCTCCACGCCGACAGGCAGCGGGGGCTGCTCGTTGCCTGGCCCCGGCCCAGCTTCCCTCGGGACACCCCAGTGCCACCGACCTGGCCCCCGTCGGCAGGGCCCGGTGTCACAGCGGGCTGCTGCTCACCGCCTGCCCCCACCACTGCCCCCGGACTGATGCCTGCTGCATCCACCCGGCCTGTGCAGTGTTTCCCTTGACACTTTTCCTCCTCTCAGGGATAAGATCTGAGATATCTCCGTTTGGGACATTTTTCCTTGGAGTGTTTTAGGTCATCTCAGAGGTCTGAGACCAATAGGCAGGTGCTCAGCGATGAGGCAGGGGAATAGAAGGGCTGGGGGAGGTGTGGGCTTTGCCTGCTGCTTGTAGGAGACGAGTACCTATACAATAGGAAGAAAGGCGAGGCCAAGGCCTCCAGGGAAAGTCTGCTGCCAAGACGTCCAAGCATAGCTGTGGCGAAGGTCTCCACGCAGCCCTGCTGGAGATGCTGCATGGCAGCTTCCCTGCTCCCCTGTACCAGGGCTTCGCTGTATGACAGAGGTCGGTGCGTATTCCAAACCAGGGAAAGCACGGGTGCAAAGCTCCCTGCCGTGCAGTGCCAGGTTTACTGCATCTCTGCGACTTCCAGGATGGAGACCTGGAACCAAGACCTAACCCAGGAGAGTGACCCTCCAGCTACGGGTGGCTGGGCAGAGGCAGAGCAAAGTGGCCGAGGTGAGGCTTGGCCACAGGTTCATAGATGGGTGCCCATATCTACAAACTCAGCAACTGCTCAGCCAAGGTAGGAAACTCAGCCCAGCTGCTTTGGTTCGTTGTCAGCACTTGCAGGTCTTTGTCCGAGGTCTCGCTTGTATCATGCAGGATGCTGTGAACAGCCTCTCAGTCTCTGGATACCAGGGCATAAGCCACACAGTATCTTTCTTCACTCGTGTACAAACATCCTCCACTTATAATAGGAGTAAGACATGAAATGTCACTTAGGGGGGGAAAAAAGCAAATAACATCCCGTTGTTCTGCACATTTGAAGGGTTTGTTTATTCTTTGTACGCACACAATTTAGGATGAAGGCGGGGGCTTCCACGGGATTTGAATAAGGTGCCCTTTTTACCTTCTAATTTAACCTATACTTTCCACTCATCAATTGTGACTATGGAAAGACTATTATAGACCCCACTCCTGTTAAATATAGTTGCGAGACCAAATAAGTGTGATATTCTGAATGGAAAATGCATTTTAAAGAATCAAATAATCATAGATGAATTATTCATGTATTGGTATTGTAAATTAATAATAATTTTGTATATGGAAGAGCTGCAGCACCATAGAAGATACAAAACACTCTCAGGACCAGCTTCCTATATTAATGATGTGCAACTTTCTTCAAAAATAATCGTGGGTGGTTTCTTCAGGAGTAAAACCGGTTTAAAACCTTTGAACCTGTTACCTTCAGTATTTCTGCGTTTACACACATAGAATACAGTTTCTTATTTATGAACAAATCTGAGCATACTGTTCCGAGAAACAATGCAACAGAGGTAGGATCACGCTGGGAATGTGGTGCGGATTTAGACAATAAAGATGACCTTTAGGCTGGCTTTCAGAAATGTTTTTATTAAAAGTCAGCTAAAACTTTTGTGCTCCTGTTGCGCGGTTAGTGTTTTCTTTGCGTGTACACGTGCGCTTTAAAATCGGTCTCTTTCAGATAGATGTATATGGCTATATACATACGGCTGCAGCTGGTGGGACTAAGGGAAAGGTATTAGGCTGTCAGGAGGTCCAGATTCAGTAGCAGTGGAGAAAGGACTTAACAGGATCGGAGCTCTGTATTAGGGAATCGGTGTGGAAGAGCCGACGGCAGGTCGTCCCCCGTCCGTCCCCGTCCCCCGACAGCGAAGGACCCTGCGGGCTCTCCCGCCCAAGCGATCGCGTTCCGAGCCCCCCAGGCGACAGCCGCCCGGTGCCAGTTCAAGGTGACCGCATGAAAACCGCAGAAAGCAACGGGGCGAGCGGGTCCCGGCGGCGGCACACTCCTGCAGCCCCCGGCAGCCCCTTCTGCCCTCCTTCCCGTCCCCCAGCCCCGGGGGGCTACGCGGCCCCCGCAGCGGTCCTGTGCTTTTTGTGGCACTCACCCGGCGGCAGGGGACACTGCGAGGCGACACGGGCTGTGCACGGGGTAAAATTCGCCGTCGCCCGGATTTTTATCCCTTTCGAGGTGCCAGCTTTCGGCCCGGGAAGCTGCACGCCGGGTAGCCTCAGGCTGCCCACCCCATCCCTCCCCTTCAGCTGGGGCACCCCCGGGAAGGAGAGGAGCAGGGGGGATGCGCAGCGGGACGGCTGTGCCCTGCAGCGCGCACCTGCGCGCAGGGGGCGCGGGCCCCCGCGGATACTGCGCGCAGCGCCTCTCCCGGCGGCGGGGCGGGGGGGAGCAGGGGAAGCCCCCGGGGCCGAAAATGCCCCCGCTTTCTCTCCCGACGGGAAGGACAGCGGCAAGAGCCAGTCCTTTCCCATCGCACGCTCCATATATAGTCGTATATACATCTATAAATAATATATAACGTATATATAAATATATACATATGTTTTCAGCGTGGTTGTGTCTTACACGAACCGGGACGTTTTCTAGGAGTGGGAGGCGGTTCGTCCCCAGGAGCTCTGCCGGGATAACCCGCACAACCTCTGCCCCCGGCTCCCGCGCTGGGGCTCCCCGACTGCGCTCCAACCCAGCGAGGATTGTCCTGCTCGTTTGTTTCTCTCTCGGTCGCTTTGGGACTTCCCACACGAGCTGTCGGTAACGTCGCTAAATCCTTTCTGGCGTCAGAAGCAAACGCAGCAAACGCAGGCGCTTCTGCCGCTCTTTGTCATTCTCCTTGAATCTTTGAGCCGGGTGGGAAAGGGGGTGGATGATACACACCACACTGATGTGGACAGAGAGTGAGAAACGTGTTTTTTTGAGCCTGGAGAGTGGCCTGGACCCGGTGCAGGGTTGGGGGTGGGCGCCAGGCGGGGGTTGGGGAGCCCTCCCCCCCGGGGCCAGCTTCGTTCCGCCCGTTTTCCAAGGTGGTGGTTGCCCCAGAGGCCACCGTGCTATTTCTACCCATTACACGTAGGAAAAAGGAGCCCTCGTAGCATCAACACCATGAAATACCTGGCGTTCTCTCTGCCCCCCACCCGCGGTCTTCAGGGCTGCCTGAATTTGCCGGGAGGGAGGCAGGAGCTGTGAGTGCACCCCATCTTTGTGTCTGTTGGAAACCTAGTTTTATTCACTTGCCAGGTTGATATTATGAGTGATTAGCGATTTGGAGCAATACTCACCTCTTCCTGCTTACCAGAGATTGCTCTGGGAGCAACCACTCGCCCTTTGAAATGCCTCGTGTGTGGGTCTGACACTGGGGAGCCTGGAGGGGGCTCAGGGATGGACTTTGGTGCCAGGAGGGGAGATGAGCCCACCAGCTGCCGCGTTTTGATTTGTTTTGATTTCTTTTGTTTTCCTCAGGTCTTGAAAAAGTACCTCCAGGAGAGAAGGAAACAGAACGCTAATGAAAGGTCCCTCTCCCGGCGTTGCATTCCCATCAGTGTGCCTGCCCATCAAACCGCCATGCTGCAGCCTTTGCCCCACCAGCCAGGCTCTGGATGTGGGGTGGGTGACCCCATCGTCTCAGTGGTGACTGCAAGGCAGCCTGGTTTCTACTGCTCCTGTAGCAGCAGCTGGTCAGGCTTTCCCTTCTGCCTGGCAGCCATCCTCTCAAAGTGCGGCTTCTCATTTAAGACAGAGAAGCAGCTGGGCAGCCTCCCTCAAGTCGATGCAATCTGTGGTTAGCATAACCCTTGCTTGCAGAGCAGTTGGGGTGGAGGAAAGTCTTTGAGCTTAACTGTGCTGGGAATTTTCCGTTTTCATTTCAGTCACAGAAACTGGTTGTTTCCAACGTGGAAAATGCTCCAGGCCTCTGTGTGATTAAATTCATCTGCAGCATTTGGGATGGGACATCGCAGTGACAGAGTGAGACTGGGACTTTCTGCTGGGTCATGGCAAGGCTGTAGGCACTGTAATTTGAAGGGTGTTCATATACCAAAGCGTTGTCTCTGCCTCTTGCTCCTTCCCCTTCTCCCCTCTGAGCATGAAGGTAATGCTGGGCTAAGCAGTGTTTATATCTAACATTCCCCTGTACGTTTGAGTCAGCCTCAGAATTCTGAGAATAACTAGTGAGCTATGAAAGGCAGATTCAAACATTATCATTCATCCAGCTGATGGTAGCATCTGCTTGAAAGAAGGTGAATCCCATGCTGATAGTGGTGGTGACATTTGCCTTATATGCTGTAATGCAAGACCACAGGAAACAAGATCAATACACTTTAAAGTAACAGAGTAGCTCTCACTGACAGCTGGTTTCTCTTTTTTTCACCCTTCCCTCAGTCAGTCCCTGGATTACAGTTTTAACTTTATGCTTTTCCCCTCTTTCTGGTACCAATATTGAATGAGATTACTCACAACCAGACAAGGGCTTCTCTGCTGATAGCCTCTCCTTGAAGTCCTTTTTTGCCTTACCAGCTGTTCAATACTACAGAAGTCCTGTAGTTCTTCCTGAGATCCAGTCAGCCATCTGGCCCCTCTTGAAGCATTTAAGAAATCTTCACTGATTTCTTCTCCTCTTCCTTCACGTCATTATGTTTGTCTGCCTGCAAAGATGCAAATGTGGAAACGTTTCCACGAGCAACAGCCCCTTCCAGCTGATCATAGTGCATGGCAAGAACAAGTCCTCTCGAGACAAACTGGTGTGTTAAAGCCACCAAGGTGGTCTGCTGTGACCAGCTGTGGGCAGAGATCAGCCTTCTCTGGGCTGCCAAGTGGGTGTGGAAGCTGCCTGATGCTGGCATGCCTGGAATTTCACATGTGTGCCCTACACTTGCACAGTCAAGCCCAGGTTTCCAGGTATTTTCTTTCTGGGCTTAATTCCACCACCATGCACCAGAGCAAGTAATATCTTATTTGGCAGTAAGTTTCACTCAGTCATGAGGATGGAATTGATCCTACAACAAGTAATAGATTTTTACCTGCATCCTTTCCAACACTCCCTACACAGCCTCCCCATCACAAAAGCAAACGGAAGCTCCCAGAAATCAGCAGCAAGTTCAGAGAGATCTGGCTTCTCACCAGTTTGAATTTTGGCGGGTGGTGCTTGCTCCAAGAGGAGCTATAGCATAGCTTTTCTAGGACTGAACTCCTGGGAAGACATGAACTCTTTAATGCAATGGAGAGCTAAACTCTTCTTTAAAATAAAATTATCTAGTGGTTAACAGTAGTGACTTTTCTGTATGCTGCTTCTAACACAAATCTACCTAGCTTCAGCTTTCAGAGACCAAAAATTAAAACAACTTCATCCTCTCAACAAAAAGTCTGGATAACAGGAGTGGATTACAGCTCTATCTCAGTATTGCCCTCTCCCTCCTTCCTGCCCTTCCCTCCGTTCCTGTGCTGAAGTCTGTGAGAGCTGGATGTGGACACTGGGGAGCAGGTCTTGTGCCTGTTAGTAGCTACAATTACTTGAGCACCTCAGCTCGGTGCAAGGTGAGCCATGTCAGGCCACGTGTAACAGCTGAATATCTGGGCATAGCACCCCGGCAGCAGCTTCCTCTGTGCAAGAGTACTCATCCCAGGTATTTCTGAAATACTTTTCTGATTTTTTGTTGCCTTCTGCTCTGGTCGCATCCAGCTCCATATTACAAGGTGCTGAGTAAAGCTTATGAACCCTATTAAGCGATGGCTCCAGGGTTTGTTTACCAACATCAACTAGAGACTCCAGCTTTTCTGCAAAAACAGAATCTGAGCCCAGGCTTATCCAGGTATCAAGCTGCCACATTCCTTGGGGCCTGCAGAGCAAACTGGCCTTTGTGAAGAATGTTTACCATGACTGTAAGGCAGCTGTGTTTAGAGAGTCATTTCAGGGAAGTCTAGAAATAACCAGCTGGATTTCCATAACAGGTTCGTACCTAATTGTAAAGGAAGAACAACTGTTCATCATCGAAGCTTTGCATCCATCACAGGTAACACAATGAAATGGCAGTGACAAGACGCAGAGTCAAACAAGGATGCAGGGGAGTCTTCGGGGTCTAAATGTTACTCAGTTCTTACTCAGGTTTTAAATTATTATTTCAGGATCTGTTCTTGAAACATTAATAGAGGCGCCAATTGTGTAACCCTGATCTCTGAGCCAGTGGTAAAGTAATCCCACTCAGTGGGACTGCCATTAGCTTTAGATTCTTTCAGGGTGAGCATTGTGCCTGCAGCCCATTTTTTGCAGCTTCCAACTTAGTAGTTGTGGAGACATACGCTGTCAGATTTAATATACGGGAGAGAGCTGGTCACCAAGGCTTATCCCAGCTTCAGGATAAACCTAAGTTTTTGCTATAAACAATATCCCATGTGTAAAGAGTTCTGCCCATTTTTTCTAAACTGCAGCACCTCTTCATCCCAAAGGTCTTGTTTCCCATGACACCCCCAGTAGCAAGCACAGCACGTGGAAGAGGACTGAGCAAACCATGAGGGAGCTTATCAAGGATGTGCAGTTTACTTTGCTCTGCGGAGCACTGACTCCAGAGTAGTCTGCCTTTAACTCAGATACTGCCTAGCCCAGGCAGGACAGGTCCTTTAACTGGACAGACAAATAGTTTAGTTGTATTTTTGTTTTGCTTGGGGCGTGTTTTTTTGGGGGTGTTTTTTTGTTTTTTGGGGTTTTTTTGCTACAAATAGATCCCATTTGTCAATGCCTCCTACAGACTTTGGGGGGAATATTTTAAAGCTTATTTTAATCACCTTTCAAGGATTAAACTCTTCTCATCTCCTGTAATGAACCTAAACTTTCAAAATTTTCTGGACCAGAAAGTTGCAGAAATTTCTAAGGTATGAATTCTTCATAATTCTATCAAATCTTTTGGTTGTTCAATCCCATTTTTAACCTTACTGACAATGAAGATTCTTGTTTCCCCATGACCTTCTTTTCTACTTTTGCTGCTGGCATTTATTTATAACTAAAGCATTAAGTTATCATTAGTGGTTAAAATAACTGCAAAAATTATATTTACTAACTGAATGAAATATCCAGCTCTGGTGATAAACAGATGAAGTAACTCAGATAAAAGATTTATTTTCTCCATATGACTGCAAAATGCAGTATTTTATAAGCCATAGAGCCAAGTTCTGCCTTACAATTCACCTGCTCTGCTTTCCAGAGAGGGTAGGAGCTACCAGAAGGTATGAAAGAGGCTTTGTATTCTGTAGCAGATGACAATTGTCTTGTTAGCTCAAACTCTAGCAGCTTATGCTTTCAATCTGAGTTCCTTGAGACAGTTCTTTGATTTATGGTGGCCCAAATGGTAACTGGCAAACACACACATGCAAAGGAGCCACAAAAGCCAACAGCAGCCAAACAGACATCCGAAGGCAGAAGTTTGTTTATGAAGTAAAACTGCAAATAATCCTTTTTTTCTTTTTTTCCCTTCCCTTAAGTAACTGCAGTTCAAGAGGTGGTGGAAATACTGGAAGGGAGGAAAATTAGTCCTCAACTATGTTTGTGCAGGGTTTCACTAGGAGGAGCCATACCATATGTAATGAATGTGCAGGGCTGTTTGCAATTAGCGTACATCAGAACGGCTCCCAGGGCACAATTTTTGCTGTTGCCATTTATCTTTTTAATAAATACTTTTCAAATAGATCAGAAGGTAAAACTGACTCAAGTTACTGTGATCCTTTGATTTCTCAGCATGTTGTTTTTATAGACTTCATTCTGCCACCAAGAGGATAGTAACTATAACTACCACATGACGTACACACTTTATGTAGGACCGTAGTATTTTGTAAACTGTTTCTGCATCTTCCTGTACATTTTGTACAACAATGAGCACAACTGGACATGATTCTACCTGATGCTTCACCTGCAGGAGAAACAATAAGCGATAATAACACTATAGGGAGTCGGGAACAGGAGCCTGACTTATTACTTGAGTTCTGAAGTTGTTCATCCCTAGGGAAAGCACGACTAATTTCTCTTTAAGGTACTGAAAATGGTGCAGAGCTACCCTACTCCAGGTTGAAAAACATAGGAAAATAAGGGTGAGTAATGAGGCAGACTGTCTTTGAGAGGGAGCTCTCTGGGGTTATTGTCACTTCCATGTTCCTTCAGGAAGCCCAGAAATCCCTGTGGGCTCGTCAGTGGAGAAGACAGCTACAGCTCAGCCTCCTGTTTTACCTGTTGGACTGCTGTGTGCTCCTGAGCTGAGTCATGCTGCATACCTGCTTCTAGGTGCAGGAGTAAAAGTCCGTAACTCCCTTCCATTTTGGTTTAGAATTTTTTTGTCAGCAAGAGTAATCACTTTTCCCAGACAGTAAAATCCTGAAGTCTCATGGCAGATGAGTGCCAATATCATATGCTGGAAGTACAGCTACCAGTATCTCTAATCTTGTAAGCCACACACCAACATCATCCTCAAGGCATATGTTGCACTCTTCAGAAAGTGGAGGGAAAAGTCTACTATTGGAGTATTCACAGTGGTGTTAAAGGGTCATTTACTTGTGTGAGCTAGGAGTTGAACCTGTGTGGGTGGCTGACCCTACAGAGAACCAACAGATATCAGCATCAGGAGCCTTTGCTGGGTCACCTCCACTCACTGTAAGGGATTTGGAAAGTCCAGTGGATTTTCTATCAGCATCGTTCTGCATTTTTCTGTCATAGAAACCACAGCTGAACTGTTCAAAATCACTGAAGTGGTTACTTTTCAATTCTGTACTGCATTAGAGGCTCCAGCTAGGCTAATAAAGATGTAAGAGAACAAAAAAAATGAATAACCCATTTGCACAATTCCAATGTGCATAAAGTCATGAAGTTTCTTGCACAAGTAGAAAAAGTCACATATTTGGCTCTTTGAGTCCATTTTTAAGGGGCAAAAATACAACTGTCTTCAAAGGTAGGATTTAAACACTCTCCTTACAGTGTGCTCCTTGCAAATGCGGGCTGGGGTCTTAAATGTTGCCCTGCTTAAACCTACTGTATTAATTCTGTTTGCAAACTGACCTCATTTGTATCTCTGTGAAATGAAGGTGACCTGACTTACCAGCATCAAAGGAACCGTTGCGAGAATATTAGCAAGGCACTGGAATACAGGAGGGACTGGAGACATTCCTGGGAAGGTTTTAGCCCAGTGATGGAAAACACGTTTGTGTTATTATTTTAGCACAAGTGTCTTCTATAATGCTAAGGTTTGCTATCAAATACAATATAAATTGCACATCTGGTTGAAGGAAATAAATACATTAATGCTTCAAAGACTATCTGTCAGGCTTAAAAAGCAAAGAGATGAGGATTTATTGGTGTTTTTATTATTAACAGAAAAGCCTTGAGACCTCAAAATAGATCAGGGTTATAGGTAAAAGTGGGTTCTTTTCTTCTTTGTTCACTATAACAGGCAATTAACATCAAGCCAAAATAGGATCAGCTGAATGCTAATATGTTGACTGTATGTGTTTGGATAATGTTACCTTAATCAATACATGGATGAAAAAGAAAGACTGTAGAGAGAAATATGCATTACAGGCATATTCCTCATCTTAAACATTTCAGATAGTGTGCCATTCTGGAGATACTATTTGCTTAAGAAACCCCAGTCTATCCTTTTCCAGTCTTGCAAGACCTTTGGAAAGCAACAGTGGCTACTTCTGTGCAAAAGCTTGGAATGAATGTCTATTTGCAGTAGCATGAATGATGAAGGAAAGAGGAACTTCTAAAATAGATGCCTTACAAAATTATAATTTGAGGAAGCTGGGGTAAAAATATAATTTCCAAATTAGCAAATCGAAGGCAGCTTGAAGGCACACATGTAAGATTTCCTGCATGAGCTGCTCGTGACTTCAGGCTCCTTTCCAGAACCCTGTTTCATGCAATGCTGGTTAAAGCGTCGCAAGGGTCACTGTGAGGTGTTGGAGGGAGCTGTACCAATCCTGGTCCCCTCTTTCTCCTAAAATTTATCTGCAAGAGCTTCTCTTCTGCCCAGTACTGGGTTGAATCTTTCATGAAATTTAAATTAAATTCTTACGGCAAGCTCTTTATTGATTTTATAACAAAATCTGACCCATGCTGTGTTAAACTGAGGACATCCTTTGTTTTGTTGGGTTATTGCCTAATTACTAAATAAAGAAATATTAAGTACAAATTTAATGACTCATATGATATTTCAAAATGGCGTGTACTCTAAAGTCCCATTTACATCTACCGCATTGGCATGTAACTCACTTTCTATTATTCCTGAGGCTATTAATGTCAGTAATTACAGGAGGTAACATGTCTAATATTGACTGTATTGTAGAATACAGCAAAGTTGAGCTATTAGAGTGTGTTTTATATTAAGTACAAAAAGCTTCTGATACAGTTAATGTAACTATAAATCTTAACTCAAATGCTTATATGTCTCTTTTATGACCTGAATAAACTCTGAGGTAGAAGCAGGGCAGCTGAATAGCCGCTCGCTGCCAAACCGCATATTCAGCTGAATATGCGCTTACAATATCCTTTTCATATTGGATAATAACAGAAAGACAGAGAAGAGGCTGAATATTTTCTCTAAATGAAGTATTTTTTTTCCAGAACACTGAGTTTAATGGTAAAAAAAATCCCCTAAATAAACACGAACTCTAGAATCATAAATGTATAAATAAAACATAAAACAATCAAAATAGTGTGGGGTGTTTTTGGTGGGTTTTTTTCCCCCAGTGGAAATCTAGCCTGTGCTTATGATAAGAGGTGCTTTACAGGTTTTGATGTGTTAACTATGGAAGACCAGGGCACCCTGTGGCCTGGGGAAGGCACACGGCTCTGCCAGGCTGGCTCAGTGGTGGAGGCAACCAGAAGCCATGGTCACCTCTGGAAGGTGCTCGCTGTCTGTGCAAGCTGCAAAAGGAAGACCGGGCTGTGAAGGTGGAGAATATTTTGGGAGGCTGTGCTGGACACAGCTGATGGTGTGCTTTGACCTGGCTTTGCGCTTGCTTGCACTCGCTGATGTGAAACCCCAAGCACCAAGCCCGAGCAGCAGAAGTGTGCACCAAGGACAAGGTAAAGACCAGGCAAGGTCCTGGCAGGGCTCAGACTTCCAGCTTCACCTCCTGAGTGCCATGTCACTCACGTGTCCCCAAGGCATCGGTACACATTTCGTGAGGTTTCAGCAGGGTGCCCGCAGTGCAAGGGTGGCTGCAGCATAGGAACCTGTGGGGTGAAACAGGGAGTGAACTCATCTGACCCACAAAAAAATAAGATTTAGGTGCAAGCTGCACTGAAAATCATAGAATTAAGCCCAGAGACGGATCAGCTACCAGAAAGCACAAGCTCTACTTCAATCAGCTCCCACTGAAATCAACTCATTTGGATGGGAAGTTCTCCTTAAAGACCTTCAGTACAATATGACCCTTTAATATTAAGCATGTCAACATTTAAATTGATGATGCTAATTTTTTTAGAACTATTTACAAGGGGAGTATTTCCCTCTGAATTTGTAATAAATCATGTAAGACATCTTTTCATTCCATTCCCCTTTAAAAAGAAATATTTGGTAGTTTAAAATGTTTAATGTAGTGGAAAATCTAAAGGGAAAAATAAAGCATCAATAGGCTATTTCAGCAGCAGAAACCATTTGGGACCTGCTTAACCTCCTAAGCTCTTCTCCAAATTTATTTGGAAAGGGGCATATAAAGAGCTCATCACTTTCCATCTCCATTTTCATGTGTGGAGCATATGAAATAGTTTAGCTTCATACTCACACTCCAAGCTGATATTGATGGTGGGATGAAGTAACTTGAGATCACTATTTCTTCCTCCTTATGACAGTTCTGGAACATTTGGTTGACTAATTACCTTGTTGCTAGTCAGCATTTTTTATATATATATATATATATGACTTTATTTATGAAGGTACATGCCCATAAGGATAAGAGCCACACACATAGGTTACCATTTTAGAAGAGAGGATCGTTACCCCACCCTGTGCCCGGGCTTTCTCTGTGCTTGTGGTAGGAAAACTAAGGCAAGAGAAAATGTTATTGATGTTCAGTACTTCACCCTGTCCATTGCTCAGTGCAGACCAAACTGAAGGACTGACATGAAGATGTGACCAAGGTCTTCCTCAGCTGAGTGCGAATCTTCCCCTGACTTCAAGAGTTGATGGACTAAAGTTGACAGCACAGAGATTATGGGGTATCAGGCAGTGTGGGGTATGCCCGCCTCTTCTCCTCAGTCTATATCACATTTGTAGTCAATAAATCTGTAAGAAGTTGTTCTTTAAAACCCTTCCAAACATAACAACCAAATTCTGTTTATGCTGAGGGACCTGACATTGTACTCCTTTTGGACACAACACTCCCATTGCTGTCAATAACAACCAACCAAGCAAAAATCTAAGACATAAATTAATTACAAGGATGTGCATGTGTCAGTGGCTTGCTGTGTCTGCATCTGTATCAGTGTCTCTCTATATATTTATTTACTTACCTTTTGTGTTGAAGATGAAAGGTTTTTATTACACCTAAACTTAAAAGCATTACTTTTAGAAGTTGAACCCCATAAACAGCCGCATGTGCCTTCCCCTCACCCCCTTCTTCCTATTTCTTTTCTCAGCAATGTCTGGCTTGGCAGACCCTTGCAGAAGTGTCTGTTCTGCATTCTTCAGAGATAGCTCTAAAAGAAACCCAGGTGGTGACCCCACCTCTCAGCCCTCTCCTGCCAACCCCCGCTGAAAGCCCGGTAAAAAGCTACACAGCCCAGCACTGGCATTAACACTACACACATAAGCATTTATCCAGCCAGAGAAAATTATGTTCCCTAAAAAACTGATTGCTAGCTTCTATAGGATTGAGTCGTATTAATCTAGTATGATTATATACATTTAATATATAATTTATTATATAAAATTATATATAATCGGACAGACTGCTTCCAGAAAGAGCAGCATAGCCATAAGGGTAAAACATGTCACATTTATTTACGGTAAAAATAAAGTCAACATTCCTGAAGGGATGTAGTTAAAAGTAACTGGAGTAAGGAGGGGAGACACACTGGATGATGACAGGCAGTTCTATCCTAGTGGAAGTTTTTAAACTCCAGCAGTTCTTGGGAAGCTCCGTGGCTGCAGAAGGAAAAAAGTAGAAGAGGGTCATGAGAGAGAAATACAGACCAGGCATCAAACGTGACCAGAGACCAGCTGGGCGAGGAAATGGGGATACAGCTTTTAGAAACTAAGCACGTGGGCAAAAACCTGGAGCCAAGAGGCTGCGTTCAGGAGGTGGAGAGCTGGGGTTGGGAATCCAGTGGGATAGGGACTCGAAGCCCAGATGGGAGAGACCAGCACCTCCAGGTAAGAGGCTGGCAGAAGAAAGCAGGAGCAACTGGGACTGACTGGGAAATGGGAACAGCAACTGGCTGAGAGAGAAAGGAGTGGCTGGAAACAAGGAGCCAGAGTTGAGGAAGGAACAGGACTGGGACAGAGGTGGTGAGAGGGGAGTAAGAGCTAGAGGAGGAAAAGATGTGCTAAAGGCTACAGCCCCTTCACTGGTCATTCCAGGGCAGAGAACAGAGCAGGAGGATCCTGGGTCAGGGCACTACTCTGCTCTCAGCCCCTAGCAAAAGTGTCCTCTGGTCCGCAGAGAGGTTAGCAACTTAGTATGGCTACACATTACCCTATTAACTCAGAGGGCACAAATCCATATGGAGAAGCTAAGAGCTAACCCCAACAGCGTGAGCCATAGAGGTGTTAATATGATGCCACATAATAGAATTTTTGTTTTTCCACTTTGCTTCATTAAGAACCTAGGAAATTACCTACAAACACTCTCTTAAAAGAACTCTGTGAGCTGCCAAAGCAAACACGCAGAAGTTGGAAAGCTCCAGAGCTGCAGTTATCTGTGCAGTTTTTTCCCCTTTTACAGGTATGCATTGGGAATAGAGGAAGCCATACGCTTTGCTCACAGAAGATGTGTCAGCCTGTGCTCGGTCCCAGCCCTGCTCAGGATGAGTCAGGATTGTGTAAAGAGATGCTCAGCTCCCCAACAAGTTGTTTAAAGGTTTAATGGTGTGTTTTGAATATAGCTGAGTTGGGGAAAACAGTGACGACTATCTTGCTTAAAGCTATTGAATGCCAGCCTGAAGAACTCGATGCAGCCCTCCTTGCTTGTGCCACATATCTCTTCTATGACATCAGTAAGTTTTTACACCAAGTTTAGCACACGTGGTCACTAATTGCATGTTCCCAGTTATACGGATACCTGACTTGAGACTCCAGGGTCTGATTTGGAGAAGTGCGGAGCACTCGCAGCTGCAGCAGGACTCAATGGGAGCTCTGCTCTGAATATCTGAAGAATTACATAATGGTAAGTACCCTAACAAATTAGGTCCTGCAGTCTTAAATTGGGCACCCAAAATCACTGCACCCCTCTGGTCTCCTGTTTTCCAGCTGCAAAATGGGGATGATAATCACAGGGGCAATCTGAAAATAAAGACACATTTGTGAACTGCTTAAAGACTGCAGTCATTAAGATCATGGGAAACTTCCCAAATTAAATTAAAAACTCTTTCTTCAGATCAAGATTGACTGGTCTGTGGTAAATAGGGGTTTAAGCCACATGTTAAACACATGGAGAAAGCAAAACATTGAATGGCTTTTCAATGAATGAATGCCACCCATCCTGAGCAGTGAATGAGGCAGGCATCCTGTGGGAAAGGCATGAAGTGGTCACGTATTTAAAGATGGCATCACAAGCATGCATATAGAGGGAGCATATTTAGACTGTATGCCTCTAAGGCTGGCTATCCAAACTGCTGCGCACTTAATGTCACAATAAAAATTGCTAACATGATTTCTGCGTGGGGAGGGTTAGGGATAATAGATGCTTTAGAACTGTCTGTTCTTCTGGGGGAGAGATTTTCTGATTGAAATCAGGCTAAACAATGTACGTATGTGTTATTAGCCAACCCTAATACAGCTAAAAAAAAAAAAAAAAAAAAAAAAGAGTATGTGTATATACTGTTACAAAAACCTAATAGGAACTGTGTGACTGCCATATATTACCTGGCACGCCGAAACTGTAAAGTCTGCTTTCACCATCAGAGTGTGACTTATCATCTGGAAGTGATTTAGTTGTGTGGTTACCTTTGGACTGCTGCTCTTTTTGGTTCTTTACTAGCAAGCAAATAACGATGGAGAATAAGACTTTAGCACTATCAAGTAAACAAATAATTGGGCTGCAGATTTCAAAACCAGAGGTGAGAAGTGATTTTGAAGCTAGTCAAAACTCTGCAGGTTTTATCCTCCATGGTTGTTACTAAAAGTAGTTATAAAATCCAGATCTCTGCCCTCCCTCACTCCCCAGCCCCCCCTTTCCTTTACTATGTGGTATGAAGGGAACATTGCTTGAAATATTCTGCCACTCAGCTCTGCACAGTCCATGTCCATAAACTGAGTTTGTTTTCTGAAGTAATTTGCACAGTACAGATCTATATTCTCCTCTAAGTGCACACACCTGTAATTTCCATCAGCATCACTAGGAGCTACTTGTATGTAATGAAAGGAAAATATGGGCTACACCGGGCATTTCACATGAGAATCTCCAAATGGGTTCACATTACCTCCCTCTGACTAAAAAAGCCATGAAAAACACCTCTGATAAATTTCCTATGACTGGTTCACATGGCAGGTGGCCCTCCAACTAGAAATAGAATAGTTATACCTGACTTCCCCAATATTTCTGAACGAAGGAGAGAACTTTCAAGAACATATCAACCCGAAGGTGTTGTTCTGTCTGGGATCACAGCTTTTGTACCTACCGCATCCCAAAATGGTTTTGCAGGCAGTGATTGTTTAGCAATAAATTAATGCAGAAGAAAAGAGAAATAAAAGGTGATGAAAATTGAGATGATGTTTACTCATAGTCAAGGTTGCACCAGGTTGAAGTGGGGGAATACTGGAAGGCGGTTTCAGGTACAGGAGCTCCAGGGTTTTTTACACAGTACCTGCTGAGGTGAGAGTGTAGGAAGGACCAAAGGGGATGCCTCAGCTATGTTGGCAGGAAGATGGGAGATGTGTGATACGGACAGACAGGCAAGGCTAGAGAGTTCAAGTGATTATTTTAAATGTGACATACCACACGTTATTCTTTGGTGCCTTCATAAACCCCCATTATCACATACTCACTAGAAATTGTGTGGAAGGAACATCTTAGACTACCCCAGGGGAAACAAAACAACAGTAATACTTGAAAGATGTTCCAGACATGCAGTACTGAGATCATATTTTCTAAAGGTATTTTCTATTATTCAGTAGAAGAAAAAAAAATCTTTTGTTCAGATCATATCTTAAGAGAAATTTCTTTCCTAGGAGGGTAGCGCAGTACTGGAAGTCATTACTCAGAGGGGCTGCAGATTCCCCATCCAAGGAAGTTTTCAAGGTGGAGCTAGAGACAGCCATGGCTGACCTGGTTTGCTGCTGGGGGTGGGGGTGGGGGGAGTGCTGGCAGGGAGGGGCAGAGCCCTTGCGGTCCCATATTTCCCATAACCAGCAGTGGAAAGGGGAGCAGGGACCCTGTGTTTTGCTCTGTGGAGGCCCCTTTCTAGCTCTGACAGCAGCAATCAACAGAAAAAATTACTTTGAACTACACCCTGTGGGAAAGCATCACAGGTCACGGTAGAAGAGTTTGATAAATTTTAGCTAACATGTTTCACATTTGCTTTCAAATCTATGGCTAATGAGCGACACAGAGAAGAGCTTCAAAATCATTGAACTGGTTCAGTTTTGAAAAATATTTAAAATAGGTCTGGCGTTAATGAGGGATCCTTGAGGCTGGCAGCACTAGGCGTGGTAATGCCGCCTCAAGCCCTCCCCATGCCTGAAAGTCAGGAGTGCCAAGCAAGACAGGCAAAAGGACGCTTGGTCTGCAAGTCCCGTGGGGCTTACGTGGGAGCTGCTTCCTTACAGAAGGCATTTCAGCTGCTCCTCACATGCCCAGCAAGAGAAGTGTGGGCACGCAGGGAATTTAGGCAGCAAGTGCCTTCAGGGTCGGGTACCAGCTGTGAGGGTATGGAGCAAATACTCCATATGAATCTGTTCTGGGACAATTTTTCATAAACTCCTCCTGTCCCTATAGGTTACATATATAGGTGCTAATGCCTCCAGCATCTTGGAGTACACTCTTTTTTAACTGGCTGCATAGCTTCCTGTAGGAGGAATGGGTGCAGAGTGCAGCAGCACGTTATGGTCAGCAATTATACCTTTGATACCCATTTCTTCACTAACAATCAGACAATAGTGGAGATTATGCCCAGAGTAACCAATCTAGCAGCAGACCCAGTACATGCGATGCAGTGTCCTGATAAAATCACACGTGATTAGCAGAAGAGTTAATGGCAACAATAATGCATTGAAAAAAAAGTCTCACAAAAGGACCAAGAAAACCAGTGCCCTGGATTTCTGTTGTCTCTCTCTGGAGCCATTCAGAAGGCTTACACTCCTGGTTTTCTAAACAGCTGGTCCTAGCCCACTGGCCACTGGGCCCAGCATGGTGGCACTGCCCTGCAACCCCTTCCACCCCCTGACTTTGCCTGTCCAGCACGGTCCAGAGGCAGGGAGACATCATGGCACAATGAGCCCAGTGCATGAGACAGCAGAGCTGTGGTGAACTGGTATGAGTTGAGCCCAATGAATCACATCCAGAGCATGAGCCTTACCTTGTGCATCTGCGACTGCCTGGACAAATGGGCTTTTGCTTCCTTTTTTTTCAGTCTTTCAAAAGCAAGAGAGACAGTAAGTCAGATTTATGGCCAGGTTGGGACAGGTAGTTGCACAGTTTGAAGTACTGAGTAGCAAGTGACATCCCATCAGCTGAGCTGCTGTAGCTAAGTGTACGAGTGCTCTCAGCACACTCCAGCTGCACGGGGCTATGTGTTAGGTGTTAAGGCACCCTCGGGGATAGAGGCAGAACTTCAGCAGCGAACAAAGAGCTGGAAATTCTTCCATCCTTCTTCCCAGCTTTAGAGAGAGGAAATTGGCAGGTGTAAGGAGAGTTCATTTAAGACTAATTGGTTAATTGAATTACAATGGGATATACTTCACCTTGCAGATCCAGAGATGAGTAAGGTGGTTTAACATATCTCCCCTGTCTTCCACCCATAAGTACCATTATTTTAAGTTTCAGCTATAGAGCCAGAATTGGGTGTTTGATTGAGTAGCTTAATAGAACTACAGGCTAGCAATATTGGGTTAGTTATTTCTTACGAAAAAAATATCCAAGCCTAGCACAATGCAGATACTTCTAATTCTGTTATATTTTCGTACTTACAACACCTGTGTAAGGTATTGTGGCCAACATACCAAGAGATTCTTTTTGATGAAGACAGTATATTTGTATATACAGAAAGTGACCAAAGAGGGCTGATGCCACAGGTTCCCTTTGTCACATTAATATTTTAGGGCAAAGCCTGATACTTACAACATTTGCCCTGATTTGCCTGAGGCACCATAACTACACATAGCAGTGTGTAAGGTTACGTCTAAAACACTTCTTCCCTGCTTCCCTGCTGCAAGCAGGCACCAGTTGATACCATAAGAACACCTGTGTGTTGCCAGCTTCTGCACTTTCAGTGATCAGTGAAACTTCCAGACGTGTCCTTTCTGCACATTTTTATTGGTTAAGTTCACAGAAAACCCACTTAATTATTGCATAATGCCTTCATGAATCAAGCTTTTACTGTGCACTTCAAGTTGCAGTAAAATAAGTGTGCTTCATATGTTAACAATTACAGGCTAGATTTATAAAAGCATCGCACACTGTTTGCATTGGCTTTTCTAACTACTTTATTCACAAAACAGTGTTAATGCACCTAAAATAAATTCACCTGCCTTCTGAAACTCATTAAACTCTTGTATCTCTCCACAGATAACTCTTTAGTCACCATGTACTCTAGGAATGCACCACGTAAAATAAAGATGGCATGCTCCTGCTCACACTTTTTTACTGTTCAGCCAGGCAGGTGTTTGATTTAGACATGGCTGGAGCCAGGTCTGTGCTGGATCTCACAGGGTTTGAAGTTGCAGACACGAGGGATCATCGGTGATGGACTTGGTCCTAAAGAGCAAAAGGGTGAATTACAGCAAGGATCTAGCCTACTATAAAAGGACACAAAGAAGATCTTTGCTTTGAAATTCTAATCTATGCTGCAAATTCAGGTTTACTCTGCTTCCACTGGCTTCAATGAATGTCAGCTGTACTCACACAGCTGTAAAATGTTATTTATACCTGCAAGTCCGCTGGGTCAGAGTGATGCAGAACTGGTGTAAGAGAAGAAGCCAGTGTGTTGCCCTGCTGTAAGTGAAGGCAGGATTGCCTGCAATACAAGGCAGGCCCCTAGCACAGGATTTTGTTTTTAATCAAAAATCACGTTTCATCTGGATGAAAATTCAGGTCAGATTTATTTTGTAAGAAGCATTTCTTTTCTTACTTTATGCAATCTGACCTTTTAAAAGTAACTTTTGGTTTTACACTAATAAGACAAAATAACTTGTTTTCTAACTGTTTTCTTGTTCCTTTTGTACAAAGTCTAGTTGGTTTTTTTTTAATATGGACACACAAACATGTATAAATTTATTTAGCATTTTGTAGCACGTGATTTGTAAAAGAGGCATTGAGGAAGAAGGTGTCAATGCAGAGGACTCTGCATAAGTAGGACATTACTGCTTTTTGACTCAGCCTTCCTCTGAAGATCCATAGAAACTGTAGGGGGTTTTTTTGCCAAACACTAAGTGAATTTCCTGATTGGAACATGTGATCAGTTTGGAAAAAGTGTGGGTTTGTGCAACCTGCTTCCTGCCCAAGTACAACTTTGCCTTTGGCTAAACTAGCACCACAAGTCATAATCAATTAAAGTTCTTGTTTTTCCTTTTGGAACCGAGCACTCAATTTTTCATGTGAAAGTCTTAATGGTGGGTATATGTGTAAGTGTGAATGTTTTCCTGTGTCATTCATATTAATGAAGGCCTGCAGGTGTATTTGGAACACATTTTCTGAAGTAACTTGCAGAAAATATTTTTTTCTTTTCTTCTACTTCCTGGAGACCACCACCCCACCCACCCCCAGCATCTGCATAAAAAATCAAATTTTGCGACTGATCTGGAATTCCATAACTCTAATCAGACCATAACTTGTACCTAGTTTAATCTCGTCTCTGGAAAAATGATCTAGGAAAAGACTCAATTTATTCTCCATTACAGAAGAAACACACTACTAAATGGGGCATAGAAATACTCCTTTGGATTGACCTAATCAAAATAAATTTGTTTCATCTTCCATCATTTGAGTAATAGATGTTGACAAAGCCACTGAATAATTTGGCTCCAAGTCTAGCTGAAATTTCTTTAATGGTGAATAGGAGATAAGTGTTACAAATGTGTCTCAGCCCTGAGCAGCAAACTGAGAATTCCTTATTAACAGATGATAAAGCGGTCACTCTTGTTACCCAAGTTTCTAAGGTTTTCTGAAATTCAAGTACAAAAATCTGACAGGACAGCACACAGTATTTGCCAGAATGAGTAATCTCAGAGAGCTCACCAAGTTTGCTGAAGTCAGCTGAGAGATTTTTCTTTTCTCTGGGATTCATGTCAGTGTTCATGTTCTCCTACAAGCAGTGTGATTCAAAGCCTAGGAGCACCTCTTCCTGGACTGTTAGAAAATCTTAGACCAGGAATTCAGAGGGAGTAACCCAAAGGTGATCGTCTAGTGAGGTTCTTCTGCAGAGCGTTGATAAAAGAAGGCTCACTGTACTTAAAACCCAGAGATTAACAAGGAATTAAATTCCAGTTGGAAGCAAAACAGCAAAATGAACCTCCCTCACGAAAGCTGAGATTTAATGGTGATTTAACAGCATTTACAGCCTGTAACCATGACTTCAGTGAGCTAGGCACTCTGCAAACACCGCTTCCCTAAAGCCATTGCAGAAGCATTCTTATTTTAGACTGCCCAGGCTGGAGCACCGTGCCTGTATGTGCTCTTTTTTTCCTTCAGAGCTGGCTTTGTTGGGACACATGATGGTCTCTTGCTTCCCCTCTTGGTTCCAGTTGTGTTTTAATGGGCTTCATGGTTTCCTGGTCTCAGAGTACCCTGAGTCAGTGGTGCTACATTTACTGGAGCTTTTAAAAGCATAAGGAAGAACAATTCTGCATTAGAACAAAGGTCCAACCATCCCAAAGTATCATGTTTTCAGCAGTGGCCCAAAATCACTGCATGTGGAGGAACACAGGCAGAGAGAACTCATGTGACAACATGTATCCAGAATACCCTCCAGATCTTGAGCAATCTTTGGGTTAGAAGCTCTCTGGCCAGAAGTGACGTCTTGTTTTCAATAATGACCATAATTTACCATGTAAGAAGGATTTACAGAGTTAGGTGTGAGCATTTACAGATGACTTGTGGGAAAATAGCAATGAAGGTGGTGAAGGTTCTGGAGCACAAGTCTTATGAGGAGCAGCTGAGGGAACTGGGATTGTTTCATCTGGGAAAAAGGAGTCTTGGGGGATCTCATTGCTCTCTACAACTACCTGAAAGGATGTTGTAGGCAGGTGGGGGTAAGTTTCTTCTCCCAGATAACTAGCAACAAGAAGAAATGGCTTCAACTTACACCAGGGGAGGTTTAGTTTGGATATTAGGAAAATTTCTTCACTGAAAGGGTGGTCAAACACTGGGACAGGCTGCCCAGGGAGGTGGTGGAATCTCCGTCCCCGGAAGTGTTTAAAAAATGTGTAGATGCAGAGCTTATTAGGGACATGGTTTAATGATAGACCTGGCAGTCCTGAATTAATGGTTGGACTTGATGATCCTAAAGGTCTTTTCAAACCTAAATGATTCTATGAATCTATGATTCTATAAGAAAAAAAATGACTGTGAGTATATTCAAAAAAGGGAACAGGTTGCCTGGAGAGGCTGTGGATTCTCCACAACAGAGATATCCAAAACCCAAATGGACATGGCTCTGAGAAACTTACTGTTTTGACCTGCTTTGAGGAGTGGAGTTGGCCTAGTTTTGGACTAGGTATCTCCAGAGGTGCCTTCCCACCTCAACTAGCCTGTGGTTCTGTGGCCTTGCAATAAAGGGAATTAAAAAATCAGACACATACTAGAAGTTTGGTACCTTCTCCCCACTCATTTCAAACTTCCTGACCCCATGAGAACAGGGTGGGTAAGGCCCTCTGACCCATGCTCACAGACCTACACATTCTGGTTACATGTCCATAACAAATTCCTGCATTGTGAGGGCAATATGTAACCAAAAATTTGCACCAGAAGCCGTTTGAGTTAAATGTATACTTGTACATTTTTGATTGCATACTTGCACTTTGAGAATCAAATTTACAGATGAAACACCTTTCAAGCCCTTTCTGTCCTTCCAATCAGGACATTCCTGGCTGTGCCGTCCAAATTAATTTCACGCTTTAACATTGTAGCTGTGCTTATTTATGTCCTCTTATCCTATTCTGAACAAAAATCAACAGCAAAACTCACCCTGACTTCAGGGGACTTCATGGCTGCAGCAGCAGAACCTGCTGAGAAAATCAAAACTCAGAAGGTTAAATTCAACACAGTGGTATCTTTTTGACAAATCAGTTTTAACACAATAATGTGATTTTTTGCATTGCATTATTCCACATGTTTTAGGGAAGGTACATTACTGGGTAAAACATCTTACAGTTTCTTATACCTTTAACATTTTCCAACCCACCATCTTCAAGTGGGTCTGGTGGTTTTGCAATGTGTATTTTTTTGCTATATTTTGTTATATTTGCAACAACAGTCATGCAATGTGTTTCCACATCTGTACTGGTAAATCTGACTTATCTGTGCACAGGAACTGTGATAACTGCAGGTTTCCTGTGTCACTCCAGGGTCCCTAGGAGATGCTGGTTCTGTTTGGGAAGGTAGAGCTCAAAGCAGGTCAGATACAGGGGCTACACACTGATGTATGTATCTATGTATGTGCTGCATTTTTTAAGGGCTTGTCAAAACTCGCAATCTTGAGATTAATGTGCAAGAAACCCCAATACAACTATTCCTTTCAGACACAGGCAATGGCTATATGATTTAGACCGAAGCAAAGAATGCAAAGTATTAAGAAATATTTTTTAAAAAACCCACTAACTGTGGAAGATTTCGTGTGCGCGCAGTGAACACTGAGTCAGAAACCTAGTTTCTCCACTGTTTCCTACCTTTTACCGTTTCTCACACCTGAGCAAGGGCCTGCAATCTGCAGCCCCGCGGGGCGGGCGGTGGGTTTGTACCCGCTCGCAGAGGCACACGGCGTTCCTGCCGCCGGGACCGCCGCCGGGGCGCGCGCCCAGCCCCGCCAGCCGCGCGGGAGGCGCACAGGCAGCGCAGGCAGCGCAGGCAGCGCCAGCAGCTCAGGCAGCGCCGGCAGCTCAGGCAGCGCAGGCAGCGCAGGTAGCTCAGGCAGCGCCGGCAGCTCAGGCAGCACCGGCAGCGCCGCGTCGGGCGCTTCCCGCAGCCAAGCGCTTTTGCTGATGCAACAGATGCTTCAGGCTTGTACCTCTAGAGGGGGGTAGATACCTGTGTACTGCTCTCAGCTCGCGGCAAGGACAGCTCGGCCAGATCCTGGTTGCCAGTGTTTCCTGAGCGTTTCCCTGTAAATGTTAATGGATCACCTGGCAAACAGACACAACGGGTTTGCCAGAGCCGGAGGCGCTGGCCTTTGGGGAAGCCTTGTAGCCATCCTTGCCCTAATACCCTCTGGGGGCTTTTCGGCATCGCTTCATTCTCTGCTTAGAGCGTGGCTGCAGGTTTTGAAACGGGGCAGAGCTAAGTGCTGGGCAATGACTTGTCTTCATAACCTGTTCACTTATAATTGCTCCTGTGCTGTCCTCAGAGCCCACCTGCGCTGTGACACTGTGAAGGCCTGAAGGCATCTCACGCTTTCCCGTTGTGCCCTGAAGGGCAAGGCAAACAAACATGAGGATGACGGCAGGTTTACTGCATGCCCGCTTGCCTACACGGGTGCTCTGAGTGAGGTGTTGAGGTAAACATTGGGGTTATCATCAGCAGAGCAGAGATGTTGTTCCTGTGGGAATGTCTGTCCTGTGGCTCTGCAGAAATCCTAGGTGTCAGTAACATAAAACATTCTGTTGTGTGGAATAGAAACAAAAGTAATGAATATAGATAATTCCTCTGGTCTTCCTCATTCCTGCCTGTCATTGAGGAGATAAGGGAACAGCATGACAGCTAGCACAGATGTAGTAGTATATAAATGATCTCCAGACGGAAAAGGAATTTAGCCATTTACTGGGAGTTTCCAGATGTTTGGAAGCCCTGCACAACTCACATTAACAACACAGACCATGCATAGGGTATCTGGAGATGAAGTGCACCTCTGCTGCACCGTTGGCTTATGCTCATGTAGTAAGTCTGGCACATTCACAATGTGCTGAGCGTACTGTGTCACATATGCACCAGCTGCTCAGCCCTGGCAGTGTCAGACCCAGGAGCACCTGATGCACAGCACATGCATCCACGTGTTGGACCTGGATTCCCCCAGCAGGAGAGATCCGCCATCTGCAGGCAGTGAAAGCAGCAGATGTTTTGGGGGGCTGTCTTGGCCATGGGGAGCACTTCCAGCTTGTATTTGCTTGAGATCCCAAGCTGAACCACAGGTGATTGGTGGTACCAGCCAAAACTAGAGATTGTAAAGAGCTGAAGATATTGAAAATTTTTTTCACCTTTTCCTGTCATGGCAAAAAACCCCTAGAAATATCGAGAGAAAAATATTTTTTAAAATTAAGATCAGAATTATTTTATTTTGCCTCTTCAAGCACAGAAAGTAGATTATATATAACTTAGAATTTTGAAACTCCTGCAGGATCAAGTTTTCAAAAAAATAAAAACTATACAATGTAAAACATCTTGGACCATGGAAAGAGTTATACTGCATATGAAAGCACATCAACACATTCTTTTTCTACTTTTCTATTGATGCACCTATACATTAAGAAAAATCTTGCATTGGAAAACAGAAAATTAAGCTTCCGCCTCTAACCCTTGTGAGCTTACAAATACTGTATTACAAAATATATGTAATATTATTAAGTCTTCTAATACCATTTTGGAGAACTGAAATGCAGCAAGGGTAGCATCAATTTAACTTTAAAGTTTAAAAAATCAATGCCTGTGTCAAAAAAAATCACTAAATGTCTGTTTTCTTTTTTTTTTTTCATTGCCCATGTTCATTCAACAGCTCATGGGGAGAAAAATAAGAAACTATGAAGGTTTCCTCTGTAATGTTTTCTTCTTTTTCCCTATGAATCACAATGAGTCAGCTCACACACGTGCAGGTTGCATTCCACATTGCTTTCCCTCCCTGATGCCCAGAGTCCAATATCTCCTGCTTCTTCCCAGCCGCATTTCCTTCACACGTTCAGAGCAAGGTCCTCTCACTGGCAGTGGGCCTTTCTGCCCACGTGAGAAAGCACATGTCAGTTGGAGCTGGTATGCCAAAAGTCCTTCTTCAGCATATCTTTGTGCCTTTATTGACCTTCTTCACCCTCCAGGTGTTTTCCCCACTGGAATCAATGAGGGAGTTTTATGGCTTTAAACTGATTTCATTAGGGCATGAGGAGAACCAAGGAACCCTCCATTATTTTTCTACTGAGGCTTTCATATTTCATAGTTTGCTTATTTGTGCAGTACCTTTGGCTGGTTTTGGACATAGTAAGGTTTCAAACCAATGATCCATATCCACAACACAAATATTTCCCTCCTTATCTCTGTACCTGATGCTTCAGCTGATTTCTCTTTCAAAGGTCATGAATTACATTACAGAAATGAGGACAGACTGGCTACGCTGACTCCCTTGGTGCCAATCTGCTGGGATGAAAATCTTGGTTACAGAGAGTGGGATGGCCGTTGAGTTGTAGAAATTCATCATCCCTTCGGCCTTTACTTTTGTGACCTTGAAAGGCCAAGAAGACACACTGTGGTCAACAACAGCAAGAATTCCTAGGCTTGCTAAAGTTCTTCCTTGGAAGCAAAATAGCTACAACATTTCTAAGTATTCCCAGATTTGCTTCAGAAAGTTGTTTGTGTTTTGATCATATACATGCTTTTTTTTGGCATGAAAAGCAACTTGAGGTAAACAGAAATCAAACAAGATAAATGCAGTCCAATTTATTTTAAAGTAGTGCTGATTCCATAGAAGCTATAACTGCAGTTAAGTTTTTAAAGAATTTTTGTTTTAGTTTAGTTTTATTTATTTTATTTTAATAGCGTTTGTTGGATTGTCATGATGAAATTAGACGAGGGTGAATCAGCTGAGGAAAAAATGCACCTTTTTTCACTCACCTGCAAAAGGGCTTTTCACCCCTCTGAAGCCTAATGAGCTGCACGCAGCCACTCAGCAAACAGTAGGTACTTTTCAATTACTAGTCATTTACTGGAGCAATTTCATTTTTTTTCCCAGAGAGAAAAGTCTAGAAAAGGTTGAGGGGTGTGTAAATTCAGCCTTTTCTGGGCTGTGAGACAAGGCTGGTGGCCTGGATGACTCATCTATGTAGCTTTGCTCATATGAGGACAAAAACCAAGTCAGATCCCTGCTCTGGTTCTGAAGCAGTTTACGGAACACTGGGATGACATGAGCTGCCTTGCCATTCAGCTAGAAGATAATTTCACACTACTTGATTGCCACCTCTAAACCCTTTGGGACAGAAGTTTCATCCATCACTGAATGAGGCTGGTTTTGACCCCTGTACATGCTCTTGAGCTCTCTGTTTATCCTGCGAATGACAGAGACCTCTCAGGTGCCAGGCATGGGCTTGGAAGCTTACTCGGAGTCACCCAGCCTGCCTCTATGTGGCCCCACATAGGGCTTGAGAGGGGACGGGGGCTCCAGGCTCACACGCTGGCATCATGGCGTGGAGAACGGTGATGGGGAGTTGGACAGCATGATGGGGACAGGTTAAAAAAAAAGAGAAAGACCATTCTCTTTGCCCTGGGAGGTTTCCTGTGGTTTGGGGATCCCGTGACCAGCGGAGAGGGGAGCGGAGCAGGTGGCACCCTCATGTGTGCAGGGCCCACACCACAGGGCTGGCTGCTGTGATTTCAGGCTGACGGGAGGCTGGGCAAGCCTTAAGCGATCCGTCTGAGTAGACTGAAAGGTCAGGCAAGCTACCTTAGAGTTGTTCATTTTGTTGAATGGCTGCAGTTTTAAGCAATGTTTCAAACCCAAGAAGAGTGTGGTCAGGCAAAGACAAACGCAGATTTCCATGATTTTTAAAACTGAAGGTAACTTGACTGTAGACAGCAGTTCTTTTGCAGAAACCTGTCAATATATGTATCGTGATATGGCCAATGATAATCAAAATACGAAATTCTGGGTGAAGCAACTGTAATTTTGATATGAGCAATCAGTGACTGGAGAATAACTATTTTCATTAGAGCAGAACAAAATTTGAAATTTCTGTTTCAAACTTTTAGGGGGAAATTCTTTTCCCTAAAAGAAAAAGAATTTTCCCTTCGCTCAGAATCAGAATAAAAAGTCAAAATTGTTCATGACATGAAATACCTCAAACAGACAACCACAGCAACCTTCAGTCTTTTTGCATTGAAACAGTTTAGTGTGTTTTGTTGTTTTGCTGAAGTAAAAATACCACAGCTGAAGTGCTTCAACTATATAGAAGCAAAGCACTTCAAGCTGATGAAATGAAATATTCTGATATTTTTCCACTGAGCAATTTAGGTAAAAAGTTAGAATCCTAGTGATTCTCCAGACAACAAAGAGCCAGCAGTGGGCTGCAGAAGGATGCAAGGAGGGAAAGCACATTGTGGAGCCAGAGAAATAAATGGAGTGGAAGGTCGACAAGAGCTTTTTGCTTGCCAGTCTTAAAGGACCTCGTGTGGGAAGGAAAGACATTTTAAAATAAACATTGCTAGGATTCCCTTTCTCTGTTGTTGTCTTTATGCTGCCATGAAATATTTCGGGTTGTTACAAAGAAAAAAATGCAGGAAGGGTGAAAACAGACTGTTTTCTTCATATGTCCAGGTCCCAGTGGCTTCCTTGTCCCATGTATGAACCTCTGACAGCTATGTGATTTTTAACCGTTTGTGCTGGTTGGCCTACCCTAAGGAAGGCAACATGATACCTAAGTACAGAACAGGTACAATGAAAACCTCGATGTGGGTGCACAAGCCCTCATTCTCTGAGCTCCTTATGACCCTGGTACAGGGGGTTAGTCAGTGTAATACCTGCTACTGGCTCCAGTGTTCACCGGGCCATTAATCCTCCACTCACTGGGAAAAGAACAGTTTCCATCAACTCATTTTACAGAAGAACTCAACACTGTGCTGTTTAGTTTTGAATGGCTGTCAGACTGCACTGAGGTCCCCTGTCCCACCTGCCGTGGGACCGAGTATCAGAGGATTGCCAGCGAGCTTCATTCCCTGAAGGGTTTAATGTTGCTGCTGCAGGTACAAGCCAGCAGGCTTAGCAAGGGTTGATATTTTTCCTCAAGACATGGCTTTAGAGGCCTTAAAATCACCTGTCAGCTCAGTTTGTCTTTCTGTCTTTCCAAACAGGATCAAACGGCCAAGTTGCAGAAAAACCTCAGCCAAGTTTTTCCTTCCCCAAACCACAGATTCCCATTAAAAATCACTCTCTCGTGGCATTTAGGGCTTAGCCAATATTTCTGATTCTCCACTACCTTTTCATTGGAGCCCACTGAACAATGTTTATTCTTCAAGGCTGAAATGTGATACTGTATTACTGTAAAAGATAGAAGTGCAGATTGTTTATTTAAACTACGGGCCTCACTTTGCCAATAAACATCAAAGTATGTTAAAGTAGATGCAAACATGATGCAGATGCCCTGGAAAGGCGTTTTATATTGTCAGAGCAAAGGATGAGGCCATTGCAGGGTTGGTGAGTCTCACAGGTTTACAGTAATTTGACTTTTTCCTTTAAAGCCCCAAGTCCTGACATCATATGAACATAAAAGAAAATCAGCTTTCAAATAAAGTTAATTTCTAGATTTTTTGTTTGCAGAACATCATTTCCCAAAAGGACCTTAGAAGCCACATTGTCTATCACAATATGATTATAGTTACCTCATGTTTAGGGGCAACATTATAGCATGTTTTTTTGTATTATACCTGAAAAAAACACCCACGTTGAAAATACTTGAAAATATTTCCTTACATAGTGACCTTAAACAAAGGTTACAGTGAGGGTAATACATTGTTTCTGATGTAAATATATAAATTTGAACAGTATAACTCCTCAAAGATACTGATGATGAACAGTAATTATAATGATTCTTTTTTAATAGGCTAAAAAATATCTCAGATTATGTCCCAGGCAAGAAGCTGGAGAGGAAGACAAGTTCAAACCTACAGACACAGAAACCATGCTGCTTACTTGCCGTTTACTGCTTTCCAGGAGAAAAGGGATTGTGAGTAATTTCGAAAGGCCAAAAAGATGGTAGGAAAAAAGTGGAAGTCCTGGCAGCATCCCGTCCGCTAGCTGAAGGGACATAACCTACTGCCAATACGCTCTGGAGGCAAACTCCTACAGGCTGTTGCCAAACTGTTTTTAGGTTGTTATTCCCCATTTGATGCCCAAAATGCCAATACAAACTGCCTTTGCCAGCTCAAGTGTCATTATACCTTCTTAATGACAAATGTACCTCTAAACATCTCTGTAGGGATGGGCCAATGAGGCAGATTTTTCCATCAAAGTTTATGGAACTGAATTATTGAAGACTGAAGGAGCTGTAACCTGGCACCATGTGTCAGCTGTCACATGGGATAGTTAGATGTGACATGAAGGGAAGAAGAAGAAGAAGAAGAAGAAGAAGAAGAAGAAGAAGAAGAAGGAGAAGGAGAAGAAGAAGAGAAAATTTGAAAAGGGAGCAAGGTTTTTTTCTGAAATCTGAGGATGGAAACTCTGTTTAGAGCAATCCTTCCTCTAAGATGCTGTAGAGTCTAGATGCTGTGGTGCCTGATTCTCTTCTCTGTTATTCCCATTTTAGGATGCCATTTTCTGGCCAGACAAGCCTGACTTGGGCATCCAGCTGGGCTGGGAGTGGACAGTCCGTGCTGGAGTGCTGCTGGACGCAGAGGAGCCAGCGTTAGCTCTTACCTTCCCTGCTGTTTCTTGGCATGCAGCCTGTTCCCATGACATTATCTGAAGCTGGTCATGGAGGTTTATGGTTTATTTTTATAGCAATGTTTTCAAGCAATTATCTTCCAACTTGTAGCTATAGACCTTTATACTCTCAATCTAGCAGAGGCTTGTTTCTGTAAATCCACTTGTTTAAGATTTCCCTCATGTGTGCACACTAAACACATTGTTAACCTTGACGAGCAGTTAAACACTTAACCAGCACTGCAAAATTTCAGCTCATTTTCAAGTGTTGTAAGCCTTCATCTCTCCTGTCTGTTCCATAAGCCTGGCATGGTAAGGCAATAAAGGAAGGACTGAAACAGCTAGAGCCAGCTACTTAACTGCTTTAAATCAGGGTAGCTCCGCAAAGTCAGTGGGGCTATGGAGACAGACGCACGCTCTAGATCTGGCGTCGTGTAAAAAAAAATCTCAGCACTCACTGGCTTTCACCTACCTGCATTTTATTTCTTTCTTATTGTTTCTGCTGGGGGTGTGGGAGTGTGGTTTTTTTAAGACATTCAGTTTATTTAGAAGAGTACTGAGAGTTTATGAGTCAATATTGATTTTGGTGAGTTTGAGTTGGCATAGGCACCTTGCATAAATGCAATTATGTCATGCTAATAAAATATATTAGAGATCATGCTGGCCAGCAAGTGTTACTTCTTCACAATGGACTAAAACCCCAGGCTCTGATTCTATTGGCTACTATGTTTTATAGTTAGCGTAACTCAGATTATTAGTTATTCGAGATGCAGAAGAATAATCTGAAGATGCACGGAGCCAGGCCCCCCTTCACTGAATGTGGTACCCAAAATGTAACACATTCACATGCTAGTCATGGGCGAATTCCAGAGCCTGAGTTTCTGGATCTGGAAGACAAAAAGGGAAAATGTTGCTGTAGTGGTTACTGCACAAGTGAAAGACCAAACAAAGGATATGAGGATCAAAAATGAGGCAGGAAGAACAAAAACTTAAACACTCTGCATAGAAAGATTAATTATATAAAATAAAAGCTGGAAGAAATAAAAGAGCCAAACAAGACAGTCCAGGAAATTTCTAAAAATGTTGCTGTTGACACTAAAGAAAAACAGAGAATATTCTGCCTGCAGCTGCAATACAGCTGTCACATCCAAACAAATGAAAACCCTTTGAGGACCAAAAAAACCCAATAAACTGTAACACTGTTTAAGTGAAGCAGGATCTTTTCCCTGCATCCCAAGCCGAATATTTATTTGTGAAAAGGTAGCCTAGGAACACTCAAAGCACAAAATATCATTCTGGGTCCAGGGAAGCCTAAGATCTGATTTAGTGCATGTTAAACTGCATCTTCTTACTGTCTTGCTGCCACTGTACCAATGAGACTTCTGCCCTGTTTTTCCATCTCTGTTTCAAAACTCCTGATGGCAGATTCTGAGACTCCTGATTTTGGTGGCCTAAGCAATCAGACAGTGCACATATACGCTTTTAAACTGAGCACTGTAATACTTCCAAGCAGTCTGGCTTGTTTGCCGTGTGGCATTTGGGATGGTACTGTACAAAAAGAGCAGCTGGGACTCTGCATGCTGCTAGAAGTTTGCCCCGAGGAATCCCCCAGCCTCCCAATCCCATCTCAGTTGCACTTGGTTACCAAAGTTTTGCTTTCGTTATAAGGTGCTTATGCTGATTTACAAAGCTATTGAAAGGCAGAGCCCAAGTTACCTTCCTGAGTTAGTGACTCTTTACGCCGCTGGTCACAGGCGGAGGTCAACTGATACAGGTCTCTGTGCATCTTCAATTCTGAAATGTGTCACTTTGGGTGGTCGCTCTTTCAGCCATTGTGCACGTGGCCCCACTGCCTCCTGACAGTACTGGCACTGCTACCTTCCCTGCAGTTAAAGTCCAAATACAGTTGTGTGCATCAGCTGTTAGCTGGATGCAAATCATTGCAATTTCTGAAGGGCTGTTGCTAACACCATTTTTTCAGTTATTTCCCTGCAGTGTTTTGAGATGTGTCTGCAAGACAAGGAACTAAAAAGAGTGTTTTCTTTCCCCTCTTTGCCATTCTGTTTTTATTTTCTGTTTGCAAATGTAATTCCCCCTGTGGTGCAGCAGGATAGCATGCACAGTGTAGCTATGTGAGCACAGCTGAACTTTTTCCTACTCTACAGAAAACACTTATTAATGGACCAGAGCACAGAACAGCTTTACAAAGCACTTCTTTGATTAAATACATAAAATAAACCAGCTGCTGCTGCTGCTGTAAAGAAACATAAAATGTTTATCAAATTAAGTATGGATCATGCAATCTTATGTTGAGTGTTTAACTTTAAATGCCTAGTAAATCAATGCAACAGATCAGAATTCACAGAAGAAGTCATCCTTCTAAAGCCATTATTATTAATCATTACTCTAGGTTCTATAAATCTGTTTGATGTCAGGCATAATGCAGATAATTTATACGAGCTGGAATTTTAACTGTATTGTTAATCAATGGATGTTTTCACTGTCTGGATGAAGAAGAGGGAAAAAAATCATATTATTTAAAAAAAAAGGTTGGAATGTGTCTGCTCCAGAAATAGTAAAGTAGCTTTGTTTCACTGATGCAACAAATTCCATCATATGAAAACTATTATACAAAGGTTACTCATTATTAAAGGTATACCACAAAATGTCATGGTAATAGAGTGTTGTCATGGGATAAATATATCTCACTTTGAAATATTCTCCATAAATGCCTCAGTCACCACAACTTCCATTTAGCTGCAGAGGGCTGGCAGGAATGTTTTGTTTTAAAATTAATCATCCACTGTTCTTCCTTCCTGTCAGTAGGCTTAAGCACTGCAATATGAGGGAGAAAATCTTGGAACTGTTTTTTATATTAATCTAATGCCCAAGACTGGAGGCAGGAAGGGATATTCCCAAACTTGATCTGGGGAATGTCATAACTTTTAGAATTTCAGTGAGAGCACTCGCTTAGCTGCAGTACCCAAAGAGTAAACTGCTCTGACTAACACAACTGACCACTGGGTATTTAAAGTGGTTAGTATTTGCCCTGAAAAAAACTGAGAGATTAGCACAGACAAGATGGCTGGAGTTATTAATTCCAAGTATTTTAATTTAGGAAGGGTGTCAGCACCCAATCAATCAACAGAGAACTTCTAAGATGATTCAGCTGAGTTTAAAACTGTACGTATGGAGCTGACTACACAGTCCTAAAGAAAACAGCTGGTGGACAACCTTACTTTGGGATCAGCTTGGAAAGGAGGGCAGGGATGGGAAGGGCCAGCGGTCATTTATTCACTGGTAGTTACTGGGTGTTCTCCCAGCCCCTTGGCTTTCTGTCCTCCCTTTTTCATGGAGCCTGTGTGTTCAGGATTTGTCTGATGCCTCAGTGAGCTCCTTCTCTGACAAGCCTGCTCAGGGATGTGCTGGCTGGTTTTGTGGGATGAGAGGCAGACACAGACTGATGCTTCTGCATCCGCAGGGATTCAAACTGCTCTGCAGCACACACTGCCCCTGCCCACAGTAACCTCGAGGCGAGTACATGACTCTGAATCATCACACAAGTCCACTCAAAGTCAAAAACCTCCAAAAGTACGTCTGTGAGTATTCATAAACATTAACTTCTCACAAGGCAGCAGGTCATGCGCTGAGCCGCTGGGCACGGGCACGAAGCTGTACTGGGAGAGGAGTGTGCCGACAAGTGGGACTGAAGTGGTGTGAAAGCAAATTGGATTTCCCTACGTTGTTAATTGCTGCCCGTCAGTAAAAATTACTCTTTCCTTTTTTAACAGTGTTACTGCCTGGCTGAAAACTTTATGAGAAATCGCTCCTGGATTTTTTATGAGAGCTTCAGCAGTCAGATGTTGGAAGCTGTTACTTAATATGATGTCACTGGGTCTGCAGGTGAGCAAAACCCTCAAACAACTTTTCGTTTGAAACGTTCTTGCAGCAGCTGTTTCCACACATGATTCATAACTTCTCTGCCTTAAGAACTGCGGCCATTTAAACAGCTTCAGTGAACAAAAGCACGGCACACACACAAGTCCAGAATGCAGCACAGAAGCTTTTGTGCAAAAAAAAAAAAAAATCTCATACAAATATTTATTTAGAATTTTTGACAGCATTTTATATGGTTAAGGCACTATATGGATACTCACCAGTCACACCACGTACAACCACAGCAGTTGTATGGGATGAGCTGATTTAATAGAATCTGACCCTATTTTATAGGCAAGGAAATGGATCAAAGAAGCAAAGCCATGTGGGGTGAGAGTGGCAGAACCAAAATTAGGTTTCACATCTTCCTCCATTCTCATCTGACACATGCTCCTTCAGATCACCTTGCCCTCTTATTAAAGTTGGACTGTGATAACTACTGCTCAAAAGAGCCTTTAAAAAATAACTTGGGGAGACACTTGCACTCTCACTATATGTAGAAGTAGCTGCATAGACTGATTTTCATCTGTTTCAAATAAATGACTAAATTTCTACATCTGACCCAAACTAGATCTGCCTCATTGGAATCCTTGTTGCCCTTTGGGGATTCAAAAGTACAATATGACAGCAGAATGAGGCCCGCTGACTTTACCAGACTCTGATCACAAGCTTAAAATAAGTCATATCTGAAAAGACACTTTCAGCTATTGTCTCACAATAAAATATTCCAGCTTGTGGTTGTTTGGGCATCTTTCAAAGCTTTGCTGCTTGGTTTTGATTATTAATGGCATTTAAGAAACTGCAGCAGGATGGAGGAATTACCACACATTCTCCAGGCTTCTTAATGCAACCTCTCATAGTAGAGTGTGTTCAGCACTTGATATTACTGTCAGAAAATGACTGCAAATAAGCTTTAAAATGGAAACTGTGAAGAGGGAAAAATGGAGGCAAAAAAGAGATAAATCATGAGAGAAGGGAAGAAAACCAGAAGAGAGATGTGGAGACAGACACTGAGGAAGAAAAAAACATGAATCACCTACTGTGAGTTTTAAGACCATTATTATTATTAATAATTAGCACTAAAAGTGCATGCATGCACTTCCATGTATAAAATATATGAAGTTAGATGTATGTAGTTTGCTGCTTCTCAGTTCGGAAGTTTGTTGTATGTGAAAATAAACAATAGCTCCTTGCTGCACAAACTTGGGCCAGCCCGCTTTACAACACGCATTTGCAGGAGCAAAAAAGCAGCTCATTATCGAGTCAGGGCAAAGCTGAAAAGTTCAGATGCAGATTTTCAGTTACGTTTGGAAATGGGAACATTTGGATCTGTGCTTTGGCTCATGTACAGTCAAACATAAAAGCCAGTTCTATTGCTCTGGACTGGAAGTGACTCTCCCCTGTGAACTCCTTGTTGTAACCCCTCGCACAGCCCGAGCCTGTCTGTCACTTACCGTGTGGCATGTCCCAGCCACCAGCTCTTCACCCAGCTGAATACTCTTGAAGTCAGCAGAGTTACAGCATTTTAAAGGTGGTTGTAGTCAACAGTGTGTAAATGAGAGAATTCAGCCCAAGAGCCACAAGAAACTATGGACTGCAGTTTTAAAATTCACTTTTTGTGCTCATGTCTTTCTACCTGCAGTACTGGGGCAAATCTTTCAGTTCTGGAAACAGCCATGAGACACCTTTTCCTTAACATTTGTAGTTGGGAGCTACACCTGCCTTTTTAGCCCAGTTTCTCAAAGTGCTTCAAGGGTCATGCAGTCTTTTTTCCTGCCTGCCATCTGCAAAAAAAAAAAAAAAAAAAAGCTTCAGCTAAATTTGATAAATGGTCAGAAGTTTCAAAACCAGTTACTATCACAGGAGGTTTGGGAAACCCAATGGCTTGAGAAAAAGCCAAACTTACTGTCTTACTAACAGGGAGCAGCTCCGCAGCAGCCTGCTCACCAGTCAGCATATGTAATGACCAGTCAGTCGGTGTGTACCTAAGCCAAAGCACTGCTGCCTCTTGGTGACTTGACATGTGACAGAGGAAGAAAATAATGCCTTATGAAAATAATAAAAGGACCTTGTAAAAGTCTTGCAACTTTGGCTGTCAGTTTTACTCTAGTAGAGATTATGCATCAGAATTCAATAGAATTTAACCAATAGAGAGTATTTATCAGTATTTAATGACTGCTTAAAAATGTAATTGATGTCTTATAGTGTGGGATGAAGAATTATACATTGAAATCAAATATATACCCTTGTGAGCTGTCCAGAGCACAAAATGCCTTTTGTCTTTATGAAGGTCTGTCGCAGGCACTGGCGCTGGTAAACAGGACAGCTTCCCTCAGGGGCACTCCTGTCCTCTATTGTAGTTTCTCAACAACTGCTTAAGAGCTTGACTTTTTTCTTACCCTTCACCCCATTTTTCTGGCACTATCCACTTCAGTTGCAGGGCCAGACTCTCAGTGGGCTTTAGGTACCTAATTCCCGCTGAAGTAAAGGATGGTTGGGTGCCTAAACACTAGGTGTATCTGGGGCAGCCCCTTTCAAGGTTGTCAGTGCTACTGGGCTCCAGATGTGCCACCTACACCTCAGAGCAGGCGCATCTTGCACAGATGTGTTATAACAGGCAGGGGAAGGGGCCCCACACTCCAGCTACAGCAGCTGAATCTGGGCCAGAGAGCATGTCCTGGCCTGGGCATGCTTTGCTCCTTGGCTAGAACTTGCTCCTGCCCCTCTGTACACCCCATGCAGGCTGAGAGCGTGGGATGAAAACGGGGCAAGGAAAGTGGTAGGTACAGAGATGTACTCCACAAGGACTGCTGCAGTTTCATGACCCAGGTAAGCCCAGTGGCCCTTCCCCACTTGCCCAAGGGTGTGTACTGACAGAGAAGCAAAAGCCCCATCCCCTCAGCCTTTCCAGAGGGCTGAGCTCCAAGGAGCCCAAGGGAAGGAAAGAAAGCCCAGGCAGCTGGGCAGCCCTGCTCATGTCCACACCATTTCGGCTCTGCACAAGCTCATCTCAAACCAACTTAGAGAGCAGGGAGGGCTTGTCCCTTGCTGCTTTTCTTGCAGTCAATTTGCAAAATAATTCCTCCAGGATGATCACACAGAGCAAATGAAAAGCTCAATCCTGAATCCTCCACTGTTGTGGGTAATCCCTGTTTCAAGAAGTAAAGTCTCTTGTTTAAATGCAGAATAGAAAATTGAGGGTTTCAGAGAAAGTTTAAGCTTTAGATATCATGCTTTGCACGTATCAGAATTAATAATTATTATTTATTTTAATTAATGAGCTCTGTAAAACCAAAAGAAGGCTGATAACAGAGGGGGTCATGATTTGGGTGGGATGGAAGTTAGCACACCAGAGAATAAGAATCTTCAAAACTGGCCATGAAAGAAAGAAGTTTAGTTTAAGTTTGTTGAAGTTCCTAATAGGTTAAAGTCAATGTATGTATGTACTTACATTAGCGACTAGTCACAAAAAGAAGAAAGAAAGGAGCTGCAGAAAAAGATGTAGATTGTTAGGGAGTATTAGGAGGTGGGAAAAGCATATTACATTATTCTACGGAGAAAGAGAGACAAATACAACATACAGAAATATCTTGAAACCAATTCTTCCTATAGAGAATATTCCACACCTTCCACAATATTGTCTTAATTAGAAAATGTACTGTAATGAACATCAGTTGCAAAGCAAAGAGACAAAGAGGAGCTTATAGTAAAATTCGAAGTCCAAAGCTGGTTAGTTGCTCAGAGGGAAAGATACTACTTTCAAGAGTTGATGAAGGAAAAAGGTGTAACATTATGGAAATGTGCATTACTGGAAAAATGAAGTAAGGGGTTATTTGTTTTTATAGAGAGGTGGGATCTTGCCTGTTTTAAGATCAATTCTAAAATTCACATCGAATCTTGTAAGGTCAGGTTTTCTTTTCAGTAAAGTCAATATACTGAGTTTAATTCTCTTGCAGATATGTTCTTCTACAGGTTAAATTGTTAAAATCCAGAGAAAGTTAAACCCAGAGAATGTTAAAATCTAGAGAAAGGAAGCTCTCAGTCAGCAGGGGTTCATTTGCCAGCTCTGGGACGGGCTTTTTTGTGATGTTTGCCAAGTCACTCATTTTCTGTGCCTCAGTTCCCAGCCGATAAGGGACCCCTAGGTGCGAGCCTGGCGAGGTGTGTTGGCTGGGTGGCTTTTATCCCAGGGATGTAACCTCACACCGCAAACGCGCTCCCCTGCAGCCCCGCCGGGAAGCCCCCGGCAAGAGGGCGGTGGGGGCTCAGGCTGCTCCATCTCCTCCGCAAAGCCAGGGCTGCATCAGCCGGAGCCAGCCGGCCGCTTCTGTCCATGTAAATCTTTTCGGTTGTTTTTGGTTGTGGGGTATTTTTTTCCCACCTCTCCTTCTGTCTCGAGGTGTAGACACAATCAACTGTTTCAGGCATATGCTCGATTTCTGCATCCCACATACACCGATTTGGTCAATCTGCTTTGCAATCCTCCACTGAGTAGAATAAATGAACCCATTCAAAAAAAACCAAAAAAACAAAAAAACAAAAAACGTGGGGGGGAGAAGAGAGAGAGTGGAAAAGCCGCTATTTTCTCAGGTGGTCGGAGGTGTTTTTAACAGCGGGGGCCGGTGAGGAGGAGAGCCGAGCAAGAGCTCGCCGGGAGCCCCGACGGGACGGGGCTATCCCAAAACGGCCGGGCCACATTTCGGGCTGGAAGCCCCGCCGTCTCCCTCAAAGACCCCGGTTTGCCGGGGGGCGAGCAGCCCGGTCCGCGCCGCAGCGTTACTTCCGCAGGTGGGGGAGTGGCCGCGGCCGCGCATCCCCACGGAGGGCCACGGCCACCGCGCCCCCACTGGGCTTGGCCCTGGCCTCTGTGGGGACGTGGCCCGTTTCCTCGGCTCCTCGTTTTCCTGCCCCGGTTTCCCCGGCTCCTCGTTTTCCTGCCGTTTCACATCAGCCGCCACCAAGCACGGCCGTCGGCGAGCGGGCTGAAAAGCGTGCTGCGAACAACGTGGAATTAAACCAAATTTTTACATTTAAATATTTTTTCTTTACCCCCTTGGAAGCGAGAAACCTCATTTAAACGCGCGGGGGACCGGAAGCGGCTCTGTGGATTTAGCTGGAGGGACAGCGCGGCAGGCCACACGCAGCCGTTCCCTTCGGGCCCATGGAGAGGGCCACGGCCTCACCCCGTGAGCCCACGGAGACGGGCTGGCCGTGGGTGGGGTGTCACCTGCCACAGGATGGCCCTGCGGTCCCCACCGCCTCTGCCTGGGGGAGCACACGCGTGGGCGCTGCAGCGTACGTGCAGCATCCCCGAAGAAACGTCTGCCCCGTCCCCGCGGGTGCCGTCGGGGGAAGAGGCGGCTCTCGGTGGCACCCCGGGGTTACCAGAGGTGCGGCGGCACGGCGGGGCGGCCTGTGCGGGGGGGTGAACTGCAAACCCACCCCTCGGTCAAAGGATGCCGTCCCCCGGACGGCTGGTGCGGGGTGCCGTGGGTGAAATCTGGCCGGCAAACCCCGAAATAAGGCCGGGCAGCCAGAGCTGAAAAGTATCCAAGTCGGTCCCAAGCAAAACAAAAGATGAAACATTTCAGGTTATTACGTTCTCCCTTTGAAGCGAACTATTTCCCGCAGATAACAATGCGTAGGTATATTTAGACAGCTCGGCTCGTCCAAGGAGAATGCGTCTTGCGCTATTTGAGAAAAACTCTAAGAGTAAGTGCAAATATTTGATGCTGAAGAGCTCTTAAGGCTTGAAGAGTACCATTTACTTATTTCTACACATCAGTGTGGGCTTAGGATGTTAAATAGATTAAAAGGCTAAGAGAGGTCACTGAAGTAGACCCTCTTTCTTTCACCCTGACTTTTTTTCCTTGCAAAGTTTTTGCACTTTCTTCGGAGTGTCCTTGGCAAACTCCTCTGAAGAGCCACCTCGGGTACTGTAGAAGTTTGGCTCTCTGAACCCCGGCCCCCGCCCCTCCCCTGGCCGCCCCCCTGAAACTCCGCTCCGGCCCAGGCATTCAGCAAATATTTGCCCGCGGGGTCAAGATATTAATAAGCACTTTTCGGTCTCGTTCATCCGCGGGGCCTCCGGGAGCGCGGGGCCGCAGCGGCGGGGCCGGCCGGGCTGGGGCCGGTGAGCGCGGCCGTACCTGGCGGGGCGGGGGGGCCGGGCCGGCGCCCACCTCCCCCCGGCTGCCCCGGCGGTGACACGGGCAACTGGGGGCGGGGGGGGGGGCACACACCCCAGGGCGACCGCGGGAGCAGCCGCTCCGCCGTGGACGGCCACGTCGTTTCAATTTAATCTCATTTAAAAAGACATAACTAATAAATTTGTATGGACGGGGCTGCCGGAGACGTAAAGCAGAGTCGATAGTGGTTCAATCCCATTGAACCCTATTGAAAACCATGACAACAAGGAACAAGCTCCGATTTATCCCGGAGAGTTAAAGCACATTGTGGGAAGGCGTCAATCACCTATTATTCCAGATCTGAACAAATGCAAAATCTTGACTGGAACAAATGCTTCCAACAGGTCCGGGACATAGGGCTACATTTCCCTTTTGTTCACGGCCTAGCAGTTGGCATGTATTTGTGCTCCCCTCGCTCCGACCACCCAGGACGGCTGGGAGGCTGTGCTTGGAGCGGGGAAGATAACTACTGTCACCAGGCACGCTTGATAGGTGGCTGCAGTAATCACGGCCTGGGAATCGTTTATATGGAGCCTGTCCAGTCCCGAAGAAATATGCGGGAAGTTGGCCAAATGGTGCCTTGTGCCCCGTTCATCTCGCCCACAAATCTCGCCGGTATAAATCTCGCCTCTCCCTTGTCGTTATTGCTCTATTGACATTTTCCCCGTTAAGTGTAACTGCTTCCAGAAGCGGCACTCGGAGCGGGGCGGGGGGGGGGGGGGGGGGGGGGGGGGGGGGAGGGGAGCGGGGCTGGAGAAATATAATCTATACACAATAGCTTATAGATGTCTGTTTGGACAGGGAAATTTGAACCAACAAAGCGGCCGGCTAGAAGAGTATCCCCGTGTGTATCCGGGTTTCTGTTTCCCGGCGCCCAGCGCACCATCCCAGCGTTGCACGCCGTTTGCTCGACGGGGCTGTGCCGTGAGCGCTCCGGCCGGCGTTCAAAGGGAAGCGGATCTGCTGGGGAGAGGCTGGGTGTCTCCCTCCCTCCAGGCTTTCCTCCAGCCAGCCAGGCTCGCCTCCCACTGGTTTCCTAGACGGGGCCCGTGTCCCTCCCGCGAACCGGGCGGGAAGCGCCGGGGCCGGGCGCTGCGCCGTGCGGCTGGGGAGCGCGTCCGCCTCCGCGGCCCCCACGGCCGCCCCCAGACTGCGCGACCCGCGGGAAGCGCGCCCACCGGCCACCCCTGCCGCTGAGGGTTTGCATTTGAACAGCTCATGCTTGCTTCTTCATCGCTTTTTTTTTTTTTAATAAGTCCTCGGAGGCCATCGAGGCTGGGCAAAGCCTCGCGGGGGCGGACGGACGAGGGGCAGGGCTGCGCGGAGGCGCTTGTCCCGCGGAGGGAACCTGCCCGGGCCGTGCCCGGCCGCTGCCTGCACCCCTCCCCCGGGGGGCCGGGGTTCCGGGCCCCTTCGCTGCCGCTGTCGGCGGATGAAGCGGCGCTCGGCGGGGCCGGGAGACGCGAGGGTAAACAAACGCGCCGCGTTTGATCTTTTCTCCCTCTCCCAGCTGGAATCGTTTCAGTCACTCACACGTAGCGCCCGAGGGGGATATTCCTTGGGTTAGTACAACGCAAAACGGTCCTAAAAAGAATCTCCCGCATTCCTCCTGCCGGCTTCTGCTTATGGACCGAGTGTGTCGGGCTTCCCGCCTTGCCCCAGTCAGGCTCACGCCCTGAGCCTGCCCGAGAGAAAGGAGCACCTTCCATCCACCGTGCCCAGGAGAGACAAAAAAACAACCCACCCCAAACCCCGAGACGCCATGCCCTCAACGCACCCACCCGCCAGCCGAGAGCTCAGCCGAGGTGTGAAAAGTCCCCGGTTGCGGGTAGGCAGCCTGCCAATGACAGGCGGGAGAATGGGAGGTAGCACGACAAACAGCCCTGGGAAATAAAACAAATAACGACTTAAATTCCTCCCAGGTTTAAAGAGAGAAGGGAGAAGGGGGGAAATAAAGAGGGAGAAGCGGGGAGGGGGCTCTCGGCAGGCTCTGCGGATGTCCTGGGAGGATTCACTTTGTCTGCGGATAGAAGGGACGCTGGTGGCTTTGGTGGCGGATGGAGGGGGGTGGTTGTTGGTCATCCACATGCCACCCAAGATGTTATTCACTGCTAACAATTACCATTATCTGTCCCCACTTTTGGCTAATCAGACAGAATATGTAATGATGAAGCCTGTTTCCTGCTGTCTTTGGGAGGTAACGGGTTATTCTCTCATGGGGGTGGCGGGAGGGGGGGCTACACCTACTCCCATTAGGGCTTTAGCACTTGACTAATTCAGGTACTTAGCATCCTATAGACAGGGACGGTTTGAAAGCAGGCAGTGTTTGCAGCGGGGAGGACTGTTTATATAAACAGGACACCTCTGTAAACGACACTAATATTTGGGGTTAGGTGGCGATGGAAGGGAAGGTCCTCTTGAGCCGGGAGATTCCCCAGTAACCGGGCGCAATTCTTTCCTCGCAGCTTTTAAGGGAGAGGGTTCGGGGCTTTGGGACGGTATTTTTTTGGGGGGGTGTGCGCACAACCTACCATGGCCACATCTGGCAGGATCAGTTTTACAGTGAGGAGCATTTTGGATTTACCAGAGCAGGATGCTATTAGCGTAAAGCAAGCCTCTGACCATCACCACTCAGCGGAGAACTACAGCGGCTCGCCGTACCGAGGGTGGATAGAAACAGACAGAAATCACTATCCCTGTGAGTATGAAGCGGACAGGAATTCGCCATCTCCACACAGCTATCTTTTATTTGTTTCCCCTCTTCCTTTGGGGAAGATGCGAAGAAGCGAATCGCCAGCGTGTGTAGCCTACAGGATCGGGGGAATCCAGGCTGGGAATCTTATAGAATATTACTGCATTGCAACAATGAAACAGCAGGAACATCCTGGCCACGAGCTTAAGAGAGAAAAGGTTATTTTTTTTTCCGTAGGTCTGTGCATATTCCCAGCTATGGCAGGAAGCAAAACCTCAGGCTGTGTCCGCCCGTCTCTTTGCGCTTATCGTTTAAGCTCGCTTCCAGGAATCTTTTTTTTTTTTTTAATTATTATTATTATTTGTTTGGCTATGTTTTCTTTCCCCCCCTCCCCCCTCCCGTTTCACTGTTGCAAGCAACCCTGCCCTTTTGTGCCGGCGCGGTTTCAGGTCAGCCCAGGCACCGCAGCGGCGAGCCAAGGCGCAGCCCGTGCCTCGCCTCCCGGCGCTACCGCGGCGCCTGGACCCACGCGTCTGCCACCGCGGAGAGCGGCTCCGGCTCCAAACCCAGCTGTGCAGCACCTTGTCCTGCCTCACACACCTAAACTGTGCCGCAGATACACGGCGTGTAGCGTCCCTGTGTGTGCGCAGGGGCAGAGCGTCCTTTGGAAGGATGCGGGAACCCCATGGGGATGAGTTAATATTAAGGCGATCGAGCGGCCGGAGGAAAGCAGTAATGAAAGGACCGGGCAGCCCGATATGACGTTTTGTCACCGGGCGAGCACAAGCGCTACCCGCCCGCAAGCCCCCGGGCTGCGCGTGGCGAAGCCACCGTGCCCGTGAGGGGACGGGCAGCGGGCGCCGCTGCCCCGCGGGGGACCGCACGCTCCGGCCCATGGGTGCTGTTCAGTGCATTCGGGGGGTGAGCTCACGGCTCTTGTTGACTGTTGGGATTATTCCCGCCCGGCAAACAGCCGGGGCTCTCCCTGCGGACGGCGTTTCGGCTCTCGACGGCCCGCCGCCGCCTCGGTGCCTGCGCCGCGCCCCGGCCCCTGCCGCCCCCTCTCTCTAACCCCCTCGCTGTCCCCAGCTTCCGACGAGAGCGGTCCGGAGCTGAGCTTGCCCGACTCCACCCAAAGGTCGCTCCCCGCCCGCGGCTCGGAGGCCGAGGAGAAGAAGAAGAAGCGGCGGGTGCTCTTCTCCAAGGCGCAGACGCTGGAGCTGGAGCGGCGGTTCCGGCAGCAGCGGTACCTCTCGGCGCCGGAGCGGGAGCAGCTGGCGCGGCTGCTCAGCCTCACCCCCACCCAGGTGAAGATCTGGTTCCAAAACCACCGCTACAAGATGAAGCGGGCGAGGAGCGAGGGCCCCGGCAGCACCCCGCCGCGCCCGCCCGCCCTGCTGCGCCGGGTGGTGGTGCCGGTGCTGGTGCGGGACGGGGAGCCCTGCCGTGGCTGCCCCGCCAGCCCCCCGCCGCCCGCCGCCCCCCCCAAGCTGGGCTGCGCCCTGGCGGGCTGCAGCGCCCAGGCCGCCCTCGCCCTGCAGGGCTACCGCGCCTGCCCGCCCGCCTCCGCCGCCCTCGGCGTCTTCCCCGCTTACCAGCACTTAGCGCACCCCGCCGTCGTCTCCTGGGGGTGGTGACAGCGGCGCTTCGCCCTGCGGGGCCGGACTCACCCCACGGGCGCGGGGACGCCCGCCCCAGCCGCGGCTCGTACCGCGGGGAGGGCACCGGGGCGCGCCGGGGCACGGCGGCGGCCGGGCGGGGCGGGCCGGGCAGCGGGCAGGCGCGGGGGGCGGCGGGCAGGAGGGGGCTGACCCGAGCCGCCCTCCCCTCCGCCGGGCTCGGCCGAGGGCGCCGAGGCCGGGCCCGGCTCCAACGTCGTAAAACCTCCGCTCCTCCTGCTCCTTCTCGAGAGATCCCTTGCTAAAAAACCCACAAAAACCATTAATCCTAGCCACCCCATTTATTTTGAAGTAGCTAATTCTTCCGGTGACTAATAAAATGATTTTTGGCAAATAAATTTTTCCCGGCGGAAGAGTGTATTTTTGACGACTGGGGCTTTTTCCTGGGATTGCCTCCCGTGCCATAAAGCTTAAACACTTGCCTCGATCGCGCCGGCGGCATTTCACTTCCAAGTTCGTTTATTTTACCCACGTGCGCCGGTAAACGGCGAATAAAGTTTGCTGCGAGCATCTCCCGGTGAGCCTGGTGGTACGTCTGACGGGAGGCGGGAGCCCGAGGCCCCCCGCCCCCGGAGGCTCCCCGGCTTTGCGGCGATGCCCGCGCCGGCCGGGACCCCGGCGGCTTCCCCGGGTCCCCCCGGTCCCGCAGCGCCGGGCAGGGCCGCCGGGCAGGGCCGCCGGGCCGTCCCGTCTTTTCTGGAGCCGCTGAGGCAGCGCCCCGAGTTAAGCCAGCCTTCCCCTTGGTCTGTGCCTGCTCCGAAGGTGGGCTAGGGAAGGGTAGCCAAGAGGATGTAGTGATGCCTTTGAACGCCTAGGGAATGATGTTCTGAACCGCTGTGATGAACTGTCGATTTTATTAATTTGCGAGTAAAAATATATCATTGTCCTGGTAACCGCCAATGGGGACACTCCCACCCCCTTCCCCCGCGAAAAATAACCCCCAAAAACAACAATAACAAAACCGAACCAACCCTAGCTCTATGAAATGTAGACTACACCGGTTGCCTCCCTTCCGACGGGAGCCGCGGATCAGGAACGCGGAGGGAATATCTGGGGGCGGAGACACCCCGGGGACAGATGCATTTAGCCTGCCCGCCGAGGAACGGCTGTCGGGCGAAAGGGACCCGCAGAAGATGTTTGGGGTCTTTTTTTTTTTATTCCCTGGAAGGAGGCTACTTCGGACCAGCTGTGCCCCTGGGATGTGTGGTGCTGTCTAGACATCCCGGGGAAGCCCCGGGGAGCGGGACCGCGATGGCAGCACGGCCCCGCTGCCCCCCAGCCCTGCTGCCCCTCCACCGGGGTGGGGCGGCCGCCGTGAGCAGGATGAGGCCCGGGCAGGGCAGGGCGGGTCGGATGGAGAGACGCCGGTCCTCCCACCTGCATCCTCTTCCCTGCTTGGGTAGGGGGCCATGTGCCAAGGGGGCCATGCAGGGTGGACCAGGCTTCTGGGATGTGCGGGAAGGACCCAGGGAAAAATACAGCCTCTGTGTCACCTGGGTTTTTTTTCCCTGTTTTTTTTTCCCCCTCCCCCCCCCCCCCCCCCCTTTATTTTTCCTCCTGCCATCCGAAATCTTTTTTTTTTCTTTTTTTTCTTCTCTCTCTCTCTCTCTTTTTTTTTTCCGTCTCAGCTGCTGGCCACCTTGTCTCCCATATGGATGGGGTTATCTTAGAAGAATCTCCCAGAGAATCGCTCCTTAAACCTCCTTTTGTCTTGGGGGCTGAAAAGAGCATTGTTGTGCATGAAAAGGACCTAGACAAAATCCGCACTGTTTCAATTCAGGACTGTTTAATCAGTCCCTAGTGACAATTTTATGGGTTTTAGGCGGTACAATAGTACCTTTTAAAACCTTGTGGCCTTCATGAAAACAAAGGGCTTGAATTTTATGGGCTTACAACTCCAATTAGAACAGTGCCAATGTGTATAGGAGATTATCAAATTTGTATCATAAAACCCCTTTATAATAAATGATCGGTGGAAGCTGGGGAGGGGCTGAGGGAGAAGGGACCCGGGCTTCGAGCAATGGACTTTGTCGCATATAGTTTTAAAAGTGCACATGCTGCTCTCCATTTTAACTCTTTGGGACCCAGCTATGCAGCAGGCTCAGCAGTGGAAATTGTGTGACATAGTCATTAGAAATGGAAACAAAGACAAGAGGAGAAGACCCCTCCTCAGCCCAAATCTACCCTCCGGCAGCTTGCCGAGGGTTTGGAAGCATCCCACCCGGAAGGCTCCCTCCCTGGTTCCTTGGTTATCTGGGCTGTTCTCCTGTCCTGGAGCCCACACATGGCCATAGGAAGGATCTGTAAAATAGGAGGTCTTCATTACATTATTGCTTTTATCTGCTATTGTTTGTACAGGCCATGACAGAGGATGCTAGGGTGTCCCTTCCCTTCCCAGTCCCAGGCTGCAGGGATTTCCTCTCCTCACCGACTGCAATGTCCCCCGGTGCAGGTTTCTTGATGCAAAATGTGCGGTTTATGAGCGTTGCCTTTTACCAAACCCAGGGAATAGGAAAGGTGCCATTCTTGGGCACCAGCAAAGGCTGAAGCAGTGCCCTTGCAGGCTGAGGGGAAGCCACCACAACAGTGGTGCAGGATGGGTGACAGAGTCAGGTTCAAGTACTGAGCAAAGCAGTCCCCTTCATTTGATACATCCAAGTAGAAAGAAAAATGTATTAACTAACGAGTCAATTCAATAAGCTATGGAGATTTCCAGCAAAGTCTTGTGAAGAAGATAGGGTGGGACCGAAAATATTATTTTTCCCGGCAGAAACGAATCAATCCATCTAAACTTTAAGTGTATTTAGCAAGGAAAATTGATTTGTTAACCTTACCAGTGGTTAAGCTGCATCTAGGAGATACATCTTAACAAATGTCATTGATAATGGCTTTGAGGCAAAAACTTACTGCTTTTCAGTGTATTTTCTGTTACTTTGGCTTGGTTTTTAATAAGGCACAAAATCACCCCCATTGGTTTGGGGTTTTTTCCCTCCTACTCAAAGGGGTGAATGCACACACAATCTCTGCCTTTTCTCCCTTTCTTTTGCCCCACCAGGTCTCGCTGTTACTTTCACCCTGCAAACAGGCCTGTGATTTCACTGAAGCTAATGAATAAACATGCCATGATCAAGACCTAAATGCCATCTTCAGCTAATGAAAAGCATTGCTAACATCTTCAAACATCTTCCCCGGTGCTTTATTCTTAGTCAGTAAATAAACTATTGACTTTGCAAAGGCCCAGCCCTGTTTCAGTGGGAGCCCCTGGGCACATGTTTGTTAACTCAGAACTAAGGCATTACAACAAATCACTAGGCTGCCTCCAAAAAGTGGGCAACAGTTCTGAAAAGGCATATCATCGAGCTTCTTAGCAATAATTTATGAATGAGTTGAGTGTGCCCCTGCCAATGCATGCCCATCATTAGTCTTTGGGTACACAGCATGCATTTTAAAAATTGAAGCAGATGAAAAACATCACCTCCCAAGCAGAACTCAGCCACGAATCAAAATAAATTCTCTTATCACTGACTTAGAAAAGGCTCCTGGCAGCCTTGCGGTATGTGTGTCTGGGTTAATAACCCATCTGGACTCTGCTGTTAACTAAGTGTGAGTTAGGTCTGTGGAAACTTTTCGGGTTTTTCAGCCCCTCCTACTTCGTAGCACTGTGTAGGAGTAAGCCTTCCAGCCCTGGTGGAGCTCAGCTGATGCTGGAGAGGGGCAGTGAGCTCACTTTCAGAAACCAGGGGTGCCCAGCACTACCTGTGGAGGAGCACAGGCTTGGCTCTCCCTGCACTCAGTGCCCTTTGCAAGCCAAAGGTCACTGATGAAGGTGGTGTCTTCCTGGACTCAAACACTTGATAACTGCCGCTTCTTGAAAAGATGGGAACAGCAGGGATACACGGAATGGGAGTTTCTGAGCCTTACGAATGGCACTCAGCTCTTTCATCAAAAGCCTAGATAGCACATTTTCCTTTTCCTCAGCTGGTGCTTCCAGCCCTTGAGCACTGGTCCAGTCCCATGCATATTTGCCATCAGGTAGTGCACTCTTTCCATAATTCCTGCCATGACCAAGGAATTGCAAAGCAAAGACTCCACTCCATCTACTTGACATTAAAAAAAAATCAGACAGTCAAGTGCCACGCAATGACAGAAGGACCCCAGGTACCTCACGTAACTTCTAGGAGGCTTCTAACTCCTCTAAGTTAAAAGAGAACTTCCTGTGGGAAAGCCGGCAGTGGATGCAGAGTTGCCCATGTCAGAGAAGTTGCTTTGTGCTCCTCAAGCATAAAGCTCTGCTCAAGTATCACACAGGAGTAGAGTAGCTCAGATCAGCAGTAACTAACATCATTAATATGATAAAAAAATCACTTACACATCTAAAGGATTTAACAGGGATAAGAGATCCCTGCCTGCCACTAAGCACAGATTACTGAGCTATGAGATCAGGATTACTTTTCATCATATTCAGGCTTACAATTGCATTCTAAACAGTGAAGGCAACCAGCTCCACAGACTGAGGATGCTGGCAGTCGTACCAGTTTTCATCCTGTTTTCTCCAGTCCTCTTGTATTTAAAAGAGGTCATTAAGTGTATTGGAAATGTACCCTCCAAAGATAGGTCTCCCAAGCAAAAACTGGGACACCTCTCTCCAGAACAGAGCTATACTTTTCTTTATATTCAGGACCAATATGGAGAATGAGTCCATTTCAGACACCCACGGGCCTCAGACTATCTTCCTGAACAAAAGGAGATCAAATCATTTAGAGACAATGTCATGTCAGTTTCTTCTTCACAAGCCTTTGTTCCATCTAATGCTTAAACTTGGGAGTTAGATATCCTCTTCAGAATCTGGCAGAATTTGGCTATGGATGAGGAATAATTTAAAAGAGAAAAGGAACAGAGAGAAACAACAAGAAGATGCAGACAAACCAGCAGCAACAATGAAAAGCATAAATCTCCTCATCAGGTCTGGAGCATGGAGGGTGCCTTTCCATGGGGCTGTCCATTCTGCCTTCAAGCAGTCAGCCAGATTCCTCCATGGCATCTGACATGCAGGACAGTCCTGCTCACTACTTCATAGTGTCCCTAAGGACAACAATGATTTCTTGACATTCCCAACAGCCACAGTATTTTGCTTTGCAATATTTGTTGGCAGGAAATATCAGACTTTGTATGCTGGGAATGCAGTTTTCTTCTTGCCTCCTTATTTTCCTGTTGTGGGTGGGTGGGAGATTTGGTGCTAAGTTAATGACGTTATGATGTTCAACACTAATCATGATTTTACTAAATCATAAATATAGCCACTTAAATTATATAGAAAATACTGATCTGGAGAGAAAGAAAAAAATTGTTATTTTTATAAAATTGATTGATTTCTGTATATAGTCAAATTTTAGGATACTGTTGCTATGTTGGAGTGTTTCCATGTCTTACCCCATATGCATTACATGTATTTCAGTAAATCATGTCTTTCTTTAGCTTTGATAAAAGGGCAATTGAGAAGAAAATGTGCTACTGCTACTTCTCCATATATGAATACTATGGAAAATGACTGAAGATCACAGCCATCTGTTGTATTTTTGCTTAGACATGTGACTGTGTAAACTGTTTTCTTCATAAAACCTGTATAAAGCCTTTTACTTCTTTTTTCTACTACTGTTGTCTTTCTGTAGCCATTCGTCAAGGTTTGTATCCCGCCTTGGATATCCTCTACACCTACCCCATATGCTCATGACTTTCCAAAATTGCCAGGCAAAGTAAACTTCCCTGAAAAGGCTGCAGCCCAGTATGGAAAGGTGCCCAGTAGCTAGTGCAGTGCTTTTCTGGAAGCTGTTGATTTGCGTCTTTCTGTTGTTTGTGTGCATTCACGTAGAGCTCCTAATTGGACACATCTGCTCTCTGCGAAATAAAGTATCATCTGTGATGATTGCTTTGCCATCACACTTCAGAAAATGCATCTGCTGCTGCTAGCTGGGTACTGGCTGGGGGCTCCTCCCGATCTCTTCCATTTCCCAGTTGCTTTCTGAGAGCACCGTATTACCAAATGTCCTTCTGCGCTGTTTGCACATACAGTTACAAGGCGGACGTAACCGCTCCTACTTAGGTCTTCCCTTGACTCTTTCCTTTTACCTCTGCTACATTGGCCTCAGGATGCCACACCAATGCTGTTGTCTGTGTCTTCAGCACTGAAGTTCTGCCTTCATCACCACAAGTATTTCCCCTGTGCCTGGTTTACCTGCCTTCTACTGAAGGTTGAGCTTGTGTTAATATTCTTCCCTTTCTCATTTTTTCTTTTTAAACCAGTAATATAGCACTCCATTTACTTCACTCATGTCTAATATAACAATCTTGAGCAACTAATTTTACCACTGAGTAACCTTCAGACCCAGTTATGCCACCAGTTTTCACAGCACAAACAGTGTATGTTTGTGATTACTTTAACGTTTATCTATTCAAATTTGGCTACTGAAAACTAACTCCATACTTTATAGAACATATACTTCAAAGTATTCTAGAGTTTATATTGCTTTCAGATTTGAGTACTTGAGTTTTAAACGTTCCTTTGGCCAGAGAGAGTTGAATTTTTGGCATGCTGAAATTCCAAGCTGCTGCAGGAATACTGTGCTGGTGCCTATATTTTAAGAAAGATGTTGAAGTACTCAAGAGCCATGGTGCAAACACTGCAGGGAAGGTAAAGGCTTGGCAATCATCCTGTGGAGTGAGGGCTGGGTTAAGTGACCTGCCTACTCTAGCTTACCAAAGAGGCTGGAGAAACAACCGAAGTTAAAGCACTCACACAGTAAACATAAATTTGGTCATAAAAGGCTCTTCAATTTAGCTAGCAAAGTTTAATGAGGTCCAAAAACCTAGTCTGAAGTCTGGCATGACTCCTAATCAGCGAGAATAATTAGCCATTTTTACCAGAGCTTGGTGTCAAATTCCCTGACTCTGAAAAATTTTAATGGGATATTTGAACAAAAATGTTCTAGTTTAATCATACGTGTTGGCCTTGTGTTGAGAATTAAACCCAGAGATCCACAGGGCTCATATTGTATTAGAGGTGACAGTGCTTGGTCAGAACAAGCCCTTTTGACCTTAAAACCTGGACATCTAAATTTGCCACCCTGCTGGACTTCAGATGCCAGAACAGCCTCTGTCATCAACCCATGTAAATTAACATCACCCTTGGGCTACATTAATTCCAGCTGATCAAGAGCACTGAAAGACCTCCACCGATCAGTATCACACAGGTGGTTTTGAACCACACCAGGTATAGCTGGAAAGCTCTTCAATGCTACGATTGCATATGCCAGCTCACAGGTCAGTGGCTGGTCTAGAGGAGTTGCTGAATTTGGAGTAGAGGCAGCTTTGAGGGTAGCGGTGGGGCTGAACAACAGCACGGGCTCTTCTGTGTTGCACGATGCAGCCCCGCAACCCACACTGCTGATGGCAGGTACTGGCTCTCCTGGGCTGCTCAATAAACCTGCACCCAGCCACATGACACTGTGTCTCCATTTCTAACAGCACCCACCTAGTAGTTTGCAGTACCACATCTCCATCTCTCCCTCCAGCACCATTTCCCCTCTTTCTTGGCAGCGTGAAGATCACCCAGGCTGTCTCAGGTCTCCTTTTGGTCACTGCCCTTTCCCTCTCTAGCAGTAACTTTACAGAAAATGGGGGCTGCTAAGGATGTCTTCAGACTAGGTTCCCAAGGGCACCTTCTAACAGCTGGGAAAAAGAGTTGAAAAATCAGGAGGCTGAGGAAATGTATGTATGATTCTGTCTGTTGCTTTTTCTTTCCTCTTCTCTTGCTCTCTCTGTTCACCATCAGGCTATGCCTACTATAGAATCAGGCCAGTAGCTGCTCCTAACAGCCTCACTTTGCATTTTTTGCTATTGTCACTGTACCAGCCAATCATGTAAAAAATGATATATTGACTTGGCAGGTGCTTCTGTTTTGAACATGATTAAATAACTTTTTATTGTCATCTTCAAAGCATTTTTATGGTCGTTTACTGAGTGAAAGGGGCTCTGATTTTGTGAGCATCTGCCAGAATATGTTTGATCCTGTCATCATTTCTTCAGAAAATCACGCGCCTGTAGCTAGAGTGCAAGATACAGTAAGTGCATGAATTGTCCATTGCACTCTGCACTTACAACACTGCCTTCATTGTCAATGATAACAACAGCAGGGGAGAGATCTTGGGAGTTAAGCTACCTGCTGTTTTCTCCTTGATGTTTGAGCTCTTGGATGCTGTATGAATCTCAGAGATGCAAAGAGCAGCTTCTTTGTTGATGCCCTATTTTATTGGTTATTTAAACATGGTATGCTGTTTGTAATTAGAGCTGACTAGAAAGGAGGATTTCCATTTCACAGGAGATGCCGGGTGTTTTGTTGTGCATCAGCATGGCAGCATTACGGCGCTGATGGGGACCTGGGCTGTGCTTCACTGCTGCTCACGGAGCTGCCCTGGGCAGCAGACCTCCACTGGGCACCCAGTTTTAATGTCCCACTGTGCTTCCGCATACTGAGCAGAATTCACATGTACCCCACAAATGACCCAATTCCACTGAATCAGCACTTTCTTGCAGAAAACCGGTTAGAGCACTCCGTCAGCATTATCTATCTATGCAACAGCCTTCATTGACCTTCATTCGGGCTTACAGTCCCTGTCCCCATCAAAATAGAAGTACTCCTTGCTAGCTGAGTTAGGCTAGTAATATTGTGTGGATGAAGCAAAGAGAGTTACAAGTAGCACATCTTTATTTAAATTTAGCAGTAACCAGCTGGCCACATTCTGTAGGAAGCAGGAAGGGAGGATTCACAGGGAGGGAGGGATCTGATGGAAAATCAAGCAGAGGCTATAAAAACATTTCTCTAAAATGGCAGCATAATGAAAAAGGGATGCCAAGCAAAGAGCTTACTGATCATCTGTGCATCACTCTCATAACATACTCCAGCTAGCTCAGCCCTCGGTTCGGAGGGGGCATGCAGGTGCTAGGAAGGATCACTTCCCACACACGGCATTTTCTGCAGGATTCTTTTCCACACACAAAACTTTTTTTGTACTTCATTAGTACCCTCTGAGACAGGCTGTTAAAGTGCAAGGTGAAAAAGGCAAAAAGCTGAAGAGTATGAGTGTCAGTATTCCTGAGAACAACCAAAATGAGACTGAAATCAGAGGCATGACTCTCAGAGGAAAACTATGGACTAACTGGTTGCATCTTTCCCTCATTTTCATACCCCTGTGTGCCTAGGGACTGCTGCTGCTCAACCATTGCGCTGCCATCTGTGCTTCTTTCAATGCTGGCTGTGCCACAACTGCCCACCTCACCACTGACAGCCATTACCTTTCCTCTCCCAAAATTATCAATATAGAAATGAAGTTCATATAAAATCAGTTCTCATGGAACAATCTGAAAGATAGATTTGAAAGGCAAAAGAGGCAGTTAACAATAATGACCTTTGATATTGCAACAAAACAGCTCCTCACATCAGGAAGGCAAAACCATTTGCTTTCAGGACTTCTTTCTTTTGGTTGGGAATGTCAAAGGAAGGAGACTGTAGAAGATATCTGACACTCCGATGAATATCTCTAATGAGGGAATATTTCTGGCTATGTTAATGTGTTTCTGCTTATGAGTCTATGCCACATTTTCAAGACCATGCCACACAGGTATTAAAAATCAGCAAGTCACATCTCAGAAATCATGAGGCCAATGTAAAGAATCATGAGATTTAAAAAGAAAGGGATAACTCTTTTTTTTGCCTCACAATTTCTTTTTTAAGTACAATTTTTTTTACATTTTAAATGTTTTTTGATCCATTTTCCCTTTTCAAAAGAGGTTCTTAAGCCCAATGAGAACTAAAATGGCATGTGACATGCTCTCACTTCATCATTTGACTTCAGGAACTGGGCCACTGAAACAATTACAGTGGCAGTCCTGTGAAAATCATGAAAGCTGATGAATTCTGCATTCCCAAAGGCAGGCCCACCCTGCTGTAAAATTTGTCCCTCAAATGATTAGCTGTGGTGGAAAGGTCCCTTCAGTCTTAGCCCTACCTTCAAAAACACCACGAGCCAGCTCTTCATAGAATCATAGAATCAGAATGGTTTAGGTTGGAAAAGACCTTCAAGATCGAGTCCGACCATTAACCCAACGCTGCCAAGTCCACCGCTAAATCATGTTGTGTTTGTCACCATAGCTCTGGGAACAACTCTATCTCCATCTGCGGGTCTGACCTGATTAATTGAATCACCTGGCGTTTATATGTTTATATTGTATGTTCTCTCACCTTCACGTTTACACAGCCCTAGTCCATAGTCTTTGACTTACCTACTATCTTTATTTCTCATACCAACCCCCTGACAACATATACACACCAAATTAGGAAAAGAGCTTTTGAAACAATGACTACCCGTCCACATATTTTCCTCCAAAATCCAATTCAAGGGTATTGACGCTCTGGGTCATGTGGACACAGCCTCCATGAAGTTGCAGGCAACCCTGCCATACATTGTGGAAAGATCCACAGGACTTCCACTGTGCATCTTTCACAGGCCAAAAGCCACACGGTGTTCCTCAGACTCGGTATACCTGGCACCCGAGGACACTTGTAACAAGTGTTAGACTTCTGACATTAACAGCTAATGCCCTATTGTAAAGAAGAAGGAAATCAAGGGGAGAGACAAGGTAAACGAGAGAAAGAAGAAGAGAACCTGCACATGGAAAGGGACAAAGGAAGAGTGTATTGTCATGGGGTGGCTATATACAGCTCTTGGGAGATCTGGAGTCTTACATGTGACCACTGCAGGGACACGTGATGTGCAGTGAACTGGCTGAATTAGCACAAGAAATGCAACCCCTGACTGTGTGACTCTGTGTGCTCTGTAACTGTGAGGCAGCGCCATGACATTGGCATCCTTCACATGTGTCCCCTCGACCCGACCCTCAGCTGTGCTGCAGAGGACAGGCTGGCCAGCACATCCACAGCCCACCCACCCGGGCTGGTTGGGAAGCCAGTCTTCTCCTGAAAGCTGAAGGTGATGGAGAGATTCACCCTGGCCTCCCAGGATATGGTACCTCCTGTGCTTGCTGGCTCACAGGGCTGTCCAAAGCAGTTTCTTCTTACTCTTCTGATCATCTTTCTGGGTGCCTTTAGCTATTTGATCTGACTGTGTGAAGCCAGAGCAGAATATATAGGGCAGGGCATGTGGAGGAAGGATCTGACTCAGAATGTGTGCTGGGACTTCTTTCTTAACTGCTAAATACTGTACAGAGTAAAAGCGTTGGGGTTTTTCCACCTTGCTAATCAGGAAGGAGGTAGATCTTAGCAATGAGACAATTATGAAAATCAGGAAGCAATTTAATTGTCTGAAAACAGCTTAATTAGAAAGAATATAATTTTCTTAAATGATAGTAATCATTTTCCTGGGGATTAAAGAATAGCAGATCTCAACTTCAAGGAAAATACCTTTTGCTATCAGAAACTAAATTATTGAAAGAATAATGGAAATAAATCAGTTCATCTTCCCCCATGTTCTCTTAAGCATTATTCACATGGGAATCTTTTCCTTTTTTTGTTTAATATGTATATATACCATCAGTATTTATCTATAGCACAATAGCATCTTAAGCCCCTCAGCAGGAGGAGGGCTCCACATTGCGGTAGGAGCTGTCTAAATATATGGCAATATGCTGTCAGAGCCTCCCTTACAGGCCAGAAAAGGGTTAAAAATAGCACAGTAAGCAAGTTAAATGCATTGAGCCATCCTTGACTGCTTAAAAATTCCTAAATCTATGGGATTCATTTGAATAATAAACATCAGTTTTCAGGGACAGAGCAGTGGAAGAGTATGAAGATACCGGCGTAGGGGTGAGCCATCTATTATTAAGTATATTAGCCAAGGATGAAATGTTGCTGGACACTTCACACTTCGGAAAACTAGCCCTTGACACTCTTCAGGGTGTACTTGGAAGCCTACCTAAGTATACAGACTGAAAACTCCTACACTGACCTGTAGTTTGAGAGGGATAGTTAAGGCCTGTCTCATTCGGGAAATGCTTAAGCACCTGCTTAACTTAAAATTTAAAGTTCATGGTCTACCTCATGCTTATCCAGAGGCTCTTTCCTAGGGGAGATAAATGGTAAGTGTGACATATGCAAATATAGTTAAATGCCTTTTTATTTGCAAAGTCAAACCTTCAAGAGCCAGGATGTTCCAGAAACGAGGTAGCCCCTTGGGCTTGTTTACTCTGACATAGTCTTCAATCAACTGATCACGTTTAACTTCTCCTATGAGATCTCTGCCTCATCCAGCCCACAGCATGGCTGGAGCTCCTTTAAAAGGCGATTGCTCAATGTTTTGCATTTTTCCTGCCCTTCACATTATTTTTCCCAAGTGAAAACATGCACAGCTGACAGAAAACCTGTTCTATGTCCTGTCAATAGCACGATGGCAAGATGGCTGAGCTTGTTGCTGCTGGAGGGGCCATCCTATTCCCTTCTCTCTTCCCATCCCTTGCCCTCCAAATGTAGGACAGAATGTGAGTGTAAAAGGCAACCACAGAAAGCAGCCCATGACCCTTTGAAAGATGAGCCTTGAAAAAATGTGTTTGAATATTGCCACAGGGAAGTGGTACCTCAAGGACTGAAAAATACTGGTCCTAAGAGGGAATAGGGGAAAGATAGCTGGGAAGCCCTGAGACTGAAAGAGATCTAGTGAACCAGGAGTTCAGTGGAAGCTGCCTGTACAACTTTGGAACAAAGGCCAGTGTAATCCATGGATTTTGAAGAATGAGTTGGAAAGCCAGAGAAAGAAAATGATTTCTCTCCACCTCTAGCTCTGGTAAGATCAGTGCTAGGTCACTATGTCTACCAGCTGTACTCGTGTTTTCAAAACATATTGCAGGACAGCATGCAAACAAGAGCCACAAACTAATGCAGCAAAGATGAAAATAAAAGGATAAAAGACTTTTAAACATTGTTTATATTGGGCTTAGCAGAAACAAGATTGAAAGATCATTTCATTATAGTGTAAAGATCTATTCCCAGAGACACACGGGATTATTATGCCGATTATTTTGTGACATATGGCATTTTATTGCTGAACCCTCCACGGGATCAGCTGTGCTCTAGTCTTCCTAGAGGCAAAAAACTCTTCAATCTAGGGCAGAAAGGCATCACAAAAATGGAGGCTGAAAGCCAGACAAATCCAAACCTGGAGCAGAGCACACCACTGGAAGCACGAGGGTAATTAGCCAAGGGAAGGACTCTTAATGGAGACTAGAGGCCCCTCTGCAAGGCGTGTTTAAATCACGTTCAAATCACTCAAGGCTCAAGACAGGTCTTAACAGTGACATGAAATGGCTGTTCATACATAGGAGACTGGACAAGATGATTCACTGATTTGCGATTTGATTCTTGTCTGTGTAAGCCAGTGCAGCAGCAGCGCGAGTGATCAGGTCTGCGGGGCACAGTGTGGCGCTGAGTCCTGTTCGGCAGGCTTGATCCTTGGAGTAGGCAAGAGGAAAGCTTTGAGGAGAACTGCAGAAAAGTGGATCTAACCCTGCTTTCCAAGGCAAATTCTAACTCAAGCATCGCATCTTAAATCTTAACCTTCCCACTCAACATTGTGATTGGAGAAGCTGTTGTTTTGGCTTGTATTTCTTGTTGTAAATCAGGTTCTTTCTCAGGCTGAGTAGCACCTTTCAGCAGCAGTGCTTGGGCTGAGACTAAACATCCTACTTGTAGACTAAGTCACTACTTAATGCAAGAATGGCTGTGGCAGAATCTGGCTGCAGCACTGCTCTTGTGTTGAGGAGCACTTTAGTTACCATCAGCCCTTGTTTGTTTTCATCAGAGAATCACTTACGGAGTCAAGAAGTTCTTCATGCAGGCAAGCAAGATCTAGGGAAATATATTATGTAAAATGTGTCTTAAATTACATTGAAAAAAGTCTTCTTAGCCACACAGGTTCTTAACTGGTTATGTGAAGGCTGAAGTTTAGTGTTTATCCTCCGTGCCTTCTGCTCTGCCTGCCTGGGGGGAGTACACCATGCTCAGCTGCACCGGAGTATGGAAAGCTCCTCTGACACGGGCTCAGCCTCACTGAATTCTGTTTAAAAGCATTGTTTTGGTTTTTCAAACTGTGGCAGTAGGATTCCCACCTTTTGTTTTGCAGTGTGTTTCTAATTGTTTAACTCCTTCTCTGAAGCAGAGCAGGCTTTTTGCGGGGGTTTTGGATTTCCTTGCAGAATATGGATTCCCAAGTGCAACCACTCCTTGCAAAGAGGATGCCTGTGTGGAAACCGAGGGAGAAACTTGCTGGTAGGAGGGAAGAGAGGTGCAGTCCAGGTCTGGTTGCCCATGCCTTGGATGCTACCTGAGAATGTACCATCTCCAAAAGCAAGTATCTCACTAGGGAGCCAGTGCAGCCACATTCTTGCCTTACACACAGGCTGAAAACCGTGGTGGGGACAGCTATGCTAGCAGGACCCCCAGGGATCAAAAAGCGTGATTTATTGACAGATAAACCAGACAACCTGAGGCCATCTCTGGGAATGTCAGACTTCCACAGATAACTCTGCAGAAGCAAGCCCTTGAGCCCTTTACACTCTGCAGGGACTGGCACAGCCAAGGATGGGGGGCACAGAGACTTTCTGTGTGAGGACTTGTGCCAGCGCTTCCAGATCTGGAGGGTCCCAGTCCACAGCCTGGGGAAAAGAGCTCACAGTCATTTTTGCAGGGGTTGAACTGTGCAGTCAGAGAATGTGGTTCCCGCTGAATCATGGAACTGGGCAGTCCATAATCCCAGCAAGAACAGCAAACTGCTGTTCATCTGCAGAGAGGTGAATGTGGGGAACACACGATTTCCAGACAGTTCATATTACATGAGCATGGAAACTGTACATTGAGATAAGTGCAGGTGGTGAAAGCAATGGTATAGTTACAGAGCAATGCTAGAAATCCATGAGCAACCTGTGAGGACTTCTGTCTGGCTTGGCCGAGGCAGGTTAGCACAGAAAGAGCTATCCTACCCTTGTTGGAACACACTCCCAGGTAAACAAAGCACCTACACAAACCCAGAAAAAGACAGAGATTAAACAGAGCACTGCAGGGAATTTCCAGCCCAGTACAGGAGGTATTACTCAAAACTGCCCAGGCCAAACGTTGCTCCAGTTTGTGACCCTGAGACAAGGCTCTGGCACATCAGCAGGTAGACAAGCCATGGAGCCATGGCACCGCCTCAGGACAAGTACCATTCAACGTTAGTATCTGTGTTTACTAATATTTGTAAAAGAAGGACCTACGAAGGAAGTGTGAGCTATGGTTTAACGGTATGATTACTCCTAAACAGAAAATTGAATCCAAGGCTACGCACACTTCTGCAGTTTTGATATGCTGAGGTGAGAATCAGCAGAGACTCAGAAAAGCCAGTTCTTGTGGAGCCTCTGAGCATAGCCTGGCACAGCTGGGCCGCTAGAAGAGGAAGCAGAAATTATCAGCATGCCAAGGACTACAATACAGGTTGTACAAGCCTGAATAAAGCAAATCATACAATAGGGCTGTCCCAATCAAATAAAAAAATGCTGCAGAGATGACCCCCACTGCTACGGCCAGGCAAGAAAGCATATAAGAGCAATTTTGCCTAAGGCAGCTCAGCAGTTTAACCTTCCAGGTATAAGGACAAACTTTATAAAGTGGATATACAGACTTTGAAGGAGGAGATTCATGGCTGAGTGAAGCTAGAGGATGGATAGGTGAACATCTCATGAACCATTAGCATGGAACCATATAAGTATACCAGGATTGAAATGAGAAGCCTGGTCATGTAAAGCTGATAGCTTTAAAATCTCATAAAAGCCCTGTATGATGCTGGGAAGAGGCCAGGACGGATGGATTTGTTTGTAATTGCAGGTGGTCACAGGAGATGGCTAGTCCACTGCAGGGAGGATATCAAACCAGAAACTGGAGGCATGCACTCCACAGCAATATTAAAATTAATCAGGGCCAAATGAGAACTTCCTACAATATCTGCCTTGAAATACTGACAAGCAGGGTGAGGGCAGCATTGGCCAAGACTCTCACAGGCAGTGAAAACCTAGAGGAAGGGCTCAAACTCAAAGAATCCCAGATCAGGGACTTGTGAGCTGCTGGACCAAGACTGTCTTTCCAAAAAAAGGAAACTCTGCTGCTGATGACCCAAATCTTCTTCAAGAAAAAAAGCCAAGCAGTAAAGCAGATTTGGGTCCAGCTGTCAAAGCACAAAATGCAGTGATGACCTGGTGAGGCATCCCCAGTTCTGAGCCTTGTTTCTTAATTCAATCTGGCCAGCCAAGATTATGCTGCTATTTTAGAATTAAAACGGGATGAAGAGAAGTCAGTGGCAGGATCATCACTTCAGCAAGGGACAATGAAGGGGCGAAGATTTTTTTTTTTTTTTAAATAATTAGGCAACTAGATGACTGGCCATTTATCTCTTTTCAGAAGGCTACTCTCCTTCCTTAGCGAGTGTGGACACCTCTGAAAAAGCCTGTGTTTCTCTGCCCGTTTAAAGGTTAATTTTCTTAATAATTTTCTTTCTCTTTTCCAAACTTTCATTTTCCTCCTTATTTTCCTTCTTTTTAGTTCTATATTCCATCAAAAAGCCCTCACAGCTGTTGATATGGTGAGTCTACTGCTGTTTGTTCCATTTTAAATGGGGCGGGGGTGGCTGGGTGTTGATTTTTTTGGATTTTTTTTCAAAAACATCGCATGAGAGATTATGTTTGCTGTACAAATATGTATGTTCTCAACATAGGTTATTTAAGTATGTTACTTTTCTTATAATTCTCATGCAGTACCACTTGAAATCAGTGGAAAAGTTCCCCTGGTTCAACTAGTATCAACTGGACCCTGTGCAAACTCCCTAATGGAAAAAGATGAATATCCTGTGCATGGAAGTCAGCCCCGCATCCAGAAAGCAGAGCCCCAATGCTAATTGTGAGAGATACTTCCCAAGAAAACGAATGCAAATTACACTTCAAACGCTAAATTATGAGCTCTATACATGGATTATTATGTTCTGCTGCAGTACAAAGGAGGAGATGTCTTTTCCTGTGAATTAAAAAATGTTTCTATTATGCAAAAATCCCTCGCTAGCTGCCTGATCCCCTAGAGGGCAGTATGACCTAAAAATAAATTAAACTGAGCCAGGCAACTGGGGTTTTTCAAAGGCTGGTTATGTGAAATAAGATTGCGTTTTCTCCTTCCCCTGATGAACTGGCACAAAGGTGCAAGAAATAGGGAGATACTTACAGTTTCCAAATAATACGAAAAAAAATTAATATGATAAAATGAGCAGTGTCACCCTATATTCATTTATTTAGCTCGCGTAATACAAACATTTAATTTTGCAAACTGTCAAAGCCACGTATGTTGTACTTAAGCATCCTCTCAGGTGGTTTCCAAGAAGGGGTTGTGGCTTCACGTTGGGATGTCTCAGTACCTGCGCTAGCCTGAAGGTGCTGGCTGTCCCTGCCACCGCATGGGCTTGATCCAGAGGGATTAAATTGTCGGGTACTTGAGTGCAGAGAGGTAGGGAGCACTGGCTCATCAGTCAGGCACTGCCAGGGTTTGGTGCTCTAAAGCAGCCCAAGTGCTCACCAAACTGCTTCGATGGCTCAGTCCTCCAGGCCCTTCTGGAGCCTGAACGAGGGCAGGATGTGTGTCTCCACCAAAACGAGGAAGTCTCTGTCCCAGATGTGTAACTTTTATTATCTAGTATATGAGGATCACGAAACACATCTATTTTGCAAGCATGAGCCTTCTGTTTGATGCCAGTGAAAGTAATGAGGGGCAGTTTTAAACCACCTAGTGGCTGTTTGTCTAATATAAATGCAGGTCCCATTTGTGCCCAGGTCCCATTCCCTTCCCCTGGAATTTTTGGTTTTGCGAAACTGAGGTCTGACTTCCATAATTGCCTGAGCAGGGGGAATACACACACTCACGCACACACAGACAGCACATGTTTGGCACACACAGCTCAACTATCCTTTCATTTCATAATGAGGGGGAAAACTCCAAATGGGCATGAGGGTGTGAGCAGCCCCCAGTGAACACAGACATTATTACAGGAGCTACAACTTCTCTGTACATACACATGGGCACCATGCTGGCTTTTTAACGGTGTTTTGGTTGGAAATGGGTTTTCAAGGGCTGAAGGCTATCTCCTGGAGGTGATACCGCTGCCTGCTTCAAGAAATTGCAGAAACTGAAGCCAGAGGACTAGTAAGAGTCACTAATTTCTTGAGCAACAGATGCCATTCAGTTAACAGGCTCCATAGGAGCAAGAGCCAGTCATCAGGAACCCTTCGATTGAAGGCTTTTCCAGCTGGCTGAAAATAAGGTGGAGAAGGAAGGATAATGGTCCAGGATAACTTGATAAGAAATAAAACTGATGGAAAAAGAGATTAAGAAACCTTCTAACAGAAAAGTGCCATGTATGTGTGCACATTTTTATGCTGGTGGCATTGCAGAAAGTATTTTTGACTTGTACTGGTCCCAGACCTGCTTCAAGACAATTTCACACATTCTTTGAATGGCGAAGAACAAAATATCTACAGTTATCTGTGAGTAACAGAACTTGAAAAAGCAGGGTTTGGTGGTAATTACCAAGGATAGGATGGATTAACTGGGTATATTTGGAACTACATCACTCATTCCCCTAAATCCAACAGCAAAATACATTTTGAGACCAGTTATACTGCATACAGGAACACTCTCATATAATAGCTATGAGGTTCCTGGAATACTCTTTGCATGAGAAAAAACATTTCTGAAGAAGTAGCTGGCAGGTACATAAAAAATTACATTGCTAAGTGTGGTTGTTGGATCTGATGACACGTTTTAGGCTAACTAGTTTACATTTCTTTTGAAGTGAATTTCCTAGCGACAATGTTTGCACTATTCACCTGCCTCATCAAGGCCTGTTTAGAATACAGTGCTTAATACAGTTTTTAACCCATTATAAAGCCATGCACAGATAATTTAAAATGATCATAACAACTAACAAACACGTAATCAAGGAGCTCTTAAAATGTATTAAAATTCAGGTCTCTTGCTATTAGCAAAACCGCTTCATTAACATATTAAGACAATGTTCATTTGATAATTAGCTTCTGTTTTCTTTGCATCCTGGCAGTTAAATCATCCCTATGAAGCCAGAGCGGAAAAGTTTATGCTTCTACAAGGTGTCTTTGGTGGAGTCTAGGTTGCCACCTCATAATTTTTAATCAACTTCCATGTTTTCTTCTTCTTGTACTCTGTTTCTGAAATGTTGCTGATTAAAGACCACTTCCACAGAGAAAGGGGGAATTTACAGCTCTCAGGGCTCAAAACAAGGAAAACGATGGGTGCATTTTCTCCCTTGGACTCATGCTACTCTGGTAACATAGGGCTCAAGGGAAGATCTTGGGAATTCCTTGTGAATGCCCTCCATGGCACACTTGTGCCCCATGTAATGCTCAGAGCCTGGCAGAGAAGAAAAACTGAGTCAAAGTCCACAGGGTAGGATCATTGTTCTCCATCCTTTCCCTAATCACTAGTTATTAATTCCAAACAGTATTTTTCAAGAAAAAAAAAATACTGTAATTTAAAATATATTTGAAAATATTTCAATCCCAAGAATGAGCATTTTATTCCCGATTTTTTTCCGACTTCAAATGTCAGCTACATCTGCTGAGACACCTCTGAGCTGCACGTGCGATGTCCCATATGTGCAGATTGTTCCCACTGCAGCAATAGTTAATGGAAGTAGCTTATTTATAGTGAAGAAAAAAAAGAGCATGGATTATTTACATGAGACTGCTCCAGCTCACACCCCAGATGAAATTTAGCATAGATGAACATTAAGTGATGCACATTAAAAACAAATCATCCTACGATAATTTCACATATAATATTATGGGTTCAGAGATGACTACTCAGGAATGGAAGACTGTAACAGGTAGTCCTATGAAAATGCCATTTCAATGTTTAGTAACGGAAATAATGTTAAAAATGCCAAGGAAAGGAAAATAAACCAAACAAGAAATATAATACCATTGTATAAAATCATTGTATATATGTATCCTGAACACTATGTACAGTTCTGGTTACCCTTCTCAAAAAGGACATAGCAGAACTTGAAAAAGTTCAGAGAAGGTTGGCACAGGTATGAAATTGCTTCCCTACAAGGGGGGGCATCTTCAGCCTGAAAAGAAATAACAGAGGGAAAATATACTGGAGGTGTGTAAAGTCGTGAGTGCCAAGGAGAGGACAAATAGAAAGTGATGATTATCCTTCCCACAGCACAAGAGCAAGGACACATCCCACGATGGTGGCAGGTGGCAGATTATAAGCCAACAAAAAGGACATGGTTCTCCAAAAACCATTGTTAAGCAAAATCATTCTTTATCAAAAGACATTGTGGGCATCACTGTAGGCATTAAAACTGTGCATGAATTCAGGGAAAGACTAGAAAAGTTCAAGCAACAGAAACTCATCAAAGATTCAATACCTTGTCTGGCTCATGAAATCTCTGAGCCAGAGTTGCTGGAGATTGGAAGGTAATTTTGGAGAAGCATCACTCTATGTTTTTCTCTACCCTCTTGCTCTCCTCCAGATACCCACTGTTGGCTGTTATAAGGTATTGGCTAGGTGGACCTTTGATCTGACTTAGCACTGAAGTTCTTATATTCTCACAATCTTGTATCAGCTGAGATTCTGCTCTGGGAAAGCCCTTACAGCAGGAGTTTTGTCAGAGATACCTTCAGACAAATGACGAGATCTGTCCAGATTAACAGAAATCCAGTGAAGCCACCGGAGAGAAGAAGATGCAGTACATTTTCCAATCACTGATCTTCATCTTTCTTTGTTCAGACCACTTCGTATTACTGGTTTGGATACGGGCTATAATAATGAAGAGATAGGACAGTGTCATTGATGTCTTCTCATTATTAGTGATTTTTTAAATTAGATTTTTGTTTCAATTTTCTGTTGTTAAATTACATGCACTGGGTTGCAGAAACCCCCACAAAACTACTTTCATCCTACCACATCCACTAGTGCAGACACTGACTGAAATGAATAGGGAAGAGGTTGTATCTTTTCATAGATATGGATGCAGAAGCCAGATGTCAAGCAGAGGTGTTAGATAATCAGTGTTTGTATCTTTTACCTTAGAAAGTACTCATCTCTGCTTTGATATCAAGGGCAGCTGGAGAAGAATATCCTTTTCACCCACCATTTGTTTCTGAGATGTGGGGTAACAGCACTCACAGAAGACAACAACCAAGGAAACAGCACATGGGTGCATGAAAAAAAGAACAAAATCTTTAACCTGATGATATGTTCTCTTCCTTTCTCCTACTGCATCACTAGGAGTCCTAAGAGGTCATTTTCTTCCCTCTTCCACAAGGTTTTCTCAAAGCCTTGCCGAGGGACTACAACACTTCCCAGGGCATGGAACCAGCCTTCCCTGGTCTGCTGCCAGCTCCCTTTGCAGCGCCCTGCGGGGACCAGCCTGGCCACCTGCTCCTGCCCAGCCCAGACCGTTAAAGAAGGTCTCAAATCAGCAAGGGACACCTTCTTACCACTATGTTCATGAGAGCAAACTCTTTTCTTTTTCTACATTTTGAGCAATTTTGACAACTGAGCTATTGCGCAGTTGTCCCTGTTTCTGAAGGAACCTGGACTTCAGATGGGAGGAGCTGAGTAAGGTGGCTCCTGGGGGGAGTGGAGGCGAGTGTCTAGAGAGAGGAAAGCACTTTGGCAAAGCAGCACAAACTCCAGCAAGTCTTTGCCTCCCATGGTGCCATTTGTGAAACCTACTGGCTCCTGTCTGTTTATGAAACCAACCGGCTCCTGGTTGCCTTCATGACCACGAGATATTTGGACCCACTGCCATTGCCTTTGGCGGACCAATTCAGATTCATCAGGTGGCACCCATTAGCACTGAGGTACGCACAGTGTGTTACTAATAAGGCAAGTTTCAGGCAACTTTTGGCAATTTCAGCTGGCATTCGGAATGCAGTAGAACAAAGACTTTCCTCCATCTAAAAATGCAAAATAATTGACCTTGGCTCTAACAGAGCTTTGCCAGATGCTGTGATATATTTAACCTTCACTTTCAGAGTTTCAAAAACTAAGTCTTGAGGTGTTGAAAGCCCTGTTTTTTAATGGATGTGAGAGATGTTTTTTAATGGAAAGTGAGAGAAAACGGCAAATCAGCCACCGAGAGGGCTCTGCCGAAAACTGCAGCTGCATCAGTGTGACTGGGTAAAAAAAAAATGTTTTTAAAACAGAAACTGCTGATACGGCTTTTGGTGAAGCCTCTGCAGCAGCTGTGATGGCTTTTAACTTAGAGTTTTCAGTGGGGAAAAGATATTTCTTGCGTTGTCATTTTGATGAATAACACAGGCGGGTTTCAAAATGTCAAGCCAGGTTGAGGAGCAGATGTAAGGTTAGCTATGCCTTGGACTGATCTGAATAGCAGGGGCTGAGCAGTTTGCTGGGGGTGGTAAGGACAGGGAACACAGAGGCTGTCAGTCCTCCAGTGCCAGTTAGCTTCAGCACAAGCTGATGCTGGTGTTGGGTGGCAGCAGTGACACTCAGGAAGATATCTCTGAGCAGCTGCCTCCCAGGGATGCCAAGGTACCACATGGGGAGAACAAAGCAAAGAAGTACACATCAAATGTGAGAAGCTACCTGGTACCTCAGAGCATGGACATCCTCTTCCTCACACGGCAGAACTGCTCAGCCTCTCAACGCTCCGCACAGGAGAGGGTGGTTCTGGAGCATAGTATTGCAGGGAATCTCTGGAAAAGGAAGATTACATCTTCCAAATCAGAGTCTCCTTTTGTGTAAAAAAGAGACAACAAAGCAATTGGTTTCAGGCACCATGGCTCTGGATAAAAATCTGCTCCTGGGAGAAGAGTGGGCTGAGAATGCTTCTGCCAAAAGCTGACTGAAGACAAAATGTCTTTGTGAAAACTTCTGGTTTTAAGGAATGAACATTTTCAAAAAGAAATAAATTATTTCTGAACTTCTGACTAGCTTTTCTTGAATGTTTCCTAAGGAGAAGGAAAGGAACCTGCAACTCATGGGTGGTTCATATTGATCTCTCAAAAAACCCCTGGATTTTCACCCTGGGAACAGAAACACCCCCAAGAGGGGACACTTCTATGCGTGAATAGCTGTTCTCTGTCTGAGAGCACTGGCAGTAATCCTTTCTTTCTTTCTTTCTTTCTTTGAATATGTAAGTTTAGCAAGAATTGCAGTAGGGATATACTACTAGAAAATGCAATTCAGTTTTTCAGAGATGGTAACCTTGAACCCACTCTGTTCCCTTACTAAAACTCATTAGAATTATGATTTGGGATTTGTTCCTGCGTGAGCCAGGGACCAGGAGTCCATAATAAAATTCTGCAAGCAACATTTTATTTTCTCCTATCCTTTCAAATTCCCTTCCTTGCTTCCCATGCAAGAATCCTAGCCCTGCAGGCAGCTGGTGGATGGAAGCAAGAGTGTGGCCACATCAACAGTGTTGCATGCCAATGGCAAAAGGGAAAGATTTGCCAGAGACTGGTAAATGCCAAGGACACACATCACTGTACCAAAGGCAGCAAGTCTCCTTTGTCAGTTGCTGCATTAATAGATGTTAATGCTCCCACTGCCAGACCTGCCCTTTATTGGCAGCTTGTTGAAATAAGAGAATAGATCTATTGGAGCAGGTGTTCGTTCTCGATGAGAGGAAAATGAAACATGGATTCTGGCTCTGTTTCCCGTTTGGAAGACTCTGGAGATGTTTTTTCACATTCCTGTACTTTGTAAGTGTTTATAGGAATAGGAAAAGCAATGCACCACTGAAGATCAATGGATATCATACGAGACCACTGACTGACCAAACCCAAGACACCCTCCCTGAGTCAGTGCTGAGTCTTTGATGCTAAATTGAGCATTGTGCTGTGTAAGATGCTTACATTTAATGTCTTTAGTCACTATCTTTGTTTAGACCATTTTTTCTAAGTCATTGAAGTGACCTCACTAATGTTGTGGTTTAAAGCCCAGAAGGCAGCTGAGCACCATACAGTCACTCAGTGATTGCTCCAAACAGTGGGATGAGGGAGAGAATTGCAAGGCTAAAAGTGAGAAAACTTGTGGTTGAGTTAAAGACAGGTTAAAATTAAAAAAACCCAAAACCTACAGTAAGGAGGAAAAGAGACAACACCCAGAAAAACAAGTGATGCAAAAATCCCAGTTGCTCACCATCAAATGACTGGTGCCCAGCCAGACCCTGAGCGGTGGCAGCCCTGGCCAACCTCTACCCCCACCTCCCCAGTTTTATTGTTGAGCATGACATCATATGGTGTGGGATACCTCTTTGGTCAGCTGGGGCCAGATGTCCCAGCTGTGTCTCCTCCCAGTTTCTTGTGCAGCCCCAGCCTGCTCACTGCTGGGGTGGGGTGAGCAGCAGAAAAGGTTTATGCGCTGCACGAGCACTGCTTGGCAGTGTCTGAAGCATCCCTATGTGATCGACACTGTTTTCATCACAGATCCAAAGCATAGCCCCATACAAGCTACTAAGAAGAAATTTAACTCTATCCCAGCCAAAACCGGTACAACTAGTCACACCTTTGTGGTCTGAAAATCTTGAAAGGACTGCTTGGATCTGGGATAGAATTTCCATTCCTTCCTATGGGGCTGAGCAGGAGCAGGGTTATCTCTGCTTCCTGTGTGACACCCCTGAGTTCCTTTTCATCTCTGTCTGGCTTGACAACTAAATTAGGCCACCTGACACCTGCTCAGAACTTCTTCCAGCCAGATATCCAGATCTGAAAAGGTCCAGTTTCCCAGGCTCAAAGGTTCACAAGGTTTATTTTCCTTCTCTGATTTCTTTCCTGGAAAACTGGCAGCAAAAGATCCGAAGCCATGCTGGGTTTTTCCTGAGTGCTTGGAAAAAGAAGCAAGAAGATGGAATGATTTTCCCTGCACAGAGTAGAGAAGAGACTTGAGGACCTTGAGGACTCATACCCTCTCTTTGCCCTAGAGGACAAACCATTGACATTGGGATCTGAAACCACCTGACGTAAGTCTTGCTGTGGTGGAATCAGGGATCAGAGCAAAATGAATAAAGCTGGAGCTAAACGCAAAAAGGATTTATGGAACCTGCTCTGCTACTGCTGCAAAGCTCAGAGAAAAAAAAAAAAAACCAACCAAAACAATTTCCCCTGAAATTGCCTACCATCTGTGTACCTGTTTCACTAACATACCTCAATAAAAAATCAGGCAGCCTGTGGTTAAGATTTCACTGGACTATATGCAAGGGTTTCCATGGATTTGCTTTAATATTTGGTGGGGTTTGCAATGCTCAGTAGAATGAACTGGATTTCCCTAGAATTTTTCAGGTTATAAAACACGAACTGAACAAGGGCATAATTTGATTAGGCTCATTGCTTTGAAATTATTTCTTTCCATACTGTCCATTCTGACTGGACACAGATTTGATTCTCGTTGTTCTTTATTTTACCCTGATTATCTTCTTTTGCCTGCTGCTTGAAGGTTTTATATTATGAGAAATCTTCCTGAACAACAGAAGTTTGAGGTGCAATCCTGTCAGAGACTAGCAAAATAAGTCATATTTTGGTTAATAAGCTAACTTCCCTTGTATGGGTAATTTACCTTTCAGAAAAGAACCCTGGACATTTGTGCCACTGACAACACCAAAAGTCCAAAAATTTAGGATCAGTCTCTCCAAAATCTCTAAGCTGCCTTCAGAAGATGAACTTGTTAAAAATAGGAAATCCTCAGCTCCTTTTCTGCCTGTTACTCTTTCAGCCTTACATGTTCAGTTAAGCTTTCTGTCCTTTGCAGGTGTGAGAGTAAGAACCTTGCCTTAAGAAGATAAAAGAAGACTAAACTGAGACAATTATACGTTTAAAGAGACCTTGGGGTCTCTGCAAAACTCCAGGTATCAGAGGGCTCATGTTAGGATGATGCTGAGAGTCTGAATTCTTTATTCCAGATAATGGAAAAAGCAATATGGGGGTTGGGGTTGGGGAAGTGGGGAAGGAAACTCATTATTTTTTCCTCTCCTGTGGCAGACTGTAGCTGGACTTGAGACAAGTGTGCGGCTGCCTACAGCAGGCTGAAATAAACGCACCAACTTGATGAACGACACTTGGCATCAAGCTCCCAGTGTATTAAGGTCTCTAGTCAGCTCTTTGCTGCTTGCAAGACCAAGCTCTGCAGCCTCAAGGCACTCCTTGCAGAACCGATGGCTCCTTCTCCCAGTGACAGTTCCCACTAAGCAGTCAAGATCTGATTGAAATCTAGCTGGGCAATCAGTAGCACAGAAGCAGAAACCATCTTGGTGGTGTTTGGACCTGTCCCTGAAACGTGATTTGAAGATGAGAGCAGAGACCTTTGATCTGGGCGGGAAGCAGGAGCAGAAGGCAAAGCCCCCTGGGGCAGGAGCAGCCAGTGTTTTGCTTTTGGGGTGCTGGAGAGCAGGTTGGTATCAGGACACGTGCTGTCCATTCCTTCCTTTCTGATTTCCTTTCTTTCTTTTTCCCTCCTCTCCTGACACTCACCTTCTGCCCCTTAGCCCTGTGTGCCCGCTCCACTGTGCAGGCTGCTCCGACCCCTGGCACCCTCCCGCAGGATTTGCCCCACCATGTCTCCCCTGCACCCTCCAGGTGCTGCGCAGGCTGGCTGGCCTTTGAACTCTCAACAAATCTATTTCTTGGAAGTACAGGTGAAGGAAAAGGATTAGGAGAAAAACTGGCTCCTTCTTTATCCTTCCGCGCTGAACAGGGTAGGAATTGAGCCCTAAGATTTTGGGAGCCTTTGTTTCCGATGCATTGTGCTAGGTTTTGAACACGAACCTGGATGAAATTCCACTGATGACTGTTTTTCCCAGCACGCTTGGGAGCAATATGAGGCCAGTATAATGGCATCCACCATGGCTGCATGAGCACTGCAGCCCCATGAACGTGTTTTGATCCCCTCCCTTAGGAAGGGTTTTACTTGAGGCCATAATGCAGCCCTTAATGGATGAAATGATGCAAACATCCTTTAAAATAGTTAATGTTATATAATGGTTTCAAGTAAAGCTTACGATTATGTGATAGAACAAAAAAAAAAAAAAAGGACAATATCTTTCTAGTACAGATTATCTTAGCTTGTCTATGAAATTCTAAACTTAGCAGAAGCCAAAGAAATTAGAAGTGCATGTGCACACTAATGTTCATCAACATGTACCAGACTTCAAGTTTTACAGTCCAAACTAGAGATGCCAATGCATACACACAGAATGAACAAAATGGCAGTGGTAACCCCCAAACAGACATTTTTACAAAAAGAGCCCTAAACCAGCACCTAAGTGAGGTCAGAATTTTTTTACTGAAACATAAGGATCTTATAATTAAACACAAAAAACAGTACTTCAGATTTCTCTCTGACAAGAAAGCAATGACTTCTGGATACCAATGTACGGCAAGAAATAGTATTTAATACTGTAGGAATATTATCTTTTATTGCAAAGGCTGCTTGAATCATCTTGTAAAGCCAACATCATGAACTAAACATACAGAGAAATAAAGATTTTTTTCAAGAAACATAAAATTTCTATTCCTTCATATTATTACAAAAGATGTGAAAAACAACATGTTCTGGCTTTAAGTATCAGACTTACATTTTATCTTTTGTTATCACTTACAATAGCAGTGCTGCTTGAATACCCAGCCATATCAAATGTAAGTTATTTGTATATCTCCATCCTCTCAGGGAATCTTGACCTTGAAATTGAATAAATATGTAACATGTGTATTGGGTTTGCGTGTTCATAGTTAACACCACCAATGCTAAAAACCATAGACATTGAACAAAACATGCAGAAGATGAGCTTGTGCAGTGCTATTTGACTCATTGTTGCAAAATGAGAAATTACAGTTTAAATGTTTTGCTGTCTTTGAATGACCCTCCATTTGTAATTGATTCAGCTCAACAGACTGCAACTCTAACACCATTGAGATATGGAACTTATTTGTCCTATCTTTAGAGTATGCTTCAGTCACTCTACCAAAATCGAATGCACAGGATGGGACCTTCTCTGAGTGCTTTGCTAATGTGCCACATTAACTTAGAGTCTGAGATAACTGAGTATTCAGGCTGAGATCTTTAAAAATCCATCAGGAGTAAACAAACCATATTTAGCATTTTTTTACCAGCTCCATAAAAGGAAGCGGATTATACATAAACCAAAGCCCATAAATAAGCCCACAATGCAAGAAATAAATGGAAATCCCTTGAATGACTACTTGAGGCAATTTTGAAAATTCCCGACAGGCCACTTAGATAACAATCCTTAAGGTACCTGCATTGATCACCAAGGACATTATCAGCTGCAGTCAGACTGGTAACCCTTGAGGAGTGAGAATTTTTGACATGAAGATTTGACAGCCATAGCACAGACCTCCAATGGCAGGAGAGTGGGGTAAAAAAGTTATGGTATACAACACAGGTCCTTCCTTTTGCCCGGCGTGAAGGTGGACTGTAGCCTTAAAGATACCCAAAGACAACAGACATCAACCTTATGTTTATGCAAGATGAAGTAAGCAAGGTTTGGAGTCAAGGGACCATATCATAATAAGCTTGACCCCTAAAAGGTGTAAAAGGCCTATCCGAAATCCTGCCTGCTGTCACTGATGAAGAGGATCCCAAGAGATGTAGTGAGGACTCAATAGCCAGTCTTCTTTATCTTCCCAGTCACACAAAATTGATCCTGGGGACACATGCACTGTTGTTCTTGCCAGTATGTGGGTGTGAAAGAGCAAGTGAAATCTGTGGGAGAAGGAGCATGAGAGACAGCAGTCAGTTTTCTTTAAAACAAATATCATCCTGGCTTCCAAAAGGTCTAGAATTGTGTTTTGTTACAGTAATTTTCTTCAAGAGCACTAACACATGAGTTATAAATTAGCTGTTGGACTGAAATGATAAGCACTAATGTGACAAGCTGGGGAAGGTGCCTAGAGGGTTCTTACAGAGACTGAAGCTAGCTCTGATTTTATTTAATATCTTTAGCGTGATTAGAAAAAAAGAAGATTAGAAACACACTGATGGCATTTGCAGGTGATTCTTCCTTGGGAAATGTTCCCATCCTTCACTGGGGACATCATTTTATAAGGATGTATAATGTGAAAGGACTAAAGGAGTCTGGGGAGATAGAAATAAAAACACAAGATTGAACTAGGAAATATAGAAGGTGCAGAATCTGGAGGGAGGAAGGAAAGCCCAGAAGAAGGCTATTCTATGGGCATGATGAATCATATTGTCCTCCTTGATGTTGAAAACATTAACACTGGACAGAAAGTACTCACTGAAACTTGCTGTTCAACAAATACTTCTTATGCTATATGACTAATGAAATACTGCAACTGTCTAACTGATGTTGTGAACAGCGGGAGGGCCATCTAAGCTAGGGAAAAATGTGCTAATTAAGAAGTAAAAACTCAGGAAAGGAATCTTATTTTTTAGGTTTGCATTCTCATTTCAAAGAACAGGTAAGAAGAGTGGGGAGGATAGATGTGAGTTTTCACAGCAATATACCACACCAGTTAATATAATTTCAAAAGCTACATTGCTATTAGATGGAGGGGGAAAAAAGGAGGTAAGGAAGCTTTGAATAAAGGCATGTGAGTAAAGGCAGTGAGTTTCAATCGTGAGCAAAGAGGCAGAGATGAGCAGGGAGAAAGGACCGAGGGGCTAGCATTTGGGTCCTTGGGCAGTTTAGCTCTGAGAAAGAGAATTTCAAAATGCTACTGTGGCCCACCACCAATCATTGTGCAAGGATGCTGGTGATGACAAAAAAACCCTAGATTCCATACACCTACCTGGAGATACCTATATGCAGGTTTCTGCTCAGAGACAGCTATATAGACTGCTTTTTGTAGGTCATACAAGCAGGCAAGTATTCCTAGGGTGAGTCAACTCCTTACAATGTAGGTGTGTAAAACAGGGCAAAACAGGACATGTGTAGCATAGAAGTGTGTCAGAGTACTCATGGCTAGAAGTGATGGAATAATTTACATGTGTGAATAAAAGCAGCAGCTTGTGTAGAAAGAAAAAAGTAGTTTTAACATTGGAAAAATTGAAGGGGGGCAAACCCTCAGGAGAAGCAATGAAAAACCCATACAAGACAAGATAAAGCACTGGAAAAGGAAGAATCAGTCCTCCACTGTTGGAGCTACACTACTGGGTGTAAACCACACAGCCGAGTCAGACACGGGTGATGGTGATCATGCTGTCTGGTGGAGGGTCTGCTGCACTGGGTTCTGGCTGCCCCTGTGTCCTGGTTTCAGCTGGGACAGAGTTAGTTTTCTTCTTAGTCGTTAGTACAGTGCTGTGTTTTGGCTCTGATGTGAGCACAATGCTGATAGCACACTGATGTTTTTAGTTGTTGCTGAGTAACGTTTGTACTAAGTCAAGGACTTTTTGGTTCCTTGGGCCCTGCCAGCCAGAGGGCTGGAGGGGCACGGGGCGTTGGGAGGGGACACAGCCAGGACAGGTGACCTGAACTAGCCAAAGGGGTATGCCAATACCGTATGGCGTCATGCTGAGTATATAAACTGGGGGAAGAAGGAAGGGGGGACATTTGGCATTATGGTGTTTGTCTTCCTGAGTAACCGTTACGCGTGACGGAGCCCTGCTTCCCTGGGGATGGCCGAACACCTGCCTGCCCGTGGGAAGTGGTGAATGTATTCCTTGCCTTGCTTTGCTTTGCTTACGTGTGAGGCTTTTGCTTTACCTATTAAATTGTTCTTATCTGAACCCTTGAGTTTTACATTCCTTTCTGATCCTCCTCCCCATCCCCCTGGGTTGGGGGGAGTGAGCAAGCGGCTGCGTGGGGCTTGGTTGCCGGCCAGGGTTAAACCATGACACCCTGCTCCAGCCAGCTTATCAGCTTCAGCAGAGCAACAGCCTCTCAGGAGGCCAATGAAGAAGTGAGGTGGTGGCTAACAAGCATGATGAGGTAGAGACACTAGCCTTTGAGGCTAGTAAGCTCGTTCAGATCCCCTCAGGAATTTTGGTTCTCTACTCCAATTAAAAAGGAGACAACTCAGTCAAGTTGTCTGCCTAGCCCTGTTATTTTGTGCAATTCACACATGGATAATATCAAGAAAACTGGTACTGCATTTTCCAGCAAATTTACTGCTCATTAAAATTATATATCTGAGCAAGTGGAAATGGCAGAGTTCAAGTTTGTTTTCTCTTACTCATGATTCATCTAGAAGTACACAAATAAATTAGGCAGTCACAAGAGACCATTGGAGCTACCAGATGCAGTGATTAAAGAGTTTCTTAGTCTGGGCTATTGGAGAAAAGAATTGCAAAACTGGGTAATGAGAAGGAGAAATCCAACAAAATATCAAAGTTCACACCTAGCAGGAGGTTGCAAACAATGAAAGAGTACTTTTTTAAAATGAACATTGTCTGTCATCCTACATTGTGCCACAAAGGTTTAACAATTGCGACAATAGGCTTTGCTTTGTTAAAAATAACTTGTCCCTGACTTTTCTCTCAAGTACTCCTGGAGTAACTACTGAAGTCAATAGTTATATTCCAGCCACATACCCTTCAGACTCCAGCCCTTTGGCTCTGCTATGTACATAGATGGAGAGTAAGGAAACCTGCCTTTTTCTGAAGAGAAAAATGAAGCACATGATGTGGAAAAGAAATTACATATGGCAGGAATGAATTTTAAAGACATTATTACCAGAAAGAAACTAACCCTGAAACATGTGAATGTAGATTATTTGAAGTATAAAGCTTGCATGTTCCTCGGTAGGTGGATACTGGAGTTTAATTTATTTGTGTGTGTGTGTGTGTTTGTGTGTGTGTTGGAATCAAACACTCAGGGAAAGCTTCAGTCACATCGAGTCAAGTCCCAGAACAATGGAAAAGGCACATTTTTCTCCCAGTGCCCTACAAAAACCTTGGCTCCACAAACAACAAGCAAAAGGAGCATCCTCCCCTACATCCCCACAGCCGCCTCTGTTTGTTGCAAGCTGTATTTCACCAGGCTGCTGGCGGGGGTCAGCCATAGCATCTCCTCACCTTGCCACATGCCTTTCAGCTGTGTGGGAGCCAAAGCCATTTATGACCCAGTTTTCCAGGCTGAGGACAGCTGAGTTGGAGTAAAGGTGAATGGACACAAGTAACAGGCACCTCACCTGAGGCCATCAGGTGTAACTGTACACTGGGGAGCAGTGGATGCCATGGAGACACAGCTTGCAATCCTCCCTCCCCTCTCCAGCCTGTCTTGGCTCGTGGAGCCCTCCTGGCACAGAATGTCACTTCCACTGCACAAATGCCTGGAGAAAAATATCCGTACTTTCTACTTTCCAGACCATTTAGAGGTCCTTTCAGCAACTCATGCAGCCATTGAGCAGCCAAAAGAAATCTGTCCTTCTAAAAAGGCTGTTACTCATACATGCCACTCACTCTTTGACTCCTTTTCTCCCTAGTTCCTCAGTTCCATGGGTTTCTTACAGCAAGTGGACATGCAGCTGGATTTGTAATAGGAACATACTTTGCAACTGTGTGACCTTCATGGTCACAAAACTGTTTTCTCCTGGGCTATGACCTGATCTCCTCAGCTCTCTGGCATCAAACCAGGAGGGAAAATGCAGGTAGATGGCAAGGGAAGGAGGAGGCTTAGCAATAGTAAAGGAAGAGGCAATCACAGAGAGAAGAAATTTAATAACGATTCAACACATTGCATTTAAAGTTAAAGAAGCTAAAAGAATTACCATGTTGTCACTTGCAATGGTGGCCGCTACCAGGTCTCTACTCATTCTCTATGAGTACACAACTCTGTGAGATCAGCAGAAGTCACTTGTGCACATAAAGACAGGAAGGTTTGAAAGTGAAGAGCTTTACCTAGAATTCATTTAGATAACTGATCCAAAGAGAGACACTATAGTGTAAAAAGAATAATGCCCACTGTAAAACTTGGTGGAAAACATCTCCTCCAGAAAAAAGAGAGGAGAAGGTGTTTACCTATGCACCTCTGGAGCTGTTGACTTGAAAACAAGAAACAAAGAAGCTTTATACTGCAATAGTAAATTTAAGCTGGCAGATGGATTGTGACAGTTTATAGTGTGGCTATGGGTTGTTTTATCCAAAGTATTCCACAATGCTCTGTTTAAAAGTGTTGGCACAGAATGGTCTATTTCCCCAAATAAAAGGATAATATGTATGTCTCATATGGAGACACCTGATTTTCTTTTTCAATAAAAGACCAAAATGCTAGAGGCATCCTGATTCCCTGATGAAGACTAAGCATTTTGGAAGAGCATCTTTTAAAATAAAATTCAATAATACTATAAAAAACACTGAAGGAAACACATATGCATGGAGGGAACAATGGCAAAAAAAGAAAACGCTACCACTTTTATTTAATTATTTTTAAACCAGTAGAGACAAGACCCACATCCTTGCCTGCTAGAGCAGTGGCATGCACATTTTCTAACTGAACCTTGGGATGCCACCACAGCCTCCGGGGCTGTATCACAGGTGATCTGCCTGGGAAACAAGGGCCATTGGCCAGCTGGGAGAAGCAGGATTCCTGCCTTTGGCAATGCCTCAGTCTTGCTACAACAGCAATGAATAATGAAGCCAGCTCAGCGTAATGATTATCTGAAGGCTGTCTAATGCAATGGAACAACGTGGCTTGGTCAGAATGTACTGCTCAAAAAAGTTTGGCAGTCTAGGTCAGAAGAGTGTCTATAAATGCAGATGGGTAGTGCCTAGTATCTATAGCTGTTTGCCTAAAATTTGATTCTAGCTGTTTTGCGGCTACATCCATCCCCAACTGCATGTCTTCCAGGGCAAGAATCTAAGCCATGCTGAGCTTTGGATACAAAACCTCCAACAGCTAAGATTAAGCCCCTCTTTGACAGGTAACGACTGTGGACACTGATTAGCAAAGGAAGGTCAGACACCTTTCAGTGCCTGGAAACCAGTCATAACATTCCTGATACTAAATAAGTCCCAGTTAATCCTGTGTGACTGATTTTCCATTCTTATCCTGATAAACTACGTAAACAAACATCAGTTATTCATACAGGAGGAAAAAGTTTGTGTTAACTACTCAGCTTGTGTGACAGAGCAGGCTTCTGCCAAACATTTGATGTTCGGATGTAAAGTTTGAGAGGTTTTTTCCACAGCTTTCTGCTCCCCGGAATAAAGCACACTATTAGTTTTTTTCATGGGCTTTTTGTCACTCAAACCAATTTTAAGAATTCAGATCAGTTGGGTTTTTTATTTAAATTTGAGATGATTGCCAAGTGAAATTTCTCTCCCTCAGAAGAATTTGATACTTCTCCTGAATCTAGACCATTTATCAAAACATCGGGAGTTCTGGTGAAATTTCTGTCTCTGAAAAAAAACCTTGACATTTGATACTTGCTTTGCTTCCGTATTGAAGTAGAGAAAAGAAGATCTGTGGGAGAGAAAATTCAACTTCTGATAACGTCAGACTGTGATGAACAATACAGCTGGAGATGGCGTCCACCTAAGGAGCTGGACGACAGAGAAAAATGCAGGCAACCAACACCCCTAAGGAGTTTCAATCAGATTTGCTCAAGAGAAAAATATGCCAATTCAGAAAAAAATACATTTTCTGCTGAAAATGATACAGTTTTATCCAGCTTTAAACTTGCAAGCTTTAATTACAGCATAATAGCTACCAATGTCTCTTCACCTAGTTAAATGTACATAACTGCAGGAAATATACAATGAAAACATGGGAAGATCAACAAAAGCAGATGAAAGAAATAGGCCTGGTGATTGAAATTCACCCCAGTTCTGATGCTTATTTATAGGTTTGAATATATGAGCAACAATTCTGATTTTCCAGTAACAGTCACTGCATGCCTAAACCCCCTCCTCCAAACTTCTGGGTCACAGATTCCCCTGCAATGCTAGCCCTAATTTGTCTCCAAACCCACTTCCACAAGAGTTTATTCAAGGTCCATGAAGGTGAAGCAGAAGGCCATTTGTCTCTGGCTTCTCTTGCAAAGCCCTACCATGGGCCTCAAGTGGCGTGAAGAGCCGATCTAAGGCTACTGAATAGTATTAACTTTAAGGGAATAACCACACTTGTAAGCTAAAGTGCAGCAAGGCACTGAAGTGTGCCCACATGTCAGAATTTCAGGTTCAGGGAAAAAAAAAAAAAAAAAGAAAAAAGCCATTTCAGTGCTCAAAATAATATAAACTTCCAAACGACCCCTCACTGAGGGAAGAATGGGAACCTGCTGTACTTGGTTTGTCATCCCCTCGCCTCTCCCAAAGGCAGTTGCCAAAATAGCATAACCACAAGCACGGTGGATGTCAAATCATGTTTGATTCAGCAAAGATTACTTCTACTGAATTCACAGCATCATTTTAGTATGGAGCTTATACATTTACCCATCTACAGAAAACATTTTGTGCTCCACAGGAGGAGGTATTTTTTTGGTTTCTCACTGTGTTTCACATAGATGTGCCTGACAGCATTTTCTGTGGTCTCCTTAATAGGGGTGTATGGATGTGCATACTGTGTTCTGCCATGTGATTTCTTCCTCCTTTTATAACCCTTTTTATATAAACAGTACTGAATGCCAATTTAAAAAATCACCCACCAAAGCATACCTCTTCTTTTAAAACCAGAGGTAAAGACACTGTCTTATTAGAAAAGGAAGAGATACCTGAAAATGAAACATTTCTGTGTAGAAGAGGGATCAAAACTGAACCTTATTTTCTAAGTCACCAAGAAAACAAACCATATAAGAATTCAGACCTCTGACCACCCCTGAAGGGGAAAGTTAATGGAAACAGCACCTCACTGGGGACATTACTGCATATCATCACCTAACAGTGACCCTGAGGGAAATGAAACTGGAGAGAAATGGAGCTGCATGCAAGGGAGGTGGAACTGTTCTCATTTCTGAATCTGCAGCAGAATACGCTAATTGGATACACAGCGCAGCAAAATGAATAAATACCAGAGGAAAAATATTTTCAAGCTTTGTGAAGGAATGACATGCAGATTGAGGGAAAGGCAAAGTCCTGCATTTCTAGCCACTTTTGATAAATGCAGGATGCATAATGACTTAGTCACAAAAGGAAAATGTAGAGAAGCCCATCAATTCAAGGGGCTGCATATTCAGCAAAGCATTATGCCATGCAAGGAACAGGCCACAGAGAGCTGAGCATCCAAAATTCATTGAAAAGTTTCTACAGAAACAAGAATTTCACAGAGGTACAACATTTCAGACACCTTTTTTCTTTTCTCCAAAGCACTTGGTTGCTGTAATTGACAATTTTCCTAGGTATGAAGATCCTGCAGCCTGCATAGCGCTTGCAGGCACTCAGCCTGCTCTGTGCTGTGTAGGAAGGTGCTCAGCTGTGAGGCTGGTACCTGCACACAAGCTGTCCCACAGCCTCTGCCACCAAAGCCAGCTCTTGCCAGTACACTGCCAGTGGTGGCCAGCAGCTGAAAGCGGGGTAGGAGGAAGAGTTGTGTGGCTGAGGAAGGATTAGGAAGCTTATGGTTGGCATCCTAGGGCTGAGGGAGGGTTGATGAGAGGCTAGGGAGCTGGAGGTGGGACAGGCCGAGGTGTAAGGCTGGTACAAAGTTGGTGCTGGCAGCCACCATTGCTGTCAGGAGCCCTGGTCAGCTGCCAGCCCTGCCAGCAGCAAGGGTTGCTGCTGCAGCGAGCAATACCCAAAGCAAGATCTGTTTGGAAACCCCTGCTTCATGTAATATGTATTTCCATTTGATATTTCCAGGTTGCATTCAGGACAAAGCTTTTTTACTGAAAAAGCACCAAAATGCAATAATGAAAAGCAAGTACTCGTTGATAGGTTTTGCAGTGCAAGCTTTAAAGGCTGTAAGTACCAGAGACTCTTCCCACTGAATTTAAATGCAATCCTTCTTTCTCACCCTGGGGGAGTCCTGGGCCACAGGTGGCCAAGTGGCAGGATGACCCCCTGCCTGAGGCAATGGCAGAGTGCACAGGCTCCCGTGGCACAGCCTGCAGCCCTGTTTGCAGCCCCACAAGGAGGAACGGAACCTCTGTGTTGCTGCTGGGCCACCCCGACGTATTTCTTCTCGACCTGTTTTTTAGCGGCTCTGTAGCCAGTGCAGGCACAGGGACCACTGGGGGCTTCATCGAGCTGCTCTGGCTGTGCAATCGCGCCTCAGCCTCAACAGCAAACTGTGCCAGCTGTGCTGCTGGACGGGGCGGTGCAACAGGGTAGGCAGTGGGGGGATTTGCCTCCATTCCTTAGGCAAAACAGGTTTCTAGAAGGACATGCTGATGACATTGGACCCCCCTGTTTCCCATATGACCATGAGCTAAATCTTTGCCTCTTATGCCATGTTAAAATGGGCATAAAATGCTTCCTTCTTTCACCCTAAGACCTCTAATATTCACGGAGTGTTTTGAGATCCTACAGGAAAGATGGGGTGGAAGTGTCAAGTTCATTCACCTATAAAGTTTGTATCTCACAGCTGGACAAATCTGTGATGCTCTCCCTGCCTTCTGGCAGCTTCCCAGGGCATGTAGAACCCGAAGCTGGCACCCCTGTGGGGTGGCAGAGCCAGCACAGCAAGTATTGCACGCAGATGTCAAAATGGCTTTCCTCCTTGGTCCTGTGTTAAGTGCTCACTGAATGAGTTTGACTCCACAGACTCAAGGACAGCCAACTCAGGTTGCTTCCTCCAATACTAATATGTAAACAAGTTACTCACTTATTTTTTTCAGTTAATGTTATTCAGAGACAGTAAAATGCTGTGGAGTATTCATTCTGGTTCCAGTTGTGGAAATAGAGCATGTATAATTACCAATGTGGGTAGCAGTCCATCTCATAGCCTTACTTATGCCAGCGAAGGATATTATCTCATTATATCAGCTTAGCAGTCTTCTTTCCCTGGAATTTGAAATAAGCAAGGCACATAAAGGAATGATGAAACAACTAATTATAAGGGACATTATTTTAAAAACTGAACAGTAGTCAAAATCCATTAATGGACTATTTTACATCATTAAACTACTTCCAAGAAAGTATCTAGGCTTTTTCAGCATAAACATTTCTACATTGAAAATGTAACTTGAACCTAACTCTATGGTTAGCTATTTTTTGAATGAGTATAATATGTGCTTTCATTTATGACAGGGCAAAGATGAGTGAAATTTTTAACTTCATTATATCTATCATCCAAAGTAATTTAGAAGATAGTCCTGCTACATGGAGACTCTTCTGCACTAGAATGCTAATAATGACTAATGTCTGAGGAAACAGAAAATAGAGTTGCTAGCAAGGACTTGTTTTAGCACATGTTTTAGGATTTTTATTTGAATAGAAAGTACTGTTCTAATTCAACAGCAAAATACTTCTGGACCTTTGAAAATTTCTTGGGTGCATCTTTTTTTTAGTTTACAATACAAATAGCCTTTGGTTTTGTTTTCCAACTCTCGGTCCTTCAACCCAACTGAACCTCAAGCTAAACCTTATTCTTTTCTTCTTCCTAAAGGAAAGGTTCTGCAGGAACCTTCTTTCTTCTGCAGGAAGAAAGGTTCTGCAAAGCTGAGCCCATCTTTTGTTTTATCTGTGAAGCATTCTGGTCAGCACTCAGTTGCAAGTGGAACTGTGATACCCATTCCCTAGAAATATGAGAGCCAAAGAACCCTGCTCAATTCAATTACATGTCCAAAGGGAAACAGAGGAAGATTTGGACATCAGCTGATTATAATACGAGCAGCTCATTTAGGAGCAGCTCTGCTCTTTACGTTGCTGCAGGAGCGGGCAAAAAGACCCTTTCCAATTGGGTCCTTTCTTTGCCAGGTTACCGGTTCTTCTTGGGAGAAGAAACATTTTGATGAACCCTTTTCCTCACCTTCCTTGGCAAGAAAAACATCCTGGCAGAGCCCACACTTTGCTCTGTGCAGCTTATATAAACAAACATATTTGGCAGAATGAATGCCAGAGAGTGAAAAACATAGAATCGTGTGAGCAAGGATGTGGGGTACGTGCAGTAACAGAAAAGCACAGACACCCATTGCTCCTAGTAGTAATTCAGTATTGCAAACAGTTGTAATTCACTATTGCCTGTCTCCATTTCTTGCACAAAATAGAGGACCTTAGCTTCCATAGCAATCTCTGGCAATACAGGTGCTGTTGGTGTTGGAGAGGGAGCCACATATGCTGGTTTTACAGCACTCTTTGAAAGATACAGCATTGCAGGGCAATCCAGCTGACGGAGCCTCATCTGGCCTCCAAGATGTCTGGCCCATCACTTCAGAGGCAGTGAGAGCTGTTGTCAGGGTAGTGAAATTCCTTCCCTGGCACACAGCTCTCGTGGCCTGAGCAGGGCTTCCCTGCCATGTATGCCATGCATACATCCCACTGTACAATGAACTTCTGAGACCCTGTTTACAGCAGGAAACTCTTGAAAGAGTGGTACCTAGAAACCGAACTAGCTGAAACTGGTAACTGAACTGAACCCTTTCCTGGCAAGAGGAATGCACCTGTTACATCAGTGCCCTGGGCCATATATATGTCAGTAGCTGGTTAACAAAACCCAGGCCTGGAAACAATGCTGCAGAGTGTATAGCTTTGTTAATGGGTTTGGTAGCAGGACCAATAAAGTTCATTGTTGAGTTTCCCTACAAATGGCTTCCTTTGTGCTGCAGCTTTTTACGTCAGCTTTTAGCTAGACCTACCAGTTGTACTAGCCAGACTGAGGGCATGATCTTCCCAGAGACTCTGGTTCCCATGAAGTGAAAAGGCGACTTCTGAAACATCCCTAGAATTGCCCTTGGGCTTCTGAAATGGTCCTCTTTGCCTAGGAAACCTCTGTGTCTTCTCTCCCTGGAAAGGAACAGAAGAAAATCAAGGCAGAGTGAATCGTGATTTTTTTTTTTTTTTTTAAGACTCAGGAGAAATGTTGGTTTTAAGGCTCACGTGAGAAATAAACAAATCCACCTGCCTCTCCCAGTGGGCAGTTGGGTCAGCCTGGCCCTACCAGCTCATGTCTCAGCTCTGCCATGGGGGCTTCAGCCCCTGATGGCACAGCAGATTCATGCCCCACACTCGGAGAAGAGCATGGGGCAGCCAGGCAGCCCCTGCAGACAGGGGGCTGAGCTCAGCCCTCAAGGGATGTGCTCACGGGCTGCAGGCTCAGGGTGGGGAAGGGGCAGAGTTGTTCCCAACAGGCGGGTTTTGAGTGAGAATCTTTTGTGTATGTGACCATGAACTCTCAAGAGCACACCCTGAAACTGTTCGATTGTACTGCTCAAAACCGAACACTTGGAGCAGACACGAATTATCAAACAGCTCCTCTCGATCCAGGAACGGACGAATTGCAGATACTTTCCCTGAGAAGGGGAAGAATCCTGCTCAGAGCTGGAGCTATGCCCACGGGAGGGTGTTGAGGAAGAGCAGCAACACCACTGAAAGAAGCTGCTCCTTCCCTCTAGATGCGGAGCAACGCACAGCAAAGAGGGACCAATACCCACCTTATCACGTCGGTCTCCTGCGAGGACGACCGGGCAGAATCCCGTTCCGTTTCCTCATTTACTTGCTTTTGTCCTGGTTAGTGCGACCCACCAGCAGCGGCAGCAGCCGCGGGCCGGCAGGCCCAGGGCAGCGCCACCCCCACGGCCGGGCCCAGCGCTGCAGTTCCCGCGGCGGCCAGCGGGGGCTGCTGTGGGTCGCCTCGGCCCCGAGGGCCCGCGGGGGCCCGGCCCCGCCGCCTCCCTCCCGGTGCACGGCCGGCAGCCTCCGCCGCGGCGGCGCGACGGCAGCGCCGCACCTTGCAGCCGGCACCCTTGCCAAGGAAAAGCAGCCGAGGGCACGACGGGGCGGCTGCAGCATCCCTCCCATTGAAGCCCGGAGGGGAGCGCAGCCCAAGGCACAGACGGGGGAGCGGAGCGGGAGGCAGGGAAGGACCTGGGGGCAATGACCGCGGCGCTGGGTCACTCCCAAGTTAAGTGCCAGCGGGGCTGCCGCGGGCAGAGCCGCCCGCCCGCCCGCCCGCCGTTTGCGCGGGTGCTCAGGAGGCCGCGGGCATGGGGGGTGCACGGGCCGTCGGCTGGGTGGCCCTGCCCGCCACCTTGGGGCAACGAGAAAGGGCCGGGGCGCCTCGCAGCCCTCCTGTAACTTGCCCTCGAGTTTTGCTGTGAAAACAAAAGCAAAGCAAACAATTCCCTTCCCCCCAGCCCGAAAATAAAGCTCGGGCACTACCCGGGCTGGTCGAAAGGGCTCTATTGTCGTTTTTAAATGAGATATCTTTGCAACTGCTCGCCCCTCCCCGAGCCAGCGGGGAGCCGCCCGTATCCCTGGAAGCGAGAGGTAGCGGGGAACAAAAGGCAAACTCCGAAGTGACATTGAAAATAAAAGGGAGCTTTGGTTACCCCCAGGGAAAGGTCGAGGGGGAAAGGTCGCCATGCCGCCAGCGCACGTACTGCCGGCGGGCGCGGGGGAGCGCCTGCGGGCCCGGCCGCCAGCGCCGCGGAGCCCCCGAGCCCGGCCCCGGCCCGCCGCCGTGCGCCCTGCGCGCAGCCCCGGGGGCGCGGAAGGGCACGGAGCCCCCGCCCCGCAGCGCGCCCAGGGCAGGCGGCAGCTCCCCCAGCCCCTCGACGGGGCAGGCGGGCGGCATGGGGGGAGCTTTGAGACCGAACCGGGGGGCAGCGGGCAACGCGCCCCCTCCCCGCCGGCCGCCGAAAGGGGCTACGGTAAATCATACGGCGGTACCGGCTCCCAGCCCGCCCCTCCGCTCCGCACCCACGGGCACACGCACGTCGGTCGCCTCCGTGTCCGGCCCCACCCGGGAGCCGGGAGCTCCTTTGCCCGGCGCCGGCGCGGCCCGGGCCTGGCGGCACAGCTGCCAGAGCCGCCCTGGGCCCCGGCCGAGCCCACGGGGAGGGCGAGGGAAGGGGAGGGGAGGGCGGCGGGGGGACCCACTTAAAAGCTGAGTTCCTTTTTGAAACACTTAGAGACGACAGGGTTGAGGACTTATGACTGTATGCGTAAATATATACTCATGCATACCTGCTGCCGGAGGTATGCACCCCACACGTGTGTGTGTGTGTGTGTGTGTGTGTGTGTGTGTGCGCGCGCGCGCAGGCATGTCTGTGTTTTTAACTCTCTCTCTGTAGAACAACTTTTTGCAAATTGTCTCCGCCGCCACCTTCCAGCAGTCCTCCGCAGAAGTCACCTCTGGCTTGGGTGTATGACAGGCGCTTCGGGCAACGATAGGACTTGTACGTGTGTACCCAACGTGCTGCGGCGCCGGCAGCCTGCTGGCGTTAAGGAAGCCAGATGTGCCGGACGTTGCATTAATTGCTGGTACTAACGGTGCCACGAGGAGGAGGGGGTCAGCCCACAGCTCACCCCGCCGCTCCCCACCCCAGGCAGCGGGGCACCCCCGCCACACATAGCCCTTTCCCCCGGGTCCCCAGGCGGGGCAGCGTGCCCCGGGGCCCCCCCGCTCTGGCACGGCGGCTGCGGGAGCCCTGCCCTGGCACCCGGTCCCTGGCCCCACCCTGGCCCTCTTGGCCGGGAACGGCCCGGCACAAGAGAAGACGGGGGTGGGGGGGGTGTCGGAGGATTAGGGCAGGAGGGCTCAGCCGTCCGCCAGGAATTGGGGAAGGAGGGAAAAGAGCTGCGAGGAGGCAGCGCTGCCCTCGCACGGAGCCTGGCGGAGTGGGGCCGCCGAGGAGCGGTGGCGAGGGGGCCCCGAGCACCCCCCAGATGCGAGATGCTCCACGCCCTGAGCAGCTGGAGGAGCAACTGTGCGTGCGCTGTGGAGGGGTGAGGATTTTCGCTTTAGCCTTTGGTGGTTTCGCTTGTTTTCTTTAGATTGCCACGCCAGGGGAAGAGATTTCGACCGCTGTATTGCGGGGTTTCTCCCACCCGAACGAGACAACCAAGACCACGGGGGCTTTCCCACGGCGGGGAATTGTCCCCATCGGCCACAGCAAGAGTTTGCCCCCCCGCCCAGCCCCTATCCCCGAGCGCGCTGTGCCTAGGGAGCGCTCGCAGGGACCGTGTCTGGGTAGGACTGCCTTGCACGCCTCAGCATGTGCTCTAGGCAGGGAGCGGCTCCCAGCGCCCTGCCTGCGGCCGGCAGGGACAGCTGCCCAAGTCCGCCCTGCCCGGTCACTGCGGAACCCCCGCTCCGCTCCCTTCCTCCCGGCGTAGGCTCTGGGCACGGTGTGCGGGGCACATCTTCCATTGGGGGGGGGGGGGGGAATCTAGGGGGATATGCACAAGAAATCAGTGATGAAGTTTCTGTGAGCTCGCGAGGGTGGATGGAGAGTTGCAGCAAGCTGCCTCGGTGGTGCCCCTTTTCCAGGCTTTGGGACGGCACTGTGAATGTCTCTATGGATGTGTTGGAATTGTGCTGATGACCAAGAGAGAAGGAAGAGTTCTGTCCCAGTTCTGCTCTTGCCCCCCTTAGCTCAGACCTCTCTGGGAGCGGCTGGCCCCGCCGCAGAGCCCGTCGAGCCCCGCTCCCCGCGGCAGGGCAGGCAGGGCTGCGGGCAGGGCTGCAGGCAGGGCCGCCCCCTCGGCGCTGGGAACGGGGGCGGCAGGGCTGGGCAGGGAGGGGGATGCTTCGTGTGCGGGTGGCTTGACGCAGCCAGGCATGTACCCGTGGGGCGGCCCGCGGGGAGCGCGGAGCACCGCATGCCTTTCTATCAAAAAGTTTAGGCTTAGAAAGTGTCTCTCTTGTTGAGAAAGAATTTTCCTGCGGGCTGGGGGGACCCTTCCCGTCTCCCCTCCAAGCCCAGTTCCCCGAGGCTGTCAGCCAGCGCAGCCGGCGGGTCACACCTGAGCACATGCTTAAGCGCTGAGGGAACCGGGGCCGCGCTGCTGCGTGGGCTCCGCTTGCGGAGGAAGGGTGCGGAGCCAGCGCGGGGCTGGGGGTGCCTGGAGGAGGGAAGAACAGTTTGGGGCGAGGGGCCGAGTCAGGCGCCGGAGCAGGCAGAAATGCCACACACACTGTCCCCTCCCGGCATCCACCCGGGATGGGTGGCAAGGCAGAGCCGTAGCCCTTCGGCGGCTCTGGCTGGCCAAACACATTCGATTCCCCTTGGGGAGGCACAGCAGCTCGTATAAAAAAGACATTGTTGTCTTTGGAGAGCCCTGTGTGCACTTTCAAAAGCTGATCCTTGAGTTCCCAGCCCCCGCAATCCAGTTGATGAGGAAACGCGCTGCGGTCTTGGTGGCACCGTTTCCATTGGGATTGGCACCATTTGATTGACAAAGTCTCCCATTCTTCCACCTCTCGAGTGTTATCAAACGGATTGTGTGGGGTCAGAAGCTATTGAAGGGACGACCGTGTAGCCGCATTCTGCAAACACGGGGTGAAGACCGTGCTTTTCTCATGAAAATGCTTCCACCAAGCAAAACGCATCTCATCTTCCTTGCTCTCCTCCTTAGCATTTCTTTTTAACTCGAGCTTTTTACTAAGCAGCATCACCAGGTAAACGAACACATCACTAGAGGCAGCCCAGACAGGACCCAGCCGGGGCGGCCACCCTCCCCGGGGGCTGCGGGAGCCAGCTCTGGCAGAACACACGGGTTTTGAGGGTTTGAAAGGAAAGGATAAGCGGACGGGACAGGGCAGCAACCAAGAAGCTTTCTCGCCACTTGTCCGGGGTTTGACTCGCCCCGTTATAGCTCATTTGGGGCGGGAAAGGAGGGGCAGAGGCTGTCCTGCTTCCTTTTCCCTAAGTCGATCTAGCGGGGCTAAAAAGTGCTGTCGGGACCTTGTGAGGCGTAGCTGTGCCTGTCCGCGGGTCGGTGTGTTCCTAACTCAGCGGTCAGACCCACACAGGGTCTCACCCCGCTCCCCAGCCAAGGGACAATGAGGAGCCCTCGCACTGGCCTCCCCCTGCGAGACCCCGCGCAAAACCGGGGCTGGACGCGCCCGGGTTAATCGAAGTGGGCAGCGCTGGGGGGCGATTCAACCTGCGCTCGTTCGAGCGGGAGGGTGAACCAGCTCGCTCAGCTGCGGCCGGTATGCCAGGGGCCCGGCGGCGCCCCCGGCGAGGCGCAGGGCGGGCGGCGGGGCGCATCGCATCGCCCACCCCCGCTCCCCGCTCCCCGCCGCCGGGGCCGGCGCTGGGGCCTCCCCGGCCGCCCCGCATCGCACTCCCAGGAGAGAAACCGAGTCTCTGCTCCTGCCCCACAAATTGCGCGGTCATTCGCTGTCGTTCGTCTCAGATGCGAGCCGTCCGCAGCGTCATTTTGGTGGATCCTGTGGTCTTTAATTTCCGCCCCCCTCCATCCATCCCCTCCTTTTTAAGGCTAATAAAACAGGCACGGAGCTGATGTGCCTGAGAAATCCGGGGCGGGGGGGGGGGGGGGGGGGAAGGGGGGAAGAACCCAACCAAATCACCAAGGCAAGGTCGAGTGTCTCTCTGTAGGAACAAAACCAATGACCGTACTGAAAAACACGCGCAGAAAGGGTAAAAAAAAAAAAAAAAAAAAAAAAAAGAGGGGGTGGCGGGAGGGAAGAGAAATTTTCCAGGGATATGGAAAGACAAGATCTAAAGTTCTGGAAAGAAAAGAGGTAAAAGCAGCCCAAAGTCGCCCTTCCCTGCCTTTGGTGACCCAGCAGACTCACAAGCCCCACTTCGGGGTATTCAGCCCTGAGGGAGCCGGTGACTTCGGGGTATTCAGCCCTGAAGGAGCCGGTGCCGAAAGAGGCAGCGGAGATGCTGTAGGAGAGCTGGAGGCCTGATTGAGGCAAAGTTCCCCCGATTATATTTGTGTGGAAAAGCTCACCTCTTGCAGAGCTCTAAAGTGTAATCAAGGCTGAGGCTTACACTTGAAGGATGTTAACTCTTATACGGGAACCTACTTTCTCCTAAACGGTTTCTTGCCTAGTGAATGAGAGCCTCCCAATTGAAGCAAAATGATCCTTATGTACTAATATCAAGCACAGTCACAAAGCGACTGGCTATTTATGCTGCCACTTTAGACAAAGATATTTAGTTATTCCCGGGTAGCAAGTGCACTTTTGCATTTTTAAGCACGAACCAGCCGAGCACAAACATATTTACAAGTGCAATTACTAAATAGTTACTTGACACTTCAAAGTCACTGGGTTAACTGTACCTTCGCTGTAATTTTCTTAATATTGGGGTTTGCCAGGGCTGTAGGCCGGGGTGTGAAACACTCGGGGGAGGTTTCTCCCCTCCGCCAGGGAACACCCCGAAATATAAGCTCTGGAGACACTAGACAACTTGGGAGATTTCTTCAAAGACCCGAGTGACATCAGCTGATGGCTGCCTGTACATGTGTGTGGCTGTGAAGGGGCTCGCTTTTGTTTTCGCACCGGATCCGAGAACAGATCCGAAAGTGCCAGAAATTGCATTTTATTCGAAACTGCAGGGAATTCATTGGCAAGGTGGTGTAGCAGATGACCTGAGAGGTCTTCTCCATCCAGCTCCCGTGCTGTATAAATAACCTTAGAAAGCAGCTTCACGTTCAGAGGGACCACGAGAGCTTGTGACAGTCCTCGCCTTTGAGAATAACGAGTGACATTTTGTGCTAACCTATTTTCCAGCACTCTCTCGCCCCAGGCAATTAAATTACTGCTTGTTTTCGCAAACCTGCATCTTCCACCTCTCCCTGAGGTTTAAAAAAAAATAAATTAAAAAAAATCCTCGGTGAACGAAAGTTGTGGGTTTAGGGAGAGAAACGGTCCTCGCACTGGGGGTTTCGCACTGGGGGTCTTAGCGGACATAGAGAAGGTTCCCGAGGTGCTAAATCTTCCAGGCGCTACTCAGCCAGCAGCCGGCCGGGGGACCTGAGAAGCCGGTGCGGGTCGTGCGGAGCGCGGGGCACGGTGGCCCAGGGCGAGCCGTTTGCCCTGCGGCGAGCTGCCCTCCCGGCGGCGGGGCTCCTTCCCCACCAAACTTAGTGGGGGGAGAGGGGGGATCGCTCCTTCGGCTCACCGGCATTCAGCCCCGTCTGCCCAGCTCTCACAAAGGCTGGACTGACAGCCTTGCCACCCGGGAGCCGGTTTGAAATCCTTTCACCTAGTCAGATGGGGGTCTTTTCGCCTTGCCTTCCATTTCCCGTCCACCGTATTGCCACCCCCGGGAAAAAGAAAATTAGTTGTGCTCACGGGGTCTCTCTCTCTGTCTTTCCCTCTCTCTCCCGCTCTCTCGCTCTCTTTTTTTTTTAAGACATTAAAAAAAAAAAAATCCTGACAAGTAAAACTTAAAGGTGTTTACCTTGTCATCAGCATGTAAGCTAATTATCTTGGGCAAGATGTAGGCTTCTATTGTCTTGTTGCTTTAGTGCCTATGCCCCGCCTCTGGTGGCAGCCTAAAACCTGGCGTCTGGCTAAAACAAACGAAAGGCAGCCCTGAGCCTCCACTCAATCCAATTAAGGCGGACTTCGTCCACTCGGTTACGTGTACATCCAACAAGATCGGCGTTAAGGCAACACCAGAATATTTGGCAAAAAAAAAAAAAAAAAAAAAAAAAAGATTTGCCTCCCCTTCCTTTTTTTTTTTTTTTTTTTTTCCCCAGCCGCCGAATCATGTCGATGAGCCCAAAGCATACGACTCCTTTCTCAGTGTCTGACATCTTGAGTCCTTTGGAGGAAAGCTACAAGAAAGTGGGCATGGAGGGCAGTAACTTGGGGGCTCCCTTGTCAGCCTACAGACAGTCTCAGGTTTCTCAGCCGGCCATGCAGCAGCACCCCATGGGCCACAACGGAACAGTGACTGCCGCCTACCATATGACAGCGGCAGGGGTCCCCCAGCTCTCCCATGCTACGATGGGGGGCTACTGCAATGGGAACCTGGGCAACATGAGCGAGCTCCCGCCTTACCAGGACACCATGCGGAACAGCGCTTCGGCGACAGGATGGTACGGCACCAACCCGGACCCCCGCTTCCCCACAAGTAAGTCAGCCCGGGGCTGGGTGGCCGGCGGGGGTGGCCGCGCACCTGCCCCGCCGCACCGCGGGCGCCGGGGGCTCCGCGCCAGGGCGAAAGTCGGTCCAAATCCCAGCCGCTCCCCACCCCCCCGGCCCCCCCAATTCCTCCTCCTGCCCGAAGATCGTGCCCGGTCCCCCATCCCGGCTGGTTTCGTGTCAGCGTCCCGGGGCTGCGGTTGCGGGGAGAAGGGGGAGGGAAGCCCCGCGGTGGCGGGGAGTGGGAGCCCGGGGCTCGCCGTCCAGCGGGGCGGCGGCGGCACGGCCCGGGGTCCGGGAGGCAGCCGGCGGTGCCCGTCCGCCTGCGCGCCGCCCGGCACCGGGCGGGCGAGGGGGGATGCCGGAGCCGCGGCAGCCGCGTCCCGGGAGGCGCGGGGGGGAGCGGGCGAGTCCGCCCCGGCCGGGGCCGGTGGAGCCCCTGTCGCCGGCCGCTCCCGCCGCGCTGTCACATCTGGTACTTGCTCGGGTGTCACCCCCGGGGCAGGGCGAGGGGCGAGCGGTCGCCTTTATTCACCGGGGCCGGGCCGGACGAGGGGTGTCCCGTTGCCCGCCGCTCGCCCTGGGGACGGGGATCGTAGGTTCGGGAGCGTGGGCGCCCCGAGGCCCTGGCCGGGGCTGGGCTGCCGGGGGGCTGCGGGGCCCCGCCGGGGGCGAGCGGCGGCGGGGGCCTCCGGAGCGCGGGGCCGCGCTCGGGCCGAGCCGAGCCGAGCCGTGCCGTGCCGAGCCGAGCCGAGCCGAGCCGAGCCGAGCCGAGCCGAGCCGAGCCGCCTAAAACGTGCCGCCTTCTCCCTTGCAGTCTCCCGCTTCATGGCGCCGTCCTCGGGCATGAACATGGGCGGCATGGGCAGCCTCGGCTCCCTGGGAGACGTGAGCAAGAGCATGGCCCCGCTCCAGAGCACGCCGCGGAGGAAACGGAGGGTCCTTTTTTCCCAGGCCCAGGTTTACGAGCTGGAAAGACGTTTCAAGCAGCAGAAATACCTCTCCGCCCCGGAGAGGGAACATTTAGCCAGCATGATACATCTCACCCCGACTCAGGTCAAAATCTGGTTCCAGAACCACCGCTACAAGATGAAACGCCAGGCCAAAGACAAGGCTGCGCAGCAGCAGATGCAACAGGAGAACGGCTCTTGCCAGCAGCAGCAGTCTCCCAGAAGGGTGGCCGTGCCAGTGCTTGTAAAGGATGGCAAGCCCTGCCAAGCAGGCTCCAACACACCCACAGCAGCTATCCAGAGCCATCAGCAGCAGGCAGCTACAACGATCACAGTGGCTACCAATGGCAACAGCCTCGGACAGCATCAGAGCCACCAGACAAACAGTGCGGGGCAGTCTCCAGACATGGGACAGCACTCGGCCAGCCCTTCCTCTCTGCAGAGCCAAGTCTCCAGTTTGTCTCACCTAAACTCTTCTACTTCTGACTATGGCACTGCCATGTCTTGCTCCACCTTGCTATACGGTAGGACCTGGTGAAAGGATTAAACAAAGCAAAAGGGGAAAAAAAAAGGAAAAAAAAAAGAAAGGAAAAAAAAGCAGATATTCCCAGTCACACAAATCTCTGTCCTGTCCAGACTACTGGGTATTTTTCTTTTCTTTTTTTTTTTCTTTCTTTTTGAACGCCCCCCCCCCCTCGTTTGACTGAGTGGTTCTCTGAGGACCTCTAAGAAAGAGAGAGAGAGAAAGAGACTTTTTTTTTGTTCAGTTTTCCTGTTACTCTTGATGGTTTTGGGTCTTTCTTTTTTCTTTTTTTTTTTTCCCCCAAGGTTGTTGTATGGGGTGTTAAAAAAAAAATCTGACTAATAACCACGGAGCAGTCTGCAGAAAGGGAACCATCGTTAGGCATGGTCCGAAGGCTTGGATTTCAGATGTACACTTCGCCAGCGTCTACGACTTGCATGTAAATATAGAGATTTTGGGGGATGGGGTGGTTTTCCCCCCAAAAAAAACGCATTCGCGTCACCCAGACACAAGAAGCAGCTTCCCCCCTCCCCCGGTCTCCTCTCCCAGCCCCGCCGTCAGGGCCAGCGGATGGAGACGTGGAGTCATCAAAGGCTTGGCTTTTATTTTCCTCCTTACGTTTGATGTGAACCTGTAGCTGTATAATGCTGTCACAAGTTGGACTAAACCCATAGTTTTTAGTAGCCTGTATATTTTGTTGTAAAAAGAAAAAGAAAAAAAATACAATCAACCAAACAAACTCCCACCTTTTTTATGGACACTGATCGCCCCGTCGTAAATCCTCTGGCAGTTTGTTATTTGCGCACGCCGCCTTTTCCTGTTGTAACTTATGTAGATATTTGGCTTAAATATAGTTCCTCAGAAGCTTCTAATAAATTATACACATTACGAATATTCTTTTTTTATTTCCCTTTGGTTCCTCCTCCCGACCCTCCCTTCCCCGCATCTTTTTTTTTTCTTTCTTTTTCTTTTTTTTCTTTTTTTTTTTCTTGATGGAAAAACAACCCGGGATGCTGCCAAATCCTGAAAGGCCCCTGCCCCTCCCAGGGCCCGGACCCTGTTCCCAGAGGGGAGCTGCTCCAGGGACTTAAGGGGATACAGGATCAGTCCTCAGCGTGCAAAAGTGACAAGCAAACGCATGAGATTCACAAACTCGATAGTGAAGGGATCGAGTCCAAATTCATTAGCCCAATTATTGGGGGGGCGGGGGGTACCTCAGAGACGTCTTGCTAGAGAAAGCAAAGTATTCCGGGAGTAGAAATTCAAATGCCAAAGGCACGGAGGAGAAAGAAGGTAAAAGTCTAATGCCACTAGAAAAAAATTAACGAAGAACTTGCTGACAGTATAGAACACGCGGCCGATTTAAAGAGCGTCCAGTTTTAATACCTTGTAAAAAAAAAAAACCACACAACAAAAAAGAATAATTTCTACCAGGTTTTCCTATGTACTTGTATTTTAAGGGAAGTACAGTCACCTTATTTATAATAAAAATAAAAAGATAGTTTATTGTGTACGACATGTAGTTTGAATTAACTTTCTTTATCAGCTGTATTTAATTTTCTACACGTGCCTGCCCCCGGCAGCCCGCACGCACAGAGGTGCCCACGCACCCCCCCAGCCCCCAGGCAGAGGTTAGCGCAGGCTTCATCCCGCTGCAACGCAGGTTGGGGCTGGATGGGTTTTTTGGGGGGGCGGGAGTTGGGGGTGGTTTTTTGTGTTTGTTTGTTTGTTGTTTGTTTTGTTTTGTTTATGTGTGTAGCGATTTGGGAAGCTTGTAGAGAAGGAGATGAGGAGAACGTACGTGTGCGCGCACGTGTGGGTGGGTGGGTGCGCGTGGGTGCGCGGGGTGCGCGCCTGGCTGAGACACCAAGGGGCGGTGGGTAGGAAGGTAAATATTATGGGTAATGCAAGGCAGTTAGGTATTAACTTCGCTGTAAATATATAAAGCATATCAAGTTAAGCAGCTCGTATCGGACAAGCCCGAAATACATATAATTCGCTATTTTTCGGGTCCCAAATATCCCTTTTGTGAGTGTAACAAAATAGGACGTCCCCCATCCTAAAAGACCTTGTAGCGTGTTTTCCTTCGCATCTGCTGCTCGGTGTCGGCTTTTTTTTTTTTTTTTTTTTTTTTCCCCCTCCAGATCCCCTCAGTTAAATCACGGAAGCGTATCGCAGTCATTGAAAGACCTCTGAATTACAGAGGTATTATGAAATGTTCATATTTTTGAAGAGAAAGCCAGCAGCTTGCCCGGGATGGAAACAACTCAGCCCCAGTTTAAGTAACAGCTTTCGAAAGCTCCGGTCTTTTATTTATACAAGACAGCCCGTGTTACTTGGACACCAAGTGCTAGTCTGGATGGAGAAAAAGGGAAACAGAAGGGAAAAAAAGATTACCGGATTCTTTCTGCCTCCCCCCTTCCCTTATTTCTAACTAGAAAACATCACGTTTGTCAACAGGAATTTCGAGACCTTTCATTCTTTATATGATGTCCTGCTTTACACAGCGACATTCTCAACTAACCCAAAGAATATTCCTTTTTTTTGTTTTGTTTTGTTCCCTTTCTCTACGCAGAATATTCGTTTCAGATCTATAACAACATGTTAAGCATGGCGGGGTGGGGGTGTTGCCTGGAGCTTAGTGCTGTTATTTCTGCTAAAAGAAGAAAGTGCTGGGAATTCCTGGTCCGTGGTACAGCGCTGCCGGCTCCTGCGGAGGGAGCGATAGCAGGGTTAACTCTAAGGATTTTTAAAATTAGGATTAGTTTCTCCCAGTTAATATACAAGAGCGAGGGGAAAGTGCTGTGGTTAAGTCCACTTTTGCCCTTCAGATGTAATTAATGTTTGCATCCTTTCAAACACAGGAACATTCAAAAGTGGGGAGCACCGAAAGGCGTTAATACAGATGAGAAAAATTATTGCCCCCCCCCCCCCCCAACACTGGCGTTAGCATGTTCCATAGAGATCCAGCCAGTGACTTTTCATTATAGACTTCGGGGGAAATAAATGAATTTTATTGTGTCTCGACAACCTCATAAACACATATTTGGTGGTGGGTGTAATTACTGTAATGGATTATTATGTACACTGACTTATCTTTCTTAAACTAGATTTAGTTTCGATTAAATAAACTCGTTTCCACTTTGTCTGATGTCGGCTTAGTTTAAAGTCTGTTTACTTGTTCCACAGAAAGGTGAATTCATCTCTTTATTAAGCACTAGAGACCGAGCAAACACAGTTCAAACTGTATTTACATATCAATCAGGAGAAATGCAAACAAACTGCCCTTCAACAATTTTATAGAAGTTTTTTTATGACATTGTGTTATTACCTTTTATCATAAAATTCTTTGTATAAACCAGTTACGCTTTGATTGTGATAAAGATATTTCGGCAGGGTGGGGGGTGGGGGGGAGATACATTTGAATCTCCAGTCTCCCTCGAGAACACTCACGAGAACTTAGTCACTGTGTAGCTTTTCTAAATTAAAATATGTGCCTCCGTCTAAACTCCTGCTTCTTCCAATACGCTGATTTCCAGTCTCCCGGTAATCAATGCAGAACTTGGATAATGGGATGGCGAAGGGGAGGGGCAGCACGATTCAAATCTGAAACGATGGGAGAAATGCACGTTTCCCGGTGTAACCGCTTTCTCGACGTGAGCCCGTGGGCACCCAGTATTTTGAGAGAGAAAGGGATCTAGTGAAGAATGGCTATTCCCTTCCACCCCCCCACCGCTTGGCATTGCCTGTCAATGTAGGAGACTCGCGGAGGGCATTTTTTTCCTGCTGTAAATAGGAGTTCATGCTGGAGTGCCATGAAGTGTGCGTGTAGTGGCACAGCAGGCTGTGGAAAAAAAAAACAAAACAACCCCCAAACCCAACAAAAAACCACCACCACCACCGCCACAACAGCAGCAACAATAGCAAAAGGCTTCTTCATATTTTCTATTTCATATCCAAACGGGTTGCGGGGTGGGTTGGTTTGTGGTTTATTTTTTTGGTTTGAGTTTTTTGGTTTTGTTGTGGGTGGGGTTTTTTTGTGTGTGTGTGTGGTTTGGGTTGGGTGGGTTTTTTTCCTTTTTCTTTTTTCTTTCTTGCTTTTTTTTTTGTTTGTTTGTTTCACCGCTGCCTCTGAGCAAGAGGGATGCTTGGCAGGAGAGGCTCAGAGGAGCCGGCGGCGCGGGGCCTGCCCCGGGCGTTGTGCGGGCCCGGCCGCGGGCTAACGGGCAGCGAGGGGCGGTTGCCCGACCTACGGGGGGCAAAAAAGCCCCGGGGAACGGCTCGGAAAGTATCTAGCCCGATCTGGGTTCAAAAGGCAGTGCAGGGCCCTAAGACAGTGTTCAAAGTGGAGATCCCAAACAATGTAATCTGAGACAGCTCCGAGATGACACCAAAAGAAGTTGCCACGGGGAGGGGGGGGTGGGTGTAAAAAAGTATTTTAGGAGTTTTGTGGCGGAGCGCAGGTAGAGGGGCCTCGCCGGGAAGGCAGCCCCGGTCCAGCTGGTCGTGACGGCTGCATTTACAAAGGGGACCTAGAGGTAAAGACTGAGTGACTTCTGAAGAATTTCAGTCCTTTCATGGCCGTGTCGGGAGCAAAGCTGAGAAATATTTTTTTTTTCCTGTCTGACCCGCAGTTCCTCTCATGATCCCCTTCAGAGGGAAAAAAAAGCCCTCCAAACCCTGAGTAAATGGTAATACTGTTTATATGTATCAAATGTGTACAGAGATCTGACCCAGTACGGCTGTTCCTATGAGGCAGAGAGATTACCGTCTCTGGCAAAGTGGTGAATAGTACGAAATGACTTTTTTTTTTTTTTTTTTTTTTTTTTTTTCTGGCTGCAAGCACATTAGGGAGCAGGTAAGGTCAAAGTTTTCTATATCCTATGTCTTTCTGTCGAAGGCTTCTGGTCAGCTATATAAATAAGACGGTGAATAAGATGTATTGATGTAAAAAGAAACTGAAATTAGTTTTGATGCTTAAAACAACTTACTATGCAGAAAATTTCTTGGGAAACCTAGAGATGAAAACGTTAACTATGACATTTAATTTCCGATGTAAAGGGCTTTGTTAGGGGGAGGGGGAAGAGGGAAATCGGTATTTTTTTTACAATGACACAGACACGAAGTAGCAAAAACATCTACAAATGGCCGAATGCATTACCTACGAAAGACAGTATGTATCCACTGTCCTAAGCCGGCCTATAGACATGGAAAAAAAGTTAAAAATGTACATTCCAAAAATATTTCCCAAGTGACTAGCGATAATTATGTCTGGGTTTACTGGCTAGCTCCATATCTCACGCTAACAACTAAAACTGAGTAAGATGGCTACTGTTTTCTGAGATATCTGTCTATTCGTTAAACACAGCGAGACTTTCTGACTAATTTTAAATTAATTTGTAGGTTGCGCTTCTTTAGCAGGTGAATTTACATAACAGATTTTACTGAACGTATACGACTTATTGCATTGATTCGATGAGAACTTCCCATAATATCATAAGTAGCGCTTCATCGATACAGGGGCTCCTTAAAGTGTACAGGAAAAGAATAAAGCTCATGTACACATGAGGCTGGGGATTTTGGGGGGGGGGGCTTTGTTTGGGTGCTTTTTGGTTTTTTTTAGGGGTTTGAGGTTTGGTTTTTTATTTTATTATTAATCATAGAATGATAGTTGCAATGCTTAGAAAACTAAGCAAGGTATGAGATCTTCACTTCCAACTGTTCTGGTGGTTTTCAACGAAGTCCTTCTTCTCGATCAAGTAAAATTGGGCAAGTAATAACGTGCTAGAAGGCGACAAACCTACATACACCTGGAATCTTGGAGGGAACAGATTTTTGCTTCATATCAAAGGTGTTGCTGAAGTGGCTGAGTTCATTTCAGTGTGTTACTGACCTAATAATGTGACTCTAGGACACGGTTCTTTCGGAGTTTCTCTCGGTGCTTTTGTTCCTTAAACTTTTTTGTTTTCGGTGCTGCTGCTTCTCAGAGAAGCCCTTTAAAATATTACCTTTTTCTTGAGCACTTCCCTGGTCTCGGCTTTTGATCTTAACCTCCGCGTTTCTGAAGAAACGCACTGTTGCTGCTGCGAGATGGAGTGCGCGAAGCTCCCCGTCCCTGCACCTCTTTCTGCACTAGCTCACCGCAACGGGGAGAAAAAAACCCCAAACCCCAAACAAGTGGATGACCGATGCGGAGTGTTTAGTCTACCTATGTGCGTCTGTATACGCATTATACCTATAGATGTGTGCACCTGACAGTGTATGTAGAAGTCGGTGTGCCCGGCATTAGTTGTGGGGTCTGGGGAGCAGAGGCGGGCAGGAGTGGGAAAACTCTTACTTTGAAAGAAGCGCTGCCCGCCGGCCTGTGCCCCCACTCCGCTCTTTATTTTACACCGAGGAAATCCTCCCGGGACTGTCCGCCTCGGCCCGCCCGAGGCTGCCCCGCAGCGCAGCCCGGCCGGGCTCCCCGGGGCCGCGCCGCAGCCCCCCGCCGGGCTCCCGCTGCGCTCCCTCGCCGCCTCCGCCGCCTGCCACGGAAACCACCCGGCGCGGCCAAAGCTGCCGCCGGCGCTCAGGTCGCGGCTCTCCGTCGAGGGAAACGGGCCTGATCCTGCCCGTCGCCAGCGGGCTCCCCGCCCGCGGGGTCCCTTGCGTGCCGAGGACGGGGTCCCCCGTGGCCCCGGGCGCTGGGAGCAGCCCAGCGCAGTTCCCCGCCCGCGGGCTACCGGCGGCCGAAGGCAGAGCCTCTCTCGCTCTTTATTTGCCAAATGCCAGCTCAGGCAGCCCCTGCCTGCGCTGCCAGGCTGCCAGGCTGCAGGTGCTCCCGGGCAGATCCAGCTGTGCGCACCCACCGCCTCTCTCGTCCTTGGCACACGGGGCGATGCCCGGGCGGGAGGGCTGCAAGCGCCGGGCCGGGAACCCCTTTGACTTTCGTCCAAACGCTGCTCCCAAACGCCCTGACAAGGTGTTGACCGCCTATGGCGCCTTGCCGTAGCTAGGGCGAGTGGCATGGGGCTCGGGGACCCGGTACTGCCCCGTCACTGCAACATACACCACACTTGCCTAGCGGGGTAATGGCAGGGAAGTGCGTGGCACCTCCGCAGTAACCCAAAAAAGATCGAGGACGGGATGCGGCCGGATGAATTTGCGTCTTCGCAAAGGTACTGTGCAAGTGCGGGGAAGGACGGCGGACAGGTCCCAGCACTGGCATATTCTGCGCTGTCCGTTTCCCGTGCAGCCACTTTCGCGGGACTCAGCTGGGCGGTACCGGGCCGCCGCTCCCCTGCGCGGTGCCCGGCGGAGCGCTGGCCCCGGCCCGACCCCTGCCCCGGCCCCGGTGCCCGGCCGCGGCCTCCCCCCCTCCCCCTCGGGTTTCGTTTGGCCGGTTTAGGTGGGGGGAAAGCAACACCCGAGGGAGCACCCGAGAAAGTTGGGGCGTGCTCGCCCCGAGCAGCGGCGGGGCTGCGGGGGTGGGAGCGGGGCAGCCCGGGCCGGGCGTGCGGGGCCGGGGCTGCCCCCCCCCTCCCCCGCCCCGGGGGGCGCGGCGGGGGAACCCCGCTTCCTGCCGCCGATTTCTCTCTCCCCCGGGCGCGGGGGGCTGCCTGCTTTTTCTGCCCAGTGCAGATCCCCCTTTTCTCTCCTGGCTTTTTAATTACCCTTCTGAATTGGAATGGATTATTCTTTGGAAGATATGACAGGGTTTAAAGCTCTCATTACATATCAATAGACGGAACCTTTGCATGGAGGTTGTCCTCATTCTTCAGCGTGCGAGCAATAGCTGTTGCTCCCTGGCTCTGGCTTTTCCATGGACACACACACATACACAGCCCGCTTGTCTTTACATAGTGGCTCACCAAGCAGAACCCAGACGTGGGAACCGCGTTGTCCCGTGGGACTCGGGAGGGTGCTGGCGGATCGTGTATTTTGTGCTTGGTGTCACGGGGAGGCTGTGCGTGGCGGTGGCGGGGCGCTGGGACACGCCGCGCGTGCGGAGCAGTGGCAGGGACAGGGACAGGGACAGGGGCAGGGGCAGGGGCAGGGGCAGGGGCGAGGCGCCGAGGCTCCGCTGCCGTGGGCAGGGCGGGAGGGTTCTCGTCGTGGAAGTCCGGGCACGACATGGGCTGTGCACGGAGCAGGCTCGGCGGTGGTGGCTGAAGGTGTATGCGCTGGGGGGTGGCGGGGGAGGGTGTGTGTGTGTGTGTGTGTGTAGCGGGGGAGGGGGTGTTTGTGTGTCAGTGCATCGCCCTTCCACAATGGCAGCGTAATTATCTAGCTGAAACATTCACAAATGGCAAAAAGTTGCAAAATAGATCGACCTCCCTGAGATGAGAAGGAGCCAGTTTCAGAGCTGTGCTACCATCATGCTTTTTTCAATACATTTTAAACAAGAGGATCTAGCGAGTGATTCCGATTCAATACACATAATCAGTTTGGAAGTCCTATTTCCATTTGAAAACAGGCCTATTTGCAATCATGAGGGACGGACATGCTGGAAGATACAGGACGCATTCAGAGTAGGTGGTAGGTGAGAGAATCTACAGACGAGCACCAAATATTTTCTTCCCGCCGCAGACCTTTTACACGGTGGTTTAATCACGATGTATTTTTAATTGAATAATCTCATTGAAAATACGACTTAGTTGCTTTAGAAAACAAGGGTTTGACCTACAGCGAAAGTCCCCGTTGGGAACATCCCCCCCCCCAAACCAACCGAGGAAAGAATGGTGATTGGAAAAGCATGTTGATTGTCCTATCCCTCTCTTAGGGTTAACAGTCATTCAATCAAGAATACATCGGGTAAATGATCCCTAGAAAATGGTAACTTGTTTTTTAAAGTAAGGCCCGGCGGAGGGACAGTTGCAGGGAGGTGTAAAGAGGGGCTAGCGCCCGCCGAGCCCACAGCCCGGCGGCAGAGGCTGCCCTGCCCCGCAGAAGCCCCATCCGCTGGAGCGCAGCGCACGGGGCAGCCCCGGCTCCCTGCCCGCCGCCGCAGTCCGGGACTCCCCGCGCTCCCGGCCCCCGGGAGCCGCGTCCTGGCTCGCTGGGAGGGTGGGGAGAAGGTGCACAAAAGCCAGACCGCTGAGCCTGGGGGATGATTTGGCCTCAGGGAAGGCAGACACCCCCCCTCGCCTCGCCCCCCAGAGCAATTCGTGCTCGGAGCAGGCACCGCACTTCCCCGCCTCTGCTTGCTCGAGAGCGTTTTTCTTATTCCTCAAGTGCCCGAAGCCAGGAGAAAGCCAGGAGGCCTATGCATCCTCCATCGTAATCATCCTGCAGGAGAGGAGCGGGCAGGGAAGTTGAGGCTCGCCTGCGGGTAACCAATAGCGAAATAAAGGCTCTCCCAACACCGCACAGAGCACATTAATTGTCATTTCCGATTTCCCTCATTTACTTGTTTATGTGACTGCGCCGCTGCGGCGCGCTGCGGCTGCAGGCAGCGCCCCAGCCCCGGTCCCAGCCCTCCGCCCCGCTTGCCGCCGGGATTTTGAAAGCAGACGCTCGCTTCTGGGCTGCTAAATACCGTGGCCCGTCCCAGTCACAGCAGCCCTGCTTTTCCCGGCTCCGCCACACTGTTTTATTCTCTTCCACTTCAAAAGGGCCAAATCAGCTCTCGGGAAGGGGGGGGGGGGAAGGGAGTAAATAAACAAATATTTGAATAAATAAGGCAATGTCATAGAAAGCTGAATTAGCCCTATAAGAGGTACAAACTGTTATTACCGACTTGCAAACCACCCGCACACCGACGGGGATGACAGGTGGGTTTGTGCAGAGCCCCGTGTCCCCCGCCGGCACCGTCTGGGGGTCTCCCGCGGGCGGCCGGGGGCGCCGTCCCGGGGCTCCCCGCTCGCTGGCCGCGCCCGAGGGGCCGCTCCGGGCAGGGCTCGCGGTCCCCGCTGCTGCCCCGGGCCCTTCCCCCTGCGCCCCGCAGCGCCGCCCCCCGTGCGAGTCGCCCTTTCCTCGGCAAGAAAGAAAGAGCAGGGAAACTTCTTTCCACTGGCATTTCCACCTTGCTCCCCGCAGGCCCCCAGGGAAGGACCCCGCACTCCCCCCTCCGCGCCAGCTAATTAGGTCTGAGCCCTAATTAGGGCTCGGGCCAGGTGGCCCGGCAAGGGGCCGGGTGCGGGTGGCCCCGAAAGGCTGCGCTCTGGGCTTTGAAATGTTTCTAAGCCGAGCCGAGGTACCACAGCGACAAACCTGTTCTGCCCCTCCTCTCCCCCCCATCAAAAAAAAAAAAAAAAAGTGGGCACTGATCGCTCGTGGGACCCTTTCCACGCCCACCCGGGCGCCGGGGACAGGGGGCTCCTCCGGGCTGGCTTCACACTCGTGAAGCAGAATCTGGGGTGGGGGAGCGGCAGGACACATTCTGGACGGGAGGAGGGAAGGGCCCCCCCAGGCCGGCGGTGTGCCGGCGCAGCCCCCACCGCCTGCGGAGCGATGCGCTGGCTCTGCCGGAGGGTTTTGCGGCCGCCGCTGTTCCCGAGGGAGAGCAGCTCGCCTCCAGCCGTGTCTGGAGCGATTCTCCCACGAAGATGACGGGGTGGGGAGGTGAGCATAGCGGGGAGAAAAAGGAGGAAGAAAGGGGGCCTGTTTCGCTTAGGAAAAGTTATTTCCCAGCCCAGACACTGATGGTTTTAATCACAGGAGTTGTCCCACTGAAATCCATGTGCTAATCGCGGGGTGCAAGAAGCAGGTTTTGGCCCCACGAGTTTTTCTCCACTCCTCCAGCCATGCCCCTTCGCTGGTTGCTCACCCCGCTGGATCGTGCAGAATTCCTCGTCGCTTGGGAGAAACATCCCAGGGCTCCCAGCAGAACAGGGAAATGATTCCGATCCGATTTTTTTTGCCTCATGCGTAAAGAACAGCTTGCTTTTTCCCCCCCACTTCTTCTCCCCCCCCCCCCCCCCCCCCCCCGTGTGTGTGTGTCTCTGTGTCTCCGTGTGTGGATCACCAAGATACGGAGATACATTACCTGTTGGCGGGGGCCAGATCTTTACCTGCATCGGTAACACAGCCCCTAACCAGCCACCCCCAGAAGGATCATCCATCCCCCCAAACAGTCTCCAGTTCCCCTTGTCATTTAAGAACGACACCACCACCCCCACCCCCGCCGCACTTCGGCTCCCCCGATGCACGTTGCACTGCAGGAAAACTCGCAGCCCATCAACAAGTGACCCGTTTATTTTATTAGCCCTGATTTCCAGGGGAGACGGGGAAGGTCTGATCCCAGAGCGGTTAGGCGGGCGAGATTCCCACTTAACCCAGCCGGCGCCTCGCAAGTGGGAGACCGCAGCACTGCGACCTCATTGACTGACGTTCCTGGGCTGCCCGCCTGCAGCCGTCCCTGCCCAAAGGGACAGGGGAACATTTTCCGAACAACAGTGACCTAAAAATTTGTGATGCTACAACCGAGTCCCTGTATCCCCCATGTAAACGCAGACCTCCCGCAAAAGCATGGTGCATGCATACACCTCAAGGTGTGCGTGCATGTGTGTTTGCGTATCGGTGTGTTCGTGTAGAAAAGCGATGAATTTCGTGTTAATTTGAATTATTCAAATGTACAACAGAGAGCCTCACTAAATCAGGGTGAGATTTGCCGGGAGCTAGAGCTAATTCAGTATACAGCGAGTTGGGGGGTGGGGTGGGGGAGATTATCTCATTATAAACAACATTTAGGAGAGGACAGTATCCTGGAAAAAGCTGGCTACATCTGTGTGTCGTTTGCCAATGCGCAGCCGGACTTTTTATTCCTCTTTATTTAGATATTCGTTTGATTTAAATAACCACTCCTGGGCACTGGTCAAACTACCGATGGGATGGAGACATTTCAAGGTATTTTGACAAGATACCAATCGCTCTTCTGGAGTCCCTGCACGCGTTTTTAAATGAGGGATCCTGGAAAAGAAAAGATAAAGCGAAACGGCAGCCCTCCAAATGACTAACATTTAAAAACAATGTTATTCTGTTGCTAATATTTCAAAGAACAAAGGGATGGATAATTCTTTTGCTCAATGAATACAAACTAAATACCAAAGCATCTTTAGGAACAAAAAAAGAAGAGATCATGGATTTTATTAAATATTTCACATGAAAAAATTATACCTTTTATATGTACTTGTCCTTAACCTTTAAAAGCAACTGCTGCAAATACAAGATCCGCACTTTCTCTAATAGATTTTGCTAGGAGCTGGTGACAGAGAACTGATTTCTTTTCTATTAGGCTTTAGTACATCTTTGTTGAAGGCCTGCAGAATGACCAGGGATTAGATTTGCATCTCTTAGACTCCCTGTGTGGTCTTTGTAAGAAGCTTGTAACTGTTAAAAATGACTTGTTAGGAAGCGTGTGGGCTCTCATCTCTTTGCTTTTGACAGAATGATTGTGAAATTCAGATTGTTCTTATAGGCTTTAGCCTGCAGATTCCACCTGAACCTTAAGCAATTAGAGCCTAATCTCAGTGCAATCATATTTGAGTTAGGATTTGTTGCACTTTGTTTACTTCAATTAAAAAGCTACGGAATATTTCGGAGCAGTTTTTAAGTGATATTCTGGAGGCATTAGCGGTTTTTTTTCTAACCCCCGAACGTTCTCCTCACCGCCCCATCGCTCGGCGGTTTGGAGTGCAAAGCACTCGTCGGGTTCCGCGGGCGAAGCTGAAGAGGAAACAGCAGGAAAGGAAAAACAAGCTGAAATTCCTTGCGATGCGGAGGGGAGATGCCTGCTGCATCCCCTTCTTCCTGGAGCCGGCGGGGGCGGCGGCGCGCCCCGGAGCCGGACCCCCCTGCTCACGAGTGGGCACATCTCGGGGCGGGAGGGGGGCAGCCAGCCTCGGGATCGGGCCCGGGCTTCGGCGATATTAAAAGAGATTGCGGCGGGGGTGGCTGGCGTTTGCGGGAGCTCGGTCTGTTACCGAAGTAAGCCTCCGACTGCCCCGCTCGCAGCCCCGCCACCCGGCTGCGCCCGCGGCGCTGGTGGCACTGGTGGCACTGGTGGCACTCGCAGCGCCGGGCAGCTCCCACACAGCGCTGCTGAAACACGGCTTTCAAAAAAGCACCCCAACAAAGCAACACCTAACCACCCCACCTGCCTGCGGTTGTCCCATACTTTTATATTCAGGATATAAACTGGTGGAAAGGGAAAAATATGTCCTCGGAGGGGTTCTTTTCTCGCTTGGATGACAAGTTTATGTTTGTGCTCAGGCTTCCTATGGCCAGCCTAAGAAGGATGCTTTTTACTACTGACATGCACATAATTACATTTTCAAGTGTCACCCGATCACATCAGAACTATTTTCTTTAAACTGAAACGCTTCCTTCATTTTCTTTTTTTTTTTTTTCTTTTTTCAGATTTTTTTTATCCCCTCTCCCCCCGCCGCAGTCATTAGGACTTTTCAGAAAGTCTTTACCAAGTCCCTGCGAATCAAACCCGAAACTTTCCAAAACGCTTTAAAATTTAGGGTCATTCCGTTAAAAATTTGGAGACTGTTTTTTTCTCCCCAGATGAGACATTTGCCATGGCTATCCTCTGTTTAGACGGTTTGGGCCCGATCCTGTTCTCACTGAAGTAACGATGCGAGACCTCCTCCGGCTCTCAGCAGAATAGGATCAAGCCCTTCCATGCTAATAGAGGTTTAATAGCATCAGCACATGCCCGACAACCACCATTATAACCCTGACCCGGTCAGGTGCAATGATATTCCTCCTCCTAAAGTTATCCTGCATTTCCTTGGTGACAGCAAACAGCTCTTTATCACCTCTCACAACCCACAATAACCCACAGGCAGTGATACCAATAACCCACTGCTCTTTTGTCATTCTTTCCCCTCGGAAGTCTACTCTAATAAATAATAGCAGTGAAAAATAATAATACTGTCTACATCTTTCAGCCTCATCAGCCTATACGGCTCAGAACGTTTCAGCCCGATGGTAACTGCTGAAGTAAAAAGTTATGGTTTTACAAGTGAGTTAGTTACTCTCTGGGCAACCCTTGTCCTGCTGCTGAGTGCGATGCTGAGCGCTGGAGTGGAACATCAAGAGCTCCACGACTTTGCTGCTAAGCTTGTGCTGTTTGACCTGAAAACTTTTTTGCAGGGAGTGTTGGAGTATTCTAGCATTATCCCTTAAAAAACTTTGTTTCGGGACTGTAAGAGGGATATGAGCCAGACTTTCTTTCGATTTTTTTTTTCTTCTTTGTAACAGGAATGACAACTTTGCAGAAGTTTTGCAGGCATATTTTTAAACCTCAGATTTTCTCTCCTTCCTTAGACCTGCCATGATTTATAGTTTGTCTTTTCCTTTCAGTTCATAATCACAGACATATTTTTCCCTTACAAAACTTGAGATTTACCATGATATGTCTGTATTTCTGCAAAATAATGTGGAAATACATTCGCCTAATAATCGTTGCTCTAAGAAAATGAAACAGTAAAACTCAAGGATACTCTCTGCAGAATGTAGGATGCACCAAATCAACTGATTTTAATGTTAAGAAAATTATTCTTTTTAAAATGGTGTCATGCAGGCAAATATGTTCTCTTCCTGCAGTCTGAAAGAATGGGCAATTCTTCTTGCCTTAAAAGGCTGCTTTACAGATGAAAGCAGCTCAGTCCACAACTTAATCTGTTTTAAATCAGGCTTGAACAGGGCTGAATGAGTGATGGAATTACAAGATTTTTGGGGGTACCAGTCCAAGAGTCACCCAGTACCTCTGCTGCCTCTCCTCTTGCCCCTGCTTGCAGTGCCTGTGGATGTCTGTATGTGGGATACTCACAGAAAACAGAAGGCAGAAACTGCTGAACTAAAGGCAAACTTCATACAGCAAAGGTTCTTCTTTGACAAAAGAAACTAAAATGTACAGTTCTATTCTTGCTTGAGACAGAACCAAGGACTAGAGAAGCATTAAAGGAGAGACCAAAGCTAGCAGGTAGAGCTAATACTTTTCTCAACATGTATGTAAATCCATGCATGTACTGAGAAATGATTATAGGCAAGGAAAAAATGTAGAGAAGCAAGCATTTTCTTCTACCATTATCTTACGCAAGATTAGGATAATGAGAGGAGCTGCCCTAAGAATGGAGAGCAAGCATGAAGAAACAAGACAGAGCGATGCTAACATGTGTAAAGCTCTGCAAAAACAGTGTGGAAGAACAGAACAATAATCCTGTTCTCCAAAGACTCTTTATCCAGTCCTTATTAGAAACTGGGCGGCTGATCATACTGTATGCAAGTGAGCTCAGTTCACAGTCTGTATGGATGATTTTGGCAGTCCACTGTCACCGAGGAAGGACAGGTTTTTCTGACACAGTAATGCAGAAAAGTTATGTGCTGAAATTGAGGAGGGACCAAAGGGGTCATGGGTGATAGCAGTGAAACACAACCTGCAACCAACAGCTTCCTAGGTTGCAAGGAAGCTCTTTCCATCTAGAGAAAGGGTGGACCTGGTGTTATCAACAACAGATCTGTGGAAAAGTTCGAGATAGGGCTTCAAAACACCCAGAAATAGCTTTGTTTCACTTATGCTGAAGTTAAAGGAAAAGCTTTCTTGCCTTCTGAAGAAGCAATTGCATCACTTCTTTAGTGAGTGTTTTAGGGAAGCTCAGAGGTGAGAACAGATTTGGCAATGGCAGAAGCCAGTGAAGGCCAGTTACAGAAACCCTCAACAAAGCTGCATGTGGAACAACACGGGGATTTTTGTATTTTGCATGACTCTGAAGTCCTCTGTGTTGCAGGGATCTGTCAGTGAAGAAGCCAAGTTATGAGTTTCACTGCTTTTTTGCTAGGGATATTGCCACTTGGACATATCTGCTATCTACAGTAAAACCTGGTCCATCTAGTGCTGGCTTATAGATTCAATACACTGGGATTTCTTATGCAACAGTGAGCAAGTTGTCCGTAGAAAGGAAGACCTCAGTGACAAAAGCATTTAAATATTTTCCCCTGTTTTTCTTATCTAACAATTTAGTTAAGCCAAACCTAGATCTCAAGACTGTTTCACAAGATATAAGCTGCAGTGCAAGCACGTCCTCTAGCAATATAATGGAAACACATTATTTGTAATCCTTTACTTTCCAACATCCAACTTCTATTATTGATTTTTTTTAAGGTAATTTGCCCAGAGTAATGAATTTAGTTTGTTTTTCCACATTTTTGAGTAGAAAAAAATATGCCTTGGTCACAACCTGAATTTTGGCAAATAGCGTGAAAGTTAGGTGCCTCTACAGAGGACAACAGACTTCAAAAATGTCTTTGCAGTCACATTTCTTTTGGGTGTCTTGTCTCACCCATTTAAGTGCAATTCCAAACAGTCAGGAAATTGAGTTATCCAGAGTCTGCTTTGCAAAAAAGAACTTGCACTGTAATAGACGCTAGTCCCAAAGCTAAGAGGAATTATGAAAGGGAGATGGTGTATTCTGGAAGTTCTCTGCCTAGATTTCTTCACTGGTTGAAGTGAAGAAAGCTTCTGCCATTAATTTCCAAAAGTGAGCTGCAGCAAGAAAAACCAGGCTGTAATGAAGGGGTAAGGCCCATGGGGATGTATGAGGATATTGCAGCTTAGACAAAAATACTGGTACTGCTGCAGGTACAGGAAAGAGATGGGGATGGTGTGGCTATTCAAAAGTTCACAGATACTAGAACGTTATTCATAAAACAATGGTTAGTCTTAGAGAAAAGGTAATACAGAAAGGGCAAAGTTGAATCAGACCAGTAGCTCATGTTACTCGGTACCCTTTCCTCTGACAACAGTACTAGCTATTGCTTCTAAAACAAGGTGCTCAGAGTGGGTAAGTATAGAATAACTGGCTCAGAAGAGAGCTTTCTGAATCATGTCTGGTAGCTTTCTGAACTTCATTACTTCTTGGACTTTGCTTGGGGTACCACAAATGAATTGCACCACTAATCCATGACGATTCACTTTTGGCAATTCAAGGTCCCTGCTTTCCTCCGACAGCCTCCATAGGGCAAATTTCTTCGTGGTGTTGTATTAAAGCTAGGGTTGCCCTTTCTCCCAGCACTTTGTACCTTGGAAACATTTCTACCATGATCTTCCTGTGCAGTTTCTAATGCAACCTTTTTTCCAGAAGCTATAGAAAGTGGGGGGGCAGCGGGACGGGGACCTGGAGAAGCCACTCTGCTTCCTGTTGACTCCGTAAGCAATGCTGTAAGATCCAAAGATCTGCTTGTATTTCTAATGTCCTCACTGCTGTTATTATTTCAGTTCAGAGCACAAGCTATACATCACTATTTTGACCAGTACAAATGTTATCCTGAATAGTCAGCACGTCCTTTGAAGAAAAAGAATCACAAGTTTTTATGAGTTGTTTCATAGTGTGAAGAATTAACATCTGCTTGTTTAATTCACATAGTAACTGGAATAAAAAGTCTGTGCCACAATCCAAACTCTTTTCTGTCTCTACATGATGCTTTCAGGAATGTATTTTTTTTTAACTCCTTGCAAATGCAAACACTGCCTTCAATTAAAAAATGTGCTCCATTTCTACCCCAATCCAGAAGTGACATTTCAGTTTTATTTAGGAATATGAGAGGCTTTTTCAGTATACAAAATCAATGAAGTATGTTTTTCCAGGACAGTAGCAAAGAGGTTGAGATGACACAGTCACAGTCTACATGTAACTAAGAAAAGATTTCCTATACTAGATGTCTTTTTAATTTAGTAGAAAAAAACCCCTCCAACCCATAATGACACCTTACAGCTGAAAGCTTAGGCTAGGCAAAGTCCAGCTGAAATGAGGTGCAAACAAATACTGAAGGTGTAGGAGTTGTATGATAGATCCTCCACCACTTTAACTCAAGTGTGTATGTCTTTCTGGAGCATGAACAAAACCATGATGTAGAAATCACTGGATGACGTATGGTGGCTTGCTGTGTGCGGGCAGTAAGACAAGAGATATACAGTGGCCTTTTCTCATCTGTTTCTGTGACTCTGGGGAATCCTAGACCACAGCCTCTTTGTCCTTGCAAGGACTCAGTGCTCTCCTGTTCAAAAAAGGTATTGCTAGAAACCAAGAGTATTGAGCACTGAATTAAAAAGTTAACACTGATAACCTGAGATCTGCATTTATGCCATACCCAACTTGAACTCCATAGAGAGAAGTCTGCAAAGGTTTTACCTTCAGAAAACTCTGAAACAGTGAATAGGAAGAAATGTTTCAGTTTTCATAAGAAAAATAATTATGTCCCCATGTTAATGTTCGGTATACACAGGGACACTACTTCTCTATACTTGTAATCCACCACACATGTAGGGTCAACAAGCCAGTGGAATCAATTCCCAGCCACCTCTCTTCCCAGGGAAAAACATTGCTTTCTCACCTCACTGTGTTCTACTGACAAGTCCACCATTACCATCTACCTGTATTTCACAGCATGTGAAATCCTGGGGCCTTTCCAATCCCAGGAACCAAACATGGATTTCTCAACAAAACAGCCCAAACCTGCCACCACCCCCAGGCACACAAAGCTATTGAAACCCTAACTGCCACTGAAAAATCCACTTTAAAACCCCCATAAATCCACAGTGCCTGCTATAATGAGTTGTTACAGGGCTCCTGTGCTCAGTCCTCAGACAAGTTCCCCAGTGGTCTTGGTCTACCTGGAGAAAGCAGACACATGATGGAAACACCAGGCAACTCGTCTTTCATAGCCTCTATCCAAGCTACAGGTAGTCTGGGCTCTTTGGGTGCATGACCCAAGAGACAGAGAGGCCTCCAGAGAGCTTTCACCACCTGTCTATTGCTAGAATTAATACTTTTTTTGCTCACTGTTATAGCTGCCCCACTTCTCTGCTCCCTGTGTACCTTCTGTGTGATTTCCAACCTAAGCGTTTCTACAGGGAAAGAAGGAGGGAGAGGGCACAGGAGTCAGCTCTGCTGGCAGCTCGTGCTGCTGTATCAGGAGCTAACTGGGGCTGAAAATTCTGACAGGCTGCTGCAGTGAGGCTTCAACACCACCAGTAAAACAGGATCTTCAGACTCACACAGTCAGGGGAAGGAGAAATCCCAATTATTCTGAAAATTGGTTTTTACTTAAGCCTTTTATGCTAAGAATCAGACTACCTTTTCTTATTCAATTGTAGCTTCACATCCAGAACGATACTATTGAAATAATATTTGAAGACTGCTTTTGGATCTCTTTGCTACACAACACCACTTCCAATAAGGAGACTTCTAGAAAAGAGCTGCATGGAAAAGGTATGGCCTGCCTTCAAGGTAGCCCCATCTTAATCAAAAAAACATGGTTTGGAGACCTGAGATGTCAAAGATATAGCCTATATAACATATCTCAATGACCCAGATGAAATATTCAGACTGTACAGGAGCCACAGTAACATTTTTCAAATGCCTCCAACTCTCAGAGTCAACCAAGTATAAATATAACAAGGAAGCCTTAGTTAATGCCTTCAGAAAACATGAAACTAAGCATACCTTCTCTTCCCATTGCAGAGAGCATTTCAATTTTAGCTACTTTTTTGTGAAAACCTTAGTAAGATAATGAGAGGAAGGAGACAGGATGAAAAAAAAAGCAGGTGGTAGTAATGGGAACTCAAATGGCTGCAGAGAAAGAGGAAGATGGAAAAACAAAGGAAAAGCATGAAGCCAGAGAAAATAGAGAGGAGGCTGGAGGATACTGAAGAACTGGAATATAGTAGTTGTCCTGAAGGGGGAAATTCCTCTTTCTGACTATTTAACACCATAGAAAGGCAATTAATGTAAACAGATGATTGAATACTTACTACAAGCAGTATCTATTATCTTCTTAATGCCTGTGGAAACCTCCACAAGGTGCAATTTCACTGCATTTTCTTCTGCAGACTGAAAAAGACCAAAAAACTGACTGTGATCAGAACCGGCATGGATTTCTGCTTTGTCCACTATGTAGATGACCACTGTCACACATAGGGCCTGGGATGTTTCTTACTTTCTGGTGCAAAGGTGACAGTGATGTATACATCAAAGGGGAGCTTAATCACCTCACTGCAGTGCCTAAACCCCAGAAACAGCCCTGGCTTCAAACAGAGAAAAAGACTGAGAAAAAGTTTTACCCTAATGGGAAAACCGAATTGGACAGAGATGAAGAAACAGGGTCAATACTCTTCTGGAAGTCTGTAGCACGACAGGGATCGGGAAAGCAGCCTGCCAAACTGTGCAGCTAACACCTCAGTCACAAGTCTCTCCTTCCTCTTCTTGCACTCAAATCCCTAGAAGCAGCAGGAGCAGCATAACAGAAACAAAAGATGTAGTATGCTCTCACTGACCCTGAGCCTGAAGAGGCCTCTCAGCTCCAATTCCACTTTATAGAAGTGTGATTTCATAGGGGTCCGAGAATATGTCATGGTTGCCTGAGAAGCATAACAGGGGACAGAGAGAAAGAACGGGGGAGCAGCTAGGTCCTACTTACTGTTAGCATATAATATTCACAGTATTTCAGCTGGGATTGATTTCTTCTGTAGCCCAATAGCTGACAGCCTCCGCTCTGGTGTTTTCACTCTGGAGTTTGTTTTTGTGTGTTTTAGCCAAACTGTCTGTCCCTCCTGTGCCTGCAGCCTTCCTAAGCATTGGGAAAATCTGGTGGCCCAGAGGGGCAGTGAGAGCGGTGAGCACAGACTGATCATGAGATACGGCCTCAGAAGATAAGATTCCAAGTGGGGTAGAGCTCCCTTTGCAGACAGGAGACAGGCTCCTATGTGACAGAGCTGAACTGTTCTCGAACTTCAAATCTTCAGATAACTTGCTTCAGACCCTCTGCTTTTAGATGAATGTCTTGTTCTGACTCTGCTTCTTAGAATCAGTATGGGCAGGAACGAAGGAACTTTGTAGGAAAAATAAAATGGCACTTTTGAAACAAGTATAAAGGATTTGGGAAGTGGCGTGAAGAGGTGATGGAAATTCAGTTAGTCAGATGAAAGTTAGAGATTTTGTGTGTGTGTTTGTGTGTAGCTAATGGGAAATATGAGGTGTTTTAAATCAAATTATTTAGAAGTGGTGGTTCGTTTTAATATTAAATAAAATTAACTGCACTGAACTTGTCTAGATATTAAAATTTCAGTGGCACCAACTAAAGGCAAATCATGAATTCTTACGTATTCCACACACCAACATTAAACCAATCCAATTTGCACAATAACAAAATGCTTGCTTCTCCAGCACTGAAACGGCTTTTTAGTATTCCAGCTTCTAACACCCTGAATGTATGTATCTCCACAGATATACAGAGGCAGATGTAGGATGTACAGGATAACAGCATTTACTTCTGATTCAAGGTTAGCTTGTATATGAGAGAAAAAGGGGAAATAAATCACTGTTTTTCTTACAGTTTTTTCTATGTCTAGGCTTGTTTTCTTTGTATATATATATATCTTAAAATGTAGCTCTGATTTGAAAATACAATCACAGAGTAGAATGTTTTGCATGTACACTGTACTTATAGAAGGGCACAACAGTAGAGCAAGTTTATCAAATTATACTTTATTTTAAAACATAAAAAGCAACATGCCATTGGAAATATTTCTAGTGTATCTACTAAGAACATTTTAAGAAAAAAAGGGTTAAAATTGTAAGGATATTGAATTCATTTGTTTTTAAGCAAAAATCTATTGAACAGCAAAATAAAAGGTATTGTGCTGTGTGTTCCTGCTTAAAATTGAGAACAACACTGGAGCATCACAGTTAATTAGCTCCAGTCAACATGAGATGCTTTACAACATTTCTCACATTGGTGCTTCATCTGAGCTTCAGAATAAACATTTCCCACACTCTGCATGCAGAAAATAACTAGAAAATATATAACTTAGTCATTCAAAATATGGAGGTATTTCAGAGAGTCTTTCCTGCACCAGAGAAGAGTTTTTAAATCATTTCCATAAAAACAGAGATTAAACCACTGAACAGTGCGGTTTGTAACCTTATTTGCTTAGCATTTGGGGAGGTTAATATCTGTTCTTAATCATCAAATCATACATATTGCTTTTTAAAAGATCTTTCAGCCTTTCTCTATTTATCGTAATTTTTGTGTACTTTAGTTATCTGTTATGCAAGAGAACTGCCTGCTTTGTAAAGGTGTCATATAAAAATCTCCATTTAATGCATTAATGCATTATAAATAATGAAGTGTTATATTATAATAATTATTTCCATATTAACTGAATGCAAAGCTGAGTTACCTGTATTAAACATCTACACTTTGCTTAATGCCTTTAAATGGCATCTGATTCTCTCTTCTTATTGCAACTATTCAACTAATGTTCTGGCCCAGAGGAGGCTGCAGAGTTTACTTGTATAAGGCCAGCGACTTGCTAAGGAGAAGCACCCTGTTTAATGCATTTTAATTCTTTTATTAATTTTGATTGTACAATATATGTATTTAAAAGTTTAAGACTCTTTGCATCATGCATTCCAAACAGGCATGTAAAATTTGCTGTTTTTTACAGTCTCAGAAAGGCACTAAACATCTTCCCATTTTACTTAACAGCTGAGATGAACCACCCAAAATGTTTTCTTTCCAAAAAAAGTGACTGTAATTTCGCTTTTGTAAATAACAACAAAGCTTTTCCATGGATTACTAATGTAAATACATCAGAATATAGTATTTCCTTTAAAATGTATTATTTTAAAATTTGGGATTTATTACTCACTGTGTACATATTTATAAATATATGCTATTTTTGAGGTCAGAAGCAGTGTTTCCAAGCTCAGATGCTTGTTTTTAAACCAGGATATATATTAAGGAATGTCAAAGACAAAAATCTTTTGTCTAAAAAGCCATGCTGAGTGGAGCAGCTCCCTTGTGAACTTTCTGAATCCTGGTAAAATGTTTTCCTCAGACATTATTTATTATTTGTTCACTGTTTGTTGCTCTTGACGTTGTAACAGCGAATAAGTAGTACTAAGACATTTTCTGCCCGTCAGTTGTAAATGTACCAGACTCAACCAAACAGGGGCCACCTTTATTGCAAAAGTGAATGGGGTTTGGGGATGGGATTAATTAGGAGGAGGGAATGTAAGGACTCCCACTTTAAGAGGCAACCACCTTGTATTATTAGTTTGCTTGTTTTTGGAAAAAAAAAAAAGAAAAAAGAAACAAACAAAAAACCCAACCCAAACCCCCTTGCAACAAAAGCTGAAAGCAGAATTAAATGCATTTTCAAAGACTGCTCTTTAGCCTCCCTGAAGTTTCATTTGTATTTAATAAACTAGTACTACAATAGAGCATATGCCTTCAAATTATTTAACGTTCCTATTACAGGAGATACTAAAACTGACCAGCAGGACAATTGTGCCATTCATGTTCATATTTCAATTAAACATTTGTGAACGTGACACTGCTTGCTTGTAAAGACCCCAGTGTTCTTAACACCGAGGGCACAATGAAAAATTGCTGACACCTTTTTTTAGTAAATACAATGTCAGTGCCATAATGCCAACTCTGAATATTAAAGTAGTCACAGAATTGTCTCTGAACTCATTGTTTCTTAAAGCAAATATATCTCAGGGAAAGGTCAAACGGTTTAGGTAAAAATATTTTAATCCTTTGGATAGACAAAGTTGTAAAGGGAATGGTGTGAACTTCTGGAAAGTTGAGATTAGACTTTCGCTCAAGAGGATATACTGTATGAGCAATTTGTTAAACAGAAGTTTCAACCACATCACTTACCATTTTCAACAGGCGAAACTGTCTTCTGCTAATGAGGAGAGAAACTGGTGCAGCGTGTACAACTGAAAAGAAAAAACAGTTGAAGAAAAAAAATTCGCAAGCACAAAGCAGTCTATCAAACACTTCTATCTAGAAAATACTGGTACTTAATTCTGGTCTTCTTCATGCTCCTTGGCTGAGGATCAAAATTCTTATTTGGACAAAACTCTCACAGCTGTCTTTCTCTAGATTTTTGCCTAAGCAGAAGTGACAAGAATTTGCCATTTTGTACACCAGCCTGGTTTTCTGCTCTCTCGTACAAATTTTAAGCCACTGGCTTCAGCTGAATTATTTTTGGTGCATATTATTGAATGTGAAAGAGCTGATCCCTTAGATTATACATTTTATTTACATCATGTAAATGTAACACTAAGGCTTTTCATGAAATTACAGCTAATGAAGCCTAGGAAATTTATTGATGGTCTGGGGAAATCTTTCTGCTCTAATCTTCTCTTTTGTGTGTTACTTATTGTAATAGAATCAATAAAAACAACAGAACTGGGAAAGGAAGTAGAAGAAAGAAAACTCAGAACTGCAGGAAAGTCTTTTTCCATTAATGGCTGAGCATGCAGGCACAAAGGCGCAGAAGACAGCAGCGCAGGGATGAAATATTCTATACAGGGTACTACTAGGCAGAATGAAATGAGTGAGCCATATGAAATCCTGCTTCAAATTTTATGTTAGTATAAAGAAAAGTGCTTTTTAAAGTGTGCTGAATACAGTTATGAGAAGAAACTGAAGCAACATATATTTTAGTTTTACAAGTAAACCATCAATAAATGAATGACTGAACATTACATGATAATCTGTTTAGAAAATCTGTCTAACTGGGCTTGATCCTGAAGCCTGTTTCGGGCAAGATTTCTGTAAATACGGTTTTCGGCTGTAAGAACGGCAGGACTTGGATCCAACAGCTGTGCCTGCAATTCTTTAATTAAAAAGACAAATTAATATATTTAACTTTTTAAATCTGCTTAAATAAAACAGGTCTTTTGCCATAATGAACTATTTCCCTTTCTGGGAGAAACATCTCTTTTAAGACCATGCATTTTAACTGTTAAGGTTTTAGGATTTCTTATGCAACTTCATCAACAGATGCCTAAAGAAGATGCAGAACCAAAGCCAGTGTACTGATGAAATACAGAGCTCAGCTACCTTGTTTGTATTTATTAACAAAAAACACATGGAAAGATGCTCCAAACCCCCTGTATTTGGCCAACCAGTGCAATGGAACTACCTGCATTGGTTAGGAGAGCAGAATTATGGTCAAATATAGGCTCAGCTGACCCTTTAAAAAAAGCACAGAAAAGGAGAAAACTCTAGATAAGTGTTTCCTCCAGAGACAGAGTGGTTTATTGCCAAAGCAGAAACACAAAAAATTAATCTGAAATACACAGATCTTACAGAATCAGCTGAAGTCAAAGAAGTTCGGGCACATTGTGAAGACTCACTTTTATGTTGCATTTAGTTGGGGAGAGGATGATACGTAGCTTTTTTGCTGACTTGGCTGTGGACAAAACCCCCTCTGAAGGACCCTTCATTTGATCTCTGGTGGCTGAGTATCCACCTCAGGCTTTCTCCTTATAGATGGATCTACTGAGATGTGCTGCTCCTGAATTCAATGAAACTGAGCTCTAACTGTGATTGGGATATGAGGACACATAATTAGCTGTGTTAGAAAACTGACCCTCAGTCTTTCATTAAGATGGAATTTTACCCTATAAAATACAAATGAGTGAAGACATTTGAATCAGCAAAATAAAATAACCAAATGATTCTCTTCTGTTGTTATTTTTACACTGCAGTGAGACAATGGTAGGGAAACGCACTTTAGGTGATATCACTTAATTAGGAAAAGCATCCTAATCAGATCCCCCTCCAATTGCAATAACTGTAGGGAGTCAAGTACATTTCTCTATCAAAGTAGCAAGCTGTAGTGAAGTATAGATATTGGTATTTTAAATTTGCGATACAAAAGCAATAGCAGAGAAGGCACAAACACTAAGGAAGCAAACTTGTATTCTCTATAGCCCTAATTTCAGGACTGCTTCTAAAAGACATATGGTATAGCTCTTATGACATTTGTGCACCTCCACTTACTAAAATAATGTCAGGATCAGCACTTCCATAGCCAGGACACAATGGCTAATGAATGTCATGGCACATAGACTACTCACATCGGTGACTCAATACGGGTAGCAGATACCATCTCAGTCCTTGCATTTTCCTGATACTTCTGTCCATCTCACTTGGTGTTACACAAGACATACAGGAAATCTGGAACAGGATATGGACACAGAGAGGATCTCTTGCTGGAAGGTCAAATGGTTAGCTGCTATATTGCTTGGTACTTTTGGAAGTAGAGTATCTGCACATTCTCTGATTCAACGCAGTTCCTTTGTTGGTGACTGGATTAATGGTACAGTTAAGCTTTCTGTGCAAGTATGCTTAGAATTTCCCACTCCACATTTATCTCCAGTACTATGACTGCCTATTAATGATAGCATTCCACACCATTCGATTCTTTGCATAGGAAAAATAGCTTTGGCTTACAGTGCCTGATACTCTGCCTTCTGCACCAGACTAACGCAAAGCCCAGGAACTTTGGAAATCCCCTTCAATTTCAGAGTAAATCTTAGGGTTTATTTCAGTGAAATGGGTTTTCAGTGAGGCACCTCCTCCCTAACTACAAGTAGCCATGCATAATAAAAGCCATACAGAATGGGAAGGGAAATAAATACTAAAGTACTACCAATTACATGCAATTAGTTGCATTGCCAACACTAATCATTGAAAAGTTACAAAACAGGCTTTAAAATAACAATTTTTAATACATGTGTAGGATCCTGTTTTTGCATGTACCAAATTTTGAGTGTTTGGTTTCCCTCCCCCCAGTTTTTCTAAGCAAACAGCAGTTAGTAACTCCAGGATTACTTTGAGGGGAAAAAAAAAAATCAATGCTTGTATATTGGCTACACAGTGCATGGCACGTTTTATATAAAGTTTTTGATAAGGTTCTTCACTGAAGACTCTAAAATGAAGCTGTCCTGGCATAAGAAGGTAGATTCTCTGCTTAAAGGACAGGAATACATGCCTAGCTTTTACCATGCTAATGAAAAATCTGGAAGTAGGTTACCAGTACATTCTACTTCTCTGTCCAGAATACTCATAAATGACAAGAAAAGGGGGGCTGCCATAAGAAAAGAAAAACTGTTGCCAATAGTCAAGCTCTTCAAAACTAAAGTTGATTATGGAGAGTTGTAGAAAGATCTCAAGACATTTAGTAAGTGGCCACTAAAATGGCTGATGAACCTAATGTTGATATATGCAAAGTAACAGACCTGAAGAAAAACAATCCCCTTACAGAGAGTTCTACATACAAAAAGATGGGCTCCAAATTAACTAGCTGTGCAGGAAGGAGCTCTTGGTTCTTTTTGTATAGTTGTCTGAAAATATCAGCCTAGTGGTCAGTAATGATACATGCAGTACATGATTATGTTAGAAATTACTGGAGGGGATAAAGAAGAATATGGAAAATATCTTCATGTCAACGAAAGAATGCATACTGTAGCCACATATTAACTGTGAACCCACCACAAAGGAATATAGCAAGGCTACAATACATTCAGAGCAGGAAAAAAGGAGTCAGAATTGTCAGAAGGATAACATAGTTCCTACCAAGTCTTAGTTTAACAAATGACTCTTCAGCCTGGAAACGAATACCTGTAAAGAATGATATGAAGAAGGTGAATAAGGAAGAACTATAGGGCATTCAGTGACAGCATGAAGTAGCAGGTTTAAAAGTTACAAGAAGAAACACTGCATAATCTTATTGTGGAACTCATTGATGCAGGATTTTGTGGGGCCAGAAACACAGAGGTTAAAAAAACCCTAAACTGATTTATGGAAAGGAACTTTTCATGTGGTTACTAGCCACAACATGACCTCAGTGCAACTTTCTGCTCAGGAAATTATTAAACCATTGATTGCTTAGCTGTGGCAATGACACCACAGCAGTACCACACTGTGCTATCTATTAGATTCTGAGAGTTTGCTATTGGACATTGTCACTGTATCCTGGATTAGCTAGATCTGATCCAACACAGACAATCTCTGGTTACATTCACAAGAGAATTTTCTGAAAAAAATGATAGCTGGTATTTTCATGTAGCCACATGCTTCCAGGAAAGAGAAATTTAGGGTAAACATAAATATTAGGAGTTTCCTGATAAAATCACAAGATGTGAAAATGTCCATGTGACAGCCTGGATAATCTGTACAGAATGTAAAAATTCTCATTGATTTTTTTAAGCCACTATACCGTTGCTTTACCTCAAAGGCTGCAGAACTGGTTATTTTTCATCATGGCTCTGCCATGCATCTACCTAATGAGAAACAATCAAAAGTAATTTTGAAGCAATGGAATGGCTGTATCCTGGCTGAAAGCATTTATTTCCAGCCTTTCTGAAGGACGTGGAAAGAGAACAGGAGCTAACAGGACTACTTTTACACCACACTGTTAGAAAGACTGCAGGATCACTCCAAGGTAACTTGCAGACAGACAAAGATGGGCATACTTCCAAAGCAGAATGGTTCTGTTTAACTGCAAGATCATTTGAAGGGAAAAGAAGTTGGATATACAGAAGGGAAATTCTACAGTACAGGGAAAAGCTTATGAGGGCAGCATAGGAAAGGCAAAGATTTCTGTAGAGGTACTCTCATCTGAATGTGGAGGACACACAAGACTGATGAGGTGAAGAAACACCTGTAAATGTTTGTTATTTTTGTCTACAGCTGTGTTAGGTCAGGTATAGAGTGAATGATTTTGAAATCTTCACAAACTTTGTGTTGTCTTTAACTGTTACATATGTCCAGGAAGTGATAAACCAGAGCCTGGAAAGTTGGAGCTCGAGGTACTCACTTTAATGAGAAGCCTGGTAAGCCAAAGCTGCTCTTGCAGGCTTATGGCAGGTGGCCAGCAAGAACCCGTTTTTGTAAAGGGATTAAAGACGGAAAGCAGATGCCTAGGATACATGTCAGAGATGTCAAGGAAAGAAGCAGTGCTGCAGCTTACTCAGACTAAGGGAAGCTTAAGAGCAAACTGATCCAAAAGGCTAGGACCCAATCACAGAGTGTCTAGCGGGATGAGCTTTAGCAGGACTGAGTGACAGAGTTAGTGAAATAAAGATTTGAACAAGGGAGAGCAGAAAGCTTTGAGGACTGGAATTCAACTGCCTGTTTGTATACAGCCTGACAGGCTGCAGCACTAATCTCCTCTAGCCTACTGACTGATGGAGAAAATGCAAGCCATTACTAACTGTTCTTGGATTCAGTGGTCACCCTCGGTGTGCATGATCAATGCTGGAAGAGAGCACCCTCCCCGCTGGCTTCCACTGGGCACGGAATGACCGCTGCAGAGCAGTCACTCTGCTCATGCTCCCTGTGCATCCAGGCTGTCAGGTTAATGTAGGAAAAAACTCCACAGACCCTCTGCTCTGCAATGAATTTCCCCTTGGAGTAAACAAATGTGTTTTCATCGCTCTAACGTTAAAATTGATATTCTGTAACACGTACACTACCCACATGTTTTACTTGTAGCATGTACTGAATAACCGATGCTGCGAGGTTTTCCACTCAAATAGAAAGATCTGCAACTCAGTCCAAATCTGCCGCTCAGTCATGCCTTATTTAAAATGACTGGAGGATCTTTTTGTTAACTTTTCTAACCTCGCACATTTTAAGGATCTTCTGAATAAGCTGACATTCTACAATATCTTTGTAACTTCATTGCTATACAGACCATTATTTCCAGATGTTCATTTACAAGGGCATGTTAGTTTGGTCCTCTGTATATTTTAGGCCAACACAAACATGTAATGTTCATGTTGAAGCAGTGGTGGTCTAAGGGTTCAAGTGAGAGGTGATGGAGCTGGGAAAAGCAGAAAGCTTCTAAGCACAAAACCTTGAATTGTTGGGGTTTTTTTTAATAGTGGGTCTAATCGAAGATACCATCTGTACAAATCCACTTCACATATCACAGACCTGTACACTGTTACACTGGAAAACATACTTTTAAGAAGTAACATTTCCTAGCTAAAACACGTATTTTCATGCTCCTTTTCACTGTCAGAAAAAGATGAAACCATAAATAATATTTTAGATGTACACTAATCTCAGTAAATATATTTACTGTATTTTATGGAGTTACTAGAAACTCTTTATTTGATTTTATCTAATTATCACATAAATGCAGGAACGTTAAGTGGGCTGATGTCAGCAATCAGGACTGCTTGTTACACAACATCAGTAACAGGGGCTCAGGTATAAAACAACTGTAATTATAGGTATTTAGCCAAAATGTATGTCAGTTCTAACTGATTAGCTGTGTTAGTCTTTATAAGTAATTGAAATACTTTATAAATAAAAATCGCAAACTTAGCAACCAACAATATATACATAATATAGAAGTTTGATTGACTGTACAATGATACTTAATTCTCTGACTTTTTTTTTTCACTTTTGCTGATTGTCACAAGCTTGTTCCTTCTTATAATTTCTTTTTTGGATATTTTTGTTCTCCTCTTTTTGTGTCTTTAGCTTGTTTGGTTTGGGATTTGCAAAACACCTAAGGGAAGATAAGTCTACATACCATTTAGCATACACCTATCTTGCTTGCGCATTAAAACTTGATTGTAACATGGCAGGCATGAAAATAGTGTCTCAAAAATATTTCTTCATGGTTTCCTCAAGCTCTATGATACAACTAGCCTGTAATTTTCAATGGACTCGTCAGCATGTGGCATCATTCTGTGAAATGTTGTGTTGCTAAGGCATTTACCTATTCAACACCGTGTTGCAGCTATTGCCAACTGATGTAGCTAGCTTGTCATGGTGCAAACCAACCTCTCCCAATGTTTAAGTAATTCTTCTCTTAGGAATAAAGTTAACCTTAAATCTTAGAGTAACTTTAAACCAGGGATTCAAAAGTACAGACAAGGTGCAATGAGATATATGCCATATCAGATTGATAGAGGTGTACTGATGTAGTATCAAATACTTTTTTTTCTATCAAGACCAGCCACATCTCATCAGCTATGTGATGGCATTAACCGATCTATAGAAGAATGTTTTCCTCAGGAAGGCATATGAAAAACATGTTTTGGTTAATGACTGTTCTGCCACATTTTATAACCACACTGGATCATTGCATGTCACATAGCCCCTCCCAGCAAGTGTCTTGTAGCAGGTCCCTGAAAATACGTGTTTTGTACCATACATATACCCCTCAAATCTGGCTTTAGCCGATTGCTGCACATTTGGTTACTCCTGCACATGCAGCAGAGCAGCTTCGTGCTGCTTTGGCTGATGAAACACGTAACTGCTGCATACTTGCAACAGTCTATCTAATAGTATACCAAGAAGAACGAACTAAAACAGCTGCAGTCTGTGGCCATGGTGAATATCCCTAATTTCTAATTGATTTCTAATTAAGCAGAGTATGAAAACCATCATCACACGCTGCCCACCGGTATCATCACCTAATACCATCTGCCCACAGAGAAAGGACATTCAGCCAGTCAGTCAGTCTTGTAGGTTTGCTTCCTTACATTTGTTTATAGCTTTTTCAAAGGATTTAATTCAGGGTTAAGACAGGTAGGGCCATGCACAGATGCTCAAAGGTTTGCTGTCAGATGTACAGCCAAAGTTGAACCACAGGCCATTCATGTGGAAGTATTAAGTTGCCTGACCTGAAGTGAGCTGTCACAAATTTAAGTATGGCAAAAAAGCATGACTCACTGCTATGTGCAGTTCCGAAAAGCCCTTAGTAGAGGAAAACATGTGACTTTGCACTTGCTAAAGCAGGGCCACTCTAGAGTTTACAGCTGCTGTGAGCCCTCAGAGCTCTTCCTCTTCACAAACAACAGCTCTTTATGCATGAAGACTGTCTCGAGAGGAAGACAGAGGAGCTCTGATGGAACCATATTCCATAGAAATGTGCTATTTTATCAGTTCACTTCAGAGGAAAAATTCTGTTTTATCATTTACAGGATGTCTCTTAAGCACATGAAGCACACGTAACAGGAGCTGGGATCGCAGGGGGATAGCGCTCCCCAGACTGTACACTTGTCCAACTGCTCCCTGCCCCCAGCAGTCCCCTCCCTCTGCACCATTTAGATTTAGTTTCCTGCTTTTACTCTTCCTCCTCCCTCCTACCATGATCCTACCACCACTTGTGTTGCTAGGACAGTGCTAAAGACCTGATGCCAGGAAAAAGAGAAAGGAAGAGACTACGTAGATGGAGAAAAGCTGGCAGTAGAGGCATCAGATGTGTTGTAACTCTGCGCTGTCTTCCTTGACAGCAGTCTTTGTTGTTCCTCTCAAGGGCATGTGTTTTCACAGGTACACAACCTGAGGTACACATTCACCATGTGTTCTGGAAGCCGCAGTAAAAATCTTTTTTCTACCAGTTGTGTTCACACTGGACTTCATCCTTTCATTGCTGGCTGTGAAGGAGCCAGGAACAGGCTATTGTGACCATGAAGAGATGCACTGCATGCCCCAGCCAAATCCATGCTTGCTGGTGCATAAAATAAATCCTATTACACCCGAGTTTTCTCTCTCCCCTATGTTTACTTTTCATTGACTATGAAGAGATTTACGTTAGAAAACTCTCTGGCAACCCTTAGAGATGGTCAGGTTAGGAAATCGCGCAGCTGCAGCAATGACATGTGTCTCGCAGGCCGAAGGCAGGTCTGTGAGCAGCTGGCCCCAAGGGTGCCCTCTGAGCACCTCCAGGTGCAGAGGAGTGGTACGGGACTGAACGAAGGGAAGCTCATCAGCAGCCCGCATCCTACCCACAGCTTAGCTGAAAAGCCAGTGTGTCCCGGCGGTTTGTCTACAGCTGTGTGTAGGCTCCTCCAGTGCTCGCTCCCAGACTCACAGAGTGGTACAATGCACTGCAAAGGGCCCACCCTGCCAGCAAAGAGTGTCACTGTTAGGTAGGTGAAAAGGAAATGTTGGGAGGGCACTCTCTCCTGGGCAGGACACAGAAAATTTGGGGCTCCTATTGCTTCATCTGCTGACAGACTCAGTGGTTGGCGCCTGGCAGGCCTGTGACCTGCCTCTAAGGCAATGGAACGACACCCTTGTGGGGCTGCAAAATGGTGGCCGGGAGGTGTTGCCCTGCCTCGGGCAGCAAAATGGCGCCCGGCGGGCCCCCGCCCAGCGGCCGGCCGCGCCGGAGGCGGGAAAGGGGCCCCGGGGAGGAGCGGGGGCGGCGGCAGGGCTGCGGCAGTACAGGGGCTGGGGCACCGCAGAAGGCTGCCGGCCGCCCGCCCTCCCCTTCTGTGCGATCCGTTTCCTCCCAGTTAAAAATAAAATAAGCCTTTTCGGCGAGGGCGGGCAGTGAATTTCGGGCTACCCCGGCGGATGGGCGTTTTCGGCGGGCAGGCGCTGCCCGGGGTGTCCGCGGCGGGGAGCGGGGCCGCCTCGGCTTCCCCGAGGCACTCGAGAGATACTTTAAAGGCGGTGAAGAGACACTTCGCGGGGCTGAGCCATTAATGTCGCTTTATTAGCAGCTTGACGCGAGAAATCCAAAATTTTCGGGGCGATAAGTTTATGTTTGTTTGTTTTCCGCTCACAATGAACCCAAAGAAATTGCCGCTCTCGGGATTGCCAGGCGGGGGGGTGGGAGCGGGAGGCGCGGGAACGCGCCGAGCCGCCGGCGCTAATGGAGGGTTCTGTTTGTTTCCATGATTACAGCTATAAATAATAATAGTTTTTTTTTTAAAAAAAACAAAACAAAACACCAAACCACACAACCCCGACAACTTCGGGTGTTTTCATTCCCCGCGTCCCGGGGTTTCCCCGGCAGCGCTCCCGGTGCGCGGCGCCGCCGCCACCGGCCGGCCCCGCCGCCGCGCTGCTGTCCCGGCGCCGCGCCCGCGCCCGCGCTCGGTGCCCGGTGGCCGGTGGCCGGTGGCCGGTGCCCGGCTCCGCGCCCCCGCGGCGGCCGCACCTGGCGCCGCTCCCGCCGGCCGCCGCCGCCTCCCCGAACACCCCGCGCTCCGCCGCTGCGGCTCCGTCCCCTTTTTAAGCCGTGCCCTACTTTGTATTGGCTGCTGAACAAGCCTGAAAATGGATATTACAGCTTTTTATGATATAATATCTCTCTAATTGGTGCTTCATAGGGCCGTGCCTGAATTCTTTTCAATTAAGCCCTAAACTACAGTAACTGTTTCTTTCGGTACATGCTGGAAAAGCCATTCAGGAGAGAGGCGACTGGTACTGCACAATTTCAAAGTACCTTTAATGTGTCAAAAATGTTTTGTGAAGAAAGCAACACTGTAAATGCAATCACCTACATTGGTGTCCCCATTGTTAAGCGGGAGCCAAAGTATTGCTAATTGTCCTGCGTTTTAGCTGGGTTTTTAGAGCATTATGTAGTAAGTACACCGAAGGGTCAATTTGTGAAGTGAAATACTTAGCATGCAAAGCGTAATACAAGATGCTGTGTAATACTTGACCTCTCAGCATAATAAATGTAGCAGTGAAACGCTGTGCATTCAGGATTCGCTGAATAGAGCCTCCGCAGAGGAACAAAACCAGAAAATGTTCTCTTCATTCCTTTTTTTTTTTTTTTTTCACTAAGCGAAAATTATTCTTTATAATGGCCATTGCAGCAATTAGCCAGCATTTGGGGAGAATAAATGTGCAGAAATAGCAATTTCTTATTTTAAATGAGATTTTTGTATGGAGCCTGCAAATTACTTGGAGGTATATGAATAATTGTCGCCTTAGTTTTATGCTACAGAATAGGGTGTGGGTGGGTATAAAGATTTCCTATTTGCAGTTAAATGTTTAGACATTTTATTATTTTAATTTCACTCTCAGTCTGTCTCGATTGACCCTGCTTTCCCCACTGATCATTTCACGTATGCCAGGAAGCAAGTACTCAGATGATGGAAGCTTTCCAATTAGAGCTTTATGGTTGGGTGGTGTGGGGTGTTGTGTGTGTGTTGGGGGGGGGTTAATTCCTTATTTTTTCTTTTCTTTTTTTTTTTTTTTTAGTTGCTTTTTTAATGAATGTGACATGTAAGTGCAATCAGGTTTTACTCTGGAAGCTACTACGGTGTTTTGAATTTAGCCTGCTAAATCAAAACATTTTAAGAATGTAGCATATTTCATGGGTACTTCTCATTATCCTCTAGAATGGTAAACCTAATTGGGGCTTTATTTACACATTTTAAAGGTTTTGTGCTCTGAAAAAAGAGATGCAAAATTCTTTTTCTTGGGCCTTCCAGATTCCTACATTGAGTTTGAAGTGGATTGAAATTTTTGTGCTTCACTTGCTAAAGTGGGAGAAGTTTTGTGAATATGAAATTAAAACACTTTCAGAGAAAGCATGGGAAGTTCCGACAGCTAGAACCTATTAGGAACAGTTTGTTTCAGAAAAATTTATAAGCTTCATTGCACATTTCACTAGAGCAGTACTGGAAGTCTGTACCCTGAATAACGGAACATCCAGTATAACTGTTTACACATTTGACCGAGAAAAAAGCTTAGATAATTAATTTAGAATATGTAACTTCCTATTTGATCTAAAACTTTCCTCTGCTGTGTGAGTTCTCTCCCTGCACCCTTATCCCCCCTAGCCACCTAGTCTCCTTTCTCTAAATTGCATGTTAGCAGGATTGCCTCTGAAATGTTGCTTGAGTAGTGGAATGACATAATCTGAAGACAAACACTGGTCTCTTACCCAGTCCACAAAACTGAATGGCCCTCCAAAATACATTGTTTCACAGAAGTTGTTCATATTCTCATAATAATGGTAAATATTTTCTACAGTTTTTATACTTTAATAGTGTTTGGGGATCTTTTTTTTTTTTTTTGCAATAAATATATTTTCTTTTTGATTATATGCAATAATAGGTTAAAATTAATAGTGCCATCCTGGTATCGTATTTATGCCTGATCCTGCAGTCACTGTGTGTTTCATAAGTCTTTCCACTTCATTAAGGTGTCTTCTCTGCAGGGATTTTTGGTTGCAATCCTGAGCAAAATGCAGTCAGTTTGTACTTCATATACCTTTAGAAGGAATTACTATAAAATAAAATTTGCTGGTGACTGCAAGAAATACAGTTACATCATATTCTCTGTTAAGGAGTCATACTCTTTTTAGTAACCTTTCTTTTTTCTTATCCTCTAGTATCTATTTTTTAATGGATCTTTTAGATAGAAGATTAACAACTAGCCCACAAAATGAGTAGAACAAATGTAGAAATTAACAATGAACAAAACTGTAGTTTTAGATCTTGAGCAGCTTCTAGAATGATTATTTTGTAAATCGAAAGTATTGCTATTAATGCTGTATACTTAAATTTTCCTCTTAACTTACTTAATGATATTAGAAACAGATTCTTTGAGTTTATGTCGTGGTAGAAGCATAGGCTCCACATCAGTGATAGTAATAACATATTACACTGCCGTGTCATATTTAACCACCTATTTCTGTCAGCCTGACATGCTCTCTGGCTACCATCATATTTTCTGTGAAAGTTCTGATGAGCTTTGTACTTTTGAAAGAAACTTACCTACCACAGAAGCATCCTTTCTAACTCAAGCTTTGTATTCCTTTGAGTACCAGTGTGTCCTCATTTGGGTTGGAGAGGACTGTTTAGTTGCCTTGAAGCCTGCAGTTCTCACATTGTGCAAACGTCTAGAAAAAAAATCTTTGGCTAGGTTCTCTGCTGAGCTATATTCTCTGAAGCCCATTACTTTGCACCAGCAAACTTTTGTCTCCAGAGATTTATATTACTAGAAAGTAAAAATTCTAGTTGCTCCAATGGAATCCATGGGACTAGCTTCTCAACCGTCCTGAGATATGAGATGAAATCAGGTGAGGTAATTGCTATGTGAGCTATATGCCATTCGATTTTTCAATGTATACATAATTAGATTCACAGTATAAAGAAAGCTTGTCTTAGCAGGAGAAGATAGGGAACACAGCAGACTCAGTAAATTACTCAACATTCCCCAGCATGCTTAAAACTTCTACAATTCATAATAAAAATTCAAACGATCAAACAATAATGATCACCTACATCACATAAACTCATGCAACCTATCTTCTGTATTTTACTTTTTTTCTTTGCCAGCTGCTGGGGAATGTGATGATGACTGGTTATACTAGAGCACTGTAGTCTCTTATGAGGTCAACTCATTTTTATTATCCAGTCGTGACTAGTGCTTTCATAAAAGTAGTTATAAGAAAAAAATCTGTCTTTGGTGTTAGTTCTACACATGCTTCTAGGTAACATGTTTTCAATATATATTGCAAAAGGTCCAGTATGAAGAGGAAGTTTGTAATGGACTTTTGATTTCATCAGCTTTGGGAAAGCACAATCAATAGAGCAACAGAGAACATACCGCTTCTTCAGCATCTTTGCTTTGTTGTGCTTGTTAATCTTTAATGCAGTATATAAGGAAAAGTAGTAAAGGATTTCTAAAAGCCCATACTTTCAAATCAGTGTATGTATGTAAGAAAACTAAGGGCTTTAGCTAAAGCAAGCCCTAACAGCCATTGGTAGTATTGCTCACCCATTTCTAGAAAGAGAAAGAGAGAACTATGTCCTCTGTTGAGGTCAATTTCTTTGCTGAGAAAAAAAACCAACCCTCTTCAACTATGGTAAGACACATCTGTCTATCTTGTAAATTAAATTGAGTTTCTTTCCAAGGACTGATGATGATGCAAGGATGAATGTGGTCAAGCATTTCCTGATAGTATGTTTACAAAATTACTTAGAAACAGAAATAGTTTTCCTCATCTTCCATCTAGTAATTTTGTACATGTAGAAAAATATTTGATTCAGTGTGTTCTATACACTAGTGGCTCATGCTTCTTGTAAAAAAGAGTTATGGCTGGTAGGCAAGATGTTGTTCTTTGGTTCATTAACTTAGTGCTAGGTATTAATGAGAAATTTTAAATTTAGAGGGAGAAAAAGGCACCTTTGTAATTGCTGTCCATAACTGCCTCCCTTCAGTGTTCTTGTGGTCTCACCCTCATGTGTAACTTTTCCCCACCAGTAGATTTCATGTACATGTCCAATTAAGAGACTGAATCAAGTATTCCATTCACAAAAATAACCCATATGCTGTGACCTCCTAACTCTTTCACTTAAGCAGATCCATAGTGTAAAGAAGTGTAATTGATGGTGTACTTAACAGATTCAATTCAAATTTGTCAGAAAAAAAAAGTCTAAACAAGTGTTGGAAAACAGCATAACAGGACATTAACCCACTTTCAGAGGTAACCAAAGGACATGTGTTGTACAAGGCGGCATGGAGGGTTGGGAATATATCAGGATGAAACAAGTTGAAGGAAGATCCACCTGGCTTGTCTTGTGTCTTCTACTGATCGTTTTCCTTCCTGCAATTTCTTCTTCTTTTTTTTTTAACCATTGAACTGTTGGATTGATTCATTTTTCACGAAGTATGGAAGACTCAATCAGTGTGAGTCATTGCACCCCTAGTCTTACTTTCTGATGTATTAATACCGTATGTGGTATTTTCTTCAACATTTCTGTTACCCCCAAACATAGCCCAGGTAGTTCTATGAGAAATATAATTGCTTATACCAAAGGTCAAATTTTACTCCAATTTTACGGTGCCAGCTCTGTATGAAACCAGCAGGAAATGTATCTGTATGACAGGAGAATAGAATTAGCTCCAAGGCTGGGTATGTCCCAAAGGACAAAAGTCCTCTGGATGTCAACGTATATGAGAAAAAAGGAGACAATGTAGAGAGATATATAAAGAAGCAATCACATTAGTTTTAAACTGAGATTGTCAGTAAAATGAAAAATTTAGCAACAACTGTAGAGCAGTATAGAGGGCAGCTGTAATAAATGAAATGGGGAAAAAAGTCAAAGGCACTCAAAGATGATGGTATAAAACGGCATAAGATAAACAGAACCCAACTGGAAACTGGGGTAGTTTTATTTGCCGTGTCCCAATAAGCATAAGATGTGTGAAATTCGTCACTTTCAGTCTTTTTTTCTTTTTGTGGAGCATCATAAAGATGTTTATCCAGGCTTTTTCTGTGATTTTGCCGATGAATCCTAAAATTACAAATGAATGAGATCTGGGTTTTGAATGAGATCTGGCTTTAGGTTGAGATCAAGTGAAACCATTGATTTACTATTAATTTACACACAAATAAGGACAGGTTCATCCACTAGAATCTGTGTATTTATGAACCTTGACAAACTATCCAAGACTCTTGAGTTTTTCATGAGATCAAATCTGAGCAACTTTCCTTTAGCCGTAGTACTAACTCTTAGTAGTTCATATAACTCCAAAATACTATTTTTCCCCATATATATGTGTGTTTGTGTGTGTAGATATATATATATATATGGATAACTAGATGTATGTATGCATATGTGCATTTATACAAAACTTCTCAAATGTATTTCTTCATGCGCTGATAACTGAATCTTTGAAGAGGGTATATGTTACATAGTATTCATTATATATAAACAGGTAAAAAATATAAAAAGATGATGGTTATATATGTAACATTACCTTTCAATATACTAATTCATATGGAATTCATCAATAGATTTGAAGAAAACTTGAAGTCTGGGATTTTGGTTGCATAATTTTTTCAACTTTTAAAATAGCAAACATAATCATCTGTCAGATTTTAGTGGAACTTTGACCTATTGCAATAGGATTCAAAGATGTGTTTTACTTTTACAGCTACTAAAAAGCTTGAACTTTAAGGTAAGGGTTTTTGCTATGAAACAGTAAGCATTGCATGGGTTAATTAGCTGTAGACTTCATTTTCCTCACATATTTCATTTGGAAAGCAAAAATTAAGGATCAAGAATTAATTAGCTATGTACAAACTATGAAAAATTGTTGAGGCAAGTGCTGTCTTGGTAATTCATGACTATATTTAGACATTGTAATGATTAGATTTTAAAAGAAACAAGCTAATTAGAACATTTTTCCAAAGTCACACAGAGGTCAGGGATGACAGCGACCTTATGTAAAATGGAGACTAAATATCTGCTGTTTTGCACATTGTATGGAACTGGTACAGTAAGGCTAAAGCCTTTTCCTGTTCAATGAGTTGGAATTAAACATGCTAATTTGAGATCTCCTTCAAGTATTTTATTTAACTACTTTGGCCTTTAATTCCTTTATATTGCATCATTTAATGTAATGTTATTTATATATACGAAGCACGTTATACTTATTAATCAATGTGCAAAAATCTAAAGTACAGATTTTATGTAATGGGCTAATTACAGGACTTTAAAGCCACCTACTGAGTTTTGCTAAGCTTAACAACAGGTTCACTGAACTGGATAAATTTATTCAAACTTGTGGAAATGAACCCCATTCTATGTGCAACCGTACTGGGAAAACACACAAATTATACCTCAATACCAGTTTAATGGGTCAAACAGTGAACCTGAATACCAAACTTATCTACATCTTGCAACAGCAGAGAAGCTATAGGCTCTGGGTGAGAGGAGGAAGTGCCCATTCATAGTTTCTTCCTCAAGTTTGTAAATAACTCAGACTCAGTATATGGGACAAGCCAGATTTTCAGTGTATGTAGAGCTGGCTTAATTTTTCCTTATGGAGGCCTTTGAAGCTGTGGTTTTAAAATGCAATACCTGTATCATATGCAACTGCAGAATAAATGTAAAAGCTATGATCCTTTACTATATTTTCCTATTACACCTACTATGTGCGTGTCTTATTTATTTATTTATTTGAACATGCTTTTAAAACCCAGTTTACGTCAATCTGTCTTTTCATATGCATCCATTAGGTCTGAATCTTCATCTAACCCATGTGTTTGTAAATTGGGTCAAATTTAAGCAAAGTTCAGTGACTGGTTCTTTGTCAAGATGGAACAAAAGCAGTCGTGCCAAAAAAATCTCTTATTACTATACTTGTAAGGTAGTGTTAAATTTTTGGCTTAGTTATCTGAAGAGTCTAGGAGAGGCTTAGGTTTCCTACTTATTGTTAAAAGTTTTACAGAATTTCACAAGGATACTTTCCTTGGATATCCAAAGTTACTTCATTGTTTTTCATCAAGTTAGTCTAGATTTGTGTCAGTGGAATTCAGCAAACCGTGTCCCCTAGTAACCTTTTTTTTTTTCCAACTTTGAACAGCATTCAAATAAAAGCAAAATGAAAAGGCCAGCTTTCTTATTCTAACCATAACCTGTCCTTCAAGAATGACAAAGCAGTTTGATATTTTAACCACCACTGTGGTCTAAGGTTCATATGTGATTTTTTCATTTGCATTGTTCTTCAGAAGTGTCGTGCAGATTATCTAATAAAAATCTTTTCTCAGAAATTGAGTATTCTGTGGCTGAGATTTTATGTATCTATATTCTGTTTTGGATAACTATGCATAATCTATTCAGTAGCTGACATTTGGGTCTTGATAGATACATTCAAGCATGTACTTTGAGGAATAATAATGCCAGTGCACTGTGTTCTACAATGTGTGCAATGAAAATGTGCCTCATAAAGCCCATAATTGTTGCTTAAGTTACAAAGATGATTTTTTTTCCCAGTAAATGAGGAACAAGCCACATAATCTTGCTAACACTATATGCCCAGGAAAGAAGAGTTTAAATAAGAAATGCATAAATTTAGCAGACTGCTGTAACAAATGAAATGGTGTAGCATTGAAAACATTTGAGGCAATTAATCAATGCTGTGTTTGCACATATCATTAAATATATTATACTAAGTTTAGATTTGATTTCTATGCTTCTTTTATAAAGAGTTAAAAGAAAATACATTTGAATTCATGCTGATACTGAAAACATGCTCCTAGCTCCTAGTTTCTTGGATTTCGAATCATTTCCATTAACAAACAGCTATTTGCCCTCTAATAAAATATGTCATTATGCGTCATTCACATCACACAAAAGAATCACTGAAAAATCGCCCCAATGATGGCCAATAATTACACATTTTGCTCCTGCACGAGCAATGAAGAAATCTGTTCATTGGAGAAAGCAGGTGCTGGGGCATCATGCTAATAGTCAATGTGTGCCACAGTAATTAGCCATTGCAATTGCTAAAATTAACAATTAGCTAACATGCAATTCTCTTTTTGCAGGCTGCAGTTTACTTTGTATAATCCTTGTATGTTCTTAGTAATTATTCTGACAGCTTATTATTTTTATTTTTTCTGGTTTGAACACAGCTTTAACATTTGAATCAGTCTACCCAAATGTTCAACAGGCAGTATGAAACAACTGCTTCACTAGGCAATTTCTAAGGAACAAATTTGTTTTTATTCTCAACTTTGTATTGTTCAAGAAATACACGATTCTTCTGTAGAGTAAGGACTTCTCATCTTACTTGAGAGCTTGGGACCACAGTGAAGGTATTAAGGCTTTCTTACACTAGTAGATGGTAGGATCATCCCAACTTTTTGGAAAAATTACTATGACTTACTCTTAGCAGTTGGGCTTCCAATCATTGGTTCATGGCCACTGGTTGTCTGTGGAGCTCTTGGTGGCAGTCTGTGGAAACTCAGCAGGTCACAAAGTTCTAATTCTCTTTGTTACTATTGTCAGCTAAATAACACAAAAAGAATCATGGCATATACCAACATCTCACTACTTTCCATGTGAACATGTGGTGGTGTTAGCCCTGGAGTTGTTTGATTTACAAAGGCCTTCACAATCCTACCAGGAATCCTTCAGAATCATCATTAGTGTATGGCCCATACTATAGAAATGAAAAAACCCCACCCCAACAACCCAACCCACAACCCAGAATAGTAAGGACTGTCATGCACAAATTCATGGTATGCTCTCATCTTGAATACTGTATGTTGGTCTTGCAAGGCACCTCAAAAGAAAGTAATTGTAGACGTAGTAAATAAACTTAGCAGGGATGAGCAATGGTGTAGAATGGCATCTGAACTGGGAAAGACTAACCAGACTGGTCAGTACAAAAAAGACGACTGACTGGAAAATAGTAGAGGCTTATACTTTTACAGGGGGTGTGGTGCGGAGAGAGTGATGAAACATAATTGCATCTTCTTAAAACTAGTGGAAGGGCACCCAGTAAAATCACCCAGTTTAAAAGGCTCAAAAGCAATGACTTTTTCTTTTGGTGCATAATTAAGCTGTGGAACTCATTGCCACAGGATGCTATGGGGCAAATGGCTAAACAGGCTGAAAGAAGAAATGGCTGGGTTCATAGTAGGTAGGTTCCCAGCAGTACCCATGATCTACTTACGTGGCCTCAGGCTCGAAAAGTCTCCGAAACTGGCAGGATATGCAACTGTATAGCAGGGAAAGCTCTTTCTGCACACACATGGCTTTTCCTTGAACATCTCAAACCTCATTCTAAGCCATTGTTACAGAGAGGCTTCCAGAGCCAGCTGAAAGTTTGGTTTGGCCTGCTCTAGTCATCTTTTGTGTTTAGCAATACACATCTGTATAAAAGTCTCAGTAATGTGTTACAACAAAGATGCCAAAGAGTTTGATTTTTTTTTCCCTGCATATTCAGGTCAACATTCAGCTGACACATGTCTGTGCAACTCAGTTGAAATCAGTGAAGACTGTAGTATTTACATAGAGAGATCATACCCTGCATATTTTGCTTTAGTTTTTTTTTTTTTTATATTAGTAGATAAGTAGAGATAACTGGACCCATTGAAAACACTGGTAGCTTGCTAACCAGAAGGGCCATATTCTTCTCCAGCACAGGCTTACACCTGTGTAACTCCAGTGGAATTCTTCCCAGTTTTAGAGGTGCAAGTGAGAGGATAATAAGGCTTGGGGATTTTATATAATCTTCTGTAATCAGCATGGCATCTGTAGCTGGCATCAAACCAAGAGCAGTTTTTTAAACAGTTCTTTTAAGCTCCTCCATGTTTTAAAAATATTTTAAAATGTGATTTGCTCCTGTGCATACTAACCAGGAAAGCCATGTTACAGAGAAGCAAGCTGTCTGAGCAACTGTAGTTTTTGACCTTATTTTTTAATAAAAAAGCTCAACACAGATGGAGTCAGAAAGAGGCAACAACAACATTGTCTGGTAAGAATGAGACTAAACTATGGAGTCCAAGCCTTTAGTTAAGGCAATAATGGTAGAAGGATCAATTACAAGAGTAAGAAGCTCAGTCAGGCATGTTTCAGCTGTACCAGCGTGCTAGGCTCAGTGGTTCTGTGGCTTCCGTGCAGTATTACAGTGACAGAGAGCAAGCAAGGAAAAGGAGAATGGAAAACGCATTCCTTTTCTCTGGAGCTATCTGATATTTAAGGTAATATTCTTTATGACCATAACCTCTGTGGACTTCAATGAAAATATATTCATATACATCAGCTGAGAAACTAAAGTCTATAGCCACCGAATTAGCTACTCATGGGTGGTATAAGTATCTACATCAAAGGGAGCAATCCTCAAGGTTTCTATCTTAAAGCCTCAGGCACTCAATGCCTATAGAGATTTAAACTATAGCGGGGGAAAAAATCTGTGCATGTCAAGATTGCTGTTTATATGACACTAAGAATTTTTCTGTTGTCAAAGATAAGCAGGAGTGGTAAGCTGAGGTTCACAGTGGCCCACAAGGTAGATATATCTTGCCTGCATCCTCTGTGAGTCAGAGCTCGGTACACAGGAGAGTGTGATTTTAACTCTGCCAGTCAGGGCTGATGTAAAGTTCACAAACTTACATTTCAGCTTCTCTCACAAAACAAGGACTTACATTAACATACTGATTGATGTGTTGGGTAGCTGAGGCATTGATAAACACTCATTTTTGTTGCTTCTGATACTGACGTAGGAGGCTGTGTCACAAGTGCTATTTTTCTCCCTGGTACAATTTTCCCCAGTCTGGCTCACCAGATGGTGTCAGAGAGAAAAAGCTTCCAATAGGTGCTGGCCTTTGAATTTCTGTAGGTAAATGTCCACTGTTTGTACACTTTCACGGGTGCTTCTAAAGATTAAGGAACCTAACTAACTAGAAAAAAGGAGACTCTTAGTTCTTCAATGAATTGTACCTGTTGGATAAACTACAGAAACACCCTCAGGAGGAGGGAACTTGGGACTTCTTCAGCCTGTGCAATTATCCTAAGTGGTAGGCTCAGCTGTCACACATCTCACATTCCTTCTCTCTGTCCTAGCACCTTTTCAATTCTCTTCTAAAAAGTGGAACACACTCCACAGGGGCATTGGCATTACTTCTTTTGTTGGACCTGATGCCTTCCCTGGGTGCATGGAAACCCATTTCCAGGTGAAATCTGGGCACATGTCTTTTGTACACAGACCTTCATATAATCAGAAGGGAGGTGTGGCCTTGCCAGGCAGGTTCTTGAATGGATGCTAAGAGGCCAGAATCCTGGACCACCCCTTCGCATATGTAACTTTGTGGAACTAGGCATAAACCTTGACCATTTGAACCCAAGAGGAGCAGATTTAGGTCTGTAGGTCCCTCCACTAAGCAAAACCAAAAAGATGGGAACACACCAACTACATAATAACCTTACTGACAACAGCATGTTGGCTCTTGAATTCGTCAGTGAAGTATCTGTTGTGCTGCATCCCATGGTCTTTGTTCCACAGCACGCCCTACAACTGAAGGTGAAAAGTAGAATCACTTCAGATCATTGCTTCATTATCACATTCCACATCATTTTGTTGAGAACCAAATGCCATATCTCAGTCCTGGTGGGAACAGAGAGGAAATGAAAAACTTAACCTTGCCCAGTGATAATATACATAGATAGCATTTAGAAGATTTCCCTGAATTGGGGGAAATTCATCACCTTAACACAGCAATCTACCTATTATGTAGATTTGTGTATATTTTATTGAAAGAGATCAGCTCAGATCATCTCCATTAAGCCATCTTGAGTTTCTCCAGTAGCACACAGTGGTCCAAATGATGTTTGGTGACGTGCTATTTAGGAAGGTTCAAGTCATATCATGTTAGGATACTTGCTTCTATACTGCTCACATTTAGTCAAACGTAATTGGGTTTGAAGGTTGTAATAGGAGTATGCTTGGACTCTAATCTTAGTTCTTAATAGCTACTGATACCTTTTCCTGTTCCTGCTTGAAATGTACTGAGTCAAAGACTGGGGGAAGCAAGAGATGTTAATGTCTCTTGCATTGCCTCTGCAAATTCCTAGCCTCAAGCCTGTGGTTCGTTGTAACTATTGAATGGTTGCACCATCTTGCTCCCATCTCAGACTTCCCCCACCACATATAAGGCTTAAAATACAAACACAGGGGAATTAAAATTTTGTGGCTTCTCTTACGTTACAGTTACATTAGGTCACCCATATGGTATGACATATATTTAATTACCATTTTAATATATACCTACATACATATTTTTATGGCTTGGGCATGCTGGTGTCATAAGATGATAGAATATAGAAATAAACAGATTATGATCTGCCAAGTTATAAGAATTATTTTGGTATACATCTGGTATGTGTATATACATTCGGTATATAATGGTTCATCATTTGTGAATGGGTTAGCAAAAATTATTTACATTGGGCATCCAAACCAGCAGTGACAATTTTAGAGTAGTATATTCTGTACTTGGTACATGCCAAATGATTGTCAGACACGATACCAACATATTTTTGTGGCTGCTGTTAGTTTTGTTTCCACTATTGAGACTATTTCTTATATTTCTGCCTATAAGACCAGCACTTCATAAATTGCAGTCTAACAGGGATTTGAAAGTGTGGAACTGATTTAATTAAGACATTTGGGATGACTTGAAATTCATGATGAATGCCAGATAAGTCATTGCTGTTTTATATCCCACTGCAAATAGAAAACAGCGACTTCTAGACCATGAAAGATCATGAGTGACCAAGTTTTAAACTGATCTTCAGACTAAACTGAACATGACCAATGTTGTATTTCAGAGGGGTAGCATAGTCGTTTTTACAGAAAAACCATAGTGTGCAGGCAATTTACTGATAACGGCTCAGCAAAAACATCTTTGTAGCATTAGAAATTTCAAATCCTGGCACATGGAACAAAGTCTAGATTTTTTGAGATTGCTTACTTGGTGCCACTGGTGCTACCTGGAGCTTTATGGCACTTACAGCACTGCATGGTGGCTCACCTGACAATGAAACTTAAGTTTCTTGTTGAAATGATGTGGGGGTTCAGAGGAGACGAATCAAGAAAGTTGATGGGCTCACTGGCGAAAGCCTCTGAAAATCAATGAGAGGTTTACTGTTGCCTTCAAAAGGCTTTGGATCAGCTTTATGTAGAGATCTTCTGGTATATGAATGTTACATGTCTGATCCCTCTGAGAGAGAAAGACACATAGTAAGCACGCAAAATCCTGATTCCTTAGCTCCTGTAAGTAATCTAAATGCCTATAATTTCATTTGTACTGTTTCCCAATACAGGGGCACAAAATAAAAAGCTAAATAATCTCGAGTCACGATCAATTTTAGAACAACAAAGCCTGTTTATTTTACCATCGTACCTGTTAAAGATGTAAGGATTACATTTTTAGCTAAGAATGTTAAGAAATTAGAAATGAATTACACTTTAATATATATTAAATATGTTATATAAAGTTGTCCTATGAAAGGAACAGAGCTATTAGTTAAATGAACACACTTTTTTTGCAAACCAAGATAGATTTGAAATGTGCAATGGCATGCTTTCCAGAATCTGTATGCTATGGAGTAAACCTCTTGCAGCAAAAGGATAAATGTGTTGTAAGCTTCCTTATTTAAAATGCTGCTGTATATAAACCAAGGCATATAAAACTACAGTATGTTTCCTTATATAGAGACATACAATCAAACAAGAACAAATCTGCCAGCAACCGCTTCATACTGCGTTGTGCTTTGATAGTGAAGGAAAGCCAAGTTTCCAGCCCGGGTCTAGCCTGACTCAGGCCATAACTTGTGAGTCCTGCTATTCTAACCCTTTCTCTTGATCTGCTTTTCAGCATGTCTTAGAGTACACAGCTCAAAGCAGCAGGGGAGTTTCTTAGCAAAGGGCCACCCACTTGCATATTATTCCTTCCTTGCCTGTGACATGACACAAGAACAAAGTAGACATTAACCGCTACATTAAACCCAGAAGGAAAGTAATCAGTAACCTGTTATTCCCTTAATAAAGGGAAACACATGCAGTGTGAAATCCAGAAGACTAATCAATAGCCCCAGACAATGCAATGTGCCAAACAAATTGCAAATCAATTAGAATCCTTGTTTTCTTTGAAATGGTTCACTATACCTAAAGCAATTACTCGTTCATTAGACCTAATTTAACAGCATGACTGCCCTAGCAACAACTGGCAGCGTCTGGCTATCAAATGGAAGAATGGCAGCTTATTTCTGTCTGTCTGTGAGTCTAACGCCAATCAAAAAAAATTGAATTCCTTTATATAAGACAACTTTTCATTAATGGGTAAAATATTTTCTGTGAAGGAAGAATCAGGTATCCTATTTGATTTGGTTGAGTTTGGTTTTATTAACTACGTAAGGGAATTGATGTAGACTTTATATGGAGAAATTCTGTTCTTTAAATGTTTCAGTAAGTTGTGATACTAAGATATGCAAGAAGGAGGGGAAGTTTTACATCTCCTTCAATAAATCCTTTGGGATTTGGAAAAAAAGTAAGTCCTATATATGTTTGCATCAGCTGCCTGTTTACCACAATTGAAATGGTACAATAAGATTAGCATGGTCCGGCACAGGATGACACAGATTCGTCAAATGGTCCATAATCCCTTTGATGGGCTCAGAGGGCTTTCAGCGTTTGATACAAACCCTCCCTATTGTCTTCCCTTGGCATTGGATCAGGCCCCTAATACCCTAACTACACGTTTAAAGTGATGTTTTTGTGTTTTGTTTCCTGCTCTATTCAGTGATATGGTAATAGCATAGCCATATGGGCCTTATGAGATTTTGAAAAATATTTGTAAGTTTTTAATATACTTTCCTTTCCCTCCCTGTAAATCTCATGCTCATGAAACCAACTTTTTCTTGTGTCTCTGTTGTGGTGCCTGACGATCTTGGATGAAAGGGAGTACCTGGGATGGGGTCAGCTGGCAGGAGGCCACCTCCAGGAGGGGGGACTGGCTGCCTTGCCATGCTTACAGCGTAGGTATTTCTTGCCCTTAAAGGCAAATAGGAAAGTTACACACCTTTAGTGGTTAGTATCGGGGGTGTTTCCAGGACCTGAAGCAAGTTCCGGGGATATCTGGAGCTTTCTCTTTTTTAGTATTACTGGGGCACGGTACTGCACTGTCAGGTACTCCAGGGTTAAGATACTGCACTGACAGTCTGTCCGGGATTAAATCCACCACAATTTGGGCCTGTAAACTTTAACCACAGGGAGAAAAAAAAGGAAATGCTTGCCTAGAGGGTTATTTTTAATGGCCATGATTTGAAACCCTTATATTGTTTATTGACCTTTAAAGACGTGACATTCTTCTGTAAAGATCCTTGTGAACTCTTCAGTGTATATACATGTGCATATATAAAAATATCCATAGCCTAAATATATATATAACCTAAATATATATATAACCTAAATATATATATAGCCTATACACATATAGCCTATATATATATATGTATATATTTATAGTCTCAGTTGGAGTATATTTTTATATTAATTGAAGTAATTTCTGATTTCCAGCAGATAAAAAACCCTTCAAAATTATTTTAGAAAGCCTTTAAACATTTTTTAGGGCTATATTTAGTGTCAAGTTGATTTAATTACTTTTAGAACAGCTGCTGTTACAGGGAGTTGGAGCTGTTAAAAGTGACCGTAAGTATTTATCTAAAGATGTTCAACTTCAGTGTTCAGCCTTTCCAGGCCTGCTAGACTTTTATCCTCCTGGGTCTTGCCATCCTTTCTAGTGGTGTAATACTCTCCCCCACTGCAGAGAGGATTAGTGAGACAGCATTTTAATTTTGAGAGGAGAATATTTTTCTAGAAGTTTGTCTCTTTTTTGTGGCAATCAAGGGCTGCTCGGGAGGTGGAAATGTAAGAGATAAGTGCAATAATCATAGAAGCATAATAAATGATCACAGTTCCATATTTTACCATATATACCTTGTCTGCATCTGCATGTACATGCATATTTGATGTTTTGCTGTAAATTCAGAGATGACTGACCATTCTTCACATCTTACACACACCTAAAGTAGCTGACCTTTGTCTACTGGAATTTAATCTGGCATTACAGACCCAAGCAATGCTCAGGTACTAGCAGGCACAGGTACTGAGATTCTGTCTGAAAGACTTTGGACCACCGAATCCAAGTATTCCTGAACCTTCTGGCCCTTTTGCAGGCTAGTATTTTCCCTGGAGTACAGGCTAAGAAGCCATGAAAGGCACCATAAAATCAATAAAACATGTCATTAAATTTTTTTCTGATGTTTTAATATAGACCTTACAGTTCACATATGTTATCCAGTACTGAGCAGATGCTTAGCTTTTTAAGAGGGTAAGAAATCTGAAATCACTTTATAACCCAAACGGTCTCCAACTGAAGTTCACAATAATCTCCTGCAGTGGCTCTGCCAACATTTAGAGTTCACTAAGAATTATTTTTAACACTTTACTACACATACATCAATAGCTGAAATATGTTATTAAGTGTGACTGAACAATTGTTAAAATTAGTTGGAAGCACTTAGCTAGAAATGCTACCTTTTGACTGTTAGAGCAAGTGCCATGAGGCACCTTGAACTTAATAAGGAATGTGAAATTAACTACAAATTACCTATTAACTTCTGTCCTTAACATATTCAATAAAGTAGGACAGCTGTTCATGCCTTCACTTGGATGGAAAACTTGAGCATGTGTTCATGTCCATTCTTTTTTAGTAAAACAAAAGTAGCCACTAAGCAATAGGCCTGTTGTTCATATGCTTGTATCTCCTTACAGCCTATGTGATTTAAGACTACGTAGCAGCATTCTGTGGTGCAGCTATGGCAATCTGAAACGTGTCCTAGACTGGATATAATTTCTTCTTGTTTTGCCAGCATCTGAAACACAACGGAATCTGAAACTAGCCAAAGGACATTTTAACACTTGTAACTGAGCTATAATCTTTATGTGGTTGTTGTGAAATAACTAAACTTGACCCACAATAAATTGTGCCTTTTCGTTTTGTGGGATCCCTAGCAGGTGATCTCCCTATGTTTTTACATTTATGGGATTTAATAGATTTATTAGATTCTAGCACTGATCTGAATTGGAACTGAAGTAATCTGTACGTAGCTCCATCACTTTCTTAATTTTGTACAGATAACGTGCAAGGGTTGATTTATTGCAAAGCTGAACACATACTAGAGGCCATCTTGAGGTTAAGAAAGAGAGTATCTGCCAACTGTCTCTACACCATGGCATCGGGGTGAGGGTCCTGTCTGTTGGCAGGACTACTCCCGAGTTCCTTTACCAGCCAGGCCAGGACCTGGCTGGTGGGAAACACCACAAGAACCAAGTGTGGATCAGAGAAACCCACACTGTATCGACCTTGTGAGGATGCTTCTGCATGCTGTGCCCTGACACCTAGTGGATCACATTAAGACCTTTCAAAAACGGCTGAGCAGATGACACTTTGGAGTCTCTGTACTTTGCATGTGAGGGCAGAGGCATATATTGGTACAGGTGATGAACATACCATATGTAGAAAGCACCCACACACAAACATTAAGGATCATTATTGCTCTTTCTTATTCTTTTAACAACATATGATTCCCATTTGACAAACTTGAGTAGAAATCAATAGCTTTTGCTCTGCAGTTATACCTGTGTCATTAAGGGCTGTGACAGACAAGATGAAATAACTGCAGTATTTGTAGAGTTGTTGCTTCAAGTTCTCTGGGCTATACCTATAGGATGGTTTACTACTCCAGTTCTCGTGTCAGAGGTAAATACCCCTTTAGCAGATGTATCAGAACAGGATATGTATTTGTGCCTCAGTCCATCAAGCAAATTGCTCAGCATCTCAGGTTAGAACATCCATGAACTATACGTTATTTCTAGACAAGATTAATTCCGTCATACTTCAGCTGCCTAAAGGTGAGGCACCTGAGCTGCCAGTCATGTAGGGTCCTTTTGCATCTACTGAACAGAGATGAAGAATTCCAGAGACTTATCTCAACAGAGATAATTGAGCCCCACACTGTGCAAACTGTGCATTGAATATTTAGCTTGGTAGCAGATAACACTCACGATATTCACAGATTATCCATACCTTTCTGATATATAATGTCCAGATATTTGATATTTGACATATTAGACTACAGCTTCCCTTGAAAGCTTGTGTTCAGAATTTAATATTTTTTTTTTTTTGGTAAGAACATGGCTGGGAGGATACCACTGGAATATTTTTTCCAAAATGAACGTTTTCTTTAAGGGCTTAACAGTAGTTAAGGTCTATTGCGTTGCCAACACTACTTTAAAATAACAATGCATTTGTCATCTTCGGCAGACTCTTACATGTATAGTTAAAGACAACTCAGTATCAACAGCAAAATATCACTTTTCTCATTCATACTTGGCAATGCAGGAAATCCAAGCACACATAGATGGCAATTGGATTTCTTTGTTTCCTGTTTATTACAAGGGTAATGGGGTGGGAAGGGATCTCAAGATGTCATCACATTGATCTTCCAGCCCCAAGGCAGAATCGACTGTATCTTGAAGTTGATTAGGAGAGGAAATGTAATCTGTGTTTTGTGTTCTGGTAATTAAGCATTTTATAAAGATGTGGCTGTGGCTAATCTGAAGAATGACTATGCATATACATATGTACGCTGTGATGAGGCATCTCTCTGTGCAAGAAAGAACTGGTCCTAATAGAGCTGCATGTTTCAGTCAATGCATGCCTAACAGTTATATTGATAATGTGTGAGTCAAAAGGGGATGGATTCATCCTCTCATAGTGGTGCTGGTTCAATAGTGAAAAAAACTTACTTCAGTGTCTCAATGAACAAATGTAAAGAAGAATCCAGAGGGACAGAATAAAGAGCATTCAGAAAGGGACTCTCTTTAACACTTTCCATATAATTCCACTCTTTATAAAAGGCTGTTTCCAGGCTGTTGAAAGGGCTTCTTCCAGGCTATTGACAGGGTGATGACAATCACCCAAATTGTCCTGTTGAACTAATTCCCTACACTGAAACTATTTATTATTTCCTAGTATGCAATTGTGTCTTGAATAGCAAAAAGTTCATATTTTTTCAAAGCTTTGAGGGCATGATTCCTCTTATCTCTGTTGGAATCTATATTATAGCCGGTATCATAGTGAGGCCATTCTCTGTCATCTTTGAAAGGTCATGGAGATCAGGGGGAGGTCTGTGGTGACTAGAGAAGGGCAAATGCTGCACCCGTCTTCAAAACGGGCCAAAGGGGCAATCTGGGAAAGTACAGGCCTTATTTCAGTCTCCAGGATAATCACAGAATGAGTCCTCCTTGAATGAATTTATGGGTGTATGAAGAAGATGGTGATTGGAAAGTCAGCAGATAAAATCATGCTTTTCCCGATTGCTTTTTATGGTGAAACAACTAGATCTGTGGATGAGAGGAGTGCAGTGGATGTCATTCACCTTGCTTTTAGCAAGGCTTTGGAGAGTCTCCAAAATATTCTTGTATCCAGTGTGGGGTGTTATGGTCTAGATTGTTGGACAAATGGGTGAGTAAATCACTGGTTGGATAATCAGGCTCAGAAGGTAGTGATTAATGGTTTATGCTCTACCGGGAGGCTGGTAACGAATGGAACACTACAGGGATCTATCATGAGACCTGTCCTGTTAACCACCTCTATCAATGATCTGTGGGAGATGGCACAGTGCAATCTTATCAGGTGAAAGGTGACACCAAACTGGTGAGACCAGTTGATGCACCTAAGGGCAGGGCCGCCACCCAAAGGGACCCAAGATGGGCTGGAGGAACAGGCCAACAGGAACATTACAAAATTCAATAAGGACAAATACAAAGTCCTGCCCCTGGGAAGGAAGAGCCCCTCGCAGCAGCACAGGCTGGAGGCTGTTAAGCTGGAGAGCAGCTCTGCTCCCCAGGGGAGCTGGTGGTCTTGGTGGGCAGTGAGCTGTATGAACCTGCAGTGTGCCCCTGCACAAGAGCATCCAGGGCAATCGTACCAGGAACACAGGCAGTAGACCAAGGAGAGTGATTATCCCCCTCTCCTCAGCCCCAGGAGACCACATCTAGATACTTTGTCCAGTTGTGGGTGCAGCAGTAACAAGAAAGGTAATGATCAGCCAGAGGGAGTTCAGCAAAGTACCACCGAGATGGTCAGGGGGTGGAGTGCTTGCCGTGTAAGGAGGGACTGTGGGGCTGCATCTTGTTCAACCTGGATAAGAGGCAGCTTCAGGGGGAACTAACAGCAGCTCCCCCAGAACCTGCAGAGTGGGCATTGCTTCTCTGGACTGCCCTACCAGCCTTACCTCAATAGCCTCTGGCTTCAGCTTCGGGAAGGACAGCTGTCAGTCATGATGGTGGCACTGGGAAGATCATTCAGCTTTGTATAGAGGAGGTGGTATTTGGGTAGCACTGCCACACAACCGGAGCAATATTCTGTAGCAAAAGCAATTGATGGAACAGATCTGATTAAAAAAAAAAAAAAAGACAGGAAAGGAGAAAGAAGATACTGATCGGTGATTAAACAAGCATTTTAGAATAAAAAAGATTATGTATTTTGAATTAACAAGCAATGAAGAAAATTTTGAACTAGTACACAGGGAGAGAGGTACTTCCAGAAACATCAAGGTAAATTAACTCATAACAAATCCAGAGTAGTCACCAATTTAGGACATTGCAAACCCTCACTTGGAAGACTTCAAATGCATTTTGTCTCCATTTTTATTTATTTTTAATTTTCCCCTGTTCACTGCAATCAATAGAAATTAAGGGTACTTAGTAATTCACAGAAGGTCCCCAACAATCTGAAGGATTGGCACAGCTGTAAACTCTCTAAGAGACTTTGGGCATCTGGGCAAAGATTCTTATTTGAACATTTCTCAAAGGTGTGGTCTCCTTCCCAGGGCAGGAATAATTTAAATGCTCTGGAAGCTTATAATTCATATTTCAACTATACACAATATGACCATACACCATAAAAAATACTACATTACAAAAAATAGTACAGATTGCTGAAACAAAAGCAAGATTATATTTTGTTTTGTGTTTGTGATGTTTCCAGAATATCTGGGTCCTAAATTCCTACTTGGTGTCTTCATTGTTATTGCAATAAAAAAAATAACAATATAAGGCAATTAACTCCAGATACCCCAATAAGAAGTGAACAGTACTTTCAAACTAATTAAAACAATTCAAACTAATACAGATTACATCTGCTAACCACAGATAAAAATACTTGGAAAGAGTCTACTCATATAAATAAAAATCAGTTTAGAACAGCCATTACATTTTATATGCTTATTATTAAATAATTTTACTGTTTTCACAAAAATGTGTGTGTCTACACTTAAGTATATGAGTAAATGATCTGTCCTAATGAGGTACCTCAAATGCAGCTGAACAGATTACAACTTTCTGTTCCTAAGGTTGTGCATTTGCATTTCCAAAATCTATGCATGCTTGTTATTAACAAATTATTATATTTTTTACAAAAGTGATTTTTTAAAATATATGTTCAAGCTTTGAGTGCACTAATATTTTTGCAAAATGGTGCACAGTGAAATTCAGGCAAGCAACTGCTGTGCCACTGTGTTTAAAAATGTAGTTCTATCAGCGGTTATTAATGAGCAAGTTTATTACAAGTGTTTTGACTTGGGTTTTTTTGGATTTTCCTGTACCAGTAACATTACATGAAAAACCTAAAATCACTGTGGAAAATTCAGGGTGATTTAGGACATGTGTCTTGTAGCAGACCATGACTTTTGAGGATCACTCTGTGCATTAAAAAGAAGGGAAAGTTCAGCTTGACCATTATAGTGAAAATTAAGAAGGAGGGAAGCTGTAACATTTTTATGAAGACGGAAACAATGAGGTTTTATGTATATGAATCATTATTTGTTTCCCTTTGAAGGGAATTATTCAAATTGACCACTAGCTTTAAGAAAAAAAAAAGCAAACCCCCCCCTATAACACTATTATAATAGCAAACTTAAAGAAATTGTCTCTCATTATAATTCTTCACATGTTGCCAAGATCAGTCAGTCAATATTTATGACTGATAGCATTTATGGCATCTATCAAAATGCTTTAAATGGCTTTTTCTACCAAGAGGCTCACCAAAAATTATTAAGGGGATATTCTCTATGTGATATATTTCCCTTTACTACAGCACATGCTTTAGAGACCTGATTACTGGTAAAGCACAGATAAAAGCTATAACAGAATGGTGGTCAAACAAGTGGAGCCTATAAAGTATGCACTCCTCTTTTGTTTGCTGCTACACAAAAAGTGAATAGAGAAGCCCTTTTGCAAACTTGCAGAGGACCAACTTTTTCCCTGCCCCCCACTCCTGGGAATAAGCCATTTTAATTATTGAAGTTTTTTTGTTTAATCTTCCACCAACAAGTAATATGAATATTTTATACAACACTGATGAATGCTTAACTAATACAGTTCTTCATACAAATGCAAACTTCCTTTTTACTGGCCTCTGGTGACTATGCATCTAGTGCCAGAGTGGCATCATTCAGCTCCAGTTGCTATAGCATTTTCAAGAACCTCTCTGTTCTTGTCATAAATTATCTTTAAGTGAAAAAAGCTCCAAGGAGGTCTGCAGCAAACTGTATCAAATAATGAATTTCTAAGCTGTGGTAGAAAACACTCATCTTACTTATATTCTTCTACCATCGATTGTTTAGTGACCCTTCTTTGGGATACAGATGAGCATAACCCTGAAAAATGTTTGTGTTGTCTTTCTCTTGCTGGCAGCCTGCAGCCTGCATGATCTAATAAATATTGGCAGGACCAAATGAAATAATATAGAAGAGCTTCTCTTCTTTAAAGTCCATAGACCAAGAGACTCTTGTCACTTGTTAATATCTCCATCAAACAGTGAAGTGTTAACATATGTGATACGACCACGCAATCAAGTAAGGACCGATTTGTTGACTAATTAAACCAACACAACAAGCTCTTTAGCACCTACAAGTGACAAGTTTAGAGCAGGCAAGTGGAAACTCTCAATTGAGTCCCCTTTTATGAGACTATCATGCCAAATTCAATTCTGACTGAGTAGTATTTGAATGTACTTGACTTCCACTATGTGCTGACATGCTTACAATAATTCATCATGTGTGACAATAGCCCAATATTAGAGATTTATGATATATACAAAACAGTTACAAATGAAATGTAGCCCTAACATGTGTCTGCTTTACTTATCCACAGCCTATTGATATTATAATTAATGGTCAATTACTTAGGGATAGAGAATAGAAAATAGTCATTACCAGTTTCAGTCATCATCTGTTTTTGGCAAATTCTGGAAGTAAATGAAACCATTTTCATAGTGTTTGGCGGTTGCTGGAAAGTACACTGTTGCTCACTGCAAGAAGAATGGGTTTGCTATCTGTTCTGCGGTTGAAGAGTTATTTTAGGAACATAATATTTATTTTATTATTATCATAATGTAGGTAAGTTTTAAAAAGTGTATCTGGGAAGACGAAAATCTAGTGAATATTGTGTATGAATATTTTGCAAAGATTGCTAGCACTGGCCAATTTTACGCACAGATACACACACAAAGCCAACCCACAAAGTAATTTAAAAAATGTAAATTCAAATTCAAATTAATTTCATAGGAAAAAGGAAAAGCATGAAAGTGAGCACTTTCTGTTAATCTTCCACAGTTTTAGGTCCTGCCTTAATACTGACAAGAAGACTTGTGAGTCTAATAGTCCAGTTTAAGGGGGAGTTCAAGCTACTGGGAAAAAGGCATGTGAATCACTTGTAGGTCACTGATTGTGCAAATGGTTATGAATACTTTCCTTTTAAATTTGAATAGTTGCACTGAATTCAGTGGGGCTATTCATATGCTGAAAATTATGAATGTATATATATATGTGTTGCATTATGTGGACCCTTGATTTTAACGAGTAGCAACCAAAAGCTCAGACCCTTCCAGGTTCTTGGAGAGCTCATTCCAAAGTTCAGCCTGTTCCTTGCTAAGCTTTCAGCCCCAAGGGAACACGGAGGCTTTCCACGTTCAGGAGAGAGTCAGATGCTGAGGAAAGTATTTTCAGGGATCAACCAGACAGCGGGCACTTTCCTAAGCTCCCAAGGAGCACAGTGTGAAGAAGAGGCACTTTCCTGGCTCACCTGTTGAATCCAGTTGGTGGCCAGAGAAAAAGCCTCCCTTAGCTCCGGATCCTCAACGATCAGTCTTTGCTGGAGTTAGGTTACAAAGATGAAGTACCCTCAGGGATCTAGTCTAGAGGAAACCTCATCCTCTCCAACACAAACTATTTGACAATTGCTCAAGCAAGGAAATGAGGTCAGGAATAAAAAGAAGGAACAAGCAGAAGTAACTTGACTAGTGTCTCCATTTCAAAGACATATTTAACCACTGACCTGGCATGGAGGGCACCATTTAAACAGGTGGTTGTAGTAACACAAGAATGATATAGGCAGTCTGTTGGTTTGGGTGTTGGCATGCCTTTGCTTGAAAGAAAAGGGGAAGAATGACAAATAACCTTGGATTTATATCGAGCAAATTGCTCTAATTGTTAATTTCAGCACCCATGTTTGCATAGTGCTTTGACATCATCAGCTGGAAGAACTGCAGAATAATTTTTTCTGCTTCAAAAGTCAGCAGTGACAAAAGGAGTTCTTATCAACAGCAGGGGACAGTAATTATAGTGATCCCTTTTATATGTTACTGCTAAGTGTCTATTACCAACCAAACTTTTAATATGAATTTTTAATGTCTTTAAGAGCATAACATTTTGTCCCTAGATGGAAGTGTATTTTTTTCAGTATTCCAAATTTACTTTAAAATGATATCCAAATAAATAAATATCCCTAATTCATCAAACATATAAAAATAAATTATCAAAATTTTGTATAATAATGATCTGGAATTTAGATAAGTACATTTTATTTCAGAAGTACAATCATTTGTAATTGGAAAAGAAAAGCTCTGATTCAGTTCTCAGTGATACTGGTGCAAACAGAGAGCAATAATGCAACACTGAACTCATGTAATTTAACTCCAGGTTTAATATACAAATTCATTTAGATATTTTATTGCCTAAAAGCCTAAAAACATTAAATAAAAATGCAATTATTTTAGTAACCTTAAAGGAGACAAGATCTTACAGACTTGTGTTGATATCTGCATCTCCAGAGGAATCAATGCAATTTCAACAAAAGAATTGTATCACATTTAGTTGTTTCATATAATGCCATTGAAATGAAGGAGGTTCACAAAGGGTTGATTAAATTTAAGTGGAGGAAACACAATGTGCAAAATTCATTGCTGGTGTAATTCTGTTGTCTCCTGCAGTTCCATCGTCAATGGATAGGGCCCATGATAGTCTGAGATTTTTTTTGCACTTTGGCAACTGAATTAGAAGAATTAAAATCCTTCAAATTGTAAAAAAATCCCAATAACCAAAAATTAAATCCCCACCCCCATATTATACAAACCAAACTGAATTAAAGAAAAATACACTGAAAGAATGTTAAGAATTTGATTTGCTAAGACAAGAGCATATAAAGAGGAAGCTGCATCATTAACGTGCACTGTGGTCAATATTGATCTTGTAGGTCACAGCAAAAGTGTTTCAAATCAGTCTAAGGATACCATGTGCGTGATAGAGCGACTGATATTATCGAGACAAATCTACCACCTTCTCTTCTTTCTTTTTCTTCCACTTAGGGAACAAGAGAGCAGGAGTCCATGACAGACTTTTAACCAAATTCTTAAAACCGATCTCAAAGACTATTTCTAAAAGATATTGAAGTCAGCAGGAACTACAGATAGTCATTATCTCACAGGACTAGGCATTTTATTTCTTTTCACAATTTATCATGTGTAAAGCCTATCAGTTGCAGTAGCAATTGAACAAATGGATCGGTAAAGAATATCTAACTACACTCTACAGGATTTATGTCCACAGATGCACACGTACGTTTAATAAGTGAAGCTATTTTGAAATGCAGCTAACACTAGAGCTTATGGCACCAGTCTGTATTTATTATGAAACCGACTATACTTTTTCTCCTCCAAGATACCTCAGAATTGTTCAAAGTTATATTTCTAAAGGGACTTACCCACTACTGAAATTAATCTAACCTACATCTTCCCATCTCATACAAAAGGAGTAACCTACTTTTATTGGGATGGAGTTTGCATACTAATTCCATCAGCATGGTTTCAGTAATCATACAAATAGCTGCATTCAGGTATTTATTCATTTAGACGCTATAATTGGGAGGCCAGAAAAGCTTCTAAAAGGAGAGGTAAGATACTAGGAAAATGTACCTTGGACTTCTTTTAAACCAAAGTCAGCAGATTCTTAGTTTGTAGATAGCTTATTAGATTTGAATGTAAAAGCCTCAGAGAAAGAAAGAATTCTGTGACTATCAGAATTAGGAAACCTGGTTCTGTGCTCTCTCTCCTGGGTTAGCTTTGCTGTCTTGTGGCTTGATGGCTGATGTCGTACCACAATCTTACTGGCAATGAGAACACTAATTTTAAACCCCTGCCCAGCTGCCTGCTTTCATGTATCCCCTATTCAGCTTGACTCTGACATCTCTCCTTTAAGAATTCCAACCTTTCTGTGTAATTGCATTGAAATTAGACTACATATTGAGGAATTACTAAGGGGAGTGAGGAGCAGCAGGAGGATAGGCAGAGCAATTACACAACCCTTTTTCACCTTTAGAAAAAAAGCTAGGAAACCCCCATGTTATTTGGACTTCCATGACCGAAAAAAGTCCATTTCTTTCCCTGTTAAGCAATACAGTTGAATCAGTATTGGCTATTTTAGGATTATTTTAATTCCAATGTTTAAAAAGGATGAAACATTAGAGGAATTATTTAACCTATTTTCAGTATGCCACACAGAACTCTGTGTCCTGTGGAGTGGAAAAGTTGCAAGACTGGAGCACATACAAGATGTCTTCTAGTATTTGTGTTTGAGAGTTTCCTGGAATTTTGCATTTAAGTTAATTTGTGTTCTTGGGATAATCTCAGGACAGCTGTCAATGAGGAATGAAGAACTGTATCAACAGGATCATGGCTGAAAGGGCATACTAGGCCATGATTTTGCAAGTACAATGATCTTTACCATTAAGAGACAGAACATTTGAGTATAATCACATCTGTATTCTGTAAAGTTTAATCAGAGTAAGCTCATGTTAGATCTGGACCAGACTTTGTACTCCCAACTTGACTCAAAAATATTGCATAGCCTGTTTTATTTACCCTCTGTATAAAACCAAAAAAATATGCCAAATACTGTATTTTTCATGCTATTTTAAATACATAATGCCTTCTGTTTGTAGATTTGCCTTATTCTATTTATACCAGTTTTGTACTTGTATAATATATCAATTTTAATGAAGTTGCACCTGGTTTCTGCTGATAAAGATTAATTTCTGACTATGTTGGCAAATGCCACCAGGAACACCTACCACAAGTCGATAGGTAAAACTAAAGGCATTAGGTCAAAGTATTCATAATTTCTGTTACCTATAACATGCTGGTCTGAGGACGTGAACTTTTCACAGGCTGATTTATGAGCGTATTGGACAACTCTGCCTTGGAAAGTGGCAAGACCCACTAGAGGAATGTTAGCTGTCTAATTTTAATATGTCATCAACAACTCTGTCAGAGCCCTAAATATCTTGGATATCTGCTTACATTCCCACTTTGCTCTTTCTCTTCCCTTCGCCACATTCTTATTTTTCTTTATTACACTCCCACATAGCAGCACCAGACTTTGGTCAATGTGGAGCAGTTTTATAAACTCAGGCCTGCATTCAGGACAAGGAAAGGAAGAAGTAAGAGATATGGGAATTCAGAATGACACACTTCAATAGCTCCAGTAAATTAACTTTCTCTTAATAAAGGTTGAATAGTGTTGATGTGAACTGACTGAAATAGGTCTATGCACAGATGGGCAGGTCCAGCAGTGCAACATACCTTGGGCATTCAGACCACATATTTGCTGTGCCCTTGGGTAATCTTCTACACCGTGGTGGATATCCCTTAATGCCACCAACATTACGTGGGCATGCTGTAGTGTGAAGTCTTGCCTGCCTTGAAGTCAGAAGCAGAAACATGATTGACTTAAATGGTGGCTACAGTTTTTTTCATTGGCTTAGCTCTTCATTCATGGAGATCACAGAATCATTTAGGAAAAGACCTTGAAGACATAATCCACTGCAAGTCATGGGAATCCTGTTGATTAGCGTGGAGTTTATGTAAGTTGTGAATCTGGTCTAGTCATGTCAGTGGGCTACCTGAAACGCATAAGCTAACTGTGCACAAAAGCTTTGAAGGAGTAGCGCCTGGGAAGAAATGTTCTGCAGAGATTAGACTTGGTCTTGATATGCTTTAGTCCTTATTAAAACAACTGTTCAATGATTTCATTTAAATAAAAAAAGTGATCACAGTAACTGTGGGTTCCAAACGCCATGTCTGTGACAATCTCACCTCCTGAGGTGTCATCTCCATTGCTCTGTTCGGGCTTATCACCTCCACAGGAGAGGAGGATGAAGATAGCATTTCAGACAGCGAACTTTAGATGTAGCCACATGATCTTTTCTGCTTCGTTATTACAGCAGCAGTAACCTTTGTCAGGAAGGCATGGGAACATTTGTGTGTGGTTACACCTTACCACAGATCAGTGAGATTTGCCAGTGACATCCCCCAGCACCTGCAGAGATGCTTCCTTCACTAAGCTCCAGCTCACTCCTGCATCTGAAAAATAAATAACATTCATGTAAATAACAACCAGAATGATATTTTATGAGCTGTGGTTTTGTATTTGTTTTGTTTTGATTAATAGGACCTTGAAACTGAATAGCAGAATTCCAGCAGCAAGTATTTTTTTTTTTTTTTAGTAGAGCTAAGCTTGACTTTAAAACCCTTCACCTCTGGAATCTTAAGCTGAAATATTATTTATGTCACAAATGAAAATGAGTACAGTGACATGAACCTACTAGCATGTAGATTGAGATTACAAAGACTTCCCTTTCTTCAGTAGGATTGTTGGTTTCTGTTTAAGCGAAGGCCAAGGACTTGAATAGTAGGGATGTTTAAGCCCAGGACTCAGGTGCATTAGAATAACTGGAGGATACTCAGCAGTTTCCATCTCTGAAAAATTATATTAGAGTTCATGAGACAAAGAAACCAATGTAGGACTCCAATCTACAAAACAATTAACATTCAGGCTTCTATACTGCAAAACACTTAAATATATGCTGCTACTGAGAGAATAAATCTAAGATATTAACGTGAACTTAATTTCTCTTATCATTTTTAATATATCTAGTTCTTACAGCACTGCCTCCCCATTTTGCAAATGAAAAGTGAGACAGAGGCTGGGGGATCCACTTCTGTAATCCACTTCTGTACATAACAGTAAGGAACTATGGTAGTTTAAGACATTGCTTGTCCCATCTGTTCTCCCTTCTCCTTTGCCAGAGGTTGCTGCCACCATTGTAGGGAGAGGTTTGAATCAAAAGTGTACTCATCCCCCAGCTGCTGCATTTCATATTCCAGTTTCACCGCAAGCTTCAACACCCATGAAGTTAATATACAAAGCTGGGACCTAGAATGGCTGAGGTACAGCCACATATTCTTCTTGCCATTTTTGCTGCAGGGTTAGTTACCTGCAGGAAAGGGGTGAGGCACGGAGCTCATGGTGGTGATGTGTAAAACTGCCCCAGCAATATTTACCAAAATGCTCTTGGAGCCTGAAGATCTAACTCTACAAAAGGGACAACTATGACTCCCTCAAAGCCCAGGATTAAAATCCTTAAAAACCTTGTTTGTCTGTGAAGGTGCCTAAAATCCACCTAATTTTTTCTTTTTCTGGGTTAAAAGTGCTGGGATGCCCAGTATATCCATATTGGTAGAGGTAAACTACTCCATTATACCTAAGACTAATCAGCATCTACAAAGTGTTCCCATCACGCCTGGATCTTATTCATATGGATCTCATAGATCTTAGATCCAGATCTAAGAACACTTATTGATGTCTGCATAAACATGGGCAGGAAAGAATACAGTGCCTTTCATAACATAAAGGAGTAGGCATATATAGTTTGATCTACTGTGGGAGACTTTTTATTGATGTTATTTCCCACCTGAAGACTTAGAAAGTCTATCTCAAAGTGCCGGAATACCATAGCTTGTTCTGGGCTTGGAGATCTCCTGCAGAGCTGTGGTGGACGGCCACCAGATGAAAGCAGCACATAAAAACACAGGGTGCAATTCTTAGCTCATTTGACAGGGCAACGTGAATGGGGGAGAGAGACAAGTAGTAGGGTTTTAATACCTCGTCCGTTGGCTATGTGTTTCATACTAGGAATTTACTGAACAAAACTGAAATTTACTGGAAAACAAAAACAAACAAACAAAAAAAAGGTGCATTTTGGGAATAGAGTTCTAGCGAATTTCCCAAAGTCACAAGGGAAATCTGTGGTGGACCTCTGTAGGAAGTTTCCCAGCTCAGCTAATGCCCCAGCCACTGGGTTGTGTTTTCTTACTGTGCAAGATTTTTTACATCAAGACTTCAGTAACTTCAGTATTTCCCCAGAGCATGGCCAGCATCTTCCAAGATAAAGCTCTTAATTCCTGAAGTGTAGCTGGTAAAGAAGAAAAACCCAGCACTTTGTCAAATTAGTATCAGGGCTGGCAGAAGACACAAACTGTCACCTCAGTCCTGCAAAGTTAGTTGTCCATCTACAGGATTAGTGGTTAAATTCCCGTTTGTTGAGAATCAGTCTGCCCTAAGTGAAGATAAAGAAAAGTAGGATTTCTTACTTTTAAGCAGAAAATTATAGAGCGAGCTGAAAGGAAGGGGTGCAATTTTGAGCAAGGCAAGGGGAACAAACCAACACAGTTTGTTCCATTCGAGAAAGTAATACCAAGACTATTTTTGGTTTTTTGAGACCCTGCCTAAACTCATGCGGGAAGACTGCTGTATGCCTATGCATATGCATATTCCATTTGGCAACACACTCACTACGGCACGCAGCCACCTACTAAATAATAGAACTTAAAAATGGAAAATGGAACGACAGAAAAAGCTATTTCCAGGTATTTAATCAAAGGGAGGATCAGAATACAAAGCTCAAGACAGGCCCAGCACACAACTCTGGCTGAACTGTCACTCTACAGTGGGTTTCAAACATCTGCATTACTTTGACTGAAATACCATGAATAATTTATAATAGAATAAAGAATTTAAGAAAAATAGATTTTTAAAAAAATTAATACCCCACAGTAATCACCTGGCTTCATGTTTATTAGTGAGGTGCTCTGGGGCAGAAAAAATCATTGATTTTATGAACATTTGGGGAGGTTTCTTTTTAAAAATTAACATTTCAGCTTGATATTATTTTAGTATTTACCACTCGGTATTGTCTTAGATGTCATCTTGGCAAAGGGCTCCTAAACAACTGCCACTTTTAGCACTGCTGCCAAAAGGCCCCCTTTCACAATAAAGCATGCTGTGCTTTGGCAGGAAATCAATAAAGTGAAAATCTGTTCTCATCATCCATACATTTACCATCACAATCAACAATCAAAGGCAAGACCTGGGTTCTTTATCCACAGGCTCCAGCCTCCCAATTTTCTGCTATGAAAGGCAGCATAAATTAGAACCCTTGGTTCCTGTTAGCTGGGCTTAATGGGTATGATTTATGAACCATTAAATGAGGTTATGTAAATTGATCCTTAGCAGAATGCTAGCACACAGGTGACAGGTGCAGTACATTTGAATGATGAGTCCACAAGGGTTCTGTACAAATCAGATTTCAGTGACATTCAGTTTTAGGAAGGAGAAATATGTTGTCAACAAGGAAGTGATTTAAATAGTGCCCTGGGTTTGTCAGCAATTATGCTTTTCTTCTTAATTGCTGCAAACTATATAAATTCTAATAGGAAATAAATTACTGATTTACCAGTTAATGACAAGGGGGTATAGACAAGAATGGTTTAAACATTAAAAAAAAAAAATTGCCTTGTGAGGCCATATTCAGTGATGATTTCATTTATGCTGTTAAAGTTAACAGATGCTTTAAAGTCACACGATAAACTTTGACATGAGCTAAGTTAAATTGTTTTTATTGCTAAGCTAAAGGGAACTGGTTTTGTGCTACAGCAATGGATGTACTTAGAAGGATGAAATCATGTATTTACATAGAAATAAGGGTAAATTTTTTTGCCTTTTTTTTTTTTTGTGTCTTAATAACCTTTTAAAAAATCAGATCAAACTACGTTAACTGGATTTAAAGTATTCTGGCTTACCCTGGCAAGATTTTTATACTAACAGTGAAAACGATCACATAGTGATCTGATGTTTGACTCATTTCCTTTCCACTGCTACCCTGAGTGACCATAAGGATTGACTGACTGCCTTATAATAAAGTATTGATAGGAAAAATATGGGCTTGCTGTTGTAATGCATTTAAATCAGTGCCATCACTGTTCAGGCTGCTTTGGTCTGGGTAGGAGGGCTCTTGGAGAACTAGATGTATTTGTGTGATATTTAAGTTCTGCTTTTCCCTAGTCTGGTTAATAGCATGTTCCAACTAGTGGCCTGGCACACCTCTGTTTAATGAATGTTTGCGTCTTCCTTTGGAATGAGATGAAATGAAGCAACAATAGGAATGAAATAGCATGGATAAGTCTGTATGTAACTCAAGGCTTTGAGGGCAGCAGTTCTGGAGGAAAGATTGTGCAGGAGGGTACTTGAAATACATAGGATAGTAGGACGGTGTGAAAATACTTTCAGAGGCTTAGCCTGGACACCATGTTAGATCATTTTCATCTGTGGAAGAAAATATAGAAGATGAGGGGAAACCAGAAAACAACCCTGCCAGTAAGCTCGGAAGCCTACTGAGATCTAAGGCAAACTGAAAAACCTCAAGATATTAACATGTGTCTGTCTATTTTTGCCAACATGTTCATTGGCTGTGTATTTCCTGTTGCTTTTTTTTTTTTTTCCAAAATTCAGTGAAGTTTGTTCAAGCAACAAGCATCAGTTGCTAATTCAATTAGCCTCTCCTATTGTGTTTTACTTCAATGGAGATTCCCTTCAAGGTTCAGCTGCTTACTCATTGCATTGTTCTGCTCAATGCTCATATGTCGCTCGCTGCAATACTTTCCCTTTCACAGAAGCTGTCACTTTTATTTCTGTGAAGAGGATCAACAGGAATGAGTCCAGAGTGTGTAGTGCTTTTGGGGGTGTGGAATACAAATTAAAAGGATTGCAAGATTGCAGTGTGGGCAATGCAGAAAAAGCATGATGCAGTTTCATTGCTGAGGAGATGAAGTACTGGATTTTACTCCGGGTATTAAGGAAGAATTCCATAGCTTTCCTTGTATGACAAAGCTACTTCAAATGAATGCAAAAGACAAGCCCTCAAAAGATAAGGAAAACCTCCCTGTGCTTGTCTATGTAAACCTTGTTTAGTATCTTCCATGACTGTATTACAAAACAGCCTTTGTCATACAGGATCTGCTGCTGCATTGGAAGGTCCTACTGCTGTTTCACACCTACAGAAGGGACTGTGTACCCAAAGACAAATCAGTTATTTTTAGAGGTACTAGCCTGATCTAATCAAAGTTATCCTCTCCCAGCACACAACCTAAGCTTGCCTTAGTTTGTTATCTTTAAATCACCATTTCAACCGTAACCCTATAACTCCAGTCACAAATAAAACTCTCAGATTCTTTCTCACGTGGCTGTGCCTCATTCAGTGTATGAGATGGTTGGTCTTCATGGCATGGGTTACTGCTGGATGTTTCTCTGTGCTCACCCTGCCTGCTGCATGTCCCATGCCTTAGTCTTTTGCGCTCTGACAGTGGCAAAAGCAGATGCTGCAGAAAGAACACAAGAAGAGGGGAAAAGATGTATAGTACTTCTGAGGCCTTCTCCAGCCTCCAATCATTTTCCACTTGGAGAATTCCTGAGTTGGATGTGATTCCTCTTTGTTTATTAACTTCCAATGGCTTTGTCTCCCATACAATTGTCCCACCTTCTCTTGAACCCACATAAGCTTTAGCAAGACATTCCAGATGGCAGCTCCTCTCCTTTCATTTGTTTTGAACCTGAACCTATGTGCAGATAAATCAGGTCTTAGGAAGGTGCATGACCAGTGGCTAAGCACTGGACTAGAATGAGGATTTTAATTTCTGGCACCTCATATTTTACATTTTAATACAAAACAGTTTCTGTATAAGGTACAGAGGCAGTCTGAACTATATGCTGAATATATCTGTATCTATATCATGAGGGACTGACTGAAATCCTGAACATCTTCTATAACATGCCCTGTGAGTATTCCATCTGTATTCACTTGACTTTCACTGACTGCAGGAGCATAATTCCAATAACTGGTTATTGTAAGAAAGGTGGCAGCATCTCCTCCTCTTTCTGCTGAAAATGGAAAGAAAATGGTGCCAACAACTGCATTTTGTAGATTTGTCTAATCAGCTGTGCTCTGAGAAAGTCTGTTGGTATCCCATGGAAACGGGGGTTGGGACTTGGGGGTGAACCTGCTCAGATCTGTCAGAACTGGGCAGTTCTGGCTATGTAGAAGGGCCTGTGTTTGCACCTGGGTGTGCCACAATTAGAAAGGAATGTGCTTACAGAGATTTGTCACCACCACAGCTTGGTCACCTCCAGGAGCTGTCACAATTTTGACTTTGGGCAAGAATGGAGCTTGTGACATTTCCTGAAGGTGTCCAAAGGCATGTTTTACACTGCAGTGGATCTCAGTGCAAAGATCCCTGAGCTAGCCAATATTGCCTGAACTAGTACATCCACACAATGCAGAACAGCTTTATGTAGACTCAGCAGCTCAGGTCTGAAAGTAGTTTGGTTGTGCTGGTGCAATGCAGTGATGCAGAGAAGCCCAAACCCGTGAATTAACACTAGTGTAGCCACGGAAGCCAAATCCTGCAGACAGCCCGGAGGTCTTTGCATCATGACAGTGGGAGAAGCATCTGATTTAAGTCCCTTTCAGGCCTGGTTCTCAGTTCTTCAGAAACGCTAGGACCTATGCTGCTCCTTCTCTGGGGGTGACGTACATTATCCCTCCTGTGTTCCAGATGGGCAAGCAAAAGGCAGGGAAAGTGCATCCCATGGGTACAGCCTGATTATCCAGGTTAGAGAATGTGGCAATGACTGCTTGCTGAAGCTGTCTTTTGGACCAGATTTGGGGGTTTATTTTGAATAAAACAAGTCTAGAAAAGGGATTGATGCACACCCCTTCCTCACCACCCTCTGCAAATTCTCCGGTATAAAAGCACTTTGAAATTCTATAATGCAGACATAGGCACTGACCTTAAAGCCCAAATTGACAGTGACAGGTAAATCTGGGTGGCTGGTTTGAAGGGACAAGAACATAATTTTGTTGTATATTAGCTTCTCACAGCCCTTGATTTTCACAGTAGAGCTTCCAAGGGCTCTGAGATGCAGAGGTCAGAGCTTGATACAACAGCACAGCACAAACATGATATTTGAAAAGTGAGGAAATATAAGTAGTGGCCTTTCATGAAAATAGTGGCTTGTGACTTCACAGCATCACACAGGAACTCCATGGCAGAATTTGGGACAAGAAGCAGTTCATTAGGACAGTGTTTCTTTGCCTTAGTCATCAGGGCACTCTGTGTCCCTTCCTGCAATCCCCTTTCCGACTGAGTGCATGCTTTCTCAGGCAATTAATGAGACAGTGTTACTGAGGTGGTAATATCCTGAAACACATAACATGGATTCATCCTCAGACTAGCCCCTATGTGCAGTGAAATGAGGTTAAGGTTTTTCATGCTGAGAAAGCTTACAAAATAATGGAATTAAAGAGTATATTACTATACTCTTAATAATAAAGGCAGTCTTAATTCTGGTAATCCTTATTTTGAGCATTTGGCTGTATGACCTTTATACAATTCTTTATATGTGAATGTCTTAAAATGTGCTTTTAAAATAATTCCTCAGATTATAAAATTTTAGACTTTGGAAAAACAAACTTTTCATCGTGTGTCATTGCATGACCCCACAGGGAACAGGTTCTTTAGTTGTACTGAAATATTTAGAGCCATAGAACCTTTTGGAGATGATTGAAAGGTGGTTGAGAAGGTCATCTGAAGTTCTGGTTCCCTGGGGTCCCATCTCACACAGACAGCTTCTGTACCTATTGCTCTTTCTCATATCCCCAGAGTCGTCTTCTTTTACTGTCCTCATTGTCTTATCCTCACTGTTTGACAGCCACCACTACCCCCATCCTCACAGCTCCAGTTTCTGTCCTGCTCCTAACTTCCTCCTGTTCTCTAGTATCTCTCCCTTTATTCAAACTGCTTCATTCTTCACGTTGCCACATCATACCTGCTCTGCAACACCCTGCAAATCCCTGGGGTTTCTTGCCCTCAGCTGAAGTGCCAACCATTGCAACAGACACCTCTCCCAGCCTCCACCAGCTCTGCCCCAGGTGCACTGTGCAAAACATCTCAGTCAGCAGAGCTTAGAAAGGCTCCTGAAGTCACAGAGTACTTTCACTGTGAGACAGAGGGTACAGAAGTCCTAAGGCCCCATCTTTGACTCAGTCTTTCAAAGTATAGAGGATTATTGTCATAGAGCGGGTATCCCAGATCCTGGGCATTTCTGCTGGAGCCAGGACTCCTCACCAGGGAAGACCTGTTTTGTTGGTTAAAGACACTGCAGAAGGGTTCCTTCTCTGGCAGAGAGCCAGGAACACTCGCACAATTTTCAAAATTGCTATATGAATACAACAAAGAAAAGAAAATCTTAACAAATTTAATTGCCTAAAATGCCTTCAGCTTTGTCTTCTGAGTTATTTAATTTCCATTTACCCTGCCGTGGACACAACATCATCTCCCATGGTGAGGCCCACAGACTGTGACCCCGCCAAGGATGAAGGATGGGCTGAGGCAGAAACCAGGCGGCTATGAAACCATTACAGTGGGAACATTTCAGTGTGGCTATGGGAGAGCAGGAGATCAGGCCCATTGTCTCAAGTATCATTAACTGACTTTTCTCGAGGACTGATTGTAGTCTGGAGTGAGTATCCATTTAGCTTGTCTCTGACTTTTGTCTTCCCGTATCTGTTTCTCTTCTTATGCCAAATGATTCATAGAAGAATCTATTCAGAGAGAAGAGGCTCAGGTAGGAAGGGACAAACCCCTTCAAAAATCACTTTCTAAACTGCTCACCCCCATCTTGGCTTTTTCAATAGATTTTTCTCTCTTCTGCTCTATGTAGTAGTAGAGGAAGAGGAAGTATATTCATATTGGTTATTAGCATGTATTTAAGCACTGCTGGCATTCATTGAAAGGATTTCAGGCCCCCTGATACTGTGACTTGTACAATTACATTATCTAGACATATTACTGTTACAAAATTTTTTGCCAACATGGTTCATACAGGATAGTCCTTATATGAGAAAATGGTGGTAGACCTTGAGTTATTTGCTGAACTTTCATTTTTCTTCCTGCTAAAAATTATTATAAGATCATAAGGATCTCCTTTATGTATTTATTTTTTTATTTATACTACCAAGTTTTATCAGTTTCTTGACTTCTGTATCTAATGCTCAGTTACAGAAAGCAACATAATGATATTCAATAAAAGGGCTACAAAGGCAAAGCTGCTCTTTTTCTCAAATGCTAAGAGCTTCTGCTAATTAATTCTTTGCTGTGAGCTTACTCAATTTAAAGAAAAACCAACAACAAACAACAACAGCAACAACAAAACTTTGCCATGAAAAGTGATGCTTTTCAGATATATTAGGCAGCCTGTTGGTACTTATCACATGGTATTTGTGCAGTGTGCGTTGTACCCAAGCTATGACTTCTGTGCTTGCCTGCTTAACAATCAGTTGGTTTTACTTCTTGTTTGGAGACCACATAAAGTGGGTGATATGCTCTGCTCTGGTTATTTGTACTCCTCATCGCATGTCTCAGCAAAAAAATATTTCAGAATTGCCCAAATTTTCCTTTTGACAAGAAACGCAAGTTGTGCCAGTTATTAGTGTTGTGCATCTCACCCTCTTCTTCAGTAAAGGCTACATCAGGAGAAGAGGGCGATAGCTGCAGTGGAAACTGCAAGTGTGGCCTTCTGCTATGAATATCCTCTTTGGCACAGGACCAAAAACCAGTTCATCACTAGGGAAATTAGGACCACTAGAAAGCGAACCGAATTCAGGAAAGACCAGTCTCCATCTTCTGCATGGTGAGGAAGTCTTTGTTTCTTAAAAGAGGTTCGGTAACTGATTTGAAGTTATGCCTCTTTCAACTTTTCTGCAAATGCAGTTGAAGAGTTCAAGCTGAAATGCAAATTTCACTGCTATTTGGGTTTTGTACTGACAAGTTCAGAAAAGAGCCGAAAGTCAAACTTAGAATAATTTATTGGAAAGCCTGTGTTGTGAGATTAATTTTATAAAATAAAAATAGTGATCTCAAAAATCTGGAAGCATTTTTGATGAAAGACCTCTTTCTTTCAGTAGTTTTTACCAGACTTTTTTAAAAATTGTTGCTCAGATTTAATACTATATTGTGCTTAATTTCTTTCTCCATCTATCATTAACTTAACAGCCATTTTTCACCTGTATTTGGCTTGATCCTTTCTACTTTGGCAAATTTGTTATTAGTTTAATTGCACTAACATGAGTAGAATAACTCCTGCCTAGTGCTTGTCCCAGTAAAGACAGGTTCTGCCTTTATGTTTCAGGACTTCTGTAAACGACAACTTTTTGTGCTAAGTGTTTGCTTGAAACTCTAGCATGGATAATATTGATGGAAAATAACTCCTTTACAGCCTTATATTAGAAAGGAATGGCCTCTGTGAGCAGAATAAATTTGCTCAATAGGAAAATAACTTCCACCTAGTGGCTTTCCAGAAAACTGCCATAATAGTCAATTTCTTGTGAAAATCAAATTTCTATTTTTACATAATTTGGGGTTAAGCCTGCCACCACAACCCATATTCAGTTTTCAGTGAGCTCAAATGCACTACCTACACATATATAGTACTTAGTATTATTGTTCACAGTAATTTTAGCATCACCGTGCTTGTGGATTTATCATGACATGAACATCATTCTAAAAAACTTTAGACTGAAACTTCTTATGATTTCTAATGGAAAACTGATTTTATTCCAGCTTTTCTATTTCACATTGAGAACCTACTTAAACACCAACTATACTAATATCCCCGTACCCACTTCAGAAAAAGCTCTCTGTATTATCTCTGTACTTAAACTACCAGCTCATCAAAATTGTATACATAACCATTTGGGTAGTGTGGCTTAGTGGAATATAAATGACTCATAAATCTGGTAAGATATGAATCCACTGTTTAATTTAAAAAGGAATTATTCAAGAGTTTAGTATTATACATCCGGAAGAGCTGAATAAAAAAAAACCTGGAAATGAAAACTCAATACATTATTTTTCATGCCGTTGAAACAATAACTATTCTGGATCAGTGATTTTAAGACTAATTTACACAAGCTGAGAACCTGGCCACTAGGCTACTCTGAACATTTTCTTTTTTCTGGAACACAACTATAAAGAAATTATTTTTAAATTCAAGCAGAGAGAGATGAGTTTCTGTACTATGCAATTAGTGTTACATAGAATTCATGTTGAGTATCAAGGATATATGTATTGGTTGAAAAAGGACTCCGATGAATGGTATTGCCTGATAAATAATTTTGATTCAACTCATTAAATTGCTAGCTATGGGCTAAATTCTGAAATGTAATCCAAACTTGTGCTTTTGTAACAGTACATTTTTCCAAACTGATAATCAGTAGAAATATTTAATATAGCAAAGGTATTTTTTAGAATTTGAGAAGTAAATAGAGAAGCTCATAATAAGCTGCAGTGAAATTCATGTTATAATTTTTAAATGTCTAAGCTTAGATAAATGCAAAAAAGTAAACAAGCAGAAAAAATCATGTCAATTACAGTGAATTTTGGATTTTTTCCCCTTTCCAATAATCTAAAGTATTTAGAAATATAAACAAGGAAGTTAACCATATTCCTGCTGCTGTTTTGTCCTTTATATACATATGTATCTTTTATATAGCCAATAGCTTTTCACAAAATTTTGAGAAGGTGAAGGTGGCAAATTCTCTTTGCATACATGTGGAAAATTATGCAAGATGCAGAACAAGATTGTGCTTTTTAAGTTAACAACAATTCTCTAAACTATTAACACACATGTTTAATTAATTTACTATAGTTCTCCTGTCAAGTAAATGCAGAAATGTTGATCTTAATTAACAATATTAATATCTTAGTATTATCAGTATTTTTGCAATCGTACTTGTAACATTATCTTAAGCTAGTTGGTCACCCTGTACATATCTACTGTAAACTCTGATTAAATAGATTGTACCTGGGGTTTTGCTAAAGGGAAAAAGAAGGAGGAGAGTCAGAGCAGTTGAATTCAGTTCAAATGTTTCAACACCCATTTTAAAAGGTCCTATTGTACTCTGTACACACAATATTTATCCTAGATAGAAAAGTTAAGTTTGTATTTAGTTTTGTGTGAAATGGGTAAAAACTGAGTTCAGAATCAACTGCCTGTGTGCAAACTTTGATTAACTAATTCAGTCCAGTGTTTGGGAGTCTGGGGGATGGAAATATTTTTTGCATGTGTGTGAGTGGTTAAACTAGTCAATTAAGCTAAATAAACATTAATAAAACATGGCAATTTTCATTAGTATGGGTCTTATCAATGGAATTTTAAGTAATTTTTCTTTACATTATAATGTATTTATGTATTTACATCATATGTATGTACTTACATCATAGTGTGTCCTTCGTGATAGATAGCGTTTAAGCTATTGCCGGTCAAGCTGTGCACTATGTAAACTAAATCAGTTCCATTACATGAAGTATAACAGTACTATGTGATGAAAATGTGGCTTTAAGTGTGTGATGGGAGAGCTGCAAAGCCAAGCAGCCTTCCTGAACCCTGGACGTGGCCTCTTTGAAGCTCAATGACCTCTAAATGTGGTAGGAATTCTCTTTAGAGTACTTTAAAGGGTGCTGAGATCCTCTTTCAAACCGGCAAGAAACAGGAGGTTGCCCCAGTGGACTCAGGAGTGATGGGAGAGGGGATGCAGGCCTTTAAATCAGCACCTGCCTGTCATCTCCTTCTTGCCCTCCAAGGCTGCAAACCTATGCAATAATATTTTCAAAACCTCCATTTTTATTCTTCTGCTGTGTAGTGAGGTGTCAGGAATGGTTTGAGGATTGCAGTGCACCCGTTTCTATCTGTCTTAAGTTTTCATTACAGCTCAGAAGCAGTATGTCAGTACTTGCTTATTTACTATAATGGGCATATATTTATTCAGGCTAGCGAATTGCAATTAATCTTGTTTATGGAAGGCAAAATTAAACAATTAAGCAATCAAACATACTGTACAAATTCATCAGAAAACATTACAAGAAAAAAAATTAATCAAAAGGCATATGACTCCTTGACTTTGTTCCCAAGATTTTAAATTCTAGTTTAGAATAAGGGAAATCCAAACAATTAGAACACATAAAGGTTTTAGACAAATAATTTTATAATTGTGGGAGGTTTTTAACATCATAAGATGGGATTAAATCTGTTTTATTCCACGCAATTCTTGAACTGATAGATTTCATATCACAATTCTGGAGGACTTTAGAGAAATACCATGCACCTTCCCACACCCTCCAAATTACGCAAATAAACCAGTCTATAATCCATGAATGTTCTATTAAAGCTGTCAGGAAATGCATCTGGAAACATCTGGCTAAAAAGCTGGAAAATGAAATTGAATACAAACAATATCAGCAGTGAGAGAAATACAGAACCGTGATGGAGTCTGACACCCAGATCAGTCCTGCTGCCAAGCACTAAAACTTACGCAAGGCTGCATCTTGTCCAGGAAGACAGGGAATATGTAAAGAACTAGGGGAAGAATATTTTATTTCTGTGATGGTTATTTGCACAATAGATATGGAAGGAATATGATTTTTGTTTCCATGGGAAAAGTGCTGGAACTTAAAAGGTATTTGTTGCTCTAAAAATGCATTCATGTTCATAAGTTTTTTGCATTGTGTCAAAATCCAGACACGTCACCTTTGTTTCCTCTCTTTTTTGACTATAGAATACTAACATTTGTTTAGTTCAGATAAAAAGAAATAATTCTGTTACTAACTGCCTAAAAAAAAGTTAATTTTTAAAATTTCTTCTGAAGAATCACTGCTACTGATGTTTTCTGAAAAGGCTACATTTTGACAACAAACAAACTGCAAAATCATTTCAGTTGAAAAAAGTTGATATGTGGTCTAAATATCCTTATTTAATACTTTTCATATGAAATAAATAAATATCAACATCTCTGCACACCCAAAGCCTGGACTTTGCTGGATCAGTGTCTGAAAGTTTACTGGTGGAAGGGGTGTGAAAAGGTGACGACCACCTCCATAGGGGGAGTGCCTGTGTATGCGTGCGCACGTGTCTCGGGGGACCGATCCATATATATAGGGGTGAATATAAATGTTATATGGTATATTTTACAAAGGGGAGACACAGATGTTTTAGAATTTATTACCAAAAATATCTAACAACCACTACAGCACTCCACTATATTGCAACACCAGCCAGACTGTAGGATGGATTTATAAATCCACTGCAGAAAGTACACCGGCAGAGACAGATGGCCTTCAAGAACCATATAATAGGAAAGCCAGCCGCAATGCTGGCTCTTTTCTTCAAAACTCAGCTCCTCCTTGTCACCAGTCAGTGTGAAGTACTTTGTATTTACAGCTTAAAACTCTAAAATGGATTAGTTTATCACAGCATAACATCATGACACTAGGATATGAAGGCTAGAAGATTATTCACTTTGATGCAAGTAAGGAAAGCTTTTATTTTTAAATTTCTACCACTCAGTGCAGTGCGTCAAACAATCAGTTTTAATATCTTTAGGGTTAAGTGCACTCTTGTAATTTAGAATTAAATGATTTTTATTAAGCACTTTTACTGAATATCTACAAGCTTTACAACTCCGCTGATTAAGGATCTGGTAGTGACTGGTAAAGCAGCCACCTCCATGAATTAGGGAAGCATTAGTGAATACATTCTGTCTGTGGTCCTTAGTGCTTAGGGAGTTTTTCAAAATAAATGCAATTTCTGTAAAATGTGGCCATAAAACCACAAGTGAATCAATGTATGTGAAACCTAGTGCTTGCCTTGCACAGTGACATCTTTTAACAGGTTAAAGGTATTTTTCTAGAGTGAGGATGGATCAGATAAAATCCCCCTGGGGTGGAACTTCAAGTGCAGAGTTTCTGTAATACTCCCCTGTGACACTGAGACATTTGAATGAAAAGCTGGCTGGGAATATCAAAGGCATAATGGCCAGCTTGCCACTGACAACCCAGATCTTAGGGAGGCCAGTCCAAATGCCCTGAGCATGGGTCTGGGAGCAAGGAATGCCCACCGCATGCTGATAGCAACCTCCTCTGCAAGCTTGCACAAGCTCCTTTATTTTCAGAGATGTTGCTCCCTCTGCGCTCTCATTAACTTCAATGGGAGCCAAGAATGCACAGCACCTTTGAAAATCAAGCGGCTAAACTCACAGCTTCAGTTTCCCCATCTATAAAATGAGGCTAAACCTTTCTTATCAGCGTCATAGAGCTGTTGTGAACATTAATTAGATAATGACTGCAAAGCCCTTTGAACACGAAAAGTGCTAAGAATTGTTGTTACTAAATGATGGCAAAGATTGGGCTATTCTCCATTGCTGTCAAATAATAATAAAGAGATGTGCTAGTCTAAGGAAAGGAGAGGTGGGAAATAAAGGGCAATAATGGCTGCTGTTGTTTGCGCATATGGTACTGAATAATCTTTGCAAGAAGAAGCCAATCTTGTGAAAAGCTATCTACTGTAATGGTGCTAGGGTTATTGACAGGTCTGGCTATAAGTGCAGGTTCCATTAGATACATCAGCCACAATGTATTCGCGGCAAATCTCACTGATGATTGCCCTCCTGCAGAGGGAGAGATAAGACAAACTATGATTGAAGTAAAAATGTAAACAGATAAAAAAAGAAATAGAAGTCAACCACTGCTCTCCCACAGGGGAAAGGACCAAGGATTGTTGCACCTGCGAAGCAGTAATAACATCAAATGTTAATGTGATATGTGATTGTAGCACAGATACTGCTTCAAGCTCTTGCTGAAGAATTTATGTTGTTTAGTATTTTTATATGTATATTAAGTGAAGTGCACTTTCCTAGTCTGGGGCAGTGCAGGGCACAATGCTGGCAAACTGAAGGGGTTTCACATGAGTCAAGTTATCATGAGTATTCTTTGGCAGTACAAGTTATAGCTTGTGCTTTTTGCAGGTCTCCAGCAAAAGCCTCTGAACTAATACTGACCCTCTTCAACACAGGGTTGTGTTACGATGTGTACATGCTACAGTTTTCTCTTTTGACTTTGAAGTTTGTATTAGACCTCTTATTGTAAAACCGTACTATTAATTCATATCAGTGCGTGATATAAATCCTTCTTTTTGGCAACTGGGAAGAAACTGAGTGATATCTCAGAGAAAAAAATGTACCTCCAATTCTCCCAGTGATAAGGGAATGTTTACAGTAAACACTGACATTAAATAATTTTCAGATATGAAGTATGGCATAGTATGCACCCCAGTTTTAAAAGCAATTGGCCAAAGAAGCATTCTAAGGCTGATTTATGTGTGTGGCTTAACAAATAATGTGGTCTGTGTGGCTGCCCCTTTAGCTGGCCATTAGTTCTCCTTTCCTTCCCCACCCTTCTCCCCCAGCCCCAAATAATCTTCACCCTTTGGGTTAGTTGCGGTCACATTTAGCAGAGGCATAGAAGTAGCAAAGGGAATTAATTCCCTCCCCATTTAATTTGGAAAAAACCAACCTGTCTGGGTAGGAGACAAAGACTATTCATGCCACGGAGGAGAATCCGTTCTCCGTTACACTTCGCAGCAGCCAGCTTGTTCAGTGATCACACATGTACTAGCCAGCGAGCCAGCATCTCTGTGCCGGATGTGCTGGCTCTTCCCCAGCTGGCAGGCCAAAATACAGAGGTAGAGAACGTGGAAAGAAGAATACAGAGAGCATGGAGAACATGGAGCTTTCGTTGTACCGGACATAGAGGAGATGGAAGAGAGCTGGGGACAGGGACAACCGTATCAGAGATCAAAGGCACTGGAAGCAGGGTGCAGCACGGGTTTGGTGGGCTAGGTGATGTGATGGAGGAGAGCTAGAGACATGGAGGGGATGACATGGCAGAACAGTGCTGGGAAAGATTTAGAAGACATGGAGGGAGCTGGAATGACAGCGGTGCGTAGGTAGAAGATACAGTTCCAAAGAAAATAAGGATTAATTATTTCTACTGCTCATGAAACAATCTTTTAATAATACTGTAATGCTCTCAAAGTTTCAGTGGTCTGGAAAACACCTAACACATTGGCAATTTTAAAAAATTGCCTAAACAACATTACCAAAGTAAGTAAAAATCTCGTAACCTTATATTCATTCCAGACAAAATACTGGGATATAGAATAGAATGGGATCTAATCAGTAAGTTTATGAAGACAGTAGCATAATCCATTTCAGTGAATGAGTTTTCATGGAAAATTAGTGATAGAACTGATTACATCTTTTGATGAAATGAAAAGGTTCTGTTGCTAAAGGAAGTTGCTTAATATAACTGAGCTGAGCTATTTTACCTTGTACTCTGACCTTCTGGTTAAAAGTGACACAACATAAAATCCGTGTAGCATATTTTAACTGGCGTGAAAAGGCTGATACAGCTAAAAAGTAATTGCACAGAGGGCATCATTATATAATGGGGTTCCACACAGATCTATTCTTAGTTCAGTGCTATTCAATATCTTTATCAATGAGATGGAAGAAAATAGAAACTTGTTGTTGGTAAAGGCTGCAGATGCCATATTCATGTATAAGAAGTTAGTACGTGACCTGATTTTTAGAGGCACTAAGCATATTTAGGCAATGAAAAAGGAGGATTTTGGCTCAGAAGCTAAAACCACAGCTATGTAGCTATTGCAGTGCCAAGCCTTTTAAGCACCTTTTGGACTAAACTCATCTCAAAATGGGCTTTGTAACAGATGGTAAGAGATACCCAAACTAGCCAGTACAGAATGACCCTGTGCTTCAGTGCTTAGTCACCTATTTCTAATCTGTTAGATCAGGAAGAAAATGGCTTCATCTCAAAACCCTCACACTGAATTAAGCACTTAATGGCTATTTCATACAACCAAGCTGTCTGGCAGTGAAAGTGCTCACTGGGCCATGTGGGTTACCAGGGCTGAACCCCTTTGGTATCAGCAAGTTGACAGACACACCGCTTTTGTTCTAGGAAGGTGTCTTCTCCTAGAATTTAATTTGGATGGAGGCACCTTCCATCCCTCCTGTTTAAGGTGGGACACTATACAGAAATGCTAGAAAAACACCACGTATACTCAGACAAGAACTGGATAAGTAATAGCTACTGTCCTTTCTGCCCTCACCAGCTGATGGTGATGATGACCACAATCTTAAAATAAAATGACTCCATGTCATCACACTTGGTTTTGAGGCAAAATCTAGTGCAAGAGAAAAAAACATGAGTAGATAAGCAGATGCTGGTAGGATCACTCTTTCTATGCATGTATATGTACAAAAACCCCCCAAAGCATCAGGATCCTGCTCCTTTGTGGTCTATGTAGGAACCTGACCAGAGAATGAGACCAGCACCATTGCTCTTCACATTAAACTTCATTTTCCATGGAAACCAACATAGAGCAGACAGGACAGACAAAGATGGCATGTCTCCACCTGAGAGGTATGCTTCTACTTACATCCCATCGCTGGATCAGAGGATGGAGAAGTATTTCCAGATCTTGCAGTTTAAACATAGCTGCAGAGAACAGAAGTTCCTACGGTCTTCCCTGCCTCTCACTATCTTATATATTCTGCTCTGTCCCCTTCTGTTAATTTCCTCAGGTAATGAAATCCCAGACTTTTTTCTCTCTCTTCATAAAACATTCTCTAGGCCTAGGAGTAAAACAAAGGTCTGGCTTAGTCATTGCTCCAGACGTCAGATATAAATATACTGGTGGAAGAGGGTAAAAAGAAAATCCTAAAGCATTTTTATTAATTCTGATAATGAAGTTGGTGATAATAGAAAAAGATACAAACCCCTTAATTTGTCCAAACTACAGGAACCCAGGGACAGGCTGTGCAGACCTTCCTGAACCACAGATTTATTATAGTGACCCTGGGCAGCTCACTCTCTAGATGTGCTCCTTTCTTTGTCTCACTGCTGGAAGTAATTACAAGAGTGCCACATGCAGGTGTATTTTCTATAAAGTAGACCATTACCAGCAAAAACTAAAGTGAAACTATCAATTCACTTAATGTTGAGTACCTGTGAGCATTCAGATGCTGCCACTTCTGGGCACTGATGGCTACATTTGAATATCTGTAGATGCTCGTGACTGGCATTCCAGGTTGTGACTACCTGATGAGCTGGCCATGAAGGAGCTGGCTGAGCTCCTCCGTGGGGGCTGCCACTGTGCAGGTTGCGGTCCCTCTGTGCTCTCAGACTGAGCCAGCAAGATCTGCAGCTTGTCTTGTCTCAGGGTGGCTCAGCTGTTGTTTTCAGGGCTATTTTACAGCCCTGTTGTACTGCAAGAGCAAAAAGACCCTGTCCATATTCAAAGTATGTTTCTTTGTTTATACTTGCCCTTATTTTTTCTAACTTCTAAACCAAACCGACTTAATGTCCTTCTGCCATAACAAAATCCCACAATAACTGTTTCGTTTAAGCGTGCCTTCCTTGCGTAGGAACTGCTCTATGCCATGTCTGGGCTGCAGTGCAGGGCGAGATATCCATACTGGCCTTAAACGACTTAGATGCAGTCTAGCCATTCCAGCACAGCTGTCAGCTTGGATCAATTTTCCATTCCAGAAAAATGCTGCCATCAGTAGGAATGCTTTGTGGCTGAGCTATCTTGATCCCCCACTACAGTTGCATTAGGGATCTAGCCTATTTATATTCTTCAGCAAACAACAAAGAAAGAGTGCTCCTGAACTGGGAGTTGGTGTGTACCCCATTCCTCTTGTACCTCTAATGTCAGAGGGAGTTGGGCTGTCCTCTGAGAAAGTTCCTCATCTGGATGACTGGTGTGCAAGGACGCACTGTGGCAAACAACTACAGTCCGGTGACCTGTACAGCTCCAGCAAAAGCCAGGTCTTTTATTAGAAATTGTGGCATTTATTTCAATTTTACCTAACATGATTTTCTGCCACTTTATGTATTTAAATACTTCTTCAAGACAGAATGGAGTTCTCCCCAGCAAAGGTAATTAGTAGCTATCAGTGTGCAGTACAGAAATGTTTTTCTCATTTTGCTCCTACAAAGAGAACACACTGTGTATCGCATTAACACTGTCTGATAGCAACAGATGACAGCTATAAAAAAATCCAACAAGAAAATTAACAATAATGCTTCAAAAATAATCACTAAGGACCTGATCGTGCTAATTGATGTTTAGGATGAGTCATCCAATTAGTTCTTTGAAACAGGACTGGCTGCTGTTCTTACATTATTGAGATTGCTATGTTGTAGACCTTTGACAGTATCAAGCAGTCAATGAATGCAAATTAATGACCATTGACCCACAGATGCAGAAACAATTACATCTGTGTTATCTTGCACCAGCATCCCCGGGAACATCCTCACTCAACATCTACACTGCCAACAGTCCCTCAGGGTGCACTTTGAGCTCTTCAACATATAGCAAGTGGGGAACCTCAGAGCACCTAACCTGCAGAGTATTATGGATATCTGGATGGTCTACAGAAGCTCAAGTTCACCCTGTCCTACAAACCCACAAGCTTAGCCCAAACTGCACTTCACACTTTGCCTCAGATGTCTGGTGCCACTATGCAAGACAACACAGCACAAAAGGTTAATCTTAATGGTGTCAAATGTCTGAGATAGGGACAATACAACTTCTCATCCCAGTAGGAGGCTCACATGCTTCTTTCCAAATGGAAATTGGGTGGAAGAGACTACTCACTTGAAAACAGCTGGATCTGTGCAGAGATCATTGCCTGTTCTGGCAAGCTGTTGTACAGGTGAGCCAGGGAAAATGCTGAGAGATGCTTCAAGCAAGGCCTAAGATGGAGAGTTTGTAGTTACGTGTAAGAAGGTGGTACAGTTTTGCCCACTGAAGAAAGAGGAAAGAAAGCATCAAAGACTGAATGCTGACATACTCTCAGAAGAGCTGCAAATGAAATACTCAAAATATTCATCCAGTGCAGGGCTCATTACAAATGGACCCACAGAAACCTCCATTGCCAAGGGTCACCACACCGCTACAGTGAGACATCTCATCCATAAGTGTAAGAGCACTGACAGCAAGGAGGAACTATCCAGCACTGCATTCTGCATACGCCACCACAGGCCAGGAGCCCCTCTGTGTCTGAAAAAGGATGGAAGAGGAATGTTGAGTGGGGCCATGAGATCAGGCACAGGGGAGCAAGATGGGAGCAGACAGGAAACTAAGTAGAAAATGTCTCCTAGAGAGATGCTGGAAGCTGGCAGGTGGGGGGCAGGCAGTTGCATGCTTCTTCGTACATTTTCTTTGCGCTGATGTGAAGTGAATGACTGTTGCTTTAAATCCTATTTGCTGTCTGTCTTCAAAAAAAGAATTGCGAAGAAATGTGTATAATTATACACAGAATATTAATCTTCTTCCTGGTGATCTACAACTCTAGCATATTCATCACACTGGAACTGTGCTCAAAAGTATTTTCATCTGATTAAAACCGCTGATTCATCGATGCATGTAATCCTTTGCTAATAGTATGTATATAAATGGCTCTCACCAATTTGCACATCAGTTATTCCTCATTTTTTATTGTTATTTGCTTTTTCTTAAACACTGAGTGCAACACTGACCTGTTACGTTTTGATCTAGCTTTTTGGAGAGCTAAGGTGCAGTGCTCTGGGCTACAGGTGGAGGAAGCTAGAAATCCTAACATCTGATTTTAGCTCTGGCCCCAAATTCCTTTTGTAGCTTTGGATTATTCACACCAGCCATGCCTGCACTGGGGTCAATTTTACAGTTGTATTCAATCCTTCCACAAATTTTTAGGAATTGTGAATACTTATACATGATCACCAGCCATCTACCTCAGTACTGGAAACTGCCACGCTTCAGGGTGTGAAGCTCACTCTGACATTACTCACTGTGTGAAGCTCACTCTGACATTACTCGCTGTGCTATGTCTTGCCACACTTTCTCAGAAATTTGCATGGAAAGGTACTTGCATACACTTACCAGGAAGGTGGCAATTTGCTATTCTTTGCTTCTGAATCTTTCTGTACCTCTTTCCTTTCTTTACTATTTATAAATGGAAGCCATATAATTATTTTATTATAATTTATAATAAATTTATAAATAATAACATTATAATTTATAAAAAGAAGAGGAGACAAAGCTGCCAGATGATTCACAGCAGTGTCCCACAAGGAAACCTGGGATAAATCTTACCTTTATGCTCATGAAACAGAAATGCAGTGCAAACAGCTTTGGTTTACACAAACCAGCCCATAGATATATGCTGCAAACATGAAATATTGGCTCATGTGGCTCAAGATGTTTGAGAATAACTTCAGGATGAACCCTTGAATGTCTGTCATTATAGGCTTACCCTTAGGGCATATATGTCAAACAGTCTCAACACCACTCTCGTCAAAATCTTCAAAGCTGCAACTTAACCAGTTAAAATTCTAACTATTCAATAATCTCTTTCCATACATGTTCCAAACACTCAGCAGCAGAACACCCACCTCATACCCACTTTCCTTGTTCACAGTGAGAAACTGGGTGCGTCCCACCTGTGCCTTTGGAGAAGCCTGAAATAGTAGTTGTGCTCAGAGCACGTGAAGTGTGTATCTAGGAGACTGATTTTGTGTGAAACAGGGTGTTAGCCATTTATTTTATTAAAAATAAAGGCAGGTACTGGCCTGCTTTTTGTAACATACTTGTGACCAGAGCATTTCCCCTAGGTTCAGTTCTCAGGCTGTGAGAAAAAGCAAGGTCAAATCCACAGCTCCCACCAACTTTACCATTTGGCTGGAATCTCTCCTTGGGACACGCATTCTTCATTGGTTGCTGGAGCTGTTAAATAGCAGTCCTAAAATTTGCCCAGTCTTGTAAGTGCCCGAGGCAATAGATTTTATGGCCATCCTCACAGTCCCCAGTTCTCTCAATCTCCTTTTTCTCTCAAAATGACTTCAGCAGTTTTGTGCCAGAAAAGGATGCAGAATTCTTCAGCCCACATGGAGGGGAGGTTTGTAAAGGGTAATTTATAATACAACTGAGATGGTGAGAATCGGGAAAGCAGTCTTTCCTTTGTGTTAGCTTAGGCAGCTTCATGCTCACCTGCTGTAAACATTATTCTGAGTTAATGAACCCTTCCCATGTCTTGATCCTGGGTAGTTAAAAACTTGTAATGCTCAGTATTATGGTATCCAAGATTCTTTATGAATTTAACTACTAGGACAAAAGTTTCCATTCTGAACATGCAAATGTCTTCAGTGCCTCTGAAAATTAGATCATCTCTCTATCTAGTCAGTGCCTAATTTTACAGTTGATGTTCAGAAATGTTTGCCCAACCTCTGTATTTTCTGGTTTTTGTTTGTAAAAATGGAACATTAATACTTAATTGCTTCTCAAAACTTTGTGGGAATTAATGCTTCTAAAGCATTTCAAGAATGAAAAGGACCACATAAACTGACAACTACTGTAATTAAGTATGAATTATTTAAAATGAAAAATTTGTATTGCAAATGAAGTGCTGGAGCAATATATTGAACAAACCACCAAAAAACCTCACAAAAATTACTAAACAAAACACAAGGCTTAGACATCTTGCAGTACCACCTCTTAGAAAAGTATTGAGCATCAACTGCGCTGCAGTAATTGACCATATGTGCACATAGCCGCCTTTTCAGGGAGAGCAGTTTCTCGAACATATTTTTTGCCTCGCGTTTGGCAGACAGGAGCGTGCATATGGTCGGCCAGTTAACGCTGACTGAGTGAGGAGCCCTCAACGGTAGTTTCATATCGACTGCTAGAGACTGACATCTAAACAGTGACTGTTTTCCTGTGTCCTTGCAGTATCCAAATTTTTTTCTCTTCCAATATTTCAAATTTACGTTTTGTGGGGCAGTAACCACTGTTTTATTATATGGAGATAGAACAGTTAGGCTGAAACCCTGTACTGTCATATGATTCAGTACAGAGAAATGTCAATGACAGTACTGCTACTAAACTGAACATATTTAAAAAAGAATATGACACTCTAGGGTCTGTGTTAGGAAGCTGTTGGCTTTTGCCCTAAGTAGCTACAGCGTACAGGCCATGGCACCTACAAGTGTACTAGAAGCATTTCTAATACCCACCTGTTTATGCAGTATTGTTATCTGTGTACATCTACTTTTTTTCCTAGTTCTTTTTTATCTTACTTTTGAAGCGCTTTAAATGAAATTAATCAGATATTAAATAGCAAGGATATCTTTTAACTTTCTGCTATTTTTCTTTTCAAATCTGTTCTGTGAACACTATCTCAGTTTAAAAGGCAATGCATTAAAAAAAGTGATTTAGCTCTTTTCTTATTTGTCAAAAACCCTCTAATTTCAAGGACATTTACCATATGCAACCAGGTACAAAATGCAAATATGATTTATAGTAAATATCTCAAGTGAATATTTTCTAGATGAAACATAGATGAGGGATTTGTTTTGGAAAAGGGAAACTAATAATTAATCTATAATATGGTATAATAATTTATTGACATTCGCTAACAAATAGTTACCAATACTCTCTGAAAAAAAAAAAAAAAAGAGGTGTTATTACAAGTTTTGTAGACATTTTATAAAGTCATTCTATTCAGAAGAAGACCTGATGGCTGGAAAATGGCCAACATACTGTCATTATTGCAGACAGACTTCAGGAAATTATAGACCATTTAGTTTGGATGCCTCTTAGGAGGAGGGAGTCTTAAAAAGCATTTTTGGACATTAAACGGTTCCATTTAGAAAAGCACAGCTTGATGAAAGATAGCCAATATTGCCTCAGGAATGAAAGATCATGCTTTCATCATGAATTTCTTTCAGTTTATACATAATCAGGAGAACAAACAGATAGCATGCATTTAGTTTACATTTTCAGAGACTACACAGGGAAATTTTAAATCAAGGACTAATACAGTGTACTGTGATGTTGGTAAGGCAATAAAGTAAATAATTTTTCTAAGAGGAAAACTTTATTATTCTGAAACAAATAGGAATAGAGCAACACGGGTATTAATGATAGGGCTTTGTACTTTAATTTTATATATATTTAGTGACAATAGTAATAACAAGATCAGACTATCCAACCCCACATCATTTAAGTCCCAACAGAGTACTTAAGCATGTATATAACTCTAAGCAGATGCTGAAACAGTATTGTTAATGTAAGTGGAATAATGTAAGTTAATGTAAGTGGAATTACTCAGGTGCTTAAATGATTTACGGAGAATGGCATGTTCAGCCCCTTCAAATAGAAGCTTACAGACTCCAGATAAAAAAAAAATAAATTAAAAAGCCATTCATATGAATAAAAGAAGCAATTTCTGCAACATGTTCACCAGGAAGCTGATCTGATAATTACAGGACAACATTTTTTAACTTCTCCCCTCTCAAAACTTCCAAAATACTGAGATTTCACTTGTGAGTTTCTGTTCAATCCAACTTCATGATCCCACCCTCTTCAATTTGCTGTGCCTCAGCTCAAAAAATTTCTTGTGCTTTAAAATATGAAAATTTGGTATCACCAAGATTTTTCAAAAATAACTGAAAATTTTGAGAGTCTCTGTGCTTGGATACCAGAGCAAGAAATCTTCGAAATACGTGCCCTACAGAAAATGTGAGTACCCCTACCTCTGAAAATCAGTCCCGTTTTAAAGTAGTCCCAAATTTAACATGAAAAAATGGGAGATGCCCAAGACTGCACGAGATAACTCTTCTTGAAAATCTTAAGTATCTAAGATTAATTGTGCAGCACACTCAATAGAAATATATTTTTATGATGTGGAATTATAAAATTTAGATAGAGATGTATAGATATCAACCAAATTTAGAGTACTGTAAAATCTGTTCTGTAAAGTTCCTTATTTCATCAATTTACATTAAATATATCACTACCACAAGACCCAAGTACATAATTACATAATACATAATATAAACCAGAACAGGTTTAGCTAAAAAAATATCTGCTATTTCTTCATCCTATCTTTTCCTGTTTCTTCTCCAGTATCAGTAGCAGTTTGAGATTTCAACTTGAATGTCAAGCTTCATGCTGAAAATTGTTATTACAGAAAAAATCCTTCAAACTAATTTATAGCTGACTGCAATTCTGGAAATATTATGACAAAACAGTGAATTAGTTTGCACAGCAGCATTTTGCTTTTCATTTCTTCCAAGACCTATACAGACATCTGTTTGAGACACAAATGCTATAGGTAATATAGTATTAATGTGTTAACATCACGTTACCCTTCAACCTCGTACTTTTGAGTGTCTGATAGGAGAAATTGTAACCAGGGAAAACATGGGGGAGGCTGACAGAATTAAAAGAATGACAATACGTAGGAACATTTTTAACAGTTCCTCTTGATTTAGCCTTAATCTGGGAATTCGAACATTCTCCAAAGCGTTTGCTAAAGACGGTGCTCTGAAAATAAAGCACAAGAAGAATACAGGATAGACCTCTGGCTCAAAGAAGAGATCTTAGACATCCAAAATTGTTCTCTCAAGGTTATGAATAAAGAAGTCAAGAAAAAATTCCTCAATTAATTAAAGCAAACAACATAATCTCATTGCAATTTAGGATACAGACAGTTCGTCCAGAGAGATGATATCTTCTATAGAACAAACCTGTGGTGGTGGGAAAGGGGACAAGCTTTCAGGCAGTCCCTGGCCACAGCTCTGCAGTGGTAACAGTTTGGTGAGGCGGCTGCTCCCAGAAGCTTGCCTCTCTTTTGCAACTGCACCAGCTGATCTGATGTACCTCTTTCTCCATGCCCTGTATCTCTCCCTATTCTTAGACCACCACTGCTACAACAGCACTACCATTTCCAGCTGAAGGCAGGAAAGACTGGCAGAGGATGTTTAAATAGAGGAAAGTGAAGCTAAAAGCTATATGCAGGATAAATCATATAACTACTCACTTTTCTAAGCCCTGCTTATTTATACCCTCATTTTAAATATATCCCAAGATTACGAAGTTAATGGAAATATATTCTGTGACTGCAGTACTACACTTTATCACAGGAACTTGCAAGCCTACTCTAAAACAATAGAAAAAAGTGGTTTATTAGATAAGTGAAGAAAGGTGGATGGAGCAGCAGTTTATCTTGTGGGTGGATGGATGCTGCACAGTCTACGTGGCTTCTGGTGCGGAGGAGGAACCAGTCTTACAGCAGATGGACCAACTACAGGAGTCAGAGGTGTTGCATTTACAGGACAGAGTGGAAGAGGAAACAAGTGAGCACTTCCACGGTACAAAATATAGAGATGTTGAGAACAGACTTAATCAAGACATCAAAGAGCTTGAAGAGAAGAAATCCTTGAATTGCCAAGGCACCACTGCTAGAAGCCTAGCTGAAAAAAAAGGGGCAGGGAGGGGGTGGGATTGGAATAACTCAATCACAAGCCCCAAGTCAATCTCATTGGTATTACTGAGACCTAAAAGGAAACTTGCATGACTGGGATGTTAAAATCAATGGTTGTCGCTTATTTAAAGACTGAAGGGAGGGAAGTGGTAGCCTGGCATAAGGTTGGGACTGGCTGACCTCGGCTCCCCCTCAGAGGGCTCCCCTACAAGACCTGTCATGTTTCTCATGTTTCCTATACCAAAACATCACTGGATTGCCTAGAAATCCTAGATGACTACGTCTTTATTCAGACTGGCCCGATGCATATATGCCAGTGATAATTGTGGTCTCATGTGATCTGCATGCACAAGTACAAGAGATTTGACTAAACGGAGAGGGTATACATCACTTTTTTCCTTGCTGCTGGTCAAACTTTTCTAGAGGCAGTTTGTGAAAAAAAATATATTTGTGAAATAAAAAAGTCTCCTGTATATTACATTAAATTGTCTTCAAGGTAAGGTAGTTTGTGTCTTAGCTACTTAGCATTCATCAGATGAGTGTGCCTGGCAAACTAGAGCTGACTAGCTCAAGCACTGTGAATTCATATGCTTTTTAAACACTAAGTTCTGTCTGTAGAGAAGTTAGAGACTTAAATAGTGATTTGTCTAAGTTCTATAAGGTTTTTACTAAAAAAAGATAAAGTTTGATCAATGCCTTCAGTTTGGACAAATCAATGTGCAACAAAGCTCAGTGGCTGAAATTAAAGGCTACACAAATTTAATCTAAAGGTCCCATTTTTTTCCATTATTATGATAATCATTGAAACATCATACTCAGAGTTTCGGTAGATTTTTTTATCTCTGGAAATGTTATAATCAAGAATAGTATGTTTTCTAAAACATACGCTAATTCCAGAAGGAATTAATTCCAGGAAATTCTTAGATCTGTTATGTGGGAGGTCCAGCTAGAGAATTGCAATGGTTTCTACTGGCTTTATACTATACAAACAACCTAAGAACCTGTGACTGAATAATTGTTGCTACACCACTCCTGTTTGGGGAACAAGCATTATGGCCACAATGCTCTTTCACTGGCAAAGCTCATTTTAGCTGCAGGCTAAAGTATCAGACCTTAGAAAGAGACTTCTCATTTGGGAGTATCACCCATTCTGGCTCTTTATATGTCTTTAATAATTTCATGTTTCTTTCTAGTTTTACTAAATCACTGTCACTGAATAAAATCACAAAGGATCATCAATACTTTAGTAAATTCACTCATTTATTTATGACAGAACGCACTGATCTATCATGTAAATCAACTACTGAAATCTAGTAATTCAGCGATTAATGCATGACTCGTGTTTATGTTTGTCCAGGTAATGGAACTGTAAAATAAACATTCAATAATGTATCTTCTTGCCCAGTGTTACAGTTTTACATAATACTGATAGAAAACCATACATGTGAAGAAGATTGGCTATCACCTAAGACACAAATGTCTTAGGTGTCTTGATCACAAAGAAAACAGATTTAAAGCAAACTTTCAGTGGTTAAAAACTGGAAAATAAGGTTATTACAGCATTTTCTGGTTATAGGATAAGAAAGAGTACTCAAGCACATCACTGTATATAGTTTGAATATTTGGCTTCTTCCACTTTTTATACCAAGACTGGTAGGATTTCACCTTGGAGACACCTTTAGTATAGGCTTTATGCATGAAATCAGCTTTTCTACTTTTCAAAAGCACAAATGTGTCAGGGTCTGTCACCCTTTTATCTTTGTGAAGAACACTAGGCTAAACTGAATCTGATTCTTGGGCAAATGTAAAAACTGATGAGGATGCAAGGGATCCCAACCTTTGTAAACACTGGCATAATCTGCAGAGGGACAAAGAGAGGGAGAAAGAGAATGTGAGACATTGGTGAAAGAACTCACAGTGCTTAGGAGCCCCAATTATGGGCCAAGTTCCCATTTGCATTGTTTAATAACAAAAGATGGTTCTTGCCCCAAAGCACTTACAATAAATGTGGATTTGAAATTCATTTTCAGGGAATGCTAGGGTACTTGTGTGTGCACTGTGTTTAACATACAGGCAACACACTTTTGGAAATGGTATGTTTTAGAGGAATAAAGCCAGCCTGAGCTTGTGTATTGTTAAAGTCTGTTCACAAGATAAAAATTATTGTGTGATATTGGGCAAAGACATAATTTCTTCATTAATTAATTCCAATTTTTAAATGCCTTTCTACACTAGCTATAGAATTTATGCACCTGACAGTAGCTGAATGAGAAAAATAAAAGATTTTGCATTCTGTCACTGAATGACCTTGATAACCATAATAGAAATTAGAAAATATGTTCTATATTTGTTATGGCAAATGTATTCTCCAAAGTATTACAGTAATTATTTTTAAGATCATAGCAATTTAACAGTCCCTCACTTCAAGTACTCTGGCCTTGGATGATTGCTTGAACCTTCACATACACATTACCTGCAAAATCTTTGTATATGTTCTTAATACTCCAAACTCTTTACTTTCCTTGAAATATGTTTAAAGATCGTGTGGTTTAATGAAAGGCCAGATGAAGATATTTTATGGTCTTTCATGCCACAGCTGAAGTAAATGAAACTATGTCTACAGACATATTATCAAGTGTTTATTTTACTCTTCATTTTTATGAAAATCTAACAAAAGAAAAGAACCAAGCTCTCAAAGAAGACACATCTTTCCCATGGAGCAGCAAGCACCATAGGCTTGGATCTAGGAATGAAATTCTCCACCGTTAGATTCCATAGCTGTGTTCTTCGCAGTGCTGGTACTGATGAACTCGTCCCTGTATCTCACTACAAAAGCAATACAAACAGCACTGCTGGCAAGCTTGGGACCTTGCCGTTCTTTTATGCATAAACCACCCTTCTGACAGGTAGAAGTCTCTGGGAATTTTCAGTTCTTTCCTATGTGGTTTTTTTTCTCCCACTCCCCACCCTTTTCTGTAAGGTGATGTTGCAAAGTTACTCAAGAGAACAACATTCCTCCCCAGATCCCCCCAGTCTGTTTGGATCTACAGCACTGTAATCAGCTCTAATGTTTCATGCAGACAGTGAAATAATGTTGCCTGTAAAACTATTGCAGAAACACAAAGCCTTTTCAGACATAAGGCTTTGGCTCCATTCTGGTCCCTTCACCTGTCAGTCATGTTAGGCACCATGCCCAGAACTCACTTTCACATCTCCTACCTTCCTTTGTTCTCTAAGCTATTTGAAACGCTTGGACCTATAAGGTGCAAACCTCCTCTTCTTTCCCGAACCGCTTCTTACGTAAACCATCACCTGGTTTCTTTCTTCTTCAGATTTCTTTCCCCGCATCAGTCAAGGTTGCCAGTTTCCCACCTCTTGCATCTGCTTGCACATGGGGACCAACAGCATTAGGCTGGAAGAGCTTATACCTGCACTGTCTACTGGTGTGTAACCACAGTATCTACAGAAAAGGACATCTCACTACGGTACCGTCACAGGACGGTGCATACATTGCACCACATCACTTCTCTCCCCACGACACCTGATTTATGAACCTCAGCTATCAGAAAGGAGCTGTTGGATGTATCTGAGCCCTCTCAAGAGGAAGGCAATTCCACAGAGCTGAGAAAGACATCATCCTGCTCTCCCAAACTACAAGAAGCAGTTCTTCTCTCCTAGTTATCATAGGACTACGTGACTTCCTCCTTGGCTCTAAAGATTCATCTTCCTCTCTCTATTGGAGTCGGTCAGCAAACCTGAGCAGATCTTGCACAAACTTTCTTTGAGTATAGGTGTTTACTTATATACTCTTTATGTTTATAGGTAATATACAGGGCCTACACTTTCCCAGTGTTCTACATCGTTAAGTCCATCCTTTGCATCCACAGTAGCAAATGCCAGAAGTACTTCTGTCTTCTGAGCACTTACAATGAATTCGGAGCAAGGGTTCCTCTGACTTTGGCCTGCCAAAGTACTGTGTAGTTGAGTACAGTCTAAAATTTGCCAGAGGGACTTCCAAAGGTTATGCAAGGCCACGATTCTGAGAAATGGCGCTGCACATCTATGTGAGAAAGTGAGCTGTGCTCAGCTGCGCACACTGACTCAGCTGTTACGCAGACACCTGGCAGACACAGACCTTCAGCTGCCATCTGTGCTGCCTGTATTGTGCAATCACATCCCTGTAATCTTAAGAGTAAAAATGGAGGGGAAGAAGTAGCAATAACTGTGGAGAAAGGAGAGTGCAGTAAGTTTCATATAACCTCTAATATCAAGAAGTGTAGGTCACAGAGTAGTTGATTTTGCTTGCCACCAAAGCAATTTTCACAGTAGGTGATATACAAAATTATCCTAGACTCATTCAGTTTTTTTAGAATAATCGAGGAGAATTACACACACATAAACCTCATGTTATATACAGGGCAGTAACAGCCATTACCATAGGAACTGTCTGTCAGATGCCTGCTTCCAAAGAATCCTTCAGAGACATCACAAGGAGAAGCCATCTAGGTTTTTGTATCTGCAGAGGGTAATACAATTCTGAGTGACGCTATTGGTAGTTCTTTTTTACAACAGCATCTCTACTTGTGGAACTACCTACCCCTTACCTTCTCCCCCCTAGAATGCGAGGAAAATTAGGATATCCTATCGGCAGGAGGGGGCTTTATTCTTTAATACTCAACTCTGTATCACGTGCACAGGAGCACATCCCAACACCAGAAATTTAAGACAGGAGAAAGTAGCAGTGCAAAAGCAATGTAGTGCAGTGGTGGCCTCCTCGTGCCTTTTGGCATGAAAAGGGAGACAACCAAAGGACCACTAGGTTGACGTTAACGCCATCTTTTGTTTACCTTCCCAACCCTGTCACAGAAGTCCTCCAGAGCTTCCAAGTTAAGCTGGGCTCCTCTCAGTATTAAAAGGTTTCAGAAATGGGTTATGTGGAATAAATGGGGTAAATGAGTAAATTAATTTGTACAATGGTAATCATGCCTTCAGCTTTTATAATTGGGATTTTGTTCTCAGGCCTTTTCATATGTCTTTTCCTTAGAGGTAACCTCATGTTTGAGAGCTAAAGCAGCCCTCTTGTAGACAGCCCTCTGCTCCCCTGATGCCAGGCACAGATTAAGCAAGGAATTATTTCTCCCTTCATTTTCTTCTATGTGTTTGAAGTTGTTCTGTATCTGGTTTTGGCCAAGTTTAGAGGTTATATGGATTAGATATGTTCATTATTGTATTTAGAAACTTTTTTGAACAATATGTGTATGTTAGTCCAGAAATACATGTACTCTTAATATGAATATATTTCTTTCACTGTTTTTTTTACAGATTACTTATCGCATCTAGTCTTCAGGCCAAAACCAGGCTCTTCCTACATGTTAATATATTCAGTATGTAATGCAGTAAGATTATAATTTAAACTATTCTGCAGTTCTACAAAATATTAAATGATATTTCAGGACCTGTAATTGCTTTTTCTTACGGAGTTGCTAAGGTAACATGCTGGAACTTCTGGTTGTTTTGTTGAGCTGACTGTTACACTTTAAAAATAAAAGATTTATTACATTAAGTTGTGTTTATTGTTTTTATAACCTCTCCAATTCTCCATGGGCTTCTATGCCAGAGACAAAGGCATCCTGGTGTTTAGGAGTACCTTTTCTCAGGGGAGATGATGTGGGGGAGAGATACCTAGCACCAGATAGTAGATCATTAAGTGGCTTGTTGCTTTTACAGAAGACTCAGATGCTGGGGGATTTTATTCATCATCTGTTTAATTTCCTTTGTTTTGCTAATATATAGTAGATGCTTTTTCCTCCTGCATGATTAGCCTAACGTTTGGTGTTATGCTTGCTGAAGCCCTTCTCCTTGTCCGTGCTTGGACCAGGCACATGCTGCCCCTCTCAGGAGAAGCAGAAAGCTTCCCATGATCTGACCCTGCTGTTCTGTACTGAGGCTCCTATCTGCTTCTGGGTGTACCTGGCAAGGTGTGTGCCTCTGTAGCACGTTAGGCCAAGCACAATCAGTTGGACAGGCTTTGCTGCCTGTGCTTTTCACCCTGCCCATTGTGCCGACAATTCCACTTCAATGTCATCACAACCCCTTGGATTCAAGGGCTTCCGTGCAAGCTACCCACTTCAGTATTTATTTTACTGATTCACTAATATTTTAAAACACATTCCTCTTGGAACTGTAGAATCCCATCTTTTAATTAAAACCTCAGGTGATCATCAAATGCCTATAGATCGTGGTTTCATTGCATGCATGCTGTTCTGAAGACACAGTCTTTCAGGAATCTTGGTTTCAAGGCTTAGGAAGGACCTTTCTCCTTCCTAAACTTGCTGCTTCCATTGAATTGGAAAACTGACATGAAAGCATGAAGTGCTTATTAAGTTTAATGTTTTCATTCACCTAGTTTAGTGCCTTCCCATCTGCTCTTTACTTGCAGAGGACTCTAAAATAAGATAGAAGCTAAAGGAAATGCGGTTATCCTGCTGTTGTCTATTTAGCTTTCATTAAGTAAGTTGGTGCACAGCTCACATTCTCAAAACCAGCCCATCATCTAAAAGTATTTACATAAGACTCTTTGCATTATATACCAACCTCTGCAACACTAGTATTAACTACTGACATCTGCCAGGGCTGACTAGTAAGTGCTTTACAGTATCAATTCATCCTAAGCAAAAGGCATGTTGAGTGCTGCCGTGCGTCTTGTTAATGCCCAATAAGAAGTATCAAGGCTCATATGACACCTAGCAGAAATTAGTACCCACATTCAAAGAAAAGCTTTTGTTATTTTCCAGAGTATTATGTGGACTTTATTGAGATGACTGCATCTGACACCTGCTGTAATATAAAATGCAGCTATAATTAGCCAACTGATGCTCTCCACAGTTTAGGTCGAATCCCTTCTGTGGGAATTATGCTTTAAAATATTCAGAACTCCAAGTGGCTCTCATTACATTTAATTTTTACTTAGCATTAGTGGTCTAGAAAAAAATTTAGGATTGTAATAGCCCCCGCTGAATGCCACACAGCAACGTGAAAACCATAGATTTTTTTTCCAAATAAAAAAATGAGAACAGCAGACTACACTACAGCCTTCAATTGAAGTCTGGCTTTGCTTAATTGTACTTTTTGCACTCATCAGTCTCTCCTCTTCAGAGCAAGCTACAAAAATTGCCTGAATAGCCAAAGAAAAGTTTCCCACAGTCACTGGCCACAGAAAAACACCATTGTCCTTCCTCACAGTTTGATGGACAACATTTCTATAAATGGGTAGCCAGTCTGTCAATGGTACCCTTGCTGAAAAGGCAAAAGAAGAGAACAGATTCTGCCAATATCTGACAAAGCACGTTAACACATAATCAGGCATTCACTAGTCAGGCAGCTGCCCCTGGGACCTTCATAACACAGGTGCCTTTAAGCCATTTCCTATTCACAGATAAAGGAAACAAGCAGGAGATACCTGGGAAAGGAGCAGTCTATTGTGGCCTGTCAAATGTCCATCTTCTAGGCTGCCTGCATAAAAACAGAAAGAACATAAAGGAAACTTCAGCCTGAACTGCTAAATTATAAAACAGCAAAATACTCTCCAACTCCATAATTTTAATCTTCATTTAAATAATAATTAAAAAGGTTAGTAAAGGAGCACCATGCCTTGTAAGAGGTACCTTCTTCATTTTTTTTCCTGCATCAAACCTAGCAAAAGATCTGTCATGTTCCCAAAGCCAACAGCTAGAACAAAGCCAGCAGTGGTGGTCCCAGGACTATCACCTTCACTCACTGCAGCGTTGGAATGGTTTTTGCCATGCCTAATCTGCTCACTTCACCCAGTTGAGATTATTAAATTCGTCCTTTAACTGAGGAAACTGGAATTTTGTGATGGACCAGTCTAGTGTAACTAAAAGTTGATTGAGCTACAGGAAAAAGACTCCTTCCCTCTTGTTTACCAACTTTACCTTAGTGAGCCTAACTAACTAACTAACAAACAAGTGCATTTCATAGCTGATGTTACCTAAAGGCCGCTAGGTAGAGCGATCATTTAGCAGTGAATAGATCATGATAAGACGACAGTAAGCTTTACCGCCAAAAGAAAACATTTCTCTTCTGTGATTATGAATAAACATGCCTATTTCATACACTCAGCAGATTAAATGCCAAAATCTATAGCCCCAAGCAGGAATTCAGATTACATTTAAGTGATCTTATCGATTTCTCACGGTGATTTTAGTAGCACTGTCCACGTGTTTAAAGTCAAACACATGAAAAAAACTTTATCAAATTCTATGGAAGTTCTGGATGGAAGCAACTCACAGAAGCAATATTGAGAAAAAGGTTTCAGGAGATGTGTTGCAACCGCTGGAATTGCCCTGATGTTGTTGGGAGGTTCCTGTGGGTGATGCGCTGTCTCTGAGAACACAAACTGCTGCAGCGCAGCACAAAGCGCTTGCAGCAGAAGCCAGAATATGGAATGGTATGAACAAATAAGTATGGAAAACTCCTCTGTACGCTTTATGAAACAGTGCTGATGCCTTCTCCTCAAGAAAAAATGTTCCAAAGAGCAGTTACGATTTCTTACAATTACCATTCTCTAAGCAGATGTACTCTTTCATACAGGATATCTATACATCTTATCTATATGAATTTAAAAGAGGAAAGTCTCTGAGCTCCTGCAATAAAGTAATTCAAATGGAATTTCATAGCCATAATGAAATTAAGCTGAAGCCAATAATTAAAAAGATTAAGGTAAAATGCATTATTATAAAATGTAAGTGAAAAAATATCTGATACCCCTCGTCATTTCTTCTTGCTCAATTTTGAGTGTTCCAAGTGCTACGAGGTCTCTTAGCACTGCCCATACATACCTGTGCAGCTGAGCTGGAGTTACAATTCTCAAGATTTAAAAAGGACTGCTTGTTCTCTGTTGAATCAGCCTCAGGTCATTATCAAACTTACAACCTAGGCCCAGTCTTGCAAAGGCTTTTACACACAGGCTTAGCTCTATGCACATGAATAGTCCTTTAGAATTCATTAGAATGGTTTGTGCACAAAGTAAGCAGGTGCATGACTAGCTTCACTGAAGGATTGGGACCCAAAATGTCAGACTCCATATTCCCTATTAACAAATGCCTCTTCTGCATTAGAAAAATACTGACAGTGTAACGATGAGTGTGATCTTTTGTTTTGTCTGTTTACTATAATACAACTCAGATAATTCAAATAACTTCATAGTTACTTTATATCCAAAAAGGGCATTATATATTTACTGGTACAGATGTAGAAGTTGAAGAATACTGCAGGTGGTATGAACACAGAGTGATATATCCAGGGGATCTGAGAGAATTTAGGTGCCTATCTTACATTGTAATATGGATATATCAATTCCTTAAGGCCGAGGCTCAGCTCAACTACATAAATATAGCTCTATAATTTCAACTGCCAGTCCGTGAATCTCATATCTAAAGCAGATCTGGATCTGGTTCCTGAAGTCAATGGAGGAGCCTGCTAGGATACTGAATGATTGATCGGACCAATAATGACAGATGTGGTCTATTAGATGATAAATGTCTGGCTGCTGGGGTATAGAAATTTAAAAGCTAAACTGCTGAAGCAGGAGGTAAATTTAAATTTGAGCAACTTAAGAGTTCCAGAAAAAAGGCTAGGAATACTGTATGTTTAGAAAAGGACTTGGCTCCCAGCTAAGCTGTGTGAAAAGCTTGTACACAGCACAGCTGAAGAACACTATTTTAAATATTCCCAAGCATCCATCACTATTATTTCTTTTTAAATAATAGTCAAATTATACTAATAAAGATGCAAGCTACAGCTTTTAAAATCAAGCACTCGGCAATCAAGGAATCCCAAAAGTTAAAGTTTCTCTGAAGTAAATGTGCTATATTCCTGTTTCCTTGTTAAATATAGATTTTCAAGTATCCCATTAAACCTGAGTTAAATATATAATATGTGCAGCATGTACATATTAATGCAGTGGAAAATTATTAATTTTTAGACTATCTTCAGGTATGAGTGCTTAATTTCACAATGCTTGTGTCAATTTACTAACAGTTTACAGGCAAGGGGAACACTGAGCATAGACACCTACTCCACAAGACACCGACATTTTCATGTGACAGTCTCAAAAGGAAATTATAGGAAGGAGGTTTATAATCAAACCTTTCAAAGTAACTACAGAAGTCTAAAATTTTGTGAACACAGAATAATTATAATAATAGTTCAATGACTTCTAAGAAGAGCTGTTGAGCTAGGCCTTGCAGAGGTCAGTTCTTGATCCCAAATTAAATAACTGAACTGAAGAATTTTGTGCAGATTGCTAATGTTATTTGCAGACAGCAGCAAGAAAAAGTGGGCAGGCAGGTAGATAAAAACTTAAATATGGTGTAAAATTACTAAACAAAGACATGAAAAATAATGACCAAAGTAAGGCAGAGCATGGAGCAGTATTAGAAAAACTCAAGGGTGAAAAAATTCAGAAAGGAAGGGCCATTGGGTCTACGTGCATGTCAGGATAAGGACATGAAACAGAAAGCAGGCAACAGCTTCATGAAGATTTTGCATTTAGTTCAGAATGATGAAACTATTGCAAGTCATAAATATAAGGTACTTACAGGGTGGGGTTTTTTTCCTTTAAAAGCAAAGACATCACAGCTGTATTTCCCACAGGACACTTCATACAAATCCCACTCCAATCCTGTCTGAACAGGGCTTTCTAAATTTTGATAGAGTGAGAGAAACACCAAAAGGTCAGCAAAGACATTTGCTTTGAAGAAATGCAGCTCCTATTGGAGAATTAGATTTGCAATTCAGAGTCTTTATTTGATGAAGTTAATAAGCACATGGCTACATTTTAGGGAAGCAGGCTGAGTCTTTTCAGCTGGGGTAGCACTCAAAATTAGACACCAGCTTAAGCATCTTGTTGAATCAGGATCCATAACCTCAGTTGGAGTGATGCCTTTTCCTGGGTACCCAGGTAGCAATAGAACTGCTCTTCTTTGAAATTAATGCTTGGAAAAATAAATCGAAACTTTTATTCTGGAGGGGACTTTGTTATGTCCTATTCTATTTTAATCCAACAGGTAGGATACTATGAATTTTCTATTTATAAACTAAGAATATTTAGAGCAGTGCTGATAATCTAAATACTAAGGAAAACTACATTTACAGCAGTCAGTGCCAAGCTGCGCCACTTGCCTGGGGCTCTGGGCGGAATCCAGGGTATTGTTTTGAAACTCCAAATGATTTCAGTTTAATTTTTTTCTGAAGTGTTGTCTCTTTTGCCTTTCTATGAGATACAGCTAACATAAGCAGAAGCACACAGTATGAGCTTTGCAATTCAGGAGAAGAATCTGCTCATACATTACACAGGCTCCTTAAGTCAGCGCTGCACTCTTTAGCACAACAAACCTCAACCACTGGTACATTCTGCAAAGCACCCACCTTTCTTTGGGTGTTAGTTAGGGGCAAAATTAAAGCGAGAGTTCAGAAATTATGTTAATATAACATTCAGCAGAAGAAACAGTGCAAGTAATTATGACAGTGGTGACCAGAAAATAGAATTTATTAAAAGTTTACTGTGATTTTAAGGTGTTTAAAGGTACCTAGAGTTGGAAAGAGGTGTATGTCTTTATCAAGGAGCAACAGTCCAAAACCAAAAGAAAATTCTTTTCCATTTCAAAATAATTTTCACTCAAACAATTATATTTGCTTTTGAAGAACTTAGTGGTTTTGTGTTTATAATTTTTCAGGGTGGTTTTGATGGAAGAGGCTTTTATGCACCTCAGGGATCCATTTCAGGGACCAAAGCTGCAGCAGATTTAATATTATCATGGAAACTCTATCCCTGAATGTTGAAAGCAATTCCAGATTATTCCCTCCCTTGGTAGTCACATTATTGAAATATCTGAAAGAGGACATTCCTGCCAAGTTACATATATTTAAATCTTCTGATCCCTCTTTTTAAACTAGTATCTCTATCTTGGCAATCCACTTCTTGCCAGTTTTCTACAAATTCCCGCCAAATTACCAGTATCTTTCCAGCAATGAGAGCTTCCAATATTTTATTGTTTCACCAGCTTTAGCGTGCATGCCATGTAATTTCCTCTGTCTTTATGGGAGGCCTGGGTTTGCTGTGGCCAGACTTTACTGCCAAAGGCGATTGCAAGTGTATTCATTTTTACTGTGCACTACAAGCAGTGAGCATATAATCATCTTTTGGAACTGTTCCACTCTGGTCTGTCTCTTCTGTTAGATGCGAATGTTTAACATACTTTGTCTTAGCTGTATTTGCGTGGTTCTTCCCTGTTCCCATTTTCTCACATGCTCTCACTTTTCTATTCTCTTAAATCACTTTGGATTATTTCTGTTCTGTTCATGCTTGCATAATGCATTACATAATTTAATCTGTGAAATTTCAGATTATACCAAATTTATTCAGCTAGCAGCTGCAACATGGACCAAGGCCTACTGAGACAGTGAAAGTAGGAAGAAAATCTGTACCTTCTTTACCCATAGGAATCATTAGTGTTTCTCTAAGAGAAGACACTTGCCATCAACAGGAAGAAGGCCAAGATCCAGTTTCTGATTAGTAAACAATAGGGCAGACATCAGCAACTCTACAGGCTGCTTCATGGTCTTTTGCCTACTTTTCTTGTAATGACTACTGAGTAAATAATAGTACACCACCTCCACCATCTCTTGATATCCTCCACATTCACTCATCCTCCCTTGTATTTCCATGTATATGGCAATGTAACTTCCAGTATCTTTCTGACATGTATGTACTTATCTCTTTGTTTTTCATTTGAAATGCTTTGCGCCCCAAACCAACCTCTTTCTAGAGGTAAAGATAGTATGCTCAAAAGCAAAGGAAAGAGCTCAGGTCTCTCAACTAATAAAGCTACATCTAACCACTGCTAAAGTAGGCATGCACCTGCTCCATCACTCCAGGAAAGCTGCATTTTTCAGAAGTGGAGTTTATCAGGTAGCTGAGCATGCATCGCTTGGAAGTTAAAACTTGGTTCAGATGTCTGGACTTGATCTATCTTTGCAGGTCACTGGAGATTCAATCAGGGCAGCTTGCCTCCTCTGACACTGAGAAGCAAAAATCAGTGCCAGAATGCTACATCTGTGCTCCATATTCTGTTGCGGCCAACAAATTACTTACATGTTTATTCAGCGTTATAGTGGTGGTGGGGGAAGGGGGAAGGAAATTTTATTTTCCTCTGTTCTTGAAAGCTTCATGGTTTGATCCAGATGAGATGACTACGTTTTGCAGAGTTGCTTCAGCTGTCTGTTCAGAGATAAAAACTGCAACAGGCAGGGTATGCTGAAGCAGCCTGTCCTTGACCATGAGCTGGAATTAGCATTGTTGGACAGAACTGCAAAAGAAATTTTCACACTCTTTCCTAACTGACTATCATGTTCTGTATATTTGTTCAAGATACCGTCATTTGGCAAAACCAGTGTCTTTGCAGGAATTAAGTAACTTTCTCTATATTTCAGAGCTTCCAAATAAGGAACATGCTCTGCAGTGAGCATTTCTGAATACAGAGTGATTCTCATCATCTAAATCCAGCCAAATGCCATCTAGCTCACCTTGGCTAAGATATTCTTGCAAAATGCATCTCTCCATGAAATATATTTGTAACCATTAGCAGTGAAGTCCTCTTTGGAACTAATTTTTCTCTGGAGCTCAGAAGGGCTTTCTATACTTGAGTCTTCTCAAGTATCTAAGTTGGTTGCTGAACAGACACACAGAATAGCATGTCTTCAGTTTAGTGGGATTTATTTTCACTAAATTATGGCAAATTTTATCTGGATACTTTAGAGAGAAATGTGTTTAAAATAACTCTGAAAATATCAGTCAAATACATTAATTTCAATGAATGGTTTTATTTAAGAATGCTTTAATGTTTGTATATACAACAGCACTCACTATTTCCCAATGGAAAAAAAAATACTGGGGGGTGGGGGCCAGAACAGGAAGGGGTATGAAGGTTAAGGGATCAACCTTAAGGTGTAAGAGGAAACATCAGGTAGAAAAAAAAAAATCTTTCTCAGCATTCATACTGTCCCTGGAAAGAAATCAAGTGCACCATCTTAAAGGGAAAAGTCTTGCAATCCCCATAATCAGAGTACTCTGACAAGCCCGCTCCTTGCGGTCTGATGAGAAAACCACCAGAAGAGTCAAGGCTTTGAAGAGAAGGACGTATGGATTTAAAAAAGTGAAGGTACAACCAGAGAAGCACGGATTCAACAAGCGTAGTAACCTGATTTACTTAAAACACGCGTCGTCCTTCCCTCTGCGAACGAGCCGTCGGTGTATAGGTCACCCTATAAGCGTGCCCGACACCTGCCCGTGCCCATGGCTCTGTGGGGGCTGCGGGAGGAGAGGAAGGAGCCAAGAGGCAAAGCAAAGGGCGAGGGAGTGCGGTGACCTCGCGGGGGAGGATGTCCCGCAGGAGCTGCTGCAGCCCGGGGTTCGTAGCCCGGTGCCACCGGAGGTGCCATAGCAGCACACAGGGGTGGCCTGCGCCCCTGGGCCAACACCCTGGCTCCGCAGCCACTGCGGTGGGCTTCCACCTGACGGCTGCAATGGGCCTGAGCTGAGAAGAGCTTCAGGGCCCCAGAGGGGGCTGAGGAAGGTGCAGAAGATGCTTCCTCACGCTCGGGAACCGGGGCTGCTCGCCACTCAGGAGAGGTACCGCAGCAGAGGGTCCCCGCGCACCACGGCACGGAAACCCAGCGGGCCGGCGGAGGTCGGGCAGACCCTGCCCGGGACAGCCAGGCCTGAGGCTGCCCCCGCGGCCCCAGCCCTGCTGCCAGGGGGAAGCCGCCCGAGCTGCCGCGGCTACGCGCAGGGCAGGGCAGGGCAAGGCAGGGCAGGGCAAGGCAGGGCAGCCCCCGGCCGAGCCCCGCAGCCCGGCCCGCGGAGCCCCCGCGCTGCCGGTAGCGCCCGGCCGCGTCCCCCGCGCCGCCCGCCATTGGCTGCCGCGCCTGTCCATCAGCCTGCGGGGGCGGGGCCACCGGGCACTGCCACCCGAGGGTTCGTCATCGCGGAGCGACGCCGGGGACGTTGCTGGCGGCCGCGGCTCGGCCCGGTGTCATGGCGGCGGCCCCCAGCCCTCTCCAGCCCGGCGGCCACGCTCTGGAGATCGGCGCCGACCCTGCGGCCTCGGAGGTGGCGAGCAGCGCCCTGCGCTGCCTGGCCGGGCTGGCGGGGCAGGTGAGTGCGGGCAGGGCGGCGGGGCGGCCCGGGCGCCGCGGGCCCGGCACTGCAGCGGCTCCCCCCGCCCTGGGGGCCCGAGCAGGGCGCGCCCCTGCCCCTCTTGCGGCCTGCGGGGCCCGCCCGGCCTCCGGGGACCAGGTGCGGCGCCGGAGGGAAGCGAAGGCCGCCGCAGGCCGGGGAGCGGGCTCGCCGCTGCGCGTTGCTCACGGCTGCTGGCGGGAGCGGCGGGCCACGGTCGGGGCTGTGGTGGCGGGCAGAGCGCGGCCTGCAGCGGCATCGCCGCCCTGCCCTGCCCTGCCCGCCCTCGCCCGGTCACCTCGTAGTGACCGGGTGTTGCGTGTCATCTGGTACTTCCACGGATGATCCTTCCCATGGGAAACGGCAGTTTGCCTAGTTGCGCTATTTTAGCAATTAATGATTCGGAATTGAAAAGCTTACTGTGTATTAAATCAAAAGAAATGATCGGGAGCTTGGAGTTAGCCTTGCCTCGGTGCGAAACACACAGTGCATCTCAGTGGGTCAGGATTTGTAAAGCAGCTTTGTTCTGCGGTACTTCAGTTGAACTACCTACTTTAGGTTTAGTAATGGCTATGAATTATTTAACAGGTGTTATGGTAGTGGTGGGAGGCCCTTATCAGGAGAAGGTTTTAGTAACAACTTAATTATTACCATAAATAATTTACAGATTAGTTTCTTTTCCCCTGTGGAAGCATACATGTAGTTCTGGGAAGGCAGAAGCAGCACACTCTTGCTTCTGAAATTAGCAGTTTGAAGGTTTGAGGCCAGATGATGGGTGACATCTGTGGGAGGTAATATAACTTAACATGTGTTCATGTTACAAAAATACTCAGAAACAGACACTCTTAGATACAGAGGCTGTTTAGTAGTCGCTGCTGACTGACATGAAATTATTTTTTAGAGCTTTTCACCTGTCATCAGAACAGAATTGTGTATTATATTTGCTTCTCATCTCAAAGTCTGCTAGTAGTTGTCTCCCTTTTCAAACCAAAGTCATCCAGAATTTAAGTGCCTGAAAATTCAAGTGCTGACTAGTAAGAGTCTCAGTTTTTCTGTCTTCAAAAGTGATTAAAAACTCCCCTAGCTTTTGAACAGGAGTGCAGTGCTAAACAACTTGATCATCATACACTGCAGCTTCTTAGCGTTACTGAGACAGGAAAACTGCCTATGTGTCAAGGATGAAATATCCCATAATTCTTCCTGGTGAAAGTTCTCAATGTAATCGGGGAAGGACTAGTGACTGTCTGTTTACCTAGATGTGATACTGTCATTCATACTGTTCTTACAGTCTTGCCCGAGTGAAAAATTGAACTCTGGTATGGATGGAGAAAACAAAGAATAATAAAGGAAAAGTTTCCTAAGCTCTTAAATAGGGTACTTGTCACAAGTTCAATTAATTGTTTTCAAAACCACATGAAAGACTGTAGTTTCTTTCTCCTCTTCAGTAGCTTGCTTGTTCTCCAGAGTTTGCTTTATGCCTGGCATGTCACTGCAGAGAGCTTAGTGATTTTTAACACTACTTGGGTGTGCACAGACAATTGCAAGAAACCAGTTTAGAGTAGCTACATTCCCTCAGTAGTTACAGTAGTTTATGGTGCAGAGTAAAATTGGTTTTGTTGGTGTTTGGAGTGTAGTCTTTTGATGACAACAAACTCATTTTATGGTGCATTGCACTGAACTATGAGTAGGGGTCTGGTTGCTCCATCTTAGCTGAGGAGGCCCTTTTAGTTGCTCAGTCATGATTGCTTCCAGTTGTTGAGTTACGCTCTTGTCTGCTGGCACTTCTGTTCTGGTAGATTTAACTGTGGCGCTTTACCAGCTTACTGACAAGCAATCCATCTTGCATTTTTGACTGAAAATACTGATTCCCCATTTCCCTTTTATAGACATTAGTGAACATGTGCCAGATCGTTAGCTGCTGCAGTTTGTGATCCATCATAGTAGTTTAAGTTGGATTTATGCTAGCAGGTTGGACTGTAAACAGGACTATTTCTGGCACAGGAATATTTTAAGGAAGACATCTGGGGATAAAAACACTTAAAACCAATATGACTGATCCTGAAAAGTTCTTTAAGCCCCAAGTGACAATCAATGTCTTCCATAAAACGATTTCAAAGGCCTGAAATGACTTATGATCCTGTAAATTGCTACAGAATAGACTGTGGACTTGTAAATGTACAAAGGCTTTGAAGTTACCAAATCACAGAATTTATAAACTTGCTTGTCACAGTTCTTACAGGTAGACGAATGGGAAACACTGAGAAAAAGAAATTTATTTTACAACAAACATATTTGGATGCAGGAGGAGTTTATTCCTTATATTTAAAAACATTGTTTATGAGTTTAAAATATAACTGGCCTCTAAATTATGCTAAGTCAGAAGTGCTACTGTTTTTGTACATTCGTTGAACCACCTGGACAGGAGTCACAGGCATCACATATGAAGGCACACATCAGCTGAGTCTGTTTGAAAAAGGAGGCTTATTAAGAAATTGCAGTAGGACTCCTGTTTTGTTTCATTATGATGACTTATATCTATGCCTTTTTTTACCTTGTCAGTGGGCTGTAAAATAGCATATAGCAGATGTTACTTTAGAAACTTTGGGAAGAAATATATGCCTCATGATCACATATGCACAGTGGCTTAGTTGTTGAAGTTTTGTTCTTACTAAATTCTAAATACATTCTTGATTTTCTAAGGTGTTCAAAACACCTGTTTCCTAAAACATTACTTTTCTTACATCCTGCGTAGTTTAAGTACTAAACAGGAACAACCATTTGTTTGAAAATTATCTAAAATACATTATGTATCTACTCAGACCATCTCCTTTGCAGTGTAATTTGGAATCTAATACTGGATTTTACAAGGCTGTTCATTGACTAAAGAAGGAAGGCTTCGGCTTGTAGTTCTTTACATACAAAATTACGATAATGCTGGCATTTAAAACTAATGTAGAACAATTTATTATCCGTGGCTTTGCCTTCAGGGTGATGTGTAAGTTCTCATTGTTTCCTCATACAATGTATGGGGGATTCAGGAAACGAGTGTATATGGATTCTATGTTCTTGCTCATAATATTTGGTGCCATTAGAAGTTAGATATCTCTAGACCGTATGTCACTTTTGACATCTGCCTGAGCTCGGTCAGTTGGTCTGTCTGTCTGTCTCTGTCATATGCACATGACTTGGTATTTCTGTGTCTCAGAGTACCTGTAGGTCCTCTTGATTTTAAACAAGAGTTTTATCTGTATTTAGAATCTGGGGGATCACTTACGGGGTTTTTTGGTCGGAGAGCAAGCTACTTGGCCTTGGGAAATGAAACTGCTCGTTGCTTCGAGACTTTGAGAAGAGCTTTAGTGTAACAAAAATGGCAGAGGTGGGTGTGAAAGGGTGTAGTTCATCAGTGATTAACAATCAACTTTATTAGAAAGTGAAAGTTTATTTTTAGCTTGTAGAAGATACATAGTTCCTTTAAATAAAACTTATGATGTGTATTTCTCTTTATTGTTTTGGGAGTAAAATACTGCAATTCCTTGGCAAAGAGAACAGACTATGGCAATTGTTTTAATCTGAATGCATATGAAGGGGAGCAGTGTGATTTGGAAATGGGTTTGATAGTGAAGCTGTATAGTCAAGAGTTTCTTTAACATTGAGATTTTTTAACGATTCATTTTTTGAAACATTTTTCATATAAAACTTCCTTTGGATTACGAGCAAGTAAAAATTTCAAGTGTGGTATGGTGCAGTATCAAGACCTTGGTCATACAGGCATAGATACCCTTGCAAATCTCAGAATAAAATGCATGAATTTACAGGAGGCTACGATCTTGGGTGCATGTTTCTTCCTACTGGTGGTTCTATCATCTGTTAAAAGATTTAAGCAATTAAAGTGAACAGTATGTTTTCATACGATAGTTAATTGAATTGAGAGTTGACTAAAGTTAAAGACTACATTAATACAATGAAAGTGTGATGAGATAGTAAGGAATTTTTAACTCTACTATCTTTCTTTGAAAATGACAGCAGCTTGAGTTATAATTAATGTCAAACCTATCCTCATATAAAAATGGTGTCTGTATGAGACTGAGCATAATTGTTGTCCTGTAGAAGTCTTGTATACTTCATAACGTAATTTCTTGTTGTGTTTGTTTTGCCCCCTTGAAGCTTAACCTTGGAGACGATATCGTGAAAGTTGTAATCGATTGGAGCAAACTTCAAAGCACATCAGCACTTCAGCCAGCGTTGCTCTTTAGTGCACTTCAACAGCATATTTTATGTTTGCAGGTAAATATTTCGTTGGACATGTTTGACTTGACAGAAGTCATCAACAGCTGAATATAGTTGTATTATCTAAACTGTAAAATTTCAGTCATTTTGATCTTACATTCCTGTGTCCAACAAAGAAGAATGCAAAAGTACTATACGCTTGGGATTCCACTGTGCTTCATAGGTACTCATGGATTTTTCAGATTAGTGGTGTGAATAGCCACTGGAGGTGAGCAGGCTGAATAAATGCAGCCTCATTGATTTCTAGACTTGCATTGTAAATGTGATACATTTCCATCTATGGTGGGTTGTAATTAAGCAATAAGACACGGCAGGTGTGTGTCATGCTATGATAATGATTCCATGCGTTGGGTGAGTTTTGAGGCTCATGGAGTGCTTTCAGTGGTTCAAGAAGTGGCATTATCCCAGCATGACACATCCTGGAGTGTCTTACTGCAATTAAATATATTTTCAGCGTAGGTTTTTTTTTAAAAAGAGTAATTTCTTTGACATTAATGTCTCATCTTACCAAGTAGCCAGTCACCATTACTGTCATTTCTTTTAACTATTTGAAACTTTCCGACCCTGCCAAAAGTATGTGTAATTTAGTTGCATGGCAGGGAGGGTGAGCAGTTTGTCAGCTGGTAACTGAGCAGTCTTTTGACCTTGGTAGTTCATCTATAAAAGGTGGGGATTTGAATACCAGTTTTTTGCTTCAGCTAGTCAATGAATTATTTCAAGTGTGTAGTACTGAGAGGGCAAAAAAGGAAGTTCCTGTATTTGCTTATCTATAGGTAAAATAAAGACCCTTTATATTTTCCAGGCATCCACCAAATCGTTGGTGTAATAAACAAAAAAAGAAAATATGCAAGACAAAAGCAAGTAAAAATCATATCCAACTGTAAGAACGTTGCATGCAGGAATTTGATTCTGTTTCAGAAAATGTGACCAGTAAAAATCATGTTGTCTTAAAATAAAAATAAATAATTTATAGAGGGAAAAATAAATGGTGAAATATGAAAAATTAAAAAAGGAAGTGTGACATACATATGTACTGAGGTTTTGTCGATACATGTTGTGTAAGAGTTATTGTGGTAGGACAAGCATTTTATTTTTGCTGCTACAGATGTCAGTGCATTCTCTCATTTAATTTCATGACCTAAGTAGATAATCAACCGTGTCAAAAAAAGCATGTGTTCAGGATAACGCCTATATATTTTATGTCTGTGTTCTCTCATTCACTTGGGCAACTGCGGTTTCAAGTGGAGAATGTAGTGCGGTGCTGATAAAGTAATGGCTTTACAGTGTGAAAGCATTGGCTTTCATGTTAAGGAGGAAAAATACTAAGCCTTACTCTTCTGAGTAGGCATTTGAATGACATTTTAATTAAGTGGCATTGGTGCCAATGATTGAAGCTTTGATTTAGCTAGTAACAGATGAGTAGCAGGCAGATTTTTGCAGAAATTTGTCTTATACAAACCTCTGAAAAGCATAGGTCAAAAAGGCCAGAATCATGGTGTGCACAATATTTGGAACTTTTTTTTCTCCTTTTTTTTTTATTCTTTTATTACTGTGTTCCATCAGAGGCAGATGTGATTCCTAAAATTATTTCAGTTGGTCTGTTTTAGAAATTGTAATAATACTTGGCTTTTTGTTTTGTGGATTTTTTGGCTTTTTTTTCTTTTTTACCCTAACATACTGTTTGCTTTGTTCAGCCTCTTTTAGAAAAACTCCAGTCATTGATTAAAGAAGAAAATATAGGCCATATTGAACCTGCAGGTAAAACAGAAGGCCAAACTTGTGAAACAAGTTTAGATGCTTATGATGGTAACTGTCAGATTGAAGAAAAGTATGCAAGTTATGACTTGAGAGATCAGAAGGATGCTCATGTTCATTTTGATCCAGAGGTGGTCCAAATAAAAGCTGGAAAAGCAGAAGTAAGTGATGTACCTAAATTAAAAAAAAAAAAAAAAGACCTTTCTAAATTTTGAATTTAAAGAATGAAATAGATATATGCCATCATGTTTATTACCTGCAGATTGACAGGCGGATATCAGCCTTCATCGAGAGGAAACAAGCTGAGATCAATGAAAATAATGTCAGGGAATTTTGCAATGTTATTGATTGTAATCAAGGTAACTGGCTAGCCAGACTTTAATCTTCATAGCAATTTAAGTTGGGTTTTGTTATTTTTTTATTTTTCAAAAGCACTATTTTATATTTAAAGCGGAACTTTATTTTAAGAGTAACTTCCGTTTAAAGTTACGAACTTGCATGTGCACTGCAGATGTTGTCAGAGAGACAAAAAAAAGAAAGTAGTCACTGGATGACAGTGTTTAATGCATCCCATACAGAAAGATTATAGTTATTACTGTGTTCGCTTTAAGAACTGCTATCTTAAATCAGATGATTTTGTAGCTATTGTTTCTTATGTTTTAGCTAGATGTTCCTTCCAAAGTCAACAAAATTGCAATTCAGAAATGTCTTGTGAATTGCATATTCAAATTGAAGTTAATTTAATGCTAGTTAAATTACAACAAATTACAAAGAAGTATTTTTTTGCAATCAATTTGAATTACTAGCTACTTAGAATTACTTTTTTCTTCCAACATTACTTATGCTATTGGTGTTTTTAATGCACCAGCTGGCACAATTTGCTGTATCTATAACCAAACAATCTTAAATTCATCCAGTAGGCTGGATCCCATTAGCACTATCAGTAACTGTGTAACTGAATGTGTCTTAAAAGAGAAGGCACTTTTATATACATAAGTAGTACAGAGGCATTTTCTAAGTACCTATGAAGCCAGGTGTGCATTGTCTCTGTGGTGTACTTACGCTTTTAGAGATCAAAGCTTATTGTTCCGTAAGCTTTATAGCGAGAGAGTTTAACTCCTTGAAAGTATTAGTTGGAATGAAAATGACATCTGAAGTCTAGTAGAATATACTAGATAGTAAAATACAGATTCCTAAAATTGTTAATTACATACAGAAGAAATGATGATAAGACCTTCCTTTGTATGTTCAGGCATAATAAAATATACGTAAAGCCTTAGTGTATATGGGCAGAGATTAAAATATAAACATTAGAATAAACTAAGACGGTCTGTACTGTAGGTTTTTGTGGTTAGACAAATGAGAGAAGTCACAGGCATCAGAATAAATGCAGGAAAGTGAGAAAAGAATGTTGATGAATAAACTAGACCAGTCTGAAAATAGGAGAACAGTTTCAAAATAGGACATAAAACCAGAATAACAGTGGTAAGCAGGGAAAACACTGTATAGGAAGAAAGAAGTAAGTTACAGAGAAACGCAGTGAAAAGTAAGAACCAAATAAAATGTAAATTGGAAGAAATTTGACCTGATCAAATAAACTTTGATATACATGTGTGCATACATTTATAGAAGTGATTTATTCAATTAAAACGAGTAGGTCCGTGCAAGTGTGTGAAAGTATTAACTATAGTTAAGTATTAGTTAACTATAGTTAAAGTATTCTATTTATAGAATGAATTAAGTATTTCTGTTGTATGAAAAATTTTAATTAGATTTGTTAAAAGCCTAAAAGCTGATAATGGTTAGAATATTTTAAATTTTAAATATGTAATTAGGACCTCACTTTTTATATTATTATTATTTATTTAGAAAATAGCTGTGCCAGAACAGATGCAATTTTTACACCATATCCTGGATTTAAAAGCCATATAAAGGGTAAGCAGTTATTTTAATACCCATTTATTTAGTGTCCAGATGGAACAGCATTGATGAATTTTTGACTTTAAAACTTTTATAGGATGTTCAAAAACTACAAACTTAACATGTTGATTTTTGACTTTAGTGAGTACATCATCTTTGCTTACTTCTCCAAGGTTTTCAATCCCATAACTGCTTCACTAAGCTGATGGTTATGCACCGAAGACTAAAACAAAGTAGCCTATTTTCATTGTCTGAAAGGAAAGATGCAAAAGATAAAGCAGGACAGAGAAGTTGAACAGTTCTTTGTTTTTCTTGTAAGGTGAAGTCAGCAGTCCAGTTAAGGAATTGACTTTAAATAAAATTATCTCCTGTTTTTCATTAGTCAGTGTAAGTATATTGAATTAGAAATAGCTTTGGGACACAGTGGAAGTTCTGAGACATAGACTTATGGGAATGACAAGCTGGGGAACAAGCTTGCCACTGCACTACCTTTTGGAAAGGATTACATAGTGTAAAAGTGATTGTCCAACAGAAGTTACCTGTAAAAGGCTGCTTGTCCATCTGTTGCTCTCTAGGTGTACACAAGTTACTCTGTGTTTAAAAACAAACAAAATCTCCAAAATGAGAGTAAGTAACCCTCTCTTCCACTTTTAAGAGTGGTAGTATTCAGTTATCCACTTGATGTTGGTTCTAAACCAACTAGTTATTCTGAATTTTAGAATTCAGAACACTACTGTGAGGCGTGATGATAGGTCTAGGCGTTTAAAGGTCTGGTGAGCTACGAGGGAGATGGGGTAGTGAGGTTGAGTTTATAATCTTTCACTAAGAACCCCTTTCAGTAGTCACTTTTTTAAACTGAGTGCTAGTTTGTAACAGGGATGGTGGAGTACCACAGGAAAAAAGAAAAGTTTGCATCTAAGTAACTAAAGCCCACAGTTCATAAATGAAACATTAGTAACTCTTAAAAAGTAATTGGAAGTAAAATCAGCATAAACTGAAGCAAGAATGTAATATGTAGCCTTCATGAAGTACAGAGTAAGAAGGCGTGTGCTTCAGTGTCTGGAGTTGCCAACATAGTCTTTTACGTCTTTAAGTACACCACAGTAGTCCTATCAGGAAAGACTTGAGAAATGACTGTGATTTAAAGAGGAGTGACCAAAATCTTCTGAAGAAAACATGGTTCAGCAGGGGGAAAAAGATGGACCCAGAAGCAGCTGAAGAGTCATTAAAGCTGTCACCTGAGTAACAAAAATTAGAACTTCCTTGCTGGGATTCATAGCGATTCTTCTAGTTGTTTACCTCCCCTCGTCTTCGTGTATTTATGATGCTTCCTGTAACTTTAGGTCTGGCCTCTTCTCTTCATTCACAACAGCTCACATGTGCAACTGCTGACATAGATATCGGGTTTTCTGCTATTTATCAGCAGCTGATGACAAATTCTTGATACCACCATTCTACATGAATGTATGAGTAATTCTTTTACTTTGCATATGTAAAGTCCTAGGTTTTTGTTCAGTTTAGTTACTCATGCAAAAACAGGAAAATATTTTTACCTGAGCCTTTAATCATATTGTCTATGGGACCTGGAAAGTGGTGTGAAATTGATTTAACACAGGTTTTCATTTTTTAATATTTTAATTGGTTTATTTAGATGTACTTTGTGTTTCATGTGCATATATGTTAAATTTGTGTTTTCTTTACCTAGTTTCCAGGGTAGTAAATACGTATGGACCTCAGACTAGATCTGAAGGAGCGCATGGGTCCAGTCTCAAAGCCAGTGTACCTATTCATGATTGTGGAAACCAAGCTGTTGAGGAGAGATTGCAAAACATTGAAGCACACTTACGGTTACAAACAGGTTTGTATCATGTTTTAATTTTGGTATCAGTGTGCCAGTTTGTACTGTGGTTATCACTACTGTAGTAAAATTGGGCAAGTCTATAAAAACTGTGACTGTGAAAACAGTGGGTAGGTCCACCGAAGTGTTTACTTACCCCATGTACTGCAATCTAACGTTTAGGTCCTGATGGCCAATATGGAACCCCGATTTATGCCCAAATTAGGATGCTCATTTAGTAAATCTACACTTGATGTGGTGGCAAATGATGGAGATGCACTTGAGAATGGGATTTAAAACAGTCTGGAATATTTAGAAGTAGGCGTTCTCAGCCAGTGGAGTCCTTCTGCCTTGACCCACTGAACAGGAAAAGCTGAGGTTAGGACTCAGTCCTGCTTTGTGGACACCTTGTGGGCTGGGGATAGGATGAACCCAAAAAAAGGCAACCTGAAACCTTTTCCTAAAGGTGTATGATTCTTGAAATGCTGTTAGGTGAGAAGCTTACTTTCCAAAATGTGGGAAGCTCCATTGTCAATACTTCACCTTGGCTTGCAAAAATGAGTGCCACACCTTTCACTAAAATCAAAGTCATAGCCACCAGGCTACTGACTGTTTTTTAAGTAGTTGCTTTCCTCACCCCAGCCCCAGTTTTCTAGAATGTAAATCAATGAGGCACTTACCAAGGGGGAATCTGCATTTTTCCTGAAAAATGTTTACAAAACAGAATAGAAGCCCAGATCATCACCTAATAAAGTGAATGTTCTACGCATCACACTGCAGACACACACTGACGTTTTTGGTCTTTTGAAGACTGAAGAGATGTCAAGCCATTCTCTAAGAACAGGGTAAACATTGACTGGATTACTAGATGCCTGTGAATGCATAATGGATCAAAGTCCTCTGGCAGCAAGGAGAGCAGAATACTCCTAGATACTGCTGAGGCAGCATTCAGAGGTTGACACTTGCCTGTATAGCTGTCTCAAAAGTCAGGTGAGTTTTGTGCATGGAAATAGAATTTGCAAGTGTCTGGCCAGCTTTAAGGTTACATATAAACTCCAAAGCTACTACAGATTGTATCAGGGATAGTGACTGGGGGTAGCTAATGGAGGGGCCCTGCCTTCCAGGTTGTGCCTATAGTAGGTGACATAATTTTGTTTGAAGGAAGAGGTCAGCTGAACTACAGTATAGGGGAAGAGGATGAAAGTGTGCAATTCAAGCTCAACTTCTGTCTGAATCAGAAGTCATGGATCAGAAGATCTCAAGATCATTTGCTACTTACCTAAGCAGCTGTGCAATAAGTATTTATCTGAGCAGGTAACCTGCCTCAGCTACCTGCTCGCCAGTTTTTTGTTTCTGATGACTGAAGGAGTTGTTCTATTCTCACCTGCTGTTTTTTGGAACAGCTTTTTCTAGTGCTACCACTGCTCTTTTCCCTTTGCATTAAGGCAGCAATATTAAGAAGAGTGAGAGGTGAGCCGATTTAATTAGCAGCTGCTGAGTGATGAGTAGAGAGCAGAACTGAAGGAGGGAAGCTACCCGTAAAATTGCCTGTCTGAAGTGAGGAAATAGGTGAATGGCAAAAACCCCAACATTAGTGCTTATTTCAGTAGTTTGTGGAAAAGAACTGTCTTACCTAACAGACCTAGAAATAAATGGAAATGAGTGGCAAGAGAAGTAGAAGCTTGCTAAGGCTTTGGTTGTCAGTACTGTTCAGAACCAGATGATCATTTTAATTGGGATAGTCAGTAGTTAGTTGGGATAAACAGGGATTTCAGTTGTAGAGTACTATGTAGCATAAATACAGTGCTTTCTAAGGCTGATCTTTTCATCAGCACTGTTCTTACATGGGGAACTGAGCCCAAGCTGCTGTACTATAGCTGCAAACAGCAAATGGGTTGAGGTGGGTTTTTCTGTTGCTGTTGATTTTGTGGTGTTTGTGTGTTTTATTGTGTTTTTTTGGGAGGGGGTGTTGGGCTTTTTTTGTTTGGTTGTGTTTTTTTTCCAAAGCTGTGTTATTCCATTCCATACACGCATTTCCCGCTCCTGCTTCTCCTGTCTATGGCCAGGGAAACGCTGTTCTTTGTCAAGTGCAACTCATACCTGCCCTCTAACCTCTGTGGCTCAGTGGAGATAGGTTTCCTTCAGAACAAGCTTAGGTATCAATGCTGAATTCATGTGTGGTCTGCCATCCCATCTGCTCCCTCCTGATGATGCTGTCTGTTTTGAAGTGCTAACATTGGTGTGTGACCAATGTATTGTAAGAGTGATCATTACTTGTTCCAGGGACCTTGTCAGACGTATTTCAAGCACCTGGATAAAGTTGTCTATTGTCTTCACTGACTGCACTGGCTTATTAACCAGGTTTTACCCTGAATCATATTAATTACCCTTCCTTTTTATTATCCTATTTGCTCATTTTGTTTTAGCTGCTGGTTGATAGCTGGACTCAAAGAATTCACCTGTAAAACTTGCAGTCTTTAGTTATAAAAGTTATTTAAGTGCTTTTCCTGATTTCTTTGTATTTGTACTGGTGTAATTAGGTGGTCCTGTACCAAGAGACATTTATCAGAGAATTAAGAAGCTTGAAGATAAAATCCTTGAGCTGGAAGGACTGTCTCCTGAATATTTTCATTCTGTAGTAAGTAATTCTCTCAACTTCTTTTAGCATATCTAAATGCATTCAGGACTTTTGTGCTTGAATCTTTGATGTACAGGCAAAAACCTGTATCAAAGGGCAGACACTTCTGATAGACAACTCTGGCTTGGTGTAATGGTTATATTTCATGTTGACCATCTATGTAAGTTCATGTTTCTACCTGATTTCTCATTTGAAAGAAAATAGTATTGAGTGGGGTGGGGGGGGCAGGGGGGTGGAATTCCAGTCACCCAAGCTAAACTAGTTTGCAAGAAATCTATTATAGAGGTTGGATTTCTCTCCTTACCCTCCTCACCCACCCCACATTCAAATCTGAAGCGTTTCTTATGACAAGAAAATTGACTAAAGTTTTGATCTCAATACAAATCATTAATGGCTTAAATCAGCTGAAATTCATTGGGCTTCTGTACATGGTCTGATTGCTAAAGATCAGCTATGTAGAATGACTTCCAATAGGCTGAGAGAGTGAAGCCTTTAAAATTTGTTTTGTGTGATTCTATGACTGTGGTTTCTTTGTTACTAGTCTTCAGGCAGAGTTCTGTCTCTTTCTGAATAGTAAAACTTGTCCTTCACAGAAGGAGATTAGGACAGAGAGAATACTAGTTGTTACTACATCAGTCTCTGCTTGGCTGGGGAAATTTCTTGTCTGTTATTTTGTTCTTCTTTCCCCACATAACAGTAAGAATGTCTCTTTTACTGTTGATCGTATTTTAATTTTTCTCTTCTCCCTTGAGACCAGCCAAAGAAGAGTCAGTAATTAGAAATCAATAACAATATTATCAATTTTTGTTTCATTTCTTTGTTTGTGTTGGAGACCAGTAAAGTCCTTTATTTGTGAGGCTATTCCTTCAAGTTGTTGGCAACCAGAAGTTAAAACGTACAATTTCCATGGAAAGTGCTTTAGGATCTTTGAGGAATGGGAATCTGGTAAAAAACTTGTGATGAGGGCAATAGTGTTGTGCAGTAATTAACTTTTTTTTTTGTCCTGAGTTTTGCATGAATATCGGTGAGGATGCAGGAAAATTTTAGGGAGAAAAATATTGACAGTTTCAAAAGCTGGATATTGATCTTGGTTTTGTCTGAAGAAAGCTTCGGTTAAGTTGATAGTTGTTAGCTGCCAGCATCAAGAAGCTTCAACAGCTTCTGACTGCACTCCAGCAGTATTTCTCATGACCCAAAGTACTTAATTATAGAGAAGATTTCTTTAGTCTGTGGAATGGCAGTCAGTGTTCTTTCTGTACTTCAAAGATTCTTGTCACTGTTGTTACAGAATTACTTGTGGTCCTCTGTCAGTGCAACATTAAGTCTGTGTTGATTATGTCTTTTCTTTAGAGCTGTTCTGGCAAGAGGAGAAAGGTTCAACCTCCCCACGTAAGTACTGTTAACTTTTGTTTACCTTAAGTTTAGGATGTTCTGACTGTAAAGTAGTAGTAGTTCTACCAAACAAATACTTCACTTCTCAGAAATAGCTGCATAAGTATTGGATAGCTTTCTGGCAAAGAGAGGGAAGGAGACAGAAAGTTAACAGGTGTCACAATGAAATGAGTCTTCTGAGTGTCTGTACTAGGGTAGGTTAGTTAGTGTTTTCACCACTTAGAAGGATTATAGAATAAAATAAATCTGTAATGATGATAATCAAGCTGGGGGTAACAGGCAATATGTGAATTCTGATCAACCTCCTAGTAACGTCATCTGGGGTTGCTTTATGGCTCGATGGTTTTAGGGATATTTTTTAATTTTTTTTTTTTTTGCATTCACTTTATTGGTTCATGGAGAGACAATAAAAGTAGAAATGGCTGGCTCGGCAAAAGCATTGCAGAAAGACATGACAGTATAGCAGATATTAACCTAAGTCAGTAAAACTTGCCATTTTCACAACACCATCGTATAAGGGAAGGCATTACCCATGTACCTTAGGCCACAAGAGAGAATTTCTCCTCTGTGCAAGTGAGACTGTAGCTGGAACACTCTGCTACTGGCCAGTGTACTTTAACACAGATGGACTGGGGAGAATGCTTAGAACGGGATATGGGCCATCTGAGGCTTGAGGAAGTAGACTTGTTTATACAAGAAAAAAATCCTCCATAGGTTGAAATATTTTATAAAAAGGATGATAACCTTACATTTTTTTTATCTCCTCTTACAGAAAGAGCTTTTTAAGTGGGCCCAGAGGTGATTGGTTTGGGGCAGTAGGAAAAAACCCTTCAGTTGTAAAGCTGGGTTCCACATCATCTAGATACTCTCATCCAGTGTTTTAACATCAAAGAATTTTTGGCTTTTTATGAACAGGTTAAACAAGCATCTAATGGAAATAGCACGGATGTATTGATCTGTGATTAGGACTGTCAGTTTCTTCAAAGTTTGCAGTCTTTTTCTTTCAAGTTTAAATAGCCATAGACTAGATTCAGACAATTCTGCAAAAGTATTTCTATCACTTAATGCAATATGCAGTAACTTCTCTAGCAATTACAAGATGTAAATGATTGTGGGTTTTATTTTGTTCTTTTAGCAGAACTATTCATTGGCTGAACTTGATGAAAAGATCAATGCTATAAAACAGGCATTACTGAGGAAAACGAAAGAAAGCAAGTCCAAAGAGGCTGAGCGGCTTCTTCGATAAAAAAAAAAAAATGTCTTCAGAATCCTCATCATGCTTTACACATACCTGAGTAGCATTCATCAGGAATGACTCTAGCAATGAAAGCAAAGCACGCATGTAAGCTCCTTTTCGATGATCTTGAAAGCTTCCTTTCAGCACTCATTTAAAACCAGTCTTATTAATGAAATAATTACTTTAAAATGAAGAATGTTTTAGGAATAGCATTCTAATAATCCATTCCCTTCTGTTATAAAGGAGGATTGCTGCATTGTTCGTATGTGGAATGTCTTAACCCACATACAAAAACTACATTTCACATGTAATTCCTGATGACTGAGTATTCAAAAGATCTCTCTTTTGAACACATTTCATGTAAGTAGTTTGCATAGAGTTGTGAAATAAAAGTAAATAACTTCTTCATAAGTAAACTGTCTTAGGAAAGAAAAAAAATCACAAAAAACTTGCAATATGTGTGCTTACCTGTGGCTTTTTCATATTTGTCACTGTTTTCACAGCTGTTAGAAATGCAGCAAATAGGATCTCCCTAACCATCTTTTAGAAATACAATGTGTGGAGACACATGTTCTTCACTTCCTCAATGTCCTATAGGAATTCAAACTTCATACTCTGCTAACAAACTTTGTATATTTTAAACACCCCTGCAGGGGAGGTTTTGAGGAGCATACCAGCATGCACCAGCTTCCCTTCCCTTCCTTCCATATGCATGCTTACATGACTTCTGACGCGCGGATGCTGGGTACATAGCTTAAATTAAAGTCAGATCTTTGGCCACACACTGAAGTGTGATTTTGTTTCGTTTGTTTTTTTTAACTAAACCATTTTCTATTGATACCAGTTCTTTAGTTTATTTGCTGTCTCTGTCTTTATTCCAGTTTAGAAGAAAAGTAGCTGTTACAGAGGGAGTCTTGTGTGTTAACTGCTCTGCTTACAGCGGTCATACTATCAATGTCCCTGTATCGGTCTCTGTGACAGGTGTTACAAAGAGTACTTACTAGACAGAGTCTTGCACTTTGAAGAATAGTTGGCATTTCCTGTGATTTTTGTGTTACCTAGGTTAACATCTGTGGTAGCAACTGCACCTAATGCTTCTCTGAAAGTAAATCAGCAGAGCTGGGAGACAAAGCTGCCTGAGCTCTGGTCGTAGCTCCAGGTAAGAAGACACCATGATGGCTGCCCAGATGCTTAGTGTCTACTCAGGAAGAGATTAACCCAAGCAGTCATAGGAGTATTTCAAATACGATATTGGATACAAAGAGGTACTTTTGCAGTTGAAGACTGAGATCTGCCTATGCGTAGGACCGTTACTCAGATTGTATGCGCCATATCAGTACAGTACCCTACAGAGATTACTTATATGAATTATTGCCATTGGTGAAAATCCTAGCAGTTCATATTATGAGAGTTATATTGGTGAAGCAGTACAGTGAGCTGCAACTTTTACCTCAAGTAGATAAGCTTTGCTTTCTGTCTACAGAACTGGGTTTTGGTTTGTTTTTGTTCTGCATCCCAAGAACCATAACTCAAAAGAGTACAATATGGATATATAATTGTGCCTCACATTACACACTTCATGCAGTAGTACTTGAGAGAGGGGTAGGAGGTAGCCGTTACAACTGGGGACAGGAAGGGTGACCACAGGGATTTAGCTTTTATGAAGCAGTAGCCTCCACTCAATGTGCATCATAATTCAAGTACAGGTAAGACATGCTGACTAGATCTAGTGCATTTGCACTATGCAGTTTTCTCTGGAAGATTCTGGAGTGAAGCCCTAGAAGAGATTAACCTGTGGGCAGATACCTAGGTCTGAAAGATTTGTCTAGGATGAAATTATTTGTTGTTAGTTTACATTAAAACAACTGCATATGTGTGTGTGTGTGTGTGTATATATATATATATATATATATTTACACAGAGAGAAAAAAAACCCAACCAACTAACTTCAGTCCTCATCTGGGGGCAGTTCTTGGAATAAATTGCAAACAATGCCACTTTCCTCAAGGGAGACTGGTTACAAAAAGACTGCATTAGCAGTTTCAAAGTGGCATTTTCTGTAGTGAATTGCCTGCTACTTGAAAGATCTCTTGCCATGGGATTCTCCTCCTCCTCTTTCTCAAGATGGCAGCAACATAGCAGTTAAGGGTTGAAAGCATAATGAAGGTGCATTGTAGCAAAACAATAGCTAAGGAGACAACAGCAGAAGTACTCTGGATGGTAATGTATTAGCCCTATATACTTTATCAAATTAATTCTACAGATACACTTGAAAAATATCAAGGTATTCATCTTGCTTTGTTATTAGACCTTTGCCATCCTTTGGTTTCAAGTTGTTAATTTCTTGTACACTTAAGGGCAGTGTGCCTGTCCTGTAAAAATTAATTGGAAAGATACTCTCTGCTGTGAGCTGCACATTTACAGTAGTTGGAGATTTCAGAGAGCTGCCAAGCAGTTGGAAGTTTCCCTTCCCCTGGCTCTGCTATATGACTTTTATGCGCAGAGGGATGGGGGAACAGGACATCATTCTGGTATTCAACGCTATTGGCCTTACCAGTTCATCCTTGCTTGCCTTTGGTCTCTTTGGGCTTTACCTTCTACAACTAACTTCCACCATAAGGACTGCTTCTGCAGAAGCAGGTGAGCTACCCAGTCCACCACACCCCCATAATAACGGTGATGCAGGACAGACCTCTTAGACTACACATTTTCCAGAACTACCAGTTATGCTGGTTTTCCTCCGCACCTGAAATACTACGATGCTTGCTGATAGTTGGGGCTGCAGTAGCTGAAGTCTGAAAGGTAACCATAAACAAAGCAAAAGCAGAGAAGGTGTTTTACTATCTTGTTGGCATGTCTCAACACCTTGACCAAGACCTCTTTACAGATGTTGGGCTGACCTACACTCCTTTACCTCCCAAGGGACACACAGAAGCGTTCTGAAGAAGAGAACTTTTTATCCCTGTTAATGGTCTTTTCTGCTCCACTTGCAGCTAGAGCTAGCAGTACGATGTAACACTGAGGGTACCTTTCCTCATACAATATTTTCCTCTCAGCCTGCTCCTGGCATCCAAAAGGCATCCAGAAGCCTTTGTAACACAAAGCACTACTGTGGCTTCTGCTTACTACAGCAACATTTCTCACTTGGAAAAAGGCCAGGTTTGGATCTGAACTGGACAAAGGGAGTGGTTTAGATGTGCAGGTTCCCTCCAGAGAAGAATTTACTGGATCGATAAAACTACACAGAATCATTTTTGTAGGTCACTTACGTGATCCAGTTCACCATCCTCCAGCGTACGTAATCCCAGCAAAGGTTTGCCTGTGAAAGGACAGCGTTTTTGTGGAAACATCTCCGCCTGCAGCTTGTCTGCAGCGTGGCGAGAACACCTATTGTATGGCAACAAGCGTTCTGCCTGGCTGTCAGTCCAGAGCTCCTTCATTTGCCAGCAAGTTGAGAAAATTTGCTTCTGTTTTTTTGTAAGATGGTATCTCACTCCGTGATCAAACACACTGCCATAAAAACAATAAACATAGAGCAGATTCTTCATTAATTTAGGCTCACAAGCAAGTGTGCTGTTCATTAAAAGTTTATCTCATCTTCAACGTGTGGACATTTGAGAGGAGGTCCCAGCGCCACTACCCCTCACCCCCAGTCAGTAGTAGAAACCCTGGTCACAGCAGGCATGCATGAATGCCATAGCTGGATTCTGGGATTTGTTACTGGAGTCACACAAGAGTAAGAAAAGCAATTCTCTTAGGGTGATGTGAATCCCTGACTTGCTAGCAGATAAAAACCACCTGGATGTGGGCTACACAATGGTAATTTTGTGTAGAAGGTTTCCCTGTTGAGGATCTCTTGCACTGAACATAACTGCAACCCATTGCAGGATGGTATACCACAAGGTTCAGATGAAATTCTGTGAACCTTTCCCACACACGTCCAATCTATATATATGAAAATTGCAGGCAATTAAGAATGGTATTGCTTAATTAACTTATCCAGAACAGGTTTACCCTTGTTCCAGTGTACAGCTATTCCATGTTACCAACACCAACAAGCTTATTGTGCTATATAAACTGTAAGGAAAAGAGGGAATGTCCTGCTGGAGAGAGATTGCAGAGCATTCCAGGCTGCCAAGGCTCTTACCTGAGCTGCATCTCTTCTGTCCTGATGTTTTCAAGGACCATGCTTTGAAGGAAATGCTTCACATCTCCGTAGCCAACCAAGAACTGAAATGGCTTGATGTCCACTGCAAGAAGCCAGGACAGGCATGTATACCAGCTGCAATATGTAAAATTTCACAGATAAAATGAGATATTCTGTCTCCTTTTTTGTGCTTACCTGGGACCTGATCCAGACATCTTTCCAGGTTTTGCCCAAGTCTAATAACTGAGATGAAGTGCAAAACACAGGCTAAGGGCTTCCAGTTACAAGATAAAAAAAAAAAGGAGATCATACAGCACTGTAAATTTGGCATTAATTATTTGAGGAAGATGTCTAAGAGCATCACTTTTAAGCCAAGAACATTTGTCTTCCTTAGGAATGCTTGACATTGCTGTTTAGCACCATGTGCGAGAGATGTAGTAAAACATGGGAGCTTGTGTTACACATATTGTGCAGTGCTGCAATATGTGCATGATCGGTTTCTTCGCTTTGGGCTTCCCTGAGTAGGGAGCGATTCATCTCTAGGAGGCTAATTTCTTACAGTTGAGTGCAGGATTTTAATAAATAAACCCCAAAATGAAGTGGCCTTTTGAACAGCCCTCGTATCAGCAGGTAATATCAGTAATTTAGGAAACTCAAACCATTCACCATTCCATCCAATATATTGTGATCGGTGCTGGATATATTTAATTTTTTTTTAAATACATCAGAAGTTATCTCTTGTTTTAATTAAGACCTTGCAACACCACTGAGAAATTTTAACCCCAGAATGCCAAAAAACATTATTTGAAGTAGTCAAAATACAGACTAAGTATATATTTTTGATTGATGAGTTTACAAATCATTTGCACCAGTGAGAACAAACAACATTTTCTACTGCAACAGATGCTGAACCATCTTCTGAATGAAGACATGGAGAGGAGGCTTTGAAGAATTAAAAAAAAGGTCTCCAGAAAGATTCCCTTATAGATACCTTTTCCCTTCCCCCATAAGAGCAAGTGTTTTCTTTTCCCTAACCCTTCCTGTTGAAGACTTGCTGAGTACTTCAGGCTTCTATAGCTGTAGGAATCTCTCTACCTTGATTTGAGCTGTGCTTTAACGCGAACCCCTATAATCCTCTCACAATTGCTTGCTACCACAAAAGCATGGCAGAAAGCGGGTCAAACTACCCGCAGCCCTGTGGGTGGCTGAGGATCCAGGTTACCTGTCCAAAAGCGCTGGGCTACACACTGTCTTTGCTGCCAGCATTGCCCTAGCCCAGGTAACACGCTCCTATGGCTGGGAATAGGATTTACTGTCCTGCCAGATAATCTATCCCACCCAAGAGCAGCGAGACCCAAATCAAGTGGTCTCCAGGAGATGAGTTTTGTTGCCATTGCTTCCTAGGATATATGGATTTGACTTCTGACTTCAAGCGCTACCTGACCGGGGGAGGTGGGGGTATGTACTGTAGAAAGTCTAATGACTGAGAAATAAGAAAAAAGAAAAAGCACATTTAAACAACTGCCTCTGTAGATCTTCTAATGAAACTGCCTTGTCATGGACAAAACACTTAGAAGTAACAATGGGAAGAATAGGCATTGTTTGAAGCTATTATTTAGAAATCATCTAAATTTTTAAAGGTTAATTAGTGTAATTTACCCATCTTGGTTATTGAAAAGGGTTATACATGAACAATAAACGTAAGAGTTCAATCCATTTTATTTCCACAGTCGATTCATCCACATCTGTTTAGCTTTTTATGACCATCTAATTGATTTGTAGAATTCTGTCCAGTACAGATGGGCTACTGTTCATGACTACTTTCATACCATTTATATTATTGTTGCTCTGATTTTTATTCAAGGCCAAAGAGGGGAATATAAGACTGTGATGTTCACCTAAACATAACAATGACATTAAATTTCTATCTGGCTCCGAGACAAGAATAGATTTATGGAGACAATCCAGTATGAATACAAATAAGTTGTTTATACATAAATATATATAATAACATTTCTTACTTAATTATGACCTATTTTACCGGTTCTGCAATATGCCCTGTTATGAAGTTTTGTAGCTACAGCCAGGCTAAATCGATTGTCACAAACTCATTTGGCTCAAAAGTAGAATTACACCCCTGCTAACACCTGTGAGAGAATAGAAGCTGTGCCTCTGGAGCTCGTTCTGTGGTAAGTCTATACATAGTCTCTCATACAGCTCTACATGCATATGCTACATTATTTTATACATGGTTTATACATAATTTTGCATTTGATGGAGACATTCCCACTTCCCTTTGGGCTGTCAAAATGGAGAGAAGCCGGCTAGGTGTTCTTCATCAATCTCCTGCTGTGAAAACATGTAGCATGAGCAATTCTTTACCAAGTGCTGGCCTGTAAACAATCTGGCTTGGTTTAATTTCTGAGTCTTCTGGGTATACAGGGAGTAGTTTGAATAACCTGCACTGTAGTTGTCTTTATACAGAAGAACAGTTATCAACCCCAGACCTCGAATCATCCAAATCATTCAGAGTGCCCTTAATTACATAGTAATCCCACCTCTGTGTAGTGTAGTTGGAGCTTCACATGTGTAACCTGTGTGTATAAGGGTATGTAACTTGTATGTATAGTGAAAGCAAGATGTGTGCAGAGTTATTGCAGTAATGAGAGGTACACTTTCATGCCAGTAATTTTGTATGCATCGTACTGTAGATGTTTGCTTAAGCATGCCAGCTGCTTTGCTTGGCCACCACACAGGGGATGAATTTTGTGGTCAGTCCACAAATTTACCACTAGTACATCTAAAGAAAAACAAGCAAGGAGTTTTACTAACCTTGGCTTCTCTGGCCAAGAGGGTAGGTACTATCAAACGGGCTAAAATCCTGAACTACAGCCTTTGCACAAAACTTGTGAAGGAAAGAAAATATATATGGATTGTTGCCTTCATGTATAAATTAATTTTTCAGAACTTGATGTCACCAAATAATAGCATCATAAAATGGGAGAGGAGGGCAGAGCGAACCTTCTGTTTAGGACAGACTAAACTACCATCGTGGGAAGGCAACCTGTTCAGATGACACAGCTGAGCAGTTTATAGCACCAGTAACTCCAGATAGAGGGTGTGACAGCAAACATCATGCTTGCCCGAGTTATCTACCACAGCTTAACATGAGACAGCCAGATACTGGAATTCCTCAGTGCAGGGAAAAATCTTCACTGACATGTTGCAATAGCTCATGACAAGACCATATTTTACATCATGGGAATAGGAAAGATTCTTTAAAGTGAACATTTGCAATTCTTCCTTATTACATGTCCCAAACTGAAAAGGAGGAAAAATACTGTGAGACTTTGGAGTATTTAAAAATCAGTATGTTACAAGTTGCTGATGCTAATTGTTTCTTACACATGGAGAAACAGTACTGATACACTATCCAGAACCGGTTGAGGGAAGCATCAGTTCCAAACCAACACTTACAAGGAGTGTTTCATCTCTGCTTTAGTTTCACAACAATAACACATATCAAACAGCAAACTGTTCTGGCCTGTGAATTCCACTTTAATACAGTACAATAACATTTGTGAATACAGACTTGTTTTTTAGCTTTGCCAAAGTGTTTCACCGAGTGCCTCTAATGCAATTACAAGGCAAGCAAGCAGCAGAGAATGAGAAAAATAGGTACAACAAAGGTGAAAAGCTATTTCAAATGGAATTTGAAACAAGACAGAGTCAACAAGAGAAAAAATAAGGTTGTTCTAGGTGGTGGAGCGGCAGAAGAGAGAACACTTACCCAGCACAGATAGCTGCGAAGGTAGAGAAGAGACCAGGGTGACGCAAGATGGGCCAAAGGACTGTCAGAGAGTGACCTTGCAGGACACTACACAGAAGGGTTGTTAGCACAGAGGAGATGAAAACAAAGAAAAAGCAGTTTGACAGGAGAGGAAGGAACCAGTTCTGGTTATGCGGCTCTGACAAGCTGCCGCTGCTGAGGGCTACACACACCAAGAAGTCTAAAGGGTATCGGGTCATTAACTGCATAGAGGAGAGCTCTTTCTGTGCAGAAGAAAACCAGGCTATTATCAGAACATCTCAGTGCAAAAGGTGTTTCTGACTCCTGGCGATGCAGAGCCCCACAGTTCTTCCTGCAATGGCTCCAGGCAACACTTTTCTCTCAGTTAACATCAATGTTGCAGCTTGTAACCAGGGTTCAGGGCGGATTAACTAAGGAAGGAGCCAGCTTCACCATCGGGATTTTAGGGAGACTGTTATGGTCATTTTTGTAACTCCACAAACCTGATAAATTACAAAATATTTGTTATATCCTTTCAATTCATCAGTCTCCCAGAGACTGGTATGTGACAACAGTGAATTTTACCTGCTCCTCTCCTTCTGAGAGAATAGATTTACTACAGCAAGAGTTAGAAAAACAGATTTACCAGGTACCAATCACCAAGAACACAGCATACCTTCATGGCAAAAAAGAAATCCTGCCACAGCCCAGCACTCCTCGCGGTATCCCAGCATGTTCCACATGACTCCAGCTGCTCTGTATTTACTTTAGTCACTCCCTCCTGACTAAATTGACAATTCAGCTGTGCAATCACTGCTACCTTTCCCACCTGCTCTCCCTTGCTCAGATTACTGCCCTCATCCTCCCTTTTTCTGCCCGTGCTTTTGGTGAGTTTCTTATTTGCTACTTGGAAAATGTGAGAAAGCCCACTGGGGTAAGGGAGGTCCTTGCACCGCTGCCCGTGGGTCTATGTAGGGGGGACACGCAGGTCTCTGTCTTAAAGCAAGGTGCCCTGGCTTCATGTGGGGTTCTGCAGCTGACCAGAAGTCAGCAAAGGCATGAAGTACAAGGGGCAAGAAACACTGAAAAACAAAGAATTAAATTAGACTAAATACAAACTTTTATGTTCTGGGAGAAAGCATGTTCTCATTGTACAGTCCTCTCTGTGAAGATTTCACAGGGACTGGTCCAGTGCCTGCCACATCCACAAGTTACTGGTGAAACTGTGCAAATCATTTTATCTTTCCTTGCTTTATACCTCAGTTCCCTGTAGGTGAATGGGGATCATAAAGACTGGCTGTCTTGTGAGGTTGCTGTCATGATATATCAAGAAATTTTTGTGATGTGTTTGGGTCCTGCACTTAAAATAATGCTGTCACATATTGTATTTGGGACAAGAATAAGCAAACTTTCTAACAGGATCTTGTTTTAATAATGCTGCAGAGTAAAGATACCTGAATTATACCATATTCTGCTGCTGCAAGACTTTAGGTAAACTGGTCATGCAGCTGAATACAAACAAACATAGTTTTACAGCTGCTGAAGCCAAAGAAGTTTGGGCAGAACCACGCTGCAGGTGGTTTCACCGTGAAAAGCCATCACGAGCTCCTGGAGTGATCAGCACACTTTTGCCAGGCTCCGCTTTCTCTTGGCGCAGGCTCCTTATCCCCCTTGGCCACGCACCGGGGCCAGCTCCACCGCTTGGCATCACCGCTGGCTCGCTGCCCTTCATCCAGGTCCGTCCGAAAGCAGCAGCAAGACTTCGAATAGGAAACCAAGCAGCATAGCAAAACTTTCATTCTGATTTGAACTTTTCTGTCTGGCTGTGTAAGAATTTACGGTTATTTTGTTCCCTCTTTCCACACACCCCCAGAACAATCAGTAAAAAAAAAATTTAAAGCCTCATTCCCTTAGGAGGACATAATTTCTGAAAGCATTTCTTAATGGAGAATGAATTACTACCCAGTCAAAAACCACTAGTTATAGCATTCTCTCATCTTGATACTTAGATGCCTCAAAGTAAAAAAGCCCCCAAACTGAATAACATATATATATGCTGTTTATATCTGTGTTTATTTCACTGAAATAATGTTTTCAAATTGAAAGGAATGAAGGGGTGTGGGAAATATTGAAAAGTCGTGAATCAATTTCAATCAATTTTAATTCCAGTATAAGAGGAAGTAATGCCACTTGTCGAAAACAAAGCAATCATTTCTGACAGCTAAATTTGCAAGAGACTTATTGCTGTCTGGAGAGAGGTAAAGCTGGATGCTTCCCTGCTTCTACCTCTGCATTAATTGACTTTCAGTGCTGTTTGATTTATTCTGGTGAAGTTTCTCTGTGTCCTGTGACTCCTACTTCTTTTCCCTTAAATCATCACTGCCACGCAAACAGAATTATTTTTTTCCCCAGAGTTTTAGCTTGAAACTTGGACTTGAGTTTGCAAAGCAGTATGCAGAAGTTTTGTGTAAGTACTTTCTTTACGAAAAATATCTTGATTTTAAACAGTTTTTAGGACATTTTGGAATGATAATAAGACTAGTATGAAACTAAAAATAAGGATGAGATTAGAAAGAGCATCAAGTCCTATTTCTGTGTCATTGTACTCTTCTTTTCACGAGCTGACTTTTCTGGCCTGTGTGTACTTTGTAGCTGAAATAAGCCAAAATCTTCTTACAGCACATATTCATCATTTAGCACCCAATGATCATTTTGGCTGGTCGTTGCCTAAACATTTTACTAACTGATTCCCTGTGAAATCTATGAGGGTTATGGATTTTACATTCATGTATTAAAAAGCTGAACGATTTTACTTTTGCTACTACAAAAAAAAAAAAAAAAAAAAAAAAAAAAGGCAGGAGCCTCCTACTTTGGAGGAACACCATGAGGACTCTCAGCCTTCCTTGAAGGTTTGGAAGGAAAACACCCCAGTGGGTTCAGGAGCCTGGAAGGGGAGGTCTGCAGTGAAGGAATTCGCCCAAATATCTTCAGGATCTCAGTGGCAGGTCTTGGCTTTCGCCTTTTCATTCATTAATAAACTGGTTCCTCCCACACAAAGGGCTCAGGTACACCATGAGACAAATACCTGGCTGTCAAACAGCACAGAACATCAGCTTCATTCAGCAACCTATTCAGCGCCTAGTTTTTTCATTACTGGTTTCAACATTTTGAACTGAAGAGGAAAAACTCGCTGCTTGGCATAGCTGCTACCGCAGCGACATAGGCAAGGCTCTGTGCCCGAGGGTGGGTTTCTTCCAGCCCACGCTGTTGCCTTTGGCAGCAGTAGGGCTTGAGAGACATGTGCTTCCTTGTGCATGACCTGGAACTGGTACCAGCAGTGATCAAAGATCTTTTTTTTACTGTTGTAAGCAATTCTGAACATAGCTGTTTTAGAACTAAAATGCATTAATCTTTTATTTATATCCGCAACGTGTCTTTTGATAAGACGGTTTGAAGCAAGTCACATTTTCCACCAACAATTAAATGCTGGAAGTAAGAGGTTAACAGGGTCTAATTTTAATCTAACAAGTTAACGAGGGTCTAGTTTTAAACCCTCATCCCGGACACCAGGACTGCCTGCAGACACAGGTCTCATCCACATTGCGGCAGGCGTCAGAAGCCCTGGACTCACACTGGAAAATCCCCAAGGTAATAGCAGTGGAAGAGCCTGGAAGTATTGAATTTGGCTGGAGATGTCAAAAAAAAAAAAAAAAAAAGAGAAAACAAAAACTTGTGTGTACTACGTTTAATGCATACAGTAGCAGAAGAGGACTTGGTAAATTAGAAATTTTGAGGACAAATTCACTTACTCTGCTTGGACAGTGAGGTATCATTATAGCTCTGCCTTTTCTACAAAACGTATGTTTTATGCATTTATTCGTACCCCTGAGGGAAGAAGGGCTGGTTGGTGCCTCTGCCCCTGTTCCTTGTGCCAGTAATCCCTCGCTGAGCGGCGAAGGCAGCTGTAAAGTCTCCCGGCATCATTAAAGACTCATAGGACCGGGCCCATCTTTTGTTACACGTGTTGAGCCTGAGATCGCTGTAACAAGGAATTTTCACAACTTTTAAAGTACCCTGAAACAAGTACTCGGCCTTCGGTTTCTCCCCTGACGCCCGTCATTACTGGTTAACGAAGGGCTCCCCCCAAAGAGCGCCCACAATGCAGAAGTATATTTTTAGACATTCAAGAGCCTGTCAACGTGACACCCAGGCAAATTCGTTAAGCCAGAATGAAATACTTACCACAGAGGCAAATATAGGAAGAGAAACTCCAGCCTTTGTCACCCATACTTTTGTTAAGCTCGACTTTGCCAGATTTGCAGCGTGTCACAACCGGTGCTTGCCAGGGCCATTGAGGCACCAGGAATGCATCGGCTTTGTGAGGCGGTTTCCGCTTGCATGTGACAAAGCAGCTAGCTGGCTAGTCAGCCTCCGTCAGTGTCTATTTATGGCCAATGGTCGAAAAAGAATGTCCTGCATTTGTGGCTCAACAATAATGAACATGGCTAAATCTGAAAATGAACAAAGGGAAGTGAACAGCTTTTTAAATCCTGAAGCACATTCGATTCTTGGTGTCCCTTTTTGTTCCGATTGTTTGGGCTGAAGGCGGTGAAAGGACCACCTGTTGGGCTGCCATTTTGGGATTGTGCTAAATGCAGGGATTGCATGAAAGAACACTTTCCAAAATAACCCGGTATTATTATTCACTTATTTTATAGTAAATCAGCATTCAAAACCTGCAGGAAAGTATAAGGCTTTTTTTTTTCCAAGTGAAATTTAAAGCTGTAAGTTCTCTGTAAACGCACTTACTGCGGATGCAGGATTTTATAGTGACAATTGTGATACTTTAAAAGGAGCTCAATTAAACCTTTGACGCAGCAGTAAGTTCGTCTGTAATTGAAAACTAACCTTCTGAAGTAACAAACATAAGATGAAGGAGAGATTAAGTTATAAAGGACTGAGTATCTCTCAGGATTAAATTAGCAAGGGCTACTTGCACAAAATGTAACTTAAATATTTATTTTGCTCCTGGCATGAACTTGAAATTTTTAGTGATGAGAATTATTTTTAACATCTGCAAGAATGTTATTGGGTGTGATTTGCTTTTGCTCAAAAGACAGCACTGAACTGTGCTAGAATCTTACTGAATTTTGAGAAAGTTTACCATAAATTAGTATAAACATTTCATTTAAAAATATGAAGGATGCATTCATTTTTCTAAGTGGTTTTTTTTTTTTGTTTGTTTTTTGTTTTTTTTTGGTAGAAGATGCTTCATACAGTCAAGTGGTAACGAGGCTTTACTTAATACAATCGGGAGAACTGTTGCCCAAATTAAAAAAGAAAAATAATCTGTGTTTTATGAACATCAGCTCATGAAACTGTTAGTTTTTAAGTTGAGACAGATGAATCCATTCACACAGTTCAGTATCTTTAACATGATACATAAAAACATCCACCTGATTCCAATAAACGTGCCCATTAATGTATGAACAAAGCAAATCTTTCCCTGAGTGTTAAATAACCTTTCTTAAGAGCCAGTGTTAATAATGCTTGAAGTAGCAAGGAGCAAACGTGTTTTCCAAAACATGTTTTCTTTTCACATCCATGATGAATTCTGAAGTTATTTACATAATCTCCCGTATATTACCTTGTTTTTTCTTAGTACAGATGCCTGTGTAAGCTTATTGACACAGGTACGCCGTTTACCAGGATGAGCAATGACCCTTCTGTGTGCGTCTGAACTTACACTCTGACCTCCTGCTACACAGCACACATTTCCAAAACCTTTGTATGAATTTTAGCTGGGAAAGGACCTCAGGATAGGAGCTAGGTTACACAGTTAACTGGAGGGAGAGCATAGAGGGAAGTCTACGTGAATAGCTGGATGTATTTCCAGCTGTTTTCATCGGTTTCAATCACAAAAGTTATAGCTACCAGTCAGGAATTAAAATCTCTTGGATTTTGCATCATTTTCGTCCTCAGAAGAGTAAAGGCAGTTGTACATGAGCCATAAATATACTGGCGTGGATAAGAGAGAGCTTATTTCCTAGAAGCCTCCTGTATATTCTATACTAGCAGAAATGTAGCTTAGTCTATCACTACCACCACTTTTTAAAGTTAAAACATGATTTTAAATATATCGCCATGGGTTAAAGTCGCTCTTAGAAAATAATAGTTTTGTTGATCAAACAAAATTGCTAGCCAAGCAGATTTTTATGTGTGCATTGAACTATATTTCCTATGTTAGAGAAGAATGAGGTTTTGTGTGACGATCAGTTCAGAGGGGGAAAAAGGTGAAGTGGAACAGCATACAATGCAAGAGTATAAATTAACGTCTGGGTGTATTGTTCACCGCGCCGTAAAGAGTATGTACTACACACAGCTATTCTATTAGGGAATTATGGAAACTGAGGCTAGCGAGCAAAAATGACTTATGTCTGAATAAAAGTATGTGTCTTTGGGAGAGATACAATATGTTTGGAACCCTGAGGGTTAATGAGAGGTAAGCTGGTGAAGGGGGGAGAGGAGATAAGGGAAATAACAGAAGCTGAATAGACGAAAGAAGTGATTCAGTGGGAAGCATTGTTGATCACAGCTAGGTGTCAGAAACAAACTAGAAAAATGGGAACTGCTTTAACATTGGCAGGAAAATAATATATATATAAAAAAAGAACTTATACCACATACTAGAAAGAAAAAGAAAATAAGAAATAATAAAAGGCTTTCAGCCTTTCTTTGGGACGCGTCAATGAAAAATAATGCAAGCAAGCAAGAAAGAAAGCTCTGAAATGGAATCCTCTCTGAAGGTATCTTAGGGAGAGAGGCTCATTGTCCCATCCTTTTCACATCAAGAATTTAATTTTGCATTCTCATTGTCTGTCTTGAGATACACTCACAGTTATTCTACACTGGTTACTTTTTCTTTCTTTTCATCCACTTAGGCAGCCTACACCGGCAGAGAGGCAGCCAGAACGGGTGAAATCTAGCCATGAATTAAATCATCTGGCTGTCCCTTGCCGATGTGATTTTTTCCTAAAGTTTGAACTGTCCTCAAAGGCAGAGTGGGATCTTTTTTCCTGAGTACTAGAGGGAACTGCAGTTCTTCTGTTTCCTTCATTTTCTGTTCCCATTTTGAACATCTGCCCTAATGGAAAAATTATGTCTGGAGCATCCAGATTTCATTATGCATCTCCTACACGGGATGCAGATACACCGTACAGAGCCAGATCTATTTACCCGTCTTTCACTTTAGGCAACTTGAAAAAAGGTATCAGCTCATATTTTCCTTCTGGAAAGACGTACACTGAAATGTTACTAGCAGAACATTAAAAACCCCAAAATGCCATTTGCTTTTTAGTGCCAGGGACATTCCGATTCCTATGTACGTTTTCTGTTTACACCCATCCCCCATGAATTCCTCAGACAGTTTCTCTTATATTAAGCTTCCTTCTGGTGCCCATAGCAACACCATCTAGTACTGAAATGTTCCTGCAGGATTTGCAGGAGTCCTTTCAACGCAAGATGCTGATTCTGCAGTTATTGCACACCCAGCTACTCATATCAGATTTGTAGTCTGAGCCCTTGGTTGTGCGTGGAAAGCAATTGGGCTGGCCCCTGACTGTCCTCATCATCGTTATGGATGAAACATGTTACGTACATTCTGGTTTGTTTGGATTTTCTTCCCGTAGTAACAACCAACTTGTTTATGTTACGTAGCTTACCTGACTACGGGAAGAAATCGCAGAAGGTGGTGGGGTTTGGAATTTGAGACGGTTCTGCACTTTTATTTACATTTCTCACCTGCAAATACACTGACATGCAAATCGGCCTCTACCCTCTGGTCGGTGGCTCTGGAGACACTTTCTGATCTTGAAGGCAACGGTGCAAAGGGGGAAAAAGTACATTTGGTTAAAATTCTTAGTTATTCAGCATTACGCCCTTTGCACTGGATGTGTGAAGGCTGCGAGGATGAAATGGGTCCACGCCGTACCTCAGGACACCATTTGTACAGCTTTACTCCTGCCCTGGAACGACTCTGCTAAAGCCAACAGGCAGGAGGATGATTTATGACCCATCTCCTCCAAAGGAGTTCCTAGCTCTCCCTTCTACCAGACCTTGTTTTTCTGTTGGGAGCACAAGCCTGCTGCACACCTGCACCCGGCTCCTTGCCACCACCACGTAAGGCATCTTGCAGGGTATCAGTGGGGCTGGGTGGGCTCTCGCCACCCCTTGCACACTCGCTGTACAAAGGCCCAAACCTCACATCTATACCCGCTGGCAACACCCAGCTCCTTCTGGGAGCACAGAGGGGCTGCGCCAGGCCAGGTGATGGCGAGGGAAGCGATTCTTCTTGCCTCAACGTGGCAAATGTTCTGCCTTTGCCCTGAAGGCGTCCCACATATTTCCGTGTTCTCGAGATAACTTCAGAGATAAGGAGTTATTTAACTCTGCCAAATTGCGGCGTTTGTTCTACAGGACATAAAACTGCCAAATATTTATGTGATTAACATCTGAATTTAAGCATACTTTAGTAGTACAAAGATGTGATTAGTCTCACCAGAATATGATTTTTTTTAATGGACGTGGCTCTCACTTTCAAGCAAAGATTTAATAGCTGAGTCCTGCAGGGAAGTCTCCATTTACTGAACTTTTATAGCTTTAAAAATATCCTAGGGTACATTTCCTAGCATGCAGCATGGCACAACACAGAATTTAAATGAAATGCCGTGTTCAAAATGAATGAACAAAGCGCATCTTGTCCATTCCTTTTTTGTAGCCAAAAATCATATAACTGACAGGTACTGACAACAGGCATGGTTCTGCTGCTCGGAACCAGCAATTCTCTTCAGATAAGAGATTCCAGTCGTTTCTTGGAATAGCTGCTCAGCCTTCTCCACTCCCCTGGAGATCTGCTGGCATCTCCAGCACGCCGGGGAGCAGCATGCAGGTGGACTGGCTCCAACAGCTGTTATGAGCCTCCCCGATCCCAACGCACCCAGGGAGGCAGGAGCAGTGGTAATAGCACAGGCCCTTTCCTTTCGCCCTGCCACATACAGGGTGCTGGCTGGGATCCAGCTCCATGTGGGCAGCTCTGACCCCTACCAGGTGTCCCAAGGAACGTGGGCTCCCAGCACACAAGGTCTGGTAAAAGCTCTTGGCTGTGGGAGCCAGCCATCAGGACTGCCATCAACTCCTCCCAGTCTGGGTTTTAACCAAATGTACTCTTTCCCCCTTTGCACCGTTGCCTTCAAGATCAGAAAGTGTCTCCAGAGCCACTGACCAGAGGGCAGAGGCCGATTCACATGTCAGTGTATTTGCAGATGAAGAAATGTAAATAAAAGTGCAGAACCGTCTCAAATTCCAAACCCCACCACCTTCTGCAATTTAGCATTTTTTTGTGTAGTTTAATTCTGAGTTTACAGCTTGTAAAGAAAAAGTTCTTTGAGTCAAATACCCTTTTCAACTTGCAAGGAGATGTGAATAACTTCTAACATCACTATTGGACAATCCCGTTCTCACCTGATGTCATTCTTCCTACCTAGCATTAAATCCCACGTTACTGCCATTTAACTCCTTATGTGGTCATTGCTATGGTTGCTCGAGCAAAATCAAGATCTCAGAAAATTTCATTTGTTTCAAGGATGGCAACCTGGTGAGCACATCTAGCCTATGGGATGGTTTCGTCCACCCTCCTGGGAATACTGCTAGGGCAGAGGAAAGCAAGACTGGGGGTAATATCACGTGTGTTGCAGGAACAGAGGGTCACAAGGGGGGAGGAAAGGACAAATTTGCCGCCCAGCTTGGATCTGGCAGGATTTCTTTGATCATTTGGTCAAGAAATGCTGCATTAACATTTCTATACTGGAGGGGCTCAGAGCACCAGGTTGGAATTAGAAGTGGCACCCAAACACACCAAATTGGTTATCCCAGCATAGACAGTACTAGATAGGAGTTTTAAACATTACAGAGCAAAAAATCTGAGCCAATGCATTTGTTTATGAACACAAGGGCTAGAAAAATAATTTTTACAATTGATTTTTGCTGAATTTTAGGTTTTCTTCCTGGTTTGATTTTTTGTTTTTGTTTTGGGTTTGTTTTTTTTTTTTATTCTCATTTTTATCTTATTATGAGGTAGTATTTCTTTTATGCAAAGGAATCCTGATGCTACACAAACTTTCAAGGAGAAAAAACAGTTTTCTTGTCATGCGTTTTAAGTAGGAACTGCAATCTGAAAGAATTGTCTATCCTTCATTTCTTAAGAAAACTTTTCTTCTGAAGACACATTAATCCTGCAATGTTAACAAATAGGCCAGTTTCCACCAGGCTGCACCTTCCTTGTATTTGAGATTCTGTGGTTTATTATTTAGAACTCAGAATGGTCCAAGATGGGGGGCCTGATTTATCACTGCATTAATTTTGATTTATGCTTGCACAAAGCTTCTGCTTTTGAGTTAATCTAAATGAGCATAAAAAGTTTTCAAGACACATGCTACTGCTTTTTGAAAGTCTAGAAAGTCCCTGGCAAAAATCACAATGAATTTTTTTCTCAAGATGATTTCTAATGATAATAATGAATCACATCCAAAGTTGTTTGTGCATGGGAAAGCAATGCATACTTTAAAAGAAAAAAAAAAGATAAAAGAAAAAATACCAAGTGCAAGAATGACTTAATTCAAGAGTAAACCTGTATAACTCAGGGCTGTCAGCTTGCTTTCAATGCTAAATTTTGTCCCAGTTCTTAATCCGGACTGGTAGTCTGTGTTTCTTGCAACGGAGCTCCTAGCCCCCCTTCGGAAAAACCGTTTTACTACCTGTAGGTAGTGAGAGAAAATCTGGGCTTTTGCCCAGCTATCGTTCCCTTTAAAAAATTCTCTCTGCTGATAGTCAGAATCAATATTTACCGAGTCGAGAAATGCCATTCCTTGTCTGAACACTCTGTATGCTTGCACCCGGTTATAACCCATCCCTTTGTTACCACTTTGCTCTGCTGAACAAATGCAGGCTCTTTTCTTAACATGATGCAAAATCAGAATCGTTAATAGCAAAAGTTATTTTTTAATAAGCAAAGCAGTAATCATATATCTAAGATAGAAGTTTGGAGAAGGAAGCGTAGTTAATTTAATAGGAACGATGAGTTTCATGCGCTGGAAGTACAAACGCTACGCAGATTAGTTGCTTTTAATCCCATTTAACTAAAGCTCCCCATTTCATTCTTCTAATCTTTCCTCATAAACAAATCCTTCCAACTTCTCAGTCATGTTTTCTATCCTCCTTGGAATTCCTCTCTATTTGTCTACATATTTTGAGCATAAAGAGAGGCCCAGGGTGAATGCAGGATTCTAGGAGGGACTCGGTCAGCATTGTGCTAAATCTGTAATTAAAAAGGGTTAAAGTTAATATATTTAAGCTACAACAGCGAATCCACTTGATCACACATGGCAACAGAAGTATTTATAATTATAATGATTGTCTTACCTCTCAAATGGTCAGACTTAGAGTGTTTAATCTGTACAGATTTGTTTTCTATAATGAAGATATTAAGGACATTTCCAAGGCAATGCAAATTTCAATTGAATTGGGGAAAGAGAAATATTTTTAAAGGGTTTGAACAATCTTATGCCCTGGCGATTTTGGTCTGCAAATAACAATTTCTCTCTTCTCCACCTTCACTTTAACACTGATCTTTCTGTCTTGGTGTAGCAGGACCCGTACCTTACAGCGGTAGCCTCTGCACACAGGCACGGAGCACACAGGATGATGCACAGTAGCAACAGCCGCTGCATAAAACAATTTCGAAACATTTTTCTGCACTTTGACTTAAATGCTTAAATAACACAGTGGAAATGAAGAAAACTCAGATATTCATTCCACCAAGCATTAACTGAATGCAAACAGAGCTTGCCTGTGTAAATTTTATTATTTAAATGTCCCCCAAACTGCCAAAAAGCCAGCTGCATACAGTAACCCCAAAGCTGTTGACTGCAAGGGTGTCGTATTGGGCTCTGAGACACCACAGATTACGATTATACAGCTGTAAACTGTTTTATTACCTTTCTGACCTGCAACCAAAGCTGAACATTTTTTAAAGTCAAGGACACCATCCATGACACTTGTTTATTAAAAAGGAGCGTAGCCCACGTTCTGATTACATTCAATTTTTTGACAAGCCACCAACAAGCCTGCCCTTTCTGTTGCCACTGCTGGGCATGAGCACAACACCTCGGAACTCCTCTCAGGCACCGGGACCCCAACAGGACAATGACAGCTCCCACTTTACAAAAAGTCTCTGATCTGAAGAGCTTCCCCTCGGCACAAGTTCTCAGTACTTTGCATTGTCAGACCCACAGGCACAGGGTTCAGAAAGTTTGGTGGGTTTTTTTTCCAGCCAGCTATGCTATGAAATTAATCCAAATTGGCTAACTTGCAAAAATAAGTTGTATTCTCTCCAAAGACTAATTTAGCGGTATGAAGCACATATGCATGTGTACCTTACCCGCCCCCCCCAACACCTGCACAAGCACACACACGCACACATTTACGTGAGTAGATTAACTGCATCTAAAATCAATTACTTATCTGTATGCACACGTGTTATTAAGATTTATGAAGACTATGCATAGATTTAACTACCGGTTCTACCTACATTCCTAAAAATTTGAATCCAAATATGGTCCTGATGCTCTTCATCCCTCTACTATTTACCTACACACCATGAGCATGTGATGTTCATTTTTATACAGTATATACAGGTGTCAGGGGGAAGATGTATATAGATACATCTTTCTATGTATCTGTATATGACCATCATGCATTATTTATAAAACGCGTTTATTGCATATACAAACAATAATTATTCTAAACATGCAATTATATATCCATATTTGTGTGTCGATATAGATTTTTTTGTCCTTAATGGAAAACTTGAACTGCAAGCAGCCATGTCAGAACTCAGATGGTTAACATTCACTTCTTGCTGTTTTATTGCATATTACTGTGCGCTCCTGAGCAGCAGGAGCAGATTCAGGCAATTACAATCAAGTCAGGGCACACGCCGTGGCTGAGCAACACGATCATGATGAGGATACTGATGAGGCACTTATCGAAAACCCCACATCATCCACACTCATCAGCCACAACATGTCACCCCAAATGAGGCATCAGCTGCCTTCAAATGGCTCATTGCACACTGTTTACAGCTTTCTTTGGACCCACTTTTGATTTTGCGGTCAGGACTTAGTTCAAACAGCAGCTGACTGGCACCGGCAAGCCTTGGGATTCAGCAGAGCCGACTTCCCGGGAGTCAGGAGTGTTTTGACACGGGGCCTGACCGACGGCGAGGAAAGGTCCCAGCTCAGTCTCCCCCAAACATTGGCCCCTCCGAGACGGGGTGTGTGTGGGGTGAGTTGTTTCAGTAACATCTGAAATCAGGCAAGGAGAGGCAGTGGGAGAGAGGGGGAAAGCAAACAAACAAACAAACAAACAGTCCCGCAGCACCTCCTGATATTTGTGATTTGCTGCCTCCACCTTAATGAGCGGCCAGCAACAGGAATTTAGGCGGAAACATATTGGACCAGATCCCTGTCATTTCCAGGATCCCTTGAGCCACTTTGGCAGAGTAAAAGGGTCCTTAAAGTGGGGGCACAAGTCATGGGTTCTCTATTCAAAATTGTCTTGGCATGGGAACTGCAGTAAGCCAGGCAGAAAACTTTTACTGGGCTGCAAACCTTTCCCCGTTACGCACTGGGGTTCAGGAAGACTTTTCTTTCTTGCTTAGTTATTTCTGCAAAAAGCAAGCAAACAAGAAAGACTCAGCCAGGAAGGGTGAGAATAGATGGATGGCTCCGGGTGATCAGGCCTTTGCTTGAGTGAGGCTCAGGGGTGACCCCAAAAGAAACAATTCCGAAACAGAGAGACTGAGAGAGACTCCCTCCAGCCCTGATGATGGGTACTCGAAAAAGGGGATTAGAGACTCACTGGAGTAGGAAAGACCACATCCAGACCCCTGCCTAAATTAAGTGGAGTGCGAGCTGTGAGCCGGAGATTGGTTATTCCCGCAGAGCATCCCTCTGGGCTGAACTACAGCTGAGGCGCTTTCTCCTGCCACCACTGCCTAGAAACAGATATTTCTGCAGTGCAGATTAAAACTAATTTGTTTTGACAAAGAGAGATTTTTCTGACAAGAAAGTGCTGCGTCATGGAGTCCCTGACACTCTGCCAAAGAGAGGTGGAAGGACCTTAGGGTGAATAGAAATCCAGTCCTTGAACTTCAGGCGTTAGCTGGTGAAAACATATACTAATCAATTATTGTCAGTTCGTATTAGTTTGTGTAAAAGACTGGAAAAAATGAAGTTATTTTACTTCACCACTCTTCTATCTCATAATATCTTATGAAATTAATTTATTAATTTATGACAATGACACATGTCAAAATTCCCAGATAATTGGCTTCTATGCCAATTAAAAATCTTATTTTACAAATAGATGAGCTTATGAACTGAAAGCTGAAGTTATTCACCCAATCTTACACGGCCAGCTCAGGCCCATGAAGTAAATCATTACACAAGACTCCTTCTTCTGATTGTGCAATTAAGACGTAGGAATATATATGTATAGTTACCTTTATGGTTACTGGCTGCAGCCTGCGTTGTCTGCCTCAATAGTTTTCAAATTCTAGAACACAGCACGCTCCCTCCGGCTACCAAATTGTAACAGCATATAGCATCATGAAAACAGCTGAAGGAAAACCAGAGGATCCATGCAGGTTTTCCTACATTTGTACATACATCTGAGGGCTTTTCCCCTTGCTGTTTTCATTTCTAACCTGTGTTGCCCAATGCTTTTCCCCTTAGGGACGGATTTTTCCTGCTGCTTCCTGAGATTTTATTTAAAGTTAAATAGAGGAAAAATATTTTTCAAAAAAGCAAAATAGGTGGTCCCAGGGGAGGCAGAAATTAATTTGTGCAATCTATTTATTAGTCTTATTTACTAAAATCTTTATTATTACTATTATTATTATTATTCTTTCCCAGGGATAGCAAGCATTCTACACAAATCCTAAACCCATTAATTTCCTCAGAATAGCTTAAACTTATTGTTAGGACTCCTGTCATGCTATCTTCTCTGTGGTGCTCAGCAATACAAGCAGAGGGAGGAGGTGAGGAATGTGCATGCATTAGGATGGCACAGCATAAAATCCCGGAAAACTGCTTGACCGAAATAAAATTGAGCTACTCGTGCACAGCGCTGCAAAGACACGAAACTCTGTGTGAATGATGCTAGATAAGAACTGAAGCACCGGTGGTAAAGCATCCTAATTACAAACCTGCGGTGCAGGCAGAATAATGGACAGAGCGGCAGCTCCGGCAGCGGTGTAAAAAGGAGTGGAAGTTTGCATTTTTGTGGCTGTGTCTTGAATTGAAGCGTTTGTGTGTGTGTGTGTGTGTGTGTGTGTGTGTGTGTGTGCGCGAGAGAGAGAGAGAGAGAGAGAGAGAGAGAGAGAGGGAGGGAGAGGGAGAGAGAGAAAGAGAGAGTGTGTGTGTAAAGAACTGGTTTTGGGTCATCATCTTACGCTCTTTGTGATGCACATTCTAATTTAGGCAAAAGGGATGCATCTTTCAAATGCAGATCATGTTTGCATTAGAAGAGCAATGAGAACACTTGTCACTTTCAGAACATTTATGTGCTAGAAGTACTGTTAGCAGAAGAGCAGTTTAGATAAATTCAAGACTTTTTTTTGCTGATCACAAACATTAAGCTTCACACCTGAAACCCTCAACCCCCTGCTGTGCTCTAATCCTAGCACCATTCACCCTTAGAGACTCAAAGTGCTGTGCCACTGCTCTCAAACATTTGATTGCCCTTACTTTGAATGCCACCACCTGCAAAAATGCCTTTTTATTCCCTTTGAGCCTCTTGAGAAGGAAGTAAAAATGATAATTCATGACAAACATTAATTAATTGTTTACAAGATGATCTTTTCTTTTTCTAACTTCTGTTCAGCAGACATGTTGAGCTGCAAGACTCCACGCTTGATGCCAGAGCTTGTCAAGAGGGCTGCATTGTTGTTTATCACTCAGGCATAGGATAGACTGCAGGTCATTGTTTCTGCAGTTCAAGTAGGACTGTCTAGCTCTTGTTTGAAGAATGGAAGTGCCATGCATGAGTTCCCCAGCATAAAAGAACTACCGGTTCTAAGAAGGAACAGGGATTTAGCTTCTAATACTGAGTAAATAAACATTTTTCCCCATCTCTTGCTCCATGTGATTTTGGAAAGGTCAAGAGGTGCCATTACAGTATTTTAAAGGCTTCAAATTATGTTTAAATAACGTATCACGAAAGTCGGAGAAATCTTATCAGAATTTAAGAACCTATTGTCGTTGTTTTACTTCTCGAATTCATCGTCGGAGGAAGACGTATTTTGAAAGGAATGTGCTGTTGTTAGGAAGGCTGAGATTCACTCAAGGCTTGGGCTTCGCTTTGCCCCCAACCCAAAGCATAGCACCCCCTCTCCCCACCCCCGCCGACAGTGCAGGCTTGGTTTAACAAGTCCTTAAATTCAAGAATGAATTCTACCAGGTGTTACACCATGCTGACCCGAGTACCCCAACGACAGGATAAAAGAGAAAATTGCCACCAACATATTGAAACCTGGGCAGCGAAATTTAGCTCCCCAAATTACACTTACGCAGCTAAAGGTGAGCAAACAGGTTTGCAGAGAAACTGAGCTGCCACAACCCAGCTGAAATTATTAGAAACTGTGGTGAACAGCACCTTTGCAAATCAGACTCCTTATTTACTCATTTGTTTGTTGGTTTTGTTTTTTTTTTTAAATATCTATAAAGAGATGTTTATTTACATGCAAGCAGACATGCTTTGGACATGTTGCTCTGTTCCTCTTGCAACAAAACAATTCCAAGAAGTTTAAACCACATCAAAAGTCTGGCAAAAAAGGTAGAGTGAAAGGTCTTACTTGTAGGAAGTGTACAGTAACACAGCTTCTCGCAGAACTCTGGTTTCCACATTCCAAATTAGGAGCCCTTAGATCACGGCTGCAAGGCTAAAAATCAATGCTAGATTTTCTGAGTCAATACTAAGGGTTGCACTTAACAGACATGGAGACTAATAAGGTATGCAGAAGGAGTAAAAGCAGTGCACAAAAAATTCAGGCCTTCGTCTTGGCGACGATCCAGCACAATGATGTTTCAACCAGATTTGAAAAAAAAAAAAAAAAAAAGAAATCAATAACATCTGTGGTATAATGGTTAATTAAAGAAGCTCTTCAGCAAAGCTCAAGATGAGAGGCTCGGCCTGAAATTCAGACAGCTGAAGCTTGATTATCAGGAAAGAATGCTTTTTTAGCTATGAGTGGATAGGCCAAAAGCTGCAATGTGTGGAAATGGGGGAAAAATTGCTTTTATTTTAACTTTCTTTAAGTAATCAATACATGGTTTTCACCTGCATTAGGAGCTGTTTAGAGCAAAAGCCTCTTTCTATACATCTATATAAATATAATCCACTGCCTTTGGAATCTATAGATTTAAAAACAACAGCAAAGATAAGCAAGTTGGCTGCCTGCTCTTAATTCACATATTTTCCACCTTCCCTCCCCACCCCCAGCCCCTCTGGCTGTGCCTCACGTACAAAACCCATCCCATGGCAGATCCCTCCAGCCACATTCTTTTCTTATTTAGTTTAAATTTTAAAACTTGAGCCTTTCAAGATTGAGCCTGAGAGAAATGAATCAAAGATTGAATATTAAAGCATAATATCTGCAGTAACCAGACAATTCTACCATCAACCTTTGCACCTTTCTATCCTATTCTTTCTACTCTTTTATTTGTCACTTCTATCTAAAATATATATGCACAGACTTACAGCCAGAAGGGACTATCTTAATCCCTTGCATGACATGGGACAGAGGTTTCCAGCTGGTAATTCCTGTGCATTGTCTATATCCCAGGGATGAGCAGGAAGACACATAGTGAAAAAAAAATCATAATCCTGATTTAGAGATTTCAAATGACAGCAAATCCACTCCATCTCTTGGCAAGTTGTTCTGAAAGTTAATTAGCATCACCATAAAACTGCCTTATTTTTAGTCTGAATTTTCTTTGCCTACTTGTGTCTTGGTCTGCAAAGTTCAAGAGCCCTGGGCTATCAGAAATCATTTCTCTGTAGAAATTACAGACCACGGTCAAGACTGCTCTTCATCTTCTTCCGGAGAAGCTGAAAAGGGTGGTACCTCTTTACCTTCCTACTGTAGATAAACTTTCTTATTGTAGACAGATTCTCAGATTTTTTCTTTTAACTCTTTCCTATGTCAGGGTCCTTTTTCAAGGACAAACGCAAGCTCTTCTGCCAGTAGCAAGCTCACTAATGCTTGATATGAGGACTCTGGCTTCTACTTCGTTTTTCCCCATCGATCCACCCAAAAACTTCTCAGCTGCCAACTCCCACACTAAGAATTCAATTATTTTTAGCCCCAATTATTTCAACTATTTTTTCCAAAATGCAAGGCCCTTCCTTAAAAATAAGAGCAACATTCCTTCTTCCAGAAGAAAAAAATACCTTGTATTCAACCATGCTATAACGAATGTCATTAGAAAGAGTACAGCTCTGTAAATATAACAAACCTTTCATTCTGCAATACAAAGTGAAACTTTTTCCACATATTACAACTGTCAGAAACTGCATTTTCTATTTTCCAGGAAATTCCAAAATGGAATTCAAAGAGATGGCAAATATTTTTTAAGTTAGCCAGCAAATGAAGTTTCATGGAGAAAACCTCTGCTGGGTAAAATTTATCTATTCAAAGAATTTAAATACTTAATTCAAATTTTTATTGTAAAATTAATATTGCTTCCATTTACAGATTGCTTCTTAAAATGCACATATAAATTAATGATCAAAACCTTTTCCAAAATGTTAAAACAAGTGGTTTTGACAGTAGCAGTGTTTCCTTTCTTTTTCCTAGGTGCAATCTCTTGAAAGCATTAGTTTTTCCAGACTTTACAAATCTAAGGGAAACAACACTGCTCCTCAAGAAAGATTATAATAAATGAGTTTAACTTGCACTAATGAAAATCTAAGTAGACAGGCCTTTCTTTTTAAACTGCAAGGCACAAAGTAGCAGTAGGAATAGAATCAGTTTTGCAAACTCAAAATTTTCAGGGCAGGGCTTCCAAAAGCAATCGGGATCGATTTACTTACACTTCCATTTAAATCAATGTTAGCTTTACGGCTGTTTTCAAAGGGAGCAGACCTAAGTCAAGAGAAAGTGCAAAGTAAAATCCTGCCCCCTCAAACTTTCTGTCAGAATTCTTCAGATTCCTCTGGAGTTCAAGTGGAATTTTCCTCGGCAAGCAGCGTACCCAGTGCAAAGATCTTTTATGTCATCAGTGCTGAAGAAATGAAAACATCAGCAAGTACATATTTGGAAATATAACCGCATTCACAGTCAAACCCAAAGGAGACAGATATTAAGAAATAGCAGCACCTGACTTACTCCATGACAGATTATGTCCATCAATGCATTTTATTGCCAAGGTATGTGCCAAGCATACCTTATCACGCTTTTTTTCTTTTCCCTGAATTAAGGTTTATTTGGTATACATATATGACATCCAAGAAACACATCATCACCATCATTTGTTTTGGACAAGAAAGTTCCCCATCCCTTAAAGCTGTATTGCAAAGCATCACGTTAACTGCTGTCTGCCACGACTGTAAGCTCCTGCAGGCGCTGGACCGTTTCCAGTTGCCCTGTCTCACACAAGGTGAGGAGCGGTGTGGAAGCCTCCTTGCTCTCCCACAGAATCCAGAGCCAAACACTCCATTAATAAAATATTTCTGCTTGTAGACCTCCTCACATGAATTGACAGCTCTCCACTCTACAGCAACCCCAGTGAGATCCCTTGCAAGGGTCCTCGGAGCAGGCAGAGTCTGCCAAGAGACGATACACTGAAATGGTGCCATTTTTAAGCCCAGCTTTAATAGTGATCTGGCATTCAGCTAGGTCCATCAGCCCTACCTCCCACAGTCCCATTTAGGTAATCAAGTAGTTCATTATTATTTGGCATGTGTCGTGCATACTCGTTGTTCCAGGGAGAATTCCTCTCAAAGAGGACCAGGGCCTTCGGCCAGATGAATAGTGCCTGTGAGGGCTGCAAGGGCAAGCAATGGGGTTAGCACTGGACTAAGGACCTGAGGCAGTCATGTTGGCATTGGTCATGCTGATAATTCTTTCAGGACCATCTAGAAGGCCTGGGAGGCAGATATCCAGCTGAGAAGCTGAGGTGGCATGAAGATGGTATGTCATCCACGCAGACTGATGTGTGAGACAACCTTGAACTTCCCTGACCTTTGTGGACTCTCTAACAGGACCTCAACACCAGGCTGCCTTTCCTTCCTTTCCCTCAGACGGTGTCATCGGACTGTGGCATGGCATTGCTTTGCTGTGAGTACCCAGGCAGCCCCATCTCTCTGGCACCTCATTAGGAACCTCTGTGAACCCTAGAGGCCCGTGAACCTCTTTCCTACCATTTCCTCCATCCCACCTCCCTATCCCAAAACTTAGTCATAAGTAACGTTTCTAAATCTTGGCCCATATGATCAGCAATTTTCTTATTTTCCCTAAAGCTTGTTCCCTCTGAAGCTGCAGATTCCTGAAATCCATTTGGCATGCAGACACTGGGAGTAGGATATGCAGAACCTTGGATGTGTGACCTGTATCTAAATTACCGAGTTTTTCCTGTTGGTTTAATCACAGGACTGATATGATTTGGATCTGGGCACAGCACCAGGTTCAACACGTGCAGACCTCTCACAGCATTGCTTGAAAATCCAGCTTGAGCAACCAGCCTGTGACCATGCTTCAAAACCTGCTGTTTTGCAATGTCCAGGAACACATGGAAAACTTGAACTGCAGCTAAACCTAACTCCTGTAGTTACATTGGACAAACTGAGCCTCACCAGGAGCTTGCAGAATGCTCTTCCAAACCTGTGAACCATAAAAAAAGAAAAGGCCAACGGTATTCTTAACATGCATCTGGGATGACACTTCTGGGTAAGATACTGAGCTCAGAAAAGTTACTTAAGGACTGGCTTTAATGTGTCTAGTCATAAGAGAGCAATTTGGGTTTTGTGGGTGTTTTTTCACACCGGCTCTCCTGGAAGGTCCATTTATAATGTGAAGTGGCAATCTTTGAAACATGGAAAACAATACACACTAGGAAACGAGCAGACCACCGATGTACTTCACACACTGTACCCCATGAAAGAGACACCAAAGGTATCTTTAACTTACCGCAGAATTAAGGGGTTGATGTAGCAATGTGAAGCCCTGTGTTTGACATCTAACTCCTCTGAGACCAAAGAGTAACTCAAAATGTGCACTGCAGCAGCTGCCCCAGCCTGCAGGCAGAGCAGACTCTCCTCTACTTGCCCTGGTCTCAGCAAAGGCAGGTTTATGTTTTCTCTTACTTCTTCAGGCTGAATAAAAAAAGACATGATAGATGTTTGCATCAAAAAATGAAACAACTGGCATGGGATGATCATGAAATTCCATTGTGTTACCAGTTTTGATGTTTTTCCTCTGTATGCTTAAGGCAGGCGGGCCAAAGGAAAGCTACGGATCTGAATTAATGAGAAGTAAATTGCAGAATTACATTCTGCAGTTGAGCCTCTGAACTCCAACCAGCAAAACAAGATTCAGCACGAGATCCTCCCACACAGCTTCAAACACGCACATGTGGATATGCACACACTTCTGCAAAGTCTGAGGCAACACAGCAGCTGGCAAAATCAAGAATTAACAGCCAAACTGCATTCTGAAAGAGCTCTTGCTCAACAGCCTCTCCTTAAAAGTACTAAGAGCCACATGCCTCGCTGATAAAAGATACCTAATTTCTGCCTGTTGTTTCTGTACCTCTGTTTTGAGTTCTGCAAATTTTCATGCTTCAGTGTTCTGGAGAATATTGTATAAACTGCAGCAAAAAAATGACAGGTAAAAGCTGGTGGAGGTGACAGAGTTTAAATAGGATCTACCTGGATCAGAGGAGCAGTGAGGTAATGGATCTCTTTATAAAAATGAATCCCCAAAGCAGAGGTTTCAGTTTAGAGAATGAACCACTTTTAATTTTGCCTGATTCATCTATGCCCTGATTTATCTATCCAGACTGACGGTGTCTCACACACACATACACACACACACGCACATGCACATACCCCCCAGAAGAAACACGGAGCAAGAGGCAGACCTCTGCTATCTTTGCAGAAATCCGGAGCAAGTCCGCTGACTTGGGAGAGTTACTCTGGGTTTGCAGGGAAATAAATGAGAGCAGAATCTAGCCCATGAAACCATAAACTCAGCTGTTATTGGGCAGAGCCTTAGAATTCACTATTAATATCTGCACTGAGAGCTATTCTGATTACAATTGCAAAATATTATTTTATATCCACTTTTACTATCTTATTCAAATACAGGAAATGAGTCAATCTTCAGAGAACAGAAAGACCAGTCAAAAGAATTGGAGAGTCATATAATTCAGCATCCAACTTTGAAGTGAAGGAAAGGAAAACTGATTCCTGCAAGTAGTTTGCAAGTGGGACTGTTAACATATTGCTAAAGGTCATACCCACAGACTCTCTTGGTATGGTGGTTTCAGTTGTTCTCTTCAAAGCACACGCAGTCATGTGGATTCTCCATCCCACTTCACTAAATGCAGAACGAACACAAACACTGCTGAACAAAAAACGGCCATGAAAATGTTCCTACAGTAATTCCCTGTGAAGTAACTTGGGATTCCCTGAATGCAGAAAAGTGAGGATGGTACCTGCAATTTGCATCACTTAAGCATTTCCATCCAATGTTAATTATAGCTCTCCTAAATTTGGGGGTTTTGAGGACTTGTATGTTTTGTGCAGTTCCCACTTAAAGATGCTTTTTCTGTAAAATACAGCTAGACTCAATGCACTTGCTTTTCACTATAAACAAAGTGTTAAAAATAGAAACGGAACCACTTGGCCTTCCCAGGTGCAAAGGCTTGAGCCGGCTCTGTTCCTGGAGCTCAGACTCTTTTCCTTTGATGGACTGTTACAGACAGGGCTCAAAAAAGAGGCAGCAGATAGTTCTACTTTTGGTCCTCATTTTTTTTTGTTGAAAGCCCTTGCCTTCTAATGCTTTAAGAAATCCAGTTCTTCACATTTACATCATCTGCTAGCTCTCACAGATGTGGAAGTGAAGCCACGGAGGTAAAAGCAGGCTTGAGGGCAGGGTGTACAAGTCTATCTTGGACCCTGGATATGAACACGAGTGCTGGTTTGCTACGTGCTGATAGTGCCAGCCAAGGCAGAGTTTAAACTACCTGAGATACTTTCGTAGGACAGCTGCAGTATTAAAAGGAAGGGATATGGGAGCCAGGAAATGACAAAGAAAGTCTAAGGAATCATCAGGAAAGATCCTTAATGAGGTCCTAAGTGAGGAGCCAGGAGCCTGTGAGAAGGAGCTCTTGCTCGGGGTCTGCATTCAGAAATTGCCACAGCAAGAAAAAAAACAAACCAGGCTGCCTTAGCTGATTGCTTGCCATTTTATTTACCTCCAGTTACTGCCCTGGAGATTGTCCAGGAAAGTCAAGGATCATGCCTGTCCTCTACAAGAGCAGCTTTTGCTCCGTGGATGGGGAAGAGCCTTGCAGCCATCTCCTCCCTGGCCAGGCGCAGGGGGCTGCTCAGCCAGAGGGAGGGTGCAGCAGAGCCTGGGGGTCTGGGGTAAGGGCAGGCACAAAGCTGTGAGCTTCTCCTTGGAAAGGGGACAAATCCTAAAGTGTGGTCTCTATGGGAGAACACTTTAAGTTAAAGATCTTGCATAATGGATCAGAATATTATGTCTAACATATAATTCCGTATATGTTAAGGTACTGTTGTAGGGTACTGTAACAGAAGACACTTCAGGAATCCTTTGAAGAGGAATAATTGTGAATTATATTCTTGGCTGATTCTTCTGGAACAGCAATAGTGCAGTTACTGTGGTGTGGGTGTCTGGGTCACTTCTCCTGTGGCTCCCTCAAACATTATACATTTAACAGGAGGAGGACTTAAAAATGACTGACAAATCAAATGGGCAGAAATTATCAGCAATGTGCATTGAGCACCCCCAGTAGGTAAACTATAAAAGCATTTAGCATGTTAATTGTTTCCAAATGACATCAAACTCCACTTCAGTTACCGAGGTCTGCTTTTTCTCAATGAACCCAGGTTACCAAGGTCGCGTTGACTGCGGAGCTCTGCTGGTGCCTGGAGTCATTGTACAGTGGATGAGACATAGGTCTCCCTTCCTCGTTTTTTTTTTCTTTATGTTTTCTTGTTTGAGCTATTTTGGGTATTTTTGACCTTATGGACAACAAGAGCAGACTGTGCTCTCCTGCCCCACAGGCAGAGAGAAGCCCATACGGGCTTGCAGCAGTTGCGATCCTCCAGCGAAATTAGGATGGTGACTCCCCAGGAGGGATGGAAAAGGGAGACAGGGCGCAGTGCAGCCCACCCCAGGGAGCACGCCCGTCCCCCTTGCACACTGGTACCACAGGGCACGTGGTGGCCGTGCTCAGTGGTGGTGGGGAGCCTGTGCCTTACCTTGTCAAAGGAGTGATGCCACAGAAAGGCTGAGGCTCAATTGGCTTCGTCCGGAGGCTGGGTGGGAGCTGAGGGCTCCCGGCACGTCACAGCTCTGTCTTCAGAAGCCTGATGGTTAGTCTACACAGAAGCACCCTGGGAAAGTTAGCTTGAACTACCTAAAGAGAGAGGTTTAAAGTGAACGCATTAAACGACATTAAACCCCTCTGCTCTCATCTGTTTCAGTCATAAAGTATTGTCTGTTCTTTTTCCAATTCAATTCGATTGTCCAGTAAAAGATATTGCTTCTTCATAAAAACCTTACTTACCTTATTCACTTCAGCCCCAAGACTCCTTTGTTTGTTAATGAATTATCTCTTGTGCACCGGTATTAAGGCAATGGCACAAAAATTCACTTTATATAGGAACATATCATTACCCTGATAGGGAAGTATTTTGAACTGTATATCTGTATGGGTAAATTAAACCTTAGTTTGCAACAGAATTTAACAGCATATTGATATTGCATAAATCTGAACACACAAGCTATCTGTGTTGCAGCTGAATTAAAGACAAATACTGTCACAAAAGCGTCCTGATGGCCCAAGGTGTTGTTAATGTCAGTGCTACCTGGTTCTGGGGGAGGGAGTTACATCCCCACAGCAGCTCATCCCTCAGTGTGTCCGAGTGACTTGCAGTGCAGCATGTGTTCACCCACGCGGCTGGACAGTTCGGCTCCTTTGCAGCAAACTTGATACGTTGCGTACATGTGCTCTCAGGACAGCTCAGCTCCCGGAATTTCCTGCCTTTCATCTTTTTACACCGCAGCCCTATTGTCAAGGATTTTTTGGTTTGTTCTTCTTAGTAGGGTGGGTGGGAAGGTGAAGGAAATGAATCTGTGGTTTCATAAAGTTTTTGAGTCTGTTTAAGCATGTCCCGTAAAGTTATGTCTTCCTTTTGAACGTGAATGATATCTTTTCCAATTTTAATTAACAGTTCACAAGTGGATAAGCTAAATAGCCATTTAGAACTATGGAAATGTAATTGCTCCACCATCTGGTCAGCTGTAATATTTTATGATGACTATGTGAAGAAACAATGTGGTTTTTTTACCGCCACTATAAACCACCATGATGCTTTCAGGGCGCAGTGGTGTAGATCTGGATTCTGCCCTAAGGCCATCCTTGAACCTGAAGCCCAGCTTACTGGATGCCATGGCTGATGGCCAGCAAAAGTATCATTTATATTTCCCTTCACTTATTTTGAAGTTAACGCTTATGGATGCTTTGGTTTAGTTTTGATGTTTGTTAAGCTAGCAGGAGCACTGAATGAGCAATACTGCGTTTTAATTTTTTCTTATGCAATTCTGATCACTGTGCAGTACACAGAGTGGAGGCAAAGGAGATGTCATTCCCAGACCAATGTGATATTCTATGTATTTACACTGCTACTTCAAAGGGAAGGAAAAAAAAATGTCATTACCATAACAATGTGCAGTTCATGTATCACAACTATAATAGAACTCTAGCAACTTGCTGGCTACTGAGTCTCAGAAATTTAAATGTAATAACACAGTTTTTGCTGCAAATGTCTAGTAGCAGAGGCCATTTCTCAGGTACTATTATAAAAAGGATCTAACTGCATAGGAAATGTATTTATTCTTTCTGAAAGGAAGAGCAATGGTGTGAAAACCAGGAAAATGATCAGCAGAAATTGACTTTTTTCTTTTAAGTTGATGACTGAAAGACATGTAGATATTCTTAAGAGTGCAAACTCTCAGATACAGCTTCAGCAGATTTAAAACTTTGATGAGGTCTTATATAAAATAATAAAGAGATATACTGAGATCGTTACGGACAAAATTCTGTGAAGGTCAGTAGGAATTTTATCACTAACTTGGAAGGAATCCAGACTTCATCCCATACTGGAAAGACCTTAAGGAGAGTCAACAACTTGAACCCAGCTTGTTATATGGAAGTGTAGTCAGGGGCAAAGAATGGGCAGCGCAACCTTACAAACCAGAGTTAGGACTGAAGCAATCAAGAAAAGGCAGATTAATTAAAACAATAGCGACTGTTAATTTGCAGCTAGAGTAGACAAGAGCAGTAAAACCATGTTAGGAGATTTAATTTTTTTTTTTGAAGATCCCTTTACTCTTCGTCTTCTATTTCTGCCAGTTCTGCTGGGGGAGGGTGCAGGGGCTGCAGCTGTGTGCTGCATGGTGGGGGGATGCTGCCATAAGGCTGGTGCTAACACAGCTTTAGCAGAAGCTCTGCCTGCTTGGGGAGGATGGCAGGGACTCAGCTCCTTGCTCTGCTTTTGACCATCATCAGGCTATTCTACAAGCAGTCCAATGGGTGAAGCTGGTTACCGATATATCTGTGTTCTCACCCTTATATCTTCACACTGCCAGAACACCAGCACCTCCCATCTGCTGTGTAACCTCGCTCCTGTCTGCTGTATCTCCAACTTGCCACTTATGCAAACAAACCACTTCCATGGCCCTGATACCTCCTACAGTCTCCTGCCTACACTACTGGGGCACTTCAAGCCATGTGGCTGCTGACTGGCAAGCCCCCAGGCTGAGCAAAACAGGCCTTGGTGGGCTCAAGTTGGAGCTTCAGCCTGGGAGAAGCTCAGCGTTGGGCCTCCCTGTCCTTTTCCCAACCACCAGTTTTTACCGTTCTTGTGGGAAACTCCAACAAACATGGTTGAAACTGGCCAATGGGCTCAGAAGTTGTGAGGTGGCAACACAAGGGATGGAGGAGAGAACAAACCAAGGGAAAATTTAGAAGGCACTGAATTAGTCTTTACATTATTTTATTCTACCTCACCCATAGCAGCTTATCGCAGCAATCGAGGAGCTGAAATACTGCTAACGGTCAGTCCCTTGTAGGCCACGGGGCATCCGTCAGGTAACACCAAGTAAAGCAGCGAGAAGACAGATAACCGTACGTAACCCACACTAACTAGAACACCAGACACAGTGCCAGGACCAACAGAGGACTCAAATCTGTGACCAAACTACTAGTGAGACATGTGTGTGAACTACACAAGTCACCGAGTAATTTCATCACATAAAGGGACATATTGCACTGGGCGATGATTTGCCTAGAAATTCCTTTCCCTTACTGACAGATCCTGACATCTTGCACGGTGAAAAGTAATGCAAAGAAAACATCCAACTTGGAGGCTGGAGCTATCAACTTAGGGACTTTAGTTCAATGTTTGCTCACCAGCATGGAGGGGATTTTACCTGTGATTTGCATGGGGAATACAGGGCTCATTCTCTTGCACATATGAGGAAAGAATTAGCACCTTCAGAACACTGTGGTTTTGGTCAACGCTAACAGAAATACCAGATTTTGCTACAAGGTTATGGAACTCCCCCCCCTCCCCTGCCCCGAGCCTGTCGTGAAACATGACCCTGTGTAAACAGCTGGCGGGGATGCAGAACAAGAGCCCCACAGTTATCTGGGCTCCTGATGGCCGTGTCTGTGTTAGCATTTGGGTTTGGAGGAGCCCTGCAGTTTTGAAGCAAACTCCACAGTCATCTCCACTTACTGCGTGTTGGTTCAGACCACAGGACGGATTTGGTACGCGTTACCTGGATTCCCTCGCTTATCACATCCGTGGCTACTCGGAGCCTCCTGACGCCACTGGGGTTTGGATTTGGCTCCCCTCCGGCTCAGACCTTTTCCCAGTATCTTTTTCCTTTCTTGAGCAGTGCGGTCCTATGGCACAGCTGGGATCAGTTCCAAGGCTGTGCACTAGAGGGCAATTACACTCGTACACGCGCGCTGGTTCATTACAATAATATTCTTGCAGTAGTGCAGAATATGTCGATGCAGATATCCTCAATTACCTGCAGGATCCTGATGACTACAAATCATTCACTGCAGGCTAGCAAACTGTACTTTTTAGCTGTCTCCATTGTATAAGATAGCTTTGCATTTTGAAAATTACCTGAATATCTTATTTTTATCCACCTAGGAGATGAGTCTTCTTAAATAATCCTATTTTCCATTGATATCCATTTAGATATTATTTCTTTATCCATCTTTTTTAACTTCAATTTAAGAATGCAGCACCAGTGATTATATGTCTCCATAGCCAGATATTAGAAAACAATTCAGCGCTCAAATTGCTGTTTTGTTGTATTAGATTTTATTTAAGGTTTTATGTCTTTTGGAGAGAAATATGCCTGGTTCTGCACTGCATTAAAAGGTATCTTTTGTAAGAATCTGATTTAAAACCATTGATGTCAGTGCATTTTGTTACTTAGTTCAATAAAAACAGAGAAAACTCCAAATTTCATTTGATTTTGACAAGACATTGATTATTAATTGTTAATTTCTACAAAAAGAAGTTTGGTTGGGGTTTTTTTTGTCTTTTTTTTTTTTTTTTTTTTTGGTATGACAATGACCCCACGTACTGTTTAGAAGGAGTTTGTGCGTCACCTTGATTTGGTGACTCTGTGACTCACTCCTTCCTAGCATTTCTTAGCCACAGGGGCTTGCAGGTAGGTGTGACAGATGTACCTTTAATGCCTGCCAGGGAAAACTTATGTGAAGAGAGAAGCAAAAGGCGCTGACAAAGCTTTGCAAGACCTCAACAAAAAAAAACCTGGCTGAGAACAATTCTTCATGTGAATTACTGGAGATCTAGAAGCTGCTGGAGCTGAAGGAGGAGACGATTGCTAATGGCAGAAAAAGGGCAGTAATGCAGTTTTCTGAGATTTGGCCAAGCAGAAGTCACGTGAGCTTTTAGTGAGGTAATGTGGACTGAAGATAGGTTAGAAGGATCTTGGATGAAATAAGAGGGAAGAAAGCAATTTCTGCTCTGTTATTATTCAAGTAAAACACAACAGTGTCTAAAACAACCACGGTCTGTTCCAGATTCACTGGATCCATGATTCTCTCGAAAAAAGAAGGCAGGCTTATAACTGTGGGTCACCACACATACACACTCTGCAGGAATTAGATCTAGAGCATAGATATAACAACACCTGACCCAGAGTCCTCATCTGACATGCTTCTTTTTGCCTGAAGGTGTGAGCTAGACTGTCTGTTATTCAATGTCCAACATACTTGCTGAGCTTCTCCTACCAGAAACTGACCCAGCCTGGAGACCCACAGTGGGGTCTTGGGGACCACAGCATCACCATTGTGACTTGAGCTGATCCTTTCTATGGTGAAATACTTACTTGACACTGCTGAGGCAGATCTCCTGACTGTGTGTCTCTAGCTTCCATCCACCCCACAGCCCAGACCTCACCTCTGCCAGACCCCTCCTAGGAGCCCACCCTGTCAGAGCAGGTGTCAGAGGAACCGCTCCTGCTGCTGGCTGCTCAAAGAAGAGTGCAACTTGCTGCCTCTAGTCCAAGGAGAAGCAGCAACAGTGTCTGTTGATGATATTCTGTCAGCTGAACATCATCCAACTTTCCCCTTTTTACTTAAAAATATAATGAAAACGGTAAAGGCTATATTGAGTTCCCAGCTTGTTATTCTTACTGTTGCATTTCAACCTCTTCTCAGATTCAGGGGTGCTTTGCTTGCCAGCATTCCCTGTGCTATTTAGGAGTATTGGCGTGCTTTTCCTCCAGAAAGCTTATTCACTGAACCTATAGTGAATTTCTTCTGGATACAATTACCCAAAGCCTTTGAAAACTGACACACGATCCTTATTTGCAAGTGTGGTTGTTCGTTCTTTAGCATTCTAGTTATTGTGTATTTAGGAACATAGACTGCTTTTCTACTGCCCCTTGAGAACAGAGATCTCTCACTGTTTACAAAGAACAAACTCCTTAGGTAAGACCAGCCTGGATTTTACTTCATCTCTAGACTGTCCGGGTCAGGCTGCAAGGGGTACAACTTTATTTATGGGTATGTTAGTTACAAGAGGCTCCATGGAAAGAAAAGTGAGGGGCCTTGGACAAGGAAAAGAAGATGAGTGATCAGGACAGGACAGGACAGGAAGAATAAGGAGCAGAAAGAAAAAAAGAAGCAAAAAGAAAGCCCTACAATGCTGAAAATTCAGTGAGATATTCAATGAACTATCAATGGATGGATGGAGACTCATTGTGCTCCAGAAACCTGCAAATACCCCTGCTAGCTGCACTCTGGTGAGTTCTTGAAGTTTGTCCTGGGGATGGAGATGGACCAGGACAGTACAAAAGAAGAAAAATCCTCCCTGGGTCATTGTGCTGTCAGTGGGGAATGGGGAACAGAGGGGAGCAGAGTGGGGAGCAGCAAGGGCTTTGCTGTGCTCCAAGTAGCTCTGAGTACAGGCTGTTCCCTTGCTAAAAGTGCACTAGTCTCTGAAAATAGCCCCAAACAACCCACGGTGAAGGGTAGTACTTTAAGTCATTCCTAAATTTATTAGAGTAATATTAATTATGGATGGGAAATTCAAACATCAGAAGCCCAAAAAAGCAACTCCAATCAGAAAATGGTTACTCTATAGAAAGGATAAACATAAAAAGCAGAAAGGAAAAAACTCAAGTGAAAGAATAAATATATTGTGTAAATATTACCATTTGGTTCCACTAACACACTAAGCAATCTTCTAACTTAAACCCCATGTTTCTTCTGGAGTTCAGGGTTTTTTTATCAGTTATCATGATTTTTAAATACCAGGGGAAGAAAAATGAAAATAAATGAGGTGTTTGAACTCTATAAGCCCCCACAGCAATTTACAGATTGTACTATGCTAAGAAATACATTCCTTTCTTTAAAAAAAAAAAAATAATTGGAATGACATGCAAGGGGAAAATATTTCTACATATTTAATAGAAACAATATTATATGCAAAAACTTGGCCACACAACTTTTCCATTAATTGGGACAGAATGCTATCTGGAGTTTTATTTTCATATTCATGAAGGTCAACATCTAAACTAACTTGTATATATACTGCAAACTATAATGTACATTCTATACAATACAATGATATACAATTGTACATTATGTACAATATACAGCATTGGTACCGATGTTTTCCTCTGTCTTTTGTATCCATCACATTTTTTCTCATTGCTATCAATGAAAAAGTGTGCGCGCTGGTACTTCAGTAAAAGATTTGGAGCAATAATACTCTAATTTGTATTACTAAGATATCTTCTAAGCATAAAGACAGATGAATTTTTTTATGGATCCTTTATACAGAGTTATAGGATTATCAAAATCAGGCATGATCAAGAAGCACGTTTTGAACACCTCTTATTTACTATATATTAAAGGGAAAGCAAACATTTTCATGATGTTAAAGTGATGGAAAGACCAGGGTCAGGATTTTACCCAAAATGTTTTTCCAAAGGAAGTGGAAACTAGCCACTGAAATGTTCTCTGCTCTCCACAATAGAGAAGAAAGAACAAAGAAAAGAGGATGAGGTTAAAAATAATATCTATATGGTCACCAAACTAAATTATTATTTTAAATTAGGTTTCAGTTAGGATAACAAAGTAGAACCTGGGAACACAAGCAGCTTGGCTAATAGGAAAAGTATCTAGAACTGGTAAGAAAATTTTCTATCTTAGGTGGAAGAGGAATTTGAAGAGCTCAGTGTGCTCAAGGAAGGTACCTTCATCCCAGATGGCTGAAAGGATTGACACATGAAATTGTGAGCACTATAGAAAGCAGTAAAAATAAAAACCTGTCAAGTCAGACTGATATTGTCTGACTGAAAAAGACCAAGCATAGCACCTGTATTTAAAACAGCAAAAAAATGCCCTGGGCTAGTACAGACCAGGGGTGGCCTGACCTCAGTAGCATGTAAAGCTTTCTGGTGCACTTTAAGGGAAGCAAATACCACATTTCAAGGTGTATAAATTATATACACTTTTTTTTTTTTTTTTGCTATGGAGCATCCCCTTTGGTCATGTACATGTGCAAGCAATAAAAGTGCTTGTTTACTTGAAGTAAGCAGGCAGCTCAGATCCAGAAGAGAGACTTCTGGAGTAAACCTCCTCTTTAGACCCTTCTGGGGATACTCCTTCCCCATTCCTTATTCCTGTCTTTCCCATGCTCTGACCCACCCTTGTCATATCGATGTTTTCTACCCAGGAACTTATCCTGGTGCCTTCTCCTCTTCTTCCTTTTTCTTAGTAAAGCAGCTGATACTCTACTTTCACATATATTAACCAACATGTTACTTTATGGGATTGCATTACCTGGACACTTACCTTTTGATAATTTTAAAGGTTGATGGTTATCTGATATATGGTTTATACCCTTCAAAAAACAATTAGATGTATGAAGTTTGAAAACATTTGAAAATGCAATGTTGTTTTTACTTTATCAAAAATAGGTCATGGCTTCTTTTTTTATAAAGGATTTTCTTCTGTATATAACAGACATGGTAGAATTAAGGTTTTACAAAAGCCTTTGATGTGGCAGAGCATAAGAAATTGTTAGTTTACTAGGATAAGTGGAGGAATAGTCCAAGAACTGAAAGATGGATAAAGAACTGGATAAAGTAAAAATTGAGCTGGGTTTTTAAGAAGGCTTTTGGGCTGGCTGCAAGTTATTGACAAAATCCCTCCAGAATTAGCCTTTCAAATGATTGCGTTTAATCTTTCCTTTAACGATGTGAAAAGTCCAAAGGAACAGTCATGCCCTGCAGAGCTAATAAAGACAATTTTTGACTAAGTGGCACACCAAACCATCACGGCACACCTGCACAGCCCACCATCTCCCTGCTCCCTTCGTCACCGGGACAGCCAGGGAAGGAGAAGGCAAGACCAGTGAGTGACTCCACCTCGAGAGCAGACGTATCCCAGCGTTGGCCCCCCGTGCTCAGGCACACACAGCACAAGAGCAACAGCCTGGCTGGAGCCACTTCTATCAGCTTCTGATTTATAGTCTGCTTTCTCAGGGGTTTACGAGGGAACCGTAAGCCCTGTTTCCTTGTAATTTGCTCCTTCTACATGCCTCCAGTTCTTACATTTGCAAGATCTCTCTTACTTTTCTGATTTGACGCACCAGTGCAGTTTGTCTTTTTCTCTTGAGGTGTTGTAACAACCTGACAGGCCTTCTTCCCCAGAGCCACCATCTCCTGAGCAGGCACCTGCCTCTGCCTTTACAGTTCTCTTACAGAAAGAGATTTTTAAGGAAAATAGCCTTCCTCAAGAATATATCAGCTTGTTCAAGTTCTCTCACAGGGCACTCATAGGCAGATGGAGGCTTTGCTGCCCCACTTCTCACAGAAGTAACTTCTGCTTTGCTGTGATGTATCTCCTTTCTGTACCTCCCTTCATGGATGCCTTGAGGGTATTTTACGGGGTGGAGGGCCAGCAGTAGAACAAGGGGGCATGGCCTTCTGTGGAAAGATAAAAAAAAAAAGAAAGAAGAAAAGAAGAACAAACCCAGGTCTTCTAACGTTTAGAACTCATTAGGCAAGCAGGAGAAGGCCAGGTGCAGCAACAACAGGCATGGTGTAGGAGGAAGGGACAGACCCAAGGGCAAAAGGGTGCCAGGGCAAGGATGGTAGCTTGCTGTACAACCATGGTTACGGCCCCAGCCTTGTTCTAGCCTCCTCTGGATTCATGTGTCCTCCACCCCCACCCTCCAGCCTAGGTATGGCTGACCTGAACTCGTCTTCGGCACAGTCCCTGTTCTCTTAATCTCTCCAGTTCCCACCACCACCACCACCCCCCCCCCCCCCCCCCCCCCCCCGTTTCTATCTTATTCCTAAGGTTTCTGCTAAACTTCACCATTGTCACCCAGACCTATTCTATCTAATCTGTCCAACACCTCATCTAATTTAATCTAAATGGTGCCCACCAAACAGCCTGAATTCATCTCCTAATTTGCCTCTGTCCCTCCTCATAGCACCAATATCCCCAGCTCCAAGATGAATGTGATGGGCTTTCATGTTGAGAGGTGAGTTCGTTGTTGGTCTGGGAACTTTATTTCCAAAGAGCCTGAGCTCAACTATGCTTAAGGCATTTTCAATGGGGATGGTGGGTTTTAGATGGCTGCACAAAGGAGATGATGAGCATGAGTGAAATGCAAACATCTCAGAGGGCAAGAGGGAAAGCATTTTGTACATGTACAAAACAAGTATCTTATGGGGTTAAGGATGTCTGTGGGGCTCTCTAGCTGACTACTGAATTCAGATGTGGAGCTGGTGCTAGGAATCTGGCGAGCAAGTGGAAGAGCAGAATTTAGTGGTAGAGTGGTAGAGCAGTAGAAGTTAGCAGCCTAAAATCTCTTATGATGCTAACATAAGGAGATGATCTCAGTGTGTGATGACCACTGCATGTAAAGCACTGCTCGGCTTTGCTGTGAGATTACATCCCACCCTCAGGTTGTTGAGCTGTACATGGCCCATCCCTGGACCCCAGCAGTCTCCCAGTCCTATGTGGCGGAGGCTCAGTGATGAGTGCTGGTGGCTGTGCCAGGTGAAGATTTGCTCCTGGTAGGAGAATCCCTCTGGCTTTCTTTTTGCAATGGCTGAAGGTTGCTTTACACCATCAGTCAGGTTCAAAGTGCCTCAAACAGGGTCAAGGGTTTGCTTGAGCATTTTTTCAGATAGAGGTTTTAATTATGTATTTAAATAATTCATAATTCCATGTGATATCTTATCTAAAGCTGGCTGCAAGATTTACCCAGGAACCAGCAAGGGCATGAAAGGGGGCAGGAGGGAGCATAGAGGCAGTTTTGGCTAAGGCAGAGGGTAGTATGGAGAGGACTGGCCGCATGGCTCCAGCATGCCATTGTCAAAGAAACACAAAGAAATGGCCAGGGTTCTGCACCCACCGCTGTTTTCAAATTGCTAAACCACCTCCTGGCTATCCCCAAATACCTCACCATTTAAAACCAGCAGCTTCCCTCCTCCATCGCCTTCCCTAAAATGCGTAAATTATTCTCAACAGTAGAGATCGCAGACACATTTTTCAGTAATAACAGCGAAAATTCCCTTCACTCCTTTCCTATAAAGAAAATACCAGAACTTCTAATGTACAATTGGGAGCTATAATAGAAGGCTATTGGCACGATGCTAAATTTAGGATATTTCAAAGTACATTGTTATGTCTGTTGCTTGATTTGTGGCACATGTACAGTTGCAGTTCAAGTTTCCCGGAGCTGGAAGAGGGGTCTGCACAAAACGCCGCAATAAATTTTACAGTGGCTACTAATATGCAGAAGGGGTTGGTTTAAAAACAACAAGCCATCACTTCTAATCAATGCTTGACACGAGTCCAGTTTTCTGAAATTAAAGTGAAAGGTGAGGTCGATTATTCATAACACGATTCTCTGACATTTATTTGCATCTGAGCATTTGAAAATCCGAGTTTACATTTTTAAAGCTAAATAAAGTTGCCTTGTGACACTCATATTGTATCTATTACATATTTCACTTCAAAACCTCATCTCTCCTAAAGCCTCTTCAGTGTGCTTGAAGTAGCACAGCAAAAGAAAAGGAATTTTCAATTTAACTAGAGCACTGACATTCTGTTACACAATTCGATCTTGTCTATTTACCGGCTCTTAAAAAACAGAAGACACTAAACAAAAAAAATAAAAAAAATAAAAAAAAATGCTGAATGCATCCAGCCGGCAGTGCCATAGGTGTCTGAATGCATCTGTAGCTTCCCTCTCACTCATCAGTGTAATTGTTGTCATGTTATTCCATTTTTTGATTAGGCTGGTCCGCCAAGCTCCCAGCTTTTCCTGGCCAAACGTTCTTCTGCTGGTTGTCATGGTGACTGCATTGTTAGCGGGGAGAAAGGCTCTGTTGTCTGGCATTGTTCTGTTGTGCTTTAGGTAATGCACGAGGCATCACAAGTGAAGTGGATGGACCTTTTTTGCTCGGCATCATTGCCGAGGATTGAAAATCTCACATAAAAAAGGAGCAAATAGGCCCTGACCAAAGAAATAACTAAGTTCTTTTTTTTTTTTTTTTTTTTTTTTTAAAAAAAAGAAAGCGCACATTATTATAAAGAGGTAAAATAGCACTGGCGATTAACTGAATAATCTAAGGAAATGCTATAGAAATTATATTTATTACAAGAACAATTGCCGTGATTTGAATGTTACTATACAATGCTAACCATTTGGCAATTTAGCTTGAGTATAGTTTTAAAATATTCATTGATTTCCCTCCAGCTTGCAATGTCATTTAGCCCCAGATTCCGTTTAGCTTCAAACACTACACTTTAGGAGGTGAACGCAGTAATTTGGTTTTCAAAATTTTAATCTCTGAATGTCTGCCTTTTGAAGTAAGCTACCACAGTTAGTTTATTACTTTTTATATGACTGTCAGAGTATGTCATCACCGATTTTTTTTTTCCCCCCAAGAAATGAGGTTTTACTCCAGTGTTAATTTAACTATCTGGAAAAATATTACAACATCATGACTATTCATAGGTTTGACTGTGATGTTCAGTCAATTTCTTTAAGAAACATCTCAAGGAAAATCATGGGAGAAGCCCTGAGAAAGTTCTTCAAACAGTCTTGCTTATTTAAATGAATCACCAGACAACATATTGCCTTTACATTGTGATTAATTATCACCTTTTCAATAGCAATTTACACATTAAAGATTGAAGATAAACCTAATGTAAATCCCAACTGCCTTAAAACAATCAGTAGTGTGTGGTTTGAGAGGGAGTCTCTGAATTTCAGCCTGTGCTCAAATTCATCTGCTGATCCCATTAGCGGAAACCAGAAGGGTACCAGCCTTTCTCTCCTGTCATTCCAAGGGGGAAAACCACCTTTCAGGAGAACCTGTCACTGGATGTCACCAAAGTTCCATGGGTTTGCTGGTGAAACAGCACCAATTTATCAATAAAACTCAAGAGTCTTAAAGAAAGCAAGCAAAAATTAGTATTGCAGGTAACCCAGCTTACCTGTGCAGCTGGCAGGGCCAGACCCTGTACCCAGCAGCATATGGATGCTCTCGCGAATGGATGCTTTAGCGAAGCCGCTGAGGTTCATGTGCTGCCGCTTTCAGCTGCCCAATATCCCACATGTGGAGCGAGGCGAGATTTTGGCTGCTGGCACAGGCAATTGAAAACCTGCAGAGTGGCTTAAATGGGGTTGTAATACCTGTTGACATAAATTTCCCCCCTTTGCATCTGTAAAATGAGAATGACGTTTCCCCTTTTCCTCCTTATTTAGTAAGCTTTTTTTTTTTTTTTTGTCTGGACTGTTTATTGAGGTCAGCAGGGCTGGGACCATCCCCTGCCCTGTGTGACTCCTGCACTGGGGACTACTGGTGGCACACACTTAGCACCTGAAAGAAGTTTTTGCCTCTCAGGTGCTCAGCTGCTCCACGTATCACATTGGGAACGTAAAAAGAAATAGTAGGAGACACTGATTTCCTTGCAGGGAACCAATACAAACAGGTATTCTAAGGAGTAGCTCTTTGACTAATGCAAAAATAATTTAGGTGGAGATGAAAAAAAATTGCCACAAATATGAAACTTTTTAATAACTATTATGTGTAACAGAAAAATGGTTTGTCCTTTGGGGAAAAAAAGATTGTCCTACCATGGAGTCCATGTGCTTTTAAAGCTTAAGAGTGGGGATTTCAAAATAACAAAATTACTTGGGCATCTGTGCCACAATTACTTCTCATGGGTATTACATCCCCAAATCCCTTGTCATTTCTAGTTTTCTCAGAGATTTCTAATTTTCTCAGAAATTACTTTTAAAAGCTGGTGAAATTGGTAGCCTTCATACAATTTGCCGAGGAACACTGAGGTACAGTGACTCTCTAACTTCAAGTTCACCTTGGACTCCAGCTGGCCCCACATTTCCCCAGCGCCTGCGAGAGCAGGATCTGGCCACAGCCACAGCCCTGCCCTGCCACGCTCCTCCGGGCACACGCCTGGCACTGCTGGCACTGAACGTGCAGGCAAGAACCTCCGAGACGGGGCAGTAAATCAGGATTTATCACACACGCACACACGCACGCAGATTGTTTACTCACACAGCAAGGCAGGTCTGCACACAGCCTCGCATCAGCTAATGCCAGCCTCATCTACGGCAGAGGTATAATTCTTGCTAAATTCCTAATTCTCTTCTAATTCTGTGAAATTACTATATAGCCCTCTTCGTTTTACCCTTATTAAATTCAGGAGAGCTTTTCCATAAGGGATAGCTTCAGAAACATTAAAATAGGACAATTGCTGTTTTTTGGAGAGCTCTATTGCAAGTGTATTGCCTTCTCAGCTGGAAAGGATGATTACTGATGTCTGAAAAAGGTACTTACAGCTTAGTACACAGTAAACATGTATTCTGTTTTTCTTTTGCTCTGTTAAACAATATAATACATAGCAAAAATCTACAGAAATAGCAATCAAAACAGACACACTTTAAGAAGAATCCCAATGCTTCTTAATTTGTACTTCATTCCTCCCGTCAGCATTTCCACCCGCATTCATCACTGAATATTCATTCCTGCTTCTGCCTTTGGGTTGAGCGTGTCAGCAGCCCGGCGGTCGCACAGGTATTTCAGTGGAGGGAGTGACAAGACATCCCTCCCCCATTCCTGCTACAGCACAGGAGGGTCCCCAACCCCTCTCTGGTTTGGGAGAGCTGAGCTCCCCACCAGCCCCCTTTTCCCTGCCTGATGCGCTGAGAGCTCCCCCTCCTGTTACAGTCAACCTTAACTGCAGTCGACAGATTAATATTATTACCTCATTTTAATTAATTCCTCTCCTCAATTCAAAAAAGCACATCTGGTGCTTTTCAGAGCCAGACAAAGCGTCTTTCCTCCCATCCTCTCCTGAACATCAATTAATAACTTGGCAACAAAAAGAAAATAAGAGTTTGTTCTGCATACCTAACAAGTGACAGAGAGAGAAAAGGGACTTGCTCCAGACAGAGATCAAGAAAAGTGACAGAACTGCAAAATCTGCTGTTTCTGCACCTTGGCAGGGCTTATTAGGTCAAGCCCCAGTGACACAGCTACCATGGCTATGCAGTTTCCAGATAAAGGCTGTCTCACAGCTCTTTAACTTGAAGTGCACAAGAAGTGACGTGTAACTTTGCACACTCACCCAGGTAGGTGGCAAACAGCTGGCTCCCATTCAACTGCTCAAGCCCAAAAGGTGATTTCACATTTCCACTCTCAGAGCCACAGTTCAGCTTCTAAATAAGAGCAGCTTCCCTTCCAGAATTCCTAAAATCTCTCCTAATGCAAGCAGAAAGCACACAGCATCCTGAGCCCATAGCTCCGTATGGCTCCGTGCCGTGCAAACACAACACAGTGACCAGTGGGGCTGAAGGTGATGAGGATGAAGACTGCTTGCCAGCTCTCCAAAGCAAGTGGAGCTCTCTGACTAGAGAGATGAAAAGGAAGTTCAAAGGATGGTTTCTTATAAAAAAAACCCTGAGGATGGATTTTGGCATACAAAAGGACAAGAGTTTGTTACAACCGTTTGCACAAATTTAAGAGATGCAGGACTAAAACCTGGCTCTCTGGGTGCGTCCTCGCTGGCCCAGGGTCTCCCATAAGGCCAGACCTGCAGGCCAAAGGGTTTTGAAGTTACTGTCCAAACTGTCTGTCTTCTTTTAAACTCAACAGTACTGCAAACTCAGTAATCCAGGTTTGTGACTTACTCAGGAGCTCGGCTTTCCCTTAGAATTTCCCTCTGATGATGCGTTTGCCCCAGCTTTATAGCAGCTGTACCCTCTCACCTCCTCTCCAAGAAATTCAGGGTGAGCATCATGCTCCTGTAATTTCATGACAATTCCAAAGTGAAGTTCTTCCTGGGAACCCATTTTTTTAATGCTCAAATACGTGTGGCTACTCTTGATGGTGCTAGGTACATGAACAACTGTATTTTACAAATCAAAACATACATGAGAATAAGATGAAAAATGCATTTATGCATACTTTCTATGAAACACAAACATATATTTTACATCAGGTGGGAAAATGTCTTCTCAGAGGATGGAATTTTACTAGACATGAGGTGAATTTCATTACAACTAAATCAGATCCAGAAAAAAACAGGGGAAAAAATAGCTAGCTGCTGCTGAACAGAGATTAAAAAAAAGGCAGAAATTAATTCAACTGTAACAAAACATGAGATTCAGCAAATCAGCAGTACACCCACTCTTAAAACTTGCTTTAAAATTGCTATTTTATGTTTATTATACAACGGACTGTCACACAGAACAATGTGGGAAGGGAGCTGTGTTAGCTAATCTGCTGTAATCCTTTCAACTCGCTGAAAGAACAACAAGCGGTTGATAAGCAGGGTCAGGCCGGGTCAGGATTTCGATAGGAGACATCTAAGGAATGCCTAGGTGCTTCAGGAAGGGGATGTGGGTGATTTAGCAAACTGGCTAAATCAGCAAACTTGCTTTCCCCTCCACTTGGGTAACAAGCAAACGGAGCAGACCAGGTGTTGTGGAAGGGGTAAGCTTTTGGGGGAGATAGGAGTAATAGCAGAAATCCCGACGGAGGCATTATTTTACCCTTTCATCAGGCAGTGGCGTTAACCAACGCCAGCTTAGGTTGGTGCATTTTGCCTTGCTGACTGATGGGTAAACTGTTTCCTACATTTGCAGGGTGTTGTCAGGTGCTGTTGAGCCACCCCACAAACCGTGTTGTCAGCCCGTTGTCTCCAGTCACTCCTCTCCTGCACACTTTGGATATATTAAAAATATATTTCTCACAAGTGCTTATAAATTGCAGGAATACCAGCTGCACCCATTACAGCTATTGCCCATATCAACTCTAGTGTTGGTTTTAACAGCTGATTATATATATATAATCACCAAAAAATGGACGATATGCGATATCAGTAAATATTTTTAATTCATCCACCACAAAGTTCTCATCTGAACCAGAAAAATAAATGAGATAAAACGATTTTAGAAGTACGTACCTTGCACTTCTGAAATATTACACAGGCTGTGCTGGCAAAAACAACCGCCCTCCAAGAAAATATTTCATGGAAAAGTCAGTATCTGTGGGTTACTGAAGGAAATGTAGCAGTTTCAATGAAAAGAGTAAAAACCTCTCCCTCAGACCTCATTTCATGCTCTTTTGTTTCCACTGAGCATATTTTAAGAACTAATCAGCCTTATAAAAGGTACCACTGTTAATCTACTGTTTGTCTTCGTCTTCACTGCAGCTGCTTAGTAGATAGAGAGCAAACAAAACCAGAATTAAGGTCATTCCATTTAAATCCTTCAGAGTGGAAGACAAGGACTAAATTATTGCTGAGAATTACATGAAGGAAAAGCCCAGGATAAGATAACTATTGTTTATTATTTGCCAGACCCGTAGTGGCACTGCATTTACATATTTGTGAAGGGATTACATTAACATTTTATGAGATTAATTGGTAGCATGGGGAGATTCTCTGATATACTGTCCACACAATTTAAAAGTATGCTCCTGTGCTTTCACAGACCGTATGCAGTACATATGGCTAGTGAGAAATAACCTAAACCTACCAGCTACCAAGGAGCTGTCATGCATGAAATGTTGTGACATTTTTTCATATAAATAAAATATAAAGGGCATTATTACAGTTCATCATACAGCACAGGTCTGAATCACACAGGATCATAGTAAAGACCTTAATGGGTGGTTTTGCTTTACTTCATGAGACACCTTAAACCTGTATTTTTCATATCTTTAAGGCAGAAGGAGTAATAACACAAAAGCTCTCTTTTACGCTAATAACAGGGAATCATTTTACAGTAGTCAAATACGAGTAGAAAATGAGTGGTCAAATGAGTAGAAAATCTTTTGGCCATCAAAAATCCGTAAGATTTTCCTTCAAATTAGGAAATATTCCCTGGGAGCTACTCTATAAATAATACATGGTGGGTTTTAGTGTAATCTTTAGCATGAGAACGTGTTTTCTTTAGAGCCAACAGTAATACCACTTCAAGAAGGAAATGCTGTGTGAAGAGAGGATCTTGCAGCTCTCTCCCACTTTAAAATCAAGTACACTGGCTCCACAGTATCTCCAGTCCCCAGGAGCCTGATGGCTACAAGGTATGAGTCAGCTCCACCACTCCGACCTCTCAAGTGGCGGAGAGGTATGTCCTGGTTTAGTGCCCCGTGCCGGCTCAGGCTTCCTGCACTCAGCCTCCGCCAGGCTCACTCAGCACCGAGGCTGCTCGGAAATTCAATATCGGCACTCGGTATCCACAAAGAAAACAAAAGGAAGGGGGGCAGTTCAGGTGGTTGAAGAAGGAGCCCTGCCTACGGTGCTCATGAGATGCTCACGGCATTGCGATCCAAGCTGGGGAAAGCCCTGGGCTCTAGCAAGAAGCGTAGCCGTGCACACCAACGCAAAGTGTATCCTTCTATTCTCAAGCAACAATTTTGATAGGAAATAAGCCTCAAACACCAAATCACTGTGGATTTACAGATAGCCTGGAAATAATCTGCTTGTCCCCCATCCCTTCCTCCCTCCCTTCTCTCCCCTCACTTTACACATCAGAATTTTTTTGTTTATCCTGTTTCGTTTGGTCTCCAAACCTCTCACCCAGCCTGATCTCACCCATCCAAGCTGCACTGGGAGCGAAGGGCATTTAACCACAGCCATGTACCGCCTGCGGCAATTGCCTGGGCTCTGCGAGAGGTGACAGCAGCTGCTGGAAGGGGGACCCAAAGCAGAGACCTGACCCCCCCGGGGGACCAAGGTATAACCAAGCCATTAGGACTCACTGTCTTTGCAGGCCAGGGGAGCGATGCCTTCCGCTTGCTGGGAGCCAGCAAGGCTTTGAGAGGGAGGGAGGGTTTGCGTTGGCCCCTCAGACAGCTTAGGAGCACACCAAGTCAATTGGACCATGGTTTTTTGGTCACATCCCTTCTTCTAACACTTTACCTGCAAGTATTTAATTTTATATAGCTATCCTGGGCTCTGACATCAGTAAGTGGATGAATTGCAACAGAAGATGAAAAGTAGGTGGAACATAAATCTTTCAAGTGTCAGTAAATCACAGGCACCAGTGGAATTTCTAGGAATATCCACAAATAGAAGAGTCAGGGCGGAAGAAGAATAAAACTATTTTTTCTGCTTTATTTTAAGGAATAAAAAATGAAAAATACTGCTCTATGTTCCATTCTTCTTTGTGGAATATGTCTGTCTGCATTGGGAAACCTAACACGTATCTACATTCCCCATACAAAACACTCCTCATTTATCCATTTAGGACATACACAGCTTTACTATCACAGTGCTAAGGACTTTCACTGAGGAAATAATGGCTATATACTATTAACTATTGGGTACAATAATGCTGAAGAAAACAGTTATTACTAGAGCCACTGGAGAAACTCATAAAAATTCTAAAACGGTCAGAGGTGACATCTGCAAATAACATTGCTTGCATTCTTACATCTCTGAAACATATTTTGAAACACTTACACAAAAATGCCACTAACATAATTCATGGACAATAGGACTATACAAAACCAGCTATAAACACATAATAGCAGGAAAATATTTTTCTTTATGTACATATACAAATGGGGGAAAAAATATTTCTGAGCCACATGCTAAAAGTGGTCTGAACGCAAAAAAACCTCCAAACCCACAAACCCACACTATTTTTTTTAAACACTGAAGACCTAACGAGCTTAGGATTTAACACCCTCTGTATCTGAAAACACATGAACACACATCTGTATTTTCTTGTATGTACATAAGGCCAGAAATCTTTTCCCCCTCATTCCTGTTCTTTCCGAAAGATGCTGCTACTGTCTTGTTTATTATTATAATAATCTGCAATCATGACATTTTTGTGCCATTTCAGGTACTAAAATAACAAGATACAAAGCTCTGAGCTCTTCCTCCACTTACAGCTGCCTTTACGGGCCAGAACGGAGCTGGGCTGGAGATTTGTAAAAAGTCCAAACACAGCAAGAGAGGCATGAATAGAGAAAGGTTCTGTTGCTTCTAGCCCTAATTTGCTGGAAAGCATTAATCAAGAAACAAGTCATCAACAGATGTATGTCATCTAATGCATTACGTGCATTTCTGTCAGTAAAACACATGCTGGCAATGCTAGAAACTGCCAGATCCTATAGGCTTGAACTTTAATTCTCAGACGATGGCGTGCCACAACTATAGCATACAGTATTAGCAGCAAACTTGGAAAACATATGTAACACAACACAAAAGCTAGTTGCCCAGCTTGATGACATTTTCAAAAAAATACATTATATGGCAAGGAAATTTAAATGGCTTCATGTATCAATCATAAAACACTCCTTAATATTTTATCAAAGCTGAGCAAGTAGTTGGGATAAAAAAGAAAAGGATGAAAAGGATTGTATTCAGGCTATGATTATAGTTAAGGAACTAAAAAGTTATTTATTTGTAAATATTAGCCTCTTGAAAGGAAGTTTCATAGAGGTTGAATTAAATAATTTATCTAACATAAAGAAGGCATTATACTTGCAACATGTAAATATTGACTGACTTAGCTAATGAGTGGCTGTGTATAAACAGCCTCCTTCTTTATTTCAACTGGAGTCTAGAGCAGACAGCTTTGTATATTTTACAGTCTCTTGTACCTGAGCCAACAATTGATAGTGCAGGAGATCAAAGCCTTGATACAGAGATGCCAAGCGATTTGTGTACAAATGTGCTCCTTAAAAAAGCAATAAGAGCACAAAAGAAGTTTTAAGATACTTTCACCACAATTTAAATGGTAAATAGCTAATTACTCTGATGAGCTGCGTTAGTTGTACCCGATGCTAAAAATGTGCCAACAGGATAGAAATTAAAAAAAATGCTTTCTATTTTTCCCCCTCAAGATTCATAAACGAGAAAACATTCTACATTAAAAGCAGCCATGAACCTTTCTGTGTTCAACAGGAATATTTAATTTAATTCCTTAATTATTTCTTCAGATCTTATGCAATGGGCTAGGTCGTAATTTCGTCTACATAATTTAACTGCGATATTTAAGAAGAGTAAGAAAAAATGCCGTCAATGGCCATGAGATGCTCACTAATAATGTCAGCTGCTTTGAAGTCATTATTGACACATAGAGTGATAACATTCAGTTCAAGACTCAAGCCTCATCATGATTTCTATTATAGTTATGCTGCCTAATTTATGAGCAGGCTGAGCATGCTATGCATCCGTAAACCGTTGTGTAAAGAAAAGTCAGACAAAAGTACAAAAGCAGTAAGATGTGTTTTACAACCAGCTTGCTGGGGCTGTAGAACTATAGGAACTGTCGCACTACAAAGCCTTCAATAATTTGAAAAACTCCATGGATTACACTTTATATACTTTATATATTGCTTGAAGGGTTAATTGTGGGCAAAAGTAGTATCTACTGATATAACAAAGTACTTGACTTCACTTTTTATTATGCAATAAAAGACAACAAGCCAGAAGTACAAATGTAACGCTCGCTATGGCTCTCAGAAATGAACATTTCTCACACTGTATCAACAAAATTGGCTAGAACAAAAGGGAAAGGTGAATAACATCTGAACAACAGACACTTATTTACTGCTTTGTAGCACCAGGAGGCACACAGGCTGGAGAAGAACTGAAAAAGAAAGGCACCTCTCCATGCAGACAGATATTTTAAAATAACCCAGAAAAAGTAACATCTTTCGCTAATTCTGCTCAGTTACAAATGATGCAAGGCACCAGTCTACGAAACCCACAACTGAGTTCAGAAGACACTCGTGGCCGAATGAATTCTGTGATGATTTTTAATATGGGGGTGTTTTTTAATGATACATCCCATGTTGTGTAGCTAGCTATTCTTGCATGGTAAGATCAGCCTGGGTGTAAGAGGCAGCCAGAGTATGATGCTCAGTCTATACGTGCAATGCCGTTAGCAAAAGCAAGGAGCACCGGCTGCAGCAACAAAGGAGAGCACCGGGCAGGGGTGGGTGATTCCAGGCTTTGTCTGTGTATGTGTGCTTGCGCGTGTGAGTGTGTGCACACACGTGTGTGCTTGTGTATCTGCAGAGCAGTGTGAAGGGGGTGTTGTAGTGTCTGGAAATACACCCGCTCCAGCTTTAATCCAACTAATGAAAGCAGTGCAAGTATGCAATCTGGCAACCAGGGTACATCCCAGAGCCCGATGACCCAAGTGCCAGGCCCTGCAGAAGTCTGTGCTCCACCTCCTGCTGCCATCGCACCTTCAAGTCCAGCACAGACATCTCTTCTGCAGTGGCAGTGTCCCAAGTGTACGCAGTAAGCTACACCACCACACCTGCTGCCTGTGGCTTGGCTCACACCTCTCTGCTTTCTCCGTGCTTTAGAGGAAAGCTGAACATAGACTTTTCTCCCCAGCCATGGCTTATTTTACCTAGATGTAATGGCACAGACCTAGAAAACTAATTTTAGTATTTTTTCCCCCATTCACTCTAGTTCAAAATGTTGCAGTAATTAGAAATAAATGCAGAGTGGGTACAAATCCCTTGACTGCTACGTGTATAAATAGCTGTGCTCATACTTATTGTACCGTAATGCAATCCCACGCCAGTGATAGATGAGAAGTTAAATAAACATCACCAATCATAAAACTAATAGTAAGTCAGAACTGAGGTTTTACTGCCAGTTAAATCTAGGTTTGACCTGGGAAGGTGATCCTGGTAAGGCATCCCAAGATTTCCAAGAAGAAGGCACTGTAACAGAGCCAGGCACAGCCCTGTACTGTGGCTGCTGCAGGAATATTTTCCAGCACTCTCCAGGGGAAGACAAAGCCCTAACGCAAAAGGGGAATGGGATGGGGACCCTATATGACAGAGGGGGTACCATGATGGGGGGGTGCGGGATGCTTTCCACAGTGAGGGGCTGTATCCCCGCTGAGAGGTTTGGTTTCACACAGCAGCCTGAGCTGAAGGCAGCATACACCCTCCAGCGCCGCCACAGCAAAAGCAAACCTGACACTGAGTGCAGATCCAAGGCAGTGGTTTTGTCCCTGCCACAGCCGCAGGGAGAGGCTTTACCCCTCCTCTGCCATCAGCTCCTATCCCCTGTCCCTCTGCCCCCTGCACCGCTCCGGGTGCACGGGTGGTGCGGGCAGCACCGCAGAAGCAGCGCACACAGTTCATGAGGGCACATACAACCCACAGGCAAACACACCGAGTCTCTCCCAGTGCTGCAAGGTGATTTCTTATTTTACATGGCCCATCTCTTTGTTTCCTTGGGAAGCCCTCCATTCCTTGGGGAGCGTTGGAATGGCTTTTGCTCCACTTGAAGAGGAAAGGAAACCCAATGGGCTTAAAATAATGAGTTTAAAACAAAAATATCAATCTGAAGAGGAAAGGAAACCCAATGGGCTTAGAAAAATGAGTTAAAAAAAAAATAATCAATCTATTAACATCTCAGATTCAGGGTACATTCATTCCTTGTCCTCAGCAGTGCCCGCACACTCAGATGCACTTAGAAAATCCCCCAATAAAAGTGAATAATAGATAAATGATAAAATTCATAAAATGGTAAAAAATGAATAATCAATTCTTACTGAATTTTCTAGTCAACCTGAAAAAGAGCGGACGCAAGACCTGGGCCTTAAATAAAAGATTTGCATTCACCTGATCCAAGGGTGGGTGTCTGGCAATAAAAAAAGGATGGCAAATATGTCCAAAAGCAAACAACTAAATACATTGCATTTATTTAGCTAACTACAAGGGGTAGGTACTAAAGGGTCACTTCATCACAGTCTACAAGTGTCTGTGTAGGAATCAAAAATGTAACGAAGGCCTCTGCAGTCTGCTGAGGAAAGGTACAACAGGCTCCAGCTGCTGGAAGTAGGACCAAGGCAAATTCAGGCTTGAAATGAGGTATGGCCCTTTTATAATGCTGCTAATTAGTCACTGAAACACTTTGCTGAGGATAGCGGTTTTGATAGCAATTTTACTGTCCTTTCTTGGGAACATGCTCAGTTTCCCGCTAGGTGCCATAGTCAGAGGGGCTCTACAGCAGCTCTGCGCTATGCAGGCAGGGTTTCATGTTGTAGGTCCCACCATGACAGCCTGGCCCACCCTCCCCACAGACCTCCTTTTCACTTGGCACATTATAGGAGGACACAGGGGCATGATGCAGCTGCATACACAGTGTAACTACTTCACTCCATGTCTCCTAGATTCATGGACTACAAGCCAGAAGGAACCGTGTCTCCAGATGCGGGTTCCTTCTACATGGGAGAGAAAACCTAGAAGAAGCTGCCTCTCTAAAACTTTCTGTAGTATTGTGCCATGTGGTGGGGACAGTCATGCAAATAATTTGCAAACGAGCATAAACGGTCACATACTGTTCTGAATACTGTCAACATGGATCTGATATCTCCACACTACAGCTGTCATGGCGGGAGTCTCTCAAAGACCACCCTGCCAGGATGGAGAGGCAGATGAAACATTCTATAGGCAGCTGGGAGAAGTCTGACAAGGAGCACTGTGTCTGTACTGTGTCACCCACTCCCTGTGTCTCTCCTGTGCCCCCAGCTAACCACCCTGCAGCCCCCGCCGTGTGCTCATGGAGCCCTCTGCAGCAAAGCTCCCACATCCTTCCACGGCGAGACCCAAGCAATGCCCACAGGACAGGTAGCTGCATGGCCTGTGCCCCACGCAGAATAAGCCTGGGGCTGCTCCCAGTGGGAGGCAGAGGAGGGAGCGTGAGTGAGAGCATCTCTGCACCCATGGCTGAAGGGCCAGGGGCTGCCCCTGTCCTTGAACAGTCCCTCGCATCCAAAGAGAAGTTTGTAGCACTTGAAAATCTGCTCTTAAAAGGACTGAAATGATTTATTGCTTGACAGACAATTACAGTTTATGCAGATCAAATAAGGTGTTTCTCCTAAGATTTCGCCATTATCTGACATTTCCCAGTGGTCTGTAGATTTGATGATGTGGTTCAGTTACATTAGCTTTGAAATTATTGACCTGTTCATTACACAGGTAGTAATTTACATCCCCTGCTAATTCACAGAGGCCAAGCTTTCTCTCGCTTTCAATCTCTCAATAATATGGAATCAAAGCTAACTCTGCCTTCTGATCCTGATCCCACGTCTTACTAGTCCTAGAAAAAGCTACTACTGAAACTATCATGCACTTATTTTGGAGGCTAATATCCCATTTTTCTTTAACAATTTTTCTATCAAAAAGCCTATTCATACTTTTGGGCACCACACATTCAAACAGGATATAGGTGCCTCTACATTAGATACTGGGTGATAATCTTATTTCTCTCTGAGTACCTGAACAGCTGATCTGTTTCTGCATGTATATCTATAGGTCTCACTGCATGAGAGGCAAAGCGGGTAACCCGAAAATGACTATAATCACGTCATAATAAATACTTTAAGAATCTTGTGTGCATCACCACGATCAAGGGGAGGATCCTATTCCTTTCAGTGGAGTTGGCTCAGGCTTAAAGTAGCCTTTGTTTTTTTGGGTAGCAAATCAATAGTTTTAAAAATTCTTCTTTCACATATAGATATTCTTACATCCTAACTCAAAAAACACTAACGCAAGCTGTAACATCTCATTTAGTAATAACAATAGGGATTTCTAATGTGGATTTCTAGATTTGGGGTAAATTCCATCGGAGTGAACATGCTTCCAGCTTTTGTTATAGCCTTATGCTATTTTTTGCCAGTGCCCTAATAAATTTTTGTGTGTCCTTCACAGTCTTAATAATTTTAATTTAAATATCTATGTTGTTCCCACAGAAATGATGAAGTGTCATATTAGGCCACTTTAGATCCCACACTATTCTGTAACACCAGATCCACAACCCTTAATACTTTAGTTAATTTAATATTTACACATTACTGCAAGAAATCTCCCCAAATGCTAAAGCAATAGTAACAGCAAAACTCTAATCAGTAGCAGACAAATCAGATGCTGAGGTCAGGTGTTGTAAGCACACTATTGTAAGTACTCTCTGACTAGGGAGACAGAAACTGCCTGGGTGATATGAAGGGCAAGTGGAAAGAAATCAATAATCAGTTCCTCTACCCTGTCATAACCAACCAGTTGGCTATAAATCAGAAGCTAACTAGACCCTCCAAAAAAGTTACTTTAAAAAGAGCTTGAAGATTTTTTTTTCGTACCGTTACTCTCGTTACCTAGAAATTAGGTATTTGAGGTGTACATGTTCTTCCAGAATATTCCAGCATTAGCTATCCTTTTAGTTATACTGTACCCAATCTCTTTCATCATCCAACCCCTGACTGCAGATATCAGGAGTCATGAGGAAAAAAAAAAAAGATGGCTCATACTATAACACCTTCATTTACTGCATCTAATAAGTATCATTACTGCAGCACCAAATAGGGGATATGAAAATGAGATTAAAAAGCACCCTTTAAAATTTAAGGACACTAAATTAACCCTGAAGATTTGCAAAAGGTGAATTTCCATATTATTATGGTACTCTGTGAGTTGTCAGTAGTCCTAGCAATCGGAATACTTACATAATTGCCTGGGAAATAAATGTCTCTTTTCTAATTTTCCTGCAAAATTAAAGGAAGAAATAATCAAAGATCATTAGAAAATTAAAACAAAATAGCAGTATTAATTTTAAAATGTGACACAGTGAAAGGTGCTCTGCTTTTATTGTGTAAATTGTAGAAGCAACATACAATGGTTTGACATTTTAAAATAAATATTTTCAAAGAAAAATGCTAAAAATACCTCTTTTCTATATTTACATGTCCGATTCAACCATAGATAACCACTAAAACATAAATTCCGATTGCAATCCAGTTACAATGCACACCAAGCACAAAAGCCTTCTAATGATCTTTGATTAGTTCTTTATTAAATTCATCAAGGGAGCAAAGAAAATTTAATAATCTTCACCATTTGTCATCTTTCTGATTACAGTTTTGATTAGAACTTTCAGCTTTTATTTTCATCTTTTCTAGTCATCGCTATTACTGTGATAGTGCTTCTTTTCTCTAGTTTAAGAACGAGATAGGGCAAATGAAACAAATTTGTAATTCTGGATGTGTATTTAACTAGGTGTGCTCATGCCCTGAAAAAGGCTAGCTAAAAATATGAGATCTTAAAAATGCAAAATAGCCTTTAATGGAATGTCTTCATATTCACACCAGAAAAATTTTCAGAGTTCCAGGTAAATAACATCTTGCTTAACTAATCAGATACCTTAAAAATACCTTACACACAGATTTCTGTACAAGAAAAAGAAAGTCCAATATTTGAATAGGAATTTTCAGTTTTTAGAAACATTCATAAATTTATTCTACTATTTTAGTGTTCAGTGTTACCGTTCACTTCTTCAATACAAACAATTAAAAAGGTGTTTTACCTGTGCGTTACTGATAACCTTATCATGAAAAACTGGAAAGAAACAAATCATAAGAACCTAAATAGCTAAAACAATTTTCACAATACCATACACTGTGTGAGTCAAAAATGTGGGCATTTCAGTCCCTGTTACAAATGTCTAATTATTGATAGTCCCAGTGCAAAGCCTGCCCTGTCATCACGTTGTGTGAGGCAGACCCTGGTGCACGGGGAATAGTTGAGGGAGTTGCTTTCTTATTTGCAAAGATTGCTGCAAAAAACCCGCAGTGGCAAATGCTCTTTTCATCAGCATGCAAAAGACACGTTAAACAGTCAAAATCCTGAAAAAGTCCCCAACCAAGGGGTGAAATTGGGAAGCCTTTCTTTAGCAGGTGGACATCCCAAGCACTGGGCTGAAGAACTGTCCTTTCTCTCTGTTCTTCCCTCCCCAGCCCAGGGAACCTTTAGAACTTTCTACAGAACTGAATGTCTCAGAAGAAGCAAAAAGCTTGTGCTGTGCCCCATTGCTTGTATGGACTGATACCTCTGCAGGTCAGAAACCTGCGCTCGAATCCCCTTAGACAGAGGACAGACCTGAGTCCAGGCTGTGGCTTGTGACGCCTACATGTAGCAGGCTTTTCCTGATAATTATGGGAAATAAGGGAGGGAAAAGGACACCAGCCTTGTTCCAAGGTTATGGCACACAGAGCCTGTGTGGTTGTGTAGACTTTAACATAAAGCATGGCATAGATTCAGAATTTGACACCAGGGGATGTTGGAGCCGTAGCTCCTTGGATGCGTGGTAGAGAAAAAAAATCTTTGCTCGTACTGCAAAATCTTGGTTACTACTGCAAAACAGAAATTCAGCAACACCTCTCTTACCCAGACCAAGGTAAAGCTGAAATCGTTACAGAGGAATATCTTGAGTCCCCAGGGTTCACAAATACACAGCACGACCTCTCTCAGCCAGGACACCTTCTCCTGGCTCTTTTTGGTCACCACAAGACTGTTCCTTCACCCCTGTAGTACCACTGTAGTACTCATAGCTTAGGGAAGGTGTCTTCATTACTTGGTGCATCGCTCGGAACAACGTGCTTCAGAACTGCCTCAGGACCACAATCTTAAAGATCACCAGGAACAGAAATGGGGCACCAGTCACCTTGAAAGTGCTGTTAATACAAACAAATGCAATAATTTATTTATGAACTCCAAAATAGACAGCGCAAAGGGCTGTAAAAGTGCAGGGGTTCGCGAGGAAGTTAGAAATGCACTTACTCCACTTCTTCCATCCCCATTACCCCACCAAAAAGATACGTCTCTCACTCTAACTGGCTGGTAAGTGGCACGGACCAACTTAACCACTCTGGTCCAAGGACACATTCCTTATCATCACACTGCATATTTAAGAAAAGGCCCTATCTGCAAGAGGGACATCTTTTATAGCTACACCTTTGAATTGTGCTTGGGGAGTTCTTCAGAATTTAGATCTCCCCTTTCTCCACTTGTTCCCTCCACATACTCTACAGGCAGTTGCAAAATTGTCACCCAAACTGCTCTCTGACTGACTATTGTCCCTTTGGAAGGTGAGGTAAAAACGCCTTCTGTGCTTGGCAAGAATGTTAGAAAAACAATAAATAGCCCACATATATGATTTATATGGTTTTATCAGTTCTGTACGATATAGGGATTTCAACCTTTCTGATTGTTACTAACGTACATTTTTCTCTCTGAGATGCTACTTTTTCCCCCCTGGTTTTATCTCCTCTAAATTATTAACCTAACAGCTTCTCAGTACAAACCAGCCTTGCCCGAAAAAACAATTTGTATTTATACATATGTGAACTCCTGGACTTATAAAAAATATAGGTTCATCTTTTTCTTTGGGGTGTGTATGTGTGTCCCTGCCCCATGTTTCAGGCTGGTTTTTAACATTATGTTGTTATAGGAGCTGCTCTACAAAAACAAAATACTTGTGATGTTTATAATTTGCCTTATTGCAATTCCACTGAATGTTAAGTTCTGTATTTTTCAAATCTTTGCATAGATGAGCACTTTCCCTAACTGATTGGAGCCCTTTTTCTTCCTCACAGGCTGTCTACAATCTCTTAAACAGTCCAAACAATTATGCGATGTTGCAAATGCAAGACATTATATTGGAGCTTTCCCTTGTGCGTAGTGATGTATTTGTCATGTGGCCCCAGAGGCAGCAGTCACTCGTTTCTGTCATGTTTGGCTTAGCAGCAGCAAGGGGAAAAAGGAGGAGAAGGAATAGAAACAACATCTAACATTGTTGTTTACAGTAAAATCAGTATGTATCCTCACTGCAGAAGATTCATGATGTGACGTTGTCACCAAGATATTAAAGGCTGCATTTCTGAGATAAAACTTTTCAGTCAGCACAAAAAAAAATCATCTTTAGCACAGAGAACTTGCAGAGAGCCAGAAATGGTAAAATCTGCAGAGGAGCTGATAGCATCATTGAGAAGTCAAAGTTTTACACCTCCTAACTGCTCTTTATTAGAAAATGATTTATTCAGTATAAAATAGGTTTTCAAAATGATGATGGGATTAATCAACTTGTTAGCAGGGAAAGTATTGAAATAACTTCACGGTTGGCATAGCTAGTTGTCGGATCAGCTCTCCCTTTCATAGGCACTTGTTATAACAGGCAGGGGGCTAACCCTCTCAGACATGGAGCTAATCAGTCCTTGAAAGTCACTTCATCCAGTGGAGTGGAATAATGTACTCCAGCATCGTTTGTCCACCTCTACCATTTGGAGCGATGTTATTTAGATTGTCCATTTTCGCCTCATCAGCTTCCATTTCAAAGGATTATATTTTTTTTGATGGTATAGTTTATCAGAATGCCGGGTTAAATACATTGTCTCATACTGTCCGCTTTATAGCCGGCATTCTTAAGACCAGTCTGTGAATATATAGTAAGATAAAGCAAAAGCAGCTGCAAAGGTGGAAAGGCTATTCTTTAAGCCTGATTAAGTTCTCACAAAAAAAAAAAAAGAAAAAAAAAAAGACTGGACAAGAAGTAAGATCACGATTAATGACCAAGAACAATATTTCCAGCAAAGAGTTAACTTAATCAACCTGCTGAACTGCAGGGTCCATTTACAACTGCTGCGCAGATGCCAGCAGCTTTCTGGGCACACGTGCCTGCCCACCCTGCACAAACAGATGTTCTTTGTCTCATTTTGCAATATTTGTTGCTGCCCTCCCCACCACGACTGGCCGCTTTCCCCGCCTGCAAGAATCGGTTCTTTTCCCGAGTCTGGGCTGAGCCTAATTGAACATGAATAGATTCCCTGGCCCCAAATGCGATTGCTGAACTTGGAGAAGACAAAAGCTGACGGCAAGGAGAACACAATAAACTTTTCTTCACTACTGGCTTTTCCACGCTGTCACTCAGCAATATCAGCAAATAAAATTATCGCAAGGAAAGGCGTTTTATAAACGAGGTACCTCTTTCTCCTAGCCCTTGGGTATTCCCCAGGTTTCTATTCCTTGTATAACTTAGCGAGTCTTATTTGGGCTTTGGGACTAGGTGTTGCTGAGACCTTTAAAGTAGCTTCACAATTTCAGCATTGCTCAGTCAAAAATACCGGCTTTCTTCTAACAGTCTATCAGAGTTTTCACCAATATATTGGATCTAGTGAACCATGTATTAACAAGAACAAGTGCAAGTTGTCTCTAGCAAATTGTTCTTTTAGCTGAACTTTTCTAAATGTTTCACTACTCAATTAACCATGATTTAAATTAATCAGAAAATCTAGGAAATGAATAAAAGTAGGACTAAACAATGTTGACAATTTGATTATGTTATACACAGAATTCATCTATTCACTGAAATCCTCTTAGTCTGATAACTTCACTCTTTGATTACAATTATTTAATTTATGTGGTGAATGTGTTTTACTCTTGTTCTAATACTGGGTGTTATTTTAGACAATTATTTTCTCCTGTCTGGAGAAGGCTGGTATCAACAAGGGAACAGACATCTTTTGAAATTTATTCATCCAAATGCATTAATAAAATGAGCACCCAGGTGTATTCCTCTCTGTAATGCAGTAAGAGTGTGCAAGGGGCTACTTTCATACATTTTTCTCCCAGCCGTGGGCACATCCTTTGTGTCTGTGCAGCTATGATGTGTCTGCTCGATGGCCACCAGTGTCTCTGGATTGCTCCCTGTCTCTTCCAGTGATTCTGGTGATGTACAACAGATCATGAAAATAGATTTTATTTTGCATAAATGACTGTCATTTAAGCATTTAGCACAAAAAATGGTGTGTGGGTTTAAAAGAGAACATCATCTTCCTTGAGCTGGGAAGAGAGTGGGTCTTTCCGTCAGGCAGATGGGAATATCGATGCCAGCAGGATGTTTTCAAGGGGGTGGCTGTTTGCACTGCTTGCGCCATAGGGTAAAAAAATCTTCTTGCTCAATTAGCTTTATCTTTTGTCAATGTCACTGCTCTTGTTTGTAAACACAGTGCGTAATATGCTCATTTCCTGACCAAACAGTTGAAACACAAAGCAATTTCTTCTCTTTTGATTAAAGAAGGGTTTCTTCTTTATCTCAAAAATTTTGTCTTGCATTAAAACAAAGAGTGCTTTACTTAAAGAAAATAAATAATATTTTAAAAATCCTCCTCCCCCCCAACATTTCCAGTAAAAGCAGAAACTTTCCACAGACTTTTTATAACTGAAACTAATTCATTTAGTTCCATGATGTTCATCACAGCGCACATAACACGTTCTCAACAGCAGCTACACCACAAGGTCTGATAGAGCTTCCTACAGGGTTTGTTCTTCTCCCTCAGCCAGGTGAGCATCGGCAAAAGTCATTACACTAAAGCAAAGAACAAATGGAGATGGGAGAGAAAGAAAGGTAACCACCCCAGGTCACATTTTTTGCTTCCCCTCCAGGAATGGTTCCTGCTACCATTGGTTTGAATAGAGAAATAAGTTGTATTTCTTCCTAACCTTCCCCATCTAGTTACAAATGATGTTACTTGAAAGGGTAACTCAAGTCTTTTGCACTATAATGAGAGTAATAATGAATAATGGTACTTAGGTGTAGTAAATTAGGTCCTTGCATGCTTGTTACCCAGATGCTTATTTTGTTGAATTTCATAATAAATCAGAAATAATCTACGTGGAACAGGATGCAAAATTAACTTAAGTAAAAGATTAACTGCAGTGTTCAGCAGAACCTATTGGGTAATCATCAGCTTAATTAAACATACCTTAATAAATCAGAGGTATGAAAATACAGTAAATTCATTTAAATAGTTATCTCAGAGTCTTCACACCACAAATTGCAATGATGGAAAAGACAGATAGCTGGAGATAATGAAATGTGTTGCTCTCAAATGTGCCACGTGGTCACAGCTTTATTTAGATACAGTTAATGTCCTCTGTTTATGCTTTTGTTATGATCTTGCCAGATTTTCTTTTTGTGTCATGACTCTTGACTGCTACTGTTCTTTGTTATTATATGTATTTCTTCCCCATGAGTAATCCTGCTAAAATTGTTAGTACTTCTGCATACAAGTCTGTAAGCAACTCTTCAACTGAATCACCTTTTTTACACTTATATGATAGAACAAATTGATGCTTAATTGTTTTATGGGAATAATTGGTGCTTCAAAGAAGAGCAAGGGACCTTTCTGCAACTCTCCTGTAAACCTTGTTTAAAAGCATTTTAAATTCAGTATCTTGACAATTTCTGCCTGAATATACCAGAAGAGATGTTACTCAATAAAAGTCAGTGGAAGTTGTTAACTGAAGTAAATCCTGAGATTAGCTGAAAACAAAATTGAATGCATTATGTATAACTTACAGTAATAGTCCAAATCAACTTAACATTGTTTATGGGAAAGCATAGTTATCTTTTTCTAAATCCATATAGGCATCCTGAAACTTTGCTCTTGCAGGAAGAACACACGCCAGGGCACAGTGACTGTGCTGTGCTTCAGCTCTTTTCTACAATGCTTGCGGTATCCCAGGTGGACAGACACTATTCCCTTGCTGTCTTTGCTCACAACTGTCAAAGCTCTCCAGCGTCCTTTCCTACGACTCCCCACAATAAGTTTAAGAGCACTGTATTTCAAATCCTAGGACCATTATAGGTAGCTACATGTCACGTCACCTACTGAGATCCATGCTTAGCGCTGAAGCTGGGGAAATCTGGCTGTTAAAATTTCTCTGCTGTCTAACATTACAGTGCAAGTGGAGCAATGTTTCTGAAAGACCAGTTCAGTACATTAGCTCTCAAAGATGAAAAAATACACTTTCATCATTGAAATTATTCACTTAAAGCAGCACTTCAGCAGAACATTGTCCACACTGACCTTGCAATTATAGCGCATCTAGTATGTACTGATTTACATACCGTATGCTTTCCCACCTGTAATTGAGGCTATTAACCAGAATGCAGAGGCTGGGCTCCACCCTCTGTATCTACCAGATTACACAGAAGGTGTAAACTCAACAGAACACGTCTGGGATGCTGCAGCTGAAGTTACACTGTCAGGGCTCCTCGCCAGCGAGACTAACGCTCCTCCTGCCTGCAAGGTGCAGCTCAGCATCTTTTGTTCAGTAGAGATGCTGCCATGCCCAGTGTAAACCAAAACCACTGCTTAGCAGAAATCATCCTGGGATAAACTAATGTGAAAAAGGAGAGAAACTGTGATGACATAATTCTTATTTCTGGAATTAGATTAGAACTAGAATTTTAGATTATAATTTTTTTCCCAATAATTTTAATACCACTCTTTGACTTACTCTTTAGAAGAGATGGTATTTCTCTGACTGAACGAGTAACTTATAAAAATGCTGAATTTTAAATAACTATATCCATTTCAGATTTAAATAATCACTTGCCCACAAACTTTTCATGGTTTGGGAATTAATGTGTCAGGTTTGTCTGGCTACTAAAAATACCAACAAATCAAAGTCACCACTTTCGTTCATACAAAAATATCTTTTAATTTTTTTTTTTATAGTACTTTGTGTTTTGTACACTGTTTGGCTCTGGTTATTAACATACTGTTTGCTAAGAATGCTGATGATCTAATTTAATTCTGAAAACGTGGAAAATGTCTGAATTGGAAATGTTCCTGGAGACCCAGGGGGACAAGTAATAAAAGTAAAGCCATCTCAAGTTCCTAATCTGGGATAGTATTTTACATTGTTCTTGCCATATAAAGTAATTACAGAATCAACTATTAGAACATGCTGAATTAGAGTCTAGATGCCACCAAAAATCACTGTCATGAAGGACGGGATAGGACATTTGCATCTGAAAGGATTGTGAACAGTATCTATAAAGAATTGTGAAATTACTACCATATTTATTATTATAATTTTGTATCATCACAGTCTCATTTCAGCATGACCTGTAAGAATAGATTAAATTAATGTCATTTTCTCTTCTTGTTAACATCTTTATCACAAGAGCAAGCTGTCACAATTTTAGTGTCTAAAATAGTCTGTGAATTACAGAGGGCAGGAGCTGGACCTTTTCCCCATTCTGTGCCTTGGTTGGCTCACCTCTCCCAGTTCACTCTTCCTTCCCTACCACACGGGGTGACAATCAGCATAAAAGCTCTTTGTATCCTGCTCTCCGGTAAAAAAAAGAAGGCAGCCTTCACTGTTTTAAACCTCAAGGTGAGTTAAAAACATAGGAAACCAGAGCTGCATGAAAAGAGGATGGAGGAAGAGGAGGTTTGAATGGAGGCAAGGATGAGAAAGGATCGTTCAAGGAAATTCAAACAAGTATATACATGTTTTCATGCACATACATACACATGGTTAGAATACACACTGTCAAAATAATTGCTTTTATACCTGCAACCACTCAGTCCTCCCAGATGATCTGATGATAAAAGGAAGATCTGTCTCCAGGACTTCACTGGCAGTTTTCAGTAACAAGTATTTTGGACTTTAAAAAGACTGAGACTGTCACATGAAAATAATTTGGCCCTTGGAAATGTTGTCTTTTTATATATATGGACTATGAAGAAATAGAGGCTGTGGTTGGTAAGTTTTGTCTTTTTTTTTTTTTTTTTTCCTTCCAACTCCCTTTTTCCTTTTTCTTCACCAATTTCAAATAAAAAGACAGGAAAGGAAAGAGCAAAACATCACCAAGTAATTTTCCAAGCAAAGTTTTGGGACATTTTCTTGAGCATTGTTTTTTAAAAAAGCAAAAATCTTTCGTTTGGAGGCCTGTTGAACAAAGGTTTCAGGACTTTGAAACTAGTCAGTCATTCTTTCCTCAAACATTTTGTTAGCTTGGGTTTAAGGTACTGCTCAATAAGTGAATATTCTGTGACATGTTGCTGTTCCCGATTCAACATTATTAATTACTGACTGAGGTGCTACAGTCCACCTGTACCTATAGAAATGAGGTATATACAATCCCAGCTACGAGTTACATGAGGTGTAACTACCGTTTCTTAGGAAAGTAGGAAGTAGCTGAAGGAAGTAAAACAAAAGGGTTCGGAGATCAGGTAAAAGAATGCTGCAGCCTCGCCCTACTGAGTTATGAATAAATGTTATATCTCTTTAAAGGTCTCTCAGATCAGATCGTTTGCTGGGTATTTTAAAAAAGCCTATTGATAAACACAGATGGTAGCTATGTACTGTTCTCTGAATAACCTCAACTCACTTTTGTACCTTTTAGCAGGGGGGGAAATATTTTTAGTTTGGAGGTGCTTTTAATAACTTAGACTCTTAACTTGTCATGCTATTTACACCAGACACAAACATTTTCCTTCAGAGTGAAAGATTAATTTGTGATGCTTTCAGGCTCCTGGTGTGAAGATGCAGTGTGACCTCTTTCCTCCATCCCCCAGTACCCATGGGGCAAACGGGACCTCCCGTCATGGAGGAAAGCCTCACTTTCTTTCAAACTAAATGTTAGCCAGCATGAGGGACTGGATGTGCAGGTATTTCACTAAATATCCCAGCTCTAAATTCACTCTACAAACCCCTGGGAAGGTCTGTAATGGCTCTATGCCGTATGATCTTGTAAATGTACTGTTGCACCACTGAACAAATATCAGTACTGCTGCTGTTGTGCTACCATTATCTCCTTACAGGATGTGATATAAACATCCAGAGCCATAAAAACAGCATTTGGAACAATGATTTCCCAGTTAAAGCTGGCTGTTCTGGACGTTTAGATAGAATAGAGGTAATGTCCTCTCTCTTCCCTCCAGCCTGCTGAGCTCTGTCCTCTGGTGCCCTGGAGGGCATGTTCCTTTGGCCTCAGCAAAAGGGCAATGTGTTCAGCTGAATCCCAGACAAGCAAAGGGATGTAACAGGTTTTCCAGAGAAAACTATAATTGCAGCACTGTTTGAAAAAGGCACAATATATATATATATTCCATGGAAAATACCGTCAAAGAAAAAACACCCCAACTGGTACCCCAGGGAGCACTCCATTTGACCCCACCAAATACCTGTGCATGGACATAATTTTGTTGAAAGCCTTGGCCAGGGTGCTTCTGCCCACAGACAGCTGTGCTGAAATGCTCACAGACCTGGGGGATGCACAGGAGAAGTAGCAGTGTGAGCTACACCATGCTCTTTAAATCTGCTCCACGTGCAAGGCTTTTGGAAGACACCATGTCTACCCCCTTTAGTTCTACTCTGCTCGATAATCAGCAGTAAGGTGAAACTAACAGCGTAAAGAAGCAGACAAATTGTTCTACCTGCTAATCAACGGATTTGGGGGGTTTTGTGCCTTCTTCACCTCAAGATGGTTTTCAGTGCTGGCAATCCAGAGGCTCTGCCTGCCTGACCACCCACCAGACCCTTCCCTAACCTCTATCTGCCAAGCTACCTGGCTTAAAAACAACACCGCAACCTTCTAGCAAGCCAGCAGCTGACCAACAAAGCTGACAGAACTGGGGGTGCAGTGAAGAATTAGTTTTGGGCAACCTGCTGTTCCAGCTCAGCAGCAAATAAAGCAGTTTGCAGCATTATTTACATGCATAATTCACGAGGGTGCTTCTTATAGAAGAATAAAAGCAAACCTTTGTGGGAGTTCCAAAACAATCTACCTTCTCTTTGATACGCTGAATACAGCTTATTTGTGTTGGGGTTTTTTTTGGTCTAAGACTGTCCAAAGGGTGTAACTGCATACTAGTTTCCAGAAGGATTAGGAAAATAAGGCATAATTTGATGGAGGTCATGTTGTCAAATGGCGGCTTTTCAACATTGTAGATTTATATACTAATAATTCCAGTTTCCATTGTATGTAAAGGATGATTACTTATTTAATGAAGAGACTTCACTGGAACAGAGTTTTGTCACAAGATAATGGTCTCATGCTGTTAACTAAATGGGAAAGCATTTACTGTAAAATATATACACTCTAATTTATGAGATTAGCTTGTACAAAGGGAAGATCCAGCAATGGGATGTGGGCAAACATAAGAAACCGTATTATGAGAAAAAGAATACTCTCTGTCTATAATGACAAAAATAGTAACATACACAAAAAGACTAACTTTGCTGTATCTTTATCCTCACAATACATGGACATGTCAAAAGCTGGTTATACCAGTGCAAGTTATATGCAACTGTGGGGAAAAAGAAATCACTTAATTGTGACAGCACTGCAGAATTCAACCCTTCTGCCATTAGAGACTGGGTAAATAAAACAAAAGGGCTTTTTCTATCAGTTTCTATGCCTCTTGGTTTAGGCACTCTCCACCCCTAAGTACACGTTATGTTCTGCATTCAGCACGTGTTCAAGGACTGCTCCTAACTCCTCTTTAAGTTCCTCTATTTCTATTACCAATACAAGTTAATTTGCATATAGGAGCTTCCTAATATTCCTGAATGTGGTGTTAATATACAGCTGTAAACCCAAAGTGTTAATCAAGACTAGCGAGACAAAAGATCTCCCGGAGGGGAAATGGTCAGTTACATAATCAGAATACATTAAAATCTAGTAGACTGCATGTTTTTAATAAAAAAGAGCAAAATGAAGAGCTGAATTTATAGCCAGCAGACAAAGCTGCCTTAAAAATAAGCCTGTGAATGCTTCCTGCAAGGTCAGATCAAGGGTGATGAAATGAGAATTGACCAAACACGAGAGCAATTCCCAGCTAAATAAAAAGCCAGATATTCTTTTCTTCACTGACAACAGAAAATGAACATAGAGACAAGAAGGGTTGATCACTGATGCCAAAAATGTACTTTCCATTCTCCGAGCTTTCTAAAGTCTCTTCTTTTATCCATTTTCTATTTTTCATCATATTGCCATTCTCCCTTTTTTGTCAATGACCTTTCTTCAGTCCAACTCGGCTTCTGTCTAATGACCTGAAGAGGCCTTCTTCACAGGCTGGAAAGCTTTAGATTTAAGATCCCCCTCCTTCATTAGAGTGAAAAGTGAACAGCCTCTATGTGCTGGGTGTTAATGAATGTGAAGAAAGATTTTTTTTGTATGTGTTTTACACATTATGTTCTTGACTCCTTGAGGTGCTACAATAAATTGCTGCGCTTCATTTACAAGGAGTGATAACAGAAGCAAAATGAGGATCTGGCAGCAAATTACTTCTCAGTTCACCCTGGGTCAGGCTGCTGGGGCTAATGAGAAGAGGTGCTCTAATTTTAAACTCCTCCTCGACCAAGCTATTCTTGCATTAATGTTCACTGCTATAAATTGTAAAGTCAAATGAAGGAGCACTGTTGAAAATTAACCAGTATTTTTATCCTTTGAGTACCCAATAGAACATATTTTGGCTTCTCAGCCTGGTGGCTATCAAAGGCAGCACAGCTACACCAGCCGCGCCTGCCTCACCACGGCGGGATGCTCCCCGCACGCACTGCTGCTTCTGCCTTTTCTTTACACGAGAGGGGGAAATGGTAGGGGGTTCCACCCAGGTTATAATTTAACCCAAAGAGGAAGGTATTTAAACCCAGCCTTATTTTGTGTCCTTTGAACAGGACACTGCGCACACACATTAAAAGTTGTGCAGAATGACTCCGGCCATTTAATGCTGCCACGTGTTTAATGAATTGTAATTGTGCACACGGAAAGACCCTGTAAATCACTGACCCATTTAAGTCTATGAGCACTTTGTTGCTATAAACCCAAAGCAGGATTTGAGTAATTAATGAGAAACTAATGCAGCACCTGCTTCTCTCATGAAATATCTTCCTAAGGCTGTATTTTGCCAATTTAACAAAATCAAATTCAATACAAATAAAAGAAAAAAAAAAAGAAACAAACAAATAAAACCCCAAAACAAAAGCATAGCCCAGGGGTTCATACAAGGCGAGTTATGCACCTTTGAAGAACAAGGTTCCAGATTCTCATCGCTCTATTTTTTACTGATAACTTGGCATGGACTGCAACGATGTTAATATATTTAAAACATATATCAATGACATAGCATTAATTTGTTGTGTGATGTGCCTGTCCTAGTACATTCTTCCATGAAATTGCTACATAACATACAAATTAACCACACTACCCTACTCTAATCATTGTAATCAGTTATGTTTTCATGTGTACATTACTAATATATAAGGTTGTTGTAGTTCTTGTGTGTGGTTTAATTGCTTGTTTTTGCATATCTTGTGTGATTGATGATGTTCTAGAAATCTTTTCCCCGAAAGGAGACTTTCTAAATTACTTTGTTTAGATGCTAATGATTGTATTTCATTAGTGGCCCTCTCATCCAGAATCATCTTTAAATGAATGAATATGCCATAATTAAAAATCTGAATTATGAATTACTTTGAAAGGAGACAACATTGTCCCGATTTCCCACTGCGACTCAGTGTTATTTCAATTATGTAAATATGTTTAATCATTCCCCTTTTGTTTTTCTAATTATTTAATATTAATGTTGCTTTACCCCTTTATTGCTACAAGAAGGGATATGGCATCTTAAATGAGAGTACTTAGACAAGTGATACACAGATGACTAGATTCAAGCAGACATTTACCAGAATGCATAACCCATTTCAAAAACAAACATGCTATTAACATTCATACTAATATAGCAACACTAGCAGTAATTGCACTTCATGCATGTTTTGTCTTTATAAACCTAATGTATTCACAATGTACAATCTCCAATCAATTTTCTTATCAAACTTAAAATCCATTTGTACAACTTTAAATTCTCTTGAAGTGCAGATTGTAAGTAATGAGATTTCTCTGCCCACAGGCTGCACTTTTTCAATAGTTTAAAAACCAGATATAAATTATAAAGCATCTGGACACAAGATCTTGTTTTCTCACTGGTACAGCCAGCTCTGTTTTATAGGACCAGCAGGCAAATTCTTTCCTGTGAGTCTGAGCAACATGAAAAAATTAATGCTCCTGAAAATTTATGCGGAATATGGCATTTTTACTGAAATTCACAAAATCAAAGGACTGTAAAATTAATATCTGCAAAATTATCAACATCATAAATCTACATAAGGAGTTACACATGCTATGTAACTGATAATGGGAAGTAATTATAAAATATTATACATCACAGAAATGCTACCTGAGTTTCTAATTAAATGTAATTATAGGCTAGAATGTAAAAATTTGGCAATCAATTTGAAACATCCTAATGCAGAATCCCTAGAAGTACAGTGTCTCACTCCCGAGTAAGAGTAATAACACAAGTTCAAAGCATTATTTAACTATCTTTGTTTGTAAAGAACCTGAAACACAACCATGGGAGACAAAGAAATGTGAGTTTTATTCCCATACACTTTAAAGATGACTGCGGTCCTGTTAAAAAGTGGGAACCTGTTAGTGGAAGCTAATGTATCTGTTTCAGTTGGCAGCAGCAGCCATAACATTTGTTTAATATAAAAAAACCCCAATAAACCTATATTTTTAATGATAGGTTTTACATTTTGTCATCCACTGGGGCCAAAAAGGACAATGAAATGTGCATGAGTATTATCAGTAAAAACATCCTGCCACTTCCAGTCTGATTTTATTACTCTCTGCTTTGCAGGTTTTGCGAAGACAATACTCCCACGTAACATTGCTGCTGTTCTAGCATCTGAATTTGACTTGGATAAATAAATAGAAATGAAAAAAATTTCCTAATAGCACATTTTTTTTGTGGTTTTTTTGGGTGGTTTTTGTTTTGTTTTTTTAATAAATCTTTTCACAGGCAAAAGGAGGGTGGTCACTTTCCTTGGACTTCTCTGTATTGATGCAGCCACAGTGGTGACCTTTATTCAGCACATCACTCTTGCCATTGGAATGAAGGTCCTGCCTGCAAGCCAATTTCTGCATTTTGTCAAACATACTCACATATCTGGCCGGTTCAGCAAGTTCTGTTATGGCATGGATTTTTGTGTAGATTTATTTTTTGCCAGTAACTTCTTTCACAGTCTTCTTTAGTGGTCCTGACATTTTCAATCAACAAATGATGAAAGGTAGCAGCTGCAATTTCCATTCTGTTGGGGGGTGTGTGTGTGTGTGTTGGTGTGTACATGTGTGAGACACTTAACTTCTAGAACTAATTTAGAAAAACTAGTGGAAGCAACCCGTTTGCATTTCTGCATATCAGTTTCAGTGAACTACCATTTCTACAGAGACCACATTTTTTGAGAGAAGATTCTTTCCAAAAAGTCAGAAGAGGAGAGAAAGGAGAAACAGAAACCCAAACTTTTACGGGCTGGTACATTAAAAATGTAGGAGGCAAACAGCAAGGAAGCTTAGCCTGGCAGCCTCCATTTTACATGCTACATTTTCACAAGGCAGTTTAATTACAAAAATTAGGAATGGTAATTGCTACATATAAATGTAAAGTGTCTCTCTTGGCCCAGCACAGGGGATAAACCCCCCCCAGCCAAATCCCAAACTATAATGCCACTCTCTGTTCTCAGGATTCTTAAGTATGCAAATAGTTTTCCCACTTAAGATCTCACAGACACAGATCTGGTCAAAGCAAATTACCCAAACAGTTTGCATTCATCAGAGAGGAAAAAGAGATGATAAGGCAGATAAAACCAATGAATGTAGATATTTTGAACAAAAGCCTGCCATTTTACAGAGCGGATTATCTTGTACTCTAATTCTCTAGTTATTTAGGTAGTAGAAACTTATTTTCATATTATAAGATAATGTGAGGTGAAATGGCAGATAAAACCTGGCTTCGCTGAAGTGAATGACAAGATTTTCATTGACAGCAATGGAGTAATTTTGTGCCGGTGTGTGTGTGTGTGATGCCGTGCATCATGTTTCCAGTGTTTTCTGTAAAAATGTTAGGCTTTTTAACAGAGTTCTTTAATGTTCAGTATTATTTGTACAGCCTATATTCAGCCTGGTCAATGGAATTAATAATCTTTAAAAAAAAAATAAAAAAATCAGGTAGAGTATCAGTTGTAATTCAATTTTCTCATATTCATTTTGTGAATAGAATTTCCCCTTTTTTTTTCATTTTAATTAAGATGGACATAATGCATGGAATTATCGTGTGGAAGTTACTCTGTAAAATGTTAAATATGACTGATCCTCTAATAAAATAAAAAAGTACATAAAATCTTACTCTTGGTATAAATGCTCATAACCTCATCACAGAGATGTCCCCAAAAGCATAATCTGTGATTTTATTACAGCCTTTTCCTTATCAAATCTCTCACTGCTCAACACGTAGGACTAAGCTTATGACAGAACCCAGAGCATCATTCAAAACTCAGGCAAACTCCAAGTGCCAAACTTAAAACCCGCAATTTTTACCCCTGCTCAGCGGCTGATACTGAGCGCTCCCTGTGTAACCAAGAACCCTGCTGAACGTCACGGGTCCTCTGTACATCTTGAACACCTGTGCTCTGCACAGCAGGGTGCCCAGCACCCACCTTCGTCCACCTGAGCTCAGGGAGTGGGAATGGTGGTGCCACGATGCTCTGGTCCAGGTGGTACAAACCACTGTCCGCCATGCGGTGGTAGTGGCCGTTTTTAGTAGCTCCATGAGTAACACCCTAAAATGAGAAGGATGACACAGCTGCCAGCTATCTGGGTGAGTCTAATCAAACTTTCCAACATCTCCTGAGTGAGGAAATATATTCAGATTATGAATAACAATGCAAATAATGAAATTATGAATAGGACAGGTTGTTACGAAAGTGAGGAAGATTAAACAGTAAGACTATGAAGTAATATGATTAACACAGTACCAGAAGCTGAAAAAGCAGGTAAATCAACGGCAGTTATTGTTCTAGCTATGCTTCAGCCTTGTGGGTTTATGCAGAGATTATCAGTGACCGATCTGAAGAAAACCCTGAAATTCCTTGTCCTCTCTGTAGCAGACATCAAAAATAACTGATCGTCATCCTCTTCATAACCGCCTGTGACACACTGAAAGAACTGTCTTGTTCCCTTTTCTGTTTCCCTTCATTTAGCATAAACTGATGCAGACACATCATGCTTTCCGAACAGTTTAGCAAATATGACTTCTTCATCATTGCTGTGGCCTCTCTGTCCCGTGACTTGCTTTGTTCTGGAAGCACCATGTCCAAAGCTGGACAAAGTACTCAGCAGGAGTAACTACCCCTCAGGTCCGTGACCTGATGCTCCCATTAACACCTCTCAGAACGGAGCCTGCTTCTTTTTCTGCAAGGATTCCTCCAAATCATTTCCAGTTCTACTGCCGTTTACAATTGTTCCCAAATGATCACGTCTGGGATCTCCTCTGATGCAATGGATAAAGATAGCCTGACTGTTACTTCTAAATGGATTTTTCTCAGACCAAAGTCTTAGGTTAACCACTAGGAAAAAAGGAGATACTTGTCATGTCTACTCATTCTAGAACAAACAAATCACTCCAGATCATAAGGAGTGACTGGCAGTGTCATTAGTAAAATGTATCACCCCTAGCAAAGCCCACCTTACATTAAACAGCATAAAAACTGGACTTCATCACAAAGTTCTTTTCACCTCAAACTGAAATAGGAACTTAACATTAGCAGGCATACAAGAGGTTTTAGTAGAACCAGTTATTAATTGCTTACAGCTTTTAAATCAGCTGCTGAGAATATTAAACCCATCAAAACAACAAAATCTTTAACCTGATTGAAACAAAAGATCTAATTTAACTTTACCTGCTTCCTCAGAGCAACTGCTTACACTACATCACAGAGATAGTTCTGGAGATGTTTTTGTAATAGCTGGAAGCACTTAAAGAACCAGCTTCAGCTTTATTTTAAAGAAAGGAGGCGGAGAAAACAATTAACCAAAGCCAATGGTTGGGGAAAATTAAGGAGTCCTAGGCTACAGCAGAAGGCAGGTACCAAGGTAAGGAAGGAGACCCTTGGCCCAGGCAGGATGATGCCCACCTGGGTGCTGGAGAGCAGGGAAAACGAGACATCACCTGCTCTGAGTAAGCTCCTGCCAGTTTGGTGAAGGCGGCAGAGGCTGAGCACCGTGTAGGTAAAGCCTTACTATTGAGTTTAGAGGGATGAATATCAGAAAGAATAATTATTATACACCTAAAATTATTAGGCTTGCCATTTCAGACTGTAAGAAATACCTGCTGAGATTGTCTGCCACTTTCAGGGACAGGAGAACTGGACTCGGACCATCAAAATGAATTCTATTTGTCCAGTTCAATGGCCGAACTGAAAGATAGGGGAAATTAGTTACTTTTCTGTTTGCAAAAACTTGCCTATTTTAGCCTATTTTAAAAAATCACTTCCAGGTTCAGCAGCCTGACTTCAAAATCAGTTTCAAAATGAGACATCAAATTATTTACTTCTGAAAATATTGAAAGAATTTCAACTTCTTTTCCACCTTCTTTTTGCCCAAACTCATTACCAAACTTGACCTAATTTTATAGATTTTTTTTATTTATTCCTATTACTAATGTTCCATTTTCAGCAAATCTAATGTTCACTGAAAAAAATTCTGCCTGGCTGAAGTTCCCAGAAGAAAGGTGAGACGTGTTTGAGGCAGATTTGGGCACACAAGATTTTGTGTGAATGGGGATTGCTTAAAATTTATCTGGATCTGAAGAAGAAATAAGTCTCAATACACATTACATATTTTTGACAAAGAGCAAAGAAGTTGTATAATAAGATATCCAAAGTTGCAACATATGGGCAAGTAATTTTGTTTTAATATTTCAGACTATTCAATGCCTTTTAATGAATTTCTAAAAATGTGCCAATTTCAAAATCCAAAAGCCATTTCAAAATGGTAAGTCACATTCTTTCTTGGAAAATACTGGGGTATTTCAGTTTCTCCCTCAGTTTTTATGGGGTCCAAAATTTGCACCAGATTTGATCTGATTTACTTTTTTTTTTTTTTTTTTAGCACTGTGGTTCTTCCTTTTACACAAAAATATGCCTTCTTGAACAATTTTAATGATCTAGTAAAGGCTAATACAGAAGACAACTCTATGCAGGATAGGGGGAAAGTGTTTCCCAGAACTGTGAATTTCCTTATGCCATTGCAGTGTTATTTTATGTTTAAATGAACAGCAGCCACATCTAAATGGACAGACTGTCTAGAGGTCAAAAATCCAGATAAAAAAATTTGCATGGCAGCAAAAAAAAAAAAAAAAAAAAAAAAGGCCTCTTCCCTTACTGTCTGCCTCTCAAGCTTCTTGCTGCTGCTTTCTCAGATGCCAAGAATTTTGCATGTATTTCAGCACAGCAGACAGCTTCCAACAAAGGGAAAAGGAGAGCCCCGTGTTTCTCAGTGGTTAGGTCACTGTCCTGGTGATGGGAGTTGCACGTTTCTGTCCTCAGCCTCAGCAGTTTTTGAGACATCTCTGCTATGAATACATCTTTAGGAATTTCCATCAGGACTTGAAACTCTGTTGTTAACTACAGGCAACTGTCCCTGCCATCTGGAGTGAGTGTCAGTGCCTATGTGTGAAGAAGACAAGCCCTTTGCTTCCCTGGCATTCAGCTTTTGTTAATGCTGGACAACAGTGACTGACTCCCTCTACAACCTTCTTCATCAGCTTTAAACTTACAGATGTCTCCCCTCAGCATGGTTAAAAGAGAAGTCAAATGACACAAAATGCCTGAGGAGAAGGGGGAGAAGGTAGGAGATGGATGAATAATGGCACTGTTCTTACCATTACCATTGTCAGAACTCTAACCGTGCCTCAGAAGATGCTAAGGAAAAATTATGCTTCCTTCCCTGAAGGGCTTACAGACAAACCAGCGAAGAATATACACGATGCGTTGGGAAGACCAGAGGTGGGGATGGTTAGAACTGAAGTACTTTGACTGCAACTTGAAACAACCATCCTGAAGGAAGAGGGAGATTTTTTTCTGAGCTCAGGGCAACCCATCTTGAATGATTATTTTTTTCTCCAAAGTTGAAACTCTAATAAATATCTGCTTTGAAATGACAAAAATTTTGAAATTTCTAATTGAAGGAAGATATTTCCACTGTCTTGAAAATCCATTAAAAATGCCTAAAAAGCATTTCCTAGGGCATCAGCTCAACCTAAATTGCTTTTAATACATTGTTCTCTGGGCCACTTAACCAAATGTCACGAATAGAGGAATAAACAAACAAGCTCACTACTTCGTTTATTGTGCACTTTGGGGGAGCTTGCAGCTTCATGTTGGAATTAGGATGCTGATTTGTGGGACATTACAGACAAGATTGATATCAATATTGTGAGACTAATTCAGTAGTTTGCAGCAACTGACAACCTTATAGAACAAAACACCATATCTATGATGAATGTTAATTTAAGAAGTAATTATAAAAATAAAAACTGAGGGATATAGGAACAGCCTGGATTCAGTTTTTTTTATAATGGCAACATATTCTGTTAGATGCTTGTTTAGAAAAGATTGATATTTGATCAACAACTGGATCAGCTAAAAATTGCATTTCAGTCTCACAAAAAGAGCAGTGTTTGTATATATTTTACAATATATATGAGACTTTCCAAAGATTTTTTTCTCACGGGGCACAGGGAGGGAGCAGGAGGAATGCATGCACCCAAAGCCATGCAACTCACAGGGAGACAGGCTGAGGAGAGATGTAGTCCTCCAGGGAGCTGATGCAATAGAGACCTGGTGGGGACTTGAACATTTACTCTTAGAGGCAATTCATGCCATGGAAATTGAGGTTTATATTTTATCAAACCACCTTGAAACAGAGCATTCTACCTAGAATCAAACCAACCCTAATTAAAACATTTAGTTAAAGCAAACACATCGACAAAGAAGGGATTTCTAATGAAAATTATTCATGTACTAGAAACAGTGTTTTCCAGCAGTAGACAGTTCTAATGGAAAAGCCATACCTGCCTACGTCTATTTCTTGTTTTCCCTTCTAGTTGTAAGACAGTGTTTGGGACTTGCTGAATTGTTTCTGTTAGGTGGCAAGGCTTGTGATACAAGTCAGGTATTTCTTTGCTACAACCCTTTTTATACACAAAGAATGTACATATGATTCCGCTTCCCCAAGCGCAACAGGAACAGACAAGAAACAGTTCATCTGGGCCAGTTCCAAGCGTGGATTTTCAAACACCAGGCAGCTCAAAAGAAGCTTGATCTTGGCTTCTTCTCAGGCCAATGCTGCTCCGAGTGCTCCTGCCTCTCCTGTTGCAGCTCTTACCTTTCCGCTTCCAGAGCAAACGTCCACAAGCTGTGTTCCACCCACTGCTCTTGCTCTGTGTTACCAGACAGTGCTAATCCACTCCCACCCCCCACCCCCGCAAAACCACCACCTAGTCTTTCAAAGATAGTTTTTATGCAATATTTCTAATTACTTTCTTCTTTGGGCACAGGCTTGTCTTATTTCATTGTTTGCTTTCATAAAGGAGCCTTACTGTGTTTTCTGTTCAGTTGGAATTGAGAGAACCTGTGTGCCAAATAGCTTGGCCATGATTGCCAAAAAGAAGCTTGCTGGAAATCATCCCCTTCAATGCCACAGACCTGTTCATTGTCCAAGTGGAATACGGAATAGAGATCTCTTGCTGAACACACCTCTGATTCATCCCCACCTAATTAACAGTGCATAGTTGTTTCTTAGCCCAAATATCCTCTTATCCATGGCACAGTGGCTTGAAGCATGTTTCATCTTCTAATGAAGCCTATACCAAAGTAAGTCTAAAAAAGATATTTTTCAAGATACACAATTCAGGAAATTTCACAAATGCTTGCAGGAAATTATAACCAGAAAAGCCAGCCAGGCAAGGAAAGACATTCAAATTAAGCAGCACAATAGCAGCTTTCTTTGAGAAAACTTGAGGAAGACAAAAGGTCAATCCACCACAATAACTGGTGATGTTGGCTAGTGACTATGAGGCGTTCTGGAAGTCAGATATTCCAGTGCAGGGAAAGTGAAAAGATGTCCTGGCAGAGTGAAAATAGAGGTAAGGTGTAGCCCTAGGAGCGCCTAGCACCCTGCTGGTGTAGGATGGAGAAGCTAAGAGCCAGTCTTTCAAGGTAGCTGAGAGGCTGAAGCAGCAAAAAAAAAGTAACTCGTTTAACAAAAAACCTAAAATTATGTTCCCTTGTCTTTTGTATTTGTTCCCGTGATTGCAGATCTCGTATTATTTACTCCTTATCTTAAAGGAGTGAAGCAAAATTACTTTCTTAACTTAAATGTTGTGATAAAGCAGGACCACCTAGTAGCACAGGGTGCCTCATTCACTCGGGGAGTGCATACATTTCCAAGAAGGTGTCTGATGCTCCTGCAAGAAGTGAATCCTAGGTTTGCAGAGAAAAACTTTGTTGTCCAAGTTTGTCAAAGCCTTGCTGGCAAGCATTGGAAAAATGAGAGAGGGACAGTATTTTGTTGACTACAATGTTTCCAGATTCTTTGAGAAGCTCTGCCTGGGATTGTAGCAGTACGGACCTTTTTCTCAACAGCTTCTCACTGAAAAAAGGGAGAAGAGAGAGGAAACAGAGCTTCTTTCTCCTCCCTTCATCATGTACATCACTCCTATTCAGTGGTTAAAACTACAACCAATGTGCAGGGGGTTTTATTCTGGAAATTGCTCTAGTCTGCAGAGAAGGAAAAAATGTGTGGCAGGAGTGGAAGCAGATTAATGGGTCTGGTAGGGGACACTGTCTCACTATCCTTCTGAGTAATAAAGACCAGTGAACCAAATTTATAGAAAATAACCATTCCCAGCAAACCCCCAAACCACCATATGAAACAGGAAATGCAAACATCATATGCCAGCTATCACAGAGCAAACAGCAGATGTGATCTTATTAATCCCTGATTTGATATTATGCAAATTAAGATGTATATTTGTCTTTTCTACATATCCATCTAGCCTTTGCTAACAAACCCTGTGTTAGCTCCAAATGAGAGCGCCAGCCAGGCCTCAGCATATTTTGACCATGTTTTCTGGAGGGCAGTATGCTAAGAATGACACCTCCATCAGAAGAGGGCAGCTCGAAGGCCACAGCAATCTCATTGCAACCAGCATTTATAATATGAGTCCTTGCTCCAGCCCTTCAGATAAGATGGCCTTGACTACTCATCCTGTGCCAGGGTGTTGGGAACTCCCTACAGACCACACGTAAATTTGCCACAGAGAGAGGGCAAAGAGCCTTGTAGCTCCCTATGTGTGCTTTCCTGCCACACTGCTCTGGTGGCTGGGCAGCTAGGCAGTTTTCAGGTTCAAACTCAAATTGCAATAATTAAACGTGTTGCTTTTCTGCCCAAGACAACGTTTCTTCTATGTTGTGCTGGAAATAACAGATTCTGGTTTGCTATCCTATCCAGTGGTAACATAGACCTCAGGCCAAGGCAGTTAACACGGCCATCAGTGTCAAATTGATACAATCAAAACTGCTTTTGCCCAAGCAATACACCATATATATCTTTGCCATTTCATGAGACTTTGTCATTTACAGTACTGGCATTATTTCTTCCCATCTTGTCTTTTTTTCTTTCAACTGCCACAAAGCAATGTCATACACATGAATAATTTTCCAGTTTGACCACCAGCCTGAGATCTGGCACTTTTGTACACTCTTTTCACCAGTATTAGGAACAGTATGTGCTAGCTAATCTTTTGGAATAACACCATGCTCAGCTTGTTATAATCAAGTTCATGCTATACAGAATCAGCTGAACAAACTATACCAAGAACATTTAGATAAATCTGTGCATTCCAGCACCTGCAATATATTCTTTGTGGAAATCTACCCTATAGGTTACTTGAAGAGCTTTCATGAGGACAGTAACTGCCATGAGGGGCAGCTTAGTTATGGTCTCATGTGCAATGTCCCCCAACAAAAGAGAGTCTTTTTAAATGGTTGGGAAAATGTTATTAGCTGCCAGAAAGAATATTACGTTTTAGTTGAGGGAGAGAAAGATTCAAAACCATAAAAACCTAAATATTGTTTCTCCGTTATGAAGATGTCTAGCACTACTGAGATAAGAATACATAGGAAAACTCCCACAAAATATTTGGATAGAACATCACATGAAATGCTGACAATGTTATGTAAATACTGATGATGATTAAATGCCTAATTAATTATTATTATTACTTGTATTACATCCATATTTGAACACTCTAATTAAGAACAAGGTTCGATTGAGTTCAGTGCTGTACAAATATGTCTCCATTTCCCTGGCGAGTCTGCAAACCAAATAGCAAATGCAAAGTAGAAAGGGAAAGAAATTCAGAAAGTAATTTACCCAAGGGCACATAGTTAGTCACTGTTAGAACTGCAGGAAAAACAAACGAAGAAACCAATGTCCCAGTCTTAGGGTTATCAGACCACATTGTCTCTATTCAAATCATGAAACATATAAGACTATGGCTCTGCTTACCTGCAAACATTTCTTCCTTCTCCTCCTCCTTTTGCATGCCCTGCCACTATTCAGTTTATAAGTCAACTATCTGAACATAATCAGACATTCTGAAAAGCACAGACATTCTTTCCATATATCACAACGTAAACTGGAAGTTTAGCCCTTCCCACGCTACATATTTTATCTGGGATATAACAAAAATCAAACAAAACCCAAAAGGTGACATCAAAAACTCAAGAAGTCACTGAAAAATATCAAGGGATGACACAGCCAAAGATACCTCAAGCAGGAGAGCGCACCCTTGCACCGATGTTTGGAGGAAGTCAAAAAGGCGCTCTCACACAAGGAGGTTCCCAGATCTGAGGAGGCACTGATCCTGCCACAAAGTTGGGCTGCTGTTCAGAACAAAAAGCAAGGCCAGCCAGGCTCAAAAACAGGCCAAGCAACAATCAGTAAGGAGAAAGACGCACCTCACAACTTTGGTCATGGAGTAATACAACAGTATAAGCCAAATTCTTCAAAATTTCTCTATGGTTCTATGTAATTTTTAACCGTGCTACCAGAGAGCTGTTCTCAGGTTGTGGAAACTTGCACTGGGTCAGTGGTACCTGCTGGTCCCAGCTGCAGCATCCCACTGACCCAGGACTTGCTGGTTCCACAGCTCCCAGGTAATCGGCACATTGCAGCTGCAGTGTGCTGCTAGAGCAGGGCACAGCACAACCATCTGGCAGCATTTCCACGCTTCTCTGCTTTTCAGTGGAAGGGGACAGACACTTTAGCTGCAAGGAGTACAGAAATCCTGGATAGAGGCTGAGGGGAGGGAAGATCCACTGGAATACTGGGATGAAAAAAAGCAACTTGTGTAACTGCACTTTCCCTGGAGTATTTTTTCAGTTTCAGTGGAAAAGTATGAGAAATTTTAGTTAAATACTTTTGGCCAAATTCAGAAAATTCAGATTTGGAAATGTTGCCAAATTCATGTTGTGATTCATGTTGCCACTCACCACTGGGGACGAGGCTTCCTGGGCTCAGTACAAGGCAGTTTCCCTTCCAGCTGAAACACCCATCACTCCCAGTCTTGATAATTAATGTGTGCCCTACAAAAGCCAGCCAGATAGGGGAATCCAACTCAGAGAGAAAAGCAGATGGACAACACACAGTTTCCAGGTGGGAATTCCTGGATGCATACTTTTAGTAGTAAGTTAAGGTGTTGGTCCAACCAAAACTAAAATTCTCTAGTTACTTTGAAGTGTTGTTCAACTCCAGCCGTGACAACTTCAAGTCACCAAAAAAAGCACCACTTCAAATCCCTGGTTTGGGTTTTGCCATCTCAACATTTTTAAGGAAAGCACACAATATTATGAAAAGGAAAAAAATAATCATAATTTTATCATTGACTATCTTACCTGACACTGAAGAATTGTTTCAAGCAAAAGTTTTCAACAAACCTTGTAAAAAATACTTATTTCCATTCACTCTGTTATTCACACTGGTTTACATTTGCACCTGACTGCAGAATTCATGGACCAACCTCTGCAACTGTATTTAGAGACACTTTAAATATAAAAAGGATCCCCCCCCTAGAAACAGTACCTCTTTCTGCCATTCCCTCCCTCCCTGCTGAAATACACCTGGCTCAGCTCAGTAATATTTTTACAGAAAGATCATGTAATAACTTGCAATCAATCCCAACGGCAGTTCTATTGCACAGTTACAGCCCAGCTGTACTCAGGACCAGATCAAGCGATGGGAAAAAGGTAATTTTCTGTCACCCTTGTTATCCATCCACATCTCTCACACGCTAAAAAGCAAGGAGCTAGTTCAGTTGTCAGGACAATTTAGAGAAGTTTTTTTCTGAATTGCTTATCTGCAACGAGCCTCAGAAGGCTGTCCCATCAACAGCAGGCAACTGTGGCGAAGCAGCAGTCTGAGCTCACCTTTCCCCACCACAGCATGCCAAATGAAGAATGATGCCAGGAAGAAGAGAACCCGTGCAAGGTAACCACAGCTGGGACCAGAAATGCTATAAAATCCTGCAGAAAGGGTCAAAGGTGTGACTGAAACATCAGAAGCTCCTGTTTCTCTTTGTAATGGGCTAACTGTTATGACTTCTGATCCTCAGATCACTACAATGGCATCTTGAGGATAAGCTATTTCTGCAGGGAAACAGGTATCTGCCGGTCCAGCTACTACTGGTGCAACCAGAGATGTCCCCAAGCCTTCTCATGATGTTACTGTGAGCGTTTCCATGATTCCCAGTCTGTGCTGGGATCTGTGAGTTTCCTCCTTGCTGTCCCCAGTAACGGCACATTCTCCTGCTTATTTGTGACTCCGGCTAACAGGGGAAGCTTCCCCCAAGATCCCAGAAAACATGAGGGGATGACACCAGAAAGACAAAGCAGCAACCAGCACTTGCAAAGGAGCTGTAAAGAGCCCAAGTCCCAGCGCACCACCGAGCTGTCAAAAGCAGGCAAAGTACACATCCCGCCCTGACCGGCTCCATCGGATACGTACACATCCTTGCAAAGATAAATACCTTAGCAGCCTCCCTGCTAAGGGGTGAGTACCGATTCAGCAGCACCAACTGGCTAATGAGGAACTGAATTAATGGAGCCAACAAGAACACAGTCCCCCCACGCTAGGCTGGCTGGATTATACCGACTGTGAAAAGAGAGCGGCACATAACCTGTTCGTGAAGGTGTGCCTCAGGCCCACTTAGTCTTCCTGCCCAGTTTCCATCCCCTCAAAACCACCAGCCCCCCTGGAGATGCTGTATCTGTAATAGATGGAATTGCTTTTAGCATATGCATCTTTTAAATTATTCAAATTCCAAGAAAATGTATTATCTAGTTCACCATTGAAATTTCAATGCTATATACTAACCAAACCTTAATTCATCAAAAATACTCCACAAAAGAGCCAAGCGCAGAGACAGGCACTTTAGGTATGGTTTTAGGCAATCAGTCTCCTTTATCACAACCTGGGATTTTGCAGGCATTATTTCATCTTCATTGTGCCTGCAGCTTTCATTCTCCGTGATGGTTTGATCCTTTTTGCCAAGCCTCTTCAGCTGCAGAAAGCTTTGGTTTGCTTTCCAGTTCAGGTTCCCGTCTGCCACTTCTAATCCTCATTTTCATTCTTGCCAGTTAGTCATCTGATCTCTTTGATCCTTTGTAGCAAGCCTTGAACTCTGTTTTTATTCAGATTAGAATCCAGTGTCAAGAAGTAATGTTTTCTTTTCCCCGTGGTTTTGCAGCCTTTAGCTTGTTTAAGCTTGTTTTCCTCTGCCCAAGTTTGCAGTCACTTCACCTGCATTTTCTGTGGTTTTCAGGCCATGCTTCTGACCTACACGCAGCATCTGTGACAACAGCTATCAGCCTCCGCTGGCACCATTGCAACTGCTGAACACCTTCCAGTTCTTCTTTTCAGTCCCTAAACATTGGTTAGGCAGCACAGAGGCAGCTAGGGTAAAGCATTAGTAGAGCAGCGAGTTACCCAGCCGTAGCAGGCACTCTTTGGACTCTCAGCCTTGTAGGTGTGCAGGATGATGGGCTCTTCCCAGGGCTTGCGTTCACTGGGGTGGGTGATGCGCTCGGAGCGTCTCTGTTGTCGTACTGGAAGTTCTTGGAAACCTTCAAAACTTATGGTGATGTGGGTGGATGTCCAGGCTGGCTGCAGCATCTCAAAGCACCACCATGGGATAAATGACCTCTCTGTGTGCGTGCCAGGGTAGATCCCACTGCAGATGCCTGACAAACACAATTCACCTGCCTCACGCAAAGGAGGGAGGTGCTTGGAGTAGCACCTTAGAGTAGGATCACACCCTTTGTGCATAATAATGCTTATGAATCCTTGGCAGCCAGAATGGTCATCTCCAGTATCACTCCAGTGGGATCCACAGAAAATTCCTTGAGGTTCCTTTCCACAAAGAAGCGGGAAGATTTTTCACTTGAAAACAATTGAAAACAATTAGTTGAGTGGGGTTGATGAGGTATGGGCTTACAAAGTGACACAACTGACTGTGGAGGACACTGTTGGACAAGGTGTTAAATCATCTATTTGGCTTCTGCTCCATAGCTGGTTTATCAGTATGGACCGTGAGGTTGGGATTGGTACCAAGCTTCCCTTTGCACCCATCACCTGGCATGTGTCTCCATGCAAGTCACAAAGAGGACACTGAGTCTTTAGCTTCAGAGCATTATGATGTTCTTAGTCATCTTTCTGAAGAATCTCACAACGATTTTTGGAATGATGTTTATTTTCCACCAGAGGTTACCTCATGGAGACCTCAGTGTCATGAGGTTGGGTATTGATCTGACACTACCAGCACAGCAGTTGTTAGAATTACATTTAAAAAATACTGAGATAACTAGTGTTAAGGATATTAGGCCAAGAACACCCAAAGTTTTGAATTCTCAGACAGAAGACAAACATGCTGAACACTTCTCTGGGGCCTGACTTTCTCCAGGGAGGACAGACCATGCCTATACATGAATCCCAAAGGTTTAGAACTTGGCATAGAAACCATCATGGATGGAAAACACTGAATCCTATTGGCCAGGGCTGTCAGATAATAACCTTTCAAAAAAATATCCATTTCAAATAAGGAAAGCAAAAAAGCTCTTCACACCTTTGTAAAAAGGTTTTACAGGTTTTAAAGTTCTCAAAAAGGATGAGCTGAGCAGCCATTGGGTTGCATCTTAAAAGTGCTGAGGAAGAGCTATGAATTCTGTGTTCTTTATAGCCTCACATGGACACATGAAAGTCAGGGATTATATACATGCTCTCAAAAGACCCTGCTATTCAGAAGTCTGATTTCTCATACACAAAGCATACATTGCCCCTGGATCCACACTGATAAGTACTCAAAGACGACAATATATTCCTCAAAACAGGAAATGGAGTCCAAAACCAATTCACACCAGACAACCTGAAATCTATGCCACGAAGCCATGAATATTCCGGTTTAAAACATTGTTGACAAATTGTAAGGCCTGCCGAGCTACAAAGTTCCCTTAAGCACAGCTAAGGAACAAGTTAAAGGTCAGAGGATCATTGTAGGCGTCCTTCAGAATGGACATTTTCTCCAGGAAGGTGAATCACATGTTTGTGCAACAAATCCCAGCATAACTTCTCCTCCAAGACTCTTCTTGTCCCACGGATCTGGGGAAGGCTGGAGCATTGGTACTGAATCTGTAGCCTCTTTGCTCTGATGTTCTGACCGGCAATGTACGCGTGCTTTCACAGCACACCCAAGACACTGCAGATATAAACCCTGACTGGGAAAGAGATGGCGTGTGAAGTCTTCTTAGGAAATACCCTAAGGGGATGTGATCTTTTTTTCTCTTGGTCTTGTCTGTCAGGTATCAGCTACTTCCCTGGTTCCCTATGGCTGCAGAGTTTTCTTTTCCTAAGCCTCATTCTCTTATGAATACATTTCATGCATTTCTTACCTGTAGAGAGCTACTGAGCCATTTGTTGCCATGGTTTCCTTAAATGTTCCCATGTCTGAACTCTCCTGTTTTCTACAGCACACAGTCCAAAACTTTTATCAGCCAGGATTTTAATTACTGACAGAAGCCCACCCAAGTTAACCAGAGACCTGTACCTTCAACACCACAGTATTTGCATTTTATGTTTTGACTTAGCCATTTAACAGAAAACCATTTTCTGTCTCCTAAAGCATTCTTTATTGCAACTCAAACCCAGCATGAAATAAGACAGACATACAAAGAGTAAAGCTTACAAACGTAAAAGCCAGCTTCACCTGATTCTTATAATTCAGTTTTTCAAACAGCTTGTCTAACTGTGGTCCTCCAGGTCCCTGCGCTATCTTCACCTCCTCTGAGATCTCCATGCTGCTTAACAAAGGTAAAGTGCTTTACCCACATGACAATTTGTGCCTAAAAATTCAGGAAATTTAAAAAGAGTCAAAGATGAGGCTGAATAGGGAAAAAAGGGAAGAAGTTCATGTTGCTTTTCTTCTATCTACTCACACTACATTCAAGTTTCAATGCCGATGGCTACAGAACCAGCAGGAGTAGCCACATTTGCTTGAGTTTCTCTATGATTTAAGTGCGCAGGTATTTATGCATACACACAAACCATTCTACCAGCCTTTTCACTCACTCTAGTAACTCAATAGTTATTAATTCTTAAAAACAAAACAAGCAAAAAAACCCCAACATAAACCAGACAAGGATTTATTTGGCTCCTATGATAACCAGCTACAGCTGAGTTAAAAAGAGAAAGAACATAAAACACTAGCAATTCAGCAATAACATTCTGGGCAGAAAATTGCACTAATAGTTAGCAACATCTTCTTTAACAGTGACTGCAAGAAAAAAGAAGATATATATGTTTAATTAATAAAACAAGAAGCACTGCATGACCAGCGTGCCAGAGGGTTTGTGCAGAGGTGCTACCCTGATGTTTGCATCCCCCTGGCTTGGTTCGCCCCTCCTTTTCCTCCCTACATTCCCCATTTATGGATCACCAGCGCACTTTGCTCAATATAGACCTGCATCCTCATTTTCAGCCTCATCCCCCCCTTCTGTCAAATCGCTCCTCCTCCACACTGGTAAGCATCCTGCAGTTTCCTAAGGAAAGGGCGGGTGCGCAGCGGCGGAGGCGGTGTGAAAGCCGAGCTGCGTAAAGCCGACTGGGCGCGCGCTTCGGGGTGATAAAGCCGCGCGAGAGAAGCGGGGGGGTCTTCACCCCGCCGCCGGCCCGGGGGGCACCGCAGGGACTGCGCGCCCCCGCTGCGCGCCCCCGCTGCGCGCCCCCGCTGCGCGCCCCCGCTGCGCGCCCCCGCTGCGCGCCCCCGCTGCGCGCCCCCGCTGCGCGCCCCCGCTGCGCGCCCCCGCTGCGCGCCCCCGCTGCGCGCCCCCGCTGCGCGCCCCCGCTGCGCGCCCCCGCTGCGCGCCCCCGCTGCGCGCCCCCGCTGCGCGCCCCCGCTGCGCGCCCCCGCTGCGCGCCCCCGCTGCGCGCCCCCGCTGCGCGCCCCCGCTGCGCGCCCCCGCTGCGCGCCCCCGCTGCGCCGTGGCTTGTGCAAGGGCGCCATCTGGCGGCTGCGGCGGGCGCCGCCGCCCTCCCTCCCCTCCCGGCGCCCCGGCCGCGGGGCAAAACCCCACAGGAGCCGCGCTAGAGGCGAGGGGCCCAGGGCAGAGCCCCGCCGGCAGCGCAAGGGCAAAGGCAGGAGAAAAAAATACTCCCTCCACGGAAAAACGTAACTCCGGGAGGGATTTTATGGCAAGGTGCGGGTTTACCCTAACAGAGCAGCCCCCCCCGCAGGGCAGACCCCTTCGCGGAGGGTCGTGCGCGGCCAGCAGGGCTCTGCGCGCGCCGGGCGCCCCGTCTTCCAGGAGCGAAGTCGGGGGCTGGAGAGAAGCCCTGAGCGAGAGGCTCGCAGCCCCAGCCCTCACCCCGCTGCCCCGGGACCACCCGTGCCCACGAGGGGAAGGGCCTCACCCCAGGCTGGCTCCGAAGGGAGGGGCTGTGGGGGCTGACCGCTCAATCGCTTGTATCACAGGGATGCCGAATTCCCGGTCCTCTAAGGACTTTGGAAAGCTCCTCTGTGCTTTTATGCCTGAATGTTCGTGTTTTTCTGTGGTAAAGAGATGAAATTCCCCATATCCAACAGACCACAGTTACGATGCTACTGTGTACATACATACTTTTCGCCTCTTTCTCTTCTACTCAACTAGTTTTTCCCTTAAAAGCAACAGCCCCCCCCAAAACAAACAAACACCAAAAAAAACCCACACCAAAAATTACCATGTGTTTTTGGCAAGTCAGAATCTGGCGTAATTTGCAGCTCTCCCCCTCAGAACCACTGCCTCTGAATTTTAAAACTATTGATCTCAACAGAAATCGGTATGCTGGTAGAAGAGTACATCTCGATGGCTGTTTGAGAAGAATTTGTATTCATTCAACCTCACGTTGAGGACTCTGCTTTGTGAGACAGTATTTTATCTTATGTCAGGGTTTGCATTTCTGGTCTTTGTTGTTTAAACTGACGAGCACTAAGCTACCTTCTCTTTTTATCCTCCATCACTAAAAAGTTAACAATTTTCTACAGCAGCAAATGGAGCACAGTGAAGAGAGTAAAAACTCCAAATAAAAAATAATTGAAAAAATCTTGAAAAATCATACCTACTCTTGTTTGTAATGTGTGAAATTATTACAAGTATGTTCACTATGAAGACTATTGATAGATGACTCACAATTTAGCTAAATTCAATAAACCACATACTGGGCCTATCCCAGTAGGTGACTCATGCATTTTGTATTTCAAGTGTCAAATGTTTGCCAAAAACAGTATTTACAAAAGTAGGAAAATTGTTCAAAAGAGCTTGTGAATAGGTCGGGACTACCCACAGGCAGCTCTTACTTGTGTTCTGACCACTTACGTAGGATTTCATGGCACCACTGCAGTATTCTGCTACAAGGAGTGCTTAGCCACAGCAGCCTCACCTCACGCACTTCATATGCTTTTTTCTCACATATATTGTACCTTCTCTAAATACACACACATTAGAATTTAATGTGATGCTTTAAAGCAGTTGTGTTTTAAAGAGAAAAGCCTGCAGAGTAAACATTTTCCCTACAGAGTCACTGCTCCGTAATTTTATACACATTTCCTAATTTTCCTAGCACCATGCTTTGCCTTTCTAAAATTAAATGTAAAAAAATAAACCAGCAATCTCAAAAGAACTATTCAGCTGGTCCCCAAGTACTGTATAATAGTATTTTAAATCAAATAACTCAATGTAAAAATGACGGAATTGGGCCCACAAGAAGGAATATGTTTCAGTCCTGGTTTTGACGCCTTTTCACTGCTTCACCAGCCTGCAGGGTGGCAAAGGAGGCTGCCACATGCTGGTGACTCAATAGGGTAACTTAGACTTTAGGCAGTTTTCCAAGCTCATTCATACAGACCTCAGAATACATCTGGATCTTATTTGTAACTTTGAGCAGGGGTTGCCCGATCCCAGAATACGGCTCACTGCGTATGCACGACATCCACGTTATCTGTTGTGAAGGCAGAGAGCCATACACCTTCATGGCACATGAGGAGAAAGGACAGGTTTTTCACCAGGGCCTGTGAATTGTATGTATTTATAGCCAGTGTCACTTAAGGTGTCTACCTTCTGGGTGACTCAGGTGAAATATTTTTACATGTCTGGTCACTCCTTTAACTGGTATTAAAAAGTGCAATTTCATTACTGATCTTCTCTGCATCTTCTTTCCCAGTATTCCCTTGCCACTTTCCCAGCTGAGCTGGCTCTTACTCTAACGAGTCCTTTCTGGTCCCTGGAAGAAGCCAATACAGTGCCATCGAAAAAGAAATGAACTCAGAGTTCATGGTGACTGGGGATATATTAAGTTGATGGAGTCACAACTTTCACATATGCAGAAGTGGTAAAACTAAGCATAATATTAAGCTCTGATCTTTAATTTTATTCATTAAAAACCTGGCACGAAGCATGTTTTATTCATTGTTTTGTCAACCACTTCACATTTGCACCCTGTTTTTCTTGCAAAAATCATCAAAAGAACTCATGTGGAAAAGTATTGCAGGAAAACATTTGATCTATTTTAGTTTCATGTAATGAAATTTAGCATCCAGAGAACAAGTAGGAGAAAGAGCATCAACATGCCCAAACAATTCTCCAAAGGCCTTTAGCAATTGTTTTGTAAGAGGATCATTAGCTTCCTGCCTATGAAATTACCAAAACTGATCTCTTCCTATTGGTGTGGGTGCAAGTTATACTATTTAAAGAAATATTAAATTTTAAGCAGACAAAGTATACATATTTTGCTGGTAATGCAAACTTGCCCAACTGCTCTGCATGGGGAGTGAATGCGTACACAAGGTGGAAAATCTTAAACAACATATGGACAGTATATTTTAATGCTCTTAAGAATAAGGCATTTATGAATGTAGGAAATCATATTAGTTGTCAAATGGTGACAGCTGTAATATTAACATTATTAACAAGGGGCCAGAGTATTGTTTTACTATCCATGCATCATGCTAGAAATGCTTTTTAACATCAGAGACTCAATATTTATCAAGCGCATTTGATTTAATAATATCCAGTATAACAGTACTCCACAGTTTCCATTAGTTTGATTGAATGTTATATCTGTCTACGCAAACCAAGCATTAAGGGGCTTCAGTGAAAGTCACTTGTAATAGAGAAAAATATAATGCATGAATATTTCATTAGTAGATGAATACTCATCAAAACTTTACTTAAAATGCTTGGAAGTACCTACTGAATGTTTGCCAGTTATTTCATAAAACAGAGATTGCTGCAATGCTGCTGTTGAAACAGGAAAAAATCTATTAGATCATTTAACGTACTAAAACAATTATGGTATAATTATAAGGAACATAATTATATGTCCTTGATGCCTTTAATTGTGCAAGCCTCACTAATTAACATTAGAAATTAAATCAAAACAAATTATGCTTTAAAATTTTAAGGACGAACTTAAAGAGAAAGATCACATTTCCCAAGTCAAACAGTTATAACTTTGAATTTCACCTGATAGTAGGCAAACTCTTCATATGCATGTTTGCAGTTTCTCCCTCTTTCCATCTTCTAAATTTCATTCAGTGTATTTGGGGATAGATATATAAATACACTCAAGTGACTTACCCTTCGTTAAAGTTACATCAGTTTTGCCTGAGCTAAAATCTAATAGAGATTCTTGTGGCCTCTGGGTTGAACTTTAAAGGAAGAGATTCTCCCTGTGCCCATTGTATTTGGGTGTTTTCTGCACAGCCCTGCACTGTGCGTAAACTGACGGCAAGATTTGAGCCTCCAGCTTTAATCTTGGTTTGTATTTTTTTTCCTCTCTGTTGCTTCTCACCTCTCAGGATTGTCATAGAACAAAAACCCTGCAGGTTTTGGGGGAAATGTTCCATTCTTCTGTAAAATTTAGATATGTCATGTCATGAAGACAGTCAAAGAAGAGCTGGTCAGGCCCTTTCCTACATATACTATTATTTTGGAAAATGGCTTTTTTGCAGAACTGGAATTAGCCCGATTACTTCAGTCCTGTTTTCATTTTCTGTTTTCCACTGAAAAGTATTTCTGTGAGGCTCAAGCTGGTTCCAGTCAAAAGAGTTAGGGGTTTTTTTGCAAACAAACATTGTGTTTCATATGAAATATGCATATATGCATCTATTTAAGTTACCACTGGGCTTTGCAGGAAGCATGGGTCAGTTCCTTATAGCCCCTGCATCCCTATGTGGAGGGACTCCCCACTGTTGGGTTGCATTTCATGAGATGCCCAGAGAAGTACAGCTCTGAGCACCCCACCTGATCACAGTGAGCATTTGAAAACCTCAGAAAAACATACAGTAATATTTAATCCAAAAGAAACCAACATCAATTTTGGGGTATTGGTGTTGTGTATTTTCATAAACAAAAAAAAAATGTTCAAAGTACCAGAATTTCTTATGGAGTACAAATTCCCCATTTTTGGCTAGTTCTATTCCTAAACCTAGTCTGATAAGGTTTTTTTATCTGATTTTTAATCTTATAAACACAACAGAGTACTTACAGGAAATCATACTGTGGAGATTAAGAAGAAAAGGTTCAGTTATTGATATTGCACTAAAAAAATGAATGTAAGAAACCTCACCAAAAAGAAGAAAGCAAGTTTCTTCTTAAAATATGTAGCATTCAAATGTTATTCAAAACTATTATATTATGTTTTCTTTCTACCAGGACTAGACCCCCCCAAACTTACATTTCTTTCTCTGGCATTGAAAAAATTCAGAATGGCACCATCATTCGTAAGAAGAGCAAAATGGAAACCTGCATATAAAGAGCAAGCATTGCATGTGCTTTACTTTCTGTATTTTTGCTTTCTGCTCATTTTCTCCAATTAACCAAAGCAAAACTGCAGTCAAATGAAGATTTTGGCCATCTTCTGCTGCTCATTTATTTTAAGCAGATTTATGCATTCAAAGGTCTGACCACAAACCTTGCTGAGCACTGAGGGCACCAGCCAGTTCCCTAAATGTCAGAGCCCACAGCTGAGAGCCCATCAGAGCCCAAGCATCCCAGGGCAGGCAGATGCAGCGGCAGGAGATGCCTGCACCTTCTCTAGGACTATGTGACTCTTTGGTCAACTGACCTTCACCGTACCTCTCCAGGTCTGCCACGCTCTAGCCAAAGGTAGCACCACTTTGGTTAGTTCAACTCCAGGTTTCTGGCTGGATTAGTACTTTGGAGGGCAAACTCCAAAAAATACCAGAATTTTTAACACGATTACAGCTTAAGTCATTTTAGCATCATCTTCAAAAAAATCTTGGCATTAGGACTATGACCTTCCATGTCTTCACTGATCATTAAAAAAACTCTTACTTTAGATCCAAGTATATTCCTAGAAACACTGGACTTTACCAGAGCACATCAACCACAGCAGCGATCAGCACCAGAGAGAGCATGTATATTTTTCACAGAATAATTGCATTAGAGTATTTGAATTGTAAGAAGGAAATTCAGACAACTCCTTGCATAATTTCATTAATCAACAACTCCTCAGTGAATAAAGAGTCTCTCATGCTATCAGAGATTGAAGGGTACCAGAGATAAGCTGGAGAACGGCTGAAAATTGACTGACTACCACAGAAACAAACTTGTCAAGTCCCCCACATATAAGATTGCTTTCTCTTTCAGGTGCTGTTCCATTGTTCCATGGAACAGAAGGTGATGGGATGTCTTGATCCTCCTTATAAGCTCTTGAAACATAGTAGTGTAATGCCTTTAGTGTTATATGACAAAACCTCCCTGGTGTGATAGGGCTTGTCTGGTCTGATTTTACGTCTTCAATACACAATGCTTTCTGGTGCAGCTGGAATATAGGGAAACATTTGCTCCCAGACAGGTTTTCCCTGATAATTTTCACACTACACTATACTTCCTTCCATAAGCTTAAGTTTTTTAAACAATTTAAAACATATTTTATTTTCATATGGTCAGCTCTGCAATAAAGTAGGTTTCTGTTATTTGTTTTAGGTGGTAAATGTATCATTGAAAAATGTCGAAAGAAGAAAGTTTGGGTTTGTTGGGGTTTTTTTTCTCCTTTAGCAAGGCTTATCGTAACGTATTTTCTAAAGCCTAGTATCTTCCTTCTGCCTTCCAAGAACTGCCAAAATGTCTCTGTGACCCTGGCATGCTTTTTGCTGGTGTTTGGAATGGTAACACACAGGGACAAATAAATAAATAAATAGTAATAAAAAAAAGAGAAAAAATCATGCTACATCCATTTCACTTTGATACAAATTATCTCAGAGCAGCTGATTACAATTGGAGAGAAGACCTAGAAAGGGAAAATGCGAGTAGTAGCAATTGGAGTGAATTAACCAGCATGCTCAGGTACACTCTCAAGAAATGGATTGACTCACAGAAGGAGTTTTAGTGGTGTGAAAACTTGCATTGCGTTTCTTCAGCACACAGAAAAGCAATCTACCTGATTTTCCCAAAAGTAGCAAAGCAATCAGATGTTTTAGCGGTCTGTTGCCTGCTAAGAGAGATGGGAACCATGGAAAGCACAGAAACAGGAGGAAAAAACCCAGAAAAATCTTTTATGTGCACTAGTACGGTATCAAGAAATATACTTAACTCATAAATTTTGTCTTAAAAAACTAATTTTCCAAAACACTTTTGGAAGAAAACATGGCCCTAATTGTTCATCAGGTTTCCTGACAAAGAAAGAGAAAAATAGTAGAAAAGCCATTTTGGATGCTGCAGGAAACTTAGACCAAGTTTCTCTTAAAGTGGTGTGATGTGGTTTTTTTTGTTTTTGTTTTGTTTTGGTTTTTTTCTAAACTTCATCCAACTATTCCAGCCACTTAAAAGCTGTTGTGAAACAGAAATTCAAACTTCAACTCAGGAGATTCCAACACATGCACTAACGATTTCTAATTTTTTTTTACTTTTTTACTCACAACCTGTTGCTGTATTATTTACAATTGCTTCAATACCTCTCCTTAACATCTTCAGCCTAGTATGTCTAGTCTTGACCAGGTCTAGAGGTCTTTGGGTGCACAACAAACCACGGAGGAATTCCTGTGGGGATGTGTGAGAGAGATCCAAAACCACTGGTCTAAAAGAGCCCAACTTTCATTTTCAGCCTTGAAGATATAGAGCTAAATTTAATTTTTTTCAGAGTTATTAACGAGTTGAGTCTGACCTGGGGTGCATGTGCACTGCACATCTGTTCAGTGTTTTAAATCTGTAATTAAATAGGTTGAACAAAAAGAATGTGAGTCTAGAAGGTGAATAATCTGGCCTTAAGACCTAATTCTCTGAGCACGTTCATTTTTATTTCACTTGTCCAAATCTAGCTGTACCTTTGTCTTAGATATAAGGAGTTCAGCATTTGTCAAAGTATTGCACCACAGCAGAATTAATTTTGTTTAGCATATTTTATCCAATGAGCAGGGGGAAAAAAAGTAGATTTCTTCCAGAATAAGCTTATTACATTCACAAATTAAGTCTTGTTCGCTAAGTAGTTTTTCATCAATGCCATCCATTCACAAAAATTAGCAATATGACAAATAACAAGAACATAATTTGCTGTACTGGGACAGTGACAAAACAGGGTACTTACCCTGCAATCATCATTCAGATCAAACAAAGAAAGGGGAGACACACTAAACTAATCAAGACACCATGGCATCCTGACCTGATGACCAACATCACCAGCTTGGAAAATCGGTTGTTAAATATTCACAGCTGCAAATTCTCACAGGTTGAGTGAGATATAATATCATATTGAAATAAGGTCAAAGTCAATACTGACTGTGCTTAAATAAACGGCATGGAGACCTCCCAGGATAGATATAATGTTTTCGTATGTATTCACTTACGAACTGTAACTAATGGTGCATTGTAAGACTCTGCAAAGAGATGGAATAATAATAGGAGGAGGAAACAGCAGATGTCCCCAAAACCTGCTTTCCAAAGAGACAACCAGGAGAAGGAATAGTTGAGAGGCTGCTCAAGAGGGATTGTGCTCTCTGAGAGGTGGTAAAGAGCAAGCTACAGGTAATACAAAATGAGAGACACTATCTGTCATCCTCCAAGGAGTGCTCAAAGAGGCTGGGCTTTAGCTTCAGCAGGAAAGTGCCAGCCTCCATCGACAGTAAAACCCTCAGCGGTTACAGCTGGCAGCTCCACTTGGTGCTGTCCACTTAAGTCAGCACAGGGTGTCTGATGTCATTCGTCACCCTGTGGTGTGACAGGCTGTGATTCATTCCTCTCCAGAGTCACTTCACTGCCATGGGATGTGGCACCCTGGCCCTCAAGGGACAATAACAGCACGAAATCTGTGGGCCATGGGCTCCTAATGAAATCAGTGTTTTCTTCCTTGTCCTCTGAAAACCAAAATTTCTGCTCTATGTGGATGTTCACGGTTTGTTTTCATGGTTTCTTAAACAAACAGCTTCCAAAACAAGAATTGCAGCTAAGTAATTTCTGACTTGCCCACCTGGAAAACAACCCCATGCACCAGTACAAGCTGGGGGGGAACCTGCTGGGGGGCACCTCTGCAGAGAAGGACCTGGGAGCTCTGGTGGGCAGCAAGTTGCCCACGAGCCAGCAGTGTGCCCTGGTGGCCAAGAAGGCCAGCGGGTCCCTGGGGGGCATTAGGAGGACCGTGGCCAGCAGGTCGAGGGAGGTGATCCTGCCCCTCTGCTCTGCTCTGCCCTGGGGAGGTGCATCTGGAGTGCTGTGTGTCCAGTGCTGGGCTCCCCAGTTCAACAGGGACAGGGAACTACTGGAAGGGTCCAGCAGAGGCTACAGAGATGATGAGGGGACTGGAGCATCTCCCTGATGAGGAAAGGCTGGGAGAGCTGGGCCTGTTCAGCCTGGAGAAGATGGAGAGGGGATCTTGTCACTGCCTACCAATATCTTAAGGGCAAGGGCCAAGAGGATGGAGCCAGGCTGGTTTCAGTGGTGCCCAGTGATGGACAAGGGGCAACGGGCACAAACTGCAACTCAGGAGGTTCCATCTGAATATGAGGAAAAACTTCTCTGAGGGTGACCGAGCCCTGGGACAGGCTGTCCAGAGAGGCTGTGGGGTCTCCTTCTCTGGGGACATTCAAAACCTGCTGGGATGTGATTCCGTGCAGCCTGCTCTGGGTGCACCTGCTTTAGCAGGGGCTGGGCTAGATGATCACCAGAGGTGCCTTCCAACCCTGACCATTCTGCACGATTCTGTGTGTGATTTCCCAGTTTCCACCAGTAATACAGTCCTTACCTATTTTATTAACCAAAACAAAAAATGTTGAACCATTAACACTCCATTTGCCTTGCTATCCTGGTTTTGGCTAGGACAGATTTAATTTTCTTCCTAGTAACTGGTACAGTGCAGTGCTGTGTTTTGGATTTAGGATGAGAACAATGTTGATAACACACTGATGTTTCAGTTGGTGCTAAGCTGTATTTATACTAAGTCAAGGACTTCTCAGCTTCTCTCACCACCCCACCAGTGAGTAGGCTGAAGGGCACAAGAAGTTAGGAGAAGACACAGCCAGGGCTGCTGACCCAAACTGGCCAAAGGGATATTCCATACCATATGCCATCATGCTCAGGATGTAAGCCAGGGGGAAAGCTGCTCGGGGACTGGCTGGGCATAGGTCAGTGACTGCATTGTGCATCACTTGTTTTGTATATTCTAATTCTTTTATTATTATTCCTCTTATTTCTTTCCTATTAAACTGTCTTTATCTCATCCCATGAATTTCAATTCCTCCTCCACTGCATTTCTTTTCCCTACCCCACTTGATGTACCAAGTAAGCAAGCAGCTGTGTGGTATTTAGTTACCTGCCAGATTAAACCATGACTCTTGCTAACAAAACACCGCACTTGCCCCACCATTTTTGATTCTTGTTTCTTGCATTCTGTCCTTCCACCCTCGCCACAGTGCAGGATCTGTAAGGTCCATCACCAGCTCCAACAGAGCTGACAAGTCTGATGAACACAGCTTTAAGTGATCAGTCTTATTTATTCCTTATTCTTGCAAACAAAAGTCATCCAAATGAAAAGAGAAATTCTAAATAAAAATGAGCAGATGGTACTTCAGGCCTTGTGTCTGTCATTAGTGTTATTTTTAGCCAAAAGGAGAATACATGATAGCTCGCTATTAGATACAAATGTTTCAGTTCCTAGACAAAAGGTCTCACCCTTTGGAGAAGATAGGTAATCCCCTGAAATGTAGCATATCCCAGCAGTTTTTCTTCCGCATGTACTTCACATCTCAAATCTTCTTTGCTTAAACAAAAATGGCACAAGCCCTATATCAGAAGCAGCAGCTTTAACAGCCCACGTGCACATCATTGTTCAAAACTGACTTTCTTAAAAGAAACTATTTTGTGAAATGACATTGCTAAGGAGCAAAGGTCTCAAAACTGCATTTTCCATGGGGTGGCTTTTAAACCTTCCCAAATACTGCCTCACTAGTGCCATTTGTCTGAACACAGAGAAATTTTATTTGTCTGACTTTCCTTCCTGATACATAAAACTCCCCACAACTCTGAAAAATTTCTCTTCTCATTAAGACTCACTCTTGGCCCCAGAGAGGAACAAAATTGTTTTGCACAGCATTAACTATTTAGTGGGGCATTCAGGGCATAGTTAGCTGTTTGTGGTAGCGCTAGCCTGTTTTAATTAAAAAAACACCTCTGAGTTGCTAGTTAGTTGCAAGATCTTAGGATGCTCTGAAAGATCTATGCATCAGTTGTTTGCAAAGGCAAAGGAGAAGGACTGTCTTAAGCCCATTCTGAAGGTAGTTTAAGCTGATCCATTTTAATGTGCATTGTAACAGCTGTAAATTCAATTACCATTCCCCAACAAATGAGGCAAGAACCAGCAACATAATTGAACATGCTAACGTAATTGTCTGAATATGCCCTGCAAACGCCAATGTACTGCTTCAATCAGCTGATGGCAGCGTCCTGATAAGAATTACATTTATTCATTCATTATATCTCAAGCTGCTAGTAAAGCAATTAAAATTCCATTACAGAGCCCACAGAACAAGTAGATTTAAAAAATTGTCATTGTGGTGATTAGAAATTTAACAGAGAATAAGTATTGTTGATTCCAGAAGTCTTCCCCCCCCCCCCCCCCCTCAGAGAACAAGCCTTAAGGCATTGGAGGTCACATTTTAGATCTAAAATATGAAGATAATGAGACTCATCTCTCTTGTACAGCGCTTTAAAATCTCCTGATGAAAAGTGCTATATAAGACCTTGATATTATTATGATTAATGCTCATAATCATCATCTCGTCAGTACTTTTTCCCCTTCTGACCTTGTAGTTTCTTTGTAGTAAAAGACACTTAACTCACTGCTTGTTCAAGCTCTTAAGACAGCTCAGGCAGCAGGTTTATGCCTCCTTTCCAGGAGGTGGATTCAAGAATCTACATAGGTGGCTTGATAAAAGGAATGGGATGCTTTAAGAAAAATAAAAAAAATAAAAAACCCCACATTGTTTCTTATTTATCCTAGAAAGTTTTTCATCTCCCCAACAATCAGGCTTTTTTTCCCCCCTTGGGTCACTGTTCCTTTAGGTAGGACATCCATGGAAATCTTCCCGAGTGATTTATTTGAGACAGGATGCATTAAGGATAGTGTTTTAGCGATGGGGAGACCTCTCATTCAGCAGGATTCCACTGCAGCAATTTCAGGCTTGTGAGAAAAGGCTGTGGATATCTCTCTGCTGCCTTTTGGCGGCGTGGCGCAAGCAGGTGAGATACAGCCCCATCAGATACAGGATTTGGAAAGCACTGTAGAACAGAAGTCAGAATTTAAGGAGTGATGTAGATTACACTTTGATGCTTTTCTGTTCCTATCGGCCATGGTGTTTCTCTCTGGCTACAAAACGGCAGCCTGGCAGGCAGCAAGTGACTTTTACAGGAGCTGCATTGTTATGTGAGCCCTCAACTCAACACTCCCACCTCCAGCAAAATGCAAACTCACTGAATAAAACACTCGTCTTGATGGAGCTAATGACAAAACCTCCCCTTGAGGCAGAGATGTCATCTGTCCTCCAGCTATGCAAACAAGTATTCTTGAAAGCTTCACTAAGAGGAAGAACATTGTCCAGGTTTAAGAAATGGACGCATTACAAAACATGCACTGAAAAAAAAAAAGATTCCAGAGCAACGTAATGATTTTAATAGTGTTTTTTGAAAGCTTAACCACTGCACACAGTTTCCCCAAGAGACAAAGTCCCATTTACCAGTTTGGGGCTCATTCAGTGTAAATCCATTTACAGTCAGCTTTACTCATATACTTTTCTGTAAAAGTAAGAAAGGACTTTGTTTTTTCTTAAACCGAAGATGTTTGAATGTGAAATAAGAGTGACTATATAGCTTCTACTTATTTACTCACATACCTACAACTGAGCTGTTCCTAAATGAGAACATTAAGATATTCTTTTGAGTGAAATGTGACAAATTTCCTTCCTACTCAATACTATTTCAAAGTGGACACTGTGGTAGAATATTAAACTCACTGATTTTTAGCAAATTTTAAAAATTGTATTGTATACTAAAATTCACCAAACATGGTGACGATGGACAGGCTGCTTCAATTTGCAGCTTACATAAATAGATATGACTTCATTACATATTCTACTGACATGTAACAACTTTAATATAGCTCAACAGTATTAATATGGCTCTCTAGTAAGATCCAGATTTACAGGAAACTTTCAGAAATGGATATCCTGAAACAGAGACAAAGTAGGAATTGCTCTATATTTGCAGATTAACCAAATATTATTTTACAAACTTGCTTCATTTCTGTTGCAATGTTTGTTTCTGTGTTTCTAGGTACCATTTGTCCTTATGAAACGGAACAGTTCAGAACATATTACGAAACACTTAACTGCATTGTAAACAGAATAGTTGAGCAAGCTAACTTGATAAAAGCAAGTAAGGTTCATTTATTTTAACTTTCTGTTAGTTCATGCCTCACTACTACAAGTAGAATATATTTGCATTCTAGGTAATGTGACTGACTCATGAATGCCAGTTCCCCAAGTTCAGGCAGGAAGAAATTTATTAGATTTTAAAAAATGAGCAGGGGTTAGAATTTCCAGGCTAGAATGTGGCACCATTCCAGTAGGGTCCCCCCCACCCACAGTACAGATACACAGCTCATGATGTTGTATCCAAAACACCAAGGCAAAACAGTAGGAGTAAATATTTAGAAACATGGAAGCAAAGGAAGAAAAAAACAGATCTTCAGCCAGAGAATTAAAAATATTTTGGGTTGTAGTCAGAATTTTCCTTTGGAAAACCTAAAATTAATTTCCTAAGTTATAGAAAGGACATGGTGGTTTTGGCATTAACACACACATGACCTACACAAGTTTTCACAAAACTGTAGCCAACTATAAGTATTTCAAATAAATGCAAATACATCTGGAGAAAACTTACCAAAATAAAATAGATCAAATCATATTTTAAAGAGGAAAACTTCCTAGATTTAACTGAGACCTACACCAGGGCAGGTACTGTTGGAATATATTTATTTTTAATATTTATAATGATTTATGCTTCTTGTCACTAAAATTCAAGACAAATTGCCAGAAGTGCCTACATTAAAATGTCTAATGAAGTCTAAAATTATTCTGGTTACATGTATTTATAGCTTTTTGACCAATGGATAAGACACTTAAGAGTACCTAAACACAGTACCCGAGGCATAGGTTATTTGTGTCTCAGATTTCCTCTTTTCAGAGAATTTTCCAAAGTCAAAGTTCTTACAACAGCTAGGAACTCTAAATATTATGAAGGATTAGTCGGAAATCCACTTTGATCTTTTTTTATCTAAAATCACCCTCACAGGAGCTGGATTCAAACAGGTTATATATTAAACCGTAGAACAAAGCCAGTTGGTTTTGTCTTCCCTTGTAGATAGGGGAAGCTCGTGGTTAGGGTCTCAGCGGGGATGGTGCTACCTTATATCTGTACAGCCATCCCTAAAGCTGTTAGGAATTTAAGCAGGGTTTTGTGGGCACTACTGGAAGAAATGCGAGGAAACCAAGGTGAGTTTGGTGGTACAAGTTTCATTTCTGAAAGAGAAACATTCAAACTAAGAGGGAACAGAAAGCCCTCTAACTAGTGGTAGTTAACTATTGCTCAGGAAAGAGGCAGGGAGTTTATAGAAAATGACAAATTAATAACTATACTCCTATTCTTCAAAACGCCTCCCTTTCAGTAAATATATGTATAGGACATCGTAGAGGAACTGCCAACAGTGCCATCAGACCTTGGTCTCCAGAAAATTTCAGCACCCAACACACTTCATAAGCCCAACATTCACACTAAAATATTTCCCTTTTCTTGGTAGTTACTGGCAGGTGATCAGCCCTTTTCCATGCCACATCAGCCTTTCCTCACACAAACTCAGATCTCTCTCCCAAATAACCTTGGCTTATATTATTTTTACATTTCTTTGTACATTTTCCTCATTGCTTTGCTGAATTAGTTGTGTTTATTTTTACCTTGCTCTGCCAGCTGCAGAGATACCACTAGCTGTGAGACAAAAACCTTCACAGCTGGAAACAACCTAAAATAGGCACTGGGATGATGCCACAGATACACAGCATCAATTAGCAGCAGAAGCAGCTGTTGCAGCAAGCTAAGACCTTCCTGTGTTCAGTTTGCTCCCTTGTCATTTAGCATCAGATGACAGCACTCCTCATCAGGAGGCAGTCACTGCACACGTGCTGCACGACAGTCATTCCAGTACAGAGGACCAGGATAACTCTTTGGAACCACTTACGTGCAGTGTGAGCTCTATTTTGAGGCTGGTAAATAGTGCACAGGGACTTTTTGCTGGCCTTAATGCACTTAAGCCTCGCCCCTTATGGGCAGCAAAGCACAGTGAGCACTTAGTCACCAAGTAGCTGCCCTATTTTTAGGTGGCCCAGATTTATAGGAGTTCTCAGTCATCTCAGTGAAGTGTCCCAAGGACAATGAGGTTCCAAAAGCCACTGATGATGCTACACAACTTTAAGGGACTGTTATCTGCACAGGCTCATCTTTCAGACTAGGGATGATGGTGGCTCAGGGTTCTACTGCTTGTCCATGCTTTTAGGGGGAGACAGAGGGCAGGGGCAAGGGGATGAGAGAGAAATAAAATGGGGGAGCGAGGTAGAGGGAAAGAAAGGAGAGAGGGAAAAGAGAAATAAAAGAGAAAAGGACTCATTAAACTTAGGTTGTAAATTATAGGGCAGATAATAAGCCTGTTTCAATAAATTAGTGTTGTTAAACCAAATACAATTAGCCTCTCAGTATTATGTGCGTATGCAGGTTCATATCCTAAGGACGTTGTTCCATTAGGAATCCAAGATACCGTCACGCATCAATCTATAATAATCCTGCTGTGGATCACGAACAGAATTACTTGAAATATCTTAACTTCTCTGGCAAGTCTTTCTAAATGAGAAAACATATAGGAGTACTATGTACAAGGCATTTGGAGGGAACCATGAAATGAAATGCAATGAAATAAGCTTGTCTAAGACAAGCTGCAGCTTGGAAACACAGAGATTTCAGTGCCATTTAGGAAGCATGCTTCATTGGTGGGATTTTGGTGGACAGCTGAATGAGGTACATAACATTAATTCTATCAAATTCTTCTGCTTCTCTCAATATATGCAAAAATAAGCATAAAAATTAATACAATTCCAGTAGGCCTTTGAGAAGTACAAACATAGCATAGAAAAAAATAAGGAAATAATCAGCCATATTTTTGTGTATACTCTGAAATAATATCATCACAAAATGCAACGCTGTTGTGAGAGAAGTTCTTTGTATTGTTGCATTTAATTCTAAATAATCACTTGTACTGAATTCAGCCTCAAATCAATTGAGTTTTAATAGTTTTTAATTATTCTTTAAGGGAAATTATTAATGAAGACACAGAGCTGACTCGCCAGGGAAACATGAAGTGAGGCATTTAATCTCAGATCACTATGAGATAGTTCCCCAAGAGAACCAGTCATCGTGATATCACCCCCTCAAAGAACAAGATTTTTTTTATATATATCCCACACCCCCTTAGAAAGTATTCCTGTGAGCTCCAGTAAATGCCCATGCCAGACCAGGAGAACTGCATTTTCCATTCTTAAGTGTTTCATTCCTCCTACATTTTAAAGCCCCAGTGAAAACATTAATTACCTCACCATAACTGTTTCACAGACCATAATTTGGGTAATTTCAAAATTGCTCAAAGAGAAGACAGAACAAAGCCTGAAATGGCACAATTTCTCTGCTTAACTTCCTAAGAGCAGTCCACAAAACTCACCCATCATTTGCATCAGTACTCAACGCATAAAGCTTCAAGGTATCTGCAAAAGTGCCCTAGATACCCAGAGCCATACCATTTCTGATACCTAAAAGTACCATGCCTCTGCTGAACCACCTGCATACTGATTTTCCTGCCTGAGATGCTCAAGGCTCCACTCGGTCCCCAATGCCTCCCACACCGGTGGTGGTGGCAACGCCTTTCTCCCCCAGTTCCTGAGCATCACTCCCAGTGCCAGGCTCTCGATGAACAGCAGGCATCCTCCTCTCATTTTAGAGGAAGGCAGTGATGTGACCTCCTTGGATCAGAATGGGGCTTTAGTGGGGCAGCCTGTCCAGCTAAAGCAAGGGGATATGTACATCAAACAAAGCTTCAGTGTATGTGCAGTCCAACTAAACCTGATAGGGCTCCTTGCCTCTAGCATCTTTGCTGGCTTGAGTTATAGCCTTTGAATACATCAAAAGCAGCTTCTGAGGTGCATACTGATTTCAATACATTTTAATACAAGTTTACCCCTAGACTGTGTGTTAGAGCCAGCACTGCTGATGCCTACATAAGTATTTTTATTTTAATTCTAGTGCATAAGGACATTTCCTCCACTGTTTTAATTGTCACATTTCAACTGAGCTAAAGAGCTGGACTATTAAATGAAAGATGTTCCACTTACTACAAATAATTGGTACAAATGCAGCTGGTTTCAGTATTAAAGTAAAAAAAAAAATAAAAAAAATACTACCCGGTAAAAGCTATTGTTCACCTTGTGAAGAGGAAGGTAACGTGGAAACGTTCCCACCACAAAACCTCTCCACAGTTGGAATCAGACTGCAGCCCTGTGACAGTCTCAGCTGAAAATCAGATGGCTGAAGAGCATCAGAGACCAAATCAACCTTTTACCCACCACAGGCAATAGTGTTTGGGCTGCGAAGGGCACGTGAGTATGGCAGGGCAGGAGCATTGCTGGCACCCCTGCCTGCACTGCGCATGGTCCGCGAGTGAACTTAGGGCCTCTGTTCCCTGGGCTGTCAGTGCAGAGTCTTTCACAAACACTAAATTCACATAAAAATGCTGTAAAGTTTTATTAGGGAAAAAAACACCCTTTAAACAGTTGGCTGAGCTCTCCACTGAAGGGAACCTTTCTGCTTGAACAGTCAGAAGTACTGGGGCCAAGACAAAAGTACATTGGAGAGTTTAGCAGAAACTGGCAGCAAGCTAAATGGCAATTTCCACATGCCAAGTATCACCAGCTCTTCACTTTGATTATAAATCAGGTGTGCCCATGTATTTTCAAAACTAAAAACAACAGTTACCGAGTTATGTCCGAGTTCATGCTTCACTCTCACACAGTCCAAGCTAAGCCAAGACATTATATAGCACCATATATTAAGTGAAACTGCTCTCAAGAGCTTAGCAAATTAAACTAAACAATCTTACATTGCTCCAAGTGCTCTCAGCGTGGTTCTTTTCTTTTTTCCCCAGAGAAGTAACATATGATTTTAACTATTATAGCTGGAGACAAAATGAAAAAGCCAGCACTTACTCTTTTCTTTTCTGCATCTTGTGTTACCACAGAACAGATAATGCAGCAGTAAAATGCCATAAAATTTTTTTCCAAAGGCACATAAGTGCCTTTGGAGCCTTGGCCCATTGGGCTTTTATGGCTAATTTCACAAATGTATACAGTGCCTATACATATACTAAGGCACATAGAGAGATAAGGATACTGAAGGGCCCAAGCGTCTAGTTCTGACTGATTTCTACTGAAAATCCCCATGTGTTCCAGACAAATAGCACCAAAATTAAAGAGAATTGCCCATGCACCTTTGACAAATCAAAATAAAGCACTTCCATGTACTTTTACGCACTGTGTATCTTTAAAAAAAGTTGCCTCCATGAATTAGATTCAAGAGGAGAACGCAAGCATCTTAACACCACTTTAGGCACCCAAATCAAAAATTCAGACCCTCAAAACTTTCTCAAGTTTCTGCAAGAGAAATCTCCAAGGAGATTAAGTTTCTGCATGAGGAACAAGCAGAAGTGCTTGGGTCCTGAAAGCACTTGGCAATTTGGTGTCTATCCCACACCTAAACCCACTGATGCTCCCAGACAAGACTTTCTACCACTTGCTTTATCTTCAAGAGCTGACGCATCAGATACATGCTGAGGACGTCTAGCCTCTGACAAAACACAGCCAGGGGGAGAAGCCGTCCATTCCTTCATTCCAACCCATCTCATTCCAGTCATTGGTACCATCAGAAGCGTTTCCTTGGGATGCAGGGTCAAACCCCTTTAAAATCCTGTTCTCCATGTGAGCATCTTAACTGTCAAACTGCAGCAAGCTGTCCTGTTCTCTAGAAGCCTGTCAGAGGCACACCTCACCCTTCATACACAATTCAGGATTTACAGGGTTACAAAGAAGAGGCTCACGCTCCTTCTCTCCAAGCTGACTTTGAAGAGGTGAAAGAGAGGAAATTCAGTCGGTGGCAAGGCATTGTACTCACCTGGCAGCATAAGATGCAGTCACATCCTTAGTACTTGCTGGTATTTCTTCCCACAGGTAATTTGGGTAGCTCTCTGCTGTGCTCCCTACTTTCTCCACATATTTAAAAAACACAAAGTTATAGATGCAAGTTCACTGCATAGCAAGACACCTAAAAGTTGGATGTTGCCTTGCAAAACCTCCTTTGTCAACCTAAGCCCATTTAAGGAGCTAACAGCCTAGGTTTTGAGCACCTGATAGCCATTTCCTTAATTTTCAGTTAACTCAATCAATCTGGCTTATCACTTTCAATAAACAGGACTCACATGTCCACATACCTTTAGAGACTGAGGCCTGGGCTGATTTTGAAGCTGTAGTTTAGGGTCCTATATCATTAAGAAACCATAGGAAATTTTATCAGATAAGACATTCCTCAATATTTGCAAAAGACTGAAATAGCTAGAGATAAAAAAACTTAGTCCTCATTAAAGTATTGTAAGATCTCACTCTGCCCCTACACCAAAAACTAAAATAGATTATGTAATGCAAGAACAAACTATAATTGGATGAAGTGAGACTAAAAAATTGCAGGTTTATGTTCCCCCTAATATTAATTCTTTGCCAAAGCACTTCATTAAATCTCAGTTACAGGTCAGAGTTGCACCATGAAATAGTGGGATATGTTAAATAATTATGTACTAAGTGTGGGTCTATATTGCCTCACTTCACTTTGTGAAAAAGGTAAATGTGATTTTGTGAGGCAAAAATTCCATATCCACCAGACATTTATAGATCAGGAGAAGGAAACAGATTTGGCTGCAGGATCCCCTGGTGTTCTTCCTCCATAAAGCATTTTCTCAGGTTACCTATGAAATCAGTGAAGCAATGGCACAGCTGTTACTAAAACATGCAGCTAAAAATTTTAAAACAAATAAAAATGTACACTTTGTTTCTTCACAGCTTAGATGAAAAAAACACTTGACAATTCTTTTGTTTTCAGTAATTTGACTGGGAAAAAAGTCAGCTGAGCAGTGTAAGGTAATAAAGAAGCAGGGAATATCTGGGTCTGTAAGGCCAAGGGTGATGCTTAATTCTTCCCTAATGCATGGGAAGGGCGGTCATACTGTGCAATAGGCTCCTTCAGTTTGCAGGTCTAAGACATTGGGCCAGAATCTGTGCTCTTGATAAAACACAGCACCCCAGGTCAGTGGCATTTTCGGATGCCACTATGGCCAGTTTGAGTTGGCTTTGAGTTCCTCCCACCTTGGCTAAGGCAGGGCAAGTTCTTCCACAGCAGCTAGAGCAAGACCGATTCGTTTTTTTAAGTGAAAGGGTATTCTTTTCATCAAACTGTTTTAAAGTTTGAAATGCACTACTACCTAGAATTCATACTTTTTTTTTTTTCTGGTTTAATTTAATAAAATAAAATTCACTGCATTATTTAAAGATGGTTTTATTCAGCCTTTCTGCTATTGAACACTCAGACTGGATAATTGGCTACCTTATACATGCATAGTCGTAAATGAAGCTTAAAACGTGGTCCTTTACACTAAGCATAATTTGGAGGAAAAAGCATCCTAGACAGATGTCTACTCCATGGTTTATAAGAGTATGTGATACCATCCGCACTTTTCACAGCTAAACCCTTGAAAACTGGGAGATTGACAAAGGGACCCAAACGTGAAGAGCATTCATTAAAAGATGTAAATAGCCAAGATCCGTGCTGTTTTGTTTCAATCTTCTTTATCCTGTTGAAAACAGGAAAGCCTCCTGTCATGCAGGCTCAGGGATTTTCAGGGCCCAATAAAGGTTAGTGACATTTTCAATTCATGTTTGTTTTCATTCTTCTAATCATGAACCCTGTGTCAGCCTGAGAAACCAGCTGAGCTTAATCCATAACCTTTTACAAGTGAAACATTAACTCACAGCATGTTCTGTTGTCTTTTTAAAGCAATACAAAAGCAAAGGGAGAAAAAAAAGACTCACAATATACATGATAAAACATAGCAGCAGCCAAATGTGAAGGTTACTTGAAAGCAGTTACAGTTGTGAACAATAGCATATTTTTTTGGTCATTAAATCCATCATGTTCAGATGTCATAACTGCTGTGTATTTCACAAGAGTATTCGGGACAGAAGGCTAAAGGCAGAAATGTAGAAAGAGCCAAGTAAAGATTATCTGCAATTTTATCCTTCATTTTCATAAATATTGTGACACATTTCCATACCATCATTTTTGATCGTTAATAACTACGGAGAAAATACCCAACCAGTTTCTCCTCTTTCATTCTACAGATTAACTAGTCCCACTGGTTTTCCCCTGCAAGTTGCATGCAGTTATACAGACAACGTTTCAGGTTTTTATGGCAATGCAGTGCAACAGGCTGGATTTTATACAAGGCAGACTAGTGGCCACATATGGCAACCCTCCTACCCCACTGAGCATGGGGAATGACACACACTGAGCAAACCTGGAGGGAAGAACAGCTCCTACTACAAAGCGCACGGAGCCAAGGAAGGATAATTATTTCTCCAGCCTGTAAAAACCATTATGGAGAAATCCTGACCTCCCATCTCTCTGTTGGATAACAAATACAATCACACATGTATTAAGGAGGTTCTCAAGTTACAAACTTTTATTACCCAGAACAAGAAACCACGTTAATTCCTAGAGAAAAAGAAACAGCCATCGGAAGCGATCTGAAAACATACCAGTAAGACATAAATTAAAAGCTATCTGATTTCATAAAAACAAACGTACTAAAGATGGCAAGGGAGCCCTCAAAAAAGGTGAATATTAAGTTTGAATTAATGTATGTACCACAGATAGCTCCTGTGAAAAAGAAAATTGGGGGCAGGGGGAAATGAAACCTAAACACTGCCTTTGTGAAGTATTGCTGATATACCTGAGATTATAAAGAGTTGTAAAAGTAGAAAAGAAAGCAGTTGTTCAGCCCACAGTTAAACTAAACTAATGAAGCTGATGGATTTTTGTGTTGTGGCCAACTGCTCTTTTGACAGAGTTAATGTTAACATACAGCATGAGCTTACTTGACGTTAGAGAAGGCACATACACAAGCCCTTACTGGCAGCCCAGCCACGGGAAAAGCTTCAAACAGAAGTTTCCCTTGATTAGATACCAGACAACCCATACAGGAGGTAGAACTTCACCAAGCAGTGGATTCCCTCATGCCTAATGAAGCACTGGCTGCAGCACTTCCCTCAGAGATGGCATTCACAGGATTTCTTGTCCTGGCCTGATCACCTGTGTCCCTAACACCTTTGGATTCTCGATTCCTGTGTGAATGGATTTGCAAGAAAGGCTGGCAAACTACAGAGGAGAGGGAAGGAGAGAAAGGGAGAACAGGAATATCTAAAAGGTAGGCAGACAGACATTGCACACACACACATGCAGTCAAATCCTAGAAGGTCCATTTAGCAAACCAATCTAAAACATCCAGACTTAAATAGAGAAAGTTGACATGGGGAGCCAAAAAGCAGAAGGTGAACTATTTGAGGCGTTACCCACCAACGATGCACCAGGACATGATGCTGTTTCCCTACCTAGGCTGCCCGACTGTGGCTTTTTAATAGTACCTGTGTGCCTGCTGACCAGCACAGCATCGCAACTTCTTTGTCTAGCTCAAGGGTATGAAAAATTAAAATGTTGAAGCTGAGACTAACAGAGACAGAAAAGTGTTACATTACCGGCTGCGTGTTGCTCTCTTGTGCAGCAAGAGGTTTGGCATGGAGAGCAGGACCCATCGCCTGCAAGCAAAAGAAGGCACTGTATCTGCAAAATGCTTTTCCCTCTGGTTTGCCAGCCGAAGTTACTGGTTAGATTGGAAGTTGCATAGCCACAACCCAGCCCTGCCTTCAGGAGCAGAGCGCAGGGAGAGACCAGAGCTCCAAGCCCTAGTTAATTCTCTGGCCTGCTCCTGGGGCAATGTAGCTACTTACCCAGGGCACAGCGTAGCATTACAATCAATCCCAGAATGAATAAAAAGGGGCTCGGGAGGATTAAAAAGGCTTTTATGGCTAGGGAAGTAAATACAAAAGAGAAAGAAAGTCCATTAACAGATGAGGGGGGTGAAATTAATGGCAACTCAAAAATGGATGAGATAATAGTCTTCCTAAATGAAAAGTAGAAGGAACAATAAGGACCTGGAAGGTCCACTGAAAATAACCATTGGTAATCACATGTAAGACTCTACATTAAATATTTCACTTATCCTTATGTATTAAGAGAATTAGCTGACAAATTTATTCACTCACTGATTGTTATAACTTCAACAAATACATCTGTGTGTTCACGCATGACCTGTGATGATATTGTAGCAGAGTTTCCAGGTACTTCTCTAGTCAGACTGGTATCCTTGTGGCCTCACCAGTCCATCCATCATCTATCTGATCTTCATGTCGGCTAGCCTTCCCTAGGCCTTTCCACCCTTAGTGCTTCTGTAATTCCTTTCCTGATTTTTTTTCCCATCCATACAAAGTTTAAGTAAGATTATCAGCTAGTTTTTGGCAGAGTCCCTTTTTCTCTAACCGTATTTCTACTACTAAAAAGCATTGTATCTTTACAACTTATGTCAGTGTATGTGCTTGATCTTTTCAACATATTCAGGACAGTTCACGTCTGTTCAGTCATTGTGGTACAGTCATCACGCTGTTAGTGTGTCAGAGATCAGTTAGGACAGTCCCACCAATGGAAACTTCTGCTCCTTCTATATGTCAAAATCCTTTCACAGCAGTTTCCAAATAAATTCAGTATTCCTGTTGAGATGGTGGGGGGTTTATGCCCAGCCCAATCTCACCTGTCTCACCTGTTGCTCTTCACACTGGGATTTGGTACTGACAGCAGAGATCTGTGGTGAGTTCAGTGGTGTGTTGTTGAATCTTGACAGCTGCCAGCATCCCTCTAAGCCTTTGAGGTAGAAAGGTGTCAAATGCTTTCTAAATAATAAATAATAAATAAAACATGCAGCTAGTGGGCAGTCATGTTTTTCAGTGATGTGGTTTCAGCACCACGCATGGATTAGGTGCCTTACCCTTCTCTGACACAAGCTTTCTGTAGCACGGTGACATTTCCAGCATTTGCCTCCTGTGATCCTGTAATACAGGGAGGTGAATTTTACCTCAAAGGGATATCAGTGAGATGGCTCAGTTGTAACACTCTTACGTCCACTTCATTTGATATGGCTAGAAAAATTCCCTTCATCCAGTTGTATGGCTGATTTTTAAACATTCCTACACAGCTGCAGGTTTTTTAAAGGATAACATAACAGTCATTGGACAAACCTTGCAATTTTGCTAGGGCATTCTCTCTCTATCATGCTTTCCCAAGCTGCAATTTCAGATAAGCACGCATCACATCCCTGGTAGAACTGATTGCCTGTGTGGCCCTGACTTTTTTCCGTGTTTCTGCCATCCTAGACTGAGAGTAGCTCCAGGAAGGAATGCAGATTGGCAAAGTGAATTCTGCAACAGTGCCAGCGTTCACCTTTTACGATATTCAGCCAGAAAAAAAGGCTGTGGTAAGTCTAGACTCACAGACCTTTTTATTATTATTTCTCCCTTTTTCGCTTCACAAGTTGCATGCATTTTCTCTGTCCTATTTTGCCAACCTTTACCAGCTCACTTGCTTCTATGGTCCCTGTCCTGTATCTGCTCTTTATATGTGAGTTACTTTTAACCATATCTCACCAGCTCAAATACTTGCATGATAGCGTGGTCCAAAGGCCTTGCAGCAGCAAGTGGGCTTTACAGATAATTTTTCACTGCAACACAAAGTTCATTTGGGATTTTCACCTTTTAACCCTTCATGGTGCTCACACTCAGTCTGGACATCAAGTTGTTTCACATGTTTCTGAGAAAGTCCAGAAGCTGTGACTCTGTTATAACAATTTGAAACTAATTTTATGTGAGTCAAAAACTGGTGGTCTGGTCTTTATCTTAAACTTGAAAATGTCTCTGACCATTGAATATCCAATTTCTGGCCTTAGTTGTTTTTTATTTTATCAGGATACATTTCTAGGGTGTTAACTGAGGAGGGATTTGCAGTTAACAGGTGATTAGGACTGTTAAAATCAATTAAATGTCTTTCTGTCTCATTTCATAAACCCAGATCAATGTTCTCTATTCCTTTTGCGAATTCATGTTGTTAATAATCCCAAGCCCTGTTACAGGAGCGACTGATAGATTACTTGGTCTTTCAACGTGCATCTCTTGGTCATAGTGATCACAGAATTAGAAAGACTGACAGTGGGGGGGGTGAAACAGAGCAGTATACAGTGCTTAAATACACAATAAACAGAAATTTCAGAGGCTGGAACCTCAGAAGCTGGTGAAGTCAGGCTTCTAGGTCCATTTGAACTCCTGAATACCAAGACTTGAAAGACTGATGGCCCCAGTTCTTCCCTCTGCCTCAGTGGGAGCTGCTGTATGCTCAGCATCTCTGAAAATGGCCATTCAGTGTCCTGTGTGCATTTAGAGTCTGGGACCTGTTTGTGAACAGCTGTGGAACACCTTCAGTAGCCTTGCCCAACAGCAACTGGAAGGAATGGGACTAAGCAAGGAGAGAGAAAACAGTGCTGATCACCATGAGTCATTACTGGTCATGCAATGCAGATGTTCTGTTGTAATTCCCAAAGGGAAAAACAAAAGCCTCCACACCCGGTGTGCTCAAGCCAGCATTTCTCACCCAACACATCCCCTGGTTTCACCAAGAGCTGTGCCGAAGCTAGAAATAGTCTTTAATGGCATAACTCTACTGCTTGTTGCTCACTGCCTCGCCTTCCCAGAGGGGTTCCCCCATTTGCCAGATGCAAATTGCAAGAATTGTAAAACTGCCTGCTGTACCTGTGCTCCCAACGCAGAACCGCACGTTTCAGGCTGTGCGTCAGGCAGAACTCGGAGCAAACTGAGCCCAAAGTCAGGAGGCTTGCTCACGAGTTAGCAGGAGGTGGGGGTCGAGGCCGATGGGTATCCTTGATCTTTAGCATACCATTTATTTCATTACATCTAATTTGGTTGATATTATCAACATTATTACACTGATAGTTGTTCCAACTCAGACTAATTTAATTGATAGAATTCTGTGTCCTTGCTATTATATGAGACAATTAGCTCTCATTAGTTCACATTTCACTCATTTTCCACTGACTGATTGCACTACATACTGATACTTGCTAATATCAATATGTAATGCAATCAGTCAGAGGAAATGTTGGTACAGTATCTCTAAAAACTATCACACTTATCATTCTGATTGTCTTCAAAGTACCAATATTTTCCTATAACTTAATGGTTTCGTAATGTAATGTTTTGTATTAATAACAATCTTTTTAAGGTCACACAGTTAATCACATACTGATTAAACAGCAGTTAACTAATGAGGATGGCAACTTATTAATAAATTGTAGATGCTACATTTCTGTTATTCAGTGTAACCTTTAAAGAGCAGAGCTAAGACTAAGGGTTGACTTAAAGACTTTTTGCCTCCCTTTTCCTATTTCTTCCCGAGTTGTTTTTTTCCCCCCTGAATTCTAAGGTTTTTTTGTATACTATTGTCACAGTCCTGCTGTAACCATATGGAGAGCTTTAGCAAAGCAAGAACATGCAGCTGATGCTTTGATAGAAAAGGTGAAGAGGTTACTCGAATTGTGCTACTGTTAATTTGTCCTTTAAGCACCTACAGCAGGGAGTCTATAATGGTAAGAACTGAAGCACGGACATTTGTCTATCAGATTATTACGTCAGAAATGCTAAAGATTCAAAGGAAAGAAAAGGGCAAAAGGCTTTTTGTAACCAATTTAATATAATCCACTGAGCTTTCACCGAGGCCCATCTGTAAATGCACTAGCAGTTTACTCAGAAAATTGCATACCTAAATTTCTCTTCTTAGACATTTGTATACTGCTACTCACTGGTGTGAATTTGTGGCTGTGTTTACAAACAATAAACTTGCAGTCTTTACATTTATATGAAGTATGAAATCCCTCAACGTGCCAATATAGCACAGATCATTCTGTGAAAAACAATAGTCCAACAGTCTCCAATATACCATTTGTTAAATCTCAGCCATTCAATAGCAAACACATTTAATCACCTCTACAGTTAGTCTGAAACAGGCTCATAATCTTTAAAAGAAAACAACTGATGTGGGAAATGTAAAAAAGCATAAAATAAATGGTTTGCAGTTTGGGACTTTAAAAATTCCCAACAATCATATTTTAAAGAGTAAATCCAAATTAGTCTTAAAGAGTAAATCCAAATTAGTCTTGCTATGCTAAATTTGATGCTAAATAATGACAGAGGACATTTAAATACCATAGTTACTATAATAATCCCTGTTTGAATCATGGCTTCCATGAACTGGGCTAAGCCTTTAGGCAGAAACTAATTGCTACAAACACTAATTTTCAAGTCCCTTTTGTTTCCTATTGCAGGCACCTCTGGATGCAGAAGGTACCCAATTAGCAGAATTCATGGTTCTGATTGTGCATTGTGGGGCTAGTATAAACACTGCTGATTACTATTCCACTGTAATGGTTGATTTTTATTTATTTTTTTTTTTCTGATTGCTTAATAAGGCCATCTATTCTGCATCAGGCACTGGCAAGGCTGCTGGTGAAATCAGTTAGGTCACTTTTTCTGGTCAGAGTAGCAGGAGGAGCCTTGTGATGGTAACAGATGACTAAAGGCATAATTATGGGCTATTTAACCACATCTGTTTCCCCACTTAACATTGTTTGCTCAAGTTAGATTAGTTAAATAAATCAAAAGGAAAATAATGGTGAAGACACTAAAAAATTACTATTACATGTGTAAAACTCTAGTGTTTGTTATAATTACAGAAAACAGAGTTTACAGTGATTTTTAAAAGGCACTAATTTATATTGGAGAGTTTCTATACACATACACTCTGGCTGGTTGCTGCTGCTTTATAGCCTATGTTATTTAAATACCTATTTGTACAGAAGAATTAGTGGAAACTGAAAAAAAATGAAGATGGCTGTTATTTATTGAATTTACCTGTATGTTTTTATCCAATATAATGATTATATGACAAGTCTAGTAACTCTTTTTATGGTTTTGTGGTTAAGAACAAATCCCCAGCATAGCACCATCTCCTGTCAGTGACAATGGGAAGAGCAGAGAGCTCGGAGTATCTCTGTATGTTTCTGCAGTCATCTAGGGATTCTGTTTTCATCCTTTTATTTATACAGGTATATCCCTTGTTGTCATTGCTTAATAAATTACTGCCTCATGATCAAATATAACACATAAATACAGAAATACTGTCAAAGCCCATGTTGCACACAGACATAGAGCCAAACCATCTAGAGCAGCAGGTACAGACATACCTACGTGTCTAGCTAACATCAGCACAGGTGTTCTAAAACTTCCCTACACTATTTTTTTCTGTGCAGGAAAAATGATATAATGTAATCAAAATGTGGATTAAAAAATAACATATCAAGGGAGACAGCTTTTTTTGGTCATTGGTTTGTGGATTGGTTGGCTGGTTTTAAACAAAGTAACTGAAGAACCAGGGCAAATACTGAATTTCTTTATGACAGCTTACCAACAGGCAGATTTTTAGAGCTACCACCAGTGCAAAACCCACTGAAAACATTGATATTTATCTGATTAAGGCAGATGTCCTTACATGCTCAGGCTATGAGTCCTAGCACAAGGTCATCATATACTTTAAAATATGCTTGACTTAAGGCAGTAGAGTTACACAGTCTTATGTCAGATAGGTTTGAGTGTTTGGAATTTTTTGACATACCATTGGAAGCTTGGGGTATGGTAGGGAAAGCAGTTTGGTTTTTTCAGGTTTCCAAGTTGCATTGGGAACTGGTTTTGCTGGATACAGTGGAGTATAATGATGTAGCTCTGCATCCTCGGTTAGATACTCACACCATGTCTGTAAACATTAGACAAAAAAGAGTTGAAAACAAACTATTCTAAAAGAAAAAAATGGATTTGTAGGGAAGGTGGAGCATGCAAGTGGTACAATCCTAATTTCTCAAGTCTGGCAGAAAACAGTGTCCTTTCAAAATCAAAGGTTCCAGGGTCAGATACAAGAGAGGGTGCGAGGAGCAATGACACTGGGGTGCTTTGCTGGCAGGTGCTGCCATCATGCCTTGGGCAATACAGGCAGAACCTGCTGACTCGATTAAATCCATAGGAGCTACCATTGACACAGGAGATTCTGTTGTGCGAAATGATCGGATGGCAATTTTTGCTTTGTAACAAGTAGTTATGACAATGCACATCCCTACTGCGCATGTGCATTTGTACACATAGGCTTGCCCATGCATATACATCACTTAAGGTCAGAAGTATGATTATGGAGGATTGAGAGATCCACCATCCTGTACACTATAAAAGCATCTGTACTTCACTTACACTGCCTGTTCCTGGGATTAGACTCCTCATTTTCATTAGATTCTCATTCACGGCAATACATTCGACACTGACCTTATTCATATTTCATCCATTTCCACACTGCATGAAGAAAATGAGACCACTGTTCCTGTTACCATTGCAGCCCCATTTCATGATTTTGTTTTCCTCTAATATAGCAACTTCCCTTCTAATATGCCTTACTCTTGGCTCCCCCCTCTACATGCTGCCCAACTGCCAGCAGCTAAGGCAGCATTCCTCCTGTGCCATTCACTCCATCCCTCTGACCCTTTGCCAAAATCCAAACTCCTGCTCTTGGCCATGTAACAGCTTGTCTCCAGCTCCTCCTGTGCTAGCCAGTCATGTCTCTTAATACACATCTTGCAAAAGAGCTGATTTATTCTTTGACCATTTCTAGTGAGCTGTAACTAAATAGATTTCCACAGCAACATTTACCCTCAATAATTGTGGACATTGCAGTTAAGTTCCCAGTGTCACAACTTCCCTTCTAAACCTCCACAAAGCATTTAGAGAAACAGATATGGATATATCCTTAAGCCACCTATACTATCAAGTTAATTTCTTAACAACTTTCAGGATAGCCTTTGAAGTGCTTTGTGCGGTGCCTTGTGTGGATACCCGACATCCAAACCCTTCCCGTCAAACACCAGTACTATTAAGAGATGGTCAGACCATTTGCTCTGCTTCCTATGTTTTAGGCAGCTATCATTTACCTGAGGCTTTCTCTGGCAAAAAAAGCAGGTCCTTGCTAACCTTCATCACATTAGTTGGTCTTGGGGACAGTGCAGCTTCTCCATCTGGAGTACAGCAACTCTACAACATCCTCCTAGGTGTGGGCACCACAGAGATTTGCAGCATTATGCTCACACATGGATGGTGGCTCAGGGAGTGAGCATGCATTTACTGGGAAGAGGCAAAAAATGGATACAGCCACAAACGTGAGCTCGTACGATGTATGTATGTGCCCAGATTTCATGGCAAAGCCACCATCAGTTCTGCAGCTCATGTTTCCTGTTACCACCAGGTTCAGGGTGAATCCACTGCTGCTGTAGTGCTAACATGCTGTAATTTAATCAGACATAAACACAACAGGCAATCTGTGGCAGCCACTATTTTAATTGCAATTTTGTACACCGTTTTCCGCAGGTAGCTAGGCCGAGAACGGGCAGGAGCACCAAATACCTGAGACTGCACAGGTCTGCCATCTGCTTCGCTCCCTACCCCTAACTGTGCCACTTGCTGGCAGGCAATAGACTTGTAGATGACAAAGGACAATAAATTCAAGATACATAATCACTTCCCTAGGTGCAGTATTTTCTAATAAAGCTATTTCAGGGAAATTAGGGCTAGCACATTTTTTTTTTTTTAAACTTACAGAAAAACATATATGCTTACTTTGCTCCAAGTTCCAATTTTCTGTTGCAGTGATCAGGAACTCTTCTGTGAGTTGACCTGTGTTTTTGGTAGATGCAACAGCTCAACAGCTTTGCATGTGTTAATGTTCATTTGCCTATATAAAATATTCTAAACCCATTCTCACAGACTTGCTAATCTTTCCTGGTTACTCACACAACTTTTCTTTCATTTATCTTATTTTTTTAATGATTGGTAAAAATTATCATCTTAATGTTTTTCAATAAAAGTTCACCTAGTTTACTAGAATGGTAGAGAGGCCAGGAAAATGTGACATCAACTATCTTGTACTGATAAACAAGAAGATAGTGTCCTGCAAAATGCATTCAGAAGTATTTCTGGCTTACACCAGCTGAGTTTTATCTGAGAGAAGACAGCGTTGCTTCACAGGGTTTTGGGGAGGGACAAAAGGCTTTCTCAGTTTTTTTAGCTGCGCTGATAAAGTACCAGATTTATCTGTGGCCTTTACTGCCTTCAGCTGTTATAAAGCTTACTCAGCTGGCAAATAATGTATTTATAGATAAGTCAAAAATCTCATTTAGAGATGTGCTTGTAGTAACAATTACTAGGGTTTGGAGATGGATTTATCACTTGAAGGTTTGGAGCATTTGACCATGGAATCACCTGTTTGCTGGTGAGGTACAAAAATGTCTGCATCTCATTCACCAGGTCTTCCTTCAGCATCTGCATCTGTAATATAAGGTAAAGTAACATATTCTGGCGTAGTCCCTATTCAGTAACATCAGGAACACTGCAATTATCAGTTTCATCTCCCATTTAAAAAATAAGACATTTTCTGTACTACAACTAATCCCACAGCATCTGTCTCTGTTGTGACTGTTGGCATTTATCTCTCTGACCTTTCCCTCTCCTTTTCCATATTCCTAGCAGTGCCCTCTGGTTTATGGCATCCCGGTACCTGCAGGCAGTGGATACAGAGCAGCCCAAATGTTCTCTGCTTGTTTACCAGGACTCTGGATTCATTTTAACTTAGTGAGTGTCCAGGAAGGGGGTCTTTATGGTATATTCAAAGTTTCCTTGTACCAAAGTACCACTGTATCTCACAAATCAGATGTCTCTCTTTCCAGATCCAGGCTTAGACCCCAGACCAGAGTACACCAAACAAACCAAAAGTGTTGATCTAAACATACCAGAGACTTTTGCTTTCATTCAAAAGGACTTTCCAAGGCAGAGAAGGACCAGCTTTACTATAACCATATGTGTAATCATAAGTTTACTATAAACATATGTGCAGCCTCCAGTTTATGTAGGAAGCTACTGCTCACACAGCGGAGGTGGTAGAGAGCACAGGCCGTGTTCATGTGTCGGCTACAGCAGCTGGGATTCAGAGCATGATTGTCCTCAGCTGCAAGGGTGGGAAGCCCTGACAAAGTGGAAGGACAGGTAACATGACAAACTAGTGCCAGAGGCATTTGTTATAAAGGAATCTTTTTTACTTGCATAGAGAATGAGAACCAGCCCATCAGCCCATTGCCAGTGTTTATGGGGCAGAGCTAGATTTTGGCAAGACACCGTTAACCAAACATGCTGGCAATATCACACGGCCGGTTAAACAGTCATTTTCAATTTACATAATTCTTACATTAATTTTCACTAGGGGTTTTTTTTCCACTTATTTTTGCTAGTAAAACTATTTTTGGAGATAGCAAATAGTAAATATTTGCAAATAGTAAAACTACTTAGCAGATAGTTTTACTTTGCAGAAATGCTCAGTGTTTTTCTGGGTGCAATGTGCCCAGAAGACATTTCTGTCCCTTAACTACATCTTGGCAAATTTATATTAATTGTTGGAGTATATTCACAGTACCTAATCATTTTTTTATATGGTTTTGGCTTGTATTTCATTTTTATACAAAGCCATTTAGTTAAAATAATAAATTCTTTCGAGTTCTGATACCTATATGATCATTTCAGGCTGAAAAATTTACCTGACATTGTAAATACAATTTACACTCCTCCTGGTGATACTTCAACCCTCCATTGTACAACTGCAATTGGGTTGTTTTTGATTACTTTTCTTCCAAAGAGCCGGTGACATTGTTGTAGCCTTACATGTTTATAGATGCCGAGCTTATCTGTTGGCCTTTGTTTTCCTGTTCTGAGCTGCACCATATGGTTGTTTTCAAAGTTTTGCATGGCACTAGTACACGCAAAATAGCTCAGGTCCCTACTATAATCCTTAAAATCATGGGTTTATTTCACCCCTTGCCTTTTGACAAAGATTTATCTTCTCATAAAAGTAAAAAAAAAAATTATAGTACCTAAAAACATTCTACTTTTGGGTGGGGGAGTCAGGGAGGGTCCTCCAAAGCTATTGCATGGTTTTCTATGCATCAGTACTTGTACTGTAAAGTACCCTTGTACTAATGGTGCTTTGTTTTCTGTTTCCCCCTTATGGTTGTACTAACAAGGCACATATCTGTAACACTGGGTACAGTTTGTGTTTGATCTTGAAACCTTCCATTAGGTCCCTACATTACAAAAGTACAATGAATTGGTCCACTCTTCAAAATGCGCTAATTGTGAATCAAGAGTTTGTGCAAGCTGGCAATACACCCATCTATTGTTTCTCTAGATTCTTGATTACACATAAACCCTGTCACTAAATTCAACATCCTGCTGGTATAACAGATGTTCTCAGGCCACATTGCAGCCTTACCTTGTAACTGTTAAAAGGATAGTTCTTACAGAAAAACATTAAAATTGGCCATACAGTATCAGTCTAAATGTTCATCTAATGCAGCATCCTGTGGCCAGAAGCAGATGCCCATCAAAGAACACAAGAACAGTAACACCACCACCACCCCCAAAAAAAATAGCATAGAATAGCATAGCATAGCATAGCATAGCATAGAATAGCATAGAATAGCATAGAATAGCATAGCTTAGAATAGAATAGAATAGAATAGAATAGAATAGAATAGAATAATAGAACAGAATAGAATAGAAATAGAATAGAATAGAATATTTTTAAAATAGAGTAGAATGTATCAGTTGGAAGGGGTATGCAATGATCATCTAGTTCAAGTGATTTTTTTAGTACTCTTCCAGGCTTACCGTAGTCTTCTTTCCTCCAGTTCTTGTGGATGTTTTCCATTTTCCCATGAAGATTTAAGGATCTTACAGTTGTTAAACAAGGTCTCTTTCACGCCCATATGATGAGCAGCAGGAATATAGGATACCTTTGCTGCTGTTTAACATTGTTTTGTTTAATTTGTTTTGTGCTGAGTTCACACATCTTCAGGATGTAAGTCACTTTTGCCTTCATATTCAGTCTTCAAGTTGAAGTCTCCATACCTCTTCTAGACAGAATGGTCTCTCTCATAAGCATTTACTGAAAGTATCACTCCTGTAAATACAGAATAATATGGCACTTTTACTCAGAGCTGCTCAAACACCAAGTAACTCGAACTCAAACATAATGTGTAAGCAACAAATATGATAATACAAAATCAATAAAGAAACAGAATTATTTCATGTGGTTCCCACTGATCATAAATCCTTATTTTATTAGGCATTTTAGGTTTGAATACTCAGAAACAGTTAACAAGATATATAAACAAAATATTTTAAAATAGATAAATTATTTGGCTTCATACATTAGCTAATTAAATTTTAGGAAACAGATATGTAAAAAGTTATTAGCAGACAAAGAGTGCACATTATTTTAAAATCAAAAGGTGCAGTATTGTTAATCTAGATAGCAATTTCAAACTTTAGATTTTAAGAGAGAAAAGTCTGGATGCAGTTTTTTGTTTCTTGTGTAATAAGTAATTTAAATCTATTGAAGTAGATACCTCGCTATGCCAAGTAGTGTTACCAAGCAATCAAAATCTGGAAGCACACAAGTGTCATTGAGGACAAAACATATAGATCACGTATTCTGAAAAGTGTGTTACCCTTTTGTGTCAAAAATATTATCCAGCAACTTTGTTCCAACTGGATGTCTACCAAAAAAACAAGACAAGTTGAAAATCAGTGGAGTTAAACCCCTTGGAGAGATGTAATACTGTGAGTATAATTGAAATTTTAATAATTACGCTCATGCTGATAATTACCAAGAATAGTTTGGTATAGTAGTTACAGAACCCACCTTTCACCTCTGGGTCTTGGATTTGATTTCTACCTGGGACTGTATAAAAAGAGTTCAATTATCTCCATCTCCCTTTTAGTGGATGGATTTTCCACCCCATTCACACTTCAGAAATAAACAAGAATAAAAATAGAGACGGACAGAAAGAACATTTTATGCCCCCTAATTAGCTAATTAGTGTGAAGTTGGTTTGTTTTTTTAAATTAAATTTGACAGGAAATGTAATACCGTTTAGATCATTTGGGAAAGACAAAATGACTGAAAAAATGCAGGCTGAGAACAAAGCTCTTCTGAAGACCTTCTACTACAGTTTATTTTCATATTCTGAGTATAAGATGCAAAAATTACAGTGGTCTCGTAATGTAAAGATAATAGACTTTGTTGCTGTGCAACAGCCTCATAGCTATGTACCCAGCCTTATCAACACGACACAAACACTTTAGCACAACACTTACTTCTATTCAATCTAATGCATAATGAGAAAAGGAAATAAATTACAGCTTATGCACAAGATTAGTAACAGAAGTTCAAACAAATACATTAAACCTACTCAATGTTTTGATGCTGGGTTTTAACTATCCCAATTGTAGCTATCTATACATAGCAGGAAAACAACAACAATTGCTATAATATGTAGGTATCTAAGCATGTATGTCTCTGACGTGAAGCTTTCAAGGATTTTGTGAAGTTCCACTCACTTTGCACTGCATCTCTCGTACACCATGATAAGAGCTGGACAATACCCAAAGCCCTAATGTGGAGCTATGAGGCATTATGCATTCAGGAATTTAGGAAACAGTGAAGCTTGTCTTATAAAAAGTGAAACCTCAAAAAGTTCTGCAGTGCTATACAAAAAGTAAGCAATAAAGTTCAATATTTAACAACAATCATTGTTTATGAGATACTGCAATGAGCCTCCATCAATGACTTACTATTTACTGTGGTAAATGCTGATTTAATCTGAGAATTATGCAAGTCTGAAAAAATAAACCATCAAAACCCACCATGTTTCTATCTTAGACTCAAGCTGCGTTCCCTAACTGTGTTAAGAAGATTAATCTAAATGGAGTTTTACCCCGTTCCTATCTGGAAGCAATGCCATCATTATCTGCACTCTTCTCTCTTAAGTGTTCTGGATACCTAGATAAAATAGGAAATGAAACAAGACCCAGTCATCATGAAGAAGAGTATATTTTAGAAAATTTGGACTCTGGTACTTAAATACCACAACACAGGAAAATAAATGCAGTCAACACTTGGAAATGAACAGGAATTTTTCCATGGATTTCACCAAGATTCAAGAGGAATATGAAATAAAGAGGACTAGCAGCAAGAACGTGAGAGGGTTCACCTTAGCTTAGAACTGAAATATGCAAAACATGCTCCAGCTACTGACGCTAGCACCACCCATTGCTCCATTCCTCTCCCCTTCCCCCTGGTCTTTAGTTGCAAGTGCTTTGATTTTAAGTCAAATGGTACATACTGTGTAGATACACGCTTTGTCCCTTTTTTTCCAGCATGGTAGGGAAGTACAAGGGGAACGGGGAGAGCTGGGTATATTGCAGTTCAAGCATAAGGCCAAAAATTTGAGAAATGAGGCTTCACTAGCTCTGTTAGTGTCAAAAAGGAGGCAGATGGGTAGGTCCTCACCTGCTGTAGGACATGTACATGTAGCTTCCTGGTTTTGTATTTTTCGCATGCATTATGCATAGTTTTATTTTTCTTGTAGCTCCCCTGGTACAAATCAAATATATATCTTACAATTACAATGACGATTGCTCCATTTCATTCCGAGCACCTTATATGCTTGAGTCCTCATACCTGGCAGAGCCAATTTAAGTTTACTTTCTCTAAAAAAGTGCTTTGTGATTCCTTATTTCTCTCTATGCTGAGACAGCATCACCCTAAATTGACAAATTAACCACAAGAGGGTATTTGGAATCATTTAGGTTGGAAAAGACCCTTGAGAACATTGAGTCCAGCCATTAACCCCGCACTGCCAAGTCCACCACTAAACCATGTCCCTCAGTGCCACATCTACATGTCTTTTAAGTACCTCCAGGGATGGTGACTCAACCACCTCCCTGAGCAGACTATTCCAATGCTTAATAACCCTTCTGGTGAAGAAATGTTTCCTAATATCCAATGTAAACCTCCTCGGCACAACTTGAGGCTATTTCCTCTTGTCCTATTGCTTGTTATTTCAGAGAAGAGACCAACACCCACCTTGCTACAACCTCCTTTCAGGTAGTTGTAGAGAGTGATAAAGTCTCCCCAAGCTTCCTTTTCTCCAGGCTACACAACCCCAGTTTTCCCAGCCTCTCCTCAAAGGGCTTGTTCTGCAGACTCTTCACTAGCTTTGTTGCTCTTCTTGGAACACACTCCAGCACCTCCATGTCTGTCTTGCAGTGAGGGGCCCAGCACTGAACACAGGATTTGAGGTGCGGCCTCTCCAGCGTGGAGCACAGGGGGACAATCACTGCTCTTGCCCTGCTGGCCATGCTGGTTTGGATATAAGCCAGGATGCTGTTGGTCTTCTTGGCCACCTGGGCACATTGTCAACTCATATTCAACTGGCTGTTGACCAGCACCCCCAGGTCCTTTCCCACCAGGCAGCTTTCCAGCCACTCTTCCCGAAGCCTGTGGCATTGTGAGGGGTTGTTGTGACACAGGTGCAGGTCCCAGCACTTCTCCCTGTTGAACCTCATCCAGTTGGCCTCAGCCCATCTGTCCAGACTGTCCAGATCCCTCTGGAGTGCCTTCTGACCCTCAAAATCAACACTCACTGCCCAACTTGGTGTCATCTACAAACTTACTGAGGGTGGACTCGATCCCCTCATCCAGATCACCAGGAAAAACATTAAACAGAACTGGCTCCAGTACTGAGCCTTGGGGAACACCACTTGTGGCTGGCCAGCAGCTGGGTGTAACTGAATCCATCACCACGTGCTGGGCCTGGCCAGCCAGCCAACTTTGTACCCAGTGTAGAGCATGCTTGTCCAAGCCATGAGCAGCCAGTTTCTCCAGGAGGATGCTGTGGGAAATGATGTCAAAAAGGCTTTACTGAAGTCCAGATAAGACAGCCTTTTCCTCATCCACTAGGCAGGTCATAGGACATTCATTTATTAACAGAACAGTAATTTATTAAGTAACACTGCAGTTTGCTTTCACACTGCTAGCAGGGTACCTTGTTGATGAGCCATACTTCCATTTGGTAAAGATACGAATTGCTCCTATTTGCCATGTCCACAGTTTTAAATGTTACAATTACAATGCATGAAAACACTGAGTGCTTTATTAAAAGTGGAGAAATGTTGAATTATCCTGGTTTTCCTTTGCAAAGCAGTAGGATTGTCCATTCTCATCCAGTGATGCATGAAAGGCTTTCCTGAGAAGGCTGTCAAATGAGACTTGTGTTTCCTTCTGTGAAGTAAACACAGTAGCCCCTGCATTAAAAAAATGCAATAATATTGGCGATAAAAGTGCTGATCACATGGACGTAACAATCTGTCTGGTAGTAAAAACATCTAACAAAAAGGAGAAGAAGGAAAAGATAATGCCGTGGCCGGGGGGGCTGCAAGATGGGAGGAATGAAGACGTCTGAGAAGAAATCTGTAGCAAGTCTCATCAAAAAAAGGATGAGAGCCAGAGGAGGGGGTTTGGAAGGCCTTGCCATGCATGTTCCCATTGTTTGTGAGAGGTGTTGTACCCACAGGCACGGAGCTGCAGCATCATGCAGTGTGCGACCATTTTCCTGTGCCCTGCTTCCTTCTCTGGCTATGTATCGCCCGGGGCATTGCCAGTCCCCTTACAAACACTGAACTAACCTGCATCAACCAGAGCCTTCCAGACAAAGCTACCTAGCAATTAAAATGTATTTTGAAATTCTTGAAGTGGTAAAATGCATAATTCTACAGGGCATGCAGTAGACACTGGAAGGAATAGGGCAGGGAAGAAGAACCCCCTTGGCTAAACATAATTAGACTTTGATATTAAATGTACAGGTGCTATAGTGCGCCCACAGAGTTTCAAAACAGTGAATATAATGTTTTCCCTCCCTGGGTTTTAAAACAGGAAAAATACTAAAATCCAAGTGAAACTGTGAAAACAGGGAATCCATTAAAGGTATTCTCAACAGTAGGACACAATAGGCCTTCTATTTAGTGGCTCACAGCTAAGGGGTTTGCAAACTGCATAGTTATCAAGTAAGCAATAGATGAAGGAACTTAAAATAGTAATTTCAAATCTGTATTTCTTTGGAGTTGCTCTATTTTATTTCACAAGAGAAGTTTACCTACAAAATGTTTAGCTAGCAAAGAATTCTGGCCTTGAAACCCTCACACCTGCATTACTCTGGTGTCTCTTACATCCATGATTTCTTTCAGAATATAAATACTTCCATTTCTTCAGGTATAGCTTGACTTACATGTGTCCCCAAATCCTCTGAATTCTAAAGAAGAGAGAAACGGGTGCTGTTGGTCATTCTGCATGTGCTCTGTATTATGTTTTTCCCCTGTATTAAATTGTCCTTCTTTTCATCTTCATAAGCATGTCAGTACATGTGAGGACATAAGTAAACAGCGTTTCAAGTGCAGGTGCATTAACGCCAGGTGTCTTGCAAATGCTGTTGCTTTTCATTTGTGCACCGACTCACAATACATTCCATCAAAACCAGCCTGCACTTCCGTCTGCAACTTCACATTTATTTTTGCTATCACTAAAACTCCACCTATTCCTAAAATTGCTAACTTCTAAAGAGCTAATCCCCGATTTCTATCCATCCTATTGATTTGCTTTCCTGTGCCATATATATGACCTTACACTTGCTGGTATTTAATATTTTGTCAGATGCAATTTTTCACAGTCATATATCTTCTAAGCCTTTTTTTTTTTTGCCTGCTCTTGTGCAGTGTGTGTGTTAATCTCTTGCTCATACCTCAATTTTCTTTGCGGTTAGCTCACTGGTCTAGACTAGCTGATTTCCTCATGGGCACAGCCAGCTCCACTGTGAAACTTGTTGCCTGTCACATACTTACACAGGGCTGCCACGGGGCTCTGACCGGTCACTTGCCCTGGGACCTGGGGTTACAAAAGATAGGGGCCTGGGTCATAGCTCTCATAGGGGCCTTCAGCTCCTTTCCTCCCGCTTTGCCCAGCCAATATTGACCATCTCCAGGCTCTGCCAGCTGATTTTCCTAGTGCAAAATGTAAAACCTTGTGAAGAGGCAGTGGGTGGGCAAATACTTTGATGGAAGAAAAGCATCTCTATAGTCCTTCATATAGGGTTATCCTCTGGGGATATCACAGGTCTAAAGAAGCACTCATACACGTGCATACATGCTATCAATACGATTTCTGCAAGTTACTTCTGTCTCCTCTCTTCTTTAAAGTCCAGATTCCACACAGTATTTTCCATAGGCATGAGTTGGTAATTACATACCAACTAAGACAGTGCTTGTCACCGCAGCTGTCAGCGCTCCCCGCTGCCAGCATCCCGGTGCCGCTCGGCTGGGACACGGAGCCTGCCAGCCAAGGATGTCCACCTCCGGAATGCAGGTCCCCGGCACCGCGCAGCTCTCCCTTGGGTTCAGCCTTTTCCCTGCACTGCCCAGCTGCAGCTTAAACTGGGAGGATTCCACTTAGGACCAAATTAGCTACATGAGGGACTAGTAACTTGTCTGCGACAGCCTTACCTGAAGTAGAAATACCCTTCATTTTTATATTAACTTTTCTTTTTCCCTCTGCTTACTACTGTTGGTTTCCATGTGGTCTGTGAAACGACACAAACTTCCCAAAAATTTCCTCTTCAGACAAATGCAAATTTATTCCACCTTTATCAGCATCTTCCTTGTGTATAGATTATGGTTCACATTAAAATCAAAGTACTTTACAACATACACGGCACTGAGTAGCAGAAGGAAAAGAAATTTACCTTAACCTATCCTTCACCACTCTTGGCAGACTCTGTGCCAGTTCACCTGGCATTTTGGATTCTCTGACTGATTTCTTTGGAAAACCGCTGGCTGGGATTTTTAGACACCTTCTTTTTTTCGCCGTTTCTTTATAAATAAGTATGCCTGCTCCACACTAAAACATGTTAGCTTGGTTAAGGAGCTTTTTCTCCATTTTTCCACAAATACTGTTCTGTTGAAAATGGAGTCCTAGGGCACTGGTTCTCTGCATGTCTTTGTAAATTGACTCTGCTTTTTGTTGTTGATGTTGTTGTGTGCCCTCCCTCTTCCCTCTGTCTTCTTCATATTTCTATGGCTAGAAGACAAAACTGAGCTGGTTATTGAGACAGTATCATTTATTTGTGTTCTTTAAGCAGGCTGCAGCAGAGCCAGAAGATAATGGGCACCTCATTTATTCAGGCTTTGAATGATCATATTTAATTCCCAGTGACAGCTGTCTTCACCACATTAGCATTGCAAATCAGCTCTGTTTTGTAATGGCCTTCTATTGAACATGATTCAATTATGTGTGGTCCATAGCGAGGCAGGATACGGTCTTAGTATCTATAGCAATATTTCTGCAAGCTGCTGCTCTTTACACTGCTCACATTTAAGCTGTCTGTTTACCACAATGCTTTCCTTGAACTAGACTGAACTCTCTTAATTTTGCAGCTAAATAAAGAAGAATGAATATAATTTGTAAAAGCAGTTATCTGGTCAGACATATTACATACCCCATCTTCTTCACACATGCCTGGAATCAGGAAACACTTGTTAAAATAATTGTTATTATACTTAAAACATTTATATTACAAAAGTCATTAAAGTGGATTTCAATGATTATACAGTGTTAAATGGTACTAAGTACTAAAGCTCAATGCTGGCTTGAAGAAAAATGGTAATAACATACCAAACAAGTAAATTTTCTTTTAGTGTCATCATTTCCCAGGAAAGGGGCATCAGGGCTTAACATTTATATAGCAAGCTAAGAATCACAAAATTTCATAAACACAGTTTCAAAAGGTGTCAGAAGCCCTATTTAATTTACTGTGAAAGGGTTAAATCCTGTGCACCGTATATTCCACTCTTTCTGCATCTTGGGCTGGCATGTGCAGATGACATTTCAGACTAAGCTGCTGAAGGCCTGGATTACAACACTGTAGTTTAATAGGTTGTGTATTTGTTACAATACAAAAAGCTTTCTAAATTCTGATTTCATGTGTAAGGCAAGTTCTTCTATTGTGTCAGGCAGCTCAAAAAGAAAAGCTTTTTCTGCACAGATCCAGCAAATACATGCTTCAGTCTGTGCAAGGCAAAGCACAAACCTTATTCTTTTCTCCAGGATTTCCACCCCTGTGATCTCTACAACATTTAGCTATTGCAGAAATCTCATTATACACAATAAAACTGTCCCCAGCCTCAGGGCTCTCTTAGCATTCTTCATCTTGGTGACAAAGTGCGCCTATAGCAGAAATACATTATTTATTCCACAAAGTATCAATCTAAAGTATTTTGAACAACAGGAGGAAAAGTTATTTGGTCATACAGTAACTTTGAATTGTTTAAAGGCACCCTCTAGATAATGATCACAGAATTGTTACAGTGTCCCTTCTGTGGGATCGCTGGTTGATGGCTGGTCTTGGACTGAAGCCAGAGGCCACCACGAGCTGCCCCAGGTGGGCCGGAAGGTCACAGACACCCGTGCTAACCACATCACTGCCTCCAATGCTGCTGCATCAGGTACTGTGGTGCATTTACCATATTTTAAAGGACTACTTTAGCTTTTTCTCTTTTTTTAAGCCTTCGTTCACACCTTTCCTCTCCTCTGACAGGTTCTGTTGTCTTTTTTGTAAAGATCTGAGACATATTTATTGATTTCTCATGCTCCTAACTTAGCTGATGGGGTTTTATTACATTCTTGAAACCACAGATCTTACGTGGAAATGATGACTGCTTCATCACTCAAATAGGAGACTCATTGCATTTTTTAAGGTAAGAACGATTTGTTATTAATAGCTGGGTTTTTTACGTATACCAAATTGTACATTTGCCTACCTAGGAAACAAACTGGATTTTGTAGAAGCAGTTTGATTTGTTCTTATTATGCCTACAGCATGAAAAATGTACGTATGTGCAAGCAAATACCTGTACATGTTATTTTTGCGCATGGTCCTTCATGAAGCTGTTCATGGGACTGGATCTCAGCACAGCAGTGTACCAAGGGTCAGTTACTTTAGCAGGGTCCCAGGCCCCAGCCCTTGGAGATATTTAGAGATCTGGTGCCCCTCAGCTCAAGTGCTCAATGAAAAATCTTGCTATGCATTTTAAAGAAAAGCTGTGCCAGTATTTTAAAAGTTAATCATGGATCCATAGAATGGTTGGAGTTTGAAGGGACTATAAAGATCATTCAGTTCCAACCCCCTGCCATGGGCAGGGACACCTTCCACAAGAGCAGGTTGCTCACAGCCCCATCCAGCCTGGCCTTGGACACTGTCAGGGATGGGGAACCCACAGCTGCTCTGGGCAACCTGTGCCGGTGTCTCACCACCCTCACTGTAAAGAATTTCTTCATAACATCTAAAGTAAATCTACCCTCTTTTAGTTTAAGACCATTACCTCTTGTCCTGTTGCTACAGGCCCTACTAAAATGTATAATGTATAAATGTATTAATGTATAAATTGTATCCAAGGTCAAAGTATGCTCTGCTCAGACATCCAGAAAAGGAAGATGTCTCCACTTTTTCTACGCTGCTTGAACCTTTCTGCTGATTAAAAACAGTCTACAAAACAAATGGAATAATATAGATAACAGACCATGGAATAAACCAGTCTCTAGAATATATTATTAGAGTCATATTCTCTAAACCCTTCACAATCAGAGATATTTTTTTTTAATCTATTAAAAGGAAGTTGTTCAGTTCTTTTTCCTATATTTTTCTATATATTTTTTTAATAATACCTTAAAAGATTTAAACCAAAATTACTTCTTTTAACAGAATCCAACATCAGGGACAAAACATTTTTAAGGATATATAACAGAACAAGGAAAAAAAGCAAAAAGCAAAAAGCAAAGCATGCACTACAAGCTCTACAGGGAAGAGCAAAGCGAAAGGCTTTGGAAAACAAAGTGAAGGAGAAACAAAACCTTATCTGTGCCTTTCAGCTTCTTTCTCCCATAGAAAAAAATGAAGGAAAATTTATTTTTGGTAAAATGTGAATTTCCAATCTGTCTAGTAAACAATTCAGCTATAGCAGGCATTAAGAAAACTTATACATATCAGAATATGTCCCTTTTTCATTATGGTCTTTCACTTCAGAAACATTGCACTGTGTCTAGAAAGGAAAAGCAATTGTGATGCCCACAGTGTGGTAGGGGCTGGTGGGGCTCCTGGTGGAGCATAATGTCGTGCTACTGCAGCCTGACACATGGGTCACACTGCCTGACCCCATTAGGCGGCTCTCAGGTTTGTATTTTCAGATGCTGATCTTCATATTAAAAAAAAAAATAAATATTTTTGCCTTTTTCTTTGCCTAGGAAAAAAAAAGGTTTATGTTACCACAGTATCCATCTCTCATCTAACGTCACACACAGAACCATTATTAACCCAAATTTAAAAGGTACTACAAGTCCTATAGATGGCTGCACTCCTACAGGTTTCCTGAAGACCTGCAGTTAGCAATGGGGAGGGAAGGACAGGAACTCCTGGCTGCTTGAGGGACGGACAGACAGCCTCTGCAGCTGAGACACAGGCAGTGGCAGGAGGTCAGTGTACCTCACCCCAGGCACCCGCATCATTGCTTGCCTTTGGCCAGTCAAGGATGCTACAGAGGACATGGAGGGAGGCATAAATGCCGCTGCAATAGTGGTCCCTGGGGGGCCTAACCTATAGGAATCCAGGCTTCATTGACTTCATCACTCAGGAACAATCTTTTTATTCTGCAATAAGTAAGCTGTTTTTACATGAAAACTGCAAAAGCAGAACTAACATCACCTCCTGAGTATGCACTGCTGTTGCGTAAAACTGGTCATGTTCACAGTCAATTACTACAGAAAATCAGAGAATTTCTTTCTATATTGCTGTATGTAATGGATACTAATGACAAGTTCCTCCACCTGTCATATAATTTAGTGTAATTAATGTAATTTGTTCTGGTAATTGTAAGAAGGTCAGGACCAGAGTTCATGAAACATGAATCACTTCCACATCCCACTTCAATATTTATCATCCTGTGCTATCCATAGATACCATTAATATACAAACATCTTAATTGATAAACAATACAGTTTTCTATAAAATAAAATCAACCTTTCACCAAAGTAAGGAAATGGAAAGCAAATCCTATAACACCTTCTCAGTCTTCAGCTGGAAGCACATGTTCTGCAGCATTCACACACCATCGGCCACCACTCCAAAATCTCCTAGAGGTGCCAGCCAGCCTTCCAAAATCATGACCTATCAACTCTATCACTTTGAAGTTGTTTATGGTACTTGTGTCTGCCCCAGATGACTTATGTTGCAAGTACCGAGGAAATTAATGCAGAGAGATCATTGGGGGAAATAAAGCAAGCAGCATGGCTCAGCTTGATCTTGGGAGACTGTTCTCATGCTGTCTCATGTATTAGTCATAGTTAAGAAGAATATTAAGCAGGGATTTGGAAGATAATAAAATAGTTTGGGGCTGCTCATAGGGCCATTCCCCTTGCCCAGCTTAGGGGGAGGTATAGAATACTATGGGGAAAAAAACAAATGTATCTGCATGGAACTTCAACAGGTAGATGGAGAAGGCTGGGCTTGTGGGCTAACTGGGGGTTGGCGGTCACCCTCGGTCTTGAAGATAAGGTACTAAGTATGGTGCAAGAGGTTGCAAAAAGCCTTGAGAATGAATCAACAACTCAGCTGTAGTGAGGCAAGCGAAGGGGAGTGGATTTTGCAAAGCAAGGGAATTAAATGCAAGGACGATCTTTGCAGCAATAAGAAAAATTGACAGAGGAACAGAATTACAACAGAAGATAAAAAGTACGTCATAGTAACTGAGGTACAAGATAGTGCCAACTTCTGCTACAGGGACAGAAAGACAGGAAACATTTGGAATATTGCAGCAGGAATCATCAAGACAGTCTGAATGAGAGAAATAACCTACTGAGCAAACCCACGCTACGTGCCTTGCTGACAAGCCTAGCAGTGTTCAGACTCAGGAAAATGAAACTGTAGGCTGCAATTAGAGTCAAAGGTTGGTAGCTGTCTCCAAACTGAACTTGACTTCACAGGCCTCTTTGAGGACATACAAGGAAGTTGGTCTAAGATTTTAATTTGGACAAAATAAGCCAACACTGGAGTAGAGAAACAGGTTTGTGAGGCAACAGCCTAGAAAAGGTTGTCAAATTCATGTTTTCACAGGCAGATATCCAGAGATACAGTTAAGGAAAATAGACACAGTCCATACAGAACCACTACAAAACTTGTAAGAAAGGTGAATCAGACAGCTTCTCCAAGGAAATCCTTCCTGGAGCAGTCAGGAGTAGGAGAGTCAGAAGAGGACAGGATCTGAGCAAATGAAGGGTTGAGAGGAAATAAACATGTCACAGTCACACTTGGCCAACAAGTCCAAAGGATATGGTTAGAATACTTGTTTACTAAATTTGTCTAAAAAGAAGCTGTAGTGACAGAAAGAAATATCAGTCAAATGTAGATCCTAAAACCAGATGAAGAGAATCAAGGGTAGAATTGGAAGACAGAAACTGAAGCAGAGTTTGGTAACAGAGCATCTCTGAGATCAGACATCTGTGAGATGAACAGGAAGGAAGAAGTAGGTGGGCAGAAAGGTCTCATAATTTTAGAACAGGGATATAAAACGTGCTGTTTATTGTGAGGAAAGTGTGAAGTTATGGACAATGTTGGAGGAGAGCACTCATGTGGTCATCAGGTAGGGCACAAAGTAGGACAGAAGGCTCACTAGCCTCGGAGAACAGAGGGAAGGGCAAAGAGGAGAAGAAAGAAAAAGTCACGACACATTTTGTCAGCTTTGTGCAGCCAGAAATAGGCCAAGTCCTGTGGCAAATGGATGTGGAAGCCAAATGTGCAAAGAATTGGGGGTGGGTCCACTGTGTGGAAATCGCTGGAGTTGTCAGTGTGGGGATTCAGGGAGCAGTCAGGGTGGGGACTGCTTGGCTGCACGGCCACAGCTGCCTCTGCTGGTACATGTCAGGGACCTGCTGTTGCCTTGCACAACACATAACATGGTTATTTTCCCTCACTGGCAGTATGGCCTCTTTTTTTCTATCTTTATGTTCTTTATGCTTGAAACTTTTAACAGGGTATTATCTGGTAATTATCTTGGTGAGAATATTGCCTGCATTGTAGATCTCCTGAAGTGGGCTGCTGCTTAGTTCTCACGCACGGTCTCCAGAAAAAGTTGAGTAAAGTCAGCACAGAACCAAGTCAAATCTGAGAATAACTTAGGAAAGCACAACTTACCCATTTGGAAAGATTCTGCAGTTACTCCATCTACAATCTTTGTGTAAGTTGATAACTCCATCAGCTGATCTCCCCAAACGAGACGATGTCTGTCTGCACATGGGCTCTGGACCTTCTGGGAAATCCAAAAGCAATTGCTTCTCAGCATTTTGTTAATATGCTTTAATAAAGGATACTGCAAGGAAACATCAGCACTTTAAAAGGCAAAACTTATTGATGCTAGTTACTGAAAGGAATGGAGTCAATATGGGTAAGGTGGAAATAAATAACTAGTTTTTAAGTTGGAAAAGCTGTGTTTGTTTTCTTAGATACACAACTCATAGAAGTGTTCTTTGCCAAGAGATACCACTGTAAAGCCCTAAACTGTAGAGAAGTGTATTTTATAAATGAGTTTCTAACAGAAGAATGCCAGTAAACAGTAACAGTCCGTATAAGTTAGAAAAACAAGCAGTCAGTCCACAATTGCTGATGGAAGAACAGGTAAACTGCTTATTTATTGTTTACCAAGTTCCCCTCTTATTAAATAATTTAAATACTAAAATGGAGAAGTGGTAGCCAGTAAAGCATACACCAGTAATCCTTAAATGAACATGTTATATTAAATTCTAACAGGTATCAATAAGCCCTCTAAAATCGATATACTCTGTAAATAAATATATATTTAGTTTGATTTTAATTGATCTTCATCCAAACCTCAAGTATTCATTTCCCTAGGAGCAAAGCCATGTAAAAGATCATAAAATTCTGTCTTAGAAGATGAAAAGAAAACCAGTTTTTCTTGGTTTCCCACTCTGTTCTGGAATACAATTTTTCTGGAATGCAAATTTATTTTCTCTTACATTCCCTTCTCCCATATAGATTCTCTGTACTTTATATATGATAATTCCCAATCACCATTTTTAAAAGGCCTTTAAGGGTACTATAGATAGAACAAAGAGAAGCTATTCTGAGAGCCAGTTCCCTGGCTTCTCTATGGACAAAGAAGTCAGATTAGCAAACTGCCATTACAAAAGAAGCTCTCCAGCATTTTCTCAGTTTGGTTCAAATTAACAGTTGCCAGCTAAAGCAAGAAGATTGAAGCTGGGAAGTTAAACGAGATAAAACATATGTCAAATTGCTCGTGAAGAGCAAAAGCCAAACAAATACCCAGCTTATCAAACTCCAATACAGTAAAATAAACAAAATATGGTATTATGAATACACCAAGGCAGTCCTCTCACTTTCTGAGATTTGCTGGTTGTCAGTCTCATGAACACCATGGCCACTCAGAGCTGAGCAGCAGTGCTGGAGATAAAACTCAGAGGGGAGTGCTCTGAAAGCAAAGCCTGCAGCTCCGCAGCTGAAGAAAACTCCGCATTAAGTCAGAGCCCAACAGAATGTTATGACACAAATGGGGTCGATTATTTTATGCATTCAGAGACTTTAAGCAAGGTAAGCTATTTTGATTTTTAAATGCCAGGCAGTATTGATTCCACCACCTCACCTTCGTGGTTAAAAATGGTCACTTCAAAGTTGCTGATATTGTCTCAATGGCTTTTTCTACACGCTTTTTTCTACCTGTATCTCTTTCTACCGCTGTCTTCTATCAGATATCCCGACTTCAAGTGAACACTCAAGAATAATGTTTCTGAATCTGATCTCGAAAACTATTGCAAAAACACTTGGCTACAGACAACTGCATTTGCAATTGACAGCTGCATAGTTAGCGTGCCCATACCGTGCAAGCAAGCAAAACACCCTAAATGATTAGTTTCTTCTATATATATTTTTTTTTAAATTAAAACTATTTCAATGCCATACACTAAACCATTCTGGAATAAATAAAAAAGTTATCTTTGGGTTTTTAAAGGCTGAAAACACAGCAGAGTGGATTGCAACTAAGTAATTTTAAACTTAATGACAGCCTACAGGTGCCCAGCCTGGTGTAGTTCTGTGCATCCTAACATCGTGCACTACTACCACACAAAACCAAGAGCTGATTGAGGAATGCTCCTCATTTCATCTTCAGGGAAAATTCCTCCTTCTTATACAACAGTGCCTTAATACTAGTGATGGACGGAGAGGGCTGCAAAATAGGGAAGACATTAACATTGAAATATCCAAGACATTCATACTTTAAATACATTGCGACATAACAAGACTAAATCTATAAACAATATACATCATATGTATTCACCCAACATGTCAGAGTACATTAGGATTACCAAAGTCATATATATACACACCCTCAAAACCTCTATCATACACCTACCCTTTTGCTTCTCTTCATTAGGAACAAACAGTGTTCTGAGCTTAAAGAACAAATGAGTTAAAAATCAGTGATGTCTTCATCATGAATATTTGTCCTTATCAGAACGGAGGCTCCTGGAACAATTACTATGTATCTAGGCAGCAGCACTACAAGTGAATGTGAATTAGCGTCGTTACAGATTATTCCAGTAGTTCCTGTTCATCACAAACAACAACAGCTTCAGGAAAACATAATACTACCACATGCGACCAGACAGAGGATATAGCAGAAAGCACGTTTTCAAATCAAGAAACAAATCTGGGGACTACCCAAAATGCTAATGCAAAAGGAAAGCTACAAAATCTGTGTTCAAATTTAGAATATTTAATTTAAGTTTTTAATAATTTCTGAGAACTGCATCAGAAAAGCTCTAATTTGTACAACACAAAAGGTTATAAGCAGACAAGCCATTCAGAGAGTGACCTTGCCAGCTAGCACTGGGGGATATAAAAAAAAAAAATATGCACCATGCCCTGTCACATTCTCCAACACCCTTATTGCTCTACCTCCCCATAGAAATGTCATGCAATTTACAGAGGATAATGCATCTTAAAATGTGGTCCATACATGAAAAACTTTGGGACAAAAAAATGCAATAATTAGCCTTAACATGAAGAATATTTTGCACTTTATCTCCATCATTTTTATTCTAGAAAATGAACAGAAATATGCCTGCTCCCCCCATCCTCCACCCAGTTATTAGTTATCACTAGTATAACTGCATGCAAGCAGTACAACAGCACTAGATTCTGTATTATATACTAAATTGCTGAACTAAGTTTTACAGATAAACACAAGGAACAAATGTGTTGTCCAAAGCATTAGTTTTGGATGGATACTACCAAAGAAAAGTCTATCAACTCTGCCTGTTTGACAATCTTAACTTTGACAGCAGAAACTGTATGGTTAAGAGAAAGTGATCAGATATTTTCAGGGATTATAATCTGCATATTGTTAAAAGAATTGACAACAATTTTATCAGTATTATATATCTTAGGAGGAGAGGAACCATTATTCATACCTTATTTATATCAGTTTCATATCAGTGGGCCAGCGTTTGTATGACTGTGTACAAGCCAAATACCAGCTTCAGTTCTGGTGTCCAAAGCAAAATTTTAGAGATAATGGTCACCAAGATTATAGGTTTCTTTTACACCATGCTCAAAATTTTTCGAGGAAACTTTTTGTCCTGAACATCATGTTCATATTCATATTCATTTTCTTTGTTAAAATAATTTCCAAATTATATCATCAACATTAAATACAAAATCATTTACAAATATGGCCAAGGTTTACTACCTGCGTTTTAACAGCATGAAGAAACAAAGCCTATGGAGTCTCGGATGTTCTATTCAAAACTGCAGAATAACAGCAGGAGCTGCATCCTGCTTTTTTCACCCAACACTGTCTCTCCATAGCTCATAGAAAGCGAATCAACATTGATACTGGCTGATCCAGACCACACGCTAGGAATTTTCCATTTTGAGTGTTCCTACTTCGGCATAAATGCAAATCCCATTTCTATTCTGGTTTCATCGAACTGTCATTCCAGGAGTTCAAGAAGTGAGTTCAGAACGTTTCTGCAAATAGCTACTTGGTTCCACCAGCTGCAAACATACATCAAATGTAATCAGAAAGCAATTGGCAGTGACCACGATGCATCAAGCATACCAGAGCAGATGAGAACTTAAATGCAAAAGTTCAAGACGGTAGTTTGGAAATCTAATCCTCATGGATACCTGCATTCAATTTGCATCTCAATTTTTTACACAAATTCCTCAAAGCACCTACACGTGGATGCTGAAGCACATGCAACGACACCCAAGCCCTGCTCAGGGACAAAGTGAAAGGCTTCTTAGAGAGTGTCCGAGTCCCGAAGGTCAGGATGTCGATACGGTGCCCAAGACAGTGCTTCTTCTTACACTGCACTCAACAGGACCGTTCAGCCCATTGCATTGTGCAGTATGTCCAACACTGAATAAATGCACCTCCACACGGTATCTCCAGCTGGCCCAACCTGCCGCACCAGCCATGCTAGCCCTACAGCTGGAGCCCAGCTGGGCGCCTCTCCGAGCCCAGTGTGGCACACGCATCCTCTCACGGGGCTAGTGCCCGGTGTAGCACGGCCAGAGCTCTTGTGCTGGAAACAAACGGCAGCACAAGTCCCAGCCCCATTAGGAAGCCACCTGAGTAGCAGGGTGCCCGTTCAAACAGGTTTTTTCATTCTTCGGCTTTGAGAAGTGAATATTCCAGGTAATACAATAGTACCTGTCTATAAATTTTAAATAAATAGGAGAACACTTGATTCTTGACAGTTCATCTCAGCGTTTCAGTTGCTGATGGCAACATTAACAGCCAGCCTTTCCATTTTCTGTCATTACTCACATTTCACAAACTCTGAGGGTTTGATTCTGCCTCAAATATTTAGGGCTTTTTTTGCACAATGCTTTCACTTAGCAGAGCAAATTTAAACTATAACTTGCTCAGCTTTGCAGCCAGGAGAATCTCATTTTCTCTCCTCAGAAAAGGGGGGAGGAAAACCCTGCTAACATTTTGCAGACCTTCCACGTGCCGATACCAGAGTTGCATTTTTGTTCACGTTGAGCCTTGAGACAGAAAGCATCATTGTCATATCAGCTTTGCAGGCCCATGAAGACACCCACATTCTCTGACCAAGCTGTTTTCTGTTCCCACAGAAACCACATATTTAGTGGGGGCAGCCCTTGAAATGAATGGAAGTCTCGGCATTCATACTGCAATAAAGGACGATGAACACCTGGACTACTGTTCTACTGGTACTATTTTATAAACACAAAGATGTTGAAAATACTGAACCATTCCTTCCTTCCTTATTTTTGCTTCACTAAAGCAAGACTGTAGCAAAACAGAATTAGCATCCCTTGCTAGACTGGGGAGACACATATCTCTCATTTGTCCTTAACCCACACTATACTTACTGCTTTGAGTCTCAAGCTGTATATTCTATTTTATTCCTTATTCTTAGCTATATCGTAAATATTTGTATGCTATTAGATATATGATAAATGTCTAAAAATAATAGTTTGACGGAAGTTTTTCATTGGATTATTATTGAAAGATTAACAATTCTGAAGTGCTCAGTTATATGACATTTGATCATGCAACCCTTATGAAACCTGGTTAGCTTTTATACTGAAAATAGGCCAGTAGAAAGGATAGCAGAATCAGAGCTTACATATTTAGTATTGAATAAGCCGTATTTTCTGTGCTGTTTTCCATAAAAACAGACATGCTAGATCAAACTAAAAGATTTTTCTCAGCCAGTGGCCAGCAGCTGATGTTTAGAAAAAAGAACATATGAAAGAGAGTAGCTGCTAGGTACTCCTGTTTAAAATCATCCATCTCATGTTTAATAGCTCTTCATGGTCTTTCCTTTATAAATTGCTTAATCACTTTTTGAACTTTTTTGTAATTTTGGCATCCCATGAAAATGAATCTTAAAATGTAATATTGTTATGCAGGAAAGGGCTTTCTTTTGTTTGTTTTAAACCTGCTGCCTAATAGTTTCCCTGGGTACCCTGCAGTGAGTAATCATTCCCTATTCAGTTTCTTCATGTCATTCATAATTCTATATTCCTCTATCACACCCGCCTTTCGTTGTCTCTTTGCCAAGCTGAAGAGTACAGGTACAGTTATATCTCTTACACAGAAGCTGTTCCATACCTCTGATCTTCCCCTCTGCTGTTCTCCTTGCCCTTTCTAGGTTCTATATCCTTCCACAAACTTCCACAAATCATTCATTATGTGCCTATCTCATCAATATGTGCATAATCAAGCTTTCTGTTTCTTTTTTTTTATTATTCTTTTCCCAATATTTCCTAATACTCTGTTTGTCTTCTGATGGCTGCTGAGAATTGGGCTGATGTTTTTAAGGAATTAATCAGAAGAGCTTCAAGATCTTCTATGCTAATTTAGAGCCCACCACTGAGAGCTTCATTATTAAAACTGTTTTATCCTCAGGAGGATTACTTTGCATTAATTTGGCCTTTTCTCACGCAATCATTCAACACAGTAAAATCCTTCCACAACTCTTTACATTAAGCTTTGGCCATCTTGAGTAATTTCATATCAGCTAAAAACTCTTCATTCATTCCCTTTTCTAGATCAGTTAAGAATATGTTGAATAGCAGACAGCTCCATTCATTCCTCTACTGAATCCTGTGGAAAAAGATTATCTATCCTATTCCTTCCCCTCCCCACCCCACCCCCCACACACACACCTTTTTTTTTTTTTTTTTAACCTATTGCTGATTCAGGAATAAACTTATTCCACATCCCATATCAGGTAATTTTCGCTACCTTTGGTGAGACACATTAAATATCCAAGTTGTGCCAATTCTTTGCCATTACAACACATTAAAACACTGTAGCGTACTAATTCTGGTCTTTTTTATAATTTCAGATAATTTGCTTGCTCCCCAGACTCACTAATGAACTTCAGTCTCACACCCTACAGGTTCTTTAAAAAGCCTGGCTTCACAACTATCACTTTCTGCTCCTCAGGTATGGGCTGATGTAAGTCAGAGTTATCCATTACAGGGAGTAGTTCAGCACTTTAGGTTTGATTTCTGCTAGAGTTCTTAGATGAACACAATTTATTTCTGTTGGTTTGCTACTATACGTATATCAATTTGTCCTAAACCTTTTTAATGACAGCTAACTCAGAGGTCCTTAGTTTGGTCTCCATACAGAAGGGCTCCATGATGAAAAAAACTCAACTTTTTTTGCTCTTTCCCGGTAAAAAACAATAGAAATAATTAATTTAGGGTCAAGTGGGTTTTTTGCTAAAATCTTGTATTTCTTGAATGCTTCTTTTACACTCTATCAGAACTACAGGGTCAGGTTTTTTACTTATGCATTTTAAATGCTGTTATTACTTGTGCTAATGCTTTTAGCAAGTCAAGGCTCAAAAACATTTTTGGACAGTTTCATAACAGTTTTGCATTGCCTTGCCAGGGTTTTCTGTTTTCTCATTTGGAGAGAAGTTCCACAACAGAAGATGTCTCTGGTAGCTTTAAACAGTATCCTACAAGGATGTTCCCCTTTGGGCTGCTTCTCTTAATTTCTTTTGAGAAAAGTTCTTCATTTGTATGTACTTTCTTGTTGTAAATTATATTATGGCAGGGAGATGGGCAAGAAGTTCTGGGTTTTCTACCTTTGGTGATACTGAATTTGAGATGGCTGTGTCTAGTATTGCAGGGCAGATCTTCATTATGATTTTAGGAAAGAATTGCAAGGATAAAATGGATTTTATTTTCATTACGAATTTCTAATAATCTGTTGCTGGATTAAAATAACAGCCTTAAGACTCGTAACCACTGATGCATATATGCACTGTATGGCACATGGTTAACATCAAAATCTTATTTAAATCACTGCCTTTAAATAAGAAAGTGGAACAAAACATATGGAGTCTGGGATTATTTGTGAAATATTACATTATGATTGTCTTAATCTATGATGCTAGCCTTTTTGTTGCTGCTAAAACAGCATTTATTTATTTTGAGAATATGACTAATCCTGCCTTTTTAATGAAATAGCAGAACTTTTCACCTGGGCTAAAGATTAAACATTGCATTTTATCATTCAACGTGAAGATACAGAATCTTGCAAGCAAAAGAGATCCTTGTTATCATTTCAGCAATCTCTGTCTTCCAGATTATTGAAATGAAAAAAAAAGCAGAGTTCATTGCTATTTGTACCACTAAAGATGAAAAGGAAAAGAAAAAAAAAAAAAAGATAAATGCAGTTTTCCAGTTAAGAGCTTAGAAGAAATTCGTACTAAACCAATTTTGATACCTGTGGCTATCAAAATGAGCGACCTCACAGAAATTATTTCAATCTGTCAGCAACTTGTTCTTATTATTTGCACATAGAGTGGAAAATTCAGTACTTTTTTGTCAGAAATACCTTTGCATTCTCATTTTTAAGTATATCAAAAGGAAAAATACCCCAAAAAATGAATTAGTGAACAAATGTTTCTTCTGTGTGACAGTAATTGCCACATTGTACTGGCCATAATGATACTCAATTGAAGCTTATTTTCGGTTGATCATAACAAATTTTTATCTATATAAAGTGCTAAACAGCATCAATCTTCTCTGTTCATGCTTTACCAATGAGTGTGGCAGACCTCGAGTTATTTGAAAACACTGCCCTATGCATGAGCACAACAAAAGACACTTTGGATTTGGAGCAAAACAAAGGCTACAGACAAAAACTGATTCAAAATTAGTATTTTAACAAGATGTGTTTCAATGCAGTGTGTTTTTTTAAAAAAGTGAAAGAGGGTCAAAAGTGTAAAAATCTCAATTTTATATAAATACTGACTTGTATTTTTTCACATTTCAAATTACTGAGAGTTGCTGCAGCAAGAGTCAATGTCAGCAAATGACTCAGCTCAGCAGAGACAGTCATCAGATCACCCGGATCACAATTAAATTGGTTCAGGGACATGGATAGCACTTCATAATTTTTTCTCTACCTCTTTTTTCACCTGCAACCATTTTTTCCCCAGCTCAGTGAGCTCCCCCAAAATAAGAACAGAATGAAGACAAGCCTTGTCCATTTTACCCAGAGATAAATTCACTAAGGCCACCCCGGCACAGCGAGAAACAGCGGGTAGGAGGAGAGGTTCATATACATGAACGTGTATTGAGTGGTCTAAAAAAACTGTGCTGTGAAGCAAATTTTGAACAGAATTCAAGGATGAATAAAGGTGACTAAAGACTATGTTTGGGGCTCTTACTTTCTTAAGTGAGTATGAAACTAGCAACAATTTCCAAGACCACCTGAAATTTAAATGATAGGAACTGAAGAATGGCAGCGCCACTGCCAAGAGGAATTTTCCATCCTGTAATTACATGGATTGCAACCAAAGCCCCCTTCTATGCACTTCACGCTGGAAAAGCAATATTTTTCTTTCAAATACACTTAAAATATAATAAAATATTGCACACAACCATCTCATGCAAGAACTCTAGAGAAATCAAATTTAGACAGTCTAAGGTACAGGCAAGCATCCACAAATCTATGCACACACAACACTGAAAATAATTTAATTTCAACTACACGTAAATATATTTTTGTAACAAACTTTTAATTTAAAAAAAACACAAAACTCTTTTCCTCTGCCCTTTTTAAAATTAGTACGTTTTCTCCTTCCCTCTATACCTTGCCCTGCTGATTTTTTACTGCCATTTTTAGATTCTTATTAGTCTTCCTCCATTTCCATGTGTATTTTTTTATTCATCTACTTGACTTCCCTCCTTTTTCTATCCCCTCTTGATTTACTTCTTTGCATTCAAATAGCGATGCTGCCTGGGACATTGCCTCTGTCTAAACCAACCTCAGCTAGTTTACACCCATTGCTTTCATAAGAGGGTACTCAGGGCATAAAATGCCTTTTTCCCTGGTACCTCAGTGTCCGTTACATCCAAGCACAGTCTTGTCACACTGTGGTCTAAAAATAATATGAATAGAAAACTTAGTGGCTTACGGATCTTTACTCCTGTTTGCAGTTCAGAAAAAACAGCAGAGATCTTACTGTGCCAGCTGTTTTCTTCTCTGGTTTTGCTTTTTTGTTGTTCAACAGCATGTTGCTAAAAAAGAAAATAAAACCAGGTGTCTTTTTTCTCCAAGTGATACTTCTTACCTCCTCCTCCCATCTCTGCTGTGCTGGACCATTCATCCCTAACAGAGGCACTTGCCATACACAACCACCAGGGAAACACGGGGCCAGGAAGGAAGAGTGGAAATATTATTTATCTTGCAAACCCTGTTTTACAATTTCACCACTGAACTTTATTTGTGGTTTCATGGAGTTCATGGAAAGAGCTATAAAAATAAGTCCTCTGATGAATATTAAGCCATGTTAATATCAGTGTAATGCTTGAAAACAGAATCCTCAGAGTGCTTGGCACAGGCACAGGTTTCAGTTGAGACAGAAGCCAGATAAGTTCTCCAGGTATCAGACAATCACCTGCACATCTTCTCTTGCCAGCCTCGTGAGGTTTTCAAGGACAACACTCTGCCCCAGTACTCTTGCATGTAATTAACTCAGAGTTTAATCAACAGGATGCGTAGCTGAGAAGCTCTGAAGAGACTTGTCTGGCTATAAAACATTAGAATGAAAGTTTTTGTTGCTGAATATATGTCTACTCACAGAAGCTAACAAGTATTTGCTGCATTTTCTGCATTTTAGATATGTTTAATCTCCACATATTAAAACGTATCAGTAAGGAGAGGAGGTTTTTCTAACAGAGGGCTAGCAAGGAATTCATTAAGCCTTCTGTATCATACTCTGCCAATGCTTTTACCAACATGCTCTTGAAAAAAAGTCTGCCTTAGCTTGTGACAAGTCCTGTATCCCAGAAGTACATGAGCTTGAGAAACTCTGGATTTGCCCACATTTAGGCAAAAATGTTCCTCTTGGCCGAAAAGGAGAAAAAAAATCCCTGGATCAAGAAACACATTAAAATGTACCTTTTGGTCTTTTCCCCCCTGAAATTAACAGAATAGTACCGCTGCCAGTTTATATAGGTTTTAATAATTTTTTCAAAGGAATAAATTAAATTCCTGAAAGTGAAAGACTAAAATGAAATTACTGTAAAAAAGGGATTTCTTCTTCAGAAATATTTTATTGAATAACAAAAATGACAGTGAATTCTGCTGGGAATTGCTTGTCATTTACTATTAAATTGAGCCATCCAATGCATCCATAAAAATAGAATAACTGGCCCATTAATTTGTTAATAGAATTGTAACCTTCCTAAATATCAAAGTTATAACTGAATCCTAAACAGCAAAAGCCATAACAATATTGGTTGCTAGACATTTGAGGGATGTGTGGATACTCTCCTTGAATAGATTTCTTCCTTTTCTATGCCTATTTTTTGGTTAAAGTGTTAGCTTGCCACTGATTCCCTTCTCGATGGGTTTTTGTGGCCAAGCAGGTTCTCTCTTCAGCCTTCCCTGCACATTTATCCAGCCTGTTTAGACCGTAATCTCCTTGCCATTAGGAGTTAAGGCAATGCTATGCACTGCACGGCCTTTATTACCTTTTATTTATAAAGCAGTAAAGTGCTTTACTAATTGATTAAACAATCACAGTGTTTCTTTTTAGAGCCCATGTTAAGTTGTCAAAACAGTTTCATTTTCATGTTGACAGGATGCTTTTTTGCAGATATTCTGGAATGCTTTGGGTAAAGAACTGTCCTCCTGACACAGAAGAAAACAATCCCACCACATTTACCTTTGCAATATGCATCTGTACATATTTGCCACATTGCATGTTATACCTCATCTTTCCACCTAGCCTGAACATCAAATGTGGTCTATTTGCAAATTTGAGTTGCAGTATTTTTGGCTACTCTGCTACTTACAACAGCATGTTCTCTGTGCAGAGAGTCTTCAAGTAGAGCCACGTGCCATGACAAAGAAAGAGTGACCGTCCTCTGTTCAGATGCAGTCTGGCACCATAAAGGAAAAAAAAAAAAAAGCACATCATGCTTCCTACAGAGACTTTAATTCTAGATTTATTTTGTGTTTCATGTTTAAAATGAAAATTATTAGGCCTTGAAAGCAGAAGCTACCCATGGAATATGGCAACACAATTTCCGAGACACTAATAAAACTTTTATGACAAAATCTTTAATTTCTTTAGCGTATTATTACCTGTATGCAAGCAGATTTGGATGGCTATGTGCTTATTGCATCCAACCGGCTAATAAAGCAATGGTGTACCTGGAAGTCCATCTGGAGGCAGGAAGAAAGTTGTCCTGGTCATGGATGCCAGGGCACACACAGCTCTGCTACCCAGGGCAGGAGGCGGCTTCTCCATGCACTGCGTGAAGAGGCGGCTCAGTGTTAAATGAGAGAGCATGAGGAATAAGACAAAGGTAAATTGTAGAGCATCCTATAAGGGCCTTCAATAGCAGGCTACTGAAAAACAGGAGAGGGATCCAGGGGCTAAGGAGCTCTACTGGAACATACAAAAACAGCTTGCTCAGTAGCAGCGAAGAGTGGTTTAATGAATATTAACCATTCCTCCCACAAAGAGAGTTGCAAGAGCAATCTAGAGGATCAGTCAGACCACCTCAATGCCTACAGGTAGTTTGTTTTGTCTTTTCCTAGTGTTCAGGTACACCGACAGCGGGACCAGAGCAGTGGCCATTCTAATGGTAAAGTGAGCTTGAGTTGGCAGGACAGAAGGAAGGAGATAGCAAGTGAAAAAGATATATCTCCTTTATAACAAGTCATAAAAAAGGCATGGGCAACTTTAGTTGCAGTTATAATGGAACAACAGATCAGCACAAAAACATTCTCATTATCGCCACAGAAAAAAACAAATTAACAGATCATTTTTGATGTGTGTTAGACAGACAACTGCCTGAAACAAACCTAAATCTTGACAGCATAGTCAAAATGGGCTAATTTTGACATTTATAGCAAGGAATTATCTTTGTGGGGAACTTAAAGTTGCTGTCCAGAAACCAAAGAGTTCTTCTAACATGGCACAGTGGGGTTAAATAACTACAGTTAAATACTACTTTGCTCAAAGTGGCCAAGACAACATGAAATGGTTGCTCTTTGCCTGAGCATGCTTGTCACCTGAAGGACTGGAAAAAAGAATCATTATGAAATTACACTACCAAGGGTATTAAAATACCCATAACAACTGACATAGGAACATGTTATGGCAGTGGTACTCTACAATTTTGCTGATCAGAATAATATTATGCTAACAATTGCAGAATTTAATTTCCCTCCCAACCCTGTCAGTGATATTTTGCCTTTCCTGTTCCCCTCATCTTGCAGGGTAATACTGTCACATAACAGTATTGCTGAACAGAGCTGGATGGGAGGTAGCTCTCTTCATTTAGAAAAACTTCAATAGCCAAAGTGAAGGCTAACTGTGATAGAAGACAGTGAGATATTTCTTTGGAAAAACACAGCTTTTAGAAGTTTTATGATAACAGGAAATATCCTGCGATGTCAAAACAGAAACAAATTTATTGGCTGGATTTTTCCAAAATTATTAAATACAGATGCATGCTTTTTCTGTTCCAGATTGCCTTACAGCAGATCTCTTGCAGCAAACCAGAATTCTGCAGGGAGACAGAAAACTGAATTCTGCTCGTGTTATCTGTTTCCTGTGGACACTGATAAATGAACTAAAACTCCAATCAGTGACCAGGGTCAGGAAATGTCAAAACAGCAGGAAACAAAAGTCAATGAGATTTCAGACAAGGCATCTGTTGTAGGGAAGCGGGCTGTGTAGTGGCAGTTGACTAATGCATGATCTAAGCACCGCTCATCGCTTTGATGACTCTAATGTAACAACTGAAGTCAGTAAGGAGAACCCTGCCTCTCAAAACTTCACCTGAAAAGCTTAACACCATTGCTCATCACCACTAAGTTGTGAGTCTTCAAGAACAGCCTCAGCCCTCCTGTGTCCAGGGCTGTGAAAGAGCCATGAGTCTTCCCAAGGGAAGGTGCCAATGTGTGTGACGCACTGCAGAACTGCCAGGCAGAATAAAGAGGATCGTGAGCAATGGCAATGACCAGCCGCCCTGCAGCAGCTCAAATTCGAAAGGGGACTTACCGCAGCAAAGTAACAAGCCCCCCTCCCCCAAAAAAAGTTATTTCTTTTTTTGCAAACCCAAGGACAATTCACACCACATTTAAGGCTATAAAATTGCTCAACGTATTTCTTAGGATTCTCTGGGATGAGATCTCATCTGCTTGCTGTACCTCAAAGTACACAGGAAAGTGACTGGATTAGAATGAGCAGAAAAAAAAAAGAACAATTAATTGGGTTTTCTGATGGTGAGGAGCAATGCTGTTCTACAATCTTTCTTCATTCTTGTGCAGCTCACTGGAGACAAAGATGTAATTATAAGCAAAATGTGTCCCCAGAGCAACCAAAACTTACGATCTGAAAGAAGGGAGTTTCCCAGCTTTGAAGCCAAGTTATAGACTGACAGACAAGGGGGTTTTGACACCACTGCTGGTTCACATTGCTTCCTACATCACATTTACAGTTACTCAGTGAAAATTTGCCAGCATAACTGACAGTCATCTATCACGATGTTTTAGTTTCAAATAGAATAAGTCCAAGTGTAGATACACACAGCAAATTATTCCAAAGAGTCAATGAGACAAGATTATCATATGTGCATGTTCCTCCCTTTTCAAATACAGTGCTTTACAAATAACACAGTTTTCTCTAAACTAACAGTACTTTTTAGAACAATCTTTTAGTAAACAAGATCGTAGCCAGGAAATGGTCCGGTAGTCCTCCCTGGATTTAATCTGAATTCAAATGCAGTAACAAATAACATGCATTTTTAAAAGGAACCTTTCAAACCATACTGCTGTTCTTATGCCTCACAGTTAATTCATTAATTAAGGCGTTTCCACGAAAAATACTAAGGGCCAGAAAGTGGAGTACAGCACGGAGGAAAATGAGATTGAGCTTGACAGTCATTATAATCTTTCTACAGATAAAGGAAAATATGAATTTGTTGAGTCTGAGAATCTTTCCTTTTCTGAAAGAAAATTTCCATCTCAATTTTTTTTTTAAATTCAAGTATAGACCAGAAAATGGGTGGTGCTTTTCCAACATTACATTTTCATTATGTTAATTCAGGCAGCAACTATTTTTTTGGGTCAGATAGATGTTTAAGATGATTATTTCTTTTATGTATATATACACATTTTAAGAAATTGCATGCTGTCAGCTCCTGCTATTGATTTTTATTCCCCTTCTGTAAGCTGATAAATGCAAATGCAAAAAGTGTATATCTGCTTGGTGACCTTCCCAATATATAAATGCATACTTTCAGCAAAGGCATGCCCTTTCCCAACATTTTTTTTTTTTTTTTTGGTTTGCATTTAACAAAATAACTGCAAATGTCAGGTATTAGAAGGGTTGAAACAACGTTTTCTATTTTGTTGTCTTTAGAACCCCATCTTTTATTCATGACTTCTCTCTTGGTGCTGGAAGGGAGGCTGTGTTGCTATAGCAATGCCCTGCATATCCTTGTGGATAGCTTACAGTTTCACTTTTTTTAAACAACAAAGAGCCATTGATACTACATGTTGCCAAAGGTTACAAAAGTTGAATTCTAAAATGGAAATATTTCTTCTATAAGACTGCGTAGGATATATGCCATGCAAATTCAAAGCTTCAAGTAAACATACAGCCCTTTTGTGAATACAGATGAACCTAGTATAGTACTGTTTGGCTTCAATATATTATTCAGAAAAAAGCATTTAAGATATACTCGTTATCTACTGTTTTCAAGATATAAATTTTCAAATGTGTACAACCTACTCTCACACCTTTCCGACCTGCAGTAGAAATAAAACCTTTTTTACATTTTAACAGTTCTGGATAATAAAATGCAATCTCGTATTCCAATTATGATTTAATGGTAAATACACTCCCAATGTCAGGGAACAGTCACCTTATAGAAGCTTCCATGCCCACAATGGATATTAAATATAGTTGAGTGTCCTTCAAGACTTCTCAAGTATGGTTTTTGTTCCTACCCTAATTGATTTCTCTTCTGTCCCACAGATAGATGTTTACACAGTACAAATTCAATAATGGTTCAACAAGTTAAATCAAATAAAGAGTTAGATGGAAAAATTTAGGGTTACAGTCATAAAAAAGAAATTTATACTGGTGATTCAGCAGGCAGCACTAAATGACTCAGAACAGCTCAAGGAGGGTAACACGGGCAAAACATCCCCCATCACTACTGCAGAGCAGTAAATCAGTGAGGAAGCCCAGACTTTTCACCCTCAAAGCACCACGCAGTTGGAAGAAACACCTCCCGTGCTGGGTTTAGGGCAGACACTGGCAGCCTCGCTCCCACCGCACTGGCAGGAGGACCACAGCCTGGCAGGAGGTGATCCATGGGGTGATTCAGTGTCCCGCGTAATCCTTCTGGCACCACTGCCTGGCAAGCGCAAGGGCCAGATTCAACCGCTAAATCACTGAAACGCTTTAAACAAGCCCACCTCACACTCCTTTCTGCAGAAATCTGGCACAAGAAGGCCACTGCTCAAGAGAGAGGAGCAGCGCGCGCCAGGTGGACCCCCTCCTACGCCGCTGCACTGGTGCAAGTCTGCTGGGGCCAGGCTCAAGAATATAGCTGTCCTTCAGCTCACAAAACCCTTCTTTAGTTTCCAAATCTCACTGGATTTACCAACCCACAAAGAGTTGCTAAAACGACTGTAGGAGCAGAGTGCAGCTGAGGAAACAAAGGAATATGCGTCAAATATCATCCTGACCTGGACCGTTTGGATTCTGGACCATCCACCTCCGCTATCAGGGAGGGAGCGGGACACACAGGCTTAAACAATCTTTGCTTAACTGGAAAAGAAGGAAAAGAAAAACCATATGCCAAACATTTGCCACAAGCAACACCACCAGCCTGGCAGGGTACCTAGCAATTGTCCTGACCCTGTCCTCCTCCAGGCACTCCTGATCCCATGCTCCTCCAGAGGACCCGGTCTGCTGGTGCTGCTCTGCCGCTGGGGCGGTGACACGCCACATCCACCCAGAGCCTTTGTCCCAAAGGAGCTTTGACTCCTCTTTTTTTTTCTCCCCTGCTCAAAGCCTGAACAGCAGAATTTGATTATGGTGGCTCCCCCATCCCAGGAAACAGCTAGGCTGTTTGAGCTTTTCCCAACTTAATTACAACAGTTCTGTTCTCCCTGGTTTTACAGCTTTATTTTATGTCCCTTGAAAACTTCAGAAGCTGCCAAGAGGGGCAGGTTGCTTTTCCCTAACCCAGCAGCCCCTTTCAGCCATTGCTTTCCAAAAGAGGCTGTCAGAGGGACTGGAGAGCTCTGAACTCGGGCTTCTCAGAGAAGCACTGGTCTTTCTCCTTTTTTACACCCACAGGCAGGCACATGAGGAAGTATTACCACAGAAGAGTTTGTGAAAAAAATACATTAACCTTCTTTCCTTACGTGATGAAAGTGCCACAAAGCCTGCTGGAAGTTCCTTGCTGGGAACTTTTTGTGTGACCCACAAAAACAGTCCGTAGAAAGAGTCTTTAGGATATGGCTTCGTTGCTTATAAGAAACCAGGAGAAACAAGAGGGCAAACCGTGTTGCCTGGAACCCAAGCTGTCTGCCTTCATGGCATTTGATGTCACAGTCTTTTTCTGAAGGATTTAGCAACAAGAAACGACACGTGTGACACTGCCAGGGCAGGAGTGCTGCACTCAGCCGCACCGCACATAGATGTACTGCTGGCACCAAGGGCACCCAAAGCAAAATTCTCCTTAAGCCTTCTCTTGGAAGCTCATCTCCAGTCCGCGGCAGACCCCAGATTTTGGCTGTGTATTGGTTATGACTGACTGGTAATGTTGAATTCAGGCATGGGTTACACCGGACACAAAGACGCTTATCTCTCCATTGAAACACGAAGCACCAGTTCCTTCTATACCCTCCTCACTGGTTTAGCACACCTTTCCCAGAGCTCAAAGCTGTGGGCACCCTGGGCTTACGTTTTGCCAATGGTTTCTTTTGTCGGCTGTCCTTCGCAGGAATCCTGTCGGGTGGGGGGCTTCCAGCAGTATCTTCTCAGCAGGAGACATGTCAGCAAGGCAGGGAAAGCAACCAACCCCCTGATTAAAATAAAGGTCTTAGTCTGATACAAGGCATGCAATACTAAATACAATTAATAGATGGTACATAGGCAGACGCCCCAAAATATCCTATGCAGTTTTTAATGATTTGCACCCCCCAAACCCGGGCCAAGCTGTGGCTGTGAGCCGGAGCCGAGCTGGAACCCCAACTAGCCAGGTTAGCAAAGCCTTGAGTTGGAAAAACCCTTGCAGCTACCACGTGTACCTGCCTGTGTCTTTTACACCCATTTCCTGGGGCTCTCCCTGCTGGCAGGCCCCTTATTCAAACCAGCTTTTGTGGATTACACAAAACAGCAGTTTGAGGTGATCAGAAATCTTGTTTTGTGGGTTTGTTTGCAAAAAATAATTACCTTTATTGGCTATTTCGCATTCAGAAGAATTTTTGTTTCATGTATAGTGGCATTTAGTATTTGAAAAGCTGCTAATTCAGTACCAAATGTATTTGTCACCTTCCTTCTTTAACCAAGATTACTACCTTTGGTTTACCCTGCTTGCTCTGATTTCCACTGCAACTGAACCTGGCATCATAAACTCCTTCCCAGGAGAGATACCTACCTACCCCCTGCGGATTACCTGCTGTACAAATGTCGCTTGTCGCCCCTGGGTTCTCAGCTGCCTGTCTCTCCTCTCAAACCCTCTCTAGCCCCATTTTCATGCTTCCCTCACACTGCTAGTCTAACTTTTGATCCCTTATACATCCTTCTTCTCTTCTCTGGCATGTCCTACAAACATCTTCTTCACCGTATGTCTGCTTTCACAATTCTAAGTCCCCTTTTAACGTGCTCTTAAAGATGAAGGCTTGGTTTGTAACCATAGACATACATGTACAAATTACTCCTGGATAAAAACAGTTCTGTACTCAAGATTGGTTCTGAGCAACAAAGAGATGTCATAGTCTAGATTTATAAAAGCCTTATTTTTACCGCATATGTCCCCACTTCACTGTTGTGTTTAAACACAGGATTTCACACTACAAATTATAAGTGAACCTACATGCATTGGACTTCCTTCCGAAACAGAGATCAGTGCTTATTGTCAGATAAAAACTACAGAAAGATGGAGCTGAAGTTAAGATGCATGCAGCGATGACTTGGGGTAAAACCATTACAGGGCTGAATTGCAACCATTCAAAAATTCAGGCTTTGTAAACCCTTGGAAAATCAGGGTAAGTCACACTTGAAATAAATCCAAATATATGAAGATATCTAGGGTATCGTTATATGCACTTTTTTGCCTTTTTTTTTTTTTCCACATTCAAAGCTCTTACCTACTGGCCTGGAATAACATGAGCTAATAATCATGAGATTCTGATTAGGCAAATACGGTTGTTGAGGCCAAGTTAAGAGACCTGCAGCTGTTCCATGGAGCTGTATTGAAGCTTACAGTTTTAGCATAGCCTTTAGAGAATTTGTTCTTAAAAATACAGTAATAGGTGCTATAGCAGACCATGAGGAACTGAAAAATTCCACAACTGAAAAAGGGCTTTTAGATGATGGAGGATTTTAGTGCTTGTACTCCCAGGTAAGATCCACTTTCAAAAGCATACTTCATTTTTTATGTTTTCTTGACCTCATGACAGAAAGGATGTTCTTACAGTCATTTGCAGCTAATGAAAAGATGTAGAAGCTTTTTACATGACCCATTTTTTAATTATTTCCAAATTACTTTTTCACATTGAAATGCACTATTTTTTAAAAGAAAATAATAATTCTGAGTCCATCACCTTTTCTGAAGAATATTTCTGTAGCTTTCATGTATCAGAGGGACTTTTCCTCTTGCACAAACCAGAACACCGTGTTCAGTGCAGTACAGCATATTAAATGGTTATGCTGAAGATACATATCCTAGACATTGTTCTTGTCTCATACAAAAATGGTAAGGATAGGTGCAATTCTAGGCAACCATATTCAACATCTGAGCTGTGTGTGCAAATACTTTAATATATTGATATTGGGTGATTTCCAGCATTCAAGTGTTAACCTTGGAAAGAATTTCACAATTTGACGTGAAAGATGACTTAGAAGAACTTATTACGGACTAGAGAGACACAATGATGTGTCCAGGAAGCCAGGGAGGTGGGTGCTGCAGATGTTTAAAGAGAAAGATTTCCCTACCGAAAATAACAGATTTGAAGAATAAGTGTGGGGGCACTCCTGAGACTTGCAGTACTGGCTAGCAGAAGGCCTAAGTATTATGCAGAAGCTATCTTAGTTAGTGGCACTAACAGTCTTTCCATCTTAACTGTTAGTTAACATGATCTGTTGTCTGTTTTCCCAGATTATGCTTGTAAATTAACCCCGTCAGTATTGTCTGAGCTTGCAGAAATGAAGGGCTTGAAAAGTAAGGCCTTACTCAACCATGTCACACACACCTAAAATAGATGCTGTTCTCTTGACCTCCAGAGTTCTAATAAAGCATTATGCAAAGAATTATTGTCTTCCATTTGTTCACAATGATGGTGTCTTGCATCTCTCTATCTTTCTCACTTTCTGACAACAGCAGTTAATAAGTGGTGTGCCCTTCGCAAACTTACAAAAGCCATCAAGGCTTTCCAGCATCCCAAGGAAGTTCACAGCATCCCTCTGAGTCTAGAAATGATGAATCAAGTTTCAGCAATTCCTCTTCCATTTTGTTTGGATTTTTTTTTTTTAATATGTAGTTTAGACCACACCACAGTCGCCAGTAAGAGTAAGCAAACAGTTCATTCCGTATCAGTTTGAAAAATTAAGCTGCTATTTGTATACCTATCACTTGGTACTTGCACACACTTTTAAATTTGTATGCATGTGTTGGATTAACGCCAACATTTCAGAACGTTCCAGAAACCTGAAAAGGAGACCATGGTAGTGCTCCAGCACTGACAAGGACAGTCACACACAGGATTCAGTTTTTCCCTATGTGATCCAGAGCACAACTTTAGAACTAAGATTTACCTGTTTCACAAAAGCAGTCCCTTAAAGAAGTTCTCAAAGAACCCATCTGATGCTCTGGACATTCCAGCTGGAGCTACCTTGCTTCATATTAAAAAATAAAAACCTCAATATTCAAGAACAGAGACTGAAACACAGGTCTCCCAGCATTGTGGTTGAACTGCCAATCTCTTTTGTGCCCAACAGGTATCTAAAATACTTCATAACACACAAAAACCCCAAGATTAAGCAGGGCATAGGGCACAGATTTCTATTCTAAAACACACATTCCCAGCCTCCTTGTTAAAGTATTCTACTGGGATGCAGGACACCTGTGTTGCAACCTCTTTACTGCATAAAAAAACAAGGAGACCTGAATGTACTTTTATACATTCTTGGTGGCAGTCTTGGTTACCGATTACAAACAGATCCAGGAGTTCTCCTTGCTTTTCCTGTGGATGCTCCCTAACACCTTTTTTTTTGTATTCAATCAAAACCAATTTCTCAAATTCTGCTGGAATTTGCAAAGTTTTTCCTTTCTCTTGAAACTGTCTCCTGAAAAAAAACTATCCTATTGGGCATATGAGGTATCAATCAGGCAAAGAGGGCACTCACATGTGTTCATTTTCAGTTTTGAGAACCACAATTAATAATTGAAGAAACACGTGCCAGGTAAAAAGAGTGTCATGCTTACTACTTTGTAGCAGGATGTTTTACCATAGAAGCTATGGAAGGACAAAGGGAAATTTTCCTTACTGTCCTTTCATTTTCAGTTACAGTGCACATGTTTGAAGACAGTTAATAACCAAAAAAAATTATGACTTAAGTTAGCCCTTGGATTCTTCCACATTCATTGCATGGTTCTAGAATATTGATAATACCATAGGAAGAAATACATGCTGGGAATCCCATAGACCCATTTGAGTCTAACTGGGTTTATGGGGTGTCAAGCAGATAAGCTGCCCCTCTGGGATTCCAGTAAGGTGTGCACAAGAGATCCTATAACACCCAATACAGAAATCACTTGGCAAAAAGCAAAAAAAAGAACATCCTTTCTAAAAGACTGCTTTTCCGTATGTCAGGACCCTTTACTGTGATGGAAACGATCTGGCAGGAGCAGTGGAGAAATGACCAGAACCATTTTTGGTCAAGGTAATTTTAGCAAATTTTATACCAGAGGGTAACCACAGGAGAGAAGAGCATAACAGAATTAAACTGATACTACCGAGCACACGCAAAGCTGGGAATATTTGCAAAGTTGCAAGATTTTAAGTAACGTAGTCCTACAATCAGTGTATAAAAATAAATGCAAGGTACCTATTGTAAGCAGCCTGGTGAAATCAAACCCAAGTTTTCTGAAGACTTAGCAGTAGCAGCAATTATTCTTCTAAGGTGATATGTGAAGTGGCTGTTACATCCAGGCACAGGAGGTGGTGGTGTGCTGCCCCCCAGAGACTGCACTGATTGCTTCTCTTAACACTCTTAATATTAGCAGTAAATTCCTGCGTCCTCGCTTTGCCCGAGGTCCAAACAGCTCCGATGCAGTCAGTTCTGAGCTGTTGTAGGCTTCAGTAGCCATGTGAGGGAAACGAACTGAATCAGCTGAACTCTGATTCTAAAGGCAATAGGTAGGTGCAGTGTCTTATGCTTTCCATTATTGTGCATCTGGAGGTTCTCCTTGACCTGCAGTATAAATTTGGATATTTACTGTTTGCTCATACAGAATCGCATGTCCCCACATACTGCTTCTTTGTGTTTAAGAAAATAACATGAGAGATTTGACTGCATCTTATCTTACCTGCTTAGCAGCCATCAAAACGTACCAAGGTGAGGACAGATTCCCACTCATCCTTCCAAAGCCTGTCTAGCTACCCGAGTTCTTGTTTTGTCTTGGAACAGCTGTAAAATATCACAACTGCAATGGCACCAAAAGCTATACAAAGCCATGGATGATTGTGTAATGGAGGGAATATCAGTTTTATCATTAAAAAAACAAGCCTTGGGAAGTAAGACCTCTGGGCTCAAACACTGACAGCTGACTTGCTGGCTCAGTCATGCCTGCCACTCTACACAGATTTGGTTTTTCATGAGCTCTCTCTAACCTTCTCTGAGCATATCAGTCTCAAGTATCTCCTCCTTCCTGGTCCTCTGTTTTACCTGGCTCCCTCTTTCTTTATTTTGCTCCCCTTTTCCCCTTGTCTTTTTAACCAACCCGAGCATTCCCAAATGACTTCCTTCTGCTTCATGTCTTTTCTTCTTAGAATTCTCTCCTCATAATGTCGATTTCAACTGTATGCTTCACAATCCTGAAAGCACAGTCTATTCAAAATTAATAAAGTGTGGAGTTGAGAAGCCCACAGTACTTTTCAACTCTTACTGCTTTAGCATCCTCTCCCCACCTCTACACCCACATACCTCCTGTTTTCTCTCTGAGGTCTCTGAGGCTAGGTCCACTGTGTCTTAATGTTGTTAAAAACACAAACCTAAACAAAAACCATGGTACAGAGTATTTGCTGTAAGGTATGAAAATGCCAAGGAAAGAAAATTATTCATTTCCCTCCTTCATCTTCAATCAAAATGGAAATTTGTTATTTACAAGAAGCTGAGAGCTTGTCATATTGTCTTCTGCTGCAGAAAGCTCACATGCATCTTGAAGACAGGAGAATTGATCTAGAAAAGGCAGGGTTAGCTCTTTGGGGGGTTGATTGTAAAGCAAGTTCACATCTTTTGAGTGCCAGACAGCTCAGTCCCAAGGGGTTTTCCTGAAGGAAGTGAGGAATGAGGAAATAATACAGTCGCACGTACATGGTTCCCCCTAGCTGCAGGGACTTTATCAACCATACAGATTTTTGAGGGATATTTCCACAAGGTTGAAAGCAAAGATCCACACAGATAAATAGTAGAGGCATAACCCTATCAGTTCATCAAATGAGCAAATTCAACAACTGAGCTCACAGCACCAAATTGGGGTTCAGGATGTTTCTCAAAGCTCTTCTGCTAGTCTTCTTGGAAAACCATAATCTCTTCCCCAAAGGACTTCAGGGAGAGCAAAGAAAGATGCAAGGACAGGGGTAGCCTTCTATGCTGTTCCTGTTCCAAGCCAACCAACAGCTTTCAAGCCACTGATCCAAATGAGCCCACCTTAGCTGTAGCCTAGCCAAAAAGCTGGAGCAGACAGCACACATAATCATATACACACAGCCCCTTTCATCCTTACCTGTGAAACAAAAAGCTCGCACTACCTGGCGTCCAAGTGTCTCAACAGAGTAGTTTTAATGATTGCAAAGAGCAGCTGCTAGTTCCAGCAGGTGTAAGTTAGAAGCAAAACAAAACAAAAATTGAAACATGTATTTTAGGATCACTGACCAAATGCAATTAAAACCCTCTTTCAACAGAAGGGGATTTTAATATTGAATATATTTGTTATTTAGAAAAGTGACACAACATAGTATCTGCCACTTTCTGTCTTGCACTCACCAGTCTTTGGTCAGTGTTTGAAAAAGATTGTTACCTTTATCAGAATAATAGGCACGAACAGCCAGATGAGAGAAATTTAATTCTGCGCTTAATTAGCTTAGCTGCAACTAAGTGAAAATGTCTGTGCACAAATACGTGTGCGTTATATAGGTGAACACTCTACCAGAGGGTTACACACAGCTTTATAAGCAGCCTGCAGCGATAATTACACCGATTGCAAGCTTAAAGGGAATGCAGATCCCACCAGGATTAGGGCGAGGGCCAAGTCCTAGGGCCGGCGCGCTCCCGAAGCCCAGGTGGTGGGCGCAGAGCGCGGCGCAGGGAGGACCCCCGGGCAGGGTGCAGCGCAGGGAGGTGCGCAGAGATCAGGGTGCAGCACAGGGAGGTGCGCAGAGATCAGGGTGCAGCGCAGGGAGGTGCGCAGAGATCAGGGTGCAGCACAGGGCTCGGCGCGCAACGTAGGGAGGAGCGCAGCGCCGGGCGCAGCGCAGGGCTCAGGGCGCAGCGCAGGAGCGGCGCAGCCCGGCGGCAGCCTTGCTCCCGTCGCGGTAGGCGTCCCCTTTCAGCGGAGTAATGAACCAGGTTTGATTGGTCCCTGTCTGCCTTTGTCCGGCGCTGACCTACGCGCTGCGCTGGGGGACATCTTTGTCTCACTTTTCTTTGGTCACCGAGTTCATGGAGCTCAATGGGCCGCGGCTGGCAGTCCATTAACGGGGGTTCTCAGCTCAGCGCCGGGCCACCCAGGAGCCCTGCTGCATGTTCTCACTGAATGGCTTCACTGGTGGCCCATTCAAATGCGCTAATGTCAGAAAAAAAGAGTTGAATGTAGGAGCCAATGTACACCATTGCTCAGGCGAAGTGACTGCAGCCTCCAACAAAGCCTCCCCTGTGGTGATGTTAAGCAGAGTTATCAATAGTGCTAAGGCAGAGCAAGAACTAATGCTCCAATCATGTCATCAACAGGTGGCACAGATGCAGCCACTTCAATACAGAAATCACAGGGCAACATTTCCTGGTAATTCTATCCTCTTTCCAGCGCTAACGTACAGAAAAATGTGCAGATGTCATGTGGATCTCTTGTAGTGTGTCAGACCCCCTTGAACCGAGTTCCAAAGGACTTTTTTGTTTCCTGTTTCTTTTACTATTCAGACCAGCTGTAGGCAATGTTAAAGTCTCATTTCGCGGGAAGCAGAAAACTTAGGTTTTAAGGTACACATAAATAATTTCCTTTACTTTTTCTGAGCTACATGAATGGACCTTGCAAGCAAGAAAGGAGGCTGTTTCGGTATTCACAACAGTACAGGACACATTATTACGCCGTTTCATTAATTCTTAGAGGGCTCATTAAGTTATTTTTATTTCTTTCAAAAAATGTAATTAAATCAAAATATGGTTGAAGTCACATCCACGATGAACATGAACATCTTTTCTTACCACTTGAGCACAATGCTCACCTCTAACTTTTGGAGAAAAAACAGGACACAATAAAACAGGACTCCTAATGATTCTGAATGCAACATCTATACAAAGTGAATTTTAAATCACATCTGAGGCACAGTTTCTGCTCTAATTAACAACTCATAACTTTGGCAATGGATTTCCATTGCTGTGCTCATAGTAGGTGGTAAGCATGTGGCAGCAGGGAAGTAACCATCTCCACAAAACATGTTACTTCTGAACAAGGCAGACACCTTCCTCTGTCAGGCCTGCAAGGCTTTGATTCATTTTCAAATCATTCATATGAGACAGAAGGAAAGAAAATGAAAACCACTGAAGAAAATTCATATGCCTGAGGAAATTCCAGCACTTAAGGAGGCTTGAGATGGGTTGCACAGCATGGTCAGGGTTGGAAGGCACCTCTGGTGATCATCTAGCCCAGCCCCTGCTAAAGCAGGTGCACCCAGAGCAGGCTGCACGGAATCACATCCAAGCAGGTTTTGAATGTCCCCAGAGAAGGAGACCCCACAGCCTCTCTGGGCAGCCTGTCCCGGGGCACAGTCACCCTCAGAGAAGCTTTTCCTCATATTCAGATGGAACCTCCTGAGTTGCAGTTTGTGCCCGTTGCCCCTTGTCCATCACTGGGCACCACTGAAACCAGCCTGGCTCCATCCTCTTGGCCCTCGCCCTTAAGATATTGGTAGGCAGTGACAAGATCCCCTCTCCGTCTTCTCCAGGCTGAACAGGCCCAGCTCTCCCAGCCTTTCCTCATCAGGGAGATGCTCCAGTCCCCTCAGCATCTCTGTAGCCTCTGCTGGACCCTCCCCAGCAGCTCCCTGTCCCTGTTGAACTGGGGAGCCCAGCACTGGACACACAGCACTCCAGATGCACCTCCCCAGGGCAGAGCAGAGCAGAGGGGCAGGATCACCTCCCTCGACCTGCTGGCCACGGTCCTCCTAATGCCCCCAGGGTCCCACTGGCCTTCTTGGCCACCAGGGCACACTGCTGGCTCGTGGGCAACTTGCTGCCCACCAGAGCTCCCAGGTCCTTCCCCGCAGAGCTGCCCCCCAGCAGGTCCCCCCCAGCCCGTACTGGTGCACGGGGCTGTCCCTCCCCAGGGGCAGGACCCTGCACTGGCCTCTGCTGAACTCCATCAGGTCCCTCTCCACCCAGCTCTCCAGCCTGCCCAGGTCTCGCTGAATGGCAGCGCAGCCTCTGGGGTACCAGCCGCTCCTCCCAGTTCTGTATCATCAGCAAACTGGCTGAGGGCACCTTCTGCCCCTTCATCCAGGCCACTGGTGAGTGAGTTGGACAGGACTGGACTCAGTACTGGCCCCAGTACTGACTGGGGAACCCGCTAGCTCCTCCCTCCAGAAGTGTTTCCCACAATGACAGGTAATCACTGAGGACAGGCCACAGGTCATGGTCACAGACCACTCACCAGAAAGCTTTCCTCAGCTCTGTAACTAACCTGAAATCAAAACCCATGACTGCCGAGTCACACAAAAAAAAAAAAAAACCAGGAGAAACCACACCGGTGTTCTAGGCCTTCATGCTACAGGGAATTGGTTAAATACAATTCCCAGAAGATTTTAGGAAAATAATTGAGCACCACACTATAAAGGTGAGAGGAAAAATTCCCTAGCAGTCCAACCTGGGGGAAATAATCACTTATTTGGACTTTGGCTCATGCCTGAATTCCCAGCTCACCAGCAGGAGACATCTTCCACTTCATATAAACAGGAGGGAAACTGGGCCAGAAACATGAACTGGGAAACAGCCAGCCCTGCACAAGTAACAGATTTAACATTCCTCCACTTCAGTGCAAAGAAAATCCACTATAATGGCAGAACTGATACAGAGACTTAAGATTAATGAGACACAGGGTTTTTTTCCTATTGACATCATGCGGACTGGTACCCAGATTTACTATCAGAAGGTATAGGTTTTTTCCAAGATGATGCAATTTTTTTCAAAATCCATTGCTGCGAATACAGAATTCGTTATGCCAGTATAAACACTGAACTGAGATTTTATGTATTTGTTTATTTAATGGTCTGGATATGATTTGCATTATTTATCAATGGGTTCTTCACTCATGCATAATTAACCTATTCAAAATTCAGGTTGATAACATAAAAAACCTGTGATACAAAGTGATAACATTTTCAAATAATCATTAAATCAACCTGACTGTGGGATATATGATTACTTATCAAAGGTAACAGGACAGCTCTATTGAAAAAAAAAAAGGGTTTGCTTTAAATTCTATACTATAGAGAAATTGCCATCAGACACAAATAAGCCCTTCATAGACATCTATCCATTTACGTCAGGTTTTCCATGACCCTTTCCACGCAACTCTCTATGTGTTTGTTTTCCTTCTATGAGCTTTTGAAAGATAGTAGAAAACACAAAGGATATCCTGATAAAATAAATGTTTTCCCTAGTACATAATTGCTTATTAATTTTTACTACTTGTTTTCCATTTCACATCCAGCATACAGAAGTTCCAGAAAATTTAATAGGAATTTTGTCTGAGAAGAGGTCTAACCTGCAAACTTCAGGAACCCTTTACGCTGTGTTCATCTCCATCATGCATTTTGTAATAATTTTCATTATAGCTGGAACTTGTTGGAGATGATGACTTTTTTTCATGTTTTGACCTTAAATGCTGCTATAAAATTTCAAAAGGATATCCTAAAAGATTCTACCAGAATAACACCAGGAGAAACTTTTTGAAATTAATTTGCCCCAAGGAAAACTGCTTTTACTTAGCATAGAATCACCTGCTTTTCATTATTTCCCCCTTCTTTTACTCTGTATGTCTATGACTGTAAAGGCTCAGCAGATCTCTGTGGAACTTTAAATGGTGAAGCGGGGAAAGAAACCCCTGCTGCTCCGCATGACTTAGTCTTCGATGCCTTTATAAATGTGCATAAAACCACAAACCACAATAACTTCACAGCTGGCCTTCTCCTTCCACATCTCCGATTCTCCACTTCTAAAAGTTGCTCTCTTGTGTCGCTGCTCCGCACAGCCGGCACACTGAGGAACCTCCTGCCTCTCCCGGAGGGATGAGCAGTAGCCTTCAGTCCCCAGCTGGCACAACAGTGTTTTAAAGGATAACATTTATATTCATATATATATATATATTTTTTTTTTTTTTAAGTCTTCCTAAAAATCACAACTAATAGCTCTTACCTGCTTTTCACAATGTTAGGATTTGCAACGCTCATTGCTTCTGCTTCACCCAGGTCTTCCCACTGTGTTGTCTGGTAGCAGAACATATAGTGAGGACTGGAAGGTCGTATGTATAAGGTGTAAGGCCTCACCCCTACAAACGTGCTTAACATACCTGCCTGTTTATACTCAAAGGAATAGTTCATTTAACTAAAGCAGGCTTTGGCTTAAACAATTTTTTCTTACATTTTATAATATATTTTTTTAATATATCCAAATATAGAACAGGATCATTTTCTGAAATACTGGTTGGTACCGTGAAGAGACAGGGAAAAAAAAAGATCAAGATTTATTTCTCTCTATTCACATGAAAAAGCAAAGGCTATCTGTGTATTAAATATTGCAGCTGGCTTAAAAATGGCTCCATTTCAAATGGGAAGCAGCAGCTTCAGTTCTCCGTAGTGTGGTATTTATCACTGTGAAATAAAAAGTTCTGTGCCTTACAAATTCTATAATAGGTAGGTCAACCACTTAATATCATGTCATTCCTATAATCATACGCAGCACTTGAGCTTTATATAGAGCTCAGACGTCACTTCAGAGGAGATCAGAACAAAAGCAGCAAGAGAAAAGGTTCTCTTTCATGCAAATGGGCTTCTTTTTAAAGAGGTGTTTTTAAAAGCCTTCATATCGCATTAAGAAAGTTGCATTACGGCTTCCTGAATTAAACGCCTTTACACTTGTCTGATAATTTAAAAATTAAACTCGAAGAGATTGCTCATACGTGGAAAATGACGACTATCCCCAGTAAAACAACCTAGAACATTTAGTGACAATTAGAACATTTGCAGTGACAGCGATAATTTCCATTTGGCTGTATTTGCAGTCAGTCAGCATGCCGTGAAGATTCACAGCCCACCTGCTACGGGTGCAGAATGAGACAACAGCCCCTCTCCCAGCATTTCATAACGCAATAATCCTGTGTTACATCTACACTCAATGGACACACACCAAAAAAACACCCAAACCCTAAACCCACCAACAATCAATAACAAAAAAAAAACCCCAACCGTAAAACAATTGTCTCCAACTTTACAGTGTCTGGAGCACCGAAGTTTTTGGCATTGCAGGATGCGGGCGTGCTGCAGACTGGGAGGGAGATGCCGTTGGCCCATCAGCACAGACCAGGGCAGCTTTCCAGTTGGATCAGAGCTGAGCACATTCTTGACCATTCTGTAATGCAAAGACAAAAAACAACAACAGAAAAATCTATTGCAAAAGAATGCCTAGGGTTAACTTGTAGGAAAATTGTAACTGGATTTCCATCCTTCACAAAAAATACTTAAGAAAATGCACACAACTTTAAACCGTCACAGATCCTGGTGCGAAAGGTGATGACCAAAGGGGTTTACCATGTATTTAGTTAGTATTATTGGGATTATCATTAGTATTTTTGGGATATAGTTCCAGTGCAAACTCTTACAGGCAGAAGTATTTGACTCCAGCTACCCTGTCCTGCAAGAATTAAATATGGGAGTGAGCATCACTTCTTCCCCCAGTGCTAGAAGAAAGCAAGCACTGCCAGTTTGCCTTAATTTATTTGGTAACCCATTGGCCCGGTTCCCAGCCAGGCAAAGGGAGAGCCTTTCACTGCTGCTACAATCTACCAGCTACTCACATCAAAACAGAGAACCCCACAGCATCAAAATTCAGACCAGCTTGTAGTAGCAGAGGTCCTTGACTAACCCTGTAGAGAAGCCCCCACACACCTGCTTTCCCCCACTCCCATGCGAGGGAATATAAAAATAACCTTCACCAGGTGGGCAGAGACAACCAGTAAAGAGAAGAAAACACTGGCCATGGCACACTTTTTGCACTGTGATCCTCTGTTCTTTCTATTCCACTTCATCTTAAGGCATCCTGCAACGTCTATGCTCTCTTCCCCTCCAGCACGTAAAGTTTCTTCCATCTCTCCTTCCTGCAGCGGGCTGGGGCTGGGGGGGCAGCGTTACCTTTCCCCCCTTGCTCGGCGAGGGTCTCCTCTTCTGCCACCTCACTCTCCATCAGCACCAGAGAGGAACACAGATGTGCTCCCATCTTCTCCCTTCTTGCCCGAGTGGAGCAGCAGCCTCCTGTTTTAAAGAGCAAGGACCTTGAATCAAACCTCTTTTTCTGCCCTAGCCACTTGATAATACAGGGCAGAGAAAGGAGAGAGAACAGGACTTGGAGTAATTGCCAAAATACTGAGATATTGTTGTGAAATCGTAAAAATGCTGGGCTGAAATAGATTTCAAGAGATCATCTAGCTCAGCAGGGTGCATTAAGGAAGAAATCTCTCTGCTGACAATACTAATAGGGGGCTGTTAATATTAGCAGTCCAGCTCTGCAACTTCTCATCAGAGTATTTGGCTGTCATCCACTCCCCCCACCCCCCAGCCTTTAAATCACACATGGTTTGTGTCTGTCACTCACCAAAGAATCAGACTAACTCACATCTCGGGGCTTGGCACTGGCTTCAGATACACTTTCCCCCTGTGATGTGTTCTGATGGGTTTTGGAGACACCATTGCCCAAGGAATTTCTTCTTCTCACGAGTCCCTTGCAGAAGAGAAAGGTTAAGTTAAAGAGTAGTTGTTCCTGCTCAGCCCACTGAAATTGCATTTGTGAAATCCAAATGGATTTTTTTCAAGCAGTGCACTGGATTGACAGGAAAGCTCCTGCTCTGCAGCAAACAAGGGTGAAAATTAATAGGAGACCAAGGCAAAAGAAAGACTGTTGGCTTTGCTCACCCCCATCAAACCGCTGGGATTTAGAAGAGCACCGTTTGATCTCTCCCAGAGTAATTACTGCCCTGGGTTTGACTGTTTAGTACATTAGCTCCCTTCACAGAAAAACGCAACTATTCTAATACAGATCTGTAATGAAAATTTAAGTGAAACTACAGCATCTGATAAACAAAAATATAGCAAAAGTCACCCAGCAGAATACCTGTGTCACACAACTTTTTCAAGTGTTTTGTAGCTGAGCAACAGCACGTGCACCGGCTGTTAAAATGAAACGGGTATAAAAAAGAAAAGCATGAGTCTAAGAGTAAGAGATCAACACATACAGAAGCTTTATGATGCATATGTTTCTTCAAAATATAATCAAAGATCTAGGATTAGTTGATTTCTTAAATCTTACCCTATTATAGTCAGCACAGCATATTGCAAGAGCTCTATTAATAAGAACAGTACTGGTTTCAACTTTATGAGCTCATAGCAGCTTAAGATGAGAGACATGTTATCTGCAAACAAGTGCATCAGCTTACGTAACAATCAAAGCTGATTTTTCTGTAAGTAAATAATTCTCAAAGCTTTAGAGGCATACAGCTATAATGAGATCAATGAAGTATCTTTTTGTAAAGAGAAAGCAAATAGAAAACATTCCCGAGACACGAATGGCAGAAAATAACATTCCTTCATGAAGAAGTCTCATTTCCAGCCCTGGTAGCTTTCATGGTTTCCTATGTTGGCTCCAAGAAGTAGTTGGACATTCGGGCTCCACATCATCCTGCTCCCCAGCACTGAGTCCCTGGGCAAGGGCAAAGCCCAGAGTTAATTTCTTGCTGCTGGAAAACAAACAGAATTTCCAGGCAGTGTCACTTTCAGGGTTCACCTTCCTGCAAACACAACAGATGACTTCAAAATCTGATGTTAGAAAGGAAGATCAGACAAACATGACATTTTATTGCTCAGCCCAACAGTCCAAGTTTACCTTTTTTTTAAGAAAAATATATACATAGGCACATTCACAATATTTGACTCCTTTTTGCAGTAAGAATAATTCTTTAATTCTAACAAAAAGGAAACACTGCTGCTACTCAGTAGCTCATTAAATTTGTCACCATTCCATCTGCTTACAGATCTTATTTTGGGGAAAGAATGCTCTTTTCTAAACATCCATCTGTTAATACTCTAAAAAGTATCTGTTAATATTATCACAGTGTTCAAAAAACAAATTGTTGTTTTTTTTTTAAATGTGCATTGCACCTGTTGTACTATAAGGATAGCGTGGTATTTCTTTCTTCACCTTTTCCAATGCAACATTGCCCCAGGCTGCTGTTCTAAGCTGTAAATTACCAATGTAAGTGTGATGTATGTGGATTTGTTCTATGATCCATTGCTCCACTGCCCCCAGGAATGGGATATGCCATCCACAGAACACACACACAGCCTTTGCTGCAAACAGATGAGCAAATTTCAGATGTGGCTATACAGGCTATACATTGAGCTTGTACAGGTAAGGCAAAGGCTATGCTAAAACTGCCTTAAGGTAGAAGAGAAAAAAAAAAAAAAAAAGCGAGACCAACCCGATGTGCCTAAACCTACACCACGTTGCATTGCAGCGTGTGGTTTAGCACATGTTGGAAGCAGCCCCGCTCACAGACTGAGCCTCTGCCCGTCAGCCTAGAGCCAGGCAGGGACGGCTGCGCCTGCCTCAGGGTCACCTCCTTCACCCAGACCTGCGGTTTCCCAGCGGTGTGTTCACTGTGTCACAAGCAGCCTGGTACAAGGATGGCACGTTAACCAGTGGCATGCCACCAGCAGGCTCCTGTCCTCCTGCCACAGGCATTAGCCAAGGCGGAGCTCTGCTGGAGCTGGGCATCATGCTGTGCCACATCTGTCACAGCATCCACTAGCACATCTGTGCCAAATTGAGATGGCAACAAAGAGCTCACCATTCCCACAGCCTCTGTTTCGAGGCAGGGTCACGTCTCAGAGCAAAGGCCTGGCTGACTGACGGGGGGGGGCACTAAAACACAGGCGAGAGGAGCGTGCAGAGGGAACAGGGAATATCCAGCTGCAGGACAGCAGGTGCTCAGGGTGCAGGCAGACGCACGCCCGTGGCACCATGCAGCCAAAGCAGCACGAGGTACCCGTGGGAAGAAATCTCACCTTTTGCTATGGGGTCACCAAGGAGCACCCGAACTTGTGTTCCTACAGGTAAACACATCCTGCACCAACGAACCCTGCTTATAAAATAGGTTTGATACAGCACTATACTAAACCGTCATGCAGTCACAGACAAAATACTTCATTTCTTGAAATAAGATCATTTCTGAGCTGTGATAAATCAGAGCAGACAAGCAGTTTAGGGGGTCAGTTACATGCACTCGATGTAGCGCAGTGGGTTTGCAGCCTGTCTTTGGAGAGACTGGCATACATTCGTATATGCATATATGTATACATGTGCGTATAAATACACATATGTATGGGTGTGTTGTAATCTTAGTGTAAATTATGCTAGAATGTTAGACTTTTACTTCCTTAATATAGTTTTCCCATAATATTATTTTTGGCCTCTCTTCTTCAAGGAGACGTGAATCCGACTTTATACTTTGAAGCAGAAAATGCCTACTTGGCTAACAATACTTGAGGCTTTTATTTTTGTAGCATTTGGAAACAGCAGATTATACACGTTCTACATTAGGCCCACAGTTTTCCTAATGAATATGAAGTGTTCCCTCTTTCTTGCAAAGGGCAATACAGCAAGATTTATTTTTATCAGCATGGAGCAAACCTGAAACTTTCCACACTGCAGCTGGGGGGGGTGGACAGAAGAAAAAAATTAATTTCTGGAAATGGAAACTAGTTTTTCATTTAGTGATTGAAGCGGTTTCCCATAAAACTGTCTTAACAACCATATAAAATATTTTAAAGTACTATATTTATGTATTATATAATTATGTATATATTATGTGGTATACAATTAGTTGCATAGATTGGAAGATTTTGGTTATTGCCTGTGCTTGTACTTTTTAATCTTTATTTTATCAGTGAGAGTTGTTTGTTTTACATTTCAAATCTAATCAGAGGGAAGCCACTTATAAATAACAGTGCAGGACATAACTCAGAATGGGATAATGAGAATGCTCAATATTTGTGCATCTTTTTTTCTATAAGGCTTCTTCAGCCCTTCTCAGAATAGAATAGAAATCCTTGGATTTAATACTTAACTTATATAATTAGCATATATTCTTTTTCTGTGCAGACTGTATGAGAAAACTAGAGGCCAACCTGACCCTGAAAACACAGAAATATGTCTGGTAAGCATGTCTTACAAAGTTACCTAAGCAAGAAAAGATTTTTCATTTTCTTTTACCTTTTAGCAGCTTTACTGTTAGTTCCAGCACATCAAAGACTTAAAAAACAATCAGCCAAACCAACAAACCCCACTTTCTAGCAAGACAACTTCTTCCATTCTCAGAAGAGACAGACAGAAAGAGAAGGAGAAAGTGCTGGAGCTTGAAATTTTAGGTCTTTCAGGAAATCTCATGAACATAACACGTGATACTGCATGTTCATCCCCTGAAGACTTGGTTTGGAGAAGCATTTTAACTGCTGAAACATCACAAGCCCATTGCACAACTATTAAAGGCACAAATGAGAAAATTACCAGATGAGATAGTTTCAACTAAACTGCAGTTTGAGTTCAAAAGAGTTGGAACAGATATTTTAGAATGAGATAAGTAGATGTCATTTCTAGTATTATTTACAGCTGCTCTGAGGCACAAGGAGTAGAACAATCATCTCTCCAGATTTAACATAGATAACGTTCAGTTTTCTGGGACAGCAGGTACGTAACTGGAAAGTCAATAATGCCTTTGTGCTTGCATGCATAAGCATCTGTGCTTTCTCTATGTTAATATTTTATTTTTAGAACTTTAAACCATTATTTTTAAGGTTGATTATTACCTGTGAATACTTTTTTGTCATTGTGTACTTTTTATTAATAATTGAAAAAAGGTCTGAACCAAGTGACCAAGAGAAAAATAAAGGAGAGATCAACAGTAACAATGCAAACTGGCATATGATTGCAAACAGCTTTTGTTCCTTAACATCCCGGTTCTCATAAATACCCAGTGATCTCGAGGCAGAAGATTTTCAAGAATACTTAAGTATCTAGAACTCATTTTTCCAAACCTAAGGTGCTTAGGGCTAAATCTTACAGAAAAAATAAAAGTACTACTGAAATTTCAGCTAAAGCAAGGTGCCAGTGTCTCATGCAATGAGAATCCAAGTGGGAAAACACCCAAATAAAACAAACCAATAAATAAAAACAAACCCACATAGAGAAGTTAAAAAGTGCCACTTAAACTGGCTTTCACTTACAACGTCAACATCTCCTGTTAGGACATACATAATTCACCGAAGCGGAGTAGCAGAGGGAAATGGAGATATACATCAAAAACCACTACAATTATCTATTTCTCTGCTTTACCTTCATGCACTGCATTGATACCCATGATCTTTAAGTGGACTTGAGGTGACACCTACAGTCACACTGGCATCAGATCCCAGGTAGCCTGGCTGAAATCGGCAGTTGGCAACCATGGAGAGCCAAGACCAAAAGATGAAGAAGCATGAACACCACTCCAAAAAGGTGCTCAGTTGTGGGTTTTTTTAAATGAAAAGCTCAAAAACATTTGTTGAGAATAGGCAAGTATATTTCTCTGCTGTTAGGAAAAAGAAAAGCCTGCTATACCATTAAAAATTTGCATAGATAAGAATCATTATATGTCAAAAGGCACCTCTTCAACTTCTACTAAAACCCAAAGGTAACTTCCCTTCAGTTGTTTCTTTCAGCCTTAGTTCTGGAAATATAATGTGCTTTTTGTATCTGAGACAAAAAACAGGGGATTAATTCACAGTTTAATTTTGTAAAAACCCAGGAAAACCTGATGGCACTGTAGTGGAGCAAACGTTACACAGCGATGCCTCTACTAGCATTCCCTCCCATTCACAGTGCACCACACTGGAAGCTGCCTTTAAAATAAGGCTCTTACACTATGCTGAGCATCTCAGGGTTTATTAACAAATGCTGGTAAACATTCATCACTTATGTATAGCAACAGTACAGCAAAGAGATTGCACATGCTTTCGTTGTTCAAGTATTTTTTGGTATTGTCTGCAACTGTAAGGAAATTGCATAATGCGAGTATCAGATTTTTTTATATTAACCAAATAACCAAGTATCAATTTACACTCCAAGTACCAGAATTCTACACATGCATTTATTCCATAAATCACAAAATTTGTCCGTCTGGATTATGGGACATGAATGATAACAAATTACTGGCTGCTAAAAGCAAGTACACACTGCACACAAATTTATATTGAAAAATAAGTAATTTTAAAAGGAAAAAACATACAGTTGCATTTGTATTCTCACTTTTAATTCATTCATTTTGTTTATTCAAGAGAAGCTGCTATGAAACTTCTATCATTCCACAAAATCAAGAACCTTGCAGAGGAATTCAACCCGATTTCTTATGCAGCCCTTCAAAGCGCACGCTCATGGCTTCTCCAAAATCCTTAGCCCAGGACCACAAAGCTTGGCTGCCTCGGGCACATGCAGGCAGGCACTACGCACTGAAGAGTTTGCTCCTCATTTCTCCCCGTGCACCAACCCCAGCAGCCACAAGACCCAGTGGCAAACTGCGAAGACCATTTGATTTGAGTAATAAATCAGAAGAGGAACGCGGTCTGCCAGCCACCGTGCTGCCAGGAGGACTCCGAGCTCCTCCGGGTGCTGATACCCAACCCCAAATCCACAGAAAAATTGACCTTGTGCACACTTTGCAGCTAGCCGCGTCGCTCCCCGTCTTCTCTTTGCATGTGTAAAACTGCTAAGTATTTTTGTTTTAAATTGCAGACCACTATGAAAAAAAATTCCCATCGCTTTCCTAAACAGGTCTTGGGCAAAACATTAGAAGACAAATTATATATTACACAGTCAACAGCAATTTCAGCTGATACTATAGCTCACACCTGTACCTACCAGCATGGAGGAAATATTGTCAATAACACAGAGTCAAAGCTTTAGCACTACACAAGTTCTGAATATAAGATTGAACAGATGGTGGGTAATTCTCCCTCTTCTCTCAACACCACAAACCTGATCCTCCAGCACCTGCAGACCTACACAGGCAGGTTTTATCCCTCTGCAGTACAACTCCAGATCAGTAAAGCCTTTCAAGGAATGCAAAAGTTCACCTAAAGCTTTCTCAGGTACAGGACTCAGCTTCCCATTTTGAGAGCACCTAATGTGCACAAAGCTAAACCAACAGCAATAGACTTATCTATGGCATAAAAAATAGATGCAAAACATCTGGAATTTAACAGCAGGCATTCAGAGCAACTAGAGTAGCACTCTTCTTTTCTCTGTACATTTACCCTCTGCCAGCCATACCAGCAACACAGGCAGTACCATTCGGTTTTCCATTTCTCCCTTAAAACCAGCACACCATTGCTCTGCACCAAGGGGGCCTGGTTTGTTATGCTCCCAATAAGAAAGGCACTCAAACCCTCTGAAGGATCACTTAAAATATCATTTAGTGGAGCTAATACTATTAAAAAGCAGAGGATAGCACAGATGATTTTACATCTCTTCAGATGCTGAGTATCCTGAGCTGCACAGCATCAGATGGGTCGCCAACCAGTGTACAGCATGCTGCATGGATCCCAGCCCATTTTGGGCTTTCAAGATTTTATGGGATTTTCTTATTACAGTTCTACTCATTTCTACTGTCAAACAAAGAGAACATTCACAGGAGAACTTGTTGCCACATTTTCAGATAAAGGCAAGGGCACCTGGGTGGTGCGATCACTGGTACCAAATGGGAGCTGCCTCCAGGCTCCATCATTACACAAGCCTGAAAGCAAAGCTATAAACACAACATATAAGCTACTAAATAAGCTTCTCAGGTTAACTGTGACATGGCTCGTCAGCTCCTTGGTGGACAGCTGTCTCCTGGCTGGGATCACCAGAGCCACGGAGCATGCCTGCTAGCGTTGCTGATGCACGTGGCAATGTCCAGGCTGCAAATCCCTAAATCCTGTTTATTTTTCTGCTTTACTGAAGAATTCCTCATGACATTAAAAAAAGAACTCTCAAAGAAAATTTGTATCTATTATATGTATTTAAACTTATTGCACTGGGTGTAAAAATTAAATTGCTATACATGCTGATATGCATAGAAAACTAAAATATGTCCATAATACTCTTTGTGATTATATTAAATTACTTCCTAGCAGTTTAGAAAAGAAATTACATATTCTGAGGTAACTTTCAGGCCACAGGGTATCAAGAAAACAAATATGGACAGTAGGCAGCAGTATGAGTATTTGGAATTAAATTTACAATTAAACATGAAGCATTATAAAAGTTATGAACAAAGATGCAAAAGACACAAAACCCTATCCCTGCCTTTGGTTTGCTTGCTCACTATTTTTGATACTAAATACATGTACCTAGCTTGTAAAGAACTGAGACTTATTCCACCATACTACCTGTTCGTCCATCAGTTCTTTGACTAACAACTTCTGAACTTCAACAGCTTTAATTGTATCTGACAAGGCAGTGAGAGGTTTCAGAAAAAGCACTTGGCTACACCATGTGTGAGAAGTCGTGGGTGGGAGAGAACCGCTTGCACTGCTGTTCCCTAGGGAGCGGGCAGAGGAGACCTGAAGGTTGAGGTTTAAGGTCATTCTTGTGCCTCTTCTACCAGCTACAGCATCTTCTGCCTCTTGGGTTTAAAGCACCAGGAGAGCTTCTGCTGTTCAGTTCTGCCCAGGGGGTTATAACCTCAGGGCCAGGAAAGTAGCTGCCCACCCACACTGGAATCGCCTCTTCCAAAGCATGGATGCCAAATCCCAAAAGCTGGTGATGCTGAAATTTTTTTCAAATTATTATCACTGAATGATTACTAACAACAGACTGGTTAGGTACGTTTCCAAAGTTAAAATTGGAGATTATGAGGTTTACCTGATATTAGGTATCAAGAGGTAACCCTTGCTGTGATGGCTGCCTTCATAAAATAAACTAGGAGTGGGATATGGTCAGTCTTCTGTAACAAAAATCTTTCTTGTATTATAAAGTCAACAGTAAAACAACCCACATCCTGAATCCTACGTGGCCAGGAAAACATTTTGATTCTATATTATTCCAAACAATACTGGGCTATTTATACCCCAGGAAAGGGAAAAAAACCCAAACCCAGAAAACAACAACAACAAAACAAATTAAAAAGCAAACAAAAACCCACAGAGAAAGAGCATTACTTAAAATAAGAAGCAGCTTTCTCAGAGTTGCACGTGAAATTTTTATGATAGAGCCCAATTCAGATGAAGCCTGATTAAAAATGGTTCATTTGTAGGCAAGTTGGAATTGGCTGACTACTGCCTAATCATTAGGAATATTTATATGCATCTCAAACTATTTAAAAGAGAAACACTGGAAGAAAGAATTAAAAAAAAAAAAAACACCACCAAAAAACAACACAACAACGCATTTCAGCCCAAAAAGCTTTCCTTTGCTTTCTATTTAGAGATTTGATGAATAACTCCAGCCATACAAGCAGCAAGACCGCACAGTTGGAGAACAAAAGAACCTGGACAAATACAAGAATTTAGTAAACATGTTTTGCAGTTAATAGTACGTTTTATCACAGCATCTCAACTTTTTTTCACAGGTGCTGAATTTTAGGCTGTTCAGCAGGAGCGGATTCTTGAAGCAGAAACAATACACTCACAAAACTGATTTGTGATTTGATTCCTGCTGTTAAAATGGTAAAATAATTTAAATGGTCAGCTACTGGTTGGATACTATGTACAGACTTTGTCTCACTCAACTTACTCAACCCAATAATCATTTCAACAACACAGGCCTTGGACGGCTCATAGTCTTCAATGCAAAATAACTTGCTTATTGTATTGGGCTCAAATACATTCTGTGTAATATGACTGGCTATTTTTGTTAGTTCTAGGGTTCCCACAACAAATCATCCGACAAACCAGTGTTGAACACATTAAACCCCACAGCTTCCCACCGAGGAACTGCTGTTACATGGCCACAGGCAGAGATGGAGAGCCACACTCTCCGTGGTACTTAGGAACCAAGCAGCAAAGCCTTGCCAGATTTTGAGGTGAGAGTGAGCACGCAGACAGTCATCATCCACAAATGGCCACAACATCCCCGATTCAAACACACATCCACACCTGGACAGGTACCGAAGAGGTGAAACTGCGTGTCCCAGACCTGCAGAGAACCTCCTCAGCCCTGAACCTCAGGCACTGGAGCTTCTTGAAGTTGTTGCTTATGTTATCATCAATGCTTATTGGATACATGTTAGTACGTAGTACTGGCACGCAGGTCTCTTGCATAGCAAACAATTGCTTTTGCCACTAGAAACACCCTCTGCTTTCTGCAGGCTGCCTCCAGCTTCCAGAGAGGCTGGCAACAGAGGTGACAAACAAGCAGTGTGGGGTTAGGGAGGAAAAAAACCCAATCAAACCAAACCAACCAACCAAACAAAAAAACCCCAACAAACCCTACACCATTTCAGGGGCTCAACTTGCACTAAATTTCTCATTTCTAGGGCACCATCAGTATTCAGGCAGCGGCTGCGCTGTAATTACCCGGCACGACTGAAAAGAGCTTCAGCTGCGTAACTGCTGCTCTGGGTCCTGTGCACAAGAGGCTCAAAATAGCTGTGATGGCACAGGACCTTCAGCTCTGGTCCACAAGGTCTGGACACGTGTCCCAGGCACTTCGGTATCTCTCACATCCAGCCACAATCCCACTTTGATTCACATTTACCACTGTGTTTCCTGGTACAAAGCCCTCCTTGCCTTGTGGAGTTAGTGTGAGTATCCCAGCTTATTTCAGTTAAAGAAATGGAATATGCTATAACATCCTATGGCCTTCCTTGATATTTAAAAATACATATAAGTAGTACTATATAGCTCCTTTGAAAAGATTAAACTTTTGTACTCTTTGCCACATCTTTTACTCTTTCAATGAAAACATGTGCCTTTCCAGCCCACACTTTGCTTGGAGACTGTCCTGTATTTTTTCCTCCAAATGGTGGTTGGGACAAGATTTTCCTTCTTTTGAATGAATTTGAAGGTTGTGTACTTGTTACCAAAAACTGTAAACAAGAAAACTCAGTGATAGTTTAGAAATCTGACATTGGTTTATTGCAGAGCTGGGTGCACGGGGGATCTTGCCTTGAAGCTCAGCAAGACTAGAAATAAAGGCATGTTGACACGTTATCCCAATATTTACTTTAACAAAGCTTGGGAAAAAGAAACACATCAAAGTTATGGCTACCCTCCATGCTTTCAGCTCACAGCAAGGTAGGTTCAAATAATCAAGCACAAATGGTTCACTGTAACCTTATTTCTCACGGTCAAGAACCTGACAGAAGAGGAATGATTCTGTAGACATAACCACTTATATGAAAAACAAAATAAGTCTGTATTTTACCAGTGGCAATTGAGGTTCGGTTATTTTGGAGACAGCCCACCAGATAATTCTCCCACACTAGAAAAACACCCTGCAAGTCTTTATCAGCAAGAGGTAAACTATTCTTATCTTCTGTGCATTTAAAATTTCCTCTGTGACACATTCATCTCCATTGTCACAACCATGCAACGGTTTGCATTTCTGCTATTTGAGAGATGCAGAGGCTGAAAACACCAGCACTGAAGATCACCCTGATTTGTTTGGTAACTACATCACACCCCAGGCACCCACCTCAGCCACCAGGGAGCCCTCCAAGCCCAGCTCTCTTCTAGTTCTGGCACATCTCCCTCATCTACAACACACACACTCAAGGTCAGAGCAAGACTAGCTGCAGAACACACTTTTCTAGGGTTTGTTGGTTGGGTTTTTTTTGTTTCAAGATACTTATGCTGTGATAGGGTTGCTTACCTGAGCTAACACTTAAGATGCTTTAGAAATCAGTGTAAAAACAGCCAAACACAGGACACACACACCTGATGATGAAGCAGCTGGTTGCTGGAGGAATGAAAGCTAGGTAGACAGATCTGAAATTAATTATCTCAGAAAACTGCAACAATTAGGTATTTTTATCCCTCCTTTTTTCCTCTATTTCCCTCTTGGTCTTGAGCGAGCAGGTAGACTGGACATGCCCTGCCACTGCAGCCGAGCTGTCCCTCTCTGCCCATTTGACGTCTCCCACTGTTTCCACCTGGAGGTGCAGAGCCCTGGAGCTTATCAGGGTTGTAAGAAAGGATAAACCAGATTCATTCCACAAAGGAGACTAGCAAACAAGTGCAGCTGTACCACATAAAGTACTTCCAAGGTAAACATTGTCTGCACATGGTAGATTCTCATATTTTAGCCAGGTTTTATCACAATCACCTGAACTTGAAACCATACACTGGAGTGCAGGATTTCTTTTTATCTTCCTTCCTTTCCTTCACTCTGACCAATAGAGATAAGAATCATATGCCATCATTCTATATATATATAGGTAATTTTTTTTTTTTTAGGAGGAGTGGTGTAAAATACAAAGCCAACCAACATCCACCCATGTCCCTTGACCACACATTGAGACGTGCTAAGAGATCCTTCCATGGAAACGTGCCTCCTCAATTTACAAACAGCAGGACGTGGTCACCTTCAGAGTTTACACTAACGAAGAGAAGTAACAATCACTGCCATACTTCTGAACTTTACACAGTGAAATTTTATGAAACAAGGAAGAAAATTCTGAGAACTTAAACTTTTAAGTAAAGAGCATCTCCCGAGGAGCCTCCCAGCGCCCTCTCCTGGCAGCCGGCACTAACTGCCAGCTCGTCTGAAACGCATCCCACACCCACCGCGGCGCTTACTCTCCGGTTAAACGAAAGTTCTTCTGACACACATTTTTTGTTATGAAATTGTTAGCTATAGAGCAAGGGTACGAAACCGTTGGTATACTTTTACAGAATCAGAAACATTGAAGCGATTAAAAACTATTTTCAAGCAAGTGTAATTAAACAGTTCACACTCACAGAATGATGGGTTTTTCCCCCAAAAAAGCATGTACTTGAGGCTTGTATTCATTTCATTGTATCACTAGTATCACATAGTATTCATTTGCAACAGTATTGATGCAAATCCTCACTGCATTATTTATTGTTTGTTATTATTGACATTCCTTTTAAGATTCATTTTAGGAAAAAAAAAAAAATTTGTTTTAGTTAACCAAGCACAAAAAAATGCATTAGAAAAATAAACCTGAACCCTCTGTTTATTTCTGGGTTTGGTGTTGCAATCTAAAACACTCGTTCATTGTCCAGCCTTTCCTAAGTACTTTCATCAGTGTAAGAGTTGTAATATATTTCATTTTGTTTAATTGCATATTTTGTTTCTATAGCAACTAGAAGGCATCTAATCTGCTTCTGTTCCTTCCTAAGCCTTTACATAGCAATTTTCTTTCACGATACAGTAGCAAAAAGATAATCCTTCCTTAGAACTCCGGGTACTATCTGTTCTTTCCAAATATCCCTAATTAGTATGCATTAGGATTAAAACCGTTGTAGTATGGCTACAACTAAAAGAAACCGAGTAAAAAAAAAAAACAAAAAAAAAAAACCCAAAACACCTAGCAGGATCCAGACAGAACATGCTAAAACTACCAGTAAGTATCTCCAGCATAAATTCACTGCCACCTGCAGGCTTGCAGCAACACGGGTCTCCAGAGCACAGGAGCCGGGGTACCCCCACCGCGCACCCCACATCCATGCAGCAAAGGCAGATTTAACATTCCTACTCGTGCCAACTGATGCAGATTAATTTTGCTTCTAGGAAAAGGAGGATCCGCTATTGTTGCCCTGTTCAAAAAAATGACGCAGCTTATTTTCATTTGTGTTGCCCCATTCCAGCTTGCTTCTACTTGTAGAGACAGTGGTGGTGGCTGAAGATTTTCCTACCAAACTGACATGCTAAAAAAGAATACAGGTTCTACTGCTGCTAACTACTGCGCAAACACCGGGTGCTTTCTGTATTTTTCTACTGTTCAAAGAAATTACTATCTTCAAAAACATAAGCCAGGTCTTTAAAAAATCCTGCAAATCAGATCTTACCACAAAAATTGTGTCTGTATGTAACACATCTGAAAACACTGGTTTAGGAGAATATGGAGATTACTGCCTTACTAAACAGCCTGAATGCTATACATTTATATTCTTTCATACACACAAACCATACTGAAAGAGTAATGTTGACACTTTTAAAGCTCGGAAATGCCAAATACAAAGTTTACCTACAAAGACCTTTTTTTGAACCCATTGCCATATGAAACGATCCTTAGGTACAAAAGCATACAGTATTTTTTCATATGAGAAATCACCTTGACAGTGCCCAGGGTAACTAGGGCTAAGTTACTCATCTTACCATTTTTTAAAAAATGCTGGTGTCTGACACGTGCTTCCTCATTTATTCAGTTTACCCCTCCAATCCTTATTCTGGAATAGGAATTTCTTCCTTTCAACACTGCATTCAGCACTGCACCTAACCTCAGGCTGCCTGCCTGCTAGCGAATCTCTCAGCTCAGTTTCGGTGTTCAAACTCTTTACACAAAGTCTGGGAAAGTCAAGATTTCTAGAAATGAGGGCTACAGGAGCCAGCGCACAGAAACAGGAGTCAGCTCAGCACATCGCTTCTCAGCTTTCCAGTCCGACAGTTCCAGAAAAAAACAGAAATGAGTCTTAAATGTCAGAAGTCACATCTGTTCCATCAAGACCAGATTTTCCATACAGAGAAATAAAAGCATACACAACGCCATGCAAGTACAGTCAAGCTGGCATTTCCAGGAAATATCAGGCTTAGCGAATACATGCTGTGCTTTTGATTAAATCACAGACTGCAAATCCCATGTTGATTTACTGCAGATGTTCCACGCAGCTGACCTACACATATGTTGCAGAAACACTAAAGCATTTCCAGGCACCGGACAGTTACTGACAGCACTACCTGGAAGCCCAGATCACCCTGACTGTCAGACCTCTGAGGTACCTGAGCTTCCAGAGGTAAAATATTGGCTGCTTGGTCTCAATTCCAAGAGCAGCCTTATGAGGAACTTCTCAGGAGCAACCAACCCCGTGCCCTCAGAACAGAGCTTACTTGGCCGCTTGGACAAGGCACAAGGGTGCTTGGACAGGGCTGCCGCACGCAGAAACAGAAGCAAGCATGGCCCATTCAGCTACCACGAGGAACAGCCAAAGGCTCCACCAAACCTGATATCCATACGAAGATTTTCACTATGTAAATGTGAGGTCTACTGAACATGTTTTCTCCCTACCTCTTCCCCATGTCCTCAAAAAAAAAAAAAGGCAAAAAAAAAGCAGCTCTTCCCCCAGTAATAATTGAATAATATCTCCAGGAGACTGGGAGCAGCATTAGTACTTTTCTGCTAAAAGCCAAAATCTATTTTTTTCTTTTCAGTTCAAAGGAAAAAAACAAAACCAGAGAAAAAAACCACTCAGAACAAATTGAACCTGTTGGTGGAAGACAGTACAGCTTTTCAAAGAGTGAGAATTTCAGTTCTTAATCACCACTTGCCACTTGATGGGGGTGGTGAGCTAGTTATGCAGGCCTTGGCTTACAAATATAAAACAAGATGTTCCATGGGCTGTAAATAGTAGTATTTTTTTTTCAGATTTAAAACAAGCAGTGCGAAAAAGTGCCAAAATCCAGGAGTGTCTGGAAAGTTTAAGAGCTGCTTGTTATAAGACACCCAAGCTAAATTCCACATGATATTTACGCACTAAACATTGTTAGGTTCAATTGCGTTTCAACTAAATAAACCAGATGCTTCATTATGGGAAAGATGAACAGATCAGCTTGCTCTGTGTGACTGGCAAAAAACAAACCGCATCTCCTCTGAAACACAACTACTGATACAGAAGCCTTTCCTGTACATGTAGAGAAAGCTATTTTTGTCATTCAATGCCTGTTACTCTTCATTTACTTCCCTTTTCATATATTGTATCTCAAGGAATAGAAGATATGCCCAACGTCTTTCTCCTTTCAGCATTTTACAGATCTTAACCCTATTTGTTGGTTAAAACAATGCTACTGAGGCTTGAAAAGCTTTGCTGTAGCTGTGTAAAAGATAAAACAGATGGACAACAGGCTAATGGACTTCAAAGGACTAAAAAAATCTGTTGAAGATACCTTTTAGATTTTATGATGGAGTGCGCAAACCATTAACTGTTCAAATACTAAAAAGATATATAGCATGTATTAAATATGATTTGTCTAGGCATGAAACAATTAGCCAATGATAAAAAAAGACCAACCTCATACCTTTATAATTGTACACAGGGAAGTGATTACGTGTTAAAAGGAAAGCCATAGCTCGGTTTCTTAGACTTACAGCAACAGAACAGGTAGATCCCAGTTGTTTGATCACTAACCCATACTGCTGTGCTTATTAGGTGTCCTGTTGATACTCTGAATAAAGCAGCCATGCTCACCAAACGTCAGTCCGAACTGCAAGGCTACACAAAGCAAAGTTCTGCACCCAAAAGAGGTCAGATTAGAAACAGCTTTAGAAATAATCAATTGCATCTAGAGAGGTTCAAAATACAGAAGAGGAAAGAGGTGAACCACAGAAACAGTGTAGGGTGCCCAGCATGCCCTAAATACAGATCATTTCAAGCACGTCAATAGCTAAGAGGTTCTTAACAGTGCTTACACTTGATTTATAAACAGCACAGAACAGTGGTTCCATAAGATATTAAAAAAAAGTGTAAAAACAAAGAAACAAGATATATACATACAAACTGAAAATTCAAAGGAAAAAAAGGGCAAGTCAAATGTTTTTAAGAAGATTTAGGCCTTCTGAAATTTAAACAGATTTCCCCTTTAGCATTTGGTAGAACAGCAATTCCAGCAAGACTAGAAAACCAAAGAGCAAAACAACATAAAGATGTCCACTACCACAGATGATTTATTTATATACTAAGTTAAAAAATACGAATATTTTATTACAAAAACTTTATCAAACAACTGTATACATACAGTTCATATTGTTAAAAGCCAACATGTCAATTGATACTTTATGTACATTTGATTAATAATGTCACAGAATTGTAGAAAAGCATCACTCAGCAGAAACTGATTTGGCGTTGGGAAAGTAGTTACCACCCTGCACTAGAAGAGACAATATAGGAATAAAACATTTATATGTTACAATAAAAATACTTATTTGCTGTGATCATTTAAAGCAAATGGATGCTTTCTTTCTCCAAGAAGAATCACCATAAGTGGAGATTAAAGTGCACATAACCAACGCATTAATAATTCTTCAGCAATCCCATCTATCATTCTAGATGCTCCAAGCACATCACACTAACATCAAAGATTTAGGACTTTTCTCTGTGGCCTAGACAGTAAGATTTGAGAGAAATTCAGCTTTCTAAGCTGCATGAAATAATTCTGGTGTTGAGTAAGATGAAGTAGGGTACAGAAATTTGGAAAAGTGTTTGGTGAAAAAGTCGGTGTAAATTTTCCCAGATACATGATTTCTGGGGAAATACTTTCCTTTTGATAAAGAGATTCATAGTATTTCATACAACTGTGGACCAAACAAGCAGAGCATGCAACAGTATTTACATAACAATCCTCGCAGTTGTTCTTTGTGGGCTACATATAACACGGTTTGGAGCAACACTGCCTATTTTATGCATAAATTTTTCTAGGCAATCTGGGGAAGAAGAAAAAATGCCACCAACAATTTGTTTACTGTGGAATAGGGTCCTAAACTAGAAAAGTGCTCCTCAAAAAAATGTAGCTCGAAATATTGGTTTTTTCTCAGAACAAGCTACATAATAAACCTTACAAAATGTAACAGTCAGTACTAGCAGAGCTGTTGAGGGCAATAATTTTAATAAACTGGTCCATCTTGGATAAAAGAATGCTTACACATGTTACAATCTATTCAAAAGCAACAGCTGAACAGGCTAAATTTACATCCACAAGAGAAGCATGACATGTTCACTGAAAACAAAGTGAATTGCTGGTAATTATGGTTATCATTTTTATCACACCAACTGGTCACCAAAGAGATTTTTTTTTTTTTTTTTTCATTTTACAAATGTGAGAAGTTCTGAGACATTATAATTGAAGAGCATACTTCATAATCTTAGGCACTGGACCCAACTTAGAGGTAAAACATCCGTCCACATGATCTAACATCCTCAGGTTTCCGAAGGCCATCCATATGAAGTTTACATACAGCACTACAAATACACATCAGATACTGCTGTAAATTTGTAAGGAATACAAAACACTTAAATACAACTTTCACCCCATGGCACATCAAGCATGGCAATACCACTTGTTTCATCTCTGGTTTGCAACAGTCAGTTGTGGTTATGCTTAATTGAGTATTTTCCTTTCTGTAGCTGAGAAATATACAACTTGGACTTGCTTCCATCCGGTCTTTTAAACCAAACTTCATCGTGGTTAATTGTTGTAATTATGGCACTACAGAAAATGAGAGAAGAAGGGTCGGGGGAAGAAAAACAAGAAGAATTCAGAAACCTTATAAGCTAATAAATAGCCTCAAAACCACAGCTGTATTTCCATACAGTAAATAAAAACATGCATTAGTTGTAAATGCTAGACCCAAAAAATACTGGCTGCATTGTAAGGATAGTTTTAACAGAATTCTTTGATAACTGCATGTTATCAAAGTCTTTAGTGGAGGTAGCTGATTTTTCAGCCACCTATCTATTTTCTTCTCCTATGAGAAAACTCTCAACATGTACAACTATGTTAATTGTTTAAAAGAACAAGTCACCCATAGAAAACACAATAGACTACCATGGTAAAAACCAGATCTGTTGGAAAACATACTCAGAAATTACATTGAATACAAAGCATTTGGAAAAAAGTTAAACAGATTAAAGCCCAAGACTTAACGCAGGAAAAGTATTCAACTGTTAGTCATTATACCAAGACCATAAGAAACAAAGTCAAAGCCTGATTTATTGAACCATTCTTACATTAACCCTGCTTTCAAGCTCCTTGTGGTAAACATTAATACAAATAATGAACACAACTGCCTCCCCTTACATGCCAGGAAAATTTTTTTTTTTTCAACTAGAACTGATGACAAAAAAAGGCTCAAAACCAGAGAGTGAAACTGTTAACAGAAGAAAGATCTATCACACACTGAGCATGACAAAACTCCCTCCAGGAAACTCTTCAGCCTTAAAAGCTGCTAAAATCTCGAAAGGCTGGGAAAGTTCCAGCTGTATGCTTGCCCTGTTAAGCATCAGCAGCTTTTGGCTTTTGTCAGACACAGGATACTAAGATCTTTCTTTGGCCCAGTGTAACTGCTATGTTCTGCTAAACTAATTCAGAATTTTTTACATTCCAGGAAGAATATATAGTTTACTAAAATACCTTTCTGTTTCAGCCCTGAACAAACACCAGAATCTCCAAAATCTGTTCCCCTTCACCATACGCAGGGAAGAAAAGAAACAGCCAATTTTACAGTAAACTACTGCTATATGACGTTGTTTTTCCTGGTTAGCTGTGCATATTTAATCAACACTGTGCTTAGATTGATTTGCCCCATTCAGTAAAAGGTAAGATATACATTTAATTTAAAATATTGTTTTAAATATACCCACCTTTTAGAGTTTAAAAATATTATCCATACAGAGAAAATACATTTAGGTATCATCTTAAACATTCAACAAAATTTGCACTGCAAAATGACAGCTCCCAGGTAGAGCCTTTGTTAAGAGAGGGAAATACTGTAAAAAAAGTTCCACCTCTTTTCCTTCACAGCATTAATCAACTGAAAACAAAGCTTAACTTTAATGGTATAAAGCGGTTTCCCATAATTATTTTTGGGTGGGCCAACAGATCAAATTGTCAAAGCAACAAAACCCCAAGATTCTCAAAAAAACTTACTCAAAGGCTATTCAGCTTAAATTGTTAGTGACATCTTAACTTGACAAACACCTCATTACCTTCGGTGAATTCCAACCTTTACTAGCCTCTCCCAGAAGTTCAGCACTCAGCCTTCTTTGATATTGCCTATCTTCCAAAGTGAACTAATAAATGTTATTAAGGTAGCAGTATTTTCGAAGAAGCCTTTTTCTTCAACGCTGTCATCCTAGCTACTGCTTAACATGAATGTACAGAGCTGCATAAACTCAATAATCTTTACCTTGTAGGACACTCATCTTTCTTATCAATGCATATTGTTTGTCCACGTCCATACCACTCTCCATCATAATAGAGTCTTCCTTCTTCAGATCTAGCACTATGCAGGTGCTTTTCCAATTTGACAGGTGCTAAAATGATCAACAAACGTAATTTAATATTGACTTGGCAGAAGTTAATTAGATGTTTAAATACAGTTTCGTCAACTTATTTACACAGAATACACACTTTATCAAAGTAGCCTCTCTCTTAATAATTGCAAGAATGCATGAAAATTGGAAGCAAGACACCTTACTTCCAGCCAGATAAGTTATATTTCCATTTTCACACAGAAGCTATCTTTCTCATAACCTTCATATCGCAGGTATGAATGTTCACAAATGAAGTAATGCAGTATAGAGAAGACTTCAAATGGCAGAACCTGAAACAACTTCATCAGCACATTACCACAACATGCAAGTAGGAATACGCTGCTAAAGAAATACGCCACCTCCCTGTCTCCTCTCTCCCTTTTCCTCCTTACTCACCACCTTCAAGTATCTGATTTTACCTAGCACTGACCACTGACGTGCTTCTCATAGCTCTGCTTCAGGGCTGTAGCTTGCAGTGAACGGGAGCATCCTTCAGAAAGCACCCCTAGGGTCCAGACACTCTATTTCCTGCCTCATCTTGTGTAAACACTGGCATAACTCGCTACTACTAATTGGTGTAACCCACTTTTAGAAGTCTAAATTTTTGTTGAAAAAATTCTAGAATTCACCTGTCAACACCATCACCTGCAATCGAGCTACAAGGATCAGCACCTGAGAGAGGGAAAAGACAGAAGCCGCATCTTCCAGCCACCTCACCCCATCCTCCATCACTACACCAGGGCCAAAATAAGTATGATTTGCCTAGATGCAGTTTGCATCACTGCACATAGCAAGTTCTGCCTTGTGAATCCAGATTATGTTTACTTACGTTCTGGCTTTACTCTGTGTGGCCCCAGTGTAGCCATTGCCTTGAAACACAAAGAAAATTGAGTCAGGAAGCATAGTCTTTTTTTTAATTAACTGCCAGCTATAATTGTGAAGTTACATGCAGTGTAGCTCAGGATACTTGCTTTTATACGCAAAAGGCAGAATCAGAACAAATCTAAAATAAAAGTGTGTTCAATGGTGATTCTGTAACTAAATAAAATAGCATTTTGAGGGTGAAAAAAATCACCTTCTTTAATAAGTTTTAATTTCAGATAACTCAGGGTATTTTCTAAATTAAACCCTCAAAATTGCTGTTAGGTACTTCTGTCAAGAAAATACAAAATTACATAAACTCATTCTGAAAAACAAAATGCTATATAAACAACCTACTCTTTTGACTCATAGGTTATATTCATAAGCTCACAAATTTTCACTCACATAAACTCTAGGTCACACACAGTATTAAAGTAGGTTTAAAAAACTCCAAGCATTTTTACAAGTTTCTCTTTTTGTTCACTTCTTGGTTTTTTAACTTATTTCCAGAAAAGGCAAAATCCCCAGTAGATTCTCAGTTTGTTGCTATTGTTTAAAATCATGTCACACTACATGAAAGAAACCAAGGGAAAGGTATTTTGTGTCTGTTCCTCTGATGTGATCGGAAGAGAAACATCAGACAAGTTATCACATAGGCATCACATTTTACTACTTATTTACTTACATATTTAGGAAATATGTACAAGTATAAATCAGGATGGAAATTGACTCAAAGCCATTTCCCACCAAGTTTTTGAATTCACTTAAGTAGTTTGCTATTCCGTAAGCTGGGAAGCACTAGGGTACTAGGGGAAATGTTCTGACTGCAGGTGCAAGGCAAGGATAGCATTTCATTACAAAGTTACTTTAACAATATGGCAAAGGTCTGAAAAAGGCACTCTGCACTTAAAAGCTGAATATATTTTTTAAAATACATCAATAAGTCATGGCAAATTATGGACTACCCATTTTAGAGATAACCTTTTCCACCACTTCATTCTATTCCTCTGTGCAATTTGGGTAGAGTCAGAAAAAGCAGCAGTAACATAGCTTGAACTGCAATTAACTACTGAAGAAATAAAAACCCGTTCAGTTTTGATCATGCAAGAAACACATTTATGTATTTTTAAGAGGCAAAAGGACTAGACAAGAACACAGCCACCGGCACTCGTCTTTTCATCTTACCTTCCTTATTGTTGTCCAGTCTTCAAGTATATCAAGATCTTGTAACATATAAACTATATAGGGGCGTGGAAAAGTTAAGGAAAACTTTTAAACAGCAATAATAAAAATACTCTAATTTGTTTATACAAATATATTAATAGCTCTGTTCCGCCCATCTTTCACACAGAGAATACCTACGTGAAGTGAAAGCTCAGCAAAAATAAATGCATCTTTGAATTATGCAACCTAGAAGTACACTTGAAAAATTATTAAGAAAGATAAGTAATAGTATGTAGACAGTTGTTCAGACTACTGGAGTTCAACATGAGGATAAGATAAACAAATGTGATACAACTTCCATCCTTAATGATTTAAAAAATAATTTTATTTGCAATACTACAAATTACATTAAAATTCACTGCAATTTCAATATACAACTGCAAATCAGCATCTACACTAGTATCAGCTATAATAAAATCATTATTTTTACAGTATTCTGCTTCATATTTGTTTGAGAGAAAAGTATAGACAGCACACCTCTGAATATCAAATATCCAGAAAACAGGAAATAAAGGCAAAGCCCCTTTCTATCAACTGTAAAGTAAAAAATTGTGTATTAGAACAATATGTAAACTTCAAAACAAAACTCCACATAGCACATCTATTTCATTACAACAGTCTTCAGTTCTTACTTTGTTTCTCCCCATTTCATCTCTGAAAAACAAGTTTAGAAAAAGGTGCTATGAATGTTTGAAAACTAAATCTCCTAAAATGGGACTTGAGAGCTTTAACTTGCATTCCATTTGAAATTTTAAAAATGTTTAGCCATTTTCAAATTTGTTTTCTTCTAAATTAAAGAATTAAAAAGCAAAAACCATGTAAAATTTCTAGGTTTTTTTTTATTTTAGTGGGGGTTTTATTTGTAATTTATAAATATTGCTTATTTATTTTATTGCTTTCCACAGGACAGTACAAACTGTCAAGTTCATAAGTGTTCTAAAATCATAAGCTAAAAGAGCAAATTAACTTAGTGCACAACTTAAAAATTCTCAGCTTTATGTATTGCCTGAAATTGCTGGGGTTTTAGACCTAATACTATGTTAGTATTTTCTGTTTGGAATGCATTCTAAAATAGCAAGGTAGCTCATAATTCATAGAATCTGATGCTACTTATATGGACATCCCTAACACAGGGATGACCAAGAGGTAAAGAAAATACACTTTCACACAACCTGGCACTGAAATTGCTAAAAAGAAACTTGCACTGATTAATACCACTTTGCTTTTAAGCACTAGTTAAAAAATATCTCTACTAAACTGAATTTATGACACGTCCTAATGGAAGAACAGTCATTATTAGGACAAATAATCTATCTGGGATGTGTTCCAGTAAATCAACCATCCTGAAGGAAGGTATCCCAGTGATGACAGTTTTTTCAGAACTTCTTCCTTCCCCCTTCTCCTAATGTTATAAAACCTTGTGAAACTTTGCAGTAACTTCGCAATAAAAAAAGGCCTTTATACCATACAACATCAATACTTAGAAGTTTGTCTCTTTTAGGTAGTCTCCATGATTCTGACAACTTCTAAGCCATTGCATGTCTACCCTATAAAGATGTTAAGCTGGGGGTAGGAGTAGAGAGAACACTCCGTTTACAAAGGCATCTCTTTCTTTCTCTGGAGAAAGATGACATTGTCTCTTTGGTGTTATATCTTTAAAAGTTTCAGCTGCGCTGCGTGCTTGTCAACAGCTATGAAGAAGTCATCAATGCAAAATTCTTAAAACACTATACTCACTCTATGGGAGCCCCAGACCCACAAAAATACACAACTTGTCAAATGTCTCAATTCTTGGAATTTTAAACTTTTAATCAGAAGGTTCTGAAGTCTATGAAATTGTTAAGATGTAACAAATTAAGTAAAGATGTCCCAGTATGAGAAGCAAAGCTATACAGGAGAGGTTACACAAGTCAAGTTCACTTTGTAAACATAATGCCTAACCTTTTCGTGTTTTTGCCTTGTAGCTCTAAGTTTTGAAGAGTTAGAAAAATCAACTTTCAGAAATATTCTCTATATTAAACTGGCAGTTAGATTAAGAGAACCTTAATTTCAATTTTCATAATGGGATGTATCAACATCGTTTCTCTAATTTGAATTAGAATACTATCTGCCAGACAAACATCTATTTTGAGAAAACACTATCATTTCAACTTGTTATTGATGACATCTGTAATAAAACTAGCTATTAAACAGTAAACACTACTAGAAAGAACAATGATTTCAGTAAAAGGATATCTGATACAACAACAGGTTTCTTCTTATCTGGACTAAATGGATCCTTCCTTTTCTTCCTGGACTGTAGCTCATCATTCCATAATTCTGGAAAGACATAATAAGAATATGCTATGAATCAGAAATGCTTACACGTTTAGCTCTTTCTACAGCAGAAAACATTGTCCAAAAATGCAAAGCACCACATTTTCTGTGAGGTGCTGTTTCTGAACAAAATGAAAGTGTTACATGATTATGTTGCAATGGATTAATACTCTCAATACACACAAGGGTTTCTGACAATTAAGAGACCAAAGTTTGTTTTAAGCTTAAACTCTACTCCCCACCCAAAGTCTACAGCTGAATAGCATTCTACTGGATAACCCAAAACTCACCAGACATACTATGTGTACAGTCAACTAATCAGTAGCCACCAGAAGATTAAGGTAAAAAAGCAAAACCAAAACCAAAACACACACCACCAAACAAAAAAACCCAAACTTTGAACTTCTATCCACCTGAGGTAATGTCAATGCTATGCCTGTCTTCTTCAAGTCTTCTAATCTTCTCTTCTAGTTCACTTTGTACAGTATCATACAACAGAAGCTTTTCACTCTGAAGAAAGCAAGAAATTACACATTTTTACATGACTATCATCTAAATATATATATGATAATATAAAGCCTTAGTGGGAGAAAGGTAAGAGTAGCTTTAGGTGAAAATTTTTCACAATTCATAAAGCATATGACATTTCCCTCTATCCACTTTCTTAGTATGAGATCCTAGGTCCTTAAAGACAAGCACGCTCACTTGGCATAAGTGTAAATATAGTTATCAAATATCAGTACCAAGAATAACTAAGTATATAAAAGTTACTCTGGAGATCTAGCTGCATGCTGTTTGTGTTTTGACACAAATACAGTATTCTAGTTTTGGATAGCAAAGATTTATTCACAATGAATAACTGTGAAGTAGTGACATCTATGCCACCTTCCATTACAAATCAGAAAAGTGAATGTCTTCATGGAAAGCTTTTTAATAAGCTGTCTCCAATATTAATAAACCTGGAGTCATTCATAGAGAATTATCTTCTAATACCACAGTATTTATAATTGTCTGTTTTCATAGAACTGAAAAATACCTTCCCACAGAAGAACTTATTGAGCACATAAAATAATCTAGATAGTTGTTCTAAGCAAAACTGTCTACCTTAAAGCTGTAGGAAACACTTTTAAAGTACTGCTTTAGAAAAGTTAGCTAGTTTGTCCTTTTAAAAGGCTATTTCTGATCCAAATAAATTAACATAATGCCTTCAATGTTAGGTGTAGCATTAGCACTTTTTATATACAAAGACAAACAAAACCACACCGACGTGAACTTTCTACAGCACTTTGTGCAGTCTACACTCTCTTGCATCTCCAAGTGTTTCAAAACAAGAAAATTAGCTTTATAGTAAATTGTTCTCAGTTATAGTTCACCACCTAGGACCAATACCAAAATTACACAGTAGCTATATAGATCAGTTACCCTTTTAAAGTCAGCATCAAAAAACCAATAAACTCTCTAAACCAGTACTTGGAATTAAGCTGAGTTCCAAGCCTCAAGGAAATAGATTTGCTTGCACACTTCCTAAAACAGAAGTAGAAAATAGAGGAACATCTTTTAAACAACTCTGGAAAACAGAGGGCTTGGACTTGCTCACTGAAAAAACACTTTCAACAGCACAAGTCACTGCATCTAGCTATTTGCTACCATGACTCCACCAGAAGCTGCAGTCCCTACAGCCAAGTCAGCAAATGTCTACACCTCAACTGCTCCTGCCCACAGCACAGCATACTAACAGAAACTTACCTCTACCAATGTTTAAGATAGTCTGCTGCAATGAAGCAAAACAGTTGAGGAATAGACGAAAACAAAGAACCCCGCTCTATTAAATGGCTGTCATGTTTATCATTCCCTTCAAGTTACAAAGTATTTAAATATTACAAAGACCTGCTTTCATACAGTTTTCAAACCCTAATTATAAAAAAAATTCCAGTGCAACTGAAAAGGCAGAACCTCTTACATATACCTGAAATGCCAAATGAGTGTTATCTGTTCTGAGACAGTTTTAAAATTCCATTTTAAAACTGAATAGTCTTTGTGTTTAGACATGTTTTGCTTCAAGCACTTGGTGACAAACAAGGTGTGAAAAGCTGTTACAAGCATCAGAGGCGTTCTTGCTGAATGGTTATATTCCAGCGGAACAGTGATTCTACAAGCAGCACTGCTGATTTTAAAGAGCTTTTCTCCCAAGAGACCCTTATTGAATGGCAAATATTTAAAATTTGAAGGTTTCACAGTATAGAAACAGCAAAACAAGGGGCAAGGACCATGTTAAAGAAGAATAATATATAGCCATAGCAAATCATTCAATCACAGGTGAGAAACCCTGCAAGTCTGACTGCATTCTGTCCAACCTCAGGAGTATTCACAGGAGCGAAGACAGTAATGAGTAGTTATACCTTGCTCCAAGGCGTCAACAAAATGGAATTTTTTTTTAAAAAAGTACATAAGCACATTCTTGCTTTATTCATATAGTAGGAGCCACACACTTCAGGAATATGGAGAACCACTCAGAAGAAAACACCTTTAAGCAACTGTAACAGGGGGTCAAGGAGTACTATGGTGCAAATCCCAGGATCTGAACAGCTGTGTTACAGCATTGGGCATACATGTACTTGAGTATTTGTACCCCGGTACCCCCTATTTAAATGTTTATGTTCAAGGAAAGAAATTATATTTCCTGTAACTGTTTTTAAAATGACAACTCTATCACTAGCTGGCCAAGACATCTTAAAAAGACATCATTATTATTATTACTGTTGTTATTAAAATATAAGGTAATTTTTGCTAAATCATGTCAGATACTTTCATTACTGTTCTTGGTAATTTTTTATAACAAAGGTTTAAAAAATCATGTTGGAATCTATTAATAAGAATCTTCATGAAAATAAGAAACCTTAGGTATACTTATATGCAAAGCCAAACTAACATAAAGCTAATTTTTATAAGCTTTGAATAACCTCTTATGTGGGCTTAAATATCACAAGGCAATTCTTTCAAATAGCAAACAGCAGCAATAATAAAAACATGCAAAGAACTTGCAAAGCATGACACAGTAAAGTTAGATGAGATTAGCTATCAATGTAAAATATCTGGCACAACCTCACAGTGCTGTCGAGAGGCTTGAATTTCACATTCATACTTGTTCTTCACAGATTCCAGACAAAGCTCTCTATAGATACCTGTAATCAGACAAATTACAGCAATATTACTTACTTTAGCTAATATATGATTTCAGAATTCTCTTTTTAAGACTCCCTGCAAGTCCCAAAACATGCACATAGTGGAAAACACAGATATATTATATTAGGCACTTAAAGTGGCCAACTGCATAACAGAGTGAAATAAGAACAAGTAATCCCTTAATTCTGAAGATCTAAGGAAAAATAAATGCTATTTTAATTTTTTCCCCTATCAGTCAACAAATTACACCAGCAGTCACACTAACTTTACAAAGTAGGTCTATTTCTCATTTCTGATCAAATTATCCTGGCTATTCTCAGTTTTCAAATCCATGAAGCACTAAAAGGCCTGTTCTGTTCTCTAATCAAAGTTTTAAATAGCTAGAAAACTGAATGAAAGAACAAGCTTTCACAAATTAATATCTGGAATAACGCTTACTTTATAGCGCATGACCTTAATTATATCAATTAACAAGATGTTCTTTTCTTAGAAATAGCCACCTCATGATACAAAGGATACTGCTTTTGAGTATTGGCAGCATTTCTTATACATTTCTGCAGGCCTATCTACCAAACAGCTGAAATAATCTGAAAGATATTTGAACTGTAATACCTGGCAAGTAAAGATAGAACTTGATTTAATATATTCAATGGAATCAACACCACAAATTGTTCCAGATTATCATCTTGAGCAGTTAAGTTTGCACACACGTTGGTGCTGTCTAGCAAGTGAAGAACTCCCCAAACCAACTTCCCTTAGAATTCAGTTGACTATAAATTAATACAGTACAAAAGTAACAATACTGTTTTTCAGAGGAATTGCTGGTAACGAACTGCAAAGTATTATGTCAATCATGTTTCAGCTGTGAAGTCTCTTTTGATCTAGATTCAAGATGTTCTTTTCTTACATCAGTATGTTATGATGCCTTTTTTTTTTTGTAATATTTATGGCTGACTGGCATATATAGGTCTACCAATTTATAATCACTGCTTATTAGCCTGAAATCAAGCAGTATAGGCATGAATACATCTAGAAGAAACAGCTGTATTCCTGACTTGCTGAAAAAGTCAAGACCTACATTTTGTGTGAATAGTGCTCAGTGCCTTAGAGAGCAGACAAACAAAAGTTTCTTCTCTACTACAGGTGCAATTACATCCATAGTTCAGTGCTTTTTCTTTCTCCCACCACCACCCCTTCCTCCCTCCCCTCTCACATAACTACTAAGGACCTATTTCTACCTGCTGGAGCTCAAGCCCTGCTACTACCCACTTCTGTCAAGGCTCTCAAACAGAAAGAGCAAATAAGCCTGTTCTGCAGTTTCTTGCTTCCTCTGGAATAATTTTATCAGTCTCATTCACTTGAGGACAAAAGAAAAAAAAAAAACCCAAATAATCCTGATTTCTAGTCTCAACTTCAAGGAAACTTCATTGTTTTTATGCTGGACTCTTTTTACATTGGAACATGGATCTTCAGTGCTGCTGAAGACAAATCAGGAGAATCCATAATATGCTGCCTATCCATATCCAACTACATAAAAGCACTGACACAGTTGCACTTAAAACTGAAAATCAAAAGCCTGGATTAAGGTTGCTTTTATATCAAACCTTCTGCAAGTTCAACTGTGAACCTTCTGTGAAACCCAAGTGGGCTACTTAGGACTAGTCAACTACATTTGGACTAAGATCTTAAACCCCACACATTCCAGCTGAAGAAAAGGGTCATGGAATAGACCAGGGGGGAGAGAAATGCAATGGACCAAAAGATTTCAAATTCTCTTCATAGCCTGAAGCCACAAGTACTAATGAAGACATACTGAATAGCCTCAAGTAACACTAGTATTATGAAAAGTATAAGCAGGTTTACCATTTTACAGTTTGCCTGCACCACATTTCTGATGGATTTCTTAAAAAAGACAGTGGCACAACTTCTCTGGCTAGAGAGATCACAACTCTCTCCTTTCGGCCTTCTGACAGCCTGTGTTAGGTAACCCTTAGACAGCTGAATTACTCCTAAAGGAGTCTAGCTATAACATGAAAAAAATTTACAGTAGGGAAGTACAGAACTTTTATCTTCTTCCAGGGTACAACTGTATAGTCTTATGGAACAGTGGTATTGTAGGAAGACAAAGTCCTTGCATGCTTCTTCTGATGAGCGTAAAAACCTATCTAAACATTAGTTTTAATAATTCAAATGCAGCTTAGATAAAACTGCTAAGGACAGCTTCCCTACTTCCCCAGATGGAACAGGAGGATGGGAGCAGAGGAGTAGAAGAGACACAGACTAGAAGATCAAGAAAAACACAATCATCTAAGATGATTTGGCAAGCCCTTTATGAGATAGCACCTACATATCTCTTCACTTCAACAGTGACCAGTGTGCAGACTTGATCCCAAATCTTCTAATAAAAATTATCAGGTTTTAATTCACTAATTTTGTGCTTACTACACAAAGCAGACAGCCATTAAATGAAACATTAAAAAGTCATATTTTTAGTGTAATGTTATAAGGCAATTTGTGCAAAGACTTCAGCAACCTATTCATTTTGACTTGAAAAATATTTTACATTTAAAACCATACCACAGTATTTCTAACTTTAAAACACACTCACATTTAACAATTCTGAAGAAACAATTAAGATTGACCTTAAAATGCATAGCAAGTTCATACTGTTGATACAGCAATACTCATTTTACATGCCTACCTGCCACCTTGGTACGGATTTGCATATTTTCTTGTAAAGCTGCCAACGGTTCTAAATATTCAGGTGCTTTTCCAGCTATGACCTCTTGTAGTTTTGCATCCACTTGACTTAATCTTTCTTTGTAAAGTCTTAAAATAATAGAAATTTAAAAATAAGTATTTAATTAAAAGCAAACACAAGTTAGAAGAAGTATCTTTAAAGAACTATTCTGCATGTCTTTGTTTTGGAACACCCACTGAAGCAAAGTTAACATTTGTTACCATTCGAATTTCCTAATACATATTTTCTTTTTGAACAATATTCCACATGTCTATTAACCCTTTCTGGAAAAGACATGCAGACAATCAGGTAGAAAGTCATGATAAAATGAAGTGTATCTCCATCTCTAAGGAAGAAGAGGAAAAAAAAAAATCGCACAGCTGTTAATAGGATTAAGGTGGAATAGGAGGTGAATCAACACAGAAGAGGAAGACAGGAAAGGGTGCTACAATACATAAAAACAACATGGCTTACATCATGGGAGAGAAAGTTAGACATTTTGTGGACAGAAACACCCATTTGCTTTTCTGTTGACATCTCTCTTCCCACCCTACCATAAACTGAGGAAAAAAAAGAGAGGCAGGCTCTTATTGAAGCAACCCTCATCTCACCTCCTGTGGAAATCCACATATTGCATACTATCACAAATATCATGGGATAATTTCTAACTGACATCTTCCACTCCTGCCAAAAGGAAGTGTATTTAAAATAATTTTATTTTAGCTAGAATTCATTCCTTCTATAAAAGCTGATATTTACTGGCAGACAATGAAGAAATCTGCTTGCATTTTAAAAAATTTAATGTAATATAATATCAATTACAAGTACTTCAATCACAATAAAGCTCCGCTGTTTGTAACTGATAACTTCAAAATAGTGTTCAATGGTAGAATCATCAGTATAACCAGCTTTTCCTGTTCTCATTTTTTACTTTGCACCCCACAATCAGAAGCTGTAAAATTAAGGCAAACATGCATGAACTCTGTTAAGAACAGATCAAATGTTATCTGTGTAAACAGATAAACATATCTTTGTTATATTTGTGTAAACAGATGTAACAGATGTCTTTGGGACAGGGACGTAGCTTTTTTAATTGTTTAAAGTGTATAGATAAAGTAATGAACTAGATGAGAGAAAGTTCATGTATGCTGATACATCAAGACTTCCTTGAGAAATAGTTCCTGTCCATCTGCCACCAGCCTGCTCATGATTTTTGGTTACAACTCTGTAGTTTAGGCATGCATACCTAACCTAGCAACAGTCCATGATCACTCCCCTCCTTCTTACCTGCAAACTATTAAGAGTATGATACACACAATCTGTTCTGCAGTCAACTGACAGCCCGCAGCCGATCAACATCCAGTTTGTCAGGCTCAATACTTGATAAGCATGCTACGCGCACAATCGTTAACACAGAGCTACAGCAGAATTATTTAGCTAGAACATAAGCATGGGTGCACAGCGCATGACTTGGTCTGTCACTAACATTTGGTTACACAGCACCAAGTTCCAGCTACATCAGAGCAAGCAGTTATGGACTGGGTGCTCCCAGCACTTGATACCATGCAACAGCTGATGGAGTAAAACTGTTTATCCAGTACTTTCCAACACTGATTTGCCTAAAATGTGTAACTACTATCAACACAGTAAATCCCACTTCTCTCATAGCAAGCAAATTCAGTTTCCCCAAAAAAAGATGAGGAAGCAGATACAATCACTTAATCTCTACTACTGGTTGTGACTACACATCCTATTGTTTATATACCTTTTTCTTCTTTCCCAACTTTATCAACCCCCTACTCACAGCTGCTCCTCCCTATAATCCTTCTTCCATCATTCTAATGCTGTTTTGCCAGTATTCCCACCACCGAAGTTCTTCCAGCCCTTACAAACACCCTGATCTCTCAGCTAACCAGTGTCTACACAATGTACCCTGCCACAGCCTTACCACCTCCTAAACATGACCCCTAAACCCCCCAAAATACTTGTTTGTTCCTTCCGAAGATGACCCTCCTTCCTATTTATTCCTGTAAGGTTTGTTTCCACAAACTGTTTTCAGTCATCCAAGCCACACAACAGATGGAAGAGTAGGACTGAACGCAAAAGCTGGCAGTTTTCCAAATGCCAAATCAGTCAGTACCGACTGGTTCCAATACTCGTCAGTTGGCTCCATCTCCCAGGTAGCTCCACGCTCAGCCCAAAGAAGAGCAGCAGGACAAACAGCCTTCTCTAGACACTGCAGCAAGAAATTGCTTGTTGGGCAATCCTTTTCAGGCCCTATTTGATAGACCTGGCAGTGTGCCATTAGGCAAAGCAAGTTGTATGTCTCAGTTCTGTAGCAGAAAGAACTATCTCACAATAGAAACACACATCTGAAATGTAATGACAACTGACCAGATTTTCAGTTAAAATTCAGTTAAAAATGTCCAAAAATAGACATGGTCTCCTCAAAGTTTCACTTGTCAGGTACCCGATTAAGTTAGTTGCCAAATTACCACCAATTTAAATTGGAACAGATGTATCTAGCTTGTCTGTGCACCTGTGAAAAAACTTAAAATACATACAATGTATGCTCTAATACAAATGAGACTCACTTCTAAATAACTGTGGCTATTAATTTAATCTCTTCTAAAGTAAAAAAGACCTTATGAGGTCTTTAATACTGATGTAGATATTATGGCAACTACAGAGAGCTAACAGTATTTTCTATTTTTTTTAGTATTGGTATCGGGTACCAACTATAAAAACTGCTGTGATAACCCTGCAAAAAAAGCCCTAATTTCTTACTTAGCAAAGACAGTGCTTGGGTCTGTCCCATATATGTCAAAGGATGAGAAAGATCTGGAGAAAATAAATAAAATCACAGATTTCACTAAACATCACAATTCCTTGGTTCTGCTAGAGCATTTTGATGCAATTAGACTCACACCAGCCCTTTACAGCAACAACACTTCAAAACCATTCCTACAGCAAAACAGAGAATAAACAAATACATAAAAGTATTTAGAGGAACTGCCTGCAAATAATTTCAGAACTCCCAATCCTTATTCTTCACATACGAAAGAAAAGAAACACCAGCTGCACACAATATTCTCACAGAATGGATCCTCAAATGAAGCACTTAAAAGCATTAAAATACTTACTGATCTTTAAGGTCTGTAAATTGCTTTTCAAGATTGGACATTTCATCTAAACATTCCATTCTTCTTCTTTCACAGTCCTCATCATCCATTTCTAAAAATAAAAAAAAAAAGGTAATTTCTTTTGAACAATGTAATATATCTAAATAAACTGGGTATTTTGTTTCAAATGAATGTGAAGCAAGCCTGAATTTTAGCCATAAATAGATTATCATTATTATATTATAGCAGAATACAAGAAATCACTTGCCATACAAACTACAAAGTAAGAAAATTTTGATCTAATTCTAGAAGAAACCCCATAACCATTTTTTTTACTTCCTCAAAACAGGAAACATTGTCACTGTAAGACTTTAAGAGGTTACACTTCCTGACTAATCCTAAGAATGCATGAAACAGAAGAACTAAACATTGTGTATCACACCAGAAGAAAGGCACCATTAAACATAAAGAGTTATTAACCGTCACTGAAAATTCAAGTGTATCCCGAGTTGGTATGGGCAAAAGCAAGTCCTGAAAATTAAGTACAGGTTCAACGTTGCATCTGACATATAAAATTCAAGGTTTTGTTTCATTAATAATATTTTTTAAAAAAAGTAATGCTTGGTTTTGAAAGCAGGTTTCATGCTGTTCAATTGGGAGAGTACTCCAAAGCTGAAATATTAATGTAAGAACATCTGTAGTTTATCTTAATGACCATTTAAAATGACTGCATCTCTAATGAAACATTTCTTAACCTGCGAAGTCTATAATTTTGCAGAAACTTGATTTTATATGCTTTTATTTAGCAAGAGGAATTAATATTACACTATTTCCACTGGTTTTTGTATTATTTATATTGCTGATTTTTTTCTTAATTTACCTAGTAAACATAAGCATAAAGTATAATAAATACCCACTTTTGGGCCCAAAATTTTGACACTTGCCATAGACATCTACTAAACATCAGTTGTTACCTCCACTACCTTATCTTAGACTAGAAAACAGAAAATCTAAGCTAAAAAATTCTTGACTCTATGCCACCCTTCCCAGAAGGGAAAAAAAGGGTTTGTTAAGCTGTAATCAGAAGTTACATGTCCTGGAACTGCTTTATAGCAGCAGTATCTCCAGGAATTAGCTCTCTACCATTATGGTACAACTGACCAATTACCAACCAGTTGGAGAAGACATGCAGAAGTCTTCATCCTTACTGTTTTGCAAAAAAGAGTATGGCAATTTGCAAAGATGATGAGGTGAAAGTAGCAGCTTCAGGGCCAGCATAGCTACTTCAGAGGATGTGACGAACTCAGATGTTCCACTTGGACCCTCAGTGTATAAAGTTTTCTTCACATAGCTCCGTCCTGAAAATATCGCAAGCTTTTAAAGACTAAAAACTACACTAGCCCTTCTCTGCCTGGATATGAAAATTAACAGGCAGTGGAGCAGCATTAATCTGTATTGCAATGGTGCAAGTCCAAATCAAAGATCTACTGCAGTTTGACACATTACAATTAGAACAAGAAGACAGCATGTACAAAGTTTTAAAACACGATATAATCTAAGTATTTGAAAGCAGATTAAAGACAGAAGATAAAAAAATACACTGAATGTTTAGCACACTGAGGAAGGTGGGGTAAGAGAGTATCAGGCTGTTAAGAGACATTATTTTATTTTAAGATACTGTTCTCAAAAGTAAGGTAGATCCTGAACCCCAGAATTAGGCTGAACATCAGATTAAAGAGCAAAGTTTCATTTCGATGCCTGATGTAATAATCAAGCCAAAATTGACTGGGCAACTTTCAACTCGGTCAGACTTAAGGAATGTGGCAGTCATATTACTCAGAGAATTGTCTAAAGCATTTATATGCTATAAAAATAAAGCTTCTTTATAATCTGAAGGCACCTCCCTGTGAAGCCAGACAGGAACAAGCACAGGGATGCCAACAGTTCTCCCACTTTATTCTCAAACTCAAGTACTTGTTTCAGATGTGTTCAGCTATGCTCTTGGTTCCAAGTATGTTTTAGTAAGGAATTCACCCAGAAGCTTTTCCTTAAATTGACATGGATTTTATTGTTCGTGTCTGTTTAGGGACTACAAATAAAGAAAACTGAACTGTAACCCTGGCTGAGGATCAGTGTGACACTCACTGTCAGAGGGGAAGAGGACTGCTGCTTACATTTTAAACTTGTGTTGCAAGGAAAGTATAATGCATTGCTATCTGAGGGCACAGCTGACTCTTGTAGACAATGAAGTAACACATAGCTTTCTCCAATCTCCTCTCAGCTACACTTAAAAGTCTTTGACTTTCTGCCTAGAAGCCTACATTCTACTGAATGGCAATTCACACGCTAACTCACTCTTCAATTCTTTCACCTTTAGCCTGCCTCAAAACGAAGATTTTCAGAGTCCTGAAATCTCCTTAGTTCCCCAGTTACTGAACTTCTTCCCCATGGCCTTAAGCAACATACAGATTGGGGAATACGCAATATTGAAAAAGCAAGTGGTTTTTAGGATCAAATCTCATGTTCCAGCTGAGAATTTTCACCACTAGAGCTAGAAGATTCCTCATTTCATATTAAATCACTTGCTAACAACAGGCCCATCCTGTCTCAATGCTTCAGATTTCCAACAAAGTTTCATACTGCACAATTTAGGCAATTTTTAACCACTTCCAAAATCACAGTCATTCTTTTCCTACTACATTCAAGCAGCCAACTCAGTAACTAGGGCAGCCTGGTTTAAAGACAAAAAAATCCCATAGTACTTAAAATGTAACAGTGCCTAAAATAGCTTTTTTTTTAATAAGCTGTGGCCTATATAAAGTGCTCGAAAAAATGACCAAAATCTCATCTGAGATGGTGAGCATAATTTGTGGCTGTTTTACTTGTACTAATGTGCTATTCTATATCCTGGTCAATAAAAACCCTATACCAAATACAGAGCATCAACAGGAACAGGGCAGAAACAGTGCCAGCTCTAAGGGCAAGTTAACGCTTCTAACCACACCTCCCATATTCTCAGGTATCTACTGGGGATGGGAGGGGAAGCCAAATGGAAGCAAATGACAAATTTAACAAAAAAAGTTCTTCCCTTCAAAATCCTTACTTTTACTAATTTTAATTAAGACTTATTTTTTGTGGTGCTAATCATCTTATGTCTGTAGGAGCAATATGCTTCCATGGACTATGTTCCTATTTGTCAAGACACTGAGACAAGCATGTAATTTCCTGTAACTACCACTTGTTAAGTGCTCCCTTAAAAGCATTTCTCTGTGGAATTCAATGGAAATTATCTGGAGAACTTCTTGTATTGTTTTAAAGAAACATTCACAGACTACATTCACTTAAAACACAATTCTTCCTTCCTCCTCCCTAATCCCAAAAGAAACCAAAACAAGGGTAAACAAACAGAATCATTTGCCTTCAATAAAAATCAACCAAAGCATCTTTGAGGATATGTTAACTTCAAATTTTATAAAAGCCACATACACACTCAAGTTTTAGTACACCATAGCTTTGAAGCCAGCCCCATGACTGGCCCACTTTATCAGGCACTGCTGGGTCAGTTTGCAGCAGTTTTGGTGAACACAGGATCAGGCTCTTTTCCTATCAAGTTAAACCCAAAGCTTCACTTCAGGTACTGGCCAGATATTTTCCAACATCTATGGAGAACACAAGGGTCTGAAACAATGAATTGTCCTTCAAGCAGCTTCCAACCATACATACTCATTTCAGGCTACATAATCTGAAACAAACCCACATACTTTGGAGGTGTAGGAGCCTCAGCACTATCTACTCAGAACTACTTATTCTCTATGCTTATTTTACCAAATTAGTTGCTAACACAGACACAAATATCACTATGTTTACAATAATTTTGCTGACTCTTTCAAGCCCATACCTTGATGAGGGCCACAGTTCACTCACTGAAGAGGTCTCCTGTGTAGCACTGCATTAGACAAGAGAAGCAAGATCTTTCCTCAGATGAGGGAACAGCCCAGAACTAATGAACTCCCTGTTCCAGGAGACCTCTTGTCTAAACCCATGCAAGTCATTAGTCCCAAATTCACAAAAATGTGTAGGTGTCCTGGTAACTGATCAAAGTTGGAGGTGTTTACATATTCTCACAAAATTGCAAGTTACAAGTTAAACTGCAGGTCAATAGCAGCAGATCTAATCACTGATCACATAGTCCCCAGTGCCTGCCATTTACATACCAGACTCTTCACTGAGATGTTTTCCCTAGCTACCTTTTCAACAGCTACCTTTTCAACGTGTTGTCTTTCTGACAGCTTAGCATACAAAGGCCCAAAAAGCACTGAAGACAGTGCAACAAAGGGGACAGGAAAGCACAGCATACCAGGAAGGCGGGTAAGGATGGCAGCCAGCAATTCAATCCAGGTGGACAGCCAAGGACCAGCAGCCTAACTTGTAAAATGGGGTTCAGTCAGCAATATTTGCCAGCTCAAAGGCATGGGGGATGGACATGGGGGGAAAAAACAAACAAACAAAAAACCCCAACAAAAACTCAGTAAACTCTGTACAAACCATGGGCAGATTACCTGGATTTGTGGATTAATCAAGGCCTCACTGGGGAATCAACTCTGGGGCACAGTATTAACTCAGATCAAGGTCTAAGAGAGTGACATCTCTCCCAGTATGGCAGCCACACTTCCCAGCACAAGTAGTCTTCACTCTACTTCTGATGAGTCAGCTTGGCTGTCTTTGTACCACAGCTGTGGGGCTCCAGCACCCTGCTAGCTCATGCACAGCCCAAGCAAGGGCAAGGTCCACAAGTCCACATGGAATGGCCACAGCGGGACTTTTCCTGAACAGCATCAGTCAGCGTGAATATAAAAGCCATAGGATTTAATATTCAAGATCTCCCAGATCTTTTAATAACAAAAAAGAATTAACTGTACATTGAAGGCTTTAACACACAGAGATAAATCAATCACAAGCCAACATACGTAAAAATATAATTTCACAGCTCCCTAATTTGTCTAGTTCACAGCGTCCCACTCCTTCCAAGGTGCCAAGCCTGGCACTCGTGCTACATGTCCATGTGCTAGTACAGGCATGGGACAGGATCCCAGCACACCACTCTACATCAGTTAAACTGCCAGAAACCCATGTCAGGACCACAGCTAGCACTGAACAAACACAGCTACTGTTTTTCGGCTGCCCTTCAAGTAACAAAGATCCTGCTTACGGGGCCTACTTACTTATGGAGACCTAGTGATTCCAGAGCAGTGGTGTATGCATCTGATGATCAGCACATTTCCCAATAAGTGACCATTTTATAATTTACCCCTTGTAATTACAAGAGAAGTTTGAACAGATAATAACCTTCTTCTAACACAGTGGAAATCAAGCACTGAAAAAGTAATCCTTTTAAAACTGGATTTCACCTACTAGTACCATCCAAACTGCACAGTCCAGAGGAAGCTATGGAAAAAGGAAGGGATCTTCAACAGAGGTTGAAATGCATTGCAGAAGAGGCCAATCGTACTGACAGGGCTTCCAATGCCCCCTTAAAGACAGGCCTCAAAACATCTGATTGAAACTCACATTTTGCATACGAGGAAACACGTACATATATGTACACAGATGTGTGCCGCACGTACGCCAGCATGCCCAGCCGCTGCGTGCAGCCCGTACCGAGGACCCCGCTGCGGGCCATGCAGTCGAGCCCAGCAGGGCACAGCCCGCAGCGCCCACACGGCCCAGCCGGGCACCAGCCGGCTCCGGGCCAAGCGGGGCCTCCGGCCCGTGCGCCCCGCCACGTCCCTCCCCGCCGGCCGGCGGCCCGAAGAGGAGCCCCGGGGCCGGAGCACGGGCTGGGCCGGGCCGGGCCGCGGGGCGGGGTCACGGCGGGGGTGGGCACCGGCAGCCACCGGAGCCAGGAGGGCGGGACCGGTTTCCCCCCGGGGCAGCGTACCGGACGCTGAGGGAACCGCCGCGGCGCCCCCGCGGCAGCTGCCGTACCTGAGCTGTCCCCCTCCTCGGACACGGACGAGCTCTCGGTCTCCTCCTCCTCCGAGCTGCTGCCCTCGTTCTCCCCGTAGTCCACCTCCATCTCATCGTGGTTGTTCTCCTTCTTTTCCCGGGAATGGACCGGCATCGTCCCGCTGCCGCCGAGCCCCGGGACAGCCCTTCCCGCCGCCGCTGCGCCGCTGCCGCCGGCCCCAGAGCCCCGCCCCTCCCCCCTGCGCAACCTGCCCCGCCTGGCGCCCTCGGCGCCCTCCCATTGGCCGAGCGCCGCCAGCCGCCGACGCCGGCGCGCGCGCGGTGCATGCTGGGAGTTGTCGTCTGCCGGGAGCGGCGTGGGGGAAGAGGGAGGTGCCGTGGGGGGACCGTGAGGGGCCCGGCGGGGGGCGAGGGGTTTCCGCACCCCCTGCCCCGGCCATGCGTGGGGCCGCTCGCCACGGAGAGCTCCACTGCGCTCAGGCGGAGTTAGGAGCGCTTCGCACCTGCCCGCGTCTCCTGCAGGTGGCCCCGGCGGGGGAGTGGGCCTGCGGGGCCGGAGTTCAGCCGTTGCCGTTCCCTATCGGAGCTGCGGAGGGATGACGCGGGGCCTCACGTCTCCCCGCACCCGCGCTGCTGCCCAGGAGCTGGGCAAGGCGGCCCTTGAAACTCGCCTTCCCCTTGGCCTTCAGGGTTCTGTCCAGAGGACAGGGTTCACTGTGAATATCCACCTCCTTGCCAGAGCCTGTGTGCCTCACTTTCACGCTCGTGTGATGTGCTTTAAATTAAATTCGACTTAACTTTGTGCCCTATGGCTGACGGCAACCACTGAGAGCAGACAGGGGGAAGGGACTAAGCAGATACGCTGCAATTTGTGCAGGGTTGGGATGGGGTTTCTGGCTTTGAGGATCAGTACTTTTCTGTTGTTTGCCTGTGGCTGTTAATTGTGCTACGTAAGATGTACTGGCTACAAGCAGCGCTTACTGGAGTAAACTGTCCCACTGTCTCCTTGCTACGAGGGACTGATCAGCTTCACTTCAGCACATATGCAAGTCTGGCAGGAATTCTCAAAGAGTCACAAAATACACAGGTAGCTGTGGCCCACAGGTAAGCACAGGTGGTATCTTTGTGGCGACGGTGAGCTCACGTGTACCGCACTGGCTCACTTCTGAAGTCTGGGCCAGGTGAAGGAGCAGCAGGAAAGCACTGTGTGTCTCATTGATGTGATGTGCTGCTCCAGCAAAGCTGAGGTTGTATTTGCCGGGTAGCAGCTGTTCACGTTGAGAGACTCAGAGTTAGTCAGCCTCCACAGTCTGGAAGGATGTTAGCAGGTTAAGTTGTGAGGCAGTTAATAACTTCTGAGCTTCCCCAAGGACTTGGTCCACCTCCATGGTGACAGCTGCCCACCTTGCCCACAAGTAACTATCGCTGTACATTAGTCACTTTTCTCCCACATCTCTGTATACCCAAAGCAACTAACTTCCCTCAGCCTCCACCGAGAGGAGTGCAGGTAGGTGCATCACCTCTCCTCCAAGAACACAAATACTAGACAAAATTAACGGCCTCCCATCCTTCACTGTGTGAACTCCATCCCTTCTGTTGCCGTTGCCTCTCGCTTTGTAGCCAGCTGGGCACCCAGCAGAACCTGGCATGCTTTCTCTGCACCCACCGCAATTTTTATAATTTTAAGTATACGACGAGAAACACCTATGATTTCTTAAAGTGCTGCAGCGCACACCGGAGCGAGCGCTTTCCTCGATCCGCAGTAGCAGGCAGCTGCGGGTGCCGAGAACACGCTTACTTCTCCGGCCTCACCCTTCCCCAAGCGCTCCGCCGCGCCGCCCTCGGGCCCCGCTCCCCCGGCCCGCCGCCCGCGGGGCACGGCAAGGTGCTGGCAAGGCGCGCTGCCGGCCGCGCATGCTCCGCGCCCCGCGCATGCTCCGCGCTGCCGGGCGAGGCGGGGGCGGTGGGAGCGCGCCGGGGCGTCAGCCCGGAGCAGCGCGGCCGGGTTGTTTTAATGTTCCCGGTTGTTTAACAGAGCGACAGCAATCTGCCTTGTGTCCGGTTTTTTTTCTCCTGTTTAGAAGCAACTTGCAGGAACCCAAAAGGTGGCCGAGTGTTGGTTCAAAGTTTTAAAAACTTACCACGCAACTCATTTTTAAAGGTATACCAGCCTTGGAGCTAACATAGCAAAAGTGTTAGTAGTGATGCCTGATACTCAAATGGCTGAAAGGAGCCAGGTGAAGGCCTGAAACGAGCTGCAGATGTCCTCAAAGAAAACCAGTGACTTTCACAAACTGGACCTGAAATTTCCCTTCAGGGGATCTGCTGGGATTTGACAAAAAGAAACCAGAAACGAAAATTGTCTAAGAATTCCAAATTCAAGTGTTGCGTTTTGACTAGCAAGATAAAAAAGACTAGGAATCAAACACTCTGGACTAGAAAAAAAAAGCAAGCTGGAAACCGTTGCAGGGAAAGGAATGGCAGGAAACCTTTGGCCTGATTGTAATTTCCTATCCAAACAGCTGGAACTAGACTAAGGGAGCTAAAAATAAGCCCCGGAAGGGAATCAAAGTTCCCATGCCACAGTGGAAATCAGCAACTGAGATGGGGAATTGAGCCAGAAATTTTTTTAGTAATACGTGATTTTACATGCTGCTTCTATTCTGGTTTTAGCCAGGAGAGGGGGGGCGTTACCCAGCTAATGTAATACAAACATCTACTGTCTTGAAAAGAGGAAAAAAAGAAGGGGGGGCGGGGGGGAGGGGGAGGGTGGGAAGGGAAGGTACTGGTTGATGTTAACCTGACTGTCCAAATAGAGTGCTAGAAAAGCTAAGAGAAAAGGATATTTCCAGGAACTATATATGGTGGCACAGCACTAGTGGCAGCTTATAATTTGTTCCCAGAAATATTAAATTAATCAGACCACCTATAAGCCCTTAACATATAAAGTGGCAACACCTATCTTAATCAGCTGTCTAGGGCCAGACGCGTTCTAGAAGGAGAGGAGAAAGATTAAATTCTCTCTGGCTTACTAGAGGACTTGCAAAGATTTGTGTCTTACTGTGTGCACATACCAGCCAGGAATCCAGTCAGCTACCAGAGGACCAGGCTGTAGATTGATAACTTTATCAAGATAAGTGAAAGGAAACATTAAGTGCCTATAAAACTATGATATTTTTCTGGATCGTGTCTTATACTCTTCATCAGACTAAAAGAGACGTTAAGAAGAAGGTGATTGTCATCATGTTTATCAGCTTGGCTCTACATTTAATGGTGAAGTGGGGATTAACAGCTGGTATGTGGTATTTCTTAACAATTAGAAAGAGACATAGTCCATTAACAGGGCCAGCTGGCAACAATGTAAAATTCAAAACTGGCAATTCTGTTGAAAGCTGGTACTGAAAAAAATTTGGATGTGATAACAATCGTTATAAATGAAATGCTGGCCAGTGCAGACCTTGACAAATGGTGAAGTCTCTTTTCCCAGCTTGGGAAGAGGAAAAGCTGGAAATGCAGGCAATCAGCTTCCTACGACCTAATCTGGGCACTTTAGCCAGTTATCTGAATCTGGCTATTGAATCACATCTGTGAAACACAGAAAAGTGGTACCTGGTGCAAGGATGGTGGCTATCAGACCAGACATCTTCAGAAAAAGCTAGGAAGCAGAGCTGTAATTTTGCACCTAATTTGTTGAATGGAGACAGTAAGTGGAAACATGTATCATTAGAATCTGAAAAGCAGTTACTAGTTTTATGAATATCAACCTGACTGCCAGCTTTTGTTGTAGTGAGTAACTGCATAGTACCTGAATATTTCTGACAAGAAGATTATGGAGAAGCCGAAGATAAGTAACATGAATCAGCAGGATACAGATGTAGACGAAACCTTCAAGGAGAAGCAGGGATGAAAGAGCTTTTACTGTATTTGATCCAATATAGTCTTAATGAGTTTGATGTATCTTCTCATTGGGAGTTTCTCCCAGTTTGAAAATGTAGTTTGTCTTGGATTGGTCATCACAATTTTTATTGTGGGGTGTAAGGTCCTCCAAAGTGGATAGGGCATCAACATATTAGCCAAGTCTATCAGTATGTGTTATTAACAATGAGAAAAGACTCATGAGAAATTTATCTGAAAGATACATGTGAGGTTTTAGGCAGTTCTTGGGCCTCATCTGTAGTATGGCTTAAGAAAGAAGTGGTAGTAGTGGGGTGTTTGTGAACTCTGGCAAAACAAATTATGCCACTTGAAATAATTTTTATCTAGTAACACAAAGAAATTATACACTGGATGCTCTATCAAATTAAATCAGATTCTTCACCCTCAGTTTCAAAGTGCAGTATTAGGAGGTGGGTCATAAGAACACTGAAAAGACTATTTTCCCTGCAGGACAAGGTCAGCAACAAGTTAAAGTAGCAGTCACGGTGTGCAAGCTACCAGCTATGTTTGAGGACTGTTGGATCATGTTCCTCCCTCAGCTTGTATATTATCTAGGCAAGATATTCTGATATATGCTGCAAATGGTGTAAAGTAAGGTTAGAGCTACTAATCAAAACAAACTCAAAGAGATATGACTTATTTATAAAAGGCCCTGCTTACTTCTGCAGGTAAGATAAGGGGAGAGATTGGGGGCAAAATATTTCCTTTGATGAAAAGGAAGAAATATGTGAAAAATTGGGTCTCCCCTAGAGGCTAGCAGACATGCAGAGTTTCTGCAGAGCTTTTCTCTTCTGCAAGTTTTTTAGTGGGTTTGTCAATATTGCAAAAGTTATTTCATAACTTATTTCGTAAGTTGGGAAAGAAAAAGAAAACATCTCAGTGGCTGAGAGAGAGTGAGTACTTTCAGTTAAAAAAGAAGTTGCAACTGCCACTGTATCAGCAGTGTATTCACATTTCAAAACCTCTTTCATATCAGATATGGGTGCTAGTGCTTACATTAGAACTCAAACATTGTGAGTTGGAGGTGACTTTGCACAGCAAAAGTCTAATTCTCTGGTACCACTGGAGAGGAATTAGTAATGGTTACATCAGTTGAAAATAACTCATATGTAGGAAAGTTTCTTGTCATGATAGGCCATATATCCCTTCTGTTCTTTGAGCATGGCTGACATAGTCCTAGCATGTTAGGAAAACAAAGCTTAGGTAATGATGGTTGGGTTGGTTTTGGTTTGGGTTGGTTGTTTTTTTTTTTTCTCACTTGCACTCTCCCTGCTACTTTTGCAGCCATTGTCTAATTTAGACCTAATTTTACAGAACAGCACAAGTGTTAAAGACACCAAGTTTTTGTGTGTTTTGTGACACAGTATCTAGAACAAGGAACCCCTATTAATGTCCCACAGCGGGAAACGTGTAACTTAGCTTTTACCCTTCCAAAGGACAGCGGTGAGTTCACCAACCTGTATATATGTAATTAAGACTTAACTGCAGTCCAGCCTCCTGCCCATCTCAAACAAGTAGGGAGGACTAGGCAAAGGAAGTTTTATGGTCACGGAAGGAGGTGATACATGGCATTCAGTGGATAGAATACAAATTCAGAGGAAATCTGGCTTCATTAATTCTGTAGCTCATGGAAAAATGCATTCAGTCGGGATCTTTGGTGATTGGAAAGACTGCATTGTTTGACCTTGTACCAGATGCTCACACAAGGGTATTAATGCTGATGCACGGCTTAACAAAAAAAGCAATAAAGCAAGAATTGGTTGCTCAGGAGAGTATGAGCTCATGAAGAGGTCTTACCCTTAATTACAGAAGCATATAAATTCCAGATTTCTTTTGTGAGGTACAGGGTTGTGCTAATGAAATGGGATTTCGTGCTTTTTTTGGACAGGAACAGGATTTTGTCAAAAAAAACCCCAGCTAACTGTTCCATTATTCTCATATTAGAAATATCTTACAGGATCCTGATAATTTGACTGCTTAGGTCAAAGTGGCCAGCATCTCCAGTATCAATACATTACACTAGAGTACTAAACTATACAGAACCCTGGTTTTGGCTATTCAAACCTTAAATATCTAGGTTTGGGAGTATTTTTCTCAAATTAAATAGTTGCCAATTAATTTAACTAAAAAAATTGTTTCTCAGGGTGGTTCCCAAACAGGAATACTGTAGCACAGGCAAAGCCATATACCCAGAGGATTGCAACACACCATCCTAATGCCCAGGGTGCAATTTAAAGAGGCTTCTTTCTCAAAAGCAAGACAACTCCTATAGGAAGGAAACTGTGGAGGGTAGTACAGAAAAGTAGAAATGGGAGTACTTAGAAAAAAGCCTCAAAAGGATCAGCTGTTGAGCTAAATACGAAGACATAAGAAGCAGTGGAACACTTTTAAAAAAATTAAATTTATGGTTTTCTCTTGAAGGACTGTGAGGGCAAAAAGCTCTTCAGTGGAATATAAGCACACACCTCTGAGGGATCAGGTTTATAACTCATGCTAGCTACCAGAAATAAGTTAATACTTAGTGAAATTCTGAGTAATTTTAGCTCATTTTTAATCATGTACGTTAATGAGGTATAAATATTAGTTGAACAAGAGTTACAGAAACTTGGATTTCAGGGGGTGAATGCAAGAATCCAAACCATAATCTATCCATTTGAAATGTGAACTATTGAAGCAGGCTAGAACTGAAGGGTTTGTGCTCTCTTTGATATATCAAAAAATACTCATGTTTTTTGAAGTACTTGGCAACAGATTAATTCTTTGGAAATCATAAATCCTAGGTGAACTGTGAGAAGTTAGTTGATGGTATGTGACCCAGTTGCTCCCACTACTTTGAGTGCCCTGTGGGGCTGTGTAGAGAGAGTTAAAAGAAGGGGAAAAAAGTTCTGCAGCACTTAATTGTCTACACTACTCCTTTAAAAGTTCAGTTAAACTTAGGGGTCCCCTCACAGCTGGACAAGAAGACTTGAAAAGTTCTTTCTGTAAAGTGGAAATGGAAAGAATTGGGTACAGTAATAACCACCTGGAATGCAGCAGAACCTAACCCCTCCCTAACTAATCCTGCTATTTTCTAACCTTGTCCTCCATGCATAATCAAAGGCATCGAAGTCACATGCTTCAGAGTCAAGCCTTTGCAAGATCATGGCTTTTGCCGTGCGTAGAACATGCCCTTCCTGCCTGGTGTGCTCTGCCTGAGGAGGTTCTCTGTAGAAGCCATTATTATCTTGGTTAACACTGCTCCCTCCTGTCATTTATTATTTTTAAAGCTCTGTCTTGAGATAAAGACCTAAAAGCTATCAGAAAAGCAAGGAAAACCTCCAAAGAAAAGATATTTTTAAAAGATTGTTAAAATACAAAAATATGCTTAGAATTCATGGAATTTAGAAAACAAAGCATGTAATGTGTGATTGTCGGATCTTAGAAAGCCAAAACGTACTGTGTCATGGTAAAATAAATAATTGTAATATTAGCTATTACCCAACGTTGCTAGTTTCAGATCTTATTTACAGGTACAATATGAGGTGCTTTAGGGCAGACCACACCAATTCCTTCACTGATCCCCTGCTAACTGGATCCCACCGCCCTTATGCCTTTAACATCAACTGTTATTGGACGTGCGGTTACTCAGGTTATTTATGTAACAGGTACATAAATGCTGACAATTCTTACAATTTTATAACTAGTCCTGAATAGTTAAATATTGCCAATATTAAAAGCTCCAGCTGTTGCAATCAGGCTCTCAGCTCAGGGAACTGGGTTTCCTCAAGGCAAAACCCAGCACCGGGGACTATTTAAAAATAGACAAAGAGACACTGGAAATCATGAGTCTTGAATGATACGAGAACAGCTGCCCATCGCCAAGTCCAAGAAGCCTCTATGTCGTAAGTTTCATTATTGTAAAGCGATGTCAGGATTTTAGAAGACACGTTGGGCATTTTCAGTATTACTAATTCAGCCCTGGGCAGCATTTACATGGCACCGCGTACATTTATTTCCCTGGCTGTTGCTGCGGGCCTCTCTGTGCACCGGCACAAATGCGGGCTCTTCAGCCCGTCCCCGGCTTTGCCGTAGTTGCAGCGCGGGGACGACCGCCCCACCGAGAGCGGGAGTGACCCGGCGGCCCCGGCCCCGGCCCCGGGCGGCGGCTCAGCCTCGGCAGCCGCACAGGGAGGCGGCGGCTCCGGGCAGAAGCTGGGGCGAGGAGTTGCAGCACTTTGAGGACCGGTGTGGAAAGAGGAACTACGAGACGCATCGTCGCCGGTTGCACAACTGAGGCTTGAGTAAAGGTTTGGAGTCACTGCCTTGGTGGATACGGCCCCCGCCTGGCTTTTATTTCCTTATTCCCCACGGGATTCCTGCCTTACATCACTACGCTTCAGGATCCCCGCATGGGCAGAAGCAGCTGTGTAACGGGATGAGCTTTATATTTCACTTATGAACAGCTGGAATAAGAGTTTCCTGCACCAGTCGCTGTTGCCGCGTTGCGCGGAGGATCCCGCAGCGAGCCCCCGGCGGTCGCGCTCCATCCCCGGGCGGGCGCAGCGCCCCCGCCCCGCCGCCTGCTCCCCGCCCGCCGCGCCTCGGAGGTGCGCGGGGGAGCGCCGCCCGTGACGTCACGGCGCGGTTGCCATAGGGACGCCTGGGGTCGTACCTGACGGCTGTCGTGAAGCAGCGGGAGGAGAACGAGGGAAGGAGGAAGGGGGAGTCTAGGCCCGGCCCGGCCCCCCCCGGGCCCGCGGGAGCTGGACCTGCGCCGCGCTCCTCCACCCCCGCCGCATCGGAGTCGGAGGCAGGAGGAGGCGGCGCTGCCGCCGCCGCTGGCTATGTAGGGGCCCCGGAGCGGGCGGATCCGGAGGCCGCTGTCCGCCTCTGGAGCGCGGCGCCGGGGCCGGGCCCGGCGGGATGTTCTCCAAGAAGCCGCACGGGGACGTGCGGAAATCCACGCAGAAGGTGCTGGACACCCGCAAGGACCCGCTCACCCGCCTCAAGCACCTGCGCGTCCTCATCGGTGAGGCGGCCGGGAGGGAGGGGGGCAGCGCCGGGGCACGGCCCGCGGGCCGCCGGCCCCCAGTCCTGCCGTGGGAAGGACCGGGAACGTAGAGGGGCCGGCTGGGCGGCGGAGCGGGAGGCGGACTCGGGGCTCTGCTCCGGAGAGGGACCCCCGGCCCGGACCCAGCCTCGCCCCGCCTCGGCACGGCGGGGGCTCCGTGCCCGGTATCGCGGGGCCGGCGGCGGCGGGGCGTCAGCGGTGTGCCGGGGCCGCGGCGGGGGATGCGCCGCTCCTCGCCGTCGTACCGAGCCAGGCAGATTCCTACCGCCTTTGAGGGTGCAATTCATTTGGCAGCTGTAGATGGGAGGCGAAAAGCCTGTGTGCTTCCCCCGTCAGTTATTCTCTAGAGCTACATAAATGCTGCTAAGTCGGTGCGCCTCGGTAGAAGTGGCTGGGAGCACTAATGGTGCCTGTGACTCCCTCCTATTAATCCATCTCCCCTAAATGCTTACAGTAACGACTTGTGTTTGTGTGTGTTTTCGAGGTAAGAGCTACAATAGTAAGTGCTCGCTAGAGTAGATGTAGGTCAGCATTCATACAGCTAGTCCTAAAACACTTCTGGTTTGCAGTTGGTCAAGGAGGTTGGTCAAGGGGGGAACATAAGCACTTTACGTGCTGCCGCGGTTCCATGTGAGCTGCTGTTTAACCTAATCACTGAATTAGAAATGGTAATCATATAGAATATATATATATATCATAATGGAAAAAAAAGTAGAGAAAAAACAGAGTAAAATATTCCAAAATATCTGTTAGTTGCCTGTGTTTATAAAAATGTAAGTCGTTGTCATCAAGCTGCCCTTGAAAAAAGAAGTTTGCTCCAGAGCGCCTTTTGGGCCCTTCAGTTCTGTAAATGCCTGTGTTGCTTCTGGCAGTTTATTAACGTGTGAGCAGAGCTGGGTCAAGAGCAACTGTGTTCTGTATTTAGCACAGAGTACTGAACAGATTATTTTGAGTTCTGCCCATAGTCTGGGGTTATTTAAATACCTTAGCCTCAAAAGCTGGATTCTTTCCTTTCAAAGGAAAATGGTTATTACTCCTTTTTTTCCTTCTGTATTGGTGTTTGAAGGAACAGGTGTTCCTGTATGGCAGCATCTGCTGCTGCATAACTTATTTTCTGTAGCATAATAATTATTTAGACTTGAAATGGGGAATAGTTGTGTAGCTAGCTGTCCAGGACACTTCAGTAGCCAGAGGTACCCTCTTGTCTCACTCAGAATATTAACACTCTTCTTAACTAGCTGTATGGAGCCAGTTGTGGCTTGCTTTATGTTGGTGTATATTTGTTTTTAGCTACATCAGCAGTTGAAACTTAAGAGGGAAGAGCATTATAAAGAAACTGCCTCTCTGAATTTAGGTTTCCTAATGCTAAAATATGTTGAATATATCTAGTTTTGCTTTAGTCTGCAAAACAGTCTGTGTGATCTTGATCAAATCTATTCTAGATTTGATGCTTCAGTTGCTCGTCTTTTATTTACAAGATTTTCCTTTAGCTTTGTTGATACTTGAATGCATTCTGTTAAGGTGCAAGCCGTGAGCTTTCTGTCAAGCAGATGTTCCTTCCTGTCTAGTCTAAGGTTTCTGCTTACTGGCTGTAGGACAGACTAAATCTGCTGGGGCATGTTTTCATGTGATGGCCATTCCCCTTTCCCCACCTGCACACGTGTATGTCTCAACCTTTGAAGCACAGCTCCAGATATCCTTTCTCCAAGTTTGGCAGAATACAGTGTATGACTGTGTGAGTAGGAAAGGTTGTAACTGTACTCTTCAGATTGCCTGTCTCGGGTGGATCTACAAGATTTATCATTGTGCAGGTATTCTTAGATGCGCAAGGTACAAACGCAAGGTCTTTTTTTGGGGGACAAGGGGACTAGGATGTTTATGTATTCCTATTGTAGTGCAAGAGGAGTATGTAGCAGATTATTTGAAGCCCATCTTCTGCTGTGATCACTTCCTTGCCTTATTAAATTTCCCTGCTTCCTAAAAACTGGTTTTCAAAGCATAAGCTCTATGCACTTTCTTCTCCAGTTGTTTCTTTGGCTAGTCTGCAGGACCAGATGACAGAAATAATGTGCCAACCTAAGACAGACTGCTGCCTGAGGTGGCTTCGCATGCAGACATCATCCTGCAGCTTGAGCAGTGTATTGCTGCATTTTCCTGTTTATCTTTTTTCTTCAGTGACAACTCCCTCAGCATAATAATTGGCATGTTTCCATGTGCTCAGGGGAGCCAAGCTAGCTATTGCCAACAGACTATCTGAGGGGAGAAGGGAGGAAATCTCAGTTCAGCACTGTTCAGCGTCTTTATGAATGAAAAATGATTTGTCTTGTTCATTGCTCTTAGCCCCTGCATACTGGAGACTGCTGTTTCGTATCCAGGAGGAGAGAATTTTCTCTTGTTCTTAAGCTTAAAATCCTTTCAGTAGGCCTGCAAGGTGTATGGGACCAGAGTTAATTTTTGTTGTTGTACTTTTTAGTCTTTGGTTCAGCAATGATAAACTGAAGTGTGGCCTTGGATTCTTGGTTAAGACTTGAGGGGAGGAAAGGGAGTACATTTGCTTGCCCTCTATTTTATTGGGGCATCCAAAGCAGTACTCCAATAAGCTAAAATAATGGAATAGCAATGAAAAGAGGTGAGTGCTTGTGAATTATAGACTGCTGGTTGTCTATTAGCCAAAGAGGAGAAATCTAAAAATGTCATTATGCTAAAAGATTGACAGTTGGATCCTGCAAGGCAATGGTGCAAGTCAGGCATCATCTAAAAGTATTGAAGATAATACAGTATGTTAGTAAAGGACAGAAGAGACAGAACAGTTTCTGAGAACCTTACACGAAGCTAAGTGAATGGATGGCACAAAGGCAAGTGACATTTATTTTTAACAAATAAAGAAGTAGCGTACATTAGATGGACTTATTTAAATGCCTTTTACAAGATAACTTGGAGTGCAGTGAGTTGTATTGTTTCAGGAAAAGTATCTTGTCATTGGTGACAACTCGGTTTAAATTTAGTAAAAACAGTCTGCCTAAAGAATATAGAAAATTTTGTGTCTTTGTGGAACGGTGGTGTACCATGACACCAAATGTCATTGCAGCTTTAGTAGTCTTACTGCTGTTGTCAGTATATGGAGGATTTAGATATGGGAATGACTCAGATAAGTGTAAAACTTCAAAGTGAAAAGACATTGAAAGCTTTGGAATCTCTTTCTGTAGGGGCAGATAATGGAGAAACCAAACATCTATGAAAAAGACTAGGAAATAAAAGTCTGTTAAGGCCTACCAAATTTGAAGTTACAGTAAAAGATTTTTGCTTTGAGAAGCTACTGAGTGCTAGACTAACTATCAGTTATAGGCATACAAGGAGGTGCATTTGCTTGGGTTTTTTTGTTGGAAGGTGTGTGTGTAGGTGTCTTTTTTTTTTTTTTTTTTTTTTCCTGAAACCCTGGTAGATAACTGCTCTTTGCCACTTCACTCCAATGTCCTGTCTCTGGCTGGTTCTCTGTTCTGCTTCAGCATGTCTCTATTCAGCCTTTTTCATAATTCAGGAACCAAGGAAAATGGTGAAATTCAGGTGACCAGTTCAGAATTGATATTGTTATTCGCTAAAGTAAATATAACATGTGACCAATTAATGCATGTCACAGGCATGAGGTTTTTTTCAATAGAGCTTAAAGCCTTTTAGGAGACCTCCAAGTAGTAATAAATATTATTATCACTAAGAAAAATCGGACAGATACGGACATCTCATATCCTGGGACATAGCAGTCTGTGAGCGAAGGTAATCAGCTTTTCATTGTTTTCCTGCTGCTGTATTTTTCTTGACACAGCTGGAGCTATCTGCTTTAAGAGATTTGATTGTCTTGAGTCGTATTAGGTTCTTCTAGTAGGGAAGTATTCATCCCCCTCTTTTTTTTTTTTTTTTTTTTTTTTTTTTTTTCCCCCCCTCTACTTCTTCGTTCTAGGACTTTCAGTCTCATCCAGTTCCCTAATGCAATCTTGTTCAATATGTGACTTTTTGTCAAAGTATTCTTCTGTCTTGTTTCTGTATGCTGGAAAGGCTGTAACAGTTTTGTTCAGTGTCCGCTACCGTGGTGGTTAAGAGCGTATCAACCTTGAGTGGGAACGTCGAATGGAATTCCCTTGTATGACAGTGGCTCAGCCTTGTCAGAAATGAGGCCCTGCTATAAGGAAAGCTGCCAGCTTCAATTAGTGCAGGTATAATCACTGAGACTTTTCTAGCAGATCGGGGGCACACAGTGTACTTTATGGAATTAGGTATTGACTGCAGAATGAAGCCTATGATCTTCCAGAAAAATTTTTTAGCGGTCCCCAGTGGATTAGCAACTAATTGCAATTTTTAGGATTGTTAAGAGGAAATAACGTGGAAACAGCATTGCGCTGTTCTTACCAGTTTTGCGCTGATTAATCAGACTTCAGTATCAAACTAAAATTCTGTGAGTTTCAAATGATAGTTCATGAAAGTTTGTTCTAGTAATCCTTCAAGCATCAAGTCATGCTTCGTTTGTCCTTTTGTTAAAACAGTGCTTTGAGAACTCTGTAAATAATTAAGGCAGCTAGATATGGGACCGTTTCATAACATCATACCTTAACAATATTAGCTTCTTGTTTTATTCTAGTTTGATATCAAATATGTTGCTGCTACCTGTTGAATTTGTAGTTTGTCAGAATTTGTAAATATATGTATTTAAAAAAGAAAAAGCTAACCCCCCTAAATATTTAATGATTTCTGTTTAATCTTATTATGTGCGAGTCAAATGAATATACTTTGTTTAACATTTACTTTTAGGGCTGAATCGGTCAGAGAAATTCCCCCACACCCTTTTTTTTTTTTTTTTTTTTATTTTAGAGTAGGATTTACAGGCCTGTCATCTGTTAATCCAGAGTAAAGGAAAAAGGAATATATTAGGAATATATTGTTTCTCATAAATCATTTTATTTGCATCTGATACCTTAAAAATACACTGATTTCGTCTCTGGGAACCATGGAGAGAATGCCTGTAAAACATATGCTAAGAGAACAGAGTATTTGAAGTATGGGGTAGTTTTTTATTATTTTGTTTTGTTATTCTTGGTGGTTGGTTAGTGTTCAACGTCTCATGTAGGCAATCTCTGAAAGGGAGCAGTCAGGCTATACTGGACAGAATGAAACACTGCGTTGGACATCCATTCTGATACGTTGTTTAATATTAAACAATATATTTAAATAGAGATTGCATTTGTCTAAAGGAATTTTAATTTAAATAATCTATTCCACTGGCATTCAGCCCTAATGCTTCAGCTAGATGGCATTCATTGGTGTTGCACATCATCTACATCACTCGTTACAATATCACTTATATACTCTAATAAATGAAAAATGTTTTATGGTTGTTAAAGTGAGAGGCAAGTGAGAAGCTACAGCAAAACTAGCTGCTTGGAATTTTCTTTGGAGAAAGCTGTTCCAGAAGTTTCTGTGGATGTGCAAAGCTATTATTTTTGGCAAGAGTTGTAGATTTTATTTTTTTCCTGGTAATTCTAACTGCAGAGGACATTTCACCACTGTAATTCACGGATTTGGCTGTGGGTTGCGTGCAGTTTAAGAAATGAGACTTGATGTTCTATCAGTTTTGACTTAACCCTGAACCCATTCTGTTCTGTTTTGGCCAGGAGCAAAGGGGGAAGAACTGCTTTGCTTTAGGATTTTGGCTAATGTTACACTCGACTTGCAGAGAGCAGCAGCAGCCAGTGTGGCTCGCTTGCCAGGGTCAGGCAAAGGAAAGGTCTGTGTGGGTTTAGCCTTGTGACAGTTTGGGATGAAAATAAGTACATTAGTATGGAAGTGTTTGAAATTGCTTAAATAAAAGCTTAAGTTCTGGAACATGCGTGAGTTGTTAGGGAAGCATATCTTAAAAGTTTACTAGTGTAAGTATTCTAAGGTCTGCAAGCAACCTGAAAGAATTAGCTTGGAGAGCTGTCAGCTGCTTCTGCTCATTCATATAGAGCACTGCTGGTGAAATGTGTAGCAGTTTGTATGTGTGTGATGTTCGTTGATGCTGTTAGCCTGCTTGTTCATTCATGGTTTTTTTTCCCCCCTGTATATTTGTAATCTAGAAGATGGTGGTGATCAGGAGTTTGGACTTGCAAAGATTTCCTAAAGTTCCTGTGTTTCTTTTTCAGTACCAGAAACCTCAAGAATATTTTCTTTGAAAAAAAAATCTTCTAAAAAATACTTGGTTTTTTTAGAATAGCTGTTCGTGGTCTGAAACGGTAAGGGCTAATGTGAAGCCCATGCTTAACACTTTTGCAGTTGTAGCTCCCTGTTTGAAATGCTCTGGTTTATCAGGTCTTTCACTTTTGACAGTCTGTTAACTGTGCCAGAGCCACCAGTTAGTTCCAGCGGAGGTGGAGGTTTTCCACTTAACCTTTCTAAATGACATGCTTTTCTGTTTGAGAGACTGTCTGTGACTGAACCTCTATACTGTTTTGCTGTAAAGCAGCAGTTAAATTTTTCAGTTTGCAGAATTAAGAATGAGCAATTTCTATTGCCATTTTGATTGTATGTTAACTGAAACTGAGGATGCTTAGAAACCTCTTGCTTTCTAATGGCACCAATTTGTTCTGAAGATTGTTACTGAACTCTTCAGTCTATAATGGGCCTCCACTTCACAGGAATAGACCAAGTTTGGCTGTCTTCCAGGTCATTGTTTGCTGCAGTTGTCACTGGTGTTTTATTTTTGGGTAAGGATGAGGGAAAGTGACTTAAAAGCAGGATAATGTTTTTGTTATGCAACTGTTGTATCAATTTAAGATATAAACATACAATTAAATTCTGAAATGCTTAAAATCAAATGTAAAATTAACCACAACTTGATCTGTAATGATGTAGACTATTCTGTTAAATGGCATGGTAAATTTCTGCAATGCTTTGTGTGAACTGGTGAATGTTAATGTTCTCTTTAGGAAAGTTAATATATATCTAAGATCTGTGTGGAGTTTTGTTATAGTTTTTAAGTTCAGTATTTTGATTGTTTACCTTTTAAATTCTGATCTGTGCAGAAAGTACAAGTTTACCTCCTTTATAGTATTTTAATTCCATACAGCAGGTGGTCATCTAAATAGTATAGATACATTTCCCTTGCTAGCACAACTTGTTTATAAATATGTAACAGATGCTGTGGATTAGTTTATAGTAATTTTTAGGGTAGTATGTAGAAAACAAAATAAACAGAGAAGGTGAATTGTGTAAGTTAAAGCCCACTGAGATCCTCTTTCTACAGAGGATTGGGGTGTTGTACATGTAAACTTGTAAGCTTTGCAGAATCTGGCTCAGGTGATTCCTTATAAATTTAAATACACAGTAAAAATCTGTGTTGCTTTTTCTGGGTCATGTGTTACGTCTGACAAAGTAATTTTTAAGCTCTTTGAGGTGGTAGTCTTGTGTTGTAATTCTAACTATGATATGCTGGTGAAATAGTATCCTCCCTCTAATGAGTAATATTAAAGGATTACATCTTTATTGAAATACTTTTGTGGATGCAAATTATTCCTGGTTATAAAGGGATATGCTGATAACTGAACTATAATAAAAGCATTGGAACAAACGGGTTTACTGTCAGGCAGAGTTCTGTGTCAGAACAAATTTTCTGCAAGAAAATTTGGCCTAGAATCTATCCTTACTAGAATGATCACTGTGGGCTCTTAAGCTTTGAGTATCTTACTGAGATACTGGAGAAGAATGTAACATTTCAGAAAGTTCTGAACAATTAACCTTCAAAAGAGTTGGCCATTTCAAAATACATGAAAATGAGTTCTTAAGAAAAGAGTTGGCCACTTGAAAATGTAAGAAAGTTTCTAAAAGCACAGTTACCTGTAAGCACAGTAGTTGGTAGGAGAGGTGGAGAGCTTTTTGTTTTGATTGTTGTGTTGGGGTGTTTTTTTCTTTAGTTCATTGTTACAGCTCTCATAAGGCGGGGAATAGTAGAACTTCCAAATTTCAGTGGATTTAATGGAAATATGCGTTCCAGTTGATCTGATACTTGAATGCTCTTGTAACGAGGGTCATATGAATAGCTTAGATAACTAGTTTTCCATTTCTAGTTGGGTTCTCTGTTTCATGCATCAAAATAGAATATAAATCTGTAAATTGAATACAACTTCTAAAACATAAACCAAAAAGGTAACTTAGCTTCTTAATGCTGAACACAGAAAAAACTAAAGCTACTTCTAGAAAAGTTTTATGGGAGGAAGAAAAGGACAGAGAAGCTGTACAGTGTCTTTTTGTTCTTAAATGTAACTTTCTCCTTAAAAAAAACAAACAAACAAACCAGAACAAAACCAAACAAAACAAACAAAAAAAACCCCTTAAGATGCCCAAAACCACCACTGAACACACAGAGTTAATGCAGAGATCAGATCCGTACCAATTTTTAAGTTACAGAAAACTATTAAGGAAAAGTCAGCAAAGATCTAAGTTTCTTGCTCTTGTGAGGCATGAAGAGAACTGCGTCTTCTTGACAAACAGCTTCCATAAATGATGCTGGAAACCTGAATTTAGTGTAGTGGAATTATGCTTTGTAGAGTAGAAGCTGTGGTTGCTACATTTTTGGAATACATGTCCCATTTTCCCCTCTCCCATTCTGAGAAACTTTTTGAACTATTTTGTATGGTGCCAGATCTATTTCTGAGTTCTTCTCTCCTCCCAGTCTGGGCACAAGTACCGAGAACACAAGTGATGCATTAGTTTGTGTTAGCTACATGAATCTGTGGTAGGAGAATACAAAGTTCTTTTGTTTATAAATAAATAAATATATGCAAGGTAAGTTAGGGATGAAAGCTTGTTTCTGTGTAACCCCACTTCATGTAGAAATGAGGTTATGTCTCTCTTCTTAAAAAGGCAGAAAAGATTAAGTAGCCAAAAAAGGCAAGCAACTTCCTGCAAATTCCCGGTTCGAGGCTATGTGAAAAGGACACACATGTGCTCCTTGTGGAGGTGATGATTTTTACCTCTCTATGCAGCATTTGTGATCCTTTGGGAGAGCATAGGGAAGAGACAGTGACCTAGTGTTGGAGAAAATGGCTTAATGTGAGAGAATTGAAGAGCTGTATCTTTAGCCGATCACAAGGATAAAGGTGAACTGAATGTTTTCCAGATATTTATTTGGGGGGACAGAATCAGATCCTTAATTAAGAAAGCTGTAACAGCAGCGTATAGCTGAAAGTTTTAACGTTAAAGTAATCAGGGAGAGCAGTAGTCTCTCTATGTGTTGGTCATGTGGATTGTGTTCAGTGTGGAGGCATCTATGAAATGGAATGAGCTGTGCAGGTGGCCAGACTAGCTGATTTCCAGGTCAGACTCTTTGAAGGTCTACATTGTTACCTCCGTGCTGTATCTAATATTTTTTTTTCACTCTTCTTCTTTACCATAGTTCTTGGTCAGGGTATGCATAATGAGTTCCAAACTTCTTGACTGATACAAGGTTCCAAATTTTGGGACTAGCAGCTTACCGAATCGCTATAGGTGTCCTTCAGTGATGAGCAGAAGCTCTCTTTTGCTGTAAGTGGCAAACCTGTCAGATGCACAAGTGTATTCTGCCCTCCCCCCCCCCCTCCCCCCCCCCCCTTAGAAGGAAAGCTGGTTTTCAGCAGTAACAGAAATTTTGGGTTTTTAAAAAAGTATTATTTTCAGATAATTCCAGGACAAAATTGCATTAAATAATATGTTATGCTTTTATTCTCTTCCATCGGAAGTGGTGGAATTTATTGCAAGAATTCAGTTGTTAACTGTTTGGTTTGAATTCCAAAAACTTGCTTTTGATTATGCTATCAGATGTGACCCTGGGAAGAAATTATGGTGAAATGCGTTTGTTAGAATGCCAAGTCAAATAATTTTTTACTTTCATCCTACTCTTCCAGACTATAGCTGTATTTTGAAGGTATGCCTTTAGTGTTAATTGGGTGTTAATTGTAGGAGTGGAGGTCTACCAGTGCACCTCTGAGTCTTTTCTGAGGTGGTTGACACCACATTGTTCTTAAAGAAATAAGTAAGAAATAAATAAAAATAATAATAAAAAAGGATCATCCTTTGAAATTCCCCCCACCCCAAACAGAACTCTGGAAAGGCAGAATGCCTTACCACAGTGCCAGTGGTGTGTGTGCACGTGTCACACAGTAATTATGTGGTAAAACGAGAATCACTATTCAGCTGGTTATGTAGGCAAGCCTTAAGTCTGTTGCCTGAAGTATGTGGAAATAGTGTCTCCGAGAATTATGAACTGTTGTGTTAAGATTGAGTCTTTAAAGAATACATTTGGTTAGGTTGCTGTATTTTTCTGCTTCAGAGTTGACCCATGTCTGGGGAAAGAATGAGGGCCTATTTCAGGAAACGAAACTTTTAATGTGCCTGCAAAAATGCAGCATTCCTGTGTGTTGACTGGCAGAGACCCTGTTTAACTGCTTCTGATCCGTTTAGTGTTTGGAACTAGTGTTTTCTGCTCCTCTGCATCTATGTTGCACTGCTTTCTATGAGCAGTTCCCATACACAGTTGGTAATCTTTTAGTCCACGTATTTTTCTGCCACCCTCCTTTCTCCTGAAAGTCTCAGTCATTGCTTTTTTCCGCCTTTAATCCTCGTATCTCAAACCCTTTTGATTTGCTTCCTGCTCTATTTTATTGCCCATTATCTAGAACTCACTTAAGGTTCTGCCCCGTGAGTGACATGGTTATAATGGTTGTGCCCATGTTCTAGTTATAGCCCCATTTCTTGTGCACTTGTCCTGACCACCTGAAAATCATGGCCTAGTTTGTTTGAAGTGGAATTGTTTTTTGTTGTCCTTACTGTAGTATTTCAGACTGTAACCTCTAGCAGTTCAACTGCTGATCTGTAAGTGGTGTAGCAGTTTCTACACAACTGGAGGTTTGGTAGTTGTAGACTGTCAGGCACATGCTTGCCGCTCCGGACCACTAAGTTTATTGCTATCCAAGCTGCTTTGCTTTAAGAGTTGATCTTAGCTTTTGTCTTCTTTGAAAACACTCTGGCTCCACAACACTGATTATGCAAGACATTTGCAGTATCAAAGCATTCTGTCAAAATTGAACATGTGTTGGAAACTCTTATAGCAAGATCTGTGATAAAATTGGATTGACAATCCTCTAGAGCTACATAATAAAATAGGATTGAAAATATGCCGTGCTTTTGGCCATGCTTTCAATCAATTGTTTCTGTGCTTTATACTGTATCAGCTGTATATCCAGTCATGCGAGATGATAAAGATTGATGTAATTCTAAAAAGGGTTAAAAACCTATGATCCAGTAGAGAATTAGAAGAAGACTTATAAAAGATAGGTCTACAGTGAAAGAAGATGCCTCAAGGTATAGAGCTGGTGAAGGGTATAAAGGTTTCATTTGCCTCACCTTTCTTCATGGGTTTTTTTGGTGTGTTTTTTTTTGTTTTGTTGCTTTTTTGGGGTTTTTTTTTTTAGTTTTGTTTCACATCAATATTCTGAAAGGGGGGAGTTTTACCTTTTAAAATACTGTCTCCCTGTTCTTCTGTGCTTCCGTACAATTGTTCTGTCCACCTAGTTTCTCTACTCCTTTGTAGCCAAATAACAGGACAGGGAGTGTCTTTTGGTTTGGTGTGTACTGAGGCTTGAAAGAATTGATCGTTTAAAATGATCAATTTAAAATTAATCTAGATAAATCATCATGTATTTCTTTAGCTGGGGATTTGCACAAAACCATCTAGGGGGTTGTGGGAAGAGAGGCTGGAAACCTTCCTGGGCTACAAAAGAAAGCGTACCCCTCTACGCTCACAGTGGTGTCTCCACCTCAGGATATCCCTGAATGTCTCACCAGCCTCTGGTCTCCTGAGACCAGACAATCAAAGGAGTATGGGGGACTGGGCCAGACTGGAAAGGAAAGTGCATGTTGGCGCTTGGAGGGAGTTAGGAAGCAGCAGTGGGAATTTAGCGCTGCTGTTTGCTTCCTCCCAACCTGTTTCTCTAAAGAGCAGACGAGGTCCGTCCTTACCATCCTTCTCCCATTTCTTAAGTAAGCTTAACTGTGTCTAGAAATTACAGTTAGGGACAGCGATGGCCTTCCTGATACAGAGTTTGGGCAGCATAGTTAGCATTATTTCTATTAAATTAACAATTAAAACAACATTCATCTGTACAGTGCTAGTCCTGATGGAATTCTGGTTCATGAATGGAGTTTGCAGGCATTACTGTCATGCAAACAATGACTGTGCAAGACACTGCTTCCTTATATAAAATTGACTGGGCACTTAGGGCATGCCATACTGAATTCCAGTAGCTTCAATTGAAAAGAATGAAAACTTCAAGAACTTTACCAATAATAATTTTAAGTATCTTCAGTTCCTACTTCTGGATAATGGTATGCAGTGGTTGACTGAATATTTGAAAGAAGTAAACCCAATGTTCTGTTCTGTTTTTCAGAGAATGCAGAATCAATTGATCTCAAACAGTTTTTCGACCTACATTTCTCACATATATATTATGTGTTCTTTGAAAACTTCGTGACTATTGAAGTAGGTCTTAAACAAAAAGGTAAGTATTTAAAATAGAACACTTTTTGGTTCGGTCCTTGTGTTCTTGTTATAAAATAAAGCAGGTTGTTATAAATGAAGCTGTATCTGTGGTCACAAATGGCAACATTAGTTGTGCAGAAATACGTGTAAGCACTGACTTTGCTAAAAAAGGCAGAGCAATTAGAGGTACGTGCAGTTGAGGTGAGCAAGGAGCATTTGTTCTCTGATGACTGGTTTTGCCTTTTTGCAATGTGAGGATTCTTAAGGTGTTATAATACCTTTTGTGTTCTGCAGAATTATTCTGAGTTTTGTTTAACATAATCTCTACCAGCTGTTGATGCCGTAATAGAAAGTTACACAAACTCTTAACTGTTACAAACCATACCTATGAAATACACTTTATTGCAGAAGGCATGCAAAATTATAGTTGTAGAAATGCATGTTTTTGTTTTACACATCTAAGGGTCTTTGTCAGTGCTCTTTACATTTTGTTTTGATAATGAAAACATATCTTCTGTTTATTTTTAATTGCATCTAGGTCACAAGTCTCAAAGAGAAGAATTAGATTCTATTCTTTTTATTTTTGAGGTAAGATCATTTGTATATTCCCGTATGAGTTTTTTTGCTTTGAATTAAGTCATGTTAAATAGTAACAGTACAGCTATTCTACAGTTGCCTGGAAATATGCTTTACATCTAACTGCATTCCTTCTTCTCTTTGCTTAGAGTTGAATGTATGTGCTTTGTGTGAGAAGACAAAGAATTTGACTTGTAGTTTTGCAGGAAGATATAAAAAAAATGTTTTCTCTGTCTGCAGATAGTTCATTACTTTGTGGTGGTGGTGTTTCCCTCCCCCACCCCCATTCCAATGTGGTACACACTTCAAAATTCTTAGAAGGGAGATCTCTGATTAGTCATGATTTTTTTGACCTTCTGATTGCATGCTATCTCTGATTTTTCTCACAATAGATTACTACTGCAGAATTAGTTTCTACAGATCCCTTTTATTTTCTAAAAGATCTATTATTTGAAAATAGCATTTCACAATATCCTCACCAAAAGCATATTTTGAGTTAGGATGAATTAGAAGCTAATGTAATGAAATTGGAACATTTCTGAGCAGAGACTGTAGTACAGAAATAGCTTAGAATGTCAAGGTTTTTTCTTTCCTTTTTCATGGAGGCTTCTAATTATAACAAGGATTGTGTTTTTTGAAAACATCTAAAATTGAAAGTTGATGAATGCTTATCACATGGCTGAATACAAGTTGGTTTTTTTTGTTTGTTTGGGTTTTTTTGGTAAGGTACGTTGGTACTTCAAACTGTGGGGTTAACTGTTTCAAGGAGAGTGAATTTGAAGAGAGGTAGTTCATCTGTTCACTGGTTCCAGCATAAAGGGATGTTAGGTGATGTGTGCTTTGGAAGCAGTTGTAGAGGCTGCTGGAGGGCCGTGGACAGGAATTCCTTTGGGAAATCAGATTATTTACAAGTTGCTAATGCCTCTAGCATAACCATTGAAGTGCTACATAACAGATTTTTAACTGCCTCTGTCACTATCACTAACTGTACTCTGTTTCTTACCATCTGAAGATGATCATCCTTCAGTCTAACTGGGGAGGTATTAGCCCAGGTCTTTTCTGCATTGTTTTCCTGCAGCTCATTACCCCTCTGTTAAGAAGGCTGCAGCAAATGTTTCCTTGTGTCACAGAGGCAAGCTGACAGCTTAGCATCCTAGCTTAAGCCTCTGTAAAGGTGGGATAACCTAATACAACCTCTTGTGAACCAGAGCAACTGGGACACTCATCCCATTCCACTCCCTTTGCAGTGAGTAGCAATATCCAGCAGGGAGGCAGTGGAGCCAGATAAACTGCAGTAGCGTGTGAAGTCTCCAATGCGGGACTTGCCAGACAGTCTGTCAGAGTCTTTGGACTTCTTGGCTTTAGGAATGGGATTATCTTGAAAGGACAGTAATGCTTCCAAGGAAAGCAGTGTGGAAATTTTCTAAATTAACCCTTCAGCTTCTAATCTGTGGCCTTTGTGAAAGCACTCTTTGGTATTCTGAGAGTGATGCCTGCAATATAGATCCTTGGGTTTTGTTTTTTATAGAAAATTTTGCAACTCCTTCCAGAAAGGATTCATCAGAGATGGCAATTTCATAGTATTGGTAAGTTGATTTCCTTTTTTTTTTGTTTTTAAATCTTAGGTTTTATTAGTAGCTATTACAAGTTTGTGCTGCTCATATCCTTAACCTTTAAGTGGCATAACAGGAATTATGGTCTTGAAACCCTTGCAAGCTACGGGAAGAAAAAAACCCAAAAGAACAAGCAAGCAGAAAAATCCACCAATGTAATGAATGCCCTCCTAGATGGAATTAAATCTGGCAATCTGGAAGTAGAACAGTGGTTGAGAAAGAACAAGGGAAGGTGGAAAGCTGCTTTTGTATTATTTTTTTCCTAGTTTTTTGTCTCGTAGTAATAAATTTCAAAAATGGAGTGAGATCTGTATTTGTAAAGGGGAATGCTGATGTTATGCATGTTAATGACTTGAGAATAATTTACTTTTAATGTACACATCCCCAGAAAACCCTTGGTGAAAGATGTTATGGGCTATGAGAAAGCTATGAAAGGTGATCTTTCTTTCCCACCCTCTGGCATTGAGAGAGTTGCCTGAGGATATCAAGTTCACCAAGATTAAATTGGAGATTGCCAAGGACTTGTTTAAAAGTTACTATCAAGTCTGACCGAGAGCTCTTAACATTGAAAGAAACAAAGAAAGAATAAACAAGCCTTTTTTTTTTTTTTTTTTTTAAATTTCTTCTTCTTTTTAGGGTTGATTTTAAAGAAGCTTCTTCACACTGGAAATTCATTAAAGGTATTGGAAAAAGTTGCATACTACTTTTGCTTCAGTTTTTAAGACAAGAATGAAAGGTGAATTTTTATGGAGAAAGCACATAAAGTCAGCTTTACCTCACTAGAACTACTTACAGTAGTAATGTGTTTTATATAGAGTAGCCAAGTTAAGAATGCGTGCAAATGGTTTGAAGGATTTTGCACAAAAGCAACGTTTCATTGTTAGGGGCAAGGAAACTGGTTTTGAGGCTGAGGCTGTCTTGGAAGTGGAAGATCATGTACACCAAAGAGACCTTTGATGAGTAGTGTAATAATGGTTGACCACGGGACAAAAGCCACCCAGGTGTGATGTGTAGTTTTGGTACTGCAGCAAACAACTCTGCCACTCCTCTGTAAACCACCTGCAGGCTGGGCTGGAGCTGAGATTCTCTAGTGTGAGAGCCAGGAGGGGACTGCTGTGAGACTCCATCATCCTTCTTGAAGAAGGAGTGGAAGAGAGTAAAAGGGTCCTTCTGCTGCAGAAATTCCACTCTGTTGTAGCTTATGAACACATTTAGAAATTTTATGATGGTCTTTGTATTTACTGAAAAATTCACATGGCATCTTGCAGTCCTGTAGTTGAACAAGTAAATAGACACGTGATGGTTTTCTTGCACTTCTTTCTGTGAAAGAGATTCTGTGAGGCAAACAGCAGTGAAGGGGCCAGGGTTGTCCTTGCATTTCAGCCAGAGCAGCAGGTGCACTAGCTTGGCTCTGCTGAATGCTGGTGGTCTTATGGTCTGGCTGTTCTCATCTTTTCTACCACTCCCCTTCTTCTCCCTCCCAGGACAAATGGAAAGGCTTTTGTATGTTCTGGGACAAATTAACTTGTTGCTTTTTTCCCCCCCCCCCTTAAGATACGGCGAGAGGGTGTGCGTCTCTTTCTTTTGTGGCTCCAAGCACTTCAAAATAACTGTAGTAAAGAACAGCTATGGATGTTTTCTTGCTTGATTCCTGGATTTTCATCACCACAATCTGAATATGGCCCCCGAACGCTAGATAATCTCATTAACCCTCCACTTAATGTTCAAGAAAGTAAGTAATTTGGTAATATTACTGAATTCTCTATGTAATTAAATCTCAGCACAGAAAAGGCAAGTTGAAGTAACAAAGAACTAACATATATATGTGCCCAGGGAGATTATGGAGATCTTAATGAGTTTCTTGGCAGTTTGTCAGATCTTCTTGCAATAGTAACTTTATCTTTTTGATCGTTTTTTAGGGTGGGTTGGTTTTTTTTTTTGTGTTCTTCTTATTTTTCAAAGTATGGCTTAACACATAGTAGGTGAATATAAACTGACCAATTTTGTGTCATACTTCTGAAGAACTACAAGCAGATGCTGCATCTACTACAAACTTGCGCAGGTGGATTCTGCTTGTGTTGAACACTTGCACTGGCTTTGGCCTTATTCCAGAGAGCAAGTTAATGCGGAGCAGTTTCTGGTATGGCCTTCAAGAGAATGGTTGTTAGGGCAGTGCGTAAAGCCCAATGGTTGATCTTCCTGCTGTATCTGTGTATGACCATGCAACTAAAGCTGTGGTATTCTTGTGGCTCAGAATCTTCCAAAAGAATTGGATCTTGTAAATTGCAAAACCTGAGGTCAGATGGGTCTGCATCAGTGGAAAGGCTTGAGCATTCTGAGATCAGCTTTTTCTACTTCCCAGTTTTGATTTACTTATTTTTTTATTTTCATGTGAACATCATTATTTTTTATCAATAGAGTGAGGATGATTTTTTTTTTTCTTAAGATCATGGTTAACGGCAGTTTTTCCTTTGACTGTTCACTCTAGCAGTAAGTATCAGATGCTGGTTATTTTGGGCAGCCTCTTGCCTCCTAACTCAATTTATTCCTGTTAGTAGGATTTTAAGCTCGTTACTAATGAATTACAATTGGATGGGGTCACAAGTGCAAACTGTATTCACATAAATGTGACTAAGTAGCTAACCACTTTTTCCTCTGAACATTAAGTGCTGCTGTTATCTTTTTTCCATCTCCACCCAATGTTTTAATGCTGACACAAGTGTGGAAGTGAGCAGTGTCTACTTGACTGGTAGTTAAATTTACTGAAACTTAACAGATTCATTTCATAGCAGTATCATCTGCAGATGAAAGTTTGCTACGTATTTTAAGCCCTGTTTTGGAGTTATTTTGTGTTAAATCTTTACAGTGGGAGAGAAGGAACAAATCTAAAGTGGATGTAGGCAGTGTAGAAATGCAGTGTAGAGTGCAAAGAGTGAAATGCGAACTTCTAACTACAGGAGCAAGACAGAAATAAGCTCTGAAGTAGCTTCACTGTAGAGACAAAGGAAGGACAGAGCTAGTAAAACTTAACGCAGATATAGCTGATCAACTGCTAAATGAAGAAAATCATGAGAGATGTAAATAATGATTTGGTATCTGTGCAACAGGAATGTTACACTATGTTTGCACAAATTCCAAAAGAAATGGACTTAGCCCTTTTAGAAAAATGGGTCTTGGCAGGTAGATTTCCAGGGTGCACAGGGAGAACTTAGTTGTTATCCACTGTGTTTTTAGGTAAGAAATTAATTCTGTGGTGGTTTATTAGCTAAAAATGTCCTAATTTCCATGAATCTATGGGTAGATTGTTTTGCTTGTAACTTTCTCTGCTTACCCAGTAACTTGGTAGATACTTATGCATGAGAAGAAACTGTCTAAATGTTAGATGTACTTCTTTTGTTCTTTTTGTTTAAATAGCTCAAGTGACTATAGAGGAAATCACTCCACTTGTTCCTCCACAATCGGGAGATAAAGGACAAGAAGATTTAACAAGCTATTTCTTAGAAGCACTTTTGAAATACATAGTAATTCAGGTATGTTCTATAGTTTTCAAGCAAACAAATATGAAGCAACTAACACCTGCTTGTCCATTTCAAGATGACATTTACTAGTAGAACTGCAAATGTATATTAAAAGGTTTTAAACGTTCCTCCCCATCACCCTTCCAGTGTTCTTTGTAAAAAGGAAATTCTTCTAGAAAATCTTCACTTGTTTTCTGTGTGAAGATTCATAGGTCTGGTACCACAGTGTCTTGAATCAGAGTACGGAGAAAAATCAAGACTTCTCAGTCACTTCTAGCAACGCTGATTCCAGCTCCCTTCCCATTTACACCTGCCCCTCCCCATCCTTTTGCCTTCAACCAGTGGAAGGATCAACTGGGCTTGCTCTTGTGTGGGTTTTGTTGTGGTCACGAACTTTGTTTTTCAAACTGGGTGTGTGTGTGTGTGTATGTGTGTGTGTGTATACACACACACACACATACATATATATATATATATATGTATGTATGTTTCATTCCAAAGATCCGTTGCCCTAAAAATAGATCATAATAGAACTGTGGACTTTGAGTAGGGAACAGAGTGGAAAAAAGGTGAAAAAAACCCCAAGAAGTGGGGGGAGGGAAAGAAAAGCAAACCTTGCTTTATTTTATTTATGGTGGACTTGGCAGATTACCCAGCTCTGCAGGCAGATGAATTCTCCAGGACAAAGATGGAAACTGCATGTTGGATTCATTATTAAGAAGAACTTCCTGTGCTTTTCAGCAGGAAAATATTTCATAATGGGGAAGGCTTAGCACTTGTGATCCATGGAAGTAGATTTGTGTAATTCAACTTTAAAGTTGTATCTTGTGCTGCTTCTGTTGACAGACTTGTTTGTTTCATATTGCCAACCACACGAATGAATCCAAGTACCTATTATAATGAATATATGGACATTTGTTGGTTGAAATCGGTTTGACGTTTTGTTTTAACACGTGTTCAGAGTAGCATGGGTAGCTGTCCTTTTCTTATAAAACATTGTGAAATGTTCTATTAGACAACAGTCAATTTGGATTTACTCCCTGACTTGGCAAGATGATCATAAAAGCAAATGTATTTCTATTGGTTTCAGTATTTGATGTGTTCAAGTTCACTTTGAAGCAATGTTTTGGAAGAGAAAGTCTTTGTTTCATTGACATTTCCTAGCTAGTTTCTCTTCCATCTTTTAGAAGTTTTTTATTACAATTCATATGATTTTGTTCCAAAGAAATAACTTACAAAGAAGAAATATCATCAGTTATCTTCCTCTTCTACTTCTAGATGTTTACTTTATCCAACCTCTTTTTTTTAAGGTTAAGAGTTTAGAATGGAAGAACAAGGAAAACCAGGAAAAGGGATTTTCATTTTTATTCTCAAATTTTAAGAAATACTACTTACCTTCTATTTTTCCAAACATCTGTAAGGAGACCAGCTTGTATAACCCTATACTTGGTAAGTGTTAACACAGCTGATAAAATCATATTTTCTCCAATAGAGAGCATAGCAAAGCCATTTTTTGCTTGAGTCACGTTGACTGTAAAGAACATTCTCCAAAAGTTATTTCTTATGAAAGAACATGTTATGGTTCCTGTTCATGAGTTTTAATTCTCTGTTTGTGGAGGCACCTGACCCTTTCTTTAGAGTCAATCTTGCTATATTAACCTGATTCAGGTGCATTAAATGTTCTTGTAAAACAGTTCTTTAATGTGACCTTTGTTGTTGATTTAAATTATGCTCTGAAGAGAAACTACTGCTGCAGAGAGAAAAAGTGTTAATCTGCTGTTCCTCAGGGGATGTTGGCTTTAGTTGTACAGAATCATAGTGGTTAGGTTGTACAGTGCTTGCTTGTAGTCAATGTATTTTGTTAAAAGCTTGCAGTAGGAAGAGGAAGCTAGGGTTTAACCCAGTCTTTAAAGCTGTTGGTGCTAGAATATATCTTTCCATCTAGAGAGTGGAATTTTAGTTAGGTTCGCTTAGCAAAAAAACTAGAGTTCTGCTCAGAAATATTTAGCACATTCTAAATTAGAACATTGTTTGCCCATCTTGATTTTGCTAGCTCAGGTTTGCATGCACCCATGCACATGTTGGTTGTAAACCAGCATAGTTCAAGACTCTAGTTTGCACAGTGATACCGTGTCTGATGAATCGTGGTCAACAACATTTTCACCGCTTTAAGCTGTCAATTCATTACTTGAGTAATATGGACACCTCACTACTCCTCTTACCTGTTGATGCAGCGTCTCACAAGGATTACTAGTGCTCTCCAGACACAATTTCATATTCTAAAATCAAGCTGTCGGGGAAGTTTGTTGAAAAGGTCTTAGTTTCTGCCAGTCCATGTACAAGTATTGGGATTGTGGCTTTCTTCAGAGATGGATGTTTCAAAACTATGTTCTCCTGGGAAAGGCAAACAGTGGGCCTTCTCATCTAGGGGAGAAGAAACAGTGTAAATCCAGCCATATGCAACAGGAGAAGAGAGTTGTGGGAAGATATTGAAGAGGTTCAGTGATAAAGTAGCTGCAAGAGGGATGCTGCTTGACATCCTGAAACAAGAAATATGGAAACAATATTTTTTCTTTCTCTGAAGATCTTGATTCAAGTCTTCCATAGAATTGTTCCTGTAGTCCTCTCTTTTTCTGTGAACCATAAACAAGAAACTTCCGGAGTCTTAGTAAAGAAGAGAACAGTGGGGAAGAAGAAGAAGAAATGGGCACAGACCTCCAAAACTGTTGTCAGCGCCTTAAACTGCAAAGTCAGGAACAATGACTAGGATTTTGGAAGACTACAGTAATGAAAGCAACAGAAACACTGGTAAGTAGAATAGTCTTTTCTCGTAAGTTCTTCTCTGGCATGCATCTTCCCACCTTATTTGAAAACAACCCTGTGCCTGTTCTGAGCAAAATTAACAGCCATTAGGCACAAAACAGGGCAAACCTAAGAAACGGTTCTTGTGCTACTGGGGTAATGTTTAATTTAGGAGAAGTCATGAGATACAAATCAAAACTAGTTCTAGTAAGCAAGCATTGATAGAGGGCTTTACTGGAGATAGTATATTGGATTGATTTTTTTTTTTTTTTTTTTTTTTCCTTTCTTTCTGTTAAGGTAGATTTACTGTGAGGGTGGTGAGGCACTGGAACAGGTTGCCCAAAGAAGTTGTGTCCGGGAAGTGTTCAAGGCCAGGCTGGATGAGTCTTTGAGCAACCTGGTCTAGTGGAAGGTGTCCATGCTCATGGCAGGGGGTTGGAACTAGATGATCTTAAAGTCCCCTCCAACCCAACCCATTCTGATTCTATGATTTTCAGAGAAGTATGTTGGTTGCAATAACAAGCACCAAGCATTCCAGTTACAAGAACATAGTATTGTGCCTCCTCCAAATCCTGGTTTGAATATTACAGGCTTAGAAGAGCCCATGAGATTGGGTTTTTGATAATTTTTTTTAACTTCTTTTAACATCTGTTTAGATCCTGTAAGACTGTCTCTAGAAACTGTTTAGTAAGAACTACAGGTATGGAGTAAGATTCCAGGGGCATTGTTTATTCCATCATAGCACCTTTCTGTGCCATTTCCAAGCCATTTAGATGTGCTCCTTTAAATAAAGGGAAACAAAGTGGGCTGTCCTACAGCTCTCTGCAGCTCTGCATTCCTTCTGAACCCTTTCTTGCCTGAGAAAGTAAGCATGGTCAAACCTACAAGTGTCCACCTTGTGTTTTTGCTGATCTTTTCATTTTCTACCCTGTGTATGTCTTCCACCACCTATAGCTTCCTCCCCTTTTTGCCATCAGCTTACATCAAGTTCCCAGAGCGCGAAGGGCAGAGGGTGGGGAAAGCCCAAAACAGAAAGGAAAAATGAAGGGTTGGGGAGAGGGAATATTTCTTCTTGTGCTATTTGAGTCAATCTAATAAGCTTATGTTTTGCTTTGGTTTTACATCAGCGTCCTCATCTGGAGCAGTGACATCTACTTCCAAGATGGACAGAAATGTGAAAATACAAGAAGTGACTGAAGGAGGATACATTTGAGAAGCAGCTGCAGGACATAATACAGTTGAGAGGGAATAGAGAGAAAGGATGTTCAGAGAGGATATCAAACTACAGAAGGAGACAGTGTGCTGCAAAGACATGTTTACTGTATGTCTGCTGGATGTCTTGTCCTTTTGAAAATACAGCCAGGATTGCAGCCTTCACACTCTGTTAAATGCTGATAGATACCAGAGACAACTTATTTTTGCATCTTTAAACACCATGCTACCAGGCATTTGCTGATTGTGCTGTTATACATGCTTCTGTTTAAGATTTTTTTAATTATTAGTGTTTTCTTACTATCCTGCTGCTTTCCATAGAATGAAAACAATGTACTGGTTTTTATTTGTAGTAAATAAACTCTTTATAAGCTTTTTGGAAAGTATTCTGTCCATTTGTTACTTACTTAGGTGGATGGTATGCAAGAGTCATGTAGTTTTCCTCTAGGAATAACGCTTCCATTAAAAATAGTGGTTGTAACTTTAAAGTCTGTTTTGGAAACATTCCTCAATTTGGCAGCATCATGATGAGTTTATCGCTACTTTTGTATGTGGCTGTTGAAATGGCTTCGAGCTATACCAGCTTGGATATCCTCAATGCTGGTGCTGGATGTTGTGTATTTGTAATGTTAATAAGAAAACCTTTACAGCAGTCTGGCAGGTAGGCTGTATTCACTTCAAATGCCTACAAGTATACATGGCTGTCATAAGTTGATTGCTTAGATAGCAGCGAAGAAATAATCAGTTACTATCCAGATTTGTTCCTCCTGAATTATGATACTGTAACCTGGCAGAAGTTATGCTGGATCCTTTAAAATGACTCATGACCTTGCATTAGGAAGATATACTCAGTGAACAACTTTATATTCTTCAGCCTGACTACTTTGCATCTTCTTTGACTCCCACCATTAGTATCTTTGAACTGCCTTCTGGCCTGTAAAACCATGGGGTGTATGTCTTACTCACATACCGCCAGCTCTAGAGAAGGTCAGACTGTGCTGAAATGCCATCTCTGTCCAATCTATCACTCTCCATATCTGGGTAGGACAGGACCATCATTTTCCGTGCCTCCTTCCTTTTGGGTTGTGGGGGTTTGTTTTAGTTTGGTTTGGGTTTTTTGTTTGTTTTTTTTTGTTTGTATGTTTTTTAATATTCTGCCATCAGATGAAAATCATGATACTGAAATAGCAGCAGGGTGTGTTCTGACAGACAAATTTTCCACTACTTACTGTATTGGAGCAGGTCTCATACTCACCCTTCTAGAACTAGGAGTAGAGTTGGTATACCACTCCAAGAGAAATGCCATTAGCATCTGAAAGTTCCGTAGTTGCTTCAGACTGATGATTATTATCGCAGAACTGTTCTGCATCCTGTCTTGGGTTGTGAAACCCAGAAATTTTGACGTGTTGAGTTGACTGATGCATGGCTGGAGTTGAACTGGGCTGTTGATACTTGTCCCTGCAGAATTGTGCATCATTATGCACGAGTTAAAAGCTGTCTATCTGTTCCCCCACACACCCCCCCGATCTGTATAAGATATTTACTGCACATGTCAATTCCATCCATATTGAGTTATTAAGGGCTGTCACTTTTTTCTGAAGCAGATTCAGGAATACTGATGAACGGTTAACATCTTTGCCACTAGCATGGGAGAGAACCAGAAGAGCTAAACGGTACTAAACCATCATGTAGAACATGGGGTGGAGGAAATGGAATTGTAGGCTATAGATCCCGAGTAACCACAGTTCCTGCCAGCTAGCATGCTACTGGGAATCGTTCATTACATCCCCTGCAAGCCAGTACAGAAGCTATTGCCATGGAATCATCTTTCAGCTAAGTCACAGGAAGGTGCAAGTGCCCTTGCTCTGGTAGCAAATCCAGTAAAATTAGCTATTGCAGACATGGTCTTAGATGAAGCTGCAAAACTCACATGGCTTTGAAGCAGGATTTCTCTCTCTTGTATTCATCTTTCACCTATTGCAGGGTCAGAAGTGGCCGTGTTTATTGCAACTGCTGTTAGGATACAGTTTGGAATTACAGCTCTGCCATTGTAGCCATGATTAGATATTGGGATCTGTATCAGTAAAGGATTGATGACCCTTATGCTGGTTATATTGCTTTATTGTGGATTGCTGGCCACCAACATAGAGATCTTTCCAAGGATGCGTTAGGAAATCTGGTGATCCCTTGCATGTGAACTGCATCTGCTTTTCGCAGTAGGTTTGATAGTAGGGGATAAGTAAACATACAGGACTCTTAAAAGGCTGTAAAACAGTATGAGTTACATAAATTGTTGCTTAGTAACTTGACTGTAAATAGTTCTTAAAAATTAAGAGATTTGACAATATCTTAATTCTATGTGAAAACAGCTTTCTAGCATAGGCCATATTCTAGTCTAGCTAACAGTTGTTTTGCTGCTTAGAACTCCTTTGTTGTTTTCAATGAAAGTGTGAAGTAGTGAGTTTGCTGACATATATCTTTAAACGTTGAGTATAGCATGTAGCTTACAAAAAGCTAAAAACAATGAAATGTTTACCTGTTTAGAAAAAAAAACACAAGCAAGGATGTGAGTCTATAGAAATCACTTTCAGATAAAAATTAAAGGTTTTGCATAGCAGAGTCAAGTTGCTGTCTGTTGGATGAATGATACTGTCTCCCTCCAGGAAAAAATTGCAGCCTTTTGATGTCTTCTAGTCTATTTTCTCTATCGCATCCATTTTGGCACATCTTGGGATGAGTTGTGCAACAGGGAATATGAAAAAACAGCACCTCTGAAAGCTCACGTGTATTTGTTATGGGTTTAGGATTTCTTTCTTAAATAGAGCTTTCTCTCGGCACATATTTTTAAGATATTCTGTTTTCTTACAGATATACCACAAATGAGACCAAAGCCACACTATGTAATGGTTAAGAAAGATGCTGAAACCAATGAGGCAATATATTGCACAAAGGAACCTTTTATTAAGGCTCGTGTTATTGTCATTCGATGGCTGGTGTCTTTCTGGCTTGAGCCAAAACCTCATGCAGGACCTCATATTCCTGGGATGGAAGGTGAAAATGTGCCAAAGAATATTCAGGTAAACCCAAATATACAAAAAAATTGTTTTCATGTTTTTGTCTTAATGATTATGTCAGCAGTGTGCACTGCTCTGATAATTATAACTAAGGAAGAATTAAAAAAAGGAATTTCTGAAGAAGTTTTCTGCTTATGAATTCACTTTAGCAGGACTCACTATACTGCTTTTTTTTCTCTTTCAAATGTTTTTAGTCAAATAGACATAAGAAACGTTGAAGTGCAGTGAATCCTATTGTTGGTTTTTTTTCTGAATTCTTTGTACTCTTCTAAGTTATACTGTTGTATACAACTTATATTGTACTGTTCAGCTCTACTGAAAATGAGCCCTGGAATATGCCTTTTATTTTTGTTTCAGAGAGCAGCTGCTAGCATGGCTTCAAGGGAGGACAGCAAAAACGACAGTACTGATAAGCAGGATAAAAATGCAGAGCCAGAACAATCTCATTCTAATACCAGTACTCTAACAGAGAGAGAACCAAGTTCTTCGAGCCTCTGCAGTATTGATGAAGAGCATTTAACTGATATTGAAATTGTCCGGAAAGTCTTTTCTTTTAAAAGAAGTAATGTTAATTTTCTAACTGAGATATTTCGACAGGTAAAGAACCCTCTTTAGAATGCAAGAATCTTGATTATTGTAGATGATCATTGTGTTGTCTTTTTATTTCAAGAGTATTTGCTAAGTAGAACATTACATAAACTTACAGATTTTTTTCTGTCATCTTGCTTTAAGGTTTCGGAACTGAAAAGTTAGAATTCTGAAATATTTTCTGTTTAGAATATCCCTGGTTCCTGTTTTTTTCTAATTGTGTTTTTTTAATAACCATTTCAACAACATCTAACTTGGACTTTACAGGTCCTGTTAGACAGGAATGTTTAATCTTTTCATGTAGCTATGAGAGCTCACAACCAAGCGTAATAAAATAAGCCTCCTGTGGGAGTCTGCAGCTGTTAAAGAGCTGTTTTAGGAGCAGTTGAATGTCCTTACCTTGACAGTGTTCATCAGAAGGGTGGGACAGATGGCTATAGAAGGTAATAGATTCTGCTTCTGACTTTACTGCAACCAGAAACGTTAGCTGAGCATACTCAAAATAGGGTTTCTCAACTGCAAGCTATCAGACAAATTTAAACTGAGAACATACGCCAGAATATGGAGTCTTTATTAATGATGTGAAAATACATAACTTTGAGTTCAGTGTGGGAAAATAGAACAAGATAGACTTTCTTTATGCCCCGTACTATAGGTAAAATATGAAGAGACTTTTCTGAGTAACAGTAAAAAAAAGGTACTAAATTTCAACTGAAATGCATGACACTAACTGCTTTAAACAGCAGAAGACTAAACATTTTAAAACTTGGGTATATCTGGATCAAATGGATATTTTCAAATGAGGCAAATAAATGTTAGAAGCTTATCTATGTCCAGTGTGTTGAAGAGCCTTGGACACATTATTGAAGATCAAATGGAGTTACCTGAATTCATCTGCTGCTCAAGGGTTTATTGATAGTCTATTTAGAAACTGCCCACCCCCCTCCAGGGGAAAAGGGACAGCAAAGGCAATTTTATTTGTTCTTTTCACAAGGCACCTCTGAGTTATGTAGATTATTTGGATTTCATGTGTGGTTGTGAGATCTCATTTAAGTCATTGTTTATCCAGAAGTTTTCAGTGTAAGTTCATTTCTAACATGCCAGATCTTTGCAATGTTTCTAAAACATTAGAGCTAAGTTGTTCCAGTCAGGAGGAGGTTTCAGTTGTACTGAATGGTGGGAAGATTCTAGAAAATAATGCAATGTAGGCTCCAGGGTACAAAAAAAAATGTATGTGGGCTTGCAGAAGACTGTTGGACTTGAGGTATGATAGTGTGTGACTGATGAACTTGTCAGATGAATTCTTTAATACACAGCAAAATTATTTTTTGTGTGCAATACTGGTATGAAATGTCTGCTTCCAGAGAGAGAACATACCGCTTGTGTCAAGTGGGCGCTCCTTGAAGACACGGGCAATGATTTTTCAACATTCAAAGCATGGACTCCATAGAACTATGTGTTAGGGTAGTTTATTTGTTCTTTTTAAAATACAATTAGGGCATCATGGTCTTTGGTAAATGAATTTATACTTAGTTAAAGCCTTACTAATGGTAGAAGTTTCTGATCTGTGACTGTTACCAGCACAGCAGATCCACAAAACCTCCTGAAGAGGGCGCTGATCAGCCATCGCACTGACTCAAATGCACAATTTTTTGAAACTAATTCTGAAGTCTTTTCAGGGAGTTATTTGTTTTAAGGCTACTGTTTTGTAAACTCTCATTTGGCTAAAATTAAGGTACATGGCTGCCAGTGTTTGTCACTTGATTTTTTCTTAGGCATTTAGAACGGATTTAACTTCACTCTTCCAAGCCCTGTGGATGGAAGATGTTGTAGTAGAAACTTCTGCTGACACATTTTGCATACTTTGGATGAGTGAATCTTAATTTCAACAGGTTAGATGTTGAGTAGATATGCCTGTATGGATGCTTATATCTCCTCGTTTGGCAGTGAAGTTTTCAAAGTACTTTCTTGACAAGTTTTCTTGTCAAAACATTTTTATTCATGTTTTCATTTTATAGATGAAGTGAGAAAACATTTAGGTTTAGGAGTAAGTCATTTGTTAGGATCCTGCACTGGCTGTATTTTTTTCCCCCCTCATCCCCTAGAACTTGTACATTATAGAGGGCAACTTGATTTCAAGTGTTGTAACTGGTTTTTTGTTTCTTTTTCTACTCCCAGGCATTTCTGTTGCCAATATGTGAAGCAGCTGCCATGAGGAAAGTGGTAAAGGTGTATCAGGAATGGATTCAGCAAGAAGACAAGCCTTTATTTATGAAAGAACCTGAAGAAATAATGCAGTGCACAGCTGTAGACTGTGGTGAAAATGTTGTTGACCACAATTCATCAGAGAAAGCAAAGGAAAGAGAAGAGGTAAAAGATTGTTGGTTAATATTTGTTCACCTTTTTGATACACTAGTAGGCAGAGAAGTGGTCTCCTCAACAGATTATATGTGGTTTAATTTGATGTCAGAGCATTTGTTGTGGAAAATCAGTGGTAATTAAAAGTACATAAATGGGCTACCAATTTGATCCATTATTTGTAGATTTTTAATGTGGTTTGTTCAGCATAAAATTTCATCGTTTCATGAACTGTTCTAAAGATGTGGATTATACAGTATGTCAACCTTCAGCTGTATAAAAATTACGTACAAATAAAGGGATGAGGAAAAACATAAAAATGCATGTCTACAAATCTGTGGGATTTTAAGAAAAAGTATTTTTCAGGAAAAAGGGATGAACTCCAGTCACGTTAGAAACTCAAACTGGGCAAGAAATGGCTGTTACGAAGACACGTTGCATAAAATGTCGGAAAATGATACTGAGGAGCAAAATGTACGAGCTGGGGTGCAGTCAGTGTTGCAGGTATGAAATAGACTTGATATCTAATTTTCATCCTCATAATAAAGCTCTTGTTATCAGCACATAAAGAGTGGGATATAGCACAAGGGAATCCCAATCCCATGCTCCCTCAAAGCATCTCTGAACTGAAAAATTATTTTAAAATTTAAAAGTATGATGATAAATAGTGTTAGAATAATGACAGTTGTTCACTGTATCTTTATTGACTTTACATAGGACAGTGTATACACAAGTGTTGGATAACACAGAAAAACTTTTTTGTTTTTTTTAGTCAAGACATGCATTCTGCACTGCATTGTATCACAGAACAAATTCTCATTTGAGTGGCAGTCTTCAGATTATTTTAATTAAGTGTGTAATGAGAATGTTTAGAAGCTTTTTTCTTTTAAGCTATTAGTCACCACACACAAACCTTCCAAACCTGAGGTTTTCTTAATCTGAATAATAAAGTTTACACATGTATTTTCTCATCTTTATCTGAATTACAGATTGGATGAGTACATAAGTTTTTGAAAAAATTGATCAGACACCACAAGTCTCTACTTCAGTGATATCCTTAAGGAATGGGAGAGTTGCAGAAGTTCCCTAACTTAAGTTTTCTAGCTGCTTCTAGAAAATTTGGCAGGGTAGAAATCATGTTAATTTCAAATGTTCAGCAAAATGCTTCACTGAAGTTGAGGATATAGAAAATCAACCGTGTATAATTTGAGAGTCTTTTGAAATGCTCTAAAAGTCATATGTGTGCATTTTATATATGATATGTGCATGCACGTACATACATCTAGGTGTGTATTTGACTCTAGCCTCTGTAATATTCTTTTATCCAGAAGAAAATTGTTTCTGAATAAAATAAAATAAAATGACATGTACATTTGCCACTCCACCACGTGCACTTTTACTGTGGGTGCCCGTGCTAATTAGAACTCACTATTTTTACCACAGCTTGAATGATTTCCTGAATAGGGTTTCCTGTTGTGCTGTACACTGTTATATATTGAAACAGACTTTGTAACTGAAATAACTTTTAAATTCAAATATGTTACAGTAATTTAAACTTCATGATCTTTGCATGCAATGAATATGAATGGAATGTGAAGTGTTTCTGAGAAAAGAAGCAGTGAAGTCTATTTATCTGTTTGCAGTGTATTACTAAGGTTTACACATCTGAGAATGTCTGGGAGATTCTTCATGTTGAATTTTTTTGGACAAAGGTTTATTTGGCCAGCAAATATATTTTTATGCCTGAAGTGGAGTCAAAACATCATTTGAAACCAGTACCATGTCTGAATTTGAGAGGTTTCCTTAACTGGAACCATATTTGGCTTTTTCTGTGAATCAAGAACCCAAGACTTCTGTCCATTTAATTCTTGCATAGAGTTATTTCTAGGCACTTACGAGTCGGGTAGGTTCATTAATTGAGGCTAGTGAATGTAAAGCTGCATACTAATAGTTTTACATTATTAAAATCCAAAACTGTCAGTAGAGGGAAATTACAACTGTAGAACCAATGATTACCTGTACATGTGGATTAAGAAAGACAAATAAAAAAATTGTAACTCTAGGGCTCACTGTGAGTCAAATACTTCCTAAACGTAGGTAAAAATATAACAACACCTCAGTAGTAGCTCCTGTAACACCTACAGTGTCCTTGCCTACTTTTTTTTTCCATCATTTTCATTCTGAAAGCCCTAATTCACTGTCCACTGAAGTCAGCCACTTTGGGGAAGTTAACCTGTTTCCTACTTTTGGTAAGCCTTACTGATCACGGTGGGATTAATGCTGTACTTTCCTAGAACATAATACAGGCCTTATGCCGAAGCACACACTGTTACCAGGACTATTTCACGTAGTTTACCATATTTTATACTAGTTACTTGCTGGCTTTCAGGTGGAACTTTCTCAATCATATTAAAATGATAGTGGACAGATTTCTCCATCATATTAAAATAATTGTATTGAGTAGTTTGTTGTACCATCTGTCTATCAGAGCAAAAATACACAAATATATTTTTAGGAAAAAAAAATGGGGAAAGAACAGTCTTATTGCTTTATCATCACATCAAGGTAACTTACATTTAAGTATATACTTCTGAGTGCATGTGCAGCCTTTCTGTTAATCATCGATTTTCTCCTCTTGGTTACTGTCAACTGAATTGGTGAAAACATCAAAGTGCTTCAAGCTCATAACATCCACTCTTTTCTACTTATAGGTTTTTATAATAAATTCTTCAAATATATTCTTTCTTGAACCTGCAAATGAAATCAAAGCGCTGCTGGATGAACACACTGATATGTGTAAACGCATTCTTAATATCTACCGTCACATGGTAGTCCAAGTGACTATGGACAAGAAGACATGGTAAAATGCTAATGCTTTTATCTTAAGATTATTTGTTCAAAATATAAATGTGAAAGTTTACTTCGTGGTAAACACAGTAGAATGGTATTGACTATGTGAACCAGTTTCTCTAAATCAGTAAATATGTGGACTTTTAACATTACAGACAATTTACCACAAGGGCAGGGGTTATCTGCTCTGTTAAAGCCAGTAGTAAGGACCTAGTTAGTTTGAGGCAGGTTAGCCCTCAGTGAAGAAACAAGTAAGCTAGGATATGCAGACTACTATTAAGGAGCTACTGATGCCTTTTCCAGGGCATTTTGCTCGTGTCAGAGTGCTAAAATACAAAAACATACATGAAGCTTCACAACCATATTCACAGATAAATAAAAATTCCTCAGATAAGCATGGATAACTGTTACAATCAGATGTAGGTTGCTCTTGATCTGTAACCGTTTACAAGAGTTCCTGTACTGTTTAACTGGTTAGTTCCTTTCTAGCGCTTAAGGTGTCTAGCAGGTGCAAAGGACCCCACCTTCATTCTGTTATTTCCCCCTCTCCTTTAATTAGCAATCTCTAATGAGGCAGTATATTGCCACCATTCTCCATTGCAAGGAAGTAGTAGCCAAGGGGATTTCAAATGGCTGATTTACTCCATTTTCACTTGACTTGCATGGAGTCTGTCACTACCATTTCCTAAACTCCGAGTAAGTTGAGTTGGCATTACATACCTTGTGAAGCTTGTCTCCTCTTGTGAGGAAATAAGGAGTTCAAGGCTAGACACTGTGAAATTTGGGAGTAATAAGAGAAAACAGATTCCACTAGATCAATGTTTTCTTGCCCAGTTTCATGTTACTGTAAAGAAATTACTCTAGACTATGATGGTAAAGGTTGTGCCGCAAGAAATATTTGATGAGGTACATTCATAATAATGTAAACTTTGCCTGTAATTTTAGGTTGTTGAAGGTGATAGTACTTGAATGACCTGGCAGAAGGTGTTAGGAGGGCAACAGGGTTTCCTCACTCTCAAGTGTGAAAAGAAGATTGGAGTAATTTCTTTTGCAAGAACCAAGTCAGGCTGTTTGTAATCACTGTTCTGTTTTGAGTGTGTTTGAGCAAATCAAGCTCGGTTTCTATCTGTAAAAGTATCCTGGTGTATACAGAACCACAGCAAAATGGTAACTCTGAGTTTAATATCGTTTTGCAGGGAACAGATGCTACTTGTGCTGCTCAGGGTTACTGAATCTGTGCTGAAAATACCACCCCAAACTTTCTTGCAGTATCAAGGAAGAAAAAACTCCACTTTAGCTGGAAGACTTGCAGGACCTCTTTTCCAGGCAATTAAACATAAATTCACTTTAATGAATTCAGCTTAATTTTGACCAAGTGATTAGATGCAACAACGACTGTTGGTGGTTTGTCATCTTATATCGTTGTTCTTGTTACCCAGATCATGTGAATGGTGTGCGTTAAAGAACTGGCTACATTTGTTACTTTCTGTCTTATATTTAATGACACTGTGACAACAGTTTTTGGGGTACTGTGAAATTAAAAAATTGCTGTCCTTTAGTTGAGTTGGCATAACTGGCAGTGTGTACAGTTTTAGCCTGCTTCCATTGCAGAATTAGCTCAGGTCAGCACAAAATCTTCTGTGCCATCTGTGCCTAACCAACTGATTTTTTTATTCCTGACAATAAGCTGTAGGAGATGCTTTCAAAGTTTATAGTTGCAGAGTGTTGTTGTGGTGGCTTCTTTGTAAATGAGATCTGTAAAGTCTCCAGATTCTTTAGTAGGGAAAAAACAAGCATACGCAAGATACAAATGTGATGAGAACAGTATTGCAAAACTTTTTGGCAAAACTTGTAAGATACCAAAAGACTTTTCATGAGTCAAACCAGTCGTTCCTTTATCTAAGTCAGAAGTCCATGTGAATGTAACACTTGACGATTCATGAAAATTCTGTGTGTACAAGTGAGGAAAAAGTGTCAGGACTACACAGAAATTTCTGTGGCAGTTAGAAACTTCCTTTTAAGCAGTAGTATTTGAGTGTTGTCATCTTGTGTTCAGAACCCAACTTTTCTCACTTTATTCTTTTAGACTCTTATAGTAGCTTGGATCAAAGCGAATCTAAATGTGTACATCTCTCGAGAACTTTGGGATGACTTGCTGTCCGTAATGTCATCACTGACATACTGGGAAGAGCTGGCCACCGAGTGGTCACTGACAATGGAGACACTAACTAAAGTATTAGCTAGAAACTTGTATAGCCTGGACCTCAGTGACCTGCCGCTGGATAAATTAAGTGAGCAGAAGCAGAAAAAACACAAAGGCAAAGGTAAGACAACACTGTATACACCTCATCTGAATTTGAGCTGGGGTAATGAGATCCTGGGCACAGCATAATTTTGGTCTGGCCTTTTTAGTATACCTAATTAGGTGTTTCTTATCACCTGAAATAACCTGATTTCTCTAAGGTGAGGCTGCTTTTTAGAACCACCACAAAACCTTCACATGAAAATTCAGTCTAGCAAATAGCCATGTAGTTCTTAAAGGTGTGTTGAATTTAACCTAAAATGTTACACTGTAACGGGTTATGCTTTTCTCCTTTTATCAAAGCAATTAAATAGTTGAGTCCCAACCATAACTTCTTGAAAGTAACAAAGATTACACATCTGGTAAGAGTTAGCTAGCAAGTGGCTATTGGAAACACAATTGGACTATTGGTCCTGAAATCCAATGAGTGTTGTTTAAAGATGAAGTGTAAGGTGCACATAGTTTTGCTTGGGAACTAATTCATTGCTAAGCCATAGTGAAGACGCATTTTGTTGAAGTGACCTTGTTGGACTATTTAAGCGAAAAGACGCTTTTAATAATCCATATGAATGGTACCAGTTTTTAAACTGATTCCTAAACAATGCGGGAAATGCTCTAGGACATAGTATGGGGAGAGGAGGTGGCTACTTGCCACGTAATGGTACAGTTCTAGAACTGGTAAGGGACAAGAAGACTGTCCTACTGGGTAGAGGGTGGATTGAGAACTGCAAAACCTGGATTCTCTTCCCAGATCAGGGACTGACTTTCTGCATGTGACCATGAGCAATAATTTCTTTGTTTCCACTTCTGTAAAACATGTGTAGTGATACTGTTCTCCTTTAAAAAGTGCTTTGAGATCTAATAGTGAGAGGCAGGGTTATATTTAGGGTGAGTAATAAAGATGGGGGAAAAAGTGTCATTTTTAGTCTACTTATCTCGCTGCATTCTGATTGATGTGTTTCTGCAGTCAAACGTGAGGCAAGGTACTTCCTGCTAATATCCTAGGGTTTGTCAGTGAGAAGTAATCTATGTAGATTCCCTCTCTTAAAGAGGATGTTCCTGTAGGCTGTTTTTGGTAAAAACATTTCATACGCTTCCACATTTCTCATCTCGGGCAGAGGCATTATTCACACTTTTGTTTTGTTCTTCTGGTGTGTGACAACTGGACAAAATTACATTTCTTTGTAACTGACCGAGAAGTTGTTCAGAACCATGCATTTTTGTTTTCCTATACTATACATACTCAGCTTTCTGCTTTTCCTTGCAAAAGACACCATTAAAAAAAAAAAAGTCGTCTGATGTGGGAGAAGAATGTGTATAGTTACTTGAATATAGGCTTAAAAACCATTTTGAATCATCTTTATCACCCATACAGAGCCACTTGAGAAGAGTTTATGTTAGCCTTCAGTAACAGAGTTCTAGAAAAAGCCTCTGTTGTTAAATGTGAGTCACAGAGTTAAATCCAGCTTTGGAAGTAATACATGTCATACAAATTATGCCAAATTTCTTTGGCCCTGTTTATTTGCTATTAATAATGAACATGTTGTACTAGGGCTCACTTTCCAAGAAGATGCCTTGTTAATGATTGTAATTATTTATCATGTATAATTTCGGATTACATGAGTTCAGTGTGGATAAGGGGCATACACTGCAAATATTCTTTAATTAACTTCTTTTTTTTACATACAGTTGTTTTTGCTAGCTCCTCATAGAGCTTTATTTACTTCAATATAAATTTCTAATCTGAATATGTTCCATCTTGTCTTAATCTTAGTGTAGTATGTTTTTGTTAATTTCCAAAAAGCCTTGTTCTCTGAGCCCATCATCGCATGTTTTTACTTTTGCATTTCATATTAAAGATATTTTATCATCTTTATTTCATTTTCCTCAAATGTCACTACATTATTTGAAAAACACCCACAATTTTAATGGTCTGTAATGTATGATTTTGTGTGTCTTGTCTAATAGGAACAGCAAAAGAAAAATCTGTATAGTTACACATTTTATCAGGCTACAACCTTTGTAAACCCAGTTTTCTTGTGGTTTTGCACTTGATTGGTCAGAAAAGAAAATTGCAGTAGTTTAGCAGCACCAATGCTTCTGAAAAAGTTTGAGTACCCCTCAGTGTTAATGCTGGCTGAGTGCATTTATACATTTAAAACCCAATAATGAGCTGGTTTAACTTTTGAAACCATGCTTGGTTCCATAACATGATTTATTCTATCCAGCTTTGAAACTCTTCGAAAGGACACAACTACAAATATTTGGTGATGCTAGAATAGAAGTGAATAGATTTGCAATTCTATTTTTGCAGGAGTTGGGCATGAATTCCCAAAATCTTCAGTTGATAAGTCCTTTTCTAGAGGCTGGAGCCGTGATCAGCCTGGACAAGCACCAATGAGACAACGCAGTGCTACAACCACTGGCTCTCCAGGAACAGAAAAGGCAAGAAGCATAGTGCGGCAGAAAACAGTTGGTACGTATCTGTAAAAGCTGATATAAGTGACATTTGGGAGAGGGTAAGGAATTAATAATCGACTTTTGTAGCCACGTTGATAACTTCTTTCTGCAAAAGTATACCATCTATAATAATTACTTAAATGTGTATGTTATGCAGCCTTATGTGCTTTGAAGGTAGCTGAGTAGCTTGTGTTACTAGAATGACATTTACTGCAAATGGAAGTAATGCAGTTGATGTATAAATTCTTAATAAGTTTGATCACATGCTTAAGCTGGATTAACTATAATGGTAAACTAGTACTGTTGTATGTGTATGAAAGAGAAAAAAGCTCAAATGGTTTGAGCAATGGTATGGATAAGTGGGTAATAGAAGGCTTTTTAAGTGCACTTTTTCATAAGCTGCACAAAATAATAGGCTTGAGTGTTTTCCAGCTGTGCAAAGAAAAGTGTGAGAAATATGTCTATGTCTGCATAGTGTATAAAATGTGTTGTCTTTTACTTTACCCCGGATCTTACATTAATGAAAGATTGGCACAGATCTGTGCAATTTTCCATTTCTGGAGTCATCTATTTCTCAACTTCATTACTTGCAGGTACTGTTTCCTGTGTTAGAAATGAGGGATGCTAAACAGTGCTTTAGGTGGATTGCTCAAAAGAAGACTGATTAATGTTCATATGATTTGCTTAGCATATCTTAACATGAACTGGACTATGAATTTCTTTGTTATCTCATCTTGATGATCTCAGTGCTATTCCTTATGCAAAGGAAAATTACCTTTTAAGGAATATCTCTTGCTTTTTCACTGTCTCTGTAGTAGTAGTGGTTTCAGTCATGGTGTGGCCTTGCTTCACTGATACTGCATGGAAGCAGGTACATTCTGATGGTTTTAGAAACTGGGGATGCATATTGGCAGCTGAATATATAGTTGTATTAGCTTTTCAGAAATTAACATTTTCTTTCTTTTTCCAAAAAGATTTGCAGTTATTTTTCTTTTAAGTCACAGAGGTCATTTAGCCAAAGTTTTTATTTGAATATTCTTCAAAGTTCTCCATTTAAAAAAATTATTTTCTCTTAAGGGTTTTGTGGGTGTGGGAGAGTTAATTATTCTATAAGCAGTATAGGCACATTAGAAAATGAAGTTACTACTCCAAAATTTACTCTGTTTTTCATGCATTAAAATACTACACAGTTTTCCTGTATCTCATGCTGACAGCACCTACTTTGACTAAAGTTTTCCTTATGGATCACAGATACTTTAAATGTAATTTCTGCTTCTCTGCAGGGTCTGTGATTAACTGTTGTGGTGTTTTTTGTTTTAAATCTTAATTGTCTTAACAAGGTAAAGCTCACATTAAAATTTCTCCTTCTCAAACTGTTAATATTGCAGATATTCTGTCAGAAGGTTATGTTGTTTGGTCAATTTATTAATGGTTTTGTTTTGCTGCTATTTGAAAGATGGCTATTTATATGATGTTAGCTCTAAAATGACTGAAATTTATCCTAATCAAGCTATATATTGACCTGGTTAGCAGCAAACTAATCCGATTTTAGTTTCACTGTACTTCAGGTTCCATGTTTTTGTTCCTTTCCTCCAATTATCTCACATATTTCATATTGATATGCCAAATGTGTATTACTGCAACCATTTAAAATTTCAGCTGTATTCATAGTGTAGAATACCATCTGTGGACAAGCATCACATTAGTAGGATGATTTTAAAAGATGAAAAACCCAAAAAGAGTGTCCAGAGCCAGAATCCAAAACTCTGGGTTTTTAAAATGTTAATGAAGAATATGTTACAAAAGCCTGTGTCTTAACTGCCTGCAAACAGTTACTTGTAATTGTCTCTCAGGTCTGCTGAGAGAGCTGTTTGGATGCTTCTTAATTATGCCAGTTAACACAGGGTCACAGAATAAAAATACTGGTTTATAGTCACAATAAGTAAGATTTTCTATAGAACATTTTGCTAGTAGGTCTTCAGTTTAACATTAGCTCCACAAGCTAAGTCTGGAATTGAGTCAGACCTTTAGATATGTTGCATGATATAGTGTATTTCCTTTGTGAGTAATATACTCTTTATATCTTGAGTAGGGGGGGATGTGCATGTTGAATATTTTATGGTAAGGAAAAGCTGGGGTTTCTTTTTCATCTGTTTTATGTTGTACACATTTTGTGTACATCTGTGCGCCTCTATTTTTTGAGCCATCGTCATGCCAGCACACATTTATTGCTGCACCAAATATGTGTGTATGTGTGTGTTACTCAAATAACAATCACAGCTTTTCTGATATGCAGTCTGTACATTTTTAGCCTGAACTTATGTAAAGTAATTTTTGGAAAAGGGCCTTTAAACGTGATATGCATATGGGTTGAAAAATCTTCTGTAAGGCTAGACACAGAATTTGTGGCTTAGGTAGCAGATTCTAGTTCTATAAAAATATCGCATCAGAATTTACTGATCTGTTCTGCTTTTGTCTGTAGACAACAGTGGAAGGTTATAAACTGTCGAATACCTAGTCCACATTCTGGTATTAAGTCTGCCTCAACTTAACTACTTAATTGAATGTCACACATTTAAAATGATAATTCATTGAGATTACATTTTCCTTTTACAGCATCTCAAAGTTAATTTTGCTTTCAATAATAATATGCTGCAATTCTCCTTCAAAAATTTCTGTAAGATTTCGACCTTCCAAATTGTGAATGGGTTGTTCTGCCCACCCTCCCCAGCAAGTACCAACGTAATACGGTGCAAAAGATCCAGTCAAATGACAAGGATCACTTTATGTTAAGATTTGTAATCAACACAGTATCTGGTCTTAAAAGCTTGTTTTATTTAGAACTGTAGAATCCTTTAGATTAGAAAAGACCCTTAAGATTTACTATGTAGGTTGTTATTTTTTCTCTTACCTACATTCATTTTAAGATGCATAATGATGAATGTAATGCATCTAACTATCAGTGTATTCTGAATTTTCTTATCTCATAAACAAAGAGATGTTAAAGCCTTACATATAATTGTCTTTTTTAAAAAAAATTGGCTTCTGTCTTGTAAACTAAGTTTAACAGAGAATGGCTTCAGTCTTAAAATGTCTGTCTTTCTGAATTGTTTTTCAAACTGATGTTAAGACTCTACTTAAGTTGTGCTGCATTTGTCAGATGTGTTTTCTGCTCTATGTACATTGACCTACCCAAGTTACCTGCATGTTGCTGTTAAGGGACAACTTTTTAACCTGATTTAGTAGTGTGATGTGCTCAACTTTTCACTGCACTCCATTTGTGTACTTCTGATTCCCATACAGATCAGGAGCACTATGATTCTAAGTCTACAGTCCATGTTGTTTTGAAAAAATATATAGAAAAGTTCAAGGACTGGTTAAATATTCCACTGACAATATACAGATAAGATGCACTTAAGTTTTCTTAAAAGAAGTTTATCAGCAACTGTTTTAAAACAAGTTATCAAATACAACAGTTTGAAAAGGAAGCTGCTTGAAATAATACTACTTCAAGTGTACTTTGAGATTGAATGCAGTATTGGTTCTTGCTGTATTTTACTCTGACAAAGGAAAACAAATGTCATAAAGATTAATTTTAAATCTATTAGAAAAGCTACAGATAGAGCCCTGATCTTGATACCACAACTCTTATGTAAGTTTTCCATTCTGTAGGACTGTTGGCAGGATTTGAGGTATGAAAAGGTGAATTAAGATCACTTTAGCCAGATTTATCCAGTATTGATTAAAAGCCAGACCCTATGAATAAGAAATTAATACTTTCTGTTGTCAATCCATTTAACTTAAGTCACTTCATTTTTAATGTAGAACTATAAAAAGTTGTATCGGAAATTTCTCCACACAGAACTGGTAATTTTCTCCTTATGCTTTTGAATCTCTTTTGGACAATCATGAATTCAAGAGTTTGGGTTTGTGTAAAATTCAGAGATGCTTTTTCAGGAATAAACCAAAGGAAACTAGGAAAATGCAAATGTAGTGTAAGTTGCTTTTTTTGTTAAAAGTTTCAAGTGCTGAGTGCTTGTGGAGCGACTTTAACTTTGATTTTTCAACCCCTGATGCAATGGGAAAAAGTGTTAATTAGTTTCTTGATTTGAAAGCAAAATCTCTGTAATCGTCATAATAAAGGCATTGTTGCTGCTTTACATAAAAGTTTAAAACTCAAAATGTCTTATGTGTCCACTGATTTTTTTCTTACAGCTCTGCCAATATCTGCCGTGCTGAAATGTTTTAATTTTTGAATTTTCTTCCTTTTTATCTTTGTTTTCTCTGTTGCTGCTTTTTCTGTGACACAAGCCTTTCATTATAGTCACTCTTCTTTTTTCCTTCCCCACTTCTTTCTTTTCCTTTTTAAAGCCATGAGAAGCCGATCCATTGGTGAATGTGCTCTGCCATCGGCCTATATACGCAGTGCTAAAAGTGCTCCTGTTCTGATCCATACTTCCAAACCCTTCTTGCCTGATATTGTTCTCACTCCCCTTTCTGATGAGCTTTCAGGTAGTGCCACCTCTGCTAATTTCTGCACCCCCTTTATCACTTTTTTAAACCTTCTGCTTTCAAATTCTGCTAAGTCATTAAATTTTTCAAAGTAAAAAATAATTGGGGGATGGGGGGAGAGGGGAAGAGATTAAGAATTAATATTTTGAGTTATGTAAAATATCATGCTATTTTGCAATTCATTCTGGAACTGTTAGAAGTTAGTGCTGTGCCAATGTTTACAATCATAAAAGTGAAAAATAGAGAAATCTCTTGGTTTTTCAGTTTATTGGTAAGCAATGATGTAGCTTCTGTCTACCAGAGAGTACAACTAATCTAAATTTTTTATTTGTGATGAGGGAGGGAGGGAAAGGAAGAAAGTAATTTTACTTTGATTTGCAATTCATATCTTTCTATATAAATTTTTGAATTCAGTATCATAGGCGTTGTGTGGACAGCCATGATAATGATATACTTTAGTTCCCATCAGAAAGAATGTCTTGAGTTATATGGTGTCCGATAATACGCTTTACCAGCATGTCTGTTTTTCACTATTACATAAAACCATGAAAAAAATCTATATATACACTTTGGAATTCTGAAGTGCTGTGTTTTGGTGGTGTTTTCCAAATGATCCATTTTTTACAGAGTTGTAGTTTTCCTTAACATTACGTTTGGTCCAGGAAGGTGGTTGACTAGAAGCTTGACAGCAGCTTGCTCTGGACAAAGAGGTTCAACAATTAGAATTGGCACAGATTTTAAATAGAGTGTGTGAAAGTGTACAGATAATGTTATTTTTTTCCCCCTCTGCTCCAGCTATTACATAGATGTAGATTAGTAGTGTGTTAAGGCTGACAGTCATATTATGCCTTTGTCTCAATGAGTGACAAAAACAAAAAAGCACAGTGGAAGACTATATATATAGTCAAAACTGTGTATAAATATAAGGACTTAATGGCAGTAATTCTTTAATGGAAGATATGTTCTTTTTTTTTTTTTTCCTTTTTCTTCTTTTCTGTCTCTCCTGCTGCCTGCCTTTATTACCCAGAAAGTACCAAGGACTGTATTTTCATAATTTTATTTTTTTATGTGTCCCAAATTAAGTCGTCTTGTTGTGAAACAGAAACTTGGTGCCTTAGTATTCAATCTGAAAACATATGTGGAGAGTCAGGAAAGTTCAAGGAACCCACTCTAGAGAGACCAGACTTTCACAATGAAAAACTACAAAGTTTGTGAATGCAAATTTTGACACCACAAACAAAAAGTAAAAAAATACAAATTATATGTAATAAATTAATAAACATATGAGTGCAAAGGATAGCTCTTCTGAGATATAAATTGTTAGAACTTAGAAGATAGTGTTTTTAAAAGGAATCATACACGAGTGACCTATTAGGAAATAGATCTTATCTGTCCATAACATTGTTGAAATAGTCAATTCTTAATGAACATCTTAAGAGCACCTGCAAAAGGGAATGGGCTTTCACAGTGAACTATTATTTTGTCATATAGTCACTGATAACTTAATTATCCTGTCGTAAAGAAGGCAAAAGTGCTTTTGCAGTCAATTTTATCACCCATGATTCTGAAAAGTCCTGGCTTACATCTTTCTTCTAATGTGTCCCAAACCTGATGGCTCTCTTGCTGTTGTCCTTTCTGTTGATACTCATCTGATACAAAAACTGCATGACCAAAGTAATTTTATTTAAAAGTGAAATAATTTTACAGACCTTTGCATTTCTAACATAGAAAACGTCCTAGACGCTTCCTGGTTTTGGTGTCTTCTCAAACAGATGGGTTTGAAACAGCTTCATAGTGTGCCGAGGAATCTTGAACATTGCCAGAAAACTAAAAAGCTCCAGTGAAGAAAAGCAAGCCATTGGAGTGTTGATGGGGAGGTAGCAGAGTAAAGGAAAAACTATCCACCTGATCAGAGTGCACTTTGCTCTTTTAATTTTATGCATTTTTTTATTGCTCTCACTCTTTAGTCTTTCTTTTTAAACATGGAGCTTTATGATTTTCCTTGCCTTCTCTTCTTACAGTAAATACATGATTTTTTGCAAGCCTTTTGTGTCCAGATCTACAGCATGTGATTTGGCAATTAATCAAATTGTTTCTATCATAAGCATACTTTCGGTAATGAATGATGTTTAGCTAGCTGTGACAGCCCTTCCTTTTATTTCATGTTTATATGAATATCCCTGTTATCCAAACTGACTTTCAGGTCTGACACAACTTGAAGGAGAGGATATTTCAAATGATTCCAAAAGAATAGGATGCTCTAATCTTAAGTTTTCTGAAATAGTATTCATCTCCTTTTTAGATGTGAAATTCCTTATTGAAAGATTGACTCACTGAATTACTTACTAGTGAATCTTGATAGATAGTCCAAAAGAAAGCATTTTTGCCAGAACTTTTACCTTATATACAGTACAGTGTATTAATTTTCGAAAGTAAGGCAGAATACCCCACTATAATTTGTTATTTATCGAGACAATGTTTCTGCTTGAAGATCAGTCAGTAGGTTAACAAAATTTATTGCAAAAGCTCAATATTTACATCATCATCTAGCATCATGGAAGATGCTTTTCCGAAGATTGTAATTCCTTCATGTAGTTTCTAAATTATGCTGTGTTTCCATGTGCAGAATATCTGCAGCTTTTCAAATCGGATCCAGAAAGTGGAAGTGGAGATTTATGCTTTAAGATGTTTAGTTAGTAAAGTGGTTTGGTATAGTGCAGTTGTTGGAAATCTGCAATGTTTCTGAAAAGAACTTTTCTTTTAGCCTGTTAGTATCATAGGAAATACAGTCTTACATGTTTACAGGGTAACTAGCAAAAGAACTATTCATGTATTGAACTGTTGAGGATTTTCAGGTGCAAGACTGCTTGTGAAAAAAAGTGGCAGTGAGATGTCGGCAAGATTCCTGGAAGCAATTGGCCACAATGGCAGACTCGTGAATTGCAGGTGGGAGATTTTTCCTTATCCACTGGGACTGAAAGAATCAAAGGAAGTTTTAACCTGAAAGGGAGACACATATTAAGCCTTTAAAGCCTTGCTCCCTAATCAGTAAGTCATCATTAAGATGAAATACAGAGAAATCATAATTGTAATGCCAGTATGGCTGAAATTTTTTTTTTTAATCCCAGAAACTCACAAGATGAGTGTGTTCTTATAAAAGAAGTGAAATGAAAGCTTAGAAGCAAAACATGTTATTTTTTCTCCAGTTGCTGAACTAACTTTCCATGATGAAATATAAACCTGTCCCAACGTTATATGGGAATCTTCTGCTTGCACTCATGTTGTCTTGCCAGAATGTGGCTCTCCAGAGTTTGTATTTTAGCATCTCTGTCTCCCACTTGATGCTGAATAAATACCTTTTTCTTTCTGCATTCTAGCAGAAAAAGGAGAGGTAAGGGTTGATTTAAGGAAAGTTGTGCCTGGATGAGATTGGCTAGAACTACCAGTTTCAATCTCTTCCTCACTGTAACATATTGGGAACCAGACCCACATTTCTCCTAAGTATGTGCAGTGTGTCAGATACACAACCTTTTGGCACACAATTGCAATCTAGGTAGTGAAGACTCGTTAGGAATTGATGGTGTCCCAGTCTGACTGTATACCCCCCATGTGCAAGGGCGAGCCCTGGTTGTAAAGGAGCTGTTTGGGTTTTTAAACATTGTCTATATTTTCAGTGCTGATATTGCAGTAACAGTATATTTTTTATTTCCTTCATTTCTTCCTCTCTTCTACAAAAAAGAAATCTCTGTTGGCACAAGCACTACATGTTTGTTTGGAAACGTTTGTGTATTTGCACGTGCTAGACACGCATACGTGAGCACCTAAGATTAACGCTGGATCAACATTGAAATAAATCTAGCTAAATTTATTTCAATGTGTGGAGCTGCTTGGTGTGCATTTGGAGTTCTCCATCCAGTAATTTTTAACATCCTAGAAAATCATAGTCACTGCATGCATGCACAGTATGCAATCCTCAGGCTGCTGCTTTAGTTGAGTTTATAAAAGGTACAAAAGATGCATATTGAGGGCTCAAGATGAGATCTGTGTATCATTGTTACCTGTATTAATACAGTATAATTAATTACGTATATATAACATCATACATATTTTTGACTGAATTCTATGGTCCTTTTTTTGCAGCTATAAAATGTAGCTTTGAGACTATATAAGCATAACTTGTGTTAAGCTCTGCCGAAGTCAATAGAGAATTTGAATTAACAGCTCCAACTAGAGAGACACCATTCATTTCAGCGTGCTAATTGATATAGTTAGTAATAACTTGAATAAGAACAGTGATGAGGAATTTGTTGCTTATCAAAGCTAGAGAGAGGGAAAGAGATAATAAATTGTGTTATACGTGATGATTATGGAGTTTATGTTTATTTTCTGAAACAACTTGGATATCTGCTCACTTTTTTCCAGTATAGAGCGCTCTATTTCCTCTCTAATAGCTTCTTTACAGTTCAGTAAACTTTGCATCAGGTCAAACTTTAATTTTCACATTTTAACTTCTCTGAAAAATTGAGTGTGGAAATAACACTTTTCATCTTCTTCCAACATGTACATTTAGTTCAGTACAGATGTATCTCATTCCTTCGGTTTTTATGCTTCGCTCAGAAGGAAAACGAGAAATTCATCTCCAGCTCTTAGCATTCTCTGAAAAGTGTGAGCAAGTTTAAAACAGGTTTTTTTTAAGGTGACTTCAGGTTATCATTATTAAATAATACTGAAATAAGCCTAGAAATCCATGAAGTAACGGTTTGAAACATTTTAAAATCAGATCAACATAGTTTCTTTACTTTGGCAGTAACACAGCAGATTTAGGGGAGGGAAAGGGGCTTAAATTTTGTGATGATTTTAAGTAAATTCACCATTGCGGACCTGAAGATAAACCCTCTAGACAGAACAACAAGGTAAGTCTGTTCATAGTGGCAAGTAACTCTTGTGGATGTTCATATAAGCTTCTTATTGTTATTCCTGACTTTAAAAGCATATCTGCAACTTTTTAAGTTGTAGGTAGTTAAAAATAACTCTGGGGAACAAAGGATCTTGTAAAAAAAGAAACAATAGAAAATTGACAAAGCTGTTTTTACCTTACTGCTCAAGTGCCTATCCTGTAAAAAGACAGCAAGGGGTAGCGCAAATTCTTGCAATTAGTTGAATTGTCTTTAAGAGATACTTAGTCTTGCCTACAACGGTGATTTGGTAGTATGTAGTGTTTCTGTAATGTATCATGAAATCTGAAGAGGAGCATGCGGATTCTTTATCCTGGTGGGTGATGTGAAGCAGGCTGAAGATACCTCTTTACAGTTCCTAGGTGATCCCCATAGGAACTGCAGCTTTCATTACAGTTAACTATGACTTGTACTGATGCTAACGTATTAGCAGTCTCAACAGAGACAAGGAATCGCTAATTTAAATGGTCATAACAAATGTTCTGCTCTTTTCATAAACGAAAGTGGTTTTATTCTAATGTTAACTGTTGTGAGGCTGCAGGATGTTTTTCAGTAGCAGAGTCCTTAATTTGGTAATTCTCAGAAATGTCACATGTGCTTGAGTAAAACTGGAAGAGGAGGGGGAGGTAAGCCTCCATCAAGTACTTAGTTTTGCATTTTGAAGATGACAGACAAAACTTCCTCCTAGGGAAAAAGGGTATATCTTTAAATTGTCTACTGTGTGTAGTCGTCTTCTGTATAGGGCCAGCTCTTCCCTGTCATTTAAAAGCTTCAATCTTTAGGTATTATGTACTTATTTAGGTGTCATCTGGTATTACTGTATTATGTATGCTATAATATTCATAATTGTATGGTAGTATTCTTTCTGATATTTCAGTCATTTGTACCTATTCATACAAGTTATGAAGAAGTAATAGTTTACCACTTCAGTAGACATTTCTAATTTTCCAGAAAACTTACTTGTTCTCTTTGGAATTGTGCATTTTTCTGAAGATGAAAATTCCGTGAAGGGTACTACCGTTAAGCTAATTTGTATTCCAGGTATCCATTTCCTGAGCAAGATAGCTGGAATAATATTGGTTGGATTACTGAACTTATTGGCACAGCCCTAGCTTTAACTGTATTTCCAAACGTTCCATGGTCTCACTGTTCGTTCTCATGCATGTTAACATTTAAAACTGTGTTCTGATGGTCTAACTCATTTATATTACATTCTGTACTGGATATTATGTGCGTGTGTTTTTAACACTCTAGTACTGGAAAAAGTATTTTTGTTGTACTTTAAGAAAACAAGGCTGTGGACTTTCCTGGCTTTTTAAAGTCACGTAATCATGATGTGGTGGTAACTAATTATTGTCTCTGTATGTAAATTTTAGTGCGTGTTACATATACTTCTTTCCTGCAGACATTGATGATGCTCAAATTCTTCCACGTCCACCTCGAGTCAGACATTTTTCACAGAGTGAGGATGCTCCAAGTGAAGTTTTTGGTGCATTAAATGAGGAACAGCCACTGCCACGAAGCAGCAGCACCTCTGACATCCTGGAACCATTCGCAGTTGAACGAGCCAAAGGTGCAGTTCCTGTCATTGACAGTTCATCCCATCATGCTCCAAGCTTACAGAGTTCCACTGAGACCTCTTCAATGCATAGATCCACTGAAAGCCATATCACTGATACAAATAGCAGAGAGTCCTCCTTGGAAGTTGGGGATAGTATTTATGACCATCTTTGTCATTTAATAGGGCCGGTAGAATTTGCAAACACAGCCTTTGAACAAAGCCAATATGTTGACCTTGAAGGTGAAGATGATCTCCTTTCCTCTCTGAGAGAATACCTTAAAGAAAAAGAAGAACTTTGCGGTAACTTTGAGATAGATAAATCTGAGGCTTCTGCTCACGAAGGTGATACATCAGTAAATAGGAATGATAGATTACCACTGGATGGATTAGAAAATAGAGATCAGACTGGTCAATGCACGAATAGCATCACTGTTACAGAAAGAGCCGATAACACACAGCTGCACCTAGAACAAAACCAAAGTGGCTTTATAAGTAATATTGCACCTACTCAAGTAGACATTTTTACAAGAAATCAAGCGCTTGATAAAGCCAGACAGTTAAATATTGATAAACAGTATGAAAGTGTGTTTGATCATGGGTCAAGTAGTCCTAGCAGCAAAGAAGGGAAGAGATACCTGTACAGGCAAGCAGCCACTGAAGCTGATGTAGATTTAGTTGTGGAAGCAGCGGTAGCTGAAAAGCATAAAAGTGCCCAGTGTAATGAAAAAGTAACCAACTCACGTGTTACACATGCAAAGAAAATTCTACCTAAAGCACAAGTTAACCCTCAGATGCCTCACAACACAGGCACAAGCAAACTGTCACCAACTAAAAGGAGTATATCTGAAACCGTAACTCATAGGGCCAAAATCATGAAAATAACGACTAAAAAAAGAAATAGCGTTCATGTTACTTTTAGGCCATCTACAGAATCGGTTCAATTTTACAATCCTCTTGAGAGCAAAGAGGCTGCCTGGAAAGCAAGACTTCGTAAACTCGGTGGCTTCAGTAGTAGCAGTAGTGGTAGCAGCAACAGCACTACCAATGCAAGCGCCAGCTCATCCGCTGTCACGGAGCTGGTTAAACCTGGAATATATAGACCTCTAGATGCAATCAATGCTGCTCCAGCTGGCAGCAAGCAAATTAAGGAATCCACAGAAACTCAAGCAGCCATGTTGCAAAAAGAAGGTATCGCAGTTAATCAGTTCCATAATCGTAGTGCCTTTAGAGCATCAGGTCAGGAGTCAGCACAACAGCAGGGCTCCCTGGGTGGTGTTTATAAAACTGTTGTACATGCTCTTTCGAAGCCGAAGGCAAATGTTTCCCCACAGAGGCAGAACAGAATGCCAGCAGAGGCTCCACTGAGGGATCTGTACAGTCATGTAATGGGCTATTTTGGAAGGAAAGCTGCAGGTGAGCACTAACAGTGTGCAGAGCGCAAAAGGAGAAAGGCAGCACCAGTTTGGCTTAATGCAACTGAAGCAAGCTCTGATAAGCAATCAAAAGGCTTTGGGATGATCACTGCTTTCCCTGTTTGGTTATGCATGCGCCTACAGCCAGCTGATTTTTCTCCCAGCATAAGTTACTTTTACATACTTTAAATTACTAATTTTCCTTTCCAAGATATTTAGTTGAACCTCTTTGCTGCTGAAGACCATCATGTTAGGGAAGAGGAAGAGACAGTAAATGACCTAATAAAGGATTAAGCCTGGAGCGTTCTGAATTTTCATCTACCGTGCAGAGCCTTAAAATTCAGCCTACTAAATGATTGGCGTATGCATATTTTATCAAAATCTGCTATTCCACTCTGAGTGTAGTTTGTTGTCAGAAGGACCTGGCTCTTGACCAGCTAGGTTGGACTATATTGTATTTCTGGTTCATTTAGTGTGTTTTCTTCTTCCTCCTCTTCCTCCTTTTCCTCCTCCAAAACAAAAAAGCCCATCAAATTTACATTTGGAGGTCAGTTTAGTTAACCGTTAACAAATAGTCTGAAATGGAAATGAATTTCATTATGACAGTTCTCTGTGAGTCTAATCATAAGGGGCATTTTGAGTCTTTTTCAAACCGTGCTGTAGGCCTTTCTGTATTCATTCATCCAAATGGATGCAGTTACATCTTGGCAACATCTTTCATTGCTTTCTTTTTTCCTCGAATCATGGATGTTCATGAAGGTCTCATGTTAGCCTTTCTTCTGCTAACTATGAGACCTCTGTGGACGGATCAAAAAAGAAGGCTGTCATTCTAATATCCATTGTCTTAGTTCACATAACCTTAAATGAACAACAAATTAACTTTCAGCAGTAATGTAGGTTTCTTTTTTTCCCCATTGTTATGCTGGCATGATTAACAGAAGATTCTGTAATGCATCCTGCATCGAGATGTTAATGCCACCTGAGGGCAGTCTGTAAGCATAGCACCAGGAGAGCGGGACTGTCACGGGTCTCAAAAAGGCGATTTGCTTCCCTGCAGAATCTGGACTTCTGAAAAAAGAGATGTCTAGAAAGCACTAATTTTAGAAGTACCACTTCTTTGGAATCTGTAATTTTTAACGGAGCCTCATTGTTAGAATTAGCTACACTGTGGTCTCGTGAGAGATGACCCTGAGGGAAAATTTTTTTATGGAGAAAACATGAACTGGAATAACTTGAAGGCTTCAAAGGTGAAGATCACGAAGTCAAGGGTAACAGCCACAGTTAAATATGAACAGTATAGTTATATCAAAAATACAATGCTGATAAATGAGTGGATTTAATTAATTGTTCATAACCGTTGACCAGAGTTTGAGGTTTCATTCCATGTACTAGCATGTAATTTTATTACACAGTACTTTCTTTGCACTATTTATACTAGCTGTATACAGTGCCATGTTGACATTTGTCATTAGGACGTTACAACCTAGTTTACTTTTTCCACTACATTGCTCTTCATTAGGAATGCAATGAAGGAGTCTGTAGGAATCTTATAAAATTTTTAGGATTGGTTACTTATTTGTCGTGATATGGAGGAAGAATATACGCTGTATCCTTAAAACAAGCATTAACAACTTTGAGTAGTGCTTACCTATAAGCTTCTTGCTCTTAAAGGTGGTATTGGAAATCGACTAACCCCTGCTTAGTGGGAAGAAGAAGCCGTACTAATTCTTAAAGTAGAATCTGCTTTAAAAGAGGGAAATTCTTAAAATGCATGTTTGGCAATTTTTATTTTTTAATTTCTTTTAATTAGCAGGTTTTTTTTCATTTGTTACCTTTTGGTTTGGAAATGTCTTTGTGCATTCTTTACTATATACAGTTGTTCATTTGCTTTTAGCTAATAGAGAGGACATGAGTCAAAAGCTGCACCCTATTGATAGTGATATTGGCAGTAGCAATACAAATGTTCCTGACCTCATGGATGAATTTATAGCTGAGAGACTCCGCAGTGGTAGTGCACTGGTAAGCCTTTAAACTTCTGTTTAAAAGTAATATGTAAGTAAAATGTAAGTCTGCATATATGTAATATATGCAATAAGTAATACGTAAGTCTGCTTATATGTGTGAACTCTTCAATGACTTTATAATCAGTTTACTAAAATGTATTTCTCCTGGATTTTATGAATGGGAAAGAATTAAGAATATCACTTGCCTTTGACATAGATTCATGACATTTGATGCCATTTGTGTTGTCATATCTATTAAATCTTCATTGTGGAAGCAGCACAGACTGTCAAATGAATAGTTTCATTTAATAAAACAGCCTTAATTGCACCTATATCTTTGTACACAGATACTTTCAGAATAATAGTTCATGTGTGAATTTGCAGTCCTCGGTGTGGTATGTAGTTAGGTACGGTGCTGCAGTATGGTACTATTCTCTACAGGTATAGTCAGTGCAAGAGACTACAAAACTACACCGGTGTTATGTTTTTCCTTCATTTTTTTATTTCACTTACAAGTGTTGAGGAATTTTTTATGAATAGTTCTCTGCTAATTGAACCAACAATTTTCGTATGCTTTCTTCCAACACTTCAGAAGTGTTGTTGAATGTGATGTCATTCGTAATGAGAAATTTTAATCAGTTTTAAGAATTTCTGGTTACTGTTGAATGCTTACAGAATGAGACAACTGATCTGAGGAAATAAGTGTTTTATTAACTAGCAGCAAAAAGGGAAGTACTAAAAAAATATTGCAAATCAAGAACAAGTGGATAACAAATTAATGTAGCATTTCAAAGTTGTTCAGTTCTTTTTTCTGCTTAGAAATTTTAAAGATTTTTTTTTAAGAAAGTGATTTTAAGACATGCTCCTGTAGAAAGTTGTCAACAAGTATAGTTGTTGCTAATAAGGGGCAGAAAAAGATTCTTCAAAGTTATTAGAAAAATTTGTTATTTACCATCACCTTTTATAAATGGGAAGAGAGGACCTATAGAGTTTGTCCACAGATATGCTTTTTTTTCTTTTGTATTAAACTCATGTTTATAAAACTACTGTTGGTGCAAACTGTTCTTGTTATTAAGTGCGGAGTTACAAGACAAAAATATTAACTTGAAGTCTTTAAAAAAAAAGTTAACTTAGTCTGCAAATTAATAAAACAGAAATCATTACAGGTGATCACGGAAGAGAGAAGGAGAGGGAATACTGTTTGTTTTTACATAGATGGGCAAGCATATTGAATATTAATAGTTCAGACAAGAGAACTGATACTTTTCTTAGGTAGCAAAAAACAGCCAAGATAAGTCTGAATAAATATTTTGAAACTGCCACTGATTTTGTAATCTAGCACACAAAAATAGATGTGCCTTCTTAAAAGACAGTACCAACTTACTAAGACTAGTTTAAAGTTGTTATTCCTATTGAATGCTAAAACCTTGTATCATGAAAAGCTTGTCAGTTAGAGTAAATCTCTAATTAGTAGTAGGGTAGCAGAAGAATAGAGAAGTGACAGGGCCTAGTGTAAAAGGAAGTCATCATCAGTTTCATAATGCATAAAGATTTCAAGCCATTTCATAAAATGGCTTTTCTACTTTTATCTTTCCTCTCAAGCAAACAATCTTACTGTGAAAAAAATGCCTTAAAGAAAGACTCCAGATAGAACCACCTTACTTTTTCGTGAACAAATCTATATGCCTTATTTCTGCTATATGCTGGCTTTGGTGTCTAAGTCAATACCAAAGTTTTGGCTTAATCATGAGAAAAATGAATGCATGAATTAGTAAATTCATTTGCTTGTGCTGTACATTAGATTTTTTCCATATAGCATGGTAGCCTATAGGTCAGAAAACACAAAATTCCTTGACATTTTTTTTTCTGGAACCCAGGTGAAGAAGTTTTCTTTAGTAATTTAGTCATAATATGGAGATAATGCACTATTTTTACTATTTTTCACTCTCAATTTTTACCTAATATATGTGTGGCACATCCTAGTCTGAATCTTAGCCTTTTAAGGTATATGCCCAAAAATTCATGGTGCAAATAAAATTTGTATTTATGAAATTCTGTGACTGCATGTGTTCCTCACCTTACTGCTGCGTGTCTGGGGTTTTGGAAAGTCCTGACTATGTATGTAGGATGATGACAACTTCTGGTTTAGGTACTTGCGAACTATTCATTCCACTCTGACATTTGCAAATGTGGGATTGCTTTTTCCATTTTATGTAAATAAGCCATCCAAGATTGTAAGATAATTTATGGCTCTTCAATGTTTAGAATGTGACAAGAAGAGGAAGCAGTCCTGGCAGCCTGGAAGTTCCTAAAGACCTTCCTGATATATTGAACAAACAGAACCAAATGCGCCCTATAGATGACCCAGGCGTGCCTTCCGAATGGACATCCCCTGCCAGCGCGGGCAGCAGTGACCTCATCAGTTCAGACAGCCACTCCGACTCTTTCAGTGCCTTCCAGTATGATGGCCGCAAATTTGAAAGCAAGTATATTTTTCCATAAGTCATAGCATTTTTGATGGGTTGCTCGTGAATTTCCCTTTTTTTGTTGTTTTGTTGTTGTTGTTGTTGTAAAGTTGCATGCCAGCAGGTTTCTGTAAAGAGAGCTCGTTTTGATTTCCCACTGAAATCATTAGCAAGTTAATGGAGCAAGCAGAGTTCTTGAGAGAGGCTGTTGTGTTTATAGTGTACTAAACAAACTGGAATACTACTGTGCAAAAAGCAGAACAACAGTAAACAGAAGTTAGAAAGCAATATTGTCTTCTCCCTGGACTGTATCCGTCTGTTTTGTGCAAAATATGAAATGAAAGGTTATTTGTTTTGGAAGTTATTTTGATTCTTTTGAAAACATTTAAGTAAAACTTAAAGAAGGGCTTCTAATATTTTTACAGTGGTCTTTCTGTAGCTATAGATTACTCAAGATACTGAGTGTAATATCATGGTAAAATTAGTATGCTTTGTTAAATTTAGTGTGCTTTATGTAATAACATAATGTTTTTTATTGATTTCATTTATCCATTCCCACTCTTACTCAACAGAAGGGGTTATTATGGTTGCTGGGAATTACGACTTCATGAATTATGGGAGAAATGATGTTTGTATGGTAGAATTTATTGAACAAATTACAAGGGTTTAGATACGTAGATGTTATGCAATTAAGTGATGGTATTTAAACCCACGTTTTACCATGACATTTTTTCTTTAGTGTTGAAAAAACATTTGTTAGAATATTATTTGCCATAATATTTTTAGTTGGAAGTTGGTGCTTCAGCAACCAACTTGGATATTTCTTCCAGATTGTAATTTTTGCAAATAAATTCCTTAATGTGTGTTTCTCTTATTTTTACTTTATTATCATGTGGGTGCACTTACAGCAACTAAGCAGAATACAGGACATACAATAGGAATGTCTTCTGCAGAAGTACAGTCACAGTTTTGGGACAGAAATGAGAATATTCATATTAGTCAATTACTTTCTGCTGTTACATTTATGTAAATTTTGCAATGGTGTGTTAGTAGCATAGGAGATACACATACAAGTTTGCCATAGAGGATTTTGGAGGTCCTGGGCTTTTGGTTTTTTGTATTAGTGGTATTTCTAGGTTGTAAGTTAATACAGTGCTTTCCTCATACAGATTTCAGCTTTGGCACTGAGGCAGGGACACCAGCTTCCACTGACGATGCAATTTCAGCACAGCAACAGAGTGCCGAGGAGCAAGAAGTGGCCAGTCTAACTACACTCCACATAGATTCGGAAACAAGTAGTCTCAATCAGCAACCATTGTCTGCTGAAGCTGCAACTATTACTGGTAAAGTAGTTAAAAAAAAAAACACCTTAAAAAAGCACATTTATTTCAGAAATTTTCCATCCATCCTGAAGAATTCAAGTTCCAGCTTCTGCAATGAATCTGTATTCTATATAAGATGATTCTTGGATTTCAGTTACTTTTTGATTGCTGTTGAAAAGTAATGGGTGAAATAACATAAGTGGAAAAGGTTTGTCTGACTTAAGTTACCCATATGATCCTTGGCTTGGTGCTAAATGTATTTTAAACGCTTCCTGAGAAAATCTATAAAACTACCACGGAGAAAACTCTTACTGCGTAATGTCTGCTAGATCTCTTACAAGTGTCCTTTCATTACTGGTAGTCAAATTGCTAATTTTCAGGAAGAGTTTTTTCCTTGGAAGGCTTTGACAGTGGTCTTTCAAAATACTGTATCACACTGAATTATTATGGGATTCTTTTACATATGTCTGTCTTAACCTCTGTGTTGTCTAACTGGGGGCTTTTAATATGCAAAATGTTAGTTACTGTGCCATGTGAGATCAGTTTCCATTTGTGTAACTTCAGAATTCTTCTTTTAGCACTTTCCCTGTTGTTTTCATGAAAAAGTAAGCCTGTTAGGAAGCAGTGTTTCACAGCCTCAGTTGATGAGCTTGAGGCTCCACCAGTTTACTTTGCAACAATTTTTTGAGAAAGAGAAGAAAGAGTAACCATTAGGTTAGCAACCACCAAGTGATGCAGTTAACCCCGATTGGATGGGCTCCTTTCTGAAGGAGAGAGTCTTCCTCTTTGATGAGTATTTGAAAGAACATTCTCTTGCCATATTTTATACATGAGAAGTAAAGATGTCCATATAATTTTCACGCTCCTTGTTCCATAACTGTTACACACTACCATTCCTAGTACAGCCCTGGGAACAAGTACCTATTTTTTGGTGAAAGCTTACACCTACATAGTGTCTTGTTCTCTGTGAGAAAACCAACTCTGCATTTTCAAAGATACTGAAAGACATCTTTACTTCCCCTGCCACAATTTTCACTTTCTAAAATTGCCCTTCTGCTGAAAGAAGCCTGGTATGAGGTTTCTTGGACATTGTTGTTCAGCTTGTTCAACAACGTTCAGCTTGACTTCTGTTCTCTTCTTTTTCTTTTCTCTTTGCTGTGTGCTTGTTGGCAGTCCTCACAGAAAATCTGTTCTTTTTCTGTTTGTTTGGTTTTATATGTTAGTAATTCCATTACTGTTTGGTATTTTTGTCCAAGTTTGCACTACAATTGAATTGATAAGATTGCAGTTAATGACTGAGTTGTCCAGTGAGAGATTCTGTGGCTGTCTTTTCTTGTTGTTTGGACCACTGTTTTAGAGAGGCAGTTTTTGTGTGTCACATGCATTTCTCTGGGTTTCCTGAGGAATCAAGACTCGTGCAGTTACACTGTCTGTCTCTGTCTGACCGTTCCACGCCTCCAACAGTGTTGGACCTCATTGTCTAATTTATGCTAAATTGACATACAAGAAAAAAGAAGGGCATTATTTTCTTCAAAGTTTGATGAAAGAGAGGCAGCTGTCTAGTGAAAATTGCATTTATGCAGAGTCCCATGACAGGGAGGCTGCAATTGAATTCACTATATTAGATACCAACAAATCTGTGCAGAAACTCAACCTCAAAACATGCTCATAAGAAATGAGTTTTCAGTGGTTCTGCTGCTCAGAAAACCACTTGTTTCTAAACAGTTTTGCTTTGAACATTTGAGGAAGGAAAATTTCTTGTTGCCATATACGCATCATTTCATATTCTTAGCAAATGATTGCATTTACTATTGATTGCTGTTTACTAGTCCTAGAAGAAGTTGGACCCATAGTAGTCTTAGTCAAATTTGGACCCACATATGCTGGAGTATCTTTTAGTGCTTCTTATAAGACTCCAGTAGTTTGGCAACTTTTCCACAATTATTTCTGTCCATGCTTTTCCATCATATGAAGGTCTCTTTCCCTCCCTCTCCTGCCCACTCTTTCTCTCCATATCATTCCCTTTCCTTCCCTCTCTGTCCCACTCTCCATCACTTTCTCTCCTCCCCATTGCTCATTCTCACTCTTTCTCTTGATCTACTTTCATCCATCCCCACTTAATGAGCAGAATGGAAGAGAAGTAGAAAAACATTTATTTGAACATCTTTTAAATGTGTATTTTCCGTTATCTTTGTGAGCATGTGGAAAACAAGTGGTCAGTAGCAAGAGGAGAGTATCATTACCTGTTGCATGAAACAGTAGTTTGTGTGAAGCAGTAGTGCCCATCTCCTGCATAGAAGTGTTGATTTAAATTGATATTAAAAGCTTCATTGCTTTTGCCATTTAAAGCAGATAGAGACTTTTTCAGTTTAACAATGTAATTAAGATTGTTTACCACAATTTCTGTTCTGGTAACACTGACATTTTCTGTCAAGTTCTTTAAACAATTTGCTTTCCTCGCAAGAAAGAACACTTTTCAGCCAGCCTGTGAAAATTACAAATTTAAAAGGCTCACTTTTTCATTGCTGTCCATAAAGTTCAGTCTATCTCTAATACTGAACTTCATGCATAATATTTTTGGGTGCCAGTTGCACTTATCTAAGGGTCAAGATGAATAGATTTGAATTATTCCATTTTAACATGCTGATGTGTAGGGAAGTATGTGGTGAATATCTGTTCTCTTTTCTTTTTTGCCATGTGACTGTTCTGGCTGAACTCAGCTTTTTATAAGGACCTTTAGGCAAATTCAGGAAGTGAAACTAAGGTAGTGCAGAAGAAAAAAATATAAGTACCTGCTCGCTCTCCGCAGATCTCTCAGTAGAGGAGACCAAATAGTTGCCTAGAGAGGTTGCTCAGTGGTGATCATCGAAAAATGCCTTTGCAGCACTGCCATTCAAACACTTTTATTTTCCTGTCTTTGAGGAAATAACATTCCTCTAATTGTACAGAACTTTCCCTCCATATGGATTTTCTCAGCCCAGTCAGCAGATAAACATCAAAGATTGTCAGTTACTGATTGTCAGTTACTGCTTTGAGCTTTTATTTATAAATTAACTTGCATGTTTTTCCTGGAAAAACAGTTGTTCCAGGAAAATGTCTGCTTAAACACTTTGCTGGAGAAAATTCTTGCTGAGGGAATGTAGAGGGAAATGTGACTGGTTCAGAACACTGAAAGTGCTGCAGAGGAAACACATTTATAATTTTTTGGACCTAAAATAGAGCTCTGTTAATCCATTTACCTGTCTGATTTTGATGTTCATCACTCAGCTTTCCTGCATGTAATTTGTTTTCTTTCAGAGCACCACTCACAGGGAGATCTGCTTACAGTTTTTATATCTTTTCTTGGCCCAACTTGATACATAAAAGTAGCTCAGGTTTTTTTTGGTTTTTTTTTTAATGCTGTGTTTAGACAACATTTCAGTAGCTCAAGAAAATAGAAAAGGCTTTTAAGGTAACTGTTAAAAAATTGCATTTGCAGGCTCTGAAAGTGCTTCTCCAATCCAATCTGCTCTTGGATCCCGATCACAGACACCCTCTCCTGCCACTCTTCATGCAGATCATATTGAGCAGAAGGATCTGCAGCTGGATGAGAAGCTCCACCACTCTGTTTTACAGACGCCAGATGACCTAGGCAATATCTGGAATAGAAAATATAAACCTGTTCTTTCTTTCTTTCGAATGCAATATAGTGAAGTAGCTAGTATCACAGTTACACATTGTAAACAATCCTGTACAAGGCTATTTCGTCTGTGCTTTTAAAAATACTTAATTACAGTTATTTCCTTTAAAAGCAAACAAAAACCTTTTACATTTTATCTTGCGTTTTGTTGGAATTATTAGCAGTGAATTAATAGTCCACACATTTATCGTTATTCTTTTTGATGCTTGGAATTACGGCAGCTTAACCTAGTATGTGGCCCTGCCACGGACTGTTTCATCATTGATGGACAAATACTAAGACATAATTTTAAAGTAATGTTATAACTTCTTCTTGGAAGTTTAGTTCTTTTCCCTTTCATATTTAAACAAATTTACAATTACTTCTACTATCTTAGCTATTGAATTGTAGAATACATTCACTTTGTAAATACAAAGTTCACATTTCTTTCTTACTTGGTCTTACGGAAAGAAAATTGTTTCTGATGTATATTTCAGACTCTTTTCCTTTAAGTAGCCTACTGATAGACAGAAATATCATCATTTTGCTTTGTACTTTGAAATCTTTAGCCTAGCAACCATTAGTGTCTCTACCACAGTGGTCCAGATGCTCAAAAGAAGAGGCTATATGATTAGGCTGAATTCAGATTTAATTTTGATTTTGTGGGAACTGTGAGATTTTCAGAAGATCTCAGCAAATTCTGGTGTTGAGGTGTTTTGAAAATCCATCTGAGAGGGGCAGAAAGGAGATTCTGGGTGCCTGCTGCTTTAAAACTGGCTTGTTAGCTAGTTTTATGTGATTGTTTAGCTAGTTAAGTGTAAGCTGAGTAGAATTTAGCCATTGTAATCTATCAGAGTTTTCTTTGTATGGACAAACTAGATCAACTGTCTTTCACCTTAAAAAGAATGTTCATCCATATAACGCTGATGTGTAGAGAGAGCTAGGTGAGAGTTAAGCTGTGGTGCTGCGTTACTGAATGATGCCTCTCCACATACATAAATTTACTGCTTAAAGAACAGTAGCCAGAGACAAGTTTACTCTCACCTTTCTCTTCAATTTGCAATAAAATCCGCTTTCTGTTTTATTGGGAAAAATGTAAAGTTGTAATGTAATTTTACTTGGAAGCAGACAAGTGTAGTTCTGGAGATTGACTCCAAAGAATGTAAGACAGCACTTACAAAAGGAGCGGCCTTACTAGGTCCGTCAGATCCGTGTTAGGGCTCCAGTAGAGACCTCAAATGTTACCAGTGGAAAGGACATAAGAAACAAGGCAATTCTTCCTCTACCAAGTTTGATAACGGACATATTGTTAAACATATCCAGCATTGAGGTGGCTGAATGGGTAAGGAGTATCTTACTCTGAAAGCCTGATCTTTTTTTTTCTTTTTATTTTAAGAAAACTGTGTATATAATAGTTATATCAGGAGATATATTTCTGGAGAGGTGAGTCTCACTATACTTTTTTCTTCCATTACAGAAACTAGTGAATTCCCCTCAGAATGTTGTAGCGTGATGGCTGGGGGAACACTTACAGGGTGGCATGCAGATGTTGCAACTGTGATGTGGAGGCGAATGCTAGGAATTTTGGGAGATGTCAACAGCATCATGGATCCAGAGATTCATGCCCAGGTTTTTGATTACCTGTGTGAACTGTGGCAGAATCTGGCCAAGGTAAAAGAACTGAACCTTTTCTCCAACCTAACCTGATAGGGCAGGATTTTCAGAAGGAGAAAAACACCACCATATATATTTCCCTTAAAATTTTGTCTTTTTGTTTTGTTTTTAATAATTGCAGATAAGAGACAATCTTGGTATTTCAACAGATAACCTAACTTCACCATCTCCACCAGTTTTAATTCCACCACTGAGAATTCTAACACCATGGCTATTCAAGGTAAATATGAGAACTAAGCAGTGAAACAGAAATAAAAGTTCATGTGGGTGTAGAACAGTGTTTAATGTGATTCTTTGATTTATGAATAATAAATATCATTCTAAAACTGTAGGCAACAATGCTGACTGACAAATACAAACAAGGAAAGCTACATGCTTATAAACTCATTTGTAAGACAATGAAGCGAAGACAAGATGTTTCTCCAAACAGGGATTTTTTAACTCATTTCTACAATATAATGCACTGTGGACTTCTTCATGTTGATCAAGTAAGTTTAATTACAGAATTCAGGTTAATGTCAATATTGCAACTAAAAATAAAATTGTTTTATCAAAAATACTGAATGGATTTTCAGCTAAGTAGTTTAACTTTGTCTTTGAAAATGTTATGTGACTGATACTCTTTCTAAACTTTGATAAATGGCCCTATTGTTCTTGGTTGTAATCAGAAATGCTTTTTTGTAGTCGATTTGAAGCAAATATAAGGGCAGAAAAGTGTACTCTTTCATTTTTCACTGATTGTATGTTACAGACTGGAGCATGCAAGAATGAGGAGGAAGCAGAGTCTGCCGTCCTTCTTACTTGCTCTCTGGTGCAACAGTTTAGCTAGTGGGAAAGTAAATTGTGCTCACTATATTGGAATAGTTTATTTCTACAGCAAGTATAGGAACCAGCAAAGACATACAGAGTGCATCTAATTAGTGGGAGTAGATCTTTTTCATAGGTTTTAATGTGAACAAGTCTGAAAGTATCACATGGCTTAAACACTTTTTAAAGCTTTGCATCAGAAGTGTTTTAGAAAGTTGGCTCTGTGAACTTTTTTGAGGAGCGGTTAGAGGCATAGGGAGATCAAAAGTTCAATCAACCCTGTTTTCATTAACTGGGCAAAATAGAACTCGTCCAGAATTATTCCACAGACAGCTATGGGTAGGGTGGATTGCCAGCTTCTGTCTTCTTAGCAACCAGTTTACGCTGCTTTTCTTGCTGGATTGCAAATCTTCCATTTAGTTGGATATCACTACTACTGGAGAATTATTCAAAGGAGGAAAAGAGTTATATTTTTTGTCTATCTGTGAACTTGGGATGGTTTTTAATAATTAAAACATTTTATACTTTTTCCAGTACTTTTGAAAACATTGCATCATGTAGGTTAATTTTAATAACTTCCTCACTAAGTCTAGAAGAACATAATATGCTGTGTTGAATGACTACTGTGTATCAGAAATGTTATAAAACAATTATAATTCTTTCTTTATATTTGGTTCCATATGGATGTATATAAAAGGCTAATGCCTTTTTTAAAGTTATAGTCAGGTGATACTTGTCAGAGAGGATTACGCATGTCATTGAGAAGGTGTAATAGGTGGTCATCTCACTATATCTCTTCTGTACATATTTAAATGAATGGTTAATAATTTATAGAAATCTTAAAAGCTAAATGTAAATGAATATAAGGTGTGACCTCATACAGTAGTGTCCAAGTTTAAATTGATCTATAAAGTATACCACAGTTTACTTGTATTAATATAGGAGTATACTTAAGACATTTATTATGCTACTTTTTGCTCAGTAATGAGTGTCTTAATTGCCACAATGGATTTGCTTTCTTGTGTTTTTACTTTCTACCTTTGGTAAATACCCACCTCCTTTTCATTCGTTGTTTGCCTTGTTGATACTCTTCCTTTTTTCCCTTTTCCTTCTGCAAGGATATTGTTAATACAATCATCAAGCACTGCTCTCCTCAGTTTTTTTCACTTGGTTTGCCTGGTGCCACTATGCTTATTATGGATTTCATTGTAGCAGCGGGAAGAGTGGCTGCTTCTTCTTTCCTCAATGTAAGTATTCATTAGTTAATTCTTATTTATGTGCAAGTGGGAAGGATTTGAGAGAGAACTGAGCAGTATTTTTCCTTGGCTAGGGTGTTAACTTGACCCCAGCATTTAATGTCATGGTTAGCAAATACAGATAAGAGTCAGTGGTTTATTCTAGAACAGTACACATGCAAGTCCTCTCCAGAAAATACATGAAGAATGCAAATATTGTCATTGGAGCAGAGAATCTTCTTTTACTTCAGAGGTCTTGGAATTGTGTCTGCCATTTATCTGTGCTTTAAGATGTTGTAAAATAAATGTCCATTTTGACTGTACCTTCGCTATGCAATGACTTTGATGATCTGGCTTGAGAACTCAAATCTGCTAGTGTTTGCGCTGTTTGGATGTATTTCTGATATTGTTACCCAGGCAACTTCAGTCTCGAATAGTAATACTGATATGATTACCTAGGTGCTGTTGGCCTTGCATGGCTGTACTCTCTCTTAAAGCTCCCCAGTACTCCCCCTCCAACTGTCTGTGAGTTTTGACTGTTTCTCACATAATTCCCCCTTCAACCAGCTATGAAATCCAGCCGCCCTCAAGGTACTACCTGAAGCCTCTGTCAGCTTCTTCTATCATTACTTGTCATGTCCAGCGATGCCTCATGCCATGTCCAGCATTTTTCTCCATCCCCATTCAATTAGCTGACCCTAAGACCCAAACCTAGTTAGCAGCCCAGTCATTTGTCTTTAATCCTAACAATTCCTCTGCTTCCTTTGACCGTCTTGGAAAATGGGAGCATGTGGTGTGCATGAATAGCAATCCATGGGGGCGTGGTCTTGGATTGCCGAGCTCTACAGAATTTGCAAAAGAGAAAAGAAATAGCTGTGTAGTTTCAGCTGTCGTTCTCTTTTAAGAAATGCCAGCTTCCTGATTGCAGTACGAGTATGTATTTCTCCCCACCTTTTTTTCTTTTAGGCACCAAGAGTTGAAGCACAAGTTCTTCTAGGATCTCTAGTCTGTTTCCCAAATTTATATCATGAACTACCAGCTCTTCACCCAAACATTCCTGACATTGCAGTGTCTCAGTTTACGGATGTTAAGGTGGGAATTTTAAGAGTATTTGGATGGTATTCAGATACCAAATACATGTTGAATATGTTTTTCCAGGAAACACTAACTAAAATTCTAATATTCTAAAAATTTTCAGAAATAATTTCAAATAGATACCAAAGCTCAAGTTCCCATAAAATCTTGTCAAACCTTATACTACTAAACGTACTTTGTAATTTTTATTAACTTAGTAATAAACTGCGTTTGTGTGTTTGTAAAAGGAAATGATGTGTTATCTCACTGATGTGTTACCTCAACTCTTCAAGCCTACTCTCATTAGGGCTATTTGCAGGTCTCAGATCTAATCAGCTGAGATGAGAAGATTGAGAGGTTCAAGATATATTATTTAATTTATTAAGAATTCACAACTGCTGAAATCTGCCTGTGTTCCTGGGGGCTTTAGAAAACCTCTGAACATCAGTATGTTCTTTTAGACAAAAAACAAAAGGAGACCTTACCCTCTCCATCGTAACACAGAGTTGGGTAGTGTGCCAGTATACTGGAACTGGGCAGAGCTCAGTCCGTGTGTTTAATTGCTGTATGTTTGTCAGGTATGATTACTATTTCTAAGAAAGGCTCTCGGTAAGTTTCCAAACTGTTTCTTTTTAGAGAGAGATGATGGCTTGGAAGCTGCTTTATACCTTGCTCCCTTTTGGCGACTGATTTTGAGTTCCTTCTTTCTCATTCCTATTATATAATGGCTGTTTACTTGAGCTTTATTGAGAACAACCTACAGCTTTAGGGACACTTCGCTGCAGCTGAGTCAAAATTCTTGACATCATTCTTAAGGCACTGTAGTTGCTTGTTCTGCAACTACTTCCAAAGTCTTTTAAAATGAAAATTATTTTGAAAAAATGCTTGTTTAAACCTCAAAGTAATAGATTTTTTTTCTGTAATACCCTTGAGTGCTATTCACAGAAGCTAGCTTTAGGGAGTCCTTTGTTACAGGGTTTTTTTTACCCTTGATATTTTATGGAAAATTATCGGCAAGAGTTGAATAAATGGTTAATCAGCAGAAATCAGGATAGTAACCTGTGGGTTATTCTTGGGGTAGCACAATAATGAGCATCTGGGGCAGACTAGAAGTTTGGAGTAGTAGTAAGCAAACAACCTGACCGCAAACCTAGAGACTCAGCTAGGCAACGTGCCTGTGTGTGCTATAATAAAATTCTAATTTTCTGATGCTTCATGTGATGGAGTTACTGGTAAATGAGTGAGTATTTTCCTCTTTGTTTTAGGAACTCATAATTAAAACTGTGTTAAGTTCAGCAAGAGAGGAACCATCTGGTCCTGCACGGTAAGTCATACAAAAAGAAGCTGCTAAATTAATAGATACGTTTCTTTATTAAACTCTTTTGAGGTGGATATATTAGAAAGCTTAGAGTAAAAGTTTATATGTATTTTATTCATGGTTTTCTTCACCACTGTCAAAACTGTGGTTCACTGTGTGAATTCAAAATTGTTTGTAAACAGAGATTTTAAAATAATAGACATGTTCTGTCAGACCAAATGCTGGTCTAGCCCAGTATCCTTTATCTGATAGTGGCTGATAGGAAAGAGTGTCAATATAGGTAAGAGTACAAGCTGTGTGCTTTCCCAGCCTACCCTGGTGTTCAGCTCAGGGATTTTCTGTACGAGAGGCATCTTTTCCTTTAAGGACAAGATTATTTATGAGGGAGGTACGGTTATCTTGTATTAGACCACATGATTTAATTTGAAAAACAGAAATAATGCAAGGTACATGAGCCTTTCTTTACAGTATGGAAAAGAAGCAGAAAATACTGAGCTTAGCATTAAACTGAGAATGATTGCACTGATGCTTAAACCTAAGCATCTTCATCGAATCGAGAACTTCAGAGAAGATGGATACCAGTTTTGTTTTCTGTTCCTTAATTTTCTTAGGATTTTGTTCCTCCTTACCCATCCCCAGAGGCTTCGTTACGGAGTCCAGCATATGGGATTGGAGCAGGAATCTATAATGCCTACCAAGGAAGAGCACATTTGTGTGCCATTGTATTTGAGTGGAGTGTTTATATATGCTCAACTAATATATGGTCACTTGTTAATGCAAAATACATTCCTGAAAAATGTTACCGGAAAGGTCAATTCATTGAAACTTTAAACATTTTGCTGGAAAACCAAAAGCAGTTTTCATCAGCCCACTTACCTGTTCTTCACTTAAGCTGGTAATATCACTCAACACAGGCAAAGAAGGAATTTTCTGACATCATTTTCATTTCATTTTTCATGGTTTTTTACAAAACTTCAGTCTAAAAATCATAACACTCTCCATTTTGCTTTGAAAAAGGTGGTTTAAGTCAAGTTGGTTCAGAATATTGTTATTGATCCTGTGGCACTGAAGTACGCAGTATTGTCATTTTCAGTTCTGGCAGTGTGGCTGGAAAGAAGGGAACATTGTGCATGTCCCCATATCCTCTCTGGCTGTGAGGGTGCATACAGAGGAGCAGAGGCACATGTGCATGCCCAGCCTTTCAGAAAGCTGTTACACTGCCCCCAAAATGCAAAGTCAGAGCACTGTGGGTAACAGCATTAAATGAAGATTAAAAAAGAATAGATTCCCACCATCTCCTTGGGTTACCTGTGCCCTTCTCCTTCTGGGAGATGAAAGGGTACGTCCTCATTGCAGGGATAATGATGTTGCCACAGCTCCTGAAGCTTAACTGCCTTACTCCTCAGTGGCAGTTTATCCACTGTCTTTTTTGGTAATAACTTCTCTGATACCATCTGCTTCACAGCAGTACGGAGTTCACCTGGGTTACTATCAGAGGTCATATTTAGGATCTGCATTACAATTTTGCAGCATCGGCTTAGCCACTAGTAGAGGCTTAATTGCCTTTGCAGTTTCTCAGGGGAGAACTTCGATTTCTTGAACTTCATAGCTTTGTATATCTCCAGCAAGTCTGAGTGCTGTTATTGTTATAAGCTATAAATCTCTGTTCCTTATCTCTTCCACAGAGGCTCAATGTTTTGTGTTTCATTAAATACTTGACCCAACTGAGCTTCAGGGAAGTCAGTTATCTGAAGTATGTTCTACTCTCTGATCTCCATCTACAAAAATTAATAACTGTATTAATCAAATACCTCTCCTGCTGCTGACAGTCTGAAAAAGAAGTGATAGGTTGGTGAACTCAGTGTTCATCTCTTCTGCTTGTGCTGTTAAGGCTGTGATACTTAAATAACAACATTGTAGCCACGTAACTACACAGTTTTTCAGAGACTACTCTGAATAGTGATTACAAAACGGGTGTTCTTAGTAGAAACCTCACAGACTGCTGGATATTTTGCATATCAGTATGTCATCAGATGTGGAATGTTTCTCAGTAGCATCAAGGAAACTTTGAATAGTAGCACAGACTTAGAGCTGTCTACTCTTCTATGTACTAAAGGTTTGGTTTCTGAGTCACCTGGCACAAACTGTCTACATTTATTGTTAAATCCATGCTAGGCTCTTTTTTTTTTTTTTTTGTTCAAAAAAGATTGAAACGCGTAGGCTCTTTTTTTTTTTTTTGTTCAAAAAAGATTGAAACGCGTAAGGAAATAGCGGAAGTGTAGATTACTTGCCCCTGCTGCAAGACTGGAGTGTTTAAAATGTTCCTGGCAATACCTTGGCTAAATGGTCCTGAAAATTTAAGTTAAAAAAATCTTAGGTAGACTGTTCCTGTACTTCTCTAATTTTTACGGTCAGATTGGGTTTATGACCAATATGTAGGAAAAATCTTTTCTACTGCAAATTAAACTCTTCAGTGACTTACTGCATGTCATAAGATTTCTTATCATTTCCTTCCTTAATTGTGATCTAGACTCAGTACACCCTTCAACTTTTCCTCCATATGCAATATTTCCCAAAGCTGTTTATTACTTTTGTCACTTTTTTCCTAGACTTCCTCAAGCTTGTCTTTATTCTTAAATTGTATTAATCAAAATGTAATGGAGGTGGTCTTGCAATTGAGATTTCAGCAGGGACAACGAACAAATCAGGGTGGTTTGACAACTTATTTACATTATCATGTAGAATTAATTCCAAGATGCATTTTTGCTACTTGTTAGCAGTTTCACGATTCTGTGTAGCTTTAAAATCTTATCTGTGAACAAGTAACATTCCCCCTTCTTGTTTCTGTGTCCCAGAAGTTCTAAACAAATATGAGGAAACTCTCGTGCTGGAGAGCAGGAGCCTCTCACTGCAGTTTTACTTTGTCTTAAGAAAATATGTATGGATTTCCCGTACATTAATTTTTGGTAGTGTTTTTAATCCAAAAAGCACATAATGGTGCAGGAGTTCTTGATGTCTTTTGGATTTTTCAGTTGCCCAGAAGGGTGCTGCTTCTGTCCTTTCCTGTGCCCTCACCAGGATACTTGGGATTTCTTGCTCATTTTCAAGTGTTACAGCATTATAAAGGTTTCTGTGTAGTTCTTTTTGGAATATTAAAAATATATAAGTTAGACTTTAGCAAGACATATAATGAATTATAAAGATTGCACATTCTTCTAGCATGTTTCTCAACAACTTGTCCTCCAACATTGTTTTACAGATGCGTTGCTCTTTGCAGCCTTGGTATTTGGATCTGTGAGGAGCTAGTTCATGAATCACATCATCCCCAGATCAAGGAAGCATTGAATGTGATTTGTGTTTCTTTAAAGGTGGGAGACTAACACTTTTACAATGTATTACTGTCTTTATCTGTAAAGATACTTTATCTTTCCAAAGTCATGATCACATTTTAGCATCCTTAATTCACAGTTTCATTGTCATTTCTTACAAAAGACTGAATTAAATTTAATTGATGAATCTCTTAACTCTGTGAAAAGAAATCTGTACCCTTTAAGTTTGGAGGAAATGGTGTGTTTGGAGTAAACGGCGTGTTGGGAAGTAAACCAGTGTATCTCTATCTTAATACCTATCATTAGCCACTTCACTCTGACCTTTACCCTTTGAAGCATAATAGTTTGTCCATCACCCTTTTTTTCATTAATAATCCTTGCAATTCAGGTTTCAGCAAAACCACTACTGTCTTTGCCCAACTTTGTCCAGCTATACCCCTTCCCACATCCTGGACCCAAGGTTCCAGCAGGGTTTTCTGCATCTATTTGTAATTAGATCTAGGAGCCTGTGGTAGATTAACCTTAAGTAAGAGCCAAACTCCCACCCAGCTGCTCACTCACTCCCCTTCCTCAACAGGACAGGGGGACAAAACAGTGAAAAATCTTGTGGGTCAAGATCAAGACAGGAGATTGCTTACCAGCTACCATCATGGGCAAAACAGATTTGACTTGGGGAAATCAGTTTATTTTATTGCCAGGGACTGAGAAACAAAGACAAAATTTGAAACACCTCCTCTTTTCTCAGACTCAGCTGCAGTCATCGTTCCCAACTTCTCTGCCTCCCCTTGCCTCTTTCAAGGAGTGCAGAGGGGATGGGCAATAGGAGTTATGGTCAGTCCATTACGGTTCCTGTCTGCTGCTCCTTCCTCCCTGTTTCAGTGTAGGTCCCTCCACTGGTTGCAGTCCTCCAGGATAAGCCTGCTCCAGTATGGACTGTCTGTGGACTGCACTTCCCTCAGGAAATACCCAGTGCTGCAGTGTGGGGTACTCCACGGCTGCAGTGTGGATTTCTCCTCCAGCATGGTCTTTTCCTTAGGCTCCAGGGGAATCTCTGCCTCAGCACCTGGAGCACCTCCTCCCCCTGCTCTTCCTCTGACCTTCATGTGCGCCTGCTGCTTCTCATTCCTTCTTTTTTTCATTCTCTGCCTGTGTGGCATTTTTGCCCTTTTTTAAATTAAATATGTTTTCACAAAGGTGCCACACACTCAGCAGATGGGCTCAGCTGTGTCCTTTGGTGGGCCCACTGCAGAGACCTCCCCCGTAGCCCCTCCATTACCGAGACCTTGCTGTGTCCACCCAGTACAGATCCATACAAAGACTCTGGAGTACAAAAGTGTTGGAGACTTTCCTTCTCCAGCATTTGTGTCTTCTGCCTAGGCTAGCCATGGATGGCAAGGTAAGTTACATTCCTCACTAATTGGCATTCCCCAGCCCTGATTAATAGTACTTTTAAGCCTCCGTGGTACATTCTCCTGATATTGCAAAAGGGAAAGGCCAGGGTAGAGAGGAAACGAGAAGGGATCCCAGTTTTGGGGGCCATCTGCCATCATATGCAAAAAGTCTGTCCCAAGCCAAGTGGCTGCCTTGTACTTTTTGGCTACCAGACTGAGTGCAGCATCCAGTGTAAGAGCAGGGGACAGGAAAGAAAATGGGAAGGTGACAAATGCAAAGGCCAAGAAGTTTCCCAAAGCTTCTCATGCTTTTTGCTCGCCTGCCCTCTTGCCCCCACCAACCAAATCCCATTATCCTCATTACATTCTATGCCTGTTCACTTCTGTGTTGGAGAGACACGGCATTATGCAGCATCGCTTCTCGGCCCTGGTTAGGCACTGAGAGAGAGATGTAGACTACCTGTTCTGCATGCATGGAAGCACTGGAGGATGTTTGATTTCCTGTGGCAAAGTGCTTTTCTGTGCTCATTCTGGGACGTGATTCAGGCCAGTACCTGTTTGAAAAAAATCTGAATCCAAGGATGAGTCAAGAGTTGGCATCAAAGTTTATGTGAATAAACTACCTGTTGCAAGGGAATTATGAGAACTCTAATGTTGGTGAGAAGTAAAGAGCACCTGTTTTTATAGCTATCATTAGAATTTATTTTGCGTTTTTTATGAAGCATGCTGCAACACTCAATAATTTACAGTTTTTCAGAACTATTTAACTTTTCCTTTTTAATGGGCGCGGTGAGTTGGCCCCAACTAGCAGCCAGACTCTCACTCAACTGCTTTTTCAGTCCTGCATCCCCAGCACCCCCAGCAGGGGAGGGGGGAACATACAAAGAACAGCAGTTGGGTCCCTGGCCCCTTCCCACTGAAGCCACCCACCCAGCCCCCCGCTACCAAAACCTTCCCACCTACACCAATACAGGTTCTGAAACTTGGTTTGTAAGGTAGAACTTTACAGTCTCCGGTAGTCACCATGCAATTCTATATAAACACCTTCACTCTTAAGTTCTTGAAATCTGTGATGATTGACTGTTTTGGTATTTGCTGGTTTGATTGAAACTGTTAAACCTAACTAGTATGCACAGAGGTTCTCACCTGGGAATGCAGCTTACTCAGATACAGCTGGTTCATTGTGGTGCAGTGCCTATAAGATGCTTCTGACTAGATTTTCTGCATTTGTCTGCCTGCCTTTTTGTGAATGATAGTTTTGACTATGCTGAATCGAGTCACACCGGATTTCAGCTCTGGTCATGAGATTTTATATTGGTGGTAGTATATCAATAGTATATTCCTTTCATCATCTGTGTTAAAAAGCTGCACTTACTTGGCTTTTTTTTTCTCCTTGATGAGTGTTTTTGTCTTCCTATGTTTTGCAGATCTTTTTCATATTTGTTCATATTTTATGGAACAATCAGAATATTAGTAAAAACATATTTTCTAGCATTTTGCAATGTTCTTGAACAGTATCTTCAACTTTTTAAATATTTCTCAGTTTATTTTCAGAATCTTTTAACATGTTCTTTGTTTACATCAAAATTTAATGACCAGTAGTCTTTCTGTATATACATATTGATAAAAATCAGGGTGTACACCTGTTGTACGTGGTTTCTGTCAGATGTTGGGGACTAACTATGCTTTTCTTTTCAGCAATGGGAATCTGTAAAGTATCTTAGCAAATCAGCTGATCACATCCTGTGAAGCAGGATTTGAGTCTATGTCTAAAATCAGCTTCAGGGCTTTTAGTATTAGACTCTAAATTGCAATTTCCTGTTTTGCAAAATCACATTCATCCTTTGCAGCCTCACAAATACTCTCTTGCTTTTTAATATCCCTTAACTAGTGCATTTTATCAAGTTCCTGTACAAGTTTGGTATTAGGCAAATTATGTTGTTTTTTTCTTCTTCAATTTATCATAACTATTTTAATCCTGACATTCATTGTGACTTCTCTTATTTTTCTTTGACGTATTTATTAAATCAATTATTTGTATTTCAATTATTAAATGTAAATTACTTCTTGAATGAGAAAACAAAGTTTTTTATATTTCTCTTTTGCTTTGCTTTGTGTTGGCAAAAGCATCCAGAGTATGTTGGCTTTTCTGCTGTTCTGAGCAGCGGTATACATTGACAATCGAGTTTAATCGTGAAATGAAAAGTTCATAAATATATCATGGGAGAAACAGTTAGCTCTAATTTGTTACCTAAGCAATCTCCTGGCTTCCAAGCAGTTGGAGATTTGAACTCCCAGAATGGATTATTTTCTTATTTTCAGGAGAAATGAATGGATCGGGAGCTATAGTCCTAATCCAATTTACTGATAAGTACAACTGAGCAACTAACATTTAGTAGAAATGTTAGCAACAATTATATGCCTATTTCTGAAATACAGAAGCATATTCAGAACTGTGGTCCAGCAGCTCACTTGGAATATAACTGGGATGTCTCCCAGCGGCATGTGATACTGCCATGTCTGTGTTAACCTCTGCTCAAGGCTGAGCAGAAAGGTTCCTAACCTGTCATCCGGACCCCTGCATCTCACGATTATGTTATGCTCCTCTCAAAAACGCTGCAGGTACATCACAAAATTGTGTTGTACAGGCTCGGTTGGATGACTGCTAAGCAGGTTATTTGCAGGCATGGACAGGATTAAACTGCTAATGTAACATCTAGAAAGCAGCTGACCCTTGCAAAGATGAACGGTATGGTAAGGCTACCTTTCGGAGAAAACCCCTGAGAGTTAGGTACCAGGCAAAGTGCCAGTTCATTCAAAGCTTGATTTTTGTTTTCCCATCAAGTGACTTTTAAAAAATTATGTCCACAGTTACACTACTACATTTAAAATATCGCAGTAGTGAATTCTTATTCTTTATAACAATCAGCAGTTTCCAGAGATAGAGAACGGTGGGCAAAATGTAGCATCGCACAGCTGCCTTTGTGCCACCTCTGAAGGCTCTTGGAAAAGAAGCCTCCAGACCTTTTTCTCAGGTAATTTTTTCTTAAAATCAGTGATCTGGATACTCCATATTAAGCTACTATAGTTTGGCCGTGCCTTTTGTCCTCTCCAGTGACTTTGGGGTTTTCCTGCAGGCCTGTAAGGATGAAGGATGTTTCCAGCAATCTGCATTTGATCTCAAGTTCTATAATCAAATTGTTATGCTTTCAGTTTTATTTAATTTTTTTTTTTTTTGGTTGTCACTCAAGCTTGAACATTAGAATCTGTACCCTGCTTACTGTGCTCTTACAGGGTACTTTCCACAGCATGAAGAGAGGCTGTCTCATGAGGGATAAAAAATACCGGTGTTCTTGTCACAAGTTCTGGGAAGACTTGCAGATGTGAGATGTCTGCCGTGTTTTAGTGAGAAGCTGACAACAGCGTGAAACCATCCACTGAGAAATAGGGAAAGTCAGAACAAGGATTTACCCTGTGCACTCTGGTTTCTGTCTCTGTGGCTGACTTACAAGAGCCAGTCATAGTCTTTCTTTATGCTTACGTAGTTACCACAAATAAAAAATGTTAATTAAAGCTTTGAACTTCATCATTTTCCATACGCTTGTACCTTCTCAAGACCTTAAACCTAAAAATTGATAGCACTGCTTTGATAAGAGCTGGGGCCCAGGACAGAGTTTTCTTCCAGTGTATTTTCCACATGTTAATTTTTGCCATTCAAAAATTTTATTCTGAAATCCTGAATTTTCACCTCAGGCTTCATTCCCTAGGCATTTCAGCTTTCTTAAAGCTTTTTTTCTTTTTTTTTTTTTCTCCTTTTTTTTTTTTTTTTTTAAGGTTTGTGGGATACACCCTTCCCTGAAAGGTTAATAGAACTGGACTGAGTAAGAAAACAGTCTAAGAAGCCAAGAATTTAAATATAAGTATTTTTGCAACATAGTACCTTTTTCTGAGTTTAGAGGTAGGTGGCCACCTTGCAGCACACACCTGTGAAGCTTCACTGCTGAGTAAAGTGCCATTAAAAATGTAAATTACTTTTTTATTCTTCTAATAATGCAGGAATTCTGATGACACTCATCTTCATTGGAGAAATAGAACAGGATTTGTCATGATTAAAGCGTGAATTACCTAATTGTTTTCCGAGTGATTTGAGGTTCATCAGCATTATCATTTGGAATACTTGTCTTCAGTAAAGACAGAGTATTTTGTTGAATAAGAATGTATTTTAAATCCTTCCCCTGGGGCTGTTGCTTGTTGTTTCTTCTTCTGCGTGGTTTGTACTGCTTTCTGAAGTCTGTAGTTTTGCTGTGCTAATAACCGTCTTGCTCAAATTTGTCTTTAGCTCGGATTTGTAGGATTTTCATTTCCTAGATGAGTAAAATTCACTTGTAAAATTTGCTTGTAGAATGCACTTTGTGTTTGTTATTTGGTGCACAGCTTAATGTTGTTTTTAAAACAAGTGCAATGAAGGAAGAAGCCTCAATTATATCCTATACATTAACAATTTAAGGAAACATCCCTGTCTCTTCATTTCATTGTTTTCCTGCTTAGGCGTATAGGGCAGTGTGTGCATCCACTGCCAAGGCTGGGGACTAATTGTACAAATGCATTGCCTTCTGCTGTGACCGGCACAGTAAGTTAAACATTTCAGTAATGCTGAAGGCAGACTGCAGTGCAGCACTATCCTCCTGCCTTGAAGAGTTAACAGAGGGAAGTGGAGTAAGCACAGAACCTGAGGTGCATTGCTGTACACCAGCAAATTAACGGAACAGGTAGCCTCACTGTTGGTGCTGTATCCTGCATTTTTGGTATGCAGCTGTTCACCTACCTTGGTTCTCAACAAAGACTTCTGATTTCAGAACTGGATCCTTGTTTTTGTGCAGTGATGCATTAATAGCAATATTCATTAAGGTAATAATAAATTAATTTGTTCTTCCTGGCTTCACGAGACTGTACTAACCAGTCTGAAGTTAGTTAGGAAGCTCCTCTCGTTTTTCCCTCATTGTGTGTAACTCACTGATTGTCTATCCCAAACCTTTGGTGTTAGCTGCTAATGTTTGTTTATGACTATAAAATAATTCCCTTTAAATTTTGTAAAATTTAATTCTGTTCCTCTGGTAAATAGGTACATAAGAAGCTGTTATGTATAAAACTATTACTGAAATTCCTGACCACCTTATCACCTAATGTACTCTTACGTGAAACCACATAGTCATTGTTACTGTGCTGTGTTCTCTTTTCTAGTTTCCAAATAAAACAGTAGCCCAGGTAGCCTGCAGTATGCTGAACATGCTGATACATTATGTACATAGGCTTCAAGTGTATCAAGCTGATTCACCTTTAAGAATTATTCAAGTAAGTAATTTTTAAAAATTTGAAATTTTTAATTCCTTTAAGTGCAACAGTAGAATGTATTTTCCTGAAATTAAAATACCTGAATATTGACAAGTATGTTTCACAACACGTTGAATTAGTAAAAGCATGATGTTACTTAACATTAGCAATAGGGATTCACACCACAGTTGCTGACGCCAGTATTAACATGTATAATGCCTGTATCATGCTTATTTTTTCTCAGATACCACTATGTCATTATTTACATGAGAACGTTGTCAATAAAGTCCAAACTTCTAAAGTTAAATATCTTCAAATATGTTTAAGTTTAGTGAGAAAGTGATTACTTAAAATAATCTGCAATTTTGTTTTGCATATCCATTAAGGAGTTTCAGTATAAAGCAAAAATAATTATTTTGGACACACTTTAAATAACAAGGAAGTAGACTATGGCCTCTGTGAGTATGAACTACAGAGAACAGACAGAGGTCTCCCAGGTAACTGAAAAGAAAATTGTGTAGTAGCTTCTTAAGAGGTATAGCAGGCATTTCTCTGCTCCTCTGCAGTCATATTGTTGATCAGGTAGGGACAGGGTGTTTACAGATTCTAGCAGTTCTAAGAACAACGGAGCTCAGATAGCCCCATACACAGACCCGTGTCAGGCTCCCTCCTGCACCTTACAAGTGTGTTGAATCAAGTTATCTTCCTGCTTGAATATCTGGAGTGGCTATGTAATGTCATTGTCCTTAATGCACCTATATCAGTCAAGCAGAACATATTCCTTCAATGTTGCCTTTATGGAAAAAAAACAACCCAACAAACCAAAACGGCAGCAGGGAATACTGTAATTTGTCTCAAAATAACTTTAATAGAATATAATAGAATCAGTATTTTGTCGCATTTACCTGCCTAAAAAATTATTTTAAACTTAAATATTTAGATTATATTTTAAAAGAAACTATGCTATATTTCCCCCAGATTCTGATAGCAACTATTACACATCTGCTACCCAGTACAGAAGCGTCCTCTTATGAACAGGACAAGAGGGTAAATATTTTTAACTTCTTTTTAATGTGTCAATTTAATTACTAAGGTACATGACGTAACTTTGTTACAAAATTTAAGCTGTGTTTTAAAGCAGGAATTCAGCTCTTTAAGTATAAAGAGTATAGTCTTCCCAGAAATATAGCAATATTGTTTATGTAAGTGAATTTCTAAAGTATTTATGGAAAAATATATTTTTTTAAAATTAATTGAGATGGATTGTTTTCAATAATTAGAAAGTCTTCTTTTTCCTTATTCTCGGTCAACTTAACATCGAAGTAACGTGGACTTTTCAAACTTGTCTTATAGTAAGAACATATTCTCAACTTGCAGAGAGTACATTACAAAATATTTATAAGGCTATGATTGTTTGCTCTTTCCATTGTCAGTACATTCTTAGGCAGGATAGCCAGTAGTCTTCAGATGAATTTGATTGGCATCATCCTTCAAAATGATTGCTATCTTTTTTTATTTTCAGGAGGCCTGAGTCCCCTAGCTAAGATGGGCTCTTTCTTCACCTGACACTCACAGTAGTACTTTCTGCCTCCTGAAAGCTGTGTCTCTTCTGAATTATTTGGCTTTGTTCTAGGACTGTGGGACTCGATGATTATTTAAACTTGGGCACTTTGGTGCAGTTGTCACTGGAAGCTCTGTTGTTCTGGGGTACCCATTCCCACCGGAGCTGGCATTCATCTGTTGCTCATTCTGGGCTCCAGAGCTCTGCTTTGCCTCTCCTCGATGTTTGCGAGAAGTCAGGGGCTGTTGTAGACTACAGTGGTATGCCAAGCTAGCCACCTTTCCACTTGAGGATGCTTCCTGTAATTTAAAAACTTCCCCCATGAACTAATGCTGATCATTGTATGTCAAATATCACATAAAAAATTGGCTTACCTAATTTGACAAACATAGTCCTAATTGGTTTCTTAAAAATTGGTTTAATATAAAAATACTCAGAGCCCTTCACTATTAGGTTTATTATACAGTGCCTCTGAGAGACAAACTTCTAGTGGTTTAGTGAAATGAGCTTGATGTTTATATGTGTTTTATTAGTAAATTAGTTAAGTGGATTTTCTTTGAAAGAATTTTATTTAACTTGGGAAATACTTAAGGAAATCTTGCAGCTATTTATCTGCACAGTTTCCTCTTCCACAGATAAGTTTTAAAAATTAGAAATAATTATTTGAAGCCAGTAAATTATTAATTTTTTGGTGTGCATGTGGGTTGTAATCTAATTCTGTTCTACAGTCTTTAAAAACATCCCCTAGAGGGAGTTGGTTCTTTTGCTGCCTGAGTAGCCTACAATACAGAAGGCAGTTGCATTTCTGTCAGATGATACCTGGTGCTGCATAGCATTATTGGCATGTTGTGAAGGAAATTCTATTTATAAAGCCTGAAATGCAGCTGGAATAGTTCAGTTTTGTGTAATCCTTGATTCACTTTGCAGTGAGCTTTATGTGCAAAATGACGCATCAGCCTTAATTTAGACCTGTGTAATTTGTCATTTTAAAAACAGCAGCCTACAAATCAATTTTGAAAATCACAGGTATCTTCTTAAGCACAGCATCTGCTCACAGACTTACCATGATGAGAAACTGTTGTATGGTTGGTCTATGTTAAGTATCTCCGTAGCCAAAGTTTTTACTGATGCCATGGGTTTACTGATACAGTGGCTCTTACACAAGTGTGATCTGCCCTTACTGCAGAAGGTTGACTCTGCTGAACTGAAACAAGAAAGTAAAACAGAGAAGTAAAATACAGTGATAAATGTGAAGTAGCACGTTCTGATTCAATTGATTTGTAATTGAAAATGTTTGTTCTAGTTGGTGGTTTCTTTACTTCTGTGCTTATTGGATTGGATAATGGCCTTGCCGTTAAAGACCTTGCTGCAGCCTCTTCACACTACAGGAGCAGAAAACGATAAGACTGAAAGATCCGTTCTTAATTGTATATATAAGGTACATGTTTCTTTACTTGCTAAATGAGAATCGCTATGTATGGAGGTAGTCAGTTTTCGTGGAAATAAAGACAAGTTTTTGTAATCTGACCTCTGTTCTACTGCTGAAATGTGGAGTGCTGCCTTAATTCTTGTACATTTTACTGTAACTGCTTGATCTTTGATATATTTGGAATTGTTGATTTTGGTTTACATTTTGTGATGTTTAACCGAGTTCCTTTTTGTGTGTCATATCTATAGCAGACGCTTGTGTTGCTGGAGACCAGCTATACATTTAAGACAGGAGGATGTAGCTTTTATATACCAAGCAATATTATTCAGCAGTAAGCAAAGTAAAAAGCACCAAGTTGTAATTACTGTCTTTAGGGACACAGAACAAAGATAGGGTGGTGGGGTTTTTTTGCAAGGGAAAGGGATTAAAACCTCCAGCAGCTTAGACCTAGCATATGTAATTAAAGAAAATAGGAGATCTAAAAATAAAGGTAGCTTAGTGATTTGTTGTAAGTTTTGTTTCTTGTTGTTAAATTCCACTTCAGTGTAGATGCTGTTTTAACAATTTTCTTTGCAGACCAGTTTTTGTTTCTGAAAACATTAAGCATTTAAAATTTTCCAAATTTTATCCTGCCTACCTTATTCTAACAGTTAAAAACCTTAAATAAAAATAAACTTCATTCCTTCTAAATCTTATCAAGTAGTAATTTCACTAGTTAATGTCATGAAATTCTGGTTTTGTTCTAGGTTCTGCATGGATGTGTCTATGGGTCTCAGTGTTTTAGCAACCCTAAATATTTTCCTCTAAGCCTTTCTGATTTGGCATGCGTGGATTATGATCCTTTTATGCATTTAGAAAGCTTGAAGGAACCAGAACCACTGCATTCTCCAGACTCGGAGAGGTCTTCTAAACTTCAGCCAGTCACTGAAGGTTTGTCAAATTGCCTAAATACATTTTCTTTCAAAAAGATTTTATCTTGGCTTCCAGTATTGAAGTGTTGGTCTAAAGCATGTTTGAAATTGTACCTAGACACTAGGTAAGACCATTAGTATGGAATGAGCTAACATAATTTTGAGCAATTACTGTTCGATTAACTGAAATAAGTATCTTCTGAATGACATGAAGATTGATTTGATATGGATGCTTCTGCACTCTGTCAGCAAGAAGTGTTCAGTACTGCAACATGGATAAATGTTGCTTTTCATTTTACTTTCAGTAAACTAATTTTTTTTTAATTTTGCTTCTTTTTCTAAGAATAATCTGGATTTTTTTCCTATGTGAGCTTTCAATATTGAAAGGTTTCTGTCAATTTTTTTAGTCTATCATGGTTTGTTGTTTGTGTTTACACTGTTTAAAACCACAGTTGTCTATAAAGAGAGGAATTTTCTTTCATCTGCTTAGAACCTAAAGAGACCCAGAAATGAATGTTTTCTTCACAACTTGAATATAAAAACAAAGAATCCAGAAACTAAGCTGCAGAGGAGTAGCATGTATTATGCAGTGTATCTGGTAAATATCAAATGGCTACATTGGGAAGAAAATTGAAAAAGATGAGATTAATACGGATACCAGAAACTCTGTGTAGTGCTATTCTCCTTCCATATTAAGTTGTTCCATTTAGGCTTCCTTAAAGGTATTAAGAATCAGATAAATGCAGCAGCTCTTTGTAGCAGCTGTGTGCTAACAGCAGGTGATTTTGTGGTCTGTAGTGACTACGTGCTGTTTTTTATGTAGAGAAAATGGCTAATCATTGTGCCCTTGTCTAAGGCATGCTTCATCATCCTCAAGTACTTTTTTGGCCAAAGAATTCTAAACATAGAGCTGTCCCCTAATAAGCTCAGTATTGGATTGAACAAGTCTGATTTGAGAACTATTGGCAGGAGGAGCTGTAATTATTAAATTTACTGAAGAATGAAGCAAGGTACTATAGTTGGCTTTTTGTCAAATGGCTGTGGTCTTATTAGTAAAAAGTAATCATCTGCTGGGTCAGAATGAAAGAGGCTTCGAAGGATTCATTCTGTCCTAATTACAGTCTCACCTATACATATTATGTAAAGCTAATATTTAAAGTATTTGCCAAAATTAACTTCCACTGCATGTTCTATTACAGTGTAGTGAATTGTAGTAGCTTTTTATGCCTGGCATCTTTTGTATTCTGTAATAATCTGTAATTATGGGTTAGCAGCAAATGCTGTGTGGCTTTTTTAATCTGACAATCTGAAAAGACAACCCTGAATAGATTTCTCTTTAAATGAATGTAGTTGTACAAAGCCTTAGCATCAATATCTTCATTTTGTATTTCCGCATGTGATCTGTTCTTTTATGATTTCTTGTAAAATTTCTAAATAAAACTAATTTCAGATGTTCCTTTTATCTCTACAGATAAGTTAAGGAAGGCTGATGTGTTTTTAAAGTTTCAGGGCTCTGGAATTGTAAGTCAGATCGTGATATTTAATTGGCAAACTACAGCATTAAAATGCAACCCTGGTCTTGCAGCCTTGGCAGTTCTCGTCCACATTGCCAGGCAGAGAATAAAATTGGCAGTGCTTAACTGACTGCACAGCATCTGTTCTCCTTGGCATTGTTGGGGGAGTGAGAGGAGTAAAGTTAGTGGATAACAACCAGTCTGGGACTCCGTCAAGACGGGGGGGTCGGTTAGTACAACCTACCAGCAGAGCAGTATGCCAATGGATCAACCTCTTTTTTAGCAGAGTAAAAGTGCTATCGTGATATCTTTTTTGAAGGAGTGGAAATAGGCAGGACAGCAATTGTAGGGAAATAGGGAAGTTCTACGTAGACCAGGTGGGGATGGCTAGACTCCTTCCTTAGGTCACAAGCAAAGCTGAAAGTACTGAAGTGCCACAATTCTTAAGACAATTCTTAAGACAGTTCTTAAGGGTGCTTTTGATCAGTTTCATTGACATGCCCTGTTATGCCTTAGGTAGTTCAAGGTCAAATCCATTACAAGTTTTATGGACGCTTAACCCCACAGTATGATGTGGTATGAGACCATGAGGATATGGGCCTTTCAGTGCTCCAGCTGTGTAGTGGGGACAGGATCTGTTGAGGGGCAGGAGCAAGCCCTGCAGCAAGCGGCAGGGCAAAGATGCGTTAAATCCTCTGGGAACAGACGATGTGGGGAGAGGAGAGGACAGTTTCCCTCTCTGTTTCAGTAACTTTCCAAGTGCTGTCTCTCACAAGGCATCTGTTACAGCTGGGATTATCTGTGGAATTGTTTTTGTCTCCTCTCGAGGTTTCGGGTAAAGTGGTAGATTGCAATACAAGATACACAAAGAAGAATTTTGAAATTGACTTTTAAATATATTAAAGTCTTATATTTAAACCAGAATGAACTTTTAGCAGCTGACAATAGAGACATCAGTAGGAAGCTTTTCTTGCATCATCAGAACTTGCCGACAGCAAGTCTGTGGTGCCTTCATACATCTAAGGAACCACAGGGCTTGCCTTGCATGAAGGCTGAGGAATTGTTCCTCTAGCTAGTATTGACAACAGCTTCCTTTAGCTACAGTACAGGCACACAGGTGCTGCCTGTGCTAACGGCATCTAAGCAGCCTGGTTTCAGTGTCACGCTGACAAGAGGTACGCTTTCTGCAAGGGCAGGGTACATTATAGCCATTCACTGTGCAGCCTAGCTAAGTGACTGTGTTGTGCCGTGATCTGCTCACCAGCTTCTGGGCTTTGACTTGTCCTTACAGGACCATAAACGTATATGAGGGAGAAATGAAAGGGAACCTCTCCCTCAAAACTTTGTTGTTTATATTAAATGATGCAAATGTTTAGGAAAAAGTAAAACTGAGGGGGTTTTGTGACGCTGGTGCTGACAGGGAACCTGGTTATGTGAAAATATGTAGCATTAAACAAAAAGTTCTGTACATCTTCTAACGTTAAGAGGTTGCAAAATCAAACTATTGAATAGTCTAATCATAAGGAAATAATATTTTATGGGCCTTTTTTTGCAATTATGGGCAAAAACATTGTGAAACCTGTTCTTCATAGATCACAGATCGGTTAGAGTTGCGATTGGAAGGTAGGAGTCGCATTGCATAGACACAGTGCTCTATCAATTATTGATTTCATGAATTTCCCTCCATTTGTCATATTTCCTCAAACATATTTTAAACCTTTTTGCATAGATCAATAATTTTTCCTAATGTATTTCAATTTCTGAAGAAAAAAGTTTTCCCCATCTTATGTTTAGTCTTAGCTTTCTTTTAAGAAATAGAAATACTTTTAAGGCTTTGCTGTTTGCCTTTTTCCTGAAAGGAGACAAGAAGTACACTTTTTAAAAAAACACTTTATACGTGGTACATCCAGATTAGCAGTTTGTGTTTTCTGAGGGGTCTTCTACAGATGCGTTCTCTGTAACTGCATCTTCTCTGTACCTGAAGTTTAAAATCAGAAAGGAGTGAGACTTCCGTAAGCTAATGTAAAATACAGGTAGGTAAGCTAAACTGAACTCTTTTAGGCTTGCTCTAAATGTCATGGAGAAAGAGAAGAGTTTCTAGAGAGTGATTCATCCCTTCTCCAATTCAGGTTTCTAACGGAGATGAATAGTCTACAGGTGCATCATTCTTTAGATAGCTAAAAGGGTGAGGAGAGTTAAATTCCACTCTCAGTCATTACTTTTTCCTTCTGCTGCATAACTGTAGTTGTTTAGAAGCTGTTCAGCCAAAGTTGAATTAAAGAGTTAACAACACATCTTGAGGAAATTCAGGAATCCTCCATTCATGCCACTGATAAAATTAGTGGTGATGGACCTTCAGCCTTTCCACAAAAGGTAGTTTCAGGGACTGAGAAAAATAGCTAATCTAACATGCTTCCAGAAAATTACTGAGTGATCATGTACATGTATAAATTACATTGCCCAAGCAAAAGACCGTACTATTGTAAAGAGAGCAGAGATGTGTTTACTCAGGAAGACAGGTTGATGAAGCAGCCAGCTACGCTGCTGTAACATGTAATGATATGACTTAGTTTGTAGAATTGTGGTAAAGCTGTGATGGCTTGCGTTACCGTGTATTTTAATCTGCCCTCCAGAAACAAAGAGCATGGGTTAGATACTCATTTTAAAGAGTTCTAATGTATTGATTGTCCAGTTGGTCCTGATTGAGGAGATGTGCTTCTAGGAACAAATTATTAATATGTAAACTTTAAGTTGCAAATTTAATTTAAAATTGTCCTATTTTCAGAAAGCATTACTGAGTTTGGGGTATTGGTTTTTTTTGCTAAGGGAAACCATCACCAGAATCTGATTTGCTGTGTGACAAAAATGCTTTGATTGCGTTATTTTATTTCAACATAACCGATTACATGTTACATCTTACCATTTACTTTTCAGTATGCTTCTTTTCATATTTCTGATTTAAGTTTTCTGTGTCATTTTTAGATCAACAGTACTGTATTCTAAGAGGAGACTCAAGTGAGGAGTACTGTGCTCATTTTATAAAGGAGGCAATGACAGATTTATATCCCAATTCTTTTATTTTTTATTTTAATTCAAGAGCAAATTTTTCAGAGAAAAACTGTGGTGGGACTGGGAAGGGACCTTCCAAATTTAAATCTGATGTTCCACTCTTTGTATCACTGTATCACCTTTCTTTTCCATGTGTCCCTTTAGGCTCCTAAGAGAGTAAATTTATGCACGCAGGCACAATACAGCCATGGTCAGTTTTGAGATCTTTAGGGTTTGTCACCAAACAGTAATAGTAATAACTTTTAAGCTAACAGGTCCCTCTGATCTCTTCATGTTTTTCTGCAGAACTTAATGGAAGGCATTTAACCTACACAGTGTGAGGTTTCAGGTGGCAGGGAAGCTCACATGTCTTTGCTCCTAGGAACCTGGGAAGAGTATTACCTTACGTGTGCAGTGCCAAGTGCTAAACACTTGGCGTAAATATCCTGACAGAGATGAGCCAGCCTCTTCATCACCCAGGTGCTGGTTGGTACTGCACTGATAAATTATTCAACAAGAATCCAACTTACTTCTTCTTTGTCTAGTATAAACTTGCTCACAGTTCCTTCTTATATTTCAGCAGATGGCACTATAACTTAATTTCCTTGTACGCTATCAATGTTTGAGCATTTCATTCAACTTCACTGCATGTTTTTGTATTTGTAGATTTTAAACCTCGAGAAGGTTATAGATAATGAAATTATAATATCTAATTTGTTTATATTAGTTTTCAGGGCCTTAGCTCATTAAAATATTTAAGTTTATCTGAGTTTTGGAATAGCATAAATATTAAGTTGATTTGGGCAATTAGTTGATTTTGCCAACTGTTTACTGGATGAAGTGTTTCCCTTTTTGCAGTTCAGATCTAGTGCTCCCTAAAGGTAGAGAACAGCCAGAATCCCAAACATCTCTTAACATGCTTTACCCAAACCTTGGGGCAGGGAGGCAAGTATGTACTAATTGTTTATTTTTGTAATGAGAATGCATCCCAGTGCTTCAGAAACTAAAGATCTGTCATAACAGTCAATGTGCATTACAAATTTACCTGTATTTTTCCCGTTAAACCAATTAAGACACTTTAAACTGCAAAAAGAAATTTGTTTAGTAAACATGGTTTTTATTGTGTATACATAATATAAAAGGAGATAATTTAATTGTAGCGTACTTTCACATTCAAGAGATGACATTTTTTCAGTAAATACTGAATGAAAAAGTAACGTGGTTCAGAACGTTCTTGTTTGATGCAGTTTTGGTGAGAAAAAAGGTGGGAATTATTTGCAGGAGTTTTCAGTATTTAGTATAGTTTAAAATATATGATGTAATCCTGAGGAAGTATGGTCTTGATTCATCTTCCCTTTGTAAATCCCAAATTTAGGACACTCAGGTCCTGTTACAAGAGGGAAATGTGTGCTTTGCCATATTCATCCTGTTTTGTGTTCTACCTGTTATATTCTGCACTGTAATACTTTTGTGTATGGGTGGGTACCCATAGCCAGTTGAGGATTGTCTGCCTGACAGAGTCACTTTGACCAGCTCTGTACGTCATGGATAATGCAAAGTGGATTTGATAGAAGAATCCAATAACAATAAAGTACTGGGTTAGCTGGGTGTGCTATAAACATTAAGAAATTCCTTTTGTGAATTCAGGTAACGTTGCATCCAAGTGGAAGGTGTGCAGCAAAGGAGGAGGTTGTAAAACCATATTGAAATACCAGTTCATCTCACAAGATGGATTTCACATGAGAGGCACAGCTAAGCGCTTCTTCCTCCAAGTTTTTCCAGCCTGAAACTTCTCAAAATGCACTTAGGGCGTGAGATTTGGGGTTTGAAAATTTTTGCTACTGTTAGATCGTGTTCAGTATAGATAGCCTGGTCTTTGATTTGGTACTTTAACATCATTCAGTAGTATTCTCAGCCTAATCTACAGCTATATACTCCCCAGGGAAATTAAGATGGATTAGAGGTTTTGTGCATCTATGTTCCTTTGTTTTTCACAACGTAATGATGTGTATAAATATAAAAATCCATTACAGTTGGAAATGGACTTCTTACAACGCAGTTATCATCTCTCCTTCTTCAGCAATTTAAGATTTATTTTCACTATATTAAGAAACTGTGTATTTTAGAAGAACCGTGTTGATTACAAAACTATGGTAAAGGAGGTATGGTAGGCTGTAAAATAATGAAGGTGCTTCTTTAACATTCCTGTGATTTTTCATGCTATTGATGTATGAGACCAGAGTTCATCAAAATACATGTTTTCCATTACTGACTTGGATGTATCCTAACCTTGCATTGCTCATCCCGTTTCAAACTCATGACAGAGACCAAAAGAAATATGTAAATCTCAGCGTTGTTTTCTGAACTCTTCTTTTAAAAGCCTGTGTTCTTTCTCTCGTAGTGAAAACTCACATGCAACAAGGATTAATTTCTGTTGCTGCTCGTACTGTGATAACACATCTAGTGAACCACTTAGGCCACTATCCCATGAGCGGAGGTCCTGCTATGCTAACCAGCCAAGTGTGTGAAAACAATGACAACCCATACAGTGAAAGTCCTGAACTTTCTCCTGAACTTTTTGAGAACCCAAACCTTCAGTTCTTTGTGTTGAACAATACTTCTCTGGTGTCTTGCATACAAATCCAAGCAGAACACGACATGCCTGGGGGAGGACTGTCTGCTGGACTTGCATCTGCTAATTCAAATGTTAGGATTATAGTGCGTGATCTGTCTGGCAAATACTCGTGGGATTCGGCCATTTTGTACGGACCATCATCTTTATGTGGATCTTCACAACAAACATCTTTTGCACTTTCTTTATCTCAACAAGATAAACCAGAAGATGGTCTTTCATCTTTCGAGCATGTGGAGGATGTGTCTGCAAGGGATGGAATTACACTCCAAGTAAAAAGGAAGTTTAGAGACACTGTACCAACATGGGATACGATTAGGGATGAAGAAGATGCCCTTGATGAGCTCCTGCAGTATTTAGGTGTTACAAGCCCTGAATGCTTACAGAGAACTGGTGTCTCACTCAACATTCCTGCTCCTCAACCAGTCTGCATCTCAGAGAAGCAGGAGAACGACGTCATCAATGCAATTCTGAAACAGCACACAGAAGAGAGGGAGTTTGTTGAAAAACATTTCAATGATTTAAATATGAGGGCTATGGAGCAGGATGAGCCAACCTCACAAAAGCCCCAGTCAGCATTTTATTACTGCAGATTACTTCTCAGTATACTGGGAATGAATTCTTGGGATAAAAGGTAAAAAGAAAAGGTTCACAATTTAAGAGCTTTCTTTTAAGCAATTGTGCTATTCTTACCATGTAATAATAGTTGATCATAGAGTGGCTAAGCCAAAAATACTCCAGGCCAGCCAACAAGAGAGGGGGGTTGCAACTACGAGGGAAATGGCAGTTTTCTTCTGCATTTCAACCTGTCATTTAGAGAGACAGAAAGGAGGAACCTGTTGCCTTTATTGCTGTTTACGTTCTTTCCTTAGAACGGTGTTGGAAGGCAAATTGAAGGAGTGGTATCTTTTCTAATAATCCTTTCACCAGCTGTACTAAGGGGTACTACCATGGGTAAAGAAGGCATCTTTTTTTGCTTTCTTTGCTTCCCACGTATGTGCCTGCAAAGATCAGTACCTTTCTATGCCAGAATGAGACTCTGAAAGTGTCACATTCTCAGCTATTGTGTTGCTGGACAGTGTCCTGCTGCTTTGCCTGCTAAGAGCATGCTTGCATGCATCCTCAAAGCATTGCATCTGAGTTAGCTAACAAGAAAGACGTGTCCCCTACTATTTATTTCAATGTTGGCAATGTTTGGGTATTGTTTAGAACAACAGGAGACAAGCCCTGTTCAGTTACAACAGTAATGTCTCTGTTTACACTGTTAATTTTGTGTGGGTGTTGTTAGGTGTATGCATGCATATACATATGGGTATGTTCAAATATTAGCATCCTAGTATTTAAGGGTGTTTCTGAAATCTTCTTTAGCCATGGCTTGTCAAATTCCGTAATAATGGCATTGAAATATTTTCTTACTATGAAAGGGAAATGGGTATTCTGTAAAACAAAAATAATCTGTGTCACTGAAATACCACTGAAATCAGAGAAAACTTTGCTGTTATAACCCTTCTTGATTGGGTCTTTAATTCCTCAAGGCAGTCTGGTTTTGAACAGTACTGCTCTTAAACTCATTCCACTGTGTTTTGTGGGAAGCATCTTAAGCACAGTTTAAAAGAAACTAAAAGTGCCTTTCTTGCTCTGACATATTGGTTTGTTTTTTTCTTTAAATTGTTACAGCTGGCTGGGTGACTAGTGAGCTGGGTTCTGCTCTCTTCTGCAGTTCAGAACAGCAAAAGCTCTGTGTTTAATGCACTAACTCCCTAGGACAGTAGGTTATGGGAGTGTCTTTTGTCACTGAGCGTATATATTATGGCCTAATAAAGTGTACAGCTTACATATGTTTCAAGGGGAGTTCCATCTCTTCTTCTGTAGAGAAGAGATCGATTGCAGTTGTATCAAATAGGTTGACAGAAGAAAGTGGAAGGAAGTGAAGGTTGTGCTCAGGGCTATAATGGATATAGATGATTTCCTGGAGTAAAAAAAAAAAAAATGCATGTATATTTTTTAAAAGATATCTTAATATTTTATGTAAGAAAGGACTATTGAAAAGGTAGAAGCATTTGTTGACTGTTCTTGAATGGACCTGGAAATGTTCTTGTACCATTCTTGTACTGTTCTGTATCCATTAGTGAACAAGTGATAAAAGAGTTACAAATTTCTCTATTTAGAAGGAGCTTTCATCTCCTGAAGAAAAATGAGAAGTTACTTCGAGAACTCAGAAATTTGGACTCCAGACAATGGTAAATTCTTTTAATGGCTGTCTACTTATTTGTTTAAAGTGTGTCTGTACTTAAAAGGCTCTAATTGCAAAGATGTGAGCGCCGAACTAATTTTTAAGATAGTTTTGTAAATTATTCATGTATTTTGCACTGTGTTGTAGTTATTGGTGTTATATTGAAGTTACATTGGTGTCATTTGCAGAGTGAGACTCTATAAGTGGAATATCATGACGTGGAACAAACTTCAAAGTAACTTGAAATTATGACCATTTGTATGCATAACATGGAAGAGTTTTAAAGCTTTGGTATATCGGTTTCCACATTTTAAGCTTTGGTATATCAGTTTCCACATTTTAAGCTTTGGCTAATTTTTAGCTGTTTTCCCATGCTATTAGCATTTGAAGACATGGACTTCTAGTTGGAGTTGTGGCACAGGATTAAAACCTTTGGTTTTGTAAAAGTTAAAATAAAATCCCTGGAGGTTTTAGAAGTGTGAGAAAACACCTTCAGTTGCTCCAGTGTCTAACAACAAGATGAGAACTGAAGGCATTGCTATAGTACTTAAAGATTCTTCATTTAGTTGCATAAGCTGTATATGGCACAGCATTCACAAGGCAGTGTCGTTGTTAATGGGCAGTGCGGTGTCGGTGATGCCTGTGTCACAGGTTTTGCTTATTTCAGAAGCTCGGCTATTCCATTAGTGATTGGCACTGCCAGCACCATCCTACACCTTCGAAATGGTGAAAGGGGTAAATGCTGTTAGCGTATAGCAAAACTGCAGGCTCTAGAGAAGACCAGACTAGAAAAGACAGAATGGGAATATGGAAGTACAGAGGGTTTTCAGAAAGAAGCCATATAGTTGTACTTCCACTATCTTTTTTGCTGTTTTAAAAGCCATGCTGTGTTTGTACTGTTTGCGTATTTTGCTTTCATATTAGTAAAGGCCCTGTCATGCTTTGACCATTCTCTGTTTTACAGCCGAGAGACACACAAGATTGCAGTGTTTTATGTTGCCGAGGGACAAGAAGATAAACACTCCATTCTTACCAATACTGGGGGAAGTCAAGCCTATGAGGATTTTGTAGCTGGTCTTGGCTGGGAGGTATTTATTAAAAAAATTTTATCCTGAGTTTGTTTACAGAGAAAATTACAGATCCCTTTAGATATTACAAGTCTTTGGCTCTTCAGCATTACTCACAAGTACTGAAATACACTGGTTAGCAAGTAGGATGTAGAGAAGAATTTCCATTTTAATTTCATTAACAATACTAGTTATTTCAAGAAAGTTTGTGCAGCCAGAGATGATTCTTTAACATGCAGTCCTGTACTTGGCTTTCATGAACTGTTTAGGAGGCGTCTTGATTTCCTTGTAAGCCTTTAAAGTGTTAAGTCCATTGAAGTTTGAGCGTTGTTCAAATTTGGGAATCCAAGAAGTACAAATGCACAGCTTCTCTCTTGCTCCCTTCTTCCAGCCTTCCACTGCAGGCATGTATCTGTTCACACACTCCACTCCGTGTCTCTTCCAGCAGCCAGAAATACCCCATCATCTATATGGGCTTGCAGCTCTTCCATCACTACTTTGATACTGTTAAGAGGTTTTTCTTTTTTGCATCCTTCCTTTCTGACCACACAGGATTACCATGGAAGTGAAGTTCAACTCAGCCCATTGCACAGAAGTACAGGAATTGCTCCTGCTCCTGGCTGGCTGCATAAGAAACTGCAAGGGTTTTTGTTCTTCTTGCAACTTGCGTTCATCAGGAATGTCCACATGAGTGTTCATTTTGGGGTTTTGGGGGGTTTTTTTTGCTCCTTAGGTGTCTAAGAGCATTACCAGATTAGCTGTATGGGTAATGGCTCTGACTTTTCCACAAGAACATAGAAAAACTGCTAGAAGTCTATGACTGTCATGAACATAGGTGTTTATTTCCCACATTCCTGATTCTTCAGAAGGAAAAAAAAGCAAACCACATTAGTGGCTTCAAATTTCCTTCTTTAGCAGGTTAATTCTCTTGGCCTTTATTACCTCAATTAAAGAGTTGCTAGTTTAGATTAATATTCCATGATGAAACATCTAATATTTTAACCTCTTAACATTAAGTTCTGCATCCTTTATTAATAGAAAAGGAAATATATGTGGGCAGAGATTAAATGTATCCACATCGGAGACATAGCTTCCTTTAGGCAGTGTTTTAAAAGTGAAATAGCACACTAAGCATCTTACTTATTTCAATATAATATATATCCCATAGAACTGAGACTCAACAGACTTATTTACAAATTACCAGTTAGTGTCCTGTGATTTTTTTTCATATTCACGGAATGAAAATTTCTCAAGAAAATTTATGGAAGGTAAAAAGACAATTTAAAACTGTCTGACACACACAGGGGTTTCTTCAGAGCTCAGGTCAAGGCTGATGTAATATCACAGAATTCTGAAAAATTCAAAAAGCACATGAAAGTGACTGCAGTCAAGTGATCAGGGCATAATGCAGTAAATATTCGTTTACACAACTTTCCTTTTCTCTAACCTCATCCTCACAGCAGCATCTGTGTTGACCATGGAATATAGAATGCCACTGTGCTGCAGCTTATTACCAGTCTAGTCAGCGAGTCTGAGCTCTTTAGAAAAGCATAACTGTGCTGTTGTGAAAAGAATCTTCACTTTTAAAAAATCAGTTGAAAGCGCATTTTAAAGTGTAAAGAATGTATTTATCAGCTGATAATTTTTTTTTCTTGTAATCCTTTCTGGGCTTTATTTCTAGGTGAATCTCACAAACCATTGTGGCTTTATGGGAGGACTGCAAAAAAACAAAAGCACTGGATTGACCACTCCATATTTTGCTACCTCGACAGTAGAAGTAATGTTCCATGTGTCAACAAGAATGCCTTCTGATTCAGATGACTCTTTAACAAAAAAGGTAGGTGTTTCTGAATAACAGATTTTCTTTTGGTAATAAACCCAGAGGAATTAGAGACAAAGAAAATCCAGTAACTTTTTCTAAAAAACCATAAAATACTGTAACACCTTCACCTGCTAATAGTTGGTATTTTATTGAAGTAGGTTAAGCCATATAAATTATTCTCTATCAATTTCTAATTTTGCCATACCGGTGATTTTTGCCATCATTGCAGCTGTTGGCAGGATCACACATGTAGTTCTGAAAAATGCAGGGAGGTAATGATTTGTGTAGAAGAAAAAGCATTGCATCTGCATGACGTTTTAGTACTTTCAGACTTTAAATGCCAATTAATACATATGTGGTGAGAACTTTCTAAGATGATTTTGTATTTACTTAAGAGTCATGCGCTGTCTCTTAATTTGCCTTAAAAAAAAAGGTAAAAATGTAAAGAATTCAACAGTGATTATTGTATATAAGGTGTTTTGTCTTGGAGCAGGCACAGATGCTCAACAGTGATATGATCTCTCATAGCCACATTAAGAAAAAAATGGTTTGCTGTATTGGTATTTTTTTCTTTAGAATTTAATAAATTCCACATTAGTGATAATAAGTTACAGTCTCGAACATGTGTCCTATTATAAATGAACAATTGGCTATCATTAGACTGTCCCCGGCCCTGCATACATACATCTTCAGATGTGCTAATCCTTTCAGTAGACACGTTAATGAGCACTGGTTGAAGTGTAATATTGGAGGAACTGAAGCTGGTTGACCTCAGCAAGGAGTTTAATACTTGTAATTAAATTAGACAGTAGACAGTAAAGAGAGAAATAGCCATGCCTCTGGCAAGCTTCAATTATTAATGACTTTTTTGTTCTTTGTGTTCAACTTGAAGAAAAAAATATTATTGTTATTATTATAGACTGACTATAAGTTCTAACTTGTCACTGTTGTATCTTAGGTTGGTTTGTTTGGTTTGGTTTTTTTTTAATTAAAAAATGTTTTTTCTTATACGCCCGTGGTGCTGGATCCTTTCTGGTTTTTATTTCCTGAAGTAGAAGCCAGGGTAATACTTAGGTTGTTAAATGATTTATAAAAGTGGTTTACTAGTAAAAATAGCAAATTTAAAAAGAAGATTGTTGCTGCTGTTCTAGTATAGAACAGTGTGTGTGTGTATATATATTTTTTAACTTGACTGGCTTCTGTATTTTTTAAACAGAAACTTGGTTTTATATGACACAGCTTGCAATTATTCTCATAGTATTTAGTTATAATCTCTTTGAATTAGAACATTAAAAATGTTGACAAGGGGGAAGATGGGTCAGAGTGAAAATTAATTAATAATAAATAATTTGGAATGATGTGGACTTCAGCAGAACACACAGGGAAGATCTCGTGTCTGTTTCCACGATCACCTCGGTGTACGTATAGCTGTTGCTGCCAGGCGAGGTTCGGTGCAGGTCCAGACCTCCTGTCATTTTAGCTTGTGAAAATGGTGTCAGCTGGATTTTGTAACAACTGCAGCTTGCCCCAGGCCTATTTCTCTCCTCTTTTACCCACAGTCTCACTCATCAGTAATCTGGAGTATTTGAGGTCTGTATGATATGTAGGGTGTATCAAAAGATTGGGATTGTATTTGTAGCTCAGCTGCTGATGGGCTGTTGGGTCAAGCTGCTTCACTTCTGCGTGACACTTTTCCCTGTTCTTCTCCATGTGTGGTTTTTGTTCTTTTTAAGCCCAGTTTCCCTGTGAATGGAGGCTTGTGAGGCTGCCTTTATGTCTCTCCTCCCTTCCCTAAGCCCTTTTGGCCCATTTCAATTGAATTTAGTAGAGACATATTTCAAAGGTGTTAATTCACGTATGTTTAATGGAGGTAGGATAAGTAAAGGAGATAGAGTGAGGGGGACTCTTTGTATTCCTACTCAGCAGGTAAGACCGCAGGAGAAGAAGCATTAGACATCAAGTAACAGGCACCATAGAGAGATGCTATGAAAATCATCCCAAACCTGAGAAAAACATCAACTGAAATTTGCATCTTGGGAGAAACCAGCAAGTGATATCAAGAGGCATGAGTAGGAAAACAGGCTTAATTCTTAGGCTTAATTTGCTTAGACTGCAAAAGGAATGTGTTTCATGAGATGCTGTCCAGCTCACACACACTACAGGGGACCTCAAAAACAATTTGAGAGCTGTTGTGTATGTGCTAACAATTTTAATTGTTCTGAGTGCATGTACTATTCGTGACCTCCAAAGAAACTTAAAGTTTTGTGCTTCTCTGCAGGTCTTTCATGTACTTCCTTTGTCTTATTTCATTCAGTGGGATAAAAACAAGCAAACTTGCAGTAGTTGGCTTAGAACTGCCACTGTTTTTTATATTGTAAATGTGCCTAGAGGTGCATGATAGGTTCATCTTATAAATGGAAATTAAATTAAATTAAAACAGAACTTCTTCCTGCCAGTCGAACCACTGCAAAATCAAGATTCTGCTGTTGCAGAGGCTAAGCCAATTTTAAACTTATTTTCCATCAGTCTTACAGAGTAGTAAATAAAAGTTTTAAGTGTCTTGGATACCTCTGAAGCACTTGTTTCTGAAGATGTGAATGAAAGCAAGAAAAGACGTGAATTTAGAGAGAACTGCTGAAAATCCTCTGAATGTGTAAAGGAACTTAACATTAAAATGCCTATATAAAATAGGTATTTAATTTGCAAGTAGTAGATTAAAGATTTAATGCTGATAATGCAATCCCTTTTGGTTTTCTTAAAATTAAAGGTTAGAGTAAAAAGTATTTGCACTACCCTTACAAGAACAAACTTGCAATGCAAATACCAGGATTAAGTGAAACTGTGAAGGCTCAGCTCACAGAGTGAGAAAGCCTATGTGTGTGCTTCTGCAGCTTATCACCTGTCTAGCTCCTCCTTCTTTAGCCTGATAAAGGAGTGAAGGCATTGCAGGTGAGAATATTATACACAAGATCTGTAAATGAAAAGTAGTAGTGATACTGTTAATGATCGGAATACTGGTTCATCTTGGGCTTTGGGTGTATAACGTGATTCTAGACTATGTGTGACATTGTCCTAACAACGTAAAAGATTTATTGCTCCTGGTATTTATAGCTAGCTTTTTTATTGTGGTATTAACATGTGTTGGGAACTTGGAGGTTTATAGATGTAAATTATTAGTACAATATTTTTTGGAGTAACAATTAAATACACATGTTGCTTTAAAAAAAAAAAACACACCATAATTGTTGAAACAAAGTTTTGTGAAAAATTCAACTAGAGGGTGCGTGTGCTGTAGACAGCAGTGCTGCTTACATTTAGTGGGCAAAAGTAGCTGCATTAAGCCGTTACTTCAGATGTTTCTGCTCCTTCTGTTCTTTTTATAATAAACACTTCCATTTTTGAAGAAGAAAAAAGTTGGGGCTAGCTGTTGTATCATAAGAAAATATAATAGCTTTTTTCCTCCCTCCTTTAGGTAAGTGGGTATTAGAAATTACAGTAATTTTGGCAAGAGTTCAAGGGTTAATGCAACAGATAAATAAAAGGAATTTTCTGTAAATTGAGCCCTGCATTATTTCACTTGTCTTGCCTTTCCAAACCTAACTCATTTAATTTTAAAAAGTAAATACTTAAATTCTTCCTGACAGTGTGCTTTGCTTTTACTATCGTTTATTACTTCAATTATACTTGGTATCACTTAGAACAATCTGCCATTTGGAAATTTCAGTATAGCCTGCAGCTTAGTATTAAGTCTGGCTGCTATTGTAACATGTACAGCATATGACACTAATGTATCAAAATTAGATTTGATCATCCCTCCTGGTTATATTTATTTCACGTTTCTTTTGTATTCAGTTAACATAAATGTATTAGGAGAGCTGACACATGATGATGGCTATAGAGTAAGAATATTTTAAAGTATTTTGAGTTAAATTTGAAATTTCAGGTAACCTAACAGTCGGTCATTTTTATATATTTGTTTTAATGGAGTAGAGTTTCAAAGCAAGCCTAAAAAAATCTGTTTGTCTCTGACATCTCCTCAGGGCTGTCTTCCCGACAGCTCAGGTTTAAAATGGCTAAAACAGAGCTCTTAATCTCTTTCTCATTGCCACCTTTCTGGATCACCACGGATAACATGACCATTGTGCCTGTCACTTGTGCCCATAGCCTGAAATCATCTTTAATTTGGTCCACTTTCTAGATTCTTACATTCAGTCTGTGCTTAAGACTCTATTCTTTTTTCTACCTAACATTTCTTGCAACATAGCTTTTCCATACACACAGTTAAAATTTATCCACTATAGCCCAAACTGTTTCCATAGCTGAACCTTCCTTTCTTTGACCTTGACACTTTCGGTCGTGAAGAATGCTGCTATAAAAGACTTTTTTCTAATCTTTAATGCCTTTTTACAATTTCTTTGCATTTGTCCATCTCTGTCTTGTGTCTTGCCTTGGCTTAAATAATAAACTCCTTATAGCAGTTTGATCTGAACTTATGCAGTATTTAGAGTTTTAGAATATTGGTGTGTAACCTATAGTTCCAGATGTTGCAGCTATAGTGTATTACTGCTTACTGAAGTATAACGTTATTTTAGAGCTTTTTATTATTTATATTATTGCATCACTAATAAGGATTTACGCTTTGTTTTGCTTACTGTGATTTACGCACGTACAAAGCTGTAAATTTGGGAAGACAAGGAAACAAGTGTGAAGATGTAGTGGCTTACACAACTGGTGGTGAGTTTTGAGTAACCATTGACACAGATTTCAGTCTTGGCACCTGTACATTCTGTGTGCACCAAATCTGATTCTGTTAGGTAACACTGGGACCACGCCTTCTTCTTGGGAAATCATGTTGCTGTCTGTCCTTCAGGTTTCAATGAGCAGAGGTGGTTGTAGCTCTTTGTCCCTCTTGTGTCCAGGACACCAAGTTCTGGGATGCTTCCAATTCAATACAAAGACACAAAGAATCCAGATTACAGTTGGAAGAGCTCAATCTCTGGCTCCCCTGTGATGTAATAGTTACAGTGAATGATGGATTCTCCAAATGTTTGCTGTGCTTGCAGGAGAGCCTTGTCATGGGGCACTGCTCAATTTCAAGGTCCTTCAGTAGGGAACTGAAATTAAGAAAACCTGAAATTTGTCTTTTTAAAAAGTTTATGCAAAATCTAGCAGACCTTGGAAATCTTTTCAAGACAATTTCAGGTATTGGAACTCTTCCATGAATCAAGTGTTGATGGGTCAAGTTACCACCATAAGCTTTGCTTTTTTGTAAGCTTTGCTTGCTGACTAAGGTGTGGACATCTGAAAGAAGCAATAAGGAGCACTATGTTAGTGTCAGAACTTCTTCTGATTTGCTCCTGAAAAAGGAACAGAATGACTTACCCAGAACCTAATTATTCTCCAAACACAAAGAAGAAATCAGCAGCACCCAATCTTGTTTATTTGTCTCTTATTTTTGTTAGTCTTCTACCTCCTATAATGGAAACAAGGCACTGATCATAGTTTTGATATTGAGTATTTACATCTGGTTCTAAACCGCCGTTCATGGTTTATACCCTCATCCACCTGCTTGCACCATCTGCTTTTGACTCTCAAACCATTGTATGACACAGAGATGCCATTCTGTGCTTTATCTAACCTGGATCTTTGCCACATCGTTCTTGATAGTAATCATGAGGTAAAATACACCTGGCGGGACTTGAAACTCCTCGGAATAATCTGATCCATTTTCCTTTTCCTCTGAAGAAGTTAGTGCTTTTAGCCTGGCACGTATCCTCACACCTCACTCTATGGGGTTATAAAGCAAACTTTGAAAAAAGTCACCAACGGCTTCAGCACACTTGGCACGAAAAAACACATATCCCTTGTCAGTACTCCTCCTCTGGAAAAACGGCACAGTATGCTTTTATCCCACTAAAATCAGTGTCAGTCTGATGTGAAAGCACGTGTCAGTAGTGATGCTCTGCCTGGGTAGCTTTCACAGCTGTGCAAGAGCTGGTGCCCTGTCTAGTTGGCTGCGGATATCTGTGACAGGTACACAGGGACAGCCTTTGATAAATGAAATTCGGAGGCAGCGATGCCCTCAAGAAGCTGCACTATCTGAACTCTTCTATATGTTTTGGATTTGAACGCCATTTATTTGGGATGTACACTGTCACCATCCCTGCTTCTGAGTTTGTTGTCTTTGAACCCATAGATGGTAAGTAAAGGAGGGCTAATTCTTTCAGTAAATAGTTAAATATTGCTGAAATAGGGCTGGTGCAGAGCAGTGGTGGGTCCGTCAGTCCTAGTTCTGCTTTTTGGCAGCCAGTTCAATGAGTTCAGTTCAGTCAGCGCACCAGATGGCCACCCCTCAATCTAGGATCATGTAGTTTTTTCACACTCCACAAGATTTTATACCTAAACTGATTTGCCTCTTGCTTTCTCTTCAGCTAGGCAGCCTCATCCTCCCTGAGCTTTTCACTTGCTTCTAAGCGTGGGGCCATCAGGCCCTCGTACCCTTCTGTCATTGTCATATTTCAGCAGATAGTTTGACTGGCGCTTCAGCAAGGAAGGCAGGAGAGGTTCAAGCCCTCAGAACAATTCTACACTTAGTTGTCTCCTGTGATGTTTGCCATTGTTAAGTGTCAGCCAGGGTTTATCTAGCTGGTGTGTGTGTGTTGCATATCAGTCATTCAGTCTGTTGCTTGGTTTTGTTCTGATCTATTCAAATAAAACTCACCATAGAGAATGTTGTTGCAACCTGGTCTGTTGTTGAGCTGAGTTTACAGTTGGCACAAGAGCATCCCTAACTAAGCGTTGTTCGGAATAATTCAGCCATCTACACACAGAAGAGGCAAGACCAGCTCACTTAAAAGGAACTGCAGTCATTGTGGGTTAGATGCATGTATGATCTGGTCCAGGCAAAATAAATCACTTTTTGAGCATCAGACAAGATGTAGGGTATTGATGCCATCTGTCCTTTGCCCAGTCCAACACTGCAGAAAATATTTGTTTTGCAGAAATACAGCCCTGTTTTTCAGTCTGATAGAATTTAAAGCTAGCAGAGAAGAGCGGAGGCAGATTAATTTTTAACTTTACCTTTTTTTTTTTTTCCGTAAGTCTGCTTCTGGCAGCCAATATAAGCCTTCAGATAAGATGAAGGCAGCATTCCAGGAGGTTTTGTAAAATAAACAAGTGAATACTTGCAATGAAAATTTTCTGATAACTGTGTATATGTTTTGCTTTTATTTAAAGTACAGTTGCATTCTGAAAATGAGTACAGAAAATTGTTGTCTTTTTATACACAGTAACTTCTTGTAAGTGTTCAGATTAGTATCTGCATGTTACCCGTTAACAGCAGTTCACAGTGCTGTCTTTTGCATAGCATCAAGATGATTATTTGACAAATTCTACTGACCTAAGGCTGTGCAAACAAACTGAAAACTGGGGGTGAAGACAATTGTCAGCTGTAACTGGTGAAGCAAGGAAAAAATGAGATTCCATCTTGAATTTTCAGAAATATCCCTTACTGGAACGAAACTCACGTTTAATAATCCAAGTGTATTTAATCAGTATATGCAAAGCCTCTCTCCGTGATGTTAACATTTGTTTATCAGATGGTAATGCTTAGCAGTACAAGCATTTTGGGAGCTTCAGTGCAGGTAGTTCCAAAGTGTTCAAGATATTCCTTAATCTGGTTATATGATTACAATTGAGCATACAGCGTGGATTTTGAGGAACCCATTTGGCCATTCTGAGCCAAATCAAGAGCCATTTGGGGTTTTTGAGGGGCAGGGTGTTGTTTTTACAAAGTTATACAGGTTTCATGGGAAATGAGCATTTAGTTAGTTAATCCGGGGGCCATGGAAAATGCAGTAGCTATTCTCCATTAACAGCTTTTCATTTGTAGTAGCCAGTTTGGAATTTGGCTAGAATGATGAGGTTAAAGACTGCTTACATACGAAACTTTTAAACACATGTTCATTCATATCCTTTAAAAGTTCATATAGAATTTAGTAGTTTGCTGGCTGTCAGTGATGGCAACTTGAAAGCATTTTAGTGAATGAGATTGACTCGTTCTGTGATCTTGAGAGACTATCAACAAAAATTTAGCTTTCAGTAGAAAACAGATCTTTTGTTTTTGGTTTTGTTTTTTTAATTTGACATATGTTAATTTAAATAGACACTGATACCAATGTATACAAATATATAGCACAACCCAATACTACGAACTAATACTGTCATTGAAATTGTAAGAGCACTATAGTGTAATTTGGTTATTTTACTAATTTTTCTTCATTTATTTTAGTGGGTTTGTCCTTTTGAAATACGAGCATTTAGTGTAGCTGTATGGCTATAGAATATGTTTAAACTGATGGGTTTTTATCCCTGCTTTTCCAGCTAAGACATTTAGGAAATGATGAAGTACACATTGTCTGGTCGGAGCATACTCGAGATTATAGAAGAGGAATAATTCCGACAGAATTTGGTGATGTTCTTATAGTTATCTACCCCATGAAAAACCATATGTTTAGTATCCAGATCATGAAAAAGCCTGAGGTAAGAGTTTGGTGGTTTGGGGTTTTTTGTGTGTTGCCTTTGTATGTTTGATATGAACTGAGTTTTGTTTACAGTCTGAGGTTTTGGTATAAGAGATTAATCCACAGAGCGATGTGTCTTTAGCATTGACAGTTGCAGTGGTGGTAGGAGGAAGAGCTCCGAGTACAACGTGTAGTAAAATCAGCCATTTAACATTGCAAAGGCCGGATCCTGCCAAGCATATCTGCTAGCATCATAAACTGGAAACAAAGCTAGAATATTTTGTGTAATCATGTAAATATTAAGATGAACTTGGCAAACTTTTAAATCAAATTTGATATGTGACTGTGGTGGATGAATAATAGCTTTCTCCAGCTTTCTCCATCCATGTCATATTCCCCTTTCTTTGTCACAAAGCTAGTTTTCACTTTAGCTTTACCTCCACAGAATGTGGAGATTAATGTAGCAAAGCAAGGCGATTCAGTTCTTAAGCATATGAGCACATGCTCTTCCTAACGACTGTTCCTCAAATGTCTGTGCTGGCCCTGTTCTTCATACAGTGGTTTAAGGTAGTGAACACTGACGAAGTAAAAGTAGTCATGAGTGGTTTTACTGTGTAATTTCTCTGTGTGATGTCACTTGCTATGAATTTCTGTACTTTAACTATTAAAATTCTTTCTACAAGCACTAATATTAATAAATGAAGTATGACAGAAATAGGAATTCCCTCTATATGATGACTGCCCCCATCTGATGACAGGCATGAAACGATACCCAGTACATGGTCTTGTTATTACTGGGTTTCTTGTGTTTCTTTTACTACTTTAAGTACACAGAGTTGCGTTACTGGGAGTGTGCAGGTTAAGAAAACTACGAAGAGCAGGGATTGTTGTTAAGTCCAACAGTTGTCCTTGTACATGAGAAGTGCCTTCCGTCTCAAAACTACATTAAATGACTGAGGGCAAAAATAATACAGGGATCTGAAATTCTTTTGCAGCATTTGTTTCATCTTAGCAGGAAGAATATTTAGTGTACACTGCTCCCTATGCTGGCCTGATGCCCGAACTTTGCTCTTCTTCACATGCTTTTATGCTAGCAGCTTCCGAACTTTATTCACATATACAGGAAATGAAGATACTTAACTGAGTTTTAATTTTGTCCTTTTTAATCGCAAAATGATGATTGATTAGAGAGAAATATAATGCCAAAATAATAGAACCATCTGCTCTGTAAACCTTTTCAGTGTTACCTGTACTAAACATCAAGGTTTTCTACTGATGTCACAAATACAGCTTTACACTTAGTGTCTAGAGGCCAAACTTTCACCAGAGATTTCTCTTGTAAAGGGCTTACAGTCCATTTGTGTAGAAACTATAGATAAAAAGTGCAGATAGAAGAAGAAAAGAAAATGGGAGGTGAGGGTCGGTCCACCAGTAATTGTATGACAGTTACACATTGAGTTGGTCCTTATGAACATGTTATATCTAAAGCCATGATAAATATTATTTTGAGCAATTAGTCCTTTTGTTTACTACCGCTTACAATATTGTCATCGAGCCTTTCAACCTCGTAAACATCATATGCATGACTGTACCTGGGATTTTTGCAGCAAACGTGGAAAAATGCTTTGATGAGACATAATATTCAGATGGTTGCTTAATTTTCTTCAAATGCTGTGTTATCTGTTACCAAGGATATCAAGCAGTTACATGGCTGTATATTTCCACAAGAGAAAAGGTCTGTCATGGAGCACAATAACTGGTCTGATTATCTAGCAATGAGGAGGGGAAAAAAAGATATATTTGAGTGCTCTATTGTTAATGTTGATTGCTAATTGTTATAGCTAAGATCTTGCTTTATGTTGAATTTCTTAATTTTTTTATTCAGGTTCCATTTTTTGGTCCACTCTTTGATGGTGCTATTGTGAATGGAAAAATTCTTCCTATTATGGTTCGTGCAACAGCTATAAATGCAAGCCGTGCTTTGAAATCATTAATCCCATTATACCAAAACTTGTATCCTTTCACTCACATGATTTCTGGAGTATATACATTCCCTTGCAGTTCTACAGATACGATCTTCATATCTGTCATATTTTTTTCCTATTAACATAGGGAAAATATTTTTATTTGTTTCATGGTGATGGTGCCCTTAGGAAACTTATACACATAGAATAGTATTTAGATGAAGACCAGCTTTTTTAATTAAGTGAAGAATAGATCCGATGCTGAAAAATTGCCCGTTTCTAGTGTTTTACAACATGTACTTATCATTTTTTGTTAACAAAATTATTTTAATGACCATTTTGTGAGTAGACTTTCTAAAGTAGCAATGTCATGGTGTTAATAATCTTTCTTTCCTTAAAGTTATTAAGTATTTATCAAGCATTAATGTGACTTAGTTTTGTTTTCTAGTTATAAAAAGGATGTGAATGCAGCTTTCTGTCAACATGAGAAATTTGTTACATATTTGTCATACAGATTGTATTATTCTGCTCAGAATACAAAGTTGTTGTCAAAACGTTGTTCATGTCTTTGTAAAGATGTCAGAAAATATTATCTCTCTTATTTATTGGAATTGAGATTGTAGTTTTTTTTGAAAGGGCTGATCATAGAAGAACAGATTTACCACCAGAAATTAAAAAACGTAAGGTAAGTCAGTCACTTATACCTCTCTTTCTTAAGATTGAGTTCTGTTATATACCTGTTAGTTAAAACAACAAGAACATAGTATTTTTTCATTTCATAAATTAAAAGATGTTTAAATTTTGATCCAAAATAAATTCTGTGCTTAATTTCTGCCCAAGCTGGAGATACTTGTATTTGTCATGTGATAGATTGTTGCTAAAATTCTCTGGTTTTCCTAAGGCTCACTGTTATTATTGACAGAGTTTTGGCTTAGATACGATGAAGTGGATTTACAGATGAATGATGGATAGTGTTTGATGTGATCGCATTAAATGACGTTTGTGCCATTTCTGTAGTTGACAGATGTTGATTCATTGTATTTTTATGTTTGGAGAGGTCTGATCTTGTTGTCATTACTCAAGTGGCTTAATCAAAGAATTTAAAATGTATTATCATCGTTATACCATGAAAACTGATGGCTTATAGCATTATTTTGATGTATAGTGATGAGCAATTGGAAAACAATTCACTTTGAAATAGCAGACTTTCAGTACCAGAAACCCCCACAGCCTTGTATGTTTAAGCTTCTTTACAGAATATGGAAGTTGTAATAAATTCCTTGGACATAGCTTGCCAGCTCAGTGTCTGGGAATTGGCCCGTTCCTAAGAGCTGCGTATTGCACTTTGAATTCAGTGCTCCAAATTGTACTTTTTTATGTGCATCAAAGCACTGCATGTCATTTATGACATAACATGGCCTCCACTGAAATGTTAATATTTGTCTCCTAACATGGTTAGCATGTAACTGGAAAGCATTATGTATATTTAATATTATATAGTATTGATTGATGGGTTTTGTGTCATCACTTGGTAAGCTTATGAAGCACCAGTTGATAGGCACTGATGTTAAAGGGCAGCTTTGTTAAGTAGTTGGTGGTATTCTTTTTCTACCTGGCTTGGGGTATCTTATATTCAGTGCATTTTAGAATACTTTAAAAATAAAAAATGGGGGTGTGGGCACTTCTTCAAAAGCTGTTTGCTTGGCGTGAAATTAGAAAATACTCTGCAAACTTCCCTGGCTTGAATTAGGCTATGGTTGAGTCAGTTGTGTCAGTGGAGAACAGCAAAAAAATGTTAAACTTCAAAGTTTGGCCTGGCTCTCAGTGGTTTAAAAAACTCTTGATTAAAAATGTCATGGACATGTTCTTGGTGTTCAACCCATGGCCAAATTTGAGGTCAAGAAGGAATTTCCCTCCTACAAGAATGGCAAAGACTGGTGGGTGTTTCCTGTAACATGGATATGGTCTGTTAACTGGGAGTATTTGAAAATTGAATCTAATTATGTTCCTGCCATAGCAGGGAATTGAAGACATCAAGGACTGTCTTCAGTGTCTCCTGCTTTTTTCCTCTGGCATATTTTAGCTATGGCTGAAGCAATTCACTACTGGCTTTTAAGTTTGTTGTGGACTGAAGGCTGTGGGGAAGAGTATTTTATGGTCTGTGGTTAAATAGCTTTTCTGGAGACCCCGCCAGACTTAATGTCTGTTGTGGAATTCAGGACTCATTGATTAAGGTGGTCTTTCCTTGTGTTGGGAGTGTGGCTGGAGCAAAGAAAAAGAGGGCTCAGAGTGGTGAAAGCAGTATGTTTGAAGAGGGAGGGGGAAAAAATGAACAAAAAAGCTGGTTTTTAGAAAGTACACCAAAGACAGAGACCCAGCTGGAAAAAAGAAGCCGATAATCAAGGCTTCCCATGTATCCAGGACCGTATCAGTATCAGTGAAAGAGAATTCTGAAGCAATCTGCTCGAAATTAATTTTTGTTTACTTATGAGTATCAAATATACTGGAACAGTGTCAGTTTATTAGGAACTTTGATGACGGTTAGTAGACATTCAGTTGAACGTGCATCTTAAGGAGCAAGAAGGCTTGCAGCTTCTGTCAAACAACCCCTTTCAAGCCCTACACATCTGCATTAGCTCTCCTGTTAGCGTAGCAGACCAGCAGAAATAGTTCATTTCAAAGCCAGCACCAGTGTCTGGGTGACTCTGTGCCTGCCGCTGTGTGGTTTGTTTTGCTGTGCTGTGTAATACTTGGTGGGCACGTTTTGACTCAGCGTGGAGTTGGTGATACATGCGTAGGTTTGTGTTTGTCTGCTTTTGAGGAATATTTACAATGTCACTTTGTAGATCTTTGTGGAGATGGATCAGGGTAAGCTCTTAATTTTACTAGGACTGTGTTGATTTGCTTGCGTACAGGATGGTAAGAAAGTGGCACTGCATTTGGCCCTCCTGCTTCCAAGGAGGGCTTATCCATCCTCCCAGGTAGTGCATTTTCTAAGTGCAGACCTGACTGAAAAAATCAGCTGCCATTTGTAATCAGAAGGGATATTCAGTCCTCTTCATGTAACCTGATTGCAACTTTTTCCTTATTGCACTAGTCTGTTAATCAGGATGTGGCAATGGGTAGTACGTGTGAATAGTATAATAATGGTTGCATGGATACAGGAAATTCTGCTCATCTCCCTTTTATAGTCTGCCCCGACTTCGAGCATGTATTGTATGGGCTGAAGTGGCTTTCTGAGTTTGACATACTCCGTCAATCACCTTCCTCTTTCTGACATTGTTTTGACACTTCTGATAGCAAACTTGGATACCAAAACACTTTGAAGATTTGATTTTATTAATGATTTTCAAAGGTTTCATCTGCTGCGGGTTTTTATTCTTTGCTCAGAATACTATAGTGGTATGTTTCTGTATTGTAGTATTTTAAGAGGAAAAATTTACTCAATTTATCAGCCAACATCAGTCGCGCATGGCAGGTATCCTGCTTTAACGTGATGCTTGGCATATTCATCACTGCAGCTGCGTGAAGAGGATATTGCTGTTTTGGGGGGAGTCTGCATTGATTTGTGGCATTTGCTTTAGTTTCCCCTTCAACGATTCTGCAGTCCCTCACTATATTTTGGTGGCCTGGCTTTGTCGTTAACAGTACCCCCTCACCAACAGGCGGCATGCGTGCATACAGCCACAAGTGACAATACAGAATACTTGTATTGTCATGCTAATGAAGCAGCAGCACCCCTTCTCTATCTCATAGCTGATGTGTTTCTTCTTCTGATTGCGTTTGTCCTTATCTTAAGAAGTACATGCCATCTCCTGAATACACTCCAGCTGCAGACACGCTAGGAAAACTTCCAAGACTTATAACTGCAGGTGTGGTATTGGGACTGAATGTTGAAAACAATTGTTTTCACCCTGATGTAGAACAAGGAGGCTAATGTTTAGGGGATTGTTAAATATTTTATTTACTAAAGTGCAAAGAAATTCCTGATAGGAATAGTTTCATTCATGGCTTGCATCTCAGAGCAAGCACTTTGCCACATTCTGAATTTAGAATCTACCATGTGTAGGAAATGGATCAATACTAAATATTTTGAACAATTGAAAGGTGGCTTCATATGAAATTTTACTTGAACTTCCTGAATAAACAACAGATGTTAGCCAGATGCCAAGAGGCGCACCAAGATAACAATCTGTACTTGGTGTGGTAGGCACCTCCAGTGATCCAACTTGTTAAAATTATTACAACAAAACAGGAGAAGTACTAGTAACCTTGTGGGAATGAAATTCCAATTGTGCAACAACTAGTGTCACTTTTTGCACATTGCACACAAATTTCAGAGTGTTAACAATTACTCCAAATGATCTGCGCTTCAGATAGTGCAATTCAGACACCGTGCTTTCTGCCTTATGTAGTATTCCTCTCCCAAAGGTTGCTACCCGATATGTAGCTAGACACACAGTAACAAATGCTATTTAGCATCTTTGAAATCCGCAGTTTGTTGAAGTTTTAGAACCTGGAATACTGATGACTGTTTTATCCATAACCAGCGTTGCATAATTTTCATTTCTTTATAATAATCTACAAAGCCTTTGACCTAATTTCTTTTTTTGAATTTCTTTTTTTTTTGGTGATATGAAACAGATGAATTAAAATAGTAAAAATATAATGCTGTTTTAATTATTCCACCTACAAAATATTAGAGAATAAAGCTTAACCTAAATGATTGGGTAAATTAATATTCTTTTATCAAAACTAGAAGATTTACATATCCCCCATCTTTTTTTTTACATTGTATGCCTAAGCAGTTGGTACTTGATGCATTGTAGCTAACCTTTTTAGACAGTCATCTTCCAGAGAAAGGGAAGTTATTAACCCTGCTTGGCATCTGACAAGACAGTAACTTCTTTATGAATAAAATAATATCTTTGAGTGGTTTGTTAGAAGTTTCCTCTGTATTAAAAACTCATAGCTCAGAAGAAGCTTTCTTATGTGATACTCAGCTATGTGAAACAAGAAAGGATTTTATTGGAACTGGTAGTATCGCTGTTTGTTGTGCCTGCTTGACCATTATCTGCCGGAAGATAGAACTGCAGACACTGGAAAGCTTATCTTTAAAAAGAAAGTATTTGTTATTAATGACATATAGCAAGCAAAGAGATTCTTCAGATTCTCTGGCCACATTTGTTTCATTTAATTAAGTTTATTTATTTGATTTACATTTTCAAACTAGAATTTGTGAAGATTTTGGAGATTTCTCACTAACCACAAACTTAGAAGCTAAAGCTGGAAAGTACTGATTTTGGCAATGCCAGTTTCCTTTTCTCTTAAGTCCAGTAAGTTTTCTATCATATAGAAGCATGAGCGTCTGTAAGGAAAAAAAAAATAAAATTACAGTGACACTGCATCAATGATAACTGTGTATCAAATGGAAAAGCCATAAGGGGTGCTCTGTCTCCTTAAATATATATCATGAATTTATTTTTCACAGGGCCATTAATTTTGTTATAGTGAAAGGAATAATGTATGCCATTAATATGTTCTGATTTAGAATTTTTTTGAACTGCCATATGCCAAGAATCTTGGCAAACTTTGCTATACTTCTGCCAATACAATTTTGATACATTTAATAAGGTTTCAACATACCTGTTACCTCATAGGTGGGAAAAAATAGACATTAGAAATAATGCATGATGCACTTTGTAGATACTACTTTATATGCTTTACAACAAATAATTGAAAATTTTAGGATTTTAGTGAATATTTATCCCATCCCTGAATCATACCGTTGTAGGCTTATCTGATATGAAGTCAAGTAAGAGCCATGGATGAGTTCATCATATGACCCCTGCTGTTTTTTCTGGAAGAACATAGAGTTATTTCTAAAATCTGTTTTACTGTTTAGCAATGGAAATGGTTTTCCAAGTTCAAGCAAGAATCTTCAGGTGGGGAATACGATGTTCAGTCTTTCTTGTACTTTGATGTGCTCAGTTTTGCTGTTCTTCCAAATCCTAGTTCTGCTGACAGCTCACTTGATCTTTTTATAATTCAAAATGTGATTAATTGAATGCCTACATACAATGGTATAACATGAAAAACTGAAGATTTCCAAGGCATTTATAAGTATCTGTTCAGGTGTTTCAGTTTCAAGAAATCATGTAACAGTTTCTCTGTATAAGACCTCAATATAAGAGGAAAGTTTTATATCTCAATATACAGTCATGCATGTGTGTGTGCGTGTGGTATGCAGTAAGTGTGCAGTCACAGTAAGAGCTGTTTTTATTATCCTCACAGAATTTTCCCCCTGAACTATTATATCAAATTAATGTATTTTCTTTTGATGTCACAAGTCTATTTGAACAATAAGAGACTGTTGTAAGGAAAATTCTAGGGGAAATACCGGGAAGATTGGATTTCTTGTAAACCATGGGTGGCTGTGGTACTCAGAATGGCAAACCACTAATGCAAAATAAGCAAAATGCTCAGTACTTAAATAGCAGCTGCATTTAAGAGTGTTTTAATACGTTATATGGAAAATTGGTAGAGTTCAAAGTATCTCACATAAAGAAATGGTATACATGATGGCAGTGTGATGTAACAGAATCATTTAAAATAACTTTCGTATGGATAACATCACACTGAGGTTTGCCCGATTAAAAAAAGGCCAAATGAAAAGACAGCTAAGATTCCAAAGCATAAATTGTGCTATTTATGTTCGTTAAGTATGGTTTGAAATCCTGTCTTAGGGACATCTTACCTAAATATATATCTCATGCTGCTCAGTAAATGAGGAGAGTATTGATTGGCATATGCTGCTTAAATCGATCACCTTGACAGCCAGAATTACAGTGATCTGTCAGTATTAATGACTGTCTTTCCAGCCTTGATACCTCTCCTTCGCTTGTCTCGTCTTGCCTCACTTCTGTTTGAAGTGCATTTTCTTGCAACCTCTGGTTTTGTCAGGGTAGGTACTTTTGTAGGGTTTTTTTGTCCCCTGAGTCCAATTTATTGCCTTGATCATGCAATTAGAGTTAAAATGCAGCACCAGGGAGCAAAAATAGGCAGTGTTCTGAGTAACAATTGGACCTCAGGGGTAGTGCAAGCCTGTTCTCAGCCATCTTTTATTAGTTACCTGTTGAAAGAATAGGATTGTTTTGCAATGAATAATTCCAAAGCATCACTTTAAATGCCTTTGATTTTAGCCACTAGAGACAACTGATTGAATGAACATTTGTGATAGGTTTTTAAACTCTTGCCTTAGCATTTGTCATATAGACACTTCAAATAACTGCTGGAGAAATACTTGCAGTTGTGTGTACCAAGTTGCTGGGTTTGCTGCATTTTCATGTAGACATACACATCATTTCAATTGGCTTTCATGTATTTTTAATGTGAGGAATAACTTGAAGTGTGAGGCTTGAAAGCTATGTTGTAATGTAGTGTATAGTCTGCGCGGTTTTTCACGCAACACATACATACTTTTCTTTAGCAGCAGTTCTGGATTTGTACATGTTCAGGTAAACATATTTTCTTCAGTAATTGCCCCGCTTCTAATCCCACATAACCTACCTTCCCTGGCCCAGGTAGCTCTGCTGGCTCTGCCGCCTCTTACGGGCTATCCGCAGATACAAACTGGGATGCTGGGAGTGCCTCTGGAAGAGCTATAGTGTGTGTAAGCACATGGGTGTAAGTATAATGCTGTTATCATCGGCGCAAGATATATATAACTTGGTTTTTAATTGGTAGTACAGCTTTATTTACTAGTTAGTCTTCTCTAATGAGATGTATGAGACTCTTAAAAGTGGTAAAAAAGCAAAATATCAAAGGAGACAAAACTGATTGTCTCTACAATTTTCTGCTGATAATTGCACTTATAAAGAGCTGAATGCTTTGCTGATGTTGTAGAAAATTATGGGGAGACTCAAATCTTTTTATGCTGTTAAGAAAAATATATTCTAGGTTCTTTTACTTCTGCATTCTTTATAAATTGCACCCATCTGAATTACCCATCCAAAGGGGGGTATTGGTTCTGCTGATTTCTGTATAAAATATGGATAGGCTTATGCCAGTGGCATTTTGTTTTAGAATAAAAGGATGTTAGTGGGCTACCCTGAAAAGCATTGAAGTGCTTTGTCAGCCTTCCAGAACTCCTGAATTTGGATCTGTCAGTACAGATTGCTTGAGGGAGGGGAGTTCCTCTTTGTTACTGCATCTTTTTAAGGTAAGAAATTTTTGTCTGTTGTAAACTGGAAGTTAGTAGAACAATGACTTTTCCATTATAAAATGTGTTTTAAATGTGCATAGATCCCTCTTTTAAACAAAAATTTGCAGGGAGAAGGCTGAGAGTCCTTAAACTGGAATGAAAAAGATAAACTGGTTCAATCTTACACAGAGTTGATTGCTGTGTACATAACACAAAATGACAGGTTTTTTGTTAATACCTACTTAACCTTATTAATTAATTAAACATTTTGGATAACAAAAGCCCTTTGTTAAAATGTTAAGACTCTTGCCCCCTTAAGGTATTAAAATTCATACAGATTTCTTTGATAGCTCTCACAAGTCTCTGAATAAAAGCAGGGAAGATTAACAATTTTTCCTGGTGTTTCTAAAAATTAAAGAAATAAATGTTTTTAAACTCTTTAAGCCCTATAGCCCTATTTTTATGTCGAAAAAGACAGCATTGTTTATTGATTTGATCCTTTCTAGTCATAAATTCAGCCCTAATAATAGATAAGTGACTTGCAAGCAACTTGAAAAGATTTGTACTTTAAAACAGTAAAAGCTGTGTCTATATATAAAGAATAAGTACATACCATTGTATATGGTTGATTCTAATATTTTATATCGGAGTATTTAATATAAGGTGGGAAGTGCGGGAGATCATTCGTAACAAGCAAAACTGACAAACAGTAGTGTCTGTGAGATAAAATGATATTTTTGAGTGAGTTGAATAAGATATTGGCAAACTGTTTCTGCGTCATTCCACTTATGATAATCAAGACTGTTGGGGCATGCTTTCCAGTGCCAACAGAGGGATTAGAAGATGATAGGTACCAAAAAAAAAATAATGAGGAGATTAATAGAAGCTAGCACATTGGTTGTCTTTGTTCTCCTACAGGTCTGTATTTCAGTTACTAAAAAAAGAGGTTATATATGATACCTGTCAGTATGTAGAAATACCTAGCTGGAGATGGAATATACTTCATGTAACAATATTCACAAATTAAACAGGTCAAAATTATAATAAGGAAGGGTGTATTTGTATTGTTTATTCTCTATGTGCCGCATACTTAATAAAGAAACAGAATAAACTAGCATAAAGCAAGGATTAAAAGTTAGTATTATAGTAATTGGAATTACCATATGGTGGTCCAAAGGACATGAGTCCTAATCATAGCCTGGCCGATCACATTAATGTCAGTACTTTCTAGATGTTAAGAAAATAGTTTAATTGCTGATTAACTGCACCTGAATAGATCTGTGGGTCACGAATACATCTATCTCCTTCTGAATGCTTCTCCTCCCAAACACAGAAGAATGCAGACTATTAGAAAATCTTTTAGTTTCTGCTTGCCAAACCATAGTTACCGTCCATCTGTTCTTGCCAATTGTGGAAAAAGGTCAGTTTTCAGCGAAGCCATGCGTTTCACAGAAGGTATGTGAAGTGAAATTTCACAGGGGACATGATGGATCCTGATTCTTAGTGATAAACCTTTGGGGCCAGCAGGGTTGGCATATGGTTCAGCATGATAGGAAGGCTTGGGTTCCCTGGCTTCACTTCTTTGGCGTGGAACTGATAAAACCTGGCTCTTAAGTAGTGTTTCGCTGGACACCAATCATGGGCAGCAGGAACTGCCCATTTAACTCTCTGTGGGAAGGAAGCCCAGGCTGTGTTCACAATAGTACCATTGTAGTGCTGCAAACTGCTCTCAACAGCTTGACAGCATTGGGGAGGAGGGTGAAGGGGCTGCTTCGCTAATTGCCCTTCAAAATAAAGAAAGAGGGAAGTAACTGAAAATTCATATTTCTTTCCTTCCTTTAAATAGCAGAAGCCTGTCTTCGAGTTTTACATTGTTTTTAAAACCAACTTTAATAGCCTCCAAAGTGACTTGTAAGTAGACTATCTCATACCGGCACTGCAGCAACCCAGGGTAAAGAGAAATTGGTATGAAAGAAAAAAAGGAAGGCAGTTCTAAAGTTTATTAAGGTACAGCCTGTAATTAGTGACGAAATGTATCATGAGAGGAGTTTGCTTTGTTACTGGGTCGTGTAGAATTGCAAATTAATACGTATCTGTATGTGCAGTCTTTTTAGTAGGCAATATTTAATACCAATATAATTTTTATTTGTGTGATTTTACAGATTGTGGTGGTATCTTCATGAAAGGCACTTTCTTTACTGTTTCTTTCATCGATGAATATGTCTATATACAGAGAGAATATTTAAGGTAGAAATATAAATATTTGAACATAGAAAGACAGTGGGCTTTCAGCATTCATGCTAACACCAGAGAGCAAAGAGCCAGCTTTACTTCTGTATTTTTACACTCGTCAGCCTTGATGACTTGAGTTAAAACCGGTGCAATGCTGAGTGTGGTGTGGGGGTAAATCCCCTCCCACGATCAGGAGTTAATGCCTGGGGCTGTGCATTCCCCCCTGGCCCGCGCTATTCCACATTATCTGTGGGCTGAAGCGGTGCCTGCAGCACCTCAGCATCTCTCGTCGGCACGTTTGGTGCCACATCCTTAATAAACTTCAGTCCCTTGGCCCGTTGGCCCTGTGCCGCCGCGGCTGCCTGCTGCGAAGCCACGGCTGCCTGCGAGCTGTTCTGTCTGCTGGCAGGAGCATCGCTCCAAAGAGGGCCTGAAGCCGTGGCAGCTGTAATGGGCTTCAAAACAATTAGCACAACATACCTTATAGGTTCATCGATTCCCATCTTGGATACATTAGTAAGATAAATCCTCCCTGGAAGTTGGAGTAGGAATTCTGCCCGCATAAGGGCTTCAGCACCGTTTCCTTCACTGTTTTGTTTTCACCTCTGTAGCCTGTTAGTAAAACACGGACGAGTGGGGTGTTTGTAAATTCTGTCATTAGTCTTCTAACCACACGGCCGGTAAAGCTGATGAGTAATCTGTTACAGTGTTGAGGTATTTATCCCTCCGACACTGCTAGCCATTTGATCTTACAGTCTTTTTAATTTCATGCTAAAATGCAGCTCAGGGTTTGTAAAACATACAATACACAACAAACAGTACCGAAACCGAGCCTTTCTGCTATATGTTTGTGTTAATATGCCTCTGCTGTATTTCAAACGGATAATTCATTGAATGCCCATTCTTCCTCTTTCTGCAGAGTAGATTATATTTAAGTCAAGATTAATGGATAGATTCTGATGTTAAAACCCAGTCTCTGAGCCTGTTGTTCCCTAGAGGCATATAGTGCATTAGTTTAAGCCAATATGCTGCTTATCATAGATACTATGACACTGTCTTAAATGACAGTTTACTGTACTTTGTTACTGCTTACTCTGGAAATAAAATCACTATATTGTGTTCTCGATAATTACAATATTAAATAGAAACTTAATTGGATTACTGCACATTTAGATACAGATAGTTCTTAAGTAATTGTCCACTGTAAAATTTCTGATACTCGTTTTTTCTCTCATGCAGTGTGTTCTGTCAGTGTCTAAGCTTAATACTCTGTTCAGTCACCACAGCTGAAAAAGTGCTGAAAAGAGATCTGCAGGGGCACTTTTTGGTGCAAAGGAGCATCTTTTCTCATATCGGTTTTCACTTTAACTTCATTGTTTATAAATCCTTCAGTAAGATGCTTTCACTTGCCAAAGTCCTTAAAATAAAATAAATTCTGGGTTCTGCAGAGTTGAACAACAAGTATTGTTAATTCAGATTTTTTTCCCTTTGAAATTGCTAGAAGCCTGAGCATCAGTTTTGTCAGTTTTGCTGCCTAAGCAGATGATCAGAATTAGAATACATTCAGTTTAATAAGTAGATATATTTATATGGTTAGCTTAAAAAAACCCAGCTTTTTAATTTTAGATAGCTGGGGTTTATATAGTTTAATTCTGGAGAATATTTATACTAAAATTAGACTTTATATTAAGTCTGTTACACTTGCACTTCAATTCTACGTATCTTTATAAGTGCCTTTTGTGAAGGAGCTTGGTGCTCCTGGTTACATTTTTCATTTCATAATTGAGTGTTTTAAGTGGTTAAGCATAGTCCAAATTTTATCCAATTCCAGCCTGTGTTAATGGTGCTACACTCACACTGCCTTAGCACCTGTTATGGATTTTGAGTCATCTGGCAGCCCGTGGGACTTAGATAAAGAAGTACCAGGTGTCCTGCCTGTCTCTTAATTGAGACGCAATGTAAACAATATAGACTTGGCAATATGGTTATAGGAATGGATTAAAGCTCAGCTTTGTCTGCGCTGATGAATCACAGCTTTTTCTTCCCAGCTGATGTTATAAACCACTGAAGAATTTAGTTAGCTGTAAGATCTGGTGGAGCAGCATAAAAATAAACAATATATCAAGGATTTTCCTGGAAGGATAGTGTTGCAGAATGTTAAAAGTATTGGGTTTTTAAATGAAAATGTCAGCATCAATTACAGTTTCTTGCAGTAATTTAGCAATTTTGAAAGTGCTTACACTGTAAAAATTAAGATTCTTATATAAATTCAGATAAGAGTCAACGCCTTTCAATATATAACATGTTAGTAAACCAGGCGGAAATAGCATTGACTGGGAAACACTCAGTGGCTGCAACTTCATCTAGCCTATTTACCTTGCAGGACTTGTAACCATTTAGCCATAGGGTAGATATACTGGAAGTAATCTCCTTTAGGTAAGGTTAGTATTCTTAAAGAAAAAAGCCTCTAAATGGCAAAAGTATGTGTTGTTATAATTGGCCTGATCACTTTAAATTTATCACAGATGTATTGAACTTTCTAGTAGTGTAAAAAAATGCAAAGTAATTTTCATTATATTCATTTAAAGAATGATGCAACTACATGTGTTGGAAACAAATTGCAAGATCTGGAGTGATGGCATTAATTTCTATGGATTTATCTATTATGTATTCCCTTATTTTCTTCATGAAGAAATACACTTCAGATACTGCCTCAGAAAGCCCTTTTGCAATTACAACTTGTGTTGAAAAAAGATTTTTATTAAATATGTTAGTTATTAACTTTTATGTTTTCTTAAACTCTACAGTCTTAGTTTGTTAACATGTTTTTCATATTTGTTTTCATTTTTAATGAGATACCTACTTTAATTAGTAGATTGACATATATAGATCGTATTTCTTAAAGTTAGTGATTTTGGATGATTAACACTGATCCTCTTCTGCAGTTTTAAAATATTTTCATGAAATGCAACATAAAAGTTTACTTTGAAAATGTAACTTTGATTCCTCTGAGTTTTATGTTCCATTTTTATGACTAAGAAAATATACTGTTACATTTTATTCCAAAATGCTGTCAGTAGTATTAAAAATATGGTTTCAGTAGAGAAAAAAAACTACTTTAGAAGACTGTAGAATTTTTAATTCTTTCCCCTGTTTGGTAGTGTCAAGCATAATAATTTCTTTACTTCTCTTTCACCTGAATAACTTGCATCAGATATGAGGAGAATGAACTGAATTCTGCTTTACACATCATCAGCTTGGTGGCTAAGTTCCAATTGCATATGCAGAAGCTGCTTTCATTTACAGCATAGCTGTGTAAACAGATGCACAGAGCAAAATATTTATATGCCATTTTCAATATTGGCAGTGTTTAAGAAACAGAAAAGAGACCAGACAGACTCTGAGAAACCGAGTTGACTCAAGTAAACAGAAGTTGTAGCTGGGGGAAAAAAAAAAAAAAAAAAAAAAAAGAATCTCTTTATTTGTATACTGTGCAAACTAGATGTGGAAATCACTGAAATGCAATAAATAGCGAACACCATGATGCCACTTCTACAGAGTCACTTTTCAGAATATAAGAGAACTTTGTAACTATTCCTCTCAGTGTGGCCAGTTGATACTGATCACCCACCTACATACAAAACACAGCTAGTTGCAGGGCTTCCAACGCTGGATCAATAGCAGCCCAACTCACATCCTTAATTCTAAGAGCCAACAAAGAGTACAAATTGCTGTGACTCAGTATGAGTTCAGCAGGTTTGACAACCACTACACAATCTCTTCTTTCAGAGCAAGATTTCCCAGAATAAACTTCCATCTCTGGGATGTGTGGGTTTTGTCTTCCTTTTGAAGTCAGATTCTGCTGTGGCTAACTTTACCTTTCAGCTTCTGTGAAACCTGGGTCCTAACCTGTACTTGTTATCTTTTTACAGGAGGCCATCCTCCTTTTACATGCTGATGTCAGGATTTGTAATTTACTAGGAAAAGTCTGCCCGATAAATTTGATGCTTTCATCATTTGAAGTACCTCAGACTGTAGCAGTTAATTCTGTGGGCTTTGCATGCCTTTTCAGGCCAGAGAGCAAGAAACTTAAAATCTCTTGCCATCATATGCCATTCACTGTGCCTCACTGTTTCTTTGTTTCCTTTGGTCTTTAATGTCCCGGGAGCATTTTTGTATGTTGACAATATTACAGATTTGGGGGTTTTTTTAGAAAAAAAGAGGTATGCTTCTAAATTTGCTGAGGGGGCAAATCTGGTAAACAAGGGGGTGCCATCTTATGTAGCTTTACTTAAAACATATACATGCAATTAAAAAACCTTTTGCAAGTGCCCATTGATCCTGTAAGCGAGTATCTCTGGGTGGAGGATTTTCATTTTCTGGTTAAGGATAGAGCGGTGCTTTGGTTTCTGCTTGTCTAAATTATTTTCCAAATGCCTGGGTGACAAAGTCATACTCTCCACAATCATATCAATATATATTGACTTCTTAGATGATTTTGCTAGCAGGTGGAACTGCCAATGATGCAGCTGTACATGCATTTCCGACAGTAGTTTGTAATTTAACCTGAAAAAGTCTATCTTGCTATTCAGAAGTGCATTCTCTGGCTTTTTTCTGACAGGTATTTCTAGGCAATCATCAAAACCTCCTCTTAGCACTGGAATCAAAGAATCTCAGGTGCTACACACCGTCAGTATTGTGGTCATATATTCCAATATACAGTTATATTGTGATATACTACACAGGTGTACACATATATATAAATACATAAGCATCAGGAGGGAGGATTTATGAATCAGACTTTCATGGAAGTGTCTCATTGCAACTTTTGTTCCTTTTTTCTGCATGAGACACAGTGATGGAAGAAAATTGAGCAAAGAGCCTACATCCTTACTCCCTTTCACAAAGAGAGTCCTCTTTGTTATAATCCCGATATTTTTTTTTTTTTGTGGTGGTTGTTGTTGTTTCCTAAAAAAGAAGTCCTGTTGTCAGTGTACTGGACTTGACCAGCCCATGAGTAGGGGTGTAGGGAGGCCTGCAGCACTGTTGAGCTTACAGCTTGGAAGTTCATCCTTCGAGGTTATTTCTTAAACTATAGTGATCTTTATGCATTTTAAGTCATCCAGACATAGTCTTGAAGCCATCTACTAAAATGGAAGCTGAGGCTAAACATTTTATTGTGGTACCTGAAGTGGTAAATACTTTCTTTTGACTTTTGGAAAAATACAGAATTTCTGCCATTGATGACTTCAGGTACTTCACAAGCGGATTCCTCTTAAATTTTGTTGAACAAATGAAATATTGATCTGACATTACAAATAATTCCATCACCGTTCTAATGTATTAATGAACTGTGCATCTCTTTAGCCTTTTTTTAAGCTTCTGTCATTGAGTAGGTTCCCCAGCATAAATCCTTCCCTTCAGAGGAAATAGGTCTTGATAAAAAATTTTCTGTATTTTTTTATCCCAGAAGTCTTGAGAGCATTTTGTTACAGAAATACTCTGTATGACTGACCCAAGTTCCTCCTGCCTGGCCTTTATAGGTGCCCGAGTCTAAAATATAGGTGATAAGAATGTCCACACAGCAAATGCCTAGTCTTGGATATCTCTGAAGGTCACAGGTATCTAAAGCTTTCATTGCCGCTGTTCCCTGGGCACACACTGGAGCTGCCTGAGTCCTTGCTGTATCCTCAATAGCCACATGCCCAGTTCATGCCTCTCTTTATCCAACGAGTAGGTAGCTATTTCGTTGCTCATCTGGCCTGCAAGGCAGCAGTGCTAGGAGTTCTGAAGGTGTACTGGCTGGATTACAGCCCACACAAACACACCGGGAGGTAACTGCCGCTATATCAATCAGCCAGGAAATGAGAGCGGTTTCCAATTTTGAAGCCACATCTCCTGCCTCTCACAAAACTGTTCTAACCATTGGGACTGAGGACATTTTGTAATCAGGCACGCTCCGTTCACTGCTGAAATTGCCCTTCGTTTCATAAAATAAGACGTCCTCTGAATCTCAGGGAAAGTACCTGTGCATCTGTATAGCCTGATGGTTATGGTGCTTCCCTGGGAGAGTCGAGTCCCTGGATTCCAGTCCCTGCTCAAAAAACGTTTATTATCAGATGGAACAGGCGCTAGGATTTCTTCTCCAGCCCTTTTGTGAACCTAGCGCTTAGATGCTCTGGTAGCAGATTACAGAATTGTCAAGTGCCGTATCCTTAATTAAAGTCTTGGAAATTCTACTCTGTGTTGAAACTGCTTTTTGTTCATTTTTTCAGCCTCAGGTTAATGACATTTTAGGATTGGTATTCCCTGGGTGATTGTAACATCATGCATGATTACTAATCATGCATACACTCTTCTTTAACCGCAAAATACTAGATAGATTTATTGTAATGCATTTTATTCAGTTCTAAAACTGGGAGGTGTGAATAAGAAGAGGGAAGAAAACACATGGTCAGGATGACACAGTAGATCTATGGAAATGACTATGAGGAGATGAATCAGCAGAAGGACTTGAAAGAGACGGTAGAAGAGGCTGAACAATGGGGAACATGGGATTTTGTGGAGATTGCATGGTTAAATATACAGGAAAGGAAGAATAAAGACTAAACAACTAGAGATGTGGGGAAATGTAGCAACCATTTTCTCACCAAACTGAGGGATGACAAAGCCATGGATTAAAAAAAAAAAAAAAAAGCAGCAGTGTGAGGGAATTGTTATGGATGTAAAGGAAAAAAGTTAAGATGGTAGATGAAGAGACAAGTTTTGCTTGCATTATTGTGGCACAAACCCCCCAGTCTATGCTGAGGTGGGAGTGCAGCACAAGACAGATGTTTGTCCCTCAGAAGTAAAAAAGCCAAGTATAAAACCGAAGGCAACAAGTGAAGGCAGATGCCAAATTCAGGGAAATGTGAAACAATAGTAGATGGCACAAATAGTTGTGTAGCCTACACAGCAACAGACTTGTCTTCCAAGGTGTTTTCCGTGTTTCTTTTTCAATAAACATCATAGCAAAGGGGAGAGTTTGAGGGGGGATTGTTTCGTGGGCAGTTGCGGAGACCTGGTGCTAGGCAGAAGCAGCCACATGGAAAGAAGTCCAAAAGTGCCGGTGCAAAAATGTCAGGATGAATGAGAGGGACTGTCTGCATTAACTGACGGGAGGCAAGAGCAGTTTTGATAAAATGGATCAAATGGGTATGGACTGTAAAGTTAAAGTAAGTTAGCCTGCCTTTGTGCTAGGAGGTGGCAGACTGATGGCGGTACCTGAAGAGAATAACCCATCTAAGCAGTGCCTGCAATGCTCAGTGTAGGTGTAAGGAGGAATTAAAATTCATTTGTTGAGGCCAGAGAAGAGGATATGGCTGTAACCGGGATGTGAAGTAAGAGTCTAGATAATTTGTTCATGTAGATGGCTAGAAAAAGGTTTAGCTTAGATTATGCAAAAAGAATCTGCAAGTTGTAATGTATTCTGCCATCGGAATCTAACCAGAGCTGGAGTTAAAACAGAACATCATACAGTCAACAGGGATGGAGAGCTACTAGGTGAGGCCATGAGATGTTGGTTTTGGGACGGATTAAGCATAAGTAGGTGATCTGGCAGTCAGGATTGTGGTGCTTGTTCCCAACTGCAAATCAACGGGTCTAAAAAAATGGCATGTCTGTGGTAATAATGGAAAGTACAGTATTTTCAGTATTAATGGAAATAATTGCAGATTTAGCTGATAAGTAAAATGGATTATAATGCAGATGAAGTTTTAGCTGGAGTGACTACAACCTGAGTCACGTATAAAGGTACGATCCCTGACTTTTTTCTTGTAGCGATTGTATTTTTCAGAATAATACCTTCTGAAAAAAGTATAACGAATTCATTAGAAGTTCTTACGCTTTTTGCGGATTATAGATCTGCAAATTTTTAGCTGACAGGTTTGGGTGAGTGCCGTATAATCAATGTATATCTTACCTTCTTATCCATTCTCTTCTGTTCCAGTTAGCACCTTCTTCAGAAGCAGAAAGCCCACAACGCTGTTGTTTAAGTGTTTAGTCACTCTCTGTGCCAGAGTCTTTATCCATTGGTTTGTCCATGCATCCTTCCCATTCCATCTTAATTGCTGACGCCAGTGGCAACATCCACTCACAGTAAGAATACAGCTTTCATTGCCCGATTATTACTAGCCATTGAGTTTGTATGTGCCACTCAATTTGTAGGTGCCGATAACTCTTCCCTAGAGAGCAGCGTTTTAAAGAAATAAATATCCAGCCTATTAGAAGTAATGTAGAAATTAACTACCGTGAGTTTATGGTCGCTCTTGCAGATAGTTGCATTCAAACGCAACATGGAACAAGATTGTCTCAGCCACAAAAGCATACAGATTTGGAGTTTTAAAGTAGTAAAATGTTCTCAAAGTGTAAGTGAATAGAAGAGAAAAGTAACCCAATCCCGGCTACTCAGTCTCCAATGCAGTGAAGGAGTTCTTTGGAGGAGAGTGTGTCATTTCTTAGCACAGAATACAGCAAGCTTTGGACTTGGTGTTGGTATCAGTTTTTTGTTTAGTTTTTAAGTGCGGTTCTGTTTGTAACAAGCTGCAGATGGTTTTGTGGATTGTTAGGACGAGTGGCAACCTGGCCAGCTGAATTACTTTTCTCTGAGTGTACCAAGTGTGCATTTGAATTAAACTTCTAGAACTGATACAAGCATGCCCTCTCCACTGTGTAATGAAAACATCATTATCCTCCTCAGTCAGCATCTGTGTCAAGACTCCTTTATTTGGTTAAGAGATAGGTACCCAGGTTGGAGAATGGGAATGTCCTTGTCACGTTCAAAGCAGTAACTTTCCTTCATTTTTGCCTTATTTGTGTATAAGCTTTGGGTATAATAGGATAAACTAAAAGGTTTCCTTTAGAGACCTCTGAAAGTAGAGCATTTTAAAAGCAGGTAGGTGTCTCCACCCTACTTTTTCATGAAACATTTTACCCATTCAAGCAGACTTTTAAAAACAGCTTGTTTTGATAGCAGCCTGTTCTCCTGTGGGCCTTCAGCCTTTGCTTCCTGGCAGCACCTTTGGTGCGAAAAGAGAGTGATCAATTGGGAGACTATCAGTGCCAGCATGCATAGAGTGATAAGTTAACACACCACTGGGAATTTCTAGGGCCCACCAAGATACTCCACTTCTAATGTGCTAACAAGCTCATTTTTCTACCTCTTGCCTCTTCAGTTATTTTTTTTTTCTCAGAAGAGCTTAGAAGTTGAGTGCATCAGGCATAATGAAAAGCTCTGTAGGAGGGAGAAGCAATAACCCCATTTTTCCCTTTTCAGCCAAATAGAAAATTAGTTTCTGGTAATACACAAAGGCCAGTATTTTTTGTGCAAGGGGCACTGCTGTGAATCAAAGGACTCTATTAACTGCAGAAAATTCAGCAGCTGTGAATCTCCCCCAATGAAAAAAGTGCTTTTCAACAAGTTGTGAGATACATAGTATTATTTAGACTTCAACCATCAGTTTCATCCTCTACCACTTGTACATAGCCTCTTAAAAACTGTGCTATATTACTCGTGTCTGTTAAGGCTCAGTGCTGTGTTTATCCCCCAACCTAAGAACCCTTACAATGGGAGATTTTTGTATTTTCTCTTGTCCCAGTGCTCCTATTATAGCTTCTCCAGACTGAGACTTCTGCTGAGGTTCTTGGGATCCAGAAAGGATTTGGAACATGGCTTTTGGAGGAAAAATTGTTTCACTGTGTAACCGAGTTATGGTCTAAGGAAATGCGATGAAGATCATTTAATTCACTACAAGTTGTTTTCAAATAGTATATTCTCTGTAAGTTTTTTCTATTTAGATATCCTGCAAAATCTACTATAAATACTGTACAGAAAGCAACTGGAAAAAGGTTTCATGGGAAAAGTTCTGTAATTGTTGAAGTATAGTTTTATAAGCTGAGACAAAATGTATTTTTTCCAGCTTTAATAGGGCTAGGAATTTTATTGCTTATCATGACTGCAAATAGGATTGTTATCTATTTTAAATGTTTGCACTTATTAAGAATACTTACCACTTGTAATGCAGTTTTTATGTTGGGATTGCTAAAAAAATGTGTGTAAGATTAATATTATCCCCATTTCACAGGTGGTGAATTTGATCCAGAAAAGTGGCTTTCTCACTATCCCTTTTCCCCAAACCTGAAGTCAGAACCCAGAACCTTCAAGAAGCTGATTCTGAGCCCATTCCTCCACAACATGCTGATTTATTCTGGGGGTTTTTAGCAAAACAGAACGAGAGAAGGAGAAAATGAATCTCACTATCTACAAATAAACTATGAAAAAAAAAGTGTGCACAAGTGTAGATGCCACAGAAAATTTCTGATCGTTTTACGGTTCTATAAGATAACTGCAGCACATCCCCCTCATTCAACGTATTGAGTCCGGTTGGAGGACTTTGAAAGTTGCGAGAGAAAAGGTTAACTGATTTCTCAGTTCAGGAACTATACGACATGAAGTCAGCATGGTAGTTTTTCTTGATAATTGTATGTTGCTGCCTGCTGCTCTACATTTTGACAGCCATTTCCATAGTTGCTTTCATGAACAGCAGAAATATTCTCTCTTTTTCTCGCTCTGTCTGTGCTAACAGCACAATCAGGCCTGCTGGAACAAGGAGCCTGGAGAGGGTTCTTCAAGAGCAACAACACTTCAAGATACCAGTCTCTTGTCAATAATATCAGAGAGGGAGAACACAGGGAAAAGGAAGAAGTACAGTATTTTGCTGTCAGTGCCCTGCCGACACCCCGTTAGCCAGTATTTTAAGGTCCTGCGGATTCTTTACAAATGTTCTTGCTTGTTTTCATGGCATAATTGGCAAGGTGGTTTTCCCAATACTTAAATTTCGCTATGTATTTATCTTAACTCTGTGTGTGTGTGTTTAGGGATTAAGGAAGCAGTTTGTTACAGAAAAGTGCAAAATCATTTATTTTGCTAATGCTAAGGTTATTTTTCATGCTATGTCGCTTAAAAATTGTGACATTTTTATATTTAATTGTGGGCAGAGTACAGGCCAATCAGTTATTTAGAAGAGAGTATTTAAGTGGTTGTTGTTTGAAAAAAATTTCAGAAAACTTTGCATCAGACATGAAAAGATAGTTGAACTGTAAGGTTTACATTAATCATGTTTATCTTACAGTTAATATTACATCAGTGATTCAGATAATATTATAGTTATGTAAAGAATTAAAAGTAAGTGTGTACAGTCAGTGAAATATATGACATGTATTTAACAAAAACAGGAATCCTGAATTACTAGGCACTGATATCTAACAGTTACAGTACACGATGTAAATTCATCCTTAATTCTTGGCTAAACCAGTTATGAGGAGAGAGCTCGATATCTGCAAACAATTGTTCAACATCATCTAGAGCCTACAACATTTGAGGATTTTGCTGCTCAGGTTTTCTGTCCAGCACCTTACCACCATTTGCCCTCAGAGACAGGTAAGAAGTACAGTAAATAATTCCTTTTTTACACTCTTACTTGAAATGCAGTATCTTTACTTATAAAGACTAAAAATTCAGACCTCTGGACATCATTAAGAGTTACCATTAATTGGAGAAACTGTATGTACATATTTGAGAACCAGGGCAAAGTTGCCTTTAAATCTTTATTCTGTTGCCTGGCATCATGAGCCAATGCCTGGCATTAAGAGTTGGCAAGCTGCCTCAATTATAGCAACCAGACCCTGTATTTTTACAGTGAATTTTATCACATTCCCCTGTATAAAGTCTCCATGGAAGCACTGGTACTCCTTCATCTGGGCTAATTTGGGTAGATATATTATTTAATATAAAGTACACCTTCCTCTTAAGAGAGTTTTATGGCTCACTACATTTTTAGAATGTAAAGTTTTAAATTGGAAATCTGAGCGCCTTGCAATCATCCGGTTTGTTTCCAGGTTATTAGCTGCAAAGTTGGTTTTAAGGTCATTTCTGCTTTCCAGTAAAATACCTGTTTTATAAGAGGATACTGCATTTTCAGTTACTAATGAGAAAAATCAGTAAAAGAAAATGAGTAACTCAAGGCCTTCCTGTTCTGACATTTCTTGAACTCCTTATGATTATTTCATTATTTTATTTCCCCTCTTTTTAGATCATTAAATATCAGTTCTGTTTATCTGAAGGTAAGACAAAGTGTCCAAAAACCCCCTTTGTTCCTCTTACTTTTACTAGAGCACTAAGCTTGTAACCAAATTGTATGCGAACTTTCCTTGTTGCCCTTGTTCACACTAAAAAGAATTTCACACTGATTGAGAAATGAACACTACATCTTCTTAAAGTTTTAGTCTTTTACTAACCTCAGGTCTGCATGAAGCACTAACACTGGTTCTGGGATTAAGGTAACTAATGATAGAGACAGTTGTTGAATGAGTAACACTTTATTGTGTCGACCTTTGTTTCTCAGCATGACAAGTAGTGCTGGATGGCAGTGGTGTGTTTTGTACCCTGTACTGTCTTTCATTGATGTTGTAAGACATTCTGCAGTGATAACATAGGAGAGAAGGAGAAGAAGAATTTGTAACACTTGAAATTCCTGGTTCTGAAACCTTTATTTGATGATGAATAAATCAAAATGCTTCTGTGGAAAAGCTGTAAATCTAAATAAAATAAATTCTGTAAGAACAATTGGGCAAGTTGTCATCAAAATTTGTTTCCTAATCGCAAAAATAAACTCTAAATTATAGAAGAGTTGTGATAATGACTGCAGAAAGAATGACAGAGATGTTAAAACGTTGAGACTCCTTCACTTGAAAGTATAAACCATAAGTAGAAATGAGGTGCAGGTTCAAAGTCTAAGTGGTATAATAGTTATGCTAGTGCAAATAGTCAAGATGAGAGAGAAACAATTGAATGTAATTTAAAACTGATTAAATCAGTATTAAAAATAGTAATATAATTTAATGTATGAAAGCATTTGAGTAGGAAAAAATCTGTAACTAGAAACATTAAAAACAATAACCAGGGGTACCAGTCCTTGCCACATTTCCTACCTAATGCACTCAGTAAGTATTCAGACACTTTATGGCTAGCATATATTCTATATTCTAGTGCACTTGTATCAGTTCTGCCTGTTCGCTTTCGGAAGCCTCGTTCCAGGCTAAATCGTTCTGCCCTCTTCCTCTAGTTCATTCTTTCAGGGTGAAGCAAAGCTGCTTTTCTGTACTAGTTTGGTGCATCAGAGAACGCTGCTCTACAGTGGCAATTCCTGTATGCCTTTAAAAATTGTCCTAGTCATCCTTGGCATTCTCTAACGTGACCTGGAAAAAGATTATGATTTTTAGAAACTTGATTTTAGACTTAACGTTTCTATCAAATGTAACAATTTTCTGTGGGAATCTCGTTAATAGGAGCTTGTGATGTATTTCACATCCGCGTGTATGCGTGTGTGTATACTGTGAAACGTGATGTCTGGTCCTGAGGACCACGTTCTTCTGGACCTTGTGCTGTGCAGTGGACCTGACCAACACGTCAGTGTCAGGAGCAGCCAGGAGCTTCCTAGGACAGACATGCAGCACAGTGTGACCCGGCACCAGAGTCCAAGGACCTGTCCCCAGACCTGCCAGACTCTAAGCTTCCATGTCAGCCCAGGGAAGCGGGGGATGCTCTGGCAGTCCTGCTTGCAGCCTGGAGGCTGGCTGAGCCCTGTTCCGCCTGGGGCTCCTGCAGCTCGGATACTCGGCTCCAGGACAGAGTGCCTGGAGTAACACCACACCATCTGCCTCTAAGCTGACTCTGGAGGGCACAAATTCTAAAGCCTGAGGCAGGTAGAAATTTGGCAGTAATCTGCCAAAAAGGTTGCCCCAGGGCTTGGGGTTAGTCTGGAAACCACTGGTTTCCAGTTCTGGCGAAGGCAGACCTGTAAGCCAGGTGGCTACAGATGACCCAGAACTCTGACGGACCATCATCCCAAGAAAGAGTCCACCAGATGTGCTATTAAAAGATAGATACCCATAAGTTTCCAGAGTCCCTGAAACAAGCAGATTTCTTGAAAAATCGGTACAGAGCTCTGAATTGTGCCAGGATTGCACATAGGAGTGGCACTGGAGTCCTGCCTGGGAATCCACACGCACTCATCACCCCCAAGATGGCTCAGACAAAACCTTGCAGGCTCCCTGCCAGACATGTCCATGTCGCCTGAAAATTTCTGACCAGCTTCTAAAAATACATCACAATTATTTTTTTAAATATTAATTACTTCGTCTGTGTGTATTTTTAAAAGGAAAATTAATTGACCAGAAAAGACTAGAAAAAAATCCACATTTTAGATATTACAGACTTGATTCTTTAATTGGATTATGATCTCAAAGATTACAATTGCTGAATATGTTTAATTTTTATAAAATATTATATACCATTTCTTCTTCTAAGAAAGATCTATAGAAACTGTGAAGCTCCTACAGCCCATCACCAGGTGTTGTAATTTTGTTGTTGTTGGGGTCCCGTTGGCCGGTTTCAGCATGCCAGTTTTTTTCATTCGAGCTATGATAATCGGAGCAAATAGAGAGCATGCCATTTGGTAACAAACTGTTTCCCCAGGTTGAATTGATATTTTACCAAAGGCTCAGCCCTCAGCAGAAGCCGTTTCCTTCCTTACAGTGGTTGTTCTTCAGCACAATTGTGGCTGCTGCTGTTTTATCGAGATACTTAGTCTGCCTTGTCAAATTATCTGACAAGTCCACCGTCCCGTGTTTAGGAACCTGACTATTGTAGTAGATGTGTGCATTTAAAAAAAATGAGAGTTACCTGCACTGAATCACAGAATATAATTCAGTTGCCTCAGGATTTTTTATGTTGTGCTGACTGTTAAACGAAATAACTGCAAAGACTCTGTTAAAGGGAGTAACCCCTCCTACAGAGCGATCGAGCAACCCAGGTTTCTGTGACAGCAGACTGGGCTGAGGGAACTGTCAATGGTAAGCTCGATGATATTGAAGGGCGTATTGACCCCATAACGCTGAGACTCTGAGCTTCAAAATGTACTGACGGCTTGGGTTTGGGTTTTCTCTTATCTTTTGTCCCCTCTCTTCCTACTGAAAATTGTGCCTCAGAACAGTAAATCTTATCAATCTCTACATTAGTCTTTTTACATTAGCATCAGACTTTTTGACCCCAACAATCGTTCCAGTATTTTTCTGAGCCTGTGTTTCTGAGCCTTGCTCAGAACAATTCTGCTGCCCCGCTCCTGAAGTAAGTGGGATGCCACCGTACAGGCAAGGAGGCAGGGGGGTGTCGGGGTATCAGCACCTCAGCCGGGCACAAAACCCCAGCAGCCTGCATCTTCATCCCGCCTGCTGCTTGCTTGCTTGCTGTGTCACTTTGAACTGAGAATCTTTCTGGGACTGTGTTACCCCTTTGGGGGTGAGAGTGATGGTGCTTTTCTCACCGTAGAAGGGTCTGAGCAACATCTGTTGATGGTGCTGGTTGAAATTTGTGATTGGAAGTGAAGCTGAGATGCAGAAGCGAGGGCTGGTATGTCTGGCAGGGCCGGGAAGAGTTTCTCATTATCCCTTCTCCAGTCCAAACTTAGGAAGTGTTTTTTTCATTCCAAATCAGAGCAAAACCTCAAAACTTACTGAAATTTTCCCAAAATTTCGTATTGGAACAACTGAAGCTGAAACCTTACGTGTTAACTATTGTCCATAAGTCAACTGCTTGGGTGATGGTAAGCTGAGGCTCCTCAGCACTTTGAGGCAGTAAATTCAGTGTGGGCAGCTAGAAACCCAAACAGATCAACTTTCTACATTTAATGAAATGGGTTTACTGAAAAAAATAGAATATGACTGTGCAATTAAAAAGCATCCCATGATACACGCGAGGGGACAGAAAGAAATTATAATCCTGACGTTTTCTAGTTTCTGAACGTTTGGCTTTAGGAATTTATTGTCTTGTGACAACACTTTCCTTGTGTAATTCCTTCCATTTTTGTTTTAAGGCGTAGGGCAAAAGAGAAATTCCCTAACACTGATGAACAGCCACATGATTCATAAGCAAAACTGCAACCTCTAGATCCAGCCCCACCTCCTGCAGACTGAGATAGGGCAGTAAATGGTGGCAAGGGTAAGCTGTCTGATCTCTGCCTGAATCTCCGCTAGTGGAAAGGTTGGGAATTCTGCCAGTAGGTTTCACAGATACTAGCTGACCAACACTCATGTTTCCAGGCAGGTTCTGAAGAGCATTCTTCACTGGACGTGGACTCTGTTGCTCTTTTGCCATAAACTTCATCATTTTTGCTGTGTTCTTTCCTGTGTCTGGCTCTTAGTTCTTTCTCTCCTACTCAGTTCCAGTCGCCTAGGTCTTTAGACGGTCTCTTCCTCATCATCTCGCTTTGCAGCTGCGTTTGCAGTCCTTCTGCATCCACTTCTTGCTTCCTTTCCTCATCTCCCAAAATTAGTGAGAGACTTAATTGACTTGACTCTAGCAAGGCTCTGTTGAGCATCATGGATGACTTGGCTGGATTTGGACTGGAATTTGTAAGAGTGGCAAAGGGCACAAGCTGCACAAAAAAGATTGCCATCTTCCCTAGAGGTCAGGTGAGGGGCAATGAAGTATCTTAAAGGACCATCAAAATCTACCAACATGCACAAATTATATTTTCCTCTGTGGTCATTCTCAGAGATGGCACTCAGGAAAATGTTGACCCAGGCAACAAGGTGCGATAAAGCCAGAAGCACTGAGAGCAGCCTTACCATGCACCCTGGCTTACCAGCACCCTGTCAGTTCTGCTTGGTGAATTTCTCACCTCTTTGAAAGTCAGAACTGATGAGTGGGATGAGTCATGGCAATGCGTGTGTTATGATACCTCTGGATTCCTCCACCTCACCTCACTTCTAAGTCTGTGTGTAGTTAGGATTCTGGTTTACATTTAAATAGTTAATTTCCGAGTCAAACAACCAACACGCTATTAATAGGAGATCCTAAAATTTTCAAATGGAGGGTGAAAATGTCGCATTTCAACTTTGTTGATCCACCTCCTTGTTCAGAAGCAACTGAAATGGCCTTACATTACAGCCCCAAAATATCATAGCCCATCAGGTTATGATATTTGTCGCTTGTCAGCCCTAAGAGTTGAAAAATATGGATCACTTCCTGACATTTTTCGAACTCTTAAAAACCTCAACACATCTTATTTTACAGAACTTTCCGTTTCTAGGTCAGTTGTCAATAAAGCCTTCTTATTTAACCCTATTTTTATATTTTGGATAACTAAATATTTCACTGTCTAGAGAGAGAAAGATAATAACATTTTACAGTGAAGGTTTTAAAATTGTGAAGGGGAAACAAAACCTGCAAAATTTCTGTATGCCACATTTTATATCCACGTGTGTGTATGTGCGTATGTATGTATATATAGATATATATGCTTATCTAAAATCCAAAGAAATTTAGTTACTAATCAGTTTGTTGATTGCTGTCAGACCTTTAAATCTATTTTAAGTGCCGTTATTCTTCACTCTTCTGGTGTGGTATGTTCAGATGTGAAAATCACTTTACATGACTTCTGTTCTTCAATAGTTTTAAGTCAGTTTCTTTAAAAACATGGGATTACGTGTGAATCAGTGCTTCTGCCTGCAGGAATTGGAAGCGTTAATTTTAAGATACAACCAAAATAATACCGTAATTGAAATAACAGGGGGGAGGGAGGTGTTAAGATTGTCTTTATCCAACCCGTGGTAAAATTTCACACTAGGGTTTGACCCTTAGATGCAGACTAGCTTAAATACTCTGGGTTTTATTCTTCACGTGATTTCAGGTGTCTCATGTTGAGACTGGTTGTAATTTTAGCATACTTAATACTGTGAAACAGCTGGGGAGCAGAAGCCATATATCAAGTTGCCATTTGTTTTTCCTTCTCAATTGTGTGTATGTGTGTGAGTATTTAACTGTTTTCACAGACTTTAAGCAAGCATTTCAGACAATGTTTAGGATGTATCTCAGTTGCTATGAATAAGTTTGCTGGATCTGGATAATGTTATAGAAATCTTTTCTTTCTCTCTCCCTTCTTTTTTTTTTTTTTCTTGTAATGCTTAGTTGGTAAGTATGATGCTGGATTTCAGAGCTGTTGCTTCATTGCACATAACTAACTCATCACTCTTTTTAACCTGTAGCATGAGCAGCAATTGCATAATGAAATGCGAAATTCCGTTTTCTGTGCTCATCTGTTAATACCCTTCAATCTCTGCGGTTCGTGTCTCATGTCTCACACCTGTTATCTTTTATCTTTTCTCCTCCCCCTTCCTCACTTCTTTCCACTCCTTCCTCATCACTTCTTCATTCTCAACAAAGAAAGAAATGCTGTGATATTTCTTCTCCTTCCAAAACCTCCACTAGAAAGCATTGGCCACATCAAGGTAAAGGGCAAAGGCTTGAAACGGAAGGTCTTTCACGCTAGCTGTGAATGGTATGCTGTGCAAAACAACAACGGTTATTTTCTGTTCTCTAACTTCCACCATTTGAAATGCTTTAATTCCTTGTAAAATTAGAACAAGATAGAATTTCAGAAAATGAGAGTGCATGTTTCCCTGCCTGCCTTTTTGTATAAGGCATAGTGAGTCAGGCATTATTGTGCTTTTCCAGATTGTTTGGCCATGAAGTACCTAGTTCATGAACAGAATTACCATCACCAGCTGGGGAGCAAATAACAGCCCTTTCTCCTCCCTGTCACTTCGATGGGTTGTGTCAGTTTGAAAAAGATAGAAAGTGCTGTGCCCTCCCTCTGGAGCAGGCAGGTGATGGACCAGGCAAGGAGGACAGCCAGGTCACTAAATCACAGAGGTTTATGACAGTATGTTTTAAATGTACTCTTAGACTCCTTACCTGATGGCCTCATTTGATTTTAGAGGAGTCTTTCCAAATAAATTGTGATCGGTTTTGAATGGGTTTTGCACCCCTTATATATAAAATGTGTACTGAGGGGGAGAGATCTTCGGTTCTGATTATTGCATTATTATTTTAAAGAATTACCAGTAATAGCATGATGTGGAAGAAATAGCAAGTCATTTCTGGCTTACTGAAGTCAGCAGGGGTTTCCCCATTGACTTCTGCGGGACTAAGCTTCTGTCCGTAATTTATATGGGTCAGAAGCGATCGGTGGCCACTGAGGTAGTCGAGTTCAATCAGGCTGTCAGTCTCTGTAAATGGCTAATTAAAATGCCATTCAGTTTTGTGGATGTGAGTGCATAGCGTTAATTTTGTGCACACGGGAAGGAGAGCTTAATTCTCATGTCGTATTTTCTCCTTTTCCTTTTGTGTGCCTACGAGGGAAGATTTGGAGATGGGCTGTTTGTAAGGAGGAGCCCTGTCCTCCTGCAGCAAGGGCGCGGGGCACGCTGGAGCACAGCTCTGGGCGCTGGGCTAATGCACGACATGCCGTTGTCTCAAATTCATCTTGTTCCTTTTACAAAGAAACGTTAACGTATAGTGCATCCAGTTAGTAGGATCTGTTCAAGCTTCTGCCTTGTGGGCCCTGTAGGAATTTGCCTTTGGAAGCACCAACTAAAGTTGGGATGGGAGAAGACATCCTCTCCCAGCTGGCCCCTGATTCACTCCACCTCTTCAGCTGCATTCCCAGAGCTCCCTTCATGTGCAACAAGCTCTTAACTTTCATGTTCTCATTAAAGACTGGATTCTTCTGGGTTGTGTTTTGGATAAAGGCTCCCCATCCCCGCGAGGGAACTGGAGGTGCTTGCTCTCCCAGTTAGCGGGAGAGCATCGCCCATTCAGTGCTGCCTCGGGTGCTGAGGGTGAGGGGGGGTCTGCAGTCCTGTAGCTCAGTGGTTTCTGGCATCATTTCTCTAGAGGTGGGTTTGTGGCAGTTGCTAGCTCGGCGTGCAGTACCGTCACCCACAGCCGGTAAAGGGCTAGGAGAGGCTGTGGGAGTGACAGCAGCACTGAAATTCCTCTCTGCCCCTTCTGAAATAGATCCCGTGCTGCGAGTGCGGCAGGCAGCACTGACCTGTCTGGTTCTTGCTGTCCTCTGCAGGCTTCTGCCCAGAGACTCAGCCGGGAGAAACTCCAGCAGCAGCAACAGCACAGGTGGATGGAACAGACTTAGCCTCTCCAATGTCTCCTCGGACTAGCAAAAGCCGCATGTCCATGAAACTGCGCCGCTCCTCTGGCTCAGCCAACAAGTCCTAAGTGGCGAGATGCCTGCAGCTTCCCAGTGACCAGCGGTCGGCCACCCTTCCCGCAGTGACTCACCGCCTTCAATGAAAGGATAATGTCTCTAATCTGTGTGTGCCCATCCCCTGCATCCCCCTTTTCTGTATGTTTCTTTTAAACAGTGACACTGGAATTTTACTTTAATATTTTAACTTTTGGGTTTTTTATCAAACTCCAGGCTGACTTTTTTTTTTTTTTTTTTGGTGCAGTGCAGTGCAGTGCAGTTTGTCCTCTGCACCTTTTACCTTCCTGGATGATTGCGATATCTTAACAGTAGTCATTTTTAACGCTGGTTGATCTTGAGTCATATATGGAATTGGAGACTGCAGTTTGATTACACTATATTTATTGTGCCCCACTGCAATTTTCTCTGTAACAAAGAAAGAAATATGTACAATTTGAAAATGAATGTACAATTTTAAATTGAAGTTACGTTTGTAAAGTCTTTGTCAGATGTCACAATGTTAATGCACAGGATGTGTACAGATTATTTATGTTAAGAATAAAATAGTTCAGCGGGCTTTCAAGCATTACAGAGTCCAAACAAAATAACTTGCTCGTAGCACCAACTCTTTCTTCACGAAGCAATGTATCATTTCATTAACTGTGCAGGTGATGCCATAATCTATGCCAGAAAAAAACCACCACTGTGCTGAAATTCTACTTATGCTTGGCTTCCAAATATTTTTATAACGTTTGCTTTTCCAAGCGGTATCAATAGTAAATGCCATTGAGTTTCATGGGTTTTAGCCTTTATCACCAGGCTGCTGGGTCTAGAAATACATTCTTATTTCTTACATTAAAAAAAAAGGAAGGAAAAAAAAAAAAGGGCACTTTCCTGATAGAAATTCATTGCTCTGATGATGTGTACTAGGGAAGAAAAGGGAACGTGCTCCAGGAGCCTGGCCTGAAATGCTGACAATTCCAACCCTGTGAGTGCAGGTTAGTACACACGTTCCACCCACCCAGAGGTATTTTCCTACAGAAGATGAAATGCTCACATTTTGAGTCTGGCAAACAACAAAATGCTGTTAACAAAATGTAGCATGACATCAGTACTAACTGCATGTGTAAATATATCATATGGGCAACAATAAAAAGATAAATTATGTATCGTCATTGATGTAGTATCTACAAATTTGTAATGGTTGAAGAGAAGACATGCTATTTAATAAGACAATAAAATTATTCTTACCAGCTTTTGTATATTAGTCATTCACCTCAGCGATTAGATTCTTACTCCAATTTATAGAAGAATAGCATATTGCGCATGGAGCAGTTAAGTGCAATGCACAGCTTAGTTTTCATCAGTATTTCATAAGTACACATGAGTTCTTAGGAGCTCTTTCCCAACCCAAAGCAAGAATGCCATACTGAAAACTTTTCCCCAGATTTTGTAAATACAATACGCGTAGCTCCGCAGGGAACTCAAGAGTGCAGAACATTCCCGCCTGCAGGCTGGTGGTTTGAGCACTAACTGCAGGAGCACTTAATAAATAACTGTCAGGTTTCTGTGGTCCGGAGCCCTTCGTCTTTGGCTGCACAACTGGAGAAAGGAGAGCGATGATTTAAAAAAAAAACGTAGTGACCTTTTCCAGGGGAGAACTCATTTAACTGCATAAATGGGCACTTTTACCTAAGCGTCCGTTACCAAAAAATGATGGAAAAATGCACAACTTAAGATAATATGCTTTATTTCTGGCATATGAGAAGAGCTCGCTGCAAGTTTAGCCTCCTTCATCAGACAGCAAATCTTGGCTGCTTTAAGTTATATTGTATTAATGCATTTGTCCAGGTCCTGGAACTAAAACTAGGAAGTCCGTTAAGCACATTGAAAATAAAGCACTTATCGCTTGCATTCAGCCTTTGGGCATGATACACGTGAATCTTTTGTTGGGTGTAACAAAATAGAAAACTACAAAAATAATGGCCTTAGAGGATGCTAATCAAAAGATTGACATATTTTGCATGCTCATTTCAGAGTGTTAGAACAAAGACTACGGTCGGGATCAATTCTTCAGAAATCACCGGCTGAGCCACTTTGTCCTGCCGAATTCAAGAAAGGCATAAGCTTTGTTTTGAATCCTTTATTGAATTTGCTCCCCCTTATTTCTGGCCTCAACCTGCAGTCCCGTTTAGAAAGAAGCAGCGATGCGTGGCAAAATAAATAAATAAATAAATTAATAAATAAATACCGACCGAAATGTCAGTAGCTGGTACGTTTGACAGGATTTCCAAGCGTTTGGCCAGACTACCGTTAAAGCCAGGGAATACGCCCCTCGGGTTGCTTTGCCAAAGGTAGGTCTCGCTGGGGACAAGGGAGCCCGTCACCCGCGCACACGGTTCCCGCTGCCCCCGGGGCTCGGCGGAGCGCACGGCAGCGGTGCCGCTCACGGCAGCGGGGGGCGGAGGCCGCCCGAAAAGGCTGGGGCGGGGACCCGGACCCTGTGCCCGCCCGGGCCGGTGACCCGGGCCGGGGCGCCCCGACGGGGCGGGTGGTGCAAGGGGCGGCTGCCGGGGAGGCGCGGATCGCCGGCGCCCGGGAACGCGGGGGAAGCGGGAGCTGCGTACTTGGCTATAGATCAACACCTCGTATTTCAGTTAAGCTGACAGCACGAATAATTTTCCATACGTTTTGCTAGCTATCATAGGACTCGACATTGACTTAATATGAACATTTACCTTCTCGACTACCTTAGTACAGAGTACAGCAAACAAAACACCTCACAACAACCGAAATGCAGAAGCTCGGGGGCCGAGGCTATTAAACAAGGTCACTAGACCGGGCTCCTTCTCTCGGGAAAAATAATTCCCCTCCTCCGAACACGGCCCGCACCGCGGCACTGCGACCCGAGACTGGCCACGGACGGCGGGCGCTCGGCGGGCCCAGCCCCGGCCCCCCGGCCACTGCCCGCGCCACGGCAGATCCCGGCTGGGCCCGGGTCCCCCCGCCCGGCCGCCGCCGGCCCCGGCAGCGCGGGGCAGCTCCGCCTCCCGCCCCCGCGGGGCTCTCAGCGCCTGCCGCCGTGCCCGGCGCCGCTACCCACCGGCCGGGGAGGCGGGGGTCCGCGGGCGGCTCCTCCGCCGTGGTAGCTGCGAGTACGGCGACTTTCCATAGGAATTACAGCACGGACGGGACTCGCTCGGCTCGCCCGGGCTCCCGGAGCGATCCCATCGCGGGGGCGGCCGCCGGCCTAGCAGCCCGGCCGGACGGGCACCTGGAGCAGCAGGACCTGCCTGCTCTCCGGCGGGTGGCACTTGCTGGCGTGCCGCGCCAGCCCGGGCGCGCTGAAGAAGGTGGCGGGGCAGTGCTTGCAGGGGAAGCCCTGCCGCTCGCCGCCCGCCGCGCCGCCCTCGGGGGGCCCGGCCGGCGGCGGCGGCGGCAGCAGCAGCTCCTCCCGCACGGCGTGCCACAGCCGGTGCTTGTCCCTGATGTCCGCCGAGGGGAAGCGGGCGCCGCAGAGGTGGCAGGCGAAGGCGAGCTGCCCCCGCTCCGGCGGGCCGTAGGCGGCGGGCCGCGCCGCCCCGTGGGTGCCCAGGTGCTTGCGGAGGTAGGCCTGCCGCCGGAACCGCTTCTGGCAGCATGGGCAGGCGAAGGCCTCCCCGCCGGGGCCGCCGGGAGCGGGGCCGGGGGGGGCCGGGGCGCCGCCGGCGCTCTCCGCGCCGCCGCGGTGCTGACGGGGCGGCTGGGCCGGGGGCGCGGCGGGGCCGCGGGGCCGCCGCTCGGGGCTGTTCTCCTTGCCCGGCGGGGCGGCGGGGCCGTCGGCGCTGGGGCCGGGCCGCGGCTTGTGCCAGCGGCGGTGCGAGGCCAGGTTGGCGGGGCAGCTGAAGATCTTGTGGCACTCGGGGCAGCGGTACTCGACGCGCACGATGCGGGAGCAGCGGTGCTGGGCCAGCGCCAGCGGGTCCGCGTACTGCTCCTTGCACAGCTGGCAGATGAACTCGCCCAGCGGCGTGCGCCCCGCTGGCGGCGCCGGCCCCGGCCCCGGCCGGCCCTCGGGCCCCTCCTCCTTGATGCGCAGCCCCAGCACGGGCGAGGTGGTCACCTCGTCGGCGAAGCTCAGCTTCCGCGTGGCCTTGCCCTTCTTGCCCGGCGCCTTGGCCCGCGGCGGCCGCTTCAGCGCGGGCAGCGACGGCGGGGCGGGCAGCGGCGTGCGGGGCTGCAGCAGCAGCTTCTCGGCGGGCGGGAAGGAGGCGGCCAGGGGGAAGGACTCGGCGGAGGCGGGGGAGCTGAGGCAGCGCTCGAAGAGAGCCGCCCGCGGCCCCGCCGCGCTGCAAGGCCCCGCTGCCCCCCAGGCGGCCGGCCCCTCCGGCGGGGCGAGCCCGGGGCCGCCGCGGCCGCCGCCGGGGGGCCACGTCGCGGGGCAAGCGGCGGCGGCGGCGGCGGCGCCCTCCTCCTCCTCGCCCTCCTCCTCCTCCTCCTCCGCCCCCTGCCTACCGGCGGGGCTGTCCCCGGCGACGGGCGGCGGGGGCGGCGGCGGCGGGGCGGGCGGCTGGTCCCGCTCCGGATCCCGCTCCCGCGGGCGCGCCCGGTAGGAGCCGCCGGGGCGCCGGCTGCGCTTGACGAGGAAGCCGCGCGGCATGGCGGGGCGGGGCGGCGGGAGCGCGGCGGCACCGGCCCGCCCGGCCTTTATACCCCCGGCCCCGCTCCCGCCCGGGCGTCATCCTCCCTCCGGCGGCGGCGGCCAATGAGGAGTTGGGGCCGGCGCTGGCGGCGGGGGGAGGCGGCGGCCGGGCCGGGCCGGGCCGGGCCGGGGCTCCCCGCTGGCGGGGAGGGGGCGCTGGGGCTGCGGAGGCGGGGGACGCGGCGGCCGGCGGGGCCGGGGGAGCGGCAGCGTGCGCCGGGACGGGAGAGGGACCGCGGGCCGGGGGGGCGCCCGCGGTGGGTGCGTGTGCCGGAGCCTTCGCCCGCCGCCGGGGCCGCCCCCGTGGCTGGCGGCTGAGGGGCAGCGGGAGCTGGGAGCCCGCTCCGTCCTTCGGCACCGCCACAGCAGCTCTCCCACCGCAGCCGCAAAGATCTGGTGCCCCGGTGGGCTCCCGGTGGAAGAGCGGCGGGGCCGCTCCCGCTTAAGCCGCCGCATCGCCGCTCAGTGCAGCGGCTGCGGTCCGCCGGCGGCTTCACCCGTGGGTGGCTGCACAGAACTGCAAGAGGGCCCAAAGCTCCACACACACCCCCACACACCCACACCCGCACCCCCACACACCCCCACCCCGCCCCGGTGCAATGCCCGGCCCCTTCGTGAGTGCCGTGAGCCGGGGGGCAGCGCGGGCACCCCGAGGCAAGGCAGTGCCGGTGCCGCCACACCGCTAATGGCCCTTTCGGAAACGCCGTTGCGTGGGTGGGGAGCGCGGTGCCACGGCGGCGGGGAGCCATCCGCCCCCCCGCCCGTGCCCGCAGCCCCTGTGCCCCCGGTCCCTCACCGCGCCCGGCGGGAGGCAGGACGGCGCTGCCCTGCCCGCAGCCCGCCCGCTCGCACGGCGCACAAGATGGCGTGCAGGGGACAAGGACCACGCTGGAGCCTCCCTCCATCCCTTCCCCAGGGACGGACACCCCCGGCCCCGGGCGCACGGGCGCACTCGGCGCGGTGGGAGCATCCCCTAGCAGGAGAAGCGAGGGAGCACCGGGAGCAAGGGAGGACCGGCGCCTCTAGGTCGAGGGGGCTTTCCAGAGGTGGCAAGAAAGGTTTACAGCCTTGGTGCAAGAACAGAACCTGCCCCACCTGCTCAAAACGCTCAACCGCTTGTCTGTGTAAGTGCTCAGATTATTTTTGCTTAGCAAAGTCTTAATCATGTTTTACATTACTCTCCCATTTTCCTCCATTTTCATGGTTGCACTGAATTTTAGATTAGATTATAGGCTCTGCGGGCTAGAGATCACCTTTTGTTAGTACAAACCGCTGTAACTGGGGCCAACTAGGCGCACTGACTTGCTGTGTGATTTTTGCCCAATATTTGCGTTGACAAGTGTAACTGGGACTTCCCAGCTACATTTCTCACTGAGTAGCTGGATCTCTGCTTACAGACCCACTGGTTTGTACTGTCCCTCCAAGCCATACCTAAATAGTCTTTCCAGTTTCCCATTGCAAGCAACGTTCCCATTAATATTTCATTTGCTTTTGTCACGTTGCATAAATAGCCTGTGGGAGGAACGTCCAGCTCCGCTTCTGTCCCAAGGGGTGAGGAACCCAGCGATGCCTCTCCCGACAGAGGAGGAGCAGGAGGTGAAGTGCTGGTTGGAAAGCAGGTGCACTGAGCACCTTTACTGGCATTCTGAACATTTTTCCAGGAAAAGCCGGAGGCTGGAGTTGTGACGGGGAGTATCTTCAGGCCCCAGTGCCATGGTCTGACATGGCCCTGGGGTAGCTTAGAGCCTCCCCTTCCAAAGTGGCAGAGGTGGAGTCACTGCTCCACACCCCCACCTGCCGCCGTGCCTGCCGTGCCCGCCGCGCTCCTCCACTCTTCCCCGTGATTCCGTGGGGCCCTGTGCCTCCCCTATGTGCCATGTGCCGCAGTGCCCTCGCAGCGCAGCCTTCTCATAGCCTTCCCCGCCTGCCTCCCAATTATCGGTTTCTGAGGTGGGGCCCAAAACTGCGGAACCCATCATCCCGCCATTGGTCTTGGTGCAGCACGTGCCAGCACCCGTGGATCTTTAACAAAAACCACAGCAAAATTGCTTTGGGATTCAGATTGTTGCAACCACCTTGTGCCTTGGTGGTCTCAGTGAACATACTGGTTTCCCCAGGCTGCCCCTGCCCCAGTGCTGGCTCCCAGTGCCCAGACTCCCACTCGCAGGGTCGTTATTCTACGATTGCAGATTATTTTCCCTCCCTCCCCACATTCACAAGTGAGTTTAACCATGGGGACCAGCATTACACCCAGATCTTGCGTCTTCTAAGCTTTCCAGACTGTTACATGGGTTTGTCTTCTTGCCTGCAGCTTTTATTCCCTCCAAAAAATGGTACAATTAGAAAATTCAGATAATTTATAACAATATTTACCAATTCTGTGTGTACACACATCCTGTAGAAATTTGCTGGATTTTTTTTTCCCCATTGACTTATTGCATGCCGCTAGTCCCATCACGTAGCTGAGAGTGCAGCACTTAACCCGCCTGAACATCATACACCAGGGGAACTTTATTTAAGGTTGAGGCTTTCCTAAGCGAGGAACTGAACAATGTCATTGCTCCTGACCTTACAGTGCGTTCTCTGCAGTCTGATAAAATCAGGTTGGACTTGATCAAACCTATTGGCCACTTAGGTATGAGAGTCATCCTTAGATGACCTTAGATTAACCAAAGTGTTAATCCCACAGTAAATAGGAAATCAAACTTCCAGTAGTGGGGAACTGGCAGGCTGAGAACAAGAGGAACCAGTACATCTTCTTACATCCTTTGCCTCCTCGGACCATTCTCTCCATTCTGGCTGGGACTGCATGCTGGTGTGTTAGGGAACGGGAGCGTGAGTGGTACGGCACTGCTCTGCCTCCCTTTTGGCAGAAGCTTCCTGGTTTGTGTGAGGGGACCTTTACCCTTGTACACTCAACTTTACTGCTAAAATAAGCCTGTGGGATCCATTCAAGCCTTGTCAAGATTCAGCAGCCAGACTCAATGAAGTCAGGGTCAACTTCTTGAGGACCTTCCAAAGCAAGGACCAGGCTTCAGGTTCCTCTAGATACCTTCACCTGTTGGAGCAGAGAGCTCCTGGTGCCTTCCATTAGAGATACGGTTTAGTGGTGGACTTGGCAGTGCTAGGTTAATAGTTGGACTCAATGATCTTAAAGGTCTTTTCCAACCTAAATGATTCCATGATTGTGGAGGATGCTCCATCTGTTTGCCAGGGGCCTCAAGAGTACAGCACCAGCAGCTCATCACCCAGGTCCTTCTCTGTCCCAGCGCCCTCACACCGCCCAGGGACCACAATCTGTGGCTGCGAGGCAGGAGTCCCGTTGCTCCCAGCCCCAGCCATGTCTCCAGCAGAGCATGAGGCCAGCGCTGGCTCCTTGCTGGTCACCTGGGAGCCTACGTGGACACTGGAGAGGAGGTGCAATGTGGTCCCCAATTAAAAGGTTGTCAAGCAAGCAGGCAGCTGCATTTGATGTTTCTGAACAGTCTCGGGGCATAAACAGCGAAAGGAATGTATGACAGCAATCCCGGCTGGGAGGGAAGAGGTCTCGAGTGAGGTCTGGTTCTCAGAGAAAAGCCTAAAAACTCTTCTGGGGGCTGAGGGGGCAGAAAGAAAAAAGAAAAATGCCTTTGGCCACTTAATAAAAGAAAAAATAACCACAACTTTAAAAAATAAGAGTTAAAAATAAAATAGAAAAACACTATAAGCAAAGGATTAAAGAACATTTCTCTCCTTCATGTTTCCCCTCCCCACCACAAAAAAAATTGTTGTGGTTGAGTTTTTTATATTTCAGAATTTCAAATAAAGTTGACTTTTAAATCTTCCCCCAACATCTGGTTTGTAATTAAAGGAGCAGTAAATGGGAGGGAGACAGAAGCCGCCTCAGAAGCCTGTCCTTGATACATGACTGTCCAGCAATATAGCTAGATGAGCGATACCACCCCCAGGCTCCAGCACTTACACAAACAAAATCCAAGCTGTTTTTGGTGGCAGCACAAGCCATTTTATCTTCCCCCTAGAAGGAAGCTGCCAATTATCTTGCTGCAGTTGGGGATTTGATGCTAGTGACAGACACTGAAGGAAATATCTGCATTATGAGGATATGGATTGTCTAATATAACTGACCTTGCTGGTACCTTAATTGTGTTTCGTTTTACCTGAGGACAATCTGCCTCGAGGGGAAAACGATGCTAACAGCTGCTGTTTTCTTCATTGCTCAAATATTAACAAAAAGCTTTCTGTAAGAGAAGGTAGGAAACACGGTTCTGTGAAGGTACTCAGGCTAGAGGGATTTGAAGACACTATGGAAATACTCAACCTTCCTCTTTTTTCATAAATGAAGTGATGCTGTTAATGTCGCCATGCTGCCATCACTAAGCTGACATTGAGAGGACAGTGATGCTGCAGCTCAGGCCCCTGCTCCGTAAGTACGCAGCAGCGGGAGGGCCAAATGAGTGCTCCCGCGTGTTGGGTTCTTCCCCATCTTTGCCTGCATCAGCCCATCGCGGGGACACCAGGTCCTCTCCAGGGAGCAGCCTGGCATTCCCAAACTCGTACAAGTCATCCGAGAGCCTCGATGGGACCGTTACGACTTTTGTTATTTCATTACAGATTTCAGCTGGATTTTGGCTTGTACCTCACAGGCTGAAGCCATTTGCTATGACAGATTTGCCTGTAATGGAGTTATTTATTGATCTCCCCATGTCATAAATAGGAAGCTTTGGCTTCCTTTGGCATGAGATACTCGGCAGTCTGTTTCCTACAAACATCATTACATGTTGTAATTCACTGAAAAAGATACTCCTTGTACAGAAAGGTCACAGTTATTAATTATATTGAATAGCAATAGTGGCTTTCAGCGAGGCAGAGTCGCAGCTGCACTGCGTGCAGATGTACATGCAGATAGGTGAGCAGTTCTGCATGCGAACAGAGCAAGGAGTGAGGAGGCAAGAGGAGGGCAGCAGGAGGAAATGAAGCTTCTGGAGCAGTGTCTACGCTCCATGCCTACCTCCAGTAAAGTTCAGGCAGGACAGAGACACCTGCAGTTTGCTTAATGTCCCAACAGGGCTCAATCCAGGAGGCTTTTGGAGAGCAGAGAGCAGGACCAGGTGAATCGCAGCCACACATACTTTGTTATGGCCACACTTTGCCTTGCTCTTCTCTGCTGGTGCTGGAGCACGTCCAGTCCTGCAGGAACATGGTTCAGGGAGCTAAGCGCTCAGGAAAATACTTACCTTTTTCTTCTTTCTGCTCACCAAGAATTTTTTCATGCCCCTGTGCGAAGGCCAGCTTCCTCCATGAAACTCCTCTGGTTCGGAGAGGCAACAGGCAATTCTTCCGGGCTGTCGCTCAAGACCTTTCACAGCCCCTCTCCATGGCACCCTGTCTACTTCTCCCTCCGTTTTCTTCAGGCCCCACTGAATTCCCACTTCCCTGGCCTGCCCAAGCTGCAGGTAGCTTCTGCCAGAAGGATTTTATTGCAGCTTTGCTTGCCTATGCAAAGGAATGGCAGGAATTATTGAGGAATAAGGTGCAGGCACATCCTGGCCGCTGCAAAGCAGATGGCAGCGCAGGAAAGGGGCAGGTGGAGCGTGGGAGGCAGTGGTAAGGAAAAACTGTGGCAGGGAATGGGGGAAGGAGAGCAAACCAACAGAAAGCTGGCTAGAAACAACTGGGCAGAGCAGCACCTGAAGAAACCAGTAGGAAAATTGCATTACAAGGAAATAAGCCACACCTGAGCTGGGTGCCTGCCTCTTACAAAAGCGAGAAGGAGCAGGACAGCTCCCAGAAGGAAACAGTGCTTCATTTCTGTGTGGGGAGTACGAAGGGGCAGGGGCAAAGGAAAAGCAGCACTGACCAGAGACCTGCTGCTCTTTTCTGAAAGTGTGCCTTTGGCCTCTGCAGTCAGCTGCCCTGCTCGTCCCCAAATGAGACCTGGCAAATGCCCACCGTGCGTGAAGCTTTGGAGGGACGATGCTGCAGCACTGGCTCTCAGCAGATATACCAGGCTGGAGACTGCCCATCTTTGCTGGGTCATCACCCAGGGGCAACGACAAAGGGCTGTGCTGGCTGACGAGGTCGGAGAAGGGGAAACGCTGCGGTGCCTGGGGATATCCCGCAGCCAAAGCTCCTCTTCAGCCCCGCTGTCCTCGCCGGGAGCCAGCGCTCGCCGCAGAGGGCAGTGGCGGCTGGGGGGAGTCTCCTGCAGAGCCCGAAGGGAAGAGCGGCACCAAGCTGAAATCATTACCTTTTGCAGGCTGAAAAATCAAGCATGAATCTCATTGTTTTGAAAATATTTTTTTCCGGTTAGGACTTGGCTCTGTTTACTGCAGAGTCAGACAAAACACAGGGGACTCAAAACCAGCATCAGGCTCTAAGTACTGCAAACATAAGTGATCCCTAGCTGTTGCCATACAGGATTCTCCAAATACATCTGTTTTGCTGCTTTCGTGACATTTGATTAAAGTCTCGCTATCCTGACTATTAATTAAAGCACTTGGAGGTGAGGCCCAAATTTCACTTCCCCTCCCAAGTTTGCCAGCTCCATCCTCCTCCTCCTCTTCCAAATATGTTTTGCTATAAATTACTGGCACCGTTTCTGTTGATAGTCAACATAATCAAACATTTGTAAGCATGCTGTCTCTTCAATCTGTTCAGTTGATGCACTTTACCTGATCTTTCATTAAAGTAATCAAAACACTTGCTGTGCCGCGTCTAATGAATGTTGCATGTATGATTAAGTACTTTCATTCATATTGCAAGTTTGATTTAATGTAATCTGCCTTTCAGACAGCCATTAGCCTAGCTCCTGCGTGAATTCGATTAATTGGCTGAATTCTTCCAGATGTCCATTAAGTATTACAGGAATTTCTATGTAAAAACAGCAGGGACCATCTAGCGGAGAAGCAAACAATGATATGTTATATTGCTGCCATGACTTACAAAAAGCTGGATTCATTTTCATTAATAAAACATCTGTACTCCTGCACAGCTGTGCATCAAGATGCATTTATTTTATATGTTTATTTCTCTTATGACTATAAATAGACAGTTAAACAGAAGCACAGTATGTTCAGTTGGAAGATACACAAGCAGAACTGTATCAGAAATGAAAATAGCAATAAAGAATAGCGGAGTTGGGATTTAAAATAAGCACTGGGTGTTGTAGCGAACAAGGCAGTGACTCCTATGGCTGTGTGGTATTTCTTAGTGTAAAGGCACTTTTCTTTAGACCATTATGAATCTGCAAAACAGTCGGCTCTCGGGCTGAAATGTCCTGTGCCCAGTTCATGTTTACAAGGCTCATCGCACCTTTAAGTGGGAGCGAAAATGCAGTTCAGCATTTTTAAATGGCATAGGGTAAAGTGAAAAATTGCCATTAAAATAAAAAAGCCTGATAAAGTTTTCCTTAATTCTCAAAATGGGGGTTTTCTCCCCCTCCCCACCCCCCCTCCAAGCTGTACTTCAGGAACGAGTAATTTTTTTTCCTAAAAAGCAAAGCCCCAGAGCCTGCTGTGCCCAGCCCCTGAGGGGATGGCGGTGTTTCGGGGGATGGGGCAGATGCCTCCACACAGGGGTGTAGCTCCCCTAACTTTCCACTGACCTTCTTAGATCTAAGAGCACCTTTCAAAGGACCGTGCAAGATGCCAGGGCCTCCTCACCCCTTTCATCCCCCCTCCCCTCCCAGTACCCTGTATCCTGGGAGATGGGAACATCCATGGGAATGAGCCCATGGGGCGAACTGGAGAAGCTTGGCAGGAGTTTGACACTGACCCCGTGGCCCTGAACTCAGCTCAGCTTCATTTTCCTGAAGATGCTGTACGTTCCCTCGGAGTCGGGGAGCTGTAGGGCTAGGTCTATAGCACTAGGTCTATAGCACTGGGCTCTGCTGAGGCAGAGTCAGAGGAGGGGAGCAGAGCTGCAGCACTGCAGCAACAATGCAGCTCTTCCCAGTGATGCTCGGCCAGGCGGCTCCGGCTCCCCAGGGCACCACTCACTCAGGGAAGAACCAAATCTTGCTCTTCCCTCTCCTCCCCGGCTCTGTCTTTCCCAACTGCTGCTCAACCTTAGAATTGTGTTTAGTCCTTGACGTACCACTCCCCTGCTGGGGAAGTCACTGCCGCTTTCCACCATGTCAGGATTTTACCCACTGCCCCATCCAAATTAGCAGGACCGGGTACAAGCCAGTTCATTTTCAAAGGCTGTTTAGTAGATGTCAACTTACAGGAGACAGCTGAAAAAACATTGTTCATCAAAACTTGAGCTGTACAACAAAAGGAATTGAGATTTTCTAAACTGTAACTCCTGATTTCTTCCAACAGAGTCACAACGCTGGCTAACAGCTTGCTTGTTTATGTACACGTTCTCCTTTGGTTTCACTTCTTTCTCTCTTTCCTGCTTTCATTGCTTTGTTCTCTGTTATCCCCCTACAGCAAACATACCCGCAGAAATCCTGTGTTATTATGTTATATAATAGATTAATCATACATTATCGATATCAATTGTTACATGATATTATTATCTACATTCTCTGTATTCTGCTATGAATAACACTTGAAGAAAAATTTTCTACCATAGTTGTGCTGCGAGACCTTGCTCCAGTACCCAAATAACCTTATAAAAGTACGTCCCTATCACACCATTGCAATGTCCTCGTGCCAGTGACAGGGGAAAGCAGGACACAGGCGGTTGATGACTACCCCGATCCCTGCTGCAGAGGGTTTCTCAGCAGGGAGGGCAGCAGGCTGACTGGAGCACGGGAGCGTATGCAGGACGAGCAGTAGGTGAGACAGGCTTTCCTCGGCGCACCGCAAGCAGCCTCGGCAGCAGCATCGGGAGAAACGCTTCACCCCTTTGAAACGAATTGGCGATCTGGCTGTCCATGCAACAAAAGCAGTTCCTAGTTTTTCACACAGAAGAAAATGGTGTAAATACCATGTATAGGTGGCTGATCTAAACGTGAAATGCAGGGAAGCAAACCGAGCCCTTGCTAGTTTCCAGTGCTGTTTGTTTTTCAAGGCAAACGTGGAAAAGTCACATCTTCTTTTGAAGCCCAAGAGACTGAAAAATTAAATCAGGGGGCTTTGTTATTGATGTTTTTCTAATATAAATGTTTTGAAATCCCTGCCTTTCATGTGTCTCTTCTTACAAATAAGCAGAAATGTGTGATGAATCATCTTCTCTTTTAATTCCTTTAATAGATTCTTATCTCACCCACTACCGTCTAAACAATTTTTGTTTCTGTAACAATCCCTTCCTCAGTGGTAAATATTGCTCTCAGACAACATCTTTTTTGGAGGTTCATTATGTTCGTTCTGTGGCTGAGACTCATTATACTCAGTTATTTATTTAAAAGAACAAAATGACAGCAAATGCCTGCATTTATCATGTCTCCCTTTACACATTTATAAAATATATTTCGGCAAGAAGGCCCAGCCGCTCTCACGGTTTTGAAAAAAAAAAAAAACAGCCATCCTTCCTTCCTAGCCATCACTCCCGAGAAAGGAATACTTAAAGGCGATGGTGGAGTCTAACCTCGCTGGCTAAATGAGGCTCCACTGACGCTAATGGGAGATTTGGCAAAGACAGGAAAATAACTGATGAACTATTTGATTTTTTTTCAATTACAAAATAAAGAACTTTGGGAATGCTTATGAAGAAAGAAGCAAATGAAAAGGCCACTGCAATGTATGGTGAAATGATCTATGTGGAACCAGCCCAAGAAATAATGTGGATACCTAAGGACAGGCTTGAACCTTCCCAAACTACCAAAGTGTCATCCATCTCACTGAAGAGGTTGCCATAAAAGTTCACCATTTTTCCGCAAGAAAAAATCCTCAGCCCTTTAAACCAACATTTCACTAAGCCAACATTCACAGGGTGGCTTCTGTTCATATTATTCCCATCTCCTAAACCAAACCCCCAGTCCTACAGCGACACCCGCTTCTGTTCGCACCCGACTGCATCTGGCCCTCAAAGGAGAGGTGCTAGCTGGCCCACAGGCGTAGCAAAAGGTTATTGAGATACCTGTATAGATTATAATCAGTGTAATTAGAACAACGGAGAGGAGCTTGGCCTCAGAGAGCTATAAAATGCATTTTTAACTAGGCCATTGATATAATACAGACAAGATGAAAAACAAGAGAGGAGGGCAAAGGTTCGGCTGTGTGGCCATTCTGGGAATGGACTGAAAAACAAGAACAAAGCTATTCAGAGCAGGCTGTTGAAGAAAAAAAAAAATCTAAACCGAGCCTAGAAGATAGGAAGTAGAAATACGACACGGTAGCTTACAAAGCAGAGGTCAAAAAGACATTGGTAATTAATGATGAAAAGATAAAGAACCAAGCACTTAATTTCAAAGAAGTAGTCGGGGAAGGCATAATGGTGCTGTGAGCAGGAAAAAAGATTTTGCAGAAGTAAATGAAAATGAGTAAGATCTCAATAGGGGGAAAATGGATAATTGAAAAAGTAGAAGAACTGTAAATTGCTGTAGAAATTCACCTGGAACATAAATCAGTTATTTAGGACTGAGGGTGAAATACGATTTTGAATGGATCCATTTTTTCAAAGGGACCTCCAGGCACACACTGCCAATTTTGCTCTGATATTTTTACACATGCAGGTTTTGTGCCTGGAAAATACAGGTGAAAATGTCTTCTGTGTTTGGAAGTTTAAAGACTACTTTCTGAAATGCAGACCAATGGATTGTACTTCTTTTTCATCAAGTGATGCCTACTGGAACAAAAGGGATAGGAAGCACAAGCCCAGAAAAATGGAGAATAGCAGATATTTTGAAACAGCAGGTCCAACCCTGTTAGCATCTTCCCTTGGTTTCTTTTTTGTTTTCTGAGCTTCATCCTCAGATAAGCAAAACTAGATCATGCAGAGTGTAAAACAGCAGTGGACAGCCTAGACCCGTACAGCCTCAGTTATTCTCCAGAGTTTTAACAAAAGGAGTATATCTGAAAGAAAAAATATATTTAAAAGGCAGGGCAAAGGTATGGCTTTCCCACAGTCACTGGTGCAGGAGATTGTCCCACCACCTCCACCAGCAAAAGATGAGGAAGAGTGAATAATTTATATTACAGAATTGTTTCCGTGTATTTCCCAGTTAAGACCCTTTTACTTCTCTTCAAGAACTTTATGAGAAGACTCTTACAAAACCCCATGGCCGTGTTAAGTGGTATCTTAAGCAGGTCACATTTTTCAGAATAGTCAAATCTCACCTGCCCCTCTCTTAGCTGAGTCCCCTGATGCTGAAAAGCAGATCCCCGGTACACACGGTGGCAGACCCCTGCACAGAGGCACACAGGGCAGTGGAAAATTTATCTGCTCTTTGGAAGAAGCTGCCACACCGGAGGTTTGATGTATTATGTAGTAATGCACAAGCTCTTCCACCAGACAGTGACTGCTCCAGCCCTATCAGAAGGATTAATAACGGCATCACCCCAGTACTGCAGAGCCAGCTCAGATGCTGTAATTCCCAGGGGCTGGACCCGCAACAGTGAACTTTTACATGAAGAAGTAATCCGAAGTGCTGTGGACTATAAAATAGAGCAAGGCTCTTCTGGGAGAAGATCAGTGACAGATCCACTTGGTACAGACATGGGTCTCGGGCAATGAAGGAGGACATACGTGGTAGCTGCTCTGGGTAAAGCTGACCTGGTTTAGCAGAAAAAGACAGCCATCTCTCAAATACTGTTTTTCAGTAACACATCCAGGTGTGGATCTAGGAAAAGAGAGTCCACAATGTTCTGCATTTCAGCAGAACCTGGTAAGAGTATATTTTCTGCCACCTCCAGAAACCAAGCAAAAGAAATCCTAACAGCTATAGGTGTTGAGTGAAGGCAGAAAGCCCTTAAACACTGTAAATCACCCTGGGTGCATCCCCTTCTGGATGCTGAACCATAATCCCTGAGCTCCCAGTGCTCGCGGAGACTTAATCCCTTTCAACAACGGGATGAGCTGGCAGCTGTATCCTTTCAGGATTTACATAACACCCCAGTGCACATGTCTTTCAGGAGGATAAGAGCTGCTCACTACATCCTGAATTCACATTTTTTCAGCCATTCAGTTTGTATCTACATCTCTCTCTTCAGTGGGAAAACCTGAGTTGAAAGGTTGCCCTCAGCCCAGCAGGTTGCGAGCTTCACAGCCAGCTCAGCTCAGCAGAAATCACTTCTGTACACTGTGTCCTGGACGCACCCCCTGCCCCAGCACACACCCCATCTCCTGGTGGCCACCTCCCTGCGACCCTGCCAAACACACCTGGCCTTTGTGTCCTTTAAAGGTACCACAGCAGGAATGTGCGAGAGGCTGCTTGAGCTGGAGGCAGTTGCACGGGGAAGGGCAGCAGCTAACTGGTGTCTCTTGTGGCAAGCGAGCCAGGGATGCAATATTATTTAACCTTGCCTCGTCCTTTATTGGCCTTTTTATGTGCAGTTCTTCTGTTGTACCCTTACCTCAAGTGTGATCTCCACCGCAGAGCTCCACAGTTGTGCTCCATTGATGCAGAGCTACAATAAGCCGTGTTTCAGTTGTGTCTGTATGGATACTCCATCCACTGGAATGAAGCCTGCTTTGAAACAAAACTGTTTTCTGGTGAAGTTTAGTTCCTCTGAAAGGGGGAAGCAAGCCTGACATCAGCTTTCCTCACTTTAATTACTGTAAGTGTTTTCTTCATGCCAGCAATCTCCCATGGAAGCAACAATCAATTCTCAGGACAAGGACAGGCGAACGGCTAACTCGTCTGAACTGAAAAGGGAAAAGAGCTACAAAACAGAGAAAAAAACCCTACAATGAAAATTAGCCCAACCTTTGGTTGTCAGTTGATATCCTTGCATCTTCCTTTCCCCATCAGCTGTGTTTCCTTGCTCTTCTCCTACAAGCCCAACAGCTGCTTCATCTGCAAACGGGCAGGTTCACAGAGCTCCCTTGGCTCTTCTTCAGCAGTGCAAGGCATTTGTCTCTAGCTGCAAAGACTTTCTTTTATTTTGCCAGGGACACATTCCAGCATTAACTGTGGGGTTTTCAACACAAGTTTTAATGTCATGACACTTGCAAATCGACAGCAGCAACACTGGAAAGTCCATACACACGGGGATCGTCCCCCAGACCCCTGTTTAGGAAGGCAGGGCTATAGCAAGAAAGTGAGGAAGAAACTTGAAAATGTAACAACATGCAAAGCAGACTGGGCATTATTAAAGTCTGTCCCAAAAATTCAATTATCTTGCTGTGTCTGTTTGTTTTTACAGTTTGCATTATAAACCTATTCCTTATATTGCAACATGTAAAAACTTGTAAGAATTACAGATATCAAAAAGCAGCTTGTTCTCTTTCGCTGCCTGCTTCAGTTACTGTTCAAGCAATTAGCTCTACTCTGCTGAAAATACAAATTTGGCACTTGCATGCTAAATACCTGATGCTACAATGATCAAAGTTCCCTAGATCTGCTACCAGAGGCATTGCATTAAACCGACTCAACCAGCAGAGGAAGAGTGCAGGTACACCGTCAGCAGCTAGACCCAGACACTTACTGATTTTATGCAAACCTGGTAAATGGGGCAAGGTCAAAATCAGCGTTATTGTAATCCTACAGGAAAACACAAAATGTCCTCATCTCATTTAGCTGCTGCTCAGTTGAACCACTGTCTGTGCTTGGGGACATGCCTAGGCTAGAAAAGTGGTATTTATTTTCCATCCCTTGTTCAGTCACAGGTTTCACCGCAGCATCCTACAAATGCCTGGAGTAGTGAAACCACACACAGCCAGGTATCTGCTGCCGGACAACACTTCTGAGTAGGCAAGACCAGAGAAAGTCGAAAGGCCCAGCACCTCCAAGCCCTTCTCCTGACCACAGAGGGGATAAAGGCTCAGCTGGTTGGACAATAAGTGCATCCCAACCCCATTCCACCTTCACCTCACCGCTGGGAGCCAATGCACCCAAGGGAGTGTCCTCCCAGTGCTTTGCCTCAGCAGTTCCAATACCTGCCCAGGTCTTTGCTCAAGGACTTTGGTGCACTTAAAATTGAGGGAAGATCCTCCACAGACATTTTTGTAGAGGAAAACCAAGCAGAGCATTAGCTTGCTCAAGATAACCAGAGTGGGATGCCGAGCCAGACCAGAGGTTTATTCAGTGCCAGACCAGCAGAGCACCTGTGGGGTGCGTGCATCACTTACAGTAATTAAAGTGAGGAAAGCTGATGTCAGGCTTGCTCCTCCCTTTCAGAGGAACTAAACTTCACCAGAAAACATGCTGCAGCCTGTGCATGGTACCCAAGGTGGGCATTGCTGGCCTCCACCCCAGCCCCCTGCCTCTTCAGGACGAGCCACCCATGGAGCAGAGAGTGAGATAAAAAGGGAAAAAATGAATGAATATTCATATTTCAGCTTCAGGAGGGCTGGGGGTGTATTTAGATCACTCAAAAATACCATGGGCTAAAACATGCTTAGAGTAGGTACACGCTAGGGCACAGCCGGGGTGACACACGCAGAGAAACCCAGAGCTCAGGACAGAAACACAGCCAGTAAATGACAACAAAGGTGAATATGCAATGGGTCTGTTTATCATTTCAAAATACTGTCATAGAAAAAGAAACACAAAAGAAGAAGCGTTATTTGTCCCCCTCATCCCCCCACCTCCCCCCAAAAGGGAAACGTTGGCTGTCAATTGGTATCTTTCAGATTTAGATTTATTTGGAGGGGTGGTCAGCAAACCAAAACACAAACAAATACAGATTTTCATCTGGCTGGAAATCTGGTTTTATGTCCCATAATACTCTCCCTCAACCCTGAAGTAAAAATATTTCTGGTAAAATAAGAGCTGCTGGGATTGCTAGGGAGAATTTTGTGGCAGGTGAATTCCTGCTAATAGCCCCTTCCACACAGTGTTATGGAAAGAGGTGAAAAACCACTGCTATAAGCACTATGGCCATTTAATCCTTAACATGGGAATGTATTTCTGCTCTTTTTCCCTCCCTAGATTCATTTTATGTTCCCATCAGAAGGTTAATTGTGTTAACAGGAGTTACGGCCACAGGGGAAAGATGTGATTGAATGCTGAGTGCAGTTTTAGCTGATAACCTCCGAGTGAGTGAAAGGGCACAAAAAGGGGCTGATCTCCTCTAAAGGGGTTGTCAGTCATTCAGGAAAAAATGCAGCTGTGGGAGAAACAGCCTTATCTCCCAGGACACGACGAAGAGAAGCTATCAAAATAATCTTGAAGCTACACTCATCCTAGGTTCTGTGACTGTGCCTGTGGCTCTGACAGCGGAGCTAAATGCGAATGACTGGCTTTTTTGTGTGCATGAACAAGCAGAGCCTGACTCGATGCACATTCTTGAAGACCAATTAGATTGCATGAAAATGTGTAATTAACAACAATAGGCCCCAAATAATTATACCTTTAAAAAGCTGGCATGAAATCTTGACATCTTTTAGCCTGATGGCACAACTCCTGCTTGCTGAGCTAGGGACACGATTGCATGCCAAGGTTTTAAGGGTAAGAGTAGCAGTGAAATCTTTCCCGTAGATTTAAACTTAATCAAAAATGCCTATAGTGGGTCTGCGTGAAAAACAAGGACTTCCCTCTCCATTGACCATTTTGGCCTGTGTCTGAACTCATCCTGCAAAATTACATAGGATTTATGGTAAGTAGCTTGGAGAAGAATGGGTGGGGTTGTTTAAAGATTAAATATTGCCGTAAGCTGCAGCTGATGAGAGTGGGTGTTTGTGGCAATGTCTGCACCCACAGAGACAGGACAAAGGACTGAGGTACGTTTCTGTGCTAACATATGAGCAGTGGAGTTTGCATCTGGTTGGTCTCAAAGTTTCACTGCAAACTCCAGAAGCAGAAAGCCTTCTCCTCCCTCGCACTCCAGGACTACCTTAGAAATGTCTTGGGAGCACTCCAGAAATGGTTTTAGGTGCTGTTACCGGCTGCATGGCAGTTACCCTTCTCTACCTTGTCAATCGAAGGGATTCTAAACCTCCAGGAACCAGCAGACCCTTCCTGTTCAGACTCTGGTTCTGCTGCCTTTACCATGAAGATCCATTTCTCATACGCAAAGCTAAAAATACAGATACTTGTCTAGTTACTGCCATAATATAACGTTGCTTCTTGCAAGAGGAAAAACAAGTAAATGGATAAACAAATGTTTAGACTTCTGCTTTAAAACACCCAGATATAAACCTGGCTATCTTTTCCCCCAAAGCTTCTAAGTGCAAAAAAGTTCTGCAATATTAACATCAACAGTACAACTTGAACAAAACAACTAAAATGCTTATTGACTTGGTAGCAGGGAAAGCCAGTTTGAAATATTTGATCCTAACACCAGCTAAGCAAGTATGTGTAAAGTGTAAAGCCTGCACTTGTTGATTTCTGAGATAAAAATCAATAAAACTGTCCATAACCTATAACTCTTTGGTTTACCTCTCCATAGAGATCAAAAGAGAGTAATTAGATTTCTGCCTGACTAGCAGGGGTAGAAAACTGTTTCATTTTGGATCAAAACCTTCCCAGTGGATTACACCTTCTGTCCACTGCCTATCAACACTTAACAATTGCTTCTGTATTTGACTTTGACAGAACTACCAGAATGTTACTATCTAATTTTCAGTGTAGTTGATACAGGGTTTTGAAGCTTTATTCTAGTGTCAGATTTTAAAATTAATTCTTCCCAATTTGTATTTTACATTTTTACTCTGCTTAGTGTTTTCTAACAGCCAGCCTTCCTAATGTAATAAATGATTAAAAAACAAAACAGCAATACCCATCCGACCTCTAATTTACAACAAGCAAAAAAACCCCTTAATCTATTATTGATGATCCAGCCTTTGGATTCAGATATCACTCTAAACAAGCAGTTGTCTGCCTTGGATTGTCTTTGCATTTCATATTCAAATGAGGTTGACACTGTTGCATATATTTTCATCTGATGACATTTTAATATCACCAGATGCTATAGCCTAGGAGATAACTGCTTCAAATACAGCCTCCTTCCCCCTCTAAGCACAGTGATATTAAGGGACAGGCAGAAAGCAGGTCATGTTTTAAATAAACAGTTTTATAACACTCGCTACTATCACTGTATTCTCACATTTTAACAGTCTTTCTATAATAATGGCTTTCTAAAGAGAAATGTCACTCTGCATTTTGATCTTCCTTAGCTCAGCAGCTTTTTGAGCAGGCTGAGAGCATGAAATATCAAATAACAAATAGTGCTCGCAACAACTTCACATGCTAGATAGAGATTAATCTATCGGAAAATATGTCACAGCTTAAGTTCAAGTTCCGTGTAATGAGCTGTGTTGATGGACAGACACAATAAATTTATGTCCTGATGCAGAGGACTTTGTCAGATGAAGTCCAGATCACAGACAGCCACCCGCAGCCTCCCAGCACCTCCTGGTCTACTCAGAGAGAGCATTTGGGGGCATTTTGATTACTCACTTCCTTACAAACCTTCCCATTCTCAGAGCTCTGAGCATTTTAAAAATAAAACCTAACCTCATCATAAAAGAACTAGAACTTGCAGTATTTGAACCTGGCCACAACGTATATCTGTGCAAAAGTACTACGTAAGATTTGAGCTTACCTAGGTGTATGCATTTAGATTGAAACTCCCTGGGAGCTGGAACATTTTTTTCTCTATCTGGGACAGGATAAAGCACCCTAACCTCTAAAAAGGGATGTGTGGCTATCTGTTCTTGTTTTGGTTCCCTGTGGTTCCCCTGTCCTTGCACAACGCCTGCCTGCAGACAGATGTGTGCAGGCTCCGAAGGCTTTATTATCTCTGTGCCACTACAGCCCAACAACAAGAAATCCTCAAATGATGGCAGAAGGCTGGAGTTACGGAGGGTGTGTTCTGCCCCTCTTCTCCCATTGACCACTACAGGGACACCTATGAAAACTTCTCCGTAAACAGGCTGGTTAAGTAGTCCTCCCAGGCTGCAGGCCCTCTCCTTCCTCTACCAAGGGAATTGAGGAGGGTGGTGGAGGCAACCAGATCACCTAGGATACTCCGCAATTCTCCAAGGCTGTCGTACCCTGACCCTAGAGGTGCCCCAAGACCTTCCAGTTTTGGAGGATGAAATCCTCCCTTGCTTGATCACAGCAGTCCAGAAGAAGAGCAAGTGTCCCATCGGGGTTCATCAGACCAGAGCACAAGGTGGAGACCCCCAAGTTTCAGACCACAAATCTACATTGCATGACAGCCTGGCATTGTGCTGCACAAGCTCGTGTGGCAAAGCAAGACAGACATCTTCCTCCCTCTGAAAGACAAGCAAGCTAGAAACCAGAGATGTGCCGACATGGATATACTGCTACACTGCAGCTCACTCACACGGCCCCAGCTCAGGCAGGGTTTTGGCACTGCACGCTCTGATGTGGGATTAATAGATCCAGCATCTCTACTTAGGGAGCTCTTTCCACTGGGAAAGTTTTTGGGTGTTTCCATGGGGACAGTTTGGCTGTGTTCTTTCTGCCATGCCTGAAATGGGGACAAATGTCAGTGCTCACCCCCAAAGGCAGAAAAAGGGCTACCCTCTGTGCTTGGTGATAATTGTGCTCAGCATGCCCACAAGTAACATCACCAAGCAGCAGGGAAATGCTCGATTTTTGTAAATTCATATATAAGATGCTACAATTCTCCCCACTTCCCCACGTGCTTTGTCCCTGCCCAGACTCACATCTGCTCTCCAAATCCCGACAACATTTTCACTGCGGAGCCCGGCCACCACGTCAGCTGCTGTACATGCCCAGGTGCTGGTTTCATACACCTGAACAGTGGACTCTGGTGGCTTCAAACAGGGATGTGATTATGAAATGTGGCAGTAAATACTGTAAACTCAAATACACACTATTGGAAGCCTTTTTATTAACCTCATGACTATCAGCTCTTTTCCCTACACTATTCTCCATTTTAAATCAGAGTCAATTCTGTCTGTGCGTTTATTCTTCCTCTAGTGAAACATCTTTTTATCCAGTCTTTATCCTTCATCAGTTTCCATTAAATCCTGCTCACATGCATTAGCATTAAAACAGAGACAGCAGAGATTTTTTTTGTGTTATAGCCACTGAAGAGTTATATAGGTAGAAACAACTTTACGCTCAGGTCCACAGCACAATTTCCATGTGGCAAAGCTGGTTTAAGATAGTCCCACCCTTCTTTAATGCAACTTACTGGTTCCACCCATTGGATTGATCAAACTACTTACAGAAATGTGCCCTAAATTGCACCAGTAAAAAACTGGCATAAGTCCTCCAAAAAAATCCTATTTTTAGAGAGTTGCTGCACTACCTTAAATAGTTGTATTGCCCCAGAACATCTCAGGTGGTTAAACTGAATGAGGAACTCCACAGCTACGTTCACCACTCAACAAATCATTACATGAAACAAACCCACATTTTATGCAATGTGGGTGTGCCAGAGGGATCCATTCCTCCGCTGCACTCAGAATCAAGTCTTGATTCTGACCATTTGGAGGACATTGAATAGACAGCCAGGGGTGGGGGAAAGGCAAAGCACTTGTCCTCATGCCTAGTTTTAAACAGCAGTTTGCATGCTTTCCTGAGCTGGGACTAGTGACTTAATTGTGAAATTATTTTGTATTTTGTCCTATGGGAGGGACAATCACATTGTTAGGTAACCTTAGCACCTAAGGAGGACAGTTAGATTATAAGTGGCACCATCTTAGCACGAACCCATTGTTCACCTGACATCACTGGAAAGGCATTTGGGTACTTCATGTTCCCTCCATTGATTCCCATGTTCTGGTCTCCGTCACTGCCCCCCGTTCGTCCCCTGCCTCGTTCTTCTTTCTGCTCTGGGAAGGACGAAGCTTTCTGTCTTTATTAAAGTCACACCAGTCAAGAAGTACTCCCTTGACATGTAACAGGCTGAAACTTAACAGACTTTGAAGAGTTAGCAACTGCACCTTGTTCTACGGCGTGCCATGCTCTCCAGTCTCCCTTTCAACGGTGGGTGATTATGTGATAGATCCATACAGTTCCCTTTTCCATAGGCACCCTGGGTTGTACGGCTGGCTGCCTCAGCCTCACAGGCATAGGAATTGCACGCAAGCTGTTTCCAGGCAAGCAGTGTTCTTAGACCTTTCTCTATAGATGCCAATTAGAAGATTAGCATCTTTTCTCTCCCTCTCTTTGCTATTAAATAGTCACACAAAACCCAAGCTGACAAATTGCTCTCTCTATGGTGTGGGACAAAGACAGACAATAGATCAACATCATTTACTATACTCAAATCCTATTAATCACAGATTAATGAGAACATGTCTGGGGGGGAGAAATTACCAGAATGTGGGCATATTGGCTTGTTACTCATGTAACATCTGCTGTAGCTTTACCTTTAGTGTCATGTCATCTTTTATCACATTGAAATAATGTTTGCTCCAGAAACATAATTAAGATAATGGGTCCTTCCTTTAACAATTACTGAGGTACGGTACGATTATATTTCTTGGCCATTAGGTTTTAAAAAAATCTCTCTTAACTACTTTCTGAATGTTTCTATTAGTCATTATGTGAGTAACGAAGATGTATTTGTAGGCATTAATAGAAATTTATTGTCTTTTTACTATTAATTATAATTTTTTCAATACTTCTCTGACAAATTACATGTGCAGAAGTAAAACTAGAAGTTTAGCTTTTAGTTTTTTAGCTTAAAGAACTCTTTCTCCATTGGGAGTACCTATTACTAATTTTTCATCAATTAATATTACAACAGTATCGGAGCACGATGTTTGTTTTGCTAAACGTGCACTTTTCTGTCTCCTTAAAATAATTCTATAGCTGAATTGCTTATCAATTTTATTCCCTCGTTTTCTTTTCTGCCAGTGCTGTCAGTAAGGAATATTGCTCAGGTCAGCAGCCTAGCACATATATTGTCTCAGTGCATTTAACAGCCTACCCTGGCTCGAATCTCCTTTTTTAATTAATTCCTCCGTTTGCCTTTAAGACCTGAAATCTAAAGTTCTGGGTTTAAGTAATTAGTATTCTTCACGAGGCCTCCTAATGCCGTTATCCTCAATATGAGGGAAGCTGCTCCACGGATAAATAGCAAAGCAATTACAGCTATAATTAGCCGACAAATAAAGAGGGACTGCAGTCTATACGCGGGACCGTGTATTTTAAAAAATTAATTGGCCCTTGCTCTTCACGTCCCGGGTACTTACTGGTCTCTGCTGGAGAGCGGCAGGATTAGCGCGGGGCCAGGCCGGGATTAGCCGTCACCGCGGCGCTGCCGTTACGGGGCGTTTCAGCACCGCGGGGCGGGACAGCTCCCACGGGCGCCGCCCGGGCTGCCCCCGCCCCGCCCCGCCGCGCCCCCCGCCGTGTCCCCGGCCCCGCCGCTCCCCCGGTCCCCAGGCCGGCCCCGCCGCGCTTTCCCCCGGTTCCCCCCGCCTCCCCAGGCGCGGGTCCCCCCGCCCTTGCTCCCCCCCCACCCCGTTAATCAGCAGGCTGGAGAGCGGGGCAGACCCCCGCCCCGCCACGTGTCTTATCCCTGCCCCGAAGCGCCTCAGTGCCCTTTAAACCTGGTTGTCACTCCCAGCGCGCGCAGGGGGACCTCGCCCGCCCCCCGGGCCGGTACCGCCGCCGCCCCTCCCTGCGGGTCCAACATCTCCCGGAGCGCCGAGAACGGTGCACAGCGGCCATCGCAGGGAAACACACGAGTGGACAATGTTAAGGCTCCTACATCTTAATTTCCAACCTTCCTTAGGACTTCCATGCCCCAGCTCTGCATTACAAGTGCCTCTGCTTGCTTGGGATTCGGAGACCGGCACCCTCTTCCCCAGGTAGGCATGTTAGCTATCTGTTTGGAAAACCGAAGGAGGGATTATGTGTTTCTGTAATGTGTTACACCATGTTTTACACCCTCATACGACAGTTCAGCACATTCACCCGAGACACTGGAAACCAGACTCAATGCTTTTACCTGTCCAGGGAGAGCCCACCCTTCCCTGCCCTAAGAGTGTCCCTCACCATCTGATGACAGAGTCCGCTGTATTGGGGCACTCTCCACTCCTGTAGAAATGAGGTCCCTGTTCTCAGAATATTCAAATACTCATGAAGAAGGCGGGAAGAAGGAGATCAACTTTGTTACTTGGTGGCTAAGACAACCAGAGGAAAATTTAGCCACCTGTTCCAGCCCCTGCTCCAAGAATGGTTCATATTTTTCCATCTAACAGTTATTCCATGAAGCACCTTAAAGCAGGGCTGCCTACAGGAATATTTCGGCCAGACCACAAGAAGTGTAGCACACAATCCCATATTTCCTACCTATCTCTGAGGAAACAAGTTCAGCACAGTGGCATGGTTCTGCCTGAGATGATGGCATGCAGAGATGGAGATGGTGCACTGCATCTTCTTCACCATGCCTCAGTGAGATTCATGGCTTTCAGTAAATTGGATACAAATCGGTAAAAAAAAGTTAACTGGAAGCATGTACAGACAGATCTGAATCCTCCCAGAGGGTCTGCTGCTATCTCACCTACACCCGCTTGGCTGATCTATTCATTCAACTACCAGCTGTGAGAGCAGTGATAAGGCTGCCAGAGCTTTTTGTATCTGGCAAAAGGGAAGAAACCAAAAAGTGATTCCACTGGTATTAAATGTGAAACCTGGCTTGAGGATTTCAGCGCACTCAGAGTATGTGGTGGCCTGAAGCCACAGGCTCTGATTATGTGAAAGCTTAGCCATGCATTACTATGCCCTGGCAAGACTGAGGTTCTTCAAGGTATGGCCAGAAAGAAATCTTCAGGTATGTTGTGGACATTGAAGTCCCACAAAGGCACCTTCAAAGTAGGGAGACTTTGGGTACCAGCTGCACAAAGTGGTCTTGAGGATTAGATTTGGACTTAGGTGCCTCATTTCTGCCTAAATTCTGCATCCTTCTGTGGCTTTGGTCTGTAAAATGGGGATATATAGCCTTTCCAAGTGACTGTGAGGATAAAAGTATTCATGGTTTGGAGGTAATGGTGCTAAAATTCTGGTAATGGGGGAGCCAGAGATAGCTGACAGCTGCTTACTCACACTGTGCTTCCTTTCTCAATAACTAATAGCATGTCTAGGCTTTGATGTTGATGGGTAGGCAGAAGAGTGGTCTTGATTAAAAGCATTAATTTACCTCTCTCAGATAACAGATTCATATACACGGGTCTAAATCAGGAGTAACTCCATCAAAATAAACAGCTCTCGGGTAAAACAGGTGTAAAAGAGAAGAGAACCAGACCCTGCATCTAGCAGATCTATGACAAGGTAAATAGGCAAACAAAAGGAAAGTGAATTATTGTTATTATACGTGCACGTTACATTCAGTACCATTAAAATGTAATGCTACAAAGAAAATACCTTTCAAGCTTGCAAAATATATGCAATATGGGCTGACAAGGAGTCATCAGAGCCTGTGACTGTTTCCTTTGTGTATGTTGCCTTCATTGCAGCGTGGATGTAAATCAGGAGTACTATCATCGGCAGAAAACTGGCAGGATAAGAAAAAAACCAGCACAGGTCTGTTAGCTCTAAGGAAATTAACCAAGACCCATTGACTCAAGAAAACCTTTAGAAAATTTGAATTACATCTTAAATGAACATTTAATTTCATAATTTGTCACCTTAGATAATAATGTTAAGAGATCTATGGAGGTACAAACCATTGCGTTAATTACAGTAAAAGCCATCAAATTAAATTCAATTTCTGGAATCAATAGCATTTCTCCAAGTACCATCCCTAATGATGGCCATACCTTTCATTTGGAGTTTTATTAATGCATATGTTATATCTGTCACCTTCTTCAGTTGCGAGCAAACTCACTGTATGTTAATTCACACCTGATAACAATCGTTTTTCTTGTACTTACCTTCTAAACCTGATGATAGGATGTGTCAACACCTATAGGGTTTTTTGTTTTGTTTGGGTAGTTTGTGCAATTTTTTTTCTTTTTATTTTAACTTTGCTGCTAACTGACAGTTTCCAATTATTTTAATTATAAGAATGGACAATAAAAACAAAAAACCAAAAATAAAACTTCACTCTCTTTGCTGCAGTTCCACGGTAACTTCTAGACATGTTGGGAAGTAACAAAATCTGAGCAGAGAATCTTTTAGAAGTTTTTGTTTTAGAGATTGCTCTTCTCACTTCGAGGGGAAGTTCTCCCATGCTTCCACAGAGATAAACGATACCAATCGTTATTTACACACACTTCCACCCTCCTAGTAATCTGCTTACATTGAGTTTAGACCTAAATCTCTAGAAAATTCCCTATCACACCAGCCCTCCTGTTTATCCCATGTTTTCATGCTGCGTATCACAGTCAAAGCATCACCTCCCTCAATAGACACTCTCATGACAAACCTCCAGAACACGCAGAAGGTTGCTGTGAGTGCATAACACCTCATGCTAATTTCCAGCACATTTCATCTCAGCAGTCTTGCCTCCCTCTACCCACCACATCATCAATGACTTTTCCAAAGCAACATAATCTTAATTACATTTTAACTTCATCACAGAGGGAAGCAATATCTTCATTAACTGTTGGGAGGCAATTTTCAGGTCGAGTTGCAGGTGTGTTTTTTCATGGTAACTTTTTTATCCAGGCAAGGCACAACTACAGCAACGTATTAGAAAAGCGCACTATTTTGCTCAGCTCTCAGTCATCCTTTAATAGATTATGAAACTGGCTAGGGTTTTGTTGTTTGTTTTTCTTTTTTTTTTTAATAAAAAAGCACCTTTCATGTCACAATAACCGACTCTAGGATCATATGGTCAGGATGTTCCTCCTCACATCACCAAATGTTAAGATCCTTAAAAAAAATAGGTGTGTAACTTAAATCAATTGGTTAAACACCTTCCATGCTCAATGGAAGACAGACATCTTCGGAGACAACTCACCATAGCCTAACCCAGACCTTCCAGACAGCCTGTTTGGTCTCTCTGTGGCCCAGCTGGGATCACAGGCAACTCAGTCTAGGCGTGATGAACCCACCTTTAATCTCTGTGGGTTTTCCCACATAATGGCTGTTCCAAAGGAAACTCCCCTTATTTTTACTGCAGACCAAGAAGCCTGTACAGGCATGAGCAACATTTGGTGTCCATAGCCCACCCCTGACCCTAACCTCACCCCAAAGTCCAGCAATGCCACCACTGAGGGAAGGCTCCCCAAGCAGAAGAGATGGAGAGGGGGAAAGCTGACAACCACGACCCTGAAATATAAAAATATTACATTTGAGGTGGGAAGGCAACTATTAAGGTACGTGGAAGTGTTACCAGACACAAACAGGGAACTTGAAAGATGAGACATGACAGGAACACAGAACCTTTGTCGGCTTATGAAAATCTGGGGGCTAAGGGAGCAGAATCCACCTTCAGGTGCCAAAGGCTGCCAGGACATCTGCCCAGCAGGCTGGGGAGGTCCTGCACAGAGGGGCCATCATCGCTTCACCTTGCAGCATCAGGCAATGCAAACAGTGCTTGTCTGTCAGGGGACAGGTTGTCTGTATCAGTTGCTGTCTGCTCAGAGTTATCAGGCTAGCAACATGACGAGCTACCTGTATACACATACCTGATCACAATGCAAGAATGTTTATACCAACACATACCATTTTTCAAGAACGCCCTTTGCATGTACTTGCATGTAAAGCATTAGACAACGTTCTGGCTATCAGTACTGTTGCCATCAAAGCACTCGCTCTTATTTTTTATATTAAAGTACATAACTGTAAATGACTACCTGGACACTGCATAAACAAAGATACATCTTTCAAAGTATGTACTTACATATACTGTGAGTTAATCCTGTTTCCTGTGAAAAAGAAATTTAGAACTGGGCTGTGAAGTAGAAATTTTGCTAGATAATAAGTGGAGCTGGCAGCCACGCACAGCTTTAGTTAACCTGAGGTGCGGCGGGGATAAACATTGCAACAGCTCAGCACCAGGTGCCCTCAGTTAGCACCCAGAAACGAGAAGCCGACTCTGCCCTCTGTTGAAAAATGTGGTTCCCCTCGAGACCCCCAGCACTGACCCCCAGCATTGCCCTGGCATGCTCCCAGAGGCAGGGTCTCAGTGCTCAGCAGCCATCCTCCGTGTTCACCAGCAACTCCTCTCCCTACCCACAGGCTCCCGCAGGCAGGACGTGGAGGTCGGACTCTGCAGGCTACTCTTTCCCTCACCCTGTGCTGCTAATTTGACCCTCGTCGCCCTCCACCCTGTGATCTGAACCAGGGAGCAACACTATGTCAGATACAGATTGTTACTCTACAAAGCAAGTCTACCTCCCAGTACACACAGGAGGGCAACAGAATCGTATTTTTCCACAAGTTACAATCCTAAGATTACAACCCCCCTTATTTTGATATCATCTTCTCTCTAAGTGCTTAACTTTGCAACCTTAATGCTGTTATTCTCATTTGTATTACTTTATTATTTGATAAATATTTATCTTTCTGATCCAACTAGAATCACTGCCAAAGACTCATTCACGAAAACCTTGGGGTTTTGTAACATGCTAACATTATGTAGCTTTATAAATATAAACATATTCTATCTTTTATATTTTAGATTTTATAAATATATTTTTATTAAAAAAATCCTGTTTGCTTGCTGAAAGCCTATCTAGCCTAGTATTTTGTCTCCTACAGTGGCCAAAAGCAGGTGCTTGAGGAAAAGTCTAGGAACAGGGAAGCATAAAGCATTATTTCCTGTGAATATCCTCTCAACAGCCAGCAATCTTTGGCTCAGGCAATTCTTCAGTGGCGTCTTTGTATTTAATAGATTTAATAGATAGAGGTCCATTCACTTTTGACCTCTTGTAAACATTCAGCATCCTCGGGAGACTGCGAAAGATGGTGAAGGAAAGGGAGTGCTCGCCTGGGGAGAAGGGTGTCCAGGGCTTCAGGCCATGCTCCAGCAAGAGCTTCTCTTTCCCACGAAACAGCCACTGGCTATCTGTGAGCAGGGGCTGGAGCTGACACCACCTCTTCTGTGTAAATGTTTTCCCATTTGCTCTTTTCTGCAACAAACAAAATTTTGAAGAGTCTACACGAAGCAGCACCGTGCCGAAAGTGAGGCATGGCAGACCCACTGCCTGGGTGCTGCCAAGACACAGTGGGAGGCAGGGATGCAGTCCAGCTTCCTAGTACATTAACTATTGACCTGGTGAAAAAAGAGAGCAGAGGCTGTTTCTAAAGAAAGCACCAGCTGCCCCCCGTGTACCAAGCTCACTCACACAAGCCTCTGCAGGGTAATGGGCTGAGGATCCCAGAGAGCCCTGGGTCTGCATGGGGGCTGAAGCATCGGACTCTCAGTGGCTGAAGTCCTTTGCCACTTGGAAGTGTGGCGTTGACAGACCTCAGGACAGGGTCAGACGGCTGCTGAGAGGCAGTTCTCACCATCACAGCTGTGAACCGAAGTGTCTGAGTTCCGCCCAAGTGCTGCGATTTCATCCCTCCCAGCGCTGGATGCGCATCTGCCAGACATTGCTCTGCCGTTCCCGGTGCTGGTGCTTTGCCTGAGTAAGAGTTGATTAAGAACCTTTAAAGCTATTCCTACAAGACTTAATATAATAACAATAATATTTAAAAGATATAACATTAATGAACATAAATTAATAATATTATTTATTTTAACTATTAACATTACCACTTCAACACACTAATACGGTTCTAAAGTACCCGTAACAGCTTTTTAATTTTAAGAGCAATAATCAGAAGAATCACCTGCTTCCCCTACCACATGCTGAGGAACAAAACAACGTTTCTTTTTCTCATCAAGAGACCCATGTAATCTTTTCCCATATTCATCTGTCCAAACCTGTTAAGTATGCCACCTACTCTCCCCAGGTCTGAGGTCTTTCTGAAGGGGAAGAGGAAAACCAGATATGAAGAAGGATGCTCTATGCTTAGGGAGCTTTACTAGGGTGAACTTTTGATAATCCTTGCAAAATGCCATTTTCATGATGGCGCACACATGTGAAAAATTAAAAAGAGGGTTTGCAATTCAGCAGTCAGTGCAGCTTGAGGGTTCGGGAGCTGGAGCTGCACCAAGACACTGATGAGAAGAAGCCGTTCAATGGCTTCCAGCAGCTGCTGCTGAAGGGGCTGGGAGAGAGGTGGCACGTCAGCAGGAAAGCACATGGAGGAAGCGAGGACAAAGGTAGTACTGGAGAATCTAACTGACTTTGCCAGCATGAGGGTCCCAAGATGGTCAAATATGGATCAGCAACAGGTGACATTCCCTCAGCCTTTGCCCTACCCACAGTCTTGCTTGTCTCAGAAGAGACTGTGCAGTCAAACTGAGCCAGAGGAGAGAGGTTTGCTCTGAAACACAGTGACACGATAGCACAAGGTAACGATGCAGTGCAAACAGACCTGGCAGCTGCGGTCTGCATGTCCTGCACCTGGCTCCTCCCAAGTCTTTGATTTGCTGAATGGTGCACAGGACAGGTTACAAACACCTGCATCGGGCTTTCTTGTATTCAATGATGCTTGCCCCGTGTAACTCCAAATTGCTCGGGGAGGTGGGGCACAGGGCACCCTGTCCTTGGGCAGCACCCTGCGGGCAGAGTTCCGTCACCTTTGGGCTCCAGCTGGCGAGCTCCACGGTGCACTGAGCTTGTGCCTTTAAAGATCTCTAAAATACACTCACCTGTTGACGGCATTTACATCAGCTCTAAGAGGAGCTGAAGGATTTAGCTACCCATTTCCAACTGCCTTGAGGCATGGGATATTTTTCCAAGGGTGTGAAAATCCCCTGACCCAGAACATCTCTAGAAAGCCTGAAGGCCCTCCAAATTGCTGTGAAGAAGGAGCTTACCAGGTTTATGTGGTGGCTAGAGAATACCTTTGGTTGTTATTTGTGAAGAGTTTCTTGTCTATATGAGGTATTTTGCCTCAGTCCCAATACGTTCAATGCTTTGTTTGCTGGAGATTTCAAGCATGCTTATTTTCACCAGTTCTCCTCGGTTTCTGCCTGCTGCTTGTCACGCTAGATAACAGCAAATCAGTGAGAGAGGCACGCAGCCTGACATGGACTTCCCCAAAGATGCAGCAGGAGATTGGGAACAGCCTCCATGCTCCAGCACCCTAACTTGCCCAAATACGGATTCCTGCAAGTAGGCTTTTTGGCTGTGCCACGATTGCCGTGCCAAACACCGGTGGACTTGAGAGCAACAGCTAACGATGACTTGGGGTGTACAAGAAGAGATCAAGCCTCCTTCATAAAGACATGCCTTGGGAGTCTAATGAAGAAGGGGACACGGCTCTGGTTTTGCTGTACAGCCGCTGCTGCTCGCCCGGAGGCAAGCTGCCACCCCCGGGGGCCGGTCACCGAAGGACAGGTGGGGTTTGCGGGCTCGGAAAGCCTCGGCGGGGACGCTGGGCTTTGCTGGAGGGCTCAGGCACCACTAGAGGGAAACACCGCACCGCACTGCGCAGCGCCAGCGCCCGCGGCGGGGGATGCGCTCCGGCCACCCCCGCACCGGCACTGCGGGCGCTGCGGGGTGCCGCACCAAACCTGCCCTAGAAGCACACGGCAAAGGGCCAGGGGCAAGTCATGGTAAAATCGAAGAAGAATTGTTGTTGTAAATAAAATATTCAAATGTAAAAGGCCTAATAAACTGAGGAGTGACTGCTAGGAGGGATGCTCAAGTGTCTCAGGGTGCCCGGCTACTCCCCTCTCTTAGACCAGTGGGCACAGCTCTTAATTTCAATTCAATTGTTAGCCAGAAACAGCTTCCTTCCATTTCTTTTCATCTCACCAGTACAAAAATCTCCCCTGCTGTCAGGAAACCCTTGACCCATTTAGCTCCTAAAAAGACAGTACTGTTCCAAACAGCTACTGCATTTTTTGCTACTAACCAAAGAGCCATCAAAGGACAAAGCAACCACACCAAAGTTCATGAGAATTATCATTACCATCATCACTGGGACATACGACACTGAGCTTGTATAATAGACGTCTTTCCTCCCCTAGGTTTTGTCTTCAAAGAAAACAGTGGCCAGTTCTTTACCATATCCATAAACGATCTAGTAAATGGAGCAAAGCAGCAAAGGCTGCAGCTGGTACAGAATTATTCAGAAAAGATTAAACTACAGCGGAGAAGTGCAGAAATATTTCGCAATGTGATGTAGCAGAGCAATAAGAAGTCAGATTTTGCATTAAATTCCACGTCAATAAATGCACTATACAGTACTTAAGGGGGAAAATCTGTTTATATATGTCAAAGGCTTTAAATTAATTATTTTTACTAGGAAAGGAATCTCAGAGCCACGGTGGATACTTGATATCAGCACCCCATGTGAACAAAACTGCAGAAAGAACTATCAGAATTAGTAGGAATAAATAGAGAAAAAATCAGAAAACATGATTTCTTTATGTCGTTTATAGAAAGGACGCCTTTCTATAAAACCTTTTTAAATACAGTTTGCACTCTGTATCAAAGGGATCACCAGAAAAAATATAAGTTCTGTAAAAGGTGACCAGGTATGGAAAGGCTCCCATATGAACAAAAACCAACCAGGTTAGAAGCAGGATGAGCTGAAGCTTGGAAAAGAGGCAGCAGAGGGTGGTGACAACCCAGTCACATCCCAGGTGGCCTAAAAAGGTAAAGAACAAATCTCATTCCCTGTTTCACGTAACCAAATTATTCCTTTTTCTCAATTAAAATACCACCTCGTAGTCTTAAAATAAACACCAGGAAGTTTTGGTGGAGTTTTATTTTCAGCACATGTATAATTCAATCTCATTGTCACAGGATATTGTGGAGACCAAAGATGTGGAGAAGCCCACCAAGGGATTAGATAAATTCACTGCAGCATTTAGGAAAAGTAGCTGCTAAACACAGGTGCTTAGAAAGCTCCTAAAGCTTTGAAAGCTGGATTCACCGTCCAGGAGCAGAACCATTACATATTTATCTGCTTCTGTTTTTTCTTCCCTAGATGTCAGAGAAAGAGTGCTGGACTACATGACCTGGCATGGCGGAGCCAAGTGGGAAAGCTGGATCACAGCAAGGCTGTGACTTTCTGAAGTTCATATGAAACTTATGTTGGAGCTGGGAACTGACTTCGTGCTTACAAAGCATCGTACCAGGTACACAGCAATGCGTAACCACAGCGGCAGTTGCCCTGCACAACTATGTGCCAGAGTTTCACTTGCTGGTCTGGAAATGAACCAGGCAGTAAAAGCGATTAGCAGTGGAAAGACACTAGACAGCTGTAATTATCTAAATGCCTTCCTATTAACCATGTGAGAAGCTAAATCCCCACAATCACATTCGTTAGTAGATGCTAATGACAAACTAACTGCATGAAGTTTCATTTGATTAGGTAGAAGAATTCTACTCCAATATGATCGTGTTACACGGAATGACCTAAAAAAACTCCTAAGCCCAGCCGGCCTCAGAGAGCCAACGAATGCTGGCAGGAGCAGAGAGGCAGAGAAGCCCTGCCCTTGTGGTACCAGGGCTGCCCCTGCTGCCCCATGTGCTACCTACAGCGCGGCCAGGCTCCCTCAGCAGGTCAATGTTCCCAGTATCCTGGGGCAGCTCCTGCCCCCACCGCCGGACCTGCTACGGATGCTGAGCACAAGCGGGATGGAGCCGGACCTGCTGCAGCATGCGGTGGTGATTTACCGTGTGTTAGCCCCGCTTAGAAAACCCTGCGATGTCATAGCGAGAACAGATAGCGGGCAACTATAGCGAGAAGTTCACCTTGTCGATGCCAGCACCGTTTTTCACCAGGGGGGAACAACGTGGTTCAACAGATGGGGCATGGGCATGAGAGGCGTGAGCACAGTCTGATGGGCGCTGAGCTCGGAGGCGCTGGGTTTTCACCATCCCTGGCACCCCGTGTTGTGAAAGTGCATCACCGGTCCCTGCGCCACATGCGCTCGCTTCTTCCTGCATTTGCAGACCGCAAGGAGAGCTAAACATAATGATTTCTACAGAGATGTAAAAATACCACAGTAGACATCAGTTTTCAGGGCAGGCTGCCTTCCTGGTACCCTTGATGATTCCTTTCTTGAAATACTGATAAAGAACAAGCTTTCCAGAATTCATCTCTTCCAAACACCCACAGATACTAGCTCAGAGTGGCTCTGTGGGCAGCAGGGATGCAGGAACTCACTGCACCTTTGCAGAAAGGCTGAGGGCAATTCCAGCACCAAGCTGAATCCCACTGGATCTATAACATCCATTTTTTCTCGATACTCATAATGCCAATGTCCAGATACCACAAAGCAGCATCCATCCACAATAAAATGGAGCATGTATCACACAGTTCATCCAGAGCCTGAAGCACTTCAGAGAAGACCTGTGTGCCTCCAGAGCCTAGGTACCACAGTGAGGAGGACACAAGGAGAGAGTAAAAGCCGGCTCCAGAGTGTCAGTTTCCAACATGACTTACAGACTGTGATTTATTCTTTGCTGAAACTGTAATAATAATTTCTGAGCATGCGTTCCCTCCTTACCTTTTTATTCTTAGGCAGACAACGTGGATTTCTGGTCTTTGTGTGATTTCACCCAGTCATCCAGTTTAGGAGATTCAGACCCCCATGAGACCTTTCAGACAGGGAGCCAGAAAGGAGAACATAGCCTCTCCTGAGAGGCCACACCACATTTCTGTGTGGGCACAAGTCCCTCTGAAGCCCATGATAGCTGCTGCCTGCCCAGCCGAAGGGTCCCTAGACATCATCTCACCGCTCTTCTGCTCCCCAGCCTGACCGGTGGACAACACATCTGCTGTTGGCAGTCTGGGGACAACACGTGCACAGAGGCCACAAGGCAGGCAGGTGCCCGAGCACCCGGCTGCTCTGCAGCCCCATCCTGTCACAGCACTGCAGGTGAATCCTTTATACATAATCAAATAAACCAGAAGGTTATTAGATTTGAATTAACATTCACTAACACAATTGATTGTGTGGATTTAGTCATCTAAATGGTCAATGCTAGGACATTTGGATAATTATTACTGTTTAGTGATATTTCTTCAGCTAATTGTTTTTATTGAATGACTCACTTTCATGATGCAGCTGAAACTAGTGTACAACTGGGCTCCTGCAAACAGGCTTTTTTCTGCCCAATCCACCTCCCAGAGGCCCCATCCTTTCTGTAAGATGGTGCATTCGGATCCCTCTGGATGGTCTTTAGGAAAGCAACCATCTGGAAACTGTTCCTGCCTCCACCAGTGCATGCCTGATCATATGTGGGATGATTTCTTACAGCAGCTCACCCTAACAGGGTTAAAAACTGAGCTAAACTAAGCCAAAACGGGTTTTTTCCAAACTCTGCTTGAGTGGGTGCCACCTGTGAGAGCAGCAGTGCAACAGCCCACATAAGCTGTTTCCTCCTCCACCCTCATAAGCACACCCAACCCTTGCCCTGATGAGCAAAGACCCTGCTTATGCTGCTCCCCTGCCCCCTCCTCCACAGAGGGGCTCAGCCCTGCTGCCCCAAGCGCAGGCTGAGCCCCAGCCCTGCAGCGGTGCCTGCCTACATGGGAGGGCTCATGTGGTAGTCAGGCTCCGGGCATCTCTCCACAGGTGTCCCTCACCACATTCAGAGGGACACAGATGAGGTTCTGCCTGCACAGCACAGTGCCCATGTAGACCTCAGAGCTGATGTTAAAGTTTTCCCACCTGAACCTGTCTGGAAAAGCCCAAATGAGCAGACCACTGCTACGGCAGCAAGTGTAGCCATGCCTGCTTCCTTGTGATCAACATCTTCTCCAGGTACAAGGTCTCCCCAGACCACTGATGACCTCAGGATCAGTAGCATCAAAGCAATGCTTACCAGAGACCTCTGGATGAGGCAGCTGAGGGAAGGCACTAAGGGGTACAGGAGCATGACTGGGTCTCACAGTCATGGTGTATGTGAAACTGGGTGACCTGGCTCGCTTTTCATTCCACTACATGTTACTTGAGGTCAGCTAAGCTGAACATATGCAAGGGGTCACAGAGACTGGCAGGTGGTTCCCAACCAAAAGGGGAGCAGAGGCACTGCACCCCCAGCCCAGAGAGCAAGGGGGGCTGTCGCACAGCCCCACGCAGGAGGGCTCAGCCCTCTCCGTGCTTAGGCAGCCTGGGTGACCTTAAGGTAACAGGGACCTGATGCTGCTCGCTGGGAAGGGTGGGAGAGGGCATCTCATGCACACCGTCCACAGGTGCCCTTCTGCTGTTCGTTACTCACACACACCCCAGATGTCTTAAGGAACTGCAGGACCGCATGGGCATGCAGCTTTGCTGAGCAGTGCCAGGAGGCTGTCCTGGGCAGAGGTCAGCGTACAGAAGTGCCAGTGGGACAGACAGACACACTGAGTGACACCACTGTGACAGGAACAGCAGACAGTGCGGGTGAGGGAGGACTGCCCTTAGAAGAGAAGATACGAATATAGCATGATGGACTGGGTGTTGCTGTATCTACATGGAAGGTGAGACACAAGGTCCTGTTAGGCTCCTGGGAGATAAGGATACTTTGACTGTGATGTCTTCTGCCTTCCAGGTCTCCAGGGGCAAAGAATTGCCAGATGGTGAGGCTATAGGAGGTAGCTGCCATGGCCAGAGTGGGATGCTGGGCTTTGGGAGGCAGGGGATGCAGCCAAGAAAAAGGTTCATGCCTGTGGGTGCAGGCAAAAGAATTAAATAGTGTGACTGTCAAAAATTTGTTTCAAAGAGGGACCGATACGGCTTCTCTGCAGTGCTCTGGGGAAAATCACCCCCTCCCATCTCACTTCCCTTGCTGGCTTTCCCACAAATGTGTGTCAGAGCCTCCATGAATCTTCCTGTCTCAAGCATAAAACCAAACCCATGGCCCTAAGTCTGCGTTGCCAGAGGTCAGACTTTTCCCAGGCAAGTTATGTTTTTCCCTGCTCAGAAATCTGGCCTGGGAAAAAATCAAGGATTAGCTTTTCCCCATTTGTTCAGGCTTCCTGGACATCTAGGGAAGGCCAGCACCATGTGCCCTCTGGGCTATGCCACGTGCAGGCCCTCCAGATGTCACCATGGTGCACACACAGGGCAGGGAGTTTGCAGAAGAACTGAATGTATTGCCTGTGCACAAACTGCCTGTGCAAGAAAGGCAGAATCCTATCCCAGAGAGATATTTCTGTCTGGAAAACACCACAGCCATAAGTTAGTAAACAACACCCACGAAATCTGAAGAAATCAGAGCCCTAAAAGGCATATGCTAAATGGGAAATCATCCCAGGAATGGATGCAGTCTTGGAAAGAGATAAATTTAAACTCCATCCAGGCTGGAAAATCTGCGTGTCGCCTCCATCTGCTCCCTTTTCCTCCCCAGTGTGACTCCAGTAATGAATCACTGGTCCTGGCACCCTCTGAAAGACAAACTGTTGCTTCCAGTTCCCCTTTACTACAGACAGGTCAAGTACCGCAGGACCGGCTGGCACAGCCAGCCGCTGGCCACTGGCCCAGCAGCAGGGGTGAAGCAGCCCCACAGGGCAGCACTGCTTGTCCCCCCGATCCCACAAGTGATGGTGGCCCCAAACTCACTGCCAGCCATCACCTGCCCCGGGAGAGGTCATGCTCAGAGTAAGCAGTTGGCCGCATGAAAATAAATGGGAATACGAGGGAACAGGAGCTGTGTGAGGAAACGAGGATTTTATTTCTTTTATAACCCATCTGGTGAACCTGTGTCCTGGGAGCGCAGGCGATACCCAGAGAGTGCAGAGCATGGGATGTTTGGAGTTTGGAAGAATCTGCATTTAACCCCCCTGAGCCTGCTTTTAGCATTTCAGACCATAAATCAGAGCTCACCTAACACCCCTATAAATGCAGCCGAACTCTTTGCTGTCCCTTGGAGCTCTTCTGCCAAGAATAACTGAGTTGCCCCAGGCACAGCAGTCCCACTCTCGACAGCCATTTGCAGGCAGAAGGATGGGCTGGCCCAGGACGTGGCACCAGAGGAATATCCAGCCCTTGGCAATGCCACGCGTGCTCCCCGCTGGCACAGCCAATGCTTTGGCTCCGAGCACAGCCCATAACCGCTCCAGAAAAAACTGAAGCTAAAACCATAGGAACTTCCCAAGCAGAGCCCTGGAACTCCCTGATGGCCATTTTGCGTCCTTAAAGCCAAGCCTCGCTTAGCACCATCTCAGCAGCAGCTGCTGCTGAGACCCACTGCCAGCCTCAGGCCATTTGTGGGTGCCAGATGGGGGTTACCCCTCCCAGAGCCATGCAGTCTGCTGGGCTTTGGGGCTCCAAAGGACTTCCACGGGAGCAGAGAGCAAAGAGCATGCCCTCCTCCAGAGAGGGTGTGCACCAGAGGAAATGGCTTCGAGACAGTCCCTCAGCTGGCAGTCCCAGGGCTTTTTCAGGAAGCACCCAGCCCAAAGTTCATCTTCTGTTGTTCTGGTGGTTTTGTTGTTTTGGTTTTTTTTTTTCCTCTCAGGGTTATGGTCTTAGTATTGTCTAGTATTTCCTGCTTCCTCCCCTGGCAGCTCCCCTGCTAGCTCAGGCACACCACTACAGCTCTCGGTGCGGTGCGTTAGCCCCTGCGTTGGCCACATCCGTCCCCAGGGAAATCCCTGGGCCCACATGCAGTTCAGCTTCTAATTAAGGCTTGCCATGTGCCTGTCTGCCGTGGCAGGCCCCCACTGCTCAGAGAAGCAGCGTACTGGCCTTTTTATGTTTATCCAGGATGATTTGCACCCGTTAGCTTTAGGCACAAGGGTTGCACAGGAGCACAAGGAGGCTCGGAGCAAACTGCTGAGATGGATGCTCTCGCTGCCTGTGCACAGCCTCCCGCTTGGACAGCCCAGTGTAACACAGCGCAGGTCTTTAGTTTTCTCAAAATACCATCTGGTACAACAGAGAAATTTCTATCCAGATCCAGCTTTGACCCTCTGGATCCGTAACCCAAACAGTAAGGAAAGGCACCTCCCTCCTTGGCCCAGCCCTGCTGGCTGCCCACGCTCACCCTCTGCCAGGCAGGGCTCTCCCTCCCGAATTCTCACCGGGTCACTTGTCTGCATGTGCTCCTTTCTCCACCTTTGCAAGGTTCCTACTTGCTGGGAAGAACAAGAGACTGCAGCATTACCAAATGTCACAGCTCCCTGCAGAGGGAAAGTCCCTTTTTAATTATTTGCGTGCTCCCAGTTCATACTTTCCCCACCAGGTGCTTCCACTCTGTCTGGAACCACAGAGGGGGCTGTACTGATGGGGAGCAACGTTATTCATATTGCTGAAGGGAAAATTGTACGAGCTCGAGAGACCTGCCTCTGCTTCTTCTTTTCCTCCAGCCCAAGTGTCTTCTTTCCTACATGAAACACATGTGGCAGCAAGCTTTACTGCACCAGGCAGCGAGCATCAGCTTGAAGCTTTACAAGCAACATGCTTTAACAAAACTTCCATGTGAGAAATGGGAACGACACCTGGGAAAACTTGTCTTCCAAGGGGTTGCCAATTTCAAATTACTTGACCTATATTTACCCTTAAGGCATAACAATAAAAGCCGTTTAAATTGATATAGTACATCTCATCCCTAAGGATCCCCAGAAATGCAACCAATTGATACATAAACGGCCCACAGTTCACACAGAGAAATGCAGATCTTCTTAGGGATGCAATACACCAGTTTAGGAGATGCCAAAAATAAGCTGCAGTCTAAAAATAAAACCAGAGACTAGTGTAGCCAGCCAGAAATCTAGGTCCATTACGCTCTGGCCACGACACTTGAGTTAACTCCATTTCTGTACCTGTGGGATGTGGGTAGGATTTTAAATGCCCTAATTTTGACCCTGGTTTTATGTGCCAAAAATTACTCCCCAGACTGTTTGCTGGGATAGTGTATCAGCTAAAATAAGGTGGAGAAATGCTTCCTACTGCATCCACCACATTGCTTTTTGGAGTATCTGACTGACCCATAATAGCCTTCGATGAAAAAGTTTGAGAAGATAGGGATACAGGCCATATGGCACATGTAACACCATCAACCTGGGTGTCCCAGCTGAAAAAAATGGACTTTGCTCAACTTTCCTTCTTCTCATTTGGCCATTTTTTTTAAGCTTTCAAATTAGTGACAGATATTATTATTTTTAGGAAGCAGGAGGGAAATAGGGTTTCCTTGTTTACCACTGGACCAATTGTTTGGAGCTGCCTGGTCCTTATCTCTATAGCAGCAGCAAATGGGAGACTGAGATATGCAGATTTTAATTGCAAAATATTATCAGAATGACAACATTCAGTGTTCCCTGGCTTTCATCACACTAGCCAAGTCCATAGAGTTCTGGAGCAATAAACTGGAGTCCTGTTCCAGAGGGGTATCTGCATGTGCATGCACACGTGCAGACAGCAGGTTTACTTCACCAATTTGCTTTGCATTTGGTTTTAACAGCCTGGACCAAGATCCTGCTGGATGTTGTGAACTGCCTTTCCTGGTACATTTACTGGGAGCCATGCATAGTCCTCCAGATTAAATGAGAGGAAATGGTTAACAGGTATCTGCAGCAGCAATCGCGAAAGGATGGAGTTGAGGGACTGACTCTGGTAAATCAACAGCACCACAGCGACAGCACTAGACGGTTCTCATGATTAGTGTGGCAATCAGGAAATTACAGTTTAATGTGTTTGCTGGAGGAAGCAGCACGAGAATCTTTCATGTACTTTAAAAACTGATTAAAACCCTACTGCCCCTTTTCAGCATTCAGGCACGCCAGGCTGCTTCTCGGAGCCCTGCCAGCTGCTTTCTGCAAGCTAGAATAAAAACAAACATCTCAGCCCTGCAGCTCCACAGCCCTGCCAGTCGAGTGCTCTGGGCACCCAGGGTGGACCAGGCTTTTGCAAAATCTCGCCCTTAGGTATCAGGTGCAAAACCACCTCTTGTGGTTACGGCCTTTTACATTGCTAAAGTGACTTTTAGGTAGCCCCTTGCTCTTGAAGTGCCAGCTGGACCAGGCAGCGGAGACTATCAACATAATCCCAAATAAAAAAAAAAATAATGCAGAGAATGCTAATCTCCTCTCAAGCTGATGAGCGTAAAAAACCCACCCCTGTGAAATTAATGCAGACATAGCAGAGATATTAAATCAGAATGCACAAGAAGACAAAGAGGGTTCAGTTTGGCACAGATGATTGCAGTGTTCCTAAAGTTCGGCTCCTGTTCCAGCCGGGCCAGCCCCTGTCCCTGGGTAGGTACTGCTCTGTCTGAGCCCCCCAGAACTCCAACACCCAGGTGAAGGCCACATAGGAAACCAGGGCTGTGATAGGCTCCACCCTATACCCAAAACCCATAGATCCAAAAGGCAAGTTTGTTTCTTTAAACTCTTTTTCCTTATGTGGACCATGCAGAAAATTGTATAGAAGTGCTAGAATGTGTTAATTTACAAAAAAAAAAAAAAAAAAAAGGACAGTACCTCAGCAGCACAAAAGCAGCATCAACAACCTTCACCACCACTTCCAAACCTTTATACCATCTTCTGTATGCCATCCCTTTAGGCAAATACTGCAGAACTGACGACCTCGTTAGCTGTGGGGGCTTACAGAGAAGACAGCAGCCTTATTTGTTTTAATGTTAACAAAGGTTCTGCTTGCCCCTGCCTCTGCAGCTGGCTACTGCTTTACATGCGGGTGGGGGTTTAGGGCTGACTCCCTTCCCGAGCCGTGCTTTTGGCTGCCTCGTACCCAGGGGTGCTGGCCCATGTCTGGGGCCCCCCGTGACACCCAGGGCCAGGCCACAGAGCGCTGTGGGGCAGCAGCATCTCCCTGGGGCAGGAAGTGGGCTGGCCTGAGCACGACTTTCCATCCAGAAAACATTTTCCACCTCCTTTCCCTCACCTACAACCGGCTGCAGCACTGCCGAGTTGAAACGCGCACAAAATAAAAAGCACCTCGCGTGCCTCCGAAAAGAGGTTTCTGCTGGCAAATGCTCCCTAAAAATAGCCCCGCGTTCGCCTGTGAGAGCAGCTGGAGGTCACGTACAGAAGGAAGCAAAGAACTCGCTTTGCTGAACTCGGTTTGCAGCCATCACAGCGAAGACAGGAAGTTTTGAAGTTTAATTTCTGCTTAGTTTTAGCAAAACCCCAACTGGAGGCAGCGTGGTCCCGGCTGGGCTCGATTCCCTTGCTAGTCAGAGCAGGAGCTTGCTTTCCAACTCCCACCCTCCCTGTTTTTTTTTTTTTTGCAGGGAAGCAGGTAGGAGGGGATTCATTTGTTAATTAAATCTCTCCTGCCAATTTACATCAAAAAGCGGAAACTGTTTCAAGAAGCTCCCAAAACTTTCATAACCCTTAACCTATAAAAGAGTTGTACGGCTTTTTTCTAAACCTGCCCAAAAGCACCACCGGGTTGTCCCAGGCCGAGTGATGAACGATGAAAAAAAGTCCAGGAATGGCACAGCTGGGCTGAAAATCAGGAACATCTGCTCATAGAAAGTCAGATGTTCACCCTCTCCTCTGGCTCCTCCTTTCATCTTTGGATTTTCTCATAAGTTCTTGTTCAAAGGGATGCCATCCCATGGGAAAATGACAAAAGGGGAAAAATGCAGACACTGTTACTCAGTGAGGGCTGCAATAGTTGCAAGAGAAGAAAAATTCTTCATGGGAATCCCCCACATCAGAGAAGTAGAAGCAAAAATTCACCAGGGAAAAATTCAGTGCTGCCAGCCCTGCAGTCAGTGCCTTTTATCCCTATGAGAGCCTGCACCTACCCAGTTTTCATTACCCGCAGATGGCACAACCGCAGTGAAAGGGAGCAGAGAGGAATCGTTAGCAATGGCCAGAGAAAGTAAGAATAATGGCAGAAGGTGTTGTTTCTTCTTAAAAAGGTTTGTTTCATTAGGGATATGTACTTTTTGAAAGGGGCCTGTTTAGTGCTGGACCAGACTGGGCATACAGGAGTGGTGCAGGATTCTCCTTTTTACTCCACTGAAACAGAGCGGAAACTTCCACAGCAGAGATGTGAAATGCTCTGAACACTGATGCAGCACCCGCACACGCGTGGGTACCGTGACCATGCGACACCCGTAGCCATACCCGAATCTCTCCAGAAAGCGATGCCGGGCAGCGTGCTGATGGGCTGCCGCCCCAGCATTGCTCTGGGTGCTGGTGGGTCCCCTGAACTTTCAGGAAGAACTTGGTACCCTGGGCTGGCTGCTCGGCCTGCTCCTGCTCTGAAGAGCAGCGCTGGCTCCCGAGGGAGCGCCTCTCAGCAGCGGTGGTCCTGGCAGGGTGAGGGGCTGCTCCTGAGCAGGTGTGGGCAGCGGGGGGCAGCTCACGGCTGGCAGAGCTTCTACCGGGGGGGTCACCCCAGCTCCCCACGCTCCCAGCCCGGCCGCCGGGCCTCAGCCCCCCCAGCCCCCCCGTGCTGCACAGCCGGGGAGGGGGGGTGCAGGGTGCAGTGCCCCGCACCTCCGGGTGGTTCTTAGCGCGCCGGGCCCCCCGCAACGTGTGCCCCCCCGCAGTGTGTGCCCCCCCCGCAGCAGGCAGCGGGACCCCGCGGCGGTGCGCACAGCCGGTGCCCGCCGGGGAGGGGGCACCGGGAGCCCCAGGGCCGGGCAGGACGGGGAAAGCCCCCCGGGAAAGCCGGCAAGGGGCGGCCGCCCGGGGCGCTGCAGGGAAGTACCGGCGGGGACGCCGGGGAGGCGAGTACTTCCCCCCTGCCGTGGAAAAACGCCAAGTCCCCTCCCGGGCCGGCCTGTTCCCTCCCCTCCGCCGCCACGGGAGGGGCTGCGAGGGGAGGGCCGGGACCGGCCCCAGCCGATCCGCCCTCCCTGCCACCGCCGGCGGCGCCGAGCAGGACCAGACCCGTCGGTCGGGCTTTGACTGGCTGGAAATTCCCGTCCTCGGCGGCTCCTCCCCCGCAGAAATCCCCTCGCCGGGGTGTATATGCGAAGCGCCGCCGCCGCCGCCACTCACTCGCAGCGAAGCCGCAGCGCCGCCGCCATGATCCGCGCCCGCCGCCCCGTCGAGCCGCCGGTGATGGAGGGCTACGAGCAAGCGAAGAAAGAGCGTCAGGGCGGCTTCCCGCTCGACGATCGCCACGACAGCGGCCTGGACTCCATGAAGGAGGAGGAGTACCGGCAGCTGGTGAAGGAGCTGGAGGACATACGCCTGCAGCCCCGCGAACCGCCCGCCTGGGCGCAGCAGCTGACGGAGGACGGGGACACGTAAGTGGGGGTCGGGGAGGAGGGGGGCGCGGGCGGCGGGCCCGGGGCGGGATGCGCTGCCGGCGGGGAGGCGCCGTGCCGTGCCGTGCCGTGCCGTGCCGTGCCGTGCCGCGGCGGGGCGGGGAGGCGGGAGGGGAGGCAGGGCCGGGCGGAAAGTCCCTGGAGGGGCGCCAGGGCCGGGCGGCTCCGCGCCCGCGGAAAGCCCCGGCCGCCGAAAGCCCCGGCTTGCGACACCCGCGCATGACCCTGCCCCGGGCCCGCCTCTGCCCCCTGGGCGCTGTGGGGGCTTCTGACGTGGGGTCCGGGGCTTTTAACGTCAGTTAACGTGTAGTTGTATTTATTTATTTTTATGACTGTTTTTTTTTTTTCTTTTCCCTGCAGTTTTCTCCACTTGGCGATCATTCACGAGGAAAAGGCCCTGAGCCTGGAGGCGATCCGGCAGACGGCCGGGGACCGCGCTTTCCTCAACTTCCAGAACAACCTCAGCCAGGTACTGACACCTCCGCAGCCTGGAACCCAGATCAGCCCCTGCCAGCCCCACGAAAGCCCTTTGGGGAATTCCCCCCCATAAAAAGACCTGCTTTGAATATTTTTTTTTTTAATTGACGGAATCGATTAAATCAAAGCCTACTCAACTCAAAGCCTGCATTCAGGAAAGTCCCCAGCTGGCTCCAGCCGGTCTTAGTACAACGCTTCCTCTCCCCGAGAGTGGCATTTAACACCCGCATTTTTCAGATATGATGCAATGGGTTGCATCCCTCTTTGCCGGGATGGTAATGATACCCTTCATATGGATTGACTGCTCAGTATCCGGAGAGCCCTAAGCTCATCCCTTCCAGACTAAAGGGCAACTCTACAATATGTTGGGAAGCATAAAGAACTGAGTTTATGGGGTCTGGTTTTAATTGGGGGAACAAATCACCAAGTGGTCAAAGAGTCTCTTTGTCCAGACGTTGCTGCCAGGCTGGCAGTGTAACTTATGGGTCTGCGTTTTCTCTTTTGCTTGCAGACTCCTCTTCACCTGGCAGTGATCACCGATCAGCCTGAAATTGCTGAGCATCTTCTGAAGGCTGGATGTGACCTGGAAATCAGAGATTTCCGAGGAAACACCCCTCTGCACATCGCCTGCCAGCAGGGCTCCCTCAGGAGCGTCAGCGTCCTCACGCAGTACTGCCAGCCACACCATCTCCTCGCTGTCCTGCAGGCAACCAACTACAATGGTACGGGCACGCTGCTGTACAACACTGTGGGTGTGCTGTGCTGAGCCTGGGGTTGATGTCCCATAGAGCTCAAAGATCTCTGGAGAGGTGGAGAAGGATCGTTATGCACATGTGAGAGTTGAGGACCCCCAAGCACACAGCAGTGTCTGAATTCTTTAAAATGTCACTGCCTTGTAGGCCTCCTCATTGTTGATTATTGGCTCTCATGGTGCTGAATTTTGCCTTCTTAGTGAGTACCTCTGCGGTGCTCCTGGTTTTTTGGGTTGTAAAAAGTTGCAGTCAAACACTGGAATAAAATATCTAAGAAACCTTTCCAAAATCCAACCCTGTTATTCATACTTAGTGGAAGCTGGAAAGCTCTTCTGGAAAACACCCTTTTGCCATGGATGAATTGCAAACTTAGATGCAGTCCTGTCCTGTCATCTTGATTTTAACTGAATGACAGGGCATTAGGTTAGACTTACTCAGATTTTCCCTTCGTTTGTGTTTTGCAGGACATACATGTCTCCATTTGGCATCTATTCAAGGATACCTGGCTATTGTCGAATACTTGCTGTCCTTGGGAGCAGATGTAAATGCTCAGGTATGTAACATACGCCGTGAATTTAAATGAGCAAGGCTGTGTAGTCATAAGAATCGACGGGTCTGGCACCAGCTCTGGCTCTCCTAACATGCCAAACCTTGTGTTATTTTCACGCAGGAGCCGTGCAGTGGCAGAACGGCACTACATTTGGCTGTCGACCTGCAGAATTCAGACTTGGTGTCGCTTCTTGTGAAACATGGGGCAGATGTGAACAAAGTGACCTACCAGGGCTATTCCCCCTATCAGCTCACATGGGGAAGAGACAACTCCAGCATACAGGAACAGCTGAAGCAGCTGACCACAGCCGAGCTGCAGATGTTGCCAGAAAGCGAGGATGAGGAGAGCAGTGAATCGGAGCCTGAATTCACAGAGGATGAAGTAAGTAGCTGTTTGCGCCTTTTCAAGAGGAAGTGGAAAATCCTGCCCTGTGTAGGTTTTTTTTGTTGGTCCTCCTCTGATGACATGCTCGAGTGACCTCTTACCTGTATACAGATGGGTATAAATAGCCCGTGAAGTAAGGTTAAGCTGTCAACCGTCAGCAAGATGGCAGATGGGGCAAGCACATAAATAGAATAAGAATAAAATGTAAAAAATAACACAAGGGAACAGAGGTTAGCTTCACGCCACATGGTTCTCTGAACACCGTTCTCTTGCTGACACCCACAGAACCTTGTGAGATAAAATTCAAGTTAATGGGTGGTTTTCTCCTCCCAGCATTTGTTTTTCTAACGTTCTCAGTGCTGGCAAACGTAACCATTTTAGTGTAGAAATTTTATACGCTGCTGAAGTCAGGGCATGCAGACTTTGGCAGTTATCCCAGAGTGGATATGGTGCTCCCAGTAAGAGTTTTGCATTAACAGCCTTAATGTTTTTTCTTGCAGCTTATATATGATGACTGCCGTATTGGAGGACGACAGCTGACATTTTAAAGCAGAGCTTCCTGGGAAAAGGAGTGACTGTGTACATATGTATAGAAAAAGGACTGACTTTCTTCATTGAAAAAGAAAGTCGCAATGCAGAGGGAAAAACCAGGAGGGAAATACTACACTGCCCAGCAAGGAGTGTGTAATTGTAACAGGGCGGCTCCAGGTTCTGGCATGTGTTTAAATACAGGAGCGGGATGTGTAGCATCACTAGAGATCTGTGGTTATTCACACCACCTGATAGAGCCACATAGCCAGTCTTCTCAACCCTGTGAAGGTAACAAACTACACATTCAGCCTGCTAGTTACAGAGAGCTATCTTGTGGCATTAAATACCATGAGGGACACGTGTCCTCTCGTGGCAAAGCAGGCTCATACCAACACCCCATCTTCTCGGAGACTGCGTGTTAATTTGTCTTGGACTGGCGGTGCAACCTGGCCGTCCTGACCAACCTCGGCTGCTCTCGGTGGGATGTCCCAGGCGGAGGAGTCAAACCCAGGCGCTGGGGACCTCCTGGCTGCTAGGAGAAAGTAGCAATAATGTTAACTGTGGGCATTGGAAACAGTGTGTTTCACACCATGTGTGTCATAATTGCTACACTTTTTAGCAATTGTATATTGTGTAAATAGTGTACATTTTTTTGTTTATAATTATTTTGGTACATGTGAGAGATGTATTTATTAAAAAAAGTCAGATTACTGCACCTGGTCTGTGAAATGGTTCATTGCCCAGTTTGTTGTCCTGACGTACACGGGAATCCACTTGGTTTGCTTTTTAAGAAACATTCAACTCCTAGCAGACCGATAAAGTCACAGGCTCAGGGGTTTTAGGTGGTTCACCTCAGCAGCGGCGAGGCATCTGAGCAGCTCACAGCTCTCAGCCCTTCTGCTGCAGCTAATTTTGGAAGTAGTCGTAGGTGGTGTTTCCTGCACCCATTGCGGCAGGCGGGTCAGGGGGCTGGGGTTCCCCCTCTCACCCAAGCACCAGGCCACCCGGCCCCTAGAGAGGGATTTTGAGGCTGGCTGTGGTAGCAACCACCCACCCACCCTGGTTGACACCTTTTGTTCCAGCTCCAATACGGGCAGCTCATGCCAGGACTTGCCGGGGAAGGCTGGAGGTCTGCAGCCCAGTCCTATGCCCATTCGCCCTCTCGTTTATCACCCAGCCCGGCTCCCGTTTGAACTTGGACACCTTCGGATTTTCCAAAGGGGATTTCCACGGGAAGAGGGAACACACAGGAGCATGTGCTGCTGCCTTCCACCCCTGGAATTCAGGCGTGGACCTCCTGCTCTCCCCACTGCAGGCTCTCCTTGCCCAGTTCACAGCAGCAGGGAATGTGGCTTTAACCCGCTTCAGTTATTCCTGCACATTTCTCTCCCGCAGCACTCAGGCAGACAGAAGCATTTTGCTCAAATTCTCACCTGCACCTGATCTGTTGGCAGTGCCTCGCAGCACAGGACTAATTTTAGCCACAGATTTTAGCTCGCCATGTGACCATGTAAAGGATGGGCTGCGTGAAGGGTGACCGTGCCCTGTTCCTTCTGTGCCGTAACCCCCCGGACAGGGACGGGGTGCGGCAGAGCTGCTGACGCAGGACTGAGCTCTGCCAAGAGCGTCGGCCAGGGGACTTCTGTGCTGCTGGCACCCGGCACGGCTCAGGCTCCGGAGAAGGCCACAGCTCTAGGTTGCACAGGGACACTTAGTCCTTTTCCTGCTCTACCCTTCCCGAGGGGTTCCTGACACACAGCCTGCTCTAAGGAGGGCTCATGGCATGAGGAAGAGCAGCACAGCTGGCTGGGTGCTTCCTTATTTGCATGGGAGCCAAAGGCTGCCGTGGAAAGGATTATATACAATTGTCAACCTGAGTCATTTTTATTTCCCTTCCACTCTCATTGCATGAGCGTGGCCCAGGTATGAGCTGAAACTTCCTTCTGGCAGACAGGGTCATGCTCGCATTGCAAACCTGCACAGTTTTCCAGGTGTGGGGCTGGGTGAGAATCTGCCAAACTCTTTCTTTTTTTCTTGCAGAGTCACCCTGCACTCCAAACAACTGCTGAATCTGAGCTGGGGATGGGGACTAGGAGGGTTTATCCACCTGCTCCTACAGGTTTTCTGACAGCAAAGAATGCCAAGGACTAAACACGATGTCGCCACAGCTAGAAATAGAAAAGGCAATGTTCCTCTCACTAGCTACGCTTCAGTTTCCCCCTTGCAAAACAGGAGCTGGCAATGCTGTCAAGGCCCGGTGAAGGCATTCACCAGCTATAGATATCAGTGTTCTGGAAGTGCTCGGGTACACGGCTGGACCTAGTATGCAAATATTTAAATAGATACCACCTGAATGCAAATACTTTTTATTCAAAGGCCAGAGAGAGGGAGGAAAGTGCAGTTATCAGTAGTACTAGGTTGGTCGAGTAGTTTCAGAGGCAGTGGTATGTTCTCTGCTGCCCATTGCAACGTTAAGACAAACGGCACCTTAGGAAGGTGCTGCTATAATCTTGCAAAAATTCTACAAGGAAGTTTTACAGCTAAATAAATCATTGCCCAGGTACCGCATGCTGATCATGCTACTGTTTTGTCAGTCATGCGAAAGTAACCATCATATGCAAAGGAACCACAGATAAAACAAGTGGGACTGAGATTGATGCGAGAATGTGTGTTTGTTAGCAAAATAGGCTGGGGCATGTTGTGTGTTTGTGCGTTGGTAGTGCTGAGTTCTGCCTGTTCACTTGATGTTGTAATCAGATTGCCCACTGTAGGTCACCCACACCCCCAGTTTTGAACACATGCCCTTAACTCTTGCATGTCCACCCTGTCTCTGGCTTTTCCACACCTATGACTTTAGAAAGATCTCCTGAGGGTGGTTTTGGTGATAACCTGCCTTTGTGCTACCTTCCTGGCACACTGGCAGGTATGTTGCACAGTCCCATTTGTAGGACTTGGAGAAAGAACTCCTTACGCGTTTATTCTGTCCAGCATCACTTTTTCCTTATTCAGCCACCACGGCCACTATTAGCAGAGCATGCTAGCTTGCTCTTGCTTGTCCTTCTACCAGTGCTTCCCCGCACTGGCTCAGGGCTCAAAATTCTCTCCCAGCACCTTCACCACTTACCCTGGGTGGCTCAGCAAGCTTCAAGAACAGCCATGCTGCTGCAGATCAAGGTCCTGTAAAGTTCAGTTTTAGTCTCCTCACTCTGACCCTCTCTCCATTAGCCTCCTCCCTTTCCTCAGCTCCTGTCATACCTGTGTCCTCCACTCTTACTGCCCTCAACGTCTGTATATGCCTCTGCTTGCCTTCTTCGCCCTTCCAGGGTGAGCACCTTTGCACAGGTTGCCGTCCCTCTTCTCCGGCACCAGCTCACCATGAAGTCATTCACTCATCATGACACTGCACAGCATGAGGCTGCATTTTTGTTTTCAGCCTTTCCCCACTGCCCGTTCTTGTAAATCTCTGGTAATCCTGCAGGGATATTCCCATACTTCCTTATATTGCGCACAAAGAACTGAACTCTCCATTTCCTCCCACACCCTCCTCTTCCTCCTCACACTCCAGCTCCCTGCAGACCTCCCTCGCCTCAACCACAACCCAGGGGCCACCTTCCGTCCCTGCTCTCCTGCCTTTCAGCTTACCCAGCATCAGCCCTGGACTCCTCAAGAACCTTACGGTGGTGACAGATAAAATGCAGGCTGCCAGGGTGGCAACGGTGGAGAGCAAAGCCCAGGGCCTGATTTTCCCCTAGTAAATCAGGAACCCTTCTCTTCCATTCGGTGCAGCTTTGGAAAGTGTTAAAAGCAAGGGCAAAAGGCAACCCTGCACCTGGGGACGTGCACAAGGAGGCTTCATTGTCCCGCTGGCTCCAGCGCCAGCCTGACCTTTGCAGTCACAAGCAAAACCCTTTCAGCTGAACGGTGAACCCTCCGTGCCTGCTCGCTCTGCTGCTCTGGGGTTATAGTGCAGCGTGCTCCTCTCACGCTGCTTGATGCAGAGCTGTGGGTGGCCCAGCTCCTTCAGCAGAGATGGGACGGGCGGCCGCGGGAGCTGCCTGCCTGCTGATGGGCTGGGGCATCACGAGGGGCCACAGTCCTAACCTGGGGGCCTTGACTCTTGCTGTCCTCCTCCTCAGCCTTCAGCCTTTCGGTGTTAGGAAGGGGGTCCCTGTTGACTAAGCATTTTACACACCAAGAGGAACTATAGGGCCAGATGGGGGCCAACAGACAGTGTTTACCAACCATGCACCCTGCATCCAGCTGCCCGACCCATCTGCCGACCTGATGCAGGACTTGATGCACCAGGAGGCAGTGAGGCCACCAGGACCTTTAATCTGTCCCCCAAAGTGGCAGCCCCACGGCTGCTGGCTTTGCCTCGCAGCTTCAGTTCAGATTTGGATGAGCAAGATGGTTGAGTGAGGGAAGGAAAAAAGTGGAGCCAGCAATAAAACCTGAGGAAAACCACTGTGGTCTCTGAGAAGGACGGGAAGTATCGTTTGTGACTTGTGTTAATGGAAAATCTTCCGTGGTGGTGGGCTCTGGGCTGGGCAGGAATCCAGTACAGATCGTTTTTCTGCAAAATCTGGACTGTGGCAATAATTAAGCATCTGGTTGTTCCTAGAAGAAAGGATTGCAGAATGAAGAGCAGGGATGGCAGGGAGGGCCCTCTCTCTCCCTGGATGAAAGCCTGCCCTCACTTCAGGAGGCTGGAGGAAGGGCATTTTCCGGCATTGCTCTGCTCCCAGCACCAGTGCTTTGCTGGAGAGCAAGAGCTGTGCTGGATCCCAAGGGACAAGGCAGCAGGAAACCCCTGTCTCCTTGCACAACCCAGGATGGCACATGCTGTTGGGACAGCCATTTCACATCCTCAGCAAGCGCCTGTCACATACCTGGCACCCCTCACCTCCCTGTCCCTTCAGACAGCTCTCTGAAGCATTAACATCAGGGCCAAAAGGCTCCCTTTAAACGCTGACACATTTATCGGGCCATAAGGTAAGAAGCCAAAGTCCAGAGGGATTGTAACAGAAATTCCCCCCGACACCCTGAGGGTTTGACTGCCCTCCCTTCCCTTGCTCCAGTGCTCAGATTTTCCCAGGAGTGTCTCCTTGTCCAATTTTCCAAACAGGACTTTCCAGTCCCTGTCAGAAGAGAGCCGGGGTTTTCCCCGCTCACTCCCTTCTGCACTTTTACCCCTTTACGGCAGCCGCGAGCTGCGGCGCTGGGCTCCATTGCCTCTGCGGCACTGGGAGTGCAGCCTCCTGCCTGCCCACCACCAGCCCCAGGGGCTTCCCTGCCCCGGAGGAACAGGCCTACACCCCTTTCGTTTAAATCCTTTTCCCACTCCCAGTCATAAGCTACTTCAGATTCGTTTTCCTGCCCATCTCTCACGGGGAAGCTCTTCCTCCCTCCAGCTGAAAGCAAAATATGAGCAAATGTGTGCAAAGTGCTGCAAGGAACAGCTTTAGAACACAAATATTTTTCACATGCACGCACCCCCTGAAGGGTGCACAGCTACAATTACAGTGCAACTCTTAACTCGGTTAATTATTACCCCCGGATTTCAGTAGCTTGGAGGAGGGAGTTTCCCAAGGCCCTACAGAAGGTCTTTGTGAGGCTGCGGCTCCTTGTTTGCACTGGGCAGTGCCCAGGGGCTGAGTGGGACACAGCCAGTGTTAGAGGAGATGGGAGAGATGGGGAGATGGTGTTGGAAAGCATGGGAGGACCCGTGGGGTGTTTTTCCTCTCTGCACGGGAAAAGGACACGCCGTGCCTCAGCCACAGCCCAGCACGTGTGCCAGTTGGTGAGGATGGCTGCCCAGCCTGTGCGGCACGCAGAATGAAACCACCCTCCTCTTTCAGTTTTTTCTAAGTGGAAAGGTTTCCATTCTGGCATGCGTCAAGGCTGGTGTTTCTGGATTTCATCTAAAAACTTAGCTCTGACTCCTGGCAGCAGCTGCTCTGAAACATTTCGCCCCAGCAAACAAGGTAGCCCTCCCCCAGGCTGCGTGAAGGCTCCTTGCCCCGGGCTGTGCGCAGCCTGGCTTGGGGAAAACCCTCCTGAGAAGGGGGATTCACACCACCCACTCGCCCTCCAGCACACTCGCCCTCCACCTCCTCTCCAACACGAATCCACCTCTCTATGAAATTTCCTGAGCTGCAGGAAAACATCCAGCACCGCCTGCCTGTCCGTCCACCCCAGAGCTCGCCGTGCCCCATCCTCGCAGCCCTGACCCCGGCAGCAGGCTGAAGCACAGGCTGCCCCACTGCCCGAGCACCCCACCGCAGCCAGGGACAGCTGGCAAACTGCTGTGGCTCCTGCCTCGGCCATCACGCTTGCGGGACGGAGCTCAAACCTGTGGAAACTGAAATAATTAGCTGGAAACGGGGTTAGCCGGCAGCGGTGTGGGAGGCTGGCAGGCTTTGCCTGCGGTTGGCCAGGTTTAAACAGGCGATCAAACAGCGTGAGGGTGTGTTCAGCAGCTGTGAAATGGCAAGAAGGCAGAGGGGGAAATGGCAGCAGTGCCACCGCGGTGCAAATGCTGGGCAAGACATCACTGGCAGCAGACACGGGTCCAGCAGGTCCCCCAGGTCCACTGCCGAGGTGGTCTCATCCCCCTCACAGCCCAGCAGCAGCACTTGTCACACAGAAATGCTTAAGCTTTTCCCACAGCATCCTCCCCTCTGGCTCTGTCCCAGGGGATGGGAGGTGAGCAGGTCCAGGAAAGGCCAGGGCTTCTGGCCAGGGCTGCCTTCGGCCCCTGGGCCGTGGCACACAAAGCCAGTTTCCCTTCTCCATGCAGCTGGCTCCCAAGGTGACTTGATCACCCACTTCCCTCTGCAAGCCACTCCTGTATCTGAGGGGCTGGTGGAGTAAGGAACTAATAACTCGTAGTTTCCTCTATCAGAGAAGTCTGGGCAAAGCAGGAAAGAGAACCTGCACAGGTTACTTGGCAGTTGGCTTCCTTCCATGAGCAGTTCCCGACAAACGGCAGCATGACCAAGCCTTCCCAGGCATGGTGCTTTAGGAAGCCTCTTCCTAAAACCAGCCGTGCTGAGGGGCGGAAGGCAAGAGGACCGAGCTGCATCCATGCACTGCAAAAAATTAGAGAAGAGCATCTCAGCAGAGCACGTGGCAGCTCTGTGCCACAAGTAGGACCACAGACATCTCTCACAGAGACTTGTGTGTGCAGAAGGTGTGAGCCCAGCGGCACGGCGTCATCCTGGGAATGAGTGTCAGTATCTCCAAATTTTCCACTTCAAATTTAAGAACAAGTGGAATACTTCAAAAGAGCCAAGTTTTTTGTTTTGCTCTGGTTTGTTTCAGTTAGAAACAATGTATTGTTTAAAAAAATCATACGATTAAAATCATATTGAGAACTTCCCAACTGAAACAGATCACTTCTGTAGACTCAGAAGACAAGAATTTATTTCATTTTTTCTTACTTATTGGAACCTTCAGGTATTTGTTTTCTAACTCACCTGAACATTTTTTTCTCCTAAGTTTTTGCAGTTGCAACACAGCAGAATTTCCTCTCCTACTCTTCTCCTGAGTCATGTGAACTGGGCATACCTCCAACCTGGGGCTTACCGTGCCATCTCTGAACAGCCAGCCCCCAAATCTGCATCCAATTGCCATCTCTATAATTGCTATTAAAGTCCTCATGCTTGTGTGAGGGCAAGTCTTCAGTTCGCCTTACAGCTGGCAGCCTTCCATCAGGTCTGCTTGGCTGCCTCTCGCTGTCACAGCATCCAGCCCCCTCGCACGTGTACATCCTATTCCCTCTACCCATCGCCTCCAACTTTTGGTTGCTCTAAATATACCAAGAAGAAAGCTCAGCTCACAGGAGGTGATATATTCAAAATTGATCCTGAGGGCAGTCTTGTGCTGGAGGTTTTGGGGCTGCAAATCAATCCGTGGCAAGCGTATGGCTTCTGGCAGGTAAACGGATGCTGATTCTGACACCAACCGGTGTCCCACTGCTGGATGTTTGGCCCATGCCTTAGACCATGCCTGGAGACTGATTCAACCCAAGGCGTGAAGCCAACGCACAGACCCGGGGAGTGTTAGGTATTTCCCATGCAGATGCTTTCATTCAGCAGTAAAGCAAACGCAGCTCGGTGTGTCCTCTTCCTGAAGGCAAGTCCCTCGCATTGCAAGCACATTTGTCATGGAACACCACCGCACATGGCTTCTCAACCAACAACGCCGTAAGAAAAAGGTTCTCTCTGCATCTGTTCCACTTCGCTGAGTTTACAGCTGGGCCCTTGAATGCTGTCAAGAGAAATTGCATGTTCCTTGTAAGCACAGGATAAAGACGGCTCCATGTAGCCTTATTAATCATTTTGCTTAATGGCACGTGAAACATCATCTGTATCTCCAATCCTCATAGCACCTGAGACCTGTCTCTGAGGAGAGCAAAGAAATTATTTGGGGAAAGCCTCCCTTCAGGCAGTGGTGGCAAGCATCCCACCTGAGCTGGGGTGCGCCGGTGAATGCTGTCGGTGAAGATGCTGCTGCGCCGGTCACTGGCATGGCATAAGTGACCCTGGCCCACGGTGTCCCTTCCCCCACGCCTGCCCACTGGCACTGCAGAGCCCCGAGAGCTTTTGCCTTAGGCTGGATATGACCCTGGCCCAGGGCAGAGGTGAAGAAGAAGGCAGCACCGTTGGGCCCCATCGCAAAGGGAGCTTCTACGGGTGAACTAAAAGGCAAGTGTGCTCTAACGACAGGGCAAACTTTTTTATCACGTTTCATCATCACTTAGCCCAAGGAGCAGTGCTGTGACACACACAAGGCTCCTGGTGGCAGCTCAGTCCCTGCCCGGGGCCAGCCATCAGGCACAAGTGCTCCTGATGTGCACAGTTGGAGCAGAAGGTGTCCCCATCCCTGCGGCACCCCAGGGCCTGGCACCCAAGCCCTGCCCTGTTAGCTGTCAGGGACCTGCTTCAGCAAACCACAGGAGGAAGTCAAAGATGTGTGAGATCAGTGAAGCATGCAGAGCACAGTCCCGCTTAACCTCACCAGTCTGCCACCAGCACGTGGAAATCCAGACTTCAAGGCATAACTCACCATCAGTGGATGTAAAGTCATGACGCTCAGAAGAAAGCAACCTTCAAAATGAGAGCAAGCACTGCAAATGTCGCCCATTAAGGGTTAAAGCAGAGAGGCAGCAGGTGCTTTCAATCTTGGTTGAAGCTAGCAGGAGCTCACCAGCGCTGAACTGAGCCTCCAGGAGCTCTTCGGGAAAGGAAAGTGCAAGCTGGCGCGGAGTGACTGAGCTGCTTTGCATGGGATTTCATTTTACCTTTTTTTATGAAACAGTGGTGAGAAAAAGGGGCAGTGATGGTAAATGCAAATATCTGCAAGACGCGAAGGCCTCAGCAGGGAAGCTGCTCAGCTCTGTGGCTCCTGAGCACAGGCATAAGCGAGCTGCATAGTTGTAACTTATGACTGACACGGGTCTTGCTGCAATGACTGACAGCTCTCCTGGCTAAGGAGTAAGTCCCTTTATCCCATCCACACCAGCTGGGGCTTCTTTTTTTTGGCTCCTACGCAGACACGATGGAAATATGCACTGAAGGTCTGCTCTTTAAAAGCACGAGCTCAACACGCACGGCTGCCTTTAGCATTACAAGAAATGTAGAAGAAAGAGGAAATGATTTGAACTGTGTGTATGTGGCATGAGCTGCATCAAGCTGCAGATAGGATGATTCTTCTCAGATGTCATGCAGCAGCTACATTGGTGTCTCCCTCCCTGTTACTGCTGGCAGCTGAATTAGTTCTTGCACAGCTGTAATCATACACCTAATGAACTTGCTCCTGCATAAACCCAGAGCATCTCCCTCTTGCTAATAAGCAACCTGTTGGGCCTCTGTCCCTGCACAGCGCCTCACAGGTCTCACGTGCAATGCCAGATACGCTGCTGGCACCGTTTTGAGAGTCCCCAGAAGGGGCCTCTGCGAGAGCTGTATGCTTCCAGCATCTGCCAACTGGGGCTACAGTTGTCCTGGGAGGAAACCTCCCTGGGAGAAGCCAGGACAGAACAGGCTGATCAACACTGAAGGAATGAGGGAGAGGGAAAGAAATGTTTTTGCTAGCAAACAGCCAGCAATTTAAATTAGGAATTGCCATAACAGCAGTCAGTCTGACCGAATGTGGTATCAGCCTCTCAGAGCACTTGTGGTACAAACACTCTAAGTTTCCACTGGGGAAACCAGAGGCACAGGTAGTCAGTGGTTTGTGCTGCAGCATGGGAGGGCTCAGCCTGCTCCTTAACAGCACCTAGGACATCGAGAATGTAAAACATCACCTCTCTTGTAAAGCACGTTCTGGTAACATCAGCTGCGTGGGCTGGCAAAGGCCAGGGCTGGCTGCATCTCTGCTGCTCCTCGCTGACCAGCAGACACAAAATGCTGCCCTAGGACACAGAGTCTCAGCTCACACCAGGCTCTGGCCCGCAGCATCTCTGCCCCGGTTTTGGGCTGTAAGCTTTCCCCAGGCCAGGGACTGCTTTTAATGAGGTGTTTGCAGAGCTGCCCAGAGAGTATGTGCTACCGGTCCCCTCCTCTGTGTGGCCGCAAGGAATATGAACTGGTTAAACCAGCACCTACGGTGTTAAAGCAGTTGGTGCTTCCAGCTATGAAAGTAGTACCCACTTTGATGTCTGCTGGGACAGCAGATCTGGGCTGTCCCTGTGCACCGGGCCTCCCTCAGGTGCTTTAGGATCTACTCAGTCAGCAGGCTTCCATCAGCTATGTGCAAAGAGGTAAGGCAAAAGGCTGTGGACTCCAGTAACCAGAACTACGTGGAAATTCAGGAGGATTTCTGGCTGGGGAGGTGCTGCTGCTGTGCGTGGGGTTTCACCTTTGCTCAGCCCCGTTGGCAGAGGCACTCTATGCAAATGCCATTCTCTAAGCTTTCACACACGGGACTTTCAAAAGGTTCATGATCTTCAGAAAAGTATTTATAGGATCAGATTTTCCTGTGGAGCCTCAAGTCTTTTTATTAATCACCAGGACCATTTTCAAACGTCTTTCAACATCAAGAAATTCCACTTAATCACAGCCTGCCCTGCTACCACCTTCTCAGCATCAGATGGAGAAAGAAATGATGCAGTGAGTACCTTAGTCACACCAACACTGCTTCAAGGCAGAGCTGGGGAATGGGACGTGAATCATCTTTGCCTTTCTTTCTTTTAAGGGAAACAGAGAAAACAACTGCTGCTTTGAGAGTAAAACGCACGAAGCAGTGACAGGTCTTCCTGTTTCCTTCCCACCTCACACCCTGGCTGCGTGGTCCTTCCCTGCACTTACCTGCATCTACTGAAAAGGCCCGTCGCTCCTTCAGGTTGCTCCTTGGAGATTTTTTTACCACATCTCAGCAAGTGCAGAGCCACACAGAGCTTTCTTTGCAGGACCGGCTGGCAGAGTGCATTGCAGGGTATTTTCCAAACAGGCCATTTCCTCCTTACAAAGGACTTTTCTGTGTGCATAGATGTGCAAGGGCAGCGGGATGTGGTGCTGGGAGATAAAAGACCAGCTCTTTCGAAAGACGTAAGACAATGATAGGCATTGCATCGCCTTGCTTTTACAAGCCTGCCTGCTTGCTGTAGTCCACTGAGCACATCTGGTGCCCAGGACAGGGAGCAAGGAGCTGCCTGCACAAGCTAACGGGAATGCCAAGGCCAGGGATGTACCTCCAGCCTCAGGCTGGCCAGCACAGCAGGGAGAAGGAGGTCAATCAGGACCAGGGGTAATGGCAGAGCTGTGCTGTGAAAAGTGCTCCCGTGGCCTCTCCTTCTGTCCCCCTGATCTGGGGCACACAGAAAGGAGTGCACCCCGGGGTAGCACAGGGTGCTGCAGACCAGCCCTTTCTTGCTCCCCGGCACTGTAGTACTGGGTAGCAGAAACCCATTCTGCATAGGAGGAGACAGGGCTGGGGGAAACAGCTGGAATATTTTCCCCCTTTCACTTCCTCTGGAACATGCACAACTGCAACACTCCATGGGTGCTGCCCCTCAGGAGAGGAATTATCTTGCTAGAAGAAAGCAGCATTTTCTATCTAGACATGCTCTGAGCAAGGCTTAGGTAACACTCAGCTAAAGAGCCAGGAGCTGAACTCCACACTAACACTCCACCACTTCAACTTGCTCCTGCTCAGCTAAATGCAAAGATCTTCTGGGGCAGGCAGCCCAGCACACAAGCCATGGCTCCCTGCCAAAGCAGCTGGGAGCTGCAGCCCTTGCCTCTGCAGCTGGCAGCTGGGCACACTGCAGGGCCTATCTCCACAGGCTGGCCGAAGGGGCTGGGTCTGAGCAGTAGGCTTCAGCTCTGCGGCGAGGAAAAGCGTGCGACTCGTTGCAAGCAAGCTGGGTCATGGTTTGCTGGGAAAAAAACACCCAGTGCATTGCTAGGGAGAAATTCCAGCAAGCTGCTTGGGTCGGCAGGGGTTGCCCTATTTCTGTTTGGGGTTTCCTGGCCTGAAATAAAGGTGCCTGTGCTGAGAGAAGCTGCCTGCGTGCGGTAAGCTCAGTGGGTTGCACGCATGGACCTCCGGTACGTGAGGGAAGGATCTGCGCAGTACAGCCAGGGCGCTGCAGTTGTGCAACCAAGAGTCCAGGATTTCCAAACACTCAAGTGACTTGGTCCCAGCTGCTGTTTTGCTGGGGTTGCTCCATGTCAGCCTGCCAAAATCCTCAGCTTCAGCACAGACAGAATTTCCAAGGGTGAAAAGTGAGCATGTCCAGGGAGGCAGCAGATACGGGGTAACTGCTCTGTGCTCAGCAAATCTCCGGGGAAAAGGTCAGAGGAATCCTCCCCTGCAGATCGCTCGTCAAGGACGGAGCTGTGCTCTGCCCCCGTGGTCGCTTCCATGTGCCCACACGTGCATGCCGGCTGGCTGTTCGTGTTCCTGGCTGCCCTGAGCCCTGGTTTGGGCAGAATCCTGCCACTAATTCAGCAGCCAGGGCTGCGCATGGAGTAGCTTGTAATTAATTTTGGTACAGCTTGCTTTTCTGTTGCCACGAGTTCACAGCCACCCAAACACCAATGACATGTAAAACTGGGAATCCCCCCACCCCCAAACCTTTCTATCACCCAGATAAAGTCACCTCCCTAAAACCACGGGCCATCAACCTCGTTCCAGCTCCTGGCAAGAGGCCTGGAGGGACACGCTGTAGCCACACAGCAGTGCCAGAGCTTGGAGACAGGCGCCACCCCAGCTGCAGAGCTACCTGCAAATTGGCACAGCTTCCAGGGTTTGCTCTGGCTGGTGTGATCCTGATGCTTTCCCTCTTTCTCCCAACCACCCTGGAGCCGCCAGCACGGCCGGTCCTGGCTTCCGACAGCCAGCGCTCTGGTCACACAGACTCCTGTGCAAAGTTGTTTTCCCAGCTCATTGAACTCTTGTGCTGCGTTTAATCAGATTTAGCAGTTTGAAGGGGATAAACAAGTCCGTTCCTAGAAGGTTTTGCCGCAGCAGCTGGCAACCTCTATCGGCCACCAGAGACAACTCTGCAGGAAGGTGATGCCAGAGGTTACGTGAGCAGGGAAGCCCCCAGCAGGAGGTTTTGCAACAACATCCTCAGCATCCAGGATGTCGTGACAGCTTCCAAGGTCGCTCTCCTCCATCGGCCCCAGCACTAACTCTGGCAGGCGCTGCAGTAGCTGCACGCGCTTGCTGAGCACTTGCGCAACGTAAGAATCAAAGCTGTGCTTGGGGCAATCTGAGCTCGTGTTTTCTTATACTTATACTGCAAAACAGAGGCCCCATCCTCAGAGTTGAGCAAACCCATAATTTGTGCTGGGGATGATCAGCCCTGGGCGCATGCAGAGCCACTGAGGGAGCTGCTCACGTTGCTTGCTGCACTGCAATTTATTTGCCAGCCAGGCTATTTCAAGCTGTGTCAGGGACACTGGGTTACATGAAGAAAACAGCTTGTTGAGCAACAGGCTGAGTTTGACACTTAATAAGGCCACCACAGTCACAACCCAGACGTCTTTCCAGTCTGGTGTGTTGTCTTCAGCCATGACCAATGCTGGAAACACTGGGCTATAACCTTGCCATCGCTTAGGCTCCTAGGCAACTAGTAGTGCAGACCTGTCCAGGCAGATGCTTCTGCCCACGTCTGTGACTATCTTAACTACCCAGCAGCAGGAGAATTAAGAGCAGCATAATCCAATCCCAGCTGGAGCTGATGCTGCAGGGCCCACAGAAGTGTAATCTGAAGTGCCACAGAAATACAGCAGCTATTATATCCCAGCTTCAGGAAAAACTACTTGTTCTCCAGTAGCATAGCGGAAATTAGCACTTGGGCACGGATCCCAGAAGAGATTTAAGACCCTAAATCAGGATGCTGGTAGGCTGTGAAAGCCTGTATCCCAGCCTGCCACTTGGAAAGCCTGTGCTCAGCAGCTGCCTACCTCCTGCCCCGTGCACAACTCATTAGTGGTTCCTCTCTGCTTGGCTTGCAGGTCCCTGAGCAGCCGGGGGTCTGCACGGGTATGCACCTCACCTGAGGACCCTTCAACGGACATCGCATGCACCCTTCTGGGAGGAAGGACTGCTAGATCTTCTCTCCCTCCTGGCTGAGCAGCCTAATCCCATGCTCTGGCACACTCCGCGCCTGGCCCAGCACCACCACCCTGAGTCCCTGGTATTAGGGAAGGGGACAGCACGTCCCCTCTTCTTGCTCTCTCTCCTGCTGGGGGTCCAGGGCCCATTTTCCATGGAGATGTGTGTGGCTGCCCTTGGGCTGAGGGGCAAGAAACTCCTTTCTTGGGTGCATGCCCTAGCTGGAAGTTCATTATGTTCACCTGGGAGACTGTCACCTTTAGCGTATTTCAGGAGGAAAAGAGAAAGGCTGCGAACACCAGACCCTAGGAAACACCCAGTTCCAGCTGAGCCAAGAGTCTGGGTGTTGAGAGGCAGATCTTCAGGCAGAGCCTGTGCTCGGCATTTCCAGCTGACTAGTGCCTCCATGTAGCACGGGACTGGTTTGTGGTTTTCGGCCCCTCGTGGAGAAGCATGCTGCCAGGACAGGGCTTGCTTCAGCCTCAGCTTTGCTGGGGGAAGAGCCACGGTCCCTGGTCAGCCTGGCCACTGTGGTACCTGCATTGCAGCTGGCAGGGAGGATTGCATGAGCTTTCCCCTAGTTCAGTTCAGACAGAACCAGCCAGGGTGGCTTAGACGGGTTTAAATTAACCTATATAATTCTGCCTGAAGCAAAGACAGGGAAATGTACTCTAATTACCCCACCAGCCATCTGAGGGGGAACAGCCTTCAGCGGGAGGGGTAGGTGAGAGCAGGGAGACTGAAATCCTCTTCCAGCGCTGAGTCTGGAGGAAGAGAAGTGCTTGTGGCCCAGTGCATGCAGGAAACCCCTCCTAGAAATCCACCAAGTTACCAGGGTGGGCAGCAGCAGCAGCTCTTCCTAACAGCAGGCAAAGAGGCTTTGCTGTGTCCAGAGGAATGGAGAGGTGAAGTTTGTCCACTTTCTGTATAAAAAGACAGAGAGGGCTCTGAGGGCTTATCATGGGAACAAGCAGGAGAAGCTGGTAGGACTGCCTGCAAACACCTGGGAGCCCAGAGCAGGTTGCAGGTAGGAGAGGGCCCCCCTCAAGAGAGCAGCCAAGGCCAGGAGGACACCAGGGAAATAGATGTTGGACGTGCTGGTAGATGGGACTGCCACGAGAAACTGCCAGACAAAACAGCAACTTGCATGACCGAGTGTCTGCCCTATTGAAATTGAGAAAGCACAGACAACTGGAAGAGTCTGCTGGCTCTCAGTGCTTCACCCTGCTGACTGGCAGCATCAGTCTCCAGCCCTGCAGCCCCCTGGGCCTCTGTGCATCAGGGAGGAGAGGAGACGAGCGGCACTGCCGTCCCAGTATGCAGGCGTTGCCTCTGCTCACGTACGAGGGCTCACCTGGTAAACAGGCCTGGCACCAGGTAGACGGGTGCTGAGCTCCAGGGCTGGCCCTCAGCCAGAGGAGCTGGAGCCCTCTCAGCCTGCAAGGAGGCTGGCGAGGCTGAGGTGGGGTGCTGAAAAGGGTGCCAGCTGCTCGATGGAAATGCAATCAGTTAAACCCGCTGCTCTTACCTTGGGAAATTCCAGGTTCCTTCCACAAACAAAATGTTCCTTTTGCAAACTTGTTTTGGTGGAGTTCCTGCCTGCACCCAGGCTGTATAAAGCAAGCCAGCACTGAAAGTAAAAGTATCCTTACGGTGCTATATGCAGGACTCCCTTCGCTTGTGTTAATCGTGGTGTGACAGCCACCCTCCATTGCCTCAGTAAGATGCTCAGTTAAATCCGATCCCTTTGAACATCTGCGACCTGAGCGGCACGTGCCATCACATGTGTGGGTCCTCTGAGAGATGGCTGGCATTTCCCACATCACCTGCTGACAGATAGGTGTCTTGGTGACTCAGCTCTCATGACCTGCTACTGCTCATCAAGGAGGGTTTCACCACTTCCACTCTAATTAGCTAAGCCAGCAAGGCACGTGTTTGGGCTGATCTTTCTTCTCTACTTCATGGATGCTTTAAATCGTGGCTGAGCTGTCAGTGCCCTTCTTTCTTCCATTTCCTTAGAAGGCAGAGAGCTACGGGGTGGATTTGCCTTGAAGCCACTGCAGCCGGTGACGTGCTGCACTGAGCACAGGCACTGCAGAAGAGCTGTGAAAGGGAAGATCCAAACCCTGCAGTGGGAGAGGATCCCACTTTGGAGAAGCAGAAAGCAGATGCCACTGTGGAATTGCCTTGGGGCAGGCAGTCCCACCCTGGTTTGGATGGTAACTGTGTGACGCTACCCACAACATCTGTGAGAACCCAGGAAAACTCAGTGAGGGCCAGGGTGGGGGGCAGCAACACAGACACTTGCAGAAACTCTGAGCAATGTGGGAAGGCAATTTTCAGGCAACCAAAGCAGAACGGGACAGAGAGATGCCGAGGAAGACATTGCCTGAAATCATGGTCCTCAAAACAAAACCACCCCTGGATCAAGCCGATGCAATTTCTAGCTGCGTGTACTGGATCTCAGCGCGAATGGGTGTGCCATGCAGATGCTTTTTTTCAGTGTTTTTGCTCAGAAAGCGGAGTGTTTCCTGTGGTAACTTGCAAAGACCAACTCCTGTTCTCAGGTTTGGAAGGAAGATGCTTTTCCGTGCCCCCCAGGGACAGTCCCTGACAGGACATGCTGGGGAGAAGGCAGGGCTTTCTGGTGGGCTCAGGAGCAGCTGGGAGGATGATCTTCCTGTCCTCACACTCTTTTCTTCCTTTAGGGGTGCTTGGCTGCTGCAGGAGTGGGGGCAGAGGCTGCTGCGCCGCTCCCATCAGGCTGTGGCAGCGGAGCTGTGGCAGTGCCAGTGCTGAGCCACCCGTTTGGCCTGGACTGTGGTTTTCTGGGGAATCACCTGGACCAAAGCAAGCACAGTGCACACCCGGCAGGTCTTACTGAAGCATTTCCTACTTCCCTGGTGCAGGCAGGCAGTGTCCTCTGCCGCTCCCAGGTCCAAGCCAGGACCCCAAGCCGCCCGGCCGGGCAGGGATGCTGCCATGGCTCGCTGTACGGAGGTGTCCCCAGGCAGGTCAGGGGGGAATCCCACACACCGCAATAAGGCTCGTAAGGTGCCTTATGCCATTTTCTGGTTACGACCAATTTCCCCAGGGTTCTTCTCATTCGCCTTCATAGGGTTTCAAGTGGAAAACACTGTCAGGACCTGATTTCCACTGAGTGTACAGACTCGGAGGGCCACACGCTGATCAGAAGGTCAGTGACAAGCAGTTGTGTTCCCCACCTTAGTCTCATTCAAGCCCCCTGCAGCGCTCTGCTGCTCTGAAACTCTGTAGAAGCAGAAGTTCTGGCCCATGAGCTGAGACGCCTTCCCCCCATCTCCCATTTCTGCTGATCCTTTGCCTGGAGGAGGAAACGCTTGAAGATGTTTCCAGCAGGCCTGCAGGACCAGGGAGGAAAACACACGCATCTAAACCTCAGATTGGTTAGTTAGGAAAAAAAGGATGAATCCCAAGCCCATAGGAACAGCAGGATCGACTTGCTGCAGTCCTTATTTGAACAAAAGACACATTCTTCCCATTTTTTCAGCTTTGCCTTGCAGCTGCACACAGCAAGAGACCTACATGGTGACAGAACAAATCCCTGAGCACATTTTTCCTCCCTCCCTTCCTTTTTTTTTTGTTGTTGTTGTTGTTGTTGTTGCTTGTCTTGTTTTCTTTGGTTTTTTTCTTCTGTTTGGTTGTATGTGGCAACAGCTGCTTTAGGAGGAAAGCATTGCTCTGACCTCAGCATCTACTGGTTCAGCTTACTCAGCTTCTCCTCAGGGGGATTTCTAGAGGAAGGTAATAGACACTGTGGCTAAACTGGCTTCTCTTCAGCAGCCAGTAAATAATCCCTGACCTCCAGAAGAAGAGCAAATGCACTTCGCCGGGGTGAGCGATTTCACGCAGTCCGTGGTAATGCCTGGTCCTCGTTCTGCTGATAGCTGGGGGAGGAGAACTGAGGCTTGCAGTGTTCCCAGCCCCTAGCCCTCCAGACCTGCCGCTGACTAATTAGGCTTGAGAGATTCAAAGAGTTTTTCCACTTGTGAAAAATATATTTCTATTAACGGTAAAAACTCTGTTAGTGCTGGTGGTACAGCACCTCTTCCCTGCTTGCATGCCAAGACTGTTTTCCCTTGCTCCTTATTACCTGCTTAAAATCAGGAACATTTTGGCCAAAGAAAGTTTAAAAGTTTGTGGTTTTTAAAAATTGTCCATGCCCAGAGGCACTGTCTATTCTCCTGACAAGATGATGGAGGATAAAAGGGGGATCCCTCCCTCCTGCTCACACCAGAAGGGTCTCCCAGGGGGGTGAGCCTGCAGAGCCTGTTATGAATGGAGCAGCACGGAGTGCTCGCTCTGGCAGGGATACTGGCATGCTCTCTCCTCTCCTTGCTCAGAGGACACTGTGTGGTTGTGTAATGACAAAGCCACTGTGTTTTAGGAAGAAGAAAAGAGGAAGGAAACTGTGCAAGACAGGGGTTTCCCGGACTGCCACGCTGTCTTTATGCATGGTACTTTTGAATGGAGGAGCAGTCTGGGAACAGGGAAACCAGGAGGGGGTTTTGGTACCTTTACTTCTCCTTGGTGAGCCAGTAACTCAGATTCCAGTTGTGGCAGTTTCCCCACCCCAGGCAGCAAACAGCACCCAGCCAGCAGGTCCATGCAATCCAGGCGGGACCCTGCAAGCCACGAGAGAGGCACATTTACGTGTGGACCTGCTGACGCTACAAAACGCTGCTGGCAGGGCTGGGGCTGACGTGTGACCCTGGGGAAGGTGGGACTGACCCGTGAGCTCCATCCACACCCGTGCCCTGCTGCCCTGCGAGCCTGCAGCTGCTCCCCAGCAGCGAGCATTGCCCCCACCAGTCCTTCCCAACATCTCCCAGCCCACGTCCCTGCAGGACAGCGGGAGCAGTCACACTCCACAGCACGGAGGGGAGCGGGAGGTGAGGTGCATACGTGCCTGGGCACAGATAAGCTGCAACATCCTCACGCAGCCTGCAACACATCCCCACTCACACCCTCTGACTCTAACCCGTCATTTCAGTTGGTCCTAGCAGATCTTTTTCCAAAACTTGTTGAAGAGGCCGAACCCCAAGTTCAAGCACTCAGCTGCAGCAGCGAACTCAGCAGGGAATTTTAGGACGAAGCCATTATCTGCACTGTAGTATTTGAAACGCAATTGGGTTTGACCTACAGCCCCTAGGTGGAAAGATGTCAATGCCTATCCAGCCGCAAGGGAGAAAAACATAGACCAGATCATTCTAGTCTTATCAGACAAATATCCATTAATCACTGTTGGTCCAAAAAAAAAACCAAACCAAAACCAAAGAAAGAAGAAGAAAAACCACACTGTCCCAGCTGCAAAGGCCGTGATACGTCTCTGCACCGAGCAGATACAGCTTGGCTCAGCTGCAGGAGATTCAGAGGCACTAGAAAAACTTTCAGAGGGGGAAGGATTCTGAAAAGGCCGTGCACATCCATGAAGACTTCTACTTTATTGACAGGACCTGCAACCAGGTTGGGTCCCGGGCTCGTTGGGTGTTTGGTGCTGTGGTGGCACCATTACCCAGTGTGGGAATTCCCTCCCGGGAGGAGCCCTGCGCTGCGGGCATGGTACCCACAACAACAAGCCCAGGTTTTCTGCTTCTTTCAGGGTGGGCCTAGGAGCAGCTGGGGGTGGGGGAAATTGCCTTGAAAAGTTTCTCCTGTTTACAGTTTAGCTTTACTAAAGCAATTAACTGCTAAGTGTATGGAAGTTGGAGGGGGTAGGACTAGGACAAGCACCAATCTGATGGATTTCAAACTGTCCTTATCCTGGTATTTTATAAATTCCTTTCAGCAGAACTTCTTGTTACTTTTGTCTCCAAAAAAGAATACTGATCCCTTCTCTCAGATCAAAAAGTGCCTGGGACCGGGGCACAAAAGGTGTTAAGGACAAAACCAGAGCAGTTCATAGAAATTGGTCAGTTTGAATGAGACCACTCTAAACACATTAAAAATTGGTTGGAATAACCATAACTTCTTATTAAGCAGAGGAAAGAAAGATGGCTGGTGATATTTCTCACTGTTGGCAGTGGCAGAGGGCTCCCCGAAGCCCCCCGAGGTGTCAGGCTGGAGCTGGAGGGGAGCGGGCAGGATGTAGGAGCTGGCGGAGACACGGCCACCGTGCTGCTGTCACTGCCGAGACCGCACCACGCGAGGATATTTTTAATCAAAATTTTCAAGCACAGATTCAGCAGAAACAAGCCAAGCAGGTTCTGCTGCGACTATATTTAATTGTGGTTCTGAACCCTCCCACACAGCCTGTGGCACAAGGCTTGCGAGCGCACAGCGGTGCTTGGGCTGGCATCCCTTGCAGCTCGGCTATCCTTGCGTGACCCTGCTTCCCGAGGACAACGCTGTTTTCTTTCCCAGTTCTAAAAATCAACGGGTGTGCAAAACCAAGTGCCCAGGGTTTTTTTCACTGTTGTTGCAAAACACTCAAGTCGTGTTAAATGCGTACCTTTCAGCATATCCATACTTGAAGATTTTTGCCTTATTTTATTTATTTCTTTTCAACAGACCTTCCGAAGGCTGTCAGAGGCAGAACATGATGGGAAAGCAGGCAACAACGTACTAGCCAGCACAGCTAACCTGTCTCAGCAGCTCCACGGTATTTGTCAAGACCAGAGGGAGGGAGCTCAAGCCTTTCACCAGCGGGAACCACTCCAGACAGTAACCGCAGCTCTTAAATCCAGCCCTTTCAACCACCCATTTTACGCAGAACTGAAAGACACACATGCATAAAGAGTTTCACAGTCTTTGTATGGCTATGAATGAGTAGGTGCCTGCGAAGTGGGCTGAAGTACCATCTGGAGGATTGTACTTTTACTGCTGGAGAGTGCCAGGAGCTAGCAGTGCGCGTGAAGTTGGCAAAGAGCAATTGTTTATTCTCCTACCTAAAGATCCATCTCAAAATGGTTTAAAACACCAACACGATGTAACTGTGGCAAGCTGCAGTGCGTGGCACGACCAACTCAAGGGGCGCGCTTTTTGCACTCTGACAGGGTGGTAATACAACAGCCTGTGCTAAACTGGGTCCTACCCTCCCTGTTTCTGCAAGATCTTCCTTCTCCAAGTGTTGGAGCTCACGCAGCTGCGTGGTGAGCCACTGAGCGGGACCAGGCAGAGGTTAAGCCTGCAGCGAAGAAGGGCCAGGTACTGGCCTAGATGGAGTCCCTGAACTGGGTCAGCTTGCAACCACATGGATGCCATCGCCAGCACGAGGGATGGCGTGGGGCCGCGCTTTTTCCATTTCCAGCCATTTCCAGCTTAGGTCTGGTAAAGACACTGTGAACCCACACCCTTGCTTGTTTGTGCCAAGTGCCAAACATCATGAACCTAAGGCTAGAAGCTGAAACAAGCCCCTCTGCCCACTCGGCTCTTGCAGCACACCTTGGCCTCGCCAGCCCTTTGGAAAGCTCCACACTCCTGGCAGAGCTGGGTTACAGCACGTACCTATCCACACACGCTGATGCCTGTTACAAAGCATTCACGTACAAAGTGTTCACATATTGTGTTTTGATTTGCTACCAGAGTGGGAAAGCATCACGTACTCATTATTGTCTGCATGTCAAATAAGGGCTGTACCATCATTTTGCAAATATGTGCTTCATCAACAGAAGCAGTTTCTCAATCGTCCTTCTGCTGAACACATTGCACGTGCTTTCATTTATCATCAGGTCTAGTTTCAGAGAGCAGAAAAATCAGTTTTATCCTCTTTTTCTCTATTAATAACTAAATTCCGCTCTAACACTGAAGGGCAAGGACCTTTGCTACTTCATTCCTGTAATATAGACCTCTTGTAATGCTACTTCTCACTAATTCTTTCTGTTATCTTCCTTTTCTGGACAACCTTATTGCCCTCTTTCAGATCATCAAAACCCTCACCTGGATGCCAGGATATTCACAACATCTGGGTTTGGGTTTTTCTTTTCCCCCCCTCCAAGACCTATTTTGCAGCCCATCTCTGTAACTCCTGCCTTTGAATTTATGCCCCCTGCTGAACTACCTTCGCGAGAGCTCAGATCTGCTTCTGCGTTGGAGTGAGAAAGACGTAGGTGTCAGCGCAAAGTACTCGAAGTAGGAAAAAAGTTAAAAAAATTACTTCCTGGTGAGTACCGTTGTCACCCAAGGGATACAACTATTTTTGCACTTACAAAGCTGATTTTACACTATTTTATACTTTATTGGTTTGTTACTAGATAAGAAAGGTTAGTAATGGAAATTTCTCCTGGACATAAGAACAGGGAATATCACCACCTAACTTTCCAACAAGTATTCAACAAACGTTTCTCCTGTGTGCAGACACCCACGAGGCAGAGCAACCCCGGAGAGCTAAAGGTTAAGAAATTCTCTGGAGACTGAGGGTTCGGGCAACTCACCGCTACCTTGTGGTAAGTCAGGCAGCCTTCGCCATCATCACTGAAAATCCTCCTTTCTCTCCCATCCCTTCTGCCAACCTCCCGGGCAGCAGCCCTCCAGCCTTCCTACAGGCACATCTGGCTGCCTTTGGGGGAGGTGAGTAACTAAGCTAACCTGGTAGCCTGTGTTCAAGGCTCACCACATCCTTAGGCAAGAAATGTTTTTTGGTTTTTTTTTCTGTCAGCCAGGTGTTTCCAAATACTGTTAACTGAAACTAGGCTAACATTCAATGCGACTAAACATCTTCATGGCACCCTAAAGGTATGAGCAGCTACAGGGGGTTTAAAGGACCCCTTACAAGAGGTGGAAAGGGAACTAAAGAAAAGCTGCCCACCCCGCTTGTGCTAAAACCCAGCCCGAGGTGGCCGCCCCATTTGGCAGCCAACTCGCCACGGGTTTTCTTGAGGCTACAAGTTCTGTTTTCCTAAACGCCCTAAAGCTGCGCTGCCCGGAGCCCCCCTGCCAGGCCAGCCACGCCAGCCTCCCATTAGATCCGGAAAGGAGGCTTCGATGGATTCAGAGGACTGATACACCCCTTCTGCCTGAAAATTTGCTTGCAAGGCAGGGTTTTGGCTGCCGTTCGCCCCAGCTGCACCGCTGTTTAACCGGACCCTGCTCAGGCGCCCTGTCCTGCACTGCCCCCTGGGCTGGTACCGCCACCGCAGGGCCAGCAGCAAGGTTAGCGTCCAAACCGAGTGAACACTACTTCTCTGGATGGATTTGTCGTTTATTTATTTTTTTAAATATAGGCTTGTTTCCAAAACAGGTTCCCCAGGTAGCCCAGGAAATTGCTGAGCTACGCAAGGGGTACAGGAGCAGAGGAACCAGGGAGGAGCTCCTGTAACAGCACTGTCCTCCAAAAAGCCTTCTTCAGACTAGAAGGGGGTAGAGCCTTGATGCTGCTTAGATGAAGGCTGGTGTCATCTGCTGAGAGAGGCAAATACCACTTAGGTGGAGCAGGTGTCACCACATAGGTTTAAGCCAAAGAGTAGCTGAGGGGATAATGGTCTATGGATACCCTGTTCCTTCAGTGATGCAGGCTGTGGTTTCCGCAGCGGCTTAAACCAGAGGTAGCGCAATCTCGTTTCCCTCTCCTCTCCTTTACACCAGCCAATTTGATCCTACAGTGAACTGATTACGGTCACTAATCCAACAGAGAACTGAATCAAACAAAATAATACTGCCCATTAGTTTAGTAAACAGAACAGCTCATTACAAATGTAAATGAACACCAGAGCCGGCTGAAGGAAGAGGGCAGACATAGCTGGGATCAAAACAGGGAGAGCAACATACCTGCAAACATCACAGCAACATCAGATGTCACTAAAAGGCATCCCTATTCCTGATCATGCCAGTCTATGCACATCTATGCCCCGTTTCTCCATCCACAGTTACTGTTTGACTCTAACTTGAGAGAAGGTTGCTCTCTAGTCTAAGGAATCCCATCAAGGATTAAATACCTTACTTTGACAGCTCTCTAGGTCAGCGGGTGTCGCACGAGGCAGTTTTCTGGTGAACAGTGAATGCTGTACCACTTATCTAAAGGATGACGCACCTCTGTTTAGTTAAAGTCGGGAGATGTCCAAGGACCCTTATTGCCACATGACGGATGCACAGACTGCTAAGTCCTTGTGTTGGTTATCTTTAAAAGGGACATTTTGTCTTAGATTCCTGTTGTACATGCAACGTGACGAAGATGGAGACTTTAAACATGACCGCTAAGGAATAGAATCTGCATAGAGACAACTCCTCAAGGACATTGTCCAGGCACAAGATATGTTAATGTTGTTAACTTGAAGATATACTAGGTCCTTAAATGGAATGTGCTGAAGATATACTAGGTCCTTAAATGGAATGTGCTAATTGTCCAGGTGTAACGTACATTGATGAGTTCTCGGAAAGTTAATGAATAGATGTGAGTGACTTCTATAAACAGGGGGCTGAAAGGTTCCCTCGGTGTGCATGATTTTGGTGGAGCGATCCCCCATGCAGCCAGCGCTGCCGAATAAAGATAACCTCCGCTCACTCGAATATTGGTAACTGGTTCTTCAAATCACTGGGAGAGAAAACAAACGGATATAATTTACTGGCCAAACCCCCCCCAGTTTGGCTTGTGTGTCCTGAGCTGTACCGCACACTACATCGCTAAAGCCTTAGCTAGGAAACTTATTGCAGAGGCTCGTGGTTCAATGTATATATCAGTTAAGCCACAACAAATCGCCCAGCAAGGCCACACGGTGCATCTGCAGCGCCAGGAAGCTCAACGGTAGCTAACAGGTTCTAAAAAGGACCAGGATTAAAATATTAACCCCCCAAAATGGAAGCACACACTTCTTTGTAGATGACTCAATTCTGCCAAATGCAGTTAGCTGGATTTTGACTTATTGGTATGCTGGGTCTGTTTATTCACTGGTTTACAAATACAACATTACAGTTCCCATACTGAACATTGCAGCACAGAATTTTCATAGATGATGGTGATACAGGTAAGACTACTATGAAAGAAAAGATTATCATGCTAAGAAAAGCTTGGTGAGCAGCAGCAAATACTGCTGATAGCTGAGGTTTCTGACGGTCATTTTGGAAATGCAAGTTAATCTGTACAAACATAGTACAAGGGATAGGAGAAAGTGGGCTTTTTTTTGAGGCTTTGTTTTGTTTTCTGGTTTTGGTGTTGTTTTTTTTTTTAAAGAGTGAGAATCATGATAAATAAACAAAATCCAGATACTATTTTAAGCAGCTTTGCATAAGCACGTGATGATCCTTGGTTTAGTTCGGGCATGAGAGGTTTAAGTTCACTGTTCCAACGGATCCTGAACTACAGGATGTCTTGCATTGTTTCCAAATAGTTTGGGTTACAGCAAAACAAGAGAACAGAACAAATTGTTACTAGCAAGAACTGGCTGGAACAAACTACGGCAATTTAAGAACTTCCCATCTGAGGAAAAAAAAAAAAAAATCACTGATTACAAAATAAAAAGTAATGGCCCTATTGTTACTACCCTGTTAGTGCAGGGATTTTCTACAAGAAAACATGAATATGCTTCACAAAACTTGACTTCATGAGCCAACAAGGATGCTGTTTTGCAGAACTTAAAATAGCAGGCTTTGCTTCTGTGGTGGGGGGCGGGGGGGGGGGGGAAGGGAAAGTTATTTAATTTTTTCTTCAGATGCCAGCAAGCTACAGATCTAGTGCTTTCATCTTACTTCCAACAATGTGCACTGAACCAAAATATTTCTTATTTGGTATACTCGGACCTTGGCTTAATGAGAAACAGGACAGAGAAGGTAGAGAAGAATGCAGCATATTATTCCAGATCATTAAAATTGCTTTCATGTATCTACACATACTTGCTCCACCCGAACTTTCCGTTTACCTCTCTGTGCTTAAGACTGTCGCCACTGGAGGCTTTACAGTGAAAAGGTATGGTCTAACACCGTCCACTGATTCTGTACCAGACGTTGCACTTAGGAAGCACCAGAAATCCTAGAGAGGCTCATTACTGCCAGCCTTAACATCTTGTGTTTCCCTGCTGAATACACAGACAGCTCCTGATGACCCACAGTTTAGGTTAAGATTCCCCATTAGGCTATTTCTTTCTAAAATACGTGCCGTTACTGCTTCTGGGGATCCCTTGTGGGGTTGCTCCTAAGAAATCCAGATGCTTTTCACGGAGTCCAATAAATACTGATTTACCTAAGCTGATTGCGTGTACTTGGCATTTGCATCCTTACAATCTGCAGCACAAACAAAGCGCACTGGGAACGTAACACGGACACAATTACAAGGCTGTGCAGAGGCAGCCCAGTTCAGTATAGATAACACTGATCTGGGTCTAGTATGCAAATAAGTCTCGATCCTGTTTCCTGCTTAACTACTCGTGCATTTACACTGTAACTGCATCTACCAGAGTTTTCAGCACTGGCACAACAAACCACAAATACATGGAGCAAGCCCAAGTCTGGTATGACTCAATAAGCTCTACCCAAACCAGAAGCGGTGGGATATCATGCATACTCTGGTTTCTCTGGAAGCGCCAGGTTTGAAGCAGCAGGTGATACCAGGTACAGATCAACACCAGCCGTGGCTGGTACGGTTTGGTTGCAGGTGCTATCTGCTCCAGGGGGTGAGGAACGGGATCACACGTACACGTAATACATGGGGTTTTCCCATGAGGTCAGGTATCCCCATCTGTGTAGCCGCCTTATCTTAAACAACAAAAAGCTTTGGCTGAAAAAGGAAAACCCCCATAATTGGTATGAAAAAGAGAACCATGCATTTTCACCACAGGACAAAATACTAGCAAAACCCAGCATTTCAGTTGTTGAGATTTTAACTTTGCTAATTAAAAAAAAAAAGATCCAACATTCCTCATTAATATATTCTAGGCAGCTTATTTCATCATCTCTGAACACAAGATGGGATGTGCTGCATTGCAAAAATGTAAGGTATGAGCAAACACCCATTGCTCTCAGAACCACCACCCGACTTACACAATCACATGCAAGCTCCAAAATTTAGAATTAAAGGCGTTGCAGGGAGTTCTGATACTAAATAGTATGCAAATGTGCTCTAGTCGTATGGCTCCCCGATTGTTATCTTCCTTTCTATATGTTTTGTTCAAGAAGTCATTAGTGAAGTTGTATATACACAAAGCTGATCAAGAACCAAGTAACAGTGGATTATATTTTATGGCAGAGTAAATGATGACTTGTAACTACTCAAATTCCAGGTTGTTATACAACTGGAGTATTAGGAAGAAAGGTCCTAGGAAGTTTCAGAAACTCAGCTGTCACTGACAGCTGGAACGACACAGACCTTTCCAAATGTGCCACTAGTGTTTGTTCTGCCAATTGTTGTGCAAAACCACACAGAATTCTCAGATAACCAACACCAAACCAGCACTATCTGACATGAGGGAAACTGAAATTTGGAGGCACTAATGGAAATTCAGGAAGCTTTGTAAAGTCAGCAATTCACAGGACATTTGAATCTCCTCAATTTAGTTATCACATAAGGTTAGCATTATCTTTTATTAAAACCACCAAACATAGAATTGCACCACCTTTACTACAACCAACTTGAAAAGTACACATTCAAGGGGCTTTAACTGTAAAGCAAAAAGAAAAAAAATTAAGCTATCCCAGTCCTCTGATGTCTCAGGAGGCCTTCCCCAAAGGTCTCAAACAGACAAAAAAAAAAAATCAAAGACAGTTTTGGAGTAATTAAAGCCAATAAAGGAATAGCATAGCAGATGAATAAGGTAAGAAGCTAAGTTGTAATAGAGCTTGGCATTCTTCCAAGACTACTCTCATGCTTACCCAACAGCTCAAAATGCCTGGTGATCTTCCCTTTCTCCTGTGTCTCCTCCCTCACGACTTCAATCATCTCCCTTTTTGCTGCTGAGGCTGAAACCTCTTCAATTGCAGCAAAACAAAAATGCGTTTTTCTTCACCTCAACTCACGTTTTTGCAGTCTTCTCTTTTGTCCTAACCCAGAACATTTGAAGGAGCAAGGGGAACTGCTTCCCAGAGACATTCTTGTTGATGGACTTTGTCTATGGGCCCCATCCAGCCCCAACACTGTTTCTGGCACTGCCCAAAGCCTCAAAACCAGGTAGGTGACAAAAAGCCAAAATCCCAAAGTACACTGCATATAGAATCTATTCCCCTAAATAAATGTTAGCTTCAGAGCTGTTTAATTATAGCATATGTCTGTTAAATTCACCACCTGCACCCCACATATATCAGTCTAAATGAATGCACTGGGAAGTGCAGCTCAGGTTTTCTCCTTCAATTTTTGTCCTATATCCTCAATAAACACCTGAACAAACATTAAGATCGTCTTAATTTCCCCACAGTTAAACCAGTAATGTTATAAGCCTTTCAACATCAGGGCAAGAAAAGAGAATGCATGTAAATGTAAGAATTATCTCAAGACATACACACCACATAATCTGATATAAAACTTTACACTAGGAGCCAAAGAGCTCAGATGAAAAATACAGTGCAGAGTATAAAATTTCTCTTAAAATACAAGTGAAAGGCAAGCAATCATCACAGACATATTCAAAGTCATCAAGCATTTTGATAAGAATTTCAGGGAACTGAAAGATTTTTTAAAAAAATTACATTAGGGGAGACACCAAGTATTTCAAAAACCTCTGTTTTATTTGTACAGAGTAAAATACATCATATAGTGAACATTGTTTTCCACCCATAACCTAAAGCCATTAATATGTGTCATCTTTTCACCAAATATCCTGGCCAGAAGCACAGACAATGGAAATGGGAATGCTAATTAGTCTCTCTCTGCCAGAGCTACAAGGTGCACATCAATCTCCGCTTCTGTAAGGATCCTGAAAGGACAAAAAGAAACCTTAAATAGCGTAAACTATTCTTCCCCTTAAACTCCAACATTACAACCTAGTATGTACAGAAATTATTTTTATACAATGCATTTTTCAGCCCTTTCAAGACCTGCTACCAGGGCCACAGGCCAACATTCCAATTCCTTTTGAAAAATAAAGGAAGAATCAAAGGCACTAGAGACCAAAGAGGTAACACATGGTAGAAAAAGGGCAGGGAATTCTTCATGAGCAATCTATTTACAAGGTGGGACGTGGTGAGAAGAATGGATATAATAATTAGCACGATGACTCCAGGGGGACACCAATTTGCACTCTGCTTGTTATCCATCCTTTCTAAACGGGGCATAAGATCGGTAAGTGAAGTCTGGCAGAAAGCTAGCACCTGACCCTTGAGCAGCAGCAGAAAGGGGGCAATGCAGCTCCTGCATTACTTTCTCAAAAATGCTGTGCTGTTCTGTTGCCCTAAACACACACCACCAAATGCAAAACCATCCATCATCACCATGTCAACTTCAAACCGATTAGGAAGCACTCAAAAGACTGCACCTGTAGGACCCAAAGGTTTGAAGCCTCTCTCCAATCCCTACCTACCAAGTAGCTAAAGTGCAGAGGACTTTTCTTCCCCACTCAGCTGTTCCTCTTTCTTCTTTTTTTATTTTTCCTCAATAAAAAAAGCAATGAAAGACTAACTAAGGCAGAAATAACTGAACTCCTCTGCAGCAAGCCAGACTTACCTATATTTTAGGTAAGACATACCTAGAGGGTCCTTTTGCATTAGCAAAAAAGCCCCAAAACTTATTCTCCCACATTTCATGCATATGTCTGCAGCTACACATTGTTTTGGGAGGTGGCTGTCAAGCACACTGTATCTGATGTGAGGTGTAGCCCTCAGCAGGAAGATTTCCAGGTGTTGCCTCGATAGATTGACCAAGTAACCTTGCTGCACTCAGATTCAGGCAATAACAGGGGAGGAAGGAAACTGCAGGTGTCTTGCTTTTGTGCTAGGTGGGAATGCAGTGTACTCAAAAAGTAAAAGTTCAGCCAGTTCCAAATCACTGCAGTGATTTTTAAATCCAGGATCTTTTAATCTTTTTAAGTTTAAATCGAATATTTCAAATCATACAAATTCATAATCTATTAACTATATACTGGAGATGTTAAAAGCTGCTACAATTACAAGATAAGTAAGAATCACTTAAAGATCACATTTAGAAAAGGATTTAAAAAATCAAGGGACTTGAAAAATTTTCCCCAACATAAACCCAGACTTTACTGCGTTAGCGGTCACAACTATGATTTAGAAGTGGACTCCAGATATTAGTACAAAGAAAATTTTTTATTCTTTTAAACATGAAAAAAATCACCTAGACCAGATTTAACTACATTTTAATCATCACATAAAGCCAATACCCTTTTAAGAAACAAAAGGCAACACTTTTGTCCACTGGATCCCTTAACCATATCAAACATTTTAAAACTGTTGTTTTTTGGTTTTTTTTTTAAACAGTGTATTTTACCTCTACATATTCTGAAGAGTTACAAGGAATAAAACCTCCAAAACTTCACCTTCTGACATTTATCTTTTTCTTGATTTACCATGACACGAAGTTAAAATTAACTGCACATGATCAGAGAAACACACGATTTTATCAACACCGATCACTTACCTGAATTTAGGATTTTCCACTGTAACTACACCAACTTCTATTTCTGAAGGTTTGAAATCAATGGATAGTACAGTAGACAGGCATGTTATTGCTGTCTGAAAGAACACAAAACCCCCTATCATTAAACAGAAAGCACCAAGGCTTTTTTTTTTTTTTTAATAGACATAGCATGAACAACTACCCTTCCTTCTAGTTGTAAGTTATTTTTAAATTATTTCCTTCCAACTCAAAACCTCTGCTGAAAAGTTTCAAATAGTCTCCCCTTGTTACAGAATACAGTACCTCTCCAGGTCGTCTCCCTAAAAAGCCCAATCTACAGGAACCAAAGGGGCATGTCATTTTCATAGCAGAAAAAACCAACAACCCCAAAACCTTTTATCATGCAAAGATTAAAACCCCAGGTCCCAAGGACAGAAGGTGTTTCATCAGTGGCAAACAAGACAGACACCACCATTACAGTCCAAGATTACTCAAAGCACACGTCACTTACATAGCTTCCATTTTGGCTTTGCTTCTGGTAATTAAAGTTATGTTGGTTGTTTTTAAAAGCTGCATTTCATCATGGCTTAACTTATTTTTTTCCCCCACCCTAATCATCACCTGTTTTTAAAGGCGTTCTTCGCAACCGCACTCGTACTTAACTCTGCAGTAGGGTCACAATAATGCTAAAGATGCATTCCTAAAATGATGACTGAGCCCAAAAAGAAGTTCCATAAAACAGCTATGTAGCTAGACGCTTATCACATCAGTTATTCTGATCTGCTGGCATTTAATTCTGATCAGTAATGCGTCAGGAAGCGTAGAATACCAAACAAGGCTTTCCTAAAGTTTATTTTTAGTATGTTGATAATTGATTCTGCAAGAATTCTGTAAGACTATATAGATGTCTTATGAGAAGACTGCCAAGTTGTAAAAAAACAAAACCAAAAGATCCGAAATGAAAACCAAAATTCTTATCCTTGGAGCATTATCCCTAACACACCACAAGCTTTTTTTTTTTTAAAAAAAAACCACAAAAAGGCAGCGTGCCTGTGTGTGTGAAGAACGTTACAAAAATGCGATTCTTTTTTTTGTTTGACAGACTCGCTTCTCCCTGTCACTGCTGATTTTTAGAGTAACACGTTTCTGATCTACATTCACAGTCTCAGCATTTTTAAAAAGACAACAAAAAGGTACAGAAGCACATCCAGGATTTGACTGGCAGATTAATTACCAGTGAAGTATTTGTGCCATACCATGGAAGTATTATGAATTAAAAACAAGAATATGAAAAGACAGTTTCATCTACCTCCAACAGCTCAGCTAAGAGACATGCACAGTATAATAAAGCAGTGACAGAAAAACACATTCAATATGAAAAATATTTAGCCAGGATAAAAAAGGATCTCTGAGGTAATTTCAAATACATTCAATTTCAGTATGCTATGATTATTTACCCCTCTCAGGATCTTTTTAAAGAAATTACATATTAAGGAAATCAGTACTTATTAAGGTATAGACATCAAAATTCTGAGTTTTAAGCTGAAGAACTTTCAGTTTAAATGGTACTTCCACAGTAACGTAGACTTGGAAGTAATTTAGCTGATGGTCTGAATCTGCATAGCACTCACAGGGATCTTAATACAGTAATCTCTTTAATTTTACAGGGGGGGCAGCTGCTTAGGTTATTCCTCATTTCAGCTGCTGATCTTGTGATGCAGGAAACATACCATTGTCATACATATATGATAAGAACAAGGCCAGGCAGGAGAAACAGGCGAGCCATGGAAGAGGACTGTTTATAGACAGTGTGAGGGAAAAAGTAAGGATGATTTATAAAACAAGTTCACTGGCCAATTTTATAAGTGGGATACATTCTTATAATGGGCCTTGAAGAACCGTTTTCACAGTAGGCATAACAACTGGTGTTATATATACTGAACTGACAAAGAAGCACTATCCCGTCCTGTTCAAAATGCTTTCTAACATGAAGATTGTTTTAAGTGCCACTAAAAGAAAACTGTACTGGCTAGTAACGAAACACCAGCTGCAGTAGGAATGCCACAATTACAGATTCTGCTTCCGCTAACGTAAAGGAGAAAAAAGCAGATGAGATGACTATTTAAACATTCGCAAAATGCCTGCAAACGATTTTTTGTTGGAACAGCTACGCTTGCTCTGACAGCAATGCAGAACTGTAAGAAAACAGGAAAATGCCTATCTGCATTCCTCTATATCACAAACCTACATACAGCATACTCATTGAAAATACTTTTAACAAATCTTTATTTCCTTCTGCTGGCCTACCTCTACTGTTTGTTCATATGTCCAATCAAATTTCTTCTTTACTTTCTTTTCCAGAAAACTGGTTGACTCTGTCTGTTTAACTCCTGCAGCTGTGGCCTTGAATCCACAATAGTAACCTGCCGGATCACACTTGTATACCTGAGGGCCGTGTTCTTCATCAATACCAATCAAAATCATACCTTGAAGAGAAAAGTTGTTAATTTATTTCCTTCCCCAATTTTAGCCATTTCATTCAAGTGAAGAGCAGAATAGATACTCCTTTCCTGTGAAAAACACGCATGCACAGCAGTACATTTTTGGGAACCTCTTTCCTCTTTCTCTCTAATTTGCCATTTCTTACCAGCATCTCATTATCAGGTACAAAACTCAGTTTAGTGCAAGGTACATTTCTGCCATTCCCAAAGACTGCTACTCATTAAACAGAAACATTTTTGCCAGGCTCAGTGCCTGAAGAATCACAAAGTCAGGAAATACACAAGTTTAATCCCGATACAAAGTTAACCCAACCACAGTTCGCATCCTGTGTATTATAGGACACTTCAAAAGTATAAACAATAGTTCTATTAACGTGCCTTTTACTGGAAAGCAACTTTACAAATCTATTGAAACTAATGGAAATATTAAAAGATCAGCTTTAGATTTCTTGACTGTAATCATAAAAAGCACTGCATTACATCCCTTTTCCTCTTTTAAAGGAAAAAAAACCCCAAAACTGAAATGGAATGTGGAAATATCAGAACATAAACCCGAGTCTTTGAAGACCATTTGACTAGGCACTTTCAGGTTGGACAGACTTCAAGTAACACAAACTGGTCACATCACTGAAACGCATTTGTGTTCACCCACACTTGTATATTTACAGTTGTATAGTCTCAATATACATATTACAAATAACTCAAAAACAATACTTGCAAAAAACAAAACAAAAACCAAACCAAAAAAAACAAACCACCAAAACAGAACAAGGTCAAGGGTTTAAACTACTTTTACTTCACACTTGTGTAACTTCTAACTGGTAGTTATAGCTGATAAGCTATTACTACAAGAGAAAAAAATTTCCCATCATCTTTTCAAAAAAGGTTAAGGAAAGTTAAGAAAAATACACTTTTATTCATGTATTTAAAAAAACTCCAAAACCCAACAGTTTCCAGTAGTATCAAGGCACACAAAATACCAAGGGAAGAAAGAAACAATAATTCCTGAACATTACAAGCGGTACAAGCATAGGAAAATTGCCCCATCATGGAAACTGTGGTGCAACCCTGAATGTTACTTTTTTTAGTGAGAAGTGCTAGTGCTTACTATGATTACGAGAAGTGATTCATCAATTCTGAAACTATTCTCCTAAAAAAAACCCAACAACCGACAAAAAAACAACAAGAAAACAAAAAGAAACCCAGACAATTTTAATGAAAAAGTAATTGAGAAAACCTTAAGTCTTTTATCTCAGTTCCCGGACAGCCTAACAGCACAGTTATAACTAGCTCACAGCCAAATGAAAGAGAAAAAAAGTCAGAACCAACCCCAGAACACACAGATGACCAGAAATATCTATAAAAAGCAACTCTATAGACGTATTTTATTTAAGCTGCATTTGTTGTTATAAAACAAGACTAGTGTATAAATGTTTGCAAGTGAAATTTTTAAGCACTTCTCTGCATTACATATATCATGGTTCAGAGCAAAAATTATGCAGACTTTTGTCCTATACATAGCACTTAGATCAAAAAAGTCACAAAATCTGGACGAATGTAATTGCACTCTCCATAGATCTTTTTTAACAGTGATATTTATCCAGACACAGACACCAGTAAAAAGAGCATCTCCCATCCACAGACATCACTGCACAGTGCAAACAGACTAAGCCCCAAAACCTAAGGTGAAATAGTATTAGACATTTTAGAGAGGCTAAATCATTTACTCCAATTCAAACGCTAAGTCAATGGTAATAATCATGGCTCCAATTCATGACTTCCAACACTACTCTCTCATTCGGCTGCTCATCCCTCTTACTCCTTCGGTTACATCTGTATTGTATCACAACTGTATCACAAACTGAAAATGGGTGAGAATTTCTTATACTTGAAGTTGAAGCTTAAGACAGGAAACGAAAAGATTAATTTCCTGGAGTATACTTACAGCAACCAAGAGGCCTCATTTCTGCATTTTGCGTATAGACCTGAGAAATATCTGCAATCCTTTTACACAGCATATCCACAGGGATGTCATAGCCATACTTGTACTTCCAGTTAGCAGCCTCATAGCGGGCTCGCTGCACCTGGGATCTGCTGTCAGCTAGACAGAAAGAAGCGATATTAATTTCACCGGACATGTACCATGTCTATTCCTAGCACTGCTCGAGAACGCTAATTCCAGGCCCAACTTCAAGTCATCTTTAAATATACACATTAGAACTTGTTTAAGTTCTCCAAAACCACACTGAGTGGAACAAATCTCCTAGAGTACTTATTTATGTGATGCAAAGTTGGGGAACTACCTAAAAAACCTGACACTTCAGATACTTAAAATAGATGGTGAATTAAATACCTGTCATTCCTGTCATCACACAGCCGATATTTTCAGTAATTCTGAATAAATGAGTCACTGTGTTGGAATCCAGTAACTTGTCCTAAAGAGGAAACAGAAATAATCTAATAGAAAACACTGTCCTTCAAGTACAAGAAAAACAAAAGACAGACTCTGAATGCTCCGGTATCTACAGAAGAGCCCAAGAGAATCAACCAACAGCTACAAATTGTCATTCAGGCTCTCCATTATCTACTGCTATAGGCACATGAAGGAAGAAATAGGAGAATAGCGAAGATAAAACCCATAATATCTGGAAAAGGATGACAGCTAAAGTGTGACCAACACCGAAGTCCTTTTGCCCCTGAAGAAACTTTGAGAACACACATGCAAAAACTTGGATTCTCATTGTGTGCTGCCCTTCAAACACAAGGGTTTTGCCCCTTTGTCAATGCTGTATCACCACTGTGCTGAAACACTCCTGAAAATCTTCACTGCATGCTATTGGTATAACATTTCTGAGTAGGAATTAAAGAAATCAGGAAATTAAGGACAACTCAGCCCTTACAAGCCAAAGTAATGTATGCATGCTGAAGTACAGCAGAACCAACTTCATATTTTAGCTTTATCCTTTTGACAACTACGGAGAAAACCAATATTACAGTACTTGGTGAGGAAATGGACAACTGAGCACTAAGTGGAGCTAGAACCTATAAGCAGAATGATAAGATATTCAATTCAAACACCAATATATGTCAATGCAGATAAATATAATAACAATGTTGCAGAGTCTCACCCCCACCTTTCTTCTCATCTCCTTCCAGTCCCGTCCCCGCCCCCCCGCCCAACAGACTACTTACAGGTACTTTCTTCTGTGTTACAATTACTGCAGAATCTTTCCCACGAACAGCTACAGATGTAAGTCCACCTTGGTTTATAGCCTTAAAAGCATATTCTAGAAAAATACGTAAATGTTAATAAAAAACAGTGTTAGTGACATTAGAGCAATTAACTCTGACACCTCCCCCAACACCAAAATCTCACCAGATTCTGGTCTTTTTAATACTTGTGCAACACTTTGTATCTTTAAAGTCTTTAGTACAACACACACAAGAACTTTCTCATGGGAATTAACTTGTGAAGAGAGTCAATGACTCTCTTCACAAAACCCCTACTACTGCTTCCTCCAAATATTTCTAATAATTTGCCTTTTTGTTCAGTTAGAATGCTTAACAACAACAGAATTTCTTTAAAACAAAAAGGCTGTTCCGCACTTGACCAAAATATTTAACCTTAACCTACAGTGACTGTAAATCCTTACAGAAGATTTTTTTAACATGCAGAAGTTCAGTATTTCAAGCATTATCACCACTGCAAGAATGTAATTTTCTTTTGTAGATTTTAAATGATACAGATGAAACCTGAAATGATGGACCAGGCACAGACAATGGGTTTTAACCTTACTATCACATTTTCTGACTTGACGTTCAAACATTGCAATGCTTTTTATTCACTTTTTAACAAAACCTATGTACATGCCAACTAAACAGCATTATTCAGATAAATATAATGGATTAAGATCTACTTGTTGTGATCCATGCAATAAATTTCCCGTGATTAATGGTTTCAAAAGCCTCAGAAACAGCAACTTCAAAAATTATGATAAACATTAAGAACTTCCTAGTATCTGGTTAGGAAAGGCAAGTTTCAGGTAGCAGCTAAACACAGATGAATTCTTTGTTGGCTGTGTGAATGAAACTGAAATTTATAACATGTCTAACTAACTGCACAGCAAATTGCTAAAACTATCCTCTAAAATAATGGCAGCAAGAAACTCAGCTGTTTTAAAATCTGCAGTGTGATCTATGGAAGGGACTACACAACAGGAGAGAAATAATCCGAAAATGAAAAAACAAATCTTCCAAGAATAGGATCTTAATGTTCCATCTGCTGAGTCAGTGTTGTGGAAGGGCTGATTGCCATCTATCCATGGCACTGTATTTATTACTCTTAGGCATCAGAGCATTTACTGGTTACCCAAATGTGCCACGAAGAATGTTTCCCCTTTTCTCTGCACTAGCTGTGCAGCTCCACTCACCTCTTCACTTGCCTTCCCCAGGATGATCAGTGCTAGCCTGGAGCAAAGCACAGAACCCAGCGAGGCATGAGCTAGCACTGCCCACATACTGGTCATGTTTGAAGCCCCAGGCCACGTCTCTGCAACACCTGTTTATTTACGGGTACAAATATCTGAAGGGAGGTTGTAAAGAAGATGGGCAGAGCCAGGCTCTTCTTTAGTGGTGGCCAGTGACAGGACCAGAGGCAACAGGCACAAACTGAAACACAGGGGGGTCCATCTGAACACCAGGAACACACTTTTTTACTGTGAGGGTGACAGAGCACTGGCACAGGTTGCCCAAAGAGGTTGTGGAGTTTCCTTCCTTGGAGATATTCAAAACCCATCTGGACATGGTGCTGGACAGCCCGTTCTAGGTAGCCCTGCTTGAGCACTGTTCTGTGATTCTGTGACACTTAGGTGGGAACAGGAATAGGTGCCCTCACAAACTGGTTTTGCTCGCAAGTACTGGCAGCCAGGCTTACTGAACTGCAGTCCATTCTCACAGTGTTCCTATTACCATCTGCATTGCTCAGTTTTCAAAGACACAAGCCAAAAAGTGAAGTGGCTCTTACAGTATAACAAATTCAAATTGCTAGTGGCATTTTAAGCCTGTTTTCTGCTATGTAAGTATTTCAGTAGTACTGTACACATTCTCTCTGAAAAGAGTAGCCCCTTGCTGTTCCCTGAATACATCACAACAGTCAGAAACTTAACAATAACAATTTTCTTCACCTCCCCAAATTCCACTTAGCTGAAACATCACCTTTGAAGATAGGAACTAATAGGTGGCAAGACACCACTGATGCTCTGAAGGATTTTAACCACAGCAACAAGAAATAAATATGAAATAACTGTTACTTTTCTAATATGAGATCACTTCAAAGGCACATGAGCTTTGGAAGCAGAAGACAGATCTACGGTAAAATACAAGCATTTCAGTCCAGTATCACTACACTGGAAAACTCCACTCAGGTACTGCCGAATTCCAGCAAAACTTCAAGTTTTAAGGCAGCCTTAAAGCAACACGTGTCCATGGCCATCCTTCACAGCACCTGGTTAATCTGAATCCAACATAGGGACAAGGACATACAGGGTTCAAAAACAACGTAAGAGAGAAAGATAGAAGCTAGATTCAGGTATTTGACTGCAAGCAAACATGAGCTTTCTGTCCATGCTGTGGCAAGGTGCTGGCCAACAGACACACAAGCGTGGCACCGTGCCCAAGTTATCAGCCTGGCTGCAGACAGAGTGAGCTCATACTTGCTGGAAGTTAACTATGCACACCTACTTATTTTTCTTCCTATAGCATACAGGTACTTCAAGTATCTTTAAGACACCTTCAGGCTGTGTGCACACTCTCAAGTACATGCAGATACTTGCTTCTAAGACACCGGTAAAAGATACAGTTACTGCACGTCTCTCATACATTAACCTAATGGTTGAGTATACCCAGGAGGTGGAAAACCAAGGCTCAGTTTCCTCTTTATTACAGGATGCAGAAACCATTCCCAACAAGTAGTACTGCAACAGAGAAACAGCCAGAAAGGCAATGCAAACCAACCAGCCTGTTTTTAACGGCAACGGCAGGTCAGAGCCCATGACTCTTCCATTACTGAGCCACTGACATCCCGTCACTACCATCCACATGGATAAGGCTTATTACGCAAGTTGCATGCATGCCTTATACACACTCCAGGTATAAGACAGCACCTGTATGTAGGCATCTAGTACAGGTAACTTTCTACCTGTGTACAGACACCTACACATAGGCACCTTCTTAGTTGCTCCTTGAAGAAACGACTGCTTGAGGCTGGGCCGCCTGCCCATGAAGCCTATTCCACACAGCCTTCTTCCTGAGAAAAACTCAAGGACAAACCAAAAGAAGCTATTGGCTACAATGGACAATTCATACAGTCTGGTCTCAGCCACCTCCTTTCCTGGAGAACAGATGGATGTATGGGCACGCCATGCAATGCACATGCAGGGAAGCCACTGCAGCTGGGGAAGAGCCACTAAGCCCCAGGAGAAGATGGCATCAAGATGATGCTGCCAAAACAATTAATCTGGCCCCACTGAAAGTTCCTGGAGAATCCTCACAATGAACTGGCCTGCCAGACTGTGAGTTGACTATGCTGTTACAGAGTATTCTGCAGAAGGAGCACCGTAAGGCTCTTCTGCAGAATCTGGTGCACTGTAATAAGTATGAATACAAGATTCAGTGGCCTACAGAAGAAAATGAAGATAGGCTGCAGTTTAATTGCAGAATGTTCAAAGAAGCCTGGAAATAAAGGATGGTTGCTGCTATGTCACAGGCCATGATGTACAGAGCACATGGCACTCAGGTGTAACAAGAGCAAGCATAGGATATCTCCGAACACTGACTCTTACTCTGGCATGCAGGGTTTGAGCAGTTCAGGTCCCATTCGAAACAGCTATTGTGGTTCTTGGATTCCCAAGCACAATGCTTGTAAGTGAGGCAAGAGAAACTGCAAGAACACTTTAGGAGAGGTAAACAGTTTCTGGATAGCTGTCAGCTTGGTCTCCCAGCACCTGAAATCAAACACGGGGAAGCCACAGCAGGTCCCTCTCTGCGGCAGGGGACACTCGAGGAAGCCTAGCCTGGCTCCAGGCTTTCCCTGTCTCGAGAGGATCCCTCTCCCAGGCCGGCACCACCGGGCCGGCACCGCTCCAGGCTCCCACCAGGCTTCTCCCCGCACACCGCGGGAGCAGGCGGAGCGGGAGCCGAGTCTCCCCGGCCACGGGAAGCGCCACGTCCCGTGTCCCCCCCCTCCCCAGAGGCAGCCCGGCCGGGCGGGAAGCGGCGGCGGCTGAGCAGGCCGGGCCCGTGACGGGGCAATTCGGCGGCAGCATCCTCGGTGCCGGACACCCACCGACTTGGTAGAGGCGGCCCTCGGGCGAGAAGATGGTGATGTGGCGGTCGAAGCCGGCGCTGGAGCCTCGGGACATGGCGGGCGCGGGCAGGGGCGGCGCGGCGAGGGGCTCACGGCGTGCAGGGCCCCACCGCTACCGCAGCCAGGGCACCCGCCGGAGCGCTTCCGGGTTACGCGCGCGGCGCAGGCGCCGGAGCCCCCTCCGCTCGCGCACCGTCACGCTCCCCCCCCGCTGCGCACGCCCCAGCGGCGCCGAGCATGCGCGCCGCCCGGGCCTGTCGCGACAGGGCGCCCGCGTCGTGAGCTAAAACGCAGCCCGCTGCAGTGCGGCAGCTGTCACGCGTGTAGGCGGGGGGGCCGGCAGCCGGGTCCCTCCGGCTGCGCGGCGAAAAGGCGGGTGAGGCCGTGGGGCGCGGGCGGCGCGAAGCCTCGGGCTGCTGAGGGGGTGGCGACTGAGGGGGGGGGTGAGCTGGGGGAGTGCCTTGGGGGTGAGCTGGGGGGGAGGGGGGGTGCCCTAGGTGTGGGTGAGCTGGGGGGGTGGTGCCTTGAGGGGGGTGAGCGGGGGGGGAGGGGGGCGCCCTGGGGGGGGTGAGCTGGGGGGCACCTTAGAGGGGGGTGAGTGGGGGGTGGGCACCTTGGGGGAGGTGAGCTGGGGGGGCTCCCTTGGGGTGTGCCTTAGGGAGTGAGCTGGGGGGTGCGCGCTAGGGATGCACTTGGGGTGTGTGCACGCAGACAGCAGGAAACTGGAGAAAAGTATGATCGTGAGCTGTACAGCCAGCCAGGAAAACCCCCCCCCCCTCATAATTTTCTAAACAATTATTTCCACGTGTTCTCTTCAATTAGTGTAACTCTGAAGCACAGAAATACACTAACCTCATAAGAGATGTTCGGGATGCTCATAGTGAGTAATTGTTGCCGCAGCTGCATTATAATAAGATGTTTAAAAGACGTAACTTTTTATCAGTGTCCAGTACAAAGGGAAATTCCCCACATTTACACTTGTGAATATATGTATGTTCTTTCTGCCTCTCGGCAACTTGGATTTCCCCTACTCTGTGGGAAGGCTTTTATTTTTTAAAGTCAGTCATTAAGAGTTGAAAAAGCTGTGTTTTGGTATCCATACCTCTATTTTAAAGCGTAATTATTAGATGAGCTTAGTCTTTGTTGGAATAGCAGCTTACAGGAGCATTTTGTGTATGCCATAAATTAAAAGTCTGCTTTCTTCAATTTTTCAATATACTTTCCTTTGCTTATTTAATATTATGGGAGAATAAAATGTCTCACTGTTTATTACAAGACACGGAGTTTGTCTGTTCATTAGGGAAGCACTTTGCGGGCAGACATGAAATGTTTGAGGCTGTGATGCCAGCACTGGAACACAGAGAACATGCAAATGTAAGAATGCCTTTGCTGGGTCAGATGCAGAATCTCTCTAGCCCAATGCCCCATCTCCAGCTGTGGCCAAAAGTGGATGCCCAAGGGAAAATATTAAGACTATAGAGAACCTTTAATGATACACGCTCCCTGAGTCCTCTCCCAGTCTCCAGCCATCTGGAGGGACTTCCCAAGGCAGAGGTAGTGTCTGGTTATTTAATAACCCTTACTGGATTTCTCTTTCATGAAGTTGCTGGTCTCCCCTTGAACTCACGTGAACTTGCATCCATGACATGCCGTGGCAGAGTGGCTCAGCATAACAACATGTTGTGTGGTTTCACCTGAAAACTCACCTTTTGTCTGCCGGCACCATGCCACTTAGGTGCTGGGACATGGCAATGAGTTGATCCCCATGCGTCCCCTCCACAACACTCATGATTCTTACAACCTCTGTGTCTCTTAAGACCTGTGTTTCTCCAGGCTGAGGATTCCTACTCTCGCAGTCCTTCATGTACAAAGCTCTTCCATTCTATAACACTGCAGTTTAACGTCAGATTTTTTTACCTCTTGAGAAAAAGGGGATGGGAAAATGGAAGTAATTATCAAGCATTCAGCCTGATTGCCAAAAAGTAACCAAGCAAGAAAATCCGTCACTCTTTGCAATCAAAGATTCAATATTTGACTTGGACTAAGGAAAGAGCAATAGCTGCTCAGTACCATGGAAATGACAGAGTGGAAGTCATACTACTTTGAGCTTCCAGAAGTTTCCTCCATCTATGGTAGCAGTTTTGTTCAGCTTCCAAAGCACGTTTTTGTTTCAGAAGAGTACTTGTATTTTGGGTTTAGTGTTCATCACCTCTGATTAGCCATATGAGAGTCAAAGTCTGTGTTGCAGGATCCTGAGGAAGACTGTTCTCACTGGTACCTTTTAAGACAGTAATCCACAAGTTGGTGAGCTTGGAGATGAAGCTATTCACAAAACCGCTGTAGTGCAGGCTGAATCAGTTCAGTCTTCCTCAAGTCTGCCTTGGCAGTGTGTTTGTGTCTGCATGGCATGTGGCAGGTGGAGCTAAGCATTAGTTCCTTCTGATTCCTCTTCCCACTCGGTGTGCTACCAACTGACTCCTCTTCCAGTCAGTGTCATTTGCCACAGTTTCGGGGGTACCAGTTGCTGCAGCGTTTGGAGGACTTGCCTTTCTGGCAGTGTGGGCCCACATCACTAACAAATTACTACCAGAGACAGATCCTGTTCCATATTCCCCTGGATACACCAAGAATGTTACTATTTAGAAGGTATTGTGGTATCTCTGTATGAACAGTTTTAGATGAAAGCCAAGTGATTGGTTGGGGATGTGTCTGTTCTCAGTCAAAAGGAAGTGGAGGATGCATTTATACCAATAAGATGTTGATATTATGCATGTCTGTTAATCACCAGGGTGAGGTAAAATACAAATTAAATGGATGAATATGTCTGGCAATGAAATGGATAACCTGAAGGTGCAGTTTCTGATCAGCTAAACCTGACCTAAGGCAGAGCTGCAGGGACTGACCTTCTGCAGCCTGACATTTCACCCACCCACCCCTCAGGTACCAGTACTGGTGCAGTGGTGCTAGTTCAGTGCAACAATGCCAAGTCTGACCTCGGCAAAACTGGTTTAAGGGGCATTCAGCCACCCCAGCGCTGAATTGCTTAGGAATACACAACCACCAGAGCTAGTGCCAAAGTGGGACCATAACAGCACTGATTCACATCAGTTTATGCTGTTGTGGAACTTCATCCAGAAGGTAAGTAACCCACACACAGAGCAAGAGTTGCTAACTAAGCAGGCCTGTACAGGAGAAGACACTTACTTTAACAAAGTAATATTTGCATTTTCAAGATGTGGCAGTTCTCGGACTTTAGAATTGTAAAACCAGTCTTCTGACAGACTAAAAGTAAATCAGTTTGAGGGATGAGAGAAATAGATCCAATCTCTGCTTTCCCTGGTGTACTACAGAAAGAACTTAAAGGACCAGGAGCTGGTATGTTCTGTCAGAAAGGGGCTCTGTAATGAACGCTACCAACATTATGATTCATTTAAAACCATGGTTCTAGGTTACCTTAAGAGGTACACACAGCTCCTCTACACTTTCTGCGCAGTACCTGAAGGACATGACTGTATGTAAATCACACCTGCTGTTTTACAAAGTGATACGTGGAGCAGAACAAGTCTTGGGATTGCTCTCTGACATGAAAAAAATAGCAGGGAACATGCTTAATGCTAAGAGGTCTGAGAAAGCTCATCATGGGACACTGTAAAAGCTCAGAAATGCAAGTACTATACAGAAAGATCTGCATGGTCCAGCTCAGTTTCAAACACAATTTTTCAGTGTACAAGACAAATGTGACAAAGCCACATGTAAGCTGAGATTAACATGGCATTTCAAAGTTTTTTGGGGAGAAAGGTTCACATTAAAGTGGTAAGTGCAATAAATGAACACGTTTACCACACAAACACTTAAAAAATAATGATGTAGAACACTTTTCCTGTAATACATACTATTTTATTGCTTTATATCTTGGGGTAGGTTTTATAGAAATCTCTGTAAAAAATTCAGTTTTGTCCTATTTGTGCCTGTAAGATTTTGTAGTTATCATCAATTTTTGTTTAAAACATTTGTGCATATCCATAAGCAAACTATTGCAGTGACATGAAATCCTGTCAGAAACAGCAAATTTAGGAGCGTGAAAGAGCCACACAATATCTCACTGATTGTTTCCTTATTCTTCCAAACAAAACACATGTTGCTGTAAGAAACCTTTTACATTCAGTGTGATCAAATGAATTCTAATTAGAGCGAGGAAGTATTAGGGCTCTGTGTGTCTGGCAAATAGTAAACATACCATTTGGCCCCGTTAGCTCCATTTATTGGTGGTAGACATTGTAAAATACTGTTGCAAGGTGAGCCCCACAAATTTTCAATGTACTTCACAAGTCCTGCTTAATTTCTTGAAGTACAGAGTTGATGAATTTCAGTGCAGATGAAAAGCTTGAGGAAAAAAAAAATACCCACAACCTGAAATTCCAAGAGAAAAAACCAAGTTTTAATTCCAGTCACATTGAAAGGCTACAGAAATTGCCTGCAAAGATGGAAATAATAGACCTAATTTATCCCTGCTGGCCCACCACTGATGTCAACAGATTTACTGCAGGAATGATTTTGACAAAATGCTGTGACTGAATTTTTTTAGTTACAGACCTCACACATTATTCCCGTAACTGTACTGCTGAGTTCTAGTCAGCAACAGTGATTAAAAATAAAAACCCCCACCACTTCAGCTTGTGCAGTTAACATTCTTCATCATTTCTGTTGAACGCAGAGCCATTTTCTTGGTGCGTGGAATGAGTATTTTTCCTCAAAAACGTCTTTATAGGGGATATGCCACGTATCACCTGTAGTCTGTACCACACAGTCATAACGGAAAGCAGGCTGTTGGATAAAGGCAGACAAAACAATTTTTTTTTAGACTTTACACAATATATTACTAAAATACCAGTTACAGGTAGTTATAACTTCCAACACTTACCTTAGAAATCTCCATAGAATTATCTCTAACAATTCTCATTTATTTCCTTACACCAAACAAATTCTAAATTTTAGTACTGGAGGAAAAACTACAACATCTTTTAGTATTTTGTGGTCTAGGAGTCATTGTAAATGGTTAAAATTCTGTCTTCAGTCTCCACCAGATAATAATGATTTGAACATAATGCACTCAATTTCTAGAAATAGCAAAATGTTTGGTTTTCTATTAAATTAAATGAAATCATATGGGAATTAACTCAGGATGTGGAGTTTATAGGCTTGAACTGATAAGATGTAATGACATTAATAACATCTTGTGTTTGTTCTTTCAGTGTACCTCTTTACAGAAGTCACTTGCTCTGGGCTGAGGAGGATGTAAGAGAAGGGTCTATCACTAACACTTTTAATAGCATCTAGTCAAACAAATATAATAAAACATTTTCCTGGTCTATTACGTTACAGGTATACTAGCTCAACATATATAACAAATACAAAATAAGCATTGGCAATTACAGTTCTCAGAACATACTATCACTCTGTATATATAGTCTTGGAAGTCTACTTTCCTGTGACAGCTTCCCAAACAACCTAGAAGACAGCTATGACTGCAAATGTCAATCACACAAATGACTTGTATGGGAATTAAGATGTGAAAACTACTAGCCCTCATGCAAAAGAAAGAAACAAGGTGTAGCTAAAGCTGTGTTACCTGAGTAACTCGGGTAACCCTACATTCAGTATTTGGTTCCAGCAGAAGAAATGTATATATGGCAACACTGAATGAAAGGCTGTCGTTCTTATAAGCCTGTATCTCTGCTTGTAATGATAAGTAGTAGTTTACAATTTTAACCAGAGCAGCAAGAAAATGAATCCACATAGGTGCAGTATTCCTTTAAGTATGCAATAACAATGCAGACAGATCAGATAACAAAAACCTGCGTGATTTGGAATGTTATGTGATACATTTTTCCCTAGAAAAATCTTAAAAGAGCTGCGCTCCTGTTCATGTACTGTTCATAGCTCACAGGGATACATGTCTTCTAGACAATAACAGTAGTATTCTGCTATAAGATGATGCTATGCTTGGAAGACAGTAATCTCTATAGCTGAATACTGACTGTAAACCCAACTGTTCTGGGCTTTCCTTCATAAAACTTTAAACATATGTTAGGCTGATATTACAGGGAATACCAAAATACCTGTATTTTCCTGCTTCGTTAAAATAAAGATGAAAGAAATTCTGTTGTACAATTAGAAGCATGATATTTTACAGTAGTGCTACAGAGGAAAGTAAGATATTTCAAAGTTTAAATGAAAACATTGGCACTTAGGTTCTACAGCAATGGAAAGATTTGTATACACAAACTTGTATTTACATTTACATTTTAAACATCTAGACAGCATTTCTTTTCTTTTTTTGACAGTTTTCCTGTTTGTGGCATGCTTTGTGAATACAGTGAATTTTCAGTGAACATAGGAGTTTTAAGCCCATTGGTACAAATCCATTTCTTAAGACTCCAACAAGAGTCTTTTGGCTTCCAGAGTTTGAAATTGTGTATCTTTAATGAATATGCTCTGTGTGCGTTCTGATTACGGCATAAAACTTACCAAAAAATTTATACGACTTCCTCCTGCAGAAGGGAAAACCACTATTTGGTGTCCACGCTGCCACTTACGGAACAGATGACGTGTCACACTGTCGGAAAGACAAGCCTTGTGATCCCGGAGGAAGTCTCTAGTAACAAACTTGCAATGCTTCCCTGACTGAAGAGTTGCATATAACAAGAAGGCATCATCTTCAGAGCTTAACAAAAGAAATGGAAAAGACAGGCATCATTCACAAGGCAGTAAGTGGTTACAGGAAATGAATCAAATGCTGATCTGAGATTTATTCATCAGCAACACTGAAAATTCCTATCACTGCTCTAATTCCGTGGTAAAATAAAGAACTTCTGCTTACCACAGGGCACCAGAAGTTGGAATGCAATAAAAATTAATTGCATGCTACATAGAGCATCGTTCCCTCTTAACACAACCTGATAATACAACAATACAATCTTTTGCCACAAAACTTAACAATACAGTGCTATGTGGAACAGAACTGGTAAAACTCGTAAGCATACCCCCAAAGCTTTGCTGAATACAATCATCACAACTCAATAATAAAGTGTAATGTAGGCAACAGTATGTGAGTCTTCTTTACATGGGTAAATATACTTCCAAAAAATGGTACGATTATTTGAAAAAAAAATATTCAACACTAGCTGTGCTATTAAACAAATAGTTTTGGGGGAAAATCTCTAAAAATACATTTATAGTGGGCATGAGTTGCCCTGTACCTGGAGAAGCTGAGAAGAATTTGGTTGAAACTAGTTTCTGATTGCTGTGAATTACTGTAATAGTAAGTGACAAGACACAAGATTAGCAAGGGTCTCCATCCTGGAGTAACAGTGTCCTCTTGGTGCTCAGATAGCAGGAAAGAAAGCAAGGTGATTCAACTGCAAAGAGAACAAGAGCCAGAACTGGAGGTGGGGTGAAGAACAGATCTGAGACACGGAGGCCGACAAAAGAGACTTGGTCTGGCTGTTGGGACAAGGAACTCGGTCAGAAGTTCTGGGTCACAGAAGAAACGGCAGAGATAGGTTAAGGATCAACAGTGCCCACCTCAGATGGAGACTAGGTGGAGCCAGAACTAGAGGAAAATTGAGACTCATTATATGAGGAGAGCAGGGCAAGGAGAGGGGGCAATGAGGTGGAGGCAAGTACTGAGTTTAAAGACAAGGACAGGATTGACTGGACAAGAGCAAGGGGGTTGCACTTAAATCAGAGAGGCAGAGGGTCTGTTTCCACTCATAGGAACAGTCTCCTCTGGGAGCAGCAAGGAAATCAATGCTCCAGACTCTCCACACTCCCGGGCTACCAAGCAACAACGGCCAGGCATGAACTTCGTGTCCTCCCTTTGCAGGGCTAACACAGCAGACCACAACTGTACTGCAGTGGTTTTAACAGTTATAAACCCTTATAAAGCATACAAATGCCAACATGATTCCAAGTGATTAAATTCTTCACAATGCAACTTTTAATATAGATTGGCTTTGAAGCAAGTATAGCAAGGGCTATGTTTCTCTTTCACACACACAGAGCTAGAAATTCTAGTAACAGTACTGAAAATTACAGCAAAATGCACATAAATCAGGTGTCGATCTCCATTACATTTAGCCATTTTCTTCAACTTACATATTTTCAGCAAAGAAGAAGTCTGCCTTACTCTGCATCTCCTTCATAATCTCTCTTCTCCAATTTGGAGAGTTACTCAGCATGTGCTTGCGGCCCAGCACAAGCAACCGGACATTCTGTTTTGCCAGGCAGTTTATAGCATCAAATAGCTGCAGAAAACAAAGCAAAACCAGAGATTCTCTTAGGTGTCAAAACAGACTGACAGGAAGCACCTTCACATCTGTGTCTCAACTAGTGGGACTTCTAGTATACCCTCATTTCCCACAGTTCTTAACTGCAATACAAATTAAGTAGATAACTAATTTAACTCCCTAATGACAAAGGAAAGAAACCCCAACCAACTAAACCAGTTCATTGTAGGAAGCTGCTCTCAACCACAGAGAAAACACATTGCTATTATAAACCTTTCCCAGCTCTTGTAGCTTGAATGACATGAATGAACTCAGGAAGTTGTATGGAGAGTTCAGAAATTCAGAGTCAGCTGAGGGAACTGAATCACGCTGGGATGTAAGCAATACCTACTTTTGGAAATGACTGGAGCCTTTGCTGCTTGGAGGACCGAGCCCTAAACCATATTGCTTTTCCAGCCCCACCTATTGTCGAAACTGGAGAGCTACACGAGAACCGGGCTGCCCTGTGGGGAAGCGGCAAGCAGCAGCAGCAGGAAATCTGTGACCTCAGGATTAAGGGTTTCTGAAAGCCACAGCCAGACTGGCCTCCCACTTATGAACCAACATCCTGAGGTGGCAAATTCACTGCTGCGCCAGCTTCTCTGCAGAGGGACTTTACCGCAGCCTCTTAGGGCTGTGCCTGTTTGGCAATAAATGCTTCTCGGGTCAGGCACTTGTGTCTGTAGCTTTCGCTGTCTGCTTCACGGAGACAGAGCTCGCGGAGGGCAAAGGTTCTGGCTGTCAGCATGCAGGTCATTGCTGTGGACTGCTCACAAAGCAACGGCACTCCAGTTCTGCCCAGGAAGACAGAACTGTTTCTTGAGACTGAAGTTTCACGTTTGAAGACTGAGGACGGTATGCTCAACCACCAGGGAAAGGTGTTTCCTAATTTTTACTTGCATTTGCTGCCACTAGTTGTCAATCTTCTGATTTTTCTCTAATCCCTCTTCCTGCTTTTCTGGCTGCTTCCCCCTTCCCTGTTTTGTCTTCTCCCTACAATACCTCCAGTTGCCTTTCTCCTTCTCTTGCTCTTTCCCCTCCTTTCCTCCTATTTGTGATCCTTACCGTTATATCATCATCTTTTGTTTCAGGGGTTAGAAAGAATTGTTCATCTAAATCTTGGGTACAATTGTACAATGCATTTAGTTTGATCTACCTGCAAGTAGCCAAGGAAAGGCACAGTCCCGCTCAATCCTCTCTCGAGCTGCACATTCCCACTGCTTCTGTTGCATCAGATCTAACAATGTCACAACTACCCATGAGCTCCCTGATCCAACAACAGATATTTTTTTTTGTAGGGCTGAGCTTGCAGCCACACGGCTCATGACCGATGGGAACACAGCACGGGAGGTCATGACGACAGGAAAAGCGTGGGACTGCCCCTCTCAGCAAAGGACCTGGAGACGGCTGAAATTAAGTATGCCATGAATCTGGATCTGAGGATCTGAGAGAGGATTGTCTGTGTTAATTTTAACTGCTGACCTATAGGTTGCCGTTACCAGCATTAACTCTGAGGGACTGAAGTCTCTGTTTTCATGGAGACACTGTGTCCCAGTTCTAATGCAAAGCACAAGAGCCTAACAGTACCTGTCAGAACTGAGTTCCTGCTCCTGGAGATCACGCTGGACATCAGCTACACATGCGGACAATCTACTTTACCATGGTTAAAACATACAGGACCTAATGTGAGCAGGAAAAGGCCAAATGCAGCAATTTCTGCCTAGAAAACAGCAGGTAATAATAAAAACTGCATTCTCTCCGGTGCATGCCCTGAGTCTTTGGAGCTATGTTACAGAATTCTTACTGGAACACAGAATTGAAAGAGAAAAATAAAAGCCACCATTTTTACGTTACTGGAAGGCTTTCAAAGTAACCATATTATGTAATAACATATAGTCTCATCTATATCACATAATTTATCTGATTATTGAATTGTGACATTATTAAAAACTGAAATTAGTTTTTTCAATATTGACATTTCTTTTTGGAATGTCTCATCTGGCCAGTAAAAACTGGCTCATAGATTTTACTTTCTACAGTCACTTTTGTTTTCTGGTTCTTACGCATTGGCCCAGTCCTGCAAATAGCTGGATACAAATACCAAAGGAGAATTAAGGTTTTTTAAGCTGAGTTCATGAAACTTCATAAAAGTTAGGAATGTACTTACTGCATCCATACACATTTTCATGTAGAGAAGTCAAGAGTGAATGAATTATCAATCATGAGTAAATCAAGCAACCACTTACAAATTCCAAATGAAAATACTTTCTCTTTTTGCCTAATGTTTTGCTACATTAAGGGAAGGTTAGCATAAAGTCACGTGAAAAAGAAAAGTTAAAATGTTTTTCAAAGAATACTTCAGAAACTGATTCCACAAAGTCTAAAATAAAAAACTCGATGGCAAGAGCATCCTGACGGTACATCAGAAGAAACCAGTCCTAAAAGCAGACTACAAGTCAAAAAAAGTCTCAGGAACACAGCTGCACTAGCGGTATTGTAAGTCAATAAAGTATCTGAACTGCTGGCGTTCACGCCCAATAAAAAAAAAGAAACACCTTTTAATTACACTTATGGTTCAATACAAAGGCAGCTGGATTTCCAGATATGGGTTGGTCAATTGAGGCTATTCTCAAGTTTATAAAAAACCCGACTGGCTGGGATCCAGCTCCCTTAAGTCTTTCTTTCTGAAGGTTGTAACTTGTGATGCTTTGTACCTGTTAGTCATATGGACTTTATTCTCCTACATATCATTATCATATGAGGTTCTCTAGTATGAAGTGCTTCTGGGAAAAAAATAGAGACGTTGGTAAAAAACAGCTATAGTTTTGCAATGGATAAACTCAGAACAGGCTTAAATGGTAATAAAATTAATGGGAATCACCATTAAAAAAATTAGAAACTTCTTGCGTAACAGCACACTTTCCCTCCTTTACTTACCACAGAGATTAACCTTTACCTACACAACTAAAACACAGAATGCAGAAGTTATTTTTGCTTTCACAAGATAAAAATAATTTTGTTCTACACACTACCTTGCCTGATGCAACTTTACTAAAGAGAATTTTATCTCATTTTGGGCTTGGGTGCTTAACAGGGGTGGTCTATCACAGAACTTACGTGGGGGGTTTCCTAATTGTATCTACTCCCACGCCTGGCTGCTTCTCAAGAAGGGAAGATGTGAGACACACAGTAACATTGTTTTACTCATAGAGGAAACTGAACATAATACTGTTAACAAAAAAGCAGCAGTAGTGATCTTTCACTTAAAAAAAAGACATGAGTATTTTATTAATCCAGTATTTCCAGACATTATCTAAAAACCAGTATGTGCCATTACACAATGCAAATATGCTATATGCAATAAGGTCTATGTAGATGCACCCTTTAAATGTTCCCACATTATTCAGGCAGCAAACATCAGATGCTCAGTTGGATAATTCGTTCAAAAGGCAATCCATATAAATAATTTAAAAATACACGATACACACATTCCCTATGCTATCCATTTTCTTGAAAATATGGATTACAAAATTAGTGAAAGAATGACTTTTTATGAATATTAGTATCTTTCAAATTTGCACAGCAGAGCATGTAAAACCACATTGTTTCTGAAAACAGGAATTACAAGGTGCCATTTTGCACAGAAGGGAAAATAAGCATCGTTAGACCAGCTGCTTCAATTCATATGGCAAGACGTGGCTGAGGCAGAGGTGCAGGAAGGTGTGAATCGCTGCTGTTCTGCACAACCACTGGCCATGCAACAAGGCACTGGAAGTAGTAGATTATATCAATAACTATCTTTGCATTCAGTCTTACTTTCTTTTCCTCTGACAGGGTACACCAGGGTCCATATTTCTTTCTGAACTACACAGACATTTTAATCAGCTCTCTGTGAAGATCACTAGATCCTTCATGAAACTCGTGCTCATTAGTACCTGCTGAATATGTTATGCTTGCAATCCCCTTCAACATTTATCTGTTACATTTAAATTACTCCTGTGCTGTCCCAGTCTCTGTTTAATTAGATCTTTCTCAAGCTTCTCCTAAACCTTAACATTTCACTTACAATGCAAACAATTTTGTGTTCACATCACTGTAGGAAATGACTGATAGAGCCAGGTACAGCCGCAAAGAAGTATGAAACTACACACAGATCGATGGAAGAGTTAAAACCAGCTGTTCACAAATGTACCAAGTATCTCCTAGTGTGGTTATTCACAGTGTTAACAATTTTTCTACAATTTTTTTAATTATTTAAAATAATCCATATTTAAATGCACATATATATATCCAGTGTGCATGTCCTAACTCTGATTTCTGCACTCTAATCTGTGAATCAGTGAAAAACTAGCACATTTGTACGATACTTTGGCTGAGTATATACATTTATCTTTCCTTGGGACAGTCCCAGAGATACAAGCCATTTCCCCACATGTAAATGAGTTCTTTTTGTTTCTGCAGCAATGCCATTTTATGGAATTCCCCCTCCGCCACCAAGCTCCTGCCCTCATTATCACAATGCACTTTTTTTTTTTTTTTTTCTGTTTTGCTGATATAATCTGTTTGTTGGGCCATGTTGTCAACCAGGTCATGGCATTATCACAACTGCGCTGACACACAAAGGCAGGAACTCCTGGATCAGAGGAGCTGGGGTGAAAAGAGGTGGGGAGGCAGAGCAGTGGGACAGACAACGCATACTCCTCAGGATTATGCTGATGTTGAATTCCTTGTATCATGTAAAAAGCCTGATCTTTGCAAATTTGAAATAAAGCAACCAAAAATGCTGTAACTGGTAGTTTTAAATTTAAAAAATCGGCAAGTTACACTTTAAAAGAACCACTTTTCAGCTAACTATTACCAGTTTCCCATCAGAAGGGAATTTTTCTATACAAATTTCTGGAAATAGTTTTGCCATGACTGACATTGACAATTCTGCATAATTTAATGGGGATCAGACATAGCAGTTAAGCTGGGAGAGCAGGGAATCTCTGTCACACTGCAAGATGAATCCTCATTCTTTAAACTTCACAACGGCCTTACGAGGTAAATGCATCATTACATCTCCATTTTACACAAGTGCATAAGGGATTACAAGGGAGACAGATTAATAACTCTACCTCATACAAGGAACTATGAGCAGAGCAGGACACAGATTTCCTAAGACTTTACTGCCATTCACCTGTTCTGATCACTAGATCACACTGTGCCATGTGTCCCAGTTTCAAAGGTTAGCTTGCCGCAGGACAGCTTTTCTCCTTGGACAGTACCGGTGGTTTCCCACTTGTCAGATGGAAAACACCTAAACACCGCTGCTGGGAGGCACACCATTCAGTGATTCAGCAAAAAGTGTCTCACCTGTATACAGGTATAGCATGAAGAAGTAATGATCCAAAAAAAAGTTTAGATCAGATTTGTTGTTAATAAATCATGTTTGCTGTTGTCTAAACATTTGGTTTCACTGCCATTCAAAAGCAAAGCACACCTACAATCAGATTATCTGCTAATAACAGCAACAAACTGCTCTGTTGTTATTTTCACCTCTTGTTAGTGCTCCCTCCCACCCAAAATCACGGCTATAAAACTGCAGAGGAAACCCCAACGCTGCCCACAGGTACAGAGCTGCTGTAAGTACACTGTCAGGTGGGGCTGAGCATGAGCATAGTCTCCAAAAGTTTGCAAGTAATCAACTCCCACATCACCATGTGTATTTGACTTACAGTTCCATCATTTTTAGTTCCCTTTTTACATATTGTAGACAAAGAAGCTCAAAACCCCTGTGTACTTCAGTAGTACACACAGGACAGAGAGATGATGGGAAGCCAGAGTTTCTTCCCACTGCACAGCCAGGTTACCCAGGGTAGGCAAGGGCGCTGCCTGCAAGAAAGGCTGGACTTTCCCACTGGGACTGGTAATTTCCCCAAAGCAGACTCAATACCATTATCACAGCACCAAACACAATGGAAGCTGTTTCATATAGTTTCTACATTATTACAGATGACACAGCATAACTAGTCTCAAAGTCCTCTTTTCTCAAATGCAGGGGCAGCATACACATTTCTTGATCCCCTACAGATTATCTGTCTTTGACTAGCAAGGGGGTAACTACTTAGAAGGGAAAGCAGTAACGGATGAGTAAGTAACAGTCACTAAGCTTAATCAGCCTGGTTTACTTTATGCTCTTGAGACCGCCAACAGCTAACAATTGGGAATTATCCCTTACAACACTGTGGTTCTCTGCAATACTGCAGAAACAATATTGTTGGGACTATTTGTATTCTGTATTTAGATTGATGCAACACACACATCATCACGCAAAACTCTACCAGTGACAGCACTTTACACCGCAATGACAGCAATCACACGTTTAACATGCTTCAACCTGTCTACATTGACTCCACACCTAGAATTGACTTACCCTCTCTTGATGCATTCACTAGAGACATGTCTTCACTCCCTATCACAATTCATTAAAATTTGCAATTCATTTCCAGATACCAGCTTTTGCTCTTGACTTCACAGTCAACTCTATTAATCAGAGGCAGATTATTGACTGAGCAGGAGAACTAAACCACAGAAGCAAAGAGTTGATTTAATATAGATTGAGGAGAGTACAGTAGACTTAGTTTGCTCAGATGAGGTGATGCCTAGATATAGCTTTGCTGTTTGCAGAGTAAGTTTGTATTCAGAGGCATCCTGAAGATGCTTTTGCAGCCAGGTCCAAACTGACTGTGTACAGAGACACCTGGTGCCCCTGCACAGTCCCGTGTTCCCACTGACTGGAGGACTTGGCTCAAGTGCAGCACTGGGTGAATGTAGGTATCACTTCCAGGTCAAAATTGATACTCCATGGACTGCATCCAAGCTAATGAGCCCTCTCCAGTCCTGGATAGTGGGGAGAATAAGGCAAAGTAATCTTCAACAGATTCAGATCAGGTACAGAACCAACAGCATAATCAGTACTTTCCTGTGTTCATGGTACCCTGGCTATTATGCCAGTAACAGAGGTATCTTTAATTACAACTCTACTGAACTTCAACTGAAGGTGCAACCTGCTCAAGACAAATCTCTGAAACAGTTCTGAATGTAGAACTAATATGTTTGTAAAGAGGCTCTGATATTACATGCTGCTATATTATAAACTGTAGGTAAAACTTCCAAATTCAAAAAAGCTTCAAGAGTGACCCATTTTTTATTCTACTGATCAGCTCAGAGAACAGCACAATACAAACCAAACCTGTGTACATTATCTTTAAGTTTGGAAAGACTGTTATGAATTTCTCCTATGCAGGTAGGGATAGGTCCCTATCCTTCTCAGCAGAGGGGTATGTAAGAAGAAAAAGGTTTTGAAATAGATACTTTCTAAGATATAATCTAATTATGGCTACATTCTGTTCTGTCTTATTTCCAAAAGGCATGACAAGTAGTTGTTCAATGGACAGTGATGCAGTATTTCCTAGGAGAATTAACAGAATCAAGGTGGGATGCATGCAGAGACCAAAGAAACATATACACAACTTAAATATAGAATTTAAATTGTGTGTATGACATGAAGGGTGGGGAGGCAGGAGCAGGATCACCAGGTGGAGGAGTCACTAGCTTTTTGGAGCCTGGCTTTTCAGAATGGATTGTCACTTCTAGAAGATCTCAGGCACTCTGTCAGACCTTACACCTAACACACCTTTTAGTTTGACTATTCTTGGTCACACTTCTTGAATGTCACTCCTTTTGAATGCTAATATTTTCATCGTCACAATCTTTAGATGAATAAAGGTCAACCATGAATCAAAGGAAGAAAAATAGTTACAATAGTTAGCATAGCACGTTATTAAATAAACAATGACAAGAACTCCAGAAATGACGGCTAAAGAAAAGATGGACAGTTGGGGAACTGCTGAATTTTATAGTATAAACCGCAAAAGGGAAAAACAGGCAATTTTTTCTGACTCTTAAAACAATTCAAGAAATATGTGGACAAATAAACATTCTTCAGGTGCACAGAAGTTTAATTTTGTACATCACTGCAGTGTCAGTCAAGTTTCTCAACCACAAAGTTTTGTTTATCAGCTACAATACAATTTTCATTCCCAATCACTCACAAAAAAAGGTAACATTGGTTTAAACATGCAGGCAGACCCTTTGATATTGGCTCAGCCATTATAAAGTAGGCATAAAGATGGAAGAGAATGGGTGAATCTGAAATCCAAGGTAGCAATTTGATAAGGCAGTGACTGGGAAAATTGCAATTCACAATTAACTATAGCCCAGTCCCAACAGCTGTAAGTTTTGTATTTTAATTGTGGACTGGCAGTAAAATGTTTCCTTTCATGAACATGACTTCTATGAATATCTTTCTTTCTTGAATCATGTAAAAGGGAAAAGATACTTCTCTTTTTCTGATCTCTGAGGTATTTTTTCTACGTAGCTGACACCATTGTACATTTTCATCTCTCCTCTTGCTCATCTTCTTCCTTGCAACAAAGAATAAATACCAAGATCTTGACAATACATATGGGTCATCTTACATGGAATTTTTTTTGTCCAGACTCTCCTGAGCACTTACTGTTTTGTACTAAAACCTGGAGATTTGCAAATATTAAAAGGAGTTATCTGCATCAATGCTCCATTCCAAGGACATGAACTAGGTGATTCTGTCTATCCATGATTATACAAGGGTAGGAAAATAACATGTAAAGCTGAAAGGACATGAAATGTTACCTATGCATTTTCACACATTGATACTAATCTTTGTTCTTATCCTTGAATTCTTTCTGCCTGCACTGCTGTTTCTACAATAGTATTTTCTTACTGATCAATACACATTGCTTCATGGCACCAAGTACTACATAAAAATCACATTTATTTTTGTGAGGAAGCAAATTACATAAAAAAGAAAAGGTATGAGGTTTTACTTAATTTTGTATAGGCTTCAGAAGTGAAACTTTATCTGTCAGAGCCACTGACTGTAAATGGAATTATTCTCTCAGCTGAAGTCACAGCTTCAGGGGTCTGCCATCTTTCACTGCAAATCCAATCTTTACCCTTACAGTGGTACTCCTGCATTTCTGCTATTATTGTAGCAGCTCTATACAGCAACTTAAGGCTATGAGAGAGTTTCTCTTACCATTTCTCATTTTAGAAAAAATGTAAAAAGCTAGCTATTAGAAGGGAACATTTGTGAACTAAATGCAGCCATGCCAGCCTTAGATTTTCACAGTGTGGCTGAGAAGTTACACCTAGGTACTGAAAATCCAAAATGTTGAGCAGGATCTCTGGGTGATGGTGGCAGCGGTGGTGATAGGGTGTTATGAAAATGAAAGCACAAGCTTGACTGATCCTTTCCACAGATAGGCAATAACACGGTGCAGGACTGAAATCAGCTTTGTAAGAGTGAAACTGACAGTTTAAAAAATACCAATACTTTAGCTCTCATCACTGTCCTATGCAGATGTCTGCACACCATCACTGACCTAGTCTGATGTTAAGTGCTTTCCCCTTTTCCAATCTGTGGTTCAAAAAGTCCCAGATGGTACTTTTGTTCTTTGAGGAAAGGTGCCGCAGCAGCTGGGGAGATCACGGTTATAGAAGGCACAGGCACGATGCTGCTCAAGACATATTAAATCTATGCTTCTGCAGTGATATCCTATGTTTTAATAAACTTGATAGTTCCACAAAAACTTTAAAATAAAGACTTTCTATGTTCACAGGTCAACAGGCTTATCGTCCAGGAAGAACGACACAATAACCAAGGAAACCCATCAGTAAACCGACTGATTGCTTGCAGTCAAAAAAAAGAATTTGACTACAACACGCAGCAAACATTTATAACACTATTTTCACACTGCTTTTCTTCTGTTTCTATTTAATACTGTTTTCCAGTTGTGTGCTACAGATTACTATTCAGAGATAAAGAGGTTACCTTCAAAAACAACTGTTCCAATATAAGAACAATTTTGCACAAATAAATACATTAACAGAACTACTCAAGTGAGTGGTGATTTCTCTTTGGAGGTCAGAAAGATTATTTAATATGAAAGAGAACACATAAAATGTTCTTGAACAGGACAAAAATCAGCAGAAACAAACTAAAGCACAAAGGTCTGAGGTGGAGGAGCAGCTGTGTGGTCAGTCAGGCTCACCTACCCTGGGCAGACCATGCAAGGAGGGACCAAGGAAGGAATCTGGGATACTGGGAAGAGCGTAACTGACATTTGCCAGGCTGGAGGAAACTTGGGGGACTTTCACACACACCAGTACACCTTCCACTGCCTGTCTCATGAGGCAGAGGTTCAACCGTCTCATTTGGATCACGGCTGCACACTCTGGTAAGTAACATACTGTTCCTGCAAAACCAACAAAAATCTGATGCAGAGTATATCACAAGTGAATGTAAACTATGGGTCAGCATTATTAACGCAGCCATTAACTTTGATTGTACATCACTGCAGACTCATGCCGTTTTACTAGTAACACTGCAGGCAATATCTATATGTGGAGGTCTGAAAGCCCCCCACAATAGCTACAATCCACAAGATCTAATTTACTTCAATGCTTTTCATTCAGGTTTATTGATAACAGTCCGCAATACTTAATAGCTGGACACTGGGCAGGCCACTGTTTTATCTAAAGTATTTTTCTTTAACTCAGAAGATAAGATATAGCAATTTGACAAACAGATAATACTGTCAGCTCCTACAAATTAATTATGGATGATATTTGGCATTTGCCTAAAAGCTCCACCTCCTGGGAACAACTGGTGGCATGAAAATCTTTGTCTACTTAGTCATTTCTTGCCCCTGCAAGAGAAACAAGCTTGAGAATACGAAAATATGACCACGGGAACGGCTTGAAGAACAGAAGCCAAATAAGAGCCACCCACCCCCTATATCATAAAAGGATTTATCTTTTTAAAGCAAATTTTGTTTTAAGGAATCAGCATTACGGTTTCAAGATATCTGTATATAACTATAACAGCCAGCATATTTGAGGAATTCTGTTGCATCTTTCTCTCCTTTGTCCATTTCCATGCAGATACCCACCTAACAACTCCTGGAGCACCCAGGATTGAACAGCAGTGCTCAAGTGCAAGAAAGAGCTATAGTTTCAGAGAATTTTGTTTACCAAATTTATCAGACAGCTACGGGTTAAAACTCTGTGTCATATTACTGGTTATGTTAGCTAGGCTGGCAGGGTGAACGGGCTTGTGGAAATGAGAGTGAGTGGGATGAGAAAAAAGAAATCCCTAACCTATAGCATTTCTGAAAGCACATTTGGGGTTGCGAATTCAATGGAAAGTTAAGAGCTTTCCGTTCTGCAAGACATGAAACTATAAAGATACATACATATCAATAAGAAGTGAAAATGTCAAAAGTCTCTAATTCTTTTATTTAAGCCACTTCCTTTAACTATTGAGACTTAGGGCCATCATACATAAATGGATTTAAACAGTACAGTGCAGTATTTTACAGGGATATCATGTAAATTAATTCAGATGCTAAAGCAGCATAGCAACATTAACATTAGATAAGCCCAGGATAACTACTCCTAATAAGGAGCAGGTTAAATCAACATCATTAAGACTGACTGGTCCTGCTCTATGACCACCTGCTTGCAACCCTCTTAGTACTACTTCATTTTATTTACTCAAATGTGTGGCACCTTAGGGCTGTGGTGGAAGAAAATTCCTATTAATCAATCAATCAATCAGGTAGTAGTACAAACAGTATTCAGAGAATATCCATCTTCCACTGTGCTTTCCTCACACTTGCACTTAATGTAGAAGCTCACATTCCAATGAACCACAGCCCTAGCAAGCAGCTGCATCATACTTCTTTTATTTCAGTGTATAGTGAAGCACTACCTAGTTTACCCAAATATCACACAATTAGGAAATAAACAAGGAGAAAAGGCATCAGCAAGGTTGATCTTCCTGCACTGGTATACTGTGTAGGTCAGGAACAACTCCACAGAACCAGTGGAGCTGAACTGGCTTTTAACTTCTGTTAAGAGAGCTTATGGCACACAATGTACACAGCTTGCTCGTGGAGCCATGTCAACATGACTCCTTAAAAGCTCAAGGCACAAAGATACTCACAATATTAGAGGCAGAAGAAATATTACTGCCAACTCACTGTTCCTTTTTGGTGAGCACAGAGTTGAGCAGGTAAATGGATGAATGTTGGACAATGATGAATACAGACATAAGCATCACTGATATTTCCTGATGAATTTAAAAGGTACGTTGGTACCATCAATATGACAGAAGCACAGGTCCAGTTTTAACAGTTTCTACAGGAAACACTGTGCAAGGATAGGACAATGCAGTAGCTGGAAATGGTAGAAATTATTTGGAAAAATTAGACAGAACTATCTGTTAATACTTCATAAAATCAGTTGAAAAATACAGTATATTATGTTTACACAATTTGGACAGCTTCTTTAGCTTCTGACTCACCTGACTCATTCTAACTTCAATGCATGTTTCCAGCTAGAACTGTGGAAAGAACTATTTGGATCATTATAGAACTGAATGGTGAATAATAAATCAGGAAGAAACAACATCACAAGTTAGTATCTCTGGGTGGAAAGGAAAAACCAGTAGATACTTGTAAAGATTAGTACAAAATATGTAAATGATTTGAAATAGAGAATTTCTCAAGAAAAAGGAGGTTTCCTAACAATAAGACAGGGCAGTAAGTACAATGCCAGAGATTAAGCATTCAAAGTGATTTAAAATATACTATTTTTGGATTATATCTAGGAAATAGTATTTATAGAATAGAGAATATGTTTGTTTATTTGATGGAGATGCACATAAAAAGGAGAATTCTAACACAAATGATTCTTTGTAAGGTTATTTCTTCATCTACTGTTTTTCAGTGACTAATTTTTAAGATCTTGAGATAGGCATCTTTTCTTGGAGGATGAGGAACAAAGATTTCTATTGTGTAACAGCATCATGGCTACTAATAAGTAAATATATACATACAGTTTTAAATTTTCAGTTCATTCTCTATCATTTAGAAAAATACAACTTGGAAGATCTAAAAAGTTGTAAAATCATGTAAGCAACTGGGGATATCATGTTAAGAAGCAAACAAGGTTTTAGTTTAGTTTTCACAAGTATCAGGGAGAGTTCTCTTGCTTTACACATGGAGATAGGGATGACCTTATACTCAAGATAGACTTCCACAGCAGTAAGCCACTGGCCTGCTACACTAGCACAACATGCATATGAGGTGACCCAGCAGGTATGAGGCTCATTTTCAGGAGATTCTGCAACTTAGGACCTCCTCTGCAGTTATTTCAGCTTGGGTCAAATTGCTATGACTTTTCTCCTAGAAGCAGTCCCAAAAATCCCTATACTTCCTAGAGGTCATTCTATACGACAGAGGAAGAACCCACGCTGATTAGCGTTGCCTGTGCTAGAAATCAGCCTGAAAATTTGAAGAACAGCAAAGGTAGTCATAGCTTTCTTATTATGTTCTTGCTACTGGTATTCTTACTACATCACTCCTGTTCCTCACATGATACCAAACAACAAAATCATTTGCAAGTCTCAGCATGTCTGGTAATAGCTTAATTAAGTTTTGTATGGATAGATCAGGTCTGATTACAACCATTAACAGACATGCTTGCAAGGCTTCTAGGCATTTCACATTTTGTACTATTACAGACCATGTTTCAATTGCACTGGACGTGGGGAGTTAGACAGATTATGTCAAATCACTGGTCCCTGTTCCTGCTACCTCTGTTGCTATCTTGTAATTTAAACCACAGCAGAGGCACACCACATGTCACCCATGGGAGACCGCAATGGACTGCTGCAGTGGCACACACAAACTCCCAAACCTTTCTGAAGTGCAATTAATTTTTAATTTTTAAAAATCTTATATTCCTCCCATCTCTTACACTTAAATAAGGAAAAAAAAGCTTATTAGGAATTTTCATTCTATGACAAATAAGAATATATTTTTAAAAATAGTGAAAAGTCCACAGGAAATTTTGGCTTGCTATATTCATTACAGGTAACCTGCAAGACCAGGACAGTTTTGCTCGCAGTCAGACAGGAGGTCAACCATTACATAATAAAATGCTGGTCTCCTGAGCCCAATTTGAGAGGCTTACTCTTAGCCCAGTAATAGCCCTGATGGCCACCATACACACCCAGGTAGAACAAAGACCCTATCAAGAAAGGAACACAGTTAAAAATGGAGAAGAAAGAAAAATCTGTGTGATAACTCTTTTGCACAATTGTATGCAACTTTTCCTTCCAGATAATTTATAAAAAGAATACATGCTAGTCATTTGAGAAGTGTCATTAAAGTGTCATCTGTCAAATGGCAAGTTAGCTGCAAAGTGCAAAGGGGGACCATTCACCACTACTCAGCAGAGGCCATCATACAGAATTTACAGGCAGCAGGTTTAAAACAAAAAAACCCACATGCATTATCACATCCTATATAATTGTGGGACTCATTGCCACGGGATGGTTTGAAAACCAAAGGCAAAAATAAACTGGGGAAGGTAATTAAATTTATCAAAGGAAACGTCAACAGTGGCTATTAAACTTGCTAGTCAGGACACAACTTTTTCACCCAGAAGTTCCTAAATCAGTAAAAAAATCTGGGAGGCTGTAACAACTGGAATCATCCCTCCAAACTTGCCTTGTTCCTGCAATCCTACTCCACTTCTGACCACTGTCTTGATTAGACAGGTTAGATACTTTGGTTTGAAACAACCATATACTTACATATATATTTCAATATAGTGAAATCTCTAGGAATAATATATTGTTCAAAAAATGTAGACTTTTGTAACATAAATAAAATGTATTTATTTATTGGTAAATAAATCCAAATGCAGTTTAGGCTTTTGTTTACTTGTACCTTTTCTCCTTCAGATAACACAGCTTCCAAATATTTTCTTTCCTGCTTTTACTAAAAATAGTGTATCAGATGTAAAAGCCAACTGTGAACCAAAAATCAATCACTTTTCAAAATATATAAATAAATCCAGATGTACGTGAATGAATGCAATTACTGTTCTGAGGCTTTTACCTATGTTACCTTTAAGACGATACTAAAACCCAGCATTTCTCCGGCTCAAATAAAATATTTATTCTAACACAGAATTGGCCTACAGTAACCCAAGCATCACATTTTCTGGCCTGCTTCCCGTATCTTAATAGCATCATAGTCTCTCACTATTATGGAGACTTTCCATACAAGAATCACTTCTAAAGAAGCAGCTGTTCCCTAAAGACCAGGTTTCTGATTCTAAGGCCCAGCACACCTCTTATTGCCACCTAACAATTCCATAATTAAGTGAATCAGTTGGGCTGCCCAAAGAAAACTCATCTTGTGGTTTCTAAGGAAGAAGTGAAAACAGCAAGATTGAAACTCAACCAGTTCAGAAAATACTGTCATTTCACTTCATCACCCAGATTTTAGCAGGACTCCTCTACAACATACAATAACCAACCTGTTGCTACAGTTACCAAGCTCACTGGGACATGAATCATCACAGCACATTTTGTTCTGCCCTGCTGAATTTCAAGCTTACACTCCTAGTGATTAGAAGAATTCTTGTTACAGAAGATATGATGCAACTCCCCTCATAAAAGAAGGAGTGCTTGGGTGCTCCTGTACTTACCTTAACTTTTTATTTGCTGTTATTGCCAAATACAAAGGTAGAAACTATAAATACCAGACAGAAACTGAAAGAGATTGTTAATTTAATCACATGGGTTTTATTAAGTTTTATAGCCAGAAACAGAGGCTGCAAATACTAAGGGGAGTCAAGGAAGTATCTGATTTTAGAACAAAGCAACAGGGAGAAGCTATCAAAATGCCCGATAGATTTTTTGAGCTTGATCTATTCTGTTTTAGAATGGCACCAATATAGGAGGGGAGGGGGAAGACTGCAGTATATAAACATCAATCTCTCAGATGTGGCTTTGGAGAAGAACTTGTCTCAGTCTACCTGCTGAGATATTCAAGGAACCCCAGAAATTAACTGATGAGAGATGAATGCAACATTGTATGTTCCAGTCACATATCTCTAACACTAAAAATAAGTGAAATTTCAAGGGTAGTCCTTAGTGTTTGAGCTTCTTTCTCTTCTAAGATCACATTACACAGAGGCCCAAGGTGATTTTCAGTGAAAACACTGAAAAATCTTCATCTTCATGATTTGTGCAATACTTAAAGGACATGAAAGTACAGGTCTAAAGAATGAAACACATGTTGCAAAGACAGAAATCTCTGCAAAGACAGAAACCTCTCCAACTTTGAGTAACAGGGCAAATGTTTCATTATTGTGGAAATGCAAACTAGGAGTACCATTAAAACGCGGGAGGTGGGAGAAAAAAAGATGGAAAAGGCTGGGAGCAAATGAACAAACATATGTCTGACTGCTTTGTTGAGTGGTAAGACAAGAGTTGGTGGGAGGAAGAACTGATGAACTGTCACAGTATGACAAATAAGACCTCTGTTGGATGTATTGATTGTGAACAGAGAATGACTCATGGATCTACTTAGTTCTTGCTTCATTTACAGACAGTAAAGTACTTGACTTGAACAAATCACAGATGCTGCCAAATGAGTCAAAGAACAAAAAAATTCTTTTCCATGCCTGACTTTTTTTGGGTCAAATTTATTAATAACTGCTTGTTTAGCTGGACAGCTTATGGAGTAGAGCTCATATTTTGTATCAAATATCACTGCCTCACTAATTGTGCAGCTGATCTCTCATATGCCTCTTGCACAGTTAAGACAGACTTGAAGAATGGGAAAAATTACCACATGAAAACTTGACCACATTAGTACATGTATTTGTCAACCATGTATGTATGCACAGGTGTTAATTTCTTTGTGTTTCATGGCCTCAAGATAATTTTTAGTAAGAGTGACTTGGGAGAGAAATTTTACTTACTATTTTCCCCAAACTGTAAGCTCAAATTTAACATATGGAAAACCAAAACGCAATCACCTGTTCACATGATTACTATACTACATGAAACCACACAATTCATTTAGTCAAAGAACCCTTCTCCCATTCAGAGAGCAGCCTCCACTCAACAAGCCTGCCGCTCTTCCACTGGAAGAGACAAGAAAGAGCTGCAAGGCATGTCCTGTCCCCTCTGCCTGCCACAGAACACACCAGCCACAGCCTGGTTTTTTGTGGCAGCCTGTGAGAGGTGCAGGAGGGCAGGTCTGGTGGCTTTGCTGGCTGGAGCTGACTGGTGCTGCAGGTGGGAGGGGTGGTATGGGTGACATGCCAGCTGCTGCCACCAGACTGGGAGGGGAACTGTAAGGATCTGACTTCATCAGCTGCTGTACAGGCCTACTGCAATTTACGTGGGAATTAATATGAACTTATGTAGTCCATTTATAGAAATGCTGATTAAGTTTGGAAGTGATCACTTTGAACTACCTGCCAAGAGCAAAAACTATTCCTTTGTGCACTGTCAGCCTTCAGGAACTCAATCTGGAACTATTTTACCAATCTTTTAGATGTCTGAGTTTAATACAGAGATCAGAGTGGGTAAAGTAAGGGCACAGCTGACCCCAACTGCTAAACTGTTTGAAGAAGGGAATTGTGAGTTAGCTTTGATCCAACACACGTTTGAAATATATATTCAGTTATGCCTGACACCAGATGGGTACAGTTTAAAAAGGAGCTGGCCACATACCTCATTTACAATATACCAATCTCAATGTAAATTAAAAATAGCAAAGTACCCTTTAAATTGTGCTTGCTGATTGTGCTCTCTCACCGCTCACCCCAGCCCTTCACAGTTTAGGGGTTGTTGGAGCACAGCTCATCACAGTCCTTTCACTCTCCCTAAAGCAAAGCGAGATGCTCCAAAGCCTTGATATCCTGCTTGTACTTGGGATTCCCCCTCACTTCCAAGGAATATGTCTACAGAAAATTGTGATAAAGAGGAAAGAATACATTTAAGAATTTTGTAACAGTTTGTGTTTACTAAGAGAACTGGACAATTAGTGTGTGGAAATTCCCTCTCTTGACCTTTACAAGGTGAAAGGTGGGTGTACTATGGGGAGTTATGGCAGCAGAGGGACAGGGAGTACCAGACGTCATTGTGCTGGCTAAGGATTTATGTAATTAGGCACATCTGGAGGAAAGGATTAACTCAACGTTATGATACTGCCTGAATCAACTTTGCTTAGTTGAACTGCAAGGATATCTCAGTTTATAAACTACCTCGTTTGCAGTACAAACAATGACTGACTCATCAAGGCAAATACACATCAGGTACAGTCTTAAACAACAGTAGAATGCAAAAAACCCCCCCCAAACCTGGAAAAAGACAAGACTGAATGATTTTAGATTTTATGGGAGTGTGTTTCTGCTATCTGGACTACGTAGCAAAAATAATTTCCGTTCTATACTATCTTTTAATTAGGAGTCAACTTTAATGTCTAATTTAACATGCTGCAGTAAGGAAGCAAAGGGTTGAAAACAGGTGCTGGCTCATGTCCAGTGTTGCAGTTTTACAGTCATTGTGTGTGCAGTGCCTTCAAATCAGATGATCTCACCATTCCCTAGCCCCCGAAAATCTTTATTCCCACTCTCGTGCTACCTCCTCTTTTTGTCAGTAATTGATGCAGCCACATGGTGATTTGTACCAGGAAACAGACCTAGTATAAAACCAACCTGGAAAAAGAGGGGATTGTAATTACAAACTGACAGTGCCATACACTAGAGAAACTGCCACAGGATGTTCCTGTAAATCTGCCAAGTCAATAATATTCATGATGATTTGCTAAGTAAGTGCTGGCTGTGAGGACTGAAGTTGCCTGGGGCTACTGGAAGTCACATATCTAGTTTTCCAGAATGTCAGAACACTTTGGGAATGAAATGAGTAAAAATCATTCCTTCAACTTCTGCTTTTTTTCCTTCTGTTCTCATCCCTCAAGGTACTTGTGCCTTGTCCACAGAACCCAGCCCTTTCCCAAAATGCCTAAGGAATGCCTAAATGGAATTACAAATGTTAGGATGTTTCAAAGAAGAAAGGAGTATTTCATCAATGTTTTCTTAAGTTAATTGTATGATTAAGAGTTAGCTAGAGTTGGTCTTCAGAAAACAGTTACAGTTCTTAAAGCTAAATCACAAAGCAGAACACTGCTTTTTGTCAAATTTAAATAAAGACCAGAATTCATTTAAATTACCGTATTATTTTCACAAAAATCTTAGGCCTTCTCCTATGTTTAACAATGCCCTTTATTTCACTATTCTCTCTAAATCACGTAAGGGATATGGTCCAAAAAACCTAACAATTTGCAAATAGTAACACTTACAGTGTGTTGTAAATGGAGAGCAACAATCTCATTTTCTCTTTCAATCATCACTGCATCCTAACTATACACTGGAACAGAAACGCTGATAAAACAACATCCTGACTGGGTCTAACAGCTGCAGTAATGAACACCTGAAAAGAGCACAGCCTGACTTTCACCTGGAGGCTTAAAATAATGTAACTTTTTGACACGGGTTGGGCAGCTTTTAACACTGGTCCTTGGAAGTACTGTTCCTTTATTTCCTCTCAAGTCGAACAGAAGAGGTCACTGACGAGTCACAGCATGCTTCTCCGAAATGTGCCAGTCATGCCGTCCTAGCCAGCCAGCTTGATCTCAGCAGCCTTCGCTCTTAGCTTTTTTCATCCTTTGTGCTCTGCTTCCAGCTTCTCTTGCATTTATTGCTCCTCTCCATCCTCTTAGTTCTGCACTATGTTTCCCTATGTACACTGAAGAGTTTAATAGGGCAGGCTGTGAATGCCCCGGACCTGCCACTCCCACTCCACATTTTCCATTCAGCTGCCTCCAGAGTGATGACAGCAGCCTCCTAAAGAGGATGTTTTGTGAGACAAAGGGCAGACTACAGCGTTCAACAAGGTCAGCATTTGCAGATGGGGGACTACCTGGCAGCAACACCACTAACCAGGAAAGCAACATATGCAGAGATTCCTGTGGCCTTCCCTTCCCTCATCTGGAAGAAAAGTTTGGAGACAGAAGAAAGGATTGCTTTGCATTGTGGGTTGTTTTGTGGGGTTTTTTTTCTTTCTGTTTTTAGCAGTCTTGAAAAAAAGAGTAAGCAAATGAGAATACATGCTTCTTGTCAGAAGTACACAAAATAAGAACAAAGACACAGTCCTTTCCTGACATGTTACAACGCAGGAGTTCAGAGTCATGAAGAAACAAAAGGGCATTCGCTAGCATGCAGCACCATCTCACATTTAAACAATGTTTCCAGTTGGAAAAGACTGTAAACTCAATAGGTAATACTGCAATCATGTATAAAGACACATCTATGATAAAAAAATAATGCAGAAGTATCTCAATGAATAGGGATGCTCAATACAAGAAAAAGTCTTTAGTAGTTCATATGTATTCCTTTTGGGCAGCGAAGGAGCAATTTTGTTGCTTAAGAGTGCAAATACACACTTTGCTTGCCAGAAAACGTACTATCTAGACAGTGAGTATCAACAGGTGTAAGTCTGGATCAATGGGCACGTCCATCCTCTCTCATGTAGTGACTTCACACGATCTAAACCAGCATCCAGATAACAGGAACAGCAAAAGATTGGCTGCCGGAAGCTCCAGCAATTAACATTTTTTGTGCATAACAAAATGCAATAATAATTAATGGCAACTTAGCTCATAGAACAAGTAAATTTTAGCTAAGAGAATCTTCTAGAGGTAAGATGGGGTGAGCCCAAGTTACTGTTCTGTTGTGCAGAAAGGAAAGACAGATCTTTTCTAAAAATCCTCCTAAATGATTCAAGAGAGATCTGATCTCTATCTATATGGACCAACCTAAATGAAAAGTTAATGCCTCCATTCAATCCTTTTGCGGCTCCCTGGCATCATGGATCCCAAAGTCCTTCCAATACAGCAGAAGCTAAGGAGGAACTCAAAGGCACTTTATGCTCCTCAGTATGCTGATACCTCCTAGCAAGATTTCTAATCAGAAATCAGCAATAATTACCCATCAGAACCAGGCTGGCTCTTTGCTCCTTTGCCTCCAGCTTTTAAAGACCATTCAGGATCCTGTTCAGAGCTCCTACACTGGGACAGGCATGCCTTGCAGAAGTACCCTCCTTTCTCTTCCCCCTCCTTGGCAGCATAGATCTGTCCTAGATCTTGAAACATTGTTCCGCTACTTGCTGTCTGGGATTCTTCTCAGAAAATCAACAATTCCTTCCTTACCCCACCAAAACAAAGTGTAAATTTCCTTTCCTATTTTCTTAATAAGGAAAGTACCCTCTTCATGAGCCAGTATCTCATGAAACTTTACTGCCACTCTCAAACAAACATCCTTCAGCAAGATTCTCTAATCTCCCTAGCTCAGCTGCTTTTAACTACATATATGAAAGCATATCCTTCTTCTTAAGAGTAGTTTTAAAGTAGTTCTTAGAACAAAAACATATTTCTTGTAATTACTAGAAATAAATTACCTCCTTTATTATCAAGCACATTTATAACTTTTAATTTCAAGAGCATGGAAATTTAAATTCTGGCTTTGGAATACATGTGAGCAGTTACTTCATTACTCCTCATTTAAAGTAAATATTTGATTGACACTGAAAAAACTCTTAAGCCATTTCTTAGTGAAATGCTAAAAGGCAGTACTAAGGAATCTCAAAAATAGGTATTGGTAAAAAAGCAGGATTATCCTTCTACAAATAACCAAGTGGAAAGAACTACAGACAGTTTGAGCTGCCCTTGTAGGAACAGGACTCAAATGCTTAAGTCAATAGGCAGAGAAATAAAGTTTAAACTTGTACAGGATGTGGTTTGAACTAAGGGGTTATTTTAAGAAGAACTCTTACCAGCTTAACTATATCAGAGTAGATTTTCTATATGGTAGATTTAGCCTGTTTCCCTAAATCCCTGTTACTATGAAAACATACACACTCAGACAGTATATGTCCTAATAATATTATTATTGATACCTTAGCTGTATCTATGAGCATCGCATACATGAGGAAATTTAGGTATGATTTTTTAAGGCTAATACAGTAAAATATGTAAGAAGAACCATCTTCCCACTGATGATTTTCAATCTGTGAAATCTAGATAACTCTTTGAACTTCACTGTAACACGTGCTACAACGTTTGACCAGTTTCTCAAGAGAATAAGTAATAATGAGGCAATTACTGTTTTACAATCAGCATACACAAAACTCTTAATGAATATTTAAACAGCACTTACATTTTCACACTGTATCTTTCTGGGGTTTATGTGGGAAACATTGAGTCCATCAATAACAATATCAAAGGGAAGTCGATTTTCCACAAATGTTTGAAAAGCTTCAAATTCCTGAAATAAACAAACAAACAAATAAACATGGGGGAATAATATGTTCAGTTTAATAAAAAGAGATTTCATTCACTTTTTTAATAAAAAAAGAAACAAATCCAAAATCTCTCACTTTTCCTTCATTGGCGACACTTCACATCTTCGCTTGCACACTTGCTAAAACAACCACATGAGGGAAAAAGAGCAGAAAAGAGCAGAGAGAGGAGAGGAAAGGAAAGGAAAAGAAAAATATATCTTCAAAAGCCATGTTACAGTGGGTATTTCCAATATAGTTTTAAATTACATTACAACCAAAACCCCAAACTTTACAGTCATCCAGATTTTCAGAATAATAATCTGAACGTACACTTTCATAAAGATACATGCCATTGTTACACAACAGTTGCAAAACAAAGCAACCTTACAAACCAGTAATCTGTGACACTACTAAATCTTAACATTTCCAAGTCTAAAATAAGCATCATACTTAGTTTCTCTGTAAGAATTCTGAAATCTCTGAATGCCAATCAATATTTAAATGAACATTCACTTAGAAACACAGCACTCCATTTGTGAGAAATAGACAGCTAGCAAAACAATGAACTTTCTTATTAGGTCAGAAACATAATGCAGTGATTGAGCAAGCCAACAGCATCCATCCATTTTTTTCAACAGAAGGAAAACCACAATTGCTTTAGGCTTGAGAACCCATAGGACGAGAACAGAATACAAAGCTTTAATAAAATCTTCAGGAATTTCTCCCTTGATTTTTGAGTAAAGATTTAGTGTTTTTAGCAGACACTTACATAAGATTTCTATTTTCTGCTTCTGACTGCTTTTAACAGGCATAGGAATCCTAAGCCATCCTGGTGGGCAGTGACCTGGTTTCACAAATTACCTTACTAGTAATAAGTAAGACTTATTTACGGGTAACAGAGGTTTCACAGTCCAAGGCTATAAATAAACTTTCATAGGAACTCAAAACAATTGCAAATTTCATGCCTTCTGCTCAAAATTCAAGAAGCCCTCTTCTACTCTTGCCTTCTCCCATGTAGCCATATGGGAACATATGAGTTTAAACAAAAACCATCACCTCAGCACCCAGACAAAACCTGTTCAGCATATACAATTCTTCCTCGGAGAAAGGAATGAAGAAAACATGTATTTGTCCAGAAAATACACTGCTGTCAGGCAGTAACAGATGATCACCAACTTCAAGTTTAGTCAGAATGCTTCTGACAAGTTATATTAGGAAAAGGGTTACTTATATTAAGAATACAAGCCAACCAAGTGAGATAAGGATGCCTCACTCAGATGGCAAAATTTCAGGCTTAATTTCCAAGTGAACGGGGGTATACGGGTCAAAAGCACACTCACAAGAACACAGGCAACATAGGGCTCAATCTAGCATCACCACAATCAATAGCATTTTACATGATCTTTCATTTCTCCATGCCTTAAATAAATATTATTATTAAGAAACCATAAAAAGCTGAGCAAGACAATGATCATTTCAACAAAAATAAATTGTTGGCACTTGTGTTCTCCCCTGCCCCTCAGAATGGTCAGGGTTGGGCACCTCTGAAGATCATCTAGTCCAACCCCCTGCTAAAGCAGGTTCACCGAGAGCAGGTTGCACAGAGATGTGTCCAGGTGGGTTTTGAATGTCCCCAGAGAAGGAGACCCCACAGCTTCTCTGGGCAGCCTGTCCCAGGGCACAGTCACCCTCAGAGAAGTTTTTCCTCATATTCAGATGGAGCCTCCTGAGTTGCAGTTTGTGCCCGTTGCCCCTTGTCCATCACTGGGCACCACTGAAACCAGCCTGGCTCCATCCTCTTGGCCCTCGCCCTTAAGATATTGGTAGGCAGTGACAAGATCCCCTCTCCATCTTCTCCAGGCTGAACAGGCCCAGCTCTCCCAGCCTTTCCTCATCAGGGAGATGCTCCAGTCCCCTCAGCATCTCTGTAGCCTCTGCTGGATCCTCTCCAGTAGTTCCCTGTCCCTGTAGAACTGGGGAGCCCAGCACTGGGCCCAGCACTCCAGATGCACCTCCCCAGGGCAGAGCAGAGGGGCAGGATCACCTCCCTCGACCTGCTGGCCACGGTCCTCCTAATGCCCCCCAGGGACCCATTGGCCTTCTTGGCCACCAGGGCACACTGCTGGCTCGTGGGCAACTTGCTGCCCACCAGAGCTCCCAGGTCCTTCCCCGCAGAGCTGCCCCCCAGCAGGTCCCCCCCAGCCCATACTGGTGCACGGGGCTGTCCCTCCCCAGGGGCAGGACCCTGCACTGGCCTCTGCTGAACTCCATCAGGTCCCTCTCTGCCCAGCTCTCCAGCCTGCCCAGGTCTCGCTGAATGGCAGCGCAGCCTCTGGGGTACCAGCCGCTCCTCCCAGTTCTGTATCATCAGCAAACTGGCTGAGGGCACCTTCTGCCCCTTCATCCAGGCCCCTGGTGAGTGAGTTGGGCAAGACTGGACCCAGCACTGACCCCTGGGGAAGCCACTAGCTACAGGCCTCCAGCTGCACTCTGCACCATTGAGCTCTGCCACTCAGCCAGTTCTCAATCTCAATGTATTTTATATTCATGAATATTCTCATTGCCATCTGACAAGGACACTGAGACACAGAAAGGAAGTCACCAGCCAAGGAGGTGGCAGGGAGGAGAAACAAAAATCACCAAAGAACAAAAATTCCTGACTTCTGGGCTTATGCCATGCAGTAGAATTCCTCATGGTTCAATGTCATCACTGTAACACTGGATGGCTGTCCGAAACGTGGAAAAGATGAAAGGAAGGAAGACACATGCAGACCGAATGAAAATAAAATAGAAGAGCTTTGAGACAAAGATAAGTATAAATGGAAAAGACAAAATAAAATGAAAGCAGATGAAAAACACATGGTAAACACTCCACTAGAGTGTTATTTTCCTAATGCCAACAAATGCCAATATTATTTCAAGTAACATGGTTACAATCAAGGAGACACTTTTATAAAGTGTGGCATACATGTAATCTTGTCTTTAAGGGCTCAGTTCAATACAAAAAAAACACTCTGTGAAGAACTTTTAAAGTGGCATTTTATTTCAAGTGACAATAGTTACAGAGCAGCTCCTAAAGGGGTGAGTTTTCCCTGATGGGCCGAGTGCTTTGTTGAGGGAACACTACAGCACAAGTTGGGGGAGCAGCAGCAAAGTTCAGTGGGTCAGTGCTTCCCTCTGCTCACTCCCTGTCCTCTCCCAGCAGGTCAGATGGAGCAGGAGCTGCCAGGAGAGTTCTGCTGAGGGGCACCAGGATAGGCTCAGCATCTCTCAGGAGCCAGCTCCTGGCTCTCTAGGGTTTACTTTCAGAGCTGGGGAGATGCTGCAGCCTTTTCAACATTGTTCCCTTGGGCACCCTACCTTTCCCTGCCATCTCCTCCCATCCACATCTCTGACTCCGTTCTCAACAGATGCCTGACAGTGTGCCCCTGCCAGCCTCCCCGATCTGCTGTGTTTTTTGCTTCGCTACCAGTAAACCATGCAATACAGGGAGAGGTTTGCTGGCACAGGAGTCTCTTATCCACACAGGGAGATGAGGAGTTAATAGCAGAGTAAGTGCAGAAGACAAATAGCCAAGTTCAATTTATGTCACCAAATACAGAAGACTCCAGTGAAAAGCCTTAGAGAGAATAAAAATCCCCAAGGATCGGTTAATTTTCTCCTCACCAACCATATTTCTCCAGAAACACACATGAGTGCTCCTTTCCTTTTCCAGAAAAAAACCAACATAAAGAACAACAGAGAAGATCCAGGTCTGCTCCCCTGAGTGACAGTTTTTGAGTGGTCACATTTCCCATCCTCTTTGGACACAGGGAAAGAAAAGGGTGAACCCTGGGAATAATCAGCAGGCTACATAATCCGGTACAGTACAAAGGGTTATTCAAACACACAGATTTACACTATGGAAGTGTATCGTCTGGCTGAGATGGAGTAATTTTCACCATAGCAGCCCTCATAGTTCTGTGTTTTGTATTGGTTTCTACAGAGCTGTTGATAACACACCAGTGCTTTGGCTACTACTGAGCAGTGTTCACACAGCATCAAGACTGTCTCTCCAACATTGCCCCTTCACCCCTAAACTGGGGGTGGGCAATACCTTGGGAGGGGATATAGCCAGAACAGCTGACCCAAATTGACCAAAGGGATATTCCATACCATATGATGTCTGCTCAGCAATAAAAGCTAAGAGAAAGGAGAAGAGGGGGCATTTATTATTACAACATTTGTCTTCCAGAGTAACCACTACATATACTGAAGCCCTGCTTCCTGGGAAGTGGCTGGATATTGCCTGCTGATGGAAAGTAGATAGTAACTCCTTTGTCTTTCTTTGCTTACACATGCGGCCGTTGCTTTTGCTTTATTAAACTGCCTTTACCTTGACCCACGAGATTCTTCCGTCTTATTTTCTTGCCCTCCCCCTGTTCTGCTTAGGAGGGCAGTGATAGAGCGGCTTGGTGGGTACCTGGCATCCAGCCAAGGTCAACCCACTACAAAGAAAGCAAGCATACAATTCAAAGGATGTTGATCTTTCAAAGATCAGGATTTGCCTGGATTTTATGCAGATGTTACTTACAGCCACAGTAATGAAGAGATGATTCACTCACAATTCTCTAAATATATTTCCCTCACCGGTCAATTGTAAGAAGACATTGAAGATCTTCTTTATAAGCAATAAAAGAAGTATAGCACAGCTACAGCTTCAAGAGAAGCCAGACACAATAATCATCAATGCAGTACAATGACAACATGAAGGTTGGTTTAGGCAAAAAGACGACAGCTATTCACACAGGCTTCTCCTTCCAAACAGAGAATGCAACATGTGATTTACATACAACCCTGAGTATGCTGCAGGAATGTTTACATGGAAACACACAGCTGAATACAAGGGGCACTTCTGCTGAATCCCTTCAACACACCAAGTAGCAAAATGTATCTCTCTCTGGGTCATAGCACCAAACCAAACACTGCAAACCTTATACTCATTTCTAACTTTTTCTGTCCAGGTTCACCTCAAAGTTTCTGAAAGTCCATTGTCCCAGCCTCAGAAATGCTACTCAAACTCACTTCAACAGACTTGGCAACTGAAGGGACAAAACTTTAAAAACACATTCAGCATTGCTCATTGACATGACCCTCTTAATGCTCAGGAGCCACAGAGAAGTGCTGTAATACAGCAAGGCTGCTACCTCACTGCAAGACTTCCCCCAGCATCCCACGCACCGCGTGAACACGCCTCCCTACAGCAGGAACAATCACAATGCAGCACGGTGCTCACGAGGCGCCAGTGATATCCTGTTTCACATCACATACAAAAGAAAAGGGAATTTAAAAAACTCCCACCTGATTTCATTCATTGCCTAGCTGGGAAAACAGGGGAATGCCAACTACACAACCATTAGAAAGGATTCACCGCAACTTCTACTAAGAAAACTTATCTTTGCAAATGGACACCACGCTGACTAAATTGATTTGGAAGTAAGGACTGGCCATAACAAACCCACAATGGAATTTATCTTGACATGAAGAAGTAAAGACATTTAAATTATTTTTTTATTTAACCACTAGCATGTGGGTGTCTCCAGTCCATTTGTATCTCAGCAAAAGCACAAAAAGAGTCTCACATTTTTCTGGTATTCCACATCAGCTAGATGACTCATGCACTATTTCACCATCATTTTGTATTGTTATGTACTGGTGCTGCCACAGAAAGAACAGAAAGAGTGTTCCTACCTTCCCCCTTCCCTCAGCCAGCCATTCCTAGCCTTGCCCCCTCCACCTATGCACACACGTTTGCTGGCACAAGGAGAAAGACTGAAAAGGACCAACTAAGCCCATGTGAACTGAGCCAACGTAACAGTCTTCAGCCAGCACCACTCCCCCTGCTCAGGCTACAGCTCAGAGGCTTGTCCTGGCATGAAAATGCAGCCAGGACATGGAAGGAGACTGGGAGCAGGTGAGACTACTGGGATCGCCTTTTCCCATACATAGCCCTGACTATCCTAATGGACGGGATTGTGAAACTACAACATCTTACGACATTTATCTCTCAACCTGGCACACAGCAGCAAAACAAGAGCTAGAGGTTGGTTTTAAAAAAACAGAAGTATAGGAATTATTGTTTGAAAAAGAAAGAAAAAAGACTGTTTTTGCTAATTTTTTTAATTAATGGTTTAAAATAACTTTTTTTTTAAAAAAAAGTGTGACCTCAAGACTTCAGCTCTGGCTTACACAGCCAATAATATTTGAAATTGCAGCAGTAATAAACCTGAAAATAGGACTCTTCTGTAAGAGTATTAATACATTTCAACTTCTGTAAACACATTTATAAAAGAAATGTATGTCTTTCTTCTGATACCAGTATGCACACAGAATACAAGCCTTAAAAGCACAACAAAAATGAGGGAAGGACTTAATTATTAGTATTTGCAGATTTACCATGTTAAATATGATAACAGAAATCAACAGTACAATTGAAGACCAAACAAAGAAAACATATCTAAACAAGCATGTCCTTTGATAAGAGCAATAAGAAGAACACTGTGAAATAATTTTAATGTCTATAACAGATCTAAGGGTATGACAAGCTTCAGAACACAGAAAGCTTAGATCACCTGAGCATTTTTCTCTGCAAGTCTACATAGGAAATGTGTTGGTGTTTAGAAATAAAAATCATGGTATTGCTCAAATTCAACAATCCAAAATGTCTACTGATATAAATGCCAAAAACCAAAGTAGTATAACATACAATGGAGATACATGAGCAAATCCAAAGAGGATTTTTAATATAAGAAAGGCTATTATGTTCATGCCATAATATGGAATTTGAAAAAAAGGAGGAAAAAAAAAAAAACAACCAGAAGAAAAACCCTATCAAAACCTATTAATATTGCTGTGGAAAGGGCTTCTTGTCACTTCTGAACAACAAAGTTTATGCCCACTCATCAGGAACAGTGGGGAGACACTAATGTCAAATTAAAAAGTGCAAAAATACAGTATTCAACATACATTGTTTCGAGAAGCATTCACAATAGTTTAAGCTTTGTACAACAGAAAAAGCAGTGCTTCCCCTCTCCACATTAAATGACAACACACTCAAGTGCAAGGAAAGAGCAAATTCTAATTAAGACAATATTATACTGCACTTAAGTATTATGCAACTACCCTTATTATCAAACCTGGTGTTTTTCAACACCATAAAAGCAGCTTTTAGAGAAGTGAAAACATTCACTTTTTCATAGTTTCATAAAATACGAAGTGATGGGGGTTGCTTTGTTTTCAGCAATGTTTCTTGGTACCAGAAGAAAAACACAGGAATGAGCACAGAGTGTGAGAAATAAAATTCAGCTGTCAAACTGAAATCCAGCCAACTTTTTTTAAGGCGCCTTGCTGGAGCACTCTTGAATCTGTTTGTTGCTATGCCTAAAGGGTTTGAATATTTCCCCCACAGTTTCAAAGCTTGGAAATCCCCTTCAAACCCTTATAAGCAAGAAGGCTTTTCTCAGTATCTGTATGGTAACACTTTGTACTCTGGATTGCACACAAATTGTTTGCTCTGTTAAATGCTTCTGGAGTTAACAAATAACCCAGGAGTCACAAACTCCTGCGTCTGTAGCTTTCAGAGATACCATCACAAACAGGAAGGTAGTTGCAGGCACATTGACAACCTGGCTGAGATGTGCTCTGTGTTGCCTGTTCTTAAACCTCTGTCAACACCAGGCAGTGTTGTTGCAGGACTTGTTCCTGCCTGCTTACATCAGACAGCAGAAGGTCAGTCACAAGGGCAATGCAAAACTTGGACCTCAACAATTCAGGCAGCACATTTAACATGGAGGGAAGAACAACCAGTTCGTGCTGCTGCCCTCATCTTTGCGAGGTTGCCACTGTAAGTACAAGAGTATAGAAATGGACCATACCAAGCTTTCTTTTAAAACAAACAAACAAAAACCTTGCAAAGGCAGAAACATTTTGATTACACAGTGCTTTTTTTTCATCTTAGGGCAAACCACCTAAGAGAATGCTAAACCAGGAAAAGACTGACTTGAGTGCTTAAATACAATGTTAACGGGCATTATAGAAAGACAGTGGAATAACACAAAAGCAATGCATCACAAACTTTGTAGAAAAGACAGTGTCCCAAGTGAGGTAGACTAGCACTCAAGACAGTCCATAACATCCATGTGGAAAAATGCAACACTATTACCAGACAGCCAGATATACCTCCATGCTTCTTTCTCTGCTATGCTGGTACAGATGTTTGAAGCAAATCTGAACAAGGAACTGATTTGGCTGAAAAAAACACCCACAAGTAAACAAAACATTATTTTGTCAGCTAGGTTTGTGCCCCGCTTACCATGGGCTGTGCTCACTTGTTTCCTGGCACACTTGCAGGGGCCAAAGCGGGCAGGAACGAACAGCTGGCAGGATGCTGAGGCTAGTTATGCTAGTTTAAACACCACACTGCCACCAAATGCTTATGTTAACTAATACTTGCAATTTCAACAGAAACAGCAACTGTTCTGGGGGACTGAATGGCATTACATGTTTTGCCCTATTTTAATATTTCTAGAAACATTTCAGAAAATTATAAATCTATGCATCCAGCATCTGTACACTAATACGGTTGAAATGAACACTAAAAATTGTGCAAACCCTCTGGAATAATACGATCTGGTAGCATTTAATGCGCACCTTTTGCAGAAGAGCATCTCTAAAAATTATCTTCTTGTGTCAATGAAAAAGTAGGTAAAATAGAACCAGATGACATTAATTAGATTTTCAGAAAAACCTAACACAAGACTTCATAACAAGCTACTAAAACACTGTATAAGCAAAAAAAGGCAGAAAAGAAGAAAACAAATGGTCATACTAAAAAATTCACAGCATCTTTCAAAGTTCTGTACTAATTCTCAGATATATGAAATATTTTACAGATATTTAGGAAAGGAGATGGCACAGAAGAAGCCAAACCAGTGACTAATACAAAACCAAATTAAACTGAGCATCAGAAAGATGAAACAATGTATAGTATAGGAAGAAAGCGCACTTATATTTTACAGATTTCTGGAGAAACTGTATCAACTTAAATGATCCTAAGAAATAAGGCACTGGATAGATAACATGAAATTATTATAACTTGTTAAGCTATTCTAATTATCACAAATCATAATGAAGCCCTATATTAGACAATTCCACATAGGCCTCTGCAGCAAAAGAAGAACCTGTTTGACCACAGCCGGAGACCAGCTCCTCAACTTACAAGGAGCTTTGATAATGGACCAAAGGAACAAATGGTAAAGGACCACTCAATAATGCTTAAATTCCATAAGGTAACATTTCAAAGTGTCTTAAATCAACATGTGCTCACATTACTTTTACTTTAGAAGCATTATCACAGAACTTAGCAGTATTCAGAGACAGCGAACACTTAAAAAAAGGATGGCAGTATACACAGTCTGCATTATGTAAACACGTCTCAAGATCCTATTTAGTGGAATGCATGAGCTGCAAGTAAAGGACTATGTGTCCAAGAGGTTCCTGATAAAATAATCTCCTTAAAAATTAGCTACTTGGATAACTCAGATTAGTTTTATTCTTTAGTTAAAAGTTACTGTTCTGACTTCATGTTTATGGTCTTGTCTGCCTCTGTGATCAGCTAATGAACAGGAAAAAAGTATCGAGATATGCCATTCTTAAACCTCAGCGAAATCCTTCAATTTCTTTTATTTCTTTATATATTCTAGCTAATGTAAGGAAGATGCAGATCGAAGAAAAATCACTGCATCAACAAACCACATTTGTATTTTGCTTAGGAAGATCTTCAGATGATATACAGTGGAAACAAGGTTAGTAACTGTTTTTAACAAAGCAACTGGTGTTCAAATAAAATTAAGATTAGAACCAGATTTTTCTTACTTGATTGCACTAACTGGAATATAAAGACTGTATCATGTTAGGCGAGTTTCCAAACACAGAACTGACAAAATACAGTTTAAAAAAGACCGTGGAGGACTGCAAGGAGCTCTTGGCAAAAAGTCAAACAGAAGAATTTTACAGAATGTGGAAGGAACAGATCACTTGGGAGGAATATAGGGACATTGTCAGAATGTACAGGGAGGTGATGAGGAAGGCTGAGGCCTGTTTGGAATTAAATCTGGCAAGGCAGGTCAAGGACTGTATGAAGGGCTTCTTCAAGTACATCAGTAAGGAAATGATGACTAGGGAAAATGCAGGCCTGCTGCTGAATGAGGTGAGTGCCCTGGTAACAAAGGACACAGAGAAGGGGGAGTTACTGAATGCCTTCTTTGCTTCAGGCTTTACTGCCAAGGCCAGTCCTCAGGTTTCTCAAACCCTGGAGGCAAAAGAGGAAGTCCGGAGAAAGGAATATTTTCCCTTGGTCAAGAAGGATCAGGTTAGAAATCACCTAAGCAAACCAGACACCATAAATCCATAGACCCTGATGGGATGCACTGCCGAGTGGTGAGGGAGGTGGCAGATGTTATTGCTAAGCCACTCTCCATCATCTTTGAGATGTCATGGAGGACAAGAGAGGTACCTGAGAACTGGAGGAAAGCTGTTGGCATTCCAGTCTTCAAAAAGGGCAAGAAAGAGAGCCCAGGAAACTACAGGCTGGTCAGCCTCACCTCCATCCATGGAAATGTAATGATCCTAGAAGTCATCTCCAAACATGTGGAAGAAAAGGTTATCAGTAGCCACCATCGATCCACCAAGGGGAAACCACATCTGACCAACCAAATAGCCTTCTGTGATTGTATGACTGGCTGGGAAGATCAGGGAAGGGCAGTGGATGTTGTCTACCTTGACCTCAGCAAAGCTTTTGACAGTGCCTCCCACAATATCCTCATACATAAGCTCGAGAACTGTGGGTGAGATGGGTGGACAGTGAGGTGGATTGAGAACTGGCTGAATGGCAGAGCTCAGAGGGCTGCAGTCAATGGTGCAGAGTGCAGCTGGAGGCCTGTAGCTAGTGGCTTCCCCAGGGGTCAGTGCTGGGTCCAGTCTTGCCCAACTCACTCACCAGGGGCCTGGATGAAGGGGCAGAAGGTGCCCTCAGCCAGTTTGCTGATGATACAGAACTGGGAGGAGCGGCTGGTACCCCAGAGGCTGCGCTGCCATTCAGCGAGACCTGGGCAGGCTGGAGAGCTGGGCAGAGAGGGACCTGATGGAGTTCAGCAGAGGCCAGTGCAGGGTCCTGCCCCTGGGGAGGGACAGCCCCGTGCACCAGTATGGGCTGGGGGGGACCTGCTGGGGGGCAGCTCTGCGGGGAAGGACCTGGGAGCTCTGGTGGGCAGCAAGTTGCCCACGAGCCAGCAGTGTGCCCTGGTGGCCAAGAAGGCCAATGGGTCCCTGGGGGGCATTAGGAGGACCGTGGCCAGCAGGTCGAGGGAGGTGATCCTGCCCCTCTGCTCTGCCCTGGGGAGGTGCATCTGGAGTGCTGGGCCCAGTGCTGGGCTCCCCAGTTCTACAGGGACAGGGAACTACTGGAGAGGATCCAGCAGAGGCTACAGAGATGCTGAGGGGACTGGAGCATCTCCCTGATGAGGAAAGGCTGGGAGAGCTGGGCCTGTTCAGCCTGGAGAAGATGGAGAGGGGATCTTGTCACTGCCTACCAATATCTTAAGGGCGAGGGCCAAGAGGATGGAGCCAGGCTGGTTTCAGTGGTGCCCAGTGATGGACAAGGGGCAACGGGCACAAACTGCAACTCAGGAGGCTCCATCTGAATATGAGGAAAAACTTCTCTGAGGGTGACTGTGCCCTGGGACAGGCTGCCCAGAGAGGCTGTGGGGTCTCCTTCTCTGGGGACATTCAAAACCCACCTGGACACATCTCTGTGCAACCTGCTCTCGGTGAACCTGCTTTAGCAGGGGGTTGGACTAGATGATCTTCAGAGGTGCCCTCCAGCCCTGACCATTCTGTGATTCTGTGACAATAAAACAGGTTTAGACAGTGGATTGGAAGAAAGGAATATTCTTGTGTTGCACAGTGGCCTGATTTTACTGCACAACCATTTGATGGCAAAGGAGACCAAGTGACCTGAACAAAATCACAACTCATTTCTTGCTATATGAATCAAGAAAGGAGCGTGGACCACCCCAAAAGATCTGACTGAGCTCCAAGAAAGATTCTCTAACACTGAGGTAATTGAGGGAAAGAAATACACACTGAATTTATAATGTTTTCATCTAGATCTAATTCTTGCTGCTGAGGAAGCAGCTAAGTCTTTTATCCTCCTGCCAAAAGACTTTCTGTGCTTGTTTGCTTCCATTATCAGGAGCCTCTGGGGTAAGGGAAGATGCAAGAGAACCCTTAGAGAAATTCCAACTGCCTTTGTTTCTCACCACCCATTTCCAGTTCGGTCTCCCCTCTTCCCCTCCTTTTCCTTCCTCCCAAAAGTTCCCTCCTCTCTAGCAAATCATATCACAAGAGAAGTGTTAACATCCACCCTGAATTAAATGGAGACAGAAGGACAGAAATAAGCAGGAAAAAGGCTGCAGTTTGGGCTGCAGTGCTCTCAGACTCTGAGTACTCTGCTACTGCAATTGTCTCAACATCCATCATAAATCATTACGTGTCTTTTTTCTATGCTTACTTGACCCACAAGACTGAGCAGTGGATCAAGCTCTAAGGCTAGTGTTCTCTATAACCCCAAAACTAACTCTAGGTCTAGTCAAACCAGTGCTACTGAATCAAACCACAGCTAATCCTGAGCCCCACTCAGACCAGCTCTCCTCTGTCCTTCTGGATGTTACAAGATCTAGCAGCAAACCTGTTTTTTAAGGCAATGTAGGATTCTGCCCTACTGAATATTAACCCTATCCTGAGTCCAGTGGCCCATATTTAGCAGAGATCTGGAGGGGGAAAAGCTGTTCAACACTATCTGCAAATGTTGTCTCATCTTTGTAGGCTTCCCTAGACTTATGACCATACATCTTCATGATTCAGAAGTCTTCAAGCTTGATATCAGTGTATTTAATTCTAATTGCAATGCTAACCCTATCCTCACCTACAAGCTAATTATCCTTCCCATAACTAAAAATTTGCCACAAGGCAACAACGGACTTAGTCATGAATCTATTATTCTGCAAACCAAATAGAATTAAACTGTTCAGCAGCGGCTACTCTATAGTCAAACAACAGCTATAAACAAGTTTTTTGATGATTGTTGTTGCAGACTAGATAACACATTTGTCCTTACCAATGCCACCTCTAATTTAATGGTCTCGCCTAACCACAGCTGTATTAAGTGAGTGCTTCAAGTATTTTAACTCCCAAATATCAGTTCTTACCCTAGTCTTAACCATAGCCCAACACCAAAAGGCTGCCAATAAGCCCTTCATCTCCACTGGCATTAGCTCTCACTCAGTCTTAATGGACTTGTAAGACTCCCACAAGTTCTTTGGAGCACCTGCTGTCCAAAACACTAATCCCCAAACACCACGCTTTCAGGACTTTCTAAATTCAGCAATAACAGGTTCTTCCATCCTTGCCATCCTGAAACCCCAGCCTACCTACAAACCAGTAACTCACACCCATCCAAATATTAGTCATAACTTGCTCACCTAAACCAGCCTCAGCATTCATCCTACTCGTGGTCCTCCTAAAGGAGAGTAAGGAAAGAAGGGGGACAAAAAAAAAAAAAAAAAGTGTGGGGTGGGAGCTAGAGGGTGGGGAGCAAGCTCAGAAATCTCTACAATCTTGAAGCTTAGGTTTAGCCCTAATCCTAACTCTAACTACCGCTCACCACCCCTAACAGAAAGCTTTCAACCCACACTGGCACCAGAAAGGTTTTTCCGTCTTGCCAGCACAGTTCTTGCAGAAGCTAGCTCTGAATCCAAGTGCTGTCATTTTAAACCAAGCCTAGCAAAGTGACCTACCCTACCACAGAACAGACAACACAACTTTCAGACACTCCCACCTAAGAAGAAACCACAGGAATTATTCCTGCTTAAAATAGCCCCCATCCCAGTACAAGGGGCTTTGCAGCATTCAGCAACATGCCAGATTTTTGCACTCCTACAACAGAGGACACTTTACTGGGAATCTGATCCCTTTGCTGCAATGTGGCACATATCTGTGCTCCACAGGAGAAATTCCATCCAGCCTTCTCCTTCCTTCCACATTTCCTCCCTCAATGTTCTTTGCTCCCTGGCAGTGCCATGGAGGAGCTAATATATAAGGGAATAGAGACCGAGGAGCTAAACAGCACACACAGCCTGGGCTGTGGCACACACCATGCACACAGTATCAGCCGATAGCTGGGAAGGGGTTTTCTCCTCTTCAGCCCCTGCCTTCTCAGGAGACATAGCAGGCCTCACAGCATTAACCAGCTTTCTCTTTCAGCTCTGGCAAAGAAGCCATGACATCCAGGTGCATGATGGACAGCCACAATCATCCAGGCATCTCAGGGCAGGTAAGGGTAGCTCACCTTGGAAACCACTCAAGTGCAGGCAATTTAGCTGACTTTGACCACAAGATGAGAGTCAACAAAGCAAGTAGAAAAATGAGATCAAACTGGAAGTTGGGAGTGAAGGCTCTGACAGATGGGGGTGGGGCAGACTGTGTCAGACACAGTCTTGTTAAGAGTTTGGAGTACACAGGGTTTTTGAAAGTAATAAACTACTCCAGAACAGGAATGACATATACCCCACAGGGCTTTAGGGCAAATCATAGAGTCGGGAAACATGGACATGTGGAAGAAAACCCAAAGCTTTATAGAAAAGAAAAGGCACCAATCTAAAAGTAAGGGAGAGTGCTTTATTTTCAAGGCTCCTTGAAACAGCACAACCTCATTCAGTTACAAAAATAACACTGAGATGAATGGGTAACTTCCTCTTCCCCCTTCAGCCTCCTATATTCTAGAGGAATATGTAAAATCCCTTCACATCTAGTGTGGGGACTTTACGTGCCCACAAACCCATGTCTTCCTGCCTTCTTGACAGCACATACGTATCTCCTATGTGCCTCCTTCCCCCTGCACAGTCCTTTCAGGTTTATCAGGGTATGAAGTAGCCATGAAAGGCATGAAATTACTGCATTTGCTTATCTGAGAGAAATGCCTGGGAGCAGCTGCAACACAGAAGTCACCACAGCAAGTTGATTCTGTCTTTCAGCATACAAATTATATCAACTCAGGCTCAGTAGCATAGCTCCCAACTGAATGCTGTCAGAGTAAACAGGCATCCCACCGAAAACATCATACAGGCATCAGTACAAAAGGTGACAGTCTTGTTACAATTGTTTTCTTTCTACAGCAGTCTGCAATGTTGCAGCTTGCTATATTAGATCGTCATACGACATTCTAACAGGCCTTTCAGTAGTTATGCATAAAAGATCTGAATCAATGTTTATTCTTAATGTATAACAGGTATTTCCTTATCACAGATAATCAGGTTTATAGTTCATGCAAACCATCTTTTCAATGTATTTGTAAATAGTGTTCACTCTGACATACAAACTTAAGTTGTTTGATTTTCTTTCCTAAAACTAATTACAAAAAAGATTTTTTTTCATCATAGCACAACCAACTACTTTTGAGGAATCCTCAAACCCAAATCTTTGCTCCTATTTTTCTACACTGATCACATTTATTTGTAAGTGAGAAAAATAAAAAATAGAGCAACGATGGTGTCTGTTGCAAATGTAAGACAAAAGACTATTCCTAAATGGAGGAAGAAAAAAAGAAAGAAAAAAAAGATTCCAAATGCATTACATACTCAAGTTGAAACACTGTTGGAAAAAAGAATGTTTAGAGCTCAAAACAACTCAAACTGCTTCCCTGAATAATCATTTCATTGCAAGAAACACAGATGCACTAAAGAAAACTAGTTAGGAGAAAAGAAGGAATAGAAAACTAAAATGTTTTCTATTTGAATTGCGGCTACTACAGAAAAGTGACTGACTGGAAAATGGAAACTCCCCTGCTCAGATACACTTGCTTACATCCTATTTTCAGCCTCATCACCTAGTTTCCCCTCTGGAAAACCCTCACTGCAGGAGAATTCACACAGCCTGGCATACCCAAAATGGACAGCATATTTTCATCACCACATGTCTGCTTTCACAGCACAAAGCGACTAAAAAGTCCCAAATTTATTTCTGGAAACCTCTGACACATCACGACACTGTTTTGCCTCTACCCCCACATCCATGCTCAAAATTCACTGAGGGAGCAGATTTTAAGCTGTATGGCCAAGCGTAAACACACCAAGTTCATCTCCATTCAGCCTCTCAGTGACTGCCTCCTGATACAAAACTGGAACGAGGTCATCCTGAAACTAGCAAGTGGGTGGCACCAGAGCTGTACATGCGGAATTTCAGCTATCACATGGACTAACAAAATCTACTGACATCAAAATTTCAAATAATGTATTGAGTCTTTGTTTCATTAGATCGCATTCATTTGATCAATCAGGTTCTCAAACAGGAGTAACATCACTTGCACAGCTGCTCAGCTTGGGCATGAACGTCCTGTTACCCAGAACTCCCTTCCTAAATCTACCTGCCTTCAACTGCTACTGCTAATCTAGCCCTGTGTACTTGGCAAATTTGACATTTTCAAGCGAACAGTCACTACAGGGAATAGAAATGAAAGTTCACAGACTATACAGTTAACCAGTTAAGGAATTATAAAGTTTTCTTGGTTTGCTTCCTTTAATAAACCAACCTCAACCATAATTTTCACAAAGGCTTTCAGAGAACAGATAGAGGTAGTTGTACACTGTGTAATAAAACACATCCTTTTATTTACCTTACAATATTATAGAACACCAGCACCCATTAAATACTTAAACTTATTGCTACATTTTTAAGGATAATTTTATTCCTCTGTACGAATTACAGCTAGATCAGCCAAAAGTCCTGAACTGAGGAGAAAATCTGTGTGGAAATTAGATGTCTAAACAATAGGCTGCAGGTACTAGAAGCACCCCAACGTGAGCTGTTTCAGGTTTCTGTAACTGTTACACACGCACAATGTCTGCCTGCAGAAAGCCTGAAGAATTAAACCCAGCGTCCTCTTCCTTATTTGCTGAACTGGCGCAGAACTGAGGCAAATCAGCTGCAGCAGAGTGACACCTACGCTGCTAAGAGAAAAGCAAAACCACCCTGAGACGTGGTGTGGGCACCATCTAGCGGAGCTCAGCTTCCAGCTGCATCACTACTGCTGAACCCCTAATCTCTCCGCAAAGCGAGCAAGAAACAGAACTGTGACATATAGTGCCTGGGGATTGCACCCTACGTTTCCATTGACCTTTGAAAAGTTTGATACTCCTGACGTATACTCCAATTATATATACGAAAGCATAACTTTAAAAGTGAGAGTTAGTTGGCTGATTGGTTGGTTGTGAAAGCTGACTGAACAAAAGGGTAATTGGTTCTTTACTGATTCTGGCAAACAGCTGCCCAACTGAAAAAATCAAATATTCAGAATATGAATGCAAGTTTCAGATATGATACTGAATTTAAGAAATACCAGGACTTCTCTTTTTTGCAAGCTCAAAACACTAGATGTCTTATTTTGTTCTAGTTACTGGGGGTTTATTCCATACTTAAAATTTAGCTTTTTAAGGATCTAAAGATTTCCATACCTTTTAAAATTTTTAATATAAAAAAAACACACATGCATTTTAATTATTTCAGTATCCATTAAAGCTGTCTGAAAATATAAGAACAAAGACAATGTGAAAGAGGTCAAGATTTAAACCCATTTTATAAACACAACTGAAAAAGATACTGAAGTATTTGATGTATCTAATGGCCTACTAACATTTAAAGGAAAGAAAAAATGGTATGTGGTGTTTTCAAAGTACTTGACCATTAACTATATATTACCCTCCTAGTCAATGAACTTGACAGCGCACAAGACCTACCTGTGGGCTTGTTTTCCTGTAAGTGTCAGTTCCATGTATCACGTCCCTTATTATTCTTTCTCTGAGATTATTATAATCCTCTTCAGTAAGGTTACTATCCTCCAACTGATGGTTGCAAACCGGGCACTGTCCACTGTAATAACAGTGAAAGGAGAAAACAAAAGGATAAAGGCTTCTAAATAAGAAATACCTTAAATTTTACTAATTTATTGAGTGTGAGCACAATATTTTACAAGAATTCCAACACAGTACAATCATCAGAAAATTGGTTGTATTTTTTCTGGGATGCATCCAAAACCTGCTAAACTCACTAGAAATATTTTGATGTGATTTAGTGGGATCAGGATCAAAAATTTAACTCCAGAGATGTTGCAAGATTTAGTACTAAAACTCTGCATGAGAGCATGGAAAAAAAGAAAAAAAGAAAAAAGTATTTAAATATTCACCAACATTTATTTAGGCTTTGAGAGATCAGGGTTCGATTCTCAACATTACCACAGATTTCCATATCTCTAATATTTGGAAGTTTCCCTACTACACAGGAAATTCACCATGGATATATACAGCCCAGATCTCAATATAGGAAGGTGAATGCAGTTGCCCTGCCCTGGCCAGAATATATGCAGTAACTGTAGGCATACTAGTTGAAGATAGCAGGCAGACCATAGAGCCTTGGTCTAGCTGTAAGTGTTGTAAGAAAACACACCAGTAAAATGCTCCACTATTGTGCCACCAACTGCTCCTAAAAAAGCTAAATTATTTATGCCTGGTTTATCAAGATTAGGAATAACCAAACCTGCCATAGCTGTAGGAATAACCTCACCAAAAAGAAGGAAGGAAAGAAAGAAGGAAAAGGTAACATAAATCTGCTGTATGGTTGGAAAAGCAAATAATGAGGAAGACTGCCTTTGTGCCACTTGTCTCGCTATTAGACTTCCCCTTATTTCTAGGCTAAGACTGTTCAGATCTCTCAAAGGTGGTCAAAGTGAACAGACTGAGTGCATTGTGACTAAAACAGAAATACTGTTTGCTCTGAAAGCCCACAGCAACACTAAGTCACGCTGGCACTGCATGCCTGTATGATGCCCAGTTCCACCAGTGATTTTCCAGTATCAGGCTGACTGCACCCAAACAGCCAGTGGCTTTATATTGGTAACTCCTGGTAACTAACCACTAGTTTATTGCTAAGAAACTTCCGTTCCTGCTCTGTAGCACAGGCTAAATATCCTCACATGGATCTAGGAATGTGGACTGCTGCAGATGAAAAACCTCTACAGCTACAGTCAACCAATGCCATCATTTAGTGTTAATTTCCCAGAGCCAGAAACACCACTCCACCATGCACAGCCGTGTCAGCGACTGTACGATTCATGCAGCACCAGGACAGTTTCATTTATCTTTCACATCATCCACTTCTCAGTACTCTTAGTCTCCCTCTTGCAGGGCCAGCAGCTACGATAAGAATTGTGGTTCTACAAATCATATGTCGTTTTGTCTCTGACACATACAAGAACTCTCCACTAATCTGCATGTTTTTAACACTAAAAGAGATTGGATATCCATCATAAAAGATTACAGAATAGAACAATAGGGGGTGTGAAAAAAACAGACCTCAAACTCTTTAGAAGTTTCCTCAAGAAGAGTGCTAACATGTCATAGTAGATCCCAAAAAAACTTCCAGAACAGCACAAGTGAGGCAATGCTACAGAGAACACACAGATCCATGCCAGCCAAGAGGCACAACTTTTTGTCTAACCAACTTAGTGCTACAAAAACTCCCCAGCACAGGAAAAGGCCATTAAAACAAACCACAACCGTGAGAACCACATCAGCTGCTATGAGTTGGGTTTTTGTTCCTACAGCCTGCTAGCACAGCACATGCATAATTTCAGGATGCAAAACAAGACAGGACTAACTTCCTTGGCCACCTCTGGATTTTTGTATGATCCCCCAGAACAGTATCTTGAGAGAAAGAAAAAAACACATTTTTGTAGTATCTCACCTTTTCTGTTGTTTCATGTTCCACAGCCACAACCTCTGTCCTAACACATCATCTGAAGGAAATACAACTGGAACTGTCATCACTTCCATACCCCACTTGTTCATCCTTTCTTTATTGCCTCTCCCATTAGCCCCTATCAGCTAAACACCTAACCAATACAATGCACAATTCCATACCCAGGTCAAAAATGTATGTCATGCATCACTACCATGAACCTCTGGGCCCACCACAGAACCAGTGTGCAAGGTGGGGTAACAGTGGAGGACTGAGACAAAACAACCTGCATCTCTGTGCTTGAATTGCAAACTACATGAACCTCTTTTTTTTCCCCCTGCTACAAACTTAACTGAAGGTTTTGCAGGTACTTTCTAATGACAAACCAATGACCTACAAATATACACAGACTTCATGGGTAGACTTGTTGACTTGCACCTCTGATTGTGGGTTAAACCTAGAAACTACATGAATAAGGAAAAAGAAATAGTCAAATAGGACATCAACATACACTACGGACATTCACAGTCAGTCTTGTCTGTTCTCAAGCCCTTCTGCAACAACATTAGACATGAGATCCAGCTTGTATCTTCATAACCAGACTGGACACTCCAGTCATAGTACCAAGAAAATAAGCAGAATCTAGTAGCTTCTCCAACAGGCAATAAAATGACACTTAGTCTGAATGGGTCTTTGGTTCTTCCTGACTCCCGAACAATGACTTTTTTGCCACTTGCTCCCACTTAAGCTTCTCTTACATGCAGGGTATGTTGTTGAAGTTTCACTTTTTTCCTTTCTGTCTTGCTCTGTTCAGAAGCCTATATTGACCCAGCTGGGCATAGTTTGAACGGAAGGAGTAACCACTCTTCTCTAAATCCATCCAAGTATCTTATTTTCACAAGCACAATCTCAGAACTGAATCACAGGATTTGAGCTTTAAGTATTAAAATGGAACAAGTTATTCTCCCCAGCTGTCTCCACAGAGATATCCTAGAGATGCCAAAGCCAAGCTGTAATTTTCTAAAACCATGGCAATCAGAAATGTTAAATTCTCCCAATTCTCTAGTATACATTAATGCACATTCCAAAAGCCAAGACTGCATTAATTGCAATGCTGACAGTGCATTTACTAAATCAAAAAAGTTACTCGTGGAATTCCAACAATGGACATTCAGTGCTGCATACAAACAATACGCTCCAGGGGCTCAAGCCACTGTGACTACTGCAGGCTTGGCTTACATATTAATATAAGCAATGAGACTGACTGCTCATATAGCTGTAAAGTTACCATTAAATATATCTAATTGCATTAAGGAACTTCACAGTTTGGTAACAGAGAAGGCCTAATGAACTGTCACAAGACTATTTCAAAATCATTAAGCCTAAAGTTTAAGGACCTGTCCCATAGTTAATGTAGATCCTTCTGCAACTACCACTTTCCGATTACTTGACAAAAACAAATCTCCCCACACCCCAACAAGTCAACCCACCCCAACCTATCAACAAGCAAAGCTCCTGAAGCCAGTTTCTTCTTGTGCAATTGCAATGTGGATGCCCAAAGGGACCAGAGGCAAAACAGGCAAAAGAAACACTCATCATCTTGCAAGACTGGGCAAGTCTAATTGCTGCTTTTTTGCAACCATACCTTTCAAATTACCTTGCAAATTTTGTAACTTCTGATTGATCATTTTAGGATTTCATGCAAAGAAATTCCCACACAGAAGCCTTTCACCTCTGCAGGATATACAGCTGTGCTTACAGCTACCTGACAATTTAACTACATTTTTGAAGGACTACTTTTCTGAGATAGATTTGGAGTATCATGGCACCTACATACCAAGCGTGAAGTCACACATGCTACAGTAGTTTGAACATAGGCCCAAAAACTTGAGCTGCAGCTTTCTATAGCTGACCTTGGAAATCCAAAGCTTTTGTAACTCTCAATTTAAAATGGTCCTCAAACGTCAAGGTTTGTATGCAGGGGTTTCAAGCTTCTAATTATCACAGCTCAAAGAAGCTAGGAGCTCAGTGCTAGATAAAGAAGAAAATATCCTGGATATAAGCATCTGAGATATAACTGCCAGTATTTATACAAAATTAGAATAACCTATGAATAAGCCTAATAAATTGTCAAACTCACTTAGGAAAACATAGTTCTGGATTTTTTTAAACTCAAGACTCACGTTTTAAGACATCAGTTATGCCAACTACAAAGATGAGTCTAGTAACAAACACCACATGAGTTTCAGAGATACCTTAAGGCCTTTGTCCTTAGTTTACAGACAGCGAGACAACAAGCTACCTCTTATCCAAGCCAATCAACTTTAGAATCTTAAAACTCTAAAGGCTGAAAAAAAGTTGTCTAGAATTTGGTGAATTATAATACAGTACAGTAACAACACACACGTATTAATAATCAATTTTACGGTGAACGACCCTTACTCTTAGGGCAGTGATTTATGCTGTTCTTTCATAGACTTCAAAGCAACAGACTCTACTTGTGCTTTTACTTCAGACTATGCATCATGGTGTATTTTTATAAACCAACAAAAAACCCCAATAATCCATTGGAGACCTTCTTATAATTAATACATTTATAGTTGCCAAATTGCTACAAAAACAAAGAACCAGGTTTCAGATAGATTAACATTTAATATAGGAATTTACAGGCATTAAGAAAACTGTGCTGTAATAGAAACACATACCCAAGTTATCCCTGTGAAAATCTAACATAAGAATTATCTTGTCTTCTCTAAAAATCAGGTGGGAAGGGAGAACCCTCCCATCTGTACGAATTAACTGCAATATGTGAACAGTACCAATTTTCAAGAAGGCATCCATTTACACTTCGAAACTGCTTTGTTAAATATGTTAAACAATGGTATTATAAAGCCAAGCAAAAAAGTAAGTCTTTAATTCCTAAACAGTAAAATGGCAGCTCTTACTTTTCCCTGTGTTTTTCTGCCTTGGCCCTGCTTAGCCTAACTCCTTTCCAAATCTGCATGTTGGGTCTTGTTTAATGCACAAGAATGAGTTGGAAACTGGAGTTTGGGAAATCGTACGTTCACAACAAAGGTTCGTATCCTCAAGAATTAAAATATTTTCTTATATAAGGGAAGCTGTTCTTTACATTTATGAAATAAGAGTTCAAGATAGTGAGGTGCTGTCTTGATTATTCTTTTAAATAAAGTGTTGCATTTACCTGTCTTTAATGTTGGTCAGGTGTCCTCTCCACTTCCCTCCTGGTATGCTAGTATGTACAGAGGGAAAGATAAAAACATCAGATTCATATTTAACAATACCTGAATAACAGATTAAGAATTATTCTATTTTGGTCAACATTTAGAAGTAAAAGACCAATTATCTACCCTGCAAAGAAAGCATAAAAAGATTCATATATAATTTATCAACGCCCAAAAATATTATATAAAGAACCAGCATTTAACAACATGCAGAGAACTAATACCATCAACCTCCCCAATTTATGTTGTCCTCAAATATTAAGAACCATACAAATAAAGAGGCCACATTGACAATTTTTAACTTGCTGTCCTACATACATAAACCACCTCACAAACCAGATGGTAAAGCAGGAATCAAGATTTCTATGCAGGTGTCATCCTGAGAGATTAAGAAAAATATGCTCATATCAAAATGAGCTGCATTGAGACTTTTTGACTCCACATCATTATCAGCACCATCACCATCATCGTGCTGGAGTAAACATTCCTTTTTACCCACAAAATCCAAACCAGAATAGGTTACAAAATAGGAATACCTATGCCTACATGCAACTGCAGACACTTCTCCCTTTGCCACTGCATTTATTATCATAGGCTGCACACACAGGCTGCGGACTTTAGAATAACCATCCTGCTTCTGCCCTCCTTTCGCATCCCTCATGCTGACACATAATGGTTCTTTTCTTATAAAGACAACAGGCAACAGAAAAATACCGTGATTCTTTGTTGCACACTCAGATCTCTATTGAATCTGGCTTTATGCACTAGTACAAGTCAGTGCTGGTCTGCTCTTCAGAAGAATTTTTTAAACTAACACCTATTCAGTTACACTCACAAGGCACACTTCTGTGCATACTGTACCATCAGTTTCCTTTGTCAGGAAAAGTTACCTCCCAATCTGCATCATCTTTGCAAAACTAACAGTGCTAGAAGTTATCAGATTCTATTTCTTTTTGGGAACTCCATGTAAATTGCTTATTTATTTTCAACACCAGCATATACCACTTCAGCACTAGCAACTGGAACACAAGTAAAACAGCATTTTTTACAAGTTCACAGATAAAAGCCAAACAGCTAACTGATCACCTAGTTTCATTCCCCTATTACAGACTTTGTTTCTTCTTCATGTTTGAAACCCCTTCCTTTAAGGAAAAGGCCAACATAGATCTAAAACATGAGTTTACTACAATCTTTCATGAATTGTTCCAACAGTCAAATGGTATTAAAGACACAAACAGGAGTTTGCCTAGCTTCAGCTTGCAGCACTGGTTTGCCACTATATACAAGCAATATATAGCTCTTCTACATACTCACTACCCCTGCAGTCTCCTTGCCAAGGTCTGTTTTATTACGTTGAGTTTCCTGCACATGCAGCACACACAAGTCCTTCTCTACTCAGTGGGAAAATAGCACCCCATGACAGATTTTCACCCACTAAACCAGTTCATCTTGACTGAAGCCTACTCTGCTCCCTAGCTGTTCCCAGGGAATAGCTAGGGGACAGCAGTATAACCTGTTCTAATAATGGTAGTGCGTTCCCACAGGCATATTTTCCATCCAGGAGGACTAACTTGTAAAAGGGATGAGTAGCTCACATAAATCAAAGTCAACAATTTAAAAAAAAAAATAAATCATAGATGGGCTCACATACAGCAGCATCACAAACATGCAACGGGCCCAGATGAACTACACTGTGCATGTGCAGTGTTAACTAGTTGTAATTTGTGGAGTCTGACCATCACTATTCATGAAAACAAAGTGCATGGCTTGCTAAATACTGTGCTAAAACAAAGAGCCTATTGAGATTACTCCTCTCCTATTATTCCATACAAAGTCAGCATTTAATCTTCACTGAACCTCAGCTAACTTTGCTACCTCTTTCCTTTAAAGAGAGAAACTATCTAATTTTCAAATAACTTACAACTTTTACACTCTGACATACAGGAAAAACCTTCGCACCTGTCAATATTCCTTATGTATCAACGCCAGAAAGAGATGAAATTGGGTATTTTGGATAGCCACGACCCATCACAATTTCCTACTTTCTGTACCAAAGAATAATATTTAACAGGTAACATCTTTCAAGAAAAGGTGAAATCAGTAAGAATTTTACACTTGAACAGCAAACTGGAAGCAAAAATAAAATGCATGTTTTCATGATAATGCACGTCTCATGAAGAAGCAACAACCAAAATAAGATATTGATGGATCTTATTAGTGTTCATCTGTGGAACAATCTGAAATTCCATTTTCATGAACTGGAGTTTGCTACTGAAACATTATTTACCTTTCAAACCATTGCTTTATACTCTGCATAAATGTTTTGTGAGGGTATATTTGGTTGTCTCTCAAATATAAGAGCATACCAAACAGCTCTTTTTGTAACTCAGCACCTTTCATGCCCCTGCTGAAGTCAAAAAAGGCCTGCAGGATATCCAAGGTTGGGACCAAATCTTTAGCCAACATTTCATGGTAAAGTTCAAATGCAAGGTTCATTTCTTGATGACGGCTGGCTGCTATGATACAGGATTCATAGTTTGCTCGTGAGGGAATCATCGCCTTTTTTACTTCTTCCAAAAGAGTCAAGGCCATTCTCCATTGATCTGAATTACTCAGTCCCCTGATAATAAGGGTATAAGCCCCACTTTCTAAAATCTTAAATCTGATTTTCATTATATCATACACATCACAAATTTCTGTAGTTTTTCCCTGCTGGACACACAGCGCCAGATATTTGACCAACAAACTATATGCAATGTCACCTTTACTGTTTGCTACATGGGTCAGCAAGGACTTAGCCACATCAATGGGGCTGTTGCACTTGACCATGCTGTTCAACATCACTTCTTCAAATATTTCAGGTGTTCGAAAGCTATCCTTCAGTCTGTTCCATTCCTCAGCTTGCAAAGGTTTTTCTGGAGGCTGTATGTTGGTAAACTTACGCCTTGACAGAAGTTGACTCATTAACTGCTTCTTTGGAGCTCCAACAGAAGAAGAAAAGTGGACTTGCCTTTCAGATATTTCTTTAGTTTCCTCATCCCATCCTTTTTCTTCTTCATACTCAATTTCAGACCCTTTCTTGGTAGGAAAGCCATCAGTTCCTCTGAGATCCACTGGTAACGCAGTGCTGGAAGATGTTACAAAACTCAAACAGGTAATCTTTTCCCTATTGGGGGTGTTGAAAGAGACAGCAAACAGTTTTTGGCATCTTGAAACAGACCAGAATGTACAACATTTCCACAGTAAAGCCTGAAAACTCTGTCGACTAGTTTGAGAAAAGAATGCCATGACATGAAGAAATACCTCACTATTAGCTCACTGTATACAACAAACTTATGAAAGGGAAAATACAGTTTGTATGGGGATGTTTACCATAAAAGCCCAAGGGCTGTCAAGCTGTATAAGCTTCAGTTTCAAAATGCTTGCTCTACCAGTCCTTTCTGCCTCTTAAAAAACCAAAAACTTGTGAATTTCTTTTTCCACAAAAATCAATTTCTTAGACTGTGAGAACATTCATCCAAAACGAGGATATCTTTCTTTCTAGAGAAGATGCTTTGCAGCTTATAATTTTTGTTTGTTGGTTACGGTAAAGATGAATACTGAGTTGTTGTATGCAGCCAGGCAATTCTGATGCAGCCAGGTGAAAAGGGCGGGTTTTTTCTTCCTGCCTTCATCGGAGTCAGAAGGTTTCCTAAAAATAAAAATAAAAATAAAAATAACAATGCAATATCATGACCTGCTCTGTGTTTTCCTGTCACATTTACAGCTGCATGCTTGCAAACACGAAGTTCAAAGTAACTCGACAATTTCAGGTCAGGAATCTCAACCCTGATCCCTCAAGCAGTCCCAGCACGGGATTCCTACCTCGGTTCCTCATACTTTTCAACCTGTAACAAGCTTCCATTTAACTGGTTTCCCCAATTACAAACCCTTGGTGACACCGCCGCAAAGAGACAGAGCAACACCACTGGCGGTAATTTTACAGTGAAATCCCACGTAAACGTTAGGTTATAAATGCAGTTACCGAGAGGTTCACCGGCAGCCGGGCAGGCAGCTGAGGCGGCTCATGAGGAGGCCTCGCGGGGCCTCACGTCCCTAGCCCGGTGCCCGGCCTACAACTCCCAGCGCGCACAGCGGCCCGGCCCTCAGCTGGGGCTGCCTGCCCATCCCCCTTTACCCGCCAGAGCGCAACGAGGCGCTGTCCCGGCGCGGGCCGCACCCTTACCGCTCGGGGCGGGCCTGCCTTGCTCGGGGCGCGGCGGCCGCAGGCGGCGGAGCGGCAGGGAGGCGCTCGCAGAGGAGGCGGCCGCACGACGCCCGCCCGCCACCAGGCCGGAAGCGCGGCTGAGCCCGCGCCTGGACAGGCAGCCAATCGCGTCGCACCGGGAGGGGAGGGGCGGGGCGGGGCGGGACGTGACGTTGCGCCGCGCGCCCTGTCAGGGCGGATGGGCTCGCTCCGCCATCTCGGCTGCGGGCGCGGCGCTGGCGGGGTCAGGCGCGCCGGGCAGGGGGCATCGCGCGTGCGCCTGGGCCCGGCCGGCCGGTGGGGGGCCGGGAGCGGCCGCCGGCCGGGAGATGGACTGGCAGCGGAGCCTGCGGGGCCGCCTGGCCGCCCGCCGCGTCCGTGAGTGCCCGGGGCCGGGCGGCAGTGGCGCTCCTCGTCGCGGAGCGCTGGGGGGCCCAGGCGGGGCCGGCCTGGCGGGGCGGGCGGGTGCCCCCGCGGGTGAGCCCCGTGACGGGCCCGGCGGGGGCAGGGGCGAGCGGCCGCCTGTCTCGTTGCTTTAGCTCCCCGTGCGTGGGCTGGCGGGGGCACCGGGCAGGCCGCGGGCTCTCTGCGGAGGAACAAGCGCCCTTGTTTTGGGGGGTCGTGAGAGCCGGGCGGGGCTGAGGGGCGCTGTGGGGGCTGGGTGGCGGGGGTACATGCACACCCCTGCGACAGCTTCGGCTGGCAACTGTAGTCGTGAGCGAGCCCGCAGAGAGCTTGTGCAAGCCTCTGCTGGCGTGTGGTGGTGTCCCTGACGTTACAGAGCAAAAGGTGGCTCTGTGCTGCTGTGTGCGGTCAGCAGTAGCTAAAACGATGCTGTAAACAACACTGTAAACGAGGAATGCTGTAGCTCCGTCAGTCGTAGCTATGTATCTGTTATAATCACATACCCTTACAGAGGCTCAGGCGCGTGCAGATACTGAAAGTGCTGCTTTGTAGATATTCATACGTGACATATTTGGTATGTCTGTTATGTAATTTACATAATAGGCCTGTGCTCTATCAATTTCCACCTTGTATTTGTGTTACTAAACAGCTTAGCTGTATAACCCTCAGCGTTAACTCCGTTTTTCAAGTTCCTTCCTACATTGAAGCTCAGGAGTACAATATGAAAATTCTTTTCTATGTTAATCAGCTAAAAAGAGTGAGCAAGAGCTAAAAGATGAAGAAATGGAATTGTTCACAAAATATTACATGGAATGGAAAGGAGGAAGAAAAAGTAGCAATACATCGTATATGAACATACCGCGATTTTACTACAGGGTAAGTGAGGTATCCAGATAAACTCCAATAAGAGGCTATTCTGTGTTATAAAATAAGTTGTGCTTATTCAAAGGGTCACTACAGCTTCAGTAGCTTAAGTAGATTGAAATCTGCATGATGTAGATTGCGAAGCATTATTTTCTATTTTGTATAATTGTAGATTTCAGCCATTTCAAATAATTAGTAAGCATCTCATCAAAGGCAATGAAATGGTTTGCTAATCAGGCAATAGGCATGGCTGTTAACTGAAGATAGGAAGTCTTCTTTCTCTTTCAGAGAAACTTTTTATTTTAAGTAAATTTTGACATACCAATGTTACAAATACATATCTCCCTGTTTCTGTTGGGACATGATGGGAGGCTGCTTCATGAAAATGGTGTGTCATTGGTCTTGCAGACTAAAGATAGGTCTGTTGCTTGCATCATCTGGTAAAAGCGCTTGGTCCGGCAGCTTATGTGTAAAGTGAATCAGATTGGGATGGGGGAATGTGGAGCGCAGGTTCAACATCATGATATTGCTGACACTTCTGCATGTGGCCACTCAGCTGCTGTCTAATCTCACATGGTCTCATATTCCTTAGAATCATGAGTTTCTGTCGATTAAGTTCTCAAGTACCTGTTTCAGTTGATGAATACCTATGCAACCATCCAAGTTCTGGTAGTGCTGTACAGCTTTGCATATAAACATCTTTCATACTAAGTGTTCTTCCATCTGTTTTGTTGGCCAAAACAAGTTTAGTAGACATGCTTTTGAGAGCCAGGCCTACCACAAAATAGAAAGTGCTGCTTCCTCCTGAGTAAAAACACTGAAGTAAGTGTCTTCTATGCATGAGCCTTCCTGCCTTGCAAATGTGGGAAAATGCTTACTGAGTGGTTTATCAGGTATAAGTAGGTTTCTGTTTCTCATGTTAAAGATGTCCTGCTTTAAGTATTTTGATACTGAAATAGTTTGAGACAGTATGCAAGTGCTATCCCTATAGAAGAAGCAGATGCCGTGCAGCATTCTGGTAGATAAGTCATTATTTTCTATCAGGTAAACAGCTTTATCAAAGCGTGTGAGTCAGGACTACCTAAGAGTCTTGCTAGATTTGTAGCTTTTGAATGCTGCCACTGTACATGTACAGAAAATTAAAACATCACAATTGTTCTAGCTGCCAGCTGAAGACGAAGTCTTGCTTCAGAAATTAAGAGAAGAATCTAGAGCAGTCTTTCTGCAAAGGAAAAGTAGGGAGCTGTTGGATAACGAAGAGCTGCAGGTAAGAAAATATTTTCTGTATGTCTCGTAATGGCTTCTGACAAGACTTTCTCTTTCTGCAGAGTTTGATTATCTCCTGTCAACAGAATCTTTTCTGTGCTAAGGTCCTTTGTATTTAGGCATGTTGGCTGGTTGTGAACTACTAGCTAAAGCTGAAGTGCTGCACAATCTTGGGCTGGTAATGTCAGCGCAAAGCTTCCTCATTATGATGTATATGAAGACTAAATCAACGGCTTCTGGTTTTCTAGCACATTCCAACAATTTTCCTAGTGGGCCCAAGAAGAAATAAATTCTCTTTATGTATCACTGAGAGACTCCAAAGATGGTTGAGTTTACTGTAGTGCAAAGACAAAAGGAGCATGATCCTAGAAATCCTAGTGAGTGAGAGTGTGTCTGTGTTTTAACACCAGTTTAGAGCAGTGGAAATATTGCTTGCTTGCTTTTCTGGCTGAACTGATGATGTGTACTGATAAACTGAGATAACCATGCAGCAAAACCACATTTTGCTGCGTTTCTTAAATGCTCTGTCATAAGCACATTGACATCTCTAGAGAGATACCTTCTTAACCAAATATAAACACTTTTTAAGAATCTATGGTTTCTACTGGACAAACATCAGACATCACCAATGATTGGGGAAGAAGCAATGATCAACTATGAGAACTTCTTGAAAGTTGGTGAAAAAGCTGGACCTAAATGCAAGTAAGGCTTACTTCTCTTGTATATGCTTACTTCGGCTAAACCTAAGTGCTGCTGTAACTTTCAGTTCCTAAAATAGATGGAAGCAGTTTAATGGTGGGATAAAGTCATGTCCGTATAGTAATTGATAAACTAGTTGCTTTGCATCCTGGCAAAGGTGTATTGCCCTACATCTCTGAGGGAATTTTTTATAAAGATGTCTGCAAGATGGGTACTGCATCCTTTTGAAGAAGAAATTCTTATCAGCATGGGCATTTTTATGATATTAGTGGCCAGTAAACAGCACACTTTGTATTTGAAGAGGAAATCGTGTCTCCAGTGATACTGCTCAGCCTTCCCTAATATTTTATGATGGAAGATTTCCTACCAGATGTTCTGTGTACACCATACAGTGAATATTCCTTTTTTTATGCTCCTGTTGGCGACTGCTGTTGTGCACGTAGCTTTGTGATTGAGTTTTGGGCGGAAGCAGATCAGGTGTCAGTACTGGCAGTTCCTTTTATGTGCATATTGTTGTAGAAGATTGGAAGTTACCAGATCTGTTGTACCACAGAGAAGTGAGTGAAAGCTCTCAAAGCTCCCACATCACTGCAGAGCCTCATGAGCAGAAAAAGCAGCTGCTTTTTATTGAGTTTACCATTGTTACTTGGCAGGATCCCACTTGATGGGTGTAATGTAGCAAATTGACATTGTTGCATACACAGAACACGTTCTATATTGTTAAAACAGCATTGTAAAGTGTCACAGGTTCTAGATACTGTAAATGAATCTGTGAGTGCAGTATACTGCGATGTGTAGGAGTAGCTCTGTGTTTGTTTTGCAGGCAGTTCTTCACAGCTAAGATCTTTGCTAAATTACTCCATAATGATCCTTATGGGAGGATATCTATCATGCAGTTCTTCAATTATGTCATGCGAAAAGGTTAGTTGATGCTTCATCTGTGTTAATAAGAGCCTTGAAAATAAAACAACTTATTTTAAGCTTTATTAGTTACTTGCTGTTCTCTTCAACAGCAGTGAGATCTAGCCCTTGATTACTAATCATGTTTTCCTGGAGGCTTGGGATTTTTTTTCTGCTTACTAGGAGGTGGGAGTTCACCCTGTCTCTGAAATCTTCGTCTTCTGTCAGCCTGAGATATTCTTGATCTATTTGGTGTATATATATGTATTGTTATTCTGATTTCCTTTATTCAGGCAGTACTGCAAAGAACAAAACAGTAAAGCTATGTGGCAAGTGTGATCCTAACCGCTGTCATCAGACTGTCCGGCAGATAGCTTTGTTTGCTCTTTTTCCTTCCTTCTACATAGTGGTGTTATCTACGTTTTCTAACTGTGCTTGTCAAGTATGTCAATATGTCGTTGTGCTTGTCACTATAGCTTTACCATATTTTCAGCTATTTTTCATTCTAAATAACCACTTGGGCTGAAAAATGCGATTTTATTTTTTTAAATATCTGGATTAGATTCTTTAAAAAGGTGAAGCTGGCTCAGAGAAAGGAAGGTTGCCTCATTGCCTTGTCCCCTGGCTACTGTGCTCTTAGGTCTGGTAGAGCCTTCAAGAGGGAAGAATGGCACCTTTCCCCAGAGCAGCTCAGCTTGTTTAACTTAAGCTTTTTTGGTGCAAGAGATGAGAGATGTGTTGAGCAGGAAACTGGTGAGTAGATGGGCAGTTTATGCGAGAAAGGAGTAATAGGGCCATTTGCAACAAACAGCAAACCTATAAGCTGCAGGGTAGGAGACTTGAGAAGAAGTCTGTGAAAACTGTATGCATTTCAAAAAGGTCTACCCATATGGGCACAACAGAGATTCATTCAGAGCTCTTTATTTCAGTTATTTCACCCAGAAATATTAAGTTTTGTGTATTTATGGTGATACCTTTTTTAAACCCAAAAAACCTCCAACAAACAAAACCAAAAAGACTCACCAAACTAAGAGACAAGAAGCCTTCTTTTATGTCCCATCTCAATCAGATTTCATTTTCAGACTCTGGCCAACATAAGGTTCCATTACAGTGTGTGTTTGCAAGTCCCTCTTGGGTCAGTTGAATAAGGTCTTTGTGTTTTCTAGCTTACAGCATTGGAATTGCCTAATAAATTTAGCCTAGTAGCAAGTCTGTGCAGTAGCTGAGATCATTTCTATTGTACAGCGTTCTGTATGGGGGCTGAAAACCGAGCCAGGTATTAAAGGAAGACTGAAAAGAAAGGCTTTAGATTGGAATTAGTGATTTCCATCTGTATTTAATGTTAAATGTCCTTCAGTGTGGCACTGACAGGAGAGGAAAGTGGTAGATGATGGAGTCAGCTCTGCAGCTGCTTGACCTGGTCCAAGTTGGGGCACTGCAGTGTTTATTTCACCTTAGTTTGAAGCTCATGCAGCAGAGCAGTCAGCCTCCAGAATGGTGCTGCAGCAGGGAAGAGCCCCTATCACCCTGAGGTTAAAACATCTTAAACCGCTGTGCCTCGGGGATGTGACGGTATTCTCTAACCAGCTGAACTCATTAATGAGCTTTTGTTTTTTTTCTTGTATGTGCCTGTTAGTTTTAGGAATAGCTGCATGTACACATTCATATACTTGTGCAGAACATGTAGCATTCTGTCTTTCTCCTTTCTACCTCCAGCTGGAGTATTTCCTACAGTCCCTGGATTACAGCCCTTCTTCCCTTTTCTTAATGATCCACAAAGTCCTTTGGGAGGTCACAAGAGAATGGTGAAGTTAGTAACTGGATAATGGCAAAGCATTTCCCAAAGCACCATCTGCCTCCAGTAATGCTCCCCCCTTCAGGCAGCAAGGTGATCAAGTCTGTTGGCTTTGTCAAAACAAGTCAAGCCTAGTAGAAGTGTCTTGAATCACTTCAGGGTGTGTGGTGCACTTACCCTTAAACTTAAACTTCAGCCAATGAAGAAACAGCCTCACCGTATAACCTCTTGTCATCTCTGAGTGATACTCAGTCTACCTTGACAAACACCTTGAAGAGATTAATACTGGTATGAAGAAAGCTCATATTTTGTAGGAGGAACTTTTAAACTGTGTCTTCATAAAATTAATGTTAAATTTAACATTGAGTGTGTGAGTAATAGTTTTTATGCCTAATCTGTACGCTATTTCTGTTACTGTGCTTTAACAATGGCCTCAAGCATGTTGTCCCTGTACAAGCGTGTACAGACAATAGATTGTCTGATTGATGCCCCTTCTCACTGCAAAAATGGATGCTTGTGCTATTCTATTTGTCCTGCTGTAACTCAGAAGAGAGAGCAGGACCTTTGGCTGTAGCTGCAGCGTCTCATGGTGCATAAGGGGCTGTAGCCATCTGACAAGCAGTCTGTGTATGACACTGTACAGCTGGTTCTAATGCACTGAAAATGTGCTGCCACACATCTCTCTAGGTCAGCAAGAGAGAATCCGTACGATTCTGCATACCACAGAAAATGTGCTGTCTGCTCAGCTGTTTCTCACATCTGTCCATTATAAGGCAGTCTTGGCCACAGCGCACCATATATCACCAGTGACTCTTACCAACTTAGAGACTGAAACTGTGTTTCGAAGCAGGGCTGGTACATATCATGGCTTTGCTTAAATCTCAGAAAAATGGGTAATACTGAGAGGCATTTAACATCCAGCAGTGCCTTGTGGCCTTTAGAACAACTTCAGATTTTGGTGAGGCCTCAGAAGACCCCTAGGTTTCTTGCACTGTAATTCTGTTTTCTGTTTTGCAGTATGGCTTCATCAGACAAGAATAGGTCTCAGTTTATATGACGTGGCAGGACAGGGCTACCTCAGAGAATCAGTAAGTAAATTTTTGATTAACTTAGTGTCTGTCTTTACTCAAATGACAGAGCATCAGAAAGGCTCCAGTTTTCTTCCAGTCTTATCTTGTAAAAGCTTGTATCATAAACTAGGTTGGGGGTGGACACGCTTGTTTCAATGAAGTAGCAGTCTCTGTATTCTAGAGATTTGGTGGCAAGAATGCTGCTAGCCTTTTTAATATACAGGTAATGCTCTGAAAAAGAAATCGTAGATTCCACGGTTTCATGTCACTAGCACTTTTCTAGATTTAGTAGGATATAGTAGAAATCACAGAAAAGGATGGGTAGAGTGGTCCTCAATGAATTATTCTCCTGTTCTAACAAGGGTTAATACTATAAAATAAATAAGAAGGTTGTAGTTACCACTCTACTTAAAAAAAGATCTATTCAAGAATATTCAGCAATAGGATAATCCAATTAGGACTTACGCATTGGTATTTGAAAAAGGTACAGTTGAATGCGTTTATATTTACATGTAAACATCATCTGCTTTGTTAATGTTCTGCTTTATTTGTAAACTGTTTCAGTCATGGTATCACATGTACGTGTATATGACCTAGGATTTCTTGCACAGAGACAGAAGCTTTTCTGCCTGCTTTTCTGCTCTTTCCTGCATTGTTGCAGGATTGTATTTTTCACAAAATATGCTTGAAAGTCAGGGTGGCATACAGCAAACGTGCAGCAATAGTAGTGATTCAAGTTTATTTTCTTTTCTTTCTAAATTCTGCAGGATTTAGAAAACTACATTTTAGAACTTATCCCTACTTTGCCACAACTGGATGGTTTAGAAAAATCTTTTTACTCCTTCTATGTCTGCACAGCAGTTAGGAAGTTCTTCTTCTTTCTGGATCCTCTCAGAACAGGTAGGTCCATGTTTTCAGAATTCTAAATATGTGGGAGTATTTAACTTTTTAAATGTTTCCACCAAAGCTACTTATGTTTTCAAAGGAGTATGTAGTTGTCCTTGTAGGCTTTTGTTCAGCAATCTTGTATTTGAAGATTAATCTCCACTGAAGACCATGAGTCTTTACATGGGTTAATAATCTACTTCTACAGCTAATGAATTTCTATGAGATACCCATCAGTTCTGGTACTATAGTGTTAACTCATAGAAACTAAAAAATACGGTATTGTTCCATCATAATGCATCATTAGCAGTAGCTAATTTTATAAGTGTTTAGGGTGAATAGAAAACACAGCAACTAACAACTTTGCTGCTTGGCAGAACATTCACAGAACTGTGGAAGTACTCAAGAATGGTTATTGTGATGTGCTTTTATGATTAAATTTGTATATATCAGGTAAACTCATTAGACAAGGTTTGCAGTTATGGCTGCTAATCCTTATTACACATGTGGCTCTCTCAGACAATAGTTTGCTTTTTTGTATGCCCTTGATTTAAGTCACAAACTGCATGTGATTTCAAGATCTAGCTGTGCCCCTTGAAAACATCAGAGTTGCGTAGGCAGTAGCCTCTGGCAGAGGTAATTACAAACACGGTGTAATTACCTCTTCCCAATCTGTTGTAACCATTTACTTTTTCCAGCAGTTCTGGTTTTGATATCCCAGTCCATGGGTCAATACATAGACCCAGGTATTTTTCAGAGCTACCGGGTTCAATCGTATTCAGGGGGGTGCTGTTAATCATCTATGGAGGACAGTCATTGGTATGAGTCTTTTGTGGGCTTGATGTAAAAGCCATGGCACTTCTCCCCTTGTGTCTTGAGGCCGGTTAATTCACATAGAGGGGGTGTGTGAAGTTATAATGCCATTATTTTGCACAGCTCTTTGTGCAGTGTCTGCACCCCAGTGAAAGCTATGCCAGCAGAAGTGCATTCTGTCCCGTTAGCTTTGTGACATATCTGAGTTTCTGAAGATGTAAAAATATCACATCACTTAACAGACTCTTACTCCAAAAAATATTTTAAGTATGCTTTCTTTGCATTTTTTTATTTTACATTTTGAGTTGATGTTGCATGCTCACTTTTTTTTTTTCCTGGCTTTTAAGGCTTGAGGTTAATTCCTCTTCTGCCGATATCAGGCTAGTTTTATTCAGTCATTTTAAAAGCTATTTTCATTTTAGCTTTTAAATTACAGCCTTATCCTTGATGTTAGAATTTGGTTTTGGTTGGTTTGGGTTTTTTAAAAAGGCATTTTCTTTCTGCTCAGAATACTTCTTTCTTAAGTAGAACTACCTAAATGAGAACAGTTAAATGGATATGTAGCTGGGTAACTGTTAAAATGTGTTTTCCGTTTCTTGCTGCAGGGAAGATAAAGATACAGGATATTTTAGCTTGCAGCTTCCTGGATGACTTACTGGAGGTAAAGCTCTCTTAGCAGATACTATTGTATTTTAATTTATTCTTTCTGAATTCTAACTTTATGTTTCACTTAGTTAAGGGATGAAGAACTTTCTAAAGAAAGTCAGGAAACAAATTGGTTTTCTGCTCCTTCTGCATTAAGAGTTTATGGTAGGTTCCTTTTATATGTGAATGTGCTTTTTTTTTCCCCTTTCCACCCCCCACCCCCTCCTCTCTGCTTTCAATGACTTAGTCACATTCTTAGTGTTATTTTTCCTGAGTTTGTCTCTAAATCTTCCTGGTAACTTGTCCTTCCAACTCCTATAGTCATCCTTATGGTATATCTTCCTGACTTTCTTTACAGTTTCAGTTCTCCACTGTTACTCTTTACCAGTTTTATCCTCTGTCATTTTTGCTGGTTGCACGATGTGCAAAATTCCTTTGTAACCTTCTATTTTGACTGTTCTATTCATGCTTTTGCGTTACCTTTAGCTCTTTTTTCATGCTTACAGCAGATCTGTTAAAAATACAGTCTTAACCTTCTGCTCCTATCTGTTTATACCCAGCCTTTACTTTTGAGCCGTTACCTTAGGGTAGAACTATTATCACCTTATGGGAATCCCACTTCCCCTCCCTCCATGCTCTGTGCTCATTTATGATGCTCTATGAATATTATTGTGGATCTAGCATATTCCCACTTAACTGCATTAACTTTATGATGAAAATTAAATAAATGTTTAAAAAGCACTAAATTTTCTTTCTCTGTTGAAACAGTTCTTTGCTGATACAGGTATATTATATTTTGCCCTCTGTATCTTCTCCCTAGGCCAGTACTTAAACCTTGACAAAGATCACAATGGCATGCTCAGCAAAGAAGAATTGTCTCGATACGGCACAGGCACTCTGACCAACATATTTTTGGATCGTGTCTTTCAGGAATGCTTAACTTATGACGGTGAAATGGTAATCACATATCTCCTTTTTTTTCACAGTATAAAAGGTTTGGCTTATTGAGATTGGAAATGTCTCATAATCAATATCTTTAAAATAAAAAGTAGCTTGATTTAAAGTAACTTTTGTTTATCATTGTGCACACAAATGACCATGCTGCAGATTAGAAAATTAATTTTCTTAACACCAAAGTGATTGCGACATGGCTTAAAGACAAGTTGCTTCTCTGGAAAAGCAGAAGAGATATAAAATCCAGACAGCCTAGAATAAAGCTGCTTGTACATTTCGTTAACATAAAGGACATGTTGAAAAAATACATAGATGTAGCAGTGCTTTTTAGGTACATGTACTTCTTTAAGGAGAACCAAAGAGAAGTGGTACATTTGAGACTAGTGCAAGTTAGCTAACCTGTCCACTTCTTCATGAAGACAAGAGTGGTTTTGTTGTAAGTTTTCCATACCTGTGAAAAATGGGAAATCTAACTAAAGTTAAAATAAAAATTTGTATCTATGTTTATTTTGAAAGCTTTACTTAATATATTGCTGCTCCTGTTGCCTGCATTCAGATAACTGAACTCTAAAAGTGATAAACTGCAAATTCACTATGCATTTCTCCTGCTGCCTTAGCAGTTTTTTGTAGAGTCACAGAATCATTGAGGTCATGAGGAACACTCTTAGTTGCTCTTTACTGGACGTGCTGCAGTAAGTCCACCTCTCTCTTGTTCAGGGGAGACCAGAACAGGATCCAGTGCTTGCACGTGGTCTAAGCAGTGCTGAGTAGAGGACAAGGTCACCTTCTTCCATTTGCCAGCAAAGCTGTTCCTGGTGAAGCTCAGGATGCTGTCAGCAGCCTTTGCTGCAAGGGCACATTGCTGGCACGTGTTCAATTTTGTTGCCCATCAGGACTTCCCAGTCCATCTGTGCAAAACTGATTTCTGACCAGTCAGTCCCCAGCATGTACTGGTACATGGGGTTGTTCCTCCCAAAATGCAGGATTTTGTGTTTCCTATGTTGAATTTGATGAGGCTCCTGTCAGCCCATTTTTTTCCATCCTTGCGAGTTCCTTCTGAATGGCAGCACAACTCTGGTGTTTAAGGTAGACGGGGTTATTATATACATGGGACTGAAGGATTTCTGTCCTTGTCACAACTATACCTTGACTGGGAAACCAAGAATCAGTACTGATGAAAAAGTGTGATACATATTTGTGATGTCTACTAAAGCTTCTACCACATGATTTTCCAAACTACCTACTCTGGTCTGAGGATTATATACTTTGATTGGCTGCATAGTTCACTGTTTGGTACCGGTAGGCTTACTGCCACTGGGCATATAATTTGTGGTAATTAAACCCTTTTATATGGCTTTTCTTCACTAGTTGTGTACATGCAGCACTCTAAAGATGTATTAAACATTGTTTAAAAAGTGTATATAGCATGTTTAATTTGGATTTATGCTTGGAATCTATTTTACTTGTAAAATGGCAGGTATTCCTATTGTCAGCAATCATTAAAAACTTAACTTTCTGTTCATGTTGGTGGTAGGAGCCATTTTCTGTTTCATGTTGTCTTTTTCAGAAAATAGAGTGATCCCCTACAATGAAATAGTTGCCAATTATAGAGTTCCTGCTTGCAAAATCAATTTTGAAAGAAGACTGTAATAAACATGATTGTATCTACTTTTAGGACTATAAAACCTACCTGGACTTTGTGCTTGCATTAGAAAACAGAAAGGAGCCTGCAGCTCTGCAATATATTTTCAAACTGCTTGATATAGAGAACAAAGGATACCTGAATGTCTTTTCCCTTAATTATTTCTTTAGGGTAAGTCTTTTTGTACAGGTAGGCCATTTTCTGTGTTTATAGTGTTATAGCCTGTGTGCTTCTGCATGCAGATCTGCAGGAAATCACTTTAAATTACTACTGTCCACTGGGAGACTGGTAACTACTTCTAAGAAGATTTAAAATATTAAAAAAATAATATTCCAAAACTTGGAAAGAATTCAAAAAGTATTTTCGACATTTTATCTGCAGGTGAAATTAACTGGGTTTTTTTGTTTAGGAAAAATATTTTCTTTTTTAATTGAAATTGTCCAAAGTTGCCTAATGATTACCTATTAAAATCTCTTACGGTTCTAACTGGTCATTGGCCATGGTTTTAATTTCCACTGTAGTCCTAAAATTCAGTAGAAGAGATGAAAATAATGAAAGGCAGTGATGGGTCTGTACAGCTGTGGGATTTTTCATTCAATGTGTTGATTGCAGAAAGCTTCTTGCATTTTTTTTATATTCTGTATTTTTATCTGTTACTCCCAAAACAGACGTAAAATAAGCTTATATTTTTTTTTGGTTGCTGTTAAAATTAACCTAAGGCTTGTGAAGTATTCCTCAAAATTGTGTTTTGTGTGTGAGTGGGTTTTTTTTGTTCTGGCTTGTGGTGGTTTTGGTTTTTTGGGGGAGCAGATGTTTTGTTGTTTTGCCTTGGGGGGGTGTGTGTTTGTTTTTTAAATACATACCTGAGGTATCTTGGGAGGGGAAATATGATGCAATAAAGTGGTATCTTTGCTGTGAATGGTTTAGCCTGAGTTTTGAGTGTGATGCTTTTTTCACATACAAAATTCCTTCAGCGATACCTATTCAGACACAGGGACAAGCACTTGAATTTTCTGTATTCTTTTTGTGGATCTTTGTATTGTAACTGTAAAAATAAACAATGCCCTTGTACTTTGTCATACTTTAAGCATATGACTAACAAGGTATGTATTTCATTCAGCTCGTTAAGTAAAGCATTCAGGCCTGCTCAAGACATAATCTTATATCCACATTATTTCTATATTGTAATAAGTCTCTAGTTGAACATGAACTTTGATATGACTACAACCATTCTGTAAAAATAAGACTTCTTACCTGGACGACCTTTTCTAAAAAAGAAGGGTTTATTTTTTTCTTTTCCTTTTTTTTTCTTGATTTGTTTTTAACAAAAAAGAACCAACACCCAAACCAAACAAAAAAACCCCAAACCACAACTTTTTTTTTCTTTTAGTGCCTTGGAACCATCAAATAACATAGGGTAGAATGGGCTTTTGGAGGTCACCATCTCCCACTGTCTGCTCAGAAGCAGGGTCAGCTTCATGGTTAGGTCAAGTTGCTCAGGGCCTTCTCCTAGACAGTTTTGGGTATCTCCAAGGAGGGAGACTGTGGCCTCTTTGAGAAATGTCTTCCAGTGTCTGACTCACCCTTTCTTTCATCTTTGCCCAATTGGAATACCTCTTGTGGCAGTCAGTGTCCACTGCCTCTTGCCCTTTCACTGTGTCTCTCCAAGAAGAGTTTTGCCCTGTTGTCTCTCACAACCTGCTAGGTAGTTGAAGACAGTAATTAGATTTCCTCTACCACTTGCAGCCTTCTGTTTTCTAGGTGAATGAATCCCTGTCTCAAGCCTCTCCTCTCAGCTTTGCTGTGCTTTAGCCTCCCCAGTCATCCTGACAGCCCTCTGTGGGTTCCCACTGGTTTGCCAGTGTCTCATAAAGGCGAGCCCAAAGCTGTAAGGCTGCATCTGGAGTATTGCATCCAAATGTTGAGTCATGAGGAATGATCACCTCCCTGAACCTGCTAGTTATGCTTGTCCTAATGCAGCCCAGTATTTTATCTGTCTTCATCACTACCAGGGAACCCTGCAAGTAATGTTTAATTTCTTGTGCACTGAGACCTCCAGCACCTTTCCTGCCAAGTTGCTTCTAGCCAGCTGGCCCCTAGAGCATACTGCTGCATGGGGTTATTCTGCTGCAGGTGCAGGCAGGATTTTTGCATGTGCCTTTTGAACTTCACCATGAACTTTGTTTAGCAGTTGTAGCTGTGTTATACACTTGATGGGCAGCTGTCAGGCCAGAACTTGGCAATACAGGGTCAGGTCCTAGGGAAATTAAGCCATGACTCATCCTTTCTCCCTGCTTTTACAGCTCACCATTCCCACCGCTTTCTCTGCTTCTGTTCTCATGGCAGTAGGAGGAGGGAGGCCAGGGGCCATATCAACTGTCTCTGACTCTGATTTTAGTAAAATGTTAATATAGTTTTACAAAAGCATCAAATTTAGTGGTTTTGTAGCACTAAAGTAATTCTAACACAAGAGCAATTTAACAAGGTAATTCTGTATGAGGTGCTGTGGCATAGCTATTTTCGTGCACGTCTCCAGTTACATACTTATTCTATGGCTTGGAACTACAGCAGGTGCTTGATCGTATCCAAAATGTGTCCCTCCTTTAAACTTTTGGAAATTGAATGTTCCAAGTTTTCCTTTAATCAGAACAGTTCCTTTTGAGTCTGTGAACAATTGCTTTTCTGCTAGCGTAAGGTGGGTAGGTCTGCACGTACAGAGGCTGTGCTGATCCAGCTGTGCTGACAAGGCTATGCAACTTACACTAGTGAAACAGTTTTGTTCATAGTTGTTGCTTGCAGGCAGAGGTTTGGTGATGCAGCTGTTTAAATAGTACCACATTAAAAGAACTAATAGGGAATCCTGTTTTGCTCAAAGTGAGAAATGTCCGCTTACGGCATGAACTGGGGGGACCCTTGCATGTGTGGACAGATACTCAAATAGACAAATCCATAGTCTCCTTCATGATGTTGTTTGATCAACCAGAATATAAGCTCCATTTTCAAAATCCTGGAAAGTGTGAGTAGCCACACTGCTTTGTCTGTCTGCTGGTTGGTCTCTTCCCTTCTCTTTCCCTAGCCTGTATCTCACACTTTGTCAGCAAACTGAACCTTCTGGTTTGAGTGTATTACTATCTTAAGCTTTGAGTGTTGAGTGATAATATTCAAGTGGCTGCATATCCCATTTGCAGTGTGCGCAAACACTGGTCATAATGGAAGTTGGATTCTTACCATACTGACTAAGAACTGTGAAGCCAGAGATGCATAGCATTGATGATGCCTTAAGTCACCCCAGCCTCACTTGTGGAAGAGTTGATTGCAAGCTGTAACATGAATGTTTTGTTACAGGGCAATACAGCTTAAGATGCAGAAGCACTAAAAAGTTTCATATAGTATTAGTGTGATACTGCACTACCTATTCATAACTTTTCTGGGTGTTTTTTCTAGGCTATTCAGGAACAAATGAAAATCCATGGACAAGAACCGGTTTCTTTTCAGGATGTCAAGGTTAGTTTTACTGAATAGAGTACTATGTGAAATACTTGAATAAGCATTTCATAATGTACTTACATCATAGTTTCTAGGTCATATATTTATGTGCAGAGTAGCAGAGATGATCTGATTTGTCCTACTCACAGGCTTGAAAATATCTTTCTGTTCAGCAGTTGCTCTGTAAGAAATCTGGTATGCAGCTGTTATAGTGGTTTCCTTACTAACAGACAAAAATACCTGTTAAATACACGTTGCTGTTTCTCACACCTGAAGATACTCATTATGTCTATTCTATGGTTCAGGATCATCCCTTAGAGGTGGGGGAAGACTGGTGACTAAAAACCTGTCTATAAAACACTTTGTTACTGCCTACTTTACATTTAGCAGTTTTAGTGCTTAAATAAATACAAGAGCTTCTGTAAAACTTGCTCATACAAGCAAATTGAGTTTCATGTTGCCAATTTGAGGCCAAAGCCTCCCCAGGAAAGCCAATTATTAAGATGCGGGAGCTGAGCACATTGCTACTATTGGTAGCCAACTGTTCTTTGTATCTTATATGATTTGGGACTGAACAGTGCTTTTTTTAATGTGCTTTTTTTTTTTTTTTTTTTTTTTGGTAACTTGGTGTGGGTGTCACCGTTACCCAAAGATCATTCTGTATATGGCATAAAGTAGCCATTATTCTGTTATTATTATCATTAATGGGGGGGGGGGGGGGGGGGGAGTTTCCCCAATTTGACTTTTCTTTCATAGGACGAAATCTTTGATATGGTGAAGCCAAAGGATCCGTACAAAATCTCCCTTCAAGACTTGATCAATAGCAGTCAAGGAGACACTGTTACCAGCATTCTAATTGATCTGAATGGGTTCTGGACATATGAGAACAGAGAGGTCCTTGTGGCCAGCGATAATGACAACACTGCTGATGTTGATGATACGTGACTTTGAACAGGAGCAGACTGTATCCATAGGGATCTCTCAATTTGATGCATTAACTGTTGGAAGCTGGAAATGTTCATTATCTGAACCAATGGCTCTTCCATCTTACTCCCCTCTGGACCTTTCCTCCCCCTACAATATAAAATGCGGTACATACCAGAATTGCAGAACTCGTTTCTGAAACCAAAAAAGCAAGTGTTTAAGACGTAAAAACTACCTTTTGTAATAAATATTTTTGGACTTTATCCCTGTGTACCAAGCCCTATCCTTATTTGAATATGCCTTTCTAAATGTGAATTTATCGTGAAAGTAAAGATGTGGTTCTTGGTATCTTCAGCACTGGCCTGTATCCACTTGGCCATCCCAAGCCTCCCACCGCGTTCTGTATGAGCATTCTGTTGTAAAGGCAGAAGTCTTCAGTAAGAGGTAAAGACTTTCAGCCTTTTTGTTCTACATGTATGTCCAGCTTTATGTGTCTAACAGAAAGGGTAAGTAAATAACTACTTAACTGATGAGTAGTTACCTAATTCTTAAGAGGTTTATTAACAAAAATAAAACCGCACTAGCTTTAGGTCTATTTAAAGCTAGTCCAAACACTTGTATAAAGGTTTTCACCAACTGAACCTCCTGTGCAAGTATTTTATATTGCTAACTTAACTGTACAGCTGAGCTACAGCAGTAGTTAAAGCAGTGAAACTCTTACTCTTTAACACAGCTGTAGAAATGTTTCATCTTCCCGATGAAATTACAATAGCTCCAGGCCAGAGGTGGTTGCAATCCTGCATTATTTATTGATCTGAGTAGTGCTGAACACACTGAATATGCTAAAAACTACTACATGAGATTGTAAGGAAGGGGTGGAGATAGTATAGTATTTTGAATTTCAGCACTTGAACATTCCAGCAGGATGTGTGACTCAGTAGATGGAAGCTATGAACAGGCACGTGCACCTGTGTGCAGACATAAAAGTTTCAATGACCACACAATTTTAAAAGAAAAGCCATAGCCAACTTCCAGTTCAAAAATTATATTAAATATAAAATAACCAATTAATGCATTTACAGAAAAATTAAACCATTATGAAAGTAACCACTTTCATACAGTTTGCAAAAAACTGAAGGAAGGATTAAGTTAAGGCACAGTGAGTAATACAGTATTTTATACAAAGAAGTTTAAACCCAAGGCAGTGAGACCATTTCTGATGCAACAGATAATAGGGGGAGGGGAAACCAACACAACTGACACTAATGTCTTGGCAGAAAAGCAAAATATCCTTCAGCTGTAAAGGTTTTACCCTTGAGCTACATGAGGCTTTCTACCTCTGACAGTATAAGAACTCTCAACAAGCTGCTTTTCTGTGTGTTCCCCAGGTGTTGAACCAACTCTCCCTTGCAGGTGTTTTGGGCTGAGGAATGACTTTACACAGCTGTCAGCACCCTCTGTCTTACAATTCAAAAAGAGGCAAAGAACAGAGTATCAAAACGGATGGAATAGAGCTGATGAATCCTCCTCATAAGACCTTCTGTAGTGCTGGAATGGTAAGGGCAGATGAGAGGAGAGGGAAGTTGTGCTCTACAGGCAGAGGGTTGTCTGAAATATATAATTGAACGCTGGAAACTAATAGCCAAGTCAGCCAGCCTCCGGTGTTACGTCAGGCTCCTCAGTTGGTAGTGGGACCAAGGCCAGGGACATATGACGATACCCAGCACAAAATTTCACTGAAGTAATGTTTTACATGGTAACTAGTACAGATTCTCTGCTCCTTTATCTATAATAGTTCTGTAACAAAAGTGACTGGGGCACTGACATCTGATTGTCACAAAGTAAATGAGTCACCTTTTACAAGCCACAGCAAAATGACAGTCATTGCAGTTAAAATAACCTTAATTGGTATTTGGGGCTATTTAAAAGCTTTGGAGCTACCTGCATTTCACTTAGACAAAAAAAAAAAGTTACTGTTGTTGCAGGACTGCAACGAAGTTTTGTTTATTTAAGAAAAAGAATCATAAGTTTGGTTTTGTGATTTCTAGTTATTCATGTATTCTGTGCTAAAGGGGTTACACTTGCAATGGCACATCCCTTACTGGTAATTTAACACTAAGCAAGTACTCTGTTTAGGTTAATCAAGTACACTGACTCAGGTAAACTATGTCCAAAAAAGTTTTCATAGTTCTAGACTGGTAATGTAGGCAGTGTCTGGTGCATTCAGTATAATTTAGCAAGACCTTAGTTTGTTTCCCAGACTGCTGGGAGCAATATGAAGTATTCAAGCAGGTGGATCTCTTTATTTTTGGACTTGGGAGTGAGAACATCTTACACTGATGCTAGTTCTGTACTTGGCTGCAGCACTGAATGGAACAGCTGAGCACTGTCAGCCTCCAAAAGTGCTGGTACTTGTCAGTAAGTTCTTAAGGGTGTTTACAGCCTCCTTTAATGTTTTTCTTTAATTTAAAAAAAAAAAAGTCAGTGGACCCTTAAATCTAATTAACATTAAATCTAACATTATCTCGTGTTAAACAACAACAGAAAAAAAATACATGCATACAATAGTGACAATAAATAGGGGAAATAAGACACTATTATAATGACTTGAGTTACAGGGTATTGATTCCTATTAATCTATTCACAGAGAGCCAAGTTGCAAACAATGTGCAAATCAGAAATAGGTGTTTTAGAAGTAGGAAGCAGCACTGCATCTGCAATCCACAGGGGTTACAGACACAGCAATTCAAGGAAAAGACATTTTTACTTCTTTCCACAGAAATTAGCTCACACATTCAATTTTAGACCAAATGTTTGTAGTGCAATTTCCATTTTAACTGAAGTGCCAGTTTGGCAGAACACCTCAGCCTTTATTAGGCAGACAGACTGAACAGATACTGCCTAGCTCTCTCCTGATCAATAAGAATGCTAGAAGTTGTTATTTCACTGAACAAGTATAATCCTATTTTTCCTGCTTCTTATAGCCAGATTGTGACACCTGACACTTCCTATTTCCTACATTATACAGACCTTTACACTTAAGGAGGGACAGGAACTACATCTTGTTTGTTTTCCCCAACAGACTGGCCATCTCCCTCGTTTTCAAAGTTTACATTCACAAATGAAGTGCATGCTGTTGCTTCAGGCTGGTCTGTCCGGACAGGAGCTTCAGCCTGGGGCTTGTTCTGCTGTTCCTGATGCTGTCTTTCTGCTTCTTCCGACATCTTGTTTTCCTGTTCCTCCTCTTCCTCCTAAAAATAGATAACTGGATTTGTAAGCTACTGTTTACCACTTACTTACATTCAATTGAAGTCTTTCCATAAGAGTATACCAGTTCCTATTAGGAGGCAAGGATGTCTGCTCCACTAAAAAACAGGCATTAGTTGGTAATAAAATGAGGTATATTCCAGAATTCCTTTTATGGAGAAAAAATAAAATAAAATCACCCAAAGTGAGGATTAAACTGTGTTAAATAAACACCAAAAAAAATCATGTGTCTAGACAAGCACTTTTTAGTCAACAGCAATAGGTCTACCTTCTCTAAAGCTTTTTCAGCTCAATAATAAAAAGCTATCAAAAATTAAAAAATCATAGTAAAGCTTTAAATAGGTTTCCTCTCTCTTTCAAATAAAAATTATTAAGGCTTTTTTTTGCATAAAGCACTGACTACCTATCATCATTTCCAGTTATAGTTTAGAACAAATGGTAACCTTTACCCTTGACACTTTGTTGAACAGGTTTTAAGAGTTGGAAGTATACTCCTAGCAGCCACCCCTTTGCAGTGCCCAGTGCTCCATCCAACTTCCTCACACTTGACTTGAAAATGCATTGTACAAGCGGGACCTAGCCCGTTCTAACTGATAAACTGGCGAGAAAAGGCTGATGTATAGGCAGGCATTAATTGTTTGTCAAATGAAAACTGAAGGCAAACTGAAATAGGGGTTCTAAACCCTCATTTTAATGCTGGAATACAAATTAATTTCTTTTTTTTTTTAAAATACCAGGGAAGGCAAGTTGGAGAAAAGGAAGGTAAGAGCCCTATCTCACACACATACCTCTCTCTTCATTCTGTAATACTCATCAATGGCATATTGGTATTTTGGTGTGCTTATCCCCAGCACAGATGCAATCTTTTCTCCCAGGAAATCACACACTAAAAAAAAATAAAGAGAGGTTTACATATGATTAGTATCTAGAAGAAAATTCTTAAGCACAGTTTTATTTTAAAAGGTATCCTCATCTTTCCTGAATGGTTTTCCATAGTCCTACTTCACACAAAAGACAAAACCAAAACCTGCTAGGCTAATCTACTTGTATGTAATTATTAGCCCAATATACCAGTAGTTGTCCTTTAAGATAAAGAATGAATGAAAGGAGAAGAACATGGAAGTCAACGAAAATATAGATGGTGGCGGCATTCGTTTGAATTCTACTGGTTTCAGCTTTGAACCCCGGTTTGTTTTGCTAGGGGATCAGTTAAAGGATAAGCCTTTAACTGAACTTGGAACTGACAAGTAAGGTTAGACAAAAATACATGGCTACCAATTGCACTGGCACTTCAGTCTAACGGACCCAGTGAACTAGAGAGTTATTTATTGATACATGCATACTTCAAGTCAGTAGGAGTTTTAACAATGTTCTGTGTTGCATCCTAATGGATTAATAAAATATTTAGGTTTTCAGCTGTCTCAGCTTTCAAGCTGGAGGCTACACGCAGCGCTGCTCTGCTAGAACAGGTAATGCAGCATCACAAGTGTGGAACCAGGGGTTTGTGTCAGTCAGTCTCTACCAGGGTGATGGCTACAGCACTGCTGCTTGAGTAAAGGCAAGCAGGAAGCCAAATATATTGCACTTCAAATTACAAATCTGCCGAGGACGCAAAGGAGTTAGTTGTCTTCAAGGAAAACAAATTCGAAGTTGGCAATTGACTGCTTCAATGAATATTCACAATAACTAACTTTACAGATATGCTGGCGTCTAGAGCTCTGTGCAGAAGACCAGTTCGAATTACAAATGTAAGAAGCAAAACTGAAGTGGGAAGAAGGAAGTACTAATCTTCAAATTAATAAAAGACTTCTGAAAAAAGGAAAGCAGTATCTTTGTGCATGAAGAACAGATATGACAAGGAATGGAATTACACTGTACATTAGAGAAAAAGCACTTCTAAAAGTAAGGATAAGTTAGTTAATAAAATAAACTGCCTATAGTTTTTTTAAAAATACACAAAATTAGATATACAATGACAGAAACACCACATTTGTCAAAAAAACCAATAAAGGTACTTTACACCTTGGGAGGAACATAGACTGGGACAAGTATTTTTAAAACTTGGCAGAATTTTGTGAGGTCCACACGCCAAATAAACTTCTATGCAATGAGTTTAAGACTCTTGACAACAGCCTTATTTTTATTTTGTAACCTCAGAAGTCTGCTGTAATGCACACAACTAGATGGGATAATTATTAGTTGTCTTCATAAAAACTGTCAGTTTAGTTACTCCAAACAGCATTCTTTTCAGATAATGTCACACAAAACGCTTCCATACAAAACCAAATAGAAAGCTGATACACTCCCTTGCCAGCGCTAATGGAGGAAAAGGGGGGAAAAAAGTGTTCAGCAAAAGGGTGTTTCCTGTTTGTTCTTCCATTCAAGAGTTGTTGATTGAAAGTAAAAAAAAAAAAAAAAAGTGTCTAAGGCAAGAGAATATGTCTCTACACGTTAAAATACAGGTTCATTCATAGTTTTGAAAAAAATGACCAGTAGCTCACAAAGATGATTTATGGTCTGTGAACATGACTTTCAATATTCCACTACTGGCTTACCCAAAAATTACATAAAGCAATACCTGATAAGGTTGATGTGGCAACTCGCAGCATGTGAAACCACAAGTAGGGGCCCCATGTGAGCGTTGTCTGTAAGAACAATAGTAGTATGAATACATAGAAGTGTTTGTTCATGGCTCTTACTAATACATAAAAAAGCTCAAACAGATTGAGAAGAAAGATCTGCAATGCTTCCCGTTTGCCAGCTACCACAATATTCTTGCTTTAAAGTAAGTCCAGACCAGACATGCATGAAGCAAAGTATCACCCTAAGATATAAATATAACGACAGTTTATATCTGGGAGAATCTGTTTCATTGAGTTTTGTTTCCTGCTCCCAGACTTGGGAAATGACAAGCATCCACCTCAATCCCAAGGTAACTCCTATAGCTAGAAAGACCTTTCCATAATGTTCTGAATTCCATCAGCCCTAGAAGAGAAGTGGGTTATCCAAGTAGCCCCTCATTACAATAACGAGAAAGCTGCAAAAGACTATTTAAAACCAAACCTTCAAAGTGGTCCCTGAGCAAGGGACCACTTCCCAGTACTTACAACTGCATACAAATTGCCATTTGGAATTGCATCTGAGGAACAAAACTAGGAACCGTGAGGGAGGAAGAGCTACCGCAGCTCTGAGGCAGCAAGGGACAGGCTGACAAGGAAAGCACCTGGGGTGGCATGAATGACGAGGAACACAAAACCAACAAAACAGGGCTCAAGTGGGATCACCCCAAGCATTTGCATGAGCAAGGAAGTCTCTCTGAAGTGCCTGCACACTAAGGCACGCAGCATGGGGCATGAACACACGGAAATGGAGACCTGTGTGCAGCTGCAGGGCTGGGATCTTGTTGGGATCCCCAGAGAGGCAGTGGATGGCTTGCACGACTGGAGCGCTGCAGTGGACAGACTCTTTAGGAAGGACTGGCCAGGAAGACGAGGAGGAGCTGCCCTTTGCACACCTGTGGTGTCTTTGCTGCCACAGAGAAAGCACTGCAACCTCCAGACAAATTGAGATACTTCCACAGAGGAACTTAAAGGAAAGTTAGAACTTAACGGGCATACCTACACTATCCTCTTCACTAAGGAAAGAGGCTGTATCTCTCTTTGAAAAGAAATTAAAAACAAGCCATGTAATAAAAAGGAGAAGGAGAAAAGCAGATTCCAGTCTTAATGGGGAAGGAGCTGTAGGCTTTCACTTCTGTGAAAGGGCAAACTCAAATTTCATAGTCACCTAAAACATGTTTATAGTTACGGTCTGTTGTACTCAGGCAAGATCTCTGTAGAGGTACTTTCCCTGTAGAAAGCAGCAATTAAGAGTGTCAGCTTTTATTACGTGAAACCCATTAACTCCATCAGTTCCCTATGTGTTTATAACTTGTTGCTAAACACTGTGACAGTAAGCATTTTCTGTGATCTTATTTAATAGCTATCTGTACAGGACAACCAATATGACTGTAAATAATATGGCTATAGGGATTCATTGGGACAGCCTCAGTACGCACGTACGCAAGCTACAGGACTTTGGTGTTTTCCAAGCACAGCCTCTACAAATCAGTGGCAGCAAGAAATCATCTGTCAAGCCAGAACCTCAAGTTGGGCAGGCTGAAAAAAGCCAGATGCTATATATTTTTGGCAGCGGGCATGGAAAATGTCCTGCCAAGGTAAAAATGTAAGCAAAACCAGCTTGCTATCCTGCCTGCACAAAAGCACCTCGTTGTGCATCCAGCTCGATGATTATGCACTCAGTTGGCAGACAGGCTAACAACAATCATTTTGGAGTTTGTTCAGTTGAGGAAGTCAAGAAAAGTGCTGGAAAAGCTTGTTGCCACAGGTGCAAACAATGGCATTGATGAGGTTCTGTACAATCCTTCATAATGAGGTGACAAGATGAAAAAGCATTCAACACAGCGTGCAGGACAAACGGACCTGCTGCGCGGCTGTACGCAAGAAGCTACAAGAGCCCCTGGAACATTTAAGAGTGAAAAGACCAGCTGAACTTCAACGTGACAGAACTAACTCAGACACAGAGTATTGCAACACGTTTGTGGCAACACACATGTAGGGAACATCTGAGGCTTGGCAGACACAGAGGTTCTATTTCCACTGTTCCCCGACCGCAATTAAAAACCAGTTTGGTACGTTGGAAGCACTTTAAGTTCAGCTTCATGGAAACCTCTGCTCTCTGACAAAGCCCAGCAAGATGCTTCTTCACCCCTGCCAAGCAAGGCTTTGCTGGTCCCCTGAATTTAAAAAAGGAGCATCCTTTGAAGTATCTCAAAAGGCAATACAAAACCATGAGAGAAGCTACTTCACACGAATTCAAGAGGAGAAAGGAGATGCCTCGGGAAGTAAACCACCAAGAACAACCAGGAACAAGGGAACACCTCCAAGGAATAACTCTCCTTTATTTTCTCCCCCCTTCACTTCCCAAGGGTACGTTCGGGTGGTTTCCCAGAGCACCTCGGAGACTGAAGCAGGAGTGGCAATGTGAGGCGAGAAGAGGTACTGGAGAAAATCAGAACTGCTCGGGTGATATGAACGGGGCCATTAGGCAATGGCTCAGTACAAACGAACCCTACTCCGTGAAGCAGCTTTAATGCACTGAGTGGTACAGAAAACAGTACCCAAGTCAGGTCCTACTAATGCTCAGTAAGAACCACACACCCAGACACTGTACATCAACCTCCTTTGGCCAAAGAAGCCTTAATGTTCAGTCTTTCGTCAATGCAAGGCCACAGTAATACTCTATTTCTTGACTGGAAACAAGGGGCAGCAGTATGAAACACAGGACACTGGCTTATTATAAGGGGACAGGATGTCTCCCGCCATCAGCCTCTTTAGTACACGTTTCTACAATGCTTAATTATACTATTCAGCTTTCCTGACTTTATTTTGTTGTTTCAAATAGAAAACACAATGGTTATGACAACTGGTTTTTAAATTACAAAAAATCTTAACGTACCACTTTAATCCAAGTGCTGCATTTTAAATAGGAATGAGCACAATGGATTCAACCATTGATAAAACCAAGGGGGTTCTGGTCTAACAGAACATGATTTTGTTTCCTAGTACAGTACTGCTGAATGGAGCACACACGCACTCCCCTGAACTTGCCAGATTTCAGTCAGTCCCTAATAACACTTGAACTTTCCGAAGAACGCAGGGTTTATCTTTGCCAGAGAAAATGGCAAAATAAAGGAAAAAATAATTTCCTGATTTAAGAAAAAACAAATCCCGTATTTAAGAGTTAATATACACCACCAAATAGATACTTTTCCACTGTTTACTGTGCCAAGATGCATTTCAAATTAGTTTAACTACTGACTGGCCATTGCTGTAACAGGTCTTTTAGTGTATGCACCATGTCAAACTGTGGCACCTAAGACAAGCCAGTGAAAACAACATCAGAGACACACATACCATCCTCCATCAAAAAGCTTCTGCCATATTATGAGTAGCCATTACTTGGTCAGTGACTATTTTTCTCCCTCATCCCCAAATTGTTAAAAGAAAAATGTTTAACAGTCCTCAAGAGAGGACTTTTTGCTGTTTGAAGTTAAGCTCCTTTTAACTACAGGATATCAAGATAATCTCCCTGCAAAAACGTGTTTCAATCTTTCTGAGCACTGAAAGTTAATAAAATTAAATCTCTTCTGGTGCTTTGTTGCAGAGATGTTCTCAGGATGAATTCCAAGGTTATCACCAACAGTTACATTACTGACAATTGCTCTGCAAAGATTTACACTCCACTTTCTGCCTATTCATGTAATAGGTGAATGCAACAAAGAGCTTATAGCAAGCAGCCCTCCAAGGATAAACAGAAAAATTATCTTCTAAAACAGGTTAGGGAAGTTTAGTTACAACAAAATAAAGTTTTGGTGGACAGGTGCAAAATGAGATTTACATATAAAGTGTAAGCATCTAAGTCCTTCTAGACAGACTAGAAGTTTCAGTTAAAATTAAAGCATTTACGTAATTAAAGCATCTATGTTTTAATATGAGAACACACAGATAATACTGAACGCTACTATCTAAAAAATCCAGGGGGAAATGTATTAAGCATACCCTGTGTTCTAGATTCAATTCATTCTTTAAAAAAAACCAACAACCAAAATACAACAGAATGGACACTCCAGCCCAAGAATGTTAATGAAGTGAGTGCTGACCTATAGAAGTTATCAGAATTGTTTCCCTTAAACTAATTTAGAGGCTGCCAGGATGCCAATACCAGCTGAGCTTTGAAATTTCACGATGCAAAGTTTCTATTCAAAATATTAAATGTGCTTTTTTAAAAAGTAAGTTGGACCAGAAACAGCTATTACTTGCAACATACTTTTTCATATCCCAACTGAGATAACAAGTTTTAGACATGCTGGTCTCAGCAAACTGACTATTTAATTGCTTTTATAAAAATGTTTTTATTGTAGGATTTGTAAGGCAGCTGTTGGCTAAAGCATCAAAGCTCAGCTTGGACTAACATTTCTCAGTTGAGTGTCTCAGCTGGGATACACGAAGCATGCAGCAGATAAGGTAAACTTCACTTAATGGCAACCCTTGCTCTAATCAAGTTAATTCTGTCAAAGTAAAAAGCAATACATAATAAGGCATACTGCGCTCCACAATAAACTGTTCTGGTCTGAGGGGTCCTTTTATTAAAAAGGGTAATAAAAATTAAGCTATAAAAGGAGAATAAAGCCATTGTCACTGTGCCATGCAATATACTTTTTGCTATTCAGAAAAAAAATCCTTGTTAGGAAAGCAGGAGAACAATCATGCCGCATTCCCAGCTGTTGTGCACGTTTGAGGGCTCTCTAGTTAAATGTCCATTTCTACAGCAGCGTGCACTTCTCTGGCCTCACAACACATACATTAAGGCTTATGAGCCTTCCCTTGCTGCACCACAGTGGAACTCTTCTACCGAGAAGAAATGGCACAAGAAGTTACACAGATCTGGTCCCCTGCTAATTATAGTTGGGAAAAATCTCTTATACATCCGTGGATATCTGACATGACCTGCATAGTGGGGAACAGATCTGACTCTAAAGGTACCTGAACATTACCGTAATATTCAGTAGGTTTCACAGTTCTTGCATTTCTTTTTGTAGATCCTTGCAGAGATAAAAAAAAAAAAACTGAGCAAGGCAGCTTAACATCTACTCACTGTTTGCGAGTACAATACATTTATTTTCAAACCAAAAATGTCAAGTGTATTTTATACCGATGATACCCTACATGCTCTCAGGCTAATGTTACTTTTCGTTGTAAACAAGAACTACCTAGCAAGAAAGAAATAGTGGTACCAAGATGAAGTGCAACAGCTTCACCTGGGAATTGCTATGAACCAAATCCCAGCTGAATGCCCACAGTCTCACTGCAGCTCTGTCCTCAAACCACCTTTTTTTTTTCCCCTTCAAGACAAATTCATTTTACAGAGGGGGAAAAAAAGAACCAGTTGACAGTCCCTCCCAAAGCAAAGCCCTTATGGTTCACCACTTCTTCAAAAGAGAATGAGCAGAAAGTCAACCTCTTTACTACAGTCCGTTCAATAAGGGCAAGCTCTCCCAGGGTGGATATGCATGTAAATAAATACAGGCCCTACCACTATACAGTAAAAAAGAGAGCTGAGAGCTTCAACCACAACATTTCTTAATTATGGATTCCCAAATGATGGTGCAGAAGTCATTTCAACAGCAACGCCAAGTAGAAAACAGGGTACCAGTTTCTGTGCACACCAAGACTCTTCTCTGGAGCATGGGAACGAGCAGCTACACACCAGCGTCTGCCTCCAGCGTGCAACCAGGCGGGACAAACTGCTGCACAAAGCAACGGCTCCCGGCACATCGGGAAGGACCCAGCCAGTTTCGAGCCTCCACCTCTATCGCAATACAGGCAACAGAGCCCAGAGAGGGCCAGGAAGGGAGCCCACCAGCAGGCAGGGAACAGGTCCGCAGACCCAGCTTATTGGGGTAAGGAGGGCAGAGAAAAGAGGTGGCTGGGACACCAGTTCGTGGGGGTGTCATAAACGAAACATGAGACTCAGTGATGTGGAGAGATGAAGAGAAGGATGTGGCTCTTCTCTAGGGCTGACTGCCAGAGAGCAGGGAGCTGCTGCTGCCACAGCTGGCACGCGCGGCTCTGAGCCTTGCAAATACACCATCATCACCGCAAACCAGATTGTCAGAGATGCCAACTGAGTATAACACTATATATTTCCTTTTACCTCGAAGTATAGACCCAAAATCATGACAAAAAGGAAAACATACTTTAGCAGCTACGTCACACGCTACTGGAGACAGCTTCAATTGCCAAAACTCCACTTGAATTTGGACCCCATAAATGGAGACTCCATTCACAGGTCAAGCAACATCTTAATGGCTTACAAGAAGATGAACATTACATACACAGACTAGGCAGGTCCTTTAAAACCTGTTTTTCACATACTATGAATTACACCAGTTTTCCTTTTATTTCTGCAAGTCATTTGTTTCTTTCCCTGCTATACTCTTTTTTTAATCATATCAAATTGCTGGTATGGTAACACTAAATTACAGGTTCAACTCTCCACTGTCACCAAACAGAAAACAAATGCCTTCCCTGCGCATTTTTTTAAAGAATAATACAAATCAAGGAGACACCAAGCAAATATTATTAGAGGGAGAAATGCTGGAGAGGACAGACCAGAACTGTGAAGAAATTAAACCCATTTCTAATTAATAGGGCTACTTTAGTGGAGAAGGACTCCAGGACAAAACAACTCAGGAATATTTCTCGGATTTCTCAGTCCCTAGCACCAATCTTATTAAGGGAACCTTTAATACAAAGTACTAAATCAGATTTATGACACAAAAATTAAAGTATAAAATATGGGTAGTTACCCAGTAAACCAGAAGTGGCAATTTATCAAGTAAAACACCTACAGGATCTACAGGCGGCAACAGATCTTTTTTCTCTTGTTCATCTTCCTCTTCATCTGTGCTATATTCTTCCATTGTTTCTCCACTTGCAAAATGAATAACCCTCCTTGGAATTTTCTTCTTCTTTCCTATGACACCCAGCTCCACATTCTCAAAGCCTCTATCTCCATTTGCAAGTTGCTATAAAGGAGAAAAAAAAAATCATTATGTCAAGTACACACTTCCAGAACTGGAAAAGCTCCTCCTTAAAAAAATTCATGGGGTATTTAAAATATTTTAGATTGATTAGTATATACAACGGACATTTGTAAGAGCTTGGCTGTAGGTAAAGATACGACTGAAACATTATTGTTTGCAGATACCTGAAAACTGACCTCTCCACTAAAAATAACAAAAAGATGAGTGCCTTCACTTCAGCATGCACAGGTGGTATTAAAAACATCTATTCCTAAAAAGCACTGTGATACGTAAGAGTTTCTTAGCAGGACACTTTTCTTTAAGTAACTAGATGAGTATATACGTGTGAATATATAAAAGTATCTTTGGTTTTGGAATTAGTCTCAAGTGAAATTAATCAAGCAGCTCATAGGCTGTAGCCACCACCTCTTTGCAAGCTTAGACAGACACCTCCAGGACACAACAGAACTGAATAAAGGAGAACTAAGCAGCCGGGGTCAAGCTTTAGAAAGATGCATCTGCCTTTGTGGGCTTTCAGCAGTGATCACGGTGAGTGCCAGGGACGGTGCTAAAAGAACAACCCTTAGTTTTGTGGCTAAAGACATATAAAAAGAGAAGTACAATGTCTGGGTTTGTTCTTCCAGCTGCTGAATGCTACAATGCAGTCTTTGGGTCACAAGCATTAAAAAATATACTCCTAGTTCAAAGGCCAATCAAAAATTCTTTAGGCTAGCAACTCCTGCAGGCAGAGAATTTTAGTAAGGTTTTGTACTGTAGCTCTCAAAACAGAGCCTTCGCCTCAGCAGAGCTTTTAGATACTACTGCATCAAATGCACAAAACTGTTCTGAACACGCTTCTGTCATGCAGAGAAGGACACAGAAGGTAGAAAATGCCAGCCACATGTTTTTAACGTACCATGAAAGTTTTTAAAAATGCACGAGCTCGTGTTATTTGAAACCGTATCGTAAGGAATGAGATGTGTGTACATGTACGCAGAATTCAGGCTGCATAAAATGGGCACATTCCAATTTTCGACTTCTTGCCTATGCAAACTCAATGGTCTCCACAGGTCACAATTCAAAATTATTAATAAAAATATGTATTTTATCACAGAGCTGTAAGACATCCCTTAATTGTTGCAAGCCCAGCATCACCATTCCCATCTCTTAACGCTAGATTACGCAAATTAGCTTTGCAGCACAAACGGGCTCAGTTAGCTGGGAAAGGCAGCGGGCACAGCAGAGAGGGGCAGGAGGGGGCCGTGGAGAGCAGAACGGCTTCCTCCATTCCAGGCACAGATTTTTCTCGTGCCCATAGAGAAGAGGGAGGGAAGGTAAAGATCACGTGCCAAGCACTACAGCGTGGAGAGGGAGCGCACACATTCATCATCTCTCCCAGCTCTCATACCTCCACTTCTCAAAACTGCAAGTCATTTCAGCTTCCCCCAGCATCTCTTTAACTACCGCAGCACATTTTGGGCATTTTCCTGGGGGAGCGCAGCAGAATGAAGCAGCAAGTTTCCAAGAGGGTAATTAAGCTGAAATGGCATTACATTTTCATGCAGAGTTACATTTTCATGTAGAAAGACCAAACCGACTCGCTGGGGCCCAGCGCACTCTCTCTGCTGCGTATCAGTCTCGGGAACAGAGCACGAGCAGAACAGCAAAGCTACAGAAGTACAAACGCTGAGAACAGTGGAGCAACCTAAGCACAGGGAGCGCTCCTTGCTGCCGCTATAAAAGCGGGCACCACTTACTGTGACTCAGTTCTGTAGTTTTTGGAGCAAAGAGCACCACAGAATCAGTCTTTTATGAACATTTCACGCTCCTTTATTGGCATCATACAATGATGCCATTTTTCATGTTTAGTCACAGTGCTGAAGAGCACTATTTTTTGCAACACAGCATCACAAATATTGCTGTGATTAACCACAGCAAGCAACATCAGCCTCTCCTTAAGTTCCCCTAAAGGCACAGTCTCTTCATCTGATTTTGGCTTGTTTAACTCAAACGCCTCAAATATTTTAACTTAGAAAAAAATTGTAGTTAAAATTTAAAAAGCAGGCTTCAATTGCCTGCACAGCCATCCCACACTCCACTTACACTACCTACAGCAAGCAGCTCTGCGTAGCTGGTACTGGTACAAAGTTGCAGACAAACGTGGTAGTTTGAGACAGTAGGGTTTCCTCAAGGAACAACGAATCTGTTTCAGAGTCCTAAATCATTAAATAAAACAATATATATCAGCTGTTGCTTTTGTGATTACCTAGTCAACAAACCTGGATGTGGGTTTTATTCATCACTGTAACATTGGTCCTTTTAATTTTTACATGCACAGCATCAATAAAAGCCAACCTTCCCAGCTGCAAGCTGGAAGTTCAGCATTAACAAATTTTCTTTTATCTTTCCAAAACCGTGGCAATACAGATCTGTACAGCTCAAATGTTGCAGCATCTCCTGTTTGGGGGCTGAACACTTTTGATCTTCCTTTACACATCTGAACTTCTTTTCCAATTCAAGAAGTGGTTACAAAGATCATTCTTCTAGTCCGTGGCTTTGGTCAGGTTGCCCACCTCACCTTTTTCCACAGGCTTGTCCCTTTCCAACACATTATACGGACCTTGAAAGACTCAGCATTTGTCTTAACCGAGTGCCATAAAAGTATTTACTTTGGCTTCTGTTCCCGCAACAATTAGACACAAAGGCCTTGTGCTTCTGCCACGCTGGCTAACACTCTTAACGCACGTGGGAAACACCGCAAAGTGACTTATTTTTCTTTTTAGATACCCTCTTGGAATTTTTCTTGGCTTTACGGCACCCATGGAAACCTTGCCCGTCAGGAAGTCAGCGTATGAAACCGCTGCTCCTTGTTCACCCTCTTCACACCCACCCTCTCACCTCAGCCTTTAGCCAGAAACCGCGTGCGACCAGGACACATTCTGACAGCGCTGGTACAACACCCAGCGCAATGGAAATTCAGCCACATCCAAAATGCCATTAAAATAAATAAATGATGATTAAGGATGAGGTGTGCCAGGACACCTACATGGAAGCTAGGAGAGCTCACACAACTCATACTAGGTGATGCAATAACGTCAAGTTTCATCAAAGAGAGGAGAAGAAAAGCAAAAAGGAAGAGGGAGAGCAGGCTGGTCACTTTGGCATCTTGGAAGCCACTGGGCTCAGGTCTCCTTGCAAAAACTTATGACCCAAAACGCTGAAGTTGCGATGTCCGCTCCCCCTCAGAAAGATGAATAATTCAATTTACACAGCTCGACTCACCCGACAGTGCTACTAAAAGGCTGGTAATAATAAGAAATATTTCTAGCCGTGTTATCTTGCCTGCCTTACCGATTTCATTTGTGTTGCTTTCCCTGGCTAGGCTTTTTTTTTTTTTTTTTGGGGGGGGGGGGGGGGGGGGGGGTGGGTTGGTTGGGGTTGGGATTTTTTTCTCTATCGCCTACTTTCCAGCCTTGCGTTTCAACCGAAATTAAACAGCATGAGCCCTTCTCAAACGGAAGACACAATAACAGGGCGAGCGCCGACTGCAGGGCCCCCCCCCGCCGCCGAGCGGCTCGGGGCGCGGCGCCGGCACCGGCCCCACGGACGGGAGGGCTCTCGGGGGCCGCTCCCACCGGGGCCGCTCCCACCGGGAGCCGGCGGCCCCGGCCAGCCCCGCGCCCCGGTGGCCTTGACAGGGCGGCGGGAGGCGGCAGCCTGCCCCGATGCAATATTCATCAGGCTCGTTTGTCAGGGCATTGTCTGCCGGCCCCGGCTGACACCCGAGGCGCCGCGCTCCGGTAATTACGGAGCGCTGGAGGGAAGGGCGGGCGGCCCGGCAGGCCGAGCCCGCGCCCAGGCCCCCGCGCCCCGCCACCCCCACCGAGAACCGGCCCGCGCCGGGGGCTCCCCCCGCGCCCAGCCCCGGCCCGGCGGGGTTCAGGCCGCCACCGCCACCCACGCCCCGGACGGACCCCAGCGCCGCCGCCCCGAGGGGCCCGCCCCCCCGCGGAGCGGGCTGCCCCGGGCCCCGCCGCCGGGCGCCCCGCTCACCTGCTCGGGCTCCATGGCGCAGGAGGCAGCCGCGGGGCCGGCGGCGGGCGCGCAGTAGAGGGTGATGGCGGACAGCCCCTGCTCCATCCTCCCGCCCGCCGCGGCGCCGGGGGAGGGCGGCAGCGGGCCCGCCGCGGCCCAGGGAGGCGAGCAGCCGGGCGGCACCGCCCGTCACACCGCCCGCCGGGGCGGCGCTTGCAGCCCGCCACCGCGCCCCGGGCCGGGGGGGTCCCGCCGGGGCCGGCCACGCTGCGGGGCCGCGGCCCATCCGGGAGAGACCCCGGGGCGGGTGCCAGCGGCCGTTGCCCCCTTCCCCGCAGCTCGCCCGGCAGCGAGCGGGGCCCTGAAGGCAGCCGGGCACGGCCCCCGCGGCGGGCAGCAGGCATGCCCCTCTGCGGGGAGGGAGGGCGCTGCGTGCGGGGGGGAAACGCGCCCGTCATCTTGCTAGAGTACTGTAAAAATCTGCAAAATGACAGATAATGTACTTGGGAAGCGCAGGAAGTTACCCGGCAGTACTGAGGAGTCGTCCCCGCGGCAGGGCCGAGCCTGCCAAGCCTTTCCCTGCCTGCGCTTGGCTCCGGCCGTGCAACGCATTCGAAAGGACAAACCACGGAAGGGGAAGAAGCGCCCAGCGGGGGCGCCGGCCCCGGGCCGCCGCCGTGTGCACCGGGGGTCCCAGCCGGCAGGCAGCGGCGCTGGGCGCTAACCCGCTGCACGGGGAAAAAACTGCTGGAGGCAGAAGCATTTGAAACGTCCTCCTTATTATGGGACTCGGGAGTAGTTCTGCTTTGTTTAAGGTTAGAGCCAATGGCTGTAACATGCACTTCTTTACGCGACAGCAAGGGCCGTCATTCAACCCTGGGTCATGAAGAACGGCTTCTGAAGAATTACAGTCTGGAGCAAAGATGGGCTCTTAGGCACTTTCTTAGCCATATTATTAAAGCATTATCCAGATCCTGTGACAAATCAAAGTCCCAGGCAAAGTATAGACATACCCGACTGGCAGTTAGGCTAGTGCAAGGCAGAAAACGTCCCCTTATGAGAAGGCCTGACACACACACAATGCACTATTGAATGCACGATTACAGAAACACAAGAATGAAAGATTAAAGAACTATTTTACAAATAGTACAGAACTGAGCATCTGCTTTGTATGTCATTTACAATCCAAGCACTCTGCAGTATACTAAAATAAATTTTGTAATATGCCCTCTCGCCTTAAGATAACTGTGAAAGACCTTACATGCTTGCCAAGAGGTATGCTGGATTTCAAAGTTCATCTGGTCTACCTAGTTTCTGAAGCGTGTCTGTAGGTTCCACCTTTGAGACCAACACAGTAAACAGCTATTAAAAAAAAAATGCTACAGGTAATTAAGATCAGATAGCAGCTGAGTTGGGGCAACATGGTCTGTCAGAAACAGCTCTCCCTCTCTCTCTCTCTTAAGTTCAGTACCAGCACAGAATGCCATCTAGTATGTACTGGAAGTTGTCTCCATAAAAGAACTGCTTAATTTGCAGCCTGATATTATCTTTAGTACACGAGACTGCTTGGTATCTGCATACCTGCATGCTTTTAGTCACTTCGCTGTGTATAAGGAAAGAATGACAGAATTCTGGACAACAGAGTTTTGCACAAACCAGAGCACAGCACACTGTTTCAGATACTGAAGTATTCTTATAGCATTTATGCCAAATACGAGTTTCAACAGCCCGTAGAAACAAATCAAACTAAGGAAATCATCCCATGACATACTGGGCAAGGACAGTTATGAAAGATCTGAAGAAACAGGCCATCCTCTTGTTTATAACCACTTAAATTTTATTTTACAGTATATTTGTGACATTTTATGTTACTATAACCAAAGATCAGGGTCGTTTACAAATATAATGGCTGCCATTTGATGTAAACAATTAAAAAGTGTCTCTAAATATTAAATTTTTACATCATTTAATTTAATTACTCTTTGTGCCATCAGGTATTAGTGGAGAGGAACTAATTTAAGCAAAAATAGTTTTCAGAAATTAGATGTAGAAACTGAGAAGCCCGAATAAGATTTCAAAAGACCACTCCCCCCCCATCACTGTAAAAAGGAAGAAAGCAAATTCTTTCACTGAAGTTGCAATGAAGAGTCAACCAAGTCCATTTCTATTAAGGCTTCTTTACATATTATTGAATCCCATCATGCCTTTCATATTCCCAGCAGCGCCTTGTTGAAACTGTCTCATCATTGACTGCAATCCTGCCATGCCACCTGCAGAAAAAGCAAGAACATGGATGTATTATTTAACTCTGATGAACAGCTATCTTGCTTCTGAGGCCTCATTACAGCACACATGCTATTTCGGTAATAGACAAATGCAAGACTGTCAAGCCAGGTTTAAATGGCTATCAAAAATGGACAACTGAGTGAGTACAGAAAAGTCTGGGAAACACCAAGCTTAAAACAGGTTTAAAGATTACCTGTGCATTAAGATCTAAAAAAAAACCTTGAAGGAATGACATTATCAATTAGTGAAGTTCCAGTATAGTAGTCTTTATTTAAAGCTGCTCTTGTCAAATTTAATTATTTGAGGCAAAGCTTAGAAGAAAAGGGAAGTTTAGGAAGATACTTGCTTTACCACAGTCATCCTTCAAGTCATCACTTTACTATTCCCTCAGGCAACACTCCAACTGCTCATTGAGAGGTGAATCCAAATGAAGAAACTAGATGAAGCATTCATTGGCAAGTGCAACGTGCAATGCATTCACAATACACGGACTAGATGTTCTGATTCTTGTTAGACAACCTAGAAATACTTAATACACAATACACAACACGTTCTCACATCACCTTTCTCACTTCCGTATTTCAAACACTCAACCATAATTGGTAGTTCTCTCTTGAAGCTGTAAAAAAGTCCACACATACCCATATGATGAAGAACTCTTGGATCCATCATCTTTGCCATCTGCTGGTTCAGTTTGGCCAGCTGAGATGGGTTTACATTCTTTGACATATCACCACCTAAAATTTTTTTTAAAAAATGCAAGAAGCAATTGTAAGCAACTGGATTAATATATATTGGGCTAAAATTAAAATATATCTGAATTTTACCTCCTAATTCTAGATTCAAAACCATTCCAGTCTCATGATCAAAAGTTACTACATCAGCCACTTAAAGAGTATTTTAAGGATCAACAGTCCCTGCATACCACATAACAGACTGAAACATCAGTATTGTAGCAGCAATGAAGTCTACATTGATAAAGCCAAAAATACAGTAGTTTTCACTGCTAAGTTACACACTAGTGTCATGAAGAACAGTGCAGCTCTTACCAGTTACATAAAAGAACTTTCAAACATCATGGAAATGAGCAAGCTACAACTCATCTTCTCCTCTCCCAAACCCAATCGACATCTTCACATTTCCTCTGTGTTCACACATCAAGTGACTTCCGCACTGACTTAATAAATGTTTTTCTGTTTGTTTTTTTTTTTTTTATTGTTTTGTTTTACCTTTGAAAAGCCCCTTGATGCCTCCCATCTTTTTCACCATCTGTGCAAACTTGGTGTATTGGGTCAAAAGCTCCTGAACATCTCTGGTAGAAACACCTGAACCTCTTGCCACTCTTTGGATTCTTCCTGGTTGCTTACTGAAAACTTTGGCACCGTCTGTACTGTCCAGTTCTGCAATTACAGTGCAGAAAGAAAAATCCATTCAGTTACTGACATTAAAATCTGTTACAGCTGGTAGCAAACTTGTTGTCATTACGGTTGAGAATTTAGTTTTGAGGCAGAGAACAAAACCCTAGTTTTAGAAGTGACAATGCAGAATTTTACATAAATAATTGAAACATAATATTCTAGGGAGAAGTGCTAAAAAGCTATTATGTTCACATGTTAATCAACATGATAGAAAAAGTTGCCTAGATAAATTATGCTCTCAGCACACTTGGTCTTAAGCCATGCTAGTGAGTTTAGCACAAAGCTAAGACCATACTTCTCCTGCAAGAGTTGCATGTGGATTAGAAACAACACACCTTGAATTCCAGAGACCAGGCTATGTCACCAAGTAAATTTGAGGGTGGGAAGGAAGCAAGACAGCAATGACAGATTAAAGAATGTAGCTTTTTAATCTACAAGTACAGCGTTAATAATTTCAGAAGCACAGTTACAGCATGAAGAATAAAAATACATTAATTTCCAAATAGAATGCTTCAAAATCCCACCTGTACACAAGACAGAGCAGCAACAGGCAACTGTCAAGGCATCTCTAAACATTTAGACTTATTCAGAAAGTTTGAGAAGTATGTACTCTTTACCATTTTTTTAAGAATGGTAAGTGTTCCTCGTAATTTTTTGTCACTGTAGATGCTGCCTTACATCCAACTTGTTTCCAAAAAGATCCTGCTACATAAGCTTGTTTTTCAATGGATAAAAACAAAAGTGTAGGTGAATTTTATTTTACCTTGGTCATTCATACTGTCCATTATAGTCATCAGTTTCTTTAGCCTTGCCATCGATTCCTGCTCATTGCCTTTACTCATGAAGTCAGTTCCAAAACCAGGGATCATACCCTTGTTTTAAAAATGAAAAACAGAAGTGTGTCAGAATAGGCAGAGGTAACTTTAAGCAGCCAGAAATACGGACAGCAAGTTTTAGTCTAGTTATGTATTGCAGCAGGCAAATCATTTTACCTTTCCGAAAAACAAAGCACAGATTTTTAACACCAGTTTCAATGAATAATTTTAAGTTTACAACATAAGTTTGTCAAATATAAATGAAAATCTGATAAAACAAAATTATTTGTGGTGTAACTAACCAAGATCTGACTGAATGGTCCCATTTTCATGATGTTTTGGAATTGTTCATACATATCTCTTAGTGTAAATTGACCTGAAGTACAGTAACAACAAGAAAAAAAAAAATCAGTGAGAGTCATACTGGCATTTTGGTCTTACTGTCTTTTCTCAGTTATTCTTTATATTTACAAGCTAAATACTCTAGTGCATAGATAAGTAGATAGATAAACCTCTTCACTATTAACATGGCTAAACCATTTTAGACATTTAAGAGTTAAGCTAGTTTTTCTGCAGTTATAGACAGTTACAGTCTGACAGACTTTGAGATATACTTTTGACAGTTTGGAAAACATAATTTGTTTGCCTGCCACATCTGTTAGAGAAAGAATCTATTCTGTATTATGCACATGAAACACATAACACAAATTAACTCAGTGGTCATGGTAATACACCCACTATTCAGGCCTCGGGAGTAACTTACCATGTTTGAGCTTCTCTATGAGTGCTTCATTATCATCCAACTTTAACTCGTTTACTTTATCTATCAATCCTTCGATATCACCCATACCTGAAAAAAAACCAAACACCCAGCTCTGAAGTTAGCATTAAAAAAAAAAAATAAACTGTAAAATGGATAGTAGAAAGTCAAAGTGTGATTATTATTAAGTACAGTTATACACAGTACATACCAAGAAGTTTGCTGATGAAAGGCTGTGTTTTAAAGGGTTCAAAGTCATCTATGTGTTCGCCAGTTCCAATAAAAATGATAGGACTCTTCGTGGCAGCAACTCTGCAGTAAAATACATTTTATGAAATGGCCTCTCAAAACTCACCCATCTTTTGTACCACCTATTAACATAATCAGCAAGGCATCATCAACACAATGCATCCTGTCCAAAGCATCTTTCTCACTCCTCAAACTATTAATGCAAAACCATCCAAGATTTAGGATAGATAGCTGGTAGGAGCTGACAAGACATTTCTCTAGTTAGCACTTTGTAAAACACACACCCTGCTTTGAGGGAAAAAGAAAATCAGACAGAAATAGAAGTTGCTTATTTTCATTGCTGCATTTAAGGAACTCGAGAGGAAAGGAAGAAAAATAAATCATCTCCGTTTTATCCTAATATTGGGAGGTCAGATGAGACAGGCATTGATTACTTTTTTCTTCAAGGTACCTCTGATGACAGGCAGCAATCCCATTTTCGACACAGAAAAAAGCCTAGACATAGGAAAAATAAGACCCCTTTCACTAATCAATCATTTGCACTAGCTTTTAGATCAAATCAGCTTCCAGCCTACAGAAAGTATAAAACAAACACAGCAGACTTAACACATACAAGCATACGACAGCTGCAACATGATTTTGGTATTTCCACTTTGCTCTTAAGTTTAGTTTTCCACCACTATGCTATAAATAAGCTGCCATATTTTGCTGTTAAAGTACTCTAACACTCGAGATCAAAGTCAGACAGTGATTTAGTAAGTTGGTGCCAGTTAACATTGGCTGTTTTGACAAATCATCTCAGCTCCATACAAGCTCCATCACTGAAACGCAGCTGGAGATTTATGTGATACGCCATCATATAAGGATGAAGATGAAATGTAACATTTTTCTAGTCAATCGACTCTGTCAAGATACAGCACACAGAAGTCTTAACAAGAATGGAATTCAGGAAAGTATGACTGCAGACTAATGGTTTGCCTAATTGCTGGACACTGGCAATCCAGAAGTTGGATCTGCGCTGCAGATGTAAGGCCGTTAGATATGACTAGCTGAAGTTTGTCCCCTTTTGGAAAAAAATCTTGGGCATCAAATGAGAATCAAAACTTTTCAGGTAAGCCATATCTATTAAGTCCAAATTTGTATTTTTTGTAAAAACTCCCGATATGCAAGATGCAGTAAATGTACCTACTTGATGCTTTTTTCAGAAGTCTGACGTGACAATACACACCGCTGTATTGGAAGTACATCATAATACCTGTTTCTGACGTTAAATATCAATGGGGGATCCCATCCACCAGAAGCAAGGTAAGAAGGTTAGTGTTACCGACTTAAACCTCAGATTCTGTGCATTGTGACAGTGACACTTCCACAGGACAGGTTTCTGTGAGACGCTAACACATTTCATGGTTGTCCATGCATGGCCAGATGTTGGCCACCATTATGTCACAATACTTACGCACTGAGAGCTCCACCTCCTTTTGCATGTCCATCAAGCTTAGTAACAATAACAGAAGCTACGTCTACTTTGTCTTTGAAAGCTTTAGCTTGAGCTTCACAAGCTTGGCCAATGGAAGCATCCATCACATAAACAATGTTATCTGGTTGCTAGAAGAAATGAGATACACAAAAAATAACAACTTCCTGCTTTCTTAAACAGTGTTCGTGCACTACGTTCAGTAGCAGAACGTATTGCAATAACAGTATGTAAGGGCTGTGCAGTTTAAAACAAAAGGACAACTGTTTTATGAACAGTATTGTCTAAGGACCACTTGAAAGCTCTGATGCTGTAGATAAGTCTTTCACATACTCATACAACACAGAACATTAAAACTTAATAGGTTTACAGTTATTACTTATGTTTTGAGTGATTTTAGCCAGTATCTGAGCCAATAAGCTAATTAGTATCCAAAGCAATTAACAGCTAACAACATCTTCCATCCCGTTTTACATTAAGAGCTTTAAAACATCCATTCCTCTGAAAACAAGTTAGCCATTAGCAGGAGTTGTGTGGGAAGTGTCATATTGTCATGCAAGACCACAAAATCAAACAAATAACCAGACTTTTTAAACCCATACAAGAAACACTAGCTTCATTTACATATCAAAACTGTTGAAATTTATCCAATCATCTTCTCTGCCTCAGGGCAATTATTCATGACAGTCACAGCAAATTTAGTACACACAGCTACAGGAAACCAGACTAGACTGGTTCTTTTATCTAATTTCTCAGTGCAAAAATCCTGAAGAGCAAAAGTTAAAGCAGGAACAGCAGTCTAGTTATGTGCAAGTATCCTTCAGTTACAAGAATTAAAACCAACACAGAACTATCAAGCACTGATCATCCAGTCCTTGTTTATTCATATACGTTTGTAATTTCTAATATAATCTAAGAGTTACAGCAAAATCCACACAGAACACCAGGACATAAACATAAATGAACTGTAGTCGAATTACTGTAACAGAAGTTATCGTATTTCTTGGAACTACTCACTATGGCATTAGCAACTTGTAGCATCTCTTCAAACAAAGAGTCCTCCTGTTTGTGACGTCCACTTGTATCAACAATGATTATTTCAAAGTTTTCATTCTTAAATTTCTCAACACCTTCTGAAGCAATAATTACAGGATCCATTTCTGTATAACTGATCACAAAGAGAAACAACTATCTATATATACACATACATATATGCAATTCTTTGTTCCCAAAGAAACTAATTCAAGCTTTCATCACTTGACTGTAAAGTTGTTAACTGCAAATCTACCTTGATTACAAGGGGGACTTCCTCTTACATCAAGCAAAAATTCATTAAAAATACACCTTCCTAACCATTTGCCCTTACTGATCAGTGAACTGAAGCACAAACAACTGTCTCACCTGCTGAAGACTGCACTAAGTTTTACTAGCCCTTCTCTGAAGGTTTAACTGAGCACCTAGACAGTACACCTTTAGTGAAGCTTAGGGGAAAGTTCTTCACTGCTTTATAAAAGCTATTTTAGGTCCACTGCTGCCCCTACTTGACAGTAAAAATTAAGGGTCCAAAAATCATATCCTCTGATCTGTAAAGATTAATTCCTGAAAATCTGAATGTGTCTCATAAAGGCCCATTATACAGTGAAAGAACATTCTAGGGAATTATTCCTGAATGATTGATCTCTTCTTATACTATCCCTACCTGCTGCTACTGGCAGACAGTGTACTGAACTAAGCAGAGTTTTCATCTGATCAGAGCCCATATATTACCATAAAATCTACGCAATTAGGCCACACTGAATGGCACTTCGTGTGATATGTTCAATAAGGAACAATTATCCATTGCTGGAGTTGAATCGCTCTCCAAACTGATTCTAAAAGATGCTTACCTCCCATAAAAAGGAATTCTTGCTTTTGTGGCGTTCTGCTTCAACTGGTCAAAAGCACCTGTAAGACAGGTATAGTCAAGTGACTATTTAAAAAAAATCTCTGTGTTAAGAGATGAAGAACCACATCATTAAAGACTGTATTACCTGCTCTGTACGTGTCTGCACATATTAAACAAGTCTTCCAACCTTTCCTCTGATAGAAGTATGCTAACTGTGAAAAGAAATCCAAACCAAGTAGTTATCAAAATCCCACAGGAAAACATGACACTAACAGTTTATAATCACTAAAGTACACACGGAAAACACAAAGCCAAGCCAGCCTTCCTATAACTGAGACCACTTAGTAACACTGTAGAGTTATCTAATGTTAGCACCTCCATTATTTAGAAAAGTATGCTATACAAATAATTATTAATGGCGAGATGAAAACAGCTGCTTGGCTCTGCTTCTGATTTCAGTTTCCTGAGCTAGGAATGACTACAAATAATCCCAGTTCCCATTTTACTAACTCCTGGATTCTGCTTACTGTTGATACTGGAGATAGGACTAGCTTTTAGAAACTAACCAAAGCAGTTATATACTTCAATATTAAGTACTGTAATGGCTACAACTTTTACAACTCTGTTTCTGTACTTCCAGCAGAGCTAAAGTATTTCCATTGCAAGGACATGTTTTAAAACAATACATGAAATCCTTATTTTCTTCTAACACTCGGCTCCACTGGTACAATGTACATTCACGGAACATTTGATTGACCAAAGACAAACTTCCAAAATACAGTTTGCCTACAGAAGCACTAGGAAAGTCTTACAAAAATCAAAACAGTAATATATTCAGTTTAGCCTGTACGTGAACCTCAAAGAGATGACTGCAAAAATCCAAGATGCACCTTCCAACAAACATCATAAATAGGTTAAAGGTTGATTCAGAGCATTCTTTTCTTAGCCTTAAAAATACAAATCCAAATTTTCTCAATGAATTTGGGGCTGGAAGGTTTCACACCACGCACTCGCACTTAACGGAGATACCTAACACAGAGGCCAACTTCCACAGGTTTCCCTAAAAAGGTAATGGAATGAGATAGGTTCGGCTCATAGTTCTAGTCTTAAATCCAGAAAACAAGGAATAGAAAGAATCTTTCTTATCCATATACAGTATTGTTTCATCAAGAGTTTAGTTCCAAAAAATCTTAAAGGAAGTCCTACAAGCCATAAATTGCCCCAAAAGAATATTACTTTGGACATTAATCTCATCTCAGACAGTCCTCTGTAAGAAATCTCTACATTGTAACTAGTTAGTGCTTTCCTACTAGTAGAAACAGCACAAATCACAAGGAAATTCCACCCAAGGAGTCCAATGACCACCACCACCTCCCAAGAAAAAAAAACAAAATATGCAAACACATTCAGTGCAAGTTACCTTTGAACAGGTTGTTGTTTTACCACTGCCTTGCAAACCAACAAACATTATAATATTCTGTTTTCCTTTGGTAGGTGTCCATGCTTTGACTCCAGGATCTACAAGCTAAAGAACAAAGTACAATATATGTTGCAGAACTGAATTTCAGAAGCACGGAACAGTCAGTGTCACAGTCATACTAGGTTTGTGGTTTTCTATTCAATGGAGCAAACCAGTTTTTACATATTCTAGTCTTCATTTGGCTTAGATGCTTGCTGATTTACAGTGAACAGCAACACCCCATGCAAGATATCTATAGTATATAGCATTATGCATAATTCTATAACAGTATATGTTAATTTCTGCCTAACACCAAGCACCAAAGTCAGGGTGGCTTGTATATATGGCACAAGTATAACACCCAACACAGAAGAGTGACCTCCACCCCACCATCACGGCCTAAGATGGCCCTCTGGTGAGAAACCTACAGTACAGAAGACTCTTTAGGGTTGTTGCCTCACTTCTCAAACGAGTAGAAGGTACATACATTCCAGCCAGCCATCACAGGGGTGGGCACAGACTACAGAAGAAGCGACCATACTGTCAACTGGGAAGAGGACGGAATACTGATACTCAGGTGCCGATTTGACCAAGCGGGCAGTTTAGAGAAATGTTGCCATGAACTGCTGGGTTGTTACTTAACACCTTTTCAAAGTCTTGTAAGTAGTTTAAACAAATCTTCATGTGGGTTGCAAAGGCATGTTTCTGGGACAATCAAGACAGTCTAGAAGCTAACAGTACTTTACACTTAATTGGCCTTTAAATTTCAATTGAAGAGTAAGAACAGCTGAACTTGAAGCTAACTTTAAGTTAGTCTGAGAGATGTCCAGGAAGTAGTTTCAATCAGAATACTGTTTGCAATAGTAAGAAGCCTTACAACAGAAAACATTAACTACAGGTACCACACAACCACCTTAAAGCGTGGCTTGTTACTGTGCTGCTTCCACAGCCCAGGCTGTAAAAGAAAAGTGACCTAACACAGGATTTTGAAGTCCTACCTTAACAAGTTCCTTAAAGACAGCATGCTGAATCATTTTTCTTTTGTTAAGGCCAGACGCCATTTCTTCAAGATCAATTGCAGACCTGAGTTTAGGAAAACCACAAAACACTAGCATAACTTCAAGCATTACTTTAACTTAGTAATAAATGAAGGCTTTGCAACTGGAACAGCATTCTCATTTGCCTTGAGTTTTCAGATAGGACGTATTTAAGAAGAGACATGCATTGGAGACTTTGTCCTGCATACAGAAGAAACACCAGGTTTCTAAAATATTCACATCTTTCAGACTTGCATCTGCTGGAGTTACGTATCTGAAAATAGCCAAGGTACTTGTCATACACACAGATCTATTTATATCCAGCACAGAACATGTGAAGATAAGGTGTCTAGGAAGTAACAAAGTACTTGTTTATCACACCACTCAACTGAGGACAGCAACAGTTTTTTGAAACAAGACTATAACAGCAATAACTGGCTAAATTTGATGAAGATTCTTTTGATGGGTCTGGCTAGACATTTAGCGCAATCAGTATTTTCCTGTTAAAGGTGAATTGGGTGTGTCTAAGATAACTGTATAAGGCTAGAAGTTATTTATTCTTCCACAACCTCAAATTACAACTTTTACAAACTTTACAAGTTAAATGCATTTTAATTATTTCACTTACTTGACATTTTCTCTGAGTTGCTTCACAAGTTTAATATTAACATCAGCTTCCAGTAATGCTGTACATACTTCTTTTAACATAGCATTTAAAACCTTTGGAGTATAAAAGAAAAACGGTTTTACAGTACACAGTTATTGACTAGGTCAGTATTAGTTCAAAATAAGAACGTGAATTATGTATATATACACGTATATGTGAACGTGTATTTATGATAATAACCAAGGCTTTTACAGATTAGATGCATGCGGTCCTATCATCATATTGACTGCCACAAAGAAGTCTACACATTTGTTCCTGCGTAAAAGCAATTTAAATATGAAAGGGTAGCACTGGAAAAGAAGGGTCTTCCATTTGTAATATGCACGCTGGAACAAGGTAACACAGAACACTTCCTATTGCATTAAGGACAACAGCAACTCATACAGAAGCAAGACTTCCTAAGCCTCCCTAGGGGTACCCCTTAGAAACTGCTGTAACAAAGCCACAAAACAACCTCTTAGCACAACACAATCTCTGTAAATAAAAGCATTCCTTAAACACAAGATGGACACACTATCTGAATCCTCAGAAACCTGACTGCCGCTCTGGGGTATGCCTTTCAGGCAAACAGGTGCCTTGGCTAGGAACCCAGTTTAGTAGTTCTAAGACTTTTCAAAGTAAAAAGTCTTAAACAAAAACATTTTTTGAAATTAACTCTTGCATAAATGCTCTCATTCGCACAGCCTGAGCTCTTGCAGGAGAAGAGCTTCTACTGCTAAAAAACAAGTGGTCTATATTTGACTAAGTTAAGCATTTGTTGTCTCCCAGCTGAAAATTTATTAAAATGTTTCCTCTGTGTACCGGTTCCAAACCCACAACCCTCAATAAGCCTACTTTTTAGTCACTTTAAGACACCTATCTGCTTATCTGAAAAGTGTTTCTAGCAATTTACTTACTCAGAAGCACTTCTAAACCATCACATCAATTAGTTATCCATCTTGCTTTTCCGTCCATATAATAGAAAACACTTAAAACTTGTAATTAGAAAAAAAATACACGTTATACCGAGTCAGCTTCCCGAACTACACACCGTATTGGCTTGAGTATAAAGGCAGCAAACAACATAATCCTCACATTTCAGACAGCAAAGTTTACACTGAAAGCTATTTGTTCTTCCACACTTCAGCTTCTAGCAGCCTAGTACACAGATCCGTAGTTTAGCTGCATGCATGCACACATGGAAACTGAGGCACTCTATGTAGTCTCACAGCCTACCTTCCACCCAAACTGAGCCACATATTGTCTCCTCCAGCATCACCTCCTTAGAACACATCTCTGTAAGTACAACCACCAGGCCCAAAGACCATTTGACCATTGCCTGAGGCAATCATACATCTCTGAATCTGGTTCTAAGCTTTGGTACTACTATCAGGGAGTTAAAACTTCCAGCTAGAAATTTTACTTGAAGGAACAGCAATCTACTTCAAGCTCCTTATCAGCTTCTGAGAACTTTTTCTTGGAACTTTGCTGTATAAATGTTAGTGCCATCACATATGCACACTACATACCTCTTCATTGATAATCGTAGCATTGCTCAGTGAGCGTAATGCTGAAGTTATTTTTCTTCCAAGATCTGCTAGAACCATTTTGGCGGCTTCAAGTACAACTCAGAAGGATCTGGAAAACAATTTAAAATGACATTTAAAACCAGTTGAAGCTATGCTTTGCAAATTAATTATTCCAGTATCTTCTCAGTTCAGAAACCTGCTTTGGATTCCAAAAAGCACACAAGTTTTACTTTTTTAGAGTTATTTTTAGGAAATACTGGCCTGAAGTTAATTTTAGGCTATCCTGATGGCCTACTTTGAAAGAGAGATACCACAATGCAATCGGGAAGCATTTCACTGTCTAGAATATTTGTGCATTGAATTCACCATGAAAAGACAGACCAGACAGACTTCCAGCAAGAATGCTAACTGCTTTTTATCTTATCAGTGATATGCTACATGACAGAATAAAAATCAAGCAGAGCAGCCTACAAGCTCTGCATCCTGTAAAGACAGTATGATCAGAAGCAAAATATTTTGTTAGCAAAACTGAACATTATTTACTGGTTCTATTTTATCTACCTTACACCAAACCAAACAATTTCCCATTTCAGCAGCCCTACAAACGTACTTGCATTTTAATACGCAAAATTCACATTGTATTTTTTAACGGCTTTATTGGAACACCAGATTGGTTTTTCTCCCTACAGACACAAATCTTACATATAAGCCTAAAGCATACTGCAACCTATACTCAGGAAACAAGAAAAAGTTAATTTCTGAAGGGTATGCATAGTCTAGTCAACATGCTAAACCACTCCCACCTCCTCTACAAGGTGGCAAGATATTCAGAATACATGGCAGAAACTGCAATCTAGAACTCTGGAAAAGGACAACCCAAAATTTCTCTAAAGAGCAAAACAAGTTACCACCACAGTTACTGCTGAAATGGAGCACTTCAGGTACTTCTTGTTCATCTTCCAATTTCGCAGTTGGTTTCTTGTACCCACCTGAAACTACTCCCTGCTGATAGCTGAATTCAGAATCTCACATTTGAGTTTCTCCTTTCAGAACTGAAAGCAAACTTTCCAGCTAATGGCAGCCTCTATAATCAAAGTAGCTGAAAGTTTTCCAAGATTTTTGGGACTTCTCCTCCCCCTTCAAATGGGTAGAGAAGAAAACAGACAAGAAAGGCTGGTATGTTTAGCAAAATGATGAATACATCATTAGCTACATTCTTAATTTATTTAAGAGAGGGCTCCAACTTAAGTAAGACAGAAAGAAGCTCATTATATACACACAGAGATTTACTAGCTGCACAGGCCCCAAAAAGCAAGGCTTACAATGTATTTATAAATAAGTACAAAGATACATTCCAACGTAGATAAAACAAGTCACCCATGTAAGCCAACCTCCTGACTGCTTTGTCTAACTGAGAGTTAATATGGCCACGAAGTTGGCACATTAAAAAAACACAAACCAAACAACTGAACTGCAAGTCCAACCCCCTCCGATACTGAAAACTCCCAAGTCTTCCTTACAAGGCACACAAGTCATGTTCTTGCAGAATAATTCTGAAAAAGCATTATCATCAATATGACCTACCAAAGGGTGTCAGCAAAACAGATGCTCAAAGTGTTTTTCAAGCTCATTTCCCATGAAAATTACAATAATATGAAAAATACCTTTAAAAATAGCATTGCATCTCTGTAAGCTTTGAGCTGCTAAAACTGCAGCCATGGACAAAACTTAACTAGAACACTTGGATGTAAGAGCTAAAAGATTTGATAGGATGACCAATGCACAGTAGCCAGGTGAAGATTCAATACTTAAGATTAGTTTCCAGAGTTCTACAGATTGCCTATTGCAAAAAGTTAATTTTGTCGTAATAAACAAATGTTTCCACTGCAGACTCCAAAAGCTTCTTCCAACAGCCTTATAATAAGAATAATGCACATAAACTCATTTCCTTAGCGCAGTAAGCATTTTAATATCCACTGGCTTCTCTAGCATATTAAGGATTTATAAGCCATCAGAATGACTAAGGTATGCCAAGTACAGAAATGAATACAACTTTTCAAGTACAGTCCATCCAAGTTGTGAGCCACACTACCGAGAAAAAGACACATAACCTATTTTAGCAGGTAGCCAACTTGGATTGGCAGGTAGCCAGAAGGGCATTAGCAGTGCCTGCACTGCAGAATGTGTATATGCTGCATTCAGAGCATCTGTAGTTCTGGAAAAGCTTTTTAGCTTTGACGCAAACACTACACAAAAGCACTGAAGAGGTTTAAACCTGGCAGGGCCCTACAGTAAAAAAGCCAGGCTGTACCAAGCAGGCCTCGTGCCGAGCAGCTGCCTTCAGCAGAAGCAGCCTGGGCACCTCCACGTTGAGCTCCCAGGTCATCATCATTCTACTGTATAGTCCCGGGACCTCTTAACCTGCTGCCTGGAAGCAGGCATTTCAGGAAAAAAGGGGCAGCAGAAATAGCACAGGTTTTGTTAAGCTGCAGCAAAATAGCAGTGATATAAATCTGAAAGTGACAGGCTGCCTATGCCTGCCTATTCTTCTAGCAGAAACCTCTAAAAACTAACAGTACTCTTTAACGCACAGAATTTTTACAAAACAACAGCTTTAACAAACAACAGCTGTTTAAACAGCTATTTTAGAAAGATAACAAGTAAAAGGGACACGTATTCAGTCTGTACAACTAAGTTACACTGAATATATACATACATGGGCTAAGATCAACTGAAAGTCTAATACTATAACCAGGGGGGGAAAAAAAAGGGCTGATTCACAGGTGGAAACAGCTTGAGCTACTGCAGCGACACTCGACCCGAACTTACTAGTTTGCACCTTCTAAAATTATCTGGCAGAGGGATGGGACGGCACCTGCAGAGCCACAGCAGGGACCGGCTGCCCCGCACACGGCCTGACGCCCCCATTTTCAGGGAAGAGCAGCAGCGAGGGCCCAGCCTCAGCCAGCCGCCCGGCCGCGGCCTCCCCCCGCGCACCCCGAGCTGCCCGCGGCCCGGCCCCGCGCTGCTGCCCCAGGGAGGCGGCACCCGGGGCTCCCCCCAGCCCCGCTCCCCGGGCCAGGGCAGCGCGCCAAGCAGCGGGCCGGCAGACCGCAGGCCCCGGCCCGGCCGCCGCCCCCCACCCGGGCTGCCGGAGAGCAGGCCCGCCGTCCCTCCCCCGGCGCCGCCGGGGCCCGGGTGCCGGCCGCCCCCCCGCCTCGCCCCAGTCGCCGTCCCGCTTTGTGCCGGTCGCGGCGGCAGCCCGAGCACTCACCGGGAGCGCGGCGCGGGGCCTGCGGGCAGAGCCCAGCTCAGCCCAGCCCCAGCGCAGCCCCAGCCCAGCCCGCCGCGGCGAAGCCGCCCGGCGCTCCGCAGCCACCGCTGGCAACCGCGAGTCACCCCCGGCCGCCGCTACCCGCCGACCAGGGAAACGTCACCACTCGCCCTCACCCCCCGGCCCCGGCTCGCTTCCGCTTCCGGGGCGCGCCCGCCCCCTGCCTCCGGAAGGCGGCGCCGGGAAACGCCGGCCCACGCCCAGCGGCGCCGCCAGAAACAGGCGTTGCGCAGCTCAGGGGCGGGTGGCGCAGCCGCAGGCGAGGAAGGAGCAGCGCCCCGCGACCGGCGTGCGCACCGAGCGGGGAGGCGGGGCCGGGCGCGGCGCCGGCAGCAGGCCCCGGTGGCCCCGAGCATGCGCGGAGAGAGGCGGCTGGTGGGCGGCCGGGCCGGGCACGGGCGGTGGCTCCGCCCCGCATGCGCGCTGGGGGCGGGGCACTGGCGGGCGGGGCGGGCGGAAGGCGGTGGCGCCCCCCGGCGGCGGCGCGATGGAGCTGGAGGCGGCGAGGCGCGCGGTGCTGGCTGCCGTGCGGGGCACGTGCGCTGCCGACCTGCCCCGCCTGCTGCACTGGATGCGCAACACCAGTAAGCGCGGCACGGCGCGGCACGGCACGGCACGGCACGGCCCGCTGCCGGCAGCCGGCGGGGCCCCGATGGCGGGGGGAGGCCCGGTGGTCGTAGCGGGCCTGAGCCGTGAGCCGTGCCTCGGCCGGGGCGAGCCGCTGCGGCCTGGCCGTCCCGTTCCGGTGCGGTGCTGGCACCGATCGGGCACCCCCTTACTCCCCGGTGCCGGGCCCGCGGGAAGGCCTCGCCGGTGAGGCGAGGCGAGGGGCGGCAGGGCGGGGGTGGGGGGCGTCCCTCCGCTGCGGGGCCACTGGCGAGCTGACGGTGCCCGAGAGGGAGCCGTGCCCGGGCTGGGCGCTCCGCTGGGCGGGCGCTGGGCTCCGCTGCTGGCGCAGGGCTGCCGGGGGTCCCTCCCGGGCCGGGCTGGGGCGAGGGGGCCGCCCCGGGTTGCCGTGCTCGGGAGGCCCGAAGCCGCCGCTCTCCGCCTCCGAGCGGGGCTGCAGTGCCTGAGGCTGCCCCGGCCCCCGCCGCCTCTCCCGGCTGCCGGCAGCGCCGTGTCAGCCCGAGCTGGGGCGGGGGGTGCGGGCGGGGGGCTGGGGTGGGCACCGCTTCGGCTCTCCGGCGGGCGGGGTCAGGGGTCCTGCGGAGGTGCCCTGCGCCTGGCACATCGGGACATTTGTAGGCGTTAGTCTTGTCTTTGCTCAGCTAACTTCACACGTGTTCCCAGCAGCCTTTCAGAGGCTTGAAAATAGAGGTTTGAGCTAATTTGCCAACACCGCTTTCCCCCACTTGATGTCATCTTAGGTTAACGTGGCTTTCTGTTTAGCTTTCTGTTTACTTTCCCGTTTGTGCCTCTGTATAATTTCATCGACATGCTGCAATCAAGTGCCTCATGACAGACGAAGAAGGGAAATGGGGGTCAGTGCGCAAGCTGCTACTGTGCACCAGAACTAAAAGATGACATGGAAAACCTGACCATAGGCAGTGCCCTGGAGCTGTGGGCACATAGTGCCATACTGAATAAACTGACCAAACGCTGCCTAGTCTGTGGATATATTTGCATTTTGCCATTGCAGATAAGAATCTTGAAGCCCCCCCCCCCCTCGAATCCTTTGATCGTTTCAAGCAGTGAAAAACATGTGTCCTGTTCATTAATCACTGCCTGCTGGCACGGTAAACTCACTCCCTGGTGGTCATGCATTGGGGAGGAGAAAATTGCTGTACAATACGTTACTTCCCCAAGTCATGCCCTGTTGTGCTAGGGTTATTCTTGTTCAGTTCCTTTGTTCCAGCACCTCTTTAGAGTGGAAACATTTTCATAAGCAAACACGTGGGGGCTGTTGCACAAAGGCCAGCTCTGGCACCTAGATGTTGTCCAGCTGTCTGAACTGCAAACTCAACTGGTGCCCTGTGGTTTGCAGCTCCCACAGCCACTTGGGTGGAGAGCAGCCAGAAGATCCTGGTCTGGCAGAGCGGGTCCTCTGCTGGCATTACAGGAAAGGAGCCTGCCAGGAACACGGTGCTCATTGCCCTCCATGGGCACGCGGACCTCCCACCCCAACGGGTTCTTTCCTAGGAAAGATATTGCCAGATGTTTCAGAGCATCTGCAAGTCAGCCTTCGTGGTTAGAGCAGAGATGGGATTCCCTAAAACTTGAAGGCTGAGGTTCGATGGATGTAGTTAGTGTTAATTGTAACTAAACATGCTTATTTTCTGTGAGTGTATGTACACATGTATATGTCTACACATATGTGCATATAGACATAATGGCAGAGCAATCTGTTACAAGCAATATTTCATCCCTTCCTTTTTGGGTCCTTGCCTGGATGCAGTAGCATGTTCTGCTTGCTAAATGGTGCCTGGGTTACTGTAAATAATCTTGTTAGAAGTGGTTTTCTTCCATCCAGTATGCTCTCATTCAAAAATCTGATTGAATTTCATATGCAGCCATTCATATTGCTTGTTCACGTAACGTAAATCATTACAGCTCCTTCTACACTGTATTAGTGTGGTGTGGATATACGACTTTCTCAGCTTACTGACTCCTTTTTACAAATACAGTAAAGCACATGGGAACTTACTAGTGAAACTTGAAAATGCTGAACTGTTTCAGTTAGGAAACACGCTCGCTCTTTTCTCCACTTTGATTCAATGATCATACTTAATCATGGAAATTTTTAGCCGATGGCATAGTTTATGTAGACTTGCAAAAATCCTTTGTCAATTAATAACTTCTAAAATTTTTCTTTTTATGCTACAGCTTCCAAAACTTCTAATAGATAGATAGTTTCCATGAAATACAAGTACGCTATGGTTCCTAGCCTTTATTAGATCTCTCTTTCTATGATCTCTCAAAGATTTTTTTCCTGAATTTTAATGATCTAGATCTGTGCCTAGGTCTTTCAGTGAAAGGAAATACATATTTTCACTTCATCTTTTCTCTTCATAATGAAGACAGAAGCTATCTTCTATTCCAAATTTTGAACTACTTTGTGCTTAGTACCTCTGAGTTATCTGTGTCCTTCTGGTTTTATATTGTTTGTGTCAATGCTGATTGCTGCTGCTTCACAATGTGCATCATCTTAAGACTAACGTAATTAGTTTTGTAGTTGTCATTCAGTGGCTTTTTTTCATCTCTGTAGTCTCCTTGACGGGCCATCTTCAGAAGTTTTTTTGGTTTAGGTTTCTTGCAGTAACTCTCAATAATATTTTATTGTCTTTGTTTACAGGCTTGTGCTCTGATAATAATTTGCAATAATTTTCTCTCTTTCAGAAAAAAAAAAAGATTATTAATACCCTGACTGGATGCTATTAATTTATTGTCTGAGAAATTAAGTTGTATTTTGAGCATCTGCATCTTTGGTATTTCCTTACAGTTTGTGATTATATTTTGCCGAGTACTGATGCAGTATAAAGCTGTAGGTAACCGTAATTGTACCCAGATGTGTCATTTGGGACATGTGCGACTTCCCAGATTGCCGCATTTGTGGAGAAATTTAGAGCCTATGGAATGTGGTCTCATGCTACTGCTTGTACAAGTTACCAGTTTCTGGATCTGTTGATTATGATGTTTTAAGTAAAATATTAATGTTTGCCCCATTTTTGTGCTATCTTGAGGTGCTGTGGTCTCCCCCTCTAATGTACATATATATGTACACGTAGATATATGATAGAGGAGAGAGAATTAGAAAGCTTTATGTCTGTCTGTAGGAACTTCTTGTTGTTATCAAGATATGTTTCATTGCCTCTTCGGGCCATTAATCTGTTCATGTTTTTCCACTCCGCTTTTTCTGGATGGCTGTGTCATCCTGCTTTATTTCCAGTTTTCTTTTTCTTCACTCCGAGTATACAGGCCTGGAGTAAAAGAGCTGTCTCTCTTAGCAGTTTTATTTTCCTGTAGCATTGAAGAGTAAGTAAGCAGAGGCATTTGTCCAGCAGGTCACATTCCTTTTCCCTTTTTGCAGTTTCCCCAGAGTTGCAGATATTTTGGGCGATGTCCCCAACACAACACTCTTGATGACACTTCTCTTTGTATTGTTTCTCTGAGCTGCTTCTGTGGCTGCATACTGACAGTAACTTTTACTGTTGGGTTTTTTCCCCTCAGAATTGTTGGGTTTGAGTAATTACGCTGCCCATTGTAACACCTAGATAGTGCTTTAATTATTAATACTGGTTGGGTGGTGGATAGTGAGGAGCTGGTATTGCGGTTTCTGCTGTTATACCCTGAATACAGCTAGGAAATTTGGGGCTCTCTCTGTGCAGAGAGAAAACAGTTTTATGGGAGATGCTAAGAAGTTACCAGATTTTTGTACCACACAGAAATAAAAACCTAGTCTTTGCCAATACAGATGTTGCAAAGAAACAAACCTCTGATGAACGAAAGAAAAGTGGTATGGGGGGGGGGGGGGGGGGATAATATTCTGAATGAAAAAACTAAGCAAACAAGGATAGGATAAATGGAAACAAAAATGGCATCCTCACAGACAAGTTGTTTTTCTGTGGCGTGTGGGTTCACCCCCACCTCCTACTGTCATCCTATTCCTGTTTCTGTCAAGATGTCGAACTTAAAGTTTTACTTCCAGCTGAGGAGAGCTGGGCATCATGCCAGTGTTGGCTGTAGTCAGGCTTTTTTCCTCCCTCACGCCTCTCAAGTAAAGTGTACATGCAGTCTTAGAGTAAAAGCCCTGCAGAAAGCAGTTGCCCTTAAAGAGTAGTGTTATTGCAAAGAGAGCCTTATTTATTAATTGAAATTAGTTGGTGTTTTCTGACTTGTGTGTTGTATGCATGGAATGTTACTGAGAAACTTTTCCATGCAAGAGCCAAATTACTTTATAGTAAAGCAAGTTATCTAAAGACTCATGTATGTGGAACTGAGAGAACAGTGAACAGGTTCTCACTCTAATGATTTCTGACTAATTTTCCTTAGTAATTATGGGAATGTAAGAGTATGCAAGACACTATTCATTTTCTTCTTTGTACAAATACAGAATAAAATAACCATGACTTTTTTTTTTTTTTTTTTTTGGGGGGGGGGTATTGTGAATTTTAGAAATTAAAAAACTTTACATATGATGGAAGAAGACATTACTGTTTTAAGGCGGCTGCTTAGCAACACTGCTTTGCTGTTTCGCAATCAGCCAGCTCTTCCCACACACTGCCGTTTAATGTACGTCATTTCACGGTGACTTGCATTGCAGCTTTTTCTTTTGAGTTAAGTCTTAGATCTCAAAGAAAATGAAATAATAAGAGTTGGAAAGAGTAACAGGAACCTTTGGTGTCTTAACTTTTTCTTTATAATAGGATGATTAATACTTTTAATATCCTTCTGCAATAACCACATTCCAGAAGTTCTGGCTAAGAAAACTTGGGTGAAGCCCAAGAGCTAATTCAAACCACTTGGGGAAACCCCCCTGAAGATCCCCCTCAGTTGGGTCCCAGCATTTGATGTATAGTTTCTATACAAATGTGTACATGGTCGTATTCTCTCTCACTCCTCCACTGCCCAAACCTTTAAGATTTTCAGTAGCAGGGGAGGTTGCATTTGGTAAGAATGGAGAAGATAAGCAGTGAAAGCTTATGGAAAGAATGGATCAGGCTATCTGTATACAAGAATCAGAAGTAGTAAATACAGGAATCCTAGTGTCAAGTTTGAGATTGAAGTCACCAAACCAGTGTACTTACTGGCAACTACTGAACACTTTGCTGCTTTAATGCACATTACAAAACCTACCTCTCAATTCATGTCAGTGAAACACAGATAAGATTATAAAAAGACCCTTTATGGTTTTTCATGTACTGGTTTGGAGTCTAATATAGATTTAAAAAAAAATAATTCAGCAGGGCTAAATCTGACTGTTCTAATACAAGCTTTTAAATTTTTCTTCAGTCAGGTAACAGTAAAATACAACAACCTTACAAACTTTTCCCATTCTATCTATTTCATTAGAAACCTTGAAATAGAAAGCTAAGATTTCAAAGTGATATACTGGTCTGAATTGCTGATGGTTCATGTATTGAAGTTTTCTTCCGAAAAAATCATCGAAGAATAAACCACTGCAAATCCTCTAAGTTAAGGATAAACAACATATAATTATGTACAAAATATTTTTTTTCTTGTGGATTCACTTACACTGGGAGCAAACCAGCTTTTTAAGAGATTGGCATAGGATTTAGTTTTGTGACTGGAAAGTTGAGGGCAGACAGTGCTGTAAGTTCAGGCTTTTAACAGACAGCGAGGGAGAGGTATCTGACAAAATTAACATAACCAGACCGTGGTGGACGTGCTGCTTTAGTACATCGCTCTGCATATGGAGAAGAAACTTCTCATTGTACTCTTAGGAACAGACCAAGTTTGTCCAGCTTTTTCTGTTATGTACTTTATGATCTAGGCATTGTTGTGTTCCCAGACCTGCTAGGTAAAATTATCAGATGATGATTTTTACAGGACTATAGGAAATGGTATGAGAAAAAACTGGACTCTTTTTACAGGAAATAGTCCTCAGTGTTTCCTTTCAGTAACATGGTCACTGCAGGTGGAAATGAAGTGGAATGAGTCTCTTGAAAAGGTTGAAAGCATGGGTTTCTGCAATGTAACAAGTATAGCATGTAATTTTGTGTGTGTGTGTGTATGTGTAAAAGCAGTTGAGTACAAGGCTTCGTATCCAAATTGGTCGAGGTGATTTATCCATGTAAAACAACCTTTCAGAAGAGATCAAAATAGCATTGCAGAGCCACATTGACTGGAATGTATTCCTTTGTTAAAATTTTTCCACTACTTTGTTTGGTAAACTAAAATGGGATTTACCTGTAATTTGATGAATCACCAACTTTGGCAATTGGCATTAATTTCCTTTGTTGCGACAAATGATACTGCTGCAAGAGAGGTCTCAGGAATACCAAGTACATCTAAGTTGTTAGTCACTGGAACTTAATAATGGTGGGGAAAACTAGTGATTGTAAAGTAGGTATGTGACTTACCTCGTTTAGACTTTAACTTCGAAGCTGCTTTCGATTTATGAATGTAAAAGACTTAAAGAACTAATAAAATAAGCTCTAGTTATATTCCTGTCGGAAAAAGCTGATTACTTTCTACCAGTAGCTAAGTATGCTTAGGGAAATAAATAGTATTTAGAGTTCCTGAAGAAGTTGGTATGCTCAGGTCGGAGATTGCTTCTCAAATTGTTTAGCCAAAAAAGAAGATAGTAAAGTTTTAGAGATGTGGGGCTTCTTGACCTGTTTGTTTAGTATCATTAAAACACACTGAATGATTAAATTAACCACATATTAAGTAACAGGGGTGTTAATACTTGCTTTTTACTTCTGTGAGTCTGGATATGTATCTAGAAGACCATAAGGTGCTTCCTGTTACGGTTGCCTTTGCTAAATGCTCTTCTTTCCATGTAATTTTCTGTTGTCACTTGGAAATTAGGCACTGCTGATCTTCAGTGATGTCTTTCACAGTGCTGGGGTGTTTAGGTGTTGGTATAGCGGTCTACTCTATCCAGTGTGAGGCTTTGTGATGTTTTCTTAGCTTTGTGTTATATTTGCCATAGAAAGGCTGAGCAGCACCAGGGTGTTAATTAGGCTTTTTGCAATGTGTTAATTAAATTTTGTAAATGCCTGTTGAGTAGATCCAGTCAAACCGGTTTTTGAAGTAAAATACAAACACTGTGCACTCAGACTTCCTCCATAAACAAATGGTTGTGATTCACCTTGCAGTATTTCATGAACTGTACAGTTCTTTCCTGAACTTTCAATGAACGCAGGGGTTGGCTTGCACACTCTCCATTTCATATATGTAACAGGCACTAAATGATACCAAAAATAGTTTTCTATTTTTGTTTCTTCTTTGAAGATCCCTTGTAAGGTGATACTGAGATTCTCAAGAGCAAACAATTTGTTAAAACACAAGGGTGGAGTTGATAAAACTGCACCAGCAGAGGCAGAAATGCATATTTTCATATTTGGCACCTGTGTTCTGTACTTGATGGCAATCTATAAATATTTGCATACTGCAAAAGTAAATGAGTTATTGTGGTAGCTGTTGCTGTTTCTTGCTTTGACAGGAAAGAGGCGACTCTCCAGGTCTGAGTTCAGTCACAGACTGTACAGGCAAGCACAAAGCGCTGCATGCACAGCTTCTGCTGAAGCTGCCATTTTGTCACCTTGGGAGTGTGCTCAAACCTCCTTCTCTTTTTTTTTTTTTTTTTTTTTTTTGTTCCTGCATGCTTATGCTTTATAAACTGATAGTGGGGAAAGAGCATTTCCATTTGTCAAATATTTTTCAGTATCAGGGTTTCAGTAGTTTTTCCTTTGAGCTGCATGTGTGTTGTAAGATTTTTTCTTAGGACCTGTTTCGTACAGGGCACCCACAAGAACTCTTGCATGTCATACTTAATTTTGCAAGAATTCAGAGGGCCCCATGTAAGATGGTCCGTCTTGTGACAAGTATCGTACAAATGGAAGTCAAGGCAGGGGAGGGGTATGCTGGGTTTGGGGAAGATGGGCATGCTGCCTGGCTCCCTCTGAAAGTATCTGTTTCTCCGCTGTGGAGCTGGGACACTGACAGAGAGGATAGAGCCGTCCACCGCTCATGTGGCCCACAGCAGGTCGCCCAGGCTGTGATGGAGCAGATCCTGTTGACCTACCAGCTCCACGAGAAAGGGAGCTCAAGCTCTGCATTTGCCGTGTGATGTGTCCGGCCTGGTGGTCTATGAACACTTCCTGCATTTCATTAAACGCTGTATATGAATTTGATACTCTTAACAGGCAGTATAACAGCTGGATGAGCTCTCTTGCATAGTAATAGTATTGTTTTAAAGCATGTGCCAGATGTAGGGGCTTACTGCCCACAGGCACTGGTCTGTACAGCTGCTAATATCAGCTTTCTACTCTCTCATTCTGTCTGTAGCATGATTTTACTCCTTCTTGCTTCCTCAGATGTTATCCACCTCAGCAAACTCTGGCTCCCTTGCACTCTGAGGGCCTGTCGTGGTGCTGACCGTCCCAGTTAAGCAATGGCTAAATCTGTCCGCTTTCCCTTTCCATAGTCTCTGGGTTCACTTCTGTAGTGTCACATCCATAGAAATCTTCCCTGAGCTGATAAGAAAAATCACCCGCTGCTTCTGGGATGTTCATAATAAATCTGCAAGCTGTTGCATGGACCATGAGGTTAACAGGAGATGGGTGCTCATTAGAGGTTTCAAATTAAAATGCTGACAAGCTGGAGCTGCTGCATTGCACCTGTTGTGGTGTTCATGCTGCTGCCATTGCAGCTGCTGCCTCTGTCCTCCTGTGTTCCTCGATACAAAGTTTGCATATCTTTAGGAGCTGAGGTTCTGGAGAACTTATCTATGAGCTCTTTGGAACAGCAAGTTGTCTTGCTGTCATATAGTAACTACCAACAGTATTCTGCACGTTAGGGCCTTAGAGCGTTCCTGCAATACATTTAATAAATAATAAATGAAATATATGTTGAGGGAATCCAGATGATGCAAAGTTTCTGCTGCTTACTACGGGGGATTCTGGAGTCAGTGTTGGGACATGTTGAAAGAACCATTTACATTTACACTCTTTAAGAAGAGCGTGTCTTGCGCTAATGAAGGAGGGCTTCTTCAATGGTACGGTTCTCACTACAGTGCTTAAGCAAAAAGTGTTTCAGAAGCATTTTGTAGTTAAAAGTTTAGCTGGTCTCTGTATCTTATACTAGCCTTAAAATGTCTTGCTCTTTCTAGCATTGCCTGTGTTCTTAGAAAAGATTAAATGTATTAGCATAGGGAAACTCGCAGCGTATTTTATAGATTTATTTTGAACCTGCTTGCCATGGAGCTTGTGTAGACTAATGTTCCCACCTGGGACAGCAATGTTAATAAACATTACCTTTTCTAAACACCTCTAAAAGCTGACAGATCCTCTTTTGATGAGTGATACACACAGATGTTAAAACCACACTCCTTGCCCAACATGGTGGTGGTCTAAACAGAACAAGAAATAAACCAGGAAGAGTGAGGAAGAGAGGACAAATATGTCTATTTTTAGATGAGAATCAGTAGACGGGTTTGGTATGTTTTTCAGGATTAGGTTTGTGGTTGCTTTTTGTTCTGTGTTTCCTTTACAGGTACGTAGTTTTGACCGGAGATGTGCCTTTGTTTAGAACTAGATCGGCGTCCTCAGAGCAGTAAGATCTCCAGACAAGAAGGAATTTCATCTAGTCCTTCTTTTGAGGAAAGCGCCATAGAAAAAGAACAGGGTAGAGACGTACAGCAGATCTCATGCTGAATGTCAGTTAGGAATGTCATCCTCTTAACGTGAGACTGGGGTGTGTAAGCAGGGCGTTGGCTGCAAGATGTGAAAATTCTGGTTAGTGCAAATAAACCTTTAGCTGGAGTAATGGGTCTAGTTCTCAATACTGTAGGTCATAAAGGATGAGACAGTCCAGAATATCCAAAAAGGAGTGATGAGAATGATCAGACTCCTAGAAAAAAATGCAGGAAAGGGCTGAATAAGTGGATCTTGTTTTTTCTAGAAAAGAAGACTTATGGGGCACATGATAAGTCTTCAGAGAAATAAAAAGTTGCTATATACGGGAGAGGAACAAACTTCTATTTCCGTTGTGAGTGGGACAGAGTACTGAGTTTAAATTGTGGCAGAGGAAATCTAGATGAGTTATTAAGAAAAGTATTCCTTTCTAATAGTAAGTGTGGTCAAGCACTGGAATGGATTGCTAAGGGTGGTTGTAGAGTCTCCAGCATTAGCAATCTTTTTTAAAAGAGTCATTGGGAGAAGTAATGACACTACTGATTCAGCCTTGGAAGAAGAAAGGATTGGTGACTTCCCAAGGTTTCCTCTCAGTCTTTTTTCTAGATGTCTTTAAAAAAAAAAAAAAAGAAGTGTTAAGGTAATGCAGGGATATTCTGGGGAAATAGCAAGAATTTACAATGTGGCTTTGCAAAAACGTACTGGTTTACATCCATTCCTATTTTCTTCCACATTTGAAATATTTTGATGGTTTAAGTCATGTGAAATTTATTGTAAGTTGAACTGTTGAACTGTGCATTATCCCTGATTTTTTGTAAGCACTTTATTAGAAAGATGGTATGTATAAAAAGAGACTTGTATATAAAAAAAAGCCTGCATTCAGGCAACTATGAGTTTTGTAATTTCTCCAATAGTTCAAAAACATCTTTGATGTTTTTATATCTTAAACTGAAACAGTATCACTTTGGTGGCAGCCCAGACCATCATATGTGAGTTATAAGTTTATAAATATGAAAATAATTTGAGATTTCAAAAAAGTGCTACGTTTATTTTAAGTGGCAAAGTTATTACAATCCAAATCTGTCATTGGCTGGAAAAGTTAACAAAGGCTGAAAAATGCATTTCAAATAAAAACCTTATCCATCTGGTATTGTTTATGTCTTGCAACTGTATATTGTACTGGTCATCACTTAGTCCACATGATCTGCATATGATTGTTCAGGGGTTCTTGTTTCTCTTGATTTATAGATGACTTTGATGAGCTTGTGGTGAGTAACAGTGATGTTGTGCTCAAAAATATCGCTGAAGATTTGCGGAATCACCTACCCATCGAGGCAATGTTTAATTCGGAACATCAAGCTGTTCAGAAAGTAAGCTAATTGTTACAGTCTTTTTTTTTTTTTTTTTTTTTTTTGCTGAACCACAACATTTATTTGGGAACAAAGCTGATTTCAGTTTTAGTAGTAGTTCATAATAAAGAACACGCACTGGAGTGAGTATAGGTATAGGAAATTTCATTCTCAGGTCTGTTGCTGCAGGATTGTGTGACCCCAGGAAAGTTGCTTCATAGTTCCTAATACTTTGATCATAAGTTATTTGGCATAGCTTTCATTCTGTGTGGTATGGCACCTGTCACAGTGATTCTTTAATGCTAGCTCCATAACAAACTCCCAGCCCCCTTAAAGAAAACAGAAACACGGGGCCAGTGTTTCGCTGTTGTCATAATGTGGGCAGCCCAGAAATGATTTCCAGCTCTTCTCAGATTCTGATGGCTCAGAATGAGGTGGGCTGTGAGTCCTGTGGGAGGGGAGAGCACCTTTTCTACTTGAGCTGTCAGTATACGTGAAAAGTTAATGCATTTCCCAGAAAAGTGGTGTGTGGCTCTTACACAGGAAAAGTGGATTGGCCACATGCAGCAAGCCTGGGAGAAGGAGGAGAGAGGAGTAGGAGGATGAAGATTATACCCCTTGAAACGGCGAGAAGGCAAGCATCCCAACTGGTGTGCTATTGATTGAAAATAACACCCGTGTTAATCAGAGGTGTTTCTAGATTGAGGCATAAGGCACGAAGATGAAAATATTCAGATAGTTGAAGCTGAGAAGCAAAATTGCCCTTTCTCCTAAATTTAAGTTATAGTCTCCTCATTAAAGTAGGAAACAGAAAGCTTCCTTTGCCCTGTACCTCCTCTATAGCCAGCAGGCACTAAGGAGACAGAATTGATGGCGGGTCTCCTGCTCAGCTCCCGAAACCAGCTTGCTTTCCTTTGTCGACTTCCACTTAGTGGTTATTTCAGTGGAATTTGGTGATCCAGTTTACATGCAGGGTTTCTATGGTTTAAGTTTGATTTGTAACTTTTGAGTAGGGAAAAACTTGAATCTTAGGGATTTGGGGAAAGGTGGGGTGGAGGGACAATTAACTGTGTACCAGTGTAAGTGAAATTAAGAAACTTAGTTACGCCTTCCTTAGATTTTGTTCCTCTTCTTAGATACACCAGCATCCACTGCCCATGATTCATGTCGATGCATTCCTTTATGATGATGATTTTGTTGATTCATTGTGTGAGGAGGGGAAAATGAGTAGGAGCTACTGCACCGAGTGTGGCTCATACAAGACTGCATCTTTAGGTAAGTGCTCTTTTGGGAACACAAGAAACAAATTCAGTTTAACTAAACTGGTTTGTGCAGTGACTCATCTGGACAACACGACATCCCGCTGATGGAGGGCTTTGTCCAGACTGGTGCAGTACACAGGTCAGAATTATCTCCCATAACCAATGGAAGGAGACTTCTGCACACGTAAGTTGAATTAATTTGCAGTGTGTGAGTGACGTTAGTTGCCCACAAAAACTGGGCAGGGAAGAGGCAGGGCTATGTACCACTGAAAAGGAAGATGCCTGAGGAAGACGATACTGTAGAAGTCCATGCGGTAGCCTCAGTCTCCTCTCGCATGCTGAAAAGCAGTAGAAAGCACCATCTGTCTTAAAGCTTTTGTGTGGTGTGGTACAGATCAGTGCTATTACCAGTGTAGCACAGGCATTGAAGGAGGAATGGTTTATATGGAGAACATCCCGTTCCTTAAAACCTTGGAGTTGAAATTCAAGCTATTAACATGTCTACCCATAAAAAGGTTTGCATGTATTGTGTTGAGCCTTAGGTACCGTGCTCCCTTTTTCACTTAAGCATTTCCAAGTTACTTTGTTTTGTATTTTGCAATGTATGTCACTGTGCAGAAAAAGGTAATTCAGTTTCATGAAGGATTTCAAAGTTCTCCACGTAAGGGAAGGAATCCCCAGGCGCAGGACAAACTGCTTGGCAGACCACCTCCGATCTGCAAACCCTGGTTTTCCAGGGGCCCCAGCAGTAGTTCAGGCAGGAAACCGTGCGGGTTTTCAGTGATGATAACTCTTCAGGTTAATATGTCGTTGGTTAATAACACAGTAGTTAGTACTGCCCACCCAACACCTTTGTTCTGTTCTTATTTCCCAGAGTTTATTTCGCATTCCTTTTCCCTCATGGAACTGAAGTTTCTTTATCAACATGTACTGCCTGACCTGACAGGAAAGGTAGTGGTTGACGTTGGCTCCAGGCTTGGTGCAGTGCTATTTGCGGTAACTTCCAGCACAGGAATTCATATTTTATTACTGTGACAAACATTCTCCCTCCTCTCTGACTACCTACTCTCGTTACTCCATCTTGGACGGGTCATTCTGAGCGGCACCTCTGATCTGCCTCCCTGAGCAGTGTAAGGTGCTGTTTACTAGCAGGTTCAGTTCGGGTTCTGTTCCTCGCAAGAGGGAGTACAAATGATCTTGCTTACGGAGAGGGAAAGTCTGTTGTCCAACAGAGCAGCATATTGCTGTCACACGTGCTGCTCTTTTGCTAGTTCCTGCTCTGCCTCTCCTTCGTAAGTAAGTTTGTCCTCTATGTCTTGACCATGTCTATATATAGTTTAGTTATGTTAAATTCCTTTGTGAAGCTGACAAACTGTTAAATTATACAAAGGAAGACTTTGATATGAATTTGTCTCCAAAAACATATTGTCCTGCTCTGCGTTTTAAAATGCACATAAAATACTTCCATCGAGAAACTTGAGTGCAATTTTGATTGCTTTTGGCATGGCTGGTGCAACATATGGCCTACAGCAATGCAAAACACACATTACAACTTTCTTGCAAAAGTCAATGGCTGTTTAGGGCTCAATCTTGGAAACACTCAAGCATGTAATTTTACTCATCTGAATAATCTTATTTTGTGGCTACTCAAATGAGGAAAGTTACTCCCATTTGTAAATATTTGCAGCATTGGGTCCTTAAATGGTAACAATTTTCCTAGCCTGAATTTGAAGTACTTAAAAGCTTGTATTGGTACGGTAGAAGATAGTCTCAAATAAAGCAGGGGAAACGTTTTAAAATGAGAGTTTTCCTTTGTAACCATGTGCCTGGCTCTTATTGGAGGAGGGGTGGCTTCACCTTCACAGGTTGCTTCTCTACTCTCTCAGTTGAATGGTTTCAGGAAACGTTAATAATTAGATTGTAGTACACAGGTATCTTAGATACTCTATCTTTAGCGTTGTTTGTTTGCCTTTGCCATTGTTGGCAAAGTGTAATTGTGGTGTGCAGTGGAGACAGTGACGCTTAAAGCAGTGTCTTCGTTACGGCCCTGTAGGCTCAGCTACTTGTGTTTTTTTTTTCCTACTGTCTCCCAACAACTTTCCAAAATCTCAGTCTGAAACTGAAACCATTATTTTGGGCTTATTATTAAGAGATAATTTATCCTTTTTCGTATGTACCTGGATGAAGCATCTGAAAACGGCAGTAATACAATACTTACAGGTGCTGGCAAAGACGCTGTATGAAAATACCCCGTTACATTACTGGCACGTTGTCCTCCATTTTCACTTTGACTATGTGTATGTCTCTTTCTGCCCCCTTGCTATTTTCTTCTTCCATTTTCCCAAGAAACAAAAATGTGCAGTCTTTCCTTTCCCACTATTTTTGTAACTTGGTTTATACTGCTTTTTTCCTTCTTAGACCACTTTCATCTATTTTGCAGTGGAAGTGAAGTCGGTGCTTTACTATTCTGTTTGTTATTTTGATATGTCATTTTGGATCCTTTATTAAAATTTTTGAGACATAAGTGGGAATTGCCAGATCAGGGCTTCAGCTCTGAACAACATCACGTCCACTGAAAGACATTACTCAACTTGCTGTTTTAAAATGCTTTCTTAATCTTAACCTGTGGGGGTTTTTTTCCATTTAAATTTAAATTTCTGAACTTGTTTTAAAGGCATCACAGTTACTAAATTTCCTTTTCCTAATGTAGGGTTATCTTTATAGCTCAGCATCCCAACTGTATGGAGTAGAAATGAATGCAGAGTTTTGTCAGTTGCAAGAAATGATGGTTACAAAATACCAGTTCATTGACAGAATAAAGGTAACTAAATACATGGTTTAGTGTATGTATTTTTAACCGCTGCGTACTAGGTATCCTGAGTGGCTGGTAAAACAGTGTTGTGAGAAGTTTCTGCCTTTGCTTCTTCTGGGCTTAAACAAAGGTTTTGCATTAAGAAAAAAAAAAAATCTTACGGCAGAGAGGAAGAGGGAATTTATCAAAATATGATAACGTGTTGAGTCACTTAGCCTCTTCCCTGAATGGACTTACGTACTGGCTCATGCAAAATGGGTACATCTTACCTGTTTCTCCCAGTGAGATCAATGATGTTATTGCCACTAACTTGTGTGACTTTGAGTGTATAAAGAGTTTCTGTCATGAATAACAAAACTAAATGCCTGTGTTTCATTAACATTAGCACAAAGATGTTTGTAGGATGTGCAGATTTGTGGCTAAGAACACCTAAAGGACTTAGGGCTGTTGGTGTTTCCTTTCTTGGAATGTCAGCGCCTATGTACCTTCCACAAACAAAATGGGTTTCAAACAACGTGATATCATTATGGGAACCATTTCCCCAGTTCCTTTATGGAAATAACTATTTTAATGAGAAAAAAAATATGTTCTTGTGCCTTTCTGGGGAATACCAGTTATTTTGTTACCAGCTAAAGTTGGTAAATAGAATATGCTGGGTAGCATACTGGCTTTAATCCTGTGTCGTATGCGTGTGCTCTTGACTGGAGTCGCACAAACTGCTGGGTGTAGTAATTTCTTGGAAAGTAAAGTAAACAATTGAAAACTGGAAAGAAATTACAAACATAAAATATTTTAACACAGGATAAGCAATATCATCGGGTTTCCCAGTTCAATCCCAGTTGCTGCCAGATTATCCGTAACCTCTGGGTGTTGCATATGTTTTGTGTTTGTAACACCTTACTGTGATGAGACTGAAAGTGCAGTTAGGAACTCTTGTCAATTTAATTCAGTGGAGCTGGAGGTCTATATGCATGCTTTCCAGCCTGGTATATTCTTTTTTATAAGCCTTTTTGTTTTTCCTTCACACCTTGTAATTCTGCTGAAGTATTCATTTCAGAGCGTAAAGATAAGAAGATAATACATTTTCAAAGCAGTGCCTGAGGACTCAGCTATTTGAGTCTCATTAGATGCTAATTTAGTCATGTGACTCCTGTTATCACACTGCTTTGAACATTTCACTCTCAGATTTTTATTTCACCCCCAAATGAATCCTCTCAAGAAATACATACCAGCTTGAAAAATAGTCAGAATCCAGTTGGTGATAATAATTTATGACACAAATTTGCAAAACCGTTAAGAGACCCTTCTTAAATAACAAATTTTTTTTCAGAATATTTTGGATTTTTATTAGAGCGTGTTCGCAAAGGGCAGCAGGATGGAATGATATCTTTAGTGGCTGTATCTCTGCGTGAACCTTGTGTTTCTTTGGTCAACATTTGATTTGTTAAAGTACATAGAAAGTTGCTTAGCATCTTTTACCATTTGAGCACTTAAATGCTGGGAGGAGGAAAGTAAACAGTTCAACAGATCTTAGGAAACTTGAGACCTTAATTCAGAAATAACCATGAAAGGCTTGGTGTGTATTCCATTGAGCAACAGAGCAGTTTTAAAATCGATTGCTGCCTCCTCTATTGTGCCAGCACACAGCCAAACGGGTCAGGGGAATGGTCCAGCTGAAAAAGAACCCAGCAAAAAAGTGTTTTACCTGCAGCAGCACCTGGGGCTGGGCCATGGTGCACCCACACGTGCTTCTGTGGTCCCACATTCCCCAACAGGAATGAGGATGTGTTTGGGGAGGATGGGATGCTTCGGTCACTTTATTCAGCACGCTCACCTACTCACTCTGTAAATACAGACTAATGTTACGTTGAGGTTTAAATATTATTCAAGTTAAGGAAACATCAACACGTGTTGAAAGTTTCCCAGTAGTTTAAGCATCTTTCTGAACTGAGGCTTAAAATACTAGGAGTGCCATTAGTAGGGGATTAAGAAAATTTACTGCTAATCGTGACTTCTTGTGCTGCAAGAAGTCCGCTGGTGAAACAGTCCACCACTTGTGTTTGGGTTAAAGGACTGCTGCTCAGGTTTTTTGTACAGAAGTCCTGTGGTTTTGTTATTTGTGCCCACTGAAGATAAGAGATTGAAGTAAAATGTCCCTTAGCCTCAGAAACAGTGATCCAGATCCCACTGACAGTCTGGGCAAATCTGGGTTCTGATACACGAGTCCTGGCAGCTCTAGCTGAGGTGTGTTTTGCCCCTAGCTGTCCATCCTTCCCCACTGCAGGAGGCTGTTGCCTGTATCCATAATACCTTACCACCCCAGTTTATGGTCTTTCATTTTAATGAACAGTTAGCAGTGGCTTTATGTAGAGGACAGGAGTTGACAAGCAGGACCTGCTGTATGTAGGACTGCTGATGGTGGCTGGAGTGGTCCGTATCCTTTCTCTGCTGCCTGGATGCTTGAGCTTCTTAATCAGCTCCTGTGCTGCTACACAGTGCACTGTTATAAGATAAATTATCACCAATCTTAATTGTCCTGAAAACCTGTTAACTTTCATGAACTAGCGGATAAATAGTTCAGATGTCCACAGAGTAGAGGTGAGAGCAGAAAATTGATCTGTCATTCTGACAACTGAACTGTGCCTATTTCTCACTGAGATGGAGCCTTCAGACACTGACCTGCCAGTTCTGGGTAAGGCACAAGAGCACAGTTGCTTCCTTTCCACTCATTACAGGCAGTGGTGAACAGCTTGGCATGGTAATGTGTTTAAGGAGACAAAGCTGTTTGTTTTACCGGTTTGGAGCGCTTGCAGAGAACCCATGGCGTATAGCTTTCAAAGATGAAATGCTGTGATGCCTAATTTTTTGTTAGGGTTTTGTTTCTGTTACTGCTGATCTTGAAATATTTGTCTATAATTGCAATTGCTGTAATGAATTCTGATAGCATGAAGCAGTCATAAACTGGGGCAATTTATCATCTTCTCCACACTTGAACCCTTAGAAGTTGCAGGGGTGGTAGTATCTGTTTCCAGTGTCAATCAGAGCTGTGCGCTTTGTGTGTGCGTTATGAGGAGGAATACATAATTTACCCTCCCAAAAAGTATTGATGTATTGTTAAGTGGGCAAAAGGTTTTTCAACACGTAAGTGTTTTTAACCTTTTGTGCCAACATTCAGCTTTCCTGTCAGAATTAAGAATTCCTTTCTACATCTGTCCAATATTGGAAGTATTTGACAAAACGTGAAATACTGAATCCATCAGGTTAGTATATTCCCAGCACAACCTAGTAATAGGTCACACAGGAAGGAAAAGAAGTTGTTCAGATTTTCCATCCATTTTGACATATAGGGATGCACTTTCAAAAAATGTGTGGAATGCAAGTAGTATTCACATTGGCTTTCTCTCCCTTATCCCTCCAAAATATTCATGTTTCTCCTCAGATTTGGGATGTGATGTACTTCTGTGTTTAAGAGGAAATCAAATACATCTTGTCAGAGTGTTAATGAGCATCCATATTCTCCTGTCACTATGATCTCACCTGCTTGAAAATGACATAACGTGCTAATATCCTTTTTGGTAGGTGAAGGTAAATAAAATCAGACCAGCTGCTGTGCTGACTAGAGGCAGTTGTTTAGTAAGGTGAAGCACTTGCTGTCCTCCAGTGCCACTGAGCATCCCACCTTTCCAGCATTCCTAGTGCCAATATAGGTTGTGAGAATTCAGCTGTCAAACCTGGATCTGTAGTGTCTTTTCTAGCTATAATCCTTTAGTAACCTGCTGAGTCTGTCAGATGCCTTTTAATAGCCTCAAAAAGGCTTTAGCCATCTTAGCTCTTTTCTGGAAATCAGTGAGCATTTGGGATAAAATATAGGTAACTGAAGTTTAACAGCCATCATATACATCATCTCCTCTTTTACGGCACACAGTGTTCTAGACCAAAAGTCAGATGTAGTTTATTTCACTTAACGTAATGAATCATATATCTTAATTAGAGGAAATAAGTCTGACTTTTTATTTTTGAATTTTTTGAAGCTTTTTCTGGTTATTTACTTCAGTTTTATCGACTATGAAACCAGTGAAATACCCATTTTTGTGACTCGTTCAAAATGGTGGTAGCAGGCGCTGTAGTAGGTTGACAGGCTTCACGGCTACTTGATGGCTGTGTTTGTGTATTAAATTAATTTATGCCTTGTGAAATTTTTCTCCTTCAGGTGGTTCACGCAGACATCTGTACTCAGGCTTCACTTCTTCAGAAGGCTGATGTTGTTGTAATGAATAATGTCTTTGAATATTTTCTTAACAGACAGGAACAGGCCAGGTAAGCTATGTGTCTGAACAAGTTATCTATTTCTTTGGCAATGTGTGTGTAACCTTGTGAGTTATGGAGAACCTTAAGGTTGTGCTTTTTGAAGTCACATACATAAATTACACAAGGAAATTGTTTTAAACTGCCTGCGCTTAATTGTTGTACTTAATTGCTAAGGTGTTACGGCAGTTGTTTGTTGTTAAACCCACTAAACACTGCTGCTTTGTTTATCCAAACCTTGCCCTGCATCCTTGTACTGGTCTCTTAAAATTTAGTATCTTGCTGTTAAAGGATCTGAAATTACTATATCAGCATAAAGCTCCATCTTCGGAAAGAAGACAGGTCACTGACTTGTAGATGTCAGAGCTTTAATATAGATGCACTGCAAAACATGGTTGTTAATGATATTTCTAATATATCTTCATAAGGATGTGGTAGCAAGCCAGCGCATGGCTAAGGTTCTTTTTCAGGTACAAGACACTGACAGATGAGCTTTTGCTAATCCAGCAAAACATCATCCAGCAGTTTAAAACATAAATAACTTTACTGTCCAAAGTTACTGTGCCTTTAGAATGGGCAGTCAAAAAGAAAGGGTGCCTGTGGCTGCCATCCCAGCCAACACCCTGACATTCATTAGCAGTTCCAGCGAAGTCTTGTCCTGCTGCCCTTGATCCCAGGTGGTAATGTTAGAGAGGCACAGATAGGTGAAGGGTAGTGAGTGTTCCACATTGCTAGTTTTGTTTCCAGGCACATGACCGAGAATTCATTTATTCTTCGAGAACTCGGGGGCAGTGGTTTAATGTTGCATTAGTACCATGAAGACAAATGACATTTGAAGAATGCTGGAAATTAAATTATTTTTAGTCTGAATTGCCGTGCTGTGAGAAATGATCTGACATGCAAAATCAGAAAAAAAAGGCAGGCTGGGGGCTGTATTTAAATACTCCAATTGCTAACGTCTTAAGAGAAGTATTTTGTCACGACTGCAAAGTATGTATGTAAAGAACAGCTTGTTGTTAAGCTTATTAAGACAGTGCACTCAGGGACTGGGTTTTCATCAAAACCAGAAGCTTAAAGGGACCAAATGTCAATGTTTAATCTTAGTCCATCATGAAGGTGTTGACAGTACAAAATTAGATGCATGTATATATCAGAGTTAAAAAGTTACAGAATCTAACATTGTAAGACCAAATATTCCCTCTGTTTTTAAGATGAAGCTTTATTTTGTTCATACAAAGACATTTGCTTTGTTATTAATAGTGACTGATAAGCATGTATAGCAAGTCTTTAAGCTTAGTCTACCTCTGGCCACTAAACTGTAAAAGCGTTAGATTCGTTTTATATCAAATGTTGGGTTTTTTCCTAAAAATTGGTGACCTACTTTTAAATATGTTTCAGAGCTTGGGAATTTATTGCTTGTAATGTAAGGAAAAGAGGGTCCTTATTAGTGACAGTTCCAAGCCTTAAGGAATCGCTCTCAAGGCACCAGGTAAGTTCCTTCAGCTGGTTTTAGCCAACACATTTCCTATGGAAGTGGCAGGTCTGTCGTTGGGGTTCGCTGCTTGCCGGTATTGCTGTGAGGAAGGATATGTAATTTTGTGAATAGATTAGAAGATGTAGGACTCTGGGTTCTATTTCCACGTTCCAGCACACCTTCCTGTAATTTCACTGTCCCCACCTGTGAAATGGAAATCCCAGCCTGTATCAGTAGGCTGCATAAATCATTGTATTATCATATGTATTAACAATACCTTAGCTGTGAGGTTAAAAAAAACCCGCAAAAAGTTAGCAAATCCGTATTATGATGCGAGTAACTTTTGTGATAATCATGCCAATTTCCATCAGACTTATTCCAGGGATAGGGGTAGAACCTGAGAAGTACAGATGTATTTATAAACTTCTAGAGGCAAAATCTTGCAGTGTTTTCTCTATTTAGCTCTACATTTGCACGTTGCCTTGAAACGTGACAAACTGTTTTGTTAAGCCAGTAGGAGAAAGGGACATATCAAAGAAGGACCATCCTTGAGGATGCTCTTGTGTTCTGACTTGCTGTCAGCATAGAAAATGACTCATAAAATGCCAGTGTGAGTTGTTAGCAGTACAGATTAGGGAGAGATGTGGCCTCCCAGCTAGCCAGGTGATTACCACAAGGTGTCTCGGACCAGTGACATAGCTTTAAATTGTGGTTGGAAACAAACATGATGACAGTGCAACTTCCAAACATGTTGAACACCCTGTGCTGCTGTTCTCTGAGTAGTAACCACTTCCGAGGGACCAGCCCCTGCCCTGGGTCCGTTCTGCCATAGGTCATTGGTAGATTACAGTTGTTATGTGTATGATGCCTAGACAAATTGTGTGGGTGGGCTTTAGTTAGGAAACAAAACACTGATCGTACATGACAAGGTTATTTATAAAGTAGCTTGCTTGCCACAGCGGTCTGCTTTAAGAGAAATTGAAGTTGCCTGTATGCTAATGGGTGAAATAGATCCTCAGCCCCAGGAGCAGCAGTGGTGTCATTTGACCTTTCCTTGGAGCAGGCAATGGTTACAGAGCAGCTGAGAAGCCCTCTGTAGTCTTAATACAATACTCCCTGGGTGTAAAACAAGAAAGTACCTGTGATTGTTCCGTGGTACAGTTAGCTGCTCCCTCAGCACTTCTCTCAGAATGTTTCCCTCTGATCAGGATGCTTGAGGCTTACACAAATGCGTATAGAGAAGCAGCTGTAACATGCTAGCAAATTATCTAGACTATTGACTGAGATCATTTTTATAAGTTATCTTTATTCTCCCCTATTTAGGTTAAATGGCATTTCCAGAAATTAATTTATCGTTGCTGCATAATTTGGAATGATTCATCTATCTTATTATGTCTTGCCTTCTTAATACTGTACTAACCTTGAAATGCCTGCTGTGTTTCTCAACATTGTGTTAATTTAAGGATCTGCTTTCATCGTTTCAGACAGATATACAGCTCAGCCAATGGGTCGAAGAGATGCAGCTAAACTATGATGTGTATATGGAAGAGGATGCTGACAAAGAAGCACTTGAACAAATACATTTATACAAGATTCTCTAGTACCTGGAAAAATTTACTAGTATCTTTTTAACATATATTTTGGGTCTAAGATGAAGTTGGATTGATTTGTGTGAATAAATCAGGTCAAAATTCTTACTGGGATTAATCTGAGTCTTGTCTGTGGTGTGTAATGTAAAAGTCTTTTGAAACAGGTTTTCTTATGAAGGCATTCTGTCCCAGCAGGGTATATTGACTTTTAACTAGGAGGTATCCTTATGGCTTAATACTTGCAGAAATGCTAGGGTGGCTTCGTACTGATGCTAAAAGAATTTTTGAGCAGTAGCATTGTGCCCTGCTAATGTTTGCTATATATATAAATAAACCTAAGAATAGTAAATTGTTATCAATGTGAATGATAATGCATTTAGCATGATGTCACTTCAAAGCTGCACTACATCAGAGTTTGCTGTTTGTCTTGGTATAGACCATTTATTATTATCAGTAATAACATCTATTATTAACAGTATTATCTTTAATGTGCCTCCCATGGAATTTGTAGGTTTTCTTTCCAGGGTCTTCTTGATAACCGGAGCATCTACTGGTACCAGTTATGAGAAGCAAGTGCTTCCATTGAGTTAGTTGTCTTTAAGGTGGGTATTAATTTCAAATACCAAAAGACGCTGAGGAGCCACTGAGAATTAATATAGCAAGTCCAGGACAACAGAACTCTGTTCCACTTCCTGCACTTCTGCTGGGGATTGTAGGAAGTGTAATAAGGGGTTAAGAAGCTGAAAATTCTGAACAGGTGTCATGGCTTAGTGGAGGCTTGGTGGTGGCGTAAAACATTGGAAATTCGTAACAGAGCCTCCTCAGAGAGAAAAGATCCACATACGCCTACCACATTTATATTTAGATTTTACGTTCTAAGGATGTGAAGCTTTTAGTCAGCTGAAGAATGTTTCGGTTTTTAGCAAACATTTAACAATCCAAGTGCAAAAATACTGACTTCAGGAGTTTTGGACTAAGTGTGTTTTGAATTTAGAAGCGTTGTTAAAAAGTTTGCTACACAACTTGCGTCTAGTGTGAATGGGGAAACTTTAAATGGGGTTTCAGTCTTCAGATTATTTACAGGTCAGTGAACTTGATAATACATACTGGAAGCAAAACGGAGCAGTGTCCATTAGGCACTCACTAACATAGTAAGTAAACGGTACTACAGAAAAGATAGTGAGTTTTAAGAAGTCTTATTTTTCATGGCCTGTTTGGAGTGGAAGAGGATGTTTTAACTTGAGTGATACTGAACCACTGCCCAAATACTGTGTTGAATCTGTTCTTCATGCTTTTAAAAACGAACAAAGATCAAAAGGTTTTCTTTAAATGTTTATTTTATTAAAGTACAATAACTGAACTTTTGATTACTTACTTGTCAATGAGACAAATGCCCCTAGAGAGGGAATCTAGGAGAGGCTAAGCAATGGGGTGGAGGTAATGCAAGGCTAATAGATCTAACAAGGAGAGAATAAAAAATGATAAAAGAAATGTATGTGCAGTTCAGAATGAGGAAATGAGCACTACAGTAATCAGTACAGTACAGTGGAAGCTGTGACTGAATTTGGAGTGTATAAATAGGCTGCTATAAAAGGAAGACTGACTGGGTCTTAAAAAGCTACTTCATAACCCTACTATCATGTGAGAGGAAAACACCGTGTCAGAATGTTGCTTACTTCTTCCCGAGGCCCTGCAAGATCTCCCAAATCAACTGTCAGGACTTTTGGCTCACGATACTGGCTATAATCTGCACACTGCACCTTGTTCTGGTAATACAGGAACTATAGCTTTCATTGCAGTTGTTTCCCCTCTTCATGCTGAGTCTTCAAATACTTTTTTTGGGTGTTGATCTCAGATAAAAAAAATTTCAATAGACTGGAACACATCACCAGCATATTTAATGACATCTGTATCCTCTGACTCTGGAAATAGCATGCACGCATCTGGAGCTCATATGCAACAGAGGGTGCAACAGGGAAGCTCCCCCTGTCCTTTTTAGACATCAGGAGAAACTCAAGAGGTGAGTTCAAGCTGCTGAAACTTGTGTCTTCCTCTCCTACCCTTAACAGGCCCTTGATTTAAACCTGCACCCCGACATGTGCACAGAGAAGAGGTGGTGGTTGATTCAGTTTGGTTTTGTTAAACTGATGCTCAGAAATGTTACTCCTTTGTCCCCTTAGATATCTCTTCCTAGCTTGGCTCCATGGGGCCAGAGCTTATAAGGCCGTTCCTAAGGATGTTACGAGCTGCTTAACTTGTCCACTCAACAGCTAGAAACAACTAGTGTGTGAAATAAGGTACTAATTGAATTTGTCCCTTTTCCGGCTTCAAGGTTTGTTTTCTGGCCCCTTTTAGTCCTGATACAGATTCCTATACACAAGGGTAGCAAAAGTAAGGGGTGAGGAGGTTTGCAAAACCCTGTGCGAAAGTGGGCAAATCAGTCCTCTCTTCACACACCCAGGTGGCCTCGGACACCAGTTAAAATCCTCCTCCTGAGCGTGTGTGTATTGCCTCAACTCGGAGTTGGTTTGTTCAGCTCAAGCAAGCTGCCAAGGGTCTATCCAGCGTGCTGAGTCCTTGTTCTCTGGTCTGCTACTGCTGTATTACGTGGTATTTGGCAGATGATTGAACTTTTCTCTGCCTCAGTGTCTACAGTGAAAACAGGAATAAGAAATCGAAATCAGAGCAAGGTTGTGAATTAACTATCAGTTGCTTTGATACTGTCATGCAAAAAGTGCTGAACAGCCACACTGTTCTTTGTAAATTGACCTAATTTAGAAGACCCAAAAGGCAAAGGAGATATCAGTACCTCTCTGAGATAAACTTTCCAGCCCTTTTCTTCACGAGACAGCATCGAAAAGGAAGCCTGGATTAACCGCAGTGCTGAAGACGCATAAATGATTATTTCCTAGTGCCCTCGGTTTTTACACCGTCCTTGCTTGTTAGATGGCCAGTGGTGTTGGGAGGAGGGGAGGGGGAGAAACAAACCCCCACTGGTAACCAGATTTTTGGTTTTACGTGCAAGGCAGCTCCGTGACAGCTACCACAGATGGCACGGTGGCTGTTGCAAGCTGCCAGCTCGAGCTGCTTGCTGCCCCAGACAGCTCCTGGGCTGCACGGCCGGTGTGCTACGTTGTCCCGTGGAAGACTGCTCCGTGTATGACCTGACAGAGGTCCTAACTCCAGCTACAACACTGAAACCCAGTGGTGAGGAACAACTCGTAAATCATGAAATTTCACATTTGTAGGCCTGAATTAGACAAATTACTCTGAGGGAGCTGTGCATCTGCAGTGCTTGTTGTAATCACCGGGAGTTTCTGGCACACATGGAAAGCAGCTCTGCTCTTCCCCAGCAGCATGACTATCCATGTAGTGCTCTGGCTTGTGCGGAACGAGCTGTCTGAAATGTAAATCCATGGAGAACTACTTCTGTAAACCAAGGGAGACTTTTTGGATCCACTGTAATAGCACAAAAACTGTCAGGCTGTGAGAATGATAGATTAAATTTGCAGACAGGAAAATGTTTTTGCTTGAGACTGTATTTTCAAGAAATTATCAACTGCCTGGTGTGGGCAGCCCGGCTCGCAAAGGTGAGTCATTTTCCATGTGTCTTTTTTTCCCAATAAGTGGTACTGGAAGGGGCTAATGACCCATGCTTGGGAAAACTTGACAGTGGGGCAAGCTTGAAAAACCCCAAATCCAGCTCCTTCATTCCTCACCATCTATGTCCTCGTCTCTTCTCTTCCCTAGGTTTCTCCTGTCTCTTGACTCTTTTCAGCCACCTTTTCTCCCCATGCTCCCAGTACCAGGACTGGTGGTGGTGCAGCAGTTGGCACGCAGGAGCTCCGCCTGAGCGTGGCTGCAGCCTGCATGTTTTCTTTGTTCCTGGAAGACAATAATAGTGAACGTAGCCGGTAATGTTAGCTGAGCAGCTTCTAGGGGTCAACGCTGACTGGAATAACAATGGAAATGTTTTTAAGGGGCTGCTCTGCACTCTCCAGGAATTCTTGGTAGGGACTCCAGAGAAATGAGTGGACTCAGTTCCATCTCATCTCCAAAGCATCACCACAGACCCAGGCTCTGGCTCCCCCCCCTTGGTAAAGCGGGAGCTCCGTATGCACAATGCTGCTGCTCGGTGCCAGCATTGTAACAAATGGCCTCGCAAAGCTGCCCTTGGGCTGTCGCAAGCCCTCTGCGGTAGCAGGGCTTGTATCTGTAGAAAGAAGTGGAGAAGGAGGCAATGCTGCTTGGCCAACAAATGCATGTTACGTGCTCTTTCTGGAAATGTCTATACCTCACTCATTATTTGAGTGCAGATTAATGTGGCACAGTGTTTTGGGGAAGGAACAGAGATGGAACATCATGCTTAAATACACACATATTTTAAATTCCTGTAACTCAGTACAGCTTCACCATTTTTAAAAGTGACACGGTTTTGTGGCCTTGGGGATGAGTCTTTTCCAACAAGAAGAAGGTAGCAGTATGCTCGAAGGCTTAGAGCTGATCACCTCCAGAGTCCCTTGTAGCTTGTAACGTAGGAGTGCCCGTGCGAACACATGCTGGAGTCATTCCTCACTTCTCTCCTTCAGGCATGCCAACACATAGGTTTTAAAAACCCCAATCGAGAAGTTTCCTGTTAGTTGCAAGTCTTTTCTACTAAGCATTTTGCACCCCCCACATCTTTTTTTTTTCTACTGCATGACCTGCATGACATCCCAGTCCCTCCAGCTTCTTTACCTGTAGGCCCTCTCTCGGGGATTTTGGGATTTGTGCTTTTCAGGAGGCTCCTTGTCTTTGACTTGATGGGACAGAAAGAAGAGAAAAGCAGTTTTCATTCTTCATCACAGGGTGCAGCAGAGCTCTGGGCTCTTCCTCATCTGCCCCTTTCCGTGTGAAAAGGCTGCAAGGGCTCGCTCTCCCATCGCCTGCCCCGCACCCACCAAAAGCCCGGGGGGCAAGTGGGGAAGAGGGGAGGCTCTGCCTCTCCTCCCGCTCCGCTCGCTGTGCTTCCCCAGGTTTGTTGGAGCCTGGAAGGCAGCCAGCCACAACTGTCAGCCTGGGCTGGAAATAGCAAGGATGGGGAAAGGCGGACGGAGATTTCACGCCAATATTTGAAGCAGAATATTTGACCAGAGTTGCTGGCAGCCCCAGCAGAAGTCAGGCCCCAATTGCCTGCAGTATTGTGTGAGCAAGACTATTGTGTACGTGTGTGTATACATCCTCCCACAGAATGGGACTCTGCTTGTCCTCCAGAGTCTGCTATGTCCGTGGACAAAGGTAGAAGAAAGGAAATGCTATTTCCTACCTTTCAGATGGGGCATTGAATTTGGTGTCGTTATTGTGATTGTGTACATGAGGTAATCGCACGCTCGTGGTGTGCTTTAGGATCGGTGGGGGCACTTTTTGTGGTCCGTATATTCAGGGACTTAAAATAGCGAGCATGAAAATACACACATAGCTGTTAAAATAAATCCTCTCTATTTTACAAATGACGCTAAGAAGGTAAATAGTACACGGTGTACTGGGGAGGGAGGAGGGGAAGGGGACATCACTGATGGCTTCCTGGCAAAACGTTTCAGACACTGCAATACAGGCACCAAGCTGACACTCAGGTAAACATTGCAGCAGCACTAGTGTAATGAAAAGAAGGGTTTGGGTGGAGCTGCCTGCTTCTAGCTGCTTGAACAAAGAAACAAACAAAGGAAAAATTAACAATTTTAGTAGTAAATTAAATGGAAAGCTAACAAACCACAAGGCTTAGTGTCTTAAAATGAAGCTAAGCATGTTGTTGCAAAAGCGCTTGCCAACTAACTAGGGCTGGATGCTGAGGAGGAGTGTCCTGCTCTAGACAGAATAGATGCCTGCATGTCTTCCTTCATCCTGAGTAAGGTGTGCAAGCTGAGGGTGTGCACAAACTGGTACATTTTCTTGGTAAATTTGCAAACATTTGGAATAGTAAGTACATTTCAGTTAGGACCTGTGGCAATTGGGGAAAACTATTACTTGAACTAGTAAGGTCAAGTAATCTTCAACTACTATGCTAGGTATGTAGTAGCCTATACGCTAGGGGTGTCCCTTTCAGAAGCCTGCACAGAAGCATCTCGGACATTCTCACTAATCCTTTCCCACTTGGGCATGTCAGAAAGACTGGATCGATGGCTGGTCGGTCATTGTCAGAGCTCTGTTCCTGCTGGGGCAATAACCCAGAAGGCCATCAGCAAAAAAATCCGAAACAGAGCCAGGCAACGAGTGGGTCACAGTAAGCATCCAAGGATTTTATAATCAAAACTTCTGCACATGTAAGTACAACATGTGGTGTTGCAATATTGTGAGTCTGTAATTCTAATGCACTTACTGGAATTGGTAAGGACTAGTTAAAATCTGTGCTTTGTAGACTGACTCTCTATTTTAGTGTCATCAAGGTGTCAGCCAAAAATTCTGAAGCTGCACTAAGATTTGCTGTGGAAGAGAAGACTCCAAAACATGTACAGCTTTTGGCCCTCTTCCGGGACGGGGCTGATTGTGGAGTACAGTACATGCTGTTGGGCTTTTTTTTTTTTATTTTTTAATGACTCATATTTTGGACTTTATTTCTCTTTGTCTTTCAACACCGAACAGAAATTGCTATTTAGGTCAAACTGCTGTTTTGGTGCTAATAGAAGCAGACATCAGTTTTGTCTATGGATTTCACAGTGATGTGTTTTTCAGAGTGAAGTTCCCTCTTTAGGCTACTGCTGACATTTAGCGGTGGCAGTGTTATACCAGCTCTTAGTGCTACCTCTGCTGCGTTACATCTGCACGCACGGTTGTGGGATGTAGCTGGGAGCTGCCTTTCCGATGTAGCTACTACTTTTGTTCACCCAGGCTCTGAGAAGAGCGTCTTCTCCTCCCTGCTTTTGGGGTACCTCCTGCTGCCATCACACTGTCCTGGCTCTTGCCTTCTCAGCTTTTCTTACCCGCTGGTGCGATCCTGCTGCCTCTTGGTGTGTCCCTGGCCGCTGCCAGCTCTGCTGTGTCCCACCTCTCCGCAGGGCTGTTTCAGAGCCCAGACCCCTCAGGCTCCTGCTTACTGCCTCCTGACAAGTGCCAGCTTTGGAGAGGAGCCTCAGCTTATGCCTAGCAGAGGCTTTTAGCCTGTGTTCTGCTCCGTGCCTCGACTTGGGGGCTGATGTACCTCCACCGTGAGGCACGCTGCTCTGTTGCCCTGGAACTGGTGCCTTGGAGGCACACACAGGAACGGGAGACCTGCTAGCTCAAGTGCCAGAAGTCTGGCACCAGCATATGAGTGGCACAGACTACTCATCCCTTCCCATCAGGTAACCGAGTGAGGTGAAGCATCTCTGAAGCACAAAGTCTGCACAATTTACGTGTCTTCCTTTTACAAGAACTGCTGAACATGGAAATTGTTAGATACAAGGCCAGTGTGCTGTTTTGGATGCCTGCTGGAGTAACTCCATGCATGCAAGACTTCAGTGATTTTCCTTCAGTTCTTATCAGCTGAGTATCTGGCTCTCCACCTCTAACTCAGGGCACTGAGACTTCTGAATAGGGATCTTTAGCCTATTTATGCAGAGATGCTCAGATCCTGATCTACAGCCAAAGGTGTGGGCTGGGGGAGAAAGAAAAATGGCTTTAAGCTACCTTTGAAGTTCTTCCATACCTGTATTATTTTGCTTGCTCCGATAAATAAATAAATAAATAAATTCTAATTTAACTTGCAGAGTAGCCAAATATGAGCTGGTTAACAGTTATGCCAGGGTCTCTACTACCAGCTAATGTTTAGAAGGCTGAAAAGCACCTCTTAAGGTTACTGTTTTCTTCCTTCCCATCCTCCTCAGGGTTTCTTGCAGGTAAGAGGAACCTTAAAATTACTTGTTTTGCTGTTCAGTTCTAAGAGGGCTTTTCTCACAGAAGCAGCACCACTGAGCACAGCATGAGAATTAGAATCGTTTTCACTTACATAGATAACAAGAAGTTTTCCAGTCCTTTTCAGACTGATCCTCTTTCACAGTACATGTATGACATACAATCCCACACTACGTTCCTCTTCCTCTAAGCTACTGTGCTCTACCCTTCTTGGTTTTGTTTTCTGTTTTTCTGTTTGGTTCTGTTTGGTTGGTTTCTTCTGGTCAACTATTTTGCCTGAACTTTGTATACAGAACAGAGGATGCTACCATGAAACTCTGGTAACATCATCAGTTTGAGTTGATATTCACACTCTGAATTAAGACAAGTTAGCTGCAGCACCCACATTTCCTCATAGCTGTACATACGTTTAGCTCTCACAAATAACAGGGATGAGTTTTTACTTAGTAGCTAGGAAGAGGTATTCTACTGAGACTCAGAAGCAGACCAATAAACCCAGAGCTACTGGCCTAGCAGTAATTTTGATGTATGGATTTTTACTGTCTAGTAACTACAGTATTATGTTACCCAGACTTGGGATTATTCCTTTGTCCTTCCTGCAAGTGGCTGCAAGGGCATGGAGTGGAGAAGACACGGAGCTGGTCAGAAACTAATTTGCCCCCTCCCTGTGGAGGCCTTAATGGTGGTGAAGGAGTATGGCAGAGAGGACATCAGGCAAGCATCCCATATGTGTGGATGATATCATGCTCGCAGCCTAAATTAACTGGCAGATCTACCTAGGCTCCAAAGCAAGTATTTCCAGCCCATGGGAATGGGCTCCTCTCACTGCTGTGATCACAGCACAGGAGAAACAAGGCGCAAACTTCTCAGCACCTCCAGAGCAGCCTGGTGGTCATCTGGTGGGGAAAGCAGCAATATACTGCTCAGTGCCCTAGAGAGGAGGTAAACCCTGCAGCCCCAGTGATGACCTGAGCCTAGGGATGAGCCCTGTTTAGCGCTGCACCACAGCCAAGCCCTTTCCGTCGCTCGCAGCCCTGAAGAGCCCAACCCTCTGCTGCAGCAGCCACTGGCTTTGCTAAGTCAGGACTTCTCCCCATAGCTTCCCACTTTGCTTCTTGCGTGACCCAGCCAGTTTTCTCTCCCCTGCCTTGCGGAACTGTTCCACCTCTCCCAGTCATGTTCCCTCCTTTATTCTTCCTACAGTGTTTTCAGAAATGCACACAGGCTGTCCCATTACACTGCACCTCAGCAAGGGGAGTTGGAGTACAGAGGTCAACAGGCTGGGATCTCTTTCTCCCCAAACTGGTTCACCTGGATGCTGGTTCCCAGCCATCCTCCCTGTGAGGTGGGAGAGGGGCAAAGCAAGAAAGAAAAGCAGGAGAAATCAGGAGCAGCAAGGCTTGTTCTGAAAGAATTAAGGAAAACGGCCCCAGGCAAGGAGGCTGATGTGGGTTGTGGTTTCTGTGTCTGTCCCCAGGAGCTGGGGTGATGCACAGCTGGCAGACAGCCTTCCCTTCCTCCTCTGGGTGCTCCCTGTTCCCAGGGCAGTTTTAAGGCACTGGGCATCCGACGCAGAGGAAGAGGTGGATTAGGGCAAAGAGGAGATGGTTGGTAGGAGGAGAGCTCTGCCAACGGCACATCAGGCTGCAGCATGGGATAGCAGCTAGCACTCCTCTTTCTGTGGGGAACAGTCCTCTTTCAGGTTCTGTCCTTCCATGGCTATGTTCACTGGTCTTCAACCGTTACCTGTGTTTCCCACAAAAAACTTGGTCTTTCCAGGCTGGCTAGCTAGAGGCCTCTTCCCATCCCCCCTGTGCTCAGAACCTGAACACTTGAAGGACCTCTCCCTGCAAAGCCTAGGCTCAGCCTAACGCTTTTTACCACCCCTAAAGCCAGTGTTTTTTCAGAAGCTGTATATATGACCACATATAAATTAGATACAGATTGCTTGATTTGCATAGGTGCCAGACGCAGAGATGCACTGAACTTGGCAGGTATACCCAGACGCAAGGCGGAGGGGGTGTTGCAAGAGGGAGGAGACAGGGCCCATGTTCGTGTTCCTGTGGGGATGGCTGCTGGCAGGGCGAAAGGGGTTTACTGGAACTCAAAAAGTTGCAGATCAAAGCTGTGAAAGGGCTTTCAAATCTGTTCTGCTCTGCACTCTCTTATGCTTTGCTTTAAGCAAAAACTTTCACTGTGGTCAAATTATTATGCGTGTGAAGAAGCTGCCAGCATGAGGCCGCTTACAGAAGGTTTTGGCAAATCTGCTGAGTGTGAGACGTCGTGGTTGGACTCTGTCAGGTTTAGCAGTGACAGCTACACGTTGCCTACCTCCCATCTCCTCCACCTCACTGCCAGGGGCCATTGCCTCTGCACCAGCGGTGACCAGAGCAGGGGCTTGCTGCCTCAGCCGGCACGGTCCCCAGGCCAGAGTGTGGCCAAACTGCCATTGTCAGCATCTGCTCTCGCTTTCCCCTGCTACTGGGACAGAGCGATGGAAAGGCCTCGGCTGTGGTGCAGTACTTGAAGATCATTAGAGCAGACATGGGGGAGGTAAAGCGTTAAAGATTGCTGCTGTTCAATCCAACAGAGCCCATCTGTCAGAGCATTTAACATGCATTCAGTCCCAAGATGGGATGTTTCCATTACACATCAGGCAGCTTTAGTTTGATGCTATTTAGTAGGTTGTGCTTAAAATGAACTGAAAACTTGGACAGGCACCCTCTGTCAAATCTAGCTAGGCATCTAATGCATTAACACAACCAACCTGCAACTCTTCCCCCCCCCGAGCAGGACAGGGTGGGTACCACACCTTGCCCCTTCCCGTCCACAGCCTGGTGTTTCAGCTAAAGCCAATAATGAAGGTGGGCTTGTGCTAAGACACCAAGCTCTAAATGAGGGTGTCCCTCACAAATGCCTGAATCCTGCTCAGCTACCTGGCAAAAGAGGCCAACTTTTCATGACTATGGCATCTTAAACCTTTGTTGACAAAGATGACATTCAGAAGGGGATCCATCAGAGCTCTGCAGACTCTTTGCTCCTGAATGAGAGGATCTCTGTAGGGTTTAAGATGTCTTAGATTGTTCACATTGTCTTCATGCCTTTAGCTGATTCGTCTTCAGTTTTCTACAGGAGACATGGCATAAATTTGCTAAAAAGCCAATGGAAATTTTGCCTGTAGGCAAAAGGCCAACTATGAGTAATTATTGTGAAGGCACCTGTTAATGAGTGAGGTTACTTACATCCTCTTTGTTTTCATCGCTTCTCTTTGTTAAGCAGAAGGCACATCGGAAATTCTGCTGTCTGAGGATGACAGCAGATTGGGGATGTGGTTATCTGCCTCCACTTACTACACTCTCAACACTCCCTCTCACAGGCTGAGTGGGATGTCTAGAAAACCGGGAGGATGTGGTTTCTGAATTCTGAATCATGACAGTTTTCCCCCAATACTCTTATCTGTAGTAATTAAAAAATTCCATTCTAGTAGTTAGACTGTACCTGGTCTCAGGCTCTGTGGGCCTTGACACTAGCTTCTTAAATTTCAGGACTAACAACAGTAATCACATTAAGTTTTTTTAATTAACAGTTCTACTAAACTGATACTTGATCAGAGGCCAAGCTGAGTGACAGCATTTTAGAAGTCATTCTGTTACTTCCACTCCTGTTTTCATTTCTTCCCTGGGGAGCTTTAAGTCCCACACTGATTCTTTTTGTAAAACCTTGTCATGGAATCAGACACAGGCTGCACACTACAAACAGATAATATGAGTGAAGATATTCCAGCAATTTGATCTTTGCTGTTTCAACCTGCCTTAGAATGGAGGATGAATTAGATGACCTTCAGAGATCTCTTCCAGCCCTATTTTTTCCAGTCCTCACAATACCTGTGGCAACACGATGATGAAAAGGAGGTGGGTGCCTCTTGCTTCCAAAGCTTTTTTTTCCAACTGGTAACAAATTAACTACATGTGTAGTAAAAAAAGAAATTAAAATATATCCCCAAAAACCCAAAACAACCCACAAAAAACCTTAGGAGGCTTCGAGAACCTTAAGTATGTACCTCAGCATGGCTGAGCTCTATTTTAGACAGTAGAGACGTGATTAATATTTCTTCTCAGACTGGGATAGAGCACTTGGAAGGGAATTTGTGGTAGTCTGTCAGTTTTTACCCCATTTCGGCCTGGCCAGGGGTTTCAGACAGTACTTGGGTCCCTTCCCTCCTGTGCCTCAGTCACAGTAAGTGAATAAAGCATCAAGTGATTAGTGTCAATTCCTGCAGGACCCCAAGAGGTGTCTTTTGGAGATCTCTGAGCAGACTTCAGTTCTGTCTGGTGACAAGTTTATCTTGGTCCCTGATCAAGACCAAACAGGGATGCACCGCATCCCACAGATCTTGCCTAAGAGAACTTGTGCTTACAGCCTGAAATTCTGTTGTGCTAAGCACTAACTCCAGTCATATATATAGGATCAGATATTGGTGTAATACCTGATCCTTTATGTAGTTTGACACTAGAGTCAAATTCATTCATGCATTCAAGCTTCACTTGGTTTAATGATGATCTTGTCCAGTGTTTTCTCAAGTTAAAGATTAGCTGACATGTATGGACTGGTAGTTACTATAATATTAACCTTTTTCCTGGCTGCTGCTCAGCTTGTTCCTGAAATTCATCTTCAGGCTTTGAACCGCCCTTACCTTGAAAGCTGAGCAATACTAAAATGCAACACTCTCAAATACTGTCACAGCACATCTTAAACTGCCTACAGCTCATGGAAAAATATGACAAATGCCTTACTTAGAAATGCTTTGATTTAGGTATGTCATTCTATTTTGTTTCCTTAGTATGTTTCTGTAAAAACAGGTTTACGGTTTAGGATTTAATCTTCTGTGTATTCCTGACTTCAGTTATAACCTCTGTCCACATCAAAATTAGCTGGGATGTCATCTTCCCAGCAAACACCAGATTTAAAGATTATCTTTTCATCATTTTTTTTCTGTAAAGAACTAGAACATAAGCAGAAAAATAATGAAAAGAGCCTACCTTCATTTCACTGATGTGTCATGCTTAAAGTTTTCTCATCCTTTTAAAATTATTCTTAGTGTGAATTGGTTTTGCGGTATTGATTCTGGAAGGCTGTCTGTAAGCAGTTACGTTTTGTGCAATATATTAAATAGTAAAAGGGATCTGGGTGCATGCATTTATAAAAAAACTCCAATAATTATGTTATATATATAACACATATATATATACACATAAGCATAGAAATTCAATCAGTCAAGAGGTGGTTCTGGTTACAATACTGCACTTGTTTTTCAATTCTGTGTTCTCACTAGAAACATGATAATGACCCTGCAGTTGTCTTTTCCAGGCCACAACAGCATATACATTTGAAACTTACTGGGGAAAAGCACCCCATGAATTTCCATGAGTAGCTAAAAAGCTGTGTAACAAAACCAGTGAAAGATGCATTTTAACAACATGCAGAATAAAAAAAACCCCAACTTAGCAGCTTATACCTGAAGTGGATTTAAATTCAATGTCAGAACACTGTCACCTGCACTTGCTGAAATAGCGCCTTTATCTTATGTTGGTTTTAAGGAGGTTATATTTGAGCTATTGAAAAAAGAATCCCAAAATAAGAAAACCATTCTTTCCTTGAAAAGTTTCTTATTGTTCCTTGCTTCAAAAGGATCCAGGAAATGGTGGACATATATATACTGCAAATCAAAGACAAGAGCGTGATTAATAGGCTACTTGACCTTTCCCAGGGAAAGACGGCAGGGATGGCTGGAGAGGGCTGGCATGGGGAAGAGGGGCTGCACAGTGCCATGGGGCTCTCTGTAGTCGGGGCAAGAACTGCATTTATACATCTTTCCAGAACAATTTCTGAACCACGTATCTTTCAGTCTTTTATGAGTTGTCTGCTAATGCTTAAGGGTTCACCTCCATGCTGGTTTTGGGATTAATTTAACTGTAGATCTGTTCAGAAAGAGGTAGCCATATGGGTACAAGCTACAGTGATAGAGGCATTGTTAGCCTAGAATAACTGCATCCACTCTAATAGAGCATGAAGTAATTTTAATTACTTTTGTAAGTGAAAAACAAAAATATGTTTAAAACATCCCTGACAGCAAAGACAACAGATGAGTGAGTTGTATTGCAAAAGCTGGTTGAGATACTTTAGTGTTAACAGTGCTAGTGTTGATACTTTAGAATAATCTGCATTATAACTTAAAAAACTGATTTGAAAAATCTGTCAATTTTCAGTCTTATTTGTGACTAGTTTGTCTTCAGATCCCTTGTCAATGTGTAGCTTTCTATATTTTCTGTATTTCTGTATGTGGCTTTAACAATATTAAAGCTGAACCTTATGAAATACATTTATCCAAAATGGTTTCTTAGAATCTTAGTTTCCCATCAATTGCTTTAGCTCACTTGGTGTTGCAGGTTGGGAGTCATCTGCCTCACTAGGGTAAAGAGAACAATTCCGATCATTTCACTTGAGGTCTCAGTTAGCACTTTTTACCACCACGAAATGCTCTAAGAATTAAAGGATGACAGAAAAATCCCTCAAATCATATTTTTAAAAGCATTTTCCAAAAGTGACTATGTTAGTAGACTTTATTGTCACCAGAAAGCCTCTGTTAATCTCACAAAGCATCTGCAATGAATAATCTTCCCCTCCCCCATTCTTATTTGCTGCCAGAAACAGCTTATAAATGCTCAGTTGAAAACTCTGCCAAATTTTGCTTTTAGGCACACTGCTGTAAATAGAGAATATTTCTGCTGATTTTGGTAGAATTACTCCAGATTTATGCAGATGCAAGTGAAAGCCAAATTTTGCCTGGGTCTTTCCTCGTCGGCTGCCACTTGGTGTCCTGGTCAGCACCAGAACTGCCGCCTCTGGTGTCAGTGGAAGGCAAGTGCTTGAGCCGAGTCTGCTCATCGTTTGACAAATTATTATAAACAGATTTGAACAAATATTTCTTCACAAAACAAACTGGTCAGCAGGCTCCAAGCTCTATTCTCCTGATGCATTTTACAGGAAATAATATCAAGTTAGCTATTATGAAACTACCCCTTCCTCACACACACATAATTGCTTCCAGCTTGCTGATTATTACCCTTTCCTTAACTGATAGAGTGAGAAGAGGAATAAAAATATCTCCATACAGTGGGCCAAATCCTCATCTGGTATAAATTGACATAGCTCCATCAAAGTCAATAAAACCATGTTGATTTACACCAGTTGAGGAGCTGATGCACTATAATTTTTTTACTTGCTTTTAAAAAATAAAACCTTATGTGATTGTGTAACCAACGTTGCAACAGAAACCAGCATTTTCTTTTGTGAAGTCAAACATGTGCCCTCCCTTTGACTTCCAAACATTTTCACTTAGATAGTCCTTCTATAGCTTTTTCCCTCACCTTCTGACAGAATGCTCCTACCACCCTTTTTACTGGGCCAGCGTCATGAGCGAGTTACAAACCAGGCTGAATGATGATCAGACACAAAATAATAATTCCATGGATTAATGAGGATAAGGAACAAAGTGATACTGCTGCTTGTTCACACAAAAGAGGAAAAAGGGCTGAGCAAAGCCAAAGATAAGAAAATTATTTCTCTACTGACATTCTCTCTGATCTCCACAACACTTTCCAGTTAGCTAACATATATTTCCAGCACCAAGCAATTGGTATTTCCTACCTAGGAATGACACTACTGTAAACTACTGTTATAGATTGTTTCTTAGGTAATCTTTAAAACAATACAATGAGACTTATTACAAGGTTTGCTAAAGTTGATAGAAACTATGTGCTCTGCTGGACAAACCCAGATTTCAGAAGTCTTTCTTCAGTCTTCGCTAAGGGCTGTCAAACACATGGTGAATTTTTTGGGAATACTCTTTGTCTCTTGTTCTGATCAAGAGCACAGAGGGATGTTCCACAGCAAACCTTTTACATCCATTGCAGGAGTTCTAGGCATTTCAGTGTGGTGTACTGACAAATAACGGTCTCGTCTTTCCCCAACCCTCATTTTTTTGACCGGCTGTTTTGATTGATTTGTATATTCAGAAATTCATGACGATTTCAATCACATCCTGAAAAACGTGAACAATTTTATTGTTAATGCTCACATAGTTTTGTACTGGTTCAGAAAAGACCTTGAAGAAAACATTTATTTATTAATTCTTGGTATTTAGCAGCCCCTAATAGCATGCTGGTCATTTTATTAAAGTTAATGGTGATATTTTCAGGATCATAGACTTTCATTTCCCATAGCTTTTTTGAATACTGCAACAGATTAAAGCGTAACAAAAAATTGCAATAGCACTCATTTCCAAATGATATTGTGCAAAATCTGGGCAAGATTAAGCTCACTTTAAAATACATACTCCATTGCTTTGAAGAACATCTTGAAAATCATTCTATGTTGTCTGGAATTCGGTTGCAAAGACTGAATCAGAATTCAGTCACACATTCTGGTCTCTCTTTTAATATACGCTTTTTAATCCACAGTCCAGTCTGAAACGCATTCAGAATTGACTGGAAAACTTTCTAAGGTAAGACTTGAAAATTTCCTTATCATATTTGGTAGGTAACACTGCACTACTTATTTTGTTTGGAAAAGATTGCTCATCTCTATTAAACTGTGAACCCTTTGGTTTTGGGATCCTGCTTTTACTGGAACCATAATTTTGGACTGCAGCCTTTATTTTGTAATGAAGGTTTGCCACCTGGTTGAATGAATGACTGAGATGTTGATGCAGAGAAATTCAGCTCAGATCCTTCATTACCTGTCTGTTTCCATGGCAAGATATGACTTGAAAACACGATCTAATCCCTGGAGAAAACAGTGGTTCCCCAAGCACCCTCTAAGCAAGTATTTATAGGCAGGCACTTTCCAGATCTGTGCAGGGGAAATTAAAATAAAACACAAGTTGGTGAACACTTTCCATTCAGTCAGGACTGAAAGAGCAGCCCTGTCTGTAAAGAAAGGTAGTGGTAGATCTTGCCAGCAGTTCTGTCACACGTAGGGTAGGACAGCCTTGCATAACATGGGCAAGAAGTGTCAAGTCCTGCTGGGGACAAACAAAAGTTATTCAAAAAGTCAGGTCTTGTTCTTCCTGGTACTGATGGGGGCAAACAAGTCGCTCCAAAATGAAACTGCACTAGAAGACAAGGAATCAGTTTTAACTAGCTAGAAAGCACAGTCTTCACAGGGCTGCAGTTCAGGCTTGCTCTGTCTCGCGAGGATGTTTCTGGGGCTGCAGGAGGCCGGCTTTCAAGCTGCCAGTTTAATAACCCAGAGCAATCAAGAGGCTGCTCTCTACAAAGCTGACCCTGTTTCCTACATGATAACAAGAGCAACAGTCACATGCCAATGTCCACACTTGTGAGGCTTGAGCTTTTCCTGGAAAAGTCACAAATTGCTCTTTGAGGAATTCGTGTCAGCTGGTATCAAGATGGATGATTTGGATGCTGTATCCACAGACCATTTGCCAGCAGGTCAGAGACTGGAGACCCGGCCAGTGTAGTGCCCCATTTTGGAGAGTGGCTTCAGCTCTGACTGCTGAAAGTCTGTCAAAGCAGAGTGCTTCTAATGCAACACTTCAAGCTCAGAGCTTGTTTCAGCAAAAAAAGCAGATCTAACCAGCTTCAGCCCAAGGTTCCTTCCTCTGAGCATAAATCATATATGGACTAGGCGTAGAAGATTTAGGTAACGTCTCAGACGTGCTTTTCTTTTTATCTACAGCAAAACTTTTATTGTATTCCAAAGCATGGCAACAAAGATTGAAAAAAAGCACGGCACTGCCTTGCCTTAAGCATGCTGAAGCTTTATGGCATCTTTAGACTGGATTCTTGGCTTTGGAGACTAGAGAAACCTGAAAGTGTACTGGATATGAAGTCAAAACAGCTTGTTACCCAACTTGCTTCCTTCCACAAAGTACTGAAATATTAAGAACACAGCCAAATAACGCTTGAATACAACTCCCTTTGTTTGTCTTGAGTTGCATTTGTTTGTCTGAAGCCAAACTGGGTGGATAATTTTGCATTCTTTATCTTAGCAGTGAATTGTGTGGTTCTGAAATTTGAATAAGATAAGATCACAAACAAGTAAAAACATGTGTAGGCTGAAAAATCAATATGTTTCAAAGTAACAGTTGAGAAACAAATTATTTGTGTACTAATATGATGAAAACTAGGTTTAAGGATACTGCTGGGACTGATAGTATTAGTAGCAGCTAAAGCAGTATTGTAAGGAATTTGAGCTGCCTTCATAGTTAGATGTTAATCATGCCATCACCTAGAAATAAGGTACTCAAAAGGCTGGTAATGGTAAACTGCAACATTAGGGATTTTTTAAGCTTCTCAGCCTTTGCATAATAATTAGAACTTAACAACTGTAGTTCTTTTTAATCACTCATGCTGAGGTCTGCTCTTTCCATTTACCCTGAAATTTTCTAATATTTTAATTGAATTATTCAGAATAGCTACTCTCTTGCTAAGAAGTTTCTATTTTTCAGTTCAGGACTAAACGTCATTGTCACTGAAGGGTGGTAGAATTCCTACTAACTTAATCACATTCAGGCCTATACCATGCCTAACATCAGAAAGCCATTAATAACTAGCTTATACCAACCAAAGTCTGTTCTGTCAGTGATGACACATCCTAGAAATAGTTTCCTCTGAATTAAATCTACATTTCTGTACTGAGTTATTACTTGCTGGGAGTCATTCTTTTGGTAACCCTTATGCTTTGCTGAAACAAAACACTCGTTGTCCCTGAGAAACACCTGAATAAGCCATGCCTAATATGATACAATTTGAGAATAATTAAAGGCAATAACTGAAAACTGTAGGCTAGCAGCAATATAAAGATTTCCTTTGCCACCAGAATCTGACTTCTCTTATTTCAGCCCCCGCTTCACTCAGGGCATTTAGGAATGGTGTAGGACTCAAAACACTTGACTTTTCAAAAATAATCCTCAGAATCTGCAGTCTCTGTGCCTGGTACATAATTCACTAGGACAGAACTAACATCTCCTGTTTAGATTTCTCTCGATATGCTGAAGTTTCCTAAGTGTTGGCTTTGTCTGCAAGCAAGCCGTATATGTACCACAAACATCTGTGCATTTATAGCACAGAATTCCCCGAATTCTCATCACCTCAGCAGCCGACTGACTTTTTTAAAAAGCTACACATGCAATAGCAGTCTCATCCTCTCTGCAGGTATTTGTTTGGTCAACAGCATTCTTTAGAGAAATGCTGTGTTGACATGAAAAGGGACAGGTTGTTGAGTTATGAGGCTGTGGAATGATTGTGGTAGGCAGGACTCGGCAGCTACGAATAGAGCTGTAAACCAAGACGGGTGTCAATTCAGTCCTTCAACAAAGCCAGAGTGACTCAAGTAGCATGTCAAGGCACACCACGCAGAAACTCCTCTGCTTAGTTCTACATAAAAGTATTAAAACAAAAACCCCCAAGGAAATAAACAAGGAAAAAAACCACTCAGAAATCAGCAGAACTACATCTTCTCATACTAACAGTGTTTAAGATGGAGTTTGGAGTACAGGCCTCAAATGAGAACATGCCAGAGGTTCCCAGTCCAGTTTCTTTGGGTTTTACAAGACAGGGTAGAAGTGCTGGTTAAGGCAGCTATGTAACTTACAAAAGGAAAATCCTCACACATGAAAGCTAAATGGCAGAGGAAAGAGAAGAAATAAAACAAGAATGACCTACTTTTTAACCTATTTAATAATGACTATAAATATTTTTATTTACACGCCCCTGAAGTTCCAACTTTTTCTTGGAAGTTTTTAAACAGCTATGAAATCACTTGTTACTTGCTAATTACAGTATAACTTTGAACAATCAATAACTAACAGCCATTCTAGAAGAAAAGCAGCTAGCGGCTGAGCACAGATGTTAAAAGGGATGTTTATGACTGGATGATTAAGAGCAGCAGATGGAAGGGATCAGAGCTGGAAGCAAAGGTAAGGCCAGAGACAGTAAGTGGGACTGGGATGTACAGGACAGAAACGTGTTGTTTGAAAGAAGGTAAAAACTCATGTAGTAGTGCTAGGAGCCTCGCACATGTAGTATGAGAAGCCACTGTCATTTCCAAGAGAGTGGGGCTTTCTAGCCTGGAGAAGCCTGAATGAAACATTAAATCTGGCTAAATTTGGCAATTTTTGTTAGAATGTGGCCTTGTCCTGTTCCAGGAAGACCTGAGGTGCTATGAATTGATCCTGTCACTTACAGGTCAATAATTTCTAACTCTGACTTTCCAGTGCATTGCCAACTGTTAGCTACACGTCTGGGAACCTCCTGGAGTGTTGGAAGCTGTTTAGATCCCAGAGCTGGTGTCCCAGCCTTTCTGAGTTCCCAGCAGTCTTCCAAGCCCTTCTTGGTCCTCTAACCCAAGGCAGGATGAGCTGTAGCCATCTCCCTGTTTGCTGGGGCAGCAGTCTGCAACCACGTACCCTTAGGGAAGAGAATGTACTTCTGGGGAGAGGCTGCCCAGTAGAGGTGCGAGGAGGTAGACTCCTGTGAAAGGGAAAAAGGGGCCAGCACCTGGAAGAGCAGCTGGAAGGCACTTGCCTCTTGCCCAAGCCATTCAAAGGTTAGTCCTGTTGTAATAAGTCCATTTTCTACCCCATGGTAACACCATTTTGTGTGTGCTGTCAGTACCTGTGGTAGAGCTTTAAACATAATCCATTGAAGTATGTCATGTGTATACTACCAAACTGATGGCTAAAAATCCCACTTAAGAGCTGTATTCAAAACAAAAATCAAAACACAACATGGCATTAACAAAATCCAAATGGAATTCATAGATCAATACAGACACGGTCTTTATTTTCTCTACAAAGTTTAATGTGGGTCTAGCTTGAAAGGTACCATAATATGCATTACTTGTTATGAATAAGAAAACCACTTATGACAGAGTACCCAATGGCATCTGCCATTACAAGTTACTTAAAAGCATTCTTAAATACCATAAATATCCCAAGGAACTGTGACTTCTTTCTCCCCCCAAAATTTTTTGTAACATCAGAGCAAGCTAACTTTTGATGTATACCACTGCTGTAAAACTGGATATGACAGCCCAACGCTGAGCTGTGTTTCTGATTGATAAGGATGCACTTAAAGTAACACTAGCAATTTATTTTTCCTAATCATCTAAATAATTCTGGAACTAGAAATTCTAGGAAACTGTAACATGTTCAAAGATAGAAAAAACCCCAACAAGCTGAAAAGGGCAACACTAACAGAAATGTTACAAATCTAATATTTTTAAAATTGGGTGGTGAAAAGCAAAGTGAAATTCACCTTGTACAGATAACATTTATATACCACTTTCCTTGCAGAGTGTCGGAATAGGGAGTAAGCCCAATCATTTGGTGCATAATCTTTGTCTTATCTTCTCATGAGACAAAGTTCACGTGAAGCGATAAGGAAATGGAGCAAATTAGGAGAAAGTGAGTGTTGAAATAATGAAAAGAGTACTTTCAAACAGATACCTCTGTTGCCTTTTAATCTTTCAGCTGTCATGTGTTCATTGCTGTTGCTGCCTGACCTTCCAAAATATGGTACTGATGAAAATCCTTTGAAACAGGGTTTCATGCACCTGCAGAAACAGAGGACAGGATATGATACTCACTTATGCCAGTGAAGCAGCTTTACATGGGCTGAAATCAGCACCTTTCTCAGGTGTCCTGTTTCTGATCCCTTCTCAGTCAAACCTGGAAAAAGGCTAGCCCATGTTTGGAGAACCTTAGCCATCATTTCATTTTGCTAAGCCCTGCAAGTTTATGGTATCTCTAGGTAAGGCTTTTTGTTACCTACTACACTTCAAATGACTATGAACCTATTTCTGCAGTGTTTAGGCTCCTTACTGTACTGGCAACCAAACTAGTTTAGTTTGAGGGTGTGAAGTCCTTTCTTCCTCATAACTGGCATCACCTATCTCTTAGGTGCACATTGAGTGTTCCTCCCAGTAAACATCTGATTGTCATAGAAGTGGAAAATAACATTTTCTTCCTGGCTTTAGAAGTTACTATTGGAATCTTTGAATTAGTGCATCCATTGAGAGGACAAAGGGGTAGTACCAGCTCTAGTCCTTCCTCTAAAGTCTTTGTAAATAAACAGAGTAAGCAATTTCTTGTTCCCAAACCCTGTGTTTGGCCCTCAGGCCCACTCAATGCCCCAAAGGGCTCTTTCTCTCTCTTTTCTTCCTTCTCACACAGTGTGATACCCAGCCAGCCCCAGGATTCATAGCTAGTTATAAAAGGGCAAGGGTCTTACATGACTCTAGGCAACAGGAACACAAAACCAAAATTTCCGTCCCCTTGCTCTAGGCAGCTGCTAGTCAGAGAGTTGGGTTTTTGTTCTGTTTTGGTTTGGGGTTGTTTTGGGGTTTTATATTTGCTTGGTTGGTTTTTTTTCTCGTGCCTTTGCTCTTAATTCATTCACATCAACCTGGGAAAATCACACATACTGCCTGGACTACTTCTTGCTCAGGCCTTCAGATTCAACCCATTGCTTTAGATAGCTGCTACCTCAGTGTTTCCAGAGCTATCACTGTACAAAGACACATATCCTGGAGCACCCTCCGCTTAGCATGAAAGAAGAGCCAGTAGGGCAGCCAGCTGTCAAGTATACGACTGTCAACAGATTAAAGACTTTTGATGTTGATTATTAACAGTTTTCAACATTGTAAACTCTTCTTTATTACTCCACAAATTCTCATCACTTCCTCACCAGACAGAACCTTGAGAGTGTGTTTGTATAAAACAAGCAACAGGAACTCTAAAATGATACCTTGGATAATTCACTAGAGACCAAGGAAAAGCAAACATGCCCGAACCCTACTCATTGACATAAAAAAAGAATAGTTTCTCAATGCTGATTCTTTCCTATCTCCAAAGATGAAGAATTTTTAAAAAAAAATTAAAAAAAGGAAGGGAAAAAAAAGGAAAGCTACAGCAAACATTTTGTTTAACTATCTTGGGGGTTGTTTAAAGAATTTGGTTTTGTTTTTGTTTAAAGTTTTTGTTTAAAGAATTAATCAGCTGCTGCTAGCCCAGGGGGAGCGTGCCCAAGGCAGAGAGGCACTGCAGAGCTCGTACATGCTGCCCATGCCATTTCTGGGTTTGCCTGTGTTTTGGGAGTCAGAGTTCAGAAGTAGGGAAGCGTAGGCGTTCTCACTGGGTCTGTGCCCTGCAGAGCTGTTCCTGGAGAAATGAAAATAGTTATGGCTGGGGCAGTTAAGCTGGCTCTAGACCTGTTTTGAACTATTGGAGTAGAGCCAAGGACATGGCTCAACTGATAGATTTTGTTTTCAAGTTGCATAAGCACAAGTAACCTGCAAGTCTTGATTATTTTTTTTCTAGTACAATGGTTAAGTTCAGATAAGATTATTTAAATAGCAGCTACAATAGGACCCATATAAGCATTTTTCACTTTACCTTAATCACCCTCCCAGGTGCTGCATCCTTGCTTATAGTCCTTTGGGTTCTGATCTTACAGCTGCTCAAGTGTTTTGACATACTGAACAGCACTGAATCTTTCAAGATCCTGCCCATAAGGGTTTTGCATATGTGTGTGTAGTCACTTACTCCTTCAGAAAAATTGCAGATCATATTCATCCATATTATTTTCATTAGGCAAAAATAATCAGGTTTCATAATGAACCGAAGAGTAATTTTAGTATGATTGAATTTATGGGGGTAACATTCTCTCCTCCTGGATACTTTTTTCATCTTACTGCTCCCTCTAATTTCTTTAGAAGTTCAAGCACACTAATGAGCTTTTCCTCTCACAGACCTTTTGCAAAGGCTTTGAAACATACTCGTATCGGGGAAAATACTTATGTCTTGAAATACATGGGTATTGACTACCAAAGGAATTAATAATTTACATTTTAGTGTAAAGAAAAAAGCGTGTAAGTCAGCTGATCGAGCTGGATTTTTAGCTTTACTACTACTATAAGAGGAAAGCATACTATGTCACATATTTCAGATACTTCAAGGCAAATCTCCCTTTGGTGGGACAAGCATACACTTACACGAGTCATCTGATACAGAATTAAGCAGAGTTCCTACACAGGCAAACTCCAGACAAAAGGAGCTTAATTTCAAATAATGCTAAAAACCTAGTCTATGCACAAAGCTTGTGTTGGCTCATCTAGATCACTTTTTACGCCTGCTTAACTAAATACCTTTAAAACCCTGTGTTAATGTGCTAATATAAGGTTTACGCCTTGTTTCTCACTGTGTCCACCTGACAGTTCACAGCACAGCAGCTAAACTGATGCCAAAGTAACTCTAGTTAAACTAGTTCACGGTCTGGTCTGCATGCAAAGCTCACGATACATCTAAGAGTTGGATTTAGGAGTAGACTGTGTTAAAAAAAAAGAGGAGTCAGGTAAGTTCCCTCCTTCATTCCCTAACACTGTGAAACCATAACAATTTACAGGAGATTTTATCCTTCCCTAAATCTTTATGAATTGGTAGTTTACAAAATAAAGGTACAGAAGGGACAGACTTAATTCTGCAGTAAAGGATGGTCACATGCACAAGGTCTACAGACCATGGAAATATGAAAGACTAGTTTTATAGATTAATTCTCGTTTAACTGAAGAAAAAGTTTGAATTATTCCCAGTGGCATTTTGTTGTTTGACGCCCACTGGAACTGACGACATTCTACGACCTCAGCAGAAGGACCTCTTGCTTTCTGAGAGGTTTCACGCACACCACGCGCCGATGTGGAGTGCTGGATGTGATCCGGCTGGCGTTCGGCTCACGGCGCCGAACCGAGTGCCGCCTCCTCACTGCCGATGGAAGGGACAGCCAAACCCAGCACCCATAACCTATGTGCTTCAAGTTCTCATGTGGTTTGGGGCCAAAAGGCGCTTCCTACCCAATTTTGGGAAAGACCTGAAAGGCAGAAAGGGCCGTGGGCATCCCTCGGGCAGGGGGCGACCCTTCGCGGTGGGCCGCCAGTGCACGGCTGGGGCGCTGAGGCTGGCCCGTTGGTGGCCCCGGCTCCCAATGTGTTGCCATTTGGAGACACAGGCCAGAGGCGCGGAGGAGGTGGAGGCGACGGGACTGCACAGCCTTCCCGCCATGAGCCTTCCTCCTCAGGCAGCCCGCCCAGGCAGCGGCGACTTTCAGCCTCCCGCACAGGTCGGACAAACCGCACGGGTTTTCGCCATAATGCCTCCCTCCCGCCACCGCTCGGCTCCTCAGCCTGCCCGGGTTAAGCTTTAACCAGCCGCCTTATCTGCGGCCGAGCGCAGAGACAGGCCGCCCGCCACGGGGCCGGCCCCAGCCAGCGGCCTGCGAGCGGCCTCGCCCGCCTGTGCCATTGCCCGCGGGGAGACCCCGCGGCCGGGCGGAGGCGCGGGACCCCGTCGTCACCCGCCGCCGCCAGGGGGCGCGCCGGCCCGGTGTGCCCTCCCTGCCCTCTGCCGCGCAGCGCGCTGGCAGCCTGAGGGGCTCCAGGTCTCTTGGGTGGATGAATGTCCCCACGCTGCGCAAAAACCAAACCGATCGCGGTTTAGGCAGACACGAATCACAGAATCACAGCATGGTCAGGGTGGGAAGGCACCTCTGGTGATCATCTAGCCCAGCCCCTGCTAAAGCAGGTGCACCCAGAGCAGGCTGCACGGAATCACATCCCAGCAGGTTTTGAATGTCCCCAGAGAAGGAGACCCCACAGCTTCTCTGGGCAGCCTGTCCCGGGGCTCGGTCACCTTCAAGTTCTTCCTCATACTCAGACGGAACTTCCCGTGCTGCAGTGAAGCGGGGAGGAGGGCACAGACACAGCCAGGCGCCGGCCCTTCCTCGGGGAAGCTGTGAGCTGGCACGGGGGCCCCACCATGGCGCAGGCACTGCCCTGCTTCTTAAAAACCGGCTGGCCTAGGAGCGGCCTCGGACTCCCCCACACTCATCACAAAATATGTAGTTCCTGAAAGTGTTTTTTTCCCTCCAGATCCCACAACTAGCGCCAAACTCTGCCCAGCCCCCACAGACAGGCCAGCCTGTGGGGCTGGTGCCCGGCAGGGCGGCCGCAGCGGCCTAGCGCTAAGGATGGCGGCAAATAAAACCTCCCTGGTGGCGTTCACTTGTTCACACAGTGGGACTGAACTCTTGTCAGTTGGAAGAGTGCTGCCTCTCTTTGCTTCTGCAAAGTTGTGTGGAAAGTCACAACTTTTTTGTAACCGGGTTTGATGTGAAGCTTAAGGAGAACTCCTGTGCGCCGGCCTCGGGGTGGCCTGCAGTCACAGGCCGCTGTGGAACTCGTCGAGAACCCAGCCACTGGTGCAGACCTGAGCTGTGTTTCCTGGCATACCTTTCCCTTTCCTCCTCCTGATTTTTATGACAAATTGTCCTCCTGCCAGGAGATTCCTTCAGACTGTGTGAATGAAGTATTATTGGGGGGGGGGGGAGAAGTGTTTTCTTTCAACTTATGTCAGCTGTTAAACATTTTTATCCAAGCATGTGTGCATGCATTATGCACAAGTATTAGATAATGCTGAGGCTGTGACTCCTTTTGCTGCTAAACGGTCTTGCACAACAGGCAAGAAATGGAGAATTGAGGTCATGCGTAAGCCTTGCATGGTTAAAAACCTATCTATGAAGCAGGAAATTCTTTCACTGAACTTCAGTTTTGTCAGAGGCACAAACACCCACTCACAGACATAAGAAAACAAAAATCAAGGTAGTTCAGGACAGTGAAGGAAAGGCATGGGTATTTTTAAACCTGATCTGGCCTTGTAAATCTTTCTCCTTGGTACTGACTTTAGTGGGGGTACTTACTGAGGTAAAGTATAAATGAACCACCTTGCACACTTTCTCCTCTCTCTCATTACTAGCTGCATTTCTGTCACTGGACCTCAGATGAGTCAGTGGTACTGAGTGTAACTGAAAGCTTTTTTTTAAAGGAAGGGTCTAACCTGTTGCATCCATTAGGGACTAGGCAGAGCTGTAGGTGACCTTTTGTTTTGCCCTAAAGGAAGCTTGCAGTTACAAATAGCTTTCTGATTTCTGGGGGGCAATGGGACGGTTAGTATGTTGTTTTAAGTGTGACTGTATCTGTAAACCTGGATTTACATTTCTCATGACATGACATTCTGTAATTATGATAACTAGGGTGCAAACTTTTAAAAAGAGTTTTAGCCTGAGATACTTATACCAATTAAACCTTAAACACGAGTACATTTAGAGATGCATAACGATAACTTGCATCGCTAGAAAGTGTTCCTACAGAAAAATAAACTATGTGGATATGAGCACTTCTACAACATTGCATCTATGTCCACGCTGTGGGGTCATACTGAATAAAGTCTCACGTACTATAACTTCCAGGTGTGAAGGTGGTCTTAGGAGTGTGAAGTCTTCCCTTTGATTTTTGTTTATGAACTTCTTGGATGACTGGAAATTACAACAAAAAAAATATTCCGTTCTTATTTTACGAGTTGCTGAATCTTTAACAATTTCTTTCTATCAATTGTTGATAGAAAAGGGCTAACAAAAAGGTTTACATTTTCTTCCTTGCTATGAATGCATAGCAACTGTATGGCAACAACCCTACTAACTTTCCAGCTGTCCTCTAAGTCTTCCAAAGACAGCAAGACCAAAGCACACACTGGATTTACCACCTTTTAAGTTGGTTTCCCTTTAGTTCTGCTCTACATGCATGCTTTAGGTAAACCAAACACATTCATGAGTGCCTGACTTTTAAGAAATGTAGAAAATCCATCAGTATCTCACTTTCTTTGGGGTGCGAGGCCTCAAAGTGGGACAGCAGTGTCCAACTCACCTAATACATGCCTGTCCCTGAATCTGTGAGAGGAGGGAGAATGATCAAGTTGGCTGTGCCTCAGGAGCTCTCCTTTTGGAGGATCTCCCTTGAGTATAGCGTTCCCCTAAAGAATATGTTCCGTGGTCATGATGTAGTATGGTGGGCTCCCCTCCAGCTTTAGGACTCAGCACACCAGCCTTGGATCACTCTGCCAGTACCCTGTTAATGCAAGCAGTTATGGAAAAGCAGTGTCCTGCAAAAACATGAAATCAAAACTGCAGCTTGATTTGTATGCAGGGCAAGCTACTGCTTGACTCCAGCCTTCATCTGCCTGGGCTGAAGTGGTGGTCAACATCTAAGCACATGCAGGAGCACTGTGGTGGGGCTGTTCCACCTGCACCCACCACAACTCACCCATGTGTTGTCAAGTGGGGAGGCATCCAGAGTCCCTGTCAAGCCAGCTACCGGCTTCTTCAATTCTGCTCTTATTGGGCATCTACCGTCAGAATAGTGCCTAGATGGTTAATCTCTTTGCCTCATCCTTCCTACAGCCCTCTATGAGAGATGAGTAGCAGGACAGAAGAAAACAAGGTGGGGGCCAAAGGAGTCTCATATTAAATGGGTAAGTCAGAATACTAGCCACAGTCATGAGTCATCACGTTTGTCGAATGAATGACTATGAAAATCCAATGTGGTCTGTATTTGAGCAGAAATACATGTTTCAGATTGGCTCGTCATTGTAATCTTTGGCTAAATAACCCAGATCAACTACTGGGCCAACTTGTCTTCATACACTCCTCAACAGAAACTGCGCTGCATGGGATCTCTTTCAATACACAAGCGAGTTTATCTAATCTCAGTGTTACTGAAAAAAAAAAAAGTTGGGACTGTATAGTCATAACAAAATCATAAAGTAACATCCTGGAAATTATTGGTTCTACTCATCAGCTGGACAGAGGGGTGTTCAATATAAGTAATTCAAATAAGATGAATGCAAACTTAGTAAATGGTAGGTTAGTATTACGCCGTTTGAGAGTTCTCAGTCTTAAACTTGACTGCATAAATAATACTTTATGGATTCAGGTCCAGGTTTCAAGCAGGCTGATGGAGGATATTTAAATCTATTGTAAAATATCATACATCACTCCAGCAGTGATAATGTGCATATGTAGCAAAACATAGCAAATTCACCCATCATTCCTTTAAAATCATTCATCAGTCATCATTCATTCTAAATATTGGTTAGCAATGAGAAATTCAGCATATTTTAGTGTCAGAAAATTACAGTACTGTCAATACTCTGTATCCTGTGCACTACAACCATAAGAAAGAAAATGCAGTACCAATCCTCTCCAAATTTAAGCTGGTTTCAGAGACACTATTAGGAAATTAACAGTGGTTTCACAACATCATTTTATCATTTTGTAATCAGGTTAGAAGCCAATCATACATGGTCATCGCTGCAAAGTAGATGAGGTCAGAGTTCCTCCTCACTAGTATAAGGTCATCATCTTAAATACTTTTAATAGTCTTTTCTGAGAGGGAAAAATATAGGATATGATTAAAGTAAACTTTGAAGGCACATATCTCTTCATTTCTGGAGTTGCACGGCTATTAAGCATGCAATGTCTGTTAAAAGCAGTGAGGACTGTATGTCTAAAGCCTATTAAACTGTGAAAAAAAAAGAAGAAGATGGTATGCCTTTCTGTAGAATAACTCTTGATGATAAAAGAACATCTCAGCTCCCCGAGGACTTTCCTGAGGGATGGGCCCTGCAGTGTTGAGTGTTATTTAACCTTAGCAATAGGCGAAGCAAACTCTGGCCATGACTTACTGCCTTCTATGATAGCAACAGACCCAAAGATTATGCCTGCATTTGCAACTGTGGAATGCCTGGGTTAAGAGTATTAGGAAACGAGCAAAAAATGTGACTGTAACAGAAATTCACTGATGACAGGGATTGATTCTTTACCTTTATTTGTGACTTGACTCATGGGAAAACAACAAGTGTTGAATGTGTCCTGCAGCTGCAGAATAAGGAACCTCCTATCCTTGAGATCACAGAACTGCTTTAAAAGCATGTTGAAACATAACTGAGCTAGAATGAAAGACAGATAAAGTGTATTGTGAAAAATCACCTGTGTATCTCTTCCTTTTTTTTTTTTTTTTTTTTTTTTACGGAAATATGTTATTTATGAGTATGTTATTAAAAACTGAGCATAGCGCTTTACAGCCAGTAAAAGACAATAGACCAAATGTTACTGTTACCCACAGCTGGAGTGGATTGATAAAACTAGCACACTGTTTTTGCTCACATAGTTTAAAGTCTAAATAAAGATATATGATCAAAAGAGTAAATTGGCTTAGCAAGGTAGCAGAGAAAGGGCAAAAGGTGAAAAAAAAGCTGTATCAGTATGTTATAAAATGCCTAATCAGGTAAATAAGGTGTTTTTGCTGGGTGCCATAAGGTTTAGAAAAGTCATCTATGGTTTGTTTGCATTATGGAAGTGAAGGATTTTCAAAACAGTGTATGGAAAGAAGAGGGATGATACTATCGCCTCAAAATCTACCCAGTGCGTTAAAATGAGTCAATGCTCACATATATGTTATACTTCTCCTTTTTATATGTTCCAGTCAACTGAGAAAAAGGTAGAGATTACTGATAATATGTCATTTGACTGAACAACTCACTAGCAACCTATAAATTTACAGAAATAAGTACATTTTTTTCATTTATCTTCTCAGCTGTGTGTTTTTTAAAAAAATTGGAGTTGAGAACCTAGCATGCTGTTGAAAGTCCAAGGAAGTTCTTTAAGAAGAAATCAAATGAATTTTTTCTCTGACAGCAGCCAAACCTTGAGAGAACAAAGCAGCAACTTTTGGGGAAAAATAAAAGGAACAAAAAAGCAAGTCAGCAAGTGGCTAAACAAAAAAAAACCACCTCTCCCAATTGCATGATAACACAGGTAAAACTGAATAATTTTTTTTTCTTTTGCATGGCTCCAAGTATATGATTTGGCTAAACATTAGTTATTCCAGTATAAAGTTAGGTGTGAATTTAAAGTGGCAGTGCTCTGGTAAAATAATTCCATGTGCTCGGCTTGTTCCAGAACAACAATAGTCACATGTGGAATTATTTGGTAATGGCTATAGCTGAATAGATATTTTGGAATAGCTGAATAGATATTTTGGAGTATCTTTACGTATAACTGTTCTTGGTGGTTTAAGGACAGCAAGAAAGAGGATAGGGCAAGGAAAGAAAACTGTGATAAAGCAGGGAGCAAGTGAAAAGGAATAAAAAATCTGCAGATTGTGGGGAGCTTTGAGGAGGCAGCTGTGGGACTGCCCCGAGCCTGGGCTGACACTGTCCCTAGGAAATTGTTCTACCCTTGTAAATCATAGAGACCAAGTGTTTTATAAGATTTTATGCTCCCATTACAACTATTCCTGAAGTTCAATGAATGGGAACTTCAACCTCCCTGGCTACAGAACTCTGTTTAGTATGACTGTTAGTGTTTAAGTAATCTTTTAAAAAGAAAGCAGCTTCTTTTTTTGCTGCTTTGTGGCAAAATCCACACCAAAAACCCCACTGAATGTCATCAATAAACCCATTCCTGTATCTTGAATCAAAACTATACTTTCAGTCATGTGTTAAAAAACCCAGATTTTTGCAAAAACTAAACCAGTGTAAAATTATGATAAATATTTCCATGGAAGGAAAGTAACCCTCTTCTGATTTCTCAGAATTAATTTCCATTGAATTCTCAACACCCATTTAGTAGACATAAGCTGGTGTCATAAAAAAATGTTCTGGTTCCTGCTGACCTTATTGGGAGCAGAATCAGACCCTGGATTCATGGACTTTAAAGAACAGAGTTGAATCCAGAGGTGAAAACTAAATGAACTGCTCCTCTGTATCCTAAGAACATGAAAACACAGTGCAACCCTATTACTCAGTCAGGACCTGTTCACTGGAAAATCACGGAGGGAATAATGAGGGGGGAAGAACAAGAGGAGGAGGAAAAGGTGAGAAGAAAAGAGAACGAGGGCAAGAGAGAGCAAAAAGGAAAAGGGAATTTGCTTTTGATGTCACAGTTCTATCAACTCATGCATTTTTCATGGGTACCAACTAGTGCTAAAATAATGCTGTGCTGACAATCCGAGCATGAAAAAAAATCAGCCAAGTTCCCAAACATCTTTAAAATAACGAGATTTACAAAAATTTGAAACTTAAAGCTTTTCTTTCCCTTCTAATTTGTAAGCCTTTTGAGTTTGCATATTCAAGCTTTTATCTCAAACTTGAGATTTAGAAATGCAATTATTTTTAAGGAGACCTGAGGTTCCAATTTAATCACATCTGCTGAAGAGCTGGAGCTTAAAACAAAGCTAAGTGTTGCAAAATCTCACTGTAATCATAAGAGCTGGCAACACTAAATGTCATAACCATGGCATACTGTACAGTTTTGATGCAAAACGAACTAAAAATTACCAGATGTTAGATACAAGTGCATTAACTCAAGCTGCATTTGTGCCCTTTGCTAGAAAGTAATTAAAAACTGAAAGTGAAGCCAGCTGGCAAATGAAAATAAACTGGTAGGACTCGGGGGTTAACCTTTTTTGTATCTCAAGCTTCATATTTTGCAAACTTAACTAATGGAGTAAGTGAGCATTAACGTTTCTCAGTGCTTTTGATTAAAACCTGATCACTTTTTACACAAAGTAATTCGTGGACTGGATGTAAACATTCTTTTAGGTTTCAGTCACACAGGCTACAGCAGCACCGGCCGTTGCCTTTACTTGCAGAGGTAAAGAAAACAACCTAATGCACAGGTGCAGGAAACAGCCCGGGACCTTCATTTGCAGGAGCAGCATTTTACATTGTAAACTTAAACTGTTTAGGTATCAGCCTTCAGATATTTTTCACCTCAGTAGTTGTGTGGAGTTTCTACAATTATTCTGTGGATTTTTCAACCAAGTGCTGGACCTCGTGGTGATGAACTCTAATGGATGTAGGCTTTCTGTGGTTTTATGTCTTCAAGCTGGCTAGCACTCTAAGAACACAATTAAATTAACACCCCAGTTTTAATTACCAATGGCGCTGTAAAGGCATTAGTGTAAAAAAAAAAAAAAAAAGTGGTGAAAAATTAATATAGTAGCAAAACTGTGTAGTGACATTTTCGGTGAACTGGGAAAAAATGAGGCGGTGCTAAGGGGCCCAGGTACAACTCTTACGCTCATCTTAATTGTGTGTCTAATCGCACTTTCAGCAAAATAGATCCGTGTGCCCCTGTTGTTCTGGTAGCTCCTCGGCTTCGGGGCTGTAACTGAGAGGGAAGCGTCCCCGGCACCACACTGTCAAACGGAGCGGCCGCGGGGAAGCGCCCCGCAGGAGCCGCGCCGGCCGCACCGCAGGGCAGGCACCGAGGGCAGCGATCGCTCCGGGATGGGGCTGCGGCTCTCCCAGGGGCTGGGGCGGGGGGGTCTCCCAGCTGGCTCGACGGCTGCTCGGCGCCGGTTTCGGAAGCGCCGGTAATGCCGCTGGCAGGAGGCGCGGGCGGGCAGCGCCGCACGCTGCAGGCTCGGCCGCCGTGCCGTGCCCTGCCCTGCCGTGCCGCCCGCACCCCGGCCCGGCCGGCAGCGCCGAGCGGAAAGAGCCGCCTTCCCGGCCGCGGCCAGCCGGCCTGGGCCCACCCCCCGCACCGGAGATCTCCTGCTGATAATTCAAAAATGGAGGATGCGCCCTCTCAGCCATTAATTAATAATGTAGCTCGCTGTCTTCCTGTGTGACACACGCTGGAAGGCACCGAGCGGCCAATAAAGATGTAGGGGAGAGCGGGGGAAGGCTCCTCCCCGCAGCTCTTCCTGATTGAGGGCTTGAAGAAGTAGATCAAAAACTTCCCAGGAGCCGGGGGGGGGCAGAGGAAAGGGAATAAACGCGGCGAGGGGGACCGCGCTGCGCACCGGCCCAGCGGCGAGGGCAGCCTGCGGCCGCACCAGGTGGGCAGGAGGGGAGGGAGCCCCCGCAGCGGCAGGCCGGAGGGCCGGCAGCCCCCGCGCCGCGGCCGCGCTGTCCCGCGGCGGCCGGGCCGGGCCGGGGGGCGGCGCGGGGCGGGAAGGGCAGGGCGAGGACCCCCGTTAGGCAGCGTCCCGGCAGGAAGGGAAGCAGGGAGGGAAGTGGTCGGCGCTGCCCCTCCTGGGTGTTTGCTTTGCGGGGAGGAGAAGGAGGAGGAGGAGGCGGGGGAGTGGAAGTTGGTGTCCGGCCCGGCGTGTGTGGGTCAGAGGCGGGGGAAGGGGGTGACCCGGGGGCAGGGGAGCCTGAGCAGACAAAGCGCGGCGGCGGCCGGGGTATCCCCGAGCGGAGCACGTTGCGCGGCTGGGGCGGGGGGCGCCGCCCCCGCCCGGCGCTCGGCGTCATGGCCCCATTGTGAGGCAGAGGGAGGCGGAGGCGGGAGGAAGGATCCGCCGCTCGCTCCGCGCGCAGTTCCAGGCAGGCAGCGGCGCGTCAGCCACACAAAAGGCCGCCGCCGCTTTCTCCCGCTCCTTCTCCGGCTCCCCGGGAGGAGGGACACGCCGGGCCCGCTCCCTCCTCCCCGGCCCGGGGAGGGGGGGCGCTGCCCGCACTCGCTTACTCCCTCCCTCCGTATTTTTTTTTTTTTTTAATTTTTTTCCCTCCCCCTCGAAGCTGGTCCTGGGGCAGGAAGAGAGCGCGGAGCGGGGCGATGCCGCTGCTGCACCGAAAGCCCTTCGTGAGGGAGAAGCCCCCCGCCGACCTTCGGCCGGACGAGCGCGTTTTCTACTGCAGGGTCACTAACGAGATCTTCAGGGACTACGAGTAAGAGACAACCCCCGTGTCCGCGTCCCTCTGTCCGCCCTGACCCCCCCTCGCCTTCCGGCAGCGGGCAGCAGCGGTTTAACCCCCGAACGGCTGACACCTGGGCGGGCGGCAGGGGAGGGGATTCCCCGGCAGCACCGCGGGGAGCCCGGCCGGGGGGGGGGGGTGGCGCTGGCGCCGAGCCCGTGCCCTCCCGAGGGGGTGGGGGGAGAGGGCGGATCTCTCGCCCGGGGCAGGGGGAATCCCTGCCCCTCCTCGGCCAGGGTATCCCGCGGCCCCTCGCTTCGCGGTGGGAGCGGGGGGCCGGCTCCTTCCTCACACATACCCCCCCCCGCTCCCTCCGCTGTGTCGCCCCCGTCGGGGAAGTGAAAGTTGCCCGTGTGGGAGGCGGCGGGCGGTATTGAGCGGCTGCCGGGGCCCGGCTCTCCCCCCGCCCCCGTCGGCAGCCGCGTGTCGGCGGCGGACGGCACTAGGCCGCCCCGCGGAAGGGGCCGCGCCGGGCCCTGGTTGAGCCGGCGCCGCTGGGCAGCGGGGCCGCCCGGCTCGGCATGTGCCGGCCGCCCTTTTGTTGTGGTACCGGCCAGGCAGGGGGCGCCGCCGGCGCAGCCCGCCGGGCTCGGCCCGGCTCCCCGGCCGGCTCCCGCCGCCGTTAACCCCTTGTTGCCGGGCCGAGCGGCCGCGCCGCCCAGGGCCGCGCTCGCCCCGCCTCCGCGGGGAGCCGCCGGCTGACCCGGTTGGAAATGGCCGGCGGGCCCTGCCGCCCGGTAGCTCGGCCTGCGGCGGGGGGAAGCGCGGCCCCGGCGCGGGGGTCGCTGCACCTGTCCGGCGGGGTCCCGCCGCCCGGTCATCCCCTCCCCTCCCCGCCGGGCGGCACCACCGGCCGGTACACCCGAGGGGCACACCTGTGTCCGCAGGGTCTCCCTCTCCAGTGAGGGTTTTTCTCTCTCTTGCCGTCCCTTCCTTTTTTCTATATTTTTTTCCTTCTCCGTGTGTAAAAAGACCAGTGGAAATTACGAAATTGCCGTTAACCGTTGATAACGTATTGTACGGGTAGGTCCGAACTTGCTGCCGCGTACTTTATCACCGGTAAGAACAATGGACCGACGGTGCCGTTTTTCAAAAGCCGGTAACCGTCCGTGCTTGCACCCCCGGTCCCATCCAGCACCCCCCCGCCTGCAGGATGGCCCCACAGCCAAGCGGTCATTTTGGTTTGGGGTTTTTTTTGTGTTCTTTTTTTTTTTTTTTTTTTAAGACGTGCAGACTGGTGAGATTAAATCTGAAATAGTTTTCGTTTGCAGCATATGAAATTAGAGCACACCTTAATCTTTTTCGTGTTTAGACTTGTTTTTCTTACTCAAATGCACTTCACCTAATAAAATTGTAGAGAAGCTGGATTAGGTAACTTTGAAGGGTAATGCTTTGCGTTTCCTGGACGATCGGTTCTGGGGGAGAAGGGGGGGTGTTGAATATGTTGTTGGAAGTTTTGTAAGGAGTGTTTTCATTATAGGGTGTATAAGAACCTAACAAGCAAGAGCTGACAGCCTTCTGTTTCTATAGGAATTAAGTCACCCTCCCCCAGCTTCCAGTATTTTAAAAGCTGCTTTTCTGGTTACAATTATTATTATCACGTAATTAGATGACTCTCATGTATTTGTTGACACTGCACTGAAATACATTTCGGGTACGTGTACTCTTGCTAGAATTTCAGCATGAAAAGCATCCTTTTAAAACATCTTTTGCTCTCAAAGGTGAATATTTTGAGTACTCTGACAGGCTTATTTACACTGCAATGATGTTGACAGTAAGAAAAAGTATGAAAGACCAAATTCTGTATTTAACCAAAGGTAACAAATTAAGGGATAAATTTAGACTTGCATTCACACAGGCGATCCCTAGAAATGTCAGGGGGTGGTTACCTCAGAGGTCAGGGCTTAGAATGTGGTATTTGGGAAGACTGCAGAAAACTCTTCTGTGCTTGTTTCTTGTGTATGTCGGGTGGGCTTTTTTTGGGGTTCGTTTTTTTTCTCTTTGTTTTCTAATTCTCAAAATTATTCTCAAATATGTTAATTTTAATTCAAAACCAGAAGTCTCTTTTTTGTTAGGTTGGGTAAAATTGATGCTTTGGATTGAAAAGTTTAGTATTTTTGTACTTAGCAAGGTGTTCTGGCACAGATGAGTAAGTTTAGATTAATGTTAGTTGTTTGTGGCGTAATCTAATGGAGAACATAGGGTTGTCTTTAAGCAAGTTTTAAAGGTGCTCATTCTTGTTTCTCCTGGTGGCAAAGTGATTCTTCAAATGGCTAATGTCTTCTGAAAACATCATTTCTCATTTCTTTGCCTAAGCAAGGACAGTTAGATTAGTAGGGATAGGGAGGGCCCACTTTTTTAAAAAAAAACTGTATTAGCTGTTTCATGAAAGAAAACCATTGTCTAAATCAGACTTCTCTGAATCTGCTTTTGCAATAGCAACTTAAATTTTTTGAGGGGAGAATTTGAAAATTAGAGTCTGAGTAGATAAGTGGGTTGTATAGATATGGTAACCTGAATTCACCCTCTTCCTCAACTATATGGACAACAAAGGGTTGAGACTTAAGTTGTTTGGCTTTTTTCTTGGTTTTTTTTGTAGGTTTCTTTGTTTGTTGTTGGTTTGTTTTTTTTTTTACAGAGCACAAACTTCGTGTTGAAAAGTTTCTTTCATGCCCATGGCAGCTTTAGCAGAGATTAATACAAACAGTACATTAGTAGTATTCTTCTCTATATAAGAAGTCATTACGCTAACACAAGGAGAATTTGGCAAGACTAGTATTTTGTAAAGTGACTTTCTCGTTAAGGACGTATTTCCTCTTTAATCTGAAATACCATCACACAATTTTGTAACCCTTGAAGAAGGGGTGCAGTGAGGTGGCAGTGTTTGATTGTATTTATCAGGAGTAACAGGGACTGGGGGAACTGATGTTCTTCATGCTTGGCTGTACTTCTAGTTAGAGGGACAGACCAACAGTAAGAGTCTCTGGAGACATAGTAGGAGCAGGAAGAGCAAGTGCGAGGGTGCACAAGATGCATGGGATGCATGAGAAACACATTAAACCGGTGGGATGTTACCACCAGTTTTTGACACCTTGTCTGTGAAAGTTAATAGCTGATATAGATGTGCAGTGAAAGCTGCTATTAAAGTATGGGAAGTCTTGCTTGTGGAGACAGCTTGAAAAAGAAAATGATGAGTAGTATAGATACAGTGGTAGGAATGTTCCTCTTTCTAAGACACAGTGGGGGAAGAGTCAGTTTTGCATCTTCAAAACTTACTGAAACTTCTTTATAGATTGGCCTGTCTTGGTTTCAGTCAAAGAGAGGTCTGTTCAAAAGGCTTTTTAAAGTGTCCTTAGTTAAATATGTTTTGTTGAAGAGAAACTCATTACTTGAAATACATTGCTTAATGCGTAATTAGCCTGTAAATATTAAGGAATAGATGTCTCAGTTTTGTTTCTTTCGTGCATTATTTTTTAATATGTATTCTTGACCTCTTCTGGAGATGAGGTAGAGTATAAAACCACTTTTGTGATCCAGAATGGCAGAGTTGGTCTTCTGTGATTACCCTCCTACCATAGACTAAATAGATTATGTATTAGAGGCTCATAACGGCTTCAGGATTAAAAATGAGTTATTAAAAATTAGCCATTCCATAGATTTATTTTTTCATTTTTCCTCTCAAATTTTACTTACTTGTAAAATATGAGAAAGTCATGTCATTCTCCAATATAGAATTCTTCTATTTAAAAAAACCACACACACCCAACCTGTTTTTAATATATGCTAAGAAGATGAATGAAAGTAAATAGTGTGAAATAAGCATGTTCCTGGAACACAATAAAAATACAGTAGCTCTTGGACTCGATGGGAATACTCGGTTAGTTCAAAAAAAGGCATCTGTCACTTCTAGTCTGGATTTTTATATCCATTACAAGTGCAGTCAGCGCAGAGATTGCAAGTAATTTATTTCTAGCTTCTGTTAATGAACTGCCTCTGATCACATACCTACCAAGTAGCCATATTAAACTACTTCTCAATGATTTGCTGATAATTTATTTAGCTGTTTACCTTACCTTGCATGGAAAACTAACTATATGATGTAAATGAAGAAAGACATCCAGCTGAGAAGTCATCATTAACGAGCTCCTTTTTTTAGTCCCTGCTGCTCAAGTAGCTGAGCTGATGTGGACATCTTCACCAGAGTGCTGCAGTCCTGTTTGACTTCTCGCAGGCAGATTGGGACCATGCGAGTGAGCTCTGTGGATGTGTTTTGTATGAACTTCCTTCTCAATGTTGTCAAGAGTTACAGAGATCTTGAACCAGCGAGGAAGCCCCAGAGACTGTCATACCCTAGCCTAGATAAAGATGTGGATAAGATTTCATATGTAACTTAGCAGCAGATACACTTACTGTTGTGAATTTAAGTTGAATGTAGAATATGATCAAGTGCATTACTTAAAGAGAAGGGGTGTCGCTGCTGCTGCCATTCTCTAGGTTTGGTAGCTGTTGTGTCTGCTCTTTGTAAACCTTTTTGTGATAACTGATGTGTACCAGAGAGATACAGGGATGGAGAGTCCTACAAATAACATGTATTGCTATACTGTTGGGATTTTGTTTTCTCCTCCCTCTAAACCAAGTTAAAGTGAGATCGTTAAAACATCGCAATAAAACTGTGTTAACAGACTAAGCCACAGATGGTTTTGATGTGCTATAGGTAATGGCTAGCTAAAGACAAATAATGCTTTCAAATGCAAATGTAAATTTTTTCACGTAAATTTTTTTCTTCCCTCGTAAGTTCATGGGGGGAAAATCCGCACAAAACAAAAGAGGAAATGAGGGAGAATGAAACTAGATACACAAACTACTCTTGTATGTAAATTGAAACATGTTTTCCTCAAACATGTTTCAGTTAAAGTAATCTTAGAAATTTGCATTTGTAATAATCATGGATTAAAAAATTTTAGAGAGGGTTTTGTGTTTGGTGGGTTGGTTTTGGGTTTTTTTGTTTTGTTCCTGTAAGTTCAATGCTGTTGCTTTAAATAGTATGACTGCCTGGTGTCCCCTCACAAAGAATAACAGCAGCTCTTAAAGGGACACCGTCAGCATCAACCTCAGCCTTTTCCTCCCTGTCTGCTCCCCCTGCCCCCCATTTTTTTCCTTTTTACTTTCATAATTTTTGAAAATTATGTTCTGGTACGTTTTACAATAACTCTTAGGGTGGTTTTCTCTTTCCTAGCTAAAGATGATTATCGAGAACCTCTTCGGTAAGTGAGACACAAAAATACATGTAGAGACACAGCTGCATGAAGATTTGAGTAAACATTTCTTTATCCATTGAAGTCAGTAAGACTGCTAAAAATTCTTGTGAATCTAATACAGAAGTATTGAAATGTAGGGCAGGAAGAGACCTGAAGAGATAATGTTTTATGTATTCCATCACCTTAAAAAAAACCCAAAACAAACAAAAACCCCCACAGATTTGTCTAATATATTCATTAAAATGCTTAAGTAACTATTTTACACCTTAAAGATAGTGTTTCACTATGGTTGACAGCAAAAAAAAAAATATTGTCCTATGCACAAAGAATGACTGACAGCCATCCGTTCTTCATATATTGAATTAATTTCTGTCATTCTCTCTTTTGTTCTTCTCCTTTTCTTGTTTAGAGTAAGCAAACCCACATTATTGCTTATTACTTATGAGTGTTAGACCCATGTACTATCAAATATTTTAAGTAGATGCAGGTAACTTAAAAATCTGAATTTTTGTAGCCATTAAATATTATTCAGATAATATGTTTCTTCCTCTTCTGTCCTTTTCCCCTTCTTACAACTGATGTTCTTCCTAGAGCATCTCTCTCACACTCGGAGGAATCTTGTGGTCATACAGAAAGGATTATATGAGCCAGGACTCTCCATTGTCCTCAGTCTGGAATTTTCATTTACAAAATATTGTGGTTCATCTGTCCATCTGCAGTGAACATTGTCACCTGGATCAGTCTCTGATGCACATTTACCAACCTGAGTTTCCAGGGAGCCTGCAAAAAAAACCCTCTCAGAAGTGTGAACTGTCCAATTCTCTAACACCATTACTAGAAATTATTTGAATAGCTGTATCCTTTTGAAAATGGGAACACTGTGCAGTGTAAGGGGTTTTTTTTAAAGGCTGAAACTTAGGTTTCTGGTGTAGCGTGCAGTGTTCAGAAAGTACTGTGTCTGCTTTGAAATAGCTATGTTGAACTGATACAAGGCAAAATAAAACTCAAGTTGTTGTGTTGTGTGTTCCATACTCATCAATACTACTCTTCTAAGATTTTTAAAGGAAAGAAAATAAAAATCCTTATCTGAAGTGGGGCATATTGAGAGATTGCTCTGCTGTCCAATCACTGCCCATAGTATATGATATGTTTTAACATGGTTTTGTGAGTAGCTACATAATCTACTTCATCTAGAAAGTGTTTTAACAAACCACTGTTTTTCTGATACCTGTCAAAAATTGACACATACTAGTGAAAGTGCTGCTTTCTTGATTCCAATGTAATAACTAGTAAGCAAGCAATAACAATGTGATTTTATCATTAATAGGAAATACAGGGAAGGAGGAGAATCGGTATTTACTAGCGGATCAAGGGAGGAGAAGAATCTGTAGGAAAAAATAGTTTAATGCTTTTACTGAGAGCAATGCAAACAGTGAAGGAATAAAAACTATTTAGAGACGTACTTGACATTAATTCTTTACCTCTCCCATCTTTTCATTTGTGAGCTAGGGCACTCAAATGCTGAAACTTACTCAAGTTGCAACATGTTTCTGTGATCTTAGGGTTATTTTATGTTTGTACAGTTTTTACACCCTCCTCTTGGCAAATATTTGTGGAAACGTGGGGGATGTGAGGAGGATATGACACCTATTAAACTCAGTGTGATTGTTCTTATGTATAAGGCTTCTTATATGTGAATATTTGTTTGCAGGACTTTTAGGTCTTGATGCTGTTACTGTAGTCTGTAGTGAGAGGAAACTTTGGTTTTACAATAGCTATGGCATGGTAAATTGCTAAAAGTTTTAAATAACCCTTGATTATCTATAGCCTGTATGGGAGTAGAGCTGCTTCTGCATTTCAGGCTTGTAAAAGGAATTCACTGCTGTACTAATTGTGAGCAAACTGAAAAAGTTAGTCAGAACTCAACCATTTTCTTTCTCTCCCCCCCCCGCCTCCCGCCTTCCTTTTCAGTGATTTTTTTGAACGCACCATTCTGTGCAACAGCCTTGTGTGGAGCTGTGCTGTCACAGGGAAACCAGGACTGACATATCAGGAAGCACTGGAATCGGAGAAGAAAGCCAGACATAATCTTCAAAGTTTTCCAGAGGCACTCATCATTCCAGTTCTCTACTTGGCCACCCTTACCCATCGCTCCCGACTTCATGAAATCTGTGATGAAATCTTTGCTTATGTCAAGGATCGGTATTTTGTTGGTGAAACAGTGGAAGTAGTTAGAAGTAATGGTGCAAGGTAAGTATATTTAAAAACAAATTATGTATTTGTTTGTTTGGTGTGAATGGTTTTTGTGTCTGCTTTTTTAAACTAAAAATCGGGAAAATAAACTCCATCAAACACAACTGAAGTGAGTTGTGATGCTTAAGCTAGTGATACTGTTACTGCTCCTTCCTACTTTAGTTAAGAGAGGGATTGTATTGCTGGGCTTGGTATCTCTTTCCTTAGTTTAGAAGCGGCTGTGGAGGCAGGACAGCTCTCTTGAGTCTTGACACTACAGTTTTTTTTGTGGATTTGCAAAGGCATGTCAGCCCCCTGGTGTGAGAAAGGCTGGTGGTTTGTAGAATGCGATTTAATGAGAAACTAGGGGAAGCTGTGACTTAAAAATCATATGAAAGTTTTGAGAAATCACGTAGAATGTAATTCATCACATGGTGTTTTGTGTACTTAGAATGGGTGAAGTGTTGAAAGCTTAAAGAATCAATGTAATTTTGCTTTTTAGGTAGTTGGAAAAATTGTGACTTCATTCTTGGAGAAATTGGGAATTGTAAAATGTTTGCAATAGTTAATTATCTGGGTTTTAGTGTGATGGTTTTTTTCCCCACTGAGTTAGTGTCATGCTTATTCATACTGATGTATGCATGTTGCAAGTGTTTTTACTGTTATCTTAGACTGATTAAAAACTTGGAAGAGTTTTGAGCTTCAGATGCTTTCTTTCTCATATTATTGGTACATATGCTCTGTAGTATAAATAAGCTGGTTTACAACACATAGCTAGCTTGAGTCTGTCTTTAAAGCAGCTTGTGGGAGAGAACTGGGAAAGGTCTGTGTTTTGTCTAAGTAAGTTTGCCATTTCACCTAACTGAGGTTTAAAATGGGAACGTGTGCAGAATGTGCGCTACAGCCCTTGTGGGGTCGGTCACCTGTTGGGTTTTTTGTTGTTAGTTTGTGGGTTTGCTTTATTTTGTTTATTCAGAAGGAAGGTGCCAGCTTACACTGCAGAGTAGACAGGGCTTCTGTGGGTAGCCTGAGGTGTCTGTGCGTAATCTGGTGTATGTTGCATGATGGGAGTGGGCTGGTTCAAAACTGTCATTGGAGAGCATAGTTACTTGGTGTGAGCTGTTTAGTGGCTGATCCAGACCTTATTTAAGGCAAACTTTGTACTACACCAGGAAGAAACATCTGTTTATGTGCTGCAGGAGATAAGTTGTAAGGAAATCTGTATGGGTATGTATATAAGGTCAGTGCTTAATAAAAAAGCTTTCCATCTCCTCCCTACTCTATTCCTTTCAACCAGCAAAGTCCCAGTCACAAAGCCAGGACAAGAACAACTTCAGTAGAGTTGCTGCTTTCTCTATAGAAAACCTATATCCAAAGTTCGTTTTCCATGTTTCTCATTTTTATACTTGTCTAATGACTAGACTCAGGTTGCAATTAGTATTATGGTCACTTTGCTTAAAGAATAAGATGTGGGGTTTTCTTCCTCTGCTTTGACTAGAAACCTTAATATTATGAATTGTCAGTGCAGTTCAGGTGTTGGTTTTCATTTACTGGATGAAATGCCTTTGTTTTCTGCCTTTGAAGATACTGTCAGTTTCCAAACTAACAGCAAAAAGAATACTTCAGAATAATGTTTCCCCCCCCCCCCCCCCCCCCAAGAACAACTTTCCTGCCTTTGTTACTTTTCTAAAACCTTTGCTAAAATATTTATGTATGTGCATGCTACATTGTCAAAGCTTAAATGAAATGTAGGCTTATATATGTGATAAATGCAAGTCTGTCTTGTTTCTTTTTCTTTTGAAATTCGGAATCCTTTTCACTCGTCTTTTTAGACGGTCATAAATCTGTTTTAAGTTTGCCCTAACAAAATTATTTCTACTTACCATGTAAGCTAAATTCTGTTCAGATAAAGTTGTGATATGATTCTACCTCATGAAGATAGCACTATCATTTTTTTTACCAGCATTTAATTCAGTCGTCTTGGTTATTCAGAGTTGTGTTGAGATACATATCTAACAATTTTGTGTTTGACTTTCACAGATCAGTATATTAATAGGATATAAGCTAAACTTCTTAAGCATTTGGGGCGGGCTAGATACCATTCAAAAGGTTCAGATAAAATCTATTTCCATAAAAAAATAACCTGCTAGAGATAGTATGTTTGCAACTACGTAAGTATAACCTTGTGTCTGGTAAAATGAAGCATGAAAATTTTGCCTTAGCTGATTGTATGCTATTGATATTCTAGACAAATTTATAGCAGAGAGATAGCTCAGACTTCTAATACTAAAACAGTGCAAATAACATGGTAATGCAGGGGGATTTTTATACTTAGAGATACATAATTAAAGCATACAAAGTGGAAGGAGGTGAAGTATAGTTACTCTTCTGCCCAATTTACAGCTGACTTTGACCTGTATTTTGAAGTACTCTATTGGGGATTAAGTATACCCGCTCATGTTACTTGTAAATAACACGGCTGTTCAACAGAGCGATTTGCACGTTTGTCACGTGCAGCTACATTTTTGTGATCTTTTCTAGCAAAAATGATTACAGTCCACCTATAGTGTAATAGCATTCAATGAGACCAACAGAATTTGGCAGAGCATGATAACCCAGTTGTGTTGTGGTGGTGTGAAGTGTAAACTCTTCCACTGCATTTATGTATGAAGTTTTTGTACGTGCTATGTCAGCAGGATCATTTGTTATCTGAGCTCCATGCATTATTTAATGGGAAGCCTACAACTTAATGCATGTGTAACTGAGGGTTGCTCAAGCAATTTAAATATTGATATTTTGTAACACCTAACCTTGCACATGTAATATTCTTGTAGGATAGATTGCTTTGGTGCAGCTTTCTAGCTTTTGCACAAAGTAAATGGAAGGGAAGCCAAACACTAGAAAGATTAGCATGTAAACATGTAAATGTTTTTTATCTTGAGCACGTGAAGTAGTCTATAGTACTGTAAGCAATGGGAAGATGATCTAGAAAGAGTAAGAGGGCAAGTGATTTGTGCAGAGGCTAGGCAGAAGGTGATTTTTTTGAGATGGGTGGTTCTTGTATCCCAACCAGTCTGTTCTGATTGTTGCAGAATCTGATGCCCAGTTGCTTTTTCTGGTCTTAACGTCCCCGTCAGGCTCTTCTGATTGCTAGTCTTTTGTTGTGCTGCTCAGTTTTGAATTTGGCTGCTTCCACCTTGTTGCTGAGGTCTGGTAGGAGGAACTCCAAGAGTTTGGGAGATACTCTTGTCTTTCTGTTGTTTTGGTATGTCTGTTGTCTTAACAGCCCTTATCAACCAGAAAGAAATTGCAGAGAAAGCCCCGCAGTGCCATGAAGTGGCTTTTTCAGGCACACTCTGAAAATTATGTGTGCAGTTTGGTAATCTAGTAGAAGCAACAAGGAGATAATTCTACTTGCTCTTTAATTCATTTCAGATGATGTATTGATTAAAAATAGTCAGCTTTTTTTGGTTTGTATGTGTCCAGCTTTTCTGGCCAAACTGGGGCTGACTTTTCTCCAAAGTGGTAGCTTTGAAACATGAGGTGCTTGAATTCCCAGTTAAAGAACAGTTAAATTTACTTGTGTAAAAACATTTTCCTAGTACTGCCTTCATAGAAGACAATGTTAATTGAAACACTGGTCAAAAACATGATATAGACAGCAAACCTAATCTCAAATTAAGTTTAAGTTTGAATTGCCAAGGAATTGAAAACAGCCGATGCTGTAAGTACTGTTGTTTAGAATGTCACATTGCTATTTATGGAAAGTAATTTATTGAAAAAAGCATGGAAATGTTTTGAGATTTTGTTGGGGGAAAAAATCAGAGCAATATTTCACGTTAACCATGGTCAGTTAAGATGTAAAATAAGCAGCTAATGTTTTAGCTCACACTTTATGGAAGCACAGGAAAAGATGTTGGCCACATCACTGGAATTACTTCCTATATTTGCATTTCAGAACTGAAAGTTTAAAAACTGTAATGTACTGCTTGGCCTTTTGTTTTTCTGCAAGGAATAGCATCTTTTGCAGTAGCCTGTCCATTTGTTGCTGGTTTAGTACTGTGTTGTATTATTGGTATTTAAAACTTGTGAAATGGTTGGACTTGATGATCTTAAAGGTCTTTTCCAACCTAAACAATTCTATGATCTTGGAATCTGAAGTCAGTTACCTGAAAAATAAAACTGTGTGGTGTGAAAGCTTACCTGAAATAACCTCAGTGAATGCCTCAGACACACCAAATAAAACTATCATCAGCCTAACTTGTTCAGCTGTTGGACTTGTGCTTTTCTGCTTGAGGTCAGCAGTGTGCTTTTTTTTTAACAAAAAAAAAAATCTAGTTTTTTCTTCCAACAAATTAGATTAAAGCACGTGTAAACAACCAATTGTGGTTTATCATCAGTGTTCTGAGTCTGGGTGCTATCACAAGTAATAATGGCTGTCTTTATTGGGGTATACAAGGGAGCAATCTGATAATTAGTTAATTTGTAAGCTTGCAGTATGACTTGAGGAGGGAAGAGATCTGAGATTTTAGGTTGGACAACTCTACTAGCTCTTCAGCTCTTCCTCCTCTGCCCTTAAAAATAGCTTGTGTGATGATGCATCCCCTTCCCCATGGAGGATGGAGGGCAACCAGTTGTCAATCAGTTGGTACAAAACCTAATTAAAAAGTCAACAACCTGCAGAATAAAATAGGTTGCTTAAAGGCAACCTTCTTATAAGGAAGAAATCATACAGAATATGGCAGATATAAACAATGATTATCTTTTTTCATTTGATTTGACCACTAGATGACACCACTGCAAAAGAATACTTCCCTAATGTCTGTGAGCAAGCAATGCCAGAATGCTTTAAGAGAACATAGTGTTTCTAAAATGAACCTACTTGCAGAAGTAGTAGATGAAATTCTCTGTTAGGAAGATTGCTGCATCTGGTCATACATTAGGTATAGGTTAACATCCATTCTCCACTCTGAATATTGATGTTGACCATTGCCAGGTTGTAGGAAACATAAATAATCACAAAACAACCTTGTCTGTAAGTGAAACATCTTTTTTTAACTCACCAATTGTTTGGCTGGTGTCCCAGTGCTTTAGGATTGTTTGTAGTGGATTAACGACTGCATTAGGCCAATTAAAAGATTTGTATACTGTTTTCATCTCTGTAAGTCTTAACTGGGGCACAGGAAGTGTGTTGCTGGTCATGACTATGTATAGCTGATATGGAGTTAGGATGGCAGAAGATGATCCTTGTAAGAGATAAGGTTATAGCTAGTTTTCCAACATTTTCATTCAAACTGACAACAGGGTGTTACTTGCTTATTTATATAGTTGTCTTCTGAGCGCTAGGATAAGTTAATGTAAGACCACTGGGTGGTAAAAGGTGAAGTGTCTTCCATGTTTAGATTTTAACGAGTTACAGTGAGTTTAAATTATTTTCTAGTCCACCAGTTTTCCCCTTTGATATATAGGCTTCAAAGCTGAATGGATGCAGAGGCACTGGAGCCAATGTCTATATAATCAAAAAGTTATAGTGTAGTGGGGTTTTTTTGTTTTGTTGTTTTTTGGTTGTGTGGTGTTCTGGTTTTTTTTGTTTGTAGTGGTAAGGCTTAAGCATAAGTTCCTGCATACAAAGAAAGTTTCCTATTTTATTTCACAAAGTGTATTTGAATTCCAGTAGCGAAGTTAGTGTGGTGCTTATGAAATAGCATAGCTGACAGTACTGGAGAGTTTACCTATTCATAGAGCAAGTACAGTTTGCATTCTCCCAGCATTGCTGTTTAAGGATCAGTCTGCTCCTGGACTGGAAGAATCATGTTTAAGGAATTCGCTTTCCACTGCCCTGAAGTCCTTTGGGATATATTTGTATTTGTTGACTAATAAATATATTTGTATTTGTTTAATGGAATGATATGAGATGATGATAATCTGGGAGAGAACCTCCAACTCCTTTCTTATAGATTGTTGAACAGCTGTTACAACTATTTTTGGATGCTGCCAATCTCTGTTAGCTCTCATTTCTGTGTGAACTTTCTTCTTTTATAACCACAAATTTAAAGGTACAGGTTTTAGTTGGTTTGTTTTATAATTATATATTTCTTTAAAAATCAGTAAAATACTATGAACCGAAGGCTGGGCAATCAAAATTATGCTTATATTGCTGTTACTGTTAGTGCTGTCCTTAATTCCACAGGAGACAGCTGATGCAGCTACTGTATAGGTAGGGTTCTCTTGTCCTTAGCAAAGGACTATAACTTGACAGACAAATGAAGATGTTAAAACTCAAAACCAGCAGCTCTTGCTGTAGTTAGGAAGCCATTACTTATGTGAAATTTTGTCTCCTTGTCGTGTGCTTTTGTTTTGTGTATACATTAAATTGTACTAGTTAGCTTAGTAAAAGATGTCATTTATTCCTTCAGATCTTGTCTTGCTTATACCTCGCTGATTACTTTCAAGTGTATGAGAACTGTTAGGGCAGGGATATGAGTTGCTGCACTTTACCTGACGTTTACTTCTTAAAAACTTCGTAAAAGCTGACAAAACAGAATGAGGCTGTAGCATTTTGGTGGTACTTGGTACATGCTACTATAGCCTCTTGTATTACTCTTTTTGGGGTTTTCTGTATTCAACTAACTTTACATACTGTTAGAAAAGATGTGCTTTTTTAATTTTGGCATTTGAAAAACTTTGATTTGCACGTCTTTTAAAAAGTAAATTTCCTTTTGCTTCTGACTCATTGATCATTGTTTTCTTTATGTTAAAGGTTGGCCTCAAAGTATTGCAATAGTCCTCCACTGCCGCATTTGAAACAGCCTTCTGTGTCCAAGGGATGTTTTTTTGCTTGTTTATTATAAAGCATACAGAGGCACATTTATAACTCATCTGGGCCTTCAAGGGATATATTTTTTTTTTAACTTGAAATGAGGACATAGCAGAGTGCCAGACTATTATTTCTATCACAGTAGTTAGCACCAGCCAGATCAAAAGCTGTTGTGCAGAATGCTCAATCTAAGGGCAGTATAGAAGTGGTCTCTCCTCTCACAGCTTGTAACTCCAGCCTTGGTTGGATGGAAAGGCCTACTCAGCGTTTGGGAAGAACTTCTCCATGTAAGTGTAGGTGCCAATAATTGCAGGGTCGAGGTTTCTGCTTGGCATCCTGTGATGGCTGGTTTTGGTCCATCATGTAGTGGAGTGCAGCTTCTCTTTCTCTTCCTCAAATCGTGTTCTGCTTCAGCAGAGGTAGGTAGAGATAACCCGCTTGTCATGCAACTCGTAATAGTTTGTGTGCATGCCTTTGAGTTGCTGAGCTGAATGAAGGAGAAATTTGGCAAGTAAGTTGTACTAGCCTTTGTTCTGGGTTTTCCTGAATCATGCTGGTCTTGGGCAAGACTTGGTACATGCTTCAAACTCGCCAGCACTCCAACTTCCTTGTTAGTTGTGTGATTTCCCTGTAACAGACTTTCCTAGTATCCCAGTGTTCACTTGCCTAGATGTCACTTTTCAGTTAGGAAGGGTAAACTGCTGAAATCACTGGGCTACTCAAGAAATTGTAGTGTCTCAGGAACTCTAAATGAGGGAGGTCTTAGTACTTCTCCTTCCTTCTCTGCTTTAGTCTGTGGCCAGTATTTGCCTCTTGCACATGCTTTAGTTGTCACCAGATCCTTCAGTGCACTGTCTGAAGTAGCTGGTGTGACACGAACTTACCCAGCTTTTGTTGTGTTAATTTGTCTGGGGTTTTTTTTCTTTCTTTTTTTTTTTGTGTGTGTGTGTCAGGTAGTTGAATTCAATTTAATGGCAATCAATATAAAAAGTACTGAGTGCCAGATCTACAAAAGGCAAGCGCTGCACCAAGTATGTGGCTGGAAGGAGGAATGGCGAGGGAAGATTTCCCCCTTTGGTGGTGTTGAACTGTTAAGACATCTCTGCATCTCATGGAACAGCAGCCTGAGGCTGCAGGTGCAGTTTGCTTTTGTATACCTTCAGCCTCCTGCTTCCTTACTGTTCTTCTGGAAGTGGCAAGGTTCAGGCTGACCTTTAAAAGTTTTCTGATAGGTGTGTTTAGCTGCTTTTGAAAGCACAGCCTAGAATCATTCTTCTAGAGAGAGAGAGACTGATGGAATTGGGTTTCTGGAGAAACTATGTCCTGTGCCACAGTCTCCAGTCGGTGTCTCTTGCCCTTAGATTGCTGGAATCAGTTATGTTCTTTCACCGGTGCAATTGATAGGCCCTACTCAAAATTCATGGAAATTAGTGGGAGATCTCAAGTGGTTGGGTTTTTTCATTTGAGATATTTGATAATATGCACTGGTATTTTAAAAAAATTACATTGGTAATATCTCCTATGGCTTTGTTTAGAACTTTTGGGTCCTGTGTTGTAGTTCTCTTTCTTCAAACCATCCCCTATTTAATCATACAGGCCATGCACCACTTCTTGGAATGTTTCACATAACATATGAGACCTCAGAGAGCTTGGTTTCTGAGCATTGCAGAAAATAAAGGTCTAAGCATAAAGGCCGTCCTTGAGACAGGTCAGAGGACCTGTACCCTGTTGTTGGTAGCAGCCTGTTGTGCAGAAAGTTTCGCAAAACTGTTAGTTATAGGGTAATCCCCTTGTAGGTTTACTGTTCTAGCTTTTGGCTGTCTGTGTCAGAGCTAGAGTTGCTGGGACGATTGTGTAAAAGTTCATGATGGCTTTCTCAATGTCTGATCCTTTTCCGAATACTTCTGGGATTCACTTTGTGTGGCTGTAAGCTTTTCCGTAGTTTGTTGTTGTTACTTGAAGAAAGTGTTTCCTGACTGACAGGGATATTAGGATACACATTTGTTTACTTCCTTGGTGCTGTCTTTTTAGACTGAGGTGCCCCCAGTTCTTCCTTCATGGGAAATGGTGAGTGCGCAAGGTATCCTTTTTAGAAAGTATTTCAAGTAGTGTGCTTCGTTTGGGTATCTTGCTTCAGCTTTCACCTCTGCTGTTATGATATCTGCCTTATGATACAAAATAAGAGTTGTAATAAGTGAAACTCAGGGAATGATGAGGTTACTGAGAAGAGCAGATCTTCATTCGTGCTAGAAGCAGAGTCTTTGCCTCTCTTAGCCCAGGGAATTGGCTGTGACTAGCCATGACTTGACTGTAGCGGGGCTAAAAAAGGTCTTCATTCGTAGATTATTGGTTTTTTTTAATGCCAGAAGGAATGGTTGCATTGCTTTTAATCTCCTGTCAGTCAGTAATTATTGCATTTCATTGGATTATGCTTTTATTGAGCCAGGTAGTGCGTGTTTCATTTGATTACTTCCCCAAAGATTTCTGGTAATGATTTGAATGAAGAAATGGAGGATGGAGAATCACTTGCTTTCTGTGATAGCTTATTCCGTTAGTTATTCTAAAAAGGGAAAACAAACCCCAGGCAGCTGTATTGGGGATTTTACTACTTACTGAATTGAGTGTGTAGAATACATAATGCCTGTTCTTACAGCAGATGCGATACCCCGTTAATTACAGGGCTGTCTGATGGATAAACAGGTAAATTAAATGTTGGAAAAATACTCGGTAACTAAATATCCGAATCCTTTTGTCCAGGCAGATTGATTCGTGTGTGTGTGTTGGTCTGTTTTTTCAGGGCGTTGGGTGGTGTAGGTTGCGGTGCAGGCGTTGTGTGGCCGTCTCACTGCGATTACAAATACAGTGTGTATGTGCTCCCTCTAGTGGTCTGCAAATAGCAGATAAATCCTTGGTAAACAAGTGTCAGTAGCCCTAATCATTGGTGCTTTTGATTATTTTCCGTTAGAAATTAATTTTAAAGTGTTTTTTTAAATTGATTTGAACTTGCTAGGAAATATATTTCATAATCTGAAACAAGAATTGGTATACTAAGAAGCCTGTCTTAGCAGGTGATCTTTGTTGGATTTAAACAGCCTAATCACACACATTTTGCCATGCAGTCAGCTCCGTATTATTTAGTATGAAGGGGAGGCTGTGATGTTCTGAATACTGGAAAATGAAGATACTGTAATGACAGTATCTTAGGACTCAGCTGGAGTCTGGTGCTGGGCCAGACCTTAATAAGCCTTGTTGGTCTTGGACTTAGTTTATGAACAGCCATTAGGCTCTGTCGCCATTACATACTTGGGTGCTCTTGGTTCTTTACATGGGGTCTGTTTAGGTTTGCACAGTTAATTAGCTTGGGCTCCACTGGCCAGGAAAATGTGTCTTCCTGCTCCAGACCAGCCAGCTTTGGGAACGAGGGCTGGCTGCACTGGAATGGCAGCTTGCCTGCAGTCAGTGAGTCCATCGGACTCAGGCTGCCTCTGCATGCAGGCAGCTGGTGTCCCTGTGGACAATTAAGCATTAGTCATATTGTTTTCTTTAGGAATATATAAGGATGTTAATAAGTTTTTGGGGTTTTTTTAAATTTTCCTTTTTTTTTTTTGTTTTCAAATAACATATCCTGTTGGAGCATCCTAGAGCGCTGTTCCTGTTGGAGAGAGACTTGCAGAGGACAGCTATGGGCACTAACTGGGTTACTGGTCCTAGCTAAATTCACAAGTGAATATGGCCTAGGATATTTTGTTCTCAACTTTTCTTCCTGTGCGCCCTAGTTTTTTACTACACACACCCCCCCCCCTCCTCAGTGTGTGCAAGTTTTGGATAGTACTGTCTGCTTGCAGAAAGCAGTGTGTGAGAGATATTTTGATATTGTTTCTTTTTTGCCAATGTTCAGTTCAGATAGAAGAACACTTAGAATTTGTCCTAAGAGAAAAGCTGTCGTTACAGTATCTTGGTTTTCCAATATTTGGAACATCACAGCCTCCCCTTCATACAAAATAATACGGAGCTGACTGCATGGCAGAATAGATTTGTTGGGGATTGTTTGTTTGTTTTTCTCTTAGGTGTGATGCCACACTAATACAAGTCCTGTGCTTCATGTATTCTCCAATTTATTCCTTTCAAGTGACAGCATTTGGTGTCCAGAGGAGAGAATTATTATGTGTTCTTTCTCCCCTGACCCTTTGAGCTTTTAATGGTAGTATGTGACAGCATCCATTGACTGCAATAGTTAATTTTCATGAAGCAGACAAGGCTTTAGGAGATCAAACTAAAAAATATGAACCACGGAATTCCAGAAAGGGGTGAAAGTGGTTAAGAACCAGCTACAATACAGTTACCCAGCATGAAGTGTTGATTAATTATACTTTTTAATATGTAGTTAATTCTGCCTTTTATAACTAGCATTCAGGATGGCACAGGGATAGACTTGTTTTGTCAATTGTGTGCATGCCAGATGGAGCGTTAATACGTGTCAGCAGATAAATGGGCCATTATTAAGATTAGATGCATAATGATCATTTCAGCCTTGTTTATTTAGGTCATTGACGGCAGTAGAAGATGATCTCTTATAAGTAAAAATACTTTTGGATCTGAAATTTTTTTTGCTTTTCCTAGACTGCTGTCAAATGTAAAGGGTTTGGTATCTAGTTAACTTAATATATTACTTTAACTTATTAGTTTACTTAAGTGGGAAATGAGAAAAAAAATTGACAACCACAAATAATTCTACCAGTGAGTTCATTTAGTGAATGTAGTGAATAGAGTCCTTAGTAGTGAAGCTGGTAGCTGCGTAAGCAGATTAATTTGTTTGTTTATTAGATAGAACTCATGAAATTAGTATTTTACCTTCTATTTCAGCGCAATGTGCTTAGGTATTTACTTATTTAGTAGGCAATACAATGTTCAGTTATAGATGTATTCTTAAAATAACATCAGCTACAACTTTAGACTCCAGGCGCTAGTGAAAGACTTTGACTATAATAAATGTCTGTGTTTTTTTCAGGTTGCCATGTAAGATTTTGGAAGTCATAGCTCCAGCGCATCACAACGGAATGGCAAACGGCCATGGTAGCGGTGCTGACGGAGACACAATTGTCATCAGTGACAGTGACGACTCAGAAACGCACAATAGCTCTGCACAAAATGGGTAAATGATACTTTTACAGTATAAAGCATTTGGGCTGAGTGGAAATGAAACTAAAGCAGACATGGCAGGGTCTGACCGAAACAAATGATTTGTATGGATTGTGAGTGTTCAGCCAGCTGAAGGTGACAAGCTGAATATTCACAGGTGCCAGTTATGCTATGTGTAAACCACCAGAGAACTGTGTGTTATGAGAAATGGAGTACCTACAGAATAATCATTGTTAATCTGTTTGGAATGACAGTGTTTCTGTTGAGAGATGGTGGAAGAGCAGGTATGCCTGTCATTAGTCCTCTCTCTGCTGCAGAACCTGTGCTGCTATAGCTTGGAAAAGGCAGCCATATTCTGCATTTCTACAGTCTGGTACTACTTAGCATGATGTATTACTTCCATCATGGGACTCTGAGTTGAGAATGTTTTATAAGAGGACAAGCTCTTACAGGAACTCTCTGAAAAGTCGTTCTAGACACATAATGCGTTTGTGTCCAAAATATAAAAATATACAAAGCTTTCTCATTGTGCCGTGTGTCCATATAAATACATAGCATTGTATTTTATGGATTTGATTATGGTTTTAGGTGCGGTGAAATGTGTGTGTCTTGGTCTTAAGGAACTGTCTATAGGCTGGAGTAGCTTAATAATCTTGAATAAGAGAGCTTCTTGGCTATAATTGTGGTATTTAATTTGGAATATCCCTTTACCAACCAGTAACTGAGCTTATATATGCAGCTTATCCTAGCAGTATAATGAGAAGACAGATTTCTGTGCTTCACAAGCACAATGCTGATGGAAGAAAAGGTTTTGAAGATGGCCTGAATCTTGTATCTAGCAACATACAGGCTTTATGTGAACTGTTACTGAGTTGGAGATGTCACGTGGATGCAGAAGTTATTCTCATTGACTGCTTCATGAGATCTCCCATGTGCTGACATGCCTTCAATAACTAGGGTGGAGCTCCTCACTTGGCTAAGAAAAGAACAGGGGATAAATAATTTCTACAGTTCTCTGCTGTCTTTTGAAGGCAACGTCCAAGTTTTTCATGGAGAGTTCCTACATCTTTGAGAAAACAAACGCATTTTCTGTGTACGATGAGGCATATGGCATTTGAAAGGAGGTTATTCCTGGAATTATGCAAGTATGCACAAAGCTTGACTGTGGGATTGATCCTTTTATGTTGCTGTCACTTCCATGTATGCAGAGCTGGTAGTAAGACTGAATCTTACACTCCCAGTCTGTGTTTTTTCCCAGCTGATTACTTATTTTGACAATGCAGAGAAGGGAGGGAAAATAATTTCTTTCTCTTAAGAGAGATCTTGTGAGAATATAAAAATTTTTGAAGCACTGTTCTAGAGCATACCTAACTAAAACTTATGCTTGAATTGCAAACCTCTTACAGCTTTAAAATGCTTACTGAAAGTTTCAAGTCAGTCTTTTTATAGGAAGTGCAAGAGTGTAATACCATTTTGGTTAGTTTCTGGATGTATTCTGGGTATATGCAAACTTGGAAAGTATTACTTGCGGTACCTGTAAAACCTATCTGAAAGTAGAGCATTTTTATCATTTTTTTGTATTTTGGCATCTAAGATTCTTTATAGCCTTACTCATAACAATAAGAAACCCCACTGAACCGAATGACATTGTTTTGCAGCCCTAATCCTTCAGGGACTATATTTTGTTGTTTATGGAGAAACTTGAATGTGGAGAGTATGGATGTTATTCACCTTGGGACCAATGTCAAGTTGATATGCACAGAACTGCAGTTCTGCCTCCGTCTGCACACAAATCTCCAGGTTTTGAGACCCAGCCTTTGTGCAAAGCTGTAGTGCCGTTAAACAATGGTACAGCAGATGCTCAGTGTGCTTGTGAGAGAGGGGGAGGGGAGCACAGCACAGATTGATGGGCCATCTGCAAATATTTTTCCTAAAGAATCTGTAAGGCTAGAGAATCTTAACTGAAAATAGATGTCATTAGAGATCCCAACCTTTCTCTGACCCTACTCCTGTCTGTGTGAGGCAGAAATAGCCACGCGTTCTGTACAAGTGTTCCTGCTGACCTTTTTTATTGTATTCTGCAGTAAAAGCTGAGGTGGTACAGGGAGAAGGAGGCCAGCACACTCTTGCTCCTGCACTCCCTCAGAAAAACAGGCTGCCTTGTATAAGGCCTGGGTTACAACGTAAAAGGTAGCAATCTTCTGAGATCTTAAATTGTTGATGCTATGCCCTGGGACCCTCTGGTACTGGAGGATAGTGGTCATCATAGAACAGCAGTGTGCTAGACTTAGGGATAAGGTTGAACTCTTGCATTTGCACTAGCACTCAGCAGCAGATTGAAGATTGAGGGGCTTCTACTGCCAAATATATACAATATTAGCTGCAACTTAATTAATGGCATTCCTTCTGCCAGGGCTATGTGTAATGTGAACTATCAATGCTAGAAAAATTTTTTTTGGCTTGTTGGCTGGTTTGTGGCAGTAAATTTGGGTGCTTATTCAGTGTGAAGTATCATCTTTATTTTGGGGAAGGATTGATTGTTTCTGCAAATTTTGGGATGCAAGCAGAGCTAATAAAGCTTTTGGAAACAATGCCAGTAATACCTTACCATCCATATTTTTTGCTATCTTCAACCTAATTTTCTGCCTGTAGTTGGAGAAGAAATTATGAACAGGATATGTCAGAAAGTGTGGTCATAGCTTGTCCTTAAAGCTATACTGTATGTTCAGTAGAACAAATCTTTCCTCATCTTTAATTCTTCTCTTTTGTTCTCTTCTTTCTTCCCCTCTCATCCCTCCGTCCCCTGAAGGTAATAACAATGATGGTAGGTCTTAGTCTACTTTGTATTGTAAGGAAAGACCAAAGTCCCGGATCAAAGGCAGCCTAAAATCTTCATCAAAAGGCTCAAAGTCAGGATTTTGTTGCAAAGTGCCATTGTCTTGTCCCTACAGCAGTATAACCAGTATGCTGTCAACAGTCTTGAGGTTGCTGTGTTTCCCTGTTGAAGTTCTAGATTGCAGAAAACATTTGCGGCTCCAAATGGGCAGTTTTAATTGTTTAGTATAGAGTAGCTTGTCAGTGGCCACCTTCAAAGGTGTGAAGAGGCCAGCTTTTCTATCAGGGTCAATATACCGACAGGTGACCTCTGAGTAAGGCTTGCACTGGAGCATGAGGCCAGAAGTGATTGTGTTACTTGGCTAGTATTCTTCAAGGGAGCTTTTTTCATTGCCAAATTTAGTCAAAGAGAAGAAGAAGCCACCGTCTCTTTTCTTGAAAAGCGGTACAGCATTCATTTTAGATGCATTCCTGATCCTCTTACCCTCGGTATTTTTTGTGAGATTTTTCTAGTTCTATTAGTCCCACAAGATATAAGTAGTTCCAGCAAGACTCAGACTAGATAGTTGTATCCTGGACAAGGTAACTCAAAAGGACACGATCTCAGAAGTTTTTCGGTAAAGCTACCTGAAGACCTTGTTGTCTGAATATAACACAGCAGGACTGTAAGCAGAAATTTATATCCAGGTCATGTGGTCACCATCTTGAAGTAATTGAAGGGCTCATGGAAGTAGTGTCTGTTGATGGTTCAGAATAACGTCGTTCAAAAAAATGCAAGACTCCGTCAGGTGCTAGGCACGTTTACCTGAGTGCAGTAGCAAGCAGTACAATATGGGTGAGTCAGTTCCAGTTTTCATCTGTTACAAGGTATTTTATATTCTTTCCTCTGGATCTGGGGTTCCGTTAGGGCTGTCCTGTGAAGGCTTGCTGTAGGAGATCTCTGCTGCACAATGGGTCTAACCTTTGCTAACTCTTCTGTGTTTTATATAATGCTTTATAAAGTGAAACATAAAAATTTACTACTTTTATGCCAAAGCAACTAGATAATGATATAATTTTTCAAGCCTTCTATGTGTACCAAATGACCTTTTTCTTCCTTTTCTGCACTAAGCAAAATTTTTAATTTAAATTTGGATTTATAGGGGAAGATTTCAGTAATATATTAACTTGGTTTCTGAGTTTCCAGTGAGTATCTTAAACAGAAGAAACTTCGTATGTTTGGAAATTAGGTTGGGGCTATTACATGTGCTCCAGTGAAGGTGAGAGAAAGGTTTACTCAAACTGAAAAGTAAAGGTTAATGACAGAGGAGTGGATCATTTGATTATTCTTTGGGCCCTGCTTTTAATTACAGACAGTATTGGAGCTTAGAATCTATTCAGAACATATAAATAAGCTATCTGTGACCTTCTTCAGCTTGTTAGACTAAAGGGCTGGAAACACAGAGGTGTATGGTGAGGGAACAAGTCTGATTTGATACAGTGCAGAAATTCCTAGTGACAACCTTTATTACTTTAGCTTTCCTACCCCGAGACTGAAGATGAACATGGAAGACCAAGTCATGGTATGACCAAAACACAAAGCTTCTTTTAACAAACTTAAAATTGTAGGCAGAGATGTTAAAGTCTTTCCAGTGGGTATATGAATTCCTTTATCAAGTTTCTCTGTTTTGCTAATGTAATAAAAAGAACCCCACCCAGCTAGTCACATTTTTTTTAATTAGTCTGAGTGACTCAGCTTGATACTTTAACTTGGATAGCATCATACAATGCAGAAAGTATATATATATATCATAGTGCATATCTGTAAGTCCAGTAGCTGTGTTGCTGTTTCCAAGTCTAAATCTTCTTTTCTGTCCCTTCATTTCTTTAACTACGTTGTAGGTAATTGTAAACTATTAATCATTGTAAACTATTTTTCTTCAGGAATTATTCTCATCTAAAATGACACTAACTGTGGATAAGTACTGTTTCTTTTACGCTTCACTTGTATTTGTTAATGTATGTATTATCGGACATCTGAACGGTGCATTTCTTATGGACTTCTATTTCACAGAGTTAGTAGGAAAAAATAAGAACCGGAGCAAATTTCACAGTCAGCAACCTTGCAAAGTACAGTCACTACATCTTGTGTGTGTTTTTCATAGGAGCAAAGAATAACAAGTGGTGTATTGATTTACTTTGTTCTGTCTCGGACTCCACCTTCAAGCATCATGTAAATGCCAGAACGACTGACAATGATGATGAAATACATAGCTCTAAATCTCCTAGTTCACTCATAACTTTTTCATCTTCCCCTACTGATGAAACAAGACGACGGTTGAATTTTTTTCTGATAAAGCAATATAGCTTTTGATTACAAATTACCACTCTAGGAGAAGTTCTGTTGTTTAATAGCAAAATGCAACATTATTTAAAGAAAGTGTTGGTAGTTTAACTCTGTTCATGAACCCTGTCCAAAAATACACCACACTATTTAAAGTATATTGTCTGTAGCAGAAAGCCTCTCTTTTGTTTTTTAAAGGAGTTTTGGTAGCACACCAGACCTGGGTGGTTGTTCTCCTAGGAAAAGGTGTAAGAAAACAGTTACTGCTATGTTAAAATGGAAGAAATATTTGCTGTGGGGGGGAAAAAAATAATCTAGTTCTCTGTAGCTGATAGCTGTAAAAGGAAAGTACACTTTGGGAGGGAAGAACCCAGGTAACTCGATAAGCATTTATTTTAAAGTGTAGGTGCATTGCCTTACGATTCCTGTTATTTTAAGAATGTTGTTGGTGAAGATGCTCTTTCTAAACTGATAGTTGAAAGATATTCTGCCTGTCTTTTATTCATTTTGAGATGTGATCTGTAGCTCTGTGGCTACTATTTTTATTCATTCTATTTAACTTTTTTACTCCATCCTCATCATATTTTCTCCTTTTTTCCTGCCTTCCTGTTGCCATCACTAGTACTGAGTATTAAGGTGATGTTTTTCTGAGGGAGAGAGATGTATCGTACTTGTCTCCCTCTTTGTTCTTCCTTCCCTTCTCATCTCCCATCTCCCTGCTAATAAAACCAACAGCCCTGATCCCTTGGAATTAGCTTTGATGCAGATTTAAATCTAGTGGCAGAAGATTTGGCAGAAGTTAATGGGTTCTCTTTGGTCCAATGGAAGTTACAGCCTGTATTAAGTATGGCTGGATATTTTCAAGAGGTCCATTGTGTATGCCTATAAATACATTAAGCATGTACAGTATAAGACTGTTTTGTGAATGCAGTTAACTCTTAAATTTTAAAAAAATTTTCAGGGAGAAGAAAGCCATAATTGATCCTTCTTTGTTCAAATACAAAGTCCAACCTGTTAAAGAACTGTATGAGACCGTTATCGTTAAAGCATCTCAACTAAGGTAAAAATGTGTATATGAAAGGTAAAATTGTACTTCATAACTGTGTGAGTCACTGTAAGATGTTTTTGATGTAAAATGACATTTTAAAATAGCAGAACTACTAATGAGAGGCACTGGAGCAAGATGCTGTATGCGGCAGGCTTTCTGTAGCGAGGGTTCCAAGCCTTACTACTGTTAACACAGATAACTCCTTACAAGTCTCTGCTTTCATTGGCATGCAGGTGAGACCTGCTGTTGCTTCTGATACCTGTGCCTACTGCTGTGACTGATGGAGTAGGTGGAAAAAAAGTTTGGGAACCCTATTCTATAATATTAATGAACTATTGGCATTGTGAGTGCTCCCTCTCTGTGGTAGCATTGCTGGTTTGAAAAGTTGGAGCAGACATTGGCAGTCAAACTGCTTGACTGCTTTAAAATGGAAAGCTGCAAAGAATTTTTGCTTCTTAAATAATGTAACTTTGTCTTGAATTTAGTTAAAACTTTTTTTTTAGAGTAGATTTTGCATCAAAACTTCTTAAACTGGATACTTTGGGGAGAAAAACACAACCCTTCAGTGATTTCAAGTCATTTAGTTCCAGCATGAATGGAGATTAGATTTTTCATTAACTACTCTTAGTCATTTTCTTCTTCCCATGAAGTGGTGCAGGTTCCCTGGGATGCCAGGAAGCATTTAGAGCCCACTGTCCTGCAGCGAGGAGTGCTGCAGCCTGACCAAGCAGTGTGTGAATTCACCCCTCTCGCTTGTTCAGTGCCTTACCTCCCCATTTAGAGACATGAATGCTGCTTTCCTGCTGTCCTTGTTTGCTTGTTTGTTTTTACCCTTCTCTGAAACAATCAGATTTCAGTTTTGTTCGGGGATTTTAAAAGCTACTGTGATAGAAAGGAACGTTTGGAGGATTTAGTGAGGATGAATAGGTTGTGGAGTTTGTGTGTGTATAGAAGAGGGCATACCAGGATCTTCAACACAAAAAATACAGGTGCATAAAACGACCGTTGGGGTTTCTTGTTCATAAGGAAACTTCTAATTGAATTGAGATTGCAAAGAACAGCTGCTCATTACAGTAGTAAGGGTGTAACTTACAACTGAGAAAATGGTCGAATCATATGATCTGTTACATGTGTTCTTGCACATATTGTCAGCTGTACTTAATTATTAAATATGTTAGTTGATAATGCTACCTTTCTTTCCTGATACAGCCGGAGGAAACATCTCTTTTCTCGTGATAGACTTAAACTTTTTCTGAAACAACACTGTGAACCACATGATGGAGTCATTAAAACTAAGGTAAATAAGAAGGAATAATTTGTGGGATAGAATTACTGACCCTACTCAGTCTTTTTTTTGCTGCTCTTTACTAGCTGCTCAGAGCTTCTTTTAAACTACTTGAAGATTAGCTTTTTGTAAGTATAGTATATTGAGTTAGTATTCGACTTTTCCAAAACAAAATGATGAATACTGCAACTTTTTCTTGTAAAAATAAGATTTTGTTAATTTGTAAACAAAATGGTAGTTTTTCTGTACATGAAGCAGAATTAAATTCACTGAATTTCCCTTTAGCTACCAGTTTACAGAAGTCCCCAAAACAAAAATGGGAGCTTTTACCTAGAAAAATGTTAAAAATATACTGTGTTTTAATAATTGCTTAGTCTAATGCGAGTTGTTTTCATTCTTGAAGGTGTGTAGCTGGTATTTCAAAGACAAACTATTTTGTTTTGGTACAGTAAGTTAATATTATTCAGTTGTAATGCTTTTAGCTGGAAAATATTTTACTGTAGATTGAATTCAGTATCCTGTTCGTAAGTGGAACAGAGGTACTGAAGAGTTCATGTGGCTAGAATGGGCTTTTGATGAGGCCGTAGATGTTGAATATGTATTTTTTTTTTTTTTTTCATCTTATGTGGAAAGATATGGTGATACTTCGTACAAGTTCAGACTAAAGTTCACATCTTAATCTGTGCAGGATAACTGAGAATTTCTGTTTCCTTGTGCTGAAGGAATTGAGCAGCTTTTCCCACACTGACCAAGTGGGCAGCAATTTCCCCTGCCTTGCTGTGCTGCAGGAAATCCTTGACTCTTCCACTGCCTGTTGCAGTCTTGACCCTGAAATCCTGCTTATCTTCATCTTGTTTTCAGAAAGTAGTGTACTTGTTTATTATATTTTGTGTGTAAGGGGAATCCTGGTACAGCTGTGTAAAGGCTCTGAGAGAGGACAGTCTGGTCTCTGGAAGTTGTGGAAAATGACAAAGACAACTAATATCTCAATAAGTTCGTAACTTTCAAGTTTGTCTCTTTTAAAGAAATAGAAGAAAATAGAGCTGAAAGGGATAAACCACCTCCTTCCTTGGGCTTGTTAGCAATCATACCCTTGATGTGATGCGTGACACATGGGTCCAGTGATTTATTAGCAATGCGTCCTGGTACCTCAGGAAGATTGTTACAGTCTGTATATGCGTGCATTGTCATTGTCTCTTTGGACTTTTTGTGGAGTGTCTCCTTGTTCCCTTGCTGATTGCCTGCATTTCAGTGGTTGTGTGAATATGTCCTGTTTGGGGTGTCTCCTTTGCATCCTCACCTGTATCACCTGGTAGGGCAGGCTTCCTTAAGTCACCAGACTGAGAGAGTCAACTTGCAAAGAAACTTTGACAATTCAGAATGAGAAAAGTCACAAATTTTCTCCTCTTCCAAAAGTGTTTAAATATGATAGAGAATTATATGATTCTTCAGTAAATTAATTTTCTGACTGACTTTCTGCCAAAAGTCCTTCTCAGCACATTTCACCAACTTGCTAGGAAGACTGTGTCCAGCTGTGTTTGCTAAAAGGCATCTAAAGAAATAAAATCTTGCCAAATGAGACCAAATTCTATTTTCAGATGTGTGACTTAGAGTATTTCAGAGTTCTCCTAAGCCAACCAGTTGTGGATGTACTTACTTTTATTGTCTTTTGTGAATTAATGATTAATTAGCTTATATTTATGAAGAGATAAGAATTTCACAATGAATATCTGTTTTCATCTTTCTTACTAAGGCAACATCAATTGCAAAATATAATCTAGCAGAACAAAATTTCTCCTACTTCTTTCCTGATGAGCCACCCACGTTTATCTTCAGTCCTGCAAGCAGGCGGCGAGGGAGACCTCCAAAGAGGGCATCTACTAGTCTTGTAAGTAATAACATTTCTAATTTCAGATAAAGGCACATCAGTGTAGTCTTCTGTTTTCACTGAACTTTCAGAACAGTTGGAACACATAGTTGATGTGCTTTTTTTTTTTTCCTTAAGGATGAATTGGGGTATATTACATAACTATAAAGCAATCTAACAGCAATTAAGCTGGTAAAAGGGACCATACTTGATATGTTATCTTCCTATTTTTATCTATCTTATTTCTGTGATCCCACCAAGAAACTAGCTTTTTATTGTGTTGTGAAGGCATGCTTGTCCCTTCTGGGAATGATTAATAAATAACTTGCTGAAAAACTTTTTGATCTGTGCTCTTAGATATAATTACGTCACTTGCCCTCAGATACAGTTATATCATTTGCCTCTATTTAAACACAGCAAAGCTTAGTGCTCTAAACTACTTCATTTAAAAAGAAAACTGGAAGAAAAAGGTTTGTTTTTTCTACACCACACCACTGCTCAAAAATATTAGGCAGGATCTCTGAGTAATTACTATGTTTGTGGGAAACCCTTATAGCCTGTTTTTATTATTGTTTTAGGGAACAGTTGAAAAATTGGGACCATCTATTGCTGGTCATTTCATCATAGATATTATGTTCTTTTTTTTTTCTTTTCTTTTTTCCCCTCCGTCTCCAAATTGTGTATCAGGAGGATGATGTTACTACTAAACAAAATACCCAAGGAAGCAAAAGTAAAGTAGCAAAGGAAAAGACAAGGTTCCAGAAGCAAAAAGAAGATATGCAGGCTATGGGTAAGTTGAAGTTTAGTCCTGTTGACTAGTAGAACCAGTTTTTGCAGGTCTGAGTGCAGGCCATAATTAGAGTATTTTTGGGGTTGTACCTTTCAAAGGGAAAATGTAATAAGAGTGCCCTGCCACCGCTGTACTGCAAAGTGCTCCTTTCAGTGGTTAGAACGGTTGTTTTCTCTTTATTTCCCCAGTTTAAAATAAGAAAAAATATAGGAAGCTTGCAGTCCAGCTGTGTTGATTTCTCTTGGATAAATAAAATCAAAATACATTTTTGCAGAAGTTTGGAGTGTAGGGTTATATTTAAATTTTACCAGCTGAAGGTATATCAGAACAAACATTTAACACAAATCAATCTATTGTATGATAGAAATCTGTAAATGGAAAAACTACCTCAAAACTTAAGAGAACTGCAATGCTTTCTAAACTGGTAATAATCCCTAAGGAAATCTTGGGTCTTTCTGAAGATATCTGTGTGTAGATATTTAGGGTACATCTAAATGTTCTGCAAGATTACTTACAGTATGTTTAACAAATTTTTCTAATTAAAAGAGAACAAATTACTTAAGAGGTCTTTATTTTTGATTGATTGAATTATTTTGGCTTAGTTTTGACCTGTTTCTGATCTATTTAAACTTGATTTCAAATGAAGTAAGGCAACCCACATGCCTTTTGTATGGGTTTAACTAGGTATGCTGTTGCTTCTTTTGAGGAGGCAAAGCTCAGACAAGGGTTGTAAGCACTGATAAGGAAAGGCTTTCATCTGTGGGAACATTTCAGTGAACTTTTGGTTTCTACCTCATTTCTATTATCGTAGAATGTTTGGGGATGGCAGGGACATCTGGAAATTACCTAGTCCAACATGTGCTTAAATAACTGCAAAGTTGTCTGAGGCTGCTAAGAACCTTTTCCTCCTAGGACATGGGGACACTGGAGTTTAACAGGCTCCATTGAACTCTTGTGTCCACTTTTCTGCACAACTAGCATTTATTTATGTGCTGGAAATTATGGCGCAGAACAAGGCAACAGAAGCTTTGATGTTGATCAGCTTCCTTTCTTGTGTGGTGTTAACTACAGCCTTTAGAAGGCTAGTTAAAACACATTATGGCTTAATTCTATCTTTGTGTTATCTTATTGCTCCCCAAAACCCAATGCCCTTGAAACATACAGTTACAAACAATGGAAGAACAATCAGCCTTGAGATAAGCTGTGTGACACGGAGATCCAAATGTGTTTATATTTTCTGCCACCTCATTAAAAAGCTGTCACAACGTGTTGATATTCAGAGTTTGTAAATGCTTTCTGTTCTTTCTGTTGAGGGGACAAAATGATGGTGAATGCATCAAATAAGTAAGAGTAACAATAAAAAAATACGGTGATGTCACACTTGTTCTGTGTGCTTGTTTGTGGCCCAGTGTTTGCCCATGATGATAAACTTTTTTAAAGATGCAGTTCTTTAATTTAATACCAGCAACATGTTATACTAGTTGTTTGAAAAGTATGATCCCATCCATATGACACTTAAAATTATACTCTCAAATATACTAATTAATGTAATCCAGTATGAATTTTACCTGTAAATAACGTTTGTTTAGATTGTCAATTACTGACTTTTGGAAAATCTCTTATGAAGACCTGCAATAGTACTTTACTAATGATGTGAAAAGGTAGCAAAATACCAAGTACCTTGAAAAATCAACTTTCTCGGTATGTAGAATACTGGAGATCAGCTTCACTGCTTTTGTTTGCTGGGTGAGAGGCATTGCTGATATGTGTAGTAGCTATCTGTAAAAGCAATCTAGCCCATTTTCTGAATTTTATAGGAAAACGTAATCAAAATCTTTGAGTGCTATTCACTTGGTAATAAAAGTAAGGATCTTTTTTTCATTTTCTGCAGTTGTGATTCTAGCTTTCTTGTTTATTCAATTGAAATGGTAAGCCCCCGACCCCCTTCTATTTGTTAGCCTGTGTGTGGGTTGGCAGACATTGTCTGTCCACAGAAACTGGAACTCTGTATCCTGCTGTTTCTCTGCAGACAACTACAAAGAAATCTGGAACTCCTCAGGCAATAACATTTATTATCAATTAAAGTTCAGCTTAAACTGTAACAGAAGTAAAACTTGCACAAAACCCAATGAAATACTAAGTAGGTTTCCAATGTATTGACTTTTCTGTAATTCAGTAATAATTAAATATTTAAAGATCACTTATTTAAAGGCTTTTACTTCTACAAATATTTCATGATTATATGCCACACCTAGTTGTGACATGCTTTTATTAAGCAGTCATTATTAAATCTGTTGCTGTAATTATATGTGGTTGGAAGCAGTTCTCATCTTTGTATGTCACTTGATAGAAGCCAATAAACAAGTAATAAACATCTGTATACTCATAAAAACAGAGAAATCTGACTTTATTACAGTGATGACAACCTAATAAAACATGTATAATACTTAGGCTTAAAATTCTGATACTCTAAAGAACTTTCAAGTGATTGAATTTCTGATTGGCATAGAAGCAATTCAGTCTTCATAACAATATCTTTTTCATATGGTAATTATAAAAAGATCAGTCTATTTAGCACAGTTTTCTTTCACAAAAAAATAATTTTATTTAAAATGACTTAGTTTTGTTTGTTTTTTCCTTTGTAGCTTTTGAAAAGGCTAAATTAAAACGAGAGAAGGCAAATGCTATAGAAGCCAAGAAAAAGGAGAAAGAAGATAAGGAAAAAAAGAGAGAAGAATTAAAGAAGATTGTGGAAGAAGAAAGAATGAAGAAGAAAGAAGAGAAAGAGAGACTCAAGATAGAAAAGGAAAAAGTAATGCATTTGCAGTATAGGGTTTCGTATAAATGGCTTTCTAGTTTACTTGTTCCTTAGTTGCTGTCTGCTTCAAGTTATTTTCCATTAACTGTTTTCATTCATAGAAATGTACTTTAGAAGAATAGGTAGTTAGTTACAGGGTATGATTATGGAATTGTATTTCTGGATAACGTTCTCTATATTATAATTTTAGTTCACAAAAAGTTCACTTTGAACTTACTTCTGAGGTAATGTGGTGGGTTTGGGGGTTTTTGGGTTTTTTTGTTTGTTTCTTTTTCCCAAAAATGCATGACAGTATTTGATTCGATAGTTGTCTTCTACTGAAGTGTTAAAGACGGTGTACTGCATCAGATTCACAGCATGTTAAATGGTTCTGGGTTTCCTCGTGGCTTCTCTTTGGATGGAAATTGCTAAATAACTTTTTGTCACTTTGATTTTATTCCAGTGTATTTTAGCACATCCACATCCACTATCTGTTTTGATGATCATCTTTTGTGGCTACCTTCATAAATACTCTTATTTTTAGATATTTTTTTTCCTTGGCGACTTCCATTTAAAAAAACCACCAAAACAAACAGAAAAAAGTGTCTAATCCAACAAAGTATCACCACAGTTTACTTCTAAACAATGTTGCCAATATCATCTAGTAATTTTTGTTTTGTACAAGATTATTTCATTCTAATAAGTATGTCTTATTTTTCAGTGTGATTGAAATAGGAAGTGGTGCAGTTCTAGAAAATAGAACAGGGTGATCTGACCATATCTTATATACAATTGTCACACCCTTTTTCAGGAAAGAGAGAAGCTGCGTGAAGAAAAAAGAAAATATGTGGAATACCTTAAACAGTGGAGTAAACCTAGAGAAGACATGGAATGTGATGACCTTAAGGTATGGTTGAATTTGGACTGTTCATGCTCTTAGTTTACAGGGTCGCCAAGCTAGGTTCCCTAACGCAGAGACAGATCTAGATCTGATCTAAATGCTAGGGGTTGTGATCGCCTGCAGTCATATAATACTTCCCAGTGGTGATGCTAATAGGAACATCTGCATCTGCATTTTTTCACTCTCTAGAAAAACTTCACAGGCTGTTCGCAGTCTTAATGTGGAACAGATGTCTTTTTAAAGCACAGGCCTCACTGAATAGAGGGTATTGAGTATGCCTGAATTTTCTGTTAAATATGCAAGATGAGCTCACCTAGAATAAACCTGAGTTACTTAAAAGATCTGAGTACTGAGGAAACCAAATTTTTGGCTGCAAAAGGTAGAACGGACATTAGCTGCTTACTCCCTTTGGCATTCTTTTGATTTAAACTCTAGCAGTATCCTTGCTTAATGAGCATCTATCTTCCTGGATGATCCTGGAAACCTACAGAAATTAACTGGAGTTTACCTCCCAAAGAACGTAAATATTCTGAACAGCAATATAATGTGGCTGTACATAATGGAAGATTGTCTAGTGTTATACACTTATGTACACCTTATTATGATTGATTTTGGCAGGGGATAGTGAAAGAAGGCAAAATTGTCAGAAACACAAGGATGTGGGTTTATTTGAGGTACACTGAAACATGACAGACTCAAAGAGGACAAGCACGAATAGAGGAGAGCGTTAAATGAATTGAAATGATAGCACTGGTTGGGAGGAATATGAGAATTGAATGTATTTGCAAGGAGAGCTGTATAGGCCATTGAAGATAGGAGTGAGAACTTAGCTGTGTATAGAAAGAGGGAAGAAACTCAAGAAAGGGAAGAGCATTGTCAAAACAAGAGGAAGCTAAGCAAAACAGTGCTGCTGTGTTTCAGCTGGAAAAGAAAAAGGGGAGGGGGAAGTGGTATCATCACTACAGTGAAAATTACCAAGAATATGAATAAAGACGAGTTTAGGTGAGGACTGCTTTTTAAAAGATGCCTTTAGAGGAAATGCATGAAATAACTTACTCTTTTCTTCTGAAAGCATAATATTTGGCATTCTTGTTAATGTGTTTGAACTACTGCCTTTGCGGTAAGGAGCCATCTTTCTCAAAATTGTTTGACTCCGCTATGAAACATGAAATGAAAGCAAATATTGAAGAGTTACATCAAGATACTAATTTGAAAGTCAAACTCAGTGTTAGATAGTGTCATCTGTGATTTGGAGGTGGTGTCTCTGTTAAGTGGTCTTGTTACATAGTTAGATCAGCTCCCCGTAACATGTCTTACAGCTATCATAACTGCCTTACCAATGCAAAAAACCAAATACCTGAGCGCTCACTCATTAGACATGATCTTGCATATCCTAATATTAGATGGGTGTGTGTGAATGTGTTGGGGTTTTGTTTGCTTGTCTTAGCAAGCAATAATGAGTAACTTTTAAAAAATATGTTTATTTTTGCTTGTCTGGACAGTTCCAGCTTAAATTCAAAGCTCTTGTGAAATAATACAGGTTTAAAGGAAAAATCCTGACAATTGGTGGAACAAAGATACAAAATCATTCAACTTCATGAACATAAATAAACTCTTACCTAAAAAGACATGTCCAAGTTGTGTGCTTTTCCATTTTTAAAGTTAGTACTGCTGCAGTTACTACCATGAGAACTGATCGTGTCTTGCAGAACTATTTTCAGTAAAATGTAAAGAAACCAAATAGATGTACTCCTTAGAATCACAGACTGTTTGGTTTTAATCACTTGTGTACTCTGTAGAGACCAAATACAGTGTTAAGTTGTCCCATTTGTATTGCAGGAACTTCCTGTTCCAATGCCAGTGAAGACAAGACTTCCTCCTGAGATCTTTGGTGATGCTCTGATGGTTTTGGAGTTTTTATATGCTTTTGGAGAACTTTTTGATCTTCAAGATGAATTTCCTGAAGGAGTGACTTTAGGCAAGTTGTCATTTATGTGGCAAGGGGCCTCAATTTTGTGATGTCCCTTGTCCTACCAAACATCTTAAGTGCACCCAAGTACCAGTGTTACAAAATTTTCTGTGAAGCTTTAATATGTCAGTGCTTACAAGTGCATATAAATCCAGTTTTCTTAGTCAACTCCTGCAGTGTTTATAAAATCAAAATTAATTTCAATGTAGAAGCTGTTAATCTGTTTGTTAAAATGTCTACTTGTACTTCACTGTTGCAGTTATATAGTAAATAACGTTCTTTTGTCAGCACTCTCTCTGATACAATCACCTTAGGAATATTTGCAGTAAATTATGGAAAAGTAACTTGATTATAATACCTGAAGGGAAAAAAAATGTTTTCATTCTTCAGTACATAATCGTTTTCCAGCTTTGCGGCAAAAGTGACGCTTCTTAAACTTTATTCACAGAAGTTTTAGAGGAAGCTCTTGTAGGAAATGACACTGAAGGCCCACTGTGTGAATTGCTGTTTTTCTTCCTGACTGCCATCTTTCAGGCAATGGCCGAAGAGGAAGAGGAAGTGGCCAAAGATCAAATAGCTGATGCTGAGACCAAAGGTCAGATCCTTAATTTTACTGCTGAAAAACTGAAATTCCACTGGAATTAACTTTAAACTGCATGATTTATGGCATTCCTTTGTTTAACCTTGTCTTATTATGTGTGGATATTGTATGTAAATGGACTTGCTTTTTCTCTTTTATCTGAAATTAAAGCTTTAAACTGAGCAGACAGGGTGGGATCTGGGGGAAATGGAGAAAAAGCAAGCTCATTCTTACTACAATTGTATCCAGCGAAGCATAATAAGCTTTTAACAGCACTGCTTATGTTTTGGAGGCAAGGGGAAACTTGTCTTCACCTTCCTCCTCTTCCTTCAGCATGGTTAGATGTTTCTCCTGAGGGTCAGGAAAAGGCATTTTCTTAAGTCTTCTCGAAGGTCTTTAACTGTAGCTGTAAAAAAAGAATTCTGGACCTAACAAGATGAAAAACTAAAACTCCCCAGCATAGCTGTAACAGAGAACTCGGTATTCATTGTCCTTGAAGACTTGGAAGTATGCATCCACAGCTCCTAGATACTACAATGTCTCTTTTTCCAGTAAAGGATCTCAAAGTCACTCTGCTTTTGGTCTTCACTCTAAGGCTGAAGTTGCCCATGTTTTCAAAGGCATTTGGTACACGCTAACCACTGATCAGAAGGAGGTGCCAGCTTTGTTCCAAACTTACGTGGTCCTGCGTTTGTGGACTGCCAAACTTGCTAACTAGTTAAAGGAGAAGCTTTGACTCTTCCTGCTAGTCTTTATTTCATTAGAGGTAGATAGGAACTTAAGAGCACTCCCTGTTTGAGGTCAAATGAATCTATGAATCCTGTGGTGCCCCCTTAAGACCACCATGTGTGAGGTGTAGGAAGGTTCCGTTAAATCCTTCCTTGAAGACTGTGCCTATACTTATGATTAAGGTTAATGTCCAATCTATAAAATGTCTTTTATATAAACATGTGTGTTATCTTCAGCAATAGAGGCTGCTTTTGTTAACTGAATAAAGTTACAGATTTGATACTGTGTTAACAAATTTAGACTGTATTTTAATCACTGTTGAAATTAGCCATTAAGCTGTATCTTATTAACTACTGAGAGCATTGCTTCGGCAATGTGCGCAAGGACTCCATTATCAGGTAATCATAGAAAAGTTGATTAGATTCTTTATTATTCATAGTACTGGTCAGAAAAAAGGTAATAAACTTTCACATTTTAATTTGACGATGTGGGGCTGGCAACTGCAAAAAACCCTGCCATTTCATTTCTGGTTTAGCAGAGCTGTGGGAAAGGCACTTCATCTATTATCTTTTACTTGCCTTGCGACTTCAGTTTCTTGTCACTCTTGTTTAGACATCTTCATTCCCATGAAATAATTATGTGATCTCAGCTTTGTAATCCTGACTAACCAAACTAGTAGTAGTCAGCACATTTGCTCACTTGAATTCTGTACAGGCAGTGTTCCTGCAACAGAAAACACCATGGGTGTGAGATTTTTCTGTGTCAAGTTCTTTCTCAAACAGTGTTATACAGATTGCAGCAAGAGGGGAGGTACAGAGGTGAATTTTTGTAATGTCCAGGTGACAGTTTTTAAATGTCAGTTATCATGCAAGACTCTGTTGTGGATTTGCTTTTTATGTAGTCTTAGTTTGGATTTGTGGCTCTTTATTGACTTGGTGACTCTGTAACTGCTTAATGATTTGGACTTGAACAAAGTGGAATTGTTGAAACAGCATACAACGCTGAAAAAAATTCGACCAACCCTCTGGAGAAATACCTGTAAGTGCTAAGGAAACTTTTGGCTAAGAAATAGGAATTTTGCTGTTTCTGCCTCTCGCTGCCTTGCTTTCCTGGTCAGTTTGCTAATGTGTGATGTTCCTTATTAAGTGCAGATGCTTGTTTTGGTGAAATATGGTTTCTCTGTAATGCCTTAGTAATTGTATTTGTGCAGAACAGTAAGGCTATATCCAAGTTACAGATCAAAAGTATATGCTGAATGGTGATAACCAGTATCAAAATGTGTGATTGGTTCAGATGGTCTTTCCTAAAAGCAAAGTTGTGATAGGAAATAACAGCTCATTTGAGGGAACAAAATTTAAGTGTTCTTGCATTGTTACTTGTTTTCGCTTTCAAGCGTGTTTATGGATTTGGTTTTGCTGCCTCTCATGTTGCCGTTGTGCATGTTTTGTGCATTGTGGTTGCTGTAACAGCTTATAGGGAGAACAGTGTATAGCATGTGGTGCATGTCCTTAGCTTTTAGTTGGATTTTTAGTTGCATTTAAAGTTATGTAAACTTCTAATTTGGATGTTGAATTGAGTTTTGAGTATATTGATGCTTTTGTAACTATCGGCCCTCTTTTTGCTTTGACTGCAGCTTTTGAAAAATAGCTTGCTTTCCTCCCCTCCACAGTACAAGTTTTAATTTGCACTAGAATAAAGTGTTTATTTCCTTAAAGATTTAACAGAGGCTTTGGATGAAGATGCAGACCCCACAAAATCTGCACTGTCTGCAGTTGCAACTTTGGCAGCTGCATGGCCCCAGTTACATCAGGGTATGTGTGGGTTTCACTTCTTTGTTTTGTTACTGTTTTTATTTTACTTGGTATTTTAAAGCAAATTTTTGATATTTATGTATGTTTAAATGTCTACATAAAATAACTGTTCATTCTTCTCAACTGTAGGCTGCAATTTGAAAAACTTGGATCTTGATAGCTGCACTCTTTCTGAGATTCTCAGACTTCACATTCTAGCGTCAGGCGCTGATGTAACATCAGCGAATGCAAAATACCGTTACCAGAAACGAGGAGGGTTTGATGCTACTGATGATGCTTGCATGGAGCTGAGATTAAGTAACCCTGGTCTCTTGAAGAAACTTTCAAGTACCTCAGTCTATGATTTGTTGCCAGGTAATAAAAGACAATAAATGTATGGGATGATTAGATTGCTCAAGTGATCAGTTTTGTAACCGCTTCAGATCAATTATGGTCAAAATTCACCGTATCATAGAATAATTTAGGTTGGAAAGGACCTTTGGAGATCAGCTATACCAACGCCCACCCCCTGTGCTTAGGCCCCCACAAGCAGGTCCCATCAGATAATGCCTAGCTCTGCAATCTCTTGTCATTACTTCTGAGTAGCTTTTTCCCATACGTTCCATTTTAAAAAATGCTAGTTTTACTTGCAAAAGGGGATCACTCGGAGAAGCATCTGAGTGTTTGATTTGGCCCCTGATTTTGTTGTTGTTGTGGTTTGGGTCTTTTGGTTGTTATTTGGAAATGGAGGAAAAAAAATTACTAAATGACTATCTACTGTTCCTTTATCTCTCTTTTGACTATAATATTGCATTTCAGTTCTTCCTGTGGTGCTAAATGTTAATAAATTAAAAATAAAGGTTCACGTCTCAGATCAAAGCAGGAATTACAGGAAATGCCTCTTTGTGAGTGCAGCTGGTGTACTACAAATGTTTGACTTTCACTTTTTCTCGAGTGAGTCTTCAGTCTGGACCGTTTAAGAGTAAGGATTATTTATCAGTTGTATAATGAAATCTAAATATTGGTCTGAATTTTATTAGGAGAAAAGATGAAGATCCTTCATGCCCTCTGTGGGAAACTTCTTACTCTTGTCTCCACTCGAGACTTCATTGAGGACTCCGTTGATGTGTTACGACAGGCAAAACAGGAGTTCAGAGAATTAAAGGCAGAACAGCATCGCAAAGAACGAGAGGCGGCAGCGGCAAGGTAAAACTAGGATATGGAAGGCTAAATTTTGTTGCTACAAATTAGATTAATTCCTCAGTTGCAAAAGGCATGAGAGAAACAATAGTAATGCTTGTGTTGTATGCTGGTTTCTTGAGACCCTAGACAGGAGTGAAATTCATTGGGCTAAACGTTGTGCTTTCCTACGTTACTGTTCATTTTAGATGATGCAATAGTATAAAAGAGAAAAGATGTGTCTAGGTCAGATACTAGACTAATTGCAACTGGTTTTCTGTATCTCTCTCACTGTTAGGATACGTAAGAGAAAAGAAGAAAGGTTAAAAGAACAAGAGTTAAAAATGAAAGAGAAACAAGAAAAGCTGAAGGAAGAGGAGCAAAGAAATCCTGCTGTAGAAGTATCTGTTGGGTATGATACCTGGTATTACTGTGATACATATGATACTGTGATGCATACTTTTAATTTATGTGGCCAGCCCTTATCTGTGTATTTTTTTCATTGACTGGACTATAATGTACGAAGGTATATTTTAAGTATATAGCCCTTAATGTTGATTTTATTTTTCTTCCTAGTGTTCTAGAATTACTTTATGAAAGTGATTTTATTTTTGAAATCAATTTTTATTATATTCAGAATTCTGTTGAAAGCTTGACACTTTGACCTACTGACAAGAGAAACTTGCAACGTCTAGTTTGGGGTTTTCTGCCTTACTTTTTGTTGTGCATTGATTTCATATCTATGAACGTCTTCATAATAGACCATTCCAGTTTTTCTAGTTTGAGGAATTAGCCTGATGTGAGGTAGATAATACTGGCCTCATATAACAGATCGTGAATCAAACTTAATAACAATTTTAAAAAAAATTTTGTTCTATCCCAGGTGATTTCCATAAAATCAAGGTTTTTTTGTTTTATTATTAAAACTGTATGGTTTTAGGTGGTAAGGTTCATGCACATGTAGCTCTGTGTGATTCCAGGGAAAAAAAAAAGGCAAAGAGTATATACAAACACTGTATCTTTACCTGCTTGAGGAAGGGAGTTAAACAAATCTGCTTGCAAAAGGTGAGCATGAGCCAAAGACAGATCTGTGCTATGTTTTTGAAACTATAATTGTGGGGAAAAAAAAGTTACACTGTAGTGGTTGCATGTAGTTCTGTAGGTTTTTAATTTACATTTTCTAGGTGAGGGAAAAAATGTGTAATAAGCATTTTATAAAGTGGCATACATTATGATGAGGAAACATTTTTATTTTTTTAGTCATGAAAAAAAATACAGGTCAGTAGAACTACCCTAAGATGTCTCCAAAAAGAATCTGATGATAATAATGCTACTCAAATGAAGGAGTGAATTCCAAAGACCAGGTTTCAATCTTTAATATGGAACTTCCCATTTACAGTTTCTTCTGGGTTTTAATATATTCTGCAACTTATCTTTTTATTTGTAAAAAGCCTTACAGGTCTTTTACTAGCTTAAGTACTCCTGAGAGGAAAATACTGTTTGTGTTGAAGATGCCATATTCCAATGTGTATTTTTTTCATTCCATTCAGCTCTTAATACATGGTTGGTCAGTCACCTCTTGTTTATTTTATTGTGTTAGGGAGGAGGAACGGGAGGACCTTGATACTAGTACGGAGAGCAAAGAAATTGAACGTAAAGAGCAAGACATGGACACAGTGACAGAGGATGAAGAAGAGCTGGGACCAAACAAAAAGCGAGGAAGAGGTAATGCTGCAATTGTTTGTTCATTTGTGTACATATGTGCACACACACAAGCCTGCAAGCACCCAGGAAGTTATTGGGGTTTATAGTAAATTTTCATGAAGTATCGATCTTTCCTGTAGTTTTCTTAAAGGAGAAGGGAAGAAAAACACTCCACACCCGAACATGATCATAATGGGCTACTCAGCACATTGAGCTGGCCTGGTGCAGTTGTAGTGGTCAGCTGTACATTCTTTCACACCGTTTCTTCTTGTCTTCCATGCTTGCTGTTTAGATTCCTCTTTTGTCTAAAAAAACCCAGGTTGTTGCCTGACAAACCATTGCATTTACGAGTAGTGTGTTCATGGAGTTGTAGGAGTCTCATCTACAAGGGTATATTGTGGGTTTGCTTCCTTTTATTAGGAAGCTGCAAAAACAGCATGTTTTTTTAAAAGAAAACGTTACATTGAGTGGTTGGGTTTAGTTTGGCTTTGTTAAAGCAGCAGCATGCCTTCTATACAAGAATGCAACCAGACAGCCTCAGAGTTAGTTTCCTCAGCTATGTGCTTGTAGGAGCTGTGGCGCAATAAATGGCATAGCCTGCTCTTAGTAACTAAACGTAGATACCACCACAGGAGGATGAATTGCTGATGGCTTTGGGCTGCTAGCTCATCTGTGCCTTTTTCCGGTGAAGGCTTTGTGCTAGCATCCGTGCCAATGGAAGTCCTGGATCGTTGTGGGCTTAAGGTTGCACACGGGTACAAAACTTGTAAACTTGTTCACTGTAGCTCTGTGATGGCAAAGCAATGAGATTTTAAACAGAATTTCAAGTTTCTCAAATGCCCATGTTTGAGACATGGTGACTGGAGGGCACACAATTCCTATAATTGGAGAAACTGAAGGTCATGCTGGATATCAGTAGAAATTGAGTGCTGACAGCATCTTGCACTGTTGTGTGTGTCAACGACAGGATGTACTTTTCTAGATGACTATCAGGACCTGATTCTTTAGTAAACTAAGATGTGAACGCGAGTAGTTTCAGTTGGTACAAGTTGAGGGGAAAAAAAGTAGTGTATATATATTTAAAATAAACAGTAGTTGATAACGTAACTAAGTTTGCAATAAAAGCTCTTACATAGGGATTCTGGTCTTGCTGGAGGTCTTTGAGGGGTTTAAGTTGATCATTTTGAGTATGATAAATTAAGCTGAAAACATAGTTTGTATTCAATAATGAATTTGCTAGATTTTTACTTTAGCAGGGTAAGGTACTTCCGTAACATACTTCTAAGTTCGTAAAATTTTGGTTTGTTTTTAGTGGTGTTAAAAATGACAGTGTCAGCAAATGAGACTTGCTCTAGTTTCTGCAAAGTGAAGGTACACTGAAGATGGCTACCCCTTTATCGAGGGAAGGGTGTTAATCACTTGAGTTTTTCTTTAATAAAACTCGTATTGTTTCTTGACTGAGCTGATAGTCTTTGACAGTGTAAGTCGAGATAATTGGAAAAGGACAGAACCAAAACCTGCCCTTTACCCGAGTTTTTTGGTTAAAGAAAGAATTTATAAACATATTGCTATCATACTTCTTCCTTTAACTTTTAGGAAGGAGAGGGCAAAATGGATATAAAGAATTTACAAGACAAGAAGAAACTACTTGTGAAAAGAGTGAACCTCTTACTGCTGAAGACGAAGAAGCTTTAAAACAGGAGCAACAAAAGAAAGAGAAGGAACTGTTAGAAAAAATTCAGAATGCAACAGCCTGCACAAATATCACCCCGTTAGGTCGTGACCGTCTGTACCGACGCTACTGGATTTTCCCCTCTGTTCCTGGATTGTTTATAGAAGAGGACTATTCTGGTCTTACAGAAGACATGTTGTTGCCTCGAACCTCTTCCTTTCAGAATAGTGTACAGTCTTGCACAAATGAACCTCAGGTATTCAGTAAAACTGGAGAGTCTTTGAAATCTTCTGAATCTACCTCCAATATTGACCAAGATTCACATACCAGTGTTGTTGTAGAGGTGCCAAGGCCAGTATATAAACCAAACCGTTGGTGCTTTTACAATTCTCGGGAACAACTGGACCAACTTCTGGAGGCTCTCAATTCCCGAGGACATAGGGAGAGTGCCTTAAAAGAAACTCTTTTACAAGAGAAGAGTAGAATATATGAACAACTAAGCAGTTTTCCTGTGGAAAAATTCCATATTCCAGGTAAATGAAAGGTTCCTGGTCTTAATTTGCTTCCACATCTGTTAACACTATATAATATTCTAGAAAGCTCTAGGTCTCACTTAATTCTAATTCCAAAGAAATAAGAATTTTTCTGAAGCATTGTTTCACTCTATGGAAAATAGGTTTGGTCTTTTCCTTTCTTCTTTTTTTTTTACCTTTGTTTTTTCTTGATGGATTTTTTGCTATTTTCTTGTGGTTTATGCTAAAAAAAGCAGTAATTTTTCTGTTATCTCACTGCTTAGTAAAAAGGGATTGGCTTTTAAACAAACGTCTTCAGGAAGTAATTTGAGCTTTGGGAGAAGATTAACTGGAGAATAAAGATTAGTATCTGCTGAAGGTAAATCATAGTATTGATCATCTGATGTCCTCATTTCCCGTATGATAAAAGCAAACACAAATTATGACACTGGAGACAGAAACATTGCAAAGGGAGGCAATTGCTAATACCTTGATTTCTGAGTAGGATGTATTTGTTCATAATGTTATAATGCATGAAATTGTTCAGAAGCCTTTACAGGGCTATTGTGAACAAAGGAATGATGGCATATTGCAGGGTCACACTAAAACCTTTGGGAGGAAAAAAGTAGTGTAGCTGTGTTGGTTGTTACGTGGCTTAACATCGGTGCAGTGGATTCTGTGATATCACTTTTTTTTTTTTCTTTTTCTTCCTCTTTTGGCAGATGCTTGTTACAGGAGGAGGAGACACCTGCAGAGCAGTATTGTTTTTTTATGGGTTTAAAATGTAGGAGTGTACTTAAAACCATCATAGACCTAGGGTTTAGGGGGTTTCCCCTGTTCTCCTAGCTAAATATTTTGCCATTTATTGGCAATGTGTTAGCTCAAATCACTGATAATGTTCTGCTTACATAAGCTTGCATTCGGCTGTTTGTGGTGCGTTGGTGGGTAGAGGATGTTAACAGAATGAAACTCCCTAGGGTAATGTTTAAGAAATTGCATTTTGTTTTTAATTATGCCAAATTATCATAAGGATTTCAGCTTATCTGTATTGGGACAAGGGAGAATTATTCACAGCAGAGCTGTTTTACTGGAGAGAGTAGGCCAGGACATGCAGCAAACACATCAGATACTACTAAATTCATAACTGATCTATCATTTCTTTTGGTGGAAACTAGCACAGGACACAATTTCTGTATACTAATTACTTCTTTTGGAGGCCTTATGGCTATGTTTATGGTTTTTTGGTGAGAAAATACCACTTCCTGATATGTTAGTGTGTATGGTTCCTTATTTTCCTAGTTGCTGCACCTTTATCTGTGTTTTGTGTGTTGCTTTCTGTCCCGAAGCAACTTGATTTCCACAGTCGGAGATCTTTTTTTCTGTTAGAATTGTAGAATAACATCGATTTAATTTTTTTTAACAAAAAAAGCTTTGAACTTTACTTTAATAGAGACCAAGAAAATTCAAACGCAGTGGTTCAATACCAGTGCTGCCACCTCTGTGTGACACGCAGTGCGAAGTGGCCATGTGTAGCTGTACTTCGGAGGGAGCTGTACCGCTGTGGACTCCAGCGGCTGCCCTGCTGCCTTCACTCATGTGACTTGTAGTACAAGTGCTCTGTGATTCTCTTGTACTACAGACCACCCCTCTCCCTTTTTCCAATTCCACTCAGAAGAGCGTGGAAATAAAATCATATGTGCTATTACTTGATTTTATTCCAGTATCCATTCCCTCATCAATTATTTGCAAGGCAGTTGCTGCTCTTTCAGTTCTGCGAAAGAAGAAAATCTCATTCCTTCTTTTAAGTCGGAAAGTGTGTTTCCCACATCCAGACATCACAGTATGCTAGTATACGTTTTGAGAATATTTGCATAGTTACTTTTAGTTAGAGGGAGTTGTTCCTGCAATTGAGAGTGTCTTAGAAATTCATCCTGTGCTTCCTTAACAATAGCTTTATGGTAGTTTTTGAGTATCTCTGAGCTCTTGCATCTACCTTTTCGTCACTGTACTCATAGGATTTAAGTTAAATCCTGGGAACAGAAACATTTACCACCTATACAGATTTGCAAGCAGTAATTTAGGATCTGGGCGTACTTTCAGTTCTTTCCTGTGGCTTTTGAGCTTTTGTATGATTTTTGAGTTCTCTTATGAAGAGGTTTTTGCTTGACAGCGCATTGTCAGGTCTTCCCTTCTTTTTCATAAATCAACTTGCTGTCTTGTTCCTTTTTTCCCTGCCTTTAATTAGAGGACACAGTCCTCTAGTTTGTGCCTGTGTCATCTTATCTTTATCTGTTTTTTTTGTTTTGAAGTAAGATTTTTTTTAAAAGGGATTATATCTTGTTAGGTTAGTTTATGTGATTGTTAGTTTCACATGCTTGTTTTCAGTGTTGCCATGATAAAGATCCATGCAGGAAAGAAAACTGAGGAGTTCTGTAGTGTCAGGGACATATTAAGTATGAAAAATACTAGAAATGTGACTCTTCTTTTTCTCCATGCACTTGTAGCAGAGAGTTGTTGAGTATCTACTACTTTAGAAAGCACTTTAAGACAAAATAATGATTTCTGAATTAGCAAGGATTTCTCATAGTGTGCGTTGGGATGAGTGGATTCTAGTCTATAGGTCTTGCCTTAAAAGTATGCTCCACTTGGTTGGATCAGATGCCTGAGTTGGCGTGGAGGTACTGGTGTTGGCACCTGTCACTACAGGGAGTTTTGCACCTCCCTGTGTGTTTAGCTTGTTATGCCCTGTACTAATTTTGTTCCCTCCACCGGCGGCTACTTTAAGGAACAAAGTCCACTAACACAAAGTTACTTGGTGTTCTTGCAGACAAACCTCAAAGTGACATCAGACCTCCTTCAGGACGGGGAAGGATGCAGAATGCCCACGATGGATCTCACGTATCTGCAGAGAAGCAGCTTGAACTGAGACTTAGAGACTTTCTTTTGGACATTGAAGACAGGATCTACCAAGGAACATTGGGGGCTATTAAGGTATTTGTGAATTGTAGAATACCTAAGAGCGTGGTGGTGCCGTCGAGTCTGTAACTTAAATGAGAACTCTTGCATGCTATGCGTGTTACTGAAAGCATAATTAAATTAAGTGTAGACAGTAATGGGCACTAAAAGTTTGTGGCCTTTGTTTCTTTAGAAACTTCAGATTTCTATGTTTGCTTCAGGTTACAGACAGACAGTCTTGGAGAGCAGCTTTAGAACATGGGCGGTATGAGTTTCTGAATGATGAAAACAAAGAAAATGGTATAATCAAAACTGTGAATGAAGAATCTGAAGAAATGGAAACAGATGATCAGGAGAAGTTTATTGTGAAAGACAGGTAAGAACTATGGTTTAAATAATGGCTCTTTCCAGTGAGTTTTATAGCAGTGCTCTGGTTTTTTAACCTTCAAAATTTTTTTTACTGTCAAATTCTTTGCAATAGTATTTAAGAACTGAGTTATAAAAAGTGAGATTTTTGCATTGGTTTATATTTTCTAAACTATTCTATTACCATACAAGACTTAAGACACCAATTTTTACAACTACTACTGTTCAGATAATGTTCACTTTGAGCAGTGTAGTTAATTATCAAATAAGGAATATGTGAATGCATTTTAAAATCATTTAAAACTCTGAGAAAAGTTAATCTGGCAATTTCTGTTTTGTTTTCCAGAAGGGCAAAAAAAAAAATCCAAAACCAAAACACTCCACAAAACACATGTTGTGGAAAGAGTAGGAGTGCTTAAAAGGGAAAATGGTAATAGTAACAAATTGCTGGTTGAACTGGCCAGTGTGCCTCTTTATGAGTCACAGTAAGAACCATCAGTGCAACAGGCTGTGGTCTGGATTAACCTTTAGCAGTGCAGCAAAACACAGATATAATTTTGTAACTTTATGAAATCCTTCTGTAAAGCAAGCTGTGATGTCGTAGAAGAGAGGAAATGTCAAATCATATGCTGTTGCAGCTTTAATTGTTGGGTTTGGGATTTTTTTAAAACAAATGTTTGCACAGATGTGGGATTCTGCAGGATATCAGTGTTTGTTCTAAGTCAGACTAGAAACGGAAGATTTCTAATAAGTAATTCTCAGAAGTTACGTTCTTTTCAGTGTATATAAAGACTTACCTTTAATAAATATTATATGTCTTCATAGGATGTGAATGTTGAAATATCACAGGAAAAAATTTTTATTTTAGTTTGCTGAATTAGTATTTTCATGTAAGACTGCTTTTTGGATCAGAGTTACTTAGTTGTGTGCAAAATGGATAAGGTCGTCCTTCTTTATGTTAATGACACAATTTAGAGACATTTGCTCTCTGAAAACCACAACATAGAAATATTCTGCTGTTTTAATTAAGCTAAAATTTATCTGTCTCCAGTTACCTTGGGCACTTGCTCCGTTGCCAGCTCTTAGTTCAACGGCAGAAGCTTGTTGCTTCATTATTATTTTTTTCCATTTGATACTGACTCCATCACAGTTTCTGAATAAAGTCTACTCTAATAAAGTCTTGCATATTAAAACAGACTATGGGATTCTGAAATCATGTGACAGATTGCTTTTGATGCTGGGCTTTTTATCCACCTCAGAGCGAGTGACATCTCATTAAGACCTTGGAGTCTGACTAGTGAAATGTAAATAACTATGCAGCTTTTTTCTGTTTGCTTTCAGGCTCTCAAAATGTGTGTGACTGCAAAATGTAATGAACACCTTTTAAGTGTGGAAAAAAAAGAACAGGGACAACCAAAAGCATTGCTCATTCACCAGAATAAAGCAGAATCCAGACAGTCTTAATTAGTTTTTTTGTACATATATATATATATATATATATGTATACTCCAAGTAGAAATTGAATTTTATTTTCATTAGTGTGAGTTGCTTTCCTACACTATACTTAATGTTTGTGGTTCAGGAAGATGCGCTGCACTGAAATGATTACTTAGTCTTTGGTCAAAGGCAGCTGTTTTATTGGAAACCTACCCTTCTCTGCCCGCCCCCCTTTCACAGGAAGAGTTAGTATTTTAGAAAAACCCTTCAAGGATGAGAACATACAAGTTAACAATTCTTGATTTAACATTAAAAAATTATTTTCTGGTTTTATTTCATTTATTTTCTTCTAAAAAATCTTATTAAATATGGAGATAGTTGTAGTTGAACTTCTGCAGATGGAAGTATCCTAAAAGGCTACACCACCACTGGAAGCGTTCTCACTGAAGAGTTATTGGGACTATACTTTTCACAGAAATCTCTTCATAAACTTGCTGACAGGTGTTCCATCAAATCTTCTGGAAATCTTAATAATTGCATTGAAATTTGTCATCCACACTTCTTGAAGTTTAGATAACTGTGTTACCTAAAGATGATTTATCTAGATTAAGAAGAACTGGGATAACTAATCACACCTGTGCAGTATTTGTTCATGTCCATAGTCCATGCATATAAATAAAGTGAAAATAAAAAGATACTGTGGATGCAGACCTGTACAAATATCTATGGTGTTAAATTCTAAGTATGTTTTAAAAAAATAAGAATAATTTAATACATTTCTATTCCAGACTTGTTGGGTTAAAAACTGAAGCTCCAAGTGCTGCATCAACGAGTACAAGTACTCCTCAGCCAGTCAATAATGTGGTCCACTACTTGGCATCCGCACTGCTTCAAATAGAGCAAGGAATTGAGCGCAGGTTTCTCAAAGCACCTCTTGGTAAGCTTTCAGAATTGAAACTGTATGTCTCTTAATTTTGTGTAAGATTTTTGTAACAGACAAACACACACACCCCCCAGAAAACCCTTACCCCAAACCCACTTGCTTCTTTTGTAAGGCTGGGTGGTTTTAGGGGGATGTGTTGAGGAAAAGGACAAATAACTAACCTCTTGCTATGTACCACTGTAAAATTAAAAAAAAATTAGATAGTTCACAAGGCCATGGATCATGAGGAAATACTAATATTTTTTTTCTTATTCTGCATGCCCTCAATTGCATGTGTTAATTAGGTAACAGCATATTTAACTCTTAAATACATGCCTATTTAACCTGGATCATTGCAGTGCTCTTGTTTATGTGGCCCTACTAAGCACAGGGAGACAGGTTGTACTCTTAGGCAGAAATGAGTGAGCTTTCTGGGGAAATAACTCTGTAATTCAGCATTACTGTTGAGGCCAAGATATCATGCAACTATACAATAAGTTTTTTCTGCTTGTTTAAGTTGTAAAAATGTATCCTTTTTTATACTGTTCCTGTGAAAGCAATATAGGCCTGATTGATGCGGATCACCTTGTTCGCAAATAACAATATTTACAGTAAAGTACAGTAAAGATTTACGTTGGAAATTTTCAGATCCTCGGGTTTTGCGTTTATGCTGTAAAACTTGGAAACAAAAGGTTACAAGAAAAATCTATACCAAAGCACGGTTATAGCTTGACTTTATCACATGTTTCTTCCTTGAATTCCTCTGACATGCTCCAAGGGTGAGAGGGGATCCAGAGTGCATTAAGTCTCACCTTGTTTTCTAGTGCTCCCTCAGATGTGGATTCCTTAGGATCCTTTTGCAATTCAAAACTGGCATTTTGTCTTGGGAGAACTGGGTGAAGGTGGTTCCTCCTTCCCTAGGCAGTTGTCTCGGCAGCTTGTCTCAGCCAAGCTTCCCTTCTGGGTGCTGCACTGAGGGCAAACCATGCTCAGCCAGACTGCTTTACTTCTCACCCGCAGGAGTGCAGCGTGGCTTACCAGCGCAGCACGTGCTGGGGTCCTCCAGAGCATGAACTGCTATGCTATACGTCCTATTCAGTCCATATGCTTCACTGATAATGACTGCATACGAAATCCTTAGGCTCTGGCAGATTTTACTCAGTAGTTTAATATGGAAGTACAGGGTTTGGTGTATTAACACTAGATGTTAGTGCCCCATGGCACAGTCAGACTAAAACTGTTTCTGCATTTTGGCTGCTCCTGCGTGGAGTCTGGTGGCTGGATATCAGTTGCCACTGAAGATGAGTTTGAACTAGATTTTTGCCAGACTGACACGCAGGCACGGGTTCCCTTCCGCAATCGTTGTCAGTGCAATGACCTCTGGAAGAGGGAAGTGCAGCAAATGATTGAGATGAAAGGGGAGAACACAGGAGTAGCTTAAACTGCAGCTGTTTAAAAGCTTTACTCGGCTAAGTGTCTGATCAACAAAAGCATGTCTGCCTTTTCCACACCAAGCTTGTAATGGCTTATTTCTTGCTATATGGCTAGATTTACAACATGTGCATGGGACTAGCATTTGTCATATTTACTCTGCATGTGCAGGCTGTAAATACGTTGTGCAGTATAGGCCTCGGTTTCCAAATTTTCTCTGAGAGTATTTTGGCAAGAGCATCTCGCTGACAGCTGTGAGTTTACCATGGTGTGCCCATGTGCCCCTAAGGGTAAAAACATGCCTATTAGTAGGTTATGGCCATAGATCGGGTACCCTGACTGAAGTGAAAAGGACTAAAAGAAGAAAAGTATCCCTGAAGTACTGGAAAGAAAGTTTTTTAGCAATCCTCCTGTGTCTTTTTCCAGTGGTCCCAACTTTGCCGTAATCTAAGGATGGTTCGTGTTTTTCACTGATCTTTTGAATGATGGTGGAGTTTCTTGTTTGTTTTTAACTTGGGAATCCTGTTTTCCTTCAGATACTTTTTGTCACACAGCCTAAGCATATAGGGAAAGCAAAGTGATTCGCATGTCTTAAATTGCTTATGTTTGTTTACCATGCTGTGCCTGTGTGTATCTTCTGCTCTGAAAAATGGTACTGCTGTAAGATTAATGTACAGAATAACCTGCATAGCTGAGGGAGTAGGAAGGATCCCAGGTGTCTCCGCTCTGGCTTAAAGCCCTAACCATTAAGCAACAGTGTCAGGTTCCCTCTTCCTTGCTTTACCTTTGGTGCCAAGTGTCTCGTGTTTTCAGTTGCGTAATGGGCTGCTTTTAGCAGGAGACAAGTCTGAATGAAGGCAAGGTTTTAGTTTTGTCACTAGAGAGCTCTTGGAGAAGCCACAACTTTGAGTGGCTGCGTAGTAAAGAAAGCTTAAAACACATGCCTATTCACTGATGATTTTCTGACCAGTAGGCAATTAATTATATGAAAGGTGCTCCAACTTTGCACCTTCCGATCATGTCCAGAAGTTCCTACTGCAAAGTGTCAAGGAAACCTGTGTATTTGAGAGGCATCTGGCAAACTCAAGCAGTTGAGAGGTCAAGCAGCAATTCTGGACGCAGCCCTTTCTGCATATAACTCTTCAGTGTTTCAGAAATGTTTAAGAAAACAGAGTGTAAAGTTTGCATAATCTTATATTCAGCATAAGCTCCCAGTCGGAAACTTGGGGATGCCTTTGCATACTATCGCACACAGCAAGTTCTGTTTCTTAGTTTGCAACCTGCATAGATACAACAGGCAAAGTTCTTTCCTTAGCTTGACAAGGAGGTGTTAGTAATGTTAATAAACCTTTTTAATAAAAAGTGGACACTGCTTCTTTCTTGGAGACTGCCTTGCATACGGAACTGATGTCCTCTTGGACTGACCCCTCTAGGAAGTGGTCTACAGTACTCTGATGATAGAAATTAGCTTTTGGGTTGTAACTACTGGGCTTTGGTTTGTGGGTTTTTTGTTTGCCTGTTCTTTTATAGATCATTGTATCTGTACACTCGGTTTTTTTCTAGCAGGAGTTTTTTTAATAGCTGCTCCAACTTTTTCATAGAACCATTCCCTAGACAAAATGCCTGCAATCTATTTCCAGTGTTAAACCTGAAAAACCCAACTTTTTAGGCTGATTTATTTACCACTGAAGTAAAAACACTGAAAGTTGAGCAAGTGCTTGGAATTCTGTTTTGGTAGCAGTACAGGGGAACGCTTTCAGTAAAAAAAGAGTACCCCTGCATTTCTGCTTTAAACCAAACTGAACGTGCTTTGTCATTATTTCAGTTGCTGCCTCCACTAGAGAGAGGTGTTTTTTCCCTCTCCTCTGCCCCCTCCCTGTGCTCCATTCCTATTATGGAATGGAGCCATACTTAACAATTTTTAGTTTTCACTCTATTTACAGCTTCTAGTGCTAAAGACAGCGCTGTGAAATTCACTGTAGTCACTGGCAAGTTTATCCCGGTGGCCTCCAGGGTGCAGAGCAGACAAAGGGGACCCAGCACAGCAATAAAAAGACCAGCTGCTCCTCTGCTCTGTTTTTGTTCCAGGGCTCTATCAGGCTGCCAAGAGCTTTGCTGGTGATTCTGATAAGTTTAGAGTTGAAGTGCATACCAAATATTCAAGTGGAAGAGCAAGAAAGGACTGACACAGAAGATAGCAATGCAAAAGATCTAGAAACCCCAGAAACAGCACCCTCTGCCTTGCAGAGTTGCTAGATGGTTGCTGATCTTCTGTGGTCTGGTGATTAAATGTAACATGACTTGAATTGTATGCACTTCTTAATTATTATTTGTTGTTAGAAATCCTTCCATTATACTCTAGTTATGAAAATTTGTTTTTTCTTTTTTCAGTCCACAGTCCAGTCCAAGGTAATATTTAGAGAGCATCACAAAAAGAGGGGGTGCAGCTTGCAGTACACGTTTTTCCTGCAAAAATTCTGAGTTAAGATGTCAAAAAGCTTCACACACACACACACCCCGTGTTTTTTTAAATAGCTGTTTGATGGAAACTCTGAAGTGCTGCTTCTCAAATATGAGTAATATGTTTGAGGGGAAAGAAATGCAAGCAATTTTTATTTTTTTTTTAATTTTTCTTCTTTTTGGTATAATTTACTTTTCCTTAAGTTTCAAAACACTTTGCAAATGAGAAGTAGGTCTCATCATTCCTATTTCGTAGATGTCAAAACTGAGGTATAAAATGAAGTGATTTGGTTGCCCTGGAGTTCAGTGAAGCAGCCACAAAACCCTTGCCTTCTGCACTGGTGCAGGACTTTTAAGTATCCTTCAGATTTCCATACGAAAGGTTAGCTTCTAATTCCTGGGAGCACCTTTGTGACTAATACAGGGAACCATTTACCTCCTTTTTAACTTGTGCAAAAAATCCAGCCTTTTCACGCCTTTTTGTTTGTCTTTATTCTATTCCTTTCTTTCTAGATTTTTATTATTTTTGTTTCTTTTGCTCCCAAAGTTATTTCCTTCTCTACTTAAAATTGTCCTCCTCATAATAGCAGTGAACATCATCTAGCAGTGGACTGGGATAGCATTAGTATATATGCATGCTTTGTTCTTGTGCTTTTGTTAACTTCCCTGTGGAGTTTCATGAGCAGAGGCAGGAAAGGTGGAAGTGGGCTGTTTTTTTGAGGAAGAATTTTTGACTCTTCAGAGAAGTCAGTCAAAGAAGCTGCCCTGCATTTTGAGCAGATGAGGTTTACTATGGCTTTTGCTTCCTGGGAGAGTAATTTCATCATTTTAATACAAAAGAACACTCCTACACAAAAATATCTTTAGTATGTAGTTTCACATCAACAGAGGAGCTAGTTCTCTTGGTCCTTGAGAACCGTGCCCATAAACCGGCTGTATTTCTGAGATGTGAGGAGGTTTGCGGTAGCATAGACCAGACAAGTTGTTTGAGAGAGAAACCCGCGGTCAGCAAGCTGCTCCTATAGCCATTTGTACCAGAGGTGGGTGGAAAGGTAAGGGAGGGTTAGGGTTAAGAGCTTTCAGTTTAAGCTACCTGTTTGCAGCGGGAGTCAAAGCAAATCCTGTAATGTGCAATTCCTCAGTGCGTACTATTTTCTTCCCCTTCCCTACCTATATTTTCCACATGCATATGTTGGGGAACTGCTGTTCTAGTTACATTTTTAGACTACACAAGTATGGACTATAAAAATTAATTAAAAAATAATCCACCACGCTTCAAAAAGGTATTTGAAATAACTTTGAGTTTAATGTTAGGCAATGCAGAAAATAATAAAAGGAACCACTGGGTGGATAAAAAGAGGAAGAGTGGAAGGCAGGACTAGGCAGGAGGTAGTAAATTTTAAATGTTACTTATATTGCGAAGAATTAGGAAGTATTGAATATTTCATAAGGTTTTTTTTGGTTGGTTGGTTTGGATTTGGTTTTTTTGCTTTAATAATTTTCTAGCCAGTTCCTTACGTTGAAAGAATTGCAATATTGAAGCTAAAGGTTTAAACATGGGTAGCAAAAACAAATGCAGCTCAAAGATGTAACAAAAAAAATATTTTTTTTTGTTTGGTAAGCTTTCTGCAACCAGAGATAGAACTGTATTTTCTTTTTATCACTTTGGGACAGAAATCTGCAAGTTCACATAATCCTCCCTGCCTCCCTCCCTCCTTTTAATGCCCCTGGGTTTTTTTGAGACTTTGCAGCATTGTGCAACTGCATATCCTTTCTAGAAATACTAAAATGGAAAACCCTTCCCTGAACTCAATTAGCTATTGATAGATGAGTGCATAGATCTGTCAAACAACTTCATTTGCATTGTAGCAAGGCTTGGAGGGCTTAGCTGACAGAGGGGTATCCCACTGCGCAATGTAGAGCTGCTCAGACACAAAGGAAGAGGCCGTTTCTCTTTCCAAGTTAACAATATAAATGAGAAAGATGACGGAAGAAAAAAGTAGTGTTCTTACTTTACAAATTGGGATCTGAAACAGCAGGTGTCATTTAGCGTGTTTCTTTCAGCAGCAGGATGTGCTGAAGCAGGTCGTGGTCAGTAATTTCTATCTCTATATTGCAACTGCAGTTCTGCAGCGCAAATGTTTGTTGTGTTGTGTGATGAACTATATTGGTGAACCAATCCAGGCTAAAAATAACCACCAAAAAAAAGCAATAATGGTCAAGCTGCCACTGGGAGCAAAATAAATGCTTGCCAAACTATATATATGCTTAAGATAAAGCATCTTTGCCAGAATTATAGTAGAAATCTGCAGCAGAACTGAAGTGAGTCTCACGTTAGGTTAGTGTCCTGACAAATGGTTTTAACTTTTCTTACTGAATGTTAACAAATACATTTAGAGATATACTGCAGTACTGTGAAAAGACCCTTGTTCACTATCCTTGGTAAGACTGAATTTGAGACAGGAAACCTAAGGACAAAGTAAGGAAATTTTAGGAAATTCAGATTTGTATTTGCAGTTCAGGAGTGGCTGTGTTTTATTTATGAAGCTGTGTTGCCTGTTTATCCTCTGCCTTCTCCCATCCCCTCTCTTACGCTGCTTGCTGCTAATGCAAATGTATGCAAGATTAGGCAAATTCTGGCAGCCAGCTGATGAGAAGGCACGAAGGCCTTGCCCAGGAGAGCAATTGGTGTCATTTTTGTTCTTTTATATTGTTTGTTACTAGGTATTTTCTCTTCCTATTGCTCAAGAAAAATGATTTGACAGGCAGGTGGACCATAGGCCATTCCTGTGCCCACTGTGACTACTGCAGCAGGCAAGGTGGCATTTTATACCGGAGTGCATCATTAATCAGCTAGAGATTACACAGTAATAACTGGACTGTCCCTTTTAGAAGGGAAATCTGTGGACGTTTCCTTAATCAAAAGTACTACTATAATGTCTCTTCCTCTCCTCCAACCTTGTTTCAGAATGCAAGAAATAGCTTTCAACAGTCATAAAGAAATTCCCTTTCTGCTCAGCAGCAGCAGCGCAGGGTATCATTTATACCTCCTTGTTTCTCCAGCTCCTCAAACAGCACGTTTGCTTCTGTAATTCCCAGCTGCTCATTCCCGTTCGGTACCACCCCCCTCGCTATTCTGCATCTATATTTGCGCGGCTGCTTTGGTGGCCTGGATTGCAAACCAAACATGTTTGAAAATACAACATAATTTCTCACCCCTGCCCCTGCCATTTATTTCTAACTAAATTAGGATCTCAGGTCTTACTTGGTATGCTATGTTGCTTATAAAATATCATGAAAATAGTTATATTTCAACCAGACCAGTCATCTGCTCTGGTTAACCACCCGGACGTGCAGGTTCTTGTGAAGGCAGAGTGCAGGGCAGGAAAAAAAGGCACTGAGGTGCGGGAAGAGGGCCAAAAGATTGTCTGCTAGGCTACACCGGGGCAAGTGCAGGTGAGAAGAGCCCTTTTAAGTTGTTTTGCCAGCAAGTCTCTGCCTAATGCCAGGTGCTTTCTTTAAATGTAAATAGTTTGAGATTTCAAAATGTACATACAAGGGAAAGTAAATTTGGAGTGTGGTATTTCTATTTTTTTATCTTAAGTAATCTCCATTTATACCCTATAAATTGAATCAAATCGTTAGGTTTCCAGGTTGACATCTCGGTGAGACTTTTGTCGTACTCGTGTCCTGTGTATGTGCAAGTTCTAAGTTGAATTGTTATTGAAGAGTAAAATCCTACAGCTTCAGCAGCTTGGAAACTGAGGAGGAAATACTCAAGTGTTGAAGAGATAAGACAAAGGTTACAATATTATCTCAGTATATTACTGCTATCTGTTTGAAAGTCAAGAGCCTTACCTCATACTCTAGAATAACCTGGATGTTTGAAAAAGAAGCTTGATTTTTTTTTTTTTTTTTTTTTTTTTTAATCCCCTTCTTTAATGGAAGATGCCAGTGATGGTGGACGGTCCTATAAAACAGTTTTGGATCGCTGGAGAGAGTCACTTCTTTCTTCTACCAGCCTGTCCCAAGTCTTCCTTCATCTGTCTACGTTGGATCGAAGTGTCATCTGGTCGAAGTCCATCCTCAATGCTCGCTGTAAAGTTTGTCGAAAGAAAGGCGATGCAGAAAGCATGGTGCTGTGTGATGGCTGCGATCGAGGCTATCATACTTACTGTATCCGGCCCAAGCTGAAGGTACCTGAGGAAGAAAGTGCTTCCTTTTCACACCAAACTTGAGTAGTTCTTATGACTTAATTGCATATTGCTAATGCTTGCTTTGTGGTTGTGTTTTTTTTTTCTTTTTTCTGTTCCTAGGTCATTCCTGAGGGAGACTGGTTTTGTCCAGAGTGCCGACCAAAACAGCGCTCTAGACGCCTCTCCTCCAGACAGAGACCTTCTGTGGAAAGTGATGAAGACACTGCTGAACATCTGGGAGAGGGGGAAGGAGAGGCAAACTATGATGAAATGGGACAAAGTGAGGAAGAGCATTATGAAGAAGAGCAAGATGACGAGGATGAATTTCAAGAGGAAGAAGAAATAAGGTAAATAAGCATCTGTTAAAGATGCTTCCTACTGAAATACCATCTTGATATTAGGTACAGTCATTGTTTGCATAATCTTGAAAATCTAGTCTGAAGATGCTTATTTTAAAAATTGGCAGCTTGTTATGAATTTGGCTCTTGCTAATGGGCTTAATACTAACAAAAGTTAGGGCCATGGAACTGAGACTCACTTTTCAGGATGGAAATTCCAGCCTTGGATGTATGGGTGAGAGATGGCCATCAGAATTGCCGTTCTGTACAGCTAGTGTTTAAATATACTGTTTAAAACTCTCTCCACACTAAAAATTTTCTGGAGAAAACCTGGAGTTGGTTTTGGCCAGTTCTGGATTTTGGAGGACTAGCTGCATACAGTAGACACTGGAACATTAGGGAAGACAAGGTCATCCATCAGAGCCTACGTGGCTTGGGAGGGCTTGAGGACTTTGCAGTAACTGTTTAAAACAAAACAAAACAGACACGCCGAGAAACCCCCTGCCAAAACCAAACAAAAAAACCCCAAACCCCAACTACTAAATAATCCAATGTGATAATTTCAGTAAAGTGATGAATTTGATACACATGCCAGGAGCATAAAAGTTGAAGGAAACGTTCCTAATCTCAGAGTATTTTTCTTCCTTTTGGTACCATCTTTTGAATCGACTGAAGCAAGATTATGTGCAGCTCTGACCATTGGGGCTCAGTAGTTAGAGAGAACTCATGTCTCCTTGAGAAGTAAATTTATCTCTGGGATCTTCCTGCTCTCCTATAACGGAAGGACAGTCTTGAGCATTTAGTTATAAACAATGACTAGAGCATAACTTCTATAACTAATGTTTTAGAACTGCAGTTTACTTATGTAGCTTATAATACTGTTCAAAAATCCAGTTAATGCATTTGTATTGCACAAGCTGCAAGGGGGAATCGGAATTTTGAGCATTTCTTTTAATGTATTTGCTCCACATAATATTTGATTAAGAGACTTCAGAGCAATCTTTAAGATAACGGTAATTGGATGGCTGCATCAGCTTGAAAGCCAGCTGCTTACCAGCCCAACCCAACGGTTGCGTTTTTAAATGCTGAATTAGAAAACTGAGGGGAAAAGATAGGAGTGGAATTTTGGGATAAATAAACATAATCGTTCACTTTTTATAGCCCATCAAAGCAAGGAAGACCCCAGGTCAAGTTTCCATTAAAAATGAGAGCAGCCAAACTCAACAATCCATTCTCAAGCCAGAACAGCCAGCGTCAGGCAAGATACGCTTCTCGGAGTCAGCAAAACGCGTCTAAGCAAACTGAATCTTCATCTAAGGTTACCAGAAGGGGTTTAAGAAAGGTAAAATCAGCCCCTCCATCAGTGACAAAGCCTTCTTTAAGACTTAACAGCCGGACCACTCGTCAGAGCCAAAGTTCATTACAAGCAGATGTATTTGTGGAATTGCTCAGTCCTCGAAGACGACGAAGAGGAAGAAAGAGTGTTGATAACACACTGGAAAACAGCCCTTCCAATTCGCTTGGATTTAGAATTGTTGATACCACAGACTCGGGTGAACGGCTTAGGAAGTACCCTAAGCTTGCTCTTCCTGTTACTGAGCCCAAGAGAAGAGGCAGGAAACGACAATCCACAGGTCAGAGAAATACATGTGTTTGTCCAGGATGAAAACAGTGTTCTGTTTCTTGCTAAAGTATTTGTGTGGTAGAGCAGGGAGACTAGAAGTGAATGGTTGAAGGCATTTTTACTGCTTCCAGCAAGACAGTTCCCTTCTTTTGCGGTGATAGAAGTGAACCTTAAATATAAAAATAAAAAAATTGTCACCTAAAGAACAAATACTGAATTTGCTGAGGAGATTTAGCCTATCCATATTTGAAGTTTCATATTCACACAAATTATGGAGCAATTGCTAGTAAGTGGATAGAGAATGTGAAAGTGATAATTATGCCTTAACCCATACAAAGGCAGATGTTTACTTATAGCTTTTATGGGTTTGTTTTACTGAAGAGTTAAACAGTGAGGAACACAGAAGTAGACAAGGTAGTGAAATTCGGAATATACACGTACAACAAGAAATTACTACCAGAAGAAAAACGTCATTTATCTGGTACAGGGCTAACCGTGTCCTTGCCAGTTAAGTTAATACCAAGTATGTGATGGTAGGGAAATACTTGGAAAGCTACAATAACCTTTGAAAAACATAAAGGACCCAGTGTGAGACTGAAGAATGTAAAAGAGCTCGCACTCCAGCGTGGCAGCCTTGCATTCTGCACCATTTCTGTCCTTCACCGTTGGGAGTTTCTGGGCTTATCCTCTAACCACCCTGCTGACTACTCTTGAAAGCAGATAAAACCACTGTGAATAGAGGTTTTGTGGAAGTAAAAGTTATGAGCAGGCAGCTTATTCTGGTTTTCTCTAATAGAGCTTTTCTTTTAAGTGTTTAACAAATTGTTTAAAAATTGAAATCGGTGAAAAAATCCTTTCCAAAATTAATGCAATGAAGGAGAATGGAGGAGGAACTCAGCTAAGTCCTGGTACTTAGTATTTTGTGTGGCAAGAGAGACATTTAGTGGTTAATAACAAGGCTGTAGAATAGTCAATACCCGAAGCCAAAGTACATGAGTTGTGCCCTGAAACTGCAATTTTAGTATACAAGAATAATGGTGGTTTGTTTTTTTAATTTTTTTTTAATTTTACTTGTCAGGTTTTTATTTTTATCTGGTGGGGTGTTGGGTTTTGGTTTTTTTCTTCCAGAATCATCTCCTCAAACCTCATTGAACAGGAGAAGTTCAGGACGTCAAGGGGGAGTCCATGAACTCTCAGCTTTCGAACAACTCGTAGTGGAACTGGTGCGACATGATGACAGCTGGCCTTTCATGAAACTGGTTTCCAAAATCCAGGTAACTGATGAACTGTAGAGGGAATGATAATTGTTGAGAATCCTGTTTGCTGCCAGTAAAACTTGGGATTTTATAGCCTTGCCCAGACAGGGCAATACAGCTAAGCAGTGGGATTTGGGAGAACTCTTGCATTTCAGCTCAGTATTTGGTGCCAGAAATAACTTTACAATTGACGTGTTATTGGGAAAAATGTTTCCCATCAGACATTTAAAAATGTGAAATGCTTTGATCTGGGGACACACATACACACATGCAAATAGAGCACAACTGCTAAAGGTAAGCTTGTGGTTATTACTTAATTCGTTGAATTAATCTTCAATTTATGCAAAGGTATTTTGAGAACAGACCTGCAATAAAACAACAAGGCAGGAACAACTTGCCTCTGTTAGTTATAATGCAGTAAAAAAAATGGTTTCTTAGCTTAGCTTTTTCGCTCTTGTTTAGATTTTAAAGTACTTGATGGTAAAGTACATACCCAAAGTGCGTGCTGCTTTAGAGGTTTGTATTACAGTAAAAGCTCCCAAAGCACACCTGCTTTTCTGCAGGCTGCACCGGCTCGTCAGTTGTAAGGCTCTGTTGGAACTGAACAAGGTGCCTGTCCTCTCCAAGCCCTCGGGAGCAACCCTGCACAGACATTCTTGCAGGATCCAGAGCTCGGTTTATTTTAATTTCTGTTAAAATTAACAGTGATAGCTGTTAAGTGAAGACTTGAAACTGTGAAACCAGTCAAAGGTAGCTGGAAGGATTAATGTATTGGGACAGTAAGAATGATGTACAAAAGTGAACGAAAGATGTAAGCACAGAGGAAGAGAGGAATTTTAAATGGAAAAATAGACTAGTGTCTGCCTACTAGAGTAGAGGACTTAGACTGGAAAGCGCAGGAATCTGGTGAATGCAAGGAAGGATCGAGAATTCAACTTAATTTTGATTCTGGAAAGAACCTGCTAGAATTCAGTGCATTCCAGTTTGTCTGAATCAATCACTGAGGGATTGTCTCTATAGTTTGGAAAGAAAAATCCATACCTGAATGACCTAAATTTTCTTCACCATGATAGAAATTTTGATTTAAACTTTTTGCTGCCTTTAAGACAATGTAAAGAATTCGCTGAATGACCAGTGCCTAGCAGGCCAGAAAGAGAAAATTACCTTCCTTTTTAGTACGTAAATAAACAGCACTCCTAAATGGGAAGGAATGAAAAAACTTGTCAATCAAATTCTATTTCTCTACTAATTCTTTCTCTAGGTTTATTTGCAGGTTGCAATTGATACAGTAAAGTTACAGGCCATAACCAAGAACCTGGTTTTAAAACATAAATAATGTTGCATGTGGGTATCTTTTAGTGTTAAAAGAAAAAAAAAAAGTACACATTTGGATCAGATATCTTCTTCTTTCACCTCCCTGCCCAGCTTTGTGAATGACACAGTCACCCTGAGTTGGTCCTTACCTGGAATTCAGAATGTGTGATTCAGATGATCAGCGCTTTTAAGGGTTAGGCAGTCCTTTTCCTCCCCTCGCTTGAATCGCATAAACACCGGTTTGAGGAGCTGTTCATCTCTGCTGCTTGCGTACTGTGTCCTGCTTGCTGCAGAAAGGTTTGCTACCTTCTCTTCAGCACAACTAAATGGAACCTCAGGATTTCATTTCTCTTGCAAGATGGAGAATAGTAGTGAAATAAAAATAGTGATTGCTCATGATTAACAAGCTTTTAATATTGTAATATGTTGCAGGAAAATAAAAGGGTTTACAATCTGGGAAATAATTTTTGTGCTTGACAGATGGGAACAGCTGGAACGCTGTAATGCTAATCGCTCATGCAGTTTTCTTACAGTTGTTCACAGGGTATTTAGGATTAGATTTATTCATTGAGTTGCTGACTAATGTTTGTTGTGGTCTGCTGCTTTAATTATATAAAAAATGGAAAAGCAGTACCTGAAAACTAATACTCAGTTCAGGAACTGGAGAAGGCTGCTTGAGATGAGACTCCTCTGTTTATTTTAAAACAAAGCCAAAATGCTTTCTGCTAATACACGATTTGCTTAATTTTTTTACACAGGTGGAATTTTAAGCTTCCATTTGTTTGTCTATGAATCCTCTTTTTTTTTTAAAGGTACCAGACTACTATGATATCATCAAAAAACCTATTGCCTTAAATATAATCCGTGAAAAAGTGAATAAATGTGAATATAAGTTAGCATGTAAGTATTACTTATTGAAAGAGGTAATGAACTCTGTTCTCTCTTTAAAACAAATTCTTGTCCTAAAATAGAGCTGTGCCAGAGGATTAGAAAGTTGAAATTGTTTGGTTTGGGTTTTGTGGTGTTGGTTGTTTTGTTTTGTTTTTAAAGAGCATTTACTGATATTTTTGTAGTAAGATTTGTTGAACACGGCTCTTCTATTACCAAAATACATCCTGTACAGATAGATAAGACATAAGCAGCTGAGAAACTGCTGGTAATTTCTCAGCCTTTGATGTCAGTGAGTGACACCGGTGAAACATTTAGAAAAGCACTGTTGTTACTGCTTGATTTGTATTTCCTTTATTAATAATCAGAAATTTAAGAATGTTTACATGGCACTTCATTACTATGATGATAGAAACCTGACACATATGTAAAGACACTTTTGTGTTGCAACGCTGTGTAGGATCACTGTGCTCATTCAGTGGTGTCATACTGTTTAGCATACTGCTCTCTGCCTTGAGACATGCTGAACCAATTTATTTACTTCTTATTTCCTAGCGGAATTCATTGAAGATGTTGAGCTGATGTTTTCGAACTGCTTCGAATACAACCCTCGCAACACCAGCGAAGCAAAAGCTGGAACTAGACTTCAAGCTTTCTTCCACATTCAGGCTCAAAAGCTTGGACTTCCAATCACATCTGGTAATGTGGACCATGCCGCTCCCGTGGCAAGGAAGTCACGAATCTAACCTCTGCCTTCCAAAGGATTTTTGAGGGAATTTATGTTCATTAAAATGAAATGTTAAATCACGCAGTTGTCATACCTGTATAAAGCAATAACAACTGTTTAACCACCTTGAAGTGTGGCCTGCACTATATTCTCAATGTAATATTAAGCACTCAGGAGAACGTAGGAAAGATTACCTTTGCTACAGTTTTATTCAGTGTCTAATAATTTTGATAGATGTACTGGATACAGTACTGGTTTACAGAGGTTTTGTACATTTTTAATACATTCATGTGTCCAAATATCTTCCAGAAGTACATTGTTTTTTCCTGCACAAAATGACCTTGTTTCATCCTCTAGATTTTGTAGGAGCTGTGGTATTGAGGGCTTTATCAACTCAGATAAAATCTTCTGCTGTAGCACAGTTGGAGAAACTGTGTGTATGTTTAAAACTTGTTTGAGCATATCTTCTCAACACTACACATGAATGAGTACACCTGCATATCTTTAAGTACTGTACCAGTGCTGGCTGGAGGTATTCAGTCTGAGTTTATTAAGTAGATATTTATTTAGCATTCAAAGTAATTTGTGAATTTGTTTTGTATTTATAAAATTTGTACTTGGGGATTAAAAAAAAGAGTCCCATAACTTTTTTAATTTTTTTCCGGGTTTTTATTCCCCTCTAACTTGATGATCAATCAATAAATACCTTCCCATGTCCCTGGCAGTTCTTCTAGCAATGAGTAAATTTACAGGACTGTACTATAAGTTTCTACGTACAACTTTGGAAGTGTACAAATAAAATGACACATTTTTCAAAGTATTTTGAGCTTCTGGCATTTCCTTTTGAGTTATACTGCCACACGGTCATCCCCAGTAACTTACTGGGACACGTTGCTGGAGAGAACATGGCAGAACTGGGTTTCGATGCGAGTACCCCAACCAGTGTTTTCAGCAGTGGCAGCCACTGTGATACTTGGTCTCTGGGTGATGCAAATGTTACTGGTGTGTAAGGAGTAACGTCAGTAGTATGTGTATAAGTTGTATGGTTCTCTAATTAGGATCTTTATTCTAACAGCGTAAAACCTCATAGCTGTTCAGCTGAGCAGCAGCTTCTTTCAGCTGTCCTTACTGTTCCTGATGGTACAGCCCTCGACTTGGTTCGAGTCAATAGCTTTACAACCCTTTTAAAACCAGTTGTGCCCACCTGGAGGTACGCCATACTCTGAGGAAACAGCATGGAGCAGAAGCTGAGGTGGGAGTGAAGAGGGTAGGAAAAACTGAAACACGAGGCTTGCTGCTGCAGCAGCTCCTCTCCCGGTGTTTGTGCTGGCTGATCTTGTACACAAAGTCCTGTGCGTGCTGCAGACCTGAACAACTCCTTGCTCTGTAGTGGTGGGGTTTCTCTGCTGCTGTGGTGCTCACCTTGCCTTAGAGGTGGCAGGAAGGGGTATTCCCTTGAGCCTGGGGAACGGCTGGTGGTAGATGGGAGGCTGATCAGTTTGAAGTGTTGGATTTGGGGCTTTTTTCTTTAAAAAAAACCAACAGCAACAGCCTGAGAGTGAGAGCAGTGGTGGAAATTGTTCAGGAATGTCTTAGTACTTCAGAGTTCCTATGTGAGCTTTTCCTTGTTCAGAGTTGACGTCTCTCTCCTGCCCAGATCAGACTCATTTCTTATTCCCACCACAATGAATGCTAAATTCCGTAAGGAATGCGAGCAGCAGCAGAGTTACTTGCAGGGTGAAGTTTGTGCTTGATATCCCTGCATCTGTCTGGTCCCAGGAGGATGTGAACATCCTGACTAGCAGGTTGCACAAACAGTTGTGCAAGTTCTCATTCACACGAATAGTCCCCATTGACTTAAATGTGAATACTTCCTTTTTTTTTTTTTTTGGGGTGCGGGGGGTACAGTGAGCTGAACAAGTCCACCTGTGGCCAATGCAATCTACATTGCTACTGTCCCCAACCTACTGCCAGCTGCTCATTCCTGTGGCTCTTTCTCCAAGGTTATTTCCTTCAGTACCTTCCCCTCAGCAGCACAGCCTTGGGAGTGTGGGTAGAGCGGGTGGGAATGGTTTAACCCAAATCCCTGCTGGTGATGGTGCTGTTTGTGTGCTCGTGCTGTGAGCGAGGTTATCGGTTTCACCAAGTTTGCAAGCCTAAGGCCGGCCTTCAATACGTGGCAGGTGAAATACTGAAGAGTGCCCACTGCTTTGAGCAGGTTTGTGCTTAATTGTGCTTAAAATACCCACATACGCTGCTTGTGCAGTGCAGGTCTGACCGGCGCTGGCCTTCGCGGCGCTTGGAGGGCACGGACCAGGGGCTCCAGCCTGGCGGCAGGCTCCCCAGTTGGTGCTTTCAGTTGCAGCTTTTCCAAACTCACATGCTTTTTCCGAGTCGTGTCCATAAGAGTTTTTCATGGCTGTTCATTTTCCCTTACGCATACCCCTTGGGAAAAGGGCATCGCTTCATACCTCCCTCCGGTATAGGGGCTGAGCTACATTCATGCTCCTTGTCCAACCCTTTCCACGCCGTGCCTTGCCGTGACCGCCCTCCCATGTGCTGTTACCCACGCAGGGAGGGCAGATCTGCTGGGGGCTCCAAGCCAAAAGTTCCCCAAAGGTGCAGAAGTGGATAAGGGCAACGGGCTCCCTCTCGGATCAAGCAGCCCTGGCTAATCAGGCCGTACCAGCCGCTCGGGCAAACGGGCGGTAGGCTTCCCCGAGCTTCAGAGGCCGGCGTCTTGTCCTCCAAGCAGCACAGTACTTCCCGTTTTGGTAGCTCCAATATGTCTTAGCCCTGGCAGGTATCCTGAGACTGCTGTTTTTCCTGTTGTGCCAATTCTGCCCCTTTTGTTCATGCCAGGGCTGGGAACTACTGAGGAACCCCCCGCGGCAGTTGCTACTGATGCCTGTTGTACATAACGCTCTCATAATCGTGAGGCCGGTTTCTTTGGAGGACATTGGCTCCACCTCAAAGAGTCTCTTCCAGAAATCTCGGTGTTTCCTCAAAGACAAACTCGCTCACCTCCTGGCCACCCACCGGCTGCCACAGAAGCAGAATGGAAATCCCTGTGGTGGCTGCTGTTAGTGGAAGCTGCTCTCCTGCCGAGCAGGACGAGGCCAGAAGGAGAAGGCCTCTTCAAATGCTGGGTGTAGCCTTGTGTGGTGGTTGCAGTCGAGCCAGTGCTGGTGGCTCGTGCTTGGGTGTCAGCTAGCGGCACCAATGTAGGAAAGCTGTTGTGCCGGGTCCCTCCAGCTGTATTAGGAGGCAGGTGACCACCTTGACTGCCATACCTGGTGTCAGGCTCACCTGCTGGGAGTTTTAACTTCTGGAAACCTTGAATGATGCCGGAAAGCTTGAGTTGCTTTGGGCTGGCATGTGACATGTTGATCCAGCACCCTTCTTTGTGAAGGGTTTGGGCCAGGGCCACCACCCTGCAACCAGTGTTGGATGGCTCTTCTGCGGAGGGTGAGGTTTTAGGTATTGTAGGAGAAATCACATAAATGTTAGTATTAACGGTAAAGGCAGATGACCTTAGCATAATCTTAGCAAATATGGGCATTAGAAACCAGCAAGAAGCAGCTGAAAACCAGCTTGAACGTCCACGTACAATTATAGGGAGGCAGAGACTGGTGGACCCTGAGCAGCCCAACTTGCTGCAGTCACCAGCTGCCCCACAAACAGCCACCCCTGAACTATCGTGGGCCAAAACGGGGGTTCTGCTATGGGCACGCACAGGGAGCAGATCCCTGGGGACACCAGAGTCCTGCCCAACATCATGTTGCTGCTGGACTGGTAATCTAGTACTTTAGGATTGAGGAGATTACATGTGTGGTTTATGATTTTTGAATCAGTGATGTAACCACTGAATTAACCCTTACCCTGCAACGACCTTGATCATCTAAGTTTTATCTGTTTGTATTGAAATAAATAACACCAAACACTGGTCACGTTGTCTGGTGTTGATCACTCTCATAACTGATTAAAACTATTCCAGGCAACGCTTCCCTGAGGCTACCAAGGGCTATTTCTACCCTACGAGTCTTCTCACTCCAAAAATATTGCCAGTGCCCAGCTGACCGCAGGTCGTTTTCTGTACGGTGCTTGGCTCGCCTGCCGTCCCGCGGGAGATCCCCCCCGCACTGAACTGGCGCCGTGCCCCCCCGCAGCAGGGCTTGCTGGGCTGGTTCTGCAGAGGTGCTCACTGTACCCTACCCGGCAGCTTTAAGGGGAAATGCTGAGATTTCTCAGCCTACTGCCATCAGACCAAGTGATGCCTTCTGCCTCCCGCCCTTCATCAGCAACCTTAATCCGGTGCTTCCTTAAGCAGCTCTCTATTAAAACTTTGCCTTGAAGCACTTGATTGTGTGTATGTCCAGTGTCACGCCTGTATAACGACCCCTCCTGGAGAATCTCCAGTTACCACTGATAAGTAAGTTTCCCATTTTGGGGTGCTTAGGTTTGAACATTAATTAACACGGATTAAGTCCAATGCAAAAGGTAAACGACAGGTAGTAAAGCCATCACCTTGCTCCCCATCTGTTTCCAAATCAGGATGCTGAAGTGGCACCACCCCTGACACGTGCCTGTGTTTGTGTACGTATGTGTGTGTACTTGCGCAAAGGTTTGGATCTTCACCTGCTGTAAGCCACCGACTATTAAAATACTGGTTATCATTCACGAATGTTTTACTTCTGTGTCTTTACAAGGTTCATCTCCAGTACCTGGGAATGTGCTGGTAAGACTCGTTTACTCAGACCAGGAGTGGTGCTGGCAGTGAAGCCCAGCCTCCTCCTGCCTCCCCCGCACCCGCCAGCCTGAGCTTCACTCACAACATGCAGCTGGGTCTGTCGTTCAACTGGTTTTATTTTTAAGTAATCAGACAAATCTGGTCTGCTGTTGAGAAGCACTCCGCCCTTGGCCACGCACCCGCAGCTGCCCTCTGGCAGATGGATACTTTTCCAAACCAATGCTTTTTAGTATTTGGAGTGCATTAAATGCTAAGCATCAATATGAACTACACCTGAAATGTCTTCAGTGGCAGAAGGGCACAAGCTGCGTATGTTTTCCAAAAAGTGCACTGAGGCCAACTTTGGGTTTGTTTCTCTACCGTAATATATCCATTTCCTGGGTTGGTAGCGCTGCTTTTCTGGAAAATCGCTGAGTTAATTTTAAATATATATTTTTTTAGGTGCACCTCCAATGAGTGAAATTTTGTAAGGACGAAGAAGGAAAAAAAAAAGATGTTTTCTGGGCCTCCAAACAGAGGCGTGTATCAGCTGTTGCTTCGCGAAGGGGCTGCGGGGTGTGAGGTGCTGGACCCCGCTGAGCTCCTTCGCCCATGGCCGCAGCGGGAGAAGGCAGCCGCCATCTGCGCGCTGCTCCCCACCGCACGCGGCACATCCAGCTGTTCAGGTCACTCGCTTTTGATGATAGAAATGTTTGATAGGGCCAAGTTTCCTACAAGGATGTTCCACGCCAGCATGCTCTCCGGAGCGCTGGCTGCTGCCCACAGGAGATCAGCTTTCACTTATTCTTCTCGGCAGTCCTTTGCCTTGCCTTTCCTCGGTGTGTGTCGAAGAACCACAAAAGAAAGGGGCTTTATTTAAGCAGCAGAGTGGCGCTGCGCTGGCATCGTGTCACAGCACGGAGTTGTTCTGGCACCGCTACACTTTAAACCTGGTTTAACTGTGGCCATGGGGAGGAACTGAAATGGCAGGCTCGTGCCATGATCCCCCTTGTCACGAAGCTGTCCCGTAGAGGATGTTCCTGCTCTGCTAGGAAAACACACCATCCAGCTTGAGTTTTGTCCATTTGCTATTCTTAGCGTACCAATTTATTCAGGCTTTATATAGGTAGGTATTTCTTAGATTAATAGTCCTATAAGAACAGACATGATAATCCATGTGCTTTCCAATTTTTCTCCTCTGAGAGCCTCCCGGATGAAATTAGTTTGGTGGAGAGGGAAGGACTTGAAAACATGGGCTGTGCTGTGGCTTGGCTGCTGGGAATCACCTGTTGGAAATGGCAAAGTGTGAGCCAGGATGCTGGAACAGTCGGGTTTGGGATGGCAGTTCCGGGATGTTTGATTCTGGGCAGCGTGGGGATTTGCCTGTGGGATCAGGGCTTCATAGTTGCCTTTCGCGAGCATTCCAGTGCAGATCCCACCATCGGTCACATGCTGGGCTCTGCAGTGCTCGCACCACTCGAGAGCACTGCTGTCACCAGAGGACACTTTCGCACTGACCGACGGGTCCCGCGATCCAGCAATGGTTATAAATATTCCTGTGCCCCAGTCATCCTAAAGCCCATCCTCAATCACCAGAAAGTGATCTCAACTCATGTATTTAGCATGTTAGGCTTAGCTAATGTTTTATTTTTAGGTTGCTATCTGAAAAAGAAAAACTCGGTGGTTTTAAAAGGCAAGATCAACTTTTTGAGCAACATACCTTTGTGCGGTGGCTTTGCAATGCTTGGAGTAGGTTTAGTCTGTGCGGCTCTTGTTTCCATAGCTGTCCATCTTGCTTCTAAAAGGTTTCTTGGAAACCAGTACTCGGTTCAACCTTCATCAGACAGCATTTCCTTCCATTCAGAATGCAATGCTGCTACCTGAGTCCTAGGTCCTGTCCAGAGCAATTTTAATAGTATTAAAACTTTAGAACCAACATTTCCTGCCCGCATTTGTCTGGCCTTTGCAACTTCCAATCTAAATAGGCCACATGAATTCATCTCCCCTTGTCTTGGCACTTTTTGCGACGGCTTCCTCCATCTCCTGCAGAGGATTTGATCCTTTCCTGGGGATTATTTTTTGTATTGCAAAGATGTCTCCTTAAAGCGGACCTACAATGTCATAGAAGTGCTGATCATGATTAGAAACAGCCTGTTTTCCAAGGATCTTATTCCAACGTGATGACACAACCCCAGCAGGAGGGGAAGCACAGAGTGATGGAGGCTAGCAGCAGAACCAGGCCAAAGCTGCAAGACTTGGAATTAGAGCCCGAAATCTGTGTGAAATCTGTGTACAGAGCTGCTCTGCACTTGTCCAGCCACTGCAAAACACAGATTCCTTGTCCCACCAGGAACTCTGGCTGTCTCAGGGGGCCCACTTTTGGGAGGTTTTTCTGTAAAAAAGAGCATAACAAAGTTGAATCGTTATATTCCTTACATGCCAGACAGCCACGGCATCTTGAAGGCCTGCATGCATCTATCCAGAAGGGAAAAAGCTTTCTAAAATCACTGCCACCTTCTCCTGGAGGTGCACCAGTTTAAACTGTGTCATCTGCTGAGATGTCTGACCGCTTCCTAACTGTTGGCAGTCGTCCTTCTGTGAACCAGGCTGAAGCCATTTAAGAAATTACCCCTTCCAGCTGTCCCGCTCCTCTGCCGAGAGGAGTCACTGCTCTGGCCGAACAAGTTTTCAGAAACCTGAACAAGATGAAACCACTGTTAGGGAAGTCGTAGATGTGGACTTTATTTTGGTGACGCTACCGTTGTCCTTACTTCTTCTTTGCATAAGTTTTGTTATATTTATGTACTAAATTTTACATGCTGTGAGTGAGCAAAGAACCAGCTGTTGAGCCACAGCACAGAGTAAGAAAACAGACTGTATTTTTATCTCCACTCTGATTTTAAAAAGAAATAAAATCCTGCTTCTGTGCTGTGGCAAGCCTATTGAAATCCTAGCGTAGGAGGCAGCAGAATTTGACTTCCTAAGCTTGGAAGGAAAAACCTGAAGACTGCCAGCATAAGGACTATCACTCAATTTGTAAGACATGGGGGAAAGAGCAAAAATTGCTGAACGCTGCTGAGGCACGTGCATAGCAAAGGGACATTGCAGCAGTAAGAGACACATGGCTCGAGCGAGGCATACAGCAGCGCTGAACACCCACTGTAGTAGCAGACAACTTTCTTCTGGTGGCAAAGGCAGGGAATTTTTGCCATAAACTTGAAGAGGATAGCAAGGGGTGAAATCGCTAATGAAGAAGCACCTCCTGGGACCATCACATTGATTGACGTCCCCGCTAACCTTAGGCATCCCAGTTGTACGGCTCTGCTAGAAATTCCTGACAGAAACCAGCAAAACTACGAACAGCATCTCCTCTGTGTTACTCGTATGCATGTCCTTGAAGAGTGCCAGGAAGAAGCATGACGCTGTTGGATTCGTCTGCAGCTGGGAGTGGATGCCGTGGGCTGCGGGAAAGCGCCTCAATAGGAGCTCCCAGGCGTGACTTCCCATGCACCACCCTCCTCTGTGCAGCAGCAACTCTGCCGCAGACAGTGAGAATAATGTATTTCCAACTGAAAGCGGTGTGCTCCAGCTGGAAACAGGCTGGCAGCACCAGAAAACATTTCAGTTTTTCTTCCTGCTGGTTTCACAACTGGCATGCTTTTAGTGTGAGAGATTTTCACTTTTAGGGAGCTCTGCCATTAACTCATTTTATATGAAAATATTGCATACACGGAACAAGAACACAAAGGGCATGGATTATCCAGAAGAGGTTTTTCCAGGTGACTGATACATCTAGCAAATTACACCATTGCATTTTGGCTGCTTGAAGAACATTTCTGCACTTTAATTTTATTAGAATAGTTAAATAATAAAATCTGTATCTTGTTTAGTGTTACAGCCTATTCTTCCAAAGCACTCTGGCAGCTCTTTCCCCAATCCACTTACCCAGTGTATAGGTCGGCTATATATGCCTGGTTTTCTAAAGGTCACTTTGGCTCCCTTCTTGCCATTTTACTGTAATAAGCACTATTCTGTGATGCACAGCAAGCACCTTGCTCCCAGAAAACGATGCTGCTATTTACACTTCCTCTCTTTAGATGGGATTTACCATATTGCATCCATGTCTGCTATATAGCCGAGGTTCTGCTTCACTGTATGTATAGATATATGCATCCCTCTGGCACATCGGTACTTGGGGGTAACAGCCAACATCAGACTCCTCGAACCTAGTGTTGTCAGAGGATGCTTTTTGAGAAGCAAGGCCTGACTTTGCTGTTTGCTTGAAACAGAGGTACCAAGAAACTAATCGTTCTGCCTGACCTACGTTTCCTTCCGTAGGAGGGGTGGTCTGGGGTTTAAAGCAGGGACGGGGACCCAAGCCTCCCTGCCCTGTGCCGGGGCTCACCACAGCCTTCCTGGGTGATCCCAGACAACCCATTAATGGGATAAATAACACTCATCAGGAAGGAAACTTCATTAATAATTTTAAACAAGAGCTTTGCGACCTTGAAATAAAAACGCTACAAGTAGAAGTGAAATAAAAATACTGTCTTTACCATGGAAGTGAAAGTTGTCTGGAAAAAAAAAAGAGTGAATAAATTGAGTAATTAATATAGACAGTGGCTGATCTTACAAATCTTTCCTCACCTGAGGTTATGCTGTAAATTTATCTCAGCTGTAAACATGAAGCAGCAAAAAGAGAGACCGGGGAAGAAACTGCTCATGGGGAAAATGCATTTTGCAGGGCATACGGGAATCTACAAAGGCTAGCAGGGTAAACAGTAGTTAAGTTTTTCTAGTGCTATAAATGTGCAAACCTTTGTGAATGTCAAATATGTGCTAATTACTTAAAAATAATTACTATTTTCTGTTTTTATGAATAAGGCTGAGCAAAGTTTTAGCCTTCAGGGGAATTTTTTGTTCTGTGTAGCCATTTTTCTGCCATTAGTTTTCATGTTTCTCTCACTGGAAGAATATTTATTTCCTTTTTTGCTATGTTTGAATACCACCCCTAAAATGATGTCATTACAAGACATAACATTTTAATTAAATCCCTCGTTTATTGTCCGTTGACCAATGGCAGGCCCACGGCTGCACAGCGCTATGATTCACTGGCACGTGTGACTTACCAGCACGGCGCTGGGAGTCACGGGGGGAGAGGGGGGAATTCCACCCTGTCCCGAACGGTTTGTGGCTGCTGCTCCTCGAGCATCTGTGCCCGCTGCGCTGGGCTCACGCTGCTTCCTCCTGCCTCCCTTTGCCTGCTCTCCTGCCGTAAGGTGAACTCAGCCAGCGAATGCGGATGGTTGAAGAGCTTTCCAAGGGAATAAAAAAAAAAAAAAAATAAATTAAAAAAAAAAAAAAAAGTGGATTTTCATCAGCGGCTGGGCCGCACCGTCAGAAAAGCAGCTCTTCTTGGCAGGGGAAGGAAGGGGCTGCTTAAACCAACCCAAGTATCACAGCTCCCAAGCCGGCACCGCAGCTGGAGGGAATCGTGCCCCAGCTCCCGGAGCCCTGTCCCCCCGCGGCACGAGGGGCGGCGGGGGGACCCCGGGGCCTGGCTGGGGCTGGCAGGGCGGCAGGCAGCCTGGCAGCCCGGGTACCCACGCCGGGGCAGCGGCTGGCGGGCCGGCAGCACCCCGTGGCCGCGCTGGGGCTGCCGAGCGTGGCGGGAGCCTGGAGCGTGACTCAGCCGGAGGAATGTCCTGGCACCGGGAGAGGGTGACGCAACGGGCACGGCTCACCCGTCCCCGCGGTGGGCAGAGGCCAGCAGGCACGGCCTGGCTCCTCGGGCACCGCGCTGGTCCTCAGCCCTGCCCGAGCCATGAGGAAGCTGGCTGGTAGCTCGGAGCCGCAGAGGGCCTTTGGGACCACACCGGTGGAAGAAGGGGAAGAAGTCGCTTCAGCCGGCAGAAGTGACCCTGCCAAGGCACCTCCTGGGCTGGCAGCGGGGCTCGCTGGGGAGCTGAGCTCCACACCAGCACACGCACTCTGCCCCTCGCTGCAGGCTCCCAGGGGCAGCGCGTGGGAGCCCACGCAGGTCTCACCAGCTTGCAGCAAAACCTTGGTAGGCTCCCCCGCTTACAGTCAGATACATCTACCACCTGATTATTTAAAAAAAAGGTACCCGCAATGTAAGGAAAGGCATAAAACCTCAGCGTTTGCCTTTCACTGAGGTTTTCTCTAACACTCTCTTACACTACAAGAGGTTAGATTTTATCCAGCATTCTTTGCACTCCCACTGAAAATACAGAATTGCTGGAGGGAAACTGGACATTTTCCAGAGGTACAACAGGAGAGCAAAGGGGGAAGGGAAGTGCCCTGAGCAACAGATCTCATTGAATGCAGTTTCCTAGGGATTTCCCTCTCCGAACAGATTGATTTTTTTGACTGAATGGTGTTAAGACTTTCTGTTATTTCAGCATACACCTACACGCAGGTTCTTCTGCTTTCCCTTTGGAGTCCTCTTCCTGAAGGTAATCTGGCCACACCATAAGAGATCTGATGTCTCCTAGCAAAAACCAACAAGTTCCCGAGTTGAACTGGTAAGGCATACAGCCCCACTTTCTTCTATCTCAAATGAATTATTTTATGAAACTTAATTACTTAATTAAGGATCTTAATTACTTTTGTGACCTCTGTCCTTCTGCCAGATTTAACTCAAATAAGCTAACAGGTTAAAAAGTCACTGGGACAAGGAATAGCCCCCGTGAGAGAGGGGATGCCCGAGGAGGGCAAGCAGTAGCCTTGCTTCCATGGGAAACGTGGCGGAAATGGCAGCACTGAGTTTAGTGACGTTGACAGAGAAGCAAAGAGGATGCACGGCACACAGAAGGAAAGGACTATGATTCCAGAGAGCTTCAGTGCATAAGGCAACTTAGTCCATTATAGTCACTTCACACTAATGAGCATCCAGGAGTTGAATCCAAACAAACAGTGCCTTCTGCTTCACGGTGAGTCATAGCTTCCATCCCCGGAGGGTGAGGGGAGGCTTGGAGGGCTTCCTCAGAGGCATGTGCTCCACACAGGGTATCATTCACAAAGCTTTTAGTGCTGCTGCTGCTGCTGCTGCTGCTGCTGCTGGGCCCTCTGAATCATAGGGCTATTTCAGTGGTGCCTGGTGGGATGCAGGTCTTGTGGCACAAGGGTAGTGAAACTCAATGCTTCTGGAGTTCAGCGAGATGCCACGGTGAGGAACCAGCTTTGTCTTAGTGTGCTCCAGCAGTAAGATTTGCTTGGTCATTATTGCTCCTGGCTGGATGCTGGCCATTTCTGTGGCCTCTGAGGTCACCCCTGGGCTCTATCACAAGTTCCTTCTGTGATTGCTGCAGTCACCGGGAGTCCATCGTTCATTTTCTTGAAAATGAGGGCCCCTTTCTGTTTACCTATGACCTCTTTTTCACCCCTGAGAAATGCTCTCAGATTCTGGATAAATCATTTCTTTCTTGGAGATTTCCATGAAGTCACAGAATAGTCCTTCTTCAGCCCTTGCTTCTTCTGTACCCTGACAACTGCCAGGTACCCGTCAGTGATGTGCAGCAGCAGCCCTGTGTGCCTGGGTGCCTCAGGTACGCAACTTGCAAGGTGAAGAGAATAATAAACACTTCTGATTCATTATTCAGTTTCCATGGAAGTAAAGACAGAGGGTGAGTCATGCACAGTTTTGGAGTTGTCATCCCTGGAGCATCTACCCATGCAACTCCGGAGCTGGTAACTCCTTCGCCACCTTTCCTTTTACAAGCTTGGGATGTGCGGTGCAGAGGCCCTGCACGGGCGGCTGAGGAGCACTGCGAGGGCACAAGATCAGGGCACTCAAACACAGCAGTTTCATGGTAGTGTACAAGCATTAGAAGAAGCCTGCTGAGCCCATGGTGGTGGCTGTGGTCTCAGGCTCCAGAGGATGTATCGCACATGTGCACAGCTACATCTGCTATCAAAGGTGAAGGAACCCTCATGCCACTATTTGCCACAGTGGTGTCCTGACATTGCATATGGCTGAAAAGATGCAGACCTGCGTTTGGGACACTGAGAAGGGCATGTGTCACACAGGCAGCATGCCATGCCATGCTGCAGTGTCATGGAGGCTGTTTTGGGATGCATTAAACCATCCTGACAATGAGGATCTGAAACCACTTAGGTCCACCCCAGTCCATGAAGTTGTAAAAGAGCAGCAGATGCCCAGAAATGGGGCTGTCAAGACCTTCCCATGGACTTCTGTTGGTTTAAGCCAACCATAAAACTGTGTCTTGAGGGTCAACCGGTTTAGGATTTATGCTATTCATTCCCGTAACAATTTTCACCGATCCTGACTAGTTACTTGTCTGATCAAAAAGCAGCACATATTGTATTTGAAAACTGAATTGGGTAACTCTTCAAATGCAAATACGCAATAAAGGTACCCCTTCCAGGGTCCCACAGTGCTGGCACAGAACAGGCAGAAAGAGTAAACAAGTGGCCATCAGCTGGAAAATAGTTGAGTCTAATGCTGTTTTCAGCTCAGAGGTGGTAGGGAGTCCCAAACGCCTACCTGTAAGGAGCAGAGGGGTAACACAGCTGCAGGTTAGTGATTTCAGGGCTGACGGGCCAAACTTTAGATATCGAGAATGCAATTTGGTGTGGACTTCTGCATATGGAGAGGGCAAGATGTAACTCATCATGGTGATGGCAAACATCATTGCTCATCTGGCCAACGTGGCGGCGTATAGTAATGGAGAAACAGGAAAAAATCCCACATCCCTCACACAATGCATTGTGAACGTGTGCGTATATATCTATGTATATACCTGTAGGCTGACAAACACTAGTTTGCTGGTTTCCACCAAGGTACTGGTAACAACTGGGGTGTTTTGGGGAGAGGCGGCTGCGTGGCCATGCACACACCGGGCGCTCACACGTGCAGTGCTCGAGGCCCAGCGTGTGTCGGGTCTCTGGGCTTTCAGCCCCGGAGGCGCACAGCGCTGCCAGCCCTCTGGTCCACTCGGCCGGACAGACGGTAAAACGCTCCGTGTCTGGTGTCCCGCGCCCCCCGCAGCGTCCAGCTCGGCAGGGGCAGGCGGCACACGCTCCGCAGGCTGATCCGTACCCTTGCCTGTCTTGTGGCCAGCCACCCCATCCTCCTTCCCACCCGCTGATGCTGCCCCTTCCGTGTCCGGCCCCACGGCCCGGGCAGCTGCCCCGCACCCCGCGCTCGGCCCGGCCCTTCCCCCGCACGGCTCCGCCGCCACAGAACGTCCCTCAGCCGGCGGCCCGGGCGACGCCCGGCCACCGAGGGCATCCGGGGGGGCGACGCCGAAATCGCGACGTCAGAGCGGCGGCGAGCGCCTCGGCCGGGCCCAGCCGCGCCCCGGGCAGGCGAGGCCGGCCCCCGCCGCCGTACCGTGCCCGACCTTGAGGCGGCTGCTACCGGCTGCCCGCGCCCCGCGCCGGGGCGCGCCGGCCCCTCGGCAGCCAGGCGGGGCAGGCCCGCGGCGGGCCGGGGGAGCTGCCCGGGGAGCCAGCAGGAGCCGCCCGCCCCGCCGCCGCCAGCCGCACCCGCGGGGCCGCGCCGGCGCCTGGCCTCGCCTCCCCGCGGCGCGGGCGGCCGGGCCCCGGGCCCGGGCGGTGGGAGGGCGGCCGGTGCCCGCAGGCCAGGCCAGGCCCGGCCCGGCCCGGCCCGGCCCTGCCCCGCGGGGGGCGGCCCGGCGCGGCGCGGCCCGGCGGCACGTGGTGGCGGCGCGGCCCATGTGACCGGCCCTCCCCGGCCGCCGCGGCTCATCCCCCGCCCGGGCCGAGTCCCCGCCCGCCTCGCCCCCAGCGCAGCGCAGCGCAGCGCCGCGTTCTCCTGCGCGCAGCAGCCCCGCACCGCAGGCAGCCGCCGCCGCCGCCGCCCCGGGACCCGGCGCCATGGTAAGGGCGGCGCGGCGCGGCCGAGCGGGGGAGGGCGGCGGGGGCGGCTCGCAGGGGCGGCGGCGGCGGCGGCGGGGCCCGGCGGGGCCGAGCCGAGCCGAGCAGGCCCGGCGCGGCGCGGCCTCCGGCGGCCATTTTAGTCTAATTTAGCCGGGTGCGGGGGGAAGGGGCGGTGGGAGCGGCCGCGGGGCAAGAGCGGGTGGCGGGGCGGGCCGCGGCGGGGCCGGGGGCCGGCGGGCGGGCTCGGGCGGGCGGCGCAGCGCTCCCTGCGGCATCGCCCGGCCGTGCGAGAGAGGGGCGGGCGCGGGCAGAGGGGCTGCCGGCGCCCTCCGGGGGAGCCGCCGCTGCGGCCCGCCCGGGGCCCGGGCCCGCGGCGTGTCCCGGGGCGGCCGGCTGGAAGCGCTGGGGCCGGAGCGGGGGTGGACGCGGGGCGGCGGGACGCCGGCTGCCCGGAGGCGAGCGCCGTCCCCTCGAACAAAGCGGGGAAGGGGGCAGGCGGGCTCCCCCGGGACAAAGCCGCCGGCTCCGGCGAGCCGCGCACCTGCCCGCCCGCCCCGCCCCGGGCCGCCGCCGCCGCCGCCGCGGGGGTTGTTGCCGGGCCCGGAGCGCGGGCGCTGCGGGCGGGTGCCGCTCGCTTGCGGTGGGCTTTGCGGAACGGCTTTCCTTGTGCCGTGAGCGCCTCGTTTGCCCTGTCGGTGTTTGGTTTTCTCGCTGCTTTTAGGCTCGGGGTTTGAACGGCGTAGCGAGCCCTGCGGGGAGCTGTGCGCGTTGTAGCTGTGTTTTTGTGTGAAGGAAGCGCGATCGAATAATACTGGTGCGGCAGCGTGAAGGGAGACCCGGGAGCTCTTGAAGCGCGGGGTTGAAGCTGACACAATGCAGAAAACATTTCTGCTGCTTGTAGAGCCTTACATCACCCAACAAAATGAGAGTCATGACAGTGCTGGATGTGAGCTGCTGCTGTAGCATTTGTTCCACTAAAAAAAATAACAAAAAATCCACCCCCACCCCATCCTAAACCAAAAGGACACTCTTCTCCTCTCTTCCATTCCCACTCTTCCCCCACCCCTCTCCTCCTCCCCCCATTTGGGCCAAGTGCATGAGAGGGTAATGGGAAGCTGCTTTAGTCCAGTGGTGCGCTTAGTTGTATAAAGCTACTGTCCAGAATCACAGCTGAAGATGCTGAGATCTGCAGCAAGACAGTACAGGATCTATGCCTCCTTTGTGCCTTCTGCACCAGTCCTGCAAAGATCACCAAACTCATAGTGTGTGCTCAGGTTGGGTATAGTACTTTTGTTCTTACAGGGCAGGCAGACTTCTTTATCTAGCACTGTGGGCTACCATCTTTTCTAGCGAGTTAATTTTTGCTGTTTAAACTATTCCTTTGATCTTGTTTTACAGGCTTCTGGAGTAACAGTGAATGATGAAGTCATAAAGGTTTTTAATGATATGAAAGTAAGGAAATCTTCAACCCCAGAAGAGATTAAAAAAAGAAAGAAAGCCGTTCTCTTCTGCTTAAGTGATGACAAAAAACAAATAATTGTAGAGGAGTCAAAGCAGATATTGGTTGGTGACATTGGAGATACTGTGGAGGACCCCTATACAGCTTTTGTGAAGTTGCTACCTTTGAACGATTGCCGATACGCTTTGTATGATGCCACGTACGAGACAAAGGAATCTAAGAAAGAAGACCTGGTATTTATATTCTGGTGTGTAAAAGCAGAGCTTGCTGATAAAATTGAATATTCTGGAGTTGACACTGGGTGACTGAATAACTGTTTTGTTGTGGTTTTCTTCTTTCCTTTAAAGGGCTCCTGAAAGTGCACCTTTAAAAAGCAAGATGATCTACGCAAGCTCTAAAGATGCCATTAAAAAGAAATTTACAGGTGCGGACCTAAAAATGTTTTGCTCGTTAATTATAATGCCTTGTAGATGTTGAGGTTCTCACAAGTACATTGTCGTCCATTTCTCTTTCAGGTATTAAACATGAGTGGCAAGTAAATGGTTTGGATGATATTAAGGACCGTTCAACACTTGGAGAGAAATTGGGAGGCAACGTGGTAGTTTCACTTGAAGGAAAACCCTTATAAAAAGACAGACAAGTGCCATCTGGATCTAAGGAGCTTCCATTTCTGCAGCTCGTTCAATTGGAATAGTATTAGTCTCCCTGTCCCATTCCCTCCTCAAAAAATAAGTCCCTTCCGTAATGCCCCTGAAGGAGATGTCATTGTTAAGCAGTCTACCAGTGATTGCCATTAGACTGTTTAATCCTGGTAGTTTTATGTAGGATCCAAGGAATGCTTTCACGTCACACTTTTAGCCAAAACTGACGTTGCAGGCATTCCTTGCAACATGTACAATGAATGTGATAGTTAATGTGAATAGTCTAGCAGACAGCAAAGGGTAAGCTAATTGAATGCCTTGAAAGTATTGTCCACTGGTCGGATGGTAGACTCTATACAGTATTACTTACAGTTGCACTTGATTGCAGTTCCATGAGGCTCTTGTGCATTCATACACCTCACCTGCCTTGACAAGCCTATTTTTGTGACATGGCAGCACACAACACTATGCATTTAAAGCACTTTTTTGTAATATGTTTGACCCGCCCCTGCCCCTGCCCCAAAGGAATGCCAATTAAGTTGCTGTAACTGTGTCATCAAATTATTGTAGTACCTCAGTTTCATTCCTGTTACATGCATATCTTTATAAATGAAGTAGCTGTTACGATGCCTTTTGTTTTCCATTGAATGTACACTACTGAACAGAAGTAGAAGTTATCTGTTTACCATGTGAGTCTTGAAACACTAAAAGTTTTGTACAACATCAGTCATGGTGGCAATTTCTGTATTAAAAAGAGCCTTAAATGGAACATTGTTTTTTTGAGATCAAAACCTGGCCACGTTGCAATAAAACTTGTGGCTTATTACAGAACGTTGCCTTGTTTTCATTGGAAAATATAGTTTTTAAGTATGTTTAAATTAAGCATATTTCAAATAACTTCTGTGAAAAGTATTGTAAAGATAAACAATCGTTAATCGCATCTTAAATATTGCAAATTTTTCATTCCTAACTGTGATTTGGGCACTGCTTTACAATACTTTGTGGCTCTGTTCTGGTCATTCGATAAAGGACCTGCTCCTAGTTTACCGTTAAAGAAGATACCACTATCGGAGACCATTAGTTCCATGAAATGTGTCAGAAACGTAAAAATATGAAGTAATTAACCACGCAGTGTGTTTCATACCTGAAGGTTCTTAAAGTTCTACACGTCAGAGTAAAACCCTGCACGAAATCTTACAGCTCACTGTCTTTTTTGGTAAGATAATGTGTAATGACAATTCTATGCAGAATTTGAATCCAGTAAATAATTGTTGTGTCTTGAGTATCGCAGTTAAGATGGACTTGGTACAAGAAATAGCCTAAATGAACCGTTCTCCTTGTTAGCTTCTATGTAAATAGAACTGGAAAGTGTTTGCCACTACTGAGGCTTGCACTGGGGACATGTTTTGGCTGGGAGCCAAATAATGCTCTCCTTATAGAGAATTTGATCTGCTCTGTGTGAGCAATCCTCCGTTAGCCAGAGCTATTTATGGCAAACACATGCTTTTGTATCTTGTCATCGTTATCCACAAATGGCAAAACTGGACATGATTCTCCTGGTATGCATAAAGGAGCGCTGTTAGGCAGCCACTGGCAGCTGAACTGTACACGCTGCTAGAAGGAATGCTCTTTATCATTACCTTGTTTTAAAAAGTTGGTAGAGTAGAACTGTGGAGCTTTTAAATATGGGCCCTTTATGTTCAGTCCACAGCCTTTTTCAACAAGGAAGCAGATAATAAGCAAAATCTTCTTTTTGTGTTTGGGTGTTTTTTTTAAATTATTTTATAAATAGTTTAAATGACCTAGTGGTACTGTGTTTAGGCTCTCTTGTCCTGTAGAACTTTAAGACTTTGTTTCAGGCTTCTGGCTATCCCTATGACTTGCACACCTCATTGTGTTAGCTGTTCTATGTAGACTAAACTTCAGTAGAATTTAACTAAAAAGGCATGATGACCACTGACTTAACTAAGTGTATTAATGAGTCTTGGGTTTGTTCTACAAAACTCTCCTTTCAGGTACCTTTTAAGGTTGAGAAGTAACTGATGGTATGCATGTTGTCTAGATAAAAAAACCCACATTTTATTCCTCAAAATAGTCTATTTCTGATTATTCGCGTTGTGTGCAAAGCCCAGTTTAATGTAAAGATCTACTTTGTGCTTTATGTTTGACTTGAGTTCAGTAAAGTATAATGAAATGATCTTTTAACTGATTTTTCACAAGGTACAAATGATTTCTTTAGAAAAAGCCAAAACTGAAAAAGTTAGATTTTAATAAACCAATTGAATTTCATTTTAGACAGTATACTTTTTAAAGCAGTACTGTGTTTAAATTTATCGTTTGTCTCTGCTGCAAACAGTCTGGAAAGATGTCTGTGGCTTCCAAGTTGAATATTAAAGGTTACTTCTTTTTTTTTTAAACTAGCTTAGGTGTATATTCACTCAGTCCAAGTAGATATAAAATCGAAGCACAAACTGTATTTATGTAAAGATTCCTACCAAAACAAGTTTTGGATCCAAAAGGATCAGCTTGCCTTCAGTTTGTTCTTGAAATGACTGACTGATGCGAGATCCAATTTAGATGGCTTGCTTTTTTAAAAAAAAACAAAACAAAACAATAAAGTGCTACAGAACTGTTACTGTTTGAATTATAAAACAAATGAGAGACAGCTGGCATCTGTTCCAAAATGGTTTGTCAGCTGTTGTTTTCTGTCATTATGCAAAATGGTGAGGGCCTCATTGTGATCGAGGAGTGGAGGAAAATCCTCTCAAGTTGAGTATCTTCTGTGTATCTCCGTGTAGACGTGACTTTTGGGTATCTTGGCTTCAGTTATTTTATTGATAAAGAAATGTCAAATTTTTCATGGGAGTAGCTTGTGCAGAAATGGCATTTTTCTTCTAAAAAAATACTTCCAAAACCAGCAGTTGTTTTGATTTGGTAAATCCTGGAAGAGGTATAGACGTGAGGGTTTGATTTTTCCAAAAAAGGGAAATCGGTCCAAGATCAGGGTGAGGAGATGAGGTTTGTGCTTGTGGCGATTTTAGAAATGCAAAGTTTAAATTTATATGGAGTGGAGTTCAAGAATCCCTCCTAGTCAGCTCTTCAAATGGATTTTGCGTATGTTCAGTTAAAACCCAAAGTGTTTCTTTTAATTGGAAGAGTCTTCTGCTGCTGTACCATTCCCTCAGAACGAGTGATGGAATACAGTAATTGCCACAATTTGATAATAAGCTTTACTCTCTTATGCCAATTCCAGTATAAACCAAGTTTCCATGTCTGCCTACTTTATAAAGTTCTGTAAGTTCCCCTTAGTTTGTGGTGGCGAGTTAATGATTGTAGAATGAAAACACGGCACTTAACGGTGGATCAAAGATCATCAATGTAGCACCTGTCTATAAGTATTGAGTTTCTTTGAAATATTTGATTTTGAAAACCTGGTATAAATAAACTTAATTTAAATGTCTTCAGATGTTGAGTGAGTTTGTGTGCTAGGGCAGCACCTACACCAGTCACTTCGCTATTGTCTTTGGACTGGGAGCAGCCCAGATACTGTGGAGGGAGAGATCATGGAGTAAATGCGTGGAATACGTGCTTTTTTGTGATGGGGTTCACCTACAGCCCATTCAGTTCTATACCCAGCTCTAGCAAAAGCCAGCCCCAGTGGCTCTGGAGGTAGGTATGAAAAATTTTTTAGTGGTTTGGTGCTGGATAACGTTTTTGTTGTGTTGGGTCCTAGCTCGTACGTTCAGAAAATTAGCTGGTTTGTGGTTTTTTTAAAGGTAGTTTACACTGGCAAGTCATTTTTAATATTCAGAAGAAAGCGAGCTAATGCAGTGTGAAAAAGGTGACACCGTGAAGAATGATAAAAAAGTATTTTTGGTATCAGTGGTACCTCTCAACGTAAAATTTCTTGGATCTAGGAATAGCTTAACTGGAAGACGGCTGATTTCATAAACAAACCTGTCAAGAAAGAGCTTCACTGGATTCTCTGGGGAAGACAGGCTTTTACACTAGAATAACAACCTTTTTAGTGTTCGCCTGACAAGCTTTTTGTAGCTGTAGGAGACATATATGAGAATATGCATTAAAAATGAGTGAAAGGTCTCTATGAAATGAAGTATTTTTATATAAATTACTACTCAGTTTAAAAATACTCTGTTCTTACTATATTTGTATTCAGTGCTTGATACCCTGTTGAATTCGGGCATTTTCCTGTTTCGCCTCCCATACTGTTAAATCTGTAATAGCCCCCATACATCTTACTATTCCTTGCATTGCTTTATCTATGCAATCTATTAGTAACGTCTGAAAAAAAATACTGATGTGAAAAATCAAAGCCCTTCATAGGAAATTCAAACAAATAACAATTTCTGTTGTTTATTCGATGATTTGATGTAATTGTCTTTTTATAATTGAAAGGTTTACAGCAAAAATGTGTGCTGTTTAGAGGCACTGGAAATAATTATGACATTGTCTTTTTAGTATCTCATAGTAGGTTAGTGCTTTTGTAGTCACCTTTACTTTGTAGTTATAGAAGACTGATGATTGGAAAAGAAACTTGAAGGTGCCACTGATTATTCTAAAATGTTTCTACATGTCAACTCAGATTATTTAAAAAAAAATAATTTCCCACTGCTAGCTTAATTTTTGTTCTTGCGTGAACAGGCTTAGGAATGTGTCAGTAGCTGTAATCGTGCCTCTCCTCTTCCACCTCTTTATTTTTAAAAACAGCTGTGTCACTGCAAATCCCCACCATCTGCCCGCCATCTTCTGTAAAGCTTTACGGACAATCTCCACTTGTACCTTTTAGTATCTATTTTCCCCCTTCTCTTGTTTGTGATTGTAGGGGTTTGATTTAGAAAAACTAAACGCTGTAATATTATGCTCTTCAAAAAGCTTTTCTATTATGCAGGAAGTTAAAAGCATCAGTTACTCTCTGCTGAGCACAGCTGCAGGGTATACATTGGCTTGAAAAAAGAGATGTGATTTTGAGAACCAGTTTAGAGAGCCTTATCTGTGTCTGCTGCCTTTAGTGGCAGCACTGCTTTCATCTGTGACCTTCTATTAAGGCTAATGTGAGAGCTAAGCTTTTCTTCCATTTTGGCTGTTTCACCAGAAAATTGAATGTGCATGTAGCAAACAAGGTGCAGAGAAGCAGAGGAAGGTTTAGAAGAAGCAGTTTTTCACAGAGACCTGTACATCTGGGCGGGTGAGGAGGAGGCGGGGAGGGGGTTACAGCAGAGGATTTGTTTCCTTTTTAATTTCAGCATGAGCTTGCAGCTGTAAAGACTGAGCTCATGTTATCTTTTGCTCTGCCTGGACATACCGATTCCAGAGCCTCAACTGTCTCAATGGTTTTAAGCAATGAAATGTGAACGTACAGCTCTGTACTGGTGAAATCTGTTGTACTCCCACAAACATGAAGCTGTGCTATAGTGGGGCTCTTGGTTAGCAGTATCATGCAGGTGATGCACCTAAGCTGCATTTGAACAACCTTTTAAAAATGTGTAGTTTCTGATGACACCAAATACAATAATTAAGCCATTACATTGGGAGTAAGGATGAAGAGGTGTAGTTCTTAGTTAGGTGACTGCAAGTGACAAATATAATTTATGGTCATATTTTAGAATCTTAGCCCTGTGTTTTAAGCATGACTTGGAGATGAAACACTTCCTGGTCCACGGAATTCATTGCCTGCATAAATTCTTTTAAGAAGCAGTAGCATAATTTTAGCTCTTTGTTGACTATACTGATGCAGAATCTGTCACCTGAAGGTTTTTTTTCTTCTACGTTGGTGAGTTCCCTTCGTAGTGCTGCATTATTTCTCTGCATCCACACTTCAAAATCAGTTCCCAGAACTTTCCTTCCAAGTAACCCGAATTCCTAAACAATATTTATTCTGTGTGACTAAAGTAGAAAGGCATCTTGTAGAACACCCATAGGAAACAAATGCATGGCATTAGCCTACATGGCCACTGAACACGTTTGGCCCTGCATGCCATCTCTGACTGTTTGGTTATTCTGATGAGAATGTCAGCCTGTTCAGGTTTCTGCACAGCAGCCCAACCCAGAAAATTTGTGGAAACAGAAAATAACATCATAATTTTTCTCAGATAAAGACTTTACAAGCTGGCTGAATGCCTTGTTCACTGGTAAGGCTGAGTGAAACAGCTCTCAGGGTCACAGTGATAACCACTGTTAAATTTATTTTTTTTTTACCTGCTCTGACAAAACCACCTGGCTTTGATTCTAGCCAGTTTTATAGATCTACTTTCACAGGTGCAATGGTTGGAAGTATCTTCAGGGCAAACGGTATTTAGACATATAACCTTTTGATAATTCTGGTAGTTGCTTTGGTCTCATTATTATTTTAATTCAGTCATTTCAACTCCATTACAATTTCAACTGCCTGGAGTTCAGTATTGCCAATATAATGCTCAGAACACAGCATAAACAACATTTAGAAGTCATCACTGTCAAAACTAGTAATAATTTAAATTAATTTTATTTCTATAGCCTGGTCTCAGTTTTGCCAGGAGGATGACAACTCAAAGTGGTCTTCCAGTGAGCTCCTGACTGACCACCTGCCACAGACTTTTGTGATAGGGTTGAAGAAGTGTTGGAGCATTCACATCAGAGCAGCTTGCTTTGCTTTCTTACATAGCTAGATAAATTTACTATCCTGGGATATGTTGAAGTTACTGTGGTATATCAACGTCTAAAGCATTTTAACTCCTTTTTTATTGTGAGTAAAATGGACAGACTGTGATTATAGGTTTTTCTTATGGTAATACAGTTGGCCATCTCAAGTATGAATTTTAATTTTTCCTAATTACCAGAAGGGAGAAAAGAAAGCTTCTCGTAGCACTGTGGAGCATAAGGCCAAAATACCACACTGGAATTATAAGTGGGCATCATAATTGTTTTCAGCTACCTGTCATAGCACGTACAAAGCGTGGTCTTGTCAAACTTGAGTTGTGCATGTACCTTTGTAGACTCCAGAAAAGAGCTGTGGTGAGAGCCTGAGTATGTGGCACTCTGGCTCTGTCCCTGCTACGTCTCTGTAACATCATGAGGCTATGCCTACTCTAGAATTGGTCTTTCAGGAATCATGCATTGCTGCTTTGCCCTACCTCAGAAGTCAGTGACTGAAAGCTCAAGACATCCCCAGGAACCCTAGGACTGCTGTTGCTCTAACAGTGAAATACAAAGTCAAGGTATTCCCAGTAACAGCTCTGTGCACACCAGGTTCAAGAAGCACATGGCTCCGTCTGTCTGCAGTTATCCTGTGAACAAAGTAATAATGACACACAAAAGTATATTTAATACCAATAGTAATTCAGATTCTTACTTTAATTAACAGCTGTTTTCTTTGGAAAACAGTGAGGATAAGATTTTTTCAGATGTTTACTAACTAATATCCAGGAAACGGAATAATACACTTTCGTGTTTGTGCTTTAAATATTATTTGTCTAGATATTTAAGGAACCTGGAATTTCCTGCTTTTACTTCTTATTTTTTTAGAAATGGTGTTAATAACCAGTCTTTCTGCTTAATAGCAAACTGTGGGAAGATGAGAAGAGTTATTTCTCTTTGCAGCAGCATTTATGTTGTGTGCAAATACAGATCCTCCCAGTTTCTTCTTAAAATAGTGTTTGGATCACATTCAGTGGTTATCAGACAAGAACATAGGATTTTTGTAAGTCACATTTTACAGTATTAATATGAACATGCACATATTTTTGAGCTATGAGATAAAAACTTTGCATTATTGAAGGGCATATTTTTGGCAAAAATATCAGTAATTTTTTAAAGCTTTTATTTTTCTCTGCTAACAAGATTTTATGCTGTAAATTGCCCATGAAGATCTGTTCTTTCTGTTTTGTTAGTTACTTGGGTTTGGTGTTCTCACTTTCACTACACAGCATCGTGTTTCAGTCTAATACTGGTTGGATTAAACTGTTACCAAAGGAAGGAGGTAATAGGTATATGAAATATACAGTCACTATAGGAAAGAGTAAACTGCTTGACCCAGTTTTATGGAGCTATTTCTTTCTACAGGGATGGGATCACAGTTAAGGAAAAGGGACAAATGGGTTTGCTGAGAGTATTTAAGAGCACTCAGTGGGAATGAGATTATTATTGTAGTGCTTAATCCTGAAATAATCGTAGACCATCTCATCAACCTTGCACCAGCATTTGAGAGAGACGAATATTCTACTTACTTTATGATATTGTTCTGAGATAATTTTCTATTGTTATAAACCTGGAGCTCTTCAGATAAATATAGAATAGAAATTTTATACCTGTGATGAATGTTTCAATGCTTTCACATATGTTGTTTTTAAAAAGGTGATTCATAATTAGTGGAAATGTAGTTCTTCAATGTCTTTTACAAGGCTGAAAATTAAAGTGAAGGTTACAGAAGCAACCAGCTCATTTAATCTAATTTGGGGAATTGCTATAATGTTTTCAGGCTCGCTTTTCCATCTGTTGGGCACAGTGTGAAAGAGTGCAAGGAAATGTTGTTGTGGTGACATAGTGTCTGTTATCACTGATGTTAAATGCATTTAATGGTAGTGAAGCTACAAGTCATGCTGTAGGCAAAAGGAATAAAAAAATATTTTCAGATTAGAATTTGTCATTTTCATAGACAATAACATTTAGTACCCTTTGAATAGGTGTAAGTGTCTCACTGTCTTTATTTCCTTAAAGAGGAAAATTACAAAATTGAGCCTTTCCACTCCCTTTGAGTTGCTTTCTGTGTCCCTTCTCCTCCAAAGTATTCCCCGCTCCCGCTCTGCCCTCACCTACATGTAGACATCGCTCACCTGCTCCCTCCAATCCTCCCATTTATCTCAGTTACCTCAGTTTCACCTCCTCTCCTCACCACGAGAGCTCTCTGCTAGCTCCAATTCTCCTCTGGTCCTGTTCCCTCATATTAGCAGTGTGCTTTAGTCTTTAACATAAACATAAAGCAAACAAGGAAAAAAAAACCCCACTTTTGATCTGTTTACTGGTTTCTCTTGTTAAAAATATGTAACCCTATGAAGAAATTGTTGAAAGAGTAAACTTGGTTACAGTTTACCAAAGTGGCAAACAGTTTAAAATAATCTCTTGAGATGCTTGAACAGTTCCATTCTGTCCATGGGCTTTAACTCTGAAATCCAGACTCCACCATTTAGATGAGGAACTGGGTTATTTTATGCTTTCCTCAGTGCCAGAAGCCTGAATTGTCCATTTTTGCAATCATTAAAGTATCTGGTTTCAGCTGTAAACTTCCACAAAAGTGTTAAGTACTTAAAGTGTGGGGAGATGCTATGGATGCATGAATTTATGGTATATTGAAAAACTGAAGCTATAGAAATAGTGTGAAAAAACCTGTGTATCAGCACAGAAACCTGAAAGTTAATTGCATGGCTCATTGCTTCATAGTCAAGAAAATCTCAAAACTATAAAATGTATAGAAAACAGCTACAACGATTAAAGGCTCTAATACAACCTTACACATTCAAACAATAAAAAAAAGGTTCAATAAATAATGAAGTAGCCTTTTGTATAATCAGAAGTTATATTAATACAGTATCTTTTAAGAGTTTTCATCTGCTTTCTTTTCTGAGACCTTTATTATGCTTATTCATCTCCTTGGGCTTTCTTCTGCAGTCACAAACACTAGAAACTGACAGCATTGCAGTGAGGACTTATTTCCTTTTCCTGATCTTAAAAAGAGAAGTCTGATGAAGAGATATATGAAGTAGGGCCATCTGAGGGTGCTGTTCGACAACACAGTGAAGGCAATGTAATGATGTGCGGGATGGGAGTGGGATTCCTGCAGAAGCTGGGCTGAACGCTCCCTCTCTTTTGTACTTGTGCTTATACCTGCCTAACCAGGGAGGGAATTCAGGGATCTACAATTCTCACATATTTTGGAAAGCTGTTTGTTTGGGGTTTTTTGCTTGTTGTCATGGCTTAACCCAGCAGGTAGCTAAACACCACACAGCCACTTGCTTACTCCCTCAGTGGGATGGGGAGAGAACTGGGGAAAAAACGTAAAATTCGTGGGATGAGAATAAGACTGTTTCATAGGACAGAAACAGAAGGAAAAATAACAATAATGACAACGATGACGACGACGATGATAATACAATTAGAATATACAAAACAAGTGATGCACAATGCAGTTGCTCACCACCCAGTGACCTATGCCCTGCCAGTCCCCGAGCAGCTTTTCCCCTGGCTTACATCCTGAGCATGATGGCATATGGTATGGAATATCCCTTTGGCCAGTTTGGGTCAGCAGCCCTGGCTGTGTCTTCTCCTAACTTCTTGTGCCCTTCAGCCTACTCACTGGTGGGGTGGTGAGAGAAGCTGAGAAGTCCTTGACTTAGTATAAACACAACTTAGCACCAACTGAAACATCAGTGTGTTATCAACATTGTTCTCATCCTAAATCCAAAACACGGCACTGGGAAGCTACTGGGAAGAAAATTAACTCTGTCCCAGCCGAAACCAGGACACTTGTTTAGGAAGGCTCAATGCCTGAAATGTTTCAGATGTTCCTGAGAATTGCCTCAGTCTTGTAGTTCAGTATATGGTATGCAGGGTGTCTGTGGAGGAGCTAAAGGCGGTGTTCAGGACCCCCACCATGCTCCTGCATGTTGCTCTGTGCATTTCCAGGCAATGCTGGGCTATTGTATTACATACGTCTTGTACAGTAAGTCCAGCTCTTCCAGGAAGAATTGGACATTCTCTGTGTATTACACAGCAGATGTGTACACTCACAACGTATTTAACATAGATCAAAAGCATTGGCTGTTTGGGTCTCTGGTAGGTAGTGAATGATTCTGACAGAGGCATATGTGTCTCTGTTGGCAAATCTCAGGCCAAAATCTGGAAAACCTGACGATCACTTGAATCTAAGCTTCTTGTGATGTACATACATTAAACTGCCTATTTTTCAGTACTCTGATCCCTGTACAGCACTGGTGAAATTTAGTCCATCAAATCTCAGCTGCTGATAATGCCACACAAGACATGTAAGGGTATTTTAATGTTTAACCTAAGGTGAAACTTGGAGTTACACTACATCAGACATATGCATGACTGACTCCAGCTCTTGCTTCCACTATTCAGTCCTTTTAACAGTGTTCTGGCCACCCTTCCCCCATGAAGATCCGCGATATGAATTAACTGGATTCCTCAGATTCTGAAGTCCTGACTACAAGCTTTTCAGAGACTGGGAGTCCTGCCATGCCATGGTATTCCTAAGGGTGTAGGCAAGCATGATCCATCCACAACACATCCCAGAGCTTTGAATATCCAAGCGCCAGCACTTCTAGAAAGTTTCGGTTTTGCTTTGTTTGTTTAATTAGGGAGACAAACTTTGTTTGCTCAAATTCTGTTAGCATTCCAGGTGAATTGTATCTAGTAGTGTTTTGAGTGGAAAAGTAGATGATGAGTTTACTACATACTAGTTAGAAAACAAGACTAATAGGCAAAATAGCTCACCTGATGTGTATTTGGGATTCAACCAGTACATGAGTGCTCTAATATGAAGTTGGGTTTTTTTTTGTCAGGGCTGCTGTAATCCAGGGATAATCAGAGGTAGCTCCATTAAAATCAATGGAAGTTAGGAATGCTTATTACAAGTTCATTAGTGTCTAGAATCATTAGAACAGTATGGAGTGATGTTAATAGCAGCAGGGGAGTGCTCTGGGTATACAGTAGATGAAGACAAATACTTTACCAGCATATGCATATTTCAGAGCATGCGTCACAGATCTGCAGCTTTAGACAACAAAGGTAATATAGTCCAGACTGAAATGTGATGGGTCCTAATATATATTATATTGAATACAAGAAGTTCAGCCATGATTCTTTTAATAATCTAACAAATAACCCTCTTAAAAGATTATTTTAAGTATGCATTACTAATTTAACCTAGTAGTGCTCACTTTTTAAATGTACAGAATGCAATCATAAATGCTGTTGTTTTATCATGTGGCCATTTTTATCTACAATGACCTTTTTGGATCAGCACCATGTACTGTCTCCTTGTGTTCTGTATGTGCACAGAAGCGCAGCTCATTTTTGTGACTTTAAGTTCAGAATCCAGCATTGACATCAAAGCTCATTTGTAAGGCAAAAGCTGGGCTCTCCTGCCTCAGTGTCCCCGGTGGCCCAGTGCAGTAAGGGTACTCTAAATGTGACTAGCATACTCTGACAGCACTGGATTCAGCACAAACACTGCACAGCCCAGTCTTACTGTCATATTATTTAGAAAATGGGTGAGTCCTCTCCATTTTTTACACAAAACCACAAGAAAAAACATTAGAAAATGCACCGATTATGGAAGAAGCCTGAATTCACCTGTCTTGACTAGTTATGGTTCTAATTCACATGTCAGTGCCCTAACCAGATCTGTGGACTCCAGTCTCTGGACTGCAGGTTAGGGGTTTCACTGGTGTTCCTGTCTGTCAGCCTGGCCTAATGGCCAAGACTCATCCTTTGATGCTGCCAAGGTTCAAATGTCACCCTCTCAAGTGCTTTAACACAGTCACCCTCAGATGGAATGCAGCAGAACTTTACATCTTGAAGGACACTGATTACTGGTTAGGGTCTTGTTTGCCTGGTTTCTTCCTTCAGAACAGTACAAACGTTTTGTATGAAGAAGTCACTAGTCGGTGATTAGGGAGCAGGCATCTAGAAATCAGACATGGTAGTGTCTGTAGCATCGTGGTGATGTATCATCACATCCAGCTCCCTTCGCACTTTGTAGATTGAGCTTTTAGAGATTGTCTCCATGTTTAACATCTGCCTTACCCATGTTATTTGTCTATTTAGTACTTCTCTTTAGTAAGCCTGGTGGGTTTTTTTTGAAGGATGAGATTCAGTTGTCAGAAGAGTTCTTTATTTATTTTTACGGCGTAACATCACTGTGTGTTTAATTTGCTTCCTCCAGAAACCATCTCTCCATCACTGTCTTTGATCAGAGGTGAACATGTTTTTCTCAGCTTAAGCTCCAATTATAAGATGCCAAGAAATATTTGCACACACTCACAGCCTGGGAAGTGAGAGAGGTGTTCCTGTAAGCTACCTCTATAAAAATAAATTCCTGCTGCAAATATGGCACTACCCATGTTGCCAGGGCTTGCAGAGTGGACTCGCTGAACTTGCTGAACAAAGCTATTTTGTTCACTTCTTCCCATGTGGGAATTGTTTGGCCTTGTGCATTGCTGAAGCATAGGGCTGCCGCAGCCAAGGGAACACAGACTTTCCCTACCCATACCCTGGCTGTATGATGTTCCACAGCACCCAAAATGCCTGCGAGTCTGATCGCAGAGCTCCAAACCTGCAGTAAGCATATGAGGTACAGGTCAGGACTCCATGCTGTGCATGTGAAAGTTTGCATGTCATTTTTCTATGCAAATCTGGCTGACAGGGAATGGAGAGCCTGATGCCACCCAATGGGGCTTTAATTCCAACCATTTGTTATTGCCCCCCCCCCCTTTTTTTTTAATTTAGCAAGTTCACCTTAAAAAGATTTTTTTCTTTCTACTACTATGATGGAGATGATGTTCCAAAATCCTGCTTTGATGTTCTGAAGCCTTATTTTAATTCCAGCCTAAATATATTCTTGGGCATTTTATTTTGTATCTGTGTTGTTCTTTACTTTGAATAGCCTTCCCTTTCCCTTCCTTTATCCCCTGATATATTCTCTTCTTTTATTTGTTCACACCAAGATATTTCCAGTAAGATAGCCTTCTTCACCCCCTTAATTGTCCCAGCAGCACCTCTTGGTACCTGGTTCCATTTGAATCTATCTTTCCTGAACATGTTTGACCAGGCCTTATCACTATGTTTTATGAAGATATAAATGCACTGCTGTCTCCGCATTGCAGGATCCTATGCCTTCTTCCATTAAGTCAGATATATACCACGTGGCTGATACATCTGCTTCTTTCTCCTCCTCTGCTCTTTCCTCATGCTTACAGAAATTTCTTTTGGCCCCTTAAGATCATCATTTTGCATTACTCACTACAGAATTCCATCCTATTTCTGTTACTGCAGTCTTCAAGGTCATGAAGATCTTCCTGCATGATACTCCAGTCCTCTTCTGTATCAGTAGTACCTTCCAGTTTTGTCTTGTCATCAGATTTCATTAGCTCATTTCCTTCCTATTTTTTATTTTGTATTAAAAAATCCTATATTTTATTCTTTAATGAGAAGATTAAATAAGATTGTTCCCAGAGTGAATCTATGAAGCTCTATGAACTATGAAAGGGAAATAATTCCCTCTTCTTCTGAAAGAAGACTCCTCTTCAGTCAGTTTCTTATATACTTTACAGTTCATATGTTAGTCTTGATTTTAATCTTAATTAATGTTATGCAAAAATGCATTCAGGAGTCCAGCAAGATCAGGTCTAGTGTCTACCTCTGTAAAGAACAGGCAATCATTTTATAAAATAAATATATCAAATGAGTCTAGAATAATTTGGCAATGATAAGTAGGTATTTTTATCCCACTTCCATAACCCTCTTTATCTTTTATTACATTTCCCTTCCAAGTGTGTCATAAAATCCTAATCATATTCAGCTCAGTTGTGCATGCTTTGGCAGCTGCCTGGTTCACTTATTCTCTTTCTTGACTATATCTAAAAAACAATATTAAGAGATCAATATTTCACTTCTATTTTAATAAATTCAGCTACAAATATTTGGTAATTCGTGAAAAACAAAACTGCCAAGAATTAGAACAAATCAAGTGATTTTCTAATATTCCATTAATAATTGTAAAATAGCGTCTCAGAAATGTACAAAAGAGGGGAAATATGAAAACAATGAAACAGCTATAAATTTTATTGTGGGTGGCATTTACAAATTTTATAAGCATCATTTAGCCAACTTTCAACTATGGGGCTTGCTGTTACCTTACTCTGGAGCCCTACACGATAGCCTTGCTGCCTGACATGAATCAATAGCTGGCAGCACTTCAGACTAAGCTGTGACATTGCACATCCTTGAAATAAATTTCAGCATTGATGTGTTTTAGATCCAGAACCAGATGTGAACTGCAAGTGACCCAAAGAGGAGGGGGTTAGAAGAATTGCTGGAATGCTACAAGGGGACTTGAGCTGCAAGTGTGTAGATGTAGCGATGAGTGAGCCTTACTGAACCTGAGTGAACCTTACTCTTACTTGCTTTAGCTCATCACAAAGATTATGCACATCACACACAATCGCATCTCAAGCAGCCAAAATATTTTATGAATCATGTGGAAGTCAGAGCCCCATGTACCTTAGGGCATTGATTCAAAATCGTCATAGTGGGAAGAGTGTCACCTAATGAATGACCAGTATGACACTTTTTGTTGTCCTTTCCCGTAAGTTTGTCCCACAGGTACCAACTTGGTGTAACTCCCTTCTGTTGTGCTTACAGGATTTGATACAGTATCATACCATTACAGCACACTGGGGAGTTTTATGGGGCAGAAATTAATGTATATTCTAAGATAAAGTAGTCATGATTAAGCAAAAGGCTTAGCTTTTAGTGGCTCAGAGCTGATTTTGTGACTGTATGACTGGGAGACAAGATTACAGGAAGTCCAGAGCTAAGAAGGGTCAGCCCAGACTGGAGGGGAAATGCATTGCTAGGACTTACTACTGGAACTCCTCAGTTTTCAGTGCTACAGTTGGGTGATTATATGGAGATATAAAATCAGAAATACAGCAAAGAAACTATTTTTCTATGAGATGTGAAAGGCAAAATTTTACCTAAACCTTTTATTTGGTGCATTTGCAATTTGGCTTTACACTGGTGCCTACCTTTGTCCTACAGCACTGATTCTCTGGGTGGGGAGATTTCAAAGTGCAAATTCCAAGAATAGCATTGCCTTAAATGGTGGGAAATGAGATGCATTGCAGCTTTGGTAAATCTGAAGGTTTTGTTCAGCCACTTAGTCATAGCTGCCCCCTCAAGTGAGAAATAACAAAAGGAATTTTTTTGAGAAGGTGGGACTAGAGCAAAATACAATAATCAGAAACTATATGAGTCCTTTGTGTTTTATAAAAGCAGCAGAGGTAAAAGATTTCCCATTGTAGAGTATGATCAAATGACTGGAGCCAATAAATTGTACATAATGATCTTGACTTCATGTAATCAGCAAAGCTCCATTGACTTTAATGGAAAAACATTGATTTGCACTAGCAGAAGAGCTGAGTGGAAGGAGGTGCATTCCTGACTGTCTTACTCATGTGGGTAATCTCCCTAAAATAATTCTCAAAAATAAAGATTATTAAGGGTCTGTGTTTCTTTTGTAGCTCCATTCTGCGGGTCCTTTCAGTGCCAAAGCTGTCTTTAAGAGCCCTATTGCACAAAGTGCAAGGAAACCACTCCAGAGCAGGGTTTGAATTTATCATTTTTTTTTGTCCTGCCATGGATGAGGGTGCCTTACCAGTCCTGAGGCACAGCTCCCTGCTCCGTTCCTGGAATGTGTTGCTTTGTAAACTGGTACAATGTCTACCACAGGGGCATAGAGCTAACAGGGAGGCCTGGGAACTCAGCAGCAATGGACAGGACACTGAACCTCCTGCCTTTTGTGTGGAATCAAACACTGCCCCGGAAGAAGAAGTTCTGGTGCTCATGTTACTCCATGTATCAGCAAGATTTGGCCCTACATGTCACAGTTGCCTTCTGTGGACAGATCTGAACACAGAAGTTATGATCTTCACAACTGATACAGCTGACCTTCCCAAACCCAAACTAATGTTCTGGATTTGTTTTTGTACCTTGCGAAGAAGAGAGTCTACTCCCAGTAGGAGGACTGGAAGCATTTCCTAGGCTGGCTCCCATTGCTCAGTTCCCATTCACAGAGCCACCCACGTGGCCCAGCATTCCCTTTGGACACTTAAAATTCTCAGTGAGGGTGGTTTACCTGTTCACCATCAGATCCATCCACTCAGATGCAAAAATCCCTAAGTCAAAAGGCATGAGTGTGGAACAAGAAAAAACAAAGTCAAAGCACCAGTGGTTTCCTTTCCTCTCTCCACCATAACTTGACCAGCTGAGACGAAACCATCTGTAACAGACCTTGACTCTTCTGATCCTGTAACAGAGCTCAGGTCTTCTCTGAAGAGCTGATCCTGGATCTGCTCAAGAACATCACAAGTATCTCTCTTTTGGAGCACATGCAGTACAGGTCTGTCTCAAATACCAAATGCTTCAGTTCCCTATGTTGCAACACAAGGCTTGTTTGCTCTCAAATACAGAATTACAGTTCTAATTTCAGCCTACAAGGATATAACCTCTCATAGCGTCATACTACCTTGGCCTTGACTGTGGGACTGTTGCAACTCAATACGGTGCTAATGGAGATCCAAATGCTATTCCATTAGCCTTCGTTCCAGATTATAGCCTGGCCAGTCAACATCATAATGTTGTGCTGGCTAGAGGCTGATGGACAAGTGCTTCCATTATCTGTAGCCACGCATGCTTTGTGCAGACCTCCGTTGTGATGCAAGCTATTGCAACTGAATTTGTGCTGAGACAGCCTCAGTGTGTTTGCCCGATGGTGTGTCCTGTCCATCAGTGAAACCCACCACACTACTCTAAAACACCAAAGCGGGAGCCACATGAATTTTTCCTGGTGCACTTACTTGGTTTTCACAGCAGGGTACTTTATAGTAATGTACCTGTGGGCTCATCTTTGCTGAAGCACAGGTTGAAATAATCCATTAGTAATGCCACAAGAGGTTTCTTGATGCGTTTAAGCCAATCTAAAACTGCAGCATTGCTGAAAAGTTGAGTGCTACCCTTCATACTCTCTCTACGGTCCTATCATGCTGGCTCAAGTGAGGGGGCTGGAAACTGATCCTGCAAGAAAAGCAGGTAAATTGGGTCAGCTCCCTCAACTGCTGGCCCCTGGGGCGGCACTGAGGGAGCACTGGGGCACAGAGGGATTAGGGGCATAGGGAAGGTGTGACTTCCCCTCCAGCAGCAGCACAGCCTTTGATGGGCTTAATCAAACTGTGCTCTACAGTTGTTTCATGTTAAGCATCTCCAGATCCAGAGAGATGGTGCGATGAACCAGACAGAACGAGCCTGTCTGGAAGCATGGGCTGCAGCTCAAGCTCTGGCAGTCACACTGTGGGAATCAGCTATTCAGTGCAGCCATTACAATTGCCCTGCACATCCTGGCTGTTTTGCAGTGAGCACCATCAGTCAAACTAAGCTGCCTCAGGAGATGTTAACTCAAAAGCAGACAGCTGGAAGCAAAATTGCAGTGAAGCCTAACAGTGAGTGCTCTGTGTGGCTGCATCTTAACCCATGGCTCTTATCTGCATCTCCATAGCGGTTGAGTCAGGAAAAGAGAACCGAGAGGGTGATATGCTTGGCCCGCCAGCGTCTATGTGGCCTAAATTTTTTTTTTCCTGACTGCCCCTCAAGTCAATCCTAAGGTCTTTGGCTCTGAAGATACTACAGGGAAAGCAACACATTTGGATGCAGCATAGAATTCTTTTTGGCTGGACCGCTGGGCAAACAGGTATTTGAAGCGGTGAATGAAACACAGGATGTGTCTTAGGCTGGCTGCTGCCATGCAGCTATGCTGTAATGTGAGTATCACGATGTATTTCATCAGGAGATGGAAGCAGCTTTGTTTTTGAGTCAGTCATCAGCATGTTTGCAGAGCTGCCCATGCCATTAAATAATGCCTCAGCTGATTGTTGTTTTAATGCTGATTGATGGCACCTATTGAACTCAGCTTTTTCTCTAGTAAACCTATCAGAAAGAGCGTGTTTTGTGGTTGTTTATTTTTTCTTGCTTATATTTGATCATTTTGAATGGGACCTGTTTGGTCAGAAATTCTTCAGGATGCTGGTCAGGTAATGCTCACCTGGTAAGTGTAGGAAAACAAAGGACACCCAGTTATTTTTTTGGTAACCCTTTGAAAGTTAGTCTTAGGCAGACCAGGTTAACAGTCATCACATTCTCTCATGCTGCAAGTGATGCTCCAGTACTACTGGCGTTCACAGGATATGCCAGGAGACATCCAAGTTTTTCAGGGGAGAACTTAGAAGAGTGTAGCTACCTGCCAGATATGAAGGAGGGCAACAATGAAATTCAAGTCAGCAAGAAGCCAGCGAGGAACATGTTAGGAGAGCAGAAGACTGAATTTAAGACTGAGTGTAAGGGGCAAAAATGGAAGGAGCTGGGAGTGATTACAGAGAGGAATTTGAAGGCTTGGGAGTGAGGGGAGAGGTGTCATTTTGCCACTAGCTGGAGAAAACAGTTGCCCTCAGGCAAGACCAAAGGAAATTGGGGCATGGAACAGAGTGGTCAACAAAGAGAATGGAAAAGACAGGTTGGAAGGGGAATGAGAGATTAGGAAGGAAAAACACTAAATATTAAAAAAGAAGGAAAAATAATTGAAAAGAAAACAAAAAGTATTAGGAGAAAAAGAAATAAGGTAACAGGGAGCAAAAGACAAAGAATAATGACTAATAGTCCCCAACAATAGGTATCTACTGAATTAGGCAGAAAGTGTCATTCAGTCTGTTCTGGCAAAATAAGCAGCGTTGTGCAGTCCTTCCTGATACCCATTATTGTACCAGTGACAAGACATGACAAGAGCTGCTTTGTCTGCCCTGCCTGGTGCTGCCCTGCTGGAGCAGAGTTGGCCTTTGAGGAATGACGTGTATGAGGTCAGTGTTACCAAATCTGCTTTTTATGCTTCTTGCTCACACTTTCATCAACAAAGCCTTATTTATACTTAAGCTTTTTTCCTGAATGTATTTTACTCTTCCCTAGCCCTGACAAGAATCATCAGTGGTAGCCTTGATGAAAACACTACTGTAAATGGACTTCTGGTATTTTTACCTCAGACTCGTCAAGATCTGATGTGAAAAGAGTAATAAAACTGCTTTGGAGAAGTCTCCCATAATGCTCCTACCATTGCAGTTACTGATTGGTAAGAGTTAAGACTCTGCTGTTAGGCTGATATACCAAAGCATTCCTACTGCCCTCCACAACCCAGGTATTAAACCAGGCAGCTCTAAAATTAAAAACCTTAGAAGCATTGTGGCAAAAGAATTCTCCCTTGTTTCAGCTATGACGTCAACAAAAAGTTTTTTCTGTTGCTGCTATAATAATAAATTCTGTTATAGTAACTTAAAGGATTTTGTGCCAGTACTTGGTGTAAGTAAACCCCTTAGACTGGAGCAACGGCCAGGCCAGAAATTCTGGCTTTCTCTTACAGAAAGACATATTAAGAATTGAGAAAGAATGATAAAAAAGGATTATCTCAGAATATTCTCTGAAGTTCTACATATTTCAGCTGGCTTATAAAGGAGAAGGATCTGGAGTTTAGGAAAAGAGATAAGTTCAATGGCTTTAAATCTGGAGTAGGCAGCTGAAAAGCTGATCTGTCTGTGATTTTATTTATAAACATTTATATGCATCCCCATGTGCCAGGGAAGGAGAGGGCTTCTTCACAGATTCTTTCCTAGACGATCCTATAGGAGCTATGGGAGATGCAGTCTCCTTGTGCACCCATTTACAATGAAGTATTTGTGTAGAATGATTGCCTACAATCTGTTATAGAAATATAATGATTAGGTTAACAACAGTATGCAATCCAAAGAAGAAAAAAACCCTCAGAAGGTTCAGAGCTCAGAAGAAGTGATTTTTATCTCTATTTACTTTATAACATATTCTTTCCCTTACAGTTTCTTGGCATTAGTTCATGGCACTGGTGAAAAACGAGGCTTTGGATAGTTCAACTTTCTGCATCAGTGTAGCTGTGTATGGGCATTAAGTCATTCAAGGCAGGCAAGGACAGAATGTGTCTAGAATGCCACGTAAATGAATTTTAAAAAGGCAAAAAAAAAAAAAAAAAATTTCTAGTTCTTTCCTAGGGAAGAAGTGTGCTAAATTGCATTACAATGTATGTGCATACATATAGTCAGCATCTGGTACAAGGAGGCCAGGATTTTTAAAACTGCAGAGTGAGGCTTTTCAGGGTCCCTGCAGTCTGAATAGAAACCCACACATCCTTATTATTTGCATGTGGCCCCATTATGCTTTGGAATTCACAGAAGTCTACTCCACAGTGAGAAACAGATAATTTTTTTTCTGATGGAAATTATTGCTGTTCGGAGTGGCTAAAAGTTACTAGGCACATACTGTACTGAGCTATATTTCACTTTCTTTTCTAGAATATTATACCTTTTTTCCCTCTTTGTTCTTTTAATCCTACAGCTCACATCCTCTTTGTGTTCCTAAAGGAATATGATCACCCTGATAGTATTTTGTGCTGTAAAGTGATCTGTCTCCATAACAAGTAAAAAGCCTCTATTGCTGAGGGTTTCAGACTGATTTTATAATAAAGTTTTGAAGCCTTTTTCTCCTTCGGACTTAATCATCTGAAAACATTGCACTTAAAAGCTCTAGTTTCCCACATAAATAAAAGGTAAATATTATTTCATTTTTTAAAAATGTAATTATCTGCTTTGCCGCAAAAAAAGCCTTGCAATATAGCTTGCATGATATTGTTCCTTGATACAGATTCAGTTAGCAGCAGTACAGAAAATTTAAATGAAGTATGTAAAGGAATATAAAATATTTTCATCTCAAAGATGAAACAAAAGGGAATCAGTCTGGCGCTGATATGGGAAAGCTGGTCCTCGTGAGCAGAGTTTGTCTGCGAGATGTTGTATTTCAGCTCCACACGAACAATATATGAGGTTGAAGGAAACTGAGAGTAATTAGGTTTACAGAAGGAAGTCAAGAGACTTCTCAAAAATGAAAAGTGGGTGAAGAATAGTTCTTCACACTTTTTAAAAATACGTATCAGCTAACAAAATATCAGAACTACAGCACTTGCATACATTAAGTGCTTGCATTCATTGAATCATTCCATTAGTCACACAGTATAGGTAGTACTATATGACATGATGCCTTGGAGTGGAAAGTCTTTAGATCTCGGCAGTGATTCCCTGATAAAAGACAAATATTTCTTAAATTGTGTGGCTTCTACATTTCCAGGGCTATCACACCCAAACACAAAGAAAATGTGACTGGTTGGGTAAACCTCAGCCGAAACGCGTTCCTAAAAATACGTATACAGCACCATCTACTGCCATTATGAGTTTTTGCAGGGGAATGTTAAAAAATCTGAAGACCTGTGGGTGACAATAGTGCAGCAGTTTTCCCATAATTAATTTATACATACGGCTCTGTAAACTCAGAATAACGATGACCCTTGCCTCAAGAGTCAGCAGCTAGGAATGAGATAGAATAAAGCACGGTAGCTGAAAAGATGATAGGGAGGAAAAAAATGAGTGAAAAAATGAGTAGCTCAGTGACTTGGAGTATATCCTCAAGCAAAAATGAGCTGTCATTGGTAAAGGGAATAATTTCTCAAGATGTCATTTCAGAGCCCCAAGACTTTCCTTTCTTCTGGCTTCAGACTCCTGCATCCTCCTCTGGGCTACAGCTTATCGGAGACAATGCAACTCACCCATCCCAGCAGTTTTCCCTCTCTTTATCCCACATAATTTTTCTGCTGGTGAAGCAGGTTGACTGGGATCAAGGTCTGCTAAAGACCTGATTTTTTAATATATATACATATATAAAATATATAAAAATATATTTATATATATAAAGTGCCTATCACCATATTGATAAACATTCTTTGGAACCGCCCTTGACAGCAAGAGTGTCTTGTCTACTCGAGCTGGTGTCAAGTAGACAGCCAGGTGTGTGGAGGAGGGGAGGAATGTGATGGTACCAAAGGGCTTCAGATTGCCCCAGTGATGACGTGTAATTTCATTCTTGCTGGGTTATATTTAGTTCATTGACCTCATTTATTATTGTTATGCAGACATAAAGGACAGTGTGCAAACACTGTGCAAAAAAACTCGTAGGTAGGGTGAGCTCAGCTGTCAAAGGAAGCTGAATGCGATCCTGCAGCCTCTCAGCCAGGTTATTAAACTGAGTCTTGACAGAAGAGCACTAAGAGGTAGTGCTCTTCTCCCACCTACTAGCTAGGATGTCCCCATGGCATATATGATCCATCTCTCACTTGCTGAGGCAGAAACAGTGTGCAGCAAGCTTTGGTCTGCCAGTGGGGAGGGGCATGGGATGAAAGTAGGGCAAGATGTGGAGCTGGGATAAGTTGATCAGGGCAGGACAAAAGATGAGTATTGTGGATAGTATTGGTTTTTAATGATTTGGTATCATTTGGTACAGACCACCTTTACAGCCACAGTACTGCTGTTGTGTTGCGATATGTCCCTCATCAGCCTCCATGTCAACTAAAACATGACCAAATTGCTCCCAGAGCCACACTGGAAAACAATATAACCTCACTTTTTGTAGATGCACCTGAGACAGTCATCCTGACAGATTCATGCCAGTCAGCTGGACTGCTTAGCTGTCTCTTGGAAAAGGGAATTAATTATCTTTTTATTACTTGTGAAGCCTTTTCTCAACTCTTTGACTTGGGATCTTTGGTCCTACAAAAATGTACTAACAATAAACATTAAAAAAGCGTGCTTGTTCTGTCACTGATTTTAGTTTTTCCAGAAAAAAAGATGTTTGCCAGATGAAGTGATAGTATGGTACTGAGCCCAGACTGTGAGCAGAACAGGATGCTAACACATGCAGGTGAACACCAGGAAATCAGTTCCCTGTGCGACTTTGTCTTTACCCCTTCAGCATGACAAGATCAGTGCTTAAACAGAGGCCACATACACTTCCTCAGTACCTTTTAAAATATTTTTACTTCTCTTGACCTGAGTAGTAGGTCAGTACTTTGGATGATGTTGCATGCGTCTGTATCAAGACAGAAACAGACAGCGTATGTGAAAACGGTTTAGAGAACAGGTTTTTTAGTTGTTTACAGTTTGCATATTCAAAGGCTTCTCTCTGCACCTGTACTAAGAGCAGTTTCCAAGAGGCAATTTCCATTTCCAAATTGCAAAGCACACTGAAGCAGTACAGAGCCCACAAAGCTTTCTCTTCACTTACCTTGAGGCTGCGTGAGTACCGTTTCTCAACGTATAGTTTCCTGATCGGCTGAGCCCTGTCTAAATCCACAATGCTATTGTGGCAAGTGGTGGTCCTGTCCCAATAGCGGTTGTGTAACTATGGGCTTGGCTGGATTATGGAGTGGACTCTGATGGAAACCAATAATTTGTTACAGGATTAATTTGCAGCTGGATCAACATCCTCATCTGTCTGACTGTATGCCCATGGGAGCGCTAATGTCCACACCTGCCACCATCTCTTGGCAATGGCACACACTTAGATCAGTTTACAATGATCATGAAACCCCACCCTGAGGCTGTTTCTTGGCTGTTCTAGCTCTGATCCAAACCAAAACGCAGTCCCAGGCACGGACTCCCCACCCTCCACGCGTATGTTCAGTTTAGCTTGTAGATGCTGGTGTTTTCTGCTGTCATTAGACAAAAGGGCCTCTAATGCCTCCATTTCTTGATCTGAGTGAAAGGCAGTCATCAATCTGAGTCAGGTAGCTGCCCATAAATCAAAGGCACATTAGAAACCACTTAATTTCTAGCACTGTGTGATTGTGTAGTGTCTTTCACACACGCTTGGCGAAGGGCTGGTGCTGCGAAGTGCGTCTCTGACAGGAACGATGGGACGAGGCGCAGGCCAGCACGGAAGCCATCGGTTGTGATTAAGGCCCAGGGCCGGCAGAGCATCTGTCCCCGTTACGCGCATTTTCGGAGGTTTTGCACACTCGCTCTCGGCGTGCCAGGCGCCCGAGCTCTGCTTGTGCAAAGCTCTCGCTTGTGCACAGCGCTCGGGGGAAGCGCTCCCCGCCGAAGCGCGGCCGCGCTGTGCCCGCCAGGGCCGCGCTGCTCGCCAGACCCGGCAGCGAAGCCCCAGGAGCGCGGCCGCCGCAGCACGGGCCAGCGCACACCCCGGCAGCAACGGGGGAAACCGAGGCGGCCGCCACCTCCCCGCCGGCGGGCGGCTCCCCCCTGCCCGCCGAGAGCCCCGGGCCGGCGGCCGCCCCCTCCCCGCCGCTGCCCCGCCCGCGCGCTCCCTCAGCGGCCCCCGCCCCGGGGCGGGGGTTAGGCGCGCGCGGCCCGCGCCCTCCGCTCCCTCGCGAGAGGTGCAGCTCACCGCCACCGCCCCGCGCGCCCGGGCGCCCCGCCCCACCCCGCCCCCGCGCGCCGCAGCCCCGCCTCGGCGCTGGGCTCCGGGCGGGCCGGCGGGCGCAGAGCGCTGCGAGCAGCCATGATGGTGGGTCTCGGGGCGGCCGCGGTGCCGGGGCGGGGCGGGCGTGTGCGGCCGGGTCGCTAACCTGTGCGCTTTGTCTCCCCCCCTCCCCCTCTGCCCGCCGGCCGTGCCCCTCCGCGCCCCCGCGGCCCGCTCCGCCTCCTCCCCTTCGCCCCCAGCAGGAAGGCTCGGACGACGGCCCAGATTTCCTCTCGGAGGAGGACCGAGGGGTGAGTGCCGCGGGGAGGCGTCGGGGACCCGGGCGCCGGGGCTGGGTGGGGAGGGCAGGGCTGGCCCCCTCCGGCGGAGGCCCCTCAGCCGCGGCCGGGCCCGAGCCCGCCGCGGGAGCCGGGATGCCGGGCGGCGGCGGGCACTTGGGCTGCGGGCCCCTTGCCCGCTAAGGTGGAAGTAGCGCAGCCTCTGGAACTCCTGCCGGCCTGAGGGGGCTCTGCCCTGGGTCTTTCATTGTTCTGTCACCCAAGTTTTGGAAGGGCAGTTCCCTCGGGCTCCGGAGGGGCTGCGTGTGCGCCCCCCGTGCCCCTCCCCGCACGGGTGGGACCCCCGCCCCGGCGGGGCTGTGGGGCTGGCGGGTCGGCCAGCCGTGCGGGGAGCACCGGGTTCCATCTTTGATGGAGGGCCAGGGCCTAGGTGGAACTGCTGCTCTCCCTCCTCTCCTGGGGCCTGGAGGCTCTCCCATAGATAACAATGGGACGTCTACATGGCAGGCACACGCTGCATAATAAACTCTTTATTGCAAAGAAGTTCTCTTGTTGGGACAGGATGCCACAAATTATGTTGCTTGCTGAGAAAACCTTTTTCTCTGCCCTGCTGTTTGTGGCCTTCAGTTGTCATCTGGCTGCTGCATCCATCTTTAACTTGCCTGCCTCACTTAAGCAACAAATCAGCTAATCTTGTATAACTTACTCAGACCAATTACCCCCATCAGTTAGTTTCTTCAGAAAGACTGGCTCTGGGCAAGGTAGGAGAGCGACTTCTGAGTTGGCTTAGGTTGCCTTGGCTGTTGCTGGGTAGTAAAGTGACTACATCCAGCATATTACTAAAAATACAAAATCTGAAAACCGCTCTGTTGGTATACCCCTTTGTCATGGGTGCCGTACTCAGGTGTCAGATATGATGTTAAGTACTTTTTGACTGTATGCACATGATAGAAATTCAGTGCATTTTATGCTCCAGTTTATGACTAGAAATCAAAAAGAGGAATTCTAGTATTGTATTAGGCCAATGCTGGCCACTGTAGAGCTTTTGCCTTTAATTATACAGCTACTTTAGTAAGAACACCGGTTAAAAAAGAGATATGGGAATTGTGGTCCTTTGAGTGTGTTCAGAACAAGGACTGAAGAACTTGTTAACTATGGAGTTGTATTTTACATAGGTTGTCCCTGCTATTTATGAACAGGCATTGAAGTGCAGTTGTCTTTGTCTGAAGGTGCAGGTAGAACATAGCAATGCAGATCTGATCTCATGTGAAACTTGTTGTATTGGTTGGTTATCAATTTTCCCTCTAAACCTACAGGTAGTCGGAGTTCACAGGGTAATTTGAAAGCCTTAAGAAATCTCTTAGCAGTCTTGTTTGTGCTGTTGGACAACTTACATCATCTCGGTTGGCCAAGTGCAGCCTTTTTTTTATTATTTATTTATTTTTTTCCCTCCATCTTCATCTAGCACTGAGGAATTAAACGACAACAGCACCCTTTGCCTTTCCCTAATTTTTTTAGGTTTTATTTTCAATCACTCTGAGGTTTTAATTTTTTCACTGCTGTAAATCCTTGGGGTTAAACCCAGCTTTTTATATGCATGATTTTGATTGTGATACAGAAAATCTCATCAAAAGCAATACTGTTATTCTGTTTATGAATGGATTTGCTGTGCTTTAAAAAAAAATAACTTTTTTTGTTTCTTAGTAGCAGTAGTAAAAATAAACAGCTTTTCATAAAGTGTTTCCCTGGTTCTGATTTGTCGCCTTCCTCTGATTAAAAAATGAGCAGGTCAAGCCTTTGTTTGAAAGTGTGGATGGCAACTTCTGGTTAGAGTAGTTGAGCTTTTAGTTTTGAGAATCAGTACTCTTTCCCCTCTAGAATTTAGGTATTGCTATGACAACTGCATTTTTAACTCTTCAGAATCATGTTGGTCAGCTACAGTTGTGTTAAGTTTGATGTGGGGATGATGAGATGAAAAGAGGGCTTGAAATTATGCTGATGCCACACAGAACGGTAATTCTCAAACAATTGTGTTATACCATATGGAGCCTTTTCTGAAGAATTGTAAAACAGAGCACTGAGAATCATCTCTGAGGAAGCAGCAGTGGGTGGTCTGTAGAAGGAACTTATTATAAATGGTTGGCTTAAAATGAACTTGAGGGAATTGCTTTTCTAAATCTCACTTAGGAACATAGTATTGAGTTCACTTTGAGTAACTCTGTTCCTGTTAGGCCTTTTTTTGTGCTGTCTCTAATGTAAACAATACGCCCTTTGAAAGGTGATATAGTATTGTTCTGCTAGTACTGTCTTGTGTATTTTATATCTATATAAACTTTAGAGGGCTTGGCTAATGCGCTTGTTTTACTCGCTTAGAGGAAATGAGCTATCCTTTACAACAGGTCTGCTAGAAACTTAATGCTGTGAAGATACTTTGTAATCTTGTAGAAGTATAATTTGTTTCTTTTGCTCTGTGTATTTATCTGCCTGTAAAGACCCCACTGAAGAAAGGGTCTTTTTTCTCTAACACTTTTGAAAGAGCTTAGAATATAGAAGTTACTGTTGTTGGCAGATGACTTTACAGAGGAATGTTATGTTTGGTTGTTCCTCTTGTCTCTTCCAGCTTCCTTCCACTATCATCTGAAGTATAATTGATCCTTGAGTAAGAGCTTAGGTGCTAAAGCTTCTCCTTGTGTTGTGTTCTTTTTTAATACTGTGATACTGCTTAGCCCTGGTTTTGGCTTCTGGTATTTTCTAGACCCTTTGAATAAAACAGATACTTTCTTGGTATAGCATAGGAAACTGGAAAACAGCTAAACTAAATTGGCTTTTGTTTTGCAAGTAGTTCAGCATGGGCGTAGAGTATGTATCTAAGCATAAAATTACTGTGCTGTGTTGAATGTATTAGACCTGGGGAGGGGGGAGGAGCAGGGAGGTAGATACAAAGGGACTCTATGCAACCTCCGTTTTTTCCAGAATTTAAGGTACTTTCAGTTTTCATCCAGATCAGGTTTTGTAGCATTTTATTTTTTCATTTTCCCATCGTGACTAGAAAACCATGCATTGGAGGTGGTTTTCTTTTGGAAGTAGTGATGAAGAGATTGCTTAAGTTTGTTGTGTGATGATGATGTTTGTGAATTTAATTCCCAGTAACGCAACTTGAACCGTTGTGTCACATGAATACATTTAAAGTCCTTCAACTTTCTGATTGTCTTTGACACCTTTCATAAATGCTTCATTACCATTGCAGATGAAAATGTTCCCTGTTGGCAGTCAGGCTACACAGCATAATTTAACATATGATTAGGCTCTTCAAAATGGTTACAAACTTAACTCAGTATAAATTAAACAGTCCTTTACAGTTGTATATCATGAGTGAAGTAGTCGTGTTTAGGTAGTTATTAATTTTCTCAGCACAGATAAGCATTTTGTTTCTAAAGTTGTGAGAAGTGTGTATGGCCAGGGTGTGCTGCACTAGAGACTGCATATAGACCAGTGACAAACTTGACAGCTCTTAGACTGAATGTTAGAATTTTGGATTGTACTACTTTTTAAAATACAGAAGAAAAAAGCATTTTATTAGTTTCTGTGACCTGTGAAATACTACAAAATAACCATTTAGATAATCCAGATTATTTGCTGAGATTAATGTACTCTGGAGGACCAGAGAAAACAAACAGTGCCCCCGACAATGTAACCACTAAAAACTTTTTTACAAGCTGAAAAATGTGGTGTCATGGCATAAGGCAGACATCGGTATGTCAGATTATATTTTTCTTTCCTAAATTAGACGTTAAGCACATTGGAAACACAGTAGGAGCTAAGAGATTCTGCCTCTGAGAAGTGATCTGCAGTGGATTGTTGCATGATAATATGCCTTTGTGTGAGGCAGTGACCCCCTAAACCTTGGGAAGACAAAACAAAAAGGGATTCCTGAACCATGCGTGTGAATATGTTACCCTGGTGGTTTTAATGATTTCCAGCTTTGCTGTATGGAAAAGCTTGTTACTGTTTGTGTAGTAGCTATTGAACTGCTACATTTTACTAGCCTAGCAGAATATGCTAGACTGTATGATTTTGGTTTAATATGCTAATTCTAAGATATATTAGTCTGGTTGCTGCTATGTAAGCAGCAAAGTTGTCCATGTATTGAGGTTAACAAGAAAACTAGAGTGAGAGCTGGCCACTATGATTTAAGATCAGGATTAAGATAACCTGGGAAAACAAGATGTGGCGGTTGATGCTTCTCTCCTAGAGCTGTTACAGTACCTTGCAGCATTACCTTCAAAGTCTGCTCGTGTGTAACCTTTGTACTTTGTGTTGCTGATATTTGAGCACGGACTTCAAAATTCAGTCCTGAAAAATTTTGCAGGAAAAAGTCTGTATCTTTGTATGGAAGAGCATTTCTGTACTGTAGAATGTGATATTTCTAGAAAAAAATGCAACATCAAAGAAAACAGTGTCTCACTATTCATGAGCATGACATTGAAATAATTTTTGACAATGCAGTTGGAGAAGATTTCAGTTAGCCTTAGTACTTGTAAACATATTCTAAATGTCTATTGATCCTGATAATGAAACTGTCGTGGGACAAATTGCTCTAGCACAACAATGCTGCAAAGGTGAAGGGATTTGAATTTGGGGTTTAGATGAGTTAGTTTCACCAACTACTGTTGAAGTCTTTGGCCCAGTTACTGCCAAACGTTGCAGTGCTGAGATAATCTTTCAGGTTTTTTACATTTGATCATTATCTCATTTTCTTTTCAGTGTAACTTCGGAATTATTTTGTGAGAGAGTTCAGGTTTCGTGTCTTGTGGAAAAATATTTCCAAGAGACGTAGCTCTGTGAAGTTCAGGATATCATTTTGTTTAAGCTTTTTCAGTATATCATGGGACATCTTAAACAAAAGAATAGTGTAAGACAATGTGAGTAAACCAGGTCTTTAATAGCTCCTGCTTCTTTGAAATACAGGACCACTTTTCTCCTTAAAAGTACCTTTCCAACTGTTAGTACCTTTACAAGAATGTTTACTTAAAGCAGGTTGTCAGTTCAGGGGAGTGGTGGGAACGCAGAGAGAAAACTACTGAATTTGCTGCTGTCCATACATGTACTTTGTCTTGACCATACACAGAAACAAAAATAGTGCACTAACAAGGAGTATGGTAAAGGAAATTATTTGTATGGTCATGTGTGCCATAAGGAATACTGCTGGTATTTCTTTTTCTGCTGGAAATAATGTTTTAATGTTGGGGCTTTTATAATCTGTCTTGTCTTTTAAGGATGTTCAGCATTACAGCATCAGGATTCTTCTCGAGGGATGTTAAGGGAAGTATAATTAACTTTTTGTTTTTTAAAATCTAAGCTAAATAGTTTTTTCTTTGTTTAGCTTAGAGCAATAAATGTAGATCTCCAGACTGATGCTGCTCTGCAAGTGGATATCTCAGATGCACTCAGTGAGAGGGACAAAGTGAAATTCACCGTCCATACAAAGGTAAAAGCCTGGGTTTGTGCTAAACATTTTCTTCTGCTTATTGAAAAAAGTGTAACACAATCCAAAGGAAATTAAAGGAGCATTATCTCATGTTTTAAGAGACTGTGTAGCTGCAGTGCTTAAGAAAAAGATCACTAAAAAGTTGAGGTTAAAAAACTATTTAGAAAAAGGTGATGTTCAGCTTTTTGTACTGATGTGTTGTCATGCTATTCCCATGCTTATTAATAGGCGTATTTGCAGGTAGAATTTTTAATATACCTCAGTATTCTTCAGTATATTTTTTATTAATTAGCCATAGTTTCAGATGTATTTCATAATGGAATTACATTGAAGAATCATTTCTAGCTACTGCTGGATTTTGGTTTTGCTGCTTTTTTTGTTTTGAATGTTTATTGATTGCAGAAGCACAGAATAGTTAAGGTTGAATAAAATTTCTGGAGATCATTTAGTTCCGTCCCCACTATTAAATCAGGGGGAATGAGAGCAGTTGCTCAGGACTTGTGCATTTGGGTTTTGAATATCTTCAAGGCTGGAGACTCCACAGCCTCTTTGGACAGCCCATTCCAATTGATTGCTGCACTAATCAAGATGGGTAATTACTGCTATATGAACTTTTTTTTTTGTCAAATCCTTACTTGGATGATTGGCTTATTTTTACAGGGATATTTTTGTTGTTCCTTTAAGGTGTTTTTCTTATGGTATTGAAAAACATTGTGGGTTTTTTTTCTGTTTTGGTGTTTGGGTTTGTTGGTTTGTGTTTTTTTTTGGGGTGGTGATGGTGGTGATTGGTTTTCTTTTTTGTAATTCTTACTCCTTTTCCCCTTCTAGAGTTCCTTACCAAATTTCAAACAAAATGAATTTTCTGTTGTCCGGCAACATGAAGAGTTCATTTGGCTTCATGATTCTTTTGTTGAGAACGAGGACTATGCTGGCTATATCGTAAGTATCGTGCAGCTCTTTTGGTTTGTGTACACTGTTTTCTGTTGGCTGGCTGTATCAAAAGTACTTACGAGTGCTTTTATGTGCAATAGAAATGGCAAATGTTCGTTCCTTCTAAGATCAGATCTCCAGTACTCCATTTTATGCAATTACACAAAATTAATAGTTGAAGCAAGCTTGGAGGAAAGTTCCTGTAGGTTGTCATACTTTCTTGTCTTTCACTCCCAAGGACTGAGTAGTTTACTCTGTATCCAAGTGTATTTTTAGTCCAGTCTGTTAAAAGTGTGGGAGATAGGTGAACTGTATAACTTGGTGATATTGTTTTTGCAAGCTAATGTTTAACTTGTAATTAAGTTTCATGTTGCCTTTGTTTTAGCTGGAATAGCAGAGTGCAGTAACTGAACTCTAGTGATTAGACTTTTCCAGTTTTCATTATGAAGATCAGAATCATTTTACCATCAATTAGTTGGAGGGGGAAAAAAACCAACACAAATACCATCTAGAACTACAGAGAACCTTAATACACAAAAACTTATGTTTTGAAGTTTATTTCAGGCCTCTGGGCAACAGAGGTCCCAAAATTGTCTCCTTATGATACTTCCTATTAAAAATGGGTGCTGCTGTTCATACTTGAATTGCAAATAGGAACGTTTGTCATCCTGGTGTGAAAGTCAAGTATTCATTTTGTGTTTGGGGGGATGTCTACTGACTTGGAAGGTAAACACATATTTATCATTGACTAGTGGGTACATTATGATCAATGTAATCTGTGATGTGTCATACCATTCTTGAGCTAGTCTTTTTTTTTAGTCAGAAAAGCTATTTTAAGTGACTAGACCTTCAGGGGGGTAATAACTAGTTTCAGACAGTTAACTGTAGATGCTGGATTTTTCTTTTCTTAATTCATTAATGTAATGGACAAACATCGGTGAGCTAAAATTTAAGCATATTTTAGCTTTGTTCTGTGTCCCTTTTACCGATAGCAATTCAGGATTAGCTTGAATGCAATGTTTTCTCTTTCAATGCTAATGTACTGTATTACAAGATCAACCTAGAGGCTTGTTTACTGTGTGCTTCGTTATTTCCACAGATATATCTTTAATGTGAATGGTGCTGCAAGAAAGAGCTAGTGCCTGCAAACAATATGGAATGGTTTTTTGGTTTTAAGTTTTGGGGAGTTACGAATTGTGAAAACAATTGTGAAATTAATTTGTTTTCTTTGAACAAGAAATAGTCCTTACCAAATAAGCTAAAACAAAACTAATTATAAAGTAATGATTTCAAGTTTTAATTCATTGTAATGGGAAAGCTAGGTGGTAATTAAACTACTGAAGCCACTAGTTAATACTTTAGTAATCTTCACAGACACTTGGCCAACATTGGTATAGTAATGCAGCATGTCTGACTCATGACTTTATTCATAAGTGCTGTAATGCGTGATGAAAGAGAGAGCTATATATTAAAAAGCTGCAGGCAATCTACAGTTCCTGTACTGAATGGATGTTGTTTGGCTGAGAAGATGAGCGATTAAAAAAAATGTGATTCAATTCCAGATTCCACCAGCACCACCCAGGCCTGACTTTGATGCCTCAAGGGAGAAGTTGCAGAAACTTGGAGAAGGGGAAGGATCAATGACTAAAGAAGAATTCACCAAGATGAAACAAGAACTGGAGGCGTATGTAGACTTGATTACTACTTTTTAATTGTATTTTTTTATATCCCTCAACATTTAGTGCTGTTTGCTGTCCTGTGTTTCTGATTTCACTGGAATGGTTCTCTGTGAGGGACAGGCTTGAGAATCTAGTTGTTGCATAACCAGGGTTATCTTAGTGATCATGATCAGAGCCATTAGGAAAATTGTAGAAATAATTTCATGGAAGATCTTCTGAAACAGGAAAAAAAATCAGCTTGTTCTTGAGCAATCCTTTCATAAGGGAAAAACTAGTTAGATCCTTTTCTTCACAGAACACCTGCAAAGGGAGGAGGTAACCTCTATCTTTTTTAGCTCTGGTTCCACATTTTAGAAGCATAATGAGACTTTAAGGTTTATACATACTGTGATTGAACTAGGGATTTCTGCATGTGGTTGGTACTGTAAACATAAATGCCAACTTTCTAATCCTCAAGAAATACAGAGGTTACTAGAAAATACTTTTGATGCTCCCTTTTTTTTTTTTTGCACAAGGAGAATATACTTCCTGAAAATAATATTTTTCCCTTATTGTGAATTTAATGTATATTGAAATATCTGCTCTAAGGCTTTTTTGTTCCATATTGAGTTACACAGTGAAGTTTCTCCTTGCTTCATCCACTTTCCTTATCATGCATTCACTTCTTTGATCTTTTTCCTGTCATTGGTTTCAGTTTTCAAGTGTATATTTACGCTGCTTCTAGACTGCGTCTATCAAGAGCTCTGAATTGGCAAGAAAAGTACATAGAACTCTTAGAACTGCTGCTTTCTCTCCGAACTCCAGCTGCTGTGAGCAAATGTCTTGAAAAAGCTCTGTGTTAGTGTTATGTACTACATAATTTATGGCAGAGTAGATATACACTTCATATGCAGAAAACTGGAAATTAGCAAAACACTATAGATTTTAAAGAATCTGTGGTTTTCCAGCGGCCCTGATCATGATTCTCTTGTGGTCTGGTTAGGGGTTGGATAACACAGAAAACTTTGGGTTTCTTCTACTGCCACCTCCATCCTCTGCATCCTCCTTTTTTGTCTTCACTGAATGACTACTACTCTCACTGAGATCAAACATCTCCCAACACTGGCCCTGCTGTTTTGCTGGTATGTAAATCTTACCCTCCTTGCACATAGTGGAAGCAAAAGTGTTGATTATCATTTCACCATTTGATGTCAGAATGGGGAAGAGAGCCCCTTCCTCATTTCTAGACAAGTTACGTCTTAATGAATTTGCAAAGCAAAATTAATTCTAGTAAACTTGTATTGATAAGTATGCCTTCCTCTTAATTAAATCACAAATGAGTAATTGCTTTAATGAGTTGGCTGAAATGGGCAACTATGCGATTGTCATGGTTAAACTTGATTATTTTTTTTGGTTGTACCTACCAAATGCAGCATTTAATTTCACTTTTAGAACCACTATGAAGCAAGTCATCCACGTAAGCTTCGGCCCAAAAAGGCTAGGTGCTTTAACATGGAATAAAACACAGCTATCTAAACAGCTAACAAAACTACGTGAACATTTAAATAAGTAAGGAGGGTGCAAATAGGCAAGGGGATGGAGATGGGGAGGAAGGAATTTGCACATCAGCTACATAGTGTTTAGTGACTGTAGTCTGTATCTTAATTTCTTGATTTTTGGGGTGTGGGGAAAGGACAATTAAATGAGGTTACACTTTGAGCAAACAAGTCTGTGTTAGCTAGCCTTAAAAATTAGAATGTATTTGTTGAGTCTTCATTAAAAGTCTGTAATATGTTCGGGCTTCAAATTTCCCCCTAGTATTAACATTGTACTATTTATTTATGTATATGTAAAATATTGTAGTGATAACCTCTACTATATCAACTTATAATTTTGTATCCTTACTGAGGGTCTCTAAAAGCTGCTCAGTAGGCTTATCAAACTTAATTGCTTCACGTGAAATTCTTACATAAATCTTGTTTCTTGTTTTCAGTGAATATTTGGCAATATTCAAGAAGACAGTTGCAATGCATGAAGTGTTTTTGTGTCGCGTGGCAGCACATCCTATTTTGAGAAAAGATTTAAATTTCCATGTATTCTTGGAATATAATCAGGATGTGAGTATTGAAAACTGAGTTGCTGGCAAGAAAAATCAAGATGTACTTTTATGGTAGGATGGAAAATTGATTAAGAGGGCTTTACCTCCTGGAGCAAATTGCATCAATTCCTTCATACCAGACATACTTGTATTGTAGAAGTTAGAAATTCATTTAGTCTGTAGGTGTTCATTTTCCTGTCACCTGGGGAACCAAATGCACTATGTGCTGTAGCCTCAGCATCAAAAATACTAATGTGAATCCACTGTGTTTTGGATTACAAATGTTAGCTTTTGGTGGGGATTTTGTGTGATGTTTATACTTGTCCACTCTGACTTTTTTTTTTTTTTTTTTTTTTGTGGGGAAGGATGATGCAACAAAGATGGAATGCTAATTTTTAGGATTTGGAATGATGGTTTAAATACTGTTGCTAACAAAGCTGGAGAGGATTTCTAATTAAATGTTCTGATAAGTAAAGCCTTATTGTTAGTAATGTAGGTGAAAATTTGGTTAATTTTTTTACTAGATATTGATTGGACTAATTTGGCTATCCACATGTTACGTACTGAGTTACTATCTAATTTTGAGGTAATGGAGAGGACTCTGGATTTATAACAGCTCTTTGATGTTGCAGTTAGTGGTTGCTAATATTGTGCAAACACATTTTAATTGCTTTTTAAAATCGCAGAAATCAGCATTGAGTGATGAGGAAGTCATTGCAAAGACTGGCTCAATTGAGTACATGCTTAACTTCCAAGTATGTTAACAGAGGATCCTCTTGTTGCTCGATGTAGAAATGGTTACTGGTTCAGGAACTCAGTTTACCTAAACTGGACAAATTTAGATGGACAGGAAGGGAGTGACGAGGCTGAAGCCAACATCATCCTCAGTGCTGTGAGGGGTAAATGCTTCTGTGGTCTGAAAATCAGAGATCTGCTATTCTACACTTAAAAAAGCAAAACCTGGTTATACTAGGTTAGCTCAACAGCTATACCATGTATGATAAATACTGTATTATTGATAACTGAAATGTACGCCTTATACATTTGGTATTATCTGCAGGTGCTAGAAGGTGTGGGTTTTTTTAAAAAAATATTTATATACTGGAATAGTATTTTAGGTGATAAAGAACAGTGCAGTAAATGAGTTAGTCTGTCATTCTGGGTGCATGGTGCCCTGTCCCATTAATACAGAGTGTAAGACTACGCAGAGAGCAGGAAAATTGGTTTAGGAGTAGCAAGTTGTGGTATATAGTTCTGGGTGTTTTTTTTAAAGCTTTTCTTGCCTCCAGAAAATGAACTAACTTGATAAATGAATTTGTTTTTCAGTTGAGTGTTCGTGGGAAAAATAAGAAAGAGAAACTTGAAGACTTCTTTAAAAATATGGTTAAATCAGCAGATGGTGTCATTGTTTCAGGAGTAAAGGTGATTACTGCTTAACATATCAAGATCTAAAATGTATTAACATTGTTGTCCCCTTTTTTTAGTGAAAAAGAATTTTACATAACTACAAAAAAGGGATTTTTTTTTTTGTATTGATATCTAGCTTAAGAATTAGAGGCAGAGCATAGGAAAGGACCTGTGGCCCTGGATGCGAGATAACTGAGAGGTATTAGATTGTTTCTGTGAGGGAGGGCTTTCAGTACTTTTTTTATGAAGTTAAGCATTTTTGAATCCATACGTAATTGATAATCTGTTTTTTGTTCTAGCCTGTCATTTTATATAGTGGGAAGGTACACTAGCTTTGAAACTGCTGCAGCTCAGAAGTTGTGAACAGTGTAAATATTGGCCAGCCTTGTAGTATGCTTCTACTGTTTCAAAGCTAAGAGCAGCAGTAGTGGTGATACTGTTTTTCCCAGTAGGTGCCAGAATGTAACTGAGACCAAGAAAAAAAAAATTAATGAAAATTCAATTTCATTTTGACTTTTCCAGAAGTCGAAAGACTATTTTTATAACAAGCATAAAATCTGCAGATGATTTTGATCTCCTTTCTTTCTAGTGGTAACTTTACAATTGCAAGCAAATTAGTGGAGCTAAAGTTTCTAGTTGTAAAATCTTGAGTCTTGAAACTGCTGGGAAGTGGGTATAACCATGCATTAATTATGACTTGGAGAAAAATACAAACTCAACATAACCAGCAGTTTTCCTAAGCACATTGTTCAAAGCTCATGTTGTAGGCTATTCTGTGGTATTGAGCATCTGTGCTATTTTAGAGGGGTTTTTAAATAAATACAAACCAAATATCTCATTGTAATACAGAAAATATTAAAATTTACCTATGTTTACCAACTTGAAAGAAATCTGTCATCAATATCAACATTTCTGAGCTAGGTGTTCATACTGTCTTTGTTGTGTCTGCAGCATCTGTGTGGACACAGGGTGTCTGTCTTCCCCCCCCTCCCCTTTTTCTAGGTAGATGTCTTTTTATTTATTCTATTTTTCTGTCACTGAAGTGGTAGTTAGTAGTGAAATTATTTCCTTCACTTCAGGTTTAGTTATCTAGACCTTTAAGATGCTTGTTACGAGTTCTTAATTCTTACGAAATTCTTCGTAAAACTTCAGATTGTGATAAAATAAGTGAAGTAATCAATTTACAGAAATGGCATTTTAGACAATAAAAATAGATTGTATTTCATGTTACAGCAGTATAGGCAAATTTACTCTGCAGTTGCTCTGTACAGAGTGAGTGAAATCCTGGGTTTTAAATTGTTCTTTTTTTTTTTTTTTTTTGGTAGGATGTGGATGACTTCTTTGAACATGAAAGAACATTCCTTGTAGAATATCACAACAGAGTCAAAGATGCCTCTGCCAAATCTGATAAAATGACAAGATCACATAAAAGTGAGTTTTTTTATAGGGTGAAAATAATACTAGTTAAAGTGTACAGAAGTGGTTTGTGGGGAGCAGTAATTTTTAGTTTTCTTCTTGCATGCAAAAAGGGAATTAATTTCTCCAAGTGTAGTCTTTGGATAGTCTAAGTTTTAATCTGGCTTTCGAAGTTTAGCCTTTGCTGCAATAGACTGGATGGAGTAGGAAAGCCTAATGTGACACTGAAGATATCTTGATTCTTCATGCTGTCTCTTTGAAGAGGAACGCGCTTCATGCAATATTTTTTTTTGAAGTCTGACTCTTAGTTTTTAAAGTGTAAAGATAGGTAATATAACAGTATATGTGATTTTACTCCTAACAAACTTGTTCTTGATTGGATGAGCTTGCATTCATCAGGGTGCAATTTCTTGGCACAGTAGGCATTGCATTACCTTGCTGAGCAGCAAACTCCTATTTGGGCCATTAGTTCTAGACCGGGAAGCCAGGCTTACATTTTGCAGCCTTTTAGAATGAAGACTTGGAATGTGTATGTTGCTTGATTTGTGGGTTCCCTTTTCTTACTGAGGTGAAATTTTCCATTTAGCCATTGATTTCTCCTCCTGAGCTGAGTGCTAACTAACATGATTTCTGGAAGCTCTGGATAGTTTTCTCATGTGCAGTGCATTTATTTGAGAAAATGGAAAATCTTTGGTTTAGAATTAGTGAGTTTTGAGAAGCTCAGGAAAAATTTGACCTTTATTGCCCATGATTTTAGGTTTTTGTGCCCAGATAAGGCAAAATTGAACTAATAGATTCTGTCTACTTTCTTGAAGTTTCTGTCTGATTCACAGAGTCTGTCTTTGCTATCTACAGTGTCCTGGTTTTAGCTAGGATAGAGTTATTTTCTTTTCAGTAGCTGGTGCAGTGCAGTGTTTTGGATTTAGTATGAGAACAATGTTGATAACACACTGATGTTTTCAGTTGTTGCTAAGTAAAAGTCAAGGACTTTTTGGTTGTTAAGGCCCTGCCAGCGAGAAGGCTGGAGGGGGAGAAGAAATCGGGAAGAAATATAGCCAGGACAGCTGACCCAAACTGGCCAAAGGGATATTCCATACCACAGAATGTCATGCTGAGTATATAAACTTGGGGAGTTGGCCGGGGCCTTGGGATCGCTGCTCGGGGACTGGCTGGGCATTGGCCGGTGGGTGGTGAGAAATTGGTATTGTGCATCACTTGGTTTTTTTCCTTTTTGATTTTGTTCCTCTCTCCCTCTCCTTTTCCTTTTCGTTACAAATGTTGTTGTTACCATATTTTGTTTTATTTCAATTATTAAACGGTTCTTATCTCAACCCGTGAGTTTTGCCTTTTTCCCCGTTCTCCTCCCCAGGAGATGGGGGGAGGCGAGTGAGCAGCTGTGCAGTGCTTAGTTGCTGGCCAGGGTTAAACCGCGATATGCAGTAATGTAGTTCACACAAAACCAGACCACAAACCTTTTATGAATCTCCATTGGTAAGGACTGTAAAGTGGATATTGAATGACGTATTAAACCAAGAATTTACTAAGCTCTCCAGATGCTTCTCTTGCTGTTGTGTGAAGAGTGAGTCTTTCGTAGCTTTAGTATTTGTGGTAGGAGATGGAGGGAGTCTGTTATGGCTTAGTGAAGTACTAAGGGACCCTGTGTTGTCTTCATTCGGTTCCCACCTGAAATGGTTTCTGGTGTTTGCTTTCTTAAAATGAAAACTGAACTTCATTCACAGGTAGTTAGGTGCCAGAATTTAGGCAGTGAGAAACTTTCACGTTGTAGAACCCAGAAAATTGTTAGAAATTAGGTTGTAGAGGATCAGATGGGAAAGGATTGATCAAACTCATGACAAAGCTTTACTGGTTTTCAGACTCAAATCGCCTAGGATGCTTATTGACAACTTTGATATTATCAAACAGCAAATTGGGACAAATGGCACCTTTTGAAATTCTGGCTAGGGGAGTAGAGCAACGGCCTGGGAATCCTATTTTGGAAATGAGCAATCTGTAGTTTATGGATAACTTAGGCCTGACAGAGAGCTGCAGGGCTCGCAAAGATACTGACTTCCTATTTCCGGCAGAAAATCTATTTTTATGTCTAAATGGGAGGAATAGAAGGGGAGGCTAATGGCTTTCTAATACCATTCACTGTAACCAACTGCACTGATTCCCTTGGGATGTATGGAGTAATTAATTGGTTGGAAGGTGACCCGCTTATCTGTTAAAACAAGGTTGTGGTACTTACAAAAAAAACCCCAAACTGCTTAAAGGCATATAAACTTCAAAAATATTGAGCAAATATATTTTCCTGTCATTGCGTGGCTCTGTTAGCATTTTCATCTTCCACTTGAGTTTATACTAAATGCTTTTTAAAAAAGCCATGAGTGCAAAGATTTTATTTTTATGATTACTATATAGCAATACCTCACCGATCAAATTATGCAGCCATCTTTATAAACCCTGCTTCTTATTTCATTGTTTAAAATGCTTGAACACTAATGCTGCTTCAACCAGTGACCGCTTGTTGATGAGGTAAGAATTTCCTGAAAATCAGGTGTGTGCTAGAAGAGGTGTTGTGCATATAGCACTGTATTTTTACAGTTTGGATTTTGCATTCAGTTTTCTGCTCTCAGGTACACAGACTTATCCTTTGTTATTCTTAGATTGTGGGTTTTTTTTCCAAATAGCTTTAGGCTTTAGAATCAGATGTCTGTTCAGACTTCAGCCATCGAGTTTGTACACCTTTCACCAAAATAAAACATAAAAGTTGCACAATAAATTTACCCAGCAGAAGCAGGTGCTCATTATATTAAATATTTCTAGATAAATTACGGACTTCATGATTTGGTGAGAGCACCACATTTATTGTGTGAAGTTATCCTTCATAATAAGTGACATGATTGAAATTTTATTTCTGCTTTTATGTTAAAGCATATTCCTTTTAGAAAAACATCTACTCTTGAAGAAAGAGAGGAACTTCAAAATTTTCAGGAATAAGAGGAATGAAATAGTAAAACAAGTGCTTTTTTGTTCTTCTAGATGTGGCAGATGACTATAATAGAATTGGTTCTTCATTATATGCATTAGGAACGCAGGACTCCACAGATATATGCAAGTAAGATACTGTTAATAACTTATGGGGGAATTTGCTAAGTAGCAGTCTTAATGGTGACATGCTGAGATTGGTAGCTCTCTTGTTATGAGAAAAACAGTATTTATTATAGTTGTATCACATTAAGAGATTTTCTTCTTTAGTATTTAATTTCTGTAACTGTCTGCTTTAATAATTTTGCTTTAACATTTGTCTGGAAAAAATGCTGTTTTCTGCAGTTTGTAGAAAATTACACAGATAAGGTGGAGCAGTCCTCACAGAACAAGAAAACAACCCAACTCTTTCACCAGCTGAAGTGTTTTAAGTGCTTTGACATGTGCAGCAAGAACAGGTCTCAGCCCGAGTATACTGATTTTTGTGGGTATTCCCTGTACCAACATCTTGAAAAATAGTTTTGCTGTTCTGGCAATTTTACTGCCTTTAGGAAAAGAAAGAAGTCTACAGAGATCCCTAAAATTTTGAAAATAGAAGAGGTTCTGTATGTACAGGTGTTTGTCTTCCCACCTTTCCGTGATTTGCTTGACTATGAAGCTTGGTGTATCTGAAAGTAGAATTTAGTTAACTAGCTTAAAGATGTTGATGCTTGTGAACATGTACACTTACTAGAGTTGGTGTGATGACAGGTAAGAGAATAGTATGAAAGTTAACTTATTTTTATTAATTTACCTGAATTACAGTGATATACTTCCAAATGTGGTGATAGCTTACATATCAATTACTTTGATTATAGTATTGAGAGTCGATGTAGTTTGTTAGGGTCCATCAGCAATTGCGTCTGTCTTGTGTCACCATGGTACGACTTGACTGTAATTCAGGCTGCTGTTACGCTGAGCCCTTGTATTGTCTCCTGTGGTGAAGATGTGCCACATTGTTGCTCAGCCTCCCTGAATTTGAAGTAGGGTACGCGTCATGTTTATTGTGTGAAGTACATTCCAATTTGAGTGAAGGATGCTTGATAATAGTGTAAGGACTGTTACATTAACCAGAGTGGTGGTGTTTGGAGTTTAATTCACAGAAGCATAAAGAATCCCTGAGGAGCTGTGCCGTTATTCTTTAGTAAAAAACATCCATCCATTATGCTTGCTTTGTCCCTTGCCTTTTCGGAAGTTGTACAATTCCCTGATGTTTGAAGTGCTACAATTTGAAACTATTATGTTGTCTGAGTTGTGTGAATCACAAGTCTAAGCAGTGGCTTTACAGTCTTTATTGCCAGTCATAGATTATATTTTGAGTTCTAGAAAGTAACGAGACTGTTCAAATTAATGTTTTAATATAAGCTGTTTCCTTTGTGCAGGTTTTTTCTGAAGGTGTCAGAGTTATTTGACAAAACAAGGGTATGTACTATGAAAACTTTTTAGATAAGTTTTTTGTGTACATCCCGGAAGTGGCAGGACATCTTGTGTCAACTAGACATTAATATGTGGATGTTTTGTGGATGCTGCTCTATGAAGCATCTGAGCAGTGTATGGTAGGCAATGAAAAAGCATGAGATTTCAGTCATCTGATTTGTAAAATGATAGATCTTTAGGAGCTTTCAGTCTACTAAACATTTCTAGGCAGTCTTCCTGTCTTCTGTGCAATACACTAGTAAAGTTGCTGTTCCTCTAAAATGCTTGGAGGCCTTCCATACTTGTTACTGGGTATCACAGAATTTGTTACGGAAAAAAGAAATGAAGAAATGTAATCCTCAATCCAAAAAATGTCAGTCATGAAGCTTTTTTTCTGGAGCCAAGATCTGTTTCTGCAATTAATTGGCTCAGAAATACTACTGCTGATGTGCCTAGCCAGATTTTCAGATATTTTGTCTCTTCTGCCTTATTTGTTTGGCTTGATAGAGCAGAAGATGCATGCCACACATATCAGGAAGAGTTTTGAATTAAAAACGTGTGCATTTCATAAATGCAGGCAGTTGTATCTGCATAAATATATACTTTAAAGAAAATTAAGTTATTGGAACTTCTTGCTTTGACCTAAAATTTTGCCTTTTAGAAATTTTATTAAAAATTAAGATTTAAAAAATGCACTTGCAGACTCTTTCTAAATTCGTATACATGTCTGTTTCAAATACAAGCAAGTAACTTTATTGATCTTTTGGACCATTTAATAGATGCAGTTGCATAACTGTCCTGCGAAGGTGCCTTAAAAATGTGTTTTCCTTTGATCTCAAAACCAACACAACTTCTTGTGCAACTCTTTATACTAGATAAGTTTGTTTCTCTGCAGTTTTTGTAATATGCGATACATATAATTGAAATTGGGAAGAAAGTGCTGTTTAATGTAGAAGCTAGTTCTCAATTACTGCTCGCACAGTAGGTTATTGCTTACATTTTAATACAAAATTCTAATACTGTTTCTTATGATCCATCTTTAAGTATTCTGTCACAAATGATCTTAGTTTTTGAAAAAGAATCTGTCATGTACTGTTGTATATTTTATGTTGTATTTGCATCATACAAACGAATACCTAAAGTCTAGATTTTTTTAAACTGATGCTTTTACTTACTGTTTTACCAGAAAATAGAGGCCCGGGTATCTGCTGATGAGGATCTTAAACTTTCTGATCTTCTGAAATATTACTTAAGGGAATCTCAAGCTGCTAAGGTGAATCTATGGGGTTTTGTTCAGGGAAATAATGTTTCTTTTTTAAAAGAGAGAGAGAGATAAAGGATCATATCGAGAAATACACAGTAGATAGGTTAAAATGCTGCCACCTTTAGCCTGCAGTTTCTCCCTCAACTGTATTATACTGTGTATGTATATATACATCTCTGTTGTATGTAAGGAGTAACAATGCAGTTGCTGACTGTGGGACTGACTGGAACTGTGTGATCCACTTATCAGGCCAAATTGTGAAGCATGATTAGAAACAGTGGAAGAGCTGTTGGTGAATTGTTCATGTGTTTGCAATGTGTTTGCTGCTTGTAGGCTGCAAACAATTCTACCTTTTTTAAAAAAATTAAAATTGGATACTCCAGATGACTTCCAAGTGCTGATACAAACACACATGGGCCAAATTCGTTATTCTATACCTACAGAAAATTCCATTCTTAGTGTTGTTTGATGTAAGATGATAAAGTGACATGACAGAATGAGGAAGTGTTTGACAGAAAATGTCTGTAGTTAGAAGATGACAGCAATAACTGTTGCACAAAAAATGCTACTGCTGGTTTTTGGGCCCTGTGTGTATTTCAAATACATAATATAAACATAGTTTGTTTCTAATCTAAGAAGCTGTGAAATTTCCCGTGATTGCCTCTTTGTGTAGGCTTTTTGGAATATCATTTAAGCCATCTGTTGCTAGTCTCTGTCAGACATGATGCAGCCTAAACAATATTATATTGCGAGTCTGATCCAGTGTGGACATTCCTGTGACTTGCAGGATGAAATAAAAGTGAATTCAAATAGTTTAGTAAGAACTCAAATACAGCAGGAAAGACTAAAATGAATCTGATATTTCTTATTTTTTTTATTACTTTGTATATACTAAAATCCTTGGATAGATCCTCGTAAACTCTATACATCCTTTTATGCTTTTTTTTATAGGATCTCCTTTATAGAAGATCTAGGTCACTAGTGGATTATGAAAATGCTAATAAGGCATTGGATAAAGCAAGAGCAAAAAATAAAGATGTGCTGCAAGCTGAAACTACTCAGCAAATATGCTGTCAGAAATTTGAGAAAATTTCTGAATCTGCAAAACAAGGTATTTGGGTTGTCTTTGATCCTACGTTACTGCTTGAAAATTAACAGATTTTAGGATATTTTTAACGAAAACAGATTTTTTGTTCCATTTCCTAAGCAGAACTATTATCTTTTAAGCAGCATTTACTTATTTTGGAAAGTTCCAGTGATATTTTCCTTTGGCTTCTCATAGCTCCATTAGGCAGAACAAAGTCGAAATGCAAATTACTTGTTAACCACTTTCTTTTATATGCATAAGATAGGATACAAAATTATAATTGCTATCAGTAAAGGCAAACCTAATCTTTTAAAGTATTGTTGAAATTTCTCCTTCTGGTTTTATGCATTCTTCTGCGAAGGCAGCAGTCTGTCACAGAGATGACGCTACATTAGAAAAGGGAGAGATCATGAAATGAGATTTCACTGAAGTTGCAGAGTTACAATAGTTCTACAGAAATAGAACGTTATTTACATGTTGCCTTTTTCCTGGAACCTTACTCTCATTTTTTTCTTTTTTATTACACTAAAATTGTTGTGAATTAGTAGGAATCTGACTCATTTGGAGCAGATTTGTTCAAGGTTTAAACAGAGTGCTCTTCTGTTTTTATCATTTAAGAGTTTTTTGACTCTGTAAATCTGGCTAATGATTCCTATTAATGAGACAGTGGAAAATGAATGATCCTATTTAGTCATAAAGGTATATGCATAATGCGTACTTGTTTTCTCTGTTCTTCATTCTAGTTTTAACTTGGCATCTTCCCTAAAGACTTTCACATATCAGCCTAGAATGAGCAGTGCACATAGAATAAGAGAATTAAATGTTTAAGAGCATCCACATTACAGTCTTTTCTTTCAAAAGAGCTTTGCTTCCACAGATGCAATGGTGGTTTGTTTTCATCCAGTGGTGTAGCATTATCTTTGAGCCTGGAATGTGCTGAGATTATACTTGAGTTTTTTTCCTGTTGCCTTCTTTCACCCTTTAGCTCTTCCATCCTGAAGGAAACTGTTAACAGTTGAGGGCACTAGCAATAATACTGTTAATGAATCCATTTTTATTTTCTACAGAACTGATAGACTTTAAGACAAGAAGAGTTGCAGCATTCAGAAAAAATCTGGTGGAACTAGCAGAACTGGAATTAAAGCATGCTAAGGTAATTGTGTTGCTTTTTGGTCTGTATTTAAACTGATTTTAAATATTATATGCTTGCATAACTAGAATGGCTGCATTTGTTGTGTGATACACGTTTCACATTCAGGAGAACTTTGAATAGTAGAGGGGGGGAAAGTACAAGTGAAGTATCTCTAAGGGACTAGTGTGCTTGAGGTGCCTTTGGAAAAATCTTGAAGACTATTTTGGCTTCAGTTTTGTGTTTATCTAGCTATTTGGTATTCATAGCTGCACATCTTGCCATTTTAGTGTGAGATAGGAAGTAGTTTCTCCTGTCATGCAGATGTTGGGGTCACTTGATGTATAGGATAGGCTAACTATTAAGCATGAGATCACACAGGCCTGTCTGAAGTCAAAGCAGTGTTACTCTGAGTAAGGTTTTTGAACCTTTTTACCTTTAAAGTGTGAAGTGCTAACAAAAGAAGAATGTCACAGAGTCTTTTCAGTAAAATAATTTTTTGCAGGAAAAAAACTTTTAAAGGGACTGTACTGTCCTTAAATTTCACAATGCATTTGATTCCTTTAATCCATGAGATGAATGGTTTTGGTTAAATCAAACTACCTCCTCTGATTTCATAGACAACAGTCTTTTACTAACAGCCCTGTAGCAGGAGGTAGTTTTCTTTTAGAAGTCAACTCTAGTATTTCTCATTCTCATCACAAATCTGAAAGTGTGTTAACTACTAAGCTTTGAATTTACACGGAATAGATCTGTTGAAAAGACTAGTTAAGAGTTGTATAGTGTTGCTCAGTTAACTTGTTTTGCTACTTTACACTCATTTCAGTTGTGTTGATGGTGTCATTCTTCATTCTGCCAAACCCACTGTTTGGAAAACTATTGCACCGTAAAAAGGGCTGGTTTGAGGACCTTTTTTCTTTCTTTTTTTTTTTTTTTTTTTTAATCTTTGAAGGTATAAGTTCAGTTTGTTTGGACATTTAGCTGGTAAAGTAATCAATAAAGTCTGGAATACTCCTTTTCAGATGTACAGTGCTTGCTTTAATGTGCTGTATCAGAAATTCAGCTGTATTTCCCCCAAAGTCTTAAAACTTCTCGTAATACATTGGCACTATTCAGCCTTCCTACTTCTCTGTGTGTAACAGCTGTCTATATCCAGCCCTGCGTCTCCCAGAAATGCCCATGTTTGGTCATGAATGTACTGGTTACAGGTTTTCCTGTCCTAACAGTCAAACATGCAACAGGTTTTATTGATTTGCCATATCATGCTTCAATAAGGGAACGAATCCACAGCACTTCTGTCCTGCTTCAGTCACTGACTCTTCATCATCTCTTGTAAGTGACCCTTGCTGAAGTCCCCACATGCCCTGGAGTGGAATGCTTAAAAAAAAAAGTCTTTATCTTCTAAAGTATCCTTAAAGAGTCAATTGTATTAACTCTCTGTGCAAATCGAAGTTATGTATTCTCGTGAATTTTGACAGCTAATAACTCTGGAAGATGGGGAAAATGCTTAATTTCTGTAGCTTTCAACTTACTTGATAGGTATTTTTTGGTGTCCTCAGTTTACCTGGAAGAGCTTGAATTTTTGTAGCCACTCTTCTTTGTCACCACAGCCCGTGTTTAAGACAGTTCTTCAGATGGTCTGTTTCAGTTTGTGACTTACCTTGTCTTAGTAAATTCACTAACAAGTAATAGAAACTTTGAACTGTAGTCCTGTTTTTGAAGATGAACTATTTTTTTCCTGACCCTTTTCACCTAATTTTATCATGGAACACTGTAAGATTCACTAGACAGTTTGGAATATTTAAAGCTTTACAACATAAAAGGTCATTTTGACTGAGGGTGACAGTTCTTGAAATTTTAATAAATGTTGTGACTTGCCGAATGAAAGGGTATTTTGTTTCTCACTAGGTTTGAAAGTTCTGTTTTTTCAAAGCCTGTGTTTCATATTTATCAAAACAAGCCACCACAGATGGATCAGTTTGGTTACTGTGCTTTTATTTCTACAATTCCTACAAGTGCAATAGATCATGTTTTTCAATTTTATATGATGGGAAATTTTCTTGTTAATGCTATAAGCAGTGTATTTGAGGATAGTCTTATGGATAGGTTTTCATTAGTCTGTAGAGAGTATTGAAGGATGAAATGGTTTGGTGGAAACTTTCTGAGGTAGTTCTGTCAAAGGAAGATATGAAAAGACATGGGATTTTTTTTGAGAGAGAATTGTGCCCTGATGTGTGAAGAGCAACGTTAGGGAGGAACATGAAGGTTTATGCTTGTCCCGGAGGGGATGTTTTTATAGTTGTTGCAATGCAAATCATGAGCAATGCACCCATTTCAGGAAGGCCAAGTAGCCCTGCTTTTGGCTGGGCTAAACTGGGATGTTTGTAGACACCCAATCCCTCTTGCAGTAGAGCCAAGAGGGTTGGCAGAAGCAAAAAGCAAGCTACTTTTTCATGTAGGCAGGCAATAAATTAATGAAGTCAGATCAAAACCCCCCTGCTTTAAGGTTCTGGACAAAGTGCTTAGCCTGCTGCTGTGTCAGTCCCTGTCTTCATGCTTTCGCAGCTACTGGAGGCAGATGACGTTTTAGCAGCCCCCAGCTGGAAATTGCTTGGCTTGTCAATGGCATGTGGTGCACAGCACTCCCAGACTTCCTAACAGGTTGTGTTACTCAGGTCTAAGTGCTCTTTCCAGCAAAAATGCTGGCTGAGGGCAACAGATAACACTGCTGCAAGACTTGCTACAAGCCTTCTGTTGTGTGGGTTTTGCTGGCACAAGTGCCTCCAGACTAGATGGCATGCAGGTGGATCTGTCTGTGAATCAGACTAGCTGTGTGTCTCCTGGATGTGGAGTGGCCTGGCACAGAAACCACAGGGGTGAAATCTGATGCAGCAGTGGGTGCTGCACTCACCTGAGAGGCTGTCTTTGGGAGGAATTCAGCCACAGGGAAGGCTGCTGAATTTCTTACTGTTAAAAGTTATTTGCTCTGTGCGGAATGAAAAACACAAATCCCAAAACACAGAGATCGCTGCATTGAAGAACTCGGAATGCCCAGTGGATTGAGAGACTGTTCTGAGGCATAGCTTCAATTTCCTGAGCTGTATCTGGCCGTGTGGCTCTAGAAGACTGAATAAGGAATCAAGATAGGGAAGTCAAGCTTTTAGTAGATCAAGGACACTGTATATACAAATACTAAATACACTCTCTCTGCTCAGGTACTACTTCTTTACAAATACTTGTTTTAATCTGCTAATATTCTCTTATCCTTTCCTGGTTGCAGTTCAAGTCTTTTGAAAAAGCTAAAAATTAGACTGTGGGTTGAGATTGCTTTAAGTTGATGCAAGTATACACTACTGCCAGTAAGGATGATGATGCATGACTCTCCCTTTCCCTTGTGTTGGCATTATTAAATGTTCAGCTGCGTAGTAAGGTGGAGCTAAAAATTGCTCTGGGTTTTTCTGAGCTTTACTTTCAGTCTTGTTTTCACAGCATCCCTTGTGTCAAAGCACACAGTTTTGGCTGGGAGGGTGTGGGAATAAAAGAGAGCTGCCACTTCATCAGTAGTGTGTACCCTAGATTTACTTAAAATAGCTGCCAAACTGCAACTTTAGATTCTGCGTGGTCTCTGACCTATACTAAACAGACTGATGTTTCTTTTTCTATGGCCGTTCTGTCTGATTATCCCGCTAGGTAGTGTTTAGCTTCTCTGTTGCTCGCTTTGTGTTTCTTCATGACTTCATGCAGCTGTAGCTAACGTAAGACCTGATTAAGTGTGTGGGCATTTAGTGCAGAGGCTGCATTTAAACCTATTCAGTATTTTAAACAGTGGATTTTGAGGTGTTCCTGTGTTGGACTTCATGTTCAAGAAGGGAGGTTTTATAGTTAGTGAAACTGCTAAGGTTATAATCATATACTTAAAGTATTTATAACCTTGGCTATACTTTCAGAGTATTTTGACATATGAATTGTAACTAAGACAGCCACTTCCTCAAAAAAAACCCAAAATCTAAACATCTCTTTCCACAAGTAGTAATATGTACGTTCTTGCCCCTCTGGGTTTTTGTGGAAAAAGAATTTGTTGCATTACTAGCAACAGATGTCTGTTTGGAACTGACAGAAGAAGGGAGTAAGCAAAATCCAGCGCTAAGGGATTTGGTTAAATGCTTTGTCAGTAATTCTTTCTTTCCTGGAAAGGATGTTTCTGTCACCGTGGTTCTGCCAAGAACTGTAATTTCCAGAGCTTAGGAGTCTGAGCTGGCAAGAAACACTTTCTGAATCTGAATTTATAGGATTTTCTCGAGCTATGCTGATCTCAATCAAATGTCAGATGTTGCAGCCAAAAAGAGTAACGGCTCGCAGCCTTTGTGGTCCTTCATTTATTATAACTTAAATAAGGTTGTTCTTATGAACTTTGTAAATTAGATTTAATGAAAATGCATGATATGCCTATTTAGAAAATTTCAGTAGACTGGCAGAGTCTGGTGTGTAAAGGACATCTTTGGTACCACATAGTGGCCTGTGAATTGCAAGTATGCTTCACGCTGCTGATGGGCTGCAAGGAGATGACCAGAAGATTACTGTCACACTTTGTGGACTGCATGCATGTTACCTGCAACAAGTGTACTTCAGACTGAAGTACTGCATTTGAAGATTGAAGACTGAAGCATTCCTTTTTGTTCATTACAGCCAGTAATCAGCTGTTCAGTAACGAAGACCTTAAATTTATGAATTCTGTACACTACAAAGATGGGCCACCAAGTCTATGCATCTCACATATACTGAACTTCTTCATATCACAGAATTACAAGCCATCTAAATAGCTTCTGACTCTCCTCTGCCAGTATAGGCATAAAAGGGCAAAAAAAGCAGTTGAAGCCATAACTGAAGTCATTGTCTCCTGGATAAGCCTGAAAAGGATTCAGTAGGCACAACTGGGAATCTTCTGCTTTGAAGCCTTTAATTCAGTTAATGGTTTAATCTGGATTATAAGAACCTTATATGAGGGATAGAATTACAATTTCTTACCTTTGTGGGCTGAGGGCTGAGTGTCTTTATGCCTGTATACCACAGGTCACTTAGAATGCTTTCAACTGAAAAAGTAAGAATTACAGATTCTTTAGTACTTGTGTAGACTATTTGTCATGGACATGCAGATCACAGCTACTGATACAGTTTAATTACATACTTTTGTCTGTTTGAAGTTTTCTTTACATGTTTCTTTTTTGATCCAAAATTTTTTTTTAGAAGGAAGCAGTTTCTCCCATGTTTGTAACTGGGCATTCGGACTGCTTTGTTCTTGCATTTTGTCTGAACCTGATAGGAAGTACTTTTAACACTGTTGACAACCTCTAACGTTGTTTCTTACACCGAAATTTCAGATTTGGGAACAAATCTAGTACAGCTCTTTCATAGTGAGTAGCCAATAGTTTAAAGTTATCTAAGCATAAAGGAGTGCACAAAATAATGTGAATATCAGGTTGCTTTTGGGGTTTTTGGTTGGTTTTGTTTGTTGGGGGGTTTTTTTGTTGTTGGTCCCGTCCCCCGTCCCCCCCCCCCCCCCCAGGTAAATCCTGTCTTACTTGTCAATCACATTTGCTTAATTCACAAGGTTGTCTTTTTAAAGTGTCAGTTCTGTAAATTCATTCAGAAATCTGAAAGTCAGCCTGTATGTTTTTATGGTAGTTAGATTGCTTTAAATAAGATTAAAAACTGACGTACAGGTGTTTGAAAAGAATGGCAGAACTTGGCCTTTAGAGATAAGGCTTAGTTAATGATCTGATAATCACTTCTGTAGTTCCAGCTCTAATGGCTAAGTGCCTGGCTAAGCATGTAAATCAGTCTGTTGCCTTTCAGACAAGGCCGGTCCTTGAACAGAGCTAGGAGCTTAGATGGCTGCTCTAGCAAGGAGATCCCGAGTGCTGTCAATTGGTTAACACTTCTTGATGAATTCAGTATTCTGTATAATATATGAATACTTCTGCTTTGGGAGTAATATTCCAATAATGCCAATACTGTATTAAAAAAGGAAAACTTTGTAACTTTGAACTTCATTGCTAAAAGGGTGCTCTGCAGTGAATAGTTTTTATGGCCAGGCTAGATCCTCAGGAAGAAATGTGGAAAGGGTACTAAATGCTTATTTTTGAATCTCAGGTTGGCTCCATTTAGTTCCATGACACAATGCTCCTACATGCCAACAACTCTTTGAGATAAAAGTTACTTACACAAATATTTCTACATAAGCTTAGTACCTGCCTGTTCTCCTTTAGTGGTGCCACTGATATTTAAAAAGAACATCTTTTTATCACAAGTGTGAAAGAAAGTAGGTAAATGTGGTCATATTTTTCTTTATTTTTACAGGGTAACTTACAGCTGCTGCAGAGCTGCCTGGCGGTGTTAAATGGTGACACATAAGCTACACTCCATCCTCCCACTAACAAGGGCTGCCCTCCTCTGGATTTTGTTTTCATGACTTCACGTAGGCATTTACAATTCACTGGAGAAAACATTTGACAAAGTGCACATAAGCAAGCTCCTTCTTTCAAAAGAATTAAAAAAACCTTCTGAAAGTAGCTCCAGACTATATGAAGCAACAGCATACTTGTTATACATACATATTCCTGTTTATTTAATCATTATATGCTTTCATTGTTCAGAAACCAAATGCTCTGGTTTTGTGAAAATAGCCAATATAATTATGTTCATGTTATGAATACTATGATACGGCTACCAACCTTATTTACCTTTGTAAGTAATTTCTGAAGTTCACCATTTGAAGCACATTGTTCAAATGGCCTAAATATTACCATTAGATATTTGAATATTGTTACTATAATGGCATTGTATACACTGTCTTTAGGTTTTTTTCCATGTACTGATATCAAGAAACTTAATCTTTTTTTCAATTGTGAACATTTCTTAGAAATTTTGGAGAACTTTGTGTAACCTTTATAACTATGATTTAAAAAGAAAAGCAAATGCATTAGTATGTTTGCCTTAACTTGTAGACTAATCCAATTATTGTAAAATAAACCATGAAATTGATGATTTTTCTAAAATTATGCAGACATTGTATCATCTGTAAGCTTAATATTTTCTAGTAAATCAGATTAATTAGCTTTTTCTCTAGTCACCCTGTAAAACCATTGAGTAAGTATTGGATTGGTCTGACACTTCGCACCCAGTAATTTTTCACTTGCATTCTCAGGTTTATCTGTTTGTCTGTTACTTTCCTACCCAGTGTACTTAAATTGTTTTGAGCTTGGTGGCTGACTCTGCAATTTCCTTGGCAGAAATGCTTTTCAGAGAACTTTTTTGGTTTCTTTTTCCAGAAAGGGGAAATAAAAGTAGCGGAAGGGAGTTCAGAAGGTGCATAAAATACCAATGAAATGCAATACTGCCCCATGTGGATACCGTTAAGAAGCTTTGCTTCGGAAAAAAAGTTAAGGTGTCCCCAGTAAAGGAATGCCCGAGAAGGATCTCATTCGGCTAACTAGACTTAAAACTTAGAGCTCTGGATCCAGTTTTATTTGTTGTATTGCTTTGTCTCTCTTACTTGAACCTTGAAACTTTTCCAAGAGGTGCTGTCCTGTTGTGTAATTTCAAGATGTCATAAAATTAGGTTTTACTTGACAAATTGCTCTTCACAGTGGGATTGCTGCTTCATATGGGTTTGTGGCCCTCCTGCGGAGCAGCAGGATTTTGGGTGAATGGGATGTTTGGAGGTGCAGATCCACGTAAGTCAACGCCTCTGATTAACAGACTCCCCATACTGCCGCACAGAGGTGTGTGCTTTGGGTTTTGCTTTTTTTTTTATTATTATTTTTTTCCCCTCAAGTAGGGTGAATTGCACAGCGCGGTGTCCTTCCCCTGGTGCCTTGTGCATCAGAACATTTCAGAGGCAGAGAAGTTTCTGAGCTGACCAGCCGCAGGCTTGGAGCACCAGTGCCAGGTGGCTGTTAGCAACTCTCCCAGCGCATAAAATGTTTTCCATCAGTGGCTGCTACGATAATGCTGTGCTGATCGTTTTCCAAATATAACAGGTATAATTCCTAAGGAACTCATCTATAAATAGACTATAAGGGACAAAGATTACAATGTATATACAGTGAACAAAATTGTAAATATTTTAAGTAGGCCGTGGGAACAGTTTTTAGATTAGTCCTCGCTGTTCAGTGTTACTGGCTCATTAAATTTTTTCCAAGCCTGTTGGTATCGGGTGTGTCTCTTAGCGCCCGCCTCCGCAGCCGCGCAGCGCGATGGAAAACGGGGTCCGGCGGCAGCAGCGGGACCCCCCCGGCGCTGGGGCAGAGCGGGGGGCGGGGCCATCCGGGGGGCGGGGCCATCCGGGGGGGCGGGGCCGGGCGCCGTGCCCCTCCCCCTGTGGGGCGGGGCGCTGTGCCGGAAGCGGGGCTGGCAGTGGCGGGCCCCTCCCCCGGCGGGGCGGGGCGCTGTGCCGGAAGCGGGGCTGGCAGCGGCGAGCGGCCGCCATGAGCCGCCTGCGGGAGGAGGACGACCCGTACGTGGTGGAGGAGCCCAGCGACGAGGAGCGAGCGCTTAGCAGGTGCCGGCGGGCCCGGGGCGGCCCTGGCGCTGCCGGGGGAGGGGGGCTGCGCCCTGGCGGCAGCGGGCCGCCGCTCCCCGCCCTCCTCTGGCCGGGGCCCTGCGGGCGGCGAGGCCGCAGTGCCTCCTCAGACCCCCGGGCTGGGCCGCGCGGTGCCGCCGAGGGTTGCGGGAGAGTCGCCGCCGGGAGCCGCGGCCATTTGCTGCCTTGGAACCGGCGCGTTCCCGCTCGTAGCCCTGCTTTCGGCTGTGTGTAAGTGGGCCCTGCTCCGCACGGAGCCGCGCTGGCAGCGCTGCAGAGGCGCCCTGGCAGGCCGCAGCCGGCCGGCTGCACCCCCTTCGCATTAAAACCAGCGTTTTAACATCAACAAGCTAATAAAACGTTTTAATAAATACGTTTCCCGTAAATACATGAGCAAGTGCTGCCTCGTGTACCCACACAATTCAGATGTACGTTTTCCAAGTGACTCCATCCATGTTTTAAGCTGGTTGTAATAATTAGGCATGTAACGCTTAATAAATATTTGTAGCTCAGAAGATGAGGTCGACGTGCTCTTACACGGCACTCCGGACCAGAAGCGGAAGCTGATACGGGAGTGCCTGACCGGGGAGAGCGAGTCTTCCAGTGACGATGAGTTCCAGAAGGAGATGGAAGCCGAACTGAACACCACCATGAGGACTATGGAAGTCAAATGGAAATCACCAGAAATGGGTAAATCGCGCTTAACATCTGCTTGGAGGTGAAATTGCGAGTTAAGTGGGGTCCAGTTAAGGTGTGAAGTTGATGTATTACTCTCATGACTGGGTATTGTCGGGGTGGTGGTGACAGTTGAGTGCTGTCTGAAGCCCACCGAAATATCTTCAAATGGCTGATCATATCTGCAGAAATGGTCACTAGCTGCCGCTTCAGTGAATGCACCTGTTAGATCAGTCCCCTTTTGTTCCCAGTACCTCTTTACGTGGTTCTTTCACCTGTATTTAGAAGTCTTTTGAGCAGGTTGTGGTCTGTGAGACTTTGACTGCTAGCTCCAGGTGGCTATCAAGATTTGGAGCCTTTGAAGAAAGGAATCACATATGGTAGATTGAAATCCCAAATCAGCTGGGGGAAAAAAGTTACGAAAAGTATTAATCTCTTCCATACCTGCTTATGATTGTTACACCAAGTACTAAAAGTATTAAAGATGCATGTTCTGGAGTTTGTGGATTGCTTTGGTATTTGTAGAGCATATGTTCTTTTTAGCTATTACAAAACACCTAGCGAAGTGTCCTTAATTTCCTGGAGAATCAATGTAGTAGGGACTTAACTCTGCGTTCAGCGGGTTTATTAGTTTCATCTGCGTTAGTGGGCAAATCTGATCTTTAGGTTTCGGTTGTGCAATTAAGATGTAGTGATACTTAAACCACCGCACCCACCCAGCACAGAATAGGATTTTTGGTGCAGAAGGGCTGTGACACGTGCTTGGCAATTCGTCTAGATCTTTTTTGAACTTCTGCAGCCCTGAAATTTTGGGGGAATTTTTCGGTGAATGTTATTGTAGTCAGATTTCATGAAACAGTGTGCCACACCTGTGTTTCTGTCATGTGACTGAAGATTTGTGGAGTGTCTGAGATTGTATGAATTATGTAAGGTTGAGGCAGGTATATTTGATGTGGTGTCCTCTGTGCCTAAAGGGAGTTTACCCTGGGAGAAACTTTCCTTTAAACTATACCTGAGGCTCATCACAGAGCAGGAGGGAGCAGCTTTACTCTGAGAGAGCACCTGTAAATGAAATAACAGAAGAAGTGTGGGTGATCAGCACGTTGGAATAAATTGGGAGAGCTGTTACTATACATACCCAGGTAAAGTAGAGCACTTTTGGATAGAGTGACTTGAAAATGAAGGTTTCTTCTGGGCTGTACAATCACTGTCCTTTTGGTGGGCTGTTATTACCACTGCTCTCTCGAATTTCACACGTAGGCACTTCTTCAAGTACTGGGCAGACTGGACCTGCCACCACTACAAAATATTATGATGACATCTACTTTGATTCTGATTCAGAGGATGAAGACAAAACAGGTACATGTCTGAGGAGAGGAGAGAAGAGGACATCTTTCCAGTAGCACTCTCTCATACCCTGTCAGATCCTCTGGGGGGGGTCAAGGGGCTGTTCCTGATGGCGGCCTTTTGGGGGGGGCTACCAGCCTATATAATCAGAGTGTAGTCCCCTCAACTTTATGGTGTATCCCAATGTATGTAAGGTGTGTTAATGCTTTGGGGTGGTACATTTGGAGGAGAGATGAGCTAGGCCTTTATGTTTCAGTTTTGATTTATTGAGAGTATGGACAAGGAAGACTGAAAAACTGGTATTTTTTATTATTTAAGTAGAGTGTCATCACATGTCTGATGGATGTAACATGTGCTTGCACAAATCTTGCCAGTTACACAGGACATCCGGAAAAAAAGAAAACAGCAGCAACGTCAGATTCTCTCAAATGATGAACTGCTATATGACCCAGAAGAAGACAGCAGAGACCAAGAGTGGGTAGACTCACAGAGGAGGGGGTAAGAGACCGTAAGCATTTGAAGTGTAGGATGCTTAACATAAACTGAGAAATTTAAATGAAAATGGTGAATATAGAGGAAAAGCCTATGCTGTCAAGTCCATGCAGTGAAAATATTTTTTATTTAGGATTTACAGCATATGAAGCTTCAAAGTCTGTAAAATTTTTATGGGTGTGTTATGGAAGTTAAGTCTTCAAAATTACACAAGTCTAAAACTTGCAGTTTTAAAAATCAAATTCCTAGTTCTGTAAGCCAGTTTTGTCTGTAGATACCATCTAAATAACCGTGCTGTGGCTGAGAAAGTTGTGACATACTTTGATTGCTAAATTAATGTCTGTTCCTGCTAAATACTATATTTCTAGTTTTTGGAAGCTTTGAATTTAGCAAGCCACAAAATGTTCAGATAAAATAGGAACAGCAAAGCTGCTTTAATGAGGAGTTTTTGAATGGTGAATTAGAAAAATGGTTGTTGCAGCAGAGGTAATATTCTCCATGTACATCTGTTGAAAGGGATAATACTAATGTACGTTGCCTGCAGAGATAGCACTTGAGATACCTGCTTCATCAGAGGAGAGGGTTATTAGGCACAAATTCTCATGCCAGATCTATTTGTCTGACCAAGTGAAAATTCTCTGTACAAAATAAGATAATAGATACTAGTATGTGGTTTTTTGCCCCCATTTTATTTATTTATGTGCTTTGAGTTACTGAAAAAGGTGTCAGGAAGGAGCCAAATATTAACCAGTGTATTTTAATATAAAAAAGGTTTGATGGTTGAATTGATATGCCCAACAGCAAGGGCATGTAATTTCACTTTCTGACTCTCCTTCCTCTTTTCTTGAATTGGTAGGTATCGTAATCAGAGAAGAGTGCCTCAACAGCAGCGGACAAAACCTTCAGCTGTTCCAAATAGTGATGCTGTTTTGAATTGCCCTGCTTGCATGACAACATTATGCCTGGATTGCCAGAGGTAATTAGTGAACAGTAAGGGGTCTCTTTATAATGTCTTTTTTTTCAGTCAGTAGTATTGTTAGTGTAATCCTTGATCAATTGATTTTATCAACTGTCTTGCAAGGTGGTACTAATAAAGAGAAGGCAGGTATATGTGAATCAGATTTATGGGTGAATGCTGGTTTGTAAGAGTGATGATCAGTTTAACCTACAACGTAGCCATGAGGAAGAACAGAGTAGAACTGTAGCATAGTGGAGAACGTAAACTATTTTTTAAAAAAACACAAACTCACGGATACTAAACAGGCAGTTCAGGCTGATTTATTTTTTTATTTAAATATGTTGGCTTGGTGTTTAGAGGCATTAAAATTAATCCAGGTTATTTTTGTGCAAAAGTGCCTTGTTTAGGCGAGGATAAAGCAAAATCAATGTAGCATATTCTTACTTGGTTTCAGTATTAGCAGTGTGGGTTTGAGTATAGTTACATTTGAAAGTGCCTGGAAATCATTTAGGTGAAAATCTAGTGTGTTTTGCAGCTACCCAGTATCTAAGTGTACTGCAAACCTAGTTAGTACTGCTAGCCTGTACTAAGGAGAGGGCTCTTGAACTGGGTGTAAAGGAGAAAGAAATTTTGTGAAATGAGGAGTAAACTACCTCTTGTTCATTGAGTATTATTGGTGATTGAGGATGAAATTCCACAGCAGCCTGAAATCATCAAAGTATTGGTGGTGTTTCTCACTCTCTTCCCTTTGCTGGCTTTGGTACTCCCTGACCCTGTTCAATAGGGAAGTATTTCAGTTTGCTAAGCTGACAGAAGAGCATCCATTTTTATTCTCAGACTGGTCTTTTGTGGGTTTAATAAACTGAAATAGCTCAGCACAGCATTATGCAAGCAATAAAGCCAGCAGAACCTGAGATGGGACTTCTGCAGCCACCTGTTACGTTGGGTTTGGCTGCTGTGAAACTGCTGCCCGAGGGACATTGTGTTGAATTGAACAGCAGCTCTGAATTTTGCTACATACTCCAGCTACACATTTGTTACACTGATGACAGCTGAAAATACATTTTATATTTTATTATTGACTTGCTTTTTCAAGTGTGATGTGTCAGTGCTTGTTATTTATAAATAAGGAGTTTCAACCTTGCAAGACATTTTAGGATATCAATGCAGTAGTGAGTCATTTGCACTCAAAACTTCATGATCTTTTGTCTATCATCAGCTATATGTAGCAATGCTTAATTCTGTATCAATACCATTGTACTCCAGGGTGTTTATTTCAGCGAGAACCAGTGTTTTTTTAAAAAATGCCTTAAAAACAATACACATGGCTACAATTCTAATTTTTTTTTAATTAGGATTTTTGTAGTTGTGACTTCTATTTATAAAACTTTATATTTGGCTTTCAGCCCTCTAGCATGGTACTTCCTATCTTTAATTCCATTTCCAGTGACAGTAATGGATTTTTTAGCAGCAGTGTTTTACCAATTGCATGACTTCCATTTTCTCGTCTTCTCCACAGACATGAATCTTACAAAACACAGTATAGAGCAATGTTTGTGATGAACTGCATCGTTAACAAAGAGGAAATTCTGAAATACAGAAAGAAGATAAAGAAAAGAAGTAAGAAAATGAAGCACAGCAAAGAAACTACCTCTATACAAGCTAATCAAGAAGAGGAGGAAGTGTATCATCCAGTATTATGTACTGAATGTTCAACTGAGGTGGCAGTAATGGACAAAGATGAAGTTTTTCACTTCTTCAATGTTCTAGCCAGCCACTGCTGATGTGTAAAGGCAGGAGAAAAAAATCATGCACTGTTTTAAGACTGAAGTGTCAGAAATGCAGGCATGTTAGTCTTTTTCAAATACAGTCTTTTAGTGTACGTTTTCATCAGAGAAGTTTTTAATGATTGGTATTTTGAAAAGTTTGAACAGAGTACAGTGCATTTGAGAACAATACTCTTTTCACACCATCAGGTGGTTGCATCACTGAGGATTTAAAATTTTGTAAATATAATGTATTATCTGTGTATTCTGCTCCTTCCCTGTATATATGCTATCCATTATCTCAACGTGTATTAGAACTGCTTAGAATAAATACTGTATAGTAACTGGTTCTACATAGCTGCACTGGTCATTTCTGTGGCACGTGGTAAACAACTCACAGGATGTTGGGCTTCTTTAGACTGGTATTCTTGGTAGATTTGCACACAGGTGGGTATGATGAAGGAATCATATTTGGGGTTTGGGCCTGTTAAGATCTCAAAAATGGAAACTTCATACGAAGTGAAAGATTAGCTTATATCAAGTTTTCTGGCATGGATTGTTTAAATCTATATATTAATGCTTAGTAGTACAGTTAAGAGTTTTAAATGTGAATATGTACATGAAGCAAATATTGGACTTTTCTATTGTCCTTTTTCCTTATGATGATGACACATTTTAAGAAGAAATCTGTGGTCAGATCTATGACCATGAAGCTGGTTTGTATGCTTTTTTAGTTTGTTTACAGCTTCTTCATAGAAGCATAAAGAGTTTCTGCTACTTGGTACTTGGACTTCTTGCTTATTCTATGAAACCACTGCAATGTTAACAATAGATTTTCCCTCTTTTCCTCCAGGTGTGCTCCCAAGAGATGAACTCTTGTTTTTTATTAGCAAGTAACATCTCCTTTTTATAGCCTGTTATTTTTTTAGCACTTCACTTTGAACAAGGGTGTATCTGAAAAAAATCTCATCTTTATGCTTTTTATTTTAGCAGTGCTAGGAATAATTCGTTGTATGTGCTTTGAGGAATTGTCAAAAATATTTAAATTTAGGAAGTAGGAATCTGGAGAACATACTACTTCTGTGCTTCATATTATAATAAAATCTTATGACTCTTTGGTTTACCTTTTGTAGTCCCTGGCGCTGTATATTACTAACTCACACACACTCATTTTATGCAGTGTTACATGAGATTGGGAAGAAAAAAATAGGTTGGTTCTTCTGTCAGGGTTACACAAGGAAAACATGGACTTACTATTTTCAAGTCAGCAGCAACTTAACCTCTGCTTGAGAAAGTAGAGAACTGTTGAGGCAACTGCTGAGCACTTGGTTGGCTAGTATGGTATATCTGCCTCTGCACGTGCAGCCTGCAATCAAAATTGAGCCATACTTGTTTTAAGGCTTGGGATCTGCCTGAGGTAAGGTTTTTCTACTTAGATACAGTCAGACTGATTAGTGGAATGTCTAACTTGCATACCGATAGCTATGGGATCATCTAGAGCTGGGTAACTGTGCTACGAGTCCAGAGGTGTATATGGAAAATTTTTAACATACAAAACTGTTTCTAAATAGAAGCGTGGAGGAGCAGACGTGATAGAGGATACTGTCTGTGCTGTAGGGCATGCTGGCCTCAATGTGGCCAGGGTCTTTGCATCGAGCTACTGGAAACAGGAGTGTGCAGGATTGTAGTTCAAGGACTCAGGTGTCAATGCGTGTGGTACAGAAGGAACAACTGGTGGTGGCAGTCCCTAAGCAGGGCTAGAATGAAGCTGGCCAAAGAGGGGAAACTATACAGAGGAATGTTGTCAATTTTCTTAAGGGGCTGATTAGCCAAAAAACCTGTCTCATGAATGTGCACCATACTGAAAAGGTGTAAGGGGCCTGGTTATGGCACCACCTGGTGGGTTAGGGCAGATGTGGTGGGAGATTTTGAAGCTGGCATGCCTCTAGACATTACTGTCCCATGAACTTTCTTGCTGCTGCTTCTTGCTTGCCTTATCACATGAATTGCAGAGCTTCTTGTTGGGAAGCATAGGAGCAGCCAGGGCTGGGCCTCGTTTGTCCCATATTGATAATGTTCTTGCAGCTTTAAATGGGAGTAATGCTTTCGTTGCGCTGATTGCCCCTCTTGTCCTTGAACTTTGTACGTGCTGACATAGAAAGGCGGCTTTCATGATTACCACTGCTTTTTCAAGCAGAAACCAACACAAGACTCCTTCGGCAGTGAATGCAACAAGCAACAGTAGTCTTGGATAGGGACAACTGTTCCTGTATCCAGTTGGGTGAGGGTATTAATAGCGTAAATGCTCTCATTTCCTCCTCTTGTGCTAAAATAAATCCGCATAGATTGTGTCTAAATGTCTTGTTTGAATTAAATCCCTTTTCAGATTTTAGTACAGTCCTAAGTTGTCTCTGCCTCTAAGCAGGTTTTATTTCTCACAGTTATCTCCTGCTACCGTCACTGTATTTTGCAGCGGTGTAACTAACTTGGATGCGCATCCTCCTGTGCCTGCGTTTCCTTGTGTTTCACTGTACAGCACGGGAGAAGGCAGGGGTGGGGTGGCTGCAAGCGCAGAATCACACTGCTCAGGAGCACAACTGCGAATGGATTTACCGAGCAAGGCGGGTCAGTGCCGGTTCCCAACCCGTGGTGTGTGCGCTTGGCGCTGGGCCTGGCCCCGGTGCCCGGGGGTTGCACCTCATGCTCCGCTCGGTCGCGCCCAGCCGGTCCCCAGCCAGGGCCTGCCGGGGTGCCGGCCTACGCTGCCGGCCCAGCGGCCTTTCCAGCCCCGCAGGCCCAGGCCAGTCTCTGGGAATTTCTCCTTATCTCAGGCCAATCTGCAGCCCGGCCCCAAGCGCCTCAGGGAAGCGGGAAGCTAGCAACGCTTACACTAAACAGTTGACATGTTGCCTCATTATTTTTCCTGTTCTGTGCCATTAATCTCGCCAGGAGCTGTCTGCTGTTACGGTCCCACACAGCCGGGCCCGCCCCCCGCCGGCTGGAGGCACCGAGGGCCCCGCCGCGCGGCGCCCAGGCCCGTCCCCCGCGCCCGCGGCTCCCCCGCCACGCCCGTCCAGACGCCGCCGCGGCCCCCAGCCGTGACCGGGGCCTCCAGCGCGCCACGGGTTCGCGCCCAGCCGCGGGCACGACCGGCCCCGCTGGGCTGTGGCGGCGGTACCGCGGGTGCGTGTCCCCACCGTGCGGCTCGGGGTGGCGGCGGCCAGGCCTCAGCGCCTCCATTCCGGGGGACCGCGGCCGCCCGGCGCGGGGCGGGGCCCGGCGGCGGTGAGGGCGGGCTCCGGGCTGCCGCCGCCCCCCGTCTCCGCTCGGCCTGGGCCCGGCGCAGGCCATGGCGCTGGGCTCGGCTTGGAAGCAGATGTCGTGGCTGTACTACCAGTACCTGCTGGTCACCGCGCTCTACATGCTGGAGCCCTGGGAGCGCACCGTCTTCAGTATCCTTCCGCCCGCGGGGCGCGGCGGGGCGGCCGTGTCTGTGGGGGGTGGGGGTGCGGGGGGCCGGGGGCTGCGCTCCCCCTGCCGCACCGGGCCTGGCGCTGGCGGCGGCTCCGGGGCTGCGCCGAGGCCGCCGGACGGGTGCGGCGCCGAGCGAGCGGCCCGGTGCCGGGGAAGCGGCTGGGCCGTGGCCGCGCTGAGGAGGGTGGCTGGCCGCCGGGGTGAGGGCCGAGGGGTGGCGGGAGGAGGGCAGGGCCGGGGCGGCTGGCCTGAGGCGCCGAGCGCGGCCGGTGCCCGCGGCGGGCCGGGAAGCGGAGCCCCCGCTCGGCCCCGGCCCCGGCCCCGGTCGGGCAGGGGCTCGGGCTCCTCACGTTGGCTCCCGAACGCGCCGCCCGGGCTCGGTAACCCCCGCGCGGTGCTGGGCCGCCGGGCGCGGCTCTCCGCGGGCAGAAGTTTCCATCTCGAACTTACTTCTTTAATTTTTCTTCTCTAGAGTTACGGTAGTTCTTTCTCCTGGCTTTTGCACCGAAATCTAAAGCTCTCTGTGCAGCACGGGTGTCTTTAATGAATTCTTCTGTATTTTTTACCTAGTGGAAAGTAAACATGCATGCTGCAAAACCTTGCAAGCTTACTTTTGCACGATACTTTTTACATGATTTTTATTAAATGAGTATTTAAATCTCTGGTAAGTTTGCTTGGCTCTTTTTGAGTGGAAGAATTTGATGGATGCTTATGTGAAGGCATCTGTATAAAGACGATTTAAGGTTTGCTTCTTTCCCGAGCCCTTCCATACAGGGTTATGTTCTCCCAGGTGTTGCTGCATTGCAAGTATTTTTCTTTTAAGTGTGGCTGTTTTGATCTTGACTTAAAACGATGTCTCATATGAATGGCCCTGAGCCATCTCCAATTAACGTTGAGAGGCAAAGAGAGAAATTAACCAAAACATTAACAAAGAGAAGGGTGTAAGTGGTAGTGAGGAGGTTTTACTGATACTCCTCGTTTTTGCAAAGGAACTCAAATTTGTTGCAGAAAAGTGACTGCCCAAGTTACAGCTGTGCAATCAGATTATTATTTTTTTTCCCTGTATAAAGTCAGTAGAGGTGGAGGTAACTTACTGTTTATCTTTTCTAGTATTTATAGACCTACTGTGCACAGTTGTTTAGGTAGGGCTGCATAGGTTCATGATGTTGTGTTCCTTGCTAACATACCTTCCTCTTTATGCCATAGTTGCATTGCTGAGAAACTTCATCTTTGCTTTTCCTGCAATTCTGTTAATCATGAGTTTGGTTTTTTTTGCTTCCGTGTTAACCATGCAGCTTTTTCACTTGTTCAAGAGTATTCAAGTAAATGAAAGTGTGTGTGCATGTTTACTTTTGTAAAATGCTCATATTGCAATGAAGTAGTTGCCACTTAACTTACAAATGTTAAGAGTGGCCCAAGTATCACTTGCAGTCTCAGGTCAGCAAAACTGGCTTTTGTCCTCGAACTGGGTGCGTTTGCCATAGGTGGGCCAGGTCTGCCAGGTGCTGCACGGATGCAGCGCAGACACAGTGGCCTCGGGAACCAATGGTGCGTGGCTCTGCTGTGTGTCTTGCTGCTGCTTGTGCTCCAGAATCAGAAGTGAGCGCTGATACAGAAGCGTGGATCTGTGAGTTGACCTTCATTTTAGTAACTTACTGTGTAATCTTCCGGGACTAAAAATACATCAGGCAGCTAGTATGCTCTAATAAGCACAACTAATAACCTCTGCTCTGCCACGGGAAAGTCTGTCATAGAGCATTTGTTACATGTGTGCTGTGGTGACTTGATTTCTCAAAGATGCAAAGCATGTGCACCTTCTTTGGTTTCACCAGTGGAAACTTGAGTACTGCTGTCCAGTGTTACCATGCTTGTTATCTCCAGTGCTTTTTATAGTGTTGCTGTCCTGGGTTTACTGAATCTCTGCAGGTAGTTGAATGAAATCAACAGGCTATTATTAATTTCAGGTGCTTTTGAATTTCTGAAACTTTGAATTTTTAAAGGTGTGATCTTTTAGTAATCTGGTGCCAGTATTTCTGTAGGTAAAGCTTCAAGAACCCTACAGCTTGACAAAAGTCCGGTTGTAGGAGGATGCATCTGAAAACTTGTATATTCCCAGTGCCTGTTTTCTGTTCCCCCAGCATGCTTCTCATACTTTGGCCAGTTCTCTTGTGCTCATGATGAGGCAGTAGATAACCGGTGTTACACAGGTAGTTGCAGGAATCCTTCTGTAATTCAGCTAATCGCTCCTACCGCTGTGTTCTGTTTTTCAGAGTTCAGTTGATTCTTCCTGTAGCTGTAACTGCTGAATACGGTTGACCCTGCCTGATTTAAAAATGCTGCAAGATAGTTACCAGGAAAGTTTTAATGCTCTAGTCATGCGATGTCTGATGCGCTTTCTCTTTCAAACACTTTTTCCTCAACTGTAATTCAGATTCCATGCTAGTTTCCATTGTTGGAATGGCACTGTACACAGGCTATGTGTTCATGCCTCAGCACATCATGGCAATATTGCACTACTTTGAAATTGTGCAGTGACGAAGAACGTGTCTGCAAGAAGTGATCGGGCTTTGAAATCTGGTCTATAAAGAAGAATGAACCTCTTAGTTTTAACAAGACTTCTACTGATGGCAGAAAGACACAATTACGACTCTGAAGACTAGGAAATGAGATATGTAGAGCAGGGACGCGAGATGTCCCCTATGTTGTGTTCATTCCTTTTAATTTTACAAGATACGCCCTTGTATAGTAGTTTTGTCTACTTTAACATTGTGATTGTACTTTGATATCAGTATTTTCTTAACTTTGTGACAGTTTCAATATTGCACTGTGAAAGCTTTTCTTAATTGTAATTTTGAGTAAATCTTAATTGCCTTCTATTTTTAATCGGAAAGTCATCTTATTAAATGGGGCTTAAAGCTTTTGCTATTGTATGGTATGTATTTGCCTGGGCATTTCTATTAATGCGTTTTGTAAGAAAATACATCTAGATTCATATTAGAGACCTGGATATATTCGTCTAACGCTATTTACAAAGTTAGTTTGTATGACTGAACTCAGGTGTACTGTTTGCTGTCCAAGCCTTGTTCAACAGTATATTTGTGCATATCACCTAAATTTGGAATTGGCAATTATTTCAATTGTCTGTATTCCACCTCTTGGAGGAGGGTGGGGGAGGTGAGGCATTGAGGCAGAGTGAAGGCTGCATTCCTTATCTGTGGAGTAGTGTTGTGGTTCTGGGCTTCATCTTGTGGAGGGGAATGGACTTTTCTTTACTGATGTAGGCCCACATAAGACTTTGGGATAGCACTTTAAATCGACCCTGTTTTTCTAGCTACCAGTTCAATTGTACTTTTACAAGATGCTTTCGTAGGTTCCAATGGTTATTGTTTTTGCTAATTTTCACTCAACAGTGTAACTATGGTTAGGTTTTACAGGGGTTTTCTATTGCTGCTAGCATTCCAAACATGTTCTTGCTACAAACGACCAAAACATAGGGGTTTAAATGGACTTGAGTTACAACTACAGCAATAAGTAGCTGAATACTTGGCTGAAGTCCTGTCTTTTTTTTTTTAATAGGGATTTTTTTCAGTTTTGTATTCTGATATTTAAGATGGTGATAACTTTCCTAAGTGGAGGATTTTTTTTTTTGGTTGTTTAAAAAATAAAAGCTTTAAAGCAGAACTTTGATGTAAAACTTTATTTGGGAAGTTAATGTGTTTCTGAATGCTGTTTGCTTTTCTCAGAACTTTCCAAAAGGGTAAAAATTATACTTGACCAAAGAATTGTGATTTTTTTAATGGCCCAGTAATAATGGGTACTGTTAGATCTTTTATGCAACTTCTACTGAAATCAGGAATTATACCCAAGTTATACAACTCAACTGGTCTCTGAACATGCTGTCTTTTAATTTTCTCAGATGCACGCTCATGAGAAAAGGGTGTTTTCCTCCCCTGTATTTAAGAACTTCATGTGTATTTGATTAAAAACTCCGTTGTCATCTTGGGAGCTATAAACAATAGGGCTTAAACTTCTCAGCCGAACCCTAGCTTTACTGAAGTTGGTAGGAGTCTCCCACTAAATTAGTGCCTTCCTTTATTAATACCTGGCTGTCTAAACATAGGTAGGGTTTTGGGGTGGTGGTTTTTGGTTTTGTTTTCACGTCTCCAGAGTTGTATGTGGGTATTTTAAGTATATATGGAGATAATGATAAGTTAACATACTCTCTTTGAAGTAATGTAGCACAAATTCCTGCTGTTCATGGATTAAATCATTACTGTTATGTTTGTGGACTACTGCTATAATTGATACACATCGATGGTTGAAAAGGGTTTAGTTGCATGGGGGGGCGCACTTCTGTGTGGTGGCATTAGGAACATTATGCGTGATTTTTAATTGCGAAAGGCTTTATAGAAGGGCTTTGATAGACAGCTTTTATTAGCTGCTTTTTGTTGACACCCCCCCCCCCCCCCAAATAATCATAATCTCCAATCAATTGTGTTATGTTGGAGTGGGCTTGATTGATACCATACTTGAACTCAATTTGCTAATGTGACTACAGTCTTTTTCAGCATTTCATTTTTTAATTATAAATCAAAAATCTCAGTCTTGGACTGTTCTTTTAGATTCTGGATACTTTGTTAAAGATGGAATAATTTCCTTAATAAAATACTATATGTCACTAGAGTTTGAATTTCTAGAAGAAAGTTTCTGCACCGTGTCCTTTTCGTAAAGTGGATCTAGTGAAGAGATGGTTCAAGGGCTAATAATTTTGAAACAGAGTAAGCTTTCTTTTTTAAAGTAAGGGTATTGGTAGGGATTTAATCATAAAATTTGAATAATAAATTAATCATAAGGCTACCAGGTTGTTTTCTCAGTGCAGTCTCCTTTATTGCCATGTTAGCTGGGGGGATCATACCCTCCTAGTGATAGAACCGTAAGCTTTTCCTGTGCAAGCTGGAGGTGGAAGGCAGTTTAAATACCATTTGGAGGCAGCTGGTCAATTATGCTTCTGTTTAAACTGGGTGATAATAATTGAGCCATCAATAATTTAAATAAAGTTGGAAAAAATAATCGTGAGAAATGAGAAAAAAAAATATCTGAGCGCCCTGCAAGTGGTTTTTTGTTAGTCTTTTAATAGTAATAGCTCTTGGGGTTTGGATTGAGTCATCAGAAATAAGCTTTTAAAAATGCATTAACTGTGTTATAGCACGAGGGATAATACCATTTCCATCAGCCAGCCCCCGCCTGTGGCTGGCACAAGGTCTGGCTGGGCTGGCTGTGCGGGGCGCCCTGGCAGGAGCCTGCGTAGCCTGCGGCCCTGCTGGCTTCCAGAGCCGGCTCTGCGGGGGCACCTCGGCTGGCACGGGGCGGGGGTGCTGCAGAAATAACCCTGGGAAACCTCTGCCGTAACCTGGAGAGGAGCTGCCGTTACCAGAAGAGCAAACGGGCACAGCGTTGCAGAAAGGCAGTCGGGAGCCCGGAACAGATGAAGAACGTGTTTGCATGCATGTACTGGATCAGTTATATTTTTTGATATATATATATACACACACACGTATATAAACTGTTCATTTCTTGTCAGAAATCACTATGTAGCAATTAGTTTGGAGACAGAGGGTGCAGTGTTTTGGGTTTTTTTTCTGGTTTCTTAACTACTCTATGAGGAAAAACACCAGGGGATCCTAAATTGAGAGCTTCTTGGCAAAACTTAGCAAGAAAAGCATTTGTGCATTTATGTAAATATTCAGTATTAAAAAGAAATAGGTGTGAAAGGAGCATAGCACTGTAGAGGTGAATCGTGCATGACAGATGTGCCTTGTATTACTGCACGTTGGTGCAGCTGGTACGACTTTGCTCTGTTTCATTCAGGTGCAGTAATGAAGTGTGCATCACAAATGCTGAAGAAGGGGTACCTGCAGCTGGCTAACAACAAACAGAGGTTATATTGAGGTGAAGAGACACAGCTTAAAGGGATCTGATACCATGGGATTAGTGGGCTGTGCACAATGCTGTGAAGACAGCAGCCATCCTCTTGACAGATCTGAGCTGGAGTTGTGACCCCAGGCAAGGTTTTCAGTGCCAGAAGATCCTTTCACCTGCTAATTTGCCCGTATTTTCTATAATGGCTACTGTAGGAAAACAGTTTCTTTCTTCCCCTCTTGCTGACATGTTATCCTGACACCAGCAGGGTTTTTTTTGTTTTGCTTTGGGTTTGTTTTTCTTTTTTTTTAAAAAAAGACAAAAGCATGAAGCTTTCCATGTGGCTTGCATTGTTTCTCTGTTTGATCTGCTAGGTCAGTGTTAAACAGCAGTCATCACTGACCATAACAGCTGCTGTCTCTTCTGCCTTTTGTTTGTGTAATGATAGTTTAAGGGGAAAATCTGGCATCATAGTCCAGAGCTGGATCCAACTTCCCCTCTGTGTAATAGGGAGAGATGACACTGTACGTCCGATGTAGACCCCAGTGTGGTATTTCAGGAGAAACTCCTCTGCTTTTAGTAACCTTCGGTCTATCATCACAAGATCCTCAGTCCGTCTAAACTGTCCTTGCATGGCTGAAGACTAAGAAATTACCCATATCCACTCCCCGAGAGTTTAGCCAGGTAAGAGTGGAACAGGACTTGATGTAAACCTGACCCAAAGGTTGATCCGATGTATAAAGCATTGCTAGAAGTTGAGCTTTTTCATCAGTGATTTTGCAATGGCAGCAGGTCTCTATCTCAAATGTTACAAGTACTTACGGTTAAATAAAACAGGGAATTAGGTTACACAATACCTTATTGCTAAATGTTTAACACGATGTACAAAAGCTGGGAGGTGGCCTTGGCTGGAAGTCAGGCTGTGCCCAGGTGTTGCTGCTGCACTGCCATGCAGTGCCCTGTGCGCTCTGTGAGCGACCCGGCATGTGCACTTCACAGCGTTCACTGTATTCGTCGGTGGACTTCTGGTCATATTAAAAAAAACCAAACCAAACACCAATCCCCACAAACAAGCCCAAACCAAACTGATTTTAAGGCCTGGCTAGCACTTTATTTCGTAGGTAGGTATTGCTTATTTTAATAGTGAATAAGATGATGATGCACATGTACAGTTTATAAGCTGCATCTGTTTATGGATTGGGTATTTAGACTTTGTAATACGAATGTACAGAAGCATGCTTTATTTTGGAAGGAGCCCCTTCAAGTACTGGAGACTTGTTTTACACTTACAGTGGTTCCCCGTGTCTTGCTGTCGCTAAGATTTATGGACCTGGAAGCATGTACCTCCTCGGCATTTTGGAGTCCATTAAAGAGATTCCACTTTCTGGTGTGGAAAAGACCCTCTGTTAATGGCATTCTTCATTCTGGAGGAATTTTTAAATGAGATACAGTGTTTCTAATCTCAATTTGGTTCATTATGTGAAATCAAACAGCAGGTGTATAAAGTGGAATTGATACCAAGGAAGAGAGGCTGGAAATGTTCATTTTGTTTGTCTTTGGACAGACAACAGGATGAACTGAGGGATGAAAATTCTTACAGAAAGCCTCTGGTTTCTGTGAAACCTAAACCTTTATGAAATGAGTTTTTCTGTTTTGAGAAATGTAGGAGTCATTTCCCTAAACAGAAAGTGTAGCCTTATTTTCAAATCTGAAGCTGATACCTGTGCTAAACCCCAAAATGTTCTAGACAGAAGAATGTAAATATTTCATGTAAATATAACATCAAGCTAGGAGCCTTGCATTACAGAGGGGTTGGTTTAAGGGGTGAGAGTACTGCCCTGGTAGTACGAGTGTGGATTTAGACTGGTTGGTTGGAGCATGTGAACCCGTGCTTTCACGTGGGTTGGAGATCCTTCATGCCATAAAGGCACCTGCTAGCACTGGTAGGATGTGATGGTAATTATTTATTTAAAGGTTTGGAGTGATGGTGTTTGGGATTAGAGATTCAACGATCATCCTAAAAGCTTTACTATTATATCTTGTGTTACATAAACGGATGTTTTGATGAAATAAACTGATAGAAAACCCTGCGGCCTCAACACCTGTCTTAAGCTAGACAGATAATTGTGGAGCAGTAATCGCCAAATTGGATATAGGATGTGCCAGCTGCAGACAGATAATCACGGAGCAGTAATTGCTAAATTGGATATAGGGCATACCAGTTGAAGCTACAAACCAAACGTAAGAACCTCGGGAAAGATGATGTGTCTGTGCAGGGAACAGCCATCCTCCGTGTCGGTGATTGGGGTGGTGATTTTCTGCCACAGCCTGTTACTGGCTGAAACATGCTTTTGTAGGGTAACAGAAGACTTCTCCACGGCCTCCCCCCCCCCCCTTTAGTTTTCTTTTCTTTTATTGCTCTCCCTTAACCTTGAAGGGTGTGTGGTGTACAATATCAGTCTGGTCACAGCAATAAGTTTCTTTAGGCTGGACTACGTTGAGGGTGTTTTAATGGTGAAACGTTGACTGATTTTGTTGGTGGCTCTTCCAGTCTTTATTGCTTGAGTTTTGGAAATGAAGCATGTGATTAATCAACAGCTTACTGCTATCTGCCCACAAAAAAAAGAATCATAGTATTTCTTGTATTTAATCCTATTAAAGAGCTTACCCAGATAATGTTTGACGAAGAAGCCCAAGATTCAATTTGCCGTTGTAGCTGGTTGCTTTCTCATTAAAACTGACAGTTCTTGGAAGTGAATCTTTGTAAGCCTGAATGTTTCTGTACAAGCTCCTTGCTCTAAGAGCTGTCTGATAGTTGGAACTAACAGATGATCAACACTTCACTGATATCCATACAGTTATGACCTCATATCTGACGTGTGTGGGTTTTATTCATGCCCATATCTGCAGGTGGAATTGTCTTGGCATATCTTGCATTTTGTGCTCCCTGCATTTTGAGATGGACAGCATATTTCATGGCCATGTTTCACGATGACAAGATGATGTACTACATAGCCCCCCAAATAATTTTTTTTAAAAAAATTTGTCTTGACAATGATTGATCTTAGTTTTCTTTTCTGTGACTTCTGTTTGCTTGTTTTGGGTCTACCTAGGGAGAAAAACTTAAGTATTTATGATCACATAAGAACTGAAACCGAATATCCTCTTGCTGAGGTTTGTGTTCCTCTCTAGCTTCTGTAATGATTAGTTGTTGTACTCTCTTCCATTTGGATTGTTTTTCCTCCAAGATGTTCTTGCTTTGTATACTTAAAAAAAAATCAAGAAAGTGATGCCTCAGAAAATGTTTTTCAGTGTTGTTATTTAATAACACCATTAAGGTTATGAAATTCTGGAAGACATCTTTGCGTAATATTCTTGCTGACATAATAGCATTGTGCCCCTAGATCATCTGAGGAGTTACCCAAAGGCACGCTTGGTCTGAATTTGAGTATCTAGTTACAGGTGCCAGACTCGTGACAGCTTATTCTTCTGCTTATGTTCTGTTACCGGCTCAAAACTAACATTTTGGAGAGAAACCCCCCTGTATCACATCTCAAGACCTGAGAATTTTATATGCTTGGGTAATACTTGCTGAATTTTAATCAGAATTAGCAGATAATTCCCAAACTCAGGATTGAATTAGTGGGTGATTATATGAAATTATTTCTTTGTCGTTAGCCTTGTTTCAAAAAAACCCCCAAACATCTGCAGACCCCCTCCTGTGTGTTTGTACAGTGCTCAGATCCGAGTGACCGAGGATAACATGCCCAGGCTGTCTGTATTAGACCACAGAAACAGGGACCATATTTAGACAGCCTGCTGCATTCCTGGCGTCTGATCAAATGGTTAGGTGGGCTCCACTGGAAAGAGATCAAGGGGCTGTCTATACCCAGAGAACAGGACGCAGCTGCTGTGGGAACGAGGTGCTCTGGGTCAGGACGCAACTGCAGGGTATGCCTGCACAATGGGATGGTGCCTAATGCTAAGATCCAAAAGTACCCTGCAGAAGGGCTCAGGCAACTTCCCTGCGTTTCCTTCCAAAGAGAGTTACGTTAAGGCATGCTTGCATTGAAAAGATTGGGAATGCTTGTGAGGAGTCCTGCACAAGCTGGAGCACCCAGAGATGCTGGCTCTGGTCTCTGCACTGCGCTGCATGGCAGAAGGCAGGCAGCCTTGAGACATTGCATGGCATCTCAGTTTTCAGTGCTGTGTCTGCTCCATGTGATGTGCATGTGTGAGCACAAACGTTCTGTTTTGTGCCTTTTAAAAATCATAATGCTGGTTCGGATGAGTGGCCAGCGTAGTTCAAGCCTTCCATTCCTCCTTTGGCTGGCACCTGCAGTCTGGGGAGCAGATGCTGCACTGATTGGCAGTCTCTGAGTTGATAATATTTATTTAAGTTGATTGATAATATTTATTCCTTTTAAAGCCAACATACATGCATCCCATGATATACCAGTGTTATGGATGTCTTTACCCACTGCAAGAAGCAGTCCTGCTGGGAAAACCTCCTTTGCCTGATACTTCAGCAACATTCGAACTCCCCATACAGGTACTGACAAACCCTTTGCGTTGTGCATTAGAGTGGTTTCAACCACTGTATACTTTCTTACAAAGTTTCAGTTCTAGATTAGAAGGATGGTTGACATAAGAGGAAACATAGCCAGGAGGAACAGAAACAGCTCAGTGTCCATTTCGTTTCACCAGCTGCGTTACCACATGTGTCTTGCCAGCGGGAGACTAGAGTTACCAAGTGTAAAGCACGGAGTTATGGTAACGAAGGAGAGCAACACATGGAAAGTAACACTGGTGATGCTGTGGCGAGGGTCTGCTGTGACCTCCTGCCTGTGAGGGTGAAAAGAATTAATTTATTTTGCAGAAGGCTTACCTTACGTGTGTAAACGAGGAGCTTGTTCGTGAGCTAGGAGGCCAGAAAAGAGCGTGGAAGCAGAAAGAAGTAAGGGCAGGCTACAAAGGAGATGTCTAAAAGCATTGCCTAGGCAAGCAAATGATGAAATGACCTGTTACGTGGATGAGGGCAGTGGTGGATATTCTTGTACCTTGACTTTAGATTGGTTTTTGACACAATCTCCCACAGCATTTTCATCTGGACCAGGGGAGGTATGAGTAAAGCCAGTGGGCTGTTTGCTGGTTTGGACTGGTCGGATCACTGGGCTTAAATCACCTGCTCAATGTTCATTTGTAAGGTGGCTGAAAGTGGAGTGCTCTATAAGGTGACACTGGGGCTGATGTTCAGTATCTTCATAGATGACCCTGATTATTGGACCATGTTCATCAATGAGGGAGGGAGTTAATACGCTGAAAGGTAGAGCTTGGCTTCGGGATTTGTCTGGCAGAACCTCATGCAGTTTGACAAGGAGCTTTGCTGAGAGAGATCCTGGGAGTTAGTGGCGTGTGTGGAACATGAGCCAACATGAGTTCACAACATAAATGTGGCAGCCTGTATGCTAGGCTACAGTAGGAGAATGTGGCCACCAGATGGAGGGAAACAATTGTCTTCTTCGTGCTGTTGAGGCTGCAGCGGCAATACTGTGTCTGGTTTGGGGCTTTTTGGTTCCAGAAAGATGGTGAGGAACTATCTGGAAGAAGCTGCAAAGATGGTTAGGAGTTAGGAACGGGTTCCTAGAGCAGTTGTGAAATCCCTGTCCTTGAAGGTTTTCAAGGCTTGGCTGGGCAAGTCCATGATTAAGCTGATAGGAACTGCAGCTGGCAACAGTCCTGCTTTCAGTGGGAGGCTGGACTAGGTGATCTCTGGAAGTCCCTTCGAACCAGCTTTTCTGTTCTTCAGGGACTAAGGGGAAAAAGTTGGGCGAAGGACGTAATACCAAAGAATTCACCTGGATCATAACAGCAACTGAAGCAGTAAGCATTAGGAGAATTATACAGAACCCAAAGCGTTAGAAACTCATAGGATGACAGAGCGAAAGTACAGGGAAGGTGCTGAGATGACAGTAGTGACAGGGGCCCAAGATGATCTTTACAGCAGCATTGCATTTCCCTCAATGCTATTAGGCAATAAAAAGTTATAGTTAACAAAACTGAAAACAGCATGGAAAACACTGCTTTCTGAGCTTGAAATGAGAAAAAGAATCAGGAGAGGCTTGTGCTGCAATATTTCAGAAGTCTGTTTCCTCCAAAACGGAAAAGTTTGTGAGCTGAGCAGAATTATTACCCTTCTCATGAGCTCTCTTTTCAGAATAGGTGTCTCATGGACTTGTCCCGTACTTTGTTGTTGTTGGTACAGGCACTTTAATGGTGTGGGTTTTTGCCTTGGAATGCATGTCCTGGGTTGTCTTCTGGGCTTAAAGGCTGATTCATCCTTATCCACACCCGAGGACTTTTGTACTTGAGACTTAACATGTCATAGTCGTGAATGACTTTGCTGCTAAGAAATCAAAATGCCTCATCTCCACTTTCTGTAAAGTATTGTTCCTGGAAGGGAACAGAAAAAAGAATCTAATTTCCACTAATGCAGTTTAAGGCTGTTCCCTGTGGAACTTGAAAGTAGCTTATTTATGGGAGCTGGTTGTTCTCACGAAAGGCCTGAAACTATAAACCAGGGAAAACAAGCCTGTTTTTGCAGTCAGTATTTACAGAGTAATTTTTTCTTCCCTTTTGGTTATTATAGAATTGCTGTTGATTTTTTTTGTGAATTCCTGAACGCTGTGTGGTTAAGAATTGTTAAAAAGGAATGCTTTGTTGTCTCCCAGTCCTAGATGTTCATCACAAAGAAAAAAAGCACTTTGTAATGAGCTTTTGTTGTTGTTGCTGTTGTCAGAACACTTAAAAAGTGCCCCTCAGGTGCCTTCAGTCAGAGACTAGACCTTTATTTTGTGTCATTTTTCAGTAGTTGAAAAGGATGGGAGGGAGTTCGTGCTCTTGGAGAGGTGACTTTTAGCTTCCTTGGACTATAAGGGCTCTGAGATCTTGGCAAAAATGAGGATCTGTGTCACCTGAATTTCTCTTGTTGCTGTGTCTGGTTCAGTGGTTAAGAGATGTGGTTACCCTTGCTAGCCGAGGGTAGCATCAGCTTTACTGACATAGCTGAAATGCATGATCACTCCCCCGGGGGAACCCAGCTTCCAGTCCTTGCTTTCACATCCAAATGAATTTAGGAGAGTATCAGGGAGACTGTAGCATCCTTACTAGCACATGTCTGGGCTAGGTATCCCGTGATCTACACTATGTGTTTGGCCCCAAGTGCATTAGCTTCCAGCCTTTTTTTTATACCTGATTGAAAATTTCACTCCTGGAACGAGACAGAGATTTCCCACTGACAACTCAATTGATGTGTCAAGATAACTACACCTGATCCCTGCAACCCTCCTGGCAACAACTTGTTTTAAGTGACAGCACTCAAGGAATTAGAGCTCACCTCTGTGGTGTGGGTGAAGCTTGTGAAAACAGTCCCTGCTCTCCATTTAATTAGCTTGTTTGTCATACCAGCTTGATGTACTGGTATAACAAGCTAGAATGTCAAGTGGATTGCAAGCATCAAACAACTGCCATGCTTTAAAACGAGCTGCAAGTTTAAGGTTTTTAGTCGAATCAACCTTCTCACAAAGCCATCAACCAACAACAACCTCCCAAGAATTATCCTTTGACGAGGATGCTGTCAGTGAGAGGGCAAGTTTGCACTAGTGAAAAGGAAACGGCATCTGTCTGGAAGTGGCTGATTCCCCAGCTGTTCCCAGCTGTGTGCTTTTGTAGAGCTCTGTTCCAACTGGGAATTCGTTCTGGGGACTGCTAGCACAGCAAAAAGCAGCGCATGGTTTTGAAGAGAAGGGAGTCTATTCTCATGATCAGTGGGGTCATCCACAATTCTGGGAGCCAAAAGGTTTTCTGATTGTTCTTGTCTTTACATGTCTTTTCAAGATGCTTTTTGGATGTATCATATGCTTGTACAAATAAAGGAACAAACCCAGGTAATCTGTTGTGGGGTGGGGCTGTTACCCTTCGGATTACAAAGATTTTTTTCTCATTTCTAACCATAATCCTGCTTCCATGTATTGCTACCTGTCCTGCCCACCGTGCACAAAGATGACTGTTCCTTTTCTCTTTGCAACAGGTTTTTGTATACTTGAGGCCTGGAGGGATGAGGTGGGGAATTAACAATCTTCTTTAAGTTAAATTGCGCCAAATCTTTTCTGAAGCTGGATGTTCTCTCATCTGAGGCTTTATCAGTGCCAACTAAAGTCGAAAAATTGCATCCTGAAAGACACATCCTGAAAGAATCCTGTTCATAGATCCCTGTCGGATGTCTGCCTTTTCACAAGGGCATTCCGTTGACTTGCCTTGGCTGATACCTGTGACCTCCCCCTCGTCTCACCAGCTGTTACCTCGCCAGCCATCTCCTGTCCCAAAGTCACTCAGGGGGTGTTACTGTGAAAATGCAATGCTTGCCATCAGCTTCTGCTCGTTTTGCCTCCTTTTCCCAACTGCTTCTCCAGTTCGTTTATTTTGAACTCTGTTTGCCATCCAGTATACTTGCAGTTCTCCCTACTTTCTCACGTGCAGATTTAATAAGCTGGTTTATTCCATTGTCCAAATTATTAGTGAAGGCACTGAATGACGTTGGAAGTGGTGCATTTATCCATGAAATATCCACCTCAATGCATCTTTCCTATTTGACAGGGAATTACCCCTTAGGAATAGTTTCTGATGACTTTTGCAGCCATCCTGTGGTGATTTCATCTAATCTTTGTTTCTGCAGCTTACTTGTGAGACTGTCACATTAGGTAACATCAAAGACCTGAGTTTTGACATCGATTGCTTCTTTCCTGTCCATAAGGCATGTTGGGCTGTTGTGGAAGGAAATTAGATTGGTTTGGTATGATTTGTTCCCTACTGTACACCTGCTTTAGTACCTTTGGTGGGTTTACAGATGGTATGATTTATTCTAGTCGTTTTCTGGTAATTGAACATGACAGGTTTTTAATTTCCAGCTCCTCTTTTTCCTCCCCGTGTAAGAGGCACGGTAGATTTTCTGTCTGCCAGAAACTGCTTATGAGTTCTTCAGGATGACCATAAACACTTCTGGGATTAATTCCTCTTTTTTATTTATTTTTAATTATCCTAGAACAAACAACATAATACCCAACAAATATGAGAAGGATGGTCAAGTTATAACCTGTTCTTATTGGGGCTTTTGGGTTAAAAAATCAAGCAATCTGTGAATCTGCTTTTATTTAATGACTTTTAAAATTTTTTTTTAAGAAATACTTAAGTAACCATGCTGTATATAATCTTACTCTTTTTGTTGGTGGTGTTAATTGTATTAACCATCTGCATGCTCCTGACTTTTCCAGTGAAGACTCCTGTATGATGACATTAAATGTTTCGGATTTGTGCCAGTTTTTGATATCTTCTTTTCTGAATTCCTGTTCTGAATTTCCTGTTCGTCTATCTGCTGGAGTATTTGTGTTAATGTCCCTTCCTAGGTAGATCTCACATTGTCTTGTCATTCCTGATTTTGTCCCCGGGCACTCTTGCTTTTCTTTTATATTCATCTTCAGTAGTATGACCTAGATTGTTTTCCGTACACTTCCCTGGTTTTATCTGAGATCAATAAAGAGCTTTTATGTCATTTCTTTGAGGAAATGGCACCCTAATTCCTTTCCCCCCCCCCCGCCCTTCCCCTTCCTCTTTGATACAGAGTAGGGGTTCATAACAGCCAAGTTTCTTTGAGTTTACCTTGTCATGAGGGTAATTTTCTTAATATCTTTTCCTCAGCATTCCAAAGGATCACTCAGTCCATCGCTCCTTGATGGCTGTCACCTTTACGTTCCCAGGTGATCCCTGCCTACACGTTAGCACCAGCTCTGGCAGATGTTCCTCCCGTTCCTGTCCCATCCGTCTGTGTCAGAGGGCCATCCACAGGGCTGTGTCCTGCTGTGCTCCCTTCCCAAAAGCAGCCTGGGGGTGTCATGGCCTGCTGTTACTGTGTCTGGGGTGATGTTGCCAATGGTGGGGGTGGTGTTTGTGGTGAGCCTCATCCATGCAACTGTAATCAATCCTTGGTGTGACATCTTTGTGTTTCTTTTCCTCTTTAGCTGTCACTGTTACCACAGGGCAGGTTTAATGCCTGAGGTGGTCTAGACCTTGCAGCATTCTCAAAATAAGACAGCAACTTCTTTTCTTTTTAGCTTACCTGTCCTTCCAGAAGAAACTGCTCATTCACGTGCACATGATAGAGCAAACCATATGGCTGGTGGAGCAGTACCTCTCCTTAGATGCTTCCATACTCTTGTGGAGCCACGTACAGCTCTTGTACGCAGTGTTGACCCATACCAGGTGATGGGAGGAACAGGAGACGGGGAAGAGAGGAGATGCATATCTGTTATTAAGGAGGGTAGGACATGTGTCATAAGGCCACTGAATATGTATCAGATAGATCATGTGGCCTAATCAGTTATAAAGCTTGATCATTTCTGGCCCTCGCAGCACTGCAGCCACTGAGGTTTGAAATATTGATTGGGACCTGTTTTCCCACCCTAGGTTATTACACAGGCATCTTAGCAATTTTGTGCAATATCTGAAGAAAAGCAACTTAAAAGTGTTTGCAGATTGCATCCTGAGCTAGTAAAGTGCCTGCATTGTACAGAAAAGGAGGAGATCTTGAGCTGTGTGCTGCGCCCCGTGCCACCTTACCCTCCTTTTAAAGGGGAGATGCAGCACAGCAGTGGTGGAAGGATGGCAGGAGCCCTGAATTAAAGCAGCGCTTTTCAAAATTGAAGTTGGGGTGACTATGAAGTACGTTTGGGAAGAGATAATAATTTCTCCGCCCCCAGGAAAGTACTTCCCTCTTCTTCCCCCCAAATGCTGTCCTCCTTGGCAGGCATAAAAACTGTGCAATGTTTACTTTGAGCCGGCAAAGCTGGGAAAGGGCAAAGCCAAGGCTGAGATCTCCGGAGGCTGGATGTGTTCTTTGTGGAGCAGGGGAAAAGTGGAGATGGAAAGCGGTGGGGGAAGATAAGGAGGGCATTGGGGAGTGCTGGTGAGAAACCCCGAGCTGAACACATTCTCTGCAGGGCTTCTCTTGACCTAAGTAAATGAGGCGGTTCAGTGTTCCTTAAGGCGAGCGTATCTGCCTAAGGCTGCCTGACACAGGTGATGGAGCTGAAGGCCGATGAGGGGCACAGAACGCTGACTGGGCTGCTGGCCGGAGTGGAGAGCAGAGCTTTGCACACTGAGGCTGGGAAGATTGTCAGATTGTCGTCGAAATTTGAAAAACCAACAAATTCCACGGAACCCCTGGGTGGTCTTCTGATGATGCCTGGTGGAAGCCCCCTTTTTGGTGACTAAAAGGAAACTGAGTAAGGGGGGAGAAATGGTAGCATAGGATGTATGGATTAGAGCAGCAGATAATAATGTTGTGACTCTTCTTTTTCTTTAGAAGATTTTGTTCAGATTCTCACTAGGGAACACATGCAGCTCATTTTGAAACCTTGCTGAAGCTGGTAGGGGCACAGCCTGGCACTTCAGGTGCTTCTAAGGAGCGGTGGAGCCCGTTGCCTCCCCTTGGCTCCTTTCTGCCTGTGCTTGGTGCGCGTTGCCGGCAGGTCGGGCGCCGCGGCTGTGGGAGCTGTGCTGCAGGGAGTGGGGTTCTGGGACCTCCTGAGCCCCGTGCCTCGGCGGTGATGGCATCACCACAAGCCACGAGCAGAGGACAAGCCTCCGCTTGTCCTGAGCCAGTGCTCTTACTGCCTTTTCTCCTCGGTTTCCTCGTTGTCTTCAGATAGTGCAGGGATTAGGTCACTCTGGTGTAAAGAGTAGTAATTAGCCTGGCCAAAACGCTGAGGAATCCCAGCCCCGATTGAGTCAGTGGGATCCGTGTTGCGGATGTGCCAAGTGTTATGATTTCACCTCTGTGCGTCTGAACCGTTTGGAAAGATTGTGCTGCCTCACTGTGTGGTGTGCCGAGTGCAGTGTATTTACCCCTTGCTTATTCTCCCTCCATAAGTCGGTAGTTAAAATGCAAACCTTAAGCCACCTAAACCCACTGGAGCTGAATATTTGTGAAAAACAAGCAAAAGTCTCTTCCCAAAGCATAAACATTTGTATTTGCCTTGGACTCGGTGTAAATGCTTCTGTGAAGTGGACTTAGCCCTGACAAAGTGTGCCCGTTTGAAGTCTTGGAAGCTGGAGATCTCTGTCCTCAAGGCAAATCAACAGGGAACTGCTGATGCAAAATCCTTGGCCGAACGGTTCAGCTCTGCACAGGACCGGGATCTGCGGGCAGCCTGGCCTGACTGCAGCATGGGATGTAGTTCACTCTGTGGCAGCACAGAGCGGCAACATGGGAGGTTTGTTTTGCTTTTTACCTTACTTCTGTAGGGCAGTTAGGTGCATTGAACTTCAGTGAAGAATACAATTAAAATACATTTTCTGATGCAAGCCCATTTGCTGTACTTCGTAATGAGTCTGTATCTCTGGCGATCTGCCTAAAAACCTTCTTACAATTTATATTGCCCTTTAGGCTGTGCTTAGGGAGTTGGGTGGAAAAGGCTCTTTGCTTTCCCTCCAGAGATGTTCGAGTAGGACTTACTTCCATTAGCTTTACGACACTGTTTCACCCTCGGAATCATATAAAACTCCACCTGGCCCTTATGTAGCTAGGGTGTTTGTTGTACCACCAGCTCCGTGCTACACCACTGGTGATGGTGCTACCCCATTGGCACTGTGTACGCAACTAGAGTGAGACCGGGGCGTGCCCTAGAAAATTAGGGAGAAAGGTTTCCACTGCTTACCATTGTCTGCAGATCAATTCCCTCTAATTTTAATGGGGAGTTTGGCAACAGCAGAGCAAGCAGAAGGTAACCAGGGATAACAGAGAAGGAAAAACATCTGATATTTTTAATTCTTGCAGGTCTATACCGGTGCTAAACACAATCTCTTTTGGCTTAACGAAGGGCCAAAAATTGGGTAATGCAATCAAATTAGTTCCGTGCCTTCTCTCCTTCTGCTGCTATTAACTGTGTTCCAGGTTGGGTTAAAGTGGGACCTCAAGCTGAGGAGTATTCAAAACTTTCCTCCAAGGAACAAAGGCATTTCTAAAGGATGGTGTAAATTTTTGATACTTTGTGTGAACATGTCTTTCGTATAGACTTCTTGGCTCTTATTGGCCTGTGGAAATCAAAGTATTTCTTAAAAAAAAAAAAAGTAACATTTTCCTAATGCCTTTTATTTTGGAGATAGAAACTACATTTTCAGAATTGACATTTTATTATACTTTGTGGGTGATTGGCAGTCGTAAATAACCATGCATCTTAATTTTCTGTGGTTTTGGTAGGATGATTCAATCCTGACTTGAAGTAAGGCTGTTTTATATGATACAGTATTGAAAAAATGGTAATAACCTGCAAGGTGGGATTGCCTGGCATTGAATGTTCATGTCTTACTCAGTGGAAGCTCATAATTATGCCAGTAACACTGGATACCTACATTTCAAAATTTTGATTATTAATTGCTGTTTCCATTATGAGCCACTAGATAGGTCATTGCAAGGGATTTCGGTGTGTGAAGAGAGCAGGGATCTGGATTAAACTGAGTTCCTGTTCACAAAGTGTTTCTGAAGCGAGAGTGGAGCCTTGTACAGGGCGCTACTGACTCCTGTTTGCTGGAAGCCACTTCTGCAGGCTGTGCCCTGGCTGGAAAATGGGCGGCTGAGGAAGGCAGTTACTGGGATGTGCTGGGTGAGAGGCAGGACTGTTTGGGCCGTTTGTGCTGGAGGGTTTTAGGCATCCACAGCGTTATGCTTTGCCTTGGGAACAAGGGGAACCAACTTTCTGTTTTATATTGACTTATCCCAGAGTATGTGTGTGTGTGTTGTTGTTTGTTACTGTGATAATTAATTTTTGTACTCTGTGAGCGTACTGTTCCTCTGATCTATCCTACGGCTGTGGAAGTGTTATGGTTTAAGTCCAGCCAGCAAGTAAGTACCACAGAGCTGCTTGCTCGTTCCCCCCTGCTCAGCGTGATGGAGAGAAGAATTGGGAAAAAGCTAAAACTTGAGGGTTGGGATAAGAACAATTTAATAATTGACATGAAATAAAATGACGATGATGAAAATAATGATGAAAAGGAGGGGAAAGAGGAGAGGAATGACTAAGGGAAGGGAAGAAAACCCAAGTGATGCATGCTACCAGCTGCTCACCACCCGTGGACCGATGCCCAGCCAGTCCCCGAGCAGCGACCCCAAGGCCCCGGCCAACTCCTCCCAGTTTATATACTCAGCATGACATTCTGTGGTATGGAATATCCCTTTGGCCAGTTTGGGTCAGCTGTCCTGGCTGTGTCCCTTCCCAGTTTCTTGTGCCTCTCCAGCCCTCTTGCTGGCAGGGTCTGAGAAACTAGGAAGTCCTTGACTTAACTAAGTATTACTTAGCAACAACTAAAAACATCAGTGTGTTATCAATATTGTTCTCACACCAAATCCAAACCGCAGCACTGCACCAGCTAGTAAGAAGAAAATTAACTCTATCCCAGCTGGAACCAGGACAGGAAGAAAGCAACGTTGCCACAGTCCGGGTGACTTAGCTCACTTCTTACACACAAGAAGCTGAAATAATCCTTTTCCTATAGGACCCTACTTCTTAGCTAGCTGAGCTCGTTGCCGCCACCACCTTGCTGTCCCTGGTCAGCCTCAGTTCCTCTTGTGTCGCAGACCTGGCTCTGGCCAGTGTCTGGGGACCGGGAAGCACGAGGTCGGTGCCAGTGCCCCCCTCTGCAGCGCCAGGGCAGTGGCGGCGGAGCCAGACCACCGTGAGGTTTTCCCAACGTTTGTGAAGGGTGGGGGGCGTGCTGCATGGCGGGGTGATGGGTTAGATATCTTTTTTATTATGGATCTAAGTACTTGTGGTTAAGCCCAGGCATGTAGGCACTGATGAGAGCCTCCGTAAGAAAACAGCGCAGCAGTACATAGCATCGCCTGGTGAGGGGTAGTACCGGGGCAAAGGGTAAACATCCTGGCTTCTGGACTGTGCGTTCAGGTGTATGGCATTTATCTAAGCTTTAAGTGTGTTTTACCTCAGCCTTGGCAGCAGAACACGGAGCCAAGTCAAGCTCTGTGCCCTGAGGGCGGTGGAGCTGAGGGATGGCTTGTACCCACAGACACACTCGGCTTCCCAGCGGTGGTGGGAGCGTGCGCCCCGTGTCGTCTTCTTGCGGTGCACAGGGAGCAGAAAGGTGGTGTTTATTTTCTGGCTTGTGGGTTTAATGAAAGCTTTGAAAACCTGGTCATGTTTATCCCCACTTAAAGATGACTTTCGGACACTTTTTGGTATGAAAAGCTTGTCTGTGTTGAAAAAGTGATCTGTGTTACAGTGGGACGACCCCATCCTTTAGCTGGTTTATGTTTCAAGTCAAATCTGCGCGTAGGTGCCGCACGTAAAGGGTTGCCCTGATGGTAAGCTGTATTCCTTCACATCTCTTTCCTTTTCTTGACCTGACGTAGCTCTTGCACTGAAAAAGGAGATGGGAGAATGTGCCTGGGCACAGCACAGAAAAAAATACTCCCATCTCATTACCATCTCCATTTTGCAAATATATCCAGAGCCCAGCAGTAACAAACTCATATTTATCTAGTTGCTAATTCCCCTTAGAAACATGTTACATGCCAAAGTTTATCTGGAGTCTCCAATGCCTCATTTTAGGTCCAAACAGACATTAATTAGAGATATTAAGCTCTCCACTGCTCCTAGGCTTCTCACGCATCACAGCTGGAGTTTGTTTATATTGCAACACAGTGCCAAGCAAGGCACACCCAAGCGCAGGCTCTGCACACAGTCAAAATCTTTAATAAACAAAATGAGGTTAAGCCCCTTCTTTATTAAAAAAAAAAAAAAAAGGTGTGTGTGTGGTTGGTTCTTTCACTCTCAAAATCCTCCAGTTTTTTATTTCTTTTTTTTTGTTTTTTAATTTAGTGACATTTTGGAGCCAGAATTCTTATTTTTTAGGAAAATGACAATTGACAAGACTGCTCTCTTCTGTTGTCCTCCTGCTTTTATTCTGCTGTTGTCCCTCTTTCCCCTCTCTGCTCTCCCTTTTCCTTTTTATTTCCTATACTGCTTTAAATTTTTGCCCTTTCTGGTTGTACTGAAAGTCTGTTTCCTGGTTCACCCCATTGTCTAAGCCTTTGGTTTGTTATCCTTTTCCTTGTTTTAAGGGTTTTGAGGCAAGGATATCTGTATTTTAGGTTACGGATAATATCATGTCCATATTTATTATCCTACTGATCTGGTTTTATTTGGTCTGACTTTTAACATACCCTATAGAATCACAACTTTTCCTGTTTGCTTACCTGGCACTCTCTGAGCTTTCTCAACATCTAGATTTATGCTTGTGTTGTACTTATTTGTTTCTGTACAGCGGCTGTACGTATTTTGGTTTGGAAAGAAGCATGGAGTGCTAGTTACAGATTACCTATGAGCTCCACTGGTGAGCCAGAGTCCGGTGTGTTGTTCTGGCTTGGTCTGCCATAAAACTACTCCAGATTATTACTTACAGCCTACTCCAGCCCGCAGCTTTTGGATGCTAATGGAGGTTTCCCCTAATTGTCAGGGAAGGCTTGTACAACCAGGTTGCTGCGTCTTGTTATCAGAAGCATTTGGTATGGGGAAGGAACAAATACTTGCTTTTGTAGCTTTCAAAAGCCCGTATATAAATCAGCTCTGTAGTGAAACCTGGCAGAAGGGTATGTTTGTACTGTATCAAATACATTTGTTTGCCACCAACAGTGCTTTTGTCTTTAAAACACAAAGAGCCAATGACTCATATTTTTTATATATGTATATATAAATATATTTATATATATATGTATATATAAATACACAAGAGACTCCCCTCACAGGACAGGATGCATCTCAGCTGTATTTTTATATATATATATTTATATATATTTTTATATATATTTATATATTTTATATATATATATATAAATACAGCTGAGATGCATCCTGTCCTGTGAGGGGAGTCTCTTGTAGGCTCAGCGTTTGCTGTCGTGGCCGGTACGCAGGGCAGGGTGGCAGCAGTGCCCGGGTAACGCTGTGCGAGTGTTTGTTTTCTTTGGTCTTCAAAGCCCAGCTGTGCAGAGATCTGGGCTTCTCTGGGCCCATCTTTGAAGCTTGAGTGTTGCCAGCTGTGCCTTTCCAGTCCTTTGGGATTACTGTGAAGTGCTGGCCAGACTGGTGCTGCCGGACCCTTGGTGTTTTACAGAGCTTCCAGCTGGGGGCTGGTGGCAGCGTGTGTGGAGGAACCTGGCTGTGGATAGGGTGTCCAGGATGGGGTGTCCAGGACCTGCTCCTGTCCCAGGAGGTGATGGCTGCTCTGTCAGAGGACCCTGCTCAGCTGGTGATCTAGAGCAGCAGTGGTTTTTAGAGAGTGACCAGTCTTTAGCAGGGAATCGAAACAATGCTGGTGGAAAAACCTTCCAAGGGTGTTCCCTCAGCTTTGTGCCAGGTTACTTACCCCGACATTGACAAACAGGTAGTTTTAACATGGCTGGGGACATGTGGGTGGGTTACATGTGTACCTGGCCCATGCTGAGCCTGTGCTGTCACCTCGCTGCTCTACCTGAGCTTGCTCCACCAGCACGGGGCTGCCTTGGCTATGCTCCTACCACACCTACAATTGCAGTGTGGTTTTCATGTCTAATCTACCCTGACTGCTTGATCTGAAGTGTTCCAGCTACTCTTGGGCAATACATCCACATGTTTGGGCAGAGGGGACTGGTATGTGATACTGTTCCACCCTGTGGTGAGTGCTTTCTTTCGGTGGTGATCTTGAGCAGACTGGTTGGTGCAGTGCCCCTTTTCTGTTTCCCTGCGCTCAGAAGGGTGACAGTTTACTTTTGTTTTCTGAGGTGGTGTAGTGATCAGCGTACTAATGCTCAAAACCAGTTAGACCGCTGTAGCGGGGAGGTGGCTCTCACTTCTCTGCACGTTTGTGGGTTTCTGAGTCAACAAGGTGGTTGTTTTGGTGAATAGGCAAAAAAAGAAGACTTCGACAAAAAAGTCAAGGCGATGTTAGGATAGCTAAATCTGAGATCCATAGAAAAAATGAGGCTGGACGTTGCCTTATGCATCTTCCCACCCAAGTGCAGGACCAGCTCTGGAGATCAGCAGCGTCCACTACGTTGAGCGAGACCAATGTCTGTGTAACCTGAGAGATCACCAGTGATGGTGATTTTGTAACATCCCTGCGCAGTCTATTCCCCTGCTTAGTGGAACGTGCATACTTTAAATAAATGAGTGGATAAATGCACCTTAGTGACTCCTCAATCACCTCCTCTTGGATTTCATGATGGCCACGGAGAAGGGAGGCAGATGTGGGTGATACTGTGCCTGAGCAGTGCCTGCCTCTAGCAGCTCCATCTTGCCATCCCCAGGGACCCGGTGGTGACGCCGCGTGCCGGAGGCCTGGCTGCGGTGCTCACACCGTACGCCATACGGAGTTAGCTCTTGGCGCTGCAAAGAGTAAGTCACATCTGCGCTGGCCAGATCCTGTGATGTTAGCTGTTTACTGCTTTCTGAACTTAATATTGCAGGACAGTGAGCTCAGTAGTGATGAACCTCACAGCCTATCATAAAGCTGATGTTCTGGAGGCAGATAGACAGCACGTGCAAATTTGCTCCTTCTCAGCATAATAACAATAATGAGGTTACATTGTCAGCAGTGTTAACTGAAATTACAACAAAGCCAGGTATATAAAATACAATGTGATAATCTACAGCCAATTAAGCTTCATTGTAAAGTGACAATGAATTTAGCTGCAAATGATTACAAAGCTGCAAGCTATGTGACAGTGAGATTATTTTGTTTGTATTAGTACATCATTGTGTTTATCAGGCATGAATAGACCAGTTTTGTCTGAAAAAACAGGCAGTGCTTTCCTAAATCTGGCTTCAGTTGTTGATTTGTACCTCTTGAATGAGACCCACCATTGTTTCAGATGATGGAAAACTAAGTATAATCTTTTTGGCAATTTCTCACACAATGTTCGCTGCCTAATCTTTACTTTGATAAGATTGTTTGTATTCAGAGTAATCCTCATCCCTAGGTTGCACTGGACATACAGGAAAACAAAAAGGGAGACAGTATCACAACATTTAAATGAGATTTATTTCATATAACTCTTGAGATTTAAAATATACAGCTATACAGCTTAGGTGAGATGCTGAGTTTCTGACAGTTCTTGCTCTTTCATATCTATCTATCTATCTATCTAGTTATATATATACACACATATATTTTCTCCTTCTGTTCCAGGTGCTAATTCAGTCACCTGAAATAGTACTACTGGACAGACCTGTCTGATGATGGAAATGCTTAATTCCAGTGTTTCAAGGTTAGCATCATCATGCTTTTGTCTTGATCCCACTGACAATTTGTAAAGAGTCAAAGGTTTTAAAATGGAGGGTGACAGCTGTGACTCATGGCCAGGGTGTCTTGGCATTTACTCTGATGAGGAGAGCTTTGTGACTCATTTGAGAACAGGCTGAGTTGCCTGATGTGTAATTGCTGTACCTCTGAGAGCAACCCTTGTCCTCCTCAAAATAGGTTCCTATACAAATTGTTCCTGTGCAAAGTCACTCAGCGCTTGAGTGACTCAAACCGTAGCAATGGGGTACTGAGCCTGCTCGACCGTGAGTGCCATAAAGACTGAACTCCTCTCTGTTGATGTTCTGCCTCGTGTTATTGCTAGGAAAGAGTTCCCTTGATAAAACTCCAGGAGACACCAAAACTATTACTTCTCAAAATTACATGAGAGGCAGCTGCTCATCAACAGATTCAAATAGACCACAATACTTGCCATTTCTCCAGAGTATTGACACATCACAGCGAGCAAAATGAGAGCAAACTCATCTTTCCCAAGTTATGCCAGGAACAGAAGAGCTTGTCCTTAGCTGAGTGCCTCTGAGATGGTAGGCCAGCCTCATGTGCATAGTCAAGCGAGAGGTGAAAGAGCTCTTCCTTGCACTGACTTGGGCCATTTTTTGTCCTTACAGCGAGACTGAATCCATTACGGAGAAGCAGCGTGGGTGCTAGGCAGTTGTTCAGGCCGAGGGGGCATTACAACTGTCTGGCGCTGTTTTTCCTTCATTCACATCCTGCAGTTTTTTATTTTCCCACTCCACCCCGAAAAGCAAGAGCATTTGATCTGACTTCAAGCTTCTGCTCATTACAGCCTTCTAGGCTTCTCTCTCGTTGCTTATGAATCAAACTCCATCACAAATATCTGCAGTTTTAAGGCTATGGTGGTAGCACTCTTGGCATGTTTTTATAGCGACTGTGCATACTGTATATCTCAGAATATCCCACGTTGTATCACTGAAATAAAATATTTTGTGTGCTATCAGGTACACGGTATCTGTATTGTTTTAAAGGATATATTGAAGTACCCATCTCCTTTCTCAGATAACAGCCCTGTTTCATTGCGCTTGCTCTGTACTTCCTGGGTTTCTAATAATCCATAACATTTGTTCCAGAAATGCTCCCAGTGCTGATACATCTCTTTTGTGACGGAGCCAGCAGAACGGTGTGTGCTTCTCTGGCGAAGAGTGAGCAACTGATTTATTTATACAGGGGCAGAAAAGGAGCCACTCTCTCCTGAAATAAACACGTGCAGCAAAATAAATTAAATGTTTGGAATTAAAACTGGGCAAGACCAAAGGAGAGGTAAGCTTGTTTTAGGGGAAGATGGGTTGCGTGGCTGAAAGTTCCCGTTGTACTGAGTTACTGGGATGGAGCAGAAGGGATGCAGGAGCTCTGGCGCTCGGAGGAGGGAAGGCCAGGAGGTCAGACTGGCCCTTCCTGACTTGCCCATCTTGCAGTGACCCGGGGATTTGTTTCTGCTTGGGGTCTGTGTTTTTTCCACAGCTGAGAAAGTCTCCTGGCTGTCAGTCCTGGCTCTGCGAAGCCCAACACAGCCCTCTGCTGTGTGCGGTGGGAAGTCGTGCAGCCTGGCCCCAGCCCCGCTGCCCCAGCCCCGCTGCCCCAGCCCCGCTGCCCCAGCCCCCCTGCCCCTGCCCTCCCGCCCCAGCCCCGCTGCCCCAGCCCCGCTGCCCCAGCCCTCCCGCCCCAGCCCCGCTGCCCCAGCCCTCCCGCCCCAGCCCCCCTGCCCCAGCCCCCCTGCCCCAGCCCCGCTGCCCCTGCCCCCCTGCCCCTGCCCCGCTGCCCCAGCCCCCCCGCCCCTGCCCTCCCGCCCCTGCCCTCCTGCCCCCAGCCCCCCTGCCCCTGCCCTCCCGCCCCAGCCCCCCTGCCCCAGCCCCCCTGCCCCTGCCCCCCTGCCCCTGCCCCCTGCCCCTGCCCCCCTGCCCCAGCCCCCCTGCCCCTGCCCCCCCGCCCCTGCCCCCCTGCCCCAGCCCCCCCGCCCCTGCCCTCCCGCCCCAGCCCCCCTGCCCCAGCCCTCCCGCCCCAGCCCCGCTGCCCCAGCCCCCCTGCCCCTGCCCTCCCGCCCCAGCCCCCCTGCCCCTGCCCTCCCGCCCCTGCCCCCCTGCCCCCAGCCCTCCCGCCCCTGCCCCCCTGCCCCCAGCCCCCCTGCCCCAGCCCCCCTGCCCTCCCGCCCCAGCCCCCCTGCCCCTGCCCTCCTGCCCCAGCCCCCCTGCCCCTGCCCTCCCGCCCCAGCCCCCCTGCCCCTGCCCTCCTGCCCCAGCCCCCCTGCCCCTGCCCTCCCGCCCCAGCCCCCCAGCCCCCCAGACCTCCCGCCCCTGCCCCCCTGCCCCAGCCCTCCTGCCCCTGCCCTCCTGCCCCAGCCCCCCTGCCCCAGCCCTCCTGCCCCTGCCCCCCTGCCCCAGCCCCCCTGCCCCCCTGCCCCTGCCCTCCTGCCCCAGCCCCCCTGCCCCTGCCCTCCCGCCCCAGCCCCCCAGCCCCCCAGCCCTCCCGCCCCTGCCCCCCAGCCCCCCAGCCCTCCCGCCCCTGCCCCCCTGCCCCTGCCCCCCTGCCCCAGATCCCCCGCCCCTGCCCTCCCGCCCCAGCCCCCCTGCCCCAGCCCTCCTGCCCCAGCCCCCCTGCCCCAGCCCCGCTGCCCCAGCCCCCCTGCCCCAGCCCCCCTGCCCCAGCCCCCCTGCCCCAGCCCTCCTGCCCCAGCCCTCCTGCCCCAGCCCCGCTGCCCCAGCCCTCCTGCCCCAGCCCTCCTGCCCCAGCCCTCCTGCCCCTGCCCTCCTGCCCCAGCCCCCCTGCCCCAGCCCTCCTGCCCCTGCCCTCCTGCCCCAGCCCCCCTGCCCCTGCCCCCCTGCCCCAGCCCTCCTGCCCCAGCCCCGCTGCCCCAGCCCCGCTGCCCCAGCCCTCCTGCCCCAGCCCTCCTGCCCCTGCCCTCCTGCCCCAGCCCCCCTGCCCCAGCCCTGCTGCCCCAGCCCACTCTTCAGACACAGCCAGTGCTGATGCTGCCCGCCTACTCTCCCTTTTTACCTCAGACTGGCAGAGTGCCTGTGTATCACTCTAACACAACAAAATGTTTCACTCAGCTTGAAAATAATAATAAAAAAATCCATTAATCGCCTCCAAAACTTCACAGATTTGTGCCTGCCCTTCTTCATCCCACCAAGCACCTCCACAAGGAGATCCTTGGCCCACGTGTGCGTGAGCAGGTGTAAAAGGCATCTCTTACCTGGGGGCTGGTTTTGCAGGCTGGGTCAAAGTACCTCAGGGGAAGGACCTGGCACTGCAAATACTGTATATCCATTTACAGGTAGAGTCGCTTCAAACAGGGCTGTTTCTGGGAGATGACACCCAGCGAAAGTACAGTTTTAGCACTGACAATAGACTGTGCTAATAGATATCTGAATTTATGAAGGCTTTGTTTCTGTCTGCCTCTGCATGTTTGCTGTTGAGAGGTGATCCCCACCTTGCATTTCTGGGAATTTTCTGCAGCAGCCCATTCCCTGTTTCTCCTTGTGCTTTATGAGGGCACCTTTTTTTATTGTCTGGTGGAAAAAATTCATAGGATAGAAAGGGTTTTGGGTCCTTTGAAAAGTGCACGAATGAATGTCTCCTGCCTGTGTTCCACTTTTGTGTGCCTGTAACACAGAGATTAGAAATCTGCAGAAAAGCAGGGGGTGGACTAGGTGACCTGCAAAGGGTCCCTGTCAACCTCAGCGTCTCTTTGGTTAAGAGGCATCATGCTAAAATCAATTTAAAGCAATAGAGGAGAAAAAAATCTTGCATGTAGACACAAGGCTGTGGGAAAGGGCAAAACCAAAAAAGGAGTGAAAGTTCCCTTTTGTTGTTTGTTGCTTACAGTGATGTTATCAAACAAACTGATGTATACTCCTTCCAGAAATGAGCACGGAATGGGAGACCCTGTTGTTAGAGAGAAATGAAGGGCTGGTTTCCAGCAAGGCACACATATAATAGCACTTTCCTCTTTCCCGAACAACACACGCAACTGTGCTTTCTTCCTAGTGCCTGTTTGAGGCACGCTGAACTCTGCTGTAACTCGCTTCAGCGCTAACATCTTTGAAAGGTCACATCAACAGCAGGCAGTCGCACAAAACTGGCAGGTTTTGCATAGGATCAGCAGGGGTATTGCAGGCTGTGCTGAAGAAGTGTTTGTAGGAATCTGCTTACAAGTTTGTGGAGTTTGTTTTGTGTCACTCCAGCGCTCGTATTTTTACTTTCACAAGCATTGCGATCTGAAAAAAATAGAAGATGTTTTTTAAGGAAGACTGACACAACACAAAACCCTCCTCAAAATAGGGGCTATCAAACCCTCGAATTATTTACTACCTGGGTAGTAAGCATGAGTAACTATTTACTTATACTTTCCACATCATGGGCATTGTTACATAAAAGGCTTTAATAGCATGCAGTGTCTTCTCTCTGAATTATGCATGACAGTGTGTGTGGTCTGAGCAGCGATCTACAGTCTGCATGGGGTCCACGCATGTTTCTGCCTGTTCTGTTGCTCAGACACTGCCCAGAAAGCCAGACTTCTCTGGCACTCACCCAGGCTAGAGCTTGATTTGACACCTCTCCCAGTACTGGTGGACAGGAGGTAGGTGCTTCCAGGTCATCTGGAAACCTGCTGTTGCTGCTTTTCCTGACGGTGGGGGGAATGTTGGAGCATCTCAGCAGGCGCTGTGCAGGCTGTGTCCGAGGAAGGGAGAAGATGAAGTGTTTAGGTGGTGCTTGAGTGTGTGGGTGTGCATGAGTCACGAAGATGTGTGTGTGTCCTTTGCCGGGAAAGCCTGGAGCCACCTCTGCAGCGAGAAGAACCCAGCAGAGGCAGGCTCCCAACTACTCCAGCAGTGTAGCAGAGCTCTTGGACTAGAAAGACCTGGCTAGTTACAGGGCTGCAAAGTCAGTGAAAGGTAAGTCATCAGAATTAGTGTTCCCTGGGATCAGGTCGTTAGCACTAAAACGACTGGTGGCACGTTTGAATTTACTTTGCAGGCGGATGCTGGTTAAGTCCTGCTGTGCACTGGAGTCCCTTTTCCCTTCCAGCCTGACCTCTACTTGCGCCTCATATTGCCTGCAAGGGTTGGGAGGGCTCCGTCAGGTCTTCAGGCGTGCTTACTGATCTCAATGGCAACGTACACTACATAGTCTAGTTGCCATCAGAACGATTCATACACGGACTTTGCTGACCCTTGAGCTCATGAGTTGATCCTAACTCCAGCCAAAGATGGGCCGAAGTTAGAACTTGGCCTGTCGGTCCCTCCAGATTTGGGGGAAGTTTGAATTTGGGTGCAAACCCCAGTGATGTGGTCTCATTTCCATTTTCATTCTGTATCTCTCAAAACAATAATTTCCTTTTGTGTGTCTGGCACATGGCAGTAAAGCTATAACTGGATTAATTTGTTTCATGGTCATTCGAGGTGACCAGTAATAGACAGATGCTTTGGGTGAAATGCAAGAAGTTCTGCAATGGAATGACCAGTTGAGGTTCTCTTTGATCTTTTTTTTTTGTTGTTTTTGTTTTTTTTTTTAATTTTGGATGTGGAGACCACATGGCTTCCTTGCATGATTTTAACTACACAGCCCTTTTTTGCTCAGCATTTTCTTCATTGGATTCAGTGGGGCCTTGAAGGGACTGTGGCTCTGCTCCCTGAGCAGTCCGTCCCCAGGACATGCTTTGCTTGTTCTGTGCCTAAATTATTTCTGCAGCCTGCTGTTAAACATCTAGTGCCAGTTTGCTTCAGCAATGATACAGAAAAAATGTCTGAAAGGGGGCTTAGGATGAATGAATCCCAGGCGTTGTTGCTTTTATAGCACATTTCTGTTCTGCTCCTGACTTTCAGCATCTTTTTTGTTTTGTTATGTGGAGTAAGTCTTTATGTGCATAACCCCTGGGGCTGTTGTCCAAATAATTGGACAGAGTTGTCTTCTGCATAACAACAAAACTAAAGAGAGCAATGATTTATTATTTTCCCTACCACAAAATCATTTCATTATAACGATGATAGGAAATGTCCTGATTCTCTAAAATGAAATGGAAACTGAGAGCAGTTTTAGAATGCACCAGACTGCAGCCAACAGATGTAGTTGTTGCTGCTTTCCCCCCAAAAAAGTGCAATTCAGCCTCATGCACATTGAAACAGGACAACTTCTTGCATAAATAGAGTAGGCTAACAGCTGAACAATTTCTGGAAAGTTGTAGCAAGTAAGATAAACTCAAACCACTGATTCTAACGGTCTGAATAATCTTATCCTAAGATCTGAATGACTTTTGTTGCTGCTATGTTATTTTATTTAGCTGAGACTCACTTTTAACGCTTTGGTTAGAGAGCATCTTGTCAGAAATTCTACTTACTGTTAATAAATACATGAAAAGAAATAGGTTTCAACAAAAAAACAGATTAAGCCCAATTTCATGGGAAATGCTATTAACTCCTGTCAACAACTGCTGGCTGTTCACGCAAGATAATAGCTATCCTCCCTGGATTGTTTTTAACTTGCTTTGGATGTACATGTTGTGAAATAAGATGGAGTTTCAGCTTGTGGCTGTAGGACATGGTTTTGGTCTTTTTCAGCTCCTGTTTGCATCAGTTACAATCATTTCTGTTGCCTTTATTAGGAGGAGGATCAGACCCCTGGTTAAAACCAGACACATGTTCCTGAATACCTGCTCACAGCTTGAGGGGAATCTAGCAGTGGTTTTGACAAGAAAAACCATTATTCATCATGCCTCATTTAGCAGGCATCAAATTTTACATTTTCCCTCTGCCAGCTATTCACTCTCCCACCCCTTCTCATCAGTCAAATACAATTAATATCACCTTAACTGACTGTTGACTTTGATTATCCAGTCTAGTACTATTACTAGTTTCCTTTCTTGACATTAGCAAACCATGAGTAATGATTTATGACCCAGTTAAAATGGTATTGCTGGCATGTCCATATACCTGACTTTCTATTTTCTTTTTTACCTGAAATACCTTCCAGACTAATTAAATGTTACCGTGTTGTTTCCTTATGCTTTGACTCCATACCAGCCTTAGTATTCCTGACCACCTTTCACTGTGAATTTCTTTCTGCCATCAGCTCTTCTGCACAGCCTCTTATTGACGGCTCTTCAGACAAAATCCTATTATTTTTTTTTTTCAATTTCTTTATCCTTGTTGCTGGTTTAAGTTCCTTGGAAGTTACTGAAGTGGTCTGTGACCTCTGAAATAACATCTTCTTTGACACTTAGTCAACATCTTGTACTGTCTCGGTTCAACAGAGTCCTTCAGCTGGTGTTCCCCACTGCTCAGAAGCACCAAGGAAGGAGAGCTGTCATCTGGAGTAGATGGTTGCTGAGATTAAATTATCCAATTTGCTGGACCACCTGCTGGTAGCTGCTGCTCTGCTTCTCCAAATACACATTTTCGCTATGTGTAGCCTGAATGCTGCAAATACTCCTGAGGTATTTGAGTAGCCCTTCAGTATGGATTGAGTCTGAGAGATCATTGGTGGGATCAAAGAAATCAGACATGGGAAAGGCCTGAAGGAGTCCAGGTGCGTTTTCATCCCTCACCCTGCAGCTGGAGAAGGGTGGGTCACAGCCGTGTGCTGCTTTGCTGTCTGTCCCCTTGAATTTTCAGCATCCTGCGACACCCTCCTTTCTGTGAGCTGCCTGGGTTTTAGAAACAATGGCTCTTGCTATAAAATGTAAACAGTCAAAATACGTATCCAAACCTTCTATTGCAAATCTGGGAAGAGCATTGCACTGTCTCTGTTCGAATTAGGATGTTAGTGCAAAAGCCTCTCCTGGGTCATCCTGCCCTCCTGGAAGGAGTTTGTGTAGTCGCCATGGAGGACTGTCAGGCAGTCAGGAACGTTGGAGCTGTGTATTGATTTCTTTGGCTGATACCTTCTTAATCTGCAGTCTGATTTGTCTTCTGCCAGCTCGCTTGCTGCGGGCTTGCAGGGTTTCCTTTTCTACTGTAGCACTGGTAGGAGCCCAGCAGGTAGGAGTCCTCTGTGGGCAGTGGCCTCTGTCTCCCAGAGTTTTTGTGGCAGAAGTCACCTCACTCTATTATTTTTTTTAATTAATTATTTTATTATATACTTTTTAATTGTGTTAATTTGCTCTGTCAGGTGTCTTTTTGTAACCATATACTAGTGGGTGAAAAAGGCAAATTTCAGTTCCCGCATGCAAGTGGCATGTTTGACAGTTGAATATGCTGGTATACTCATAAAACACCGGAGGGGCAGTATCTAGAAACTGAAAAAGCAAGCGATGCTCCTGTGTCTGCTTTGAACACGGCTTAAACTCTACAGCGGGTGTTGAGAACAGCTTGCATCATGTGACTGTTCAGTCATTCTCTAATCAAAGTTTCTCAAACTGTACTGGAACGTAAACTGTTTAAAAAGACAAATTATTTTGTAGAGATCTTGTATCTGTATTTCCTTAGCTCATCTATCTTTTTGATGGCTACCAAAATTCTTATGACAGTAGGCTATTACTTATGTGGGGAAAGTAATATTTAGAAAGGCTTTAATGATCTTGTAGCTGGCTTTAAACACAACAATTAATATTAATGTACCCTTACAATCAAATGCCCAAGTATTCATTAGAAGAGGAATTTATTCCTCTCTTTTGAGCTGAGGCTTTCAGGATGTAGCTGGAGCTTCTTTCCTTACCCTGGCCCAAGGAATATTTAAGTGTTCCTTGAAAAATAGAACAGCTTCAATCTGGTGGTATTGACAGCATCCCGACCCTGAATGCTGCACACCTGTGATGTGAGACGTGTGGGTCTGAAGAGGGACATGGGGGAGGCTGTACCAAAACCCTCTTGTGCTGTAGGTGAGGATGGTGGCCACTGGCGTCCGGGGTCTGTCAGGAAGGGCTCGCTTAGCTACGTAACTCCAGAGAGAGCTGAAGGCTCATCATCATCCAGATCAGAGAGGAGTGCTCCTTAGCATTTCTCTGGTTTAACACATGCCATTAATTTCCCGCCCTCCCCCCCCCCCCCCCCCCCCCCCTATTTCCCATCAGTCACCTCAGGACACCTAGTTGCGGGTCTGTGTGTGCCCTTGGCGAGGCAGAAGCTGTGGGGCTGTGGAACAATGCTGCTCTGCTCGAGCAGCACCTGGGCTCAGGGCTCCCTTGGTTAGACCCAGTTATTTGACATTCGGTGACAGTACTGCCTGAGCTGACAGAAAACACAGGGCCAGGCTGCGGCTGCGGCTGCCTGCACACCACGTGTGCTCTGGGGTAACATGCATGCTCGCGCCTCTGTTGGGTTTGTTGGCAAACACCTAAAATAGCTGCAGATTTACCGGGGAGGTGAGGAGGTCTACAGGGCTCCACTAAAGCTTCCTGACCAATGTGTGCATTCCTGGTTGTATGGTGGCACTGGCCCACCTTCCATGCTGCAGTTGCTTCTGAGGCCAGCAGAAGCTGGGCACCTGATTTAGGGCACTCAGTTCTGCAAGCTGGCAAAGTACCTAAGGGTGCTGAGAAACTAAGTGATGTTCTGCCCAAATTCTTTGGTGAGGGTAGCTTGGAGACCCTTATAATTTGTGTATTTTAATTTCATGAGTTCCTAGAGGCCAGAGGGAAGATCAGGATCTCCCTGCATTAGGTGCTACACAGACACGTAGAAAAAGTCTTACCCTGCAGGTCTTTCAATCTACATACAAGAAGATTAAAGATTAGAGAAACGAAAATGTGCAAGTACAATAATCAGATGATAAGTGGTAAATGTCGCATTAGTTCCACATCAGATTTTTTCCCTTTGTTTTCTTGTTATATTCCTTTACTCTTACCATCAGAGATAAGAGGTAAAGAAAGAAGAACTGATGCTTTTCACTCCTCTTAATATATCTCACCTATGGCAAAAGAGCAACTGACATGTTGTTGGTCTCTGGTTATTGTAGTTGTGGGTTTTGTTTTTCCTTAACATTTATTATTATTAGATGTATTAGCATCAATAATGGTTTTTTTTACTATTATGGTGCCCATGGTCTGACAGACATAGGAGCCATATTGGAAGGAGGGTCTATAAGCAGAGGAATAAATCTGTTTCTAGTTGGTTCAGCAGCTACTTACAAGAAAATGAAGATACTTTTTAGGGGAAAAAAAAAAAAGTAGTTCAGTAATTGAAATAAGTGTTATCTCCTTGAGCCCCAGCCCTCTTAAGGGACAGCAGAATTTTGCTGTCAGGAGAAGTCTGCGTTTTCCAACTTTATAGCTGTGTAATGATTGCTATGCACAGACTAGTCAACATGCTTCTCTGAAGCTTTTGCTTCACTTAAGTAGAGCAATCAGCTGGCAATACTTAAGCCATGTATGAAAAGGAGTCAATTTTCTTCCTATGTTCTGCTCTCTAACGTTGCCTATAGCTCCAATAGATTTCATTATCTGGTACACCTGTGAATTTAGTGAAGTGCAGTACATGCGATGGGAGGCTTTGGGTAAGTTACATCAGCATCTGGCACTTGCCATATAATGAGCTGTAGGAAGAATGAAAGAAATCATAGCCCCATTGAAGTCGATGATAACACTCGCTGCACTCCAGCGAGGACAGGATTGCAGGCCGTGTGTCTTAAACGGTTCCATCTGCAGAAATTTTCTCTGATGTCCTATGTGGAAAGGATCTTAAACACAGTCTTGGTTTGTTGCTGCTCGGTGGTCGGCTTGGGAGTAAATCTAATAACTGATTTATACAACTACAAGGTCCCAAACTCCACGGGTGATCAGGGAACCCACCTCTGAAAAATCTAAGGAAAGAAAAGTTTTCCTCCAAAAACTGTCTAGGAGGTTCAGCGACATGTACGAGCCCCTTCGCTGAGCCGTGTTCACACAGCATAACCAGTGTCAGAATGACCTTTGCCCTTCGCTTTTTTAAAGAGCTGTAAATAGCCCCACATCTTCTTCGGCTTCTCTTGTCGCAGCCCCGTTCCCCAGCTCCTCAGCCAGAATTTGGTCCGTGTGGCTGTCGTGAAGCCGCGTATTTAAGATCCCCCCAAAGGCTCGTTCTCCAGCAGGGCCTGGCTTTGGGCTGCTTGGCAGAACCTGCTTCTCCTCTCTGCTTTCCGCCGTGCAGCTGGCGCTAGATGGTGCTGCGCCACTGGGCTTTGCCGCGGGGACGCACGGTCGGGTTAGCCTGCTTTCCTCCCCCCCAGGGCACGGGAAAGTAGGGATGCTCTGCCCACGCTGGGATCATGGGCACAGCGGAAAGACCTTTTTCTAACCCTAAACTTGAGCTTCTGCCAGTGCAGGGCCGGTTCCAAACCTGAACATCATTCCAGCCCTGTTTGCTTGTTTCCTTTTCTTTTACTACTGTTCCCGTGCTTCCTCAGTCCGCGTGGAGTATGTGATGCTCATTGGAGACCTGGGGTTACTGGTAATTGCAATATTCCATCGATCTCTTTAATCTGTTCCTGTAACTTCCCATCTTTCTCCCTCCTCCTTACATGCTCCCATTTCTTAAGTTACCTCAAATGTTGTTTAAGAATATAATGGAAAAAAAACCCAATAGGTGATCTGTTTAATTTGCTGTATTTTTCAGCGATAAAATATATATATTAAAAAATGGAGTGGATAGGTTAAAACCAAAAAAAATCCATATTGTCTACTGCAAAGGAGTACAGGCAGGCTTTTCAGTGCAATGTATACGGTGCCACACAAGGGCTGCGCAGACAGGCTTTGCAAGCATCTCCCATTTTGCTGCACAAGTAACTGAGCTTTGCTTTGAAACGCTTCTGCCTTTCTCTTCCCGAGCTTGCCTGGAGCCAATTCTGCCGATCGCATCAATGAGGGTAGAGGGCTTTCATTGGACCTAGCCTATTCCCTGCCTCCCCCGCCATGTGATTTCTGCTGGCCTGAAATACCAAGCTTTGCTGTTGGAGTGAGATGCTGTTGTAGACAGATGCTGATTTGCATTTGGCTTGGACCAGCGCGAGCACCGAGGGTTTCCTTGCGCAGGTGGATGTGGCCCTGCATCCAGCGGATGGAAGAGGAGAGGGCGATGAAGGGCCACATCTGGTGTTGCTGTGAGCCTTCCACAGGGAGTGTGTCCAAACCTCTCCCCGCTGATGGCTGGCTCCTGGTCTGGCTGTGGGGACATGGGGGCATGGGACAGCCTGTCTTCTTCCAGGAGGCACCTGGAAATAGGCAGTGGGAACCTGTGGGGTGAGCACAGAGGCAAGGGGAAGAGGAGAGCTTATTAGCTGGGTGGAAAGGGCTGTCTGAGGTCTGGCAGGGTCTCTCGGGTCTATACCTCAATAGACTTACTGCAGTTATGGAAGAAATAAGGGACGATGTTGCAGAACGGAGACAGGGAAGACCACTCTTTGATCCCATTCAATCTGAGGATGAGGTTGAACCCTGAAGAATGGGCTGAAAATACCAATGTATACAAGAATCTAAACCTGTGGATGAGCAAGCCTGATCTTCAGCTGTCCGCTTGGGTTTCTTCAGGGTTTTGCTTTTGTGTGCGTAATCGAAACCTGGCTATACCTCCAGCAAACAAGCACACAGAACGAGACACGGGTCCCAGATCTAGAGTTTGGAGGGCTTGAATATGTCTCTACTCCAGATCCAGAGGAAATGTGAAAGCTCAGCTGGAAATGTGAGGGGTCTCTGGGCCAGATTCATTCCTCCAAATTTGCTTCCTCAGTCTTTCTTCAAATTCTTACCTCCGTTTAGGTTGAATCTTTGCAAAATGCAGTGTAAGGGTCTGTTGCCCAAGTTACACCAAAGATCTAAAATATCAATCAAAATGAGAGTATTTTCTCATTACTGCTGACTGAGGTTTCACACAATGTTAGTTAAAATGGATGGAAAAAGCCATTGTAATGGCCTCAGCACAGAAGTTTGGTTAAATGTATTGCAATGTGACCGTTATATTAAGAAGGAGGAAAGAGATGGGAAATTCTCAGTGACAGAGGCAGTGTGTGAGCCTGAGGTGCCCTCCGAATTACCCAGGCAAAATTCAGCTGCACTGTGTATTTCAAAACCTGAGACAGGAGAAAGAGCAGCACATATTAGTCTCTCATCTGTAGGAAAATAGTTAAAATGACAACAAAGACAAGAAAACCTACATTTCAATTTCAATACATCTGTTTGAATTATGGCTATTTGGTACTTTTGAGAATAAATTGCATTTGAAATGGAATCTTTCTAATGACTTATCTTTCAGGCAGGTATTGTGCACACCTTTTTAATGCATTTTACATGTTTGGAGGGGGGAAGAAAAAAGATGAATTATGAAGAAGTTAAGAGGAAAATAATTTCAGGAGGTAATGGATGAGCTCTGTCTGGAAGATTAATCAAGGCAGTTGCAAGAGAGTGCCAAAAGCATAACTGAAGTAGAACTAAATATCTGATTGTAATTAAAACTTTAGCCTTCTAATGGCTCCATGAAAGATATTTTAATAAACGTGAAATGCACTTTCTAAATGGCACGCTAACTTTTAATGACTTGGGTGTTTTGTTTGATTAGTAACCTGGACTGTTAAATTAAAGCCAACTGCAAATGCATGATAAAATATTGATGGTTTCAGGCAAATGAATTGGGGGAGTTATGCTTGACAGATTTTTGGTATCATTAAGGATTTTAACTGGTGGAAAATATATATTGCTGGTGCTTAAAGATAGTTAAAAAGGATCTCGTCATTTATATGCCCTAGTTTTAATTTTGCAGTAATAATGGGAAAAAAATCTGAATTATTCACAGATGGTTGGTCAAGAGAGGTCACTTAATTTAAAAAGTGTTATTTTAATTACACCTGTTTCTCATTTCCGGCATAGAAAATTAAGTATTTGGTGGTATTTGGTTATTTCTTTTCTTAGAATGCCTGGAGCTTTCTTGAGGCTTCTGTGTGTTTTGTATGTGCGTTAAAGAAGGAAGAGTGACATGGTAGAAAGAGTTTTATTGTTTCCAGTATAAGCAGCTTTATTGGAACTTAATTAAATTAAAAAAACATAATGGTGTCTGCAGGTTCAGAAATAACACATGGGATTTCCAAAGGAAATGGGGATGATGCCAGGACTCAGCCTCTTTTTAAGACAGATTTATTGTATTATCAAATTTCAGCAGCTTTCTCGATGTCTTCACATGACTGCAAAAGAAAGAGTCCAAGGACTGTGGGGAAAGCGGTAAAAATTTACCTGGCTCCTACCGGCATCAGCTTAGAACCAGTTCTTACACCTGAAGTGTGCTCTGGTTTTATTATGCCTTAAACTTTACACAGACTTTACTGCTACGTTATGCTATCCTACGCTGCCCTATCCTATCCTATTCATGCAAAGGACAGACAGAGAGCAAAACAAGGCGCAGCATGCAGGGCGGTGTTAATGGAGCAGGATTTCAGGTTTCGCTGGAGAGGAAGGGAACATGGGATCTTTTGCATGCACGTGCTGGAACAATAATTGGAGTGAAATCATATTTCCCCTGAACTCAAAGGATGCCGTGTCAGGGATTTTCATAGGACTAGGATTTTCCTAAAGCTGCTGCACCACCATTACATCTTTTTGTCTCCTTCCCTCAGTCTGGTTCCTGCTCCCTGTGCCCAGGCAGCTGCTGGCCGTGCTTTGGCTGCTGCCCTGGCTGCGCTCCCCGGCCCCGGGAACATGCCTTCTCCTCCCAGGCCCTGCAGCAGCGCCTCTGCCTCACGTTCTGGCTCTGGTTTTCCTCCTAGATGTGGGTGGTCAGCCTACACCAAAGCAGCAGGAGGTAAGGGACAACTCCTTGGCCAGCTGAAAGGGGTCAAGAAATTAAGGGAGGAATTTGGGGAGACTTTGGCTAAAGCCACATGCGAGTACCTCAGCGGGGTCTCATGGAAGAGTAACTGTCCCTTTGGCTTCCCAGGGGTCCCACACCTGGATTAGGATCAACTTCAGTTCCTGCTGAGAGGGAAGCTGGGAACGTAGCCTGTACTGGCCCCTTCTGAGGATGCCTGAGGCAGAAGTTGGGGAGGACATCCAAAGAGAAATGATGTAAGCCACGGCAAAAGTAGTCAGCTGCGATCTAAACATGGGAGTATTTGGGCTATCTTATAATGCCACCTTGAAATAATGGGGAAGTAGCACAGCTGAGGGACCTCTTAGAGGGAAGCTTCAGGTCTAAGACTGGCTTAAACCTACACAGGGGAAGCGGGAACTTGCCACAAGCTTTAGGTAACGTCTAATGGCCACATAGTCCTAGGCATGGGGCTGCACGGCTCAGTAGGCTGTGAACTGGTCTGAAGTCTTTTGGCCAGTATAATGTATCCTGGGGAGAAAGAACATGTGTGTTAGTGAGAGGAAAAAAAAAAATCATCCTATACACTGAAAGAAAGCCTTAGAGACACTGGACTACCATTGTATATCTGATGGCAACCAGTTACCTGATGATGATATCCTTTGTCATTAGAAACACATTAGTTACACATTAGTCTGTGTAACTGCAATGATAGTTCTTCTGTATTTCATGTTATGTTCCACTTGCTTTGTTTCTCCATGGACATTAGACACCACCCAATCCACCAGACACCTCAGGTTAATTTTATGTACGTGAATGTTTCAACCAGAACATTTGCAAAATCCAGTACCTTGGATCACAAACTCTTTGGGGCCATCTTCTCATTGAGTCATGTGCAATACTGAGCACACTGCTGGTGCACAACCAATAAATTATAACTCCCTGGAGACTCCCATTTGTCAGAGAAAAATGCATCCATGTTCAATAAAAGATTCTGTCACTCTATTGCTGTCTGCAGCTCTCTCAGATTTATATATTCAGCTGATGATGAGCCGTTCAGTATGATTGGTGTGATGTGTCTTTCCAGTTGGACAGGATGACCACAAATGTTATTAAATTCCACCAGTCTGCTGATGGAAGACAAAATCTGTTCCCACACAATATCAGTAGTACCAGCATGGGAGATAATGCAATATTTATTTATGTACAGGAGGCCGTAGATAAATTTCCCATATTGTGAGCCTTGTGGAATGCTGAACGCTCATAAATGATGTACCAACTTTATTCTGGCAGGACTGGCAGATATAAACACGATGATGTTCCTGACTGGCTCAGTTTTACTGTCATCCAAATGGCTTAGTATATAATGTAAAAGCACTTCTGAGTCAGTGAATGCCCATTTTTGAGTGTAGCCAGATGGATTTCTACTGTGCAGGCCCTTGTTTGATGTCTAAATTTGCCTCCCACGCGCTCTCAGTATCAGCATGCTTGGAAGGAAACCTTGATTTAAGCTGTTTATGGAGGTTCCATGCTCTCGTTCACAAATCTTCTGACGTTCAGCCAAAAGGCTGGCTTTATTCCTCACCAGGCGGAGAGAAACACACTTTTCCCTAAAAAAACACAGTCTAAATGGGGAGTGGAATTTCTAATTGTTGGTTTCAGCTGGGGTGGTGTAAGCATTATGGCCTTCTCTTATTTCTTCCATCAGGGAGGTGGGTTTCCCTGGCTTTTCCCTTTGAGTAGCTCAGCTGGATTTCTTTTAAAACTGCCCATGCACATTTTTTATTGCTAGGTATGTACCCACCTCCCTTGCAAGGATGATGGAGATGTTTAGAGCCAGTTGGGAAGCAGCTGACTGTTACAGGATCCAGCAAGGATGTCATCAGAGCAACCTTTGGCTGAGGAACTTTCGGCACTTCTCAAGCTAAGGGAAATTAAATTCACAGGTGTGATTGTTAAACTCAGTATTTTTTTCCCAAAGTGCATTATTGAAATGTTGGTAGGATGTAAAATCCGTAATGTTTCATGTTCAGTACTTTTTGCCCTTTTTTAGTCATATTTTTCTTCTTTCTTTTTCTAGAACTTTTTCCTTTTAAGCCCATAATATTTTCTTCCTTCCTTTGCTGTGCTCAGTCCATTTGTTCCAGATCAGAACAGGAAAATTGAATGTCTCGTAAGTCCAGGCTTATCCTCCTAACCACTGGGCTTGCTTTTCTGCCTAGGCAGGAGTATCTGTCCATGCCATCACGTATTGCTCTCAATTTCTGGAAAAGCAAAAGGAAAGAGGCCCTCATCTAGTCACATCATAACACACCTAAAATAGTTGTGGAAAATGTGCCAGTCTTGTCAGTGTTGTGCTTGTTGAACTTTTCATTCCGTCTCTCAGTTTGCTATGTAATTTGTATGAATTTCTAATTGTGACATCCATTTTTCCTATTTCCCCTACCTGTGCCTAAAATGTTTCTTTCCAGCTATATTCCTCCTATTTTTCAAACTGCTGAATATTTTCCCTTTTATTTCTAACATTATTTTTTCCCCTTCTCCTTCTCAGGATTCTCTCTCTCACTTCCTTTTGTTTCCTGTGTCCTGAACGCTCTTTGCCAGTGTGTTTCATCAGCTTGGCCTTGCTTGTTGTCACATGGATGCTGCAGCTCACTCCTCCTGTTCTCCAACGTCCTTCCATATTTAGCTTGCTGCTAAATACTACATTTTCATCCTCTCTGCATCCTTGATACAAGAGGATTTGGTCAGGCCCTCCAGCCTTCATCTCAAGGATTAAAAAAATGGGGTGGGGGGTGTGGGGTTAGGGTTGATCAAAGGTCTCATCTGAGTCTGGGAGAGATTTGGGGAGCGCCAGTCTCTGAGGGCAGGTACCCACAAGGAGTGATGCCAGGTTTTACTGTGCTGGTATGATCTGGGGAGCTGTGTCCCCTGTCTTTCTTTAGCCCTTGCTGCCTAGGGATGCCTGAACGTGCCAAAACTGGGGCATGGGCGCTGTGGTCGAATGTGATGTGAGTACTGGTGATGTGACGAGCATCACATCTGGTCGTATCGTATCGCCCAGCCTAGAAATCCCACCCAGCCTTAGAGCGAGGGTCCGATGTCTAGGTAAGTGATGGGATCTTCACTGTTTGTACTTTTTAATCAAGATAATTTGGGTGTATTAGCACAAATGGTCACTGTCCTTGGGTTGTATCGATGTACTGATGCACCCCATATTAACTTCCAGGCTTACCAGTGCCCAAGGTAAAATAAATATTGTAGGCACTGGAAAGGAGACTTAGTATATCTTACGTACCATGTTTCAAAGTCTGAAGCTACTCTTTTGCTGCTTTCATTTGGTGGGAGTATGAAGCCTCAAATGGCAGCAGCTTGTTTCCAGCATCTGCCAGAATCCTTTCCCGTTACCCTAGCTGAAGGCAAATTCACAAAACACATGACCCAAAGATGTTTTGTAGTGGCTATTCTCTTGGTGAGAGTATCCTTAAGAGACAATATAAAGCAAGCAGATATGTTTCCAAAATGGCCACCACATTTTGACATATAACGCTGGGTGCATGAAGATTTGAATTAAAGGGTTGTCACTGGGGACCCCTCAGTTACCTGCCTTGCACGTTGGCAGCCTCTTACATATAGAAACTGAAGATTGCTTTTGCCAATGAAAACATCTGGAGACAGAATGAGAGGGCAATATCTGAGGCCAGCGAAGAGCCTATAATGGCAGCTAATGAAGCCAGAAGGAGACTTTTGCAATGAGGTACAGCCATAACCTCCTGTCACCATGGTCCATGCGACATGACTGGAACCAGGAAATACACTTCGGTATCTTGTCAAAACTCCCCTGTAATGTTCTGATTGAAGCTGCTTTGAAAGTGTGATTCTTAGTGGGATTTTTTTTTTTTTTTTAAAGTAGAATGAAAAATGTTCTGTCACGTTCCAGGTTACAAACTGTAGCTGGAGTAATAAAAGGTCACTTTGCCATTCAGCATCCATTTCCTATTCCTTTGAAGTCCAGCATTTACTAGCAAGTAAACCGAGATACTTCAAAAGTTTTACAGCAGTGTGGTGAGGCAGAGACGTAAGTACATGAGTAAAATAACTGATTATCTGCTACTGCCTTTGCTGCTAAGCAAAATGGGCCCAGCCTTGTTCTCTCTGTGTTTCTGCTCTGTGTGCTCTTCAGAGTTGTCTCCGTCTGGCCTTCTGCGCCGTATCTTTTATACAAGGGTATATCTCTTTGAAGTGTATGGAAGGGGAAAAAAAAAGCCTTTTCTTGACATCACCTTTGCTATGCTGCTTTCCTTTTCTTGGCAGGATTAGAAAATATTTCATCACCTGTTCCCTGTCCCCTTCCTCTCTCCCTCTCTCTCTCCCCAACTTGTCATATTGTGAAAGGAGAGGAATTACCTAGAAAAAGATGTTTGCCATCCACAAGCAGAAGAAAAGAATGTGGGAGGCTGCAGCGTTTCTTAGAAGGTAATTTCTTTTGCCAAGCTCCCCTTGTAATCAGATAGAAACAGCTGGAAATAAACAAGCAAACCAGCTTTCTCAGGTTATGGCCAGGAAGGAAAATGTTATTAAAATTATCGCAGAGCCTTTTCTCAGGGATCAGCGCTTGCAAGCGCCCTGATTTCACGCGCCGTGCCACGATGTGAGGCCAGCCCTGCGCTGGGGACGATGAGACCTTTCGGCTGCAGGGGGCAATCCAGCACAAGCCAAGCTGGCTTGTCAGCCCTTGAAATAATTCAACTATTTCTGACAACAAAGGCCAAAATTGTGCTCAGGGTTTGGGGACCGCGAGGCTGTGTTCTAGCGCAAGGATCACTCTCCTTTGTGCTGTGATTGTGTATTGTGTGAAAAACCCTTCATCAGCTGCTGCCGTGTGTCCACTGGGTGCGACGGAGTTGCCAGTTTTTTTGCCAGCGGGTTGGTTTGTTCGGGTGGAGAACTTGTGCTAATGCTGAAGTGATGCTCCAGAGACCTGCTGCCCTCCCGAGCCCCCCGCAGATGCTCCCGCACGGTGCTGTCGGGAGCGGGTGCTAGCGAAAAAGGCAGGCTCGGGAGTCGGGAATCCAGTGTGGTGTTTCCTCCTGGAAACATCAGTCCTACTTTCTGTTGCAGCCAAAATGAAAGGCATCTGGCAAACAAACTTACAGTAAACACAATTGCTGGGAACAGTCATGCTGGGTCCCAAAAAGCGGTCAAAGCCTCTGGGTATGATGGGACACTGGTGTGGGGACAGTGGTGCAGGAGCTGGTGAGGAGGGGGAGGTAGGGAGCAGGGCTGTGACAGCACTGGCTTTCTCCATTTAGCCCCTGCCACGCTTGATGCAAGATGGTGGAGAGTATCTTCACCACTCTAGGTTTGCGATGGGGTGATTTAGCAGTGCTCAGAGACGGACAAAATGGCTCTGTGGAGTCAAGGTGGCCATCCCAGCTTTCTCTGGAGCTGGACAAGGGAATTACAGCAGGAGGCTTGTTAAGAGCCTCCTCACGTGTTTCATTTTCTGCATCTGCATCAGGTCTGCAGGCAGCACTCTTACCTGCTGCCTCCCGCTCTGGGCCGCCCCACCGCTGATATCCAAGGTCCCATCCTTGCTGTCAGAGCGTGTTTTGCTGTCGCAGGCGCTGGCTTACCCACCTCTGCTTGGTCAGCGTGCTGGGGCACTGCTGCTTCGTCGCCCCGCTGGAGGCAGGGTGCAGCCCGTTAGCGGGTTCGGTGCTGGGCGGGATCCAGACAGGAAAGTCAGAAGCAGCTCAGAGAGGGAGGGGAGGCTAATGGGGGACTGTGGATATGGGGATGGGAAGCGTAGCTGGGTGTGAGCTGACGGATTAACTGCAGGTTGATGTCTGTGGAGTAAAGGTGCTCAGCGAGGCTGGCACCAGCCTGCTGGCTCTGGCTGCTCTGCCCCCGAGGCTGCAGAGAGCCTGGCTGGGCGCTGGTCCCGCTGAGGGACCGCTGGGATCAGCCACACTCACCGGCAGCTGGCCCGTGTGATCTCCCCCGGTAACATGGTACTCAGGCAGTTCTCACTTGCCTTTGCTCCTGAGTGCTCCAGAAGTTTCTTAGGTGTGCTCAGGAGTGAGCGCTGGGCACCCAGCTCACCATTGCTCCTACTGGTGAGCAGGACATGAGCAAAAGTGGTCAGATTTTAATGTCCATAGAAGTGTCTGTCCAGTCTTCGTATTTTATAACAGTGACACTTGAAAAGCCCTGCGTGAGGCTGAAGAACCTTTCTGATGGCCGTGGGGAGAATGTTGTTGAGAAAGATCTTCTGAACCTGGACAGGTTGGATGGTGAGATGAGGAGGACTCGATGCCTCCTGGGTGCTTCCCTCCCACGCTGGGGAGTGGAGCGGGACTCTCCGTAGCAGTCCTTGTGCTGCAAGTTTGGTGAACATTAGAGTTTACAGCACTTAATTTGCTACGGATTTGCATCTTGTGGTGAGTTTTATCTCTTGTCAAACAAAGTGCAAAGATTGATCAAAGCTTGTCCTGTGGTTACAGCACATATAAATTATCTCCAGTGTAGATTTTCTGGCATCTAATGATACAGTTTGTTACCTACTAGAAACTCATTTTAACAGAAGCAGTACAGTCACGTCAGATTTGGTTAAAACTGGGCAACAGCTTCAGTATTCCTGGCAGGAAGCAGAACCAGTAGGTATGGGCAGCACAGTTGTATCAGCCACATCACCTCAGAAAGTTGGATTAAAAATTAATAACTGATGTTCTCATTAAGACCCTTAACATGCAATGCAATTCAAAGATTAGCAAAGATGAAATCTAATGTTCAAGGAGGTAGGAGGCAAGGAGTTTTTTGTCTCGTTATTTGCAGTTATCAAGCAACGTAGAAAAGTCAAGGTTTGCGGAGTTTTTTACAATGTAGAGCTTGTCTAATGAATAATAAAGAAACAATGGTTGATTTTTATATATAAGGAATGGATTTATTTGTTTCTTATGTGTGTGTAGGAAAAAAACCCCAGTTGGAACTAGAATGACCTTGGGATTCTGATTGGGTTGTTTCTAAATCCATAGGCAAGCCAGGTTGCGCTGACAATGTTCATGAGGAGCCCACTCTTCTCATCTAAACTTTTCTCAAGTCTTTGGAAGTGACTATGAAGGAGAGAGGATTAGATTTCCAAAGTTAGATTCAGTAATGAGTTATTGATGTTACTGTAAGCCTTCCAACTTAAAAAGAAAAAAATGTTTTTTAGAAAGGTTCTGTAACTTCAATCTCCTTGTGTTGGGAAGCATTCAGGACATCTCGCCCAACCACATCCTCTCCTCACCCACCATCACCCAGGGCTGAGTCCCTGGCACGGAGGGAGGCTGGTGATGCCTCTGCCTCCCCTTGCTGCCCTGTGCCCCTGCTCCATCCTGGGAGGTGCAGCTCACCGCTCCAGCAGGATTCTGCCACCGCTGCTCTTGGGAAGCAGTCCCTTGTGGCCTCCGGCGGTGTGTCTGCTTCAGGTTTTATAAATTACTAGTGTCCCCGCACAGGGCTGGCAAGGTGGACCTTTTGTTTATATAGCTGCTCTAGATACAGTTTTATTATTAATCACATCAAGGGAAGCTCAGAGGTTTTTAGGGCTAGAAGAGACTATTACTGTAATCTAATTTGGAAAATTCCTTCCACAGTTTTTGGGTTTTGTCAAAAAGAAAAGTGGTATTTTTTTTCCTTTGCCCTGAGGCCTTAAGGTGTACTTTTAACTTTTTAATAAATGAAACAGAATCATAGCATAATCGGTATCATAAATTTTTTTTAAAAAAAGTTTTTTCATTTACTGGATAAGTTTCTGATTTTTTTGTTGTTGCATATTTTAATGAGAATCTAACCCTGATTTTTAATGGGGAAGACTCCCCACCCTTTCTAGTAAAAATGCAGACAAACTAACTGTGATGCTACAGGAAAGTCCAAAGATGGAGGCATGGATGCAGCACGGCAGGATCTGGCCAGTGAAGTTCAGGAGAGTTTTATCTGTATCTGGATAACAAGCTGAAATGGATCATTGAGGAATTCTGCTCACATTTCTGACAGAAGGAAAACTTTCAGCTATTCTAGATGTTCAACTCTCAGGACTTGCTTAATATTCAACACTGGTTTCATCATCAAAGAAATTGAGGCAAAATTAAAAATTCTTTTTCTGGGTCTGTTATTTTCACAGCTTCTACTTCCTTTCAATTTTGATACCGCCATCCATTTTGATAAAAGAAAATGATGTGTGAGGAACAAGGCAGGCACGAAGGAGACAGAACGAGAAGTGCTTTTCAGCACCGACTTCACCTCTGCAGAAGTTTATAATAAGGTGTCTGCAGATCACTTCCCGCTGAAAGCTCTCACAAATAACACTCCTGCTCGAAGAAAGTGAATTAAACCAGGCCCGCTGCGCACGGCTGCTGGCGAGCACCATGGCACGCTCTGATCTCCCATCAGCTGGTCTCTCTTGTCTAGTGCTGTGCAATTTCTTTCTACTCTTTTCTGCGGAGTATGTATGACTTCTGTGTTGGTTTTGTGTGTGTCTTGTCTTCCCCCTTCCCCGAAAGTTTTTGTTGGAAGGAAAGGCTTCCAGAAGCTTGTTAGACTTACCGATCCGGATTGACTCCCAGAGCTGGCTCTTAGTATCCAGAAGAAAGCTTTTTTCAAGGAGCCTGGTTTGCAAAAGCATCCTCTCTGCTGTTTGTTCCCCAAATGAATGGGTGAAGGAGGACCCCAGCCCTTGTGGGCACCTCGAAGGGCCGTGTGAAGGTCGTCTAGGGCTTTGGAGGGACCCGCTGAAGCTTTGAGTTAGGGTCAGCCCTGGCTACTTCACTGATTCCCAGTGCGATCTTGAGCAAGTCACTGGGTCTGTTCCCACGTGCAGTGGTCAGGGGCTGCACACAGGATGTAACACAACTCTGACTTACACTCGGAGACCGTATTTACACTGCTGTCACAGGGGAAACGTCACTGTTACACTAACCTGGCCCACGCAAGCCCTGGCAGCAGCTCAACTGCAGCATGACTGTGCTGCGTCTGCGTGGATTCCCCTTGCAGGGCAAGCAGCGTGGTGGTGATGGCCACGTAGGTATAGCCATTGGAAGGAGATGAAAATGTTTTTTTTTTTTTCTGTGATAAAAGGAAAATTGAACGGATTCGTGCTAATCTAGACTTCAGTAGGCTGTTAAATACAAAAATCAATGTTAATGTAACATTACAGCTAAGCTTTTAAACCTGCTAGTTAACCTGTGGAGCTCAGCCTGTAATCTCACAACCCCTTTTTGAACTGTATATAGGCCAGTGCCTAAAACATTACTTACACAGAAAAGTGGTGAGGTATTTCCCTGTTCCACAACTCCAAAAGAGTTTTGCAAAACATGAAGGAAAATTTGCTCCAGAACAAATTAAATATATGGGAAATCTCACTTTAGAGACTGAAATTTTCAAGTAATTCCCCCATGTTTTCCAGAATACAGAAGGAGAGCCAACTCCCATCTGTAAGTAAGTGTTCATTCACGCACTGGTCTTTTTCAAACCCCTCTAGCAGAAGATGGTAGATCTCTGAATGGATCTTTGAATGAGACGCTCTTCAGATTAAGAATGTCCTTCTGTGGCCATACACTAATTGGTATCAGAGGATGCCTGTTCCTGCCAGGCCTCAAGGCATCGCTGTGTTTGCTGGTGTTGCTGTTGGAATTGCTCTTGGTGCTGGCAGTTAAAAGTTGCTCTTGTAATTGTAATGAGTATTCATGCTCCATATGACTATCAGCAGTTTTGCAAATACTGTTTTTTACATGGTACCGCTCTTTGCAGAAGAGAAAATGTTTTCATTTACATAGTCTCTGGGGGGATGGCAAACAAAACATGTAGCCTGATTGTTTTTCCTGTCATTATCTATTTTTCTGAGAACTTCTTGCATGTCACTTTGCCAGTATAACCTGATAATTTATTGCAATTAATAGACATGAATTTACTAGCAGCGGAACGTAGGGGGTATTTGCTGTTCTAGTGACCCTTAGTCTTCTCTTCCCCTAATAGCTCATGCAACTCATACGGTCCCAGCTGAAGCTTTGGATCCTCCAAGGCTGCAGAGGAGATAAAAGGCTGTGCAGCAGCCCAGAAGGGTGAGCTACATCCCCTTTCATGTGATCCATCATGGGGAAGGGCCCAGATGCAGTTGCCTGTGGTTAAAAAAACGGAAATATTTTTAAAGCTGTGTAGACATTATCATAGCTCATATATATGGAAGGGTCAAGCTAAGGTTGTCATGGGGATTGCATCTGAAATCCTGGTGGCACTGAAGTCTGCCAGAGCTTTGACAGCCCCATTAATTGAGTTTCTGTGGTTGGTGAGCCCTCTCTCCTAATGTTATTTTTAATGCCACACAGAGAAATCAGAACACAATGGAGTTCCCGGAAAGGGGCTGAAATGCCAGTGCCCCTTCAAATGGGCTGTGATGGGGTGGTCAGAGAGGGTGAAGGCAGACCCTCCATCCCGGCTCTTCGCTGGTGTCAGCTGCTGACGTTGCTGTGCCCTGCACAGTGCCACTGGGGAGGCTGCTGTGTGGGAGCCAGCGGCTCAGGCTGGAGGTTGTGGTCCCCTTCCTCCCCTTGCTGGGATGCGCAGGGATGCTGAGCCCCACGGGGTGAAATCAGATCTCCCTGCCCTGATGGCTCTGTTTGGGGTGCCACAGTTTGGACTTTGGCATGTGGATGGCCTGTGCGGCACGCAGGGTTAAGGTTTGGGTAGCTGGCTGGGTACCCAAAGGGAGGCTCCAGTTCTGAAAGGGATGCTGCACAGTGGCTTCTGTTTCTTTCCTACTCAAATTTAAACTCCTTAAAAACAAATCCCTTCGCTCCCCAAATAAGCTCTTTACTTCTGCCTTTCAACCCTAAATAGCTTAGCATATAAGTAGCTTCTTTTGGAAAAAAAGTCAATGCTGTCTGTGTTTCTGTGATCAGACACTCAGAGTGAATTTCAGTCTAATCCCAGTTTTGAAATTGATTCAGCTCGATGACCTTGGGCAAGTTACTTAACCTCTCGGTGCCCCAGTTTTTCCATTTGTAAAATAGAGAACTGAATACCCTTGTGAGCTGGGTAAATACGTCCTGAAGCTTAATTCAGATGTGCCTGTTTTAGAGGGCTTTCAGCTCTGTGGTTGGAAGCATGATGGAAGAGGAAAGCTTCTTGGGTAGGGAACTTCATCTCCTGGCCCACTCTGAGGGGGTCTGGTGCACAACCCAGCCCAACCAGAGCCTTTCTGTAGCCATTAAACACAACACCAAGAAGAGGTTCGTACTTGCTAGGAGTGGTGCTAGAGCATCTTGATCCCGCTTCTGCTTGGAGGCGCAGTGGATCAGCCTCACGTTGCCCCAGCTTGGCGTTACGCTAAGGAGGAACAACGGGAGAGGAGATGTCAGCTGTACTTGACCCTCCTGATTTCCAGCCCTATTTGGTTTGAAACATGACATGTGCAGGCTGGAGGAATTCTGGAAGCAAAGTGGAAGTGTTGGCATGCCCGTTTGCATACTAATATACCCCAAATGCCATTATTTTTCCAGCTTCCACAGCTGTGTTATGACTGTACTAGAGCTGAATTCTAACAACCAGCCAAAAGGTTTGTTTGCATGTGTATGTGCACTGAGGTTTTGCAAGCAAAACTGGAAAGCTTTCTAGTTGTTGCAGTTGTTGTGTGGTGGGTTTTTTTTAAACCCCTCACACTTTTGTGCTTACATTAAAAATTATGGATTAGCTGTATTTTAACAAATGTCTGTTCCCTGAATTTATGCAGTTGATGGCCTCAGAGCTCAGTTTGAAAGGTTTCCCCCTCTGTATTGCAACTGGGATTTCTTCCATAGATTTTTTTTTTAATAGAAACAGTGTTTTATCTTTGTATCTTTGTCTTGTATAAAAGATAAAAATCTATAGTAATTCTTTCCTATGTAGACTGCTCTATTTTTCCCGTAAAACACTCTTGCAAATAAGTCTGCAGATCTTTCAACACAATGCCTGAAGCATCACACATGATAAATCCTTCCCTAGTCTCAGCTTTCTGTAACCTTCCCCATTCCTCACAATGACACACACTTTCTCTCATTCATCTTTTATTACAATTCAATATTGTGCTTGAATATAATTAGTTTGTATGCGGTATTCCCTTCCCCCCATCCTTGGGGTTTTTTTTCTTGAAAAAGGACAAACTACTTGTTCCCATGCACATTTCATCTGGAAATTGACTTCAGTGTTATAGGTTCCAATATATTTACACAACAGGTAGGGAAAGGTATTGGGAAAAGAAGAAATATTTTTAACATCATAAACCTCTAGCAAAAATATGTATGTAATAGAATCTGGTACTGTGGTATTACACACATTACAACTGTCGCTGTGACTTACAGCCTTAGTTTAGCTGAAAGAAAATCTATAACCCTAGAAATGCAACGATGTCCGAGTCATAGTTCAGAGTAATAAATGTTTTTCACAGAATACTGTAATCCATATTTCCAAAGCTGATACAACAAAGGCATTTCTACCAGAAATCTTTCAATTTCGTGGGCGGAGGCTCAGAGGGGGAGAGGGAATGGTTAGGAGAAATGATAAGTGATAAAATGCCTGTGTTCAGAAATACTAGCCCTTTGGCTAGTGCGTTTGGTTGATCATTCTTGCCCCCAAATTATATCTTAATATAGTAGCATATGTTTTTTGGTACCAGTATGAAAAATCAACTTTTAAAGTCTGTGCTCTCATTTGAGGATGGTGAGGGTGTTGGGTTGCAGGCAGCTGTGCACGAACACCTTGGCGTTCCCCACATCATGGACGTCCTACATGGTGAACACCGGTCCCTGCGGGGCAGACGAGGTGAGATGTGCTTTAGGGGTGATATGAACTGTTTTGTCTTGTCAGGGCTCCTGAACATGCTCCTCTGCATCTCAGTGCTGGGAGCTGCCAGCTGCTGTGCCTCTGGGATCCCAGGCATGCTGCCTCCCCATGCACCCGCGTCCTTTGCCTCTGTGGTGGGACGAACCCATGGATGGATGGGTGCGTTCAAATTCTTGGCTAGGGAACCTGAACTGTGAAGGCTTCTTCCAAGCGTTCATTTTTGATTCACCTCAGCTGCGTTTTCACTAGGAAAGGTGTTCTCAGGCCAAATGTAGTGAGAGCCCTGAGGTGTCCTTGTGTCCCTGGCTTTGGTTTGTCTTTGTGTACAGGGAGAGAACTTGACTGCATGCCAAAGCGGTGAGGCTATCCTGGCAGGCCTTCCAGCCGGTGACAACAAACAAATATATCACACTACATATTTCCTTTTTCAGAAGGGTATAGTTTGGGTAGCTAAGTAGCCTGTGTTTTGGGCTCCCAAGACCTTCATTTGTCTCTGCCTTCAAACTTTTTGGCAAGCTTGCTCATGTCTATTAATTTTCTAAAATCCATGAAAGCAAAAATAGAGCAAATTGCATTAAAGTAATCTGTAATCATTTGAGTTACAGTATGAGTGAAATACTCTCATAGCTGAGCAGTTAAAATGGAAATGCGGTGTTGAGAAGCTGTATGTGCCATAGTTTATGGCCCACTATACACATTGCAGAGTATCAGGTTCGTTCCAGTCAAGGTTAGTCAGATGTTTGTGTTTGGTTTTATGTTTAAAAAAAAAAAAGGCAAAAAAAGGCAGGAAAAAAAAAAAAAGGCAAGGAAAATGGAGACACTAGTACTAGGAAAAACATCTGCCTTATTAGGCTCTTCATTTGTTTCTTTTCTTTCCTGGTGGGACTGGGCAGATATGCCGGCATCCAGAACTGCTGAGCAGGGTGTGTCCCAGCCAGCGTGCAGGTGGCATGGAAAGGCCGGTAGGTTGGTCTGTGCTGAAGAACAAAGCTTTTAATCAGAAATGCAGAAGCTCAGCATATCTAGTTGTATTATCATCTTGAAGCATTGCAAACGCTTGGTATATATAGCACTAACATTGCCCCTACTATGCTGAGACATCATGCTTGCTTTAATGCACAGTACTAAAAATTTCAACTTCACATAAATTAGCTTTATTAGCTACTTTACTTAGTCATCATTCCTATTACTGCTTCATTAGATATCTGATTCATAATCATTGACTTATGAAGAACAGATTGCAAAGAGTTTTCCCCCTCCTGTCTGCTCCTCACCTTCCCATGCTTCGGTGTGCATTCAGACTAATGCAATGGTACGACGGATAATGCAGATCCCTTTTGAATCCTGATGTGGGACAGCCTGAAATGCTCTGTCCTTGTAAGGCTGCATTTTCCTCTCAGACCTGCTGTAGGAGGCTCCATCATCTTGATTGGAGTGTCTGACTCACAAGGATGAGCTAATTTTGTTGGCAAGATCTTGCTTTCCTGAGCCAGGACAATCATATTTTTTCCGGTGCTAGGGTGGCTGTGATAGGGGTCTGAAATATTGCATGTGTGTGAAATAGTCAAGGCATAAAAATATACTCACAGAGTGGTGAGGTTATGAACAGTTTCCTTGCGCTTGGTGCACTGGAGAGCAGACATCACAAGGGCATTTTTCTATCTTGACAATGTGAAGAAGTGGTTCATCCTCTCGTGTTTGTGCCAGGAGACTGCAGGGCTCTGAGACCAATTTTTACATCCACTGGGGCATGACCTTAAAGTTGGTTGCAGGATGTGGCCCTTCTGTTGAAACACAGCTATCAAGCAATTGGGGTCTCAGAGAAGCCCAGGTGATGCCTGGAGTTTATCACAGCTGTTCCTTCAGGTCTTATGCTTGTTGCAGGCTTTGGGAACGCTCAGGGCATGGTGTTGGATATTTTGGAAGGAGAAGGTAGGAATGTCTTCTTGAAATAAAACTGACCTTTCTTTATATTGTTTTTATTTGCTGCTCTCTGCTGTTTTTTTATTGTTCTGGCAGCGCTGTCTCCAAGTACTCTGGAGTTTCTCTGCTGACTCCTAACTCGGTGGCAGCGGGTATGTCACACCAGCGGTCTGCGTATTTCTTGCTTGGGAAGGGGTGGCTCTTAGCAGTGCTTACAAGAAAAGCTGTGCTTTTCCTTCAGATTGCCTGGAAGGAATTCTACCGTCACCAGGCTATTCTTTCATAGAGAAACAGGAAAGTTTTGCTAAAAGACTCTTGTATGTAGCAGAAAAGGATTCTGCTGCAGGGACGTGCGCATCGCACAGCTGGTGCTTGCAACCCATCACGCCTCAGATGAGACCTCGTGAAAGGGTTCGCGCTGGTTTTCCTTACTGCAATGAAGAGAAAATTTGAAAATCCCAAATGCCTTGTAGAATTCCTATGACCTTTTGGTAACTTTTTAGACACATGCACTTGCTAAGCTCTAATATGCATGTGGTCACTGAACTGGCACTCTTCAAAATTAAATAGACCTAATGCAAATTACTAATAATCTGAGAAAGCTTTGTGCTAAAGAGGCTGTAGTAAAATTTCACAGGAGAATCCTCTTCTGCAGGCTATGTTAAATGGCCTTGTTAGACATTTGAGTATTGAGTGTCATTATGTAGTGATTTGAGAAGGACAGAAAAAAATCGTAAAACTGCTACTAAGATTCTCACAGCAGATCTATTATGGCTAGTCTCTCTAGTAATAATTTAGAGTTTTAATTTTCTCAAGTGTCCCACAGGTTTACTATATCCAGCCAAACGGTTCATGGAAAAGTTGGCAGAATGGAAGCTTTTTATGACCTGCCCCCATTGGTGGCTTTTTATGGCTTCACCCTGCCGCCCCCCGTATGTGTCTGCCACAGGCACGCATGCACATGTGCATGTCCACACGGACACACACCAGGGGTCTCAGGGAGCTGTCGGAGTTTGTCAAGTCCTGCACAGCTCTCACCAGTCAGGAACCAACAGCATCTGGATACAGGGTCTCTTTTTTTCTTGGTTTTAAATATATATGAAAAACCGAAACCAAAGGCAGATTGATTGATACAGAAGCTCAAAGAGTGATAGCGGGTTCCTGATTTGAATAACCTTCCTGAAAAAACACACCTCTGTTTCTGGGTTTTACTCATCAATCAATATCCATCTGTTTGAAAAGCGAAGCACCTGCTGAGAAGCTGGAAGACCCCTGGCGCAGAGTGTAAATATCCTGAACCTTGGGATTTATATCAGCAGGCAAGGGGAAAAATATATTTTCTACCTAATCAGCACAACGCAGACAAAGTTATCCATGCTGGGTGCCGGCCTCACGATTTGGAGCCATCTGGCACTGACAAACAGGGAGAAGAGGCCACGTGCCTTGGTGTCCCTGCCGCAGGGACGTGGCTCGCTCTCACTCCTCAGGGTGCAGAGGGGTGCTGGGGTGTTCCTGACCCCTGCTGGCCACCCCCGTGGGCAGAGCCGGCTGCAGGTGCGGTGGGGTGGGACACCGGAGCTGGAGATTTTAAACCAAAGTGTTGAAATTAGCTTCAACATCTGCAAAAACTCTTTGACAGAGCCTCTTGCAGCAAAGTCCCCAGAACATGAAATTTGACAAGGAAAGAGCCCATTATTATCAGTGATGTTTCAACCATTATTTTATGAATATATTCAATGACAAGAACTAGCTTGTTTCCAAGACAACAAAATTCAAACCCCATCCATGATTGCTCTAAAGGAGGCCTCCTGTCATTTCGTTCCTTTGAAGAAACTCACAATTTGATGGGCAAAATGCCAGAAATAATTAGACAGAATAGCACCATAAACCCCAATGGAAGCAAAATATCTGCTGTAAGAATTTCCCACCAGAAATCCTGAAAATCAAATCAAAGCCTGGATAAAACCTTTTCTGTTGAGTGTATGAACCAAAAAAAAAAAAGCCAAAAAAAAAAGCCCAACCAAACCCCTGAAAAGAAAAAAGTGGGTGGGAGAAGACTATCTGGTTTTCTACCTCATCAAAGAGAATACTAAAAACTGTCTTTGTGACTTGCTCGTGTCTTCTCGTGAAATAATAAGTGGGCAGGGCAATCAAATTTAAAGCAGTATTCCCCAAAGCAAGGTCAAAACTGCTAGAAATGTTCATTTCATTTTTATTTGCTTTTCCTGCAAGGTACCCACTGTGGCTATAATTTCCCATTCTTTATGGGGAGATCAAAAGATTTGTGCTGTGCAGCGTAGGAATCAATTCAGTCATCCTGGCAGCACGCCAATCTTTATTACGTTATTTGTTAACCCGAGTTATTGCAGAATAGAATAACTGTTCCATGGGATAAATGAGGGAGTTTTTCTTGCTTCCTTGACCTTGATTTCCACGCTCGTGCCTTGTCCTCTCAGCACCCACATGCAGATAATGATTGTCTGTGTTAGAGTGAATGAAATATCGCTGCAGATCCCATGCCGAAGCAAATCGTTGGTTCGGTGGTGTGTCAGCTAACCAGTTGCCTGCATTGCTTGCCATTGCTTTTGCAGCACAGAGAGCCTCAGGTATTTCTTCCAGTGGGTGGGAGACTCCTTGCTTTACCAGCAATAAAATCAGCCCCAGTGACAAGAGCTGTATTTGCTCTTTTCTTCTTACTGGGCCATTTCTGTGGTGCTTAAAAGCTAAATACATCAGTCAAGTGATCCTCCTTGGAATATTTCTGTTTTTTTTTAAGGACTCCTTTTTATTAAGTTTGTGAGCAGTGATATATTTTGGTAGTTTTGGGGACTTGCATTAGGGGTAAGTTAAAACCAACGTAGAGTTTTGCATTTATACTTACATCCATTTATATTTCACTTATATTTTCTCAACAGAAAACAAGCAGGCTTTGCACAGTCATATTTTCCATACAGAAAACGGTGGGGAGGTTCTGTTTCACGTTGGACAGATCTAATTCAAAATACGCTTGATGCCAACCAAATCGGGTAGCTTTGGGATCGAATCAGCGTTCATCTGTGCCCCAACAAGCAGCTGCAATGGCCGCTGCTAGTGGCGATTCGTGGGCACTGTGCCCTACGGCTGCTCTGAACCTAGACCCATGGCCAGGTGCATTTCACATGCTACACAGAGCTCCCTGACTGCAAGAGCTGTGCTGGAAGCCATCGCCATGGGCTTTCGTGGTTGTGCCGGGGGACGAAGCGTGGGAGGGGAGAAGGGGCAGCCTGGGGTGAGCTGCTTAGGAGTCGAAGACAGAACTAAAGTTTAATTTCAGTGAGCTGGGGTAGCAGTGTGTCAATATGTAGCCTGCACTGTGAAACGTCAAATGGTTGAAGCCCTCCCTGGCTGATTTAATTCAGCATAACAAAATCAGAGATTTCAGTAAGGAAATATTAGTAAGGGAGAGAGAAGAGGAACAAAACTTGCAGATTCTTTCAAAATGCTCTCCACTGCTAAAAAGCAGATTTTTAACCCCATTTTAAAATAGAAATGATTGTTGAAATTGTTGGGGGTTTTTGTGGGGCAAGTGTCCTTCATGACAGCAAATCCCAGCTGCTAAGTTGCAGACCAAAGTTAGTGGCATTAGCTGATGCCCAGAAAGAAGTGCAAAACACCAAAGAATGGAGAGCGTGGCGAGAACCAGGCTCTGAGACTAGGGAGCTGGTGCATGCTTGGAAACAAAGAAGAGGAAATATCTGCCTTTTGTTGTCTCTCCCCTAGGAGCCCTGTGGTGGCTGGGGAAATCCAGGAGATAGTTGCAGGGATGGGACAGAGAAGGCTGGGCTGCTGCCAGTCTGGTCAGGGAAGGGTGAATGCTGTGGTGAGGGGTGGGAGAAGAGAAGGGGTCAGAGCTCTAGGGACCTTTCAGGTTTGCTCCTCTTCGAGGCTCTGTGCTATGGTTGGGTACAGAAGTCAAAAGAGAATCCTCTGCCTGTCAAGGGGACTTTTGGATTCACCAGAGAGGTGCCGGTCAGTGCTACCGCCTCGTCCTCCTGCCTGGATCCTGCAAACCTGCAAGAGGTGTCAGACCAGAACTCAGATGCTGTTTTCCATCACGACAGTCCCAGTTCCTTCCTGGTGAGGGTGAGCTGTACTGGTTGCACTGAGCGGAGCAGAGCATCCAGAAAACAGTATCAGCTGGGCTTTGTGTGGGCTGGCCAGGGCTGGGTAGGAAAAGATTCTCTGCCTTTGCTGGAAGACCCAATAGAGGGCCCCAAATGCTGGTTTTCAGGGTGTTTTTCCCATTCTGCTCTTCCATATTCTGATGCTATAATCTGAAAATACCTCTGCCTCACAGTAGGCTGAGCCAAAGGTGTTTACAAAAGCACTAAGCCTGAGAATCCAGCGACCTAGCATCAAAATGGGAAACTTAAATTCATAAGCTCCCTCCTTTAAACTGATGGAAATGGATCCAAACAAAACAAAGCAAAACAAAAGCAGTAGGTAAACATGTTGGAATGTACAATGGATATTGAGGGATGATCTAGTCATGCATGCTAAACAGATACATTTATGAGTATAAATTTAATTAGCATCTGGAAATTAACAAGGCTAGAAAGAAGGGCAATGTGTTTTTAAGTGAAGGCGATGAATAGGTACTGTTTGGTGCATATAGATAAATGAGGATTTAATTTGTAAGACATAATGAGCCAGGTGCCTATAAAATAATTTGTGGGGGTTTTTTTCTGCTGGATATCACAGAAGATAACGGTGTAACACTTCAAGGTCAGTCTGTCTCTACCTGTTCATCTCTTTTTGGGGAAAATATTTTTTAAAAATAACAAACTAACTAAAATTAATTTCCTTTGTAGTAAACTGCTGTGAGGTGTGGGGTTTTTTTCATGTTGGTTTTTTTTTTATAATTGAGGAAATTATGGCTTTGCTAATTCTACATTTGAAAACCAGCCATCCATTGTCAGAGGGATTTAGTTGCTGCTCTGATTTTCATCCTTCAGTCTGCACATTGACTGAGGAAGGTTCCTGTGGAGAAATGCTAGTCCAAGACTGTGTCCCCTATGTGTGCCCATGTGGAAATGGGGATGTATTTCCAAAGGAGCTGATATTTCATAATGCTTGAATTGCAAACAATGCTTTAGAAACAGAGCATTGCTTTAAAACCCAAATTGTTGCTTTAAAACCAGAACTTCCTGAGTTTCTTTTAAAAAACCCCTTAAACTGATTACTGTATGATGCTATGAATTGCCTTTTCCCTTCACCTATAAGACTTGCATCCATGTCCTTAAGCATTTCAGTGAAGACTACTACCATTTGGACTGAAAAATTAATGATAGTAGGAGATCCTGTTATCCCAGTGGTGAATAGGACTGTAAAGGTTACATGTTGGGTCTTGGTGATGATGTTCAGCAGAGTGAGGGAAGATTAGGGCAGTCTTTTTTCTGTTTTCCCATATTTCTGACAGTGCTTCTGTGTCTCTGGGTGTTGGGGTGTAAGCAGCACAGACCTTGTAGCTGGGTAGCAGAGTCAGCCTCTTTGTCTACATACAGCTTTTCCAAGTGCTGCAGCAGCTGCTTGGATTTCCAGCAAAAACCAGGGTGCTTGCTTTCTGTTTATGCATTTTCGTGCAGAGCTGTGATTCTTTAGAAAAACAGAAGCCAGAGAAGAGAGAAGGTTTCTCTTTTCAGCTGCTAACCAAGCAAAGCACAAGTGAAATTTTATGAGAGAAAGTAAAGGCATTTTTCTTCAAACCAGATGTCATAGGGCTACTGCAAGTAATAGCTGCATGCAAATTTATTCAGGAAGAAAAATTTTCTCTCTCTCTTTTATAAGGAAAGGTGTTAAGTACCCTACATAGGCATTGCTCCCAGCACCTCATGCAATCAGTAACTAACTTTACCTTGTACAGGAATGAAAGGGATTCCACCGGGAATGCAAAGGACTTGAGGTGGATGAGTATACTGATCAATTTTTGAATGTATAGTTTTGGACTAACACACCAGTGACAAACCTATCTATTTTAAGTGGCCTTGTAGTGGTGGTGGAAAACCGAACACCTTCCTACTGACAGTTCTTTGCGTTGTGATAAATTTAAGGTGGCAGTAAAGAAGGGTTTACGTTTGTACAAATGTCTTTTATGAACAACAGTTTCCATCCATTTAATAATGACCCTGCTTTTCTCATGAGAATAGCACCATTACCAATCTGTTGGTATGGTTTCTGCAGTGCGAGGCGGCACTTGCTGCGGTACTTAATCGTCTCGCCCATCTGTGGAGCGTGAGGCTCGCCGGAGACACCTGCTTTCTCAAATGCTATTTTTAAGGATCAGATCCATTGCAGTTGATTGCACGAGCCCTGTTAGGTTGGTTGCATTTTAGGAGAAAGACGGATGAAAGCCAGGCTTCCTGCTAGGCATGTGACTTAGTGAAAACAGCCTCTAATTAAAAAACCAAAAGGTATGCACGCAAAAAGCCCACATGCAAACATTTCTCTCTTTGCATAAAGTATTAAAGCTCAGTAAAGGATTTGTCATAAATTGAAGCTAATGGTTAATTTAATATTGCTTCACGCTCTTTTGGATATAGAGAGTTTCGCCCAGATTTGCTAAGGTTAACATAAGTGGGGAGGGGGGGAGGGATTGAGACGTTGCCTGTGGTTTAGCTCATGAAGGCTTCACTTTATTTCAGCATTATTTTTTTTAATTTTTTTTTTTGTCTGGGAAAGCCCCAGAGTTTCAAGACAGACTCTGGACTGACAGGCCAGTTGTTGAGTTTGGAAAGATTTCATGGCTTAAGCTTGGCGAAGTTGCTGTTGGGGAGGGCCGCCTGCCCTGTGCCCGGCGGTGCTGCTGGCCTAGGCAGTGATGGCGGCCCCGGCGTGGCCCTGGCCTGGCTCTCCTGACCTAAGGAGGTCTCCTGGCATCGGTGTCTGCAGGGCCGCTGAGATCCTCCTCGCAGCTAAAGTGCTACCTGCTGCTTTAGCTTAGCACTGAGTCCAAAGAGACGCTGTGGGGAGAGATCGCCAGGCGGCCTTCCTTGCCTGGCCTGCCTGTGGAAACGCTGGTTATAGGAAAGGTGGGAAATTCCTCAAGGAGACCCTGAGAGCGCTGGGGTGCGGCAGGCGGCGGGGTACTTTGCGTTTTCTCGGCAAGGCAGTAAGAGCCAATTTGCTCCAGGGCCTGACCCAGGAAAAGGGTTTGTGGGCCAGAATTGTGGAATGGGAGTGACTGCGGGGTCCTGGTCCTGGCGAGCAGCACCAGCCATGCCAGCAGCATCGGCAGCAGCTACACCATCGCGGGCGGACTGCAGCCCCTGTTGGGGGGCCGAGGACCCAGCTGTGGGAGCGAGGCACCTGGAGGAAGCATTTTGTTAAGGGCTACATCAGCCACATTGCTTCCCTGCAAGCGAGATTCCTTTCCTTATGCCTTACAGAGAAGGAGAGGACAGGTTAGGTGCCGATGTCTACTTTGCATTTCCCTTGCTCTCCTGAAAAGTGTGTTTTAAAGCCAGGACTTTGCAAATTATTTCTTGTCTGGTTTCCCCTTTCACTGGGCTTTACCTCTGAACATCTGGCTGGCCAGAGAAGGGTCTCTGCACCCTCCCTCTGCCACGAGCAGCAGAAATGCTCCAGTCTCCCCCTTGCAAATAAATGTAGAAAACATTTCTTCTCACTCAGCAGTTATGCCATCCTCTCTGCTGTGTGAAGAAAACCTGCTCCTCTTGCCCCCAGTCCACTCCCCCTCCCTAAACAAACACTTTTATCTACAAGGTGTAGCTTACAGGATTATATGTGTGAGTTGATATGTGCGCTCCTTAACATTTTTGTGCATTTCTGAACTTTAGGTCTGGCAGGAACAGGACCCTAGGAATCCAAGAAGTCTTGCCATATAATATAGGATGTTTTAAGCCTAATTATACAGGGCTTGGATGTTTATGTAAACTTCAGGTAAAGATACCAAGATATACTTACCTATTCCTGAGCTTTGGAACTGCATGCCCACTGATTTAAACACGACTGCCACACAAGTGGGGGTACAGAGATGCTGGCCTAATGTTGCATGAAGGGGACGCTGATCCTGCACCCACTTGTGTAAGTGAAAAATTCTTACATTGACTAGAGCAAGGGAGGATCAGTGTAATAGTCACCAGAAATTACTAATAAGATCATGATATTAGCATTCACAGCTGCTGAAGCTTCCTTTTATTGAAAAGGTAGCTTTTTGCTGCTAAGAATGAAGGTTTTACTGGGCTGTGCAAACCTAGAGTGGAAAGTTAAAAGGAAAACCCAGAAAGAAGGTTCGGTTGTTCAGTTAATGGATTTTCTATTCACCTTCTGTCGGCTCAGATTGCTGGCAAAGCCTCAGGAACAGTGATGAATACTCTGTGTAATGTCAGCTCCCGGAGCAACCAGTGCTTGCACTGCAGAAGGCAGGGTAGGAGCAGGCTAGTGGTACGGTACTGCCCCTCTGCCAGACCCCGCTGCGATGGAGCACCTGTCCCCTGCCGAGGTCTGCCACCCAAAAAGGCTGTAGCAAGATGAGCCATATGTGCAAGTGTCTGATTAGCTACTCTGAAGGAAAGTTTAGGGTTGACTTGCTCACAGTCTACAAGATAAAACTGCAGTTAGCCAAATTCATATAGGTTGTAATGGATTTCCCACCAGCAGAAATTCTTAAAACGTAGAGTGTGTATTTCTAAAAAGCTGTTATTTAGTTCAAATGGAATCCCAAGGAAACCTATGAGAGAGCTCTGTTATTTTGAGAGATTACAAAAAAAGGCCATGTCTGTAAATTTCAGCGTCTGTGTTCTCAGATGAGTTGGTTGCTGGCTTGTTTTTGGCAAGCAGGAGGGATTAGGAGCATGCTGAGTTTTGTCTCTGTAGGAGAATGCTGAATGAGTTACAATATTTAATAGTTCTGTAGGGAGGCAGAGGGGTATAAATGGACATGAAGGAAACTAACATTATCTTAGTCTATGAAAGAAGCACTACAGTAAAAGGAAATAATAGGCTAGGAAATTTGACTTCAGGTGCAGGCAAGTTCCTGGAGATTTTAAGAACTGAGACCACAAAATGTATGGGGAAGTGTGCTCTGATGTGCCTTCAGAGGGAATACACTTTATGTGGCAAGGCTAGGAAAGTTATTTTATGAACCTCATTGAGAGGAAAAAAAGTGGTGAAGGAAAGGAAAAGGAAACAAATCTAAACCACTTGGGTTTTGAGTTAGGTCTAATAACTGGCTACAACTTGAGAAAAGGGACCCGGTTCTGAAGATATGAGACCCATGTGATGACTGTAGATAAGCAGAAGAATAAGAGTGGGTAAAGAAGGTATATAAAAAAAAATAGAAGTACGATCCTTAAAGAAAGTAATTTTCCATTTAGTGTGCTAAGGGTGGGTTCAAAAGTACTTGGTGCTAGTTTGTCCTCTCCACACTAACAGCAAATGAAAGTTCACTTTTAAAGGAAATGCCACCAGATTAACACTGAGCACCTTTGGAAATTCTGTAAAGGGTATCTGGATACTTTGAACTGAAAATACATCTCACGTTGCAAGAAACATGACTGTAACCTAGGAAAATGACAGGTGAAGAGGATTTAGATTAGCTTCCCTCTGCAGGCATACTGAATTTGCAGCAGGTGCAACCGTACCTTCACAAAAAAATCCATTGCCTGCTCCACTCCTGCAAAAAAATCCACCACAAAACAACAGAACTGTAGGGCAGAAGGTAATGGGTAGGACAAAACAGAGGGAAATTATGGCTTTATGAGATATTTATCAGATGCCTGATGGAACAAATTCAAGACTTTTGCTTTCTGTTCAAGATTTACAAATAAACTGTAAAAAGTATGACTGGATAATATTATACTAAAGACAGATCAAGGTCTTTTGTGCCCTGCATTAGAGCTGATCCATGGAAAGCAACAGAACTCAATGAGAATACCCCTCCAAAATGTTGTGTCCTACTACTAAATCTGTCACATTGATTCCAATTATTATGGTTTTCCAGTTATCCAAACCAGACCATAAACTGCTTAAAAAAAAGCATATTACTGCAGCCATTAATGAACACACCAAGCTGAATCAAATTACTGATAGACTTCAGATCTTATTTCTACCCATTCTATTTCTTTGTTTGTATCTCCATCCACAGATCATGTTCATAATTTTTATTCAACGATTTAAAATTAAGACGGGCATCGGAAGTAATTCTACCAAGTGTTTTTATTTAATCTAGTGCTTTTTCCATGTATCAAAAAATACCAAGATGAACACGAACTGCCTTTTTCTAACAGTGAGATTAGTTCTTCGTGCCAGTTTCTCATCCTAATGAGACTTACTATGCAGCTGAACCACTGAGACCTGTTAGAAAGCATTGCAAGGGGAACTAGAGGGGATCTGGGGATGAGAGATTGACCTGTAAATTAATTGCACTGTGCATGTTTAGAGGTAGACAGATTAATTGTGTGTTGCCTGCAACCTAGTTGCCACTCTTTGCATTCTTGTTCCTAGCAGGGCATTGCTGCGGAGAGGGAAATCTCCCACCCCACCAGTGGCCAGTGGCTACTGATCTCTCTCTGGCTTCTTGGGGTTGTTGATGGCTGTTTATCTCGGGTCTGGTAGCATGATCAATGCAGGACTGGTGGTAGGGAGACATTAGTTCAAACCAAATCATCGCTCTGATTTACCACACTGAAATGGTCGTATACTACACAGGCTTCCTGGAGGAATTTTTCAGGATCCTCATCACCTGCAGTATGTTAAACCTTGCTGAATTTTATTTGGGCCATGTTTTCCCCGTGGAAGCTCTCCATCACTGCTTTGATTGCCTGTACCTTACAATGGCCATGAATTGCACGTCAGTCACCTGCGCTCTGTGAAACCGTGCGGGTGTTTTCAAAGCACACTTGTACTCTGCCTGCATCTGTGTGAATGAGAGACCTGTGTCTATTAGCTACCTTAGCAAGTCACTAAAAAGACATAAGTACAGTCTCAGCTGTAACATAAAAAAGCTGACCAGAAAAGAGGTTTCATGGTGACATAGCAACTATTACGGCTCTGCAACTGAATGAATGGTATAGGAGCACAATGTATATGAATGACTCCCTCTGTTGTGGCTCTATATCTTGCATCTGTGGAGCAACGCCCAACACAAGCATAGCTGAAACCCAGCAGAATATAATGCTTGGCAAAGCTGCCCAGCTGGGGAATAGCAATGAGTAATACAGACTCCGTATGGGTGCCACTGCCTCCGTTTCAAATTTAAACTATTTTGACGTTCTCATCACAGAGGCTTTACTTTCTGATTTCCTCCTTAGCTTTTGCTCTTATTTTTGTTACTTGAAGGAACATCAGAGCAGCACTCATGATAATGATTTGAACTTGAAATTAAAAAGTTTGACTGAAACATTTAAGTTGAATATGTGTATTGATTTTGCAAGCTGGGACATTCACATCCTTGCTGATTCTTTAGGAGATCAGAAAACCAGTGTAATTTCATAGTTATATTTATGGCTATGTAATGGATTACACATTTCCCAATATGTCGAAAACATCGTTATAAAAGTCAACATGTCTGTGGAGCTGAGAAACATGAATGAGAAAGGAAATGTTTGTGTAATTATGTTTATATTGGGCTTACTTTTAGATAGCTGCTAAGAGCTCATGGAGCTCTTTGAAGCTGATGGGAGATGAAAGTGCTCAGCAGTGCTGTAGCTTCGTTTGAGTAACCTGTGAACTTTTCAGGCAGGAAATAAAAGGAACTTCTTGTTTTGTACAGTTCCTAATCGAATTGTGGATTTATTTTTTTTTTTATGAACCTGGCCAGAAACCAAGAGTTTAAATGGGCTCAAAAAAGGATTAGATGCTTTTTTTTGGAGGGCTAGGTCAATTGGTGGTTGTCAAGCACAGTCAGACTAATGCGGTTTCCGAATGAAGAAGTTCCCAGGTACCCATCCCCAGGAGCAGGGATGGTGGCTGGGGAGCCAGCAGCTGCCTGCCCCTGCCCCGTCCGAGGACCTGCTGCTGCTGGTGGTGGTGGTGGCACCCACCTGCACGCTTCCTGCGCTGCTGTGCCAACAGGTCACAGTCACACGGGTAAGGGGTGGCTATCTGTCCCCGTCACTCATGGTGAAATTCACCCAGTAAAGGGCACAGCAGTAAAAAGCAGGCAGTTTCAGATTGCTTGTTTATGCGCTGTTGTAATAAATGCTGCAAACGGCTGTGAAAGGTGGGTTCTGCTGCTTGACCCAACGTTTCTGCTAAGTCTGTCAAAGGAAACTGTTGCTCAGTTCTTTTGTACTTGGTAATTAGTTCCTCCAAATGCTTTTTCAAAACAACTTTATATTAAAGTAGCTATGGATATATGTTGGAAATTCACCTGAGAATTTTGTGGAGGGGGGAAAAAAAAGGAAAGATAAATGCTGGGCAAAGCCATAGAGAGTATCTGTGCATAAGCACAGGTACTGCAAGTACAGAAAAATTAAACCTTGGCCTTTAGCATTATCAGGATTTTAAAATCTTTATGAAGGCTTTAACTGAAGGGTATTTCTTTCTAGACAAGTGATTGGCCCTACAGAAAAGAAAAAAAATATCTTTTGGAAATCACATTTTTTGTGTCATTTCCATAAAATTCTATACAGCTCTCTTACTTTTTAATTTTTATTGACCTGTGACTTGATGAGATTTAAAACCTCAAAATGGAAGATACTTTCTGGAGTTTGGTGTCTGAGGTGAATTTATTGTGAAAATTGGGTAAACGTCTACAGCATCTGTGTTGAGCCAGAGTGGCTGTGGTAATACACAAGTGCCCATACCTCATACAGTCTTCAAATCCTTCTGAATGCTGCCTGCCAAAGTGCACACCCAGCCCACCAGACACTTGCTCCTCGGTACAGAAAAGTGGGATTTCAGTGGCCCCCGACATGGTTTTAAGTCCACTGGTTAGTTTACAGGGACACGGGGTTAGAGTAACCCAGCTGCCCTGGTTTTCAGAAGCTGTGAAGCTGCAACAGAGCGTGCGTGGGCAGCCCTGCCCCAAGGCAGTCAGGTTTACCATGGGACAGCTGTGTCTCAGGCACCTCCTGCCCGCACAGGGCAGCCCGTCAGTGCACATTCCCATCCTCTGAAAGATGCAGCCTGCTCACCTGTGCGCGGCTTCCATTTTCTCCCAGTTTCTGCCTCTAAGCGTTACCTCCTCTGTTCATATGGCCGCTGGCTTCAGAAACCAACCAACTGGTTGCTTCAGAAACCAGCTGACCCTTTTCTTGTAGCAGCAAGCTCTGCTCCCTTTCCTGGGAACACTTTTGGCTGCAGACTCAACCAATTTGAGCCTGCCTTACAGCAGGGATGTTTTCTAACTCTGTGGGGGCTTGTTTGTCTTTAGCTTTTTGCTTTCTCCAGCATTCAGAAATAATTAACAAGTAATGAACAGAAAACGAAAGGTCCTTGAACAGCACACAGACAGGGTAGGCTATGGCACTTCTGTTCCTGATTCTTCCTTTATTTTGTGATCACTGGGGAGTTGTGCTGCCTCTTTCCCTCCCAGCCTTTAACTACCTTATTTGTTCAGACATTGAATATCCCATTTCAGACCTGTCCCTAGTGTATCTGCACAGTGCCTAGATCAAACGAGTTCCAATTTTCAATGTAGATTCCAGGCTCTGCTGTTGAATGTACTGGATTCGCAGGCTGCACCTGCACTATCACGAGAGTGATCTTGATGGAAGATGATCTTGGCAGAAGCTGGCTGAGCCACTGGGCATGTTTCTGGCACACTGGTTCATGCAGAGGAGAGTTTGGCTTTCTGGCTTGCTGAGTAGCTGCCTTGCTATCCTCTGCACCACCTCTGAAAATCAGTTGATGACCAAGAGCCAAACACCAGTGTCTTTTTATGGATCTTGTTCTCTGGAGAGAGTAACTCATGTGGGGTACCATTAAGGGTGATCAGCTGGCTGATGATAACATGGGTGCATCTATCTGAAAGCTACAGATATTGCTGAGAACATCCTGAAAGGATGTTTCAAATACAAAGTTTTACATTTTTTGTAGCAGTGAGCTGCCGGGTATCACGGTGGGCATTAGATCTTCAAGAGATTAAGCTGGTTTTAGTCACACTTAGCTTTAACTCAGAGGACAAGCCAAAAGCAAGTATCTTAACTGTGTTTCTTGACACAAGTGGAAGCACCTATGCATGCAAGTCACTCTGCTTTCCTCTGCTTGAACTCCTATCTTCAGGGCTTAGTCCTGCAACCCCTCCTAACATGGATAACTTTCTTTTTCTGCTGTGGGATCATCACAGGCAGAGGATTTGCAGATGCGGAGCCTCTGTTAACAGTTACAGCGTTGTGAAGACTCCAGAATTTTGATACCACTGGTGACAAGAAGATTGCTTTGATTTGCCTGTCACCAGGTATGAGGTAGGCTAAACCACCTTGTTCCACAGGGACAACACTTTCGTAACACGTGGACTTTCTCTTTACCATGCTTAATTTTTTCACATGCTGCCTCTTCATTAATGGCTGTTTCACTCTCTTACCATCCACTGGAAAGATTTCTCCCTTATGGAATATTGGTATCTACAGGTATAAGACTTTCCCTTGAGCTGCATGCAGTTCATTTTTAATAAGGAGTCACATACACTGAAAGCACTTATAAGTGTTCCGAGCCTGTGATTCTTAATTGTGCTGTGTGCATTTTGTGAAATACTGCTATCCCTTGGCCCTTTTTGCTTGCAGAGTTACAGTGCGTTATGCGGTAGCAATCAATGTTAAATAACCTGCCCGCCACCAACCCCACTTTGTGGCGCTTGTATAATTACAGAGGCTTTCGGAAATCGCATTGCGAGGCTCTGATTTGATGGCAACATGTGAACATTTCACTGTAAACACTCTTTCATTACACAAGATTTCATTACCAGAGGTTTCGTCTCTAATATCCTCTTTCCTTTGAGGATCAGGACCAACATTACAGTAACCACATTGTTAGCAAGAGCAACGTGAGATTAAGAATGTGGACTCCACTGATCTGAAAGCTTCAGGGTAAGGGTGCTAAATATTCCTTAATAAGTGGGAGCTCAACTTGGCTCTGTGCATAATGACTGCACAGAAGCTTTGAATTATGTTGCCTTGAGCACAGTAAAAAAAAAAAAAAAAAAAAGAAAAAAGAGCAGAATAAGATTGATATCAGATTATTTGCTGTTTATTTATCCCTGTTATACGTGGGTAAGCTACTAATCTCACGTGGGTGTCTCCCCTGCGGAGGCAGTGTATGCTAGCTGCCACTCTTTCTGTACATGGGGCTGCGACTCCCCAGCACCCCAGCGGGCTGAGTTTTACACTCACAGCCAGTACCCAGACGGGAAAACAAACACTCTTTATGGCTTGAAACATGCAAATATATGTCAAAGACCAGGCATGCGACCACTGAGCGTGTGAAAAGCCACGGACCCCCGCAGCTCCCTGTGTACCGTGCAGGCAGTTTTACCAGCTGTGCAAGGCAGAAAGTGCAGAGCGCCAACATCAGAGCTGCGTGGGCTTCAGGAAAATGCTGCTTGCACCAGCCCGGCGTTGGGTCCACTGGGCTCTGGCTTTTCTACAATGCTATTGAAAACAGTTCTCTTGTCTCCTAATAACACTCTATTAACATCCTTGCTACTCCAATGTGTGCACCTTTGTAATTAACAGCTCACAGATGCTGTATTTTCTTCCTTGATGTTTCCCTCCCCTCTGTTTTTGCCTTGTTTCCTTTTGTGAGTTGGCAAGGTAGTGCTGAGCTTGGTACTAGCTTCCCTTGACAGTAAACATTAAGCTATTGCGTCTCCCTCAGACTGTTAATTATCTTAGAATAATTCATTAGTGAACGCACTTTATGCCAGCTACCTTTCATTGGTGAAACCCAGGCTGAGGTTGTGTGCTCCCTTCCAGCCGTGGCCCCTGCCCGTGGCACCAACCTTTCCATTCAGTGGAAGAAATAGTTCTCCCGTTCCCACGTTGCAGGAAGCCTCGGTGGTATTTGTGCAGGGCAGGGAGGGCTGCAGCCATCCTGAGCAGCAGATGCCAAGCAGGTGCTGGCTGGCGTGACGTTTTGAAGGTAGGCTGGGAAGCGCTAACTGCGTGTCTGTGGCTGTGCGTCCCAGGCACGCCGGGTGTTGTGAGTCACACAGCTTCCATGTGTGAGTTTCTGCGCTTCAGCATTAAATATTGTCAATATTTAATGCAATTACAAAGCTAACAGGGTCGAGTGAAAGCTACTGCTAACTCTGGGTCAAGACAGGCTGGAGTGCAGATTCTCCTGAGACCACATCTCCCTTTTTGGGGCTGAGCTCCTGGGTTTTGATCAACAGCATAATCTACAGCCTTTACACTCATTTAAAAGTTCACCACCTTTTTTTTTTTTTAGCTTAAGGTCCTGATTTCACCTCTCTAGAATCTACTGCACTGGCTCTGCCTGGAGTTAATTTCAGACCTGTCCCATGGGAGCCACTGTGGGGACTTGCTTGATACCCCTAGAGCAGGAAAAGCTGTGGCATGTGGCCTTGTATAAAAAGATTGGCACAAAAAGTCAGGAGAGGTCTGAGACCACGACTCAGCCTCTGGTGACAGCCCCACACAGAGCTCAGCAGTCACTGCCCCTTTGGAAACGTACTTGGACTGTGCAAGGCTGTGGGCTGCAGCCTTCCTGCTTCCTCCTCCCAGACACTGCCCCTGCCTCCTGCAGCACAGCCGCTTGCCTGGAAGTCAGAGGTGGGCACGCCATCTCTTTCACAGATGCCGTCTTGGCTTTTAAGGGAGCCCCACTTTTCGTCAGACTCCTCAGGATCAGGTGTGGGAGGTCCCAAAGCCCTTTATGACACCTTGGGACCTCTCCCTTCACCTCAGAGCCATCCCATCCTTCTGCAGCCTTGTCTCAAACTGCTGCATTATAAAGCGGAGCCAAGGGTGGGATGTGTTGTACATACAACAGTTGCAGCTCAGTCTTTACCCTAAATATGCATATATTGTTTTCAAGTCCATGTGAATGAGGAAGTTCTAATGAAACCTAAAAATACAAGGAGCATTGACCTTCAGGAGGTGTTTCCTATCCCAGCAGCTCAACTCAGTCTGCGGCTGCTGCTGCTTTTCCTGGCTGCAGACATAGAGAGGCTGAAATGAGCAATCAGCTTGTTTATAGCAGGTTTTAGTGCTTCACTAGTGTAATAAAAGAGGCTTTCACAGAAGGGATTTGGTTCTCATGTACTTCAGTGTTTTCTGCTCCATTTTGCTCCATAAAACCCAGGCTCTTGTTTACAAGAATTAGCAGCTTCCCAAGGTTTCTGCTGATTTTGAGGAATCAGCCCCTTGCAGCTATGTGACACCACCGTGCAGCTCCCACTCCACCCGGTGCTTGCAGAATGACTGTTCCCTACGTGCGGTTGAGCACTTGGATTAAACACCTGCACAAAACAATTGGCACGACCCAAAGGGCTGTTAGAGGCTCCATATCCTGTTTGGGAATCACTTCAAGTGAAATTAATGATTCTTCTCTGCACGCAGACTTTTTAAAAAGAAATCTGTTTTTATATGTGCAATTAATCTGAAGCGGTTGGTGTGCGCTCTGTACTGTGACACATCAGTAAGACGGTAACTTTATGGCTTTTAATTCTGTAGGGTGTGTCGTGTTTAAGGCAACATCACTTAACAGAATCGTCACATAGGGTGGTAACTGTGACACATGCATATCCCCCTATCCACTTACCCTTTCTCCATTTTGCAGTGAGGGGGGGAATGTCTTATTTGAAAGGCATTTATGTACGTGGTCCCTGCATTACATAGATACTGTATAGAGCTAGATTATTTTCATGGCAGAGATTCAAACAGAGAAAATTTCCAGTAGGCTTTGTGTGCCGATTCACACAGTGCTGCCAGCACTTGTGATATAATCACAAGTCTTGTGATACTTAATATTCTGTCTTAAAGCTCCAGGCTCTCTCATCATGTGGTTATTTGAATCTCAACTCTCCTTTAAAAAACATAAGAGGGCCCATCTCTCCCCTAGCTGCAGAGAACAGCTTGAAATAACATTTTGCCTCCTAAGAGCCAAAACATCAGGAGGCAGGTAAAGTTTTCCCAAAGACATATTTTTTTTCAATCTCTGGATTTTTTGAAACCCATCTAACTCTCGTTTGTTTGGAGCTTGATTCTGGATTTTGACTGATGGTGTTTGGTGTCAGGAATGTCTGACCTATGTTGTGTTTGTGGTTTGATGCTTCAGATGAAGGCAGAATCACTTTATTACAGCAGGTACATTTTGCATGTGGGGATACTATTTTAATAAAATTAATTGCTATCCTGAGGTTGCTTCACCACAACCCTCTTCGCGCTGAACCAGTGATTATCTCAGGTTCTTCCAAACGCATAGGATCAATTAAGTTTCTTTTAGTCTGGCAAGTAATTTTGCAAATAAATAGTCTCTAGACAGGTATGACCTGGGTTTTGCATTGTAGAGAGTTCTCATATCTGTGTCAGTTATTGATAAGTATAATGAATCCTGGTGGATCAACTGTTCTTGATGCTCCTGCATACGTGGCTCACATGAACAGTAGTATTTTAAGCCTATAGTACAGCAGTAAAAATCTATTGTTTCATTTTTAGCTGAAATCTAATGTCTGCATTTTTATTTTTCCCTCTTCCAGCTCTGGTTCCACTGTGCTAAACAGAGCTGCATAAATGAAATGCAATTTAATTGAACATATGAAATAAAACTGAACCGGTGGACCCCCTAACATTGTGTTTTAGAATCAAACTATTAAAATCCAAAGGCAGTCACAATTTTGCTGCTTCTTGTGAAGGAGCAAACCTGCCTGTCATCTGTTACTAAACTATTTTCTCAGCCCAGTCAAAAGGCGTTTTGCCCTGTTTACACTGAGCTGGACTGTGCAGTCTGTCACTGCACTAGACGTGCCGCTGAAGCCACAAAATATTTATATACGGATAGTGGAGCAACCTGTCTGATGTGAGTTTTAAATCAGTAAAGGCCTGTAGATGGTGCTGTAATATAACTGGAAAAAACAGATTTACCACGAGGCTGGATGGAGTTTTCTTAGTCCTTCTCAGAAGTTGAAGTCAGATCTATTTTGCCTGATTTCATACATGTAGGATTTTGAGCTTTAAGTAACCACGGCAAGCTACGTTCACTTGTGATGAGAAGGTACAGAAACCTGTAGATGGCCTTGGGTGCCCTGGCACACCACCTTCATCTTCCCTGTACTTTGTATAGCTCAAGCCCCACCTCACCACACCAGCACGACCGAAGATTTTGGAGAAGATCGTGCCATTGACTCATCTACATACTCTGGCCTGGGAAAGAGCTGAACGTCCTAAAAGTCCAGGGCTCTTGCATAAGGATAGACTTTCTCCAGCAGAAGGAAATGGGCAAAAGAACACAGATAAAATTGCATGGGTTTTCCACCAGCCTTGTCTTGCACTGACAGCCCTCCCAAGAAGCCTCCCAGCTCTAACCTGCAGGTCACATTGCAGTGGGCTCAGCTGTGGGTGTCCTGCCTGCCCGAGCTGGGGAGTGCCAACTTTACCAGTTAAGCAGATTTTAGGAGAAATAATTTTGCCGAAGAGTTGACTCTGTCTAATTATGAGCCTCCCTCAGTAACTGCAGGCTCGGTGTCTCCCTCCCCAACTGTGAGTTATTATTGGATTCTTTACTCTTTCATAAACTGCTGATTGGTGGCAGATTGTTTAGCAGCTGCCACCTGCTATAGTGCTTGTTGAATAAATTTCCCTTTTTAGTTCTAGAATAGGCTTGGTCTGCTAACAGCTCTGGAGGCATTTAAGGGGGAAAGGGACAGAGAGAATGTGTTTTTTTGGGCAGGATTCAGTACTGGTTCAGCGCAATTCTTCCATGAGTCTTGGGCCCCAAAGCAGTAAAGGATGTAAATATATATTTTAAGCGTGAATAATCTCCTCTCTGTTCAGGAAGGATTTAGATATGTGCCTGAGTTCTACCCGTTTTTCCAGGATGTCAGTGCTCTCCTGACCAGCAGTTTTTGGTCATCTGGAGCCAGGCTGGAGTGCTCCACTGAAATAGGGCTTTTGTAAATCCTAAATGGCCATTAGAGGGTGTTCTGTGATTGAGATGGTAGTTGAATCCCAGAGAGACTATGTAATGCCTAGTAATTTGAGGAGAAACTAAAGGGAGACCACTTGTCTTTGGAGATATTTATTTTGGGATAGCAAAGTGGTGGAAGATGCTGATGCTGGAGGAGAACGCTGCTCTGCAGTTCCATCTCAGCACAGGGAGCGTTCCTGTGGGTTCTAGTCTTCATGCTAACCTCAGTGGGCACAGAGCTAGTCGCCATCTCCACCTGCAAAATCCTTTCCTCAGGAAAGATCCTGGTGACTCTGAGTGCAAAGGGAAATGGTGGAGAGGTAGCAGCACACGTCTTGAAAAAGCTACGTATACAAGAGGGTGGCAGGGGGTAGGGGATGGTTGAGGAGACACTTTTTTTTCCCCCCACATGTCTCAGTATGTCTTGGCCAACAGGGTAAATCCTCCCAGCAGGTTCACCCCACTCAAAGCAGCTCTGAACCTGCTTCTTCCAGGGAAAAGTGCTATCTCTGTTGGAGTGGGAAATTTGATATTTTCCAGCAGAAAATCCAAGAGGAAGAAGAAAATCAGCATTCAGCTTTCTACAAGTAGGTGACTAACCAGTGTCTTCCTTTTCGCTGCCGGTCTGTGGTAGGAATCGAGGCTGTTTAAATCAAGTAGGTGGGTGGTGTGAGCAACTGATGGATTCTTCTCTTGTAACAGCTGCTGTCACTTTTGTCGGGGAACATTTTTAAAAACAAGAATAGGAGGGGGTAGTGCCTGTTGTTCTGGCCAGTATCCAATTTAGATAATTGCATTCTGCCTACCTAAAATTGAAACGGCATGTTTATGCTTCCCATCTCCACAATGCCTGAGGATCCTTTCCTTGGAACTTGCTGTTTAACTATTAAGATATTAGTTGAGTCATCAACATTAATTTTATTTTGTATTTCAATCAACGAATAATGGTTTTTATTCAGGTAGTACAGACCCTTCATAGTAATATTATTTTAGTGGATCCACACTAATTATATATTTTAATATGTTATTAATATAATTTCAATGAGTATGTCTCTTATGGCCTGGGTTTCAAAGATGTGAACACCCACTGATCTAACCTGCAGGTATGACTGCACAGCAATCTGAAAATCAGGCCATTCACATCCAGTAGTTCAAAAACTTCATCAGCTACCTTGGGTTAGTGTGTTCCAGCTGTCCCGCATTTTCAGTTAAGCTGCTTCTTAAACAACATATATTTCAATTTACCGAGAAAGTAGCACTTAAATAAAGATCTAAATGGAATCAAATCAGTTATGTAATGTCTTGTCGTAGAACATAGAATGGTTTGGGTTGGAAGGGACCTTAGAGAGTCTTGATCAAGACCACTGATTTTAAATCTCTCCGAACTTCCAGGAAGGCGTATAGAGGCAAGATCAGTTTCACAGATTGGTTAGTTTGTATGTGATTTAAAAAAAGGCATGAGATTGCACTGAGCGTATCTTCATTTTGATGTGGGTGTAGGGAGTGAAATGCAAATGCAGATTTTGAGCTTGCAGGTAGATTTGAAACTGGTTTAAATCTTAGATCCAAACAATCCCAAATTACAGACCAATATATGGATCTTAGTTTTAATGTGTCTGTCCAATGCGTCCCACTAGGGGACTTGTTGGATGAACCATGCATAGATTTGTCCTCAGGGAGTAGGTTCAGGCTGTGAACCTCAATGAAACATGCTCTTCAAAACAGCTTCTCTTGGAAGACAATTCTCACACCCATGGAGGTCTCCATCAGTCTGGGAAGTCCCTGCTGGGCAGCAGACCTATCTTAAAAGGCCTGGCAGACTTTGTGCCATGTCCTGAGCAATGATCCTGCTTCTGCAGGGGAAGCTTGGCTGGTGCATGCCTTGGACTGCGGCTCAGAGCTGCCCCTCTCTTGGTGCCCAGAGGGACCTTCCTCTCGCATCCCCTGCCCCATGGGGTTGGCACTAAGCAGAGGTTCTCATTCCTCTCTGAGGGTGGGCAGGTTGCAGGGTGGGCACTGCTCTTCCCGCTCACTTTCCAGTCTTTCAGCCTCTTCGTGCTGGCTGAGATTCAGGCGTTTGGAAAAGCAATCTGCATAAAAGAGCGAGGAAGCCTTTTTAAACCTGTCATCCTCATTCATCGATCAAAGATTATGATCCTACTTTCTCATTGTTTTATGGAGAGCATTTGTTTGTTTACTACTTTGGCAGCTATCGGTACATAAGCAATGCATATACTATAAATATACCCATTATCCAAAGGCCCAGCTCTACAAGCACTGCCAGGCACTGCACTTGCTGCCATCAAGTTGATAGAAGTACTCCAAACAATAAGCACTGTGCTCAACAGGCCGTTCGTATTTCCATCTTTCTTCAGCACGAAAGACAAAAGATGAAATCTGTCCCAATGCAGACACCTAAGAGAGAGACCAGTCACCCTCTGCCGAAATGTGCTGGTAAGGGACAAGCGGGTGGGAGGCAGCATCAAGCAAGGGCATGGAGGTGCTGCTCAGGCAAGGGCATCGGTGCAGCATGGCAGTGACAGCGCTGGGTGGTGTGGGAAGGGGCTACGGGAGAAGTCAGTGCCCTGCATCAGAAAACAGGTTGTGAGGAACATGTAAACAGCAGAAACAAAGCTCAGAGAGAAGGCAGGGAAGAGAGAACGGGGATTGGCAGGGAGATGCCTGCAGAGTCGGGTGAGAAAGGGTGTTAGGGCTGGCCAGAGGAGGGGGGCATTGTGGTGAGTGAGAGAGAAGGTGATGGGAGAAGGAAATGAACCTTTTCAGGAAGTTCTTTCACCTTTGCAGGGGTGGGCCCCATCCTGGGGCGCGTCAGGGGTCCTCGCTGTGCAGTAGACACTGTGGCGATTTCATGGTCCCCCTCCGCTGCCAAGCCTGATGCTGAATTGTTTGAAACCATTTAAAACTCAGTAAAACTTAGTTCTTTTTCATGCTTTGTGTACTTTGTCAGAGGGATTTTGCAGATGGAGATTTTGTTGTTGCATGAAAGAATAAAACCATGCATTGTGGCCACAAAGATTAGTAGTTAGACCTGTTTATGCACACAGGCATCCAAGCACTGTTATTTGCATCCATATAAACAGAAGCTATGCTAAGGTCTGGCTGGAAATCAAACCCATTGTGAACTGCCTAGAAGGCTTTAGCAGATGGGAGCCATATAAATAAAATGTGGTGTCATTATTAACTGGCCTAGCAGTTCAGTGCGTTTCTAACAACGATTATTTGGAATGGCATGGTGACTTTCCTGTCTTGAAGGATGAGTTTACCTTATCTACCCGAGCGAGGTATTTAAAAGCAAAGTGCACAGTCCTTCTTCTTCAGGGGCAATGATGCTTTGAACCCCATTGTTTCCTGCAATGTATGAAAAAGGGAACTGCTGCACAGGTTGGATTAACTTTGGTGCCAATCACTTTAGCAAATTCATGTTACAACTCTGTAAAGCTGCTTTAATTTACCTCCATCCTAGTTCGGCACCTAATCTCTCCTAGCCCCAATAACGATAGGCTGTGCTTTGCTATTTTGAGGTAAAGATATAGCTAATTTCAGACAAAGTTGACAGTGATCTGTCTGACTCTTACAGCAACACTATGTCCCACACCAGAACAAACAGCCCTGTACACATGGTGCATCAGCATTTAGCTGTGGAAAACCCAGGCTGCTTATAAACGTGAACAGAGATAAATAATTTGGTTTCCTCAGCGTGATCTGTGTTTCCTGGCCAGCTCTAAAATCCCCAGTTAGGAGATACCTCGAAGGCTCTTCCTGGAGTGGTGACCAGTCCTTTAAACTGGGGAGAGACAATCGTGCCCCAAACTGCTGTTTTCAGTTCTCTCGCATAGCACAACTCCCTCTCTTTCAGTTCAGCCCTTACATGTTTTCCCTAGGCTTTCTCTTTCTTATTCATGAGGTGGTTGTTGCTCTTCACATTCCCCTCTCCATGCGCTAGCAGGAATGAAAGCAGTTTTCTAGGTTTTTAACCCATTTTATTGCCTAGGCATGGTTGCTCTCTGCACCATTTCCATTTCTTACCAAAGGCAATGCTTCCCAGCACTGATGAGATCCTGTTCGTGCCAGGTGGCTGCTGCCCAGCTCTACCACTTCAGCAGCTGAATTGCCTTTCTGGAAGATTTCACAGTTCACTTTTGTTGAGAGAATCACCTTCTCAAAATGCAGATTGAGACAGTGAGAGGTAAAGTCTAACAGCAACAGCGGGCTGCAGAGGGAGGCCACTGTTGGACCTCAGTTACCCTTGCCTTGGTGCTGCTGGTTCTCCGAGGTGGCTGCTGCTTTGGCTGGAAGTGTAGCACTTCCACATTTACAAAGACCCAATTCTGATGTGAAAAGGCAGACAACAAGTGAGGAATACAAGTGTGGTCCCGTGTGATGGCTGTGAAGTGAATGATGGCAACACGTGAGTGCAGGGATGAGATGCAGCTGGAGGTGGGCAAGGAAAGCATTGCCTTTGGGAGAGCCACCGTGGCCATTCTTGTGCCTTCTTCTGGAGTGAATATCAGCTGGATGGAAAAAACCTACCAGGTCTTGAACACTGCCCGATCAGTCCTGTTCTGCCCTATCAGCCCCATTCTGAACTTCACGCAATCGTCTCTGTATACTCCCCTTGTATTTACGCGTGCCTTTCTCATAGAGCTTAATGTATGCAGACCAAATGCTGCGGGAGCTGGTGTGTAGGGACTGCAGAGTGGGACCCAACCTTGGCCAAGGCTGCGTATTGCTTAAATTAGGCAATGTAGGCTACAGCTTGACTGGGTTTTATCTTTTTTCCAACAGTGCCTCAGAACATAACCAAAAAGACTAGTGCTTCACTGCTAACAAGAAAGCGGTGATGACTCGCTACTACTAAAGGTGAGTTATATAGAGTAATTAGATTTTAGTGGATCTGTTTATGAGTTACTTTCCCAGGCACAGAGATATTAAAGCTCATCCTCAGAGCCCTGCCTGCCTGCCATCTCCTCCAGGGCTGCACAAGCCCAGCCTGCCACGCTGCTAGCACTGCTGCCACTGGCCTCGGCGCACACACAGCACCCCGTGCGTGGGCGCATGCAAGCACGTGCACGCATGGGGACTGCAAAGGTGAAGAATATTTTTATGACATTATTTTTATGATAATCTATTTCAATGGTTAATTTAGTTTAGGGCACTGATTTATAACAAGTTTATAGATCTTTTTTACTATTCTTTGTTGAATTATAGAGGTGGCATGTGTGAAATGGAAGTACTTGGCCTATTGTTCTGCTTCTCACGCAACCAGTATAGTTGAGACAATAAAAAGATCTATAAAATTAATATATACAGAGAGAAAGGGACAGAGACAGAGAGAATATGTAATGCTCTAGAGTGTGATACCACATTTATCTCTCCCAGAGAGGTTAAGACTCAGAATTTACATGTGGAAATACCAAAAAAGATCTTACCCTCTTATGTGGAAAGAAATGACTTCTAAGCTTCCGGGCTATCATCTCCTTTATTTATAAAACCAATTTTCATGCTGTAATTTTTTTGCATTTTTTTTAAGCTAGAACAATATTGCTTGGCTAACAGCTTGGAACTAGGCCATCTATTGCAGAGGGCTTGCTGGCCTGCAGTTTTTAGGCAGGCTTTTAAGGAGACATAACTGCACTAAGATTTCAACTCACAATTTTTTTTTTTTATACCAGTACGTTATATCATATTTAAATATACCTGCATGCGAACACATGCACATTGTAATAGACAAATATTTATACATCTCTCAACAAACCCATTATATACTCGCACATATTAAGTGCGATAATAGCGTTTTTATCTTACCTGAGCTAAACCATGTTTAGTGTATGCTACTAACTGCAAGATGCATTCAGCTCCCTGTTCTGCCTCCACTGAAGCTTTTTCTGCTATTTCAGGCCATCAAGAAGTGAGGTATTTAAAGTCTGGTATCTCAGGATATTTTACGACCTACAGTTTTTTTCCCCTCTTATATATAATAAAGCAGTATTTGCTTTATTTCTATCTGCAAACATGTGACTGGGGAATAGGGGAATTTTTACCTAATTTTTCTTTAGAATTTTCTTTAGCTATTAGCCCGTATGAGATGCTAAGGAGATGAAAGTAGGTATAAAATACACACAAAACAGTACAAGTCTTGTGTTTTGTATCACTAATGCAGTTCCTTTGAATGACTGTTGGTTTGCTCTTGTACCAACAGCTATAGCAGTGCTCTTTTTCTCCCTTTGTCAGAGGTATATTAAGATGATTCTTAATCAAAGTTTTAACAAAATATTGTAATGAAATATGAGCAAGGGAATTAACCCACATTAAAATGGTAGAGTCACTGCAGAGCCGTGTTATCTTGTTCAAGATGTACAAATCTTGGTTCTCCAGTGGTGTCTTTGCAAAGTGCTGCTATTTTGAATTCTTCTCTTTCCCCAATCTCTCCTCTTTGATTAGTTCTTTGTATGTTAAATTGGATAAACAAATAGGTAGTGGGTAGATAATTGTGAAGTTGGTTGATGCCTTATCCTCTCATGTGCATAAAGGACAGCAATGCTCTTTAATAAACCTATTCATGTGCCATCATTTCTTCTGTGGAGTATACATGTATGGTAATATGAGGCCTGTCTTCTTGTCACAACACGTCACCACTTCTATTTGCACAAAACAGAATAAAACTACCAAATATAATATGGCAATCAAATGGAAAGAAAATTCCTGGTTTCTACTGTCAAACAGAAAAGGCAGAACAATGACTTGAATAGGATTGCAGTTTATCTCGTTAGGTGTATAAAGAAAACCAATTTATTTCATAAACTGCAAGTCATTTAAAGGTTTCAAGAGTTTTAATGAAGTTTAACAATTCCTTGTATAGTGGATATAGTTTTCTTCATTTGGCATATCCCTCATCCTGTGCCACAGAAGCCAGGCTTGTCCACACAACAGACTAGTCTAGGTTGAAGGTTACAGACACTGACAAATGATCAAAGTGCTGATTTTCTTTTTTGCTCTAATAAACAGTCTCCGGAAATAGAAATAATAAACCCGCAAGGTCTGGCAAAGCCAAACAGTTGGAGAGAAAGACCAAATAACAGAATCTGGCTTACTGTGCAGCAAATTATTAAAGAAGATTATTTAGTAATAAAAAAGGAAATACACTTAGGCTTTGCATCATTCAAAGATACAGACTGGAACAGCCAAGTAGGGCACTTTTTTTTGTTAGGGCTATTGTTTTGTTAACGAATACTTCTGTAAAGATATTCACCATAGCGAGTACTGATGCAGACAATTAGAGCTAATGGTGGTACATCAGAACTTCCCAATACTTTTTTAGTCCCAGTTATCTTATTATTTCCATCAGACATTGAATTTCAAGTGTTTGTAGTAGTAAGACAATAGACTACAGATGTAAATAAGGAAATACTCAGGTATGCAAAGCTTTGTCATAGGGTAAATACCTGCAGGTAGCATCATATTGGGACAAAAAGGCTTAGATTGGCTTTAGCTGGATTATTTAATTTTATTTGCAAACATCTGCCAACAGAACAGTTGCGGCTTGCTTTCTGAACATGTGTCCCACCTATTCAAGAAGTTTTTTCTTTTAGAAGCTGCTAGTTGTTGGGAAGTGAAAAAGAAGAGCTGTACTCATATCACTTAAGGATAGAGTTTGTCCTGTGTTCTGCATTTGCAATTGCTTTATAGCCAACTGCTATCCAAATAACAACCTCTGCTAAGGCTCGTAATGCCTGCCAGCTGATCGTCAGAAATTAAACAATACAGAACCAATTAGCTAAATGCCCCATCCAATGATCAGGTTTGTTGACCTTGCATCAGGGCATTATAGTGGTGCAAATGGCTGGAAGCTGGGTAGGATCACTCAGTTATCAGGAGGCTAGAGAGTAAGTAACATAAGGGCTTTCTGGTCAGAAACAGGATAGACTCTGAGCCTTCTGTATGCTGGCTGAAATGAAGATGAGCTTTTATGTGAAGCACTCATATAAGCTAAACTTTCAGGAGTGCTCTAGCTTTAGCAGGTGTGCCTCCAGTTGCAGTGAGGATCTCCAGTCTGTATGGGAGAGGTGCACCCTGGCACCTGGCTTGTTTGTGTGTCCACTGAACCCACTCAGCACAGGAACAAAACTCTAAGCTGTGACTTGAATCAACTGTTGAAAGGAGTCGTCAGGGAAGGTGGATCTGTCAGCTGAGATCTTCAAACTAAGGTGAGTCTTTCTAAATGATATATGACTTTCCTCTCCTGCTTTTTGTACCATTTTGCTTCTGAAAGTGGTAGAAACTGTTACTTTTCCCTCTGCAGCAAAACTTTTTGTATGTGCAGTAGGAGGAAGATGGCAAAAAATGAATAGTTTCCTTCTGTTAAGGAAAATTGATTAAAAATATCTCTCAGGACTGAAGAGCACTTATCTGAGCCCCTTTTGAGCCAGTTCATCTCGTAAAGAGTTTGATCTGCAGGGAAGCAGAGAAATCTTATTTGACTGTCTTCTGCGAGCCTTTTACAGAGGAGCATGCAAAGGTTATAGTTATTTTCACTTTGCTTCTGGCATCTGTTCTTTACTGCCTTTGGTGTGGTGTCCAAGATAGCTGCCTATCCCACCTGAGCCTTACCCAGCCGTGATAAGATCTGCCAAAAGCCTTCCCTCTGGTTAAGTCAGGAGTTTATTTCATTTGGAGTCATTTGGAGTCCACTTAAGTAGAAAACCACATATTGCTCATACCTGTCTGAATTACACTGGGGGCTTCCTGTTCTCACCTCTTGCAGCTTCTCCTTCTGGTAACAGATAGAAGTGTCTTTCAGGGTGGATGAATGGTGCCTGCAGCAGGTTTCTTCCACACAGACAGTCTTTGCAGATGAAATTCATGCCTGTTGTTTGAAATTTCTCTGTGTACTTCTCTGCAGAATTCTTTGCAGGAGCCTTTTGACAGCAACTTTGGGTCTGTAAGGGACAAATAACGTGAAGCACGTTTCTAATGAGCAATAATTACAGGTTTAAATAGCTGGCACAATCAGTGTTCAGTGATTTCATTATTAGATGGCACCGTAATTTATGCTAATCCTGGTAACAGTTCCGGATGAGAGAGGTCCAGACATAGGCGATTGCACTGCAATTATTTACACCCTGTATTTCTGAAACAATAGATATGGTAATTTGGAAATCAGATGACTGTGATTTCATTTATTCTGGTAGGAAACACATGTAACAAGTTGTGTCAACAACTATAAAATTAAATAGGATTATTTGATTTCCAATTCTAGGTTTATTCCTTGTTAGCTTTCTCTGCCCTAGAAGACCCATGAATCAAAGGAAGTCACAAGAGGGGGAAAGGGAGCTTTTTTTGTTTTTTAGTTGAGAGCTGGAATTTTTTATTTTTCTACCCTTTTGTAAAGCTTGTGTTTGGTTACAGGTTCTCAGTTCAAGCAAAATTGTGGGGTGAAGTCTGCTTTCATCTAGCTACCAGCTTTGTAATTACTGCAAAAAAACCCAAACCTCTCAACCTTCTCCAACCATTCCTAAGTGACTGGGGCACCCACCTCTTATCTGCACTGGGTTCTTTTGCAAGTAAACCATCAATAAACTGTGAATTTTCAAATTAAAACATGCCAGTCTGGTGGGTAGCAGGGCATCCCACTAGCTCTGTTCAAGAAGGTTGTTGTGGCAGATTGTGGTGCTTGGGGTGGAGGACATTCAGAGATGGCCCTGCCTGCAATGGTTGGTGTTTCCTGGTGGCTTTCAGCCAGGGACTTGCATTGGATGAGCTGTGTTATTCCCATCTGGAGATGATGCTTGTGATAAGAATACCCTTGACTGCGAAGTCACATCCCTCCATCCAAAGTGTAGACTTGAAAAGACAACTGAGTGTTAAACAGTCAAGGTATTGATAGAAATCTTAGATGGTGAAATGTATTAACAAATCCCAGGCAGTGCCCTGGAACCCACGTGCCAGGGCTCATCCCTGTAACCTTCTTCATCTGCCTTCCCTCTTACAAGCTGCTGCCCATACTAACCTGGACACTAATCCTTCCCACGGTCCCATAGTTCATCCAGACCCACAGAAGGCAGTACATCACAGAGGTTTTGGGGGAAAAAGAAACGGAGGCTGGCGGTTTTCAGTATGCAGAAGACCAGGAAAAACTTTAGCAGAAGAATCTACACTTAAGTCTCAGGTTCATTCCTCAGCACCTCAGTCATGCCAAAGAAGTCTATTAGATTGTTAATGTGTTTACAGCCCATTCTACATGCTTTGTTGGACTGGAAGATCAGGTCTCTGGTGTGACTAAGTAAGGTATTAGTCTGTTGATTGCTGGAAGTTCCTGGAACAATCGGGACTCTAGTCACTCTGCCAAAATATTATTCACTGTAATTAGGACAATGGACATCACTAAAATCCCGTTCACTCCACCTCTCATCTGTTCCTTCTCTGGTGAACTTGTACAGTCTTTCATAAACAGACATTTTAAATTTGGAAATTGCTATTAGTGAAATAGATGTGCATGCTCTAGGAAGGATTTTTTTTTTTCCAAAACATGGTCTGGACTCTAAAGACCAGTGTGTATGTATTATATTTCCTTTCTTTGATTGCTGGGACTTTCCTTTGGTGTCTGTGCTGGAGGGGGTAAAAGAAGGCACGCAAATAACATAGTGACTTACGAAAGGGAAGCAATGAGTGCTGGAGAGCTCATCCATTTGCAAGATTTGTATCCTGGTGCATCCTAAACAGCCTTTACTGTCAAGTATCTGTTCCATGATGTGATAGAAGAAGGTCTGGGGTGGTCTGGCCACAGATGGTTGGCAGTGCTACAAGCACAGGGGAGTATCAGGGCAGCTTTGCCAGCAGCTTGGCAGCGGCTGGGCTCTCGGGACGCCTGCGCGTTCCTGCCCGTCTCTTCAGTGTACTCACTGGTGCTTTCTGTTGCCCCCATCCAGGGCTGTTCAGGCCTCCTACCACTGTCCTCCCCAACCTTCCTGGGCAAGGAGCAAGGTGAGGCTGGTCCATTTGCCAGGTTTAGAAGGCATGGTTACTCCTGGGAAGCTGAGAGTTGGCTTTATGGAAGTCAAATGTCCATGTGACTTCCAACTCCCAGCAAAAAGGATGGGAAATGCCTGCTGAACAAGCTACTGTAATCCACATATTTGACAGTGGACAGCCTTGGAGGCTAGGAAAATCATGTCCAGAGGCTTTGGTAAACCTTATCTGAGGTGTTTAAGCTGAGACACCTCACAAGAGATGCTCTTGCTGTGGTTTTGGTGCTTGCTGCTTTCAGCATAGCTGGGACTTCTGAGAATAGCCCTTCTTTGTGGTATTTCATTTTCCATTTCTGACCATATCCCAAACTGGAAGGACGTAAGCAGAGCAAAACAAACAAAAAAGATGAAGCTGTAAACCCTCTGACCCTGGCTTTTTAGATCTGCCAGCTTTATTCTTTTAAAGTTTTGGACAGGTGAAGTTCCAGCTTAAGTCCCTCTTTATACAAAGAATTTACCTATGTGTTCAGTAGAAATATACATTGCTGAGGAGGGAACCTGACTGTGGTGTGCGGTGTGTTGTCAGTGTTAGGATGGTAGCTGTCAAAAGCAGGCTTCGGTGTAATCAGCTTGCCTCTGGCTTCATATGCAACCTGCTAACGTACCGGCTTTGACTTTTACAGTGTCTCACTGTGTTTAGAAAAGAACACTCCAGTGTCTTGATCTCTTCCAGGGAAATTGCTTAATTTACAAGCTTGATTTATAAATACAGAAGTTAATTCCACGGAGCTGCATCTTCACTTCATAGGAAAATATTCTGTGTTTATATCCTGAAACCAGTGGACTATAAACCACTCATGTCGGAAACCTACAGCATGCAACTTTGAGTAAAGGGATCTGCTTTCGTCATGGTTAAGATAAACAAAGATCTAACCGGAGGAAGCATCTTCATTCTGGAACTCCTTCTGTGGAAGTTACAAATTGCTTTGTTGCTGTGTAACATAAACAGTTTTTCCAAATGCTGGTGTTGAGCTATTGATATTTAAGATCACCTCATTAATCATCTTGGGGAGTAACAAAGTTATCTAAGTTCATGGACTGGCTTCCAAAAGTGGTTAATAATGAATAACAGAAGAAATAACATTTAAAAATACAACATTATTGAATCTTTGGATGTGAGTAAAGATTGCTTTAAAAGGACTAGGTGCATCATAAGAAGGTTTCATAATGTTGGGGAAAGGATCTGGTTAAGGGTCAGGTGTACAGTGTGGGGAGCAGAAAGGAAACTGCAAATGCAAGCAGTGGTGAGTGTCATGCAGAAAAATACTCTATGCTAAAATGCCAGTAGTAGATTATTTTTTTATGTGTTTGGAGAGCCAAGATGGAAAGCAGGATTAGATTAAGTGAAAAGCAGACCATTTTCTTAGAAGAAAAGGTACAAATCTGACTCTTGCAGTCTCCGCAATTTATGTGTACTCTGGCAGGAAAGAGCTGTAAAAGAAAAGAGCTCAAGGAGATCTAAGCTTGCTCAAGCTGAAAGAGGCAAGGCAGTTGCCAGGATTTGAAAGAGGAGCTGATCTTGCCCACAGGGAAACACGGGAGATAGTCAAGAGGCTGTGGAAGCATGCAGAGATGTGGTGGGGAGAAGAAGTCTTTTTTTTTTCCAGTATTTGCCTTTGTCCCTCTTAAAGATACCAAAGTGAACATGTTCTCCAGTCACAGTGGTCAATTTTTTCACCTGCATCACCTTCATTTGGTGTAAGTGCAAACAGCTGTGACAGACCAGCGGAGGAACTGAGAGTAAATGTATTTTGTAAATGTGATCCAGAGCAGGATCTCACATAGATCATGCACCTAAGGGCTGCGTGCTTTACGGGAATCTGTCAGTTTAGTGCCTTGGTGCTGATAGTCCTTGTCTGCACACTGCTGAGACACCTGGTGGTTCTCGTTTGCAGTTCATAAAAGCAGTAACGCTGAAAGCAACATTTCATTTGTGACCCATTGTGTTCCCATTTTCCCACCAAAAAAGCTTAAAATACATTGTCATTTTTGTGGGGAAAATTGTAATAGCTCACCTATTTTATGCACATTTGCTATCTTTTCTTATTGTTTCTCTCCGATATCTTCTGTCAAATGAAAAACAACAGTGCAAAACTGTGAGTAGGGATGTTCAAGAACTCGTGGGAAGGAGAAGAATAAGGATGACATTAAGAACAGAATAAGTTGTTTGCTTTTGACCCTGACTGCCTGTGCAATCCAGGAAGTTATTAATATTGCGTGATAATCTCATTTATGAGGTTTCCTCAAAGATAAAATGATGTAGGTTCCCAAGAGTAATGTCTTCAGAAATGAATGGCATTCAGCTGAAGCTCAAAGGCTTTCTTACAGCACCGAAGCAGTGTTGCGTAGCATATTTCTGGCTGTTGTGAATGATTGGAAGAATCCCTCTTTGCTCTCACAGTATTTGGAAATGACTCAGGAAAATGCATGTTATGAATATTCAAATGAGTGCTCAGGTGGTGGTCATCAAAACTGCATGTTTACTTTTTTTTAGGGTGAGTTTTTCTCTTAAAAAGAAGACGGACAAAGAGTTGTTTGCTTAGGTGTCTTCTAAAATGGCTGTGATGGGACTAAAAAAGTAGAAATAAATGGTTTTTGTCTCTGTTCCCTGTAATTTTCCAAGAGAAGAGCTGCTATTATGAAGGGATGTCTTAGTCTCCATGTCTAAGATGCACATCAGGACCTGACGTGCTCCTGCCGTGGGCAGCCTGAGGAGTAGTTTGACTTACTGCTATTGGTTCTCTCGGGCTCAGATGCAGAGTTTGGCACTGGAAGCCATTGAACAGGATGATCGGAGGAAGGTCTGGTAAAAAAGCTCTGCAATACAATACATGGGTTTGCTTTTGATATCACTTAATCTGGCACTGCTTCAGTTTACTTCCACTGACATCAGCGGCTGTTTTTCCTCATACAGAACTTGAGCAAGAACAGATTTGAGCTTCGCGTTCAAATTGTTTTGTTACCCAACTCTGCTTAGCTGAAGTGGAGACTGGACTATTCGGAGGGGAAAAAACCCCGCCCTGCTGCTTTGACCTTCCTGTGGGCAGTGTTTTCAGGACAAGGAACCAAAATAGAAATATTACTATAAATTCAGAGCAGGGCTTCTCATTCTCTTCTGTAGTGCCCTTCAAACATTTTATTAAGCCGCAGAAATTGTTTGTTGTGTAGATAGTTTTCCCTCAACTTTTCCAGCTCTTTACAGAAATGCATACTTATCTCTTTGAAGGCAACTGTCGTGGATTCTGGCTTCTTTAAACCTGGCTCTTATTCCCATCACAATTTTGCTTGGATTGCAGACTTTTTGAGTAAGGAACATCTTTTCATCATGTGTCCTCAGTGTCTGTCACAATAAGATGCTTCCACCTGACTGAGGTATCTGGGAGCTACTGCAGTGCAAATAATGAGCAGTGTCAGGAAAAGCAATACTCATTTCCCTAACTTTGCTGCCTGAAGGAACACTTAAAAAAACTGCGGCCTGGATGTACCAAATTTTAGCCTTGGGCACCCCCAGGGTACCATCATTGGTGCCAGAAGTGTTGCACAGTGCATAAGAAAGCTTAATTCTTGAGACATCTGTCAGAAGGGAAGAAATAGAAAAATCTGTTGCCAGAGACTGAGATTAAATGTTTGAATGTTGTGTAAATAAGAAGAAAAAAAGATGAAGGTGTGGTATAATATTAGAACAAGCAAATACAATACTGTATTTGTAAATACTGTACAAATAAAAGTTAACTGTTGATTATACTTGGAGAGTTGGCCTCTTTAAAGAACGAATTATATAGTTGTTTTAATCATTGGTTTAGAGCTATTCAACAGGCATTCCATAAAGAATTTTAAATGAAAAATGTATTTCTCCTGCAATTTTTTTCCCTTTCTGTCTTTACGAACCCTGACAGAAGTTCAAAGCTGTAGTTTGGCTCACAAGCATGAGAGCACTGCTGCTTTAAAAGCAATTTAATTTTAATACAACTTATTTTTTATGCAAGATGTAGCGAATGGCTCAGAATAAGTAAAAAATCAGAAGTCTTTATTTATTTCAGCATTTAATAGAGCCCATTTTTATAGAGGTGGAGGCTTGTATACTTAATTTAAAAAAAATAGTTCTACCCTGTAATTAGCATTAATTACCCTTTCTGGAGAGGTCTTTGGAAAAAAGCCAAGGATTAATTTAGAAGAGGGACCGGCATGCCTTCTCCTCCTCAGGGGTTGCCTGAGGTCAGCAGGGAGAGATTCCAGGGACCCTGCTGCAGGGCAGCCCCTGATGTACCTGCCTCGCTGGAATATCTAACTCCATGTTAACATCAGGGGGTTTTGTTTCTTTCTTTCCCCCCCCAACAACAACAATCAGCTGGACTCTTCTGTATGGAGAAGAGTCTTTCCTTACTTCCTCCAGTCAAGTCTTCCTCCTCCACTGAGATGATTATCAACAAAATTTCCTATATAAGCCTTTTATGTTTCCTGTTTATATCACTGTCACAAGTCACACAAAAGTGATTGATGTAATTTAAGGAAATATTTAGAACTATCTGCCTCTGGGAAATGCATTTAACTAGATTCTTGCCCCTTAAAACATTCTTATTAACTTTTGGAAGTGTTATTTAAACTTACACCTCTGTCCTGGTTTCAGCTGGGATAGGGTTATTTTATTTTTTTTAGTAGTTGGTGCAGTGCTATGCTTTGGATCTAGTATAATAATGCTGAAACCACACTGATGTTGCTAAGTGGTGGTGCTTCTAAACCAAGGGCTTTTCAGCTTCCCATGCCCTGCCAGCGAGCAGGTGCACCAGAAGCTGGGAGGGAGCAGAGCCAGGACAGCTGACCTGAACGAGCCAAAGAGATATTCCGTACCATGGGACAATCAGTCCATACCATCAGTATATAAACTTGGCTCAGGGTCAGTGATTGCTGCTCAGGGACTGGCTGGGCATCGGTCAGCAGGTGGTGAGCAATTGCATTGTGCATCACTTGGGGGTTGTTTGGTGGATTTTTTTTTTTTTAACGCACCCCCACCACCCTTTCATTATAGTTGTTGTTGTTGTTATAATATTTTACTTTATCTCAATTATTAAACTTTTCTTATCTCAACCTGCAAGATTGACTTTTTTTGAGCTCTCCCCATCCCACCAGGTGGTGGGGAGGGGGGGTAGGTGCACGGCTGTGTGGTGCCTGGTTGCTGGCTGGGGTAAACCAACAACCTCCTACTGTTAGTTGCAGATGTGCTATATATATCAGAAAACAAAACCATTCAGGATCGTGAAGAAGGTGGCCCAGAGCAGTGCTGTGGCAAAAGCAATGAAACAATCTACTTAAGGAATGCTCCATAAAAACTGAAGAATCCCACAAATTACTTATGTAAGATGGAATTGTATTGTATGAACTTTTCTTAATGAAGAAAGGATTCCCCCTGGCCCTGTAACCGTGGCTCTGCTGTAGAAACCTGGTGGCATTCCCTCTGCAGAGCAGGACATGCTCAGAAGAATTTTAAAGCACGAGAAGTAAAAATTCTAAAAGCCTGTGTGAGTGTATCACCTGTGCTTAAGGGACTTGAACTCTTGCACCTCCTGTGTTTCTCAGCAAATAAATCGCTTTTGAGTGATTGCACAGATCCAAAGTACTTGTTTACATAGCGTCTGCACCATGTCCCCTCCAATCTCTGTTCTTGCTTGAGGAAGGAGGGGGACTGCCTCGTGCAGTCCATGACTGAGAATGAATTCCCTTTGCTGCTTTTGCTCACATCACTTACACTACAAAGGTTGATTAAATAGTGTAGCGTAAACAATTTTCTGGGTAATAAGTACTCATTATCTTTTTTCTTTATCCCTGGAAGGATATTTTGCTTTTTTTGTTATTTGGTGCCTATAAAAGCTCTAGACCAGCTTTTACAGTGCAGAAGTGTTGAGCTGGGCTTCAAACACTGTCATTTATGTAAAATTGTCATGGCTACTAGTAAGCCTACCAACACCATCTGTGTTGCCACAAAATGCCTCTCAATGCTTTTGTGAGCAGAACAAAAGGAAAACTGTCTGCAAATCCTTCAGTAAGAGGACTCACTGGGCTCAAGAGGAGCCTTCAGGAAGGCGCTCTCCCCAAGAAAATTATTCTCCTGAGATGAAGATTTCATTTTGTTATCTCTGACAGTGATTCTCTGGCTCTGATCACCCTCCTTATGTATATGGAGTCCCTCTTTTTTTTTTTTTTTAATTTTATCTGGTTCTTTGTTTTCTGCTTTGAGGATCTACTCTGGAAAGGTCTAAAATGACAACTGCTCCATAGGAGAAAGCATCTTTAAGACCAGTATTGAGATATTTTGTAGGACAAGGTTCCAATGCTATCACACCCCTTCCTTTGCCTGGCACGCCCCCCTCTCCCCAATTTTTTTATCTACAGTGATGAGTTGTCATTTCCTTGTTAGTGAGTTTTTGCTTGGTGGGTGTTTTTGTGTGGTTCCCCCCACTTCCTGCCACTACCACCTTTCCCCTGCCTTCTTCTATACATCTGCTCCCATAAAATCAAGGGATTTTATCTAATCCTCAGATATTTCTGACCAGCTGTGCCTTTCCAGCAGCTGGACAGAATGATGAAAGACAAGCAACTGCCATATGGAGACTTGAAATCTCATGTGTGTATCACTAATATCTCTTCTCTCAGGCTGTCGCCTTATCCCCCTACATCCTTTACCACTTTCACGGCTTTCTTGAGGTGTATCTGCTTCCTGTAGAGAAGCAACATATTTTTCTATACACATTAATAAGATGATATATGACCATGCTATTTTGTAAATGTTAAGTTAGTTAACTGCTATATGATAAATATAACCACCACTGGTCTTTGCCTGATGTAAATATCTGGATGTCCATTCCACAATCAGTAGCCAGCTATTTTTGAGCGCTAAAAATAGGGGTTGCTGTCTACAATGGAGTGACTCCTTGCCACTATGCAGGTATCCTTTTCTTTGATACCTAAGCTAAATTTAAAAATAAATGTCTCTAAAGCACACTGAAATTTGCCTAAGGTGCTTCTGAAAGCTGTACTAGAGCTCCAGTTTAGTCTGCTCAACAGAACGGCTACTAGTCAGATTTCTCTTTTCATTTATCTTGCTGTGTGTTGCTCTCTGATTTCCTCCATCAACAATAAAAATACCGCATTTAAAAACTGGGTTCACATCCCAGACAGGTAGCTCTGACCTCATTAGGGGATTTGATTTGGTTTGATATCAAGCTATTTTTTTACAGAGTGGATTTGTAAGTCTAGAAAGGCCCATAAGTTGCCTTTTCTTAGGTAATGCTTATTTAGCAGCAAAGAAAATGGACTACGCCTAATTGTTTAAATGGTGAGCGTTTGTGCCTGCGGATTTGCCAAAGGGGGAGAGGCAAAAGAAGCATGAGTGTAGAAACTACTACATGCCTTCAGGCAGATTTTGAGTCTAGCTGCATAGCTTTCAGATGGTCTTGGTTTTCGTCTTACCATTCTCAGTCATTCCAGTAGGTGAAATCGTTCTGTTTTGCTTCTAGAGAAGTGACTGTACTAGTTGTGCTGGATATACTCAGCACAGGGAAGTGAAAAATAACTGGAAATAAGAAATATTCATGCTGTTAGTCCCAGCTTTACTTGATAAAACTGGTTCTGAAACTGGTACAATAAAGCAAAGGATTCCGCGTGTTCTGCCAACAGAAGCTGAGGGATGTTGCTCTGCCATACCAGGACTGCTGCTTAAGCTCATCCTCCGCTTTTCGATGGTGCCACATCCGCTGAGCAGAAGATTGCATGGTAAAAGGGATGTGAACATGGCCTTGTGCTAACACTAAGCCAAACTCAGTGTAGATGGTCTTCTGGAACTCAGCGTCAGGTGAGGCTGGGTGTAGCAGCAGTGTTGACGGGGACATGAGGGACAGCAGGGTACTGCCAAGATGAATACAGGCTCTCTTTGTGTACTATGCTATACACTCTGCACCTTGCTATATCTGCCTTTGAAGTTCCTCCAGCTGAATTGCCTGTCTGCATGGGTCTCCTGCTTAAGTCTTTCATGCTGGTCTATCTCGTAACAGTGCCAGTGAGTCCTGACAGAGACTGAGTTCATTCATTCCTGCCTGCACCAAAATGCAAAACTTTCCTGCAGTAGCTTAATAAATAAACAGCTACTTACCTAAGGGTTACTGAAAGGTCCCAGGGTGATGCTGCTGGGAACCTGTGTGTTTTGTCTATAGTGTGAATAGTATCAGTACCAACTTATTTTTGCTTCCTTTGCAGGAATGCCCTTGTTTTAGAGGTCCTAGCAAATTCATCCCTCTAGATGGACTGGTCATCAGTCTGTTGGTGAAGTTTTCATTGAGATGTGGAGTTTGCTGACTGGAATTGTCACATCTGTGTTTCAGTCGTAGCTTTCACAACCGCCTCAGATTGACTGAGTTGGACCTGAATCATTCACTCTCCGACTTCATACCTCACAGAATAGGTCAGATATGTTTTCCTTCAAATAGGTGTTTACCTCACATAAAAGAAGGGAATTTCTTAAAGACTGGTCTGATGTTGCAGCATGGAAGTTGAGCTTGTAAATAAATACTGCAACAGACACTTACCTCCTTTGATGCTGTGTTGGTGGGTGCTGCAAGGTTGGTCTGTGGCTGCTGTTTGTGAAGCCTGGGGGAGGAAATCTTGTTTCTCAAGAAGTGTGAGAATGAAATCAGATGCAGTGTGACTCCAGGTGGACTTTTGGTAAGGGGAACACCAATATAAAATGCTTATCTAGAATAAGTCCAGACACAGGAAAAGCAGAGACATCATTAGGGTGGTTTATGTCAGAGTTCTGTACGAATACATAATGAACCTGATTATGTACAGGGTATCACCTTTGTTGGTCAGTTGCATGCTGGCTCTCCTGGACACAATTTATATGTATAAATATGCCAAAGGGCTAGACCCTGCAGTAGCAGAAAGGATGGCATAGTTCAGTGTCACATGCATTTCTGAAGCTACCACAAAGGGCACTAAGTGGCCTAAAAGCCAATGTGTGATATCTGTCAGGATGCAGAATGTGTTTTGGTCGCTTTTTCCCCCCAGTGTTGTGCCTGGAGGTCCTGCCAGTCAATATTTGGGCAGTCCCATGTGTAAACCAAAAAGCCAAAGAGTAAATTGCCAATTGGAGATCCTGCCTGTCTCAAGGGGACAGAAAAACATTTCACAGTTGTCAAAATAACTGGCTTGCAGAGCTATGCATCCTAGATGGCTCTCTCTGGTCAAGCCATGAAATAATATTTTCAAAATACTGAGTTCCACTTCTATAGCTCCTTTGGAGTATAAACTCTTGTGGGAAGTTTGAGAGGGGCCTTTTTGGCCTGGAATTAAATACAGCCCCTGTAATGACGTAGTTATTGGTAGTGGATGCTATTTGCATGGCTAAAAGGCAGCAGACTATGGCCTGAAGATGGTGCTTCCTTTTCTTTTTAAAGCTTGCTGGTTTGGTCTTCCACCTGTATCCTGTGCAACTCTGATTCTCAGGATGCTGCAGAATCCAAGAACTCACCAGCAGAGCAGGGTCTCCTTGCCTCCTTTGTGACATGACATCAAAAAATTTCAGATTGTTTCATTTCCAAAGAGGCCAAAATACAAATATTGAAGAAATAAGCAGTGGTGCAAGAGTTCAGTTGCTGAAATTGGTTCATTAATTTCCATCTAAAGATTAAATAGAAGTAAATGTCCGTGTTTCCCAAGAGCATGATATAATTTGGTGGGTGGCCAGAGGGGTTGGTTAATAACTGAGCTGGTGGTAAACAGAAATAAACTATTGCAAGATGCCTTAGAGCTATGGAAACTATTAATCCAAAATTTCTATTAGGTATTCCTGCTGGATCATCAAATCCCCCTGAAATGAAAACCCTCTCTCTTGAGGTCCATGAGGAGAAATGTGAATTAAGATCTGTATTTACTGCATGGCTCTGATACAGCATCTCAGGAAATGGAAAGTTTTAGTATTGTATTTGTTGCTACAATAAGAAAACAGTGAAAATATTCAGACAAAGCATCAAAAAAACCCATGGAGGAAACTGGTCCCAGGCATGGGGTTTCAGGAATTGATAATGGATAATAATAAATTCTTTAGCATATCAAACTGAATACTTGGCATTTGTTGGTCTTGAGCAATTCTGAATTTTCAAATAGTGCTGAAGACACATCTGAGACCAGTGCTTCCTTTGAAGAGTCTCTGCTTCCTATGACTGTTGGAAAAAAACAAATATTTGGTTTCAGTAGCTTTAGTGCACTTTCTTCTGTGTGGGCCAAACAGAGTCCCAAGTCCCCAAGCTGTAATTTGCTGGCAGCAAAACCTTGATGTTTCCTTAGAAGAGGTGAGGAAAAGTCTGCCTAAACTAATTTTTGTTCCTGGAAGACATCAATGCAAATCTGCTTGAGTATTTTACATTCTGTCAAAAAATGTGGACTGCATTGTCATCCCCCTGGAATAAATCAGTCTGTATATGGCCTCATAAAAAGAGCGAAAGGAATTTTTGGTTCTTGGCACGAAGCCATGCAAAAGGTGTCTGAATCTTTCTTTTAGTTTAACTACACTCATTCCAGAGCACTTGCCCGAGATAAACTCCCCATTTTTTGCTATTGGCTAAAAGCCTATCATTTGGTTTTCAAATATACAATTTGTTGCCAAGCTCCTCTATTTATCTTTCAGTCCTTTATTTTCTTCAGCTATGCCGTAAACATCTCATTACAACTGTCACTGAAAGTTTGCAGCTTGACGTTTGTCCTGGGTGTCTAAGAGGAAGAATCTTAGACAAATCCTGCCTGTAGTGTCTAACGCCTGGTGCATTATCCCCTGTTGTGTGCTGGGGTTTACTCATTCTGAAAAGCTCACCTCTTCATTTGACTGAAACCCACGTTTTCTAACACACATTTTCATTTCGCTGTACAAGTCTCCTTCGCTTCCCAAGGATGTGGTTTGTTGCCTTCTCAGATTATTCTCTGTTCACCCCTAGTGGGTCAAGGGTGGAAAAGAGCAATAACCTCAGAACTTGGCTGTTAGTTGTAAATGTAATTCTTCCGATTGCTTTGGATATCTCTAGTATGTTTTAGATTTTATCAGTGTGGACTCCAAAATACCAGCTATAATGAAGCCTGAATCTACTGTAGAAAATATTTTAATTACGTTTATCTAAGTTTTCATCCTTTGGTTCTACACAGTTTTCTCCTAGGGTTTTGGGATAACTAACTTCTGAGTTTTCCCCTCTCTGCCCCATAACATATCTAGATTTAGAGATAAATATATTTTCGTTTTATTTGGTTTGTAAACTTTTCCCTATCAATTGTCTAAATATTTTTTGATTAATTTTTAATACAGTATTATAAACCATAAACTATTTTTTTTAATTAAGTGATGTCTTGAGGAGTTTTATTCCTGCCACCGTTGATTACATCAGTTCCAGCTTCACCTGTCCATACACCTGTATGTGCATCTGTCCCCACCTGCACGAGTTTGTTGCAATGTATTTTATATGAGTCATGCTGTAAATCACCACACCTACATCTTAGGTCTGGGAGACAGGAGTGTCACTAGGTTAGAAAATTCAATCCTAAAGCCTAAATGATATAATGATTTCCAGAAAGCTGTTGAAAATAATACTTCAACTGAGTCCTCTGTGATTTATTTTTCTTTGCCAAGATATTGACCTTAATATTGCAAAATGAATGTTCTGATAGAGGACGTATCATCAGTAATGTAGATAAATAAGCCATTTGACAGTGGGATGTGTGCTGCTGGTCAGTTGACTTTACAAGTTGCAACATTCTTTTTTTAATGTTTGTTGGAATAACCTAGACCTAGGATACAGTATAATTTTCTTGTCAAAGCTTTGACATAGTGAAACTTCAGGGGCTCTGTGTGATACATATTTCCATAGGCACAGAGCAGGATTCTGGTTTTATGTCAGTGTCTCTTTAGTTTTAGATGAGACAATAGAAGTAGCAATAATGTGTGGAAGGAGGCCAGGTGAAAATAATAAAAGCCAGGGTCATGACAGAGTGCACCAGTTTGAGACAGAGCTAAACGTGACATTTGGGAATAAACTACCCACTTAACACTCCGGTAAGGAACAATGAACCTAATGAGAAAAGGACGTTTTCTGAACCACTCACCCCCAGCTGGCTCTTAGCTGAGTTGCACAAATCATCAGCTTCAGAAAATGCATATTAACTTCATGTTAGTGTCTATTTTTCAGGCTTCAAGCCAAACTGGAGAGAAGTTGCATGTGGGACCCCAAGGCTTTCTGATAGGATGGGGATTTCTGATTAATTTATCTGCTATTTCTCCCACTTAGAGGAAAGGCTCCTTCCTTCAGAGAGAAGAAAATGCCCAGCATAGAAAAGGAGATGGCTATGCAGAGAAAAAAAAATGTGCTTCTGTGTGGACTTCTCCTTTAAAAAAATAAAACCATAGACTGGATCCATGTTTAGACTTCCCTTAACCGTAACTTGAAAAAGTAAAGTGGTGGTGGGTGTTGCTTGTGTGCTCAAAACTATGATGCTCGCCTGATCTCTTCATGATTTCTAACCAGTTAAAGTTCTCCCATTGACTCTGTCCTCATCAGTGTGAACCATGATAGGTTTGGCCGCAGTTTGAAGTTATCAAACTGGTAATTTTTTGTATACGTGGATTGTTCCGAGCCTTTGCACTTGCATTCACTCTTATACTGTTTTTGTCTAATTAAATCAGACCTACTCAAACTCTAAAATAGAAGAGCAAAGGTCAAAACATGTCAGACACCCTTAACAACCTCTATTAAGTCTTGTTAAACTGAAAGTGCTCTTGTTTCCAGCCCAGAAATGGCATCCTAGACTACAATAATTGATTTGACCTCCAAATAGCTACATACTACCAAGGACTCTGAGCAAAAGGAGGAAGAATGGGATAAATGAACTTAACAGAAACTGCTCCTCAGCCCAGCCCCCATGCAGCACTGGGGGAAGGACTGGTTATTTTGCCACACTGCAGAGATTTGAATGTAAAGAGTGATAGAAACAAAGCTCACCAAACTCATGGCATCTTCTATAGGATTTTTTTAAGCTGGAGAGAGAGAGAGAGAGGAAAACCACTGTGCTGCGTTCAGTCAACGTAGCAAAATTGTGATGTGTGTGGAGTGGTTTGATACTGTGTGAGGGCAGCCAAGCTGTTTGGACCTGAAAAGCACCTAGTAGGATATTCTGTGAGGCTTCATTTAATTTTAACTTTGGTTGGAACAGTATGTGGAAAATAGCAAGTTAGGCAAATTGAAGGCTCTTGCACCACTGTTTGATATGGATGCTTTCCTGAAAAATCTGAGACTCAGGGTTCAGGGTGCTTTAGACATTTGTAGTGAGAGGGGAGAGCTTGCATCTGGAAGTGATGCCCATGCCCCTGAAAGACACAGAAGAAGAATGGATAGAAATCTTTTGATGGCTGGAACCTGAGGATGTGCTTCAGTCTGATGCATTTCCCATCCGCCCTCATTTTCCCATGTCTAAGACCAATTTGGTCAGTTGGGGTAGAACAGCTTTTACTCCTGCTGCTCTGTGACCGGGAGCACTTCCAGCTTCCCTGACAGAGTTCCCATTGCTGGGTGTCACTAGAAGCAGCAGGATGTGCAGCAGCATCAGAATGGGTCTCTGAAACCTGGCAAGGTGATTGCCACATGTGCCTGAGCAGAGGGCAGCTGAATGAAGCGAGAGCTCGAGAACTCCTCGTTCCTTTGACAGCACAAGAGCTCATTCTGTTTCCAAAACACAGCAGTAACAAACCCATCTTGTTCTTAGTTTAAGGTGTTAATGAATGTGATGAGAACGTGGGAATGGCATGAGCAACACTGTGCTTGGCAAGTTTCAGTCTGCAGAATGAAGATCAAACATAAGTTACGGATTGAAGCTGATAAGGGTATTAGAGAAGCCTGGGACTTTTTTTTTATCCTGTTGGGGCAGAGAAGAACAACGTAGGTACCTGTCTGCCACAAGAGACAGCTCAGTTTACATTGGGAAGTTTCATCCCAAAAGTCAGACTTGCTCATACACCATAAGAAAATACTACAATACCATTCTGAGTATTTAGTATTTTTTTTTGGTGTGGCTTTAGTTTAAGTTAGATGTAAATCACTATATGTCAAAATCTGTAGTTAAAAGTCCTAAAGAATAAGATATGGGGTTAGAAAAAAATCTGGTCATTCCAAACCATGTTTTTGCCCCTGTTGTGTGTTGTTGTGTCCCCCCTGAATTTGATTACTAGACACTTTCATGGAGCTAGAATTGTATTTCAGTGACACGAGTAATAAAAATCCTGAACTTAGATCATTTAAGCTTCAGAAAACAGGGGAACGCATTTTTCTGAAACACGAAGTTGCTTTTCAGATCTTTGAAGCTGCAACACAGCACTAAGGCAATAAATTCTCTGCGATTCTCAAGACTAGGAGGAACGGCAAAAACATTGCTAGTGAATCTGGAAGCGGGGTGATAAATTCTGAATGTCTGTGGCACTTGTATTACTACCCTCCTTGGTGTTTTTTACTAGATGGAAGTGGGCTGGAGGAATCCCTGGGAACATTCTAAATTACCCAGGTATTGGAATCCTTTTCCACTTGAAGCAGTGACAGCAGAGAAAGAAAAGACTGAATACGTCTTAGAAAATCATTTTTAGCCCAAGCAGCTGGTGAGGTGTGAGAATGACTGGAGTAAAGTAAAAATGTTTCTGACAGGAAAGGAACGGATTGGTTATGTGCAGAAGTAAATCAACTGCATAGTTGAGAATATGGTGAGAAACAGCTACATGGAAAGCAGAGCTCCCTAAATGACCTTTAGATCCTCATAGCTAAAGGTTCATCAGTTTAAAATTACCGTCTTAGATGAAAATTGCACACTTAGCATGCACCTCTGAAAATATAAAAGGGTATTTAAAAGTAGCTTTCTGAGCACTTGGATAGAAGGGTGTTTGTAAAGAGGAAACCAGCTTGATAAATGAGAAATGAAGCTGCCTCATCCAAGCATGTATAATAGCTATTGCCATTCAGTACGGCTGAAAGGTTTTTCCTGCAGCTAATGGAAAATGCAGCTTCTAGGGTGTCACTAATTTTGACAGAGAATTCAATGTCTTCAGTTAAGTCTTACACTTAAATGGGATGTGCAAATATTCTTTCACGGTCTCTTTTGTTTTTTTGGGTGTTAAATCCAAAAATACTGGCCCTTGTGCTAAAACCTTATTACTGATAGTTGCTTGAAATGTTGCCTGTTGTTAACCTAGTTTCTGTCTTGACTTTAAATAACCCCATCATGTAATCTAATGTCTTTTCTTCCTATCCACACCCTTGGCAAAAGTCATCTTCAGTATGAGAACCTAGATTTTTTTCTTTTTTGTTTAAAAAGCAAACAAGCGAAAAGCCCAAACAAACCCCACACAACTTATTTCTTCTATTCTTCTCAACCTACATATATAACACTTCCCTATATTGCATTTGGTCATAAATGGATTGTAGGTGCTATGGAGTAGTGGCTGGCTAAGGCTCAGGTTGACATGTGATTTCCACCCTTGTCTAAGGGTCCACTGAAATCAATAGAAATTCAGTGGAGTTAGGATGCTGTGGGGTGCTTTGAGTCAGTGTAAGCTCCTTGAACCCACTGGCACGATGCTAACTTTCAGGGGGCATATCTGGCTTATCGCCTGATATTTTTGCAAAGAGGTGGTCATGACAACCAACCTCAGACCCCTTTTAATCCTTCTATTCAAACTCTGCACCCTGGAGAAGTGTGTTTATTTTGTTTCATTTTTGACTCAATTATCCATTGTTTGTGCAGATCAGATATACCATTATGAATACAGCATTAATATGAAATGCTTGTTACTTCATGCATGCTGAGCACACAATGTTAAATTATTTGCATGCATTGTAAAGTGACAACTTCAGTATTATGGAGAGGGTCTGCTCCGCTTTTTTTTTTTTTTTTACTTTAATCAGAAAGCAGAGCTATCTTAATCAAAACGTGTTTCTTAAATCTAAAAATACAACATACAAGATTGTTCTGCCTTTCTCTGAAGCCTGGGGTGGGATTCTTGGAAATGTTAGACCAATTATTCTAAGTGGTTTAAGGAAAGGAGCCACATGCAGCAGCATTTAGCTCTTAGTCATTTCCATTCAGAAGTTTTATGCAAGGCCTCAACTAATAGCATGAGTGTAGAGAACCAGGGCAAGTTGGATGTATTCTAGAGCACAATGATTAGTTTTAGTTAGATATTTAACTGCTAAAAGTAAGAACAAGATGTCTTTTTTGCCTCCTGCTAAGTAAAGGGGCTCTGCGTAGGGGCAGCTGAGGTGGTACCAAAGAAGCTCAAAAAAAAATCAGAAGTGTCGTATGCATCAGAATAACTCACTATGACCCCTCTTGCAAAGCAAATCCCATGTCAGTCCTTGCTTGATATGAGAAGTAGTAGAGTGTGGCTTTATTGCCTTAGTTTTGTTGATATATTTGTTACCTGCTTTTAAACAAGACCTAGCTACTTTTCTGTGTTTTTTTGTCTGCCTTTTTCTTTGCCTGCCTTTCTAGATCAGGATACAGACTGATTTTCTGCTTTACACACTGCAAGGGACGGTGCTGCCATTGTCACTCACTGGTATATGTGTTGTCCATAATTCTCTTGCTGACAGGTGTTTTTTTGTTAGGGGTCTGAATAAGAGGTAAGTATATTTTTAGGAGATGAATGTAAACTTTCCTTGTGGTGTAGCAAGGATCTGATAACCCTCTTATATATAGCTGCAAGGACTGTAAGGTCACCAAGGAATGCTTTTTCCCTGCTTCATTCTTCTCACATGACAGGGACTTTGTGTCAAAAAAAAGTATGTTTTGCTGCTTGCATGAGTTGCGTGCATGCAGGAGTTTCTAAGTATGCACTTAATCTTCACATTAAATATCAAAGTTTCTTCTAACTGGGTTTCTGGGCTTTGAAATGTACTTGTCTCAACAGTACAAACTGGTTCTTTCGTACTTTTATTGACTTCTTATGCAAAGAAAAAGATAGCAAGCATTGTTACAGCCCTTGACTGTCTGGGAAATCTGTGAGTTGATAGGTTTGATATCCCAGGTTTTGTTCAGACAGTACTCTTGCAATTCAAATGATTACATTGCCCAATAAAACCAGAGAGAAAACCAATTTTCACAAACAACAATCTGAGTTGGCCAGAGGGTAACTACTTTTATTATACACAGAGGAAACATGAAACCTGCTTGTATTCCAGGAAAAGAAAGGGATCAGAGTATTCTGTCATACAGATGTAAGACTAAGAAAACAGACTTGGCCTCAGTTTTCTTAGAAGTCAACACAGGATTATTTTTTTTTCTCCATAAATATAATGGATGGGGCCCTACACAGCCACAAAAAAGGATTTAGTATTTGCCAGTATGTTCTAGAGGCAAACAGGGAAAAACTCTTAGAATTGAGACTAGTAAAATACGCTTTCAGGGTTAAACCTGTTCCTCCTGTGTTATACTTGGATGAATGCAATCTGGTCTACTGCAGAGGAATTTGAGAGCTGGTGTTACAGCTTTGGCAGTGGAGTAAGACCTTGGTCTTTTACAGTGTACAGCCAAAGTCACCTGGGTCTAGTTTGTCCGGAGACTTAACCCAGTACATCTCTTGAAACGGGCTTCTCAAAGGTTTTAATTGTCGTGATGAAAGGTTGGGCTTTTTGTGCAAAGTAACAGCTGAAAAAAATGTCAGACTTCATTACAGTAGATCTCAAGGACGTGTGTTCCTAAATGGGTTATTTGTGAATGGCAACCTTAAGAAATTGGGAACAATTATCCTTATTTATCAGCATGATCATCATTGTGTCAGTGATCGTTCTTGGAAATATCCAGCAGGGCTTGACCCTGACTGCTACACAGAGCGGTGGTGCAGTTCTTGCTTCGAAGAGATTACAGCTCTGGTTAATGACATTGAGGTGCAGGTTTGGGGAGGGAGAAAGCTGTGTGATTATATGAGCATGTTTTCTTCCGTGATAACTGTACACAAAGTAGTCTTCCATCTTCCCGGCTGATTTGAGTAGGAAAATGACACACTCACAACTGAAGAAGTATTAAGGAAGATAACCAATAGAAGGACTTAAAGAAATGAGGCTGGGGGTGACATAACTGGTACAATGATGAAGGGAAATGATTTTGGCAGCCAGTGTTTCCAGCAGCATTGACAAGTGAGTGCAAAGTTACAATGACAATATAGCTTAATACCTTGGCAACAGCTCTGGTAGCCTAGCCTAAAAGGACATGCAGAAAGGGGTCATTCAAAGTGGAAAAGGGGACAAAAAAATGTTTGCAGTTCGACTTTCGAAGGATCCTTTCAATTTAAGCTGTCCCTGGACATCCACGTAGAGGTGTCAAAAGAGACAGATGAAGAAGTAGGAGTATATGGAGAGAGACATATACCTCAGTAGGAGTGAGGTACATTCGTGACTCATTGCCACCACACAGGGCACAACAACAGCAGAGGGACTCGGACAACAGACTTACAGGGTGGTATTTTGCAGAGGGGGAGAGGCTGGAGGCTGATGGCATACCCAGAGACGGCAGTCTGGAAAATCTAGATTTGAATGATCTGAACCACAAAAAGAGCCAAACATTCCAGTGCTGCAGATTCTCTCCTTCGTTATTTTTTTTTTTTAAATGAAACTACAGGCATTGAGCCCAGCAGCTGAAAAGCCTGCTGAATGAGTTTCTCTGAAGGTAGAAGAGAAAAATCTGTAATCTGAGAAAAACATTATGTGTGACTGCTTTGACAGAGGGCTCACAAAATCACAGGGAACATGGACAGAATATAGCACTTTGGTTATCCTGTCTGCCCACCTTCATTTTGCTCCCACTAACCTCCTCATTCTTAGATGGCCAGTACTCAGCAGCACAAAAAAATATAACCATATAAAAATTTTCTGCTACATGAACTTGGTATAGAAAAGCCCGGAAATATTACACTTGCTTACCTGAAACTGCTTATGCATCCTGCAGCTTGAGAGTGGCTATCAGCTTGCAGTGTGTGGTTTGGGGCAGGATTAGATGTGCCGTGGGGAAGCAGCCGGTGAGCCGGCCACGGTTCTGTGGCATGTGGGTGTCACAACGGCATGCTGCCACGTGCCTGGCGCTGCCGTATGGTGATCACACACCTGCCTGGAATGCAACCGCGTTGTGGTTAGATCAGTTTCCTCAGAAGGAAACCAAATATAGGGTGAGAGTAACAGAAAACTGCCTTTAAAATCACCTCTGACAATCCACGGGTTTCTGTGACATCTTAATGTTCACGTTGCGCAATAAAGGGAAGAGATTATAGCTATTAATGTGGGCGGAGCTGTTAAGGGGTTTAACTCTTGCTCCGTGGTGCAGGGAATGTTTCAGCCACAGGTATCTGCATGCTGTTGTTTGTTCCTGCTTCTCTGGCATGGGGAAGCGCTGGTAACGTGCTGCTGGGGAGAGCAGGGCCCGGGGGACGTGAGCGGCAGAGGAAGAGGAACTCTCCGGGATGGCAAGAGCCCAACCGGAATCCCTCGCTGGAGAGGGTCCAGCGCACGTGCAAGGCACCGCTTCCCTGCGGTGCTTCTGATCGCCGTGCTGAGGGCTCCCTCCTGCAGAATTTTGCCTGTGTCAGGCATATTTGATGTTTCTGTAAAGCGTCTCAGGTAGCACAGGGGAATGCTTCTTGCTTCAGGCTCTTCTGCCAAGATGAGGCAATGAAAGCACAATGTACCCAAGGTATTGCCGTCCTCTTAAATGTAAATCAAGGTGGTTACTGTATTTGCATGAAAGATGTCCATCTAGTAAATCAGACATCAAGATGTTCAAGTGAAGCATTTTCTAGCAATCTGGCTTTGAGTTGAAATGGATAACTGTAGCTAGGCCTGCATGCAGGATAAAAAAATGGCAATGCTCTCCAGGTCAGTGGCAGGTATTGGTCTCCTTTCGTGGATCAAGAAGCAGCCTCAAGTTATTATAAAGATGGACTTGACTAACAATTGATCAATGGACTCCTTTAGTTGGAGACATCTGTAAGACTCTGCAAGGAAGCATTGGCAGGCAATTTGCTGTTATTTGCTATTACTTCTACTTGGTGTAACCTTATAGTAATCTGACCAGTTCTCCTTAGGCTCCCCATCGGATATGTACATAGAAGTCTTAAGCTGTATGCTCCTGGCAGATAGGTTATGATGAAGGCATACTAAATCTAAAGGTGCAGTGACAATAAGACATATTAATGAATTTTTTTTTCCATTGATTTATGCACACCCTTTTGTATGTGGGAAATCCCAGCAGAAGAAAGCCCTTGGTGCAGAAAAATGGTTTGCACGGAATCAGTCTCAGATTTTACTTCCATTCAGAAACCAAACTTCCCAGGAAACCAGTGCCAGCAACTGGCTGGAAATATGTCAGTGAAGCTTCTCAGTCAAGAGTGCAATAACTTTGAATCTGCTAAAGGAGCACAGGCAAGTCAAAGGAGATGTTGGTAATTTCAGGTAGATACTGGATTCAGTGTTTCCTTACTAGGCTCACTCATTAAGAAGAATGTGCACTGAACTCAGAAGCTATTGACCTGAGGCACCTCTAGCATTTTAATAACAGCAGCTGCAGACAATATAAGAAAGCCTTGTTTAATGTTTTTTAAATATTAGCCTCTCTCCTTGGAAGCATATCTGATGATATTTAAAATATTTTCTTAACCAAATAATATGAATAATTTTAACTGGAAGAAAAATGCAGACAGTAAATCCCTGTATGTAAGGCTTAGTGAATGATCTCACAGAGGAGAGAACCCACTTGTTTTCACCTCTGCACTGCATGAGTTTTCAAAAAATCGTTACATTCAAGTCAGCCAAATTCAACTGAATACGTCTGTCAGTATTTGGTCTTGGCCATCTCTTCTCTTATTTCATTACCTCTTGGGCTCCATAAACCACGATCTCTAAAGAAAAAGGTAGTGAAAAGGGCAGTTAGAGACGTCTGGTCAGTTATGAAGAATGAGAGGCTATTAGATGACCTGCCAAACACAATACTTGGTTAATTCTTTTTCCCCCCAAGGCTACCTGGGAGCTTACATGTCTCTCTTACTTCATAAGTCATCTGATGAAAACAAGACTTTCCTCACTGGGTAAAAATAGTTGTACCTAATAATCCAGATACTCCAGATACAGAAAAAGTCCCGTCAGCCACTATGTCTTTGTGTGTAGGTATGCTGAGGATGAACATCCTATAAAAAGTCCACTTTTGTGGCACCTTGCATAATATTCTGCTTTAAGTCAAAATTTAGAAAAATCTGACAGGCTATAAAGTACAATTAAAACTGAGCACATCAGTAAAAAGAAGCCACAAAGCATGCATAATCATGAGATAAATGACCTCAATGGACAGATGATGATGAACCAAGGAGAAGCCAAGGTCAATTATCAGAACTTCTAATTTTAATGCTATAATTAATAATGAATATTTCAAGAAAGAATGTTTAAAGAATAATTGTATTCTGGTGTTAAAACCTGTTAAACGTTAAACTTATGCAATTTATGCAAATTAATCTGATAAGGAGAGACAATTAAGGTTTATAATTAACAGATAAATACAAATGATCCAGTGATGAAGGTCTTGGTTTCTCCTCTGTCTTATGAGACAATGTAATTGATTTTTATAAATGCTAATTTATATGCACTGCTAACCATTAATACATTGAAGAGATCATTTGTTAAATTAAAGATGAATAGTGGTGTATGCAAAGATAGTACCTGAGTTTTCAACATCTTAAAGATGAAAAGGAAGCAGGAAGAAACCAAAGCTTTGAATGCAATTTTGCTTTGGTTTTTTTTCCAACAACTTTTGACATGCCAAGTACGAGGTATAGGAAAAAAGTTTAGTGGAGACAAACAGTCTTTGTTCAATAAGTCTTTACGTGACAGTAAGAGGGATTTTTGGCACAGTCCTCGCTTTTTAACATTTGTTCTCATGGACTAGAAGTAACGTGCATTCTTATTTTGCTTTGTCGAGCTGTGCTTTATCTTTGTGTTCTCGTACAAGAAGATGGCACGTTCGCCCTGGAATGAAACTACTTGTAACAGGGCAGGGGGAGTTTTCCAGGACGAGTGTGCTAACTTGGCATTCTCTTCTAAACAGTCATCTCCTTACTTTCTGAGGTTTTATGTTAACTGCATGTTTTTTTAAGAGTTCCTGACTTCTCCTTTTTAAAATATATGATGGCATCTTGCCAGCTCCTGTGCTTACTCATAAGTATAGTAAGTCTCACTCCTTTCGTATGTTTAAAGCTTGGTATTAGCAGGAGTTTTGAACCAGCTATAAAAAGGGATGAATTCCACATTTTTGTTTTATCCTTCCTCAGAACTGTAATACTATCTAACTTTGTAAATGCAGCTGCGCACATCAGTTACAACTAATTATGTGTAGCTCTATCGTTCAGTCTTCCCTCTCTTCCTCTGTTTTCCAAGGGGGAGGTTGTTAGCTGAACCGCAGCAAAGCAGGTGCTTGCAAGGCAGCTCCAGGGAAGTGGCTTCCAATGGCCCAAAGAAAGCTCTAAAGAGTCAAGGAAGGGGGAATGAAGCAACCACACTGTAGCAGATTTGCTTACCTCTAAGATTAAATTTCAAACAAAACCATGAGATCTGTGCAACATCTAAATAGAATTACAGTCTATTTTCAAAGGATACTCAGTAAAATTTCCCCCCCTGTTTTTCTCCTGATTTTTGTCCTTGGTGTGGTAGTCTGTGCTGAGTTGGACGCTGTGGAACTGACTCAGGAAGCCAGCACTACCAAAGCTTCAAAAAATACAGGGATTTTTGCAGCTATAGGCAAAACTTCCATCTACTGATGCAATCAGTGGGAAATCCATGGTCTTCCATCAAGGAGTGATGTGGTCTGCTGACTTCAGTACAGCTTCTTGATCTAAATCCATGTGGAATTTGACTTAAAAAGACACAGATTCATTTTTTTTTGCCCTCAGCAGATACGATATGGCCCAGGGTATTCTTCTGAACATGTCCTGTGCTGTCACAGCTAAGTAAGGAACAGCACGCTTATCTCCTTGTCTTCTCACACAGATCATCTTCTAACCCAGATTAGCTGGAGATACGATGAATCAGAATTATGGCCCTCTGCTTCTAGATGTCAGTGTGATATGCTTCTCCCAGTTCCTGCTTTCCTTGAATGAAAAGCAGTCAACAGTTTGTGATAATTCCACAGTATCTAGCATACTACTGACATAGGCCTTATAAAATAAGCGTGTCCACTTTCAGTGGTACATTGAAGGAATGTCTGTTCCTTACTTGTTTGTTGGACAACAGGTCCAAGGGGTAAGGCAGACTTGAAGTCAGATGCAGATTTGCCCTCTCTTGGGAGTTTTGTATTTCAGTCGGGCCCCCTCTGCAAAGTGTGGTGATGGCAAACAGCAGCCTCACATCTGTTGCTTCATCAGGTATATCAGTGCTCTGAATAAGAAAAATGACAAGCTACTTTTGATACTTTTTTTTTTAGACACCTTTTGTATTGCCTTTTAATCCTAGGCAACCCATTGTGCAGACATAAAGCATGATTAGGAGGAGGAGATGTCAGGATTTGGCTCACCTGAGGCTCTCAGGGCTTCTAAACACCCTGGTGTGGGTGGAATGAGCTGGAGCAAGAGTATAAAATGGTGGGGGTTTCTGCTCAGGGTGGTGGTGGGTGCTGGAGCAGCCTGGCAGAAAGCTGGGGAGGGACTTCTTAGAAGGGCATGTAGAGCTAGGACAAGGGAGAATGGCTTTCAGCTGAAAGAAAGTAGATTTAGATCAGATGTTAGGAACAAATTCTTTACTGTGAGGGTGGTGAGACACTGGCACAGGTTGCCCAGAGCAGCTGTGGGTTCCCCATCCCTGACAGTGTCCAAGGCCAGGCTGGATGGGGCTGTGAGCAACCTGGTCTAGTGGAAGGTGTCCCTGCCCTTGACAGGGGGTTGGAACTGGATGATCTTTAAGGTCTTTTCCAACCAAAACCCTCCTATGATTCTATGATGGGCTGCAGCCTTTCAGGCTTTGCCAGGGTTTCAGCGTAACTTTTGTTGCTGTTGCAGTGATTCAGCATTTTGTAATGAAACCCCTTTTCACTGTGAAGTTGCGAATTAATTCTCTGTAAAGGTCTAGTAAGTCAGTCTTTTGGGAATTTTGAGTGTAAAGCCTTTTTTTGTTTCAAGTCTTTAATGATCCTTAATGTAATCAATAGATTTGCAGTGAAAAAAAACTCATTAATTTTGATTCTGGAGATGAAAGTCCAGATATTCCTGAAACGTTTAATTATATAACAGATGCTGCCCTTGTATTAAGATGTAAGAATGTGGCTTTGATAAGAAAAAAAAGAAGCAATTTCAGGACACTTTGAAAAGGTGACCTGCTATGTTTTCCATTCCCCCTCCCTGCAAAGGTACTGGAGTTCTATATCTATGCATATTCAACTACAATCACTTTTAAAAACAGCCTCCAGAGCATGTAGCCACATCTGGAGGCAAAGTACTCTCTGCAAACAATCAAACCAAGACCAAGCTGTGGCCCTTATCCTAGGGAGACGGATCACAGCCACCCTGAGGATGAGTTCCATTTTTACTCTTATGGAAATCATGTAGTAAGGACTGCTTTTAAAATTATTCTTCCTAGAAAAAAATGCTACAGTGTCATGTCCCTGAGAAATATACAGCCTGTTGAGTTCACAGAGTGGGTTCTTTGCTACTTTGGAAGCTTAGAAATGTTTGTCCTTTGCTGCTCAGAAATCTGCTGGGTGAAATGATAACACAGGATGCAGTTCAGTGTGGGCATGGGTGTGGGGGTCTGCTAGAGAGGAATTAAATCTCCGGAGGCATCCTTGCCTATACTCAAACCTCTTCTTTATAAGGCATGAGAAATGCTAAATAATGTGTATTCATTTTTCCTGTGGCAATTTTTTTTGCATGAATACCACCTAATATAGATAACCCTGTAGAATCAGCAGATGATGAAGACTACACCCAAAACTGAGGAAGACTACACCCAAAACTCCCAATCTTTTATGTGTACCAGAAAGAGTTTTAGGGTTGCTAACCACATGAAATATTGATTTAAGGAGGGAACTATAAAACATTTTTATGGAAATAAGACCAAAACAGAATCTCAGCAATGAGCTATAAATGGGGGCAAGGTCCTGGTGATGGAATGAGCTGTTTAACTTTGTGGCAATGGCATAATTTAATAAGACATAGTGGGACTGTCAGTCGGTACATGTGAAGGGATTCAGGGGTCTGAATCTGGCTCACCCCAGCTGAGCATCTGCCTGTCTCTCGAGTACAACCTACAAGCTGGGGAGAGGCACTGAGCTGATCTGAGCGTGGGCAAACACAGTGGATACCGGTTGGATATTTTCTAGCAGTATGGAAGAGTATATCTGCAAGATGCTTAAAGCAAGGAGAAATTTCTAATATGTAATACCTGAAGTATATTTAGACAGTAAATAGGGATTTTTTTCACTGATTAAGTGCTGACCTTTTTTACTTCTCTGAACTACTATACAATATATGATTATATGGCAATACTCATAATGAAAATGTAATAATTTGAAAGCTGATTTCATGCCTTACCAGTCCATTACATGCTTTGTTGTAGTTTTTCATTACATGATGGAATTAAAATTAGAGGAGTTTAAATCTGGAAAGCATTGACATCTTGAAATTTCTTGTTCTGTTATATAAAACCAGTATTTTACAAATTTCCTGTGAATTTGGAAATATATTTAAATGATATCAGAAAACTTCTGTGTGGAATTTCATGAAGGTACTGGCAATTGTTCATGTCATTTCACGTTCATTTACATAATTCACTTCGAGAAAACATCAGCCTTCTTCATTTCAGCCACCAGGAGACACTTGCTGTACAAAAGTGATAAGGTGCTTTAGTTAATATAAAGCAAAAGCTGCCCAGAACTATTTGAAGAATAAAATACAGCTGACAGCATTGAAATTGTTATAATGGGCCATATTTTAGCCACAGAGTAAGCTGGAGGGAACCTGTGGAGGTCATTTAAGTCCGACATGCTGCCTAAAGCAGGGCTGACATCACGGGTAGCTCAGGCTGCTCAGCCTGCTCTGATCAAGCATGAATGTTTCCACAAGGGAGATCCCACAGACTCTCCAGGCAGCCTTTTCCAATGTGTTACTACTCCCGTTGATGTTTTTTCCACCCGTGCACCCAGCTGGCATTCCTCTTTTGCAGCCTGTGACCTTTGTCTGGAGCCTGCCGCTGTGTACCTCTGTGGAGCATCCAGATTCTTGAGCTGCTGCAGCTGATGGAAGCTGCTGGAGTGCTGCTTTAACATGCCAGAAAGAAATGTCAACTGGTAGTCCTTAAGTGCAACAAACAGGAGAGCTTTCCTACGGTAACGCTTTGAATGGGATTTTCAATTTCCAAAATGATCTTTACTTTTAAATTCTATTTAAAAAAAATCATGAAATGCAATCTCAGCATTCTGATTTTTTTCCTGGATTGAAAATAAGAATTTAAACATTTTTGGAAACTTCTTATTTGTATGTCTGAAAAAACCCTAGTATTTTTTTCAGGGTTAGGTGCACACTGTTTTTCTGCTGAGCGGTAAGCAGGTGTAACTTATCATGCCTTTTTTTATCCTTCACCTCCTTTCCAAAGACATCTGCAGCTATACCACAGAGCTAGACCAGCGTTAGCCCTGGGACCAGAGCAGAGTGGCAGTGCTTCAACAGAGCAGTGTTTGGCCAAAGTACTTCTCCTTTGAGGCAAGGCTAATGATTCCAGTTATCAGTCGGGGCTAATTAGCTGGATCCAGCCCCATGTCAATGCGGCTGTAGTGTTTCTGGCAGTTGGGCCAGATATCTCTGTGTGGCAGCATGCACATGGCCTGTTCATGGAGGGCAGATGTGCTTGTGAAATGGGGACACCTGAAGCTCAGTTGGAAGCTGTGTATCCTGCATCAGGGATTCAGGTTTTTGGGGAAAGAGACTGCTGTTCCTGCAGAGCGCAGCAGGGCTGAGGCCGGCTGGCAGTGCTCTAGGACAGCGTGCTTTCCCTCCCAAATTCCTGTCGCAGAGCCAGGAATTGCCTTTTCTTCCCCGGCTGGTGGCTGAGCCTCATTCCTCTTCTCATCCCTCTGCCAGCAGGAGACACATGCTGCTCCTCTGCTGCTCGCGCTGGAGACCTGTGTGAGGAAACAGAGACAAAAGCATTGGGCTGCTGCACGAGGGGCATCGGGGCGGTCTCTGAGCAGCTGGCAGGAGGGGTCTGAGCCTGGACCAGAAGCTGTAGGAGAAAGGTAGAGAAGGGGAAAATGTAAAAACTTTACCTTAGAGGTTGCTTGTGCTCAGACAGAGGTTGATGCAAGTTTTACTGGTGTTTTCAGTGAGCTTCAGAAAGGTATTTTGGCTTTCTGAAAAAACACCTGGTAAAAGTTCGTTTAGACTACCTATTTAAAAAATTATATTGAGACGTTCTCTGCATGACAGAAAAATGGAAATAGGTCTACTTTCAATGCAATAACATTTTTGCTCTGAACGCTTTACTCTGGTTAGGGAGGATCTTCAGAGCACATTTGCATTCATGTTTCTTGCTTAAGCATTGTGGGTTTGCCTGTAAAGAGATTTTGTTCTTTCTGGCACGAATGCACCAGTTTATTCAGCTTCAAGCAATTTTGTTGAGCTGCAACACAGGTTTGACTGACTCTTCCCTCCTGCAGCATGGCTGTAAATCACTGCAAGATGCTACGAAAGGCACGTCAGCCATGCAGAGGGGGGGAGAGGAGTTCCCTTTGATCAGCCTGGCCCTGAAATCCGAACATGGCTTCAGCTAGGAGGCCACAGCCCTGCAAAGGTGGAAGCTCAGTTTCCTCCTTCAGGGGGATTGCTTGTGTGGCTGCTTCACAAGTATTCAATGGTCACTTGTTAAAAACTTTATCTTCTGCAGTGCTGCATAATGTGGGATTCCACTGGAGATCCTAATTGTCCTGTTAATTTATGTAGGAGCTAACTCAGTGCTGTTATGTTCATTTCAGAGTGAAAACACAAATGGAAACATGAACCCTTGAGATCGGCCCGGGTCAGATGGGCAGTAAAAAGAGTATTTGATTTGTTTCAAGAGATTTTTGTGAATTGGGCTACATCTGGCACCGGTGATATGATCCAAGACCTTATTAGTTTTGCCAGTGAATACATTACCAGTTTTAGAGATGCTGTCTAAAGAGGAGAAATTGCTTGGTAAGTGATTGATACCTTAGTGAACTCTGATCAGTAACTTAGCAGGGGTTTGACATAGTATCTTTTTGCAATGAGCAGGGGAAAGAAATAAGGCCAAATTCTCACATAATCTTCAACTCAGTTACAACACTTTCTCACTTAAGATTGCTGGCGCTGCTTTCATGTGCTACTTGTTTACAGTTTGCTTTCAGCCAGCCAAAACTCAGGTGTATTGTATGTCAGCAGGCAAGAAACATCACAGTGATGAGGCAGAACTCTTAACAAATACTTCAAAGTCCTTCTAAGTTTCAGAATGTAACACATTGAAAAAGTTAGTTTTCCTTTTCTCTTCTACACCTGGATGATGAGCAGAGCTGCAGTAATGTCCAGGAGGCAGATTGTAGCTCCAGCCACATCGCACTGTTACCCGTTCTGCTGTCTTCCAAACAGCTGGCCTGTGCAATGGACTAGGAAAGATGGACGATAAGGGCAGAAGATGTGGAAATGCAAATTTTTATGTGTGTGAGGAAATTAAGAGACATCAAATGAATTTGACATTCAAATAGATTTGTCTGTCAAACGAGTCTGACATGTTTGTGTATGGCCGATACCTTTCCCTTTGTTCCAGCCCCACCTTCCCCCTGCGATATGCAGGTCTCTGAATGTGCAACAAGGTGCCACATGCTTCTACAGGCAGGTCTAAACCCTAGCACTTAATACCTTAAAATGATCGACCTATGCATATCCTGTTCCCAATTTCCACAAGATGTGTGGATTAGTGATGTGTTTTTTTTCCTTGATATACAACTTATTGACTTTCTTCCGGGTAGGTTTTAATTAGGTTGTTTGATAGCTAGGACTATTTAGCTTCAAGTACTTGAGCAGATGATTGGATTCTTTGACCTTTAAAGAATCCTATTAGTTCTCTTCAATAACAGATTTAAATCTTTACTCTTTTTTATATAACCAAGAGATGTTTTTTTCTAACAAGCAGTCTGTGGAAAGCATTATTAAACTCACCAGGTGTGGAGCATGTGGTGAGGGCTTAGTTCTTTTAGATACCTGTAGACACTTACATGATTTATTTCAGCCTGTCATTTTAGAATGCCTAAAACAAATAAAAACAGGACAAGGAAACCTCTAAGTGGGAGAAGTTAGAGACTTATCTATTATCTATCTATTAAACCTTCAGTTTAAAATTTGCCTGTAGTATTCCAAATATACTACTCGCTATGTTGTACAGTATTTAATAAGAAACAGGGAGCTTTATAGTGTGCTGAAAAGCAGAAACACTTCCTTACTTGTGTGTTACATGCAACAGTTTTGAATTCTAACCTGAGGGAAAACACTCTGAAGTGTTTTATTCACCTGAAGGGATATTATTCAATATCCAGCTAATACAAGGTCTATTAATTAGCTCTTAGATCCTCCTCCACTGCTTCTGAACTGACCTGAACACTTCCATAGTCCATGCTTAACTAGACTTGTTTGGCTCCCTTCCTTGGCTCTAGATTTCTAGCCATCCCTAATCTGCTGAGCCCTCCTTTTGGCTGGAGCAGTATTGATGCCGAGTTGCCACCTGAGGAGATCTGGGAAAGGTTTCTAAAGTTTGCATTGTAAGTGCTGTTTCTAGAAACAGCTTCTATTTGTAAGTGATGCTATCCTCATGCTATGACACTACCCACCATAGTCCTTTGTGCTTCTGTAGAAGGACTATGCCTCGCAGGAAGCTAGAGGTGCAGAATGAGAACTGCACCCCAAGTGAGAGGTGGACACAACTGCTATGTTTTTGATCCTGGAAGAAATATGCTTGAGGTCCTCAAAACTGTCACAAATTCCTGAGGCAGATCTTCCGGAAAAAAGGTAAGTTGAAAACTGAGATGTGCAGGAGATCAGTGACATCCAAGGGTAGGAGTTAGGGATGCCAAAGTCCCGTTTTGGCCATTTTTCTATGTTCTGTTTACAATGCCTGGGAAGCACTGTGGTGCATGAAGCATCAAATCTGCTGAGCTAGCTGTTGGAAGGTATATAGTAGAAAAAAGTAGACAAATCTTAAAGTATTCTTCCATGTTCTGTAGGGGTGTTAGTGTTGTTGGTCACGAGCTGTTCATCCAGTGAGCACTGCCTTTTTATCTGTTTTCTTCTAGTCAGTTGCTAAAAGAGGCTCAGAACAAATGGCTGTTGTGCAGGGAGCAACACAAGGGATGGGGGAAACAAATCTGTTTAGCCATTCCTGTAAATGCTAATGAGTTCAGCTAGAAATACTTTAGTTTTTAATTCAGATGTACTGTTATACGCTGGTTCCCTGAGCACTACTTGTATGAATTTTAACTGTCTTGGTAATAAAACAGACAGTAAAATGGGTGTTCTACTTGCTAAATTGCTATGACTGCTGCTGTAACAACTGAATTGCAGCAGGTACAAACAATGGTGCGTGCTGGCACAGCTACCCAAGCTTTATAACTCTCTCAGACAAAGAGGCAAGGTGCCAGAAAGCCAGTGGTTGCACTTAATGGTACAGACTGTACATAAAACACCAGATACCCTCTTGTTATCTGAAATAGAAGTACAATAATGTAATTTAAAGGATTATTGAAATTTGGCAGTGAAATCATCCAGGTTGGAAAACCTTTATTCATCCCTCTATATGCATAATTTTAAATGGAATCTGGATTGTGCCACGCTTCTCATGTGAATCTCAGAAATGTCATCCTCCCCCTTGATTAGTCCTTTGTGCTGCAAAACCTCGCCATTAGAAACAAATCAAGGTAAAGAGGACCAGGACACAATTCCCAAGCCTGTCTTAATACAGGCAATTTTTTTAAGTCGATGTTCCTGCTAGCTGTGGATATTTTGAAGCTTAATCATCCAGAGATGTCTATAGTCTTGCTGACAGCAGTAGTGTTGTAGAACAAGCAGTACAGAGATTCTCTAGTCTTTTTTGCTCTATGCAAAGAAAAGATTGAGGTGACTTAAATTAGCTGGGGTTTTTTTTTTGTGCGTTTTTGTTTTTGGTTTTTTTTTGTGAAAGTTTATTCTCTGAAAGATAATGTCTTGGTCATTATAGATCCAAGCTGAAGTTGCCAAATTTTAATTCCAATTTAATTAAATTTTTCTGGAAGGGGAAGATGTGAGGTGAGAGAAATGAGTTTCCACTTGCAGCCGTTCAGCAGTTTCAGCCTCTGGGCGGGAAGGGAAGCCCCGAGCTCCAGTCCTGGCACAGCCACTAGATCTCCATTTTCATTTGGAAGTGATGGGAGGAGGATGCACTCCTGGGGCTTTCCCGTGAGGTGGGCACAAGGCTTGCTTTCCAGTAGAAAAAGCTGGAAGATGTCATGGCTGGCAGTGTTGTGCCAGTGGTTTCAGTAAGGGGCAGCCCTGACACTGTAGGCTACTGCTTCTCTGGGCCACTCGAGTATGTGGCCACCTCAATACGATTCTTCGTGTTTACCAAGAGGGTGACAAGAGCCCTCTGCATGTGGCTGAGTGTGTGCTGGGGCTGGCAGGCAAAGTCAGGTGTTTGCATGGGAGGAGGGCTCAGAGGAGTGAGAAGACGGGGAGGGGGGGGGGGGGCTCATGTCCACCCATCTAACTCAAGTGTGTGGGATGCCTAGTGGAGGGACAAGTAGCCTCATGTCTTCTTCCAGCCCCACTGACCTCCTCTCTTCCCGTCCTGTCTGAATGTGGCTATCAGTTTCTCTGCCCTATTTCAAGTACATCTGATATTCTCCATTTTTAACTGAATGAAAAATTAAATTAAACCCATTTTTTTGTTATTTCAGCAAGATAAGAGAGATATTTTTAATGTTGTTTATTTTTATGGCTTGATACATAAGAGTTTCTCCCCTGCTCTTCCTCTTTCACACACATACTTGATGAACTTACAATGTAATTCTCTGTACATAAATATGAAGCATCTGCAGCTCCACTTCTTTTAGCTGGAGTGGTCTGCACCTCTGGAATACTGGGGTGTAGGTATCCCAGGCTGTAGTGATTTTTGAACAATTAGTGAATGCATCTCACGGTGAGCCTCCATGGCTGTTCCTCAGTTTCCCTACCCATAAAATGAAGATAAAGTATCATAAAGATGGAAAAGAGCTTTGGACAGAAAGCACTCATAAATAGGTGTGTTTCTTACCTATATTATTTCTGCTAACTAAATCAGAGGGACTTGTTTTCAAACTTACTGTTACCTAACTCTTTTCCAGCCTTTTTTTCCACTTTTCAGCCATTTCAGCTTGAGCCCAGAAGAGGCAGGTATAACATCCTGGTTTTAAAGTACTTTCAAAACCATATGAGAAATAATATTGAAATTTATTAAAATGAAGGACACACATTGTATACCCAACTGCCAGGTCAAGGCCAGAGTTACTGGAAACCTTAACATAAATATTAATATGGCAGACACTTTAATTAGCTGTGCCCTTCACTCACTAGTTGTTTGGCCCCTTGGTCTCCATCTTGAGCCTTCACAGAATAGGATGACCCCTACTTGTCAAGTCAGATTTCATTCAATTTATCTAATTACTTTTGGGACCATTTTAATACATGCTCCACAGAGTGCTAAGATTGCCCAGCTCTGGCTCTATTCCTGGACTCAAGTTTGTTAGACAGGATGCAAAATGCACGTGAGAACTTCATCTTCAAATATGCCCAGACCACTTTAAGCCATGGCTCTTGCTAGTGATTCCTCGCTTCCAGTCGGTGGAAACAGCTGGGAGCAACTGGACTTCATTTTTCTTTTGTCAATGCTTTGACTTTTTATTTCTGTTCTCCCTCACTCCAAGGCTGCTGTTGCTCCAGGGTTAATGGAAGGAGAACTGAAAAAACTGTCTGAGAGCATACCACTGAAGTGTAACCTTTAGGGAGGGGCTGGTACTGGTGCAAAAACACTTTTATAGATCTGATCTTGCCACGTGGCGGTGATTCCCCAACGGGTAAGCTGCAGTCACAGCCCCATTGGTAGTCTTTTCCAGCTTATGGATGCCTCGCTGCTCTCTAGTAGCAGTGCGCATTTCAACTTAAAATAAGAAAAATAAATGCAAATTCCTTAGTAGTAGTTCACAGATCTCAAACTCTCTGCACATCGTGTGTGAAGAGTCTGATCTCCTGCACAGTTAAATACTAGAACCTTCTGCAACATTCAGATTTAAAGCCCCGTTCTCTGATTTAGCCTTGGAGGAAAACTGGTTGGTACAATACGCTGAGTTGTAACAGTACATCCAAACACCCCTGACTTTAATACAGTTGACAGGCCTACCTTTGTCTGTTTCATAATCCTCCTCCTTATGCAAGGTTCGAGCTGTTTTTAAGACAGGCCTAGTGTGACCGAAGCAGTGATGGGAGGCGAAAGGAAGAGGTGAAGACAGTGGAAAGGTAAATGAGCCAGACTCACCGCAAAGGTTAAAAAAACCCCAGCCTTGAAGGCAAGGAGTGATGTCTTGTGATATGCAACATTTCTTTTTAATCCAAAAGCTCCTGTTTCTAAAAATAACTAGTATTGGAAAGAGAACAATTTGCTCGCTATGAGGGGAAACAGGCCAGCTGCTTAACAGGACACGGCAATTCTAAACAGTCCTAATCAAGAGGGGAAGCAGAACACACCACTCAGCTGAAGTTCAAGGGCAGTTTAGAGAAGCAGAAAATAATATCTATTACTCCAAACAGAACATGGTTAAATTATAGGGGATTATACCATGAGTGTGTGTGGGGAAAAAAAAAATCCAGTAGGGTTACAGAGACCTGGCTATAGGTGGTTGGAAGATCATAGCTTTTGTTCTGGATGCTTTTGTTTCATTCAGTGTTTTAAATGGTTTGTGTGAATTCTGAGGGTTTCAGCTGCACTGGGCAGCATCCGTTGGGATGCTGGGCTTGCTTGGACTGATGAAATAACCAAGGTCACTTCCTGCAGAAGTTTCTGCAACCTGTTACAGGCCTTTGTAATTAGTGAGACTCAATGTCTTTGCATCTCTGGGTATCATGATTGCAGTCCTATTATTCACAATAATTATGAGCAAACAGCAATGTTTTGATATATTTATTGCTCCCTTCCTCTCCAAAAAGTTTTGCTTTTTTTGCCTTCTTCCTCTTCTCCCAGTCCTCTGCCCCAGTTACAGACAGACACGTAGAGCATAACCCCAGATTCTCTGCACTTATTTCTTAACAGGATATAGCCTTGGGAAGTGGTTGAACATACAGAAACTGAAAATCAAATGGTACAGATTCCTGCAAGTGAGGCACAGGCATCTGTAAAACATGAACTGTGGTCTAAGAAACCTCTGGCAACAAAGACAGTGCACATCTCTCTTAAACATGGTATTACTTCTGGTTTCTTTGGATACTTTATATTACTTTAATATGTAATGCTCTTTTTAATGTGTTAGTGGAGTAGAAGAAACTGAGAGTAACATCAAGGGAGGAGTCTATAAACTGTTTTCAAAAGTCTTTTCAATTCCTAGTTATACAGGATGTGTTTCTGCTGTGATGCTGCTATTTTTATATTATGGTATTTAGGTTGGTTTCATAAGTATGAGTATTTTTATATGCCTTTACTGAATATGGTACAGAGTATACTTGAATCTATGCATATTTTTGCATGAACTTCATATTTATTAAGACATGTCAGCATTTGCTGAAGTAGTTCTGATATGACATTCTGCAACCAGACAGTCCTGCAGGTGTTTCTAAGGGCAAAAAGGGGGAAAAAAGTCATTATTATGTGGTTCCTATAGAGAAATTATTGGATAGATTGACCATCTTTTCTTCAGCTGAAACTTCTTGAGATATAGAAGATCTAAATAAAGTTGGTTAAACGTTCTTTTAAATGAAAGAAAGGTTTTATAAAGTGCGCGTTAAAACAAACAAACAAAAATATCTGTTTTCTGTGGAAAACTGTTGGCTTTTTTTGAAATTCAAGGAACTGAGAGTTCGGTTTTGTTGTTTTCCCTCAAAAAAAGTAGAAATATTGCTGTGTTGTCTTATGAGGTACCTAAACTTCTGTGTTGCCCTCTGTAAGTCAATGCCTCCTTTCTTGTCTGCAGCTCTTGATATACTGTGGTGTGAGAATCTCCAAGTGGAACGTGCTGTCGGCTCAGTTAACAAGTCCACAGAAAACAGGCTTGACAGGGACTCCAATACATGAAAGATGAAGGCGACAAAGAAGTATTTGAATTGATCACTGAGGCAATGTTTCCACACCACATTTTGTAAACTAGCAATTTTAATTTTCAGCCTACCACTGAGAATATTTTTCTGAAAGATGCAAACTGAATGTCCAAATGCCCAATGGTAGACTCATTTATTCTCCAACCAGAGCTGTGATGAAACCTTTGGACCTTACTGGGAAGCAGGTTTGGTAGGGTCCGATTTGGTTTGTTTAGCAGGAGCTAGATCAGGCCCTTAGTTAAAAGCTTTGAGCCTTGTCAGTGCTAAGGAGACCAGTTGCCTGTAAAGAGTTTGCAATTACATCCTGAATGCACCCAACACAAAGTCAGGTTTTGCTGCAAAGGAAACCATTAAATTCCAGGCACAAAAAAATTAAAAATTATCCATCCTCCTTTGCTGTTTTATGGAGTGCTGCTAATATGATGGAATGGGCACGGGGAGGCTTCCCTGTGCCAACTTGAACAAAAAGATTTTGGCTGCCTTTCAGGCTGAAAATAGTAGGTGCTTACATTTTTAATCACAGAATGAGCAAGAGCTCACGTACACACGCATACACATGCACACAACGCACACACACTCTGACGTGTGAATGCGGGTCTGGAGGTTTGTTGTTGACAGCAGGAACACATTCAACAGTGGCTGGCTGATTAAACAAAAGTAGTCTACAGCATGGCAAACAAATTGTGTTCTGAGTTTCTGATCTATCAGCAGCCTTGCCAAAATGCTAGCTAGCTGAAAAGGAGATTTCATTGTTTCTAATGAAACATGCTGTGCTTGCTTGTCTGGTGCATGCTTTAGGAAGCAAATGCAACTGGACCCCTTTCATTTGCACTGTTCCCTCTGCACTGTTGCTGTCCCTTCCTCCCTCCTCGCACAATAAACTGCACTAGATCCAACTTTATGTATAGTTTAATCTTTAAGTGGGGGGAAGTAACTGTTCTACCCTACAGATAAGATGTGCAATTTGCAGTTACAGAAATGCTAATTTCTTGGGAAGGGAGAAATCTAAAAAGAAGCATTGCATCCTCCTAAGTAGCCTGCATTATCATCATAAAAACAATTCCTTGCACACATAGACATAGATCTATATGTGTGTGCTTAATGTCTTAAGATTACCGAGTAGTATAGGATGAGTACAGCAGACTACTGTTGGAATTTTTTTGTTGCCTAAATGCAAATGAGACAGTGACACTTTATGCTTCTGTAACATACAGCTCCCTGCAGAGACCTGTTGTAGACCAAGACTCTCATACTTGATGCAGTAGATGAGAATCTTGTTAATTGAAGTGATTCTTATTTACCTATGGAGTGTACCAGATATCATAGGAAAGGCATGATCAGATCTCCCTGTGGCCTCCAGGCTCAGATGATTAATGTCTAAACCTTGAAAAAGCTAAATGGGGAAGTAAATATGGAGCAAGCACGTATGAACAGTAGACGATACCAGAAGATCTTGCCAGCAGAGTCTGTCCCTGTATGTGCTGAATGACTGACATCTGGGGTGGATGATGATCAACAGTGACTAGAGAAGGATAGTAAGAACTTTCAGAGGTTTGGAAACAGTGATAAGTGTGGAAAGCCTGGAAGAACTGAGGCTGTCTAAGCTAGAGAATAACTAACAGCCTTCAAGTAGGTTTAACATGGTACAAGTACCGAGGGGAAGCACCAGCACATGTCTGTGTGTGCAATAGCATAGCTAAAGCACATTAAGGGGTTCTTCTACTAGACATTAAAGTTATTTTTCAGGCTATGAGATAGTCAAGTATTGGAATGGTTTCTGTGTGGTCCCTGTCGCTGGAAGTTTTATGAACAGCTTTAGGGTCCCACAGAGAAATGGACTGATCATGCTGGAATGGAAGACAGGGTGTGGACTAAGTGTCCTCTTAAGAAGCTCCTGGTTGGGAATGGGGCTGTGATTTATGCCTCGTGTTCATGTGATTGCCACAGATGTTGCTACCACAGCAAAAAGATGAAAGTCATTTGGCTTTCCCTGTTGTATCATAGAAGTGTTTGCAAGCCAAAGAGGATCTTAAACACTTTCTTTCAGGAGAATAACAAATGCTGCTCGAAAGTGACAGTTTGTGGCAGATGGTTGGTTTCTAGAGGTGGCTGCAGCAAAGATCAATCTCTGTCTCTACTGGAGGGGCTTTAAGAATTGCAAACAAATCAATTGCTAGTAAATGTTAGTGACATACATATTCAGAGGTCACCTTTTAGGCTTATTTTCCTCCAGCAGGTGGGCATCTTTTTAAGAAACCTTCTGGTACCTATCTAAATTCACATTGACAGCAAAACACCACACTTTTCTAGCTATTTGCTTTTGTGGCTGATTCTGGCTTTAGCTGATGCTGTTGAAGAGTCTTCCTGTGGTTTGTCATATGACCAGGTAGACCTTATTAGGATATTTTCAAAGCAGTGTGTTTTGTCAAATGCAGTGTATTCTTCAGAAGTGTATTATTTTTAATAAGGTTGGAGAGATTAAAACCTTGACTTTTTTCTAGTGTTTTACAGTTGACTAATGAAGTCACTGGCCTGAGATGTGAGAGACCATTTATTGGAAATGCGCTGCTGAGGGATGTGAACTTGGCTCAGCAACATTACGGGCTAGTTCCCTAAGAAAATATCTCCTCTGGGGTTTTCCTCTGGGTGAAAAAGAGCATCACAATACTTTCTGTTTCTGCAAAAGGCTGTAAGGTTTTATTTTTTTTTTTCCACTGTGGCAGGGGGAAGCTTGAAAATTACTGAAAAGAGGAACATTTTCTGCTTAGCAATTTGTGAAGTACCTGGGGTGCTTGCTGCTTTCCCATGATGTCATGTTAGATTGTTCCCTGTACCTTGTTAGTGTGTTTCTTTGTCCTTTTCCTTTAACCAGGTCTGGATAGAGATGGTGTTTTAACCTTCAGGGTTGTGCAAGGCATATAAAGTTACTGTTATTCTTTTCACAGTTTGCAAGTCAAAGACTTTCCTGGCTGATAAGTACGTATAATGTAAGTTAGCACTTCACTGTAAGGAGAAGCCTATCATCCCTTTTATTCCTCTAGTAAGTCTTATTAGACTGCTGGACCATCTTAAACTCAGACCTTAACCCTTTTCTAGGCTCTCCCATTTCTACCCTCTAGCCCCAGATTTTCTATTACTGTTCTCAGATTATAAACTCTTTAGGGTTCTTTTGTTTATGCAGTAAGTGTGATGACCCACCAGTCTGCAGCTTGGTTATATCAGCTTCCACTTTGCAACTTGGCTCAAACCTTGTGGAGATGGGACAAGGACAGGGCTCCTTGTCCGTACCCACCTCCCATCTCACACGTGACTTATGTAGCAGGTTGTCAGAGTACCTATTTCTAATGCTCCTGTGGCTGGACTGAATTGTAGTTTGGACTACATAATCCATGACATACTTTTATTAACACATCATAGACTCATGTTTGATTAGGGTATGTATTTTAATACAGTTTCTTCTTCTGTCTTTATCTAAGAGGTGCTCGGTGGCTGTATGGTTGGGATGTCACTGTGCTATCTGCCACAGCTCGACTGTATACCTGAAATTGGAGGTGAGAAGGAATAACAATCACGCCCATGCGATGGCACAAAGGGCTCTCTAAGCACCCTCCTAAGAGAGAGTTTAGAGCTGTACCTTTCTGCCTATATCAAGCAGAAATCTATCTACTTCTTGCCTTTATTCCCTGCTGATTTTGTTTCTAAGCTGTGGCTGTTTTGGAAAACAGAAACCTCTTTGAAATGGACGTTATATGTTATACTTTTTTTTTTTTTTGCGTAAAACTATTCAACCATGTTGTAACTTGGGATCTTGAATAATATTCCTTCATTTTTGGGCCTAGAGAGCTTGTGTCCCACACTGTGTTGTAGTGTACTGTCATAGGAAGGGTTTTATTATTTATTGAATTTTTTACTTACTGAATAAACATTAAAATTCAACAAAGGAAATATTACTGTAGAGATAGGCAAGTGATGTTCACAATAAATGTATCGCCTGCAGGTCACCATTCAGGTCACCATTTTAATGTTGGTTTTTTCCTGACTTTAGGAATAAAGGATTATTTCAAGAAGCTTTTAAATTCATTTTCTTCATTTCTTTCTCTTATCACGTAGGACTAGTCTACACACAAGCTGATACCAAGAGCATTAAAAGTATTTTGGTGTTAAGTCTGCTTATAGATTGGTCTTTCCTCTTAGCTTTGAAGTCTTGTCTATACAAAGAAAATTACTGCTGATGGCCTGTGAGCAATGTATGCAGTTGAGCTGATAATGAGCATAACTTGTCTGCAAGTGTCAACCAGGATAAACCATCTTCTACTCCATGCAGCAATTGTGGCTGAAATACAGTTAAAACCAGAGATTTCTTAGTACACACTTTACAAGCTTTGTTTTCTAACTGCAGACATTTGAGAATGGTCTGCTTTTCCCAGGAGTGCTTGCCTTCTACTTCCTCTCATGCTGTTTGGGAAGTGTAACGGTTTCCAAAGCCCTTGGGTCTTTCCAGTGCTGCAAACATCACTGTGCAGGCTGGGGTGGGAGGTGATGTTCCTAGCTCCACAGGCAGACATCCCAAATCTGATAAGAACCGTGTCCCCCTGAGACTGCACGTGCATTGCTCAGGTGATCCTATTTCTAAGGTTTTTCTGGCAGCCCAGGTATGCATGAACAAGAAAATATGGCTCGCTCTTGTTATACATATTTGGTTGCCTTGGTAACGAGAATAATTCATCTGAAATGCAACTGGTTAGGACAATTGATATATTTTGAGGAATGCCTACAGGCAATAATAGGGATTTGTCTGCCACCAGCTGTTCCAGGCTTCAGAAAAAATAAGGTTAGGCTCTGAAACGGGAACAAGTGTGTTTCCTACACGTCTGGATGTAAAGGTAAAGCTGTCCTTCCTTGTGCCTTTGAGGGATCCTTGATGGACTTCTTTACAACTTCAGTACAGATCAAACTGCATCTGTGATTTCTTTTGAATATTTATTTTAGGCAATCCAAAGAGTTTAGAAAATCTCTGAAGTGATGAGTTCCCACTATTGTTTTGTTTCTTTGTTCTATGAATGAAATGCCTTGCAGCAATCTTGGAGGCTCCTGTACAGGAAATTTGCATTGACCCTAATGACCCATTATTATAGATACTAATGACTGACTGTCAGGTATGGTTGATAAGCTGGCTCACTCAGCTCCAGTCTCCACAGACAGTTTATGAATCTTGATCATGCGGTACCCAACATTTATTTAAACCACCTCATGTTTTCAACACCTCATTAAGGTTCCTTCAACCCCTGTGCAGGACACAGTGTAAGATCTACTTCCCAGTGAATGAGAGGTTAAAATCTGATTCACTTTCATCTCCTTCTGCGCAGAGGCTGACAGGAAGGGGTGTAAGAATGGCATGGGAAAACAGATGGGGAGAGTGCCTGTGGGAAGATCGAACAGATGACCCCAGGGTCCTGAGACTCGCTGGGTACATACTAGAGCACAGCTCTATCTGACTTCATAGCTAGCTAATTTTCTTCTTGTGACACTAACCTCTTGAAAGCAAAGGTTTTCCTACTAAGCTGTTCTCCCAGTGGACTTTGCTCTCTCACCTGACTCAAGGGTCTGTCCCTCCATGACTGGTGTGAGACCTCTTGTTGGACAGCATAGGAATGTCTTATGGCTTTTCCCAGTAGTTTCTTCTGCTCCCAAACAAGAAATAAAGCTGGCATCGAACTTAAACAAGAAATGTTCAGCCTAGTTTTAAGTCTGTTTTTGTGAATTTGTCAGAAACTTGACAGTTTAATAACATTTCTGGGGTACAATATCAATTATCCCTGACACTTTATTAATTTCAACTTTTTCATTCTTGATATGGGATCTGATACCAAGAAAATTCTCCATTCATTTCAAGCTAGCTAGTGAATCAGGTACAACTCAGAAAGACATCTGTATTCCTGGAAAGGGAAACTATAACTTCTCAGAGTTTCCCAGGAATATAAATTCGAGTGGCAATAAATCACAAGGTCAATATGATTAGAAGAAGAAAATATTTACTTTATTATAGCAAGGTACCAAATGGTGTCTGTTTTCACCTTGAGGACCCTAGAAGGAAAATGTTTCCAGAAAAAGAAAAGTTAAAGCCCTAATGAAAGCAGAAATACTTTTCATTCCCTCAAGACACTGTTTATTGTGTTAGTACACAATCCATCAACAGCAGTAAATAGACTCAATAAATAAGGTAGTTGTCTAACACACTTGGAGATTTTGTGCTAAGGGAAATACGATTCTCTTTCCAGCACAAGACAAGATCTTTCTTTAGTCACAGAGGAGGAAGACTGAATGGATAATGTCTGTTCTTGAATCCTTATTATAATAAAATCTGCAACTGGTCAGCCATTGAAAATCCTTCTAAATTTATCTGTGCAGAGCTACAAACTACATGAGTCTGAAAACTCATGAGTTGTAGAATTCACGAGTAACTTTTCAAGTCATACCAACAGGTTATACTCATTCTGTTATCAGGGAAAACATTCAGTTCACTCTGGTTGAACTGAATGAGTTTACTAATAAACAATAGTAATAAAAAAAGTATCTCAGTTGAGGAATTTGAATACTAGAAAAATCCCCCAGACTAGTAGAGGTAATCAAAATGCATAAACAATCTAACCAGTCTGAAAACAGGCTTATTGTGCAGATTAATTTTTTAAAATTTGCTTATTTTTGTCCATATTTTCCCTTTTCCACCAGCCAGCCAGCTTTCGATAAATAGAGCAATAAGAGAAGTGGAAGAGGAGCTAATAATAAAAAATTAGGGCTGGATCCAGGCACTGTTAAATAAACAAAGAGAAGGTAACTCAATGATTGTGTAGCCATATTTTTGCTAGGAAAAGATGTCTGGAGCTTTTCAACCTTGCTGACAGAAGTAACAAGTTCCGGTGTCTGGAACTTGAAGTTAAACAGATTCAGCCTTTGGATTAGATGTACTTCTTTAGCTGGGAAGGTAATAAAATAGCTGAACTGCTGTCCAAGGGAAGTCTGGAGTCACCAGACTTTAATATTTTTAAAATGAACTACACAGGCAGGCAGACATCCTACAGCTTGTCTGTATGGATGGGAGCTGAATACCTGCATAGGTGAAGTTGTCCACTCTGGCCTGAGATCCCTGAAGTTGTGCTTCCTCTGAGAAGGAGATGAGGGGGAAGAACTGTCTGCATTTCTCTCAACATCCCTCAACCCTTGTAGCTTTACAGTACAGCTTTCATCAAATCTCATCTTTCAGGCTTTCACACATCACCTGCCTGGGACTGGGGAAGTGGAAAGGAGATGGGCTTGCTCTTCATGTGCAACTGGCAAGGATGCACTCTAGACTGAAGTTTCTGTCCTTGTTTGAATTATTAGAGACTGACTGGACTGTGGTGAGCACTCATGCAGTAGGTGGTGGCAGTGGGACCTCATGGCTACCTGCCTTGTCTTGTTCACACCTTCAGGGACTTAGGGGTGGCTTTGGATGTTTTTCCATGTTCTGCTACACGTTGAATGATTTACTAGTTGGATCATTGACTACACGTTACCTCAGTAACTCCTTGCAGGTTGTTGCATGTTTTTTGGAGCCAGGTATGTTTTTTTCCTTTACATCTAGCATGCAAGAACTAAGCTGAAGAGGAGTAAAATGATCACGTTTAACCAAAGTTTTGGGTTTAGTACAGGGTATGTGTGTGAAATATTAAGCTGAATGGGGACAAGAAGCCACATTAGGCAGTCTAATTGTTTTCTACAGACTTAGACTTCAGTAAGCTATAAATGTTCTGTACAACACACTTGTGTCAGCTGGGCTGCCAGGCAGGCAGATGGTCAAGCACTGCAGTCCATACAACTCTTCTCTGCCTGACAGAGAAAGCACCTCTACAAATGGGGTTTGCTCTGCTTTGAGCTGCTGTAACTGCTACAGATGATTCACTCAAGGGGATGAGACCTTCATTTATTCCTGTTGATTTTTCCCTTAAATTAAAATAAAAGTGGCTGCCTCCTGGAGAGAGCAGAGAGACTTGAGAAGAGCAATTCTTCTAACAACTCTAGATGTTTTTCCAGAAGATGAGGTGATCTGGGAAGAGGGAAAGTGAGCGCTGAGCTAGTGGCTGTGACCACAAAAGGGGACAGAAAAGAGAGGCAAGCTTTGTGGTTAATTTTTCAGGCCCCAATTTTTTTTGCTGAAAACCTGTCTTGTGGTCATTGTCAATCACTGCTTGCAGACATTGTACGACAGGTTGGAAAGGAATTGTTCTTAGCCTTGTAGGGGGTGGGGAGGAGACCTGTGACAAGGGTAGTGGAAAGCAACATATATTTTCAAAAATCTCCTGTTCATGTGAATTTCTGACTAGCTGCACAGGAGTACATGAGAAAAAGTGATTCACTGCACCTTTTTAAAAATTTGCTCTCAATGTAGGGGAACTTGGTTCTTCTAGGTGTGATGCATCGTTATTCTAGCCTGTGTCTAAACCTGAAGACGGACAGAGTTTGTTTTTATATTTCTGCTGGAAGAATGAGTAAATAAAGGGCCAATTTTAATTGTTGAAGTAATTTCATATCACTGTAGACATATTCAGCATCACAATCTATTGTATCTAAACTTGTCCAGGCTCCTTTCATAATCGGTGGAGACGAACGAGCACTTTTAAGGCACAATTCATTTGTTCTGCTTAAGAAATCTACTTTAGGATTATTTGTACACTAGAAACATATGTGTTTTCCATTAGCCATAAAAGGAATTTACTTTAGACACCCACACATGAGCTTCTTTACTGTCAAGAGCTGTATTTGATGAAGTGAAACCCCTCCTTGGTGATACAGGTACAGTCTGGAGTGCAATGCAGACAGTAAGGAGGGTGTTATTTCCACTGTATATGCCCATGGTGTTGATATAGCAATGGGAACAGTTGTATGCCTCAATAAAAATTACATACTTTCTTGTTAAGCATCATGGTGGACCTGGCTGAATCCGGGACACAAAATACTTACCAGATGTCTGCTGGAAATACAATACAGCAAAGAGGAAATGGTCTAGAAGGTTCCTGGAGTGTGGAGGATAACTTCCTGACACAGCTGGTCAGTGAGCCAGCCAGGGAAGGTGCCTACTGGTCCTGTTTGTAAGCAAAGAAGGACTTGTGGGTGATGTGGTGGTCAGAGGCCATCTTGGGCATAGTGATCATGAAATGGTAGAATTTTCTGTTCTCGGAGAAGTAAGGAGGAGGGTCAGCAGAACTGCTACCTTGGACTTCTGGAGGGCAGGCTTTGGCCTGTTTAGGAGACTGGATGACAGAGTCCCTTGGGAGGCAGTCCTGAAGGGCCAGGGAGCCCAGGAAGGCTGGACATTCTTCAAGAAGGAAGTTATAACGGTGCAGAGCTGCCCATCCCCACATGCTGAAATATGAACGGGTGGGAAGGAAGACCAGCCTGGCTGAACAGAGAGCTTTAGCTGGAACTCAGGAAGAAAGGAGAGTTTATGACCTTTGGAAGAAGGGACAGGCAACTCGGGAGGACTATAGGGATGTTGTGATGTTATGCAGGGAGAAAATTAGAAGAGCCAAAACCCAACTAGAACTTAATCTGGCTACTGCCATAAAAGATAATAAAAAAATGTTTCTGTAAATACATTAGCAACAAAAGGAGGGCTAAGGACAATCTCCAACCTTTATTTGATGCATGGGGAAACATAGTGACAAAGGATGAGGAAAAGGCTAAGGTACTTAATGCCGCCTTTGCCTCAGTCTTTAATAATAAGACCAGCTGCTCTCTGGGTACCCAGCCCCCTGAGCTGGAAGGCAGGGATAGGAAGCAGAAATGAAGCCCCCATAATCCAAAGGGAAATGGTTGGCAACCTGCAATGTTACTTAGACATGCACAAGTCTGTGGGTCTGGATGGGATCCACCCAAGGGTACTGAGGGAAGTGGTGGAAGTGCTCACCAAGCCATTATCCATCATTTATCAGCAGTCCTGGCTACTGGGGAGGTCCCAGTTGACTGGAGGTTAGCCAATGTGATGCCCATCTACAGGAAGGGCTGGAAGGAGGATCCAGGGAATTATAGGCCTATCAGGCTGACCTTGTGCCAGGGAAGTTTATAGAGCAGAGTACCTTGAGGCATGTACAGGACAACCAGGTGATTAGGCCCAGCCAGAATGGGTTTACAAAAGGCAGATGCTGCTTGACTAACCTGATCTCCTTCTGTGACAAGCTGACACGTTTTGTGTTCAAGGAAAAGGCTGCGGATGTTGTCTACCTGCAACTTAGTAAAGCCTTTGACACCATTTCCCACAGCATCCTCCCAGAGCAACTGGATAATCATGGCTTGGATGAGCATATGCTTTGCTGAGTAAGAAGCTGGCTGAACAGCCAAGGCCAAAGAGTGGTGGGGAATGGAGTTACAACCAGCTGGTGGATGGTCACAAGTGGCATTCCCAGTATTGAGGCCAGTTCTGTATAGTATCTTTATCAATGATCTAGATGAGGGGATTAAGTGCACCCTCAGTGAGTTTGCAGATGATACCAAGTTGGGGGGAAGTGTTGATCTGCTGGAGGGCAGGCAGGCTCTGCAGAGGGATCTGGGCAGGCTGGACTGATGGGCCAAGGCCAGTTGTATGAGTTTCAACAGGGAGAAGTGCTGGGTCCTGCAGCTAAGTCACAACAGCCCCATGCAATGTTATGGGCTTGGGGCCGAGCGGCTGGAAAGCTGCCTGGTGGAAAAGTACCTGGGGGTGTTGGTAAATAGCCAGCTGAACATGAACCAGCAGTGTGCCCAGATGGCCAAGAAGGCCACCAGCATTCTGGCTTGTATCAGAAGCAGTGTGGCCAGCAGAGCCAGGGCAGTGATTATCCCCCTGTGCTCGGCACTGGCAAGGCCGCACCTCGGCTCCTGTGTTCAGTGCTGGGCCCCTCACTTCAGGAGGGACATTGAGGTGCTGCAGCATGTCCAGAGACGGACGATGAAGCTGGTAAATAGTCTAGGGCACAAGTCTTATGAGGAGCAGCTGAGGGAACTGGGATTGTTTAGCCTGGAGAAAAGGAGGCTCAGGGGAGGACCTTATCGCTCTGTACAACTACCTGAAAGGAGGTTGTAGTGAGGTGGGTGTTGGTCTCATCTCCCAAGTAACAAGCAATAGGACAAGAGGAAACAGCTTCAAGTTGTGCCAGGGGAGATTTAGACTGGATATTAGGAAAAAATTCTTCACCAAAAGTGTTGTTAAACATTGGAACAGGCTGCTGGAACAGTGGTTAAGTCACCATCCCTGGAGGTATTTAAATGATGTGTAGATGTGGCACTTAGTGACATGGTTTAGTGGTGGACTTGGCAGTGTTAGGTTAATGGTTGGACTCTGATCTTAAAGGTCTTTTCCAACCTAAATGATTCTATGATTCTATACCATTGTGCAACATCCTGAGGTGGGACAGACAGTCCTCTCAGTAGCTGGCTGGTTCACATGTTTCAGATAATACTCCTTGTCTGACTTAGGGTTTCCCCTAAATTCACGTAACAGTGATGCTTGGGTGATCTTCTTCATCAGAGTGAAGTGCATTTAATCTGCTACAATCAGACCATGTTTTATCTAATCTGACATGACAGATGACTCTGTAGCCATCTTGTTCTCACTTGCAGTCAGAACTGCTCCTCACAGATTCACTGTGCTTTCAATCATGTTTATTTTCCCTTCAGTTCCTTATATGGGAAAAGCATCCCGAAATAGTGGGAAATCAACCTGCTACTCACATACGGTTTTATATGCACTTATTCTGAGTGCAAAGCCTTTCTTCTTGCAATTGCTTGCCATGCTTTGGGAATGGTGACTGCAATTGCAGCTGAGAAAGAAGAAAGCAAGGCTACACCAGGAGCACTTGATCCTTTTACCTGGCACTGTGGTCAAAGGGGTAAAGACAGTCTAAGGTTGTATTGATGTTATAGGTAATTAAAAAAAAACAACTATGGTGTATTCCAGCATAAATTAGTCATCTAAATTAATATTGAGACTGCAATTAAAGAAGCAAGGTGAATAAACTTGGAATGATATATTAAAACTTAAAATAACAAATCCTTACTGAAATTTGGGAAAAGAAGGCTGGGGAATAGCAGACAGCTGGGCAACTGGTAAGTTGCCTCTAAATATCTTCTAGCCCAACAACATGGTCAGCAAAAAAAAAAAAAAAGCGCCTTGCATTACAGATTCTTTTTCTCCTGAGATTCAAATTCTCTATTCTATTCCCACTCACTCTAAAATTTCTCTCATTTTGTTAGACATTTTGTAGCACCTATTCCATGAGGAAAACCTCAGCTCATGTTCATGTGTATTCTGACAAGAGCATTATGTGTACCTGTGTGTAAGCCTTCACTGGTCTGTAAGGCGGTAACAGCAGTCTACTTGCCCGATGCGATTACTGGAGTTCACTTCAGTTGTATGTGCTTGTCTCCCTGAGCTGTCTCCTGCCTTAGAAGTAGTAATGGAAACTCCTGCAGGCTAGTACACATCTGGGTAGCTTATATCCAAATTCTTGGCTACTCTTCTCCAAAAGGCAGAGGATTCAGACTCAGAAGAAATATTGGGTGTAAGTCTAAAAGTGAAGTTGGTCATCTTCACCCTAGAATGAAGGCAGCCTCTTACAGAACTGCCCCAATATGTCTGCAGCTCAGCAACTCACATATGCAGTGTTCCAAACCAGATGTTACAGCTGCCAAGCCTGAGACTGATCAGATCATTTCAAGCAGCATCGTAAGAGCAGGCCTGAGGGAAGTCAGATAATGCGTCTCCTTCACTCATTAACAGAGCAGCAGAGCCCTTATAAGGAGAAATACATATTCTGTACCTCAGATCTAAGACAGAAAATGTTACTGGCCTCATAAGTATCTTGTTAGCAGTTGTAACTCTTCAGGTCCTGTTGAGACCCCTGTTATTTTATCTGATCTGTTGCAATCTATTTTTTGCTGCAGTAAATAAGCATCTTGGATATCAGTTTTCATGCATAAAAACTTTTTTTTTTTTTTTTTTTTTACGTTGAGATAATGTCAAGATAAAATCTCACAGGACAAAAATACTCAGGGTTTTCCTTGTTTTATCTGGTCACGGGAAATCCTTACTGAAGTTTACCTTGACCACTTGCATGGGAATGAAAACTGGAGCATCTTTTCATATAGAAATCTTACCCTGAGAAACTACATCATGTTTGCCTATTGCTGTAAAGCTGAATAGTAGTGTCCATTCCTCCCTTTCAGAAGAGTTTCTGACATCCACACACTGTCCAGCTGCCACAAGGTAGAATGATTTCAAGCTAAACAGCACAGCATTAAGTTTCAGTTATCTAAGAAAATGTTTGATATATTGTCACAGGCTATGCTATGGTCTCCTTAAGTGCACATGTTTGACAAATACTAATTTGTGAATGGACAGTTTTACCACTACTTTCAATTTATTCTTCCTCTAAGGGAGCACATTATTGATAATGCTGGGATGTATGGTATGCTAATTTATAACAACATACCTATTATTTTCTCATTACCTTCCCCTTCCAATGCATTTTAAGCTGGTTGCCAATTTCCATAACAGCCTTTTAAATAGTATGGAGTTTCCTGGGAAGTTGGAAGAGTTGAATCCTACAGAAACTTACAGGTTCTTCGAAGACGAATAGTAAAACAGTTATTCTGAAATCCAGTTGTGCTGTCTGCCTTGCTGATCTCTCACAGTGGAAAAATCCCCCTGACCTTCTATGGGGTTCCTCTTCAAAGCAAGTGGAACATGAACCACACATAAAATTGTAGCCTTCATTGAATTATTAAAATAGTCTGTTGCTCTCTGGCAGCAGGGTCAGAAGTCCTAATTCCTACTCCATATTTTATCTTTCCAGGCTTTCTGTCCCTTACTACAAAATCTGTAGCTGACAAAATTCAATATAGCCTCTGAAAGGACTCCTGAGCACTGTTGTTACAGTTGTATTGGGTTCCTTGATGGCTTTGGAGTTGCTGTAAAAGGAGGAACAGGGATAATATTTGAAAAAACACTAAAAAAAGTCAAAGGTGGCAATTTGAAATCAGAAAGTCCTTGACTCTTTTCCAAACTGCTCTCAGTGTTTCCATCTTCCCTCTGTAGTTTCCCACTATACAGCAGATGTACTTTTCTTTATGATCAAGAGAATGGTCTCCATTTTATTTCATGGGAGATATTTTTTGTGTGTTAGAGGTGGAAGGAATTCACTTATACTACAAGGACTTCTGCAACACTGCAGAGCAAGAGCTGTAGAAAACATCCTGCCTATTCACTACCTACCTCTGGAAGTCCAACTCTGTTCAGAAAGAATTTAGAGTGTGATAAATTTAGAGAAATACTAACCTTATAATTAGGAATGTAGCTCTGGAGAACTCCTGGGTCACTGGAAGGGCTACAGCCAGACAACCAGATCACGTAAACTCCTTCAACAGCTGATTGAGCTCTGTTTGAATTTAGCTTTTCTTTGTAGTTTTTATTCCTACTGCAAGGCTATGCCAAGGCCTTAGTGCTTTCAAGGCTAGAGGGATGATCCTCTATCCTAGCTGCCCTCTTATGTGTTCTTTTGAAATGTATTGCCAGCTTATGCAGCTTGTTCTTGTGCTAGTATTTTCTTTTTTGATGGCTGCTTTTCCTGCATCTTTTCTCTTTTCCCACTGCTCACTATGTTTTTATAGACAGCGTACCTCTCAGTCATCAAGCTGTTAGGCAAAAAATGTCACATCTCTTAGGCAATATGTATGCTGCTCCATGGGATATCTGCTGCGTTTTCCTCCCCTATTTGAATTGGGGAACCCATTGCAGTATGTTGTGGCTTCCTTCTATCCCAGACAACTAAGCTGCCTTTCCATGGAAGCTAGGTCATAAGGGAAAAAGAGGGAATCAAGGCATAACAAGGCCTTGTCCTGATGTGGAACTGGGACATGACGGGGAACAGCTCACAAGCTAAAGACATGGAACATGCTTTAAGATCCTGCACTACAGATACGACTTAAGTTTCCTTCAACAGGTTCAATGATAAGGGGATGGGGAGACTAATAAATAGCACCTGGTTTATCTGGAGTTCATATCCTTCAGACATGGGATGGATAAACTAGATCTTACTAGTGTTTTGTAAGTAATTTTAGTAGTTTTTTGCATCTCCTCAAAACATCTTGCCTGATAAAATCCTGGTGTACAATCTGACTTTTTCACATCTGAGTTATACTGGTTGTTCATCACTCCATTCCTTTCAGGTTTTCTCCCTCTTTGGTTATTCCCAATAGATCTATTTATAGCAAGAACACTTGACCTGCATGCATGACCTTGCACTTGGTACAAATGACTTTCATCGCCTATGTCTCACTTCAGTTTTCAAGGTCATTCAACACTTTTTCAATAACAGTATGACCTTCCTGTGTATTACTTCCTTTATGTTCTGACAAAACAGCAAATTTTAATGGTGCAATCACATTTTTGCACCAGTTTCATTAAAGAGAATATCAATCAAACTTATTCTAAGACATAGTCCTGAGAAACTGCCTATTAATTACCCTTTATCTTTGGGCTTCTAATTTCCCTGTAATCTCCCCTTTAGCCAGTTCTCCTAATTTATAATCTAATATTATATTAATATCTAGCTTCTGACTTAATGATTCCTCTCTCATGCCACATCATACTAAGTATTGTACCAGTGTCCAGGTAGATTGAATCAGCCACCTCTCCTCAGCCTTAATAATTACTTGTTTAGTCTTGCATGTTCTACCTATAGTAAACCTGTGCAGCGTTTCTTTCCACTTCCTTCCATGTCTTTAATTATGTTTTCCATCAAAGTTTGTTCTAAAAAGTTGTGTACAATTGTGGTCAGACTAATGATCCTCTATTTAACCACATCATATTTCTTCCTCCTTTGCTGTCCTCTGGCTGTATGACCTCTTGGAAGATTTGACAATTAATTCTATGGAGTGGACCTGCAACTTCAGAAGCCATTTCTTTTCAGGGCTTGGAGGCAACCCAGCCTGCTACTAGTTGGAACGTATGGAGGTTTTCAGCCTTTTTCTGCTCTAACACAGTACTTTTGGTTCTGACTTTTGTTCTGTTTAGCCACTCTTCCTTTACATTCTCACTCGGTATTTCCATCGTACTTCATATAACTGACATAAAAGCACTTGGATTTTGGTCTGAACTGTGGTTATCTTTAATCTCTGTCCTACCCCACCACGATTTCAATGCCTGCCTGTACTGTCTTTTTACTTATATGCCTGAGCATTACATTGCTACCTTTTAGAATGTCCATGTCTAGTTCCGTTTGACTTCTAGAAGAATTGCTAACAAAATTATTTCTGTAAGGTTTTGACTTCTGTAACTTTCAGATTTTATATTTTAAAATACCTCACAAAAGAAAGACCACAGCATCAAAACAGCTGTTGTTCACAGAGTGGCTGGTTAAAAAGATGCCATGTCAGATTGTGGAGTTTTATTTGCTTGGATGTTGTGTTGGAAGTGGTAACCTCTTGAGGATTTACCTTTCTTTCCCTGAGTCTTTGGAGGATACTTTGTATGGTTTATAGATATTTTAAGAGTGTTCTCCAGCATTTTGTTGAAGGGATAGAGTGGAGAAAAGCATAATAAACAGGAATTTTTTTGCCTAGTACCAGATGTAGCACCACATCCTCAAACTTAAATAAGGAAAATTAAAATATTTTTCTTCTTAATCAATTTGACTTCCTTGGTGGATTTGTTACTATATATATTCTGATTCACCATACATTCAAATAACTTCCAAGGTAGCTGAATCTTCATTTTAGTGTAGAACCAGCCAAGAAAAGGAGAAAAATAAAGGTAATGATTTTTGCTTAAATCTTGGCTAAAACAAGCTTGATGAACTAGTTGTGGGGATGGAGAGATTCAGACGAAGACAGACAGGACAATCCTATGTATACCTGATCAGCTTTGGGTACAAAAGATTTTAATTGGCCTTGATCCATCTTGGCCCAATCTAGAACTCTGAAGCCTTTGTGAAATGGTGAACTTTTCCCAAGATAAGACAATTTGTGCTCAGTTCCAGTTAGCTTATTTGCACCCTTAGCCAAACCTCACAATTAACAGCGAGTTAGTTTTGAGGTGACAGTCCTCCTTTATTGTGCTTACTGCCCAGCAGCGTGTGCTGGTTTTGGCTGGGGCAGTTTGTTTGCTTCATCACAGCTGATATGAGGCTGTGCTTGGGTTTATGCTGGAAGCAGTATGGGTAACACAGGGACGTTCTCATTACTGCCGAGCAGCGCTAATACAGCATCGAGGCCTTTTCTGTGCCTCAGGCCACCCCACCAGCAAGCAGGCTCAGGGGGCACAGGGAGCTGGGAGGGGACATGCATCCCACGTCATGGGGCGCCATGCTGAGCAGCTAGAGCAGGGGAAGGTCAGCCAGCAGGCCGCTGGGCAGGGGCTGGCTGGGCACCGCTTGGTTGGCTGTGAGCGAGTGTTTTAATTTGTGTTGCTTGTCTTTCTTGGGTTTTATCTCTCTCTCTCTCTTTTCCTTTTCATTACATTATTATTACTATTATATTTCAATTATTAATCTGTTCCTACAGTGAACCCATGAGTTTTCTCACTGTTGCCCTTCCAGCTCCCTTCCCTGGCCCTGCTGGAGCAGGCAGCTGTGGTGCTTCGCTGCCAGCTGGGGCTGAGCCACCGCAGGGCACTTAGTACCAGGAGGGAAAAGAAGCAATCCCTACCCAAAGAGCTTGGGCATGATAAGGGCAACGTTTCCTGAATAACATGCTGAAATGCAGTTTTGATATTTATCTGTTGGTGTTGTGCATAAATTTTCACAAAGGCCTTCTTTCTGCCAAAGGGCAGGTTTTATGTTACATAAATAAACACTCAGTCCAGTAGTCAGCGAAATGAATGTCAGGGTGTTTTGAGATGAGTAGGCCCGAAATGATAAAATGATGTTAGGGTGCTGTGGGGCCAGGAGTGGCGGGGCCTTGCTGTGGTGGGTGGCAGGGCAAGGCCTGGCAGCCAGGGCCCGTCCCAGCGCCCCAGCCCGGAGCAGGGCAGCGAGGGGCACGAGGGCAGCCCCAGCCCCCGGCACTGGGCACAGCCGTGGAGACGGGCCTGGCTCGGCAGGGCCTATGGTGGGGCAGGGCTGTGGGGAGCTGGACACGGGCCCTGCTGTGGCACCAGCACTGCTGGGGCAGGGGCTGATGGCCCCGGGGGCTGGCATGGGGTCCTGGGCCATGGGCAGGGAAGGGGGGAGCCCCAGGGGGCTGACATAGGGTCCTGGGCTGTGGGCACGGCTGGGTAGAGATAGGTTGGCTAGTGCCCTTGGAGCTGTGTTGGACCTTGAGTCTGCTTACAGGATCTTCCAAGGCATGCTTATTTGAATACAGCATTCAGACAGATACTGTATATTTGAAATGTGATGTTAAAATAGGCCAGTTAAGTCCTATAAATGTGATTTCTGTAGTTTAGCCGTCAGAATTTGGTGTATTTTCTTGAGCTCAGAGTAATATAACAATAAGATTCATCTGGGTTCAGAAACTCACATGCAAAGACTCTGATCTGTGGTAAAAAGCTATTAACAATTTAAATGAAATACAATCAGGATTTGGACATGATGTCATGAAAATATCAGTGAGACAAGCTCCAATTACAACAGCCTGTACTTAATGTTGTAAGGGACTTAGAAGTATGTGATTCTAAAACTGAACATAAGAGCCATAAAGTTCAAACAAAATTATTTCCCTAGCTTATACAGATCCCAAATTTCATGAAATTCAGGCCTATCTTATTATAGGGTTTGATCTTTCAAGAAGAAAGTGAAGAGAATGAGAATTCTCTTGCTTCCTCTCCTTTTCTTGATAGTCTTTATCTTGCTTGGCTTTGAGTTACAACTGTGACATTCAATTAGGTGCTGAAAATGTGCTAGTTGATTTGACACTGAAAGAAAAAAAATACGAATAAATTGTCATAAAAATATAGTTCCTGCAGTATTTCAAGTCCCTACTTAATACTATAAAGCAGATTATTTTTTTTTTCTTACTCTCCTGCAAAGATTTTGATGGAAATTTATAGGTATTAAACATAGCCAGAGGAAGGAGCCTCTAATTGTCCTATGAATGCAATGAAAACCTGTTGGGAATTAGAACAAAGTGAGAAACTTTTCAATTAAAGAACAAAGCAAGCAAGCAGAAGCCTTTGTTGATTCCTATAGCTTTTAATGAAAAAGCCCTCCATCTAAGCACATTTATTATAGTTTCTTTTTCAGTGACTCAGTGCAATGCCTCCATGAAATCCAGCCCATGAAACACTCACAGCTGGTACTGCAAATACTGCCCAAACTGCCAAACCCCTCTTTCTGACTTCAAAACTAGGCCTCTCGTCTTGCCCCGCCACAGCAGAGCACTGTTGGTCCTTCTCAGCTCATCTTTGCTCCCCTTCCCTCCATTTGTCTTCCTTTCTACCCTTTTCCTTCTTCCAGGCCTGTCCTAATCATAACTTTTGTTGCTTACGTTATACAGCACCAGATCACGATGGGGATCCTGGCAATGGGTGCTACTCAAGGATGAGAGGCTAGATGGAGGTAATGTTTGTATCAGCCCAGATAAGCGTGTGTGGAAGCAATCCACAGGAGTAAGTCAGTTGGCTCTGCTTTGAAGAGTGCAGACACAGCGCTGTCTTCACATCCTGAAAATGATCTAATCTATAGCTGACAATTAGTCATTGCAGCTGCTGAGTCCTCTTTGAGGTTTTAACCACTCTCCCTGCATGCAGCTAAATATAATATTTGAGCCAAATTTTACTTAAAATTACAAACTTCAGAGTAATTCGGTGTGTGTGTATCTGTCTTTTCTGACTATTTTAGCATTCTGAATCTTCAAGTTGCTCTACCTATACACCTATAGGATCTTATTATGTGCTCATCATGTCCCTTTTTCTTGCAGCTTCCTTCTGGGTAGAAAACCTCATGAAAGGATATAGAATCAAAATTTTTAAAAGTCTGAAATCAGGTTGTCTATAGGATTGAAATTGTTCCTCTTCTGTATACACATATGGCTTAGTCTTTACATGGACCATACCTTCTTTTTCTTTCTCCTGTGGAACGCTGCTTGTGTACTGTACAGTGTGGACTTGTTCTGTGGGTGAATTGGGACTTTGTACTGAATGGGGTGTTGGAATCAGGGTTTTCCTGAAGAGATACAGTGCAGTTTCTAATAGTTTCAACTGTAGTATGTCCTGAAGAAGTGAGCCTTTTCTTCCTGCTACCGCCACAGAGATCCATATAATGTCATGGAAAGTGACATGAGCAAAACTTTCCATAAGCGACCACTCCCTCTCTTTTCCTAATTTTCTTTGTGCCTTCTGTTAGGCTTTTGTCCCAGTATACATGTGCACTGACATTTACAGCTATATCTCAAGACAGTGGGACCAGTGCTTTCTGAACAGTTAAAGCCCTGTATGGAAAGCATTGATGCCAGGATATCTACCTGGGCACAAAAATCATTAGATTCATTTCAGAATCTCCATGCCCTCATTTGCCACATGTGAGATGAGTCTCACCCTGCTTCTCCTTCATTCACTGTTGTAAAACTGAATCTAGAACATGAAATGAATCTAGTATGAAAATAACTGACTGGTGAACAGTGCGGATTGGAGCCTGTCCCCTGGGAACTGCACCGTTGTAATTCTCTTTGTAGATGAGACTGCTGTTTAAAACTGTTTAGTAATTATTCTCAGAGCAGTTAAATGCACCTGCTTAAGGAACAGGTCTTCAGGTGAACAGTACTTTCCACAGTAAAGAGCCCCATTGCACTGACAGTGCTTTCACTTCTGTAATGCATCAAAGTTCAGGAGGTTTTCTTCAATAGCAGTGCTCAAATACATCATCTGGGTACAATTTCCCCATTGGTTTTTATCTCCTACGTCTCTACTCTTTGATCATATTTGCAATGCATTATGAGCTCGTGCTTATGAGTCTTGCACAGAAACAAAAGTGATTTTCACTGTAAAGTTTCTTTTTCCTTGCTAAAAATGCAGGACAGACAAGGACAGAAAATAGGTACAGGGGTAACAAGCTTGGTGAACTTCTGATTTTAGAGCTTTCAGCTGTGGTTAAAAGCCTAAAACCCCCTATTTCATATTTTGTTAAACAAACCACTCATAATTATTTTAACATACATAACCATGACTCACTGAACAGCATTTAAACAGAAGCCTTCTACAAACTGGCTCAGTGATATGAAAGGACTTTTCAGACCTTCTTCACTGGCACATGAATGACTTCCAGCAAGAATGAGCAATTATAGCTTAAGCCAAAGGGTTAAGACACTGTGATCAAAAGCTGTAACAACTGCTATCATTAATGGACTGGCATTGAAGGGGGATTATAATCTTTACCAGTGAAATCACTTTTTTGCCTTCATTTTGCTCTACAATTCTCACACAGATAAGTTGTTTTAATGGCAATTTGTATTCCATTACCGCCTGGTTGTGATCAAAGCCTTAACATGCAATGGACGTTTTCTGCAAAGATCCCCTCCATCTGGTGCTGAACACTTTCCATTTCCTATTTGAATGGCAGTCTTTTCCAGGGCTTCTTCCTGCACGCGAGAGCCGTGTGATAGAAAAACTGCTCCCAAAACTTTCAGAGGAAACATTCATTTGACACTTGTTCATTCTGAGATTACAGGTGCCCTGTTTAACTTCCACCACATGTGGTTTTAGTTTCCTGTTGTTTATTTGTTTTAAGGGATGTATCCAAGACATAATCTTCAAATCCAGATCACGGATCTTTCCAGAACTTGTAGCTCAGTGTTTTGCTTTGTTCCATTACTGAAATGGAATTTTATTTTCCTGAGTAATAAGTGAATAAGGACCCTAAGTGTTAGGTGTGAAAACTATAGCTTCGGAAGTATGCAGTACAACTAAGTGGTAGTTTCACCTCATAATAAATTTTTTTGTTCCCTCTACTATTTTAGCTTTATACCTCAAAGAAGCAGGTATGAACAGGTTCCTAAATGCAGAAAGTTCTTCTAGCTGTTGTGGGTAATCAGATTTCAGATGAAAATCATGGAATTTCTCACGTTTATCCTCTGAATCTGTCATCTAGTATGCTTGAAATTGGAAATTCAGCTCCTTCCAATGGTCCAGTTATATGTTTTCAGTCAGTTGCAAGTATTGCAAGCCTTCCGCTTTAGGTTGATCGCAACAGTTTTGCCCAGCTGGTAGCAAATATCAATTACTGCTCAATTTCATTAGCTGAGAAGCCTCTTGAATGTAAAAGAAAGGAAGAAAATGGGCTTGAAAATGTCGCCATTTCCTGTTCTGCAAGTAATGTATGAACATCTCTTTGTTACGCAGGAGTGAACTGCAGCTGAGTTTCTCAAAACTCACTAAAATCACCTTAGCATGCTGTACTGCAGACAAAAAGCTTTTCAGCATTCAGTTCTTCTTATTGAAGTGTTTTCCTTCCTTGGCTCTCAGCCACAGCTTAATAGTCTGTAACCAAGCTTGCTCTCAAAAATGTCAAATTTAATTGAAAAAGGAAAATCAGAAAATAAGAAGTTATCTGGCATGACTCCTCTGGGTCCCACTCTTACAGGCTTTGCAGGTTCCTCTGCTTCATTAACCAACCCTGTATTGGAAGGCTAAGCCCTCGCTGTCCCCACGGCAGCTTCTCCCTGGAGTCCCGGGGGCACTGGATAGCCATGGTGGCATTGGAGGAACCCAGCTAGGTTCAGTTCTGGCTCACAGGCTGCACAGAGCAATAACAAAGGCCTTTCATCCCCTCCCTCCCCTTCCATGCTTTGCCAATAAGCTGAAGAAAAGCACTACCATGAGCTGTTGCATGGCTAAGGACATAGGCTGCCATCTGCACCCTGTTATTTCTAGGTCCTAAATACTGTGCGTCCCAAGCGGGGTTGGAATGGAAGGTGCCAAGTACGGAGGTACAAGCAGCAGAGCCCTTAGAAGAGATTGTGGATAGAGTGGGTCGAAAGTTTTCCCGAGAAAGAAATGATTGGGCAGGAAACATTTGGTTTAGCGCCTTCTGGTTTACTGTGCTTTGGGTGAATCAAAGGGAGGGTTGTGAAAGAGCTGGATGTCTGTCATGGTAAGCTGGGAATCTGAGAAAGTGCTGACCCCAGCTCACCATGTAACTCTGGAATGGAGAGCTGGGAGCTGCCAGTCCCCACTGGTCTACAGAATTGCCTGCCTGGTCAATTTTACTACGTGCACGACCCCTGAAACTGGTAGGAATGTCTAAACCACAAACCCATTCTTGTGTGAATTTACTGAAGAGCAGAACACTGAGTTTTTGGCTCAAATACATGCTGGGAAAAACTGTCAAAGCAGAGAAGTCTGTCTAGGAAGCAGCTGTTTATAGCTGTTGTGAATGTGCAGCAGTCCCAAGTTCTGTTTGATAGATAACATATGCCGTCAGTTATCAAAGCTTTCCAATGCTTTTCTTTGATTTTGAGTCCAGCAGACTTAAGGAGTCTTGTATCTTACAGCAAGGAAATTTGCTGTTTTAGGAACTTGGTGTTATGGTAATAATGCCTTGACAGGAGAGGGGCTCAGTGTCTACCAGACTGCCACCCTGCCCTGGGAGGGCCTCTTCAGGTGGATGTTCACCTGGCTGCTGTATTCAGATGCTAGCGGAATCCAAATGATCCCCATTTCTGGCCTGCAGGTAGAAAACTGTTTTGATCTAGCAAGTAGCATAGTGTTGATGATTATCCCTTCAGAGACAGCACACACAGAAGGCATTTCAGTGTTGGTTTTTTTACGTTATTATTTTGCCTGTGACATCTGCAAGAATTCTTACCATTCCTCTTCTGTGTTTTATCTCAGAGGGAGGTAAAATGCAGCAGAGAAACAGCTGAAGCCAAGTAAAAAAATGGAGTTCTCCATCCAGTGCAGGTGTGCAGTGAGTCCTCAGTATTCGTGCATGTCATAGGCTTTTTCCTGCCTTCACACAGTGCTACAAAACTGCAGAAAATAAATTTACAGCGGGAGCCAGTATTAGAACTTATTACTTGCCCGTTTACTGTTGAATATGTTGTGCAGTACACATGAAATTTTAAGGCACTGAGACTTGTGCATGTGGGGAATTCATTAAGAAAAGTGTTAATTTCCTTAGAATTCTCCTTTTACTTTATTTTTTTTAATATATATTTTGTGGCTTCATACTCTGATAGCTGTTCTCCGTAAAGAGATGAGAACACTTGGTACAGACACAGGAGGTCACTCTTCGGTAATACGTTCAGAAATATAACCTGCATTTTCCTGGTGACTTCCATGATTTGGCATTCTTGTTCCAGCCAGATTTGTCCCCAGACAGTCCTGTTGGAGAATGGAAGGGTGTATTTCTGTTGGGAACCAAAACTGGAGAGGTAGGGAGTTCCTCAGCAAGGAGCCTTAGGACTTTCTCCAGTGCTGCCTAAAAGAAAGGAGACCTGCCTTGGCGGAAACTAGGGCTTGTAGGACATTTTTAGCAGACGGAAGAGTGCCAGAACAGAGATTAGGCCCTCACCCATGTTCTGTATTCTCTGGCTGTAATGCCAAAATACCCTCTTTAGGACTGGAGGCTGTGCTGATAAGTGGTTAGAATAAGAGTGGGGTAATGAAGGTCTCTTCACAACCCTGTCAGTGATTTGCCTTGGGCCAAGTGCCTCACTTTCCTTATTCTGAAATTTCCTAATCATATCTGTGTCTTTGCAAAGTCCTTTCAAGAAGCTAAGCAATAGAAACTGAATATTATCCATGAGACTAGTCTAGGACTGCTTTCCTGTAGGCGAGCAGTGCTTTTTGCCAGCACACCAAGCAGCTGCAGCCTGTAATGGATTGCTTTTTTGTTCATTTCTGTGTGTAACATCTTTTCTTCAACAAGCATGTTTGCAATGTTCGCTTTTGCTTAGCTCTAAATGTTCTAGCCACTGTAGGTGTTACTTGGTCTCCTCTCTTGCTTGAGGGTGGTAAGGTTGAGTGTTGCGGGTAGAATCAGGCTTCCACTTTTTATCTTTGTCACAACAGTTTAAGGCAGTTGATCTCCAAGTTTCTTTCATGAGAAGAGGAAACAGCCTGCACCAGCAACAGTTGTGATGCAACACCTTTTCTCACAGATGTAGAGAACCTGATGCAGACTCCCAGGCAGTCCTCATATCCATGGAGAGCTTTGCGTTTTCAACCACTTCTAAGAAATGCTTATTCCCATCAAAGCAAACAATTCAGCCAACACTCAGCCTGAGTCTTCTCTTATCAGGGGGACAGCTCAAGTTTACATTAACAAAATTAGGATCACTTTTACAGAGGTTTGTTGGAAGAGGTGGGTAAACTATTTTCAGTAAAATAATCATCCGACCTAAAGTAGCGCTAGATAGAAGCTGGAAAACAGCGCACAAATACTACAAAAGACAAATAAAAGCCAGACTCCTGGAGAATATAATGTGTTTTCAAAGTTACACTGAAGGGCATTTGCTGCCTACAGACATTTTTCAATTTGAGCAACTTCATAAGGGCCATGAGAGCAGTCTTCAGGCATTTTACAGAGAAATACCAATATGTAATCTCTTCAAACATTGGGGGAATAACTAAATAAAATTAATGTATGTGACTACCTACCTTCCAGACTCTTTAATAAAGTACCCCAAAAATTAATAATTTGCAGTCCAGCTCAACATTAGGTTTGTAAAAAATCTGTGATTGATTCTAAACCTCACAGAAGGGATCAGAGGAAATGAAAGTAGTTACCTGAAACTAATAATTGCTTCCTAATATATGAGGAATGCAGCTGTCTGTGACGATGGGGGATCTCCCCAGTGCCACCCAGGTGACAGAAGCCACAGAAACAGATGTATTTTCATGGTATCTTTTCAAGAGAAAATATGGTTATGAGTCAAGGCAACAGTCTGTGGTCTGCAAGTGCAGTTACATCTGTATGTTTGGGGCTGTGGGACAGCATCAAATCCACTTCTGAAGAAGCAGGTCAGAGTCATTAGATGTTGCTGAGTATGTAAGTTATAGGAAGCATTTTAGTTCAAGCACTCTCAATTATCCAAGCAAAAATCTCTTAAGAGATTGCTGTTTCCTTCAAGTTGCAATTAATGTTTTTTATCAGTGTGTTGGACACACACAAGGATTTGAAATCTCTTTCAAAATTGCTGGTTACAGTAATAGCTACTTTCTTTATTAATTATCGGAGAAATAACAAATTCACTTCTCTTGCAGCTCTTTAATAAGGAAGCACAAGCTGTCTTTGAAGTACTAGCAGCCCAGTTGTTCCTGTGTTATTCTGACACAACATGTATTTATCTTCCTTCAAGGCTTTAAGCCATTCTGTTTATCAAACAAATCAGCAAATAAGTCAAAGCACAACTCTAAAACTGAAGCAGCCTTATCTGCAATAGAGGAAATAGAATTCTGCTGCTATTTTATGGCACAGAGGGCCATCAAAGAACAGTATTTATCCAAATCAGGTAAGTTTTACCAATACATTAACTAATAGTAAATTATAGAGAAAGGTATATGCAAGTGGAGAGGAAAGTTCCAAATATCAAATCTAATGTGCTTCTGCTGTGCTGTGTCAGTTTCAAAAAGAAATTTGCCAAAAGGACTGAATGAAAACAAATCTACAACATACCTCTATAACCCAAATGGAAACTGTTTACAAACCTTCGGGTATTCACAGGAGAGAAAGTATTCTTCTTATTATAGTGGAATAATGAAAGGAAACAAAGGTAGGTGATGCTCTTCAAAATAGTCTGAAGCCTTGTCTACATGGGACTAGGTTGGGGGTTTTTTTGTTGTTTCTTTTTTTTATTATTATTATTTATTTTTATTTTACCCCATTTATTTCTGTGATGACACTAGTAGATTTGGAGTCTGTCCACTCTGTTTCCATTGGATTAGTTCCCAATGAGCAAGAGGGAGATCCATAGAGCTCTGGACTTTCTCAAAATAATTGTGTACCACCCTGGGTGCAATGTCCATCAGATTTTACATGCTGAGACTTTTGATTGTTGGATGGCTACTAAAACCTGCTGTATTTTCCAGTGTAGTGGTCAAATTCAAAAGATCCTGCGATTCCTCTGGTACTGTCTCATTGTTCTTGTGGTTTTAACAATTTCACCACCATTTTCATGTTGCCTAAGGACATGACTGACCACTGCAAATCAGATAGTTACTACTATAAACAGGGTGAAGAATGCATACTCTTGCAACATGGATGATTTTGGGTAAAACTGAAACTGCTTTTACAGTGGTCAGTATTGTGCCATGTGAATACCGTAAGAGATGAAGTGGGGGAAAGCCACAGTGGGCCACATCAAAGTTCCTAACAAAGTATCCTGTTCCCAGCAGTGGCCTGGAGTGTTTTCATACTGATACATTTCTTTCTTCTTTTGGTCAGGTAATGTGGGTGATGAGCACAGGCAGAGGATGGCCTGCAAAATGAGTGACCAGCAGTGGCTGTGGAACAGCAGGATCTGGAAGGCCCTTTTGCTGAATGCAGACCATCCGAGAGCATCTGTGGCATGAGGCCAGCTCAGGTTCCCTTTCAGCAGAGGGGGGTATTTGTAATCTGCCTTCCTGATACTTGTTGCTCCTGAGAGCTACTTGCCAGTTGCAGACCAGTTTAGTGCTGGTTTTTGAGGTGTTAGGGCTGTAGCCACTGATGATAATGCAATGTAGGAGTGCTCTGCCCTCATGTTTGCAGCACCGGGTACTACAAAGGAGATGGAGTGATAGATCTGCAGGATTGCGATTCCAGTGAAACACAGAGGTCACTGATGGGACCTGGCTACCAGACCCTCCAGTGTATTCAAGTGTTTAATTCCCACTGAAGTTGTCTGCTTATTTGTTCATATGAAATTCCAAAGCATAATCTAAAATTAAACTTCTGATTTTGTCTGTAGGGGAAGTTAATTAGCACATCTCAACTTGCCCACCAATATCAATTTCATTTGGTGTTAAGAGCAAGTTTAGCACTCAAGTCTCTTTTTTTCATAGCAAACAGCCTGTGCTTATTATCATATTAAAGGAATGCCACTGGTTAAATCAAGCAATGAATATAAATAGCTGTATTACTGCCATCAGGCATCAGTGTTTATTTAGTGGATGTGAATCATGCGTGCCTCTTTGATCTGGCTTTGACTAAGCCATTGCTGTTTTCATACAAAAAAGGTTATTTGCAAACACTGCAAGGGTATCATATACATTAAACATGGAACTAATCAATATGGAAGGCGCTTTGCTACTTTGACAACCCTGTGTGCTGCCACAGCCTCTTTGAGTGTTTTGAATTTCTCTGTGAATACCTGGGCCCCTGAAGACACTCTCAGCTCTTTCCTTTGGACTAGAGAAGATCAAGATTGAAATCTGGGCCCCACTGAAATCAGTGGCCATGTCACTTCCAGGTCCCTATGAAGGGTACATATCTGGCAGCAGAGAGGACAAAAACAATCAAGGACAACACTGATTTATTTGTGGACTGGTTTGATTACACTGCATGCAGGAGAGTATTTGAAAGAGAAATTTGTTTGTGCGTAATCAGATAAACAGGCTCAGACTTACTTGTGCTCATTACCCACACTGAACTTTTTATTACTTTTTGCTAAAACAAAGCTCCTGTGTTGAATTTTAAAACAACCCACATGCCTCCGCTTCAACAAACTATATGCGGACTGTTGTGTGCATTGGAAAAGCAAATGATAACCCATGGGTACTGCCAAAGTAACGTTATCACAGTCATTGTGATAAACAACTTTGAGTGGGACTCATTCTGATGACAAACATTAACCTGGGCAAAATAGCTGACAGGAATGGTGTTTGTTCAACCACGAGACATGACTGACCTCAAATGTTCTCTAATGAGGGAACTGAGGATGGCAAAGAAGTGGAAAAATTGTAGAAATACCCAAACAATTAGGTGATTTCTGAGTCCAGAGTGTGCGTTCATCCCTTCTTCACTTTCTGTTCTGCTATAATACAAGGCCATACAAAAGCTTTAGCATTCAAAGGAAAGCTGGACCTCAAGGTTTTGGGCAAATTTGGTCTTCACTCCTACATCTGTAGCAAAGTTAGATTCATTTTGCATCATTTGGGATTTCTTTGTTATCATTTAATGTACTTTTAAATAGTAATCTCCTCGTGTTTATCTGCAGGTGTTGCAATAAAGGAGCTTTAAAATAATAGGGAATGATAACTGTACCAGAAGAGCATAGTGGACCATGAACTATTTCTGTTTCAGTCTCTGATATTTTGTAATGGACTGAATTACATTGTAACTTTGTCTAACCTAAAAAAAATGATGAGAATTGTTAGGATGAAAGTGAAGTGGTGATCATTCTGAAAAGTGAAAAAGGAGATTTTTTGTGTTCTTTGTAAAGATCATACACTATTCATGTAAATGTTATGATGTTCTCTTGCCTGACCGTGTATTATTACACCAAAGATTTTGTCAAAGCAACTCAGCCAGACAGGTTAAGCAATGACCTAGAGGAGTCCTTGAGGAAGCAGCAGAGATGGGGTTATGGGGGAATAACTTCCAGCTGGCTTCATTCTAGATTGGAATGATTTATTCTTCACAGAGGCTAAATCTAGAACCACAGCAGTACCTGAATCTTTGAGATTCTGATCAAGTCCTGATACAGTTATTGTGAAGGGAAGAGATTTGAAAGGTTTTCAGACCTTAAACTGGGAAACAGACCAAAATGTTTCTTCTAGCTCAGAAATGAAAAATACTAAGACTGAGGCAAATAGAGTGGCCAAGTCTCACCTATTTCAAGGGATGCTCCTCATTTCATTCAGTGTTACACATATAAAGGGAAGCTGCGTCAATCAATCAAGCCTTTGTTTTATTGACCAGTCAAGGCAATGTAACTATCGATTGAAACTGTTTTTTTTCTGCACAATTCAGCCTAAAGAAATGTAATCTTTTAACACAAACCAAGTTAAAGCTTTAAGGTATGCATGGAACTGCATACCTTAAATGAGAATCATGGCTGTGACTTCATGGTGGGAATTTAGCCTGTTAAAACATGACATTACCTCAGGCTTCTGCTTCTTGCACCTTTACCTAGGTAAGGAAAAGGCACGCATGGAAGAACATTTCTAAAACCAATGAATTAATAGTTATGTCGTTTGTTCTGTGTGTTACTGGACTGTTTCACTGACTCTGTAACAGAGATGGCAGTGTCTCCAATCGTGTGAATGCCTCCTCACCCTGACAGCAGACAAGTGCTGTGCCTTGCATTTGGGTGTGCAGTCAGACTTTGCCATAGTATGTATAGGAAAGAGCTGCTACAAACTCAGTCCATTTCCCAAGACATTTTGACATCAAAATATGTATCTCCAGTTCATTCAATTTAGTCAAAAGCTCTTTTTGATGGAGGAAAAAAACAAATGCAGTTTTGCATATTTGTTTCCGTCCTTATAGTGTATTCCTTCCAGAGCTTCCACCATGATACAGAAGTTTAGATTACAGTCCTAATGAATGCTGTAACGACCAAAGCTGTTAGAAAAGGTACCTTAAGAAACAGCCTTTTTCCTGCATTATTCTTGATGAACAAACTGGTGGTATTGTGAAAGATATCTTCAACCTTTACCCTCAGCACTGCTGCCAACCCCTCCATGTGCTTTGGCAGCAGGTTCAATGGGATCTCAGCTCAAACGCAGGAGAACTGGGGGTATGTGATGCAATGAGAGCACCTTAGTGCTCAGGCAGTGAGGCTGCTCACCTTGCCCCAATTCAGGTGCAGAGGCAAGTATTCTATAACATCATAAAACAAACAGCAGAAACTGTTGGTCACAAAGATAAATATTTGCTATGTTACAGAATCTTATCAGAGGGAATGTGTTCTTGCTGTTTGTTGGTGGGACTTTCCAGGAACTGGAGATACATAAGGTCAGAAATTCCTGTCAGCTTCAGTGGAGCCGAGTTTCCACCCTCAGTGTCTACTATTTGAAACCACAGCTTGTGTGCTCTCTTGTGCACTCTCTCTCCCTCTCTAAACCATTCTGTTCTCTATCAACCCTAAGCTGTGGACAAGGCACATAATTTTCATTTCCATCCATGCCTAATGTTTCTGAGCGCAGGTTTTGGCAATGCTTTCTAAAAATACGTGAAATTTTATGTATATAGATTTTAAATACAAATAAATGATGCCTTCTCTCTGGCCCGTAGAAGCCATCCTGGCCCTGTTAAAAATTAGATCCTCTTTACAAAACATTTCTCAAGAAGACTGGATTATATAGATGGGGATATAGATAAAACGGGTTACCAGGGCCCCAACTCTGCAATATATCTTGTATAAGGAAACAGCTGTCTCTAACAGTCCCTTAGAATCTACAGAGAGAAGTCCCTTCAGGAATTAACAGCTTAGTTTGACAATTTTTTAAATAGAATCAGCCTTGTTTTCTAACAGGCGAGTACTTGCAGTAAGTTTTGAACTGGCTAGCCCATTTGAATGAAAAACTACAGTACTTTAAGATTATTAAAGTCTAAGTGAGTCTATTGATAACCCTTCAGAAGAAATGATTGCAGTGTGAGCTTAACACTATTATACACCAAAGAATCCATCTACGTGGAGGAATTGATGAATACTCAGCTACAGCACAAACTGAAGGCTGAGGGTGCACAATAATAGACCCAAGAAATTCCAGCCAGAAGCATCTGCACCACAGGGAACCCAACTCAACCTGTTGTGCTGCTTGTAAGAGCTCCGTGTCATTACATATGTAGAAATAAGATAGGAAGCTTGCGTATTACCTATGTGTTATGTCCCCTTATTACCATGGCATTTCATTTCCTGATGAGTCAACTGCCTGGTTAAAGAAGAGTTAAAAAAACTGTCTCTCAAGTTGAAGCACACATCACAATCATTAAATCACCACTCAGTCCAATCCCATAAAAAGTTTCCTTGCATGGGGTCTTTCTGAAGTCTATGGGTCTCTACACATACGCATAGTTCTGTCTTACCATGTTTCATTGAAAGATTACAATCTAACCAGGAAATTAAGTCTTGTCCCATAAGTCTATTGAGCTGGTGAAACTTTCCAGATAATGCAATAAAGTCATACTGTATTTAGGTGTTAAATATGTGATCAATCCATATTGTGCAAGACAGCTGTGTAAGAAGGATTTCTATCACTAAACCATTACTGTTTGGGCCTGCCCCTGGCATTGAGTTAATTTTCCTTAATAACCAATGTTTTCATGATTTATTTCTGAGTGCCCTAAGTACAGTTCCCAAGAATACGTCTGATAGAAATGGCTTGTTGTAGGTATTGCGTAAAAAATGGGGAAAGAAGATTGCTCATTTGTTTTTTTTAACGAGTGCATCTTTCCTTTTTTACTTTGCTATTGTAGGTTCTTTGTGCTTTCAGTGTGAATGTGGATGTTTCATAATTATTTAAAATGTGTTTTTTCATGGCTTCTTGGCCATCTGATTTCCTTGTATCGGCCTCTACTCTCTGCCCCAGCTTTGGTCTGTTCCCAGACTGAGGAATATTCAGAAATTTCATCATGCCTCACACTAGTGGTCAATCTCCTGTGGTGGTTATGGTTCCAGTATTGTTCCCATCTGGTTTCTGCTCCAGTGAAGGCAGACCAGACTTTACTTCAGGTGGAAGTAGTTAGCCTCAGTTTGCAGTTATTTGAAATTTCCTGGAGTGCTTTGCTAACATTGTATGGAAGAAAGCACTGGGATGCTACTGACTGTGTAAGCAGTCTTGTTGGTGCAGGTTTTAGCACGATATTCTGACACAAAACTAGCTGTTCTTTTACCTTAATGCTATCACTTGGGCACTGCTCAAAATACCCTGTTGTTATGGGATGTTCTTACTGCAGCTAAACAGAGACATCCCCAAAGCCTGGTCTGGTTCCAGCCGTGCTCCCTGCAGGAACAAGGCAGAGATAGGTTCTGTCTTCATACATGTGAGGTGGCTTGTCCCGCAGGGTCCTCCATCGATCTGGAACTTCCCACGATCTCCTCCAAAAGTGCAGTCTCTAACCTGAAGAAAGTAACTGTTATCAGAGTTTTGAAGTCACAGTTATTAATCTGAGGACAATTTATGTGTTTTAATCTTGCAGCTGGTTCTCATGTTCATAAGCCTGAGGCCCTAAAGCCCTACCCTTTGGCTGTTGTGTCCGTTTTTTTAGCAACAGTTGGGTATGTTCTATTGATGCATCTGTTTGGGTTTTTTTAACATGGGTATGAAAATATGGGTGGTGATGATAGCGGTGAGAATTATTCTGTCACGAGGTGTGAGGGAGAGAGAGATGCAGATGGGGTTGCCTGTTACCACCAACTGCTTCCTGGTTTTGTCACACATTGTAAGTGTCTCCTGATGTTGCAATGAGAAAAAAAACCAAAACTGATTTCAGTTTTCATTTTCAGTTCTGTGGAATCATTATGCTTAATCTACAGGGAATGAATGAATTTTCTGGCTTTATTGTTCTGAAGAGCTGAGCTGTACTTTATGGTTGAGATGCCTACAGATGTAAATCTGTAAATCCTTTAATTGATTTTCTCTTTCTTACTTAAGTAAGAAAGTATTCTATCACAGTAGAACTTCCTTTTCAAGGCTCTGGGCTCCCTTTCTTCCATTCCAAAATTCCATTTCATTTGACTTTCTCTCTCTGTCTTGCTCTTTCATTTACCACTGATCTATCTTTTAATTAAATTTCCTGTTCTGACCAACACATTATCTTTCAAGTCCTTGCTCTAACACCCCTCCAGTGCTCTTCTCCCTGCTTCCCCTATTCTTTCTTTCATCTCTGTTTTCTTCAGAGCAGTATGTTCCTTTCCTCTTGCATTTGCATTCAGATTATTATTATTTTTTTTACATGAAAATGTCAATTGGCTTTTTAGCTATACACTTCTTCTTACCTGCCTTGAGATTTCACAATAAGACTGAGAGACAGGGACATAGGCGGTCCCCTGAGAGAATCAGGGATGGGATTAGCCCATCCTACATATGGACCTCATATTAAAACATCAAAGAAGTTCTAGGCTTGAAATACATTGTTCTGGTCAAGAACTTAGCTTTTTCATAAACCATTTGCTGTGAAGTCAACTGAGTTTTGTGTCCGTCATTAGTCAGCTGGAGCAGCAATTCAGAATCTCTAATAAACTTCCTCCCTGAGCAACTGCTCCGAAAGGGCTTTTAATAGGAGCAGTATGATAACTTTTGGAGGTTTAGTTCTAAGTGGATAAACATACCCCCGAGAGACAGGGAGAGGAGGGAGATCTTTATTTTCTCACATCTCACCAAGGCACAGAAGGGATGTGAATATCCCATGATAACCACACCCCTTGTCATCCTCTATTAGTCACGGCACACACTTCCTGAATGCAACACTTCTTTATATTCCCCTGACATTTTGCACGTCTCACAAGAACAGTGACTAGTTATCATCCCCAGGGCTAACACCGGCTCAAAATACAGCTCAGTGAGCCTGTACAGGAACCCCTAATTGCCTATGTACAGTATGCTAGGCTTCACAGAGGCTGTATTTATTCTTTCCACAGAGAAAATGCAATTGGATAAGATGTGATTGGTATGTTTTGACATTAAACTTCTGCCATATCAGCCAAAACGGGAGCTGGAAACTTTCTGCCTTTTACTACAAAACCTTAATGGTCACATGCCATGGATTTGCCAAGTGGCACTTGGAGCGAGTCTGCAGAGTAGCATGAAGGTGGCCTTCTGCTAACTGCTGCTCCTCCCATGCCTTGGGTCCATGAGACATTGGTCCATCCAGACTCTAGGACAAGGACTTCCAGGTGGTGCATTCAGGGGCTCTAAGGTAATAGAGGAGCAGTTGACTGGAGGAAAATTCCAATATATATATATCCTGTCTGCAAATGACAATCACAACCTGTACAACTTGGCAGTAATTTTGATAAGCAGAGGCTACGTCAGCTAATCCATCCTCTCTTCTTCTTTAAAGCCATTGTAGGTAGAGGAACTGAAGACAGTTAGGCACTGAAATCCCTTTGGTTTGCTGTGTGAGTTAGTGGGATTCAGTAGCCTTGATGCCCAACTACTTCTTAGTAATTGGGATTTGTGTATCTACTATGACAGCACTATGTTGTGATGTTGCATTAAACAAAATGAAAAAACAGATATGACACAAACTACTTTCAGCGTGAGCAGTATAGTCTTCCCACTTCATGCCTGCCCTTGAACATGAAATATGTGAGTTTTTCTTCATTTTTATTTACCGCCACGTTATGGATGAAGACACACAGAGAAACTGGGCTAGGTTAGGTGCTCAGAGCACTATGGCTCTACTCCTTTTGTATAAATGCAGATAAAGTATTGCAAATCCTCCTCCAAAATTGCCCTTTCTATTTTGATGGGCTTGAGTTAAAAATAGTAAGTTAGAACTGGGCAACTGCTGTATATGAGAAACACAACCAAATGCAGTTGCGTTTCAAGACCTGAACAAAAATGTTATGTCCACGCATAAGCCAAATACCTTTTCCTGGAATATAGGATGCTTCCTTTCGTGTGTCAGGCTCCGACCACTGAGTCACTTCCTTTGGGTTTGCATTGTGTAGATTAGCAGGTGTAATTCTAGGCACGTATAGAAACTTCCTTTCTTACTGCTCTCACAAGGTTTATCCTTGGCTTCCTCTAAAGTTCAAACTTCTCTATTCCTTATCCACACTACATCTCTCTTCATCTCTGTCTCTGTCCCTGCCTGTCCCTGCTATCTGTCCAGGATTTCTTCCTGGCAGCTGCCTTCATTTCTTTCTTTTCTTTGGCCAGCAGTCTTAGAAAAAATAGCTAAGCTACTCTGTTGACTAGGAAAGCTAAATCTTTACAAGGAAGGCTTTATTCTGTGCTTTAACAAATACAGTCATGGCCACAAAATCTGGAATTCCTCTGGAATTAGATTTGGTGGGTAGCTTTTTACAAAACAAAGAATACAGGTGGAAGAGGTTGTTGAAGGTAATACAGTCACAGAACTACAATGGTTCAGGATTCCTACTCCTTCCAAATCTCTTACTGAAGTTATGGGCTGTATATCTTGGTACCAGTGTAACTATTTCAGCTGAAGCATTGAGGTTTTCATCAAAACATCTAATTCAGTAAAACTGACTGTGAATTTGACTCTTGTTTTGTTCAGATGCCTGCATGGGAATAGCTACACTGGGGTGTTGTTTTAACTATCCCAGAATAGGTAGCACATTTTAACATTTGTGTAGATGACCTCTCTGTCATGTTTACTTACCTTGTGAACAAGTATGGGTGTCCTTTATCTGGGTTGTTTGTCAGAAAAGAAAAAGAAAGTAAAGGAGCATATGTCATTCCTCAGACACAAATCCATCCCTTTGTTTCTTTTCCCTGTTAAATTCTGTAGCTTAACCTTGTGCAGCTCTTTTTAAGTGTCTGTAGCACCTGTGTCCTTTCTGTCTACTTCGCAGTAATTTGGAGGGACTCCTTTACATTTAAAAAAATCGAGCATACAGTCAAAAAAGAAAGCTGTGGAAGAAAAATACCTTTCCCTTTTGAAGACACATGATATTTGTAAGGGCTGAATGTCTAATAAACTGCCAGATAAATAAGAGAACATGGTAATAAGTTTTGTGAATGAAGGCATGCCAAAATGGCAGGCAGGACCCTATTGCATATAATGGTGTTGTGATTTTGCTGATATTCTGCAACTAGAGTGTTTAAAAGTACAATGGCAGAAACAACTGGATTCGAACTTTGCCAATATAGTGAGCACAGGGTAGAAGCTGAGAACAATTGTGCCTGTGTTCTTCATGTTTTCCAGAACTTGCCTCTGGCCAGGGATGGGTGAGGGATGAGAAAGGAGGAAGGACCTAGACTCAGAAGTGTGCTGAATGTTTGTTTGTTTTTTCAGAGGAAAAGGAGAAGTGATTGAGATGATGGTGCTTCACATCCCAGAGGGAGTTTCGCTTTACAGATAAGCACCCTGAGTCATGAGCTGAATACGTGCCTAAACGTTTCAGTAGTTGAAGGAAATCCTATCAGTTTGCTGTTGTGGTTGAACGTGCTGACTCAAAGCACTTACTACGTGAGCTACCAGGGAGAAAATGTGGCTGGTAGTAAGTCACACAGCGGGCCATGTGGAACTTGGGAAGCAGAAATTATTCTTTAGATGAAGGAGAAGCAATCTTGGTATGTGAAAATGCAAGCTGTTTGTTTCAATGAAGAGGCTGGGTTTGGCTTTACTCCATGTAGTTATTTGAAGGCTATTGAGAAATGCAAATTATGATTTATTTTTACTGTGCTATGTGATGAGACTCATACTTTAGAGGCAGAAAGACAAGTTTCTGGACTTTGTCCAGAAAGTAGCTAAAACAATAACAAAAAAAATCTTACAAGTTACACAGTCTGTTTAAAATTATTATGAATACATGAAAAAAATTTAAAGGTGACAACACAAAGGACAACAGCAATTAATTGTCTTGGGGCTCACTGCAGAAGGAGAAATGTTTTGGTCTGGTGGCCAAATGCCATCAGTCTTCTGGAGGCTTTAGACTGTTTTTCATTAATTGAATTTGTCCCACCGTACGCTTTTTCAGTTCTTCCTCTCTTGTATTTTCTTATGTAGGCAAAACATGCTTAATTCACATATATTTCACTCTTAGTTGCCAGAGACCTCACATAGTCTTTTGTATTCTGGCCGTGAAAAGGGTTGGCACAGTTTTTGAGAGACAGCATGAAAGGTTTTCATGGATTACTTTTAGAATGTAGGTTACTAACTGTATCCTGGTCCATGGAGAAATGCTTTTGATTTATCCTAAACCCTTTATTCTGATGAGGCAAAAAGAGTGAGACTTGGTTAATGAACTTAAATTTCTCTTGCTTAGTAGAAGAGACTAAGACAAATATATTCATAGGATCACTCTGCTGTTTAATACCATTTCCTTCCTTTTTACTTCAACAAACTTGGATGGTTGAAAGCAAATTTGAGAGAAACTGGTCTGAAAACACAATTCATAGAATCACAGAAAATTTGTGTCCGTCGTCTGGTCTAATCTCCTTCTTAAAGCAGGTCAACTTTAAATAGAAACACTTCAAACTTACTGCCCTCTCATAATGCCTTCCATATTGACCCACCTGCTTTTTCTTCTTTGCAGTTTCAAGGATCTTAAGCACTAATGCCAATGAGACTGCTCATTGAAAAATGTTCAACAGAAATACTCTTGCCTGAGTGCAGCAGGAAATTGAAATGGTGTGATGCCAGAAGCCAGAGAAGGCGCGTGCTTTCACGGCACTGGGAAATGCAGGGGCTTTGCTTGTGAACGTTCCCTTCGGGATTCTCCCTCCTACTTTCTCTCAGCAAGGGCAGACACCCAGTTCTGAGTTTCAGTCCAACACAGCCTGTGAGAACAAACCACGGTTTCCAGAGCACAAACAGAGTTGGAGCTATCAGACCACCCCTGAATTGGCCTAGGAACCTACTCAACAACACAGGCCTGTAGGTACAGGGTTGGCTGGTGCTGGGACCTTGCCGTTACTTGCTTATATGTGGGTATGCCCATGTTTTCCAAGAAGTGTAGGCAACTAGCAATATTCCATGCTTAATATTGGCATTAAACAGTTGGTATAAGTTTGCATAGGCCTGCTGGAAAGAAATGCTGCCACTTTATACAGCTGCAGTAGCGATCCTGTTTTCCTAAAGCTTTTTTCCAAGGAAGTTTCCACAGTGAAGGAATGGAGTTGCAAGGAGAGATCTATGAAATTGTCCATGCAAGTGTCATGATCAGTATTGCTGGCCTTCTTCCAAAAATGTAAGTACTTCGTATGAATTAGAAAGTGCCACTAATAATCAAGCAAGGGTTCCTGCAGTCAAGGGGGAGAAGGCAGAGACTCAAACAGCTTGTTGGTGTGTGGCCCTTAATCATATCCCAGGCACCTAGATGTTCTTGTTAGGGATGAACCAGGAATGCTTAAACAGATTAGCAGGATCATTTACTGATCACTAGTCATGGTGATCTCCTTTATTCTCTGGGAAAGCCAGTAATGAGCAAATCAGACGCTGCGTGGGGCAGCAAGACCACTCAGTAAAGACTGTAGGCGCATTCAATTTAGCAGTGATTTAGCAGCTGGCTGGCACACACCACAAAATATGCTGTATTTCTTTATCAAATCAACAATAAGTGTTCGTGTTTGTTCTGGTCTGTGTGCAAAAGCTCACGTATGCCTGCATACCTCATAACTCTGCCTGAGCAATTACATCCCATACTTCCCTTTTCTGTGTTGCTGTATTAAGAGTTACAACATTACATAGCTATACAAAGAATAAGCCTATCAAAATGCATACCAATATACAGCATTTCCTTTCCCACTTATTATTGCTTTGAAGCTCCAGCATTTCTTCCTATTTCTGTTTTCTTTACTCTTTTTTAAAATCATCTTTATAGCATCTTCTTCTGTCTTTACAGTTATGCCTTTGCTCTGTCTGCTCGTGTTCTAGCACTTTGAACTCTGCCTTGTTGCGAGTCTAACCATTAATGGTAGAGAATTAAAAAGTCTTTTACAATAAAAAAAGAAGCGGAAGAAAGGGGTGGACAGAGACAAGAGGAAAGACTACTTGATAAGCCTGATAGGTGTGTTAGGGTTAATACTGGAGTGTCCAAAAGTCAATCCTTATGGTTACTGTTTATGGGGCCTTGGAAAACAGAGCAAGAAATATTGCTTTTGCTGGTTCTAATGATATCCTGATTTAAAACACAGACTAGAATTTGTTAAGCTCCATCTGATCATTCTGGCAATACTGCTGCATGTTTGCTGTGTTCTTTTTAAGTCTGTTGACATGACATTTCTGTTCTTGTCCACCTTTCTGTTCTTGTACCAGAAGAGGTCTTCTCCCAGTAGTTGTCCTTGTCAGCAATATGACTTTGCAAATTTGTCTGCTACTCTGTGGGAATTTTCTGTAACCCTATAATTATCTCTGTTTACGTGATGGAAGTCTTTTTGCATGTCCTATTTAGCATTTGCTAACTGCTGTTTGTGCTTGCCTCTCCCTGTTAACAATGGACTTTGGATTCTTTTTTTTTTTTTTTCTGTATGATTAGGACTTTGTTTTTAACTCTTACATAGTTGGGCTGAACTACTTAGCAAGAACTGAATGTGATATTTGGACAACAGTTCTTTGCAAGTCACGTCTTCAAAAGTCCTATTTGAAAGCATCAGCTAAGATTGACCTTGAGATTATCAGCAAGATTGAAATCTTAAGCTAATTGTACGTGATACAAAACCACACTGGGCAAAACTTTTCTGTCCTTTATATCCATGCAAATGGTAAATTGGTTGGCAGTTCCTTGCCCAAATCATGCCAAACTTGTTTGCAACTGAAGCTGCTATTGTTACAGCAGCACTGGATGCAGCTTCAGTATTGCTGAGATGCCTGTACACTGGTGATATGGGGTGTTAACACCAAATAGGTGGCTTGGGAGGGGAAGGTGACAGAAAAGGGAATTACATCTTGCTGAAGTCCAGTGCTGGAGTATGGAAAAACCAGAGAGGTGAAATACCATAGAAAGATAAGTGCTTAGGCAAGGTAATAATAGAAATCATCAGATCTGCATGGCCCCAAACATGACAATTCATCTTAAATATGTTCTGTAACATCCTCTGGGTTATTGTGTTTAATTAACATTGAAAGGAACTAACAAATAGAGCTGGTGAAAGCAAGAAGGCAGTTCACATGGTGAGTAGTCAGTGTGATATTTTCTCCTTTCATATTTGATGATTTTGAAATTTTAGAATAATTAATCTAGATGTGAATAGCCTAGAATATGCCTGCAAACCTAGCTCCAGCCGACAGGGAACTTCAGGTATGAGAACTGAAGTAGGATTTAGGCTGCACTGGTCTGTCCCAGCAGCTGTGGCCACGCTAGCTCTTCTTGCTTTCTCTTCCAGACTGTTGAATGAATCCACGTCTACCTGAGGCTGCTGTACAGATTTCTGCTACCTTTGGGACATAGTTTTCACTTCGGATGGACAGGATTTGGGGAGATTTCAGCAGCTAGGAACAGCAGGGGTAGGGCTAGGTGGTGTTCTGTCAGTGACATTCATCTACATTTACATTAAAACAGTGCGGCTGGCTGGAGCAAGTCTTATCTAAACAGCATTTAACAAGCACGTACTCAGTTCAGAGCCTGTTGTGTGCTGCTGCAAGGCATTTTATGAGCATGCTAGAAGGAATGGTTGTTAAAAAGATAAATTTCTCTAAAGAAAGTTCCCCAAGCTCTTTCTGAAACTGCACAGAAAACATTTTAGGGGGTTTTCAGCATCCTTGAGCCACTTTCAGTACCTGTTTGAGAAAACATTTTCAGACTCAGTCCCATTGCTTCCTGTTGACCAGGCTACAAAGTGAACATGCTTGGTTTTAGATCTCCAAATTAGATGGTGCAATGACTCAGCATGAAAACCAGTCACAGACACCAAACATTCCTCCTCTGAGATGAGTGTTTTGAACGAGCAATCAAAATGAAATGACACAAGCAAAGAGAAGAAATGAATCAGCCCCTCACTCCATATAGATTGGGATTCTTCCTCCTCTAGTATTCTTATTACTTTTCCTTTCCTTGCAAGTACGTGACAAAATGTAAGAAGAATTAAACTGTTTTTTGGTTGGGTTTTTTTTTCCTTTCTTTTTTATCCACCCCCCCCCCCCCCATAAAGAAGATGCTTTAAAGTTGGTTGGGTTTGGTTGGTTTTGGTGATTTTTTTTTTTTTTAATGAGGACAGATATTTTGTTTATCTTAAAAAGGCCACCCATGCAGATTCTTAAATATAAGACTTATCTTCTATTTCCAATGAACGATTAAGTAACTGAAATCTCTGTTAGAGGTATTGGGTTAGCTGGAAAAAAAGTTTCCCATAGCAACCTGCTGAATAGTTCTTAATTATATCAATAGTCACAGATTTCTTTTTTTTAAAAAAAAAAACCCCATACCACCACCACCTTAACATTTGCAAATGAATGACCAGAGTTCTGAAGTTTGATTAAGGTTGAATTGCCTTGAATTGCAGCAGAACATTACAGAATATGCTGTGTGTTATATTTCAAAAAGTGCATTCATGATTTTCCCACTATGTTGCTTTCATATTAAGTAAGAGATGAGAGCGTAATCCTGTGTCCCTACTTCTCATTTAATTTAACATCTTTCTTTCATGTGCTAGCAAATGGAAAGCATTCAGATATATTCTGTTGAATACAATGCTGAGAGACTGCAAATGTGATTTGGTTCAGCAATGGTATTGCTGTTACTTGTTACTGTGACAACAGAGCTATAGTGCTCTCTGAATGGTAGTAAATCTCCTAATTTTAAGTATTTAGAAATTGGATACCCTCTTGGGTTCTCTCCTAGTTATATCAAGTGTCCAGGTGAACATTTTCTCTGTGTGCATCTTTTCCCAGCTGAATGTCATGGTGACAAGATGTCACTGTGCAACTCTATGGAGCCTTTCATCTCACTGAGTTGCAAGCCAAATCTTCAAGCTACAGTGACACCCACTGAGGTTCAGTGTGTGGACAGTATGCTTTGGGATTTGGGAAGGACAGTACTGCTGTAACTTCATGGTAGGTGATAGAAGCAGTGAGTAGTGAGGAACAGCATGGCACTGAAGTGTGGGTCTACAAAATGCAATCAAGTGCACAGGAAATTGCTCAGACTACAGTGGCTAACAAAAGCACGTTGATTGGGAGAAGGATACATGAATATTTTCACAACCATTTGGCCTTAAACTTCCTTTCAACAGCAGAGATGCCCCCCTTAACTTTAAATGGGACAATGATTAGTTACTCAGACTGTTTAAGGATGGAAGGAGCTGCTCATGATCTTTCTTGAAAAAGATAATGCCAGTGATTAATCATCCTCTTTCTGATTTATGAAACATCTGAGATCTAAAGATAGACCTTCATATACATGGAAGTCACTCAGAAAGGGCAAAGTCTTACATAGTTTATATATGTCTCAGCCTTTCCTAGCAGTGTGCATACAGTTCAACATATCTCTTTGGCACGTAGCAGAGTTTTCAAATTTAATAGCACAGCTTACTGAGATGTGAATTTCTTAAATTATCCCTGCCTTTATATGCTACTGTAATCATCTCTTTTGAATGTGGGAATCATTTACCTTACAACAGGGAACAGATTACTGCCATTATTGATGGCCATCTCTGCTGTCCACCTACTAATGCAACAGCACCGTACAAGCTCCATGAACAGATAAGGAGCCATAAGATTCAGCTTTCTGAGACTGAAGGAAATGTTTCTAGGTCAACTGGTGAGTCTATATAAGCCAAAAGCAAAATACCAATCAAACTCAGTCAACAGCTTTTAATCCAGGGGTCAATTTTTTCATATAAAGCTGTTTACAGTTATTTCTGTTTCTTGCAATAGTGCTTTTCTTGGTTTAGCATGGAAGGTCCCAATGTGGCTTGTATAGGCAGGAAATGTAAGACAGTATTAGACCTGGGGGCTTTAAAAAGAAGACTGCTTCAGTCTGTTCTAAAAGTTGAAGCAGGATCCAGTCCAAAAATATTGATATGTTGCTGTAGTTTCAGACAGAATTCAAAGTAAAGAGGAACACCTTACACATAATTTGCCTAAAGTCACTGGCACTCTTTTTACATTAAAGACTCCAGTGTTTAGCATTTGTAAACTTCATAACAAACATGGCTAAAATAACTACATGTAATGTAAAATGTTCTTGAAAGCCGTATCCCCTTCTACTTGACTGTGTACAGCAGGAAAAAGGAGTCACAGGAAGACTCCTAACTTCAGGGATGTTTTAACTTGGATGAACAAAATCCTGGTTAGTATGGGTATCCCTCCAGATGTGAAGTGCATTAAGAGGAGCAGATTATAGGAGGACTGCTTTTAAACTCAAATTTCCATCTGCTTGATATAGTTTCCTGCTGCTCCACTTACAGCAATCTGGAATATAAAATAAGTTTGATCAAAGCCATGCTCAAATGCAATTTCCACTTAAGTCAGTGGGAATTTTTGCTTGAACAAGAACTACAGGATTTAGTACACAGGATTTCATAGCAATTATTTATTTTGGTGGGAGGTTTAATAGTAAGTGTAATGGCAAACAAAGGGGAAATAAGTTGAGATAGGGGATTTGTAAGAAAGTTCCTGTGTTTGCATAAAAAAATTATCCCAGTTATTTTTTAACTTTTTTTCCTCTTGTAACACCTGTGTAGTAATAATCAAAAACAATGTTGCATTTTAAAGTAAGCTCCTTTAAATTTTTTCTTCTTCCCCTATTACTCACATTTCTTTTCCGGTTTTTATTATCCTGCCCCAATGGGGATTTTCTTTTAACATTTTTATAATATAATTGTTAGTGTGTGTACATGAAAAGACCACTGACCTTCTACTGACTTGTGAGTCACAGGATTAATAACTCTGCACATGATCTCAAAATAGTGGAAAAATTTCCCTTAACTTGCTTTTCAGGTGAACAAATGGTGAAAAACCTATCCGGTATTTTTTCCTCATTTTTTACAATGGATTGCTTCTCTTTTATAATTGTCTCAGATTTTCAGGTTGTATATTTTGATTGCTAATCTATAGAGTTATACAGATAATAATATTGGTAATAATATGGTTATATGTTCTATATTGGTTTTAAAATGCAGACATTTTATGCATTTTGGAGGATGTAGCCTCCATAATTGAAGTTATTTCGAGTTGTTTGGTTAAGGTCAGTCTCTGAGCTCATGAATATCTTCACTGAAGTGAATAGTTTCAGTGAAATACCATAGGAAATCCAGTCAGTCATTCCAGTGGTCATGCTGGTGGGAGCATAACAGCGAGGGAGGGGAGAGGTTCTTGCAACTGTGCACACAAAATAGGTAAGCATATATGGAGGAACGAGAGGTTATGGTTTTCTTCTGTAATCCACCCAGGAAATGTCAAAAACAGCATTATGACTTTGGATTTGCCTCCCACAGTGACCTTCAGGGTAAAGAGGATTAGTGAAAATTTTCAGAAGTAATTCCTAATTTTAGAAGTTATGACCACCAATCACTTTCTCTGAACTTCATGGGAACTAAAAACTCCATCCCCAAAATGTCACTAGTTTCAGACACCCCGTATGGAGACATCCAAAACTGGAAGCCACTTGAGTAAGTTCTGGCCTTAACCTCTGTGTCTCTGAAACCATTCCATGTAACAAGTAGAGGTTATGAAAAGTGAGAGGGACAGGCAGATATCGTGGGAGAAAGACATTTGGCAGTGGCATTTGCTGCAGCGAAAAGGAAAATAAGAAAAAAAGGAACACAAATAGCAAGGAGCTGTTTGGGCTCAATAGAAGGGGGAGCAGAGCAGTAAAAACATCACTTTCCAACTGGAACAACATCCAGCCTGTCTCAACATCCATTTTCCAGGTGCGTTATGTAGCCTATAGAGAGCAGTTCAGTAGTAAAGCACCCTAACTAGTGTCTGCTGGAACTGGGTGTGTAAAGTAATATTTCATTTGCATTTTATTGGCTTTGATTTTATTTTTAACCCTTCTTACATTGTTTCCGGCAGTGTAGGGCTTTCATTATTTACTGAAAGCCAGACTCCTTGTGAGTCAGACTTGCTGAGAACATGGGGGTATACCAAGGAAGTGTATCCCTTAGCAACAGAAAGCAAGTTAGGGTTCTTCAAAACTTCTCTATTCATGTTTTCGCTCATTGTTAATAGGTCTTTTACAGAGAAATTGGCTCACACTTCATTTGGAGTGCTTTAGACCCAAATGTTAGTCAGGTTTAATGAGACAATTTTGCGAGTTTCATTTGACACCAGACAGTTACTGAAAATCACGTACAGGGGTTATATCAATTGTGCCAATACCTCCTCAGGAAAAAGGTAGTGGGAGAGGGTTATGTTACTGTTTTTCTGGGTATGAGCTAATCTGCTTAACTAACACACAAACTGTAGACAGGGTACACTGTAATTTAACTTGTCTTCTTATGGTTTGCATTACTCAGGCTTTAGGCATTAAGAAACAGGTTGTCCTGTCAGATGCATCAGTTAAATGATTTTAGCCGGAAAGTATTTTAACACTACGGCAGTTACTCTTACAGCAACTAGGCATATTACCTTTCTGTTTCAGTGACTGTTTTACTTCAAGCATACAGAGACACACGCGTGGCAGTTAAAAGCAGGCGTGCCATGGGCTCTCAGGTCTTACATCCTGAGATACCGTGTGCCTTTCTTTAAGTGACTCTCCCCGCTTGGCTCGCCATGGTTGTCACCGCCACCATTCCACCCTTCCTACAGCCTCCCCTGTACTTCTTGCCCGAATCCTGACAAAGCCGGTGGAGCCTGACAGCAAAGGACAAGAGACCTGGTTTCCACTGGTGCCCACCTCCCAGAAGGTGGCCCAAGGCAAGTCAGTCTTGGAGTATTCCCATACATTTTCCATGCAAGGCAGCGGTTGTTAGCACCCAGAGCTCATCCCTCAAACTGCCTGGCTTTTGACATTGTGTGTTTCCACATTGATGATGGCTGATGAACCCCAAACCGCTGCTCCTTATTCATATTTATTGCACCCATAACCCAGACCCTTAGGTACGTGTTTAATGAAAAAACCCCAGATTGTTAAAAGGTCATGACTGACTTTGTCATCCCCTGTGTATAATAAATCATGTAGCAAAATCACTAAAGACTAAACTGTCCAAGCAGCACTGATAAGAAAGAGAGAAATTGGAGAGGAAGATATGTCTTGTAAATGGCAATAAAAATATTATTTTGGGTGCCTTTTCTTGTTGGTGGCATAATTCACTGCACTATTTAATTGTTTTCATTCTAAACAAACCTGTTAAATTTTAAATGGTAAAAAGCAATCTCAGTGAGCTAAAGAAAAACAAGTCTTTATCTAACTATATTGCTTAGTTAAATGAAGCGTGTTGCATAGTCTGACTTCAGACCTTTCTTTAAGTGTCTTTTCTGGGTTGTTGATTCAGTGAATACTTCATTTATTTTCTGGCAGCTTTCCTGAAAGGAAAGCCAAGGAACATCATCTGAATAAATAATTGTGGTTTATTTTGGCAATATCTTGTAACAACTCAAGTGGTCAGGTATTTTGCCTTTTTAACTGAAGCACCCTATCATCTTGGAGCCTGACCAACAGCTTTCTGCCACTTCACATAACTTAGTTGTTTCACTCTGCTACCTGACCAGATTTTTGCAGTTCATGCAGAGGACTTTTAGCTAAATGTTGCTGTTTCTAGTTTAAGATGTCTATCTTGAAAGCCATAAAATCTAGTAGCAGAATCATAGAATAGTTTGGGTTGGAAGGGACCTTAAAGATCATCTATTTCTACCCCCAATATTAGGAATAGTAATGTCTTTGTGGTCCACTGAGGCATGTGGCTGATATACTCACAGGCATTATCTTTCTGGCAAATCTAGAAGTGATTTCTGTGGAAAACCTTTTAAAAGTAATAGGAAAAGGAAAGAAGCCTCAATCCTATGTATTCAGCTAGTTTTCTATAAAAGGATGCTTCCCAAAATCCCAGATTTGAGTAAGTTTTGAGCCAAAATACTCAGTTGCAATTTATTTCACCTAAGAAATGGGACCCTTGAGCTTAAGGGACATACGGTATTCTTGCTGTAATCTTGCCATAAACTAAGCATTGTGCTAAGATGTCTTGGCAAAGCTAATTTTTTAAAGGGAGAGCCTGCAGAAGCGCTACTGCTATCAACGTCCTTCCTTTGCTTTTATTTCTGTGGATAGCCTTGGCAGAAGACTCACGGCATAAGAGAACTCAGTGATTCCTTGGACCATGTTTGTTTTCCCTTTCCCACCTCTATTTTTTTCTTCTCAAACAGAGAGCTATAAAATATGAAACCGAAACTGCATACTTTCAGAGATTCATTAAGGAAATAAAACTTTAATTATTGGTGAGTTCCACCCTGGCATAGCATGAGATGTGACTGCCTGCTTAATGCAATACAGGTCTGTTTGGTTTTGCCAAGAAGAGAGTTTCTACTTAATAAAAACGGCCGTTTCCATAAACAGGAGGAGTAAAATGATCTGTAGTGATATATGCTAAGCTCAGTGGGTGAGAAGACCAGGCCTGACCTTGGCAATCAAAGGAGTTGAACTCCAGGTTTTTGACCCTTTGCAGGCTGTTTTGCTGAAGTATGCCTGTGCTGACCACGCTCGTACACAGGATGAATTTGGTTTGTGTTTACTTCGTCCTTTACTTAAGTGGAAGTGGTGAAAAGCAGTTTCTCTCGGTTGCGGCGATGCTCTTGAGAGGTGCAGGAGGTGATACTTTGCTGTTAAGCATGCTGCTTGAACCTCCCCTCCCAGCCTCTGCCAAGCAATGCCTATAAGCTGGATGTGAACATCTACGGGCAAGAGTTGGGTGGGGAAGTACTAGGTAGGTTGTACTGACCGAGCTGACAGGGCACTGAAATGTGAGTCTGGAAGTCTTGGGCTCTGGTTCCAGGTCAAGCAGAAACCTCCGGGGTGAACTCAGGCAAAACACTACGTCTTTGCCTCTAAAATAGATATCACTGTCCATGCTGGGTTTGTTGCTGGTAGTGGGTGGGTTGTTTTTGTTTTGTTTTTAATAAAAGCCTGGGGTGTATTTAGATTTTAAGGACCTTGTGAGAATAAAGAATATTTATTTTGGAGGCTGGGGCTGGGCTGCATTTTTTGGTTTTTTCCTAAACCCTGGAGTTGGGAAACTGAATCTTACTTTTCCTGGAAGACAGGGGGATGGTGGCGACAGGAATCAATGTGTTAAGCCATTAGTCACCAACTGCTAGAGTACAAATATTGACAAGTGCAAAGGTTCGGTGGTCTTGCTTTTCTGCATGAATATCAGCAATCTATCACTCAGAACCTGCTTGTACTTCCAGGAGGCCTGTCTCTGGGTAACACGATTACTGCAGTGTAATAGGGAGGTAAATGGTCAGACATGGGTAGCACATCTTCCATTGAATCTACATTACCCAGTGTCTGGTTATGCAGAGTTTTGCCTTGCAACACACATACCATGAACATTATGATTCTAAAATCAGCAAATTGCTTTCCTGCATCATACTTCCTTCTAAGGACAATCTTGTAAGTTCACATCTGATCATTTGATTGTGGTTCTCAGGTCTCTATCTTTGCATTAAAACATCATATGCTCTGAAGGATGTCCCCCAGGAAGAATGCTGTAGCTATGTTGTTCACATGCTAGGAATAGAATCACCGTGGGAACTCAGCAATTTTCAAAACTGAAGCACCCTGCAGTGAGATCTGTGAAATGGATGGTCAGTGGGCTCTGAACAGGAATCTGTGAGTAAGGGGGTAGATGGTAATCTCAGAAATCTTGTATGTAAATAAATAAATAAATAAATAAATAAATAAATAAATAAAAATTTGAAAACTTTCCACCATTTCTAAGTCTGGCTAAACTCTATCAGCTTGCCACGTTGAGTCATTATATAAGATGAGTCACAGGATGCTGCAGGCAGTTTCAAATCCTTATTGATGAGACCTGCTCAGAGCAAGGCTAGAAGCCCTGGTGTTGGAGGTGTCTGCAACCTGGGAGACAGGTATTGCCAAGGAAAGAAGTGTAATCTTGGTCCACCACACTGTATACCCACAGCCAAATTGTGTACCCATAGTCCCTCTGCCCATATAATTCCAAAGTCAAATCTTCTGCAAATACTGTGCTGTCACCTGCTTTCTTTCTGAAAATCACAAATCCCTTTCTGCACAAATCTCAGCTTTTACCAGACTCTCTAACACTCTGGAGCCACTGTTTTAGTCTCCCCTCCTAAGAGCAGTACTGCTGTGAGAGGTATATACATATCTGTACGTAGGTAAATAGCTGCAGAACAAGGAAGAAAAGCATCGATTAAGACTTCCACTGGCAGCAGTTAAAATCACAGTTCTGCTCCGAACCCAGCTGTTAAACATACTTCCAGCAAGTTCCATTCCCTTTTGGTGTTAGCTGCTTCTGGAGGCCACACTACCTGTGCTTAGCTGGGCAAATAGCATCTTGATGTCTCCATCTTCCTAAGGCTGAGACTTGGAAATCCATGATGTGGCCAGATTTCCCACTCGCTTTTACTTTGACAGTACATATTTGTTATAGAAGGTTTATCTAGGTGTTTTAGGTATGCCTTAGGATTGCTATACATAGCTCTTCTGGGTCCTTAAAATCTAAGGAAAGTTTTTTGTTTCAGCTAAACTTTTCTAAATCATCCAAAATCCCTATTCTTGGAAGCAATCCCAGTGAAGTTAATTGATCTTTTCTGAGTAACGAATATAGCTTGTTCTTGTGCAGGTTGTATGCTGTATTCTTGTTAGCAGAAGCATTCAATCACAAAAACTTCCATTCTCCAGTGGGCTACCTGTGCTTTACCGGGTTTTGATCCATACAGTTAATTCACTCCATTTGATTTCTTTTGCCAAAAAAAGGTCTTCTTCAATCAGCTGTGTTGCATCATCTGTTACCTATCAGCTTTCTGATAAACGTGTACTTAAGGGTCATGATCTATCTTTAGGAGCAGTGACTACTCATGGACTTACACTCATGACCTTCCCTTGTGAAAGCAGTCACAGTAACATGAATGGGAACTCTGCCTGAAAAGGAACTGAACAGACTGAGTGAAGAGTTAGGATTTGTGGTGGGATGATTCATATGCATTGGGTCCTACATTTGCATCCATTCCAGTTGTGTCACTGGAATTAAGGCCATTGTCTCAGTCACTTTCTGATGATGAAAACCTGGAAACATTGTCTTCTGCATGTCATTATGCTAACAGGCAATTAGATATGTCTGCCATCTGTGAGTATCCCTGGGAATATTTTTAGCACGACCAAACTGTTTAGAGTTGGGGTGCTGAGAATCAACTGTTTCCAGTATATCATCCAGTGCATTTGTGTCTTTGACACATCACATTTTAGAGTTGGTGCTAAAACCACAGAGCAATGATGCTCTTAGATGTTGTCATAGAGTCAGTTATTTCATCAAGATCAGCCCCCAGATTTTTCAGACCCAAATGGGAATGAAACTGTTCTTCTCCAGTGAATCTACTATGCTATCCTACTCTGGGACATATTACGATACAGCATATCATAGGGCACCATCCTGAGGCAGGAATGGACTATAGTTCTGGAATTTTTGCTTGAGACTTACATCTGAAAATTAATATCTTTGTCACTGAATCCAGTTTTCTATTTCTGCAGTGTAATTCAAATCCTACTTCTTGTTCTTAACCCCTGACATTTGTTGTGAGGCATGTGCTATACAGAGTAAGATTGTAAAAGTTTGAGGGCACTTGGGTACAAATTCTGTCAAGGTGGCTATGAGGCTTTCCTTTATAAGCAGGCAGTAGGGTTAGCATAGTTTAGTGGTGGACTTGGCAGTGTTAGGTTTAGAGTTGGGTTGGATGATCTTAAAGGTCTTTTCAACCTAAATGATTCTATGGTTTTATGGTTTATTTTTTGCTTACTACACAGTGGGTCGAAGCTCATAATTTCTAATAGGTTAAAAGACCATGGGTATTTGCACTTGAAATATATCGTTACACTTCAGATCTGTGCCCTTTCTGTTGTTCTAAATCTGTTCCACACCATCAGGCTCTTCTCCCTGGGATTACTCTAGTTAGGATTCACTGTTAGTTATATTGTGTAAGCACATTGCACCAGATAACTTCTACCCAGAGGGAAAAAAACCCACAACCCAAATCCACACAAGGTTTTAAAGTGTAGAATTTGCCAATGGTACGCTGTTGGAAAAGGCACAAGGACCAAGTTTCTATTGCAATGAGCTGGGATTATTACTGAGACCCACTCAGCAACAGTGGTAGAGCAATATGCTCATTGTCAGACGTTCCCCTTCTGAAGTGAAGCTAGTAATGCTTTTCTACCTCACCTGTAACTCTGCAGGGAGGGGCAGTCTTGAGGATGAAATCCCAGACTCACTGGCAAGATTCCTGCTTAGTGAGTAGATACATGAACATCCGTAGTGTGTTTTGTTGTGCATACATTCTATATAGTTGCATGCAAGTTCCTAGAATTACCTACATACCTTTCCATAGCAATTGTAACGATACCTGGCAGTATGAAGATGATGAATGCCTCAGGAAAAAAAAAGACCCAACAAACAAACAAAACCCAACATATGGATAAGTAATGTATTGTTAGAACACAGACTACCAGCTTTGAGACTGCTTCATCACCCAAGCCACATTCTCCCAGTGCAGTTCCTACTGTGCAAAAGGATTATCAAGGAAAGCTCTGTGCAGCCTCAGCAAACTCCATCATTTTAGAAATGACACGAGTCCAAGTGCTTTGCAAATGAAAGAAAGCAGGAAACAAAGTCTCAGACATTTTACTTACCTGGTACATTATGGTTAGTTTTGCTCTTTTCCCTGCATTTTCATTTGGGCAATCAGTTTCTTGGGAAGTTTTGTGGCTTTTTGAAGACACGATATCATGTGTTGCTGTTTATAACTGCTCAGGGTTGTGAAAGCAGAGGATTTACCAGAGAACACACAGGCTGATTGTAAACTACTCACGGATACAGCGCTGGGTAGAGGGACTGTCCTTCTTTCTGCTGCAACGTGTAGATTTCCAGACCTGTAAAGGACACAGAACATTGTGAAAGGAGACAGTAAGAGCATGGAATGAAAAGAGCTGTACACGCAATGCATGGTATGGATCACATCATCTATTATAAGTCACAGCATCTATAAATAGATCAGATCCTGAAGCTGAGGTAAACAGCTACCAGTGGCTATTGCGTGGACATGGGTTACATGTTAACAGCTAGGGAGAAGTCCGGTCTGTTTAGCTGTGTTTTAGGTGTTTGGTGTTGCCCTGCAGCAGGTGAGGCAATGGGTGACCTCCTGAGGTCCTTTCCTGCCCTTATTTCTGTGATTCCAAAAGTTAAATGTAGATAGTCCATGTTGAACTGAAAAAGCCATCAGGAGAAAGAGAATGGCTGTGACAAGACCATTCGTAGCTCACATAGCTGGTTTTGTCAGCATAACTACAGCAAAGGTAAAATAAAGTCAACGATGCAGAGCTCCATTTGAAAGAAAATCTCAGTCTCACAATTATTTCCTGTATTAGTGAATGATAATGGAATAAACATGGAAATGGATGCCCTTACGCAAGAGAGAACAGAAAGATACTTCAGTGAAACGCTGCTCTTTTGTCAGTTTAGCTACCTACCGTACCAATATGAACATGAACTATAAAAGCAGCACTGCTAATGCCTTCATTGCTTGGGTCCTCAGGCTCTACAAATAACTTGTCGTTGGGTAGTTATTACCGATTAGTGCTTACGTATCGTTGCGGAAACATTGGACTAAACTGTGAGTAGAAGCACTGGCTGCTGTGATGTCCATGCAAGTAATGGTGTATGACATAACAAGCAATTATTCTCATTTGCTAACTTTTATGAGTCACTTGAACATTAAGACCGCTGGTGCCCAGTGCTATGCCCCATAGCATATCTTACCAAAAGTGGACAACACAGAAAATATATCTGCAAAATAAGGTGTCTTATGATATAAGGCATACCTCTCATGCTGAAGAGGGCTTGACTGGAGTAGTACCTGAATGGAAAATCCACTAAGCCTCCTGTATACAGGAATATTTGACTAATCTGGCTGACGCTTCAAACATCATTTATCCTCTTGCATGGATACTCTTACTCAGAATGAAAGTAGGTTAATGTAATTTCTTCTCTTAGGGCTAGGTTCAAGCAGGGGTTTAGGAGTGTATAGTCTGAGTTATCACAAGGCCTGTGCCCCAAATGTAAGAAGCATTACCTAGACAGGTTTATTTTTTCATTTGACACTTAGGACTGAAAAGTTTTGGACTCCTTATAATTTGGACCATTTGTTTTACAAGTGTTTGCCCTGGCTAAATTCCAAGTAGCAGTAAGAATGGACTTAAGGAAGAGGGGAAGGGGATATGGAAGACATGAAGGATGTCCTCTTGTAAAGACTGTAGATCTCCTGAATTTAATTCTTTGCTTAAACATAGATTTCTTTTGTCACCTTGACACATCAGAGTTTCCATCTCGTTTCCTTGGAGTTTAAAGAAAAGAGAAGGATTGCTGGCAGGGGAGTGGGGACTAAGTCTGTCTTTCAGAGAGCAATCCTATGGAGGCATCTTCAAGAATGTCAAGTGTTCAGAGGTTCTGTTGAGGGAGAAAAATAAGGACCTGAGAGAGCTGAGAGGCTGCTCTGTGTGAGAGATGGTAGCGCAGAGATGGTAGAGGGAGTGGAAAGGAAAAAAATTACTAATGGAGCAGTGTGGCTAGGCAAGTGTATGGACTGTGCTAGGTGTGGAGAGAAAAAGTCTGTGGAGGAGAAGAAACCGTAGAAGTTGACAGGTAATGATATTAGCGTTCTTCCAGCAGACAGGCTGGATCTGTCTCTTCCTCTGCCTTTTGTAGCTCTGGAACTAATTTTACAGATTAAATAAAGTACTTTGTCGACTCGGTGTGTCTGGCACTGAATTTGTAAATCCATCCTTTCTATTTCAGTCAGGCATGACTGGGTGAACAACCTCTATAACTAAAAGAAGTGACATGAATAATTTTTCCCTGAAATAAGGTCAATGTTATCCTCATGTGACTTGAGCTGTGTGGAAGGAACAAAGACCTACATCAACCAGGTGCTATTAGCAACACTGGGTGCAGACATATTTTGTCATAAGTCTCAGCTAATAATTAAAGAGTCGTCATGATTATCTCCATTTTTACATGCACCACAGTATTTTCATAGAAATACATTTCTGCATCAAATTCACCTTGGGGTGAAAGAAATTTTGTCATTACAAAGCAACTTTTGTGTTATGCCCTAAGCTCTGCATTCCTAGTGCACATTTACTTAGAAAGTTGCTAGTATAGATATTCTGCTTGGTCTTCCTTATCATAAAGCCTAATGTTTTATTTTCACATTAGAATGCAGTTTTTGGAATTTTTTTTTTTTTGTTTTCTGTTCCTTTATGTACTTCTGCCTTCCCATTTCAGTACTTAACATAACTGATTTAAAGTACTATTGTCAGCTACCTTTGCTATACAGATGACATTTTAAATGTAAAAAAATGGTAATGGTTGGTGCAGCCTGCTGCTGTTTTCAGATAGCATCAGAAGGTAATGCTTTTTTAAAAATATGCAATCTTAATCTGGCTTAATATAGTGTGGAAAGCTTATTTTAGCCTTACCACAAAAAGAAATGGACAATTCTGTAGATGATTTTTTTCTACAGAATGATAGAATAGCACCAGTGGCCATAAAATAGCAAAATGCAGTATGTCTTGCTAGTAGAAAAATGACAGTATCTTTAGCAAAATTAACTTGCATAGATTTTTCTTTGATTGTTAAAAGTATCTTGCATTAAACAGTAGATAATCTCTTTAGAAATGCTTAAGTTCCCAGTTTCACTGTCACGTTATACTTCTGCTCTCTGTCAGTAGGGGTTCACACTCTGCGCCATGTCTTATCTAAATCTAGTTAGAAAAAAGATGATAAGGCTGGTGTATTACATTGGGAGACCTACATTATTTTCTTCTCATCTTCCTTACTTAAATGTAACCGTTCTCAGCATAAATTAAATAGCATAGGTTGGAAAACTTGTCTTTCTCATATATAGTTATTTTTCAGCTCTATGTGCAATATTAAATCCATGCTATACAACTTCAATGAATATACCACCAGCTTCAAAAACATAGGACTTTAAAAATAGATTGTGGAAAGCTTATGATCTACTATGGAATCATCATGAAAATTATCTGCGCCATACAGTCCCTTTTGTTTAGCATGAAGAAATATTATGTAAGAGTTTTTTTGGTTTTTTTTTTTTTATCAATTGATATTTTGCTTCAACTCTTTAAAAATCTGCAGTTACTAATGAGATCTGTTAGCCCAATTCTTAGTCCTAGGTGAGTGCTTAGTGCTGGATTTTGGATATGGGAGCAAAGTTTTCTGCCTAGTCCAGATGGATGACAAGTCAACCTGGATCTCAGCCCTGGGACCTGCAGGGTCTGCCCTCACCTGCAGGGGCTACGGCAGGAGCTGGGGATCGTGATGGAGCCGGTGCATAAGGAGCATGCCTTCCACTGCCCAAGATAATGCTGGGTGACTCACAAAAGCAAAATCACAAATAAAATATGGGAATCATAAAGTCTGCCTAAATTCGCATATGACAAAACGTTTAGGACATGTGCCTGTGAGCAGACGGCTGCTGGTTGTGAGCCGCAGTGGGAGGCTGGGTGCTGTGTACACCGGAGTGCTGCACCGCAGTTATCCCAAACTGCAGTATGAAGTCCCTCCCTCCCTCCTCCTATATGGAGCTGGGGTAAAGCAGGAAGGCAAGACCTGTATGAGCCTCAGTGGCTTCAATATTTAAGAGGTTTCGTTGACACTTGACTGGTTTTTGCACCGAGGACACTGCTGCCAGGTAGCAGCCAGCAGGAGGGAGGAGCAGGTTATGGGTAGGGATCTGCCTGGAGTTCAGAGGACACAGTGTTGCTTTTGGGAGAGCTAACCCTCTTGCACCAGTGTTCATTATCATGTTCAAATGTTATGCTAAGTACACGTAGAGCATCACAAGGCCTTGCAAGAGAGACCAGAAAACTGTATTGTTTTCTGTATATTCTGTATACAGAATATACAGGAAAAACTATTCTGTACTATAAGTTTAGTGAAGCCCAGATCACCCAAGAGAAGGCATATGAAATATCGGCTGGTTTGGCAAAGGTGTGGAGTCATTTGTGCTGCTGCATTATGGGAAGCACTTTCTATAACTCCCAGATTATCTTCACATCATCATATTTGACTCTTCTAGTGAGTTTTCCAAGGCTGAGTAAAAGAAAGCAGATGGAGATAGGAGGTTATATCTTTTGTTGATTTTACAATATTTGTTGATAAACTGTTTTCATTATTGGAATCTAGCACAAGTCATAGAAGACTGTATTTGAGTAATCCTTTTTCTTTATTATTGATTTAACTGTCTTTTGCCATGGTTGCATAAAACCAGCTAAAAACAATTATTTTTACATTCCGTTTCCCAGTGGTGGTCAGCTATTTCCAGTGACAGTAATATTTTTTTTTTCCAAGACTAGCAGATTGTACAACTCTGGTTCTTCTTCACAGTCTTTCTAGGGATAGCTGTAGCCATTAACAGCAGATTTCAGCTCTTGCATTCTAAAGGCACAGAACTCTGGCCAAACTCATCAGTCACTTCAGTGATGTGGGAATATGACCAAAAGGCAATTTCTTATCCATTGAAAATAGGTCAGGAGATTAAAAAGGGTTGAACAAAGGCAGAAGTCATTAACATGGACTGGAAAGTAAATTCTAGATATAACAATTGATAAAACTAAAGTGGGACATATTTGATTTTAGGAAAATACAGTGATCTAGATCCTTTGTACATTTTGATTTATATAAGTCAGTTTACATAAACTGGCTCCTTTGAAGATATGGCGATTAAATTTATATGTAAACTCTGTTTTTCTGAAGAATTCAGTGGAATTGTTTTTCCTTAAAGCCAGTGGTCTTTTTTAACACTGCTTCTTCTTCTGGTGACAGATAATATTTTAGTGATTGGAAAATTGGAAATGAAAGACTGAGTTAATGCCTTTTTCTTTCTTACTCAAGCTACTGCTCTGCTAAAACAATTGTTCTGCACTTTCCAAGGTCCTGCCTCCAGAATCCAATGCAAGGCAGTAAAAAATGGAACTTGGACACCCTAACTAGGTTTAGACTGTTTTTTCAGAAAAGAATCTAAATCTGATCTCTGAATTTAACCTCACATCTAAACATACTGAAGTCATTAGCTCTTTAGCGCTAAACTTAGCGATGAGGAATTCCCTAGATGATTTTTGCATTCCAGGGCTGCTACCACACAAGATTCATGGGGACGTGAGGAAGATTCAAGATCCTTAACCAACAAACATATATATATATATATATACACATATATATATATAAATTGCATTATTCCCCAAACTGTCTGGTGAACTAACATTATCTTCTAGCATCGTTAATTAGGTCTTGAAAAATTCTGTGGGGTCACAGATGTTACTGCAAAGGAAACCACACTGGCAAGAAACCGACGCTTCTGTCTTTCTGAATCTACCAGAAATTAGCTACAAAGTCAACTGCTGAGGCACAAGGTCGTTGGTTTTGCTCACCCCAAAAATATTATTGATGCGGTGGCTGATTCTGAGTCCCCTTGTCATGCCCCAGCTCCTCTCTCTGCGTGGCCGTGTGGAAGTGCACCATACGCGGGTAACCTCCCTGCTGCCGTGCCTCCTTAGAAATGTCAGCAGTGTGACCACAGCGTTCCTCAGCGTGCTGCAAGTACCTGGGGCTCCCCTGGAGCAGGCAGGGCAGGGCTTCCCAGGCAGGACCACCCCACTGTCCCCAGCCAGAGACGGGGCAGGCTGGGGAACATGGGGGACAGGGATACGGCCAGGCTGAGCTGTCAGCCTGTGAGTGGGGGCCAGGATCAGGCTCAGTGAGGGGAACCGGGGTCAGACAGCCCTGGGATGGTCAAGCTCAGGTAGGAGGCAAAATGGTAGAGGCTTGGCTCAATGTAGCTCCCACGGGAAGGGGAATCAGCCCCTGCTGAGGCTCCCAGCAGCGCTGCCTGGCAGCCTCTTCCTACAGCCACCAAAGGGACCCTGAACCCCACAGCCACATCTCCGGGAGCAAGGATGCTTTTGGGCCCCTGGTGGCACACCAGCTCTCATCATGACTTTCGCTTTGTTTAATCTGTTAATTTATTTGGCTGTCTCAGTCCTGAGCCTATCGTCACCTGCATGGATGAGGACTGAGTAATTAAGCCCTTTCCCACTGTTAGGTCAGGATATACCCTGCTGCAATGGGAACGATGCTGGAAGTGCCTGTGCCCCAGGGTGGAGAACTTGTGTGAGAGGAATTAAGCATAACTGCTTGTGAGTGCTGTATTTGCAGGGCAGATGGACAGTTTGGTGAGTCTGGTTGTTATATTGGCCAGCAATGAAACTAAAACCTCTGGGCATGTTTTGTTCTCAGAGCTGTGGATTTTCAGTGAGAGAACATACAGGGAGACTATAGTCCTCATATGCACTCATTCCAAGTTCCTAATTGATCATGGGTGCTATTTTTTGTCATACTCACTCACCTGCCAGGGGCATAACTGGGAACTAATAATTGTCATGTAGTAGCAGGTCACTGGGAGTGCCTCAGCACCATCAGCCCAGGCTGGAGAAGAACATCAGGCGATTCAGGAACCTTTTGACAAAGTTAATAAGGACTTCTCCCTTCCTCAGTCACCTAGCTGATATTCATGATGTTAACCAAGATACTAGTTGTCCCTGCCTGTCTTGTCTTTTCCAGGCTGATGAAATGCGGTGCTCTCTTCCTGCTAAAGGAGGCAACAAGTGGCAGGTAGTCACAGAGGGTGTGGAGCAAGTCTGTGGAAAGCCAACAGGCAAGTGGAGGTGCGTCATAATATGGCTTAAAGTCATCGTGAAAACTATGCTGGATTACCTCTGCTATTTGGTTTTTGGTACATAAAATTTATGAAGTTTACTTTTAGTGCGTGGGTGTACTGTCGTTTTGGGTGGGGATGGGGAATGCGGTACTAACTTATTTTGAGAGTAGGTGATTGCAATACAGTGTTCTCTTGTCTGAGTGAGAGCAAGGCTGTACCTTATCTCTACTGTCTCTGTTGTTCTTCTCCTGTCTATTGTTATGGTTATCACTTACAATAAAAGGGTATTGAGTTACAAAACACTTGCACTTTATTAACAGAGTATTGCGGGATGATGAAGTCAATTGAGAGCTCCACAGGAGGAAGAGGAGACCTGATGGAGCGTGATGTACATATGGGCCAGTGGCAATGGCTTGCATGCCTTCAGCTCTGTAGCTCCGGGGTAATATTTCCTGTGGTTGCCAGCATATTCCCTAGTATTGTTTCCAGTAGTTCTGCCTTGTGTTTCATTGTCTGGATTGCATCCAGCTGCATGTCTTTCAGTACTTCTTCGCCATTCACAGAAGGATGGCTGTACCAGATTGGAGCAGAAGTCCAGGTGCTTATCATCCTCCTTGTGGCAAAGTGGATGCTTCAGGAAAGAAATCACTGTAGGATTTCCTGCTTCTGTTGGTGTTTTGTTGGCCTCTGGACATAAGCTTGCAAAATACATGCTCACCACTCTTTATTTCCCTGTGGTTCAAACATTCACCAGAAATTTTGCCAGAAATTTGACCTATAGGTACATATGTCCAGAAAGGCATTGCAGAAATTCGCTCCCTGAGGTCACAGGTGAAGTGAATAAACAAAGAACAAATAAAAAGTTCTTTTATTTCCCCACTTGAAAACATATATTTAAACCTTAATTAGAGTCTTGAAGCAAACGCTCCATTTAAGGCCTTGGGTGCTGAGTATTTTTCTCCCTGCTGTGCAAGATCAGCATCTTGTAAAACTTCTCCTGGGAATACTGAAGTAAAGGGATAGGGAAGGGTAAGCAGAGGAAGTATTTAATGAAGGATGTTAAACTATTCCAGAATCCTTGAGGGAATGTCTTTCAAGAGGAATCCCTAAGTGGCAGGAGACAAGCTGGGAAAATATGCAGCCAGTGTCTTTTACAACCTTCTGAGAAAGGCTGGTGGAATAATACGGGGAGCGCTTTCCTTCCTTGCCACATTCAGTTTCTTCGGGTGCACTGTGCTTGCAAAGTGTTAAGCATCCTGTAAAATACTGCCTTTAAATATGTGAATGCTATCAGGTTTCTGTGGTTCTAAGTCATGGGACTGAGTGTGGCTACCTCTACTGAGTTTTGATAGGCTTCTGCCAAGTGACCTCTCTGGCTGCCTCCCCTCTGCCTCTCCGGTGGTGGCTCCTCACCTTGAGTCTGCACCAGGAGAGCAGAGCAGACCCCCAGTGGCCATGGCAAGCTCCTTAGAGAACTGTAATGTTACAGTGTAGATGTTGCCACTGCTTCCCGTCCCCTAAATAAATATTGCCAAACAAACAAACAAAAAATCATGTTCTAGTTTAGGCCCACATATATTAGCTGGGAAATAATGTAATTTATTTTCTGTGAGCTATCCTAGATGTCTTTTCCCTTAGTTGCTTATATGCGTGTATCACATTTCATACCACACATTCATTCATGTAACATAATCAAAGAGTGTGGTTTGTCCTTACCTATCATATAATTTACTACTCTGCTTTTCTAGATGATGGCATTACTGTAAATTTGTTTTGTCATACAAATACTGCGTAATACACTTCAGATGATTTACATAAGTTTCATTAATAGATTGAATCACATGCTTTAAAAAGATCAGCAAATTATCATGTACTGTATCACTGAAGTGAAAATGCTGCCATCCCCAAGCATTGTCTCTTGCTCTTGCATTCAGCCTGTGCTTTTGGCAATAATAAAGGTGCCTTTTGGGGTTATGTGAACATAGGGGAGGCCACTCACTGGAAATTACTGCACTGTTTTAAAAGAGGGGTTTAGGGAGTTTGAGGAACCTTATGATGCATTTTCAGGTAACTGTTTTGGGGTGTTTTTTTTGTTTTTTGTTTGTTTGGTTGGTTTTGTTGTTGTTTTATTTTGTTTGGGTTTTTTTAAGGTAGTGGAGAATGAAAACCAAAAAGCTTGCTGGAGAGGAAGTGGAAGGTGATTTGGAAGCATGTGAATGAGCTGGAGGAAAGATAGGATCCCCACATTCTCACTCATACCTGTTTTCATCCATTGGGAAAATAGAGACAGAGATGCTCACTTAAAATTTATGTACAGCAAACATGACTTTGAATACAAGGTTACTGTTCAGGAATCTGACAGAGATTAGTGTGTGTATGAAATGTTTAGCCAAGTTTTGTTTCTTGTGGTGTAATAGAATTGCAGGCATCTGGGTGAGATTTTGGGCTCCATCTCTGTGTTACGGTTGGGCCTGGCCAATGCTGGGCTTTCGGACAGTTCATTGCACTTGTTCTTTGCCTCTCCATCCAGAACAATACATGGCTTCCTCTCTGCACCTTGCTGAATATGTCGCTCATGTTCACTGACAGTGAATAGAAGTGGGAGTGTAGCAGCTCATAACATAAAAAGCCTTTTAATGTCATTAGGACTTTGAATTATGGACAGCAGCATTCAAAAAGCTTACCGGACACTTGACTGTGTGAAATTCCACTGAATGTGGAACAGACCTGCATTTAGATGGCTGTATCGGTGTGTAGGTCACCATTTCCATTGCTCCGTGTGGCCTCCTGGGAAGGGTTTGTGCTACTAGAAAGAAGTGTGCTAAATTATCAGCAGGATGTGTCAGTGCCAGGTAGATATGGGCATGGTGCACACGTGTCTCTACAGAAGCCAAGTAAATTCTCACAGCGTAATTCCTGTGCTTAGACCAACGGTTCTGTCGTGATTGCATCGCTTTCTCAGCTGTGACCCAGCAAAGCAAACTTATTTTCCCTGACCTTCAAGGCCTTTTGAAATTCACTGTGGATCCCAAAGCACAAAATAATACATAGTTTAACCATTATAGATCTAAATATACATGCACATAAGGACCCAGATCTTAACTATGCTCTTTGCTTCTTAGTGCATGTTTACTTTTATCTGCACTAAAATGTGTGTTATTAATGGGGTGACCCACTTTTGTCTGTAAAATAAGCCTATCCCCATCATCAATGATGTAACTATTCCTGGTCACATATTTAATAATACACATACTCTCAGACAGCTTGCTGCTGAAACAGCAGCTTACTTATAAGATGATCTTTAAAATGTCTATTTATCTTTTCTGTATTTAATGGAGAAGGCATAGGAATTTTTAACAGAAACGTCAAGAAAAAAAAAGAACATGAATCAATCCACTCTATGATCAATATATTATAAACTGTTGAGATTCTGGCCTCTAAAAAACTAATAACTCTGCCAGAAGAGAGATTCATGTTTTTCCCAAGAGTTTACTGAGGTCACATGCGAGATTTCAATGGGCTTTTTGTCAGGCAGTTTGTTCTTACATTTAAAAGGCAGAGTAGCTCCTGGGATATAACATGGCCTTAAGAATAGACTCCTGGTCCCCCAGGACAGACTCTATAGTACCTAGAGCAAGCCTAAAAACCCCAGTGTAATCAGCCTCTCGAATTACAACACAGCGTGGCACAGGTATTTGAGGTGGTTCCTCACCCCCAAGCCAGAAGACATAATCACATAATAATTCCTAGGTAAGCGAGGGTGCGGTCATTTGCTAAAATCTTTTTTTGCAAAACATAAACAACTTTTTCTTCCTTAGGGAAGAGAGAAAAGGAACAATTTTAAGGCTGGTGTTGGGTTTTTTTTTTCTTTCTTTCTTTTTTGTCAGGTCATAATGTCAGAGCATTCAGAGCACAGCAGTGCAGATAAGAGCCCAGATGAAGTTTCCGTTCACCACGAGACAATGGGGAGACAAGCTTAGTCATGAATGTTCTCGCAGTGTTTTTCTCTTCCTTCCATACACCCAGAAGAAACCAGATATTTTTCTCTGAAAATTGCTGAAGAATGAATCATGTAGAGGCTCACTTACTAGACAAAGCCTTGTACATGGGCCTAGAGCTCCGATCTCTGGGTATGGCAGTTACTGGTACCTGCTCAAACTTCCTTAAGTCAGGGTAAGACTTCACTGAAGATAATCGCTGCTTCCATCTCGTTTGAGCACCCACATTCCCAGAAGTGGTGTTGCTCTGTGATCTCCAGGCTTGACCTCCCTTGAGGTTTCTATTGAACCTCCACTGGGTTTTTGGCAGTAAATAGCTCCTTACCCTCTGACTTGTAAATCCTCAGAAAGGCAGTGAAGGAACTGCAAAATAAGATTGATCTGTTTATTAAGTAAGAATGACATTTTGAACTGAGCCTAATTACTGCAATTTCTGTGCAGGAAAGGCAGCTCAAAAGATCCCTGGTGGAAAAAAAAATTATGTTGTGGGACAAAACCACCCCTCTTCAAAAGCAGATTACAGTAACCATGTCTAGGGTTTTTATTTGGACATATCAATGTCCTGACATGCTAAACTTTTGTAGGCAAAAAGACAGTGAAAGAAAGAATTTAACATCAGCCTCTATGAACAAATTATTAAAAATATGAATTAAGTTCAATTAATCCGTTGTGACAGTGAATTAGAAGTAACTGGAACCTTGCTTTGGCCACAAGATGAGCTGTAGGAACATTGGCTTGTCTACCAAATTAATGCTTTAAATGTATGTGAATTAAATCATAAAAAACCCAACCCAAACAGCATTTTTAAATAAATGCTGATCCTCTTTGGTTAAAATATTTTTCACTCCTTTTGCTTTTATAACTAATTAGGCCAGACAGTTATCCCACAAGGTCTTTCTCCATTAAACCCCCTTAACTATCAGTGACGTCACCATATTGTGGCTGCAACACACAGACTCCTTTTCAGTTTTCCCATAGGACATCGTAAACCACAATAAAAAATAATTTCAACAACTCTTATGAGAAAAGATATCAACACTATCTTTTTTTTCCCCCCAATACTTAAAATTCTTTAAAGAGTCTGTTTTTCCTACACACTACATGAAATTTTGGGTTTTCTTTTCTGCATTGCCTTCTGAAAGGTTTGCTGGGGAAATATACTACTCACTACTTGGAACAGCAAAGTATGTTTGAAAAAGCAAATTTTAATTACAAGTGCAGTTTTTCTGCTGAGCTGCATGTGGTTTGTGAAAGGTGATGTCATTTGGCCAGCAAAGAGACTGGGAGCCCCATGTCAGAGATGGTAAAGCTGTGTCCACCCTATTCAAACACCAGGACAAGGACCTTGACGTTTAAGAGGAATAATGTAGTATTTGCCCAACGTGACCTGAAAGCTGTGCAAGTGTGATTGATAGCTACTGTAAACTCTGCTGTTAATTTTAAACTTATGATAATTACCTAATAACATTGATTTTTGTTGCTGTTATGTGGCCAGATAGCTTGCTGTCAACTGTTGAGTCAGAAAAAAGTTAAAAGAAGGCAAAAACTGCTTATCAGAAAATCAGAAATCTGAGCAAGAGGTAGCCACCCAGAAGATCCTCAGAAGTGCATGAGTATCAAGATCTTAATTAAGATATATTTACAAAAAAAAAGCAAGTCATATTTTAAGTTGAACAAAGTGTATGAGTTCTGCCATGAGTATGTTTGGAACTGTGTACAAACTCCTGACTGTAGTTTTATTTTAAGGCTGGCACTGCAACTATTTATATGTGTAAATTATTAATTTTATAACTTGATATGAACATGTATTTTACATTTTATGCACTCAAAGTAATAGGCAGTACTTGCTCAGAGTAACATCTGGCAAGAATCCTACAAAATAGATGAGTTTTATTAGAAACATTAATTTAGGAGAGGAAAACAAATCTTTGATACAAGTTTTATTAACAAACCATTCAGAAGAGAATTTAGGGAACAGTACTTTCATGGTTCTGCATTAGGAGGAAAAATTGCTTTAATTAGATATGGTAAGTGATCAATTCTGCATGCTACGATTAGGAGGACAGCTCTAGTAATTATATATACAGTAACGTGTCCAAGTCCATGAACATCTGTTCCTAATCATCAAACTCAGAATTTAGAAAAAGCTTACATTTATATTCATTTTGAATCACACAAACCCAAATCCAAAATATCTTGTTGTGATCTTTATGCAATAATGTCCACTCGATTTTTAATAAAATAAAAAAATAGCAAAGTATATGCCATATTTTAATTAATATAACCAAAAAAATATTTATGATACAGATTACAATTTAGGTAGGCAGAGGTACCACATTATTTATGGCCTGGCTATACACAACATGTATAATCATTATTTGTTAGATTTTTTTTTTGACAGAATAATCATAAAATCATAGAATGGTTTGGTTGGAAGGAAATCTTAAAGACCATCTAGTTCCAACCCCCTGCCATGGGCAGGGACATCTTCCACTAGATCAGGTTGCTCCCAGCCCCATCCAGCCTGGCCTTGAGCACTGCCAGGGATGGGGAACCCACAGCTGCTCTGGGCAACCTGTGCCAGTGTCTCACCACCCTCACTGTAAAGAATTTGTTCCTAACATCTGATCTAAATCTACCTTCTTTCAGCTGAAAGCCATTGCCCTATCGCTACATGCCCTTGTAAAAACTCCCTCTCCAGCTTTCTTATAAGCCCCCTTTAGGTACTGGCAGGCTGCTATAGGGTCACCTCGGAGCCCTCTCTTCTCCAGGCTGAAGAACCCCGACTCTCTCAGCCTGTCTTCATAGGAGAGGTGCTCCAGCCCCCTGATCATCTTCATGGCCCTTCTCTGAACTCGTTCCAACAGGTCCATGTCCTTTTGTTGAGGGCCCCAGAGCTGAATGCGGTACTGCAGGTGGGGTCTCACGAGAGTGGAGTAGAGGGGCAGAATCACCTCCCTTGACCTGCTGGTCACGCTTCTTCTGATGCAGTCCAGATTAAGGTTGGCTTTCTGGGCTGCAAGCTCACATTGCCAGGTCATGTTGAGCTTCTTGTCAACCAATGCCCCCAAGTTCTTCTCCTCAGGGCTGCTCCAAATCCATTCTCCACCCAGCCTGTATTTGTGCTTGGGATTGCCCTGACCCATGTGCAGCGCTTTGTACTTGGCCTCGTTGAACTTCATGAGGTTTGCACGGCCCCACCTCTCAAGGCTGTCAAGGTCCCTCTGGATGGTGTCCCTTCCCTCCAGTGTGTCAGCTGCACCACACAGCTTGGTGTCGTCAGCAAGTTGCTGAGGGTGCACCCAGTCCCAGTGCCCATGCTGCTGACAAAGATGTTAAACAGCGCCTGTCCCAGTACCGACCCCTGAGGAATGCCACTCGTCACTGGTCTCCACTTGGACATCGAAACATTGACCGCAACTCTTTGAGTTGAGCCAATTCCTTACCCACTGAGTGGTCCATCCATGAAACCCATGTCTCCAATTTAGAGACAGGGATGTCAGGTGGGATAGTGTTCAAATGCTCTACACAAGTCCAGGTAGATGACGCCAGTTGTTTTTTCTGTGCCCACAAACACTGTAACCCTGTTGTAGAAGGCCACCACATTTGTCAGGCACAATTTGCCCTGAGTGAAGCCATGTTGGCTGCCACCAATCACGTCCTTATTTTCCATGTCCCTCAGCATAGTTTCCTGGACGATCTGCTCCATGATCTTGCTGGGCACAGAGGTGAGACTGTCTGGCCTGTAGTCTCCTGGGTCTTCCTTTTTTCCCTTTTTAAAAACGGGGGTTCTGTTTCCCCTTTTCCAGGCAGTGAGAACTTCACCAAACTGCCATGACTCCTCAAATATGATGGACAGTGGCTTAGCCACTTCATCCGTCAGTTCCCTCAGGATCCGCGGATGCATCTCACCATGTCCCATGGACTTGAGCACATTCAGGTTCCTTAGATTGTCTTGAACCTGATCTCCTCCTAAGAGGGTGGTTCTTTATTCTCCCAGTCCCTGCCTTTGCCTTCTGCAGCTTAGGTGGTGTGGCTGGTGCGCTTGCTGGTGAAGACCAAGGCAAAAAAGTAATTGAGTACCTTAGCCTTCTCCATATCCCAGGTAACGAGATCTGCCATTTCCTTCCAGAGAGGGGCCAGCTTTCCCCTAATCTTCCTTTCACCACCGAGGTATCCATAGAAGCTTTTCTTGTTGCCCTTGACATCCCTGGCCAGATATAATTTCATCAGGGCTTTAGGTTTCCTAACCTGATCCCTGGTTGCTCTGACAATTTCTCTGTATTCCCTGCAGGCTACTTGTTGTTGCTTCTACCTTCTGTAAGGCTTTCTTTCTGTGTTTGAGTTTCTCCAGGAGTTCCTTGTTCATCTGTGCATTTCATGGTCACTGCAGCCTAGGCTGCCCTTGAGCTTCACATTGCCCACCAGCCTCTCCTTGTTGGTGAGAACAAGGTCCAGCATAGCACCCCTCCTTGTTGGCTCCTCTGTCACTTGGAGAAGGAAGTTACTATCAACACATTCCAGGAACCACCTGGATTGCTTATGCCCTGCTGTGTTGTCTTTCCAACAGATATCAGGGTCGTTGAAGTCCCCCATGAGGACCAGGGCTTTTGAATGTGAGGCTGCTCCTTTCTGTCTATAGAGGGCCTCATCTGCTCGGTCTTCCTGGTTGGGTGGCCTGCAGCAGACCCCCACTACAATGTCACCTGTTCCTGCCCTCGCTTTAATCCTGACCCATAAGCTCTTTCCATCCCCAGGTGGAGCTCCATGCAATCCATCCATCTGGTCATTGACATAAAGGGCAACACCCCCTCCTCATCTCCCCCTGCCTGCCCTTCTTAAAAAGCCTGTATCCTTCCATTCCAACACTCCAGCCATAGAAGCCATCCCACCAAGTCTCCATGATGCCAATAAGATCACAGCCCTGCAGGTGTGCGTGCATCTCTAACTCCTCCTGCTCATTTCTCATGCTACGTGTGTTGATTTTGCACAGAGGCATTTAAGTTGGGCCCCCGATGAAGCTGACTTACTGGCTGGAGTGGCTGGAACTCCTCTGTGCTGCTTTTCAGGTGTTCTGCTGATGTGTGATTCCTCTCCAGGCTCTGGGAAGCTCTTGCTGGCACTGGCATCAAACTGGTAAGAGTGGGATGGATTGAAGTTCCTCTCCCCTGGCAACTTTAATTTAAAACCCTCTTCACCAGCTTGGCAAGCCTATGACTGAAGATGCTCTTCCTCTTCCCTGACAGATGGACCCCATCAGCCCCCAGCAGACCAGGTTTCTCAAAGCGAGTCCCACAGGCTGCATAGCCCAAACCCCTGGTTGTGACACCAGCCCTGTAACAATTTGTAGATTCACCAGATTCAACTGGTCCTTTCAAACCCCTTCCCTCTGGCTGGGAGGACTGATGAAAAAACTGCCTGTGCTCCAGAGTCCCTTACCGCCACTCCCAGGGCTCTGTGAGCCTTCTTGATGCTCCTCGGGCTGCTCCTGACTGTATCACTGGTGCCCACGTGAAACAGCAGCAGCAGGTAATAGTGGACTGCAGGAGGCTTGGTAGTCTCTGAGTGACGTATTGGTCAGAGAGATGTAACAAGAGACAGAATTCTTAAAAAAACCCCAAACAAACATAAAATCCACCAACAAAGAAAAAACAGAACAACAAACTAACCTGGACACCTCTGTTATCTCACTGACATTTCAGCAGGACAGTAAGTGCTAAAAGCCAACTGTAATCATCAGTACCAGCTAGAGATTTCCCAGAAATGAAGTTTGCCTGTACTGACAATTGCACAGTGGAGGCTTTAATTACAAACCCCAGATGATAAACTATTGCTCATTCATTGACTAACAGAACTGAAAAAGTAGAAAGTCTGATCCCTAAACTGTCCATTCCATCCCCAAAGAGCCCTTTTTTTTTTTTTTTTTTGAGAAAGGGGATTTTTGTTTACATCATATATTTATTGTTTTCCTTAGAAGCTGTGGGAGAATTAGAAATGTGAAAAATCAGCAGCTGCAAACCAGGAGGGAAGATATTTTAAACACTTTACCTCTTGCTTTCCTCCTCTTCACCTCTATTGACGCTAAATGACCAGTTAATGTCTTTGAGGAAGAAAAGACATAGGAAAGATTTCGAAGCCTGGTCTTTTCAGTAGAAATCTCTTTAATGTTAAGAACTTTGATTTCTGGTTAGGGCTCTCTGACTTGACATCCTTGGCAATGCAGCTAACTCGGTTATGGCTTCAGTCTTCCGATCGGTGGATTATTGCTTTCCTAGACAGATTCCCTATTGTATTACAGTGCACCATTTGGGGCAGACTTATTTCTCTGTTGTCAGGATTTACTGTTTAATCCCAGAAACACTGAGATACACCTGGTAGCAAAGGATATGGTTTCTGGGAAGGAATATCTATTTTTAAAAGGTAATCATAATGGTATCTATGGTAATTTTCTATGTAATTTCAAATGTAAGTAGTGCCTTAGATGTAGTTCTTACCACTCCATATCAAAAGGGTAAGACAAACCCCTCTGAAACATGGAACCGTATATATGGATGTCTGTACGGTGAGATACCTAAAAGGGATGTTAGCAATTTAAATATCATTGAATCTTTGTTTTACAAAAATACTACGCTAGCAAAGTTTACTGCTTTCCCTTGTTTGCACTATTTACTTATGCCGTGACCCGGCAGGCTTCCCGCCTGCTACTCAGAGCAGGGAATCCACTTCAGCAGTTATGGGCCTGGGCGGCACAAACACATACTAGGACTCACAGAGTGATTAATACGAGTACTTTAATAAACACCATAAATCAATGCCCGCAAGCAAACCACCATCCTTATTAATATAATGCAGGCAGTGATCATATGTTGATCATCTTTGATAGGATTATAATAAGCAACACACAGAAAGGTAGGAAAAATAGACTACGGAGCTGATTAAAACTTCACAGTAAGCTACAAGCAAAAGAAAGTAAATAGACATACGACCTGCTCAGAGGGAAAGTGCAGTGTGGGGATGGTAGGGAATCTCAGGTGGGCTGAGAGGGCACTCCATCGAGTGCTCGCTGAGTCAAGATTTTATACCCTTGCAGTCCCGTAGACTTTTCCTATGGATAATTTCGATAAGCAAGACTTTTTTATCAATTTAGACAGAACACAAGTGTTAACAACACTGGATGTGTGCTCCCCCTGCCCTGATAGACAGTTTTTATCTCTTGGGTTTTGTTCCCTTTGCAGAGGGTGTGAGTGAGGCAGTGTTATCACATATGCACAGTGGGCATCGAGCCTCAGAAAGAAGTGACCCAGCCTACGCCCCGTCCTGCTCCTTTCTTACAGCTCCAATGGCAGCTCCCTTCTTCAGCACACTTATTTTTTGTTTTTCCCAAACAGCAGCCTGAACCTTACAGCTGATAGCCATAAAATTAACTGCCAAGTGCTATATTGTCAGACTGTGCATTAATTGGGTGTACCATGCAACTTCGACTGTTCTACTTGCATTTTGCTCACTGGCTAACTCCCTGCAGGATGGTTTTGAATACCCCACAGCTCTTCAAACAGCTGACAGCTTGCCACAAACATCCATTCCTCCAGGAGAGATGCATGACAGGCCAGTAAAAGCTGCAAGCTTACAGTTCTGCATATCTCAGGGACTGCTAGAAGAAGATAGGGGCACTAAATCCCATCAGCTGGGAATCTCACTTCCAAAGGGCTATTTGTACACCTAGAAAGCTGCAGAAAGATTTTGAGAAAACACTCAGTTGTCACTGATTCTAGCTGAGCTCCCATAGTGCTAACAATGTCTTGGCTTTTCCCAAGACTAGGATTTGGAAGATAGTTACTGGTGCATCGGTTAGCGCGTGTTCACAGCCTACTACAGATGAGGCAATCTTTGGTAGATGTTAAGCCGAGTCAAAGCCTACCCTGAAGTTTTATCACACATTAACTGACTCTGAACCCCAGCGAAGAAAAGATGCCAGTGAGGGCTGAGGTATCAAATTGTTCATCCCTGCCCAAAGGGGTCAGTCCCGGTGGTCCCCATCCTTTCAGTGGATCTCATGGGACTTGACCCGAGGCGATTCAACTCCCTGACCTGGCAGACAGTGACTGGTCACTGTTTTGCTCAGGATTGCTTTTCTGCCACCTTAGCAGATGGGATTGGCCATGGAGGAGTCCAAAGTGTGCCAAAGCAAGTGCAAAGAGGGGTGTGGGGGAAGAGGCGCTGAGCGAGTTGCTAGATCAGCTCAAGCTGTGACACGTACTTTTGCCCTCACACCTGCTTTCAGTATGACATAATATGACAAAGGTGCTGACAAAGGAGTTCTGGCAAGTCTCACTGTTGTTGTCGGAGGAGACACCACACCAAAACATGGCTGCTCCGCCAGGAGCTGCTCCCTGCACAGCAGCAGAGGAACAGGTGCCAATGCCCCAACCGCTTCTGTGTAGAACTGAGCCCCCACTGAAGGTGGGTTTGAGGCTCTGAGCTTTGCACTTTTGAAGTGGCTGAGATACAAACCCCACGTGTTCCCTTCTGTCAGCCCTGCGGAGGAGAGGCTGAAACCTGCAGCAGAGGGCTGGGAAGGGCAGGTGGGGTTGGTGGCCACTCAAGCAGTCACAGCAAGGTGTGCTGGTGTGTCATCCCTGTAAAAACACCGCCTGTCCCTCCGCCAGAGGGGTTGTCTAACCATACCAATGTTGTCAGAAAACTTCCTTCCGTAGGCAGGGCTTCAATTATTGTCTTACTAGATCTTGTGACACCAGCTCTACAAATCACATTATGAGCTTTAAAAAATACTATTTTTCAGTTTCTCGCTGCTACAAAGAATACACTTTCCTTCTTCCCTTTCTCTCGCTGGGGCCTTTGCAGTTGGGCTCTTGGCACTGAAGCAGTCTGGCTTTCCAAAAGGAAAAATTTGAAAACAAGATTCAAAATATTTAAAACTCACTGCCCTGAAGAAGTGTGAAGTGGTTCATCCGTAAACTCCACTGTCAAAATAAGTGTGTTACTGTGTAATAAGGTATCCAGGCTTTACTGACACTCATCAATTATTCTCATCCTCTGAAACAAACCTTCTTAAAATCATTCTGCCAGCATGCTAATGTCCTGGTTTAGTCTACTGAACTCTACTAATATGTACCACGGAGGCAGGTGGAAACAACAGGTATAGAGGACTCCAAAGTTTTGCAAATGAGATTCTAGAATGGAAAAGAAGAAAATATAGAATTAATTTTAGAAGGGAAAAGAAAAGTTTCTACAGTGCAAGAATAAACAGAGCTTTACATGGCAGAGGGATAGCTCATATATAATTGAATGATGTAGGATTTTTAATTAAAATGTGGTGACGTGACGCCTTTCATGGCTGTGATACACAGTAAACAAACTTTGTGCCTGTCCAAAGGTACAGGTGACATTGTGAGTTTCCTTATTTCACACCTTCATGCCTTTATTTGTGACCTGTGCAACACCCGTATTGTACGTGCTGCGTGATAGCTCTTGTCTGGGGAGCTGTGGAGTGGTCACAAGTGCTTGGGAAGGTTCAATGTCTGTTCCTGCTGCGCCTCTTCTGTTCCTCTGGGTGGTCCTTGTGCAGGATACTATACGTTGAGGAGTGCTTTGCCCCTTTATGGGCCATGACTTAGCTTGGGAGTTACTACAGTTGCAGCCCAGCACCTCTCTGCTCAGCATTGGTGCCCCTAAGGGGAATGAGAGAGCTCTTGCAGAGTGCCTGTGGGCTAGGCAGGAATTTGCCCTTCCTTGGCAATGAGGAAGGGGTGTGATAGAGATTGTGACCGCTTAGGTTACCAGCATAATGGCATGGAGATTGGTGCAACCTGTATGTGTGCTGAAAAGAGTTTCCAATCTAAGCAGTCACAATATCACACACCTTCATCATCATCACACTTCCCACAAAAGGCAGGGGCAAACAGATGAAGTAAAATAGCACAAGTAAATAAAAATAATTACAATCGCTACTTTTTGGGCTTGTTTATCCTGGTGTTTTATCTTGCTGTGGAAAAGTAATGTGGCTGACTGCTACTGCAAACGCTGGCTGTGAAAAACACATCCTGCTTCGAGGGAACAAGCACACTGTCCACCAAAAAACCCAATTTGCCAACAAAGGGCAGTGGATGCCCTCCTGAGGAAAACATGACTTATCAATGCTTGTGGAATAGAAGTATTTACAACACTGTGAACATCACTCTGCAAGCGGGGCTGTGGACTCAGCTTTCTTAGACAATCTCCAACCCTGTACTGTGGCTTTTCTGATGCAGATCTGCCTAACTCATTATTTCAATCTCTCAAAAGGAAAGAAATAGAGCTGTAATGACCAGATTAAGGTACAGCCAGAAGATATCCCTCTGAGCCCTTGACTTGTCAAAGTGGCAGGATTACCCTCGATAAAAAGGCTGGATGTTCAGGGTCTATAAGGAACTTGACTCTGGCACAGGACCATGTGCACGCATGTACATGTAAACAAGAAGGGGGGAGGAGGGGGAATCCAAGAAAAATCAGTGGATTTTGGCACATTATGGCTTTTACCTGACAGAAATGCGTGAACAGTACAACAGTGCAGCAACAGTGTTTCCTAATGCATCCAAATTTCATGACATTGACATTTTGCCGTTGAATTAATCTTGCACCCCTTGCTGATTATTATAGCTGCTCTTAGCTTACCATGCCTGACTGATTTTTCAGATAAGCATTAAGCGATTAATAACATTCAGAACTGTATCTTATTAATTATAACCACACTTTAATGTGAAGTGTGTACCTAAATCAAATAAAGTCCTTTGACAATCCGTATCTGACCACATATGAATTTATCTGATGTAAAAGTATTGCTTGGCTTGTGATGGAGCTGTCAGGGGGTGACTTTAGAGGACTAGACCTGCGCTGAGTGTGACGCACCCGGGGGCAGATACCGCTGGGTTCAAGGACAACAAGCGTGGGGGTACGTGACCCGCTTCTGCGTGTGCCAGCCCCTGGAGCTTGCAGCTCAGGCAGCATTGGCAACGCGGGCTGCTTGTGATCCCGGTGGGATTTGTGGCTTGAAGGGGAAGCAAATGACCAGCGTGGATTTGCACTTTTTGGGGGTGAGATGTGCTGGGTTCCAGCAGAAATGCCTGTAAGGCCGGTGCCGCGTTCTGCCGTGCCCACTGTGCCACAGCGCCGGCCCCCGTCGCACGGCCTGGCCGTGGGTGAGCGGCCACTCGTGGGCACGTCCCCCCGGGGACACGGGGGGAACACGCAGCCCGCGCCCGGCGGGGGTCTCGGGGCGCAGCGGTGGCGGTGCTGGACCGGGGGGGTGCGGGGCTGCGCGGGCGGTGCGTGCGGGTCAGCGCAGGTCGCCGCCGTGCGAGTGGATGCCCCGCTGGCGCGGGCGGCCGCGGGGGGGCGGAATTAGTGTGTGTAGGGGGTGATGTCGGTGAGTTCAGTGACAGCGAGCTGGGCAGGGACGCCTTGTCCCGCCAGGTTTGCAGCCCGGCCTGGCCTCAGGCGGCGTCTCTGCGCGGCGTGCCCCGGCGCTACCCCTGCGTTCTGCGGAGGCTTCGCGTGTCTGCGCCGCAAATCCGGCGCGCAGTGCGCAGCTGGGGAGTTATCCGCTCTTTGCTCTTCCTGACGCGTTTCTAACGGCACCCGTGCAGTTCGGCCGGGCTGGGGCTTGGCGGCCGCGGCGGCGGCTGCGCCAGGAGAGGCGCGTTTCCCCTCGGACGCGGGGGACGGAGCCCGCCGCGGCGTGGGACGGGCTGTCCCGCGTGGCACCGAGTCCCCGACAGCCCGGGAGGGGCCTCCCGCCGGCGGAGCCAGGCACCCCGGCGGGCCCGCTGGGGGTGAATCGTTCAGGGGGGCTGCTGGTGCATAAGCCTTGTCAGAACCAGCGCATTCCTCGCCCAGAAGAGCGGTACCTGCCGCCAGCGCAGTGCTTCCGTCTGGTGCCGGAGCGGCGGGAGGCGGTGTAAGGGGCGGCGGGAGAGCGCCGGGGGGAGCCCATTTACAAACGTCGCTTGGGCCCACGGCGGAGCGGGGCGAGGCGAGGCGAGGCGAGGCGAGGCGGGGCACCGGTGCCCCCGGTCCGGCTGCGGGACGGGGCGGCGGGGCCGGGCGGGGAAGGCGGCGGGGCCCGCCGACATGCGAGGGGAGAATTCCTCAATGGCGCTGGCCACGCCCGCTCCCCGGCGAGGCGGGGCCGTAGACCACACCCTCCAGGCGCACGTGCGGGAGCCCCCGCCGCTTGTTCCTCGCGGGCTGGCCACGCCCCGCGCTGGCCGATTGGCTGTCGGGGCGGGGGTGGGCGGGGCGGGGGCAGGGCGAGGCGCGCCGGGCGGGCTCCACCCACGTGCGCCGGGGCCGCGCGAGCGGGCGGCGGGGCGAGCACACATCCCGCACGTAGCCGGCGCATTAATCAGCGCGAGGCCATCTGCCGCCGCCGTCCATAAATCGGGCGGGGCTCCCGCGCGGCCCTGGGGGTCCCGGCGCTGCGCGGGCGGCGGCATCAGGAGCGGTATCAGGAGCGGCAGCAGCAGCTGCAGCAGCAGCAGCAGCGCGGGGTTCCGGCGGCACCGCCGCCCTCAGCAACGCCGGGCCGGGGAGCCCAGCCCGCCGCGGCGAAAGTTTTGCCTCACCTGGCCCCGCGCGGCGGCGGAGCCCCTGCCCGGCTCGGCCTGGAGCCGGCGGGCATCGCCTCCCGACGCGGGCGCCGGCGGGGCAGCGGTGCGGCCGTCCCCGCCGCGCCATGCCGCTGGGGCACATCATGAGGCTGGACCTGGAGAGAATCGCCCTGGAGTACGTGGTGCCCTGCTTGCACGACATCGGCTTCTGCTACCTGGACAACTTCCTGGGGGAGGTGGTGGGGGACTGCGTGCTGGAGCGGGTGAAGCGGATGCACCGCGACGGGGAGCTGGCCGACGGGCAGCTGGCCGGCCCCAGCCGCGGCGTCGCCAAGCGGCACCTCCGCGGCGACCAGATCAAGTGGATCGGGGGCACAGAGGAGGGCTGCGAGGCCATCAACTTCCTCCTCACGCTGATAGACCGGCTGGTGATGTACTGCGGGAGCCGGCTCGGCAAGTACTACGTGAAGGAGCGATCCAAGGTAAGGGGCCGCGGGGCCCCGGCCTGCCTGCCGGCACCGGCTGCCTCCCGCCTCGCAGCCGCCCGTGGGACCCGGCAGAAAGTTTCCGCGGGCGCCCGCCCACCTCGCGTCCGCGGCCCCGGCAGCCCCGCCGGGCTTGCCCCGCCGCTCCGCTCCCGGTGGCGGGGAGCTGCCCCGGGGACGCCCGCGGCGGGCAGCCGCTCGGTAGACCGTGCCGCCGGCGGCCGTGTGCGGAGAGCTCGCTATAACCGCGGCCGCGGGGCTGCTCCGCCGGTGCCGGCAGCGCTCCGAGGCGGCACGCCGCCGTGCTGGGTCTCCGCCGGCCTCCCCGCCTACCGGCCGCTGGCCGGGCCCTTGCCCGTAGCCCCGTGTGCTACCAGGGATGACTTCGCAGGCGTCCCGGGAGCTCCCGACGGCACCCCGGTTCCCGGCCGTGGGGCCGGAGCCCGGCTGCGCCCCGCGGCTGGCTGCGGAGTAGGGGGGGCCGCTGCGGCGGGGCGAGCCCCGGCGGGGAAGCCAGGCCTTGGCCTTGGCCGTGACCGCCCTTCAGGGGATCGTTTCGGGTGGCGGGGAGAGCTCCCCACCCGCTCCCCGCACACCCGCGGGCTCGGACCCGCCGACCCGGCCGCTTGCGCCCATTGACAGCGTTTGCCAAAACAGTTTCGATGGTCAACTCCTGCCAGCGTCCTACGGCTGCAGAGGTGATCGGTGCTGCCGGGGTTGGGCGTGCAGCACAAAGTAAGGGATGCTCGGTTTGAGCACGGCAAACTTTTTTTTTTGTGTGTGTGTGAAGCGTGGAGCTGTTTTTTCTAGGCTGTATTGCTCATAAATGGAGAGGACACTTGTATTATAGGTTTCTGTCCCAGTGAAGTTTATTTGCACTTGTAATGTCATTACTTCAGTTTGGGACGACTTGGCTTTTCTTTCCTTGTCTGTTTTGTGGCGGCAAAGCAGACTGGTTTGGAATTGAGTTTGCCTCATTGTCCTGAATGCTAAAAATGTCCCCGCTTCTTTATTTCTGACTTATAAATTCTATAATATGTAGCACATTTTCAAAGCATTCACTGCTTTAGAGCTATGCCAGGAATGATAAAACTTTTTTTTCAAATAATTACAGAAGTGAAAAGTCAGGCATTTCTTGTGGTCCTAACTTGTACTGAACTAAGGGGATGTGTGAGTCGTACTGAGATATCTCCCCCCCACTCCCCTTCCCCCCAAAACAAAGGAAACAATATGGTGATATTTACCAGTTGCTTGGGAACACCTTAAAACCTGTGCATGCAGCCCCCCCCCCCCCCCTCCCAGTAGTGGGAATAATAAAAGGTTGAAACATTGCTCCTGGGCTGAGGATCTACTGATCATCAATTCAGTTAAAGCTTGGGTAGATCTGGTTTAAAATGTGGGTAGACTGGATTTCACTTATTCCTGCTGGGAGCCTGGTGTTGGGAGGTATAAATAACCATTCTGCTCTGGCATGGCTTTAAGGTCATCCTAGTTCTTTCTTTGGATGACTTCTGTTTGCCTGATTACTGCTGGAACTGCATTGCTGCATTGCATTGCAGATGACCTTGGGGAGGGAAACAGGGGCTTACATTAAAGCTGGCCTGGAGTAAAAGGAGGCTGTCCCCTGCTTTTACAAGGTATTTGAAGAAAGAGTCAACTGGATGGGTGAAGGCTGTTGGCACCAGCTGGGAAGAAGGGTCTTTTGGAGGGTGACCTTGCAGTGTATAGATGACTTTAAAAACTGAGTTATGGTGTTCTTGCAGTCATTTTTGTACAAATAGTAATAACAGACAAGACAGAACTTGTTTTATAAGTTAGATACCAAGCTACTTGCTACAAAGACTTTTGGCCCTTGTCTTCAGCGTGGAAGACGTCAGATTCTAGATAGCACATGGAACAACAGTTCAGGCCTGAAAGGCACTTGGTATTATTTGTAAAACTAAACGCAGAGAAATTTCCATCATAAATTAATAGTAATCAATGCCTTTATTATAATAAGTACCATGGATATGTGAGGCCCTGGAATAGCAGCTGCTGTCCGTAACTGAGATGTGGGATGCCTTCAGCAGGAAGATTATTTCTGTGACTAACGAGCTGACTACTGCAGTGCGTGCAGGTTCCTACATCACCTATAGACATTTTCCTTCCACCACTATACCTGCCCATTTTGCTTATCTAAAGTCTTGTGAATGCGTGCACAGAAATCCTAAATGTAAATTCAGTGTGTTTTTTATCTGCTACATTATACACATAAATGGATGCCCAGTAAACTTCCACAGCTTAACATTTGGAGGAACGTGGGGTGTTCCTGAGCAACTGGACCAGAACTTCTTACCTGGATGTATGCTATTATAACTTATTGTTTTGGGATATTAGGTATTAGATGGAGCTAAGTGGCCCAAGCAATTTGTTTAAAGTGTAAGCCTTTGGCTACATGGTAACTCTTCTTGTCATGAAAAGGAACCTGTGCAATATCAGCCTCATCATTATTTAGAGGTTTATGCTTTTAAACCAATAGTATGACTTTAATCTTCAGCCCAGGTGTTGGAAAAGCAGGAGAAATTTGCTTTGTAAATGAATTTGTCAGCTTAATGTCTGCTTACTGTGAAGTGCTGCTGCACATTGGTTTTGTAGCTACACAAACATAAGAAGTCAAGAACTATTTTTCTCCAATAAAGGAGTCTTTCATTGTAGCTCCATGAGAGAAATGAGTCAGTTAGGGTTTTGATGTTTCCAAATGAACGTCAACAGCTTTGCAAGGAAGTTAAGATCGCATCAAAGAGAACGGACAGAAGTAAAACTTCACAAGGGTACTGGATACTCTGCGGAGCTGTTGGTTGACACTTGAGGGCTGATAATGAAATGTAACCTTCCATCTCTGCAGACCAGTGATCCAAATCTATCATTGCAGTAAGTCATATTTTAAAATATTAGTTGACATGGTTAAACAATCAAAAATAAGATTCTTCTAAAGGACTCTCTGTCGACAGACAAAGTGTACTGTTTGTTGGCTTCTGCGCTCTCCTCAATGAGAGCTTCCATTTTCTAGTAAAAATAATAAGTCCTTCTCCTTTTCTAGTGAGTAAATGGCTTAAAGATATCACTGAGGCATTGTTGACCTGGGTTCAGTTGTCTTAGAATGAGAAGACTCACGTCCTTGTGCATAGGGAGGCCTGGCTGGCGGACTAGGGTCACTGGCTTTGAGGACCTGTGTCCACTCTGCTGGAGTGCTGATGCTTGGTAGAGAAAAGCTGGTGGGTGGTTGGGGCTGGGAAGCAAAGCTGCCGCTTGGTCTGTGAGGCCAGTCACCTGGAGTGCCCCCAAGTCAGCTGATGCTCCAGGGACCAGGGTGAAAGGGTGATGTGCTGCAGCTTCTGGCTCCTCAGGTCCCAAAGTCCGTCCTTGGGGTTAATTGGTGCTTGAGGGAGTGCCCTGTAGAAAAATCCCTGTATTATAAGTAACTAAAAGCAACAGTGTGTTGGTTTTTTTAAAAAAAGGCAGGAAAATATTCCAGAAGAAAAGCCATTTGAGAAATGTCTCCTTCAAGACATAAGTGCCTTTAAATGCTACTGCGCTTTTTTTTTTTTAATGTAGAAGCTGCAGATGTGCCAGGTACTCTGGAATTTGGGTTATCCATCCCTTTGGCAGGCTCAGATGTTGTAGAGCCTGGGAAGCCCAGGGCCCTGGAAGTCCCCCCTTCAGGGAGGCAGGGGCTGGGGGCTGGCTGGTGTGCGGACATGTAAAAGCTGCGTTTGCAGCGGGATGTCTGGGTAGCTCTTTGGCTGACGAGAGGCTGTGGCAGTTCCCCCTTTCTCATTTTGCCTCTGCCAGAGAAGAGCAGGTCTCCCTGTGGTCAGGCAGGGAACCAGAGCGATGCCGGCAGTGCCTGCTGCCCTGGGCCACGTTGGCTAGGTCAGTGCCTGACGTGCTGCCAGCAGGCTGCATTGGTCCTCAGGGTGAGGGGTGGAAGGTACTTTGAACTGGTGTGGCTGTGCTCCGCAGGGACTCTGCACCCTGGTCCTGACAGGAATGTATCCTACTGTGAGTGACTGGTACCCTCTTGGGTACCATCGTGGGTTGAAATCTATGTCAGGGCTGCCTTTGGGTACCTTGAGCTCATCTTGCACCTGCTGGGCACCAGTGAGCCCTGCTGGTTAGAAAGTAAGGCAAGAAGTCAGAATCCAAAGAGCTGACCTGTGTTGAAGGAACCCCATGACTGGATGTCTTCAGCTCAGAACCCAGCTGCTCACATCCAGCATCATGTATGAAGTGAAATGTGTTTGCAATATGAGATTAGTTAATTTGGAAGTCTCTGTGGGATGCAAACCCTCTTGAAAACTTGCTTCAAAATCTCTGTGTGGGCCTTTCACTATTTTATGGGATGTTTTCTACATCTTCCACTTGTAGCCGTGACACCTGCCTGCTCACCCCACCCTGGTGGGCCCTTTCTGACTGTCACAGCAGAAGCAGGTCTTTTGTGGTGGCACTTCAGCAGACACCCACTAGCCATGAAAACCAGAGCGGGTCCTTCTGCCTACCGCATGAGGGGTGTTCTTAGGTGGATTCTGAAACACGGTCTGTCTAGCAGGCTGTTAGCAAAATTTCTGTTCCTAAGAACTGAAAAAAAAATGCATGAGATGTCACAGGCTTGGGTTGAGTAGTTTTACAGAGTCCCTCATAACTCTGTTAATGAGGTGAAATAGTTTTGCATTTATGTATGAAGAAAGAAAAGTTCTGTTCTATAGCATTCAAATTCTATCTTTTGCAATTAAAGTACAGAGTGAAATGCTGAATTTTCTGATGCGAGTTGTGGATGTAAGGAGCGTGATAACAGAAAACTGGCTATAGAGATGAAGGCAATACTGCCTATAAAAATATACGGGTTTATTATATGTTACAAAGTATTTTTGATACTTGTGTAGCAGCATGCCTTGCAATTAGTTTACAATGGGAGGTCTGATGAATGCCACCATCTAGAAGAAATATGCATAATTTTTCTTTCTTCTAATCAAATGCACATGTTCCGGCATAATGGGTAAGTTCAAATCTGTTCTTCTGGCCGGCTGCCGGCAGAGTCCAGAGCCACTGGAACTGTAAATACAACAGACAAGTCGTTTTATGCTATCAGACTGAGGAATTCAGTGTTGGCACAGATCCTAGAGTGGTTGCTTTGGCTCAGTGTCAAAGCCGATGTTTATATCTGTGTTTGTCAAGCAAGATTAGTTAGCCTGGTTAATTATACACAGGAATGTATAATTTTTACTTGACAATCAGAGCATTAGATGAGTATAAACCTGGGCATATTAGCTCTTGTTTTTGTTCTTCATCAAATTATTTTCAATGACTTTTTGAAACTTTCGAAAGATACTTCTCTGCAAGAGGCACTCAGAATCTTTCAGATTGCCGCTTCACTCAGCAGGGACGGGGTATCGGAGAGACAGGTCAATATTTTACAGGCAGCGATGCACGTATCTGTAAGTGGGTAGCCTCTGTGGAATGGTGTGTGAGCTCATTAGCTGGGTGTCGCAGTTACGAGCAGCTTGAATTCTGTACCTGCTATGTGTCATCACTCTTAAGAACCTGACTGTAGTGCACTTATTCCACAGTAGGCAGTGGGAAAAAAAGTGCTACCTGCAGCATGTGACACCAGAGCCTCAGGCAGCCAGGTGGCTGCTGTTGGGCCTCCTTTCCCTCTCCTGTGCAGAAGTCTGGAACCACCCAGCGACCTCTCTCCGGCTGCGTTCGGAGCCTGTCCCTGTGCTTTACGGTCGCAGTCACAGAAGGGCAGAAGGTGGCTGATCCCGTATGAGAAGGGAAGTAAGTCTGAGCTCTCAGGCGATGTAAAGAGCCTGTTTATCCTGAGTTTGTGCACGTGTTTGTGGCATTAGGGCAGGTTACTTGACTCTTTTATATTGTCTGCAGTTTTGCAGCCAAGAAGAGCTTAATGAGTCTATTAGTCTCTGGAGCTACACAATGATGGCAAAGCAGTGAAGTTTTTTACAATCTGTCCCATACCGGTAGTGCATTTCCCTCAGTACGTTCTTACGCCTTGCCATGGACTGCTCTGGTACCGCTCCTTCCCAGCACCACTACATCAGCTCTTAAAGCTGGAGACTTGCAGTGGTAGCCCTGCTGGCATGCCTGCCAATATCCCTATTACTTGCAAGCCCTAACTATGTGGCTCTCAGTTTGATTTTGTAGGAGGGGTCATGAAATGTTGGTGTGAGCCTTCTGCAGCTGTGTGGGTGGGGAGGGACACTGTAATAGAGGTGGCATTAGTGCCTCTGGGTGCAGGGAGCGTTTGCCCTTTGGACTGGCAGGGGTGTGTGCAGCATTGCAAGGCACAGTATCTTTGGGAGAGCCACCGGGGAAAATGGCAAGATTCAGAGTTCAGTGCCCCCTCCCACTGAGCCTGCCTTGTGGAAGGGAGGGGAGCTTGTCCTTACTATTAATATTTGTGCACAGACTCTTCCCAAGGTAGTTATTAGTGAATAGTTCAGTTCATTACAGCCCACTGCTAATAACAGTATATGTTTAAATGGAGATGCATTGATGCTCATAACACTGATGCAAGGCAGCATGTACACAGTCAAAGTGAACTTATTTCTTTGCATTAAGGATTCCAGTTGTCTGTGTTAATCCCAGTGTCTTTACTTGATTTCGCAGTAAACTCTTCTTTCTTTGACTTCAGAACTTATCTGGATGGTAGCTCAGTGTAATACAGCCTTACCCTGCATATTGCTTCCTGAGCAATTTGCTTGATGTAGTACGTGGAAGCATCTTCTCCCTTTTTCTCCTATGCTGCACAGATATCTATCTATCTATCTTTTTCCGGGGTGTGTGTGTGGGGTGATGGTGGTGGTGGATGGTTCAACAGTGTCTGTATTCCCTCAGCACTTCCTTTCAATATGTGGAAGGGTTGGGATAGAGGGAGAAGATAAAACCACAATGACCCAACCATGAATGCATTTTGAATCAGATGAAATCTTGATGTTTGCTGAACAGACTTGACACACTTGCAAGAGATCAATACTTTTATCAAATGTTTCAAGATAACTCCTACAAAGTCAAAGTACTCTTTAAAATGTGAATATCTAAAAAAAAAAAAGTTTTTCTCCTGCTCCTGTTTCAATTGGATTCCTGTTGTGTAGGTTAGGGGCAAGTGGTCCTTTGGCACCAGCAGGCCACATCTGCCTTACAGTGGATGGCTTCTGAGAATGAGGAGGTCAGAAAAGGAAGCCTGTGACTAAGTGTTGCTGGTTTTAGACTGATGGAGAAGGGGGATGTGTACATACCAACTTGAGGGAATTTGAAGCCCTGGATTTGATTTATCGTGACTGTAATCCTTCTGTCACAAAGCTGAAGACTGAAACAACGTTGTTAGAAAGCTGCCAGCAACACAAGGCTTCATAAGCTTCTGTGAAAAAGGTTTTATTGGATTAGGAGAGGAGGTCTTGGGTAGAGGTGCTTTGGGAACTCCTTCTGGTACCTGCGCCTAGGGCAGCTGGTGGGCCCTGTGGTGCGCACCAGGGTGAATAACTGATGTGTTGGCACAGAACGTGGTGGGGCTTGACAAAAGATTTTGATTGATGCCTAACATTACATAGCAATTTGTTTTAGACCATAATTTTATTGCTTTGAAAAGAGGTGGCAGGGAGTTGGTCAGAAAAGCAAGGAGAAGGTCCCTAGCTGTTCAGGCAGTGATGTGGAGGCTCATGCCAAGTAGACTATCTCCTACTGCTTAAACTCTTTGCAGGCATGTCGTCCCATCAGCATACTACTCCTGACCATTCCTGCAAGTGATTTGGAGAGAGCTGTAAGCCCCATTTCCCCTCTGACACTCACACACATACATGCATCTGCTATCTCTCACTGACAGAAAGGAGCTTTTCCCTACAGTCATTTTTCTCTTGTCATTCTGTTTTGATAAGATTAGTAGACAAAGAAACTTAGTGCCACCATGCAAAGCACTTAATAGAAAGCAGTTGATTAAACAAGCTACTTGTTGCTCTGATTTTGCACAAATAAAGTAATGCAAGAGGATTTTGCTGACCATAATGGTTCCATGGAGGCTTATAAATGTTCGTGCCACTGGCCAGCTGATTTAAAATGAATAGTATAAATTGCAGGAGTACAGCGTAGCACGCTATCTGCACAGCCTGGAAACAGCTTGTCCAGAGCTTTGTCAGCTGGAAATGGCAGGGTGGCTGCACCTTTTGCCAAACATTAGGGAATTGCATCCTACTTTGTAGCAAAGATAACAATTTTGAGCCTCATATATCTAGTTCATATGAATCCTTTGGTCACAATAGACTCTTTTTTTATGCTTTCTTTTTGGACCTGAAAATCCAAAGAAGAAATGTGTTTACATTTTTCCTGTCTGTAAGTCATAATAATAATTAATCATTGCTTATGTCATCTTGCACTGTAATTTTTTTATACAAATTGATAAGGCAATTTTTTTTTTAAAGTTTTGGCCCCAGTTCAGCAATTCACTTAAGTACTTTTTTTGTTTTTAACATCTCTTTCAAATCAATGGGACTGAAGCACATCCTTTGGTACTTGGCTTAGACTACGTTAGGATACGTTTAGAAAACATCAAAGAAAGTTGCAGTGACTTCTTGTGCTGTCTCTAGTATTTGTCTACATTTAGTCTTAAATTTGAATTACGGGTCATCTTTTACACGGTGCCTTGGCAGGGAGCAAGGTCCCTTAGCTGATGGAAATTATAGATAGCAGCTATGATTTGTAACTGACCTTTGCAACTGACTGTCTTGCAGCAAACCTGTCCTATAGCATTATCAGTAGCCATTATTCCAGTCGTGCATACAGGGAGATAGATAGGTGCCAGTCAGGGCAGGCTGGGGAACGCAGCCCTGAGTGGGAAAAGCCTGGGATGCGAGGCGCTGTTGGGCAGCGGGCTCCAAGGCTTCGTGCTGGCATCCACTGCCTCCCTGCTGCCCCGAGGCCCCAGAGAGTGAGGAAGGGATCTTGCACACAGCCCCTTGCTGGACCGTGGGGGTAGAAAAAGGATGCAGAACTAGGGGGATCTGGAAGAGGAGACTTAAAGAGGGGAGGGAGAGGGGAAGTGTCAATTAGTCCTCAACTTGCCTCTTCCTAGGTTGTTAAGTCTTAGGGTGTTGTGCTTGCTGCTGAAGACTACAATGTATGACTGCACCTTCCCCTTCTGATTTCCCACAGGGAATCAGGTGGAAGTGGTTTGAGAAGTGGAAAAAGGAGAAGCTTCAGTGTAAATACTCTCACCTCTCCTGCTGTTCAGACATAACAAGCCACAGCATCTGACTAGGTGTGCACAAACAGAATGGGGTCACCCGGGATGTATTGATAACTTTGTTCTTTACAGTATTCACCAATGTTTCCGCTTCCCTACGTTAACTTGTCCTCTGCCTTCCGTTGCCTGCGGCACATATGCGTGGTGCCACAGCAGCAGGCGGGCAGGAAGGGTCGCTGCCTGGTTAACTGCTTTACAGGCTTCCTCTTCGCAGGGGAGCAATGAGAGGGTTTGCGGATGTTGGTCCTCATTGCCAAATTTACTATAATTCAGCATTTGGTGGTGGTCAAAGGCTGACATGTCAAAGTTGTGCATTTTACCATTATATTTCTCGGTGCATAACTTGACATCTAACTGGTGACCTAAAGGCTCGGTGCCAGAGTGACACTGACAGTGATTATTTCTTGGCAAGGATGAAAATGTAGTTGACTTGTGTTTTTTTGTTTCCTTACACTTACCTAAGATGTCTGCAACTGAAACATACATTTTTTTTCTTTCTTTCTTAGTTTACTTTTGTCTTTTGCTGGCAGTCGGTTAAAAACTTGTTTTACAGCTTACAACCAGTAGAAGCTATTGCTGCTAATTGAGCTGTGTTAGTACCATGTCTTGGCTGTGGTTAGGAAAGGCACCAGTTGCACCAATGGTGACCATAGCTATGGGCAGACACAGTACCTACTTCACCCCCACACATAAATATGCATATATACCCCTATAGCTCTGACTTGCCACCATGTATCTTGTGCCACACACCCCTAGTAAAGCCAGCTGTAGTGCCTCAATGGGGGGTTTCTTACCTCCACTCTTTCCACAGCCTGTTGTGCCTGTGCAGCCACCGTCTCTCCTCTCCATCCCAGGCAAGAGGAGAGACAAGGATGAGGGCTGCTTCCTCCGGCTACCCAACCCCCTGGCATCCTGGGAGGGCAGCTCCCGTCCAACCTCCAGCTTGGCTCAGCCTTGGCCACCCCTGCCGTGGCTCCAGTGCATGCTGCTCTTGTCACACTGGCTGCCAGAGGAAAGGTTTTGGAGAGGAAGAGGAAAATAGAGGGAACAGAGCCAGAAAGACCACTGCAGGCTTTCTGCATCCTCAGGAAACACCCTGAACCCACACCAGAGAGACCACCTCCCTTCTCAACAGCTGCTGTGCTTCCTGCAAAAGCTACCTTCAATGCTGAAGAGCATTATTACATTAAGAACCGGTCCTGGACTGGGTCTTGAGAAACCTCCCAAGGACTGTTGCCTCACTGAGTTGCAGTGGGAATGGCAAACGGGGTAGGGCTCCTGAGGGGACAGCGGTGATGCAGAGCTGCCGGTGTGGAGGGGGAGCTGGGCAGGGGACCCCTCGGGCGTGGCTGTGTCCCCTGGCCGGAGGTCGGAGCCCCTGGCAGCAGCAGCGGTGCAGCCAGCCTGTAGGGTTGGGCTCTTCTGTCGGCTGGTGGCAGCATAAATCCGTGGGAGAGGCTTAACCAGTGGAAAAATTCAGCAGCCCCTTCAGGTCTGGAGTCTGATATTGCCCTGCAGCTGGGTTTAAGACCAGGCTTCCATGTCTAGGAGTTAAGAGCTTTTGTGAATAGCTTTAAGGTGTGCAAATGTAAGGCTTGAGCTCAGTTCGTTATGTGCGTGCATGCCTGTGTTTATGCATGGTTGCTTTGTTCAGAGTTGCCTAGTTTCTGTCTACACACACCTTACTGGTGCAAGTACCAACTGTGTAGGTGGTAGGGATGACAGGCATTACAACACTTAATAGGAGTTTTTTTTTACTGATACATTTTATTGCCTAACCTTAGAACAGGTGTATAGTTATTATTACAAAATTGCCTTGAATCTGAGGAGCTTGTTTCCCTTCCTGTGTATACACGTTCATCCCCTTTAATTGCACCCACACTAGAGAGCTTGCACCGTTGTAACGTACACGTGTAGTCAGAGCAGTACAACTTCTCTAAGGCTTTGCCTGCATGTGGTAAAGACTACACATGTTATTTAAGCATAGCAGAAATTATTTCTGATGGTAATTTATTGTGGGTAATCTTAATGAGTTTTATCCATAAATATTCATTTACACAAAATCCTATGCAGGAATGAATGCTCTGTTAACTAGGCAAGGTCCTCTGAAAAGGTGGTGGGGGGGTGAGTGAGACAGCTTCCTTCCAGAGTTAACGTTGGAGATAACTGGTCTCATCAATTAGCCTTAATTTGGTGCTACTGCTGTGATAACAAACACTTGAGAACGGTTCATCTCTCTGTGTATGCGGTGCAATAGTGTCACAGCAGCCTCAGAAGCCCAGACAACTCTGACAGTTTTGGAAGGACCCTTGAGGCATATTTGGGGTACCTGCCAAGTGTGACGGCACTAGTCTGAACCCAGCCTGCCTCTGGCAGCAGGGAAACTTTCACTGAGCCAAAGGGGACAAAGAAAAACATCTCCCTGGTGCAGCACTGCCCCTGCCACGGTGGGAGCATGCGAGGCCACGGAAGGTGTCCCAGCCGCTGGCCCCAAGGAGGGGCCGTGTTGGGGCCTCCCTGTCCCCATGGCACATCTGCTTCAGGGTGGTGGCTTGTCACCTCCTGTGCCTTCGGTTGCCCAGGGCTGCCTGCTGTGAGCCTCTGAAGGGGAGTGCTCAGGGCGCGTTAGGGGTGCTGCGTGCCGGCTGTGAGCTGGTGGAAGTCTTGCAGGCAGCGTTGCTCACTCTCCCTGAGCCTGCGGGCTAAAATTAAATAAATAATAATAGAAAAGGGATGTTGGCCAGCTCGGGCAACTCCAACACCAGCAAAACACAGTTTGCCTGTGTTGTGGGTGCATTGTTAAAGGTCAGGAAATAAGGCCACAAGACCATCAAAATACATAGTTCTTTAAATGTTGCAGGAAATAAAGTGGTGTAATCCTCTGGGTGATTAGTAACAGAATTGGAAAGGTCTTAACTGCTGACAAAGAATGAAAGGCTGGAACATTTAAAGAACTATGAAATTATCTTTCTACCACACAGATGAGGATATTCCACAGAGGATGTCTGTGCTGGTTACCATGCCTTTATTCCCTGCTGAGAACCTGAACACACAGGGGATGGTCCTTACAGATTTCCTTAATGAGCCTGCACTTACTTATGAATTTGCTTTTCTGCTGGGGTGGCGCTTGTCACTGTGTCCCCTGGGACTCATTACAGGGGACACTTTCTCTATCTGCATTGATTGCTTGGGATGCTTTCTTGTTAGTGCAGCTCATCCAGGTTTGGCTCTTGAGGGAGATGAGGGGACTGAAAGAGTTTTCTGGGTGATGAAAGAGGGCTTCAAGAACAGGCAAAAATAATGCTAAAATTTAATCAGAGTATATTTTTTTAAAAAAAGTGTGGGCAATAAGCATGTGTGCTCAGGCGTGCAGCAGGAGGGGGAGGGAGACCAGTAAGAACCAGAACAGAGAAGCACTTTGAGCGTCTGTGTGCTGCAGGCGTGGGTTTCCCCCTCTTCCCTCCACAGCGTCTGTGAAGTGCACTCTGGAGTAAAGTTTGTGTTTGATCGCCGATCGCCTCACGCTCCGCACGTAGCACTGTCGTTAAGCCATCATCTCACTGGCCCCAAGCCAGGGCTCAGTGGCGCAGGGGCGGGAGGTCTTTCTAAACTGAAACAGCCTTTATTGATACATTGATGCACTGCGCATGTTTACAGCTGCTAATTGGAGACTTAATTTGAATATCCTTGACTGAACTAATTCACTGGCAATAGCCTTTTAAATTTCAGGTCCTGCTGCGATGGCATGCCTGCTCTTCACAGCACGCTAATCTCTTCTGAAACTGTATTGTCTCTGTGTGCATGCAAGGCACAACAACCGAGTAATGTTGCAGCCTAAAATGCAGTGTTAGGTCAGAGGAGGATGTAAAATAAAAATCTTACCTGATTTTACCATTGCAGGAGATCAGAGAAGCACTGGGGAACTGGAGAAAAGCGTTAATTGACATACATGCAGAAATATGTAGATTAATTAAACGTACAAGGAAGAAGGTTAATCCTTTTAACTATTAGAAGAAACAAAGATGCTCGCCGCGAAGACGGTTGCAATCCTATGGTAATTCTGGATTGGTTTCCTTCAACTTCAGCCTCTGGGCACGGCCAAGATGAAATGGAATACTGAACATGGAGAATTTGGTTGGTGATCTGAAAACAAGAGGTGTTTTTTTTTTACTGGCCTTTAAAAAAACAGATGCAATGTAGACAGTATACAGTGGCAGGTGAACGCCTGGCACTCTTCTTGCCCAGGAAACCCCATGGGAGGCTGGAGAACTCCCTTGGTCAGGTTCCTTCACAGCTTCCTGAATTGCCTCTTCACTTCAGGATCCCAGAGATCCCCTTCGCATTAGGATCCAGCAACAGGGACAGCTCAACAAAACTCTCCACTGCCTCCAAAGCTTGGTTTGCAAATGCTCCCTGTTCTCTTGGCAGTCGCATACCACCGACACGAGGCATGGCTGTTCCATGCCTTCCCACTTCACAGCAGCACTGCCCTGGCAGCCAGCTTGAAATTGAAGGGCATCCAGATTTATCCTTAAGTGGGTGTTCTGCTAAGAAAAGAAATAAGTCACAGGCTGAAGCTGTCCTTCATGTTAATGGGACTCTTCAGGCCATGAACTAAATTTTGTTGCCAATCATTAGAAAAGCTTCCTAAGCCCCATCACAGATTCATTTAATAGGGAGCTCATTTTTAATGTAGTATCAATCTGTGATTTAGCTTCCTTACAGACAGATTCCATAAGATTTGAAAGCTTATTATGGGCTCCTTGAGCTACCACTAGATAACATGCCAGTCATCAACAGCTGTGTGGCATGGAGATAATTCATAAAAAGATCTTTCATGGGTAGTTTTTTGTTTCTACCCTTAGTTCTAGAAGATTTTTAATAAGCAGGAGCAGTTTTCTACTAACCAGTATCTTTCCATATCTTTCCTGCAGATGAGAGCAGTAGTCTTTCCCACAATTCCCACTCTCAGGCTGTTCCTCAAAAAAATTCTCCAAAGTGTGCCTCTCTGTACCTGGAAACAATAATCAAGCTGCAGTGGTACATACGAATAATCAAATAGAATAAAAAGGGCGAGATGAGATTTGCAGTTCTTGGAAGATCTGAATCGGATGATCAAGGTCGCGTACATGCAGGGAGAAGCAAGTACCAGACCACCTGGCTAAAATGCTATCCATGGAAACATGGGTTTTGTACACTTATAAGTACTTGCCCAGCAGGAGGGTATTATTAGAAAGAGGTGGTACTGGGCACTGCAGAAACAGCATTGTGTTCCTGAGAACTTTTGAGCATGACTGTATCTTTACTTGTGTGGCTGCATCTCTGGCCATAGAAACGCCTTCTCCTTTCCCCTAAAATTTTCAGGGTTACTGATACAATACAAGAGCAAGAAGCAAAATTAGCTGTGATCGTCGCAATCTAGTGTAGTGCTTCAGAGATGAGTCACCTGCTGGTACAGGGTCCTATCAGTCTTTCATATCTTGTTTGCCATGGCTCGTTTGGCCCTTCAGCAGACAGCTGTCACCTGCATCCAAGGTACCGTCCCTGCAAGCTAATGAAGGAAGTGTTCAGCAAACTCTGCTTGTGGCTGAGTTTGCGGAGTTTGATCTGCTTTGTATTTCATGAAAGACAGTAACTGCCCCAGGGTTTCTATTGTTACTTCTGTTGGCTTTTTTGCTTTTTAGATGCCTTCCATATGGCTTCAGTTTAGACCTCTGTATGAAGATGAAAGTTGAAGTGGAAAGGTGCAGGTGTCTTGCCCTGCCAAATTCTAGCACTTTCCCCAGTGTTTCTTAATGTCTAGGTACAAACTCCTTCCTTATGTAACTCTTCCCCTCTCTTGCCTCCACCTCTGAGCAAGAAGCTGATCAAAGAGGGTGGAGGTGGCTAGGTTTAGCTCTGTAACAGCTGCTTGATTGAAGACTGATAACCAGGTTATAGAGGAAGAAAATGAAGTACTGGTTTCTCATGCATTCTCACTGCTATAGTAGCCCACTTCATGTTTTGTGTGACTGGAATAAGCAGGGTTTTACCCCTGCTTGGAATTGGTGGCTCCCTTTCCAACAGGCGTGTTTGTGTGTGCTGATGTCTCTGATTTTTTTTTTTTTTGCTGTTTTAACATAATTTTCTTCTCTCTGTTCCCTCCCATCTCCACAGAGTATTAAATTAGACCAACCTTCCTAGGTCATGCTTCAGTGTAGCAGTTGAGCGTTTTAACTTTTTCATTAATTCAAACAAACTAATATTTAATAATGTTCATGAATATTTTATACTTAACCATTATAAGCTACATAGTAGAAAACACTTGGGCACAATTGGGTGCAACAAGAAAGTACTTAAACACCCCGTTGTGCCTGTGTGTCAGACAAGCCTCAACTGAGAATCTCTTGTCTTTGATCGTGAAATGTCAGACTGCTCATGTTCTTTTATTGTAGAGCATGCTGTGTGCCTTTCCCTTTCTGGCTGTACAGACTGTGCGTGTCTACAAACTAAAATCAGGTTGAGCATGATATATGCTCAGACCTATGTCAATCAGGTGAATCCTTGTAGTCCTCATTTCCTAAAGTCTGGTCAAGTGTGGTTTTTTGTTTGTTTTGTTTGTTTGAGCTCAAGTTCAGGACTGAGAACCACGTCTTGGACTGAGATTTGGGAAACTTGGGAGTGTGCAGCAAAATAAATGTATTTGAAAGCTGCAGTGGTTAGACCACCATTAATTCTTAATACCATTGTTTTCTAGACAACCATGACAGTGATATTATAGATCAGTGTTGCCTTGTGTCTGTGTAGTACCTGCCTTTCATCTAACAGACTTTACAAATTTCTGAATTTAACTGCTTGATGTACAAGCTGTACGCAGAGATGATCTACACCAGGGTTCAAAAGTAGGAGCTGTGCAATAATATATAGGACAAATCAGGTACAGAAGGTGGAAAAGCATATTGTGGAGTCTTTAGCTTAATCTGGAAGGGCAGTTGGTGTTGGCAGGGTAGAGTTACAGAGGTCAAAGTTTCCTCTGCTGGTTGCTAAGGTCATACTAGTTCTGAGAGGAAAATACAGGATCAGTATAGGGTTTCAATACCACCTAGACGGTCTGCACTAGGAGTACACTGGGGCCCTGGCTTACTGCTAGTAGGCACGGAGAGCATCTCCTGACCTGCTGCCATCACTGCTTCCTGTTAAGCACTGTTCATTTCCACTTAGAAGCATCTGCTAGCTGAGGTATTCTCTCAAGCGTTTTGTTCCAAGTATCAGTCTACTCCAGCACTGCTTATTTTATGAAATACAGCAGAATGATGCCGCACAGCATGGTCCTGGCTATCAGCTAAAAGGATTTGTTTTTCCCCTTGCTAGAGGCACTAGGAGGCAAGGAAAATTCCTCTCTAAGGAACTGTTGTTTTTTATCCACCTCCAAACTTTGCTGGTGTCTTGCAGTTTGACTTGCAGATTTCTCTGGCTGACTTGAGTGTAATACTTAAAAACTGAATGATGAATAACTTATTTTTGCAAGCTTCCGTGCAGCGCTGAATTTACTGATGATTCTTGGTTCCTTACTAAAGCTGGTAATTACTGCTTGTTTAACTGGTAGTTGATTTGCACCCTCTTGGGAAACCTCACGTCTCTGAAAATGACAGTGCAGAAACTGCAGTCTTGATTTGCTTTACATTTTCCAAGTTTTGTAGGGTTTAATTTATGACTGTTGACTAGACCACCAGAGCATTGGTCTTCAAACTATGGGGGTATGTGCGACTGCAAAGGCATGCATCTGTGTATCAGAATTTTTGACTGTTCAGCTGTTTAAGACTACTTTTTTTTTTTAACTTATAATGGGGGTGGTGGTGTTGCTGAGCTTGCTCTTGAGTGCTTACACTAGGAAATTAAGCCAACTAACAGCCATTGTAATGGGTTGTATTGTGAGGAAGAGAAAAGTTATGTACATTCCTGCTTCCTACTGCCTGCTATAGCTAGTTTAAGTTTGGAGCTGGTTAATGAAGGGAGGTGCTTCCAAAACCAGAGTGTGCTCTTCTGGGAACAATAGTTGAAAGTATAGGAATTTTTTTTTTTGTTCTGACACTCAACTTGCTCACCTGGTAAATGACTTGATTATTATGATCTACCCTCTGGTTTTTGTAGCTAGCCCATGTGCTGAACTGGCAAATACCAATTACCTAAATTAAGTCTGGGTCACGCATCTCATCTCCTGTTTCTTGTTTGCTTTGAATGAATCCAAAAGTAGTGCTAACAGCTGGAATCCCTGCTGAGGCCCGCTTGATCTGCTCTGGAGCTGCTCCAGCCAGTGCTCTGATAAAGCTTGATATCATTTCAACAGGCTCTAGGAGGACCAGAATGATTTCCCTTCATTGTTTAAGGTTTCATTCAAATATTTGTCATGCCAGGAAAAAGGATATTTCACTTCTGCTTTTCTCCCTTCACTGCTGCTACTAGAAAACTTTTTTTCTCTTTTTTTAAAGTTAAGCTAGAGTGTGGCCAGTGCTGTTGGATTCTATGGGGAATTGTTCTACTGCTTCATCCCCTGGGACTCTATGTCGCAGTTGCAAAAGGTGCACGCTGTAAATAAATAATGCATAAATATCTGAGTCAAAGCACATATTCTGCTAAGAGAACATATTATGTGGGGGAGGCTGGGGAAAACTCTGGCCCTCTGCCCAGATTTTGGTAGTAAGTAAAACACCAAAGTCCCTTTAAGGATCTGGCCTGCAGTCTGTTCTTCTTTCAGCAGCTTTTTGGTTGTGGCATTAAAAAAATTGTAGTAATATTGGATTGATTTTTAGGCAGTTCAGTAATCTTGGAGTAATGTCTGCTCTCCAAAGAGACCTCCTTTGAGCCTCCATAATTTTGTCTTGTACATCAACTTAAAAATGAGGTATTATCAGTCAACAAAGTTTTATTCCTGCCATGCATCATCCCTCTGGTATGATTAGCAGAGTTGTGCTGAGGCGAGCCTCACGCTGGCTGGGTAAGGCGTGCGTCCCCTCGGCAGCAGCCACGCCGGCACAGCTCTCCCTGCCCGTCTGTCTGCTGGAGTCACTGCGCCCTCTCCTCTGCACTCTTGGCTCCCAGGGTGTGTTGGGGTTGCATGGCACCCCCATGTTTTGGTAGTGGGGGGCTATGTGGTGGCTTGTGTGAGGAGCTGCTGGCAGCTTCCCCCATGGCGATGGAGCCGATGCCAGCCGGCTCCAAGACGGACCCGCCGCTGGCCAAGGCCGAGCCCGTCAGCGACGGTGGCAGCGCCTGGGGGTAACGTATTTCAGAAGGGGGGAAAAACCTGCACAATAAATCGCAGCTGGAGAGAGGGGTGAGACTGTGTGAGAGCAGCAGCCCTGCCAGCACCCAGGGCAGGAGGAGGCCGGGGGGCTCCAGGCGCTGGAGCAGAGACCCCCCCGGCAGCCCGAGGTGCAGCCCCCGGTGCGGCAGGCTGTGCCCCCAGCCCACGGAGCCCCCGGGGGAGCAGACACCCCCCCGCAGCCCGCGGAGGTTCCTAGAGAAAAATCTGCTGCCTTTAGTAAAGCCTCTACTGTCAATCTCGTGTGCTGTCAGCTGTGCTTGGCAGGTTATTGTGGGTGGATCATGCAAGTGGTGCACAATCTCATCCTCGTTCTGTGGGACAGGTGTGTGCAAGACTCTTGTATCTGAAGTTAGGATGTTATGGGCTGGCTGGGTGGATGGAAAACTAGATGGGTAAAAAACTGGTTGGATGGTTGTGCTTGGAGGGTGGTGGTTAATCAGTCATATTATACCTAGAGGCTGGTAACAAATGGAGCACCACAGGGATCTCTCATGGAACCTGGCCTGTTAACCACCTTTATCAGCAACACAAAGCAAATGGCAGAGTGCACTCTCGTCAAGTGTGGAGATGGCACCAAACTGAGGGGGACCAGTTGATGCACTCAAGGGCAGGGCTGCCACTGAAAGGGCTGGAGGAACGGACCAACAGGAACCTTATCAAATTAAACATGGACAATGCAGAGTCCTGCCCCTGGGAAGAAAGAGCCCCCTGCAGCAGTACAGGCTGGGGAGCAGCTCTGTTCCCTGGGGACCCTGGTGGTCTTCGTGGGCGGTGAGCTGAACATGCCTGCAGTGTAACCCTGCACAACAGCATCCAGGGCACTGTTTACAGGAGCACAGCACATAGGTTGAGGGGAGTGATTACTGCCCTCTCCTCAGTCCTGGGGAAGAAACTGTATCTGGATACTGTGTCCAGTTTTCCAACTGAACTTAGCCCTTCATCTCCCATCACAGTTGTTGCTAATACTGTCAAGCAATGAAAGTATGTGTCAGAGGAGTGGGAACAAGACTTCTATTGCCACAGCTCTGTTGGAGTAAACTCCATGGAAGGTGACTGATATCACTTCCAAGTAGTCCCAATATTAAAGACGTGACTGAGACAAATATCAGGTATCCTGCACCAAGCAGTCTCACTTTCTCTTCCTTGCATCCTGCTTAGGCTGCAAATTGTGTGAACTCAAGTTTAATAAGTTTTTGCTCTAAAAACCCTTTTAAGACCTTGTGACTGTTGTGTGGTTTGGAGTAATTCATGTGAGGCTCGTCTCATCATTCAAGGTGAAAACTAAACAAATTATGAATTATGTGATTGTATCAGCAAGTCTGGAGATGATCAAAGAGAGAAGTATGCTTCTGAAAGCTGTTTGGTTAGTTCTGTGGTTCAGTCCATGAAAGCAAACATGCGCTGCCCTGTGCAAACACAGCACAAAGCTGCAGACTTTTGCAGACTTTGCTCTGTGGACTTCTACCCACATCTCCTGGGGACCCTCATTTTGTGTTGGACCATAGGGTTGTATATGACAGGGACTGAAAGATATGAATAGAGGAGAATGGTGGTGGTAAAGCAATCCCAGGATGTCATGCCTGCTACTTTCATTATGACTGGCAAATTGGTTTAGCAATGACTGCTCATCTTTAGAAACCCAAGCAAAATTTAGGTGAAACTGCCTTTGAAGTCGCATAGCTTGTAGAGAGAAATAAGCTTGTATCATGTATACTAGTGTTTTAGTTTAATTCAGTATTTTTGTCTCCTACTTTATTGTATATATTGTGAAATATAAAAGATATTTATTTCCAGTTTGGAATTTCACACTGGCTGACTCATCCAGTGAAAGAAGCTTGTGCAAAGATACCTTTTGTTGGTGTCTGCTGCAGGTTTTGCATTGATCATCTCAAAAAATACTGAGCCAAACTGGTGGTGGGAGAATGCTTAGCAAAGAAAAACTGCAGATGGGCAACCTGTAGGATTGATTTTTATTATTTTTTTTTTTTAAATTAACGATCTTTTTATCTTTCAGGCTATGGTTGCTTGCTATCCCGGAAATGGAACTGGGTATGTTCGTCATGTGGACAATCCAAATGGCGATGGGCGTTGCATCACCTGTATTTATTACCTGAATAAGAACTGGGACTCCAAGGTGAGTAAGCCACAGGTTTGAGGCAGAACATGAAGGAAAAACTACTTCAGAAACAGAGCTCTGGAGCTGTCAGTTGCTTCTGTGACCTCTGTTGAACTTTCAAACAGCTGGTCCATTCTTCATTTCTACATTTATTTTCTTGGTGTTTATGGCAACCCTTTGGAAGTAAGAATCTGAACTGTTCCCTTATAATTCTCTCTCCCATCCCACACACATACTGTTTTGTTGCTATAGAATGAAGCTTCTAAGCACTGGCCTGCTGGCTTTTACACTTTGTTTAGAGGAAAGAACAATGAACCACTAGAAAAGAAAACATAATCCACTAAAGAATAAGTGGATTCTGGAAGCAGAATAAAATGACAGCCCAGACTTGGGGCTCTAGTGTTCTTGATACTGTTCCTTCAGGCTAACATGAAGAAGATCTTCAAATAGTTACCGTTGTGGCTTTCTTATTTCTGAAGTGATGGGACTTAGTAAGAGCATCGAGCACATGGCTTGGTTGGTCCTCTGCATCTTTGACTCCACCAGTGGGTCTCCTGACAGAACGGTGTGCTTGTAATACAGGGAGAAAGAAACTATAAGGCAATAAAGTCAGCCTTGAATTTACCATACCTTTACGTTAGAAACTGAATAAGGGTTTGTGAAATTACAGGATGACTCTTTACACTTTTATTGTCATAATGCAACACAAACCATTCATGGGGATTATCTATTAAAAGTTGCCAAATGTTTGTTTTGTCTCTAACCTGTCGTGGCCACTCTAGTTCGGTGCTCATTAAGCACATGTAAATACTATGAACCCCCAAAAGTGAGTTCAGATTTAGAGGCAATGTCAATGAAAAACACGCTGTTTGTGAAAAACACATTCATTTATCGAGAGTACGACAGTGAAATACCTCAGTGTAATAAAATGGAGGATATGTGGGAGAATATGTGAATACCTAATTTTGTGCATTGCACTCTTACTCTAATAGTGAGGAAGCACCCAAGTGGATGAAGAAAGCTAACTGAAATCCAGGATGCTGGTGGAGAGTATTATATGTGTGTGATGGTAATCTTATGCAAATGCTGGAGGAGATGCAATATAACCATACCGGTCTTTGAAAGCAACCATGTTGCTTTAAACCTGGCCTGACAGTTTCTTACTGAGGTTTGCATGCCATGTGGAGGTGTGAAGTCGGGTCAGTGCTGGGCTGACAGCATCTTCCCTGCGCTCTGTGGTGCAGCATAAAAGCCTCTAAAGAGCTCTCTAACAGCAGCAGGGAGGAGGCAGAGTTCACCTGCATCTTTTGAAGTTCTACTGTGCGTTCAGATCGCCAGACATTTTCCCTGGCACACTCGTGGCATGTAGAAAGAGAGAAATGATGTGGTAGAGAAACCAGGCTATGCTGTAACTAGGGAAAAGACTGGCTGGGAGATGTAACAAACATCTCAGAAATGCATTATAAATCCAACAATAGAACAGACTTCAGTCTTCCCAGGGCATAAAAATTAAATCTTATGTGATCAGATGCAGGCTCTGAGATACCATAAGGAGGATCTAGCAATTGCTGGGATGAGGTGGAGCAGCTGGGAGGAGGCTGGGCAGGTGGAGCAGCCTTACCTGCCTTCTGGTATTCCCTGGTTCTAGAGATGTCACTGGGAGCTCAGGAGTTCCCCAGTGTTTGTTACAGGTCCAGTGTTGTCTTTATCTTGGTTCATTTACTTTAGCCAGATGTTTATCCTCATAGAATCATTAAGGTTGAGAAAGACCTTTGAGATAAAGTCCAACCATTAATCCAGGGCTGCTAAGTCCACCGCTAAACCACATCCCTAAGCACCGCATCTGTGTTTTTTAAACCCCTCCAGGGATGTGATTCCCCCACTTCCCTGGGCAGCCTGTTCCAGTGCTTCACCACTCTTTCAGTGAAGAAATTTTTCCTAATATCCAATCTGAACCTCCCCTGCTGCCGCTTGAGGCTATTTCCTCTTGTACTGTCCTTTGTCTGGGAGAAGAGGAAGAGTCCGACCCCCACCGGCCCGCAGCCTCCTGTCAGGCAGCTGTAGAGAGCGATAAGGTCCCCCCTGAGCCACCTTCTCTCCAGGCTAAACAACCCCAGTTCCCTCAGCTGTTCCTTGTAAGACTTGGGCAACAAAGCTGGTGAAGGGTCTGAAGCACTTCTCTGGACATGTTCCAGCACCTCTATGTCCTTCTTGAAGTGAGGACCCCAAAACTGAACGCAGCCTCACCAGTGCTGAGTACGGGGGGACAATCACTGCTCTTGTCCTGCTGGCCACACTGTTTCACGTAGCAGCCAAGTTGCTGTTGGCCCTTTTGGCCACTTGGGCACACTGCTGGCTCATTCAGCCAGCTGTTAACAAACACCCCAGGTCCTGTTCCTCCAGGCAGCTTCCCAGCTGCTCTGCCCCCAGCCTGTAGCGCTGTGTGGGGCTGGTGTGACCCATGTGCAGGACCCGGCACTGAGCCTTGTTGAACCTCATACAACTGGCCTTGGCTCATCCAGCCTGTCCAGATCCCTCTGCAGAGCCTGCCTGCCCTCAGGATCAGCACTCCTGCCCAGCTTGGTGTCATCTGCAAACTTGCTGAGGGTGCACTCGACCCCTTAGTCCAGATTGTCGATAAAGATACTAAGCAGATCTGGTGCCAATACTGAGCCCTGGGGAACACCATCTGTGACCAGCCACCAGCTGGGTGTAACTCCATTCTCTACCACTCCTTGGGCTCAGCCGTGCAGCCAGCTTTTTACCCAGTGTAGAGCACACCTGTCCAAGCCACAAGCAGCCAGTTTCTCCAGGAGGATGCTGTGGGAGATGGTGTCGAAGGCTTTACTAAGTTGCAGGTAGACAACATCCACAGCCTTTTCCTCACCCACTCGGCAGGTCACCTTGTCTTAGAAGATCAGGTTTGTCAAGCAGGACCTGCCTGTTATAAAACCTGAGCTGGCTGGGCCTGAACCTTCAGTTGTCCCGCACATGCACTCAGGATGATCTGCTCTGTAACCTTCCCTGGGACTGAGATCAGGCTGATCAGGCCTGTAGTTCTCCAGATCCTCCTTGCATCCCTTCTTGTATGTGGGTGTTGCACTGGCTAACCTCCAGTCTGCTGGGACCTCCCAGTTTGCCAGGTCTGTTGATAAATGATGGAGAGCGCCTTGACAAATTCCTCTTCCAGCTCTCTCAGTACCCTCAGGTGGATCCCATCTGGCCCTATAGACTTGTGCATGTCCAAGTGGAGCAGCAGGTCACTAATTGTTTCTTCCCAGACTGTGGGGACTCATTCTGCTCCTCCTCATCCCCACCTTCCAGCTCAGGGGGCTGAGCACCCAGAGGGTAACTGGTCTTGCTATTAAAGATTGATGCAAAGAAAGCATTAAGTACCCCAGCCTCTTCCTCATCCTTTGTGGCAAAGTTCCCCCCCCAACACATACATACTAAAGGATGCAGGTTATCCTTGGCTGTCTCGTGTCTAATGTACTTGTAAAAACTTTTTTTTTTTTAATCTTTTATGGCAGTGGCCAGCCTGAGTTCTAGCTGGGCTTTTGCCTCTCTAATCTTCACCCTGCGTAACCTCATGATGTCCTTATAGTCCTCCAGAGTTGCCTTCCCCTTCTTCCAAAGGCAGTAAACTCTTCCTTTTTTTTTTTCCCCTGAATTGCAGCCAAAGCTCTCTGTTCAGCTAGGCCGGTTGTCTTCCCTGCCAGCTCGCCTTTTGGCACGTGGGGACAGCTTGCTTCCACACCTTTAATGCTTCCTCCTTGAGGAACATCCAGCCTGGGCCCCTTGGCCCTTCAGAACTATATCCCAGGGAACTCTGTCAGCCAATGCTAAAACATTATAAACTCTTTGGGAAAAACAAGGTGGCCAAGAGATTTAGTGTGTCATTTTTCTGGTGTTGTCATATAGCTATCTCTGTTATCATTAGATGTTTATTCCCCGTTTGTCGGGTGCTGAGGAGGGAGAAATAAGTAATTGTTCACATTGGTGTGTGGGTGTTCGTAGGTGTAAAATGCAACCTTTCATTTTCTTTCAGCTGCATGGTGGAATACTTCGAATATTCCCAGAAGGAAAGTCCTATGTAGCAGATGTTGAGCCAATTTTTGACCGATTACTTTTTTTTTGGTCAGATCGAAGGAACCCACATGAAGTCCAGCCTTCTTATGCAACCAGGTAAGTAGCATATTTGGTATTGATATTTGGCCGGGAGAAAACAAACCATCCATTTTACCAATATTTGTACCTAAAATTATGGCCATCATTTGTTTGTTTAAGTACACATGTGCATTAAAAATAGATAGTTGGATTTGGAGTATTTTCTGTTTTTGAGTTACTGGGGATTCTCTCTTCAAATGAGGAAGAACAAGCTTGAATGATAAGATTCCTTGTGTGATGGAAAAAAAGCTGTTTTACCATTGACAGGAGATATCTTCCAAGCCAGGCACAGCTATTTAGCTGGGAGATTCTGGGTTATACTTTTGCCCTCATAACACTATAGGGATTCTTGGGGCTACCATCTGTCAACAGGCTATGAAAAGCTGATGTGACGCAGGGCAACCCCTAAGTTGCCTGCAGGCGTCCCAGAACAGAAAAACCAGGCAAAGGTCAGTAAGCTGCTTTTGCCCTCTGTAACCAGGGGCTGTGCATCTTTTATGCCTCCAAGCAGAAATTCTCACCTATATTTCAATCTTACTTAAGAAAACACATTTCAAATGCTGTCTGTATGTGTCTATAAAGACGTGCCGTTTGCATCTTGTTTTTTTATCTTCTAATTGAGTTTTGGTTTTTTGCTTTCTCCATGAGCGTAGAGCTCCAGGACTCTTACTTTAATAGTGAAAGTTGAAACAAATACAAGATTTCTTTCTTTTATAGATATGCCATGACTGTGTGGTATTTTGATGCTGAAGAAAGAGCAGAAGCCAAAAAAAAGTTCAGGAACTTAACTGGTATGTTTCTTTTATATGTGTTCACCAGAAAGAATGTAGTGCATTTTGATACTTTCGAAGTCAGAGACAGACTGGGAATAGCTCTGTAGCTAGATGGGTGGGACATTCATTTTCAGAAAGCTCTTTCATCTCTAATCACTAGTCAGTTATTTTATGTGAAGTAGAGAAATAGTGACAGCAGAAGATTCAGGCCTGTCCCTAGTATCCATGATGAGTGTGATGGGGAACACGGGAGAGGTGATTTCTGATTTCTCTCCCAAATGGGCTGCTGAGACCGAGATTTTGTCCCACCCCAGGTGGCTGCTCCAGTCACTGGGAATCTCTAAGCTCTTGTTATTTGGGAAATATATTTTGTCTCCTCCAAACTTTGTTTACAGAAAGTCATGAGACTTACACCATTTCATAATCATGTCCTGGCCGAATAGGTCCTGTCTTCTGTATTAGTGAAAGGCAGCTGGGGCCTGCAGTAGTGCAAAAGGGATTTGTCTTTAATATAAAAGTAATTTCTGAGGGAGCATATTCATGATGACCTTGGAACGTAGAGATTATGAGTTGGAAGGGAACTAAGTTTAGAATATGTAAGTTCGTCTCTTGGCGAGTAGTTGCTAGAGTGATCATGGTGGACTTCAACAGCTGCCTACATTCAACTGGGTCTCACAGAAAGCTTAAAGTCAGCCCAGAGGCATTTCTGCAGAAGCCTGGGAAGAGGTGACCTCAGCTTTCCTAATAGCAGCCACGCTGCCATAGTAATGGCATGAGTAATGGACTGAGTTGTCCACATGTGCTTCAACACCCTGCCTGGGGCTATGCTCCAAGGTTTGCTGTTTGGAGGTGTTTGAGATCTGGTCTTCAGGGACTGCCTCAGGCAGTTCCTCAAAATACAATGTGGAAGGCACTTGTCTCTTAAAATGTGTGCTAGGCAGCTGGGGAGCAGCAAAGTCATAATTAGTCAAATGCTTTTCAGAGCAGAAGGTTGTTATCTCTCTAGCTGGTATGCAGAGCTTCAGCCTTAAAGGGGATCAGGAGCAAGGGGCCAAGAGTGGAGGGGGAAAGCATCACAGATCTAGAGTCTGAAAGTTCATTGGGCTACTTAAATACTTCATGAGTTACCTTCAGTTTCAACAAGGCAAACCCACAAAACTTTGGCACGAATATCTTAATTCATACACGCATCATACATGGATTCATACAGCATCTCAGTCCATGTAGTGAATTCGTATCACAAGTCTGAAATAGAAAGTGCTGACCACTGAAAACAAACCAACTTTATTCTGTTTCTGAATTTTCCAATGAATGTTGTCAGAACCCTCTGGCTAACTGCCTCTCCTTCTTTCATCTTTTTGATGTAGATGCAAGGAAGAAAGAAGCGCCTCTTAATGAAGACTAATCAACAGTTCCTGAGCTCTTCGTGAGGAATTAAGATCCCAAAGATGACTTCCGTTTCCAGCAAACATGGGCAAATTCTTGTTATACACAAGAATGTGCTGGTTGTGTCTAGCATGTGCATTTTATATTGATGGTACTTAAGGCAGCCTCCTGTCATGCGTGCATCTGGCAGAAGAAAAACTTGGTTTTGATTTGCCTTTTGCTGGAAAAAGTTACCAGGGTTTAAAAAAAAAAAAAAAAGGGGGGGGGGTATCATTAAGCCTAGTGGTAGTGGCTCAGCCAACTGGCTTTTGATCTCTCTCGTAACCAAGATAACGATCATTGGAACTAGTGGTAAAAACCTGAGTCTTATTTGCACTTTATGGGGGAAAAATAATCTAGCTCAATGGGAGGGAGTTTTACAAGTTTAGAATTTGTGGCAGACTGCTAATGGGCAAGGAGAGGTATTGGCAATGTGAAATTAAACTGGATTGTTGTAGAGTGTTTTCTTATGGTCTGTCCCACATGGGCCTGTCAATGTACTGTTCATCACTCTGCTGCACAGAACATTGGCTCAGCTCTTCAATACCACGACTTTCCAAACAGATTTTTGTCTACACAGTCATTGCATTTCCTGGAGACTGTCTGCTTTTCAAGAGTCAAGTCCTAGCTGTGCAGTTGCACTGCCCTTTCTGTCCCAGGACCGAGGGAGAAGTAGTTGTGTATTTGTCCACAGCTTTGTTAAACCATTTCCTTTCTGTTCTGAGCAGGATGGGCTGTACTTTTTCTATTTTCATGGTTTTGTAAAGCAGCTGTTTTCTCCCAAAAGTTTGGTAAACTTGGAAGGCTGGTGGCACACAATGTCTTGGCACTAAAGGCCAACACAACGGTAAGGTTAAGTGTTCCTTTTGTGACTTGTCCATCTGTTTTGTATGACACAGATATGAATCTGAAAGGAAAAGATACGTCTGGCAGTCTGACAAATGTATGATAAATAATGGGTAACTCTGACTTGATTTCTATGCTGGTTATCCTTAGTTAACACACTCATTTAACTTTGCACACATATGTAATTTGAATGAACCAGCAATTCAGTTTCAATTGATCTGTTACGCCAGGTAACTATTTCTGCTGTGCCCAAGCCACAAGATCAGAGTTATTCAAATGGCAAAGCACCTTTTTTTTTTTTTTTCCCCCTCTCCATTTTTTTAAAAACTTATTAGACTCAATGAGTAACTGGTAAGCTATCTCCAATCTGCCTAATCTTCTACAACCAGCACTTAACTATGCAGTTCAGAATAGCTCTTAATGAAGCTGGGAGCTGGCAGTGGGTGTATTTATTACTCACGCTAATTGTTCTCAACCTAATATTCTCACTTGCATTCATTTTTTTTTTTCTGGCTTTGTCAGTGTGTGTCAGACCCTACTAAATGTTCCAAATAGGTGCCCTCTTCAGTGTCCCATGTTGTCTGGTGCCACTTGCCTGCAGCAGTGAAGGTGATCTGAACCACCGGCCCCTGCACCAGCTCACCGTGCTGTGCTGGGCTGTCATGCTAGTGACGGGTCCGCGGGCCAGCTCTGTCCCACTTGAGCTAGGGAACGAAAAGGTAGTGTGCAATGGTAACTACTAAATGTCAGTGAAAGAAGGGCAACAACTGTATAGGACAGAAAAGAACCAACTTTCATGACATAAAAATGGTAATAGAAATGGAGTATTTTTAAGCAGTTCTGTCTCTTTATTTAAAAAAAAAAAAAAAAAAAAAAAAGAAAAGAAAAGAGAAAGCTGGGCATCCTTCAGCCTGCCCTTGAGTTCTGAATGTAAATACAATAGTGCTAACAAATCCCTCATTCTCTCTGGCTTCTCCCGGAGATCCAGCTATGGTCTTATGGGCTAGACTTTGTTTAGCCTGACCACCATGCACCTTAAGAGAGGATTATGAGGGACCACGTGTGAGAACTATTCTTACAACTCAAGACTAAAAGACCCCCAAATAATCTGATAAATGTCCTTTAATATTAGAAAAAAAACATTATTCCACTACGGTTGCTTCTGAGCAGCACAACATAGACTTGAAGAAAACTTCAGGGTAACTTGAAATTCTCATTCTGTAGCGTTCCTATGGGAGGAAAATGAGTTAGGGCTCTTCCCAGAGAGTGAGAGGTAACCCTCTGAAAAATGGGAGGTGTAGAAGAAGGGGGCCCACATTATGATTATTTAAAAAGGAAGGGGGGAACCCAACCTGTTGTACTACTATGCAAAATTGATAACGGCATGTTAATTTGAAATTCTAACATGATTTTAAAAGGGGGTAAAACAGCTAAAACAGAGCAGAACAAGTTTTGCCTTTAGAAACTGTAATCTTAAAACAAATGCACTAGAAAGAGATGTTAGCATACATCTCATTGGAGGCCAGAACAGTAGAAAAACTATAGGGTCGGAGGAGAAAGGCTTTGTATAAAGGTTGGAAAAGAAAGGTACTTTGGTTACCGCTATTGCTACCACCTGGCTTCAGCAGAGGTCAGCAATATGTGTGTGATGGATGGAGCAGTATAGATGCATTTATTGTAAATAAAGTACATATTTTCATTTTTAGCCAATATCTTCCTGATCGAGATAGAGCAATTATTCTGTGGCAGAACGCATTGTCTTTTTCTTTATTAACACATATAATTAAGTACAAAAGAGGTTGAGGGCACAGGATTTTGAAACCAGTTCCAGGCCTTTAGCTTGTTTCCAAATCGGTGAGGTGATCTCCTGGAAGATGCTGTGGTTTAATTAGGGGGGAGGGCATTTCAAGGAGACTTTTCCCTTTCCTTGTTTTGTCTTCATGGCAAACACTTGGAAACATCTATGGCTCAACAGTGCTTGTCACCCGGTTGTGAAAAAGAGTGTTGTTATCTCTAAGACACTTTTAATTTTTAGTCCTCCAAAAGCTTTGCTATTTTTTGGTTTTTGTTTTTTTAACCTTTAGGTAATGTGCCTTCACCGTTCATATCTGTGAAGATGTTACATGCCACATGTGCATGTGATGCAAGTTTTTCATGGCTCTTTAAGAAATATGGTTGCCTTTCCAAATGCAATTGCATTGGCAAAATATGCAGAGCCACTAAGCCACAACTTCCAGCAGGTGGTTTTTGTTGTGCAGGGAGGAAAAAGGCCAGGAGACAGTACTGAAAATCAAGAGACTATTTTTATTCTTAAACCTGTAGCCACTGGCCTTTTGAGCAAAGTAGCCTCTAATAAATCTTATTTTCTCTAGATTACTTCTGATTCTATGAGGAATGGCCTCGGCAAAGTAGTGTCTAAAAAGATCTGTTCTTTTTTCCTTCTCTCTTTAAACGGTTTTAGTCCTTTCCTATTGTATTTTTAAAAATGTTGGAATATATTATATGTATGTTGTTGTTGTTGTTGCAAAATAGCTGGCTCTAACACCACTTGCATCTAGAAGAAAATGTATCTATTTGCAGGCAAATAACTAGTTCTACTTTGACTGTGATGTACTCCCAGCAGATATCTGAGAGTGAGTTATGACTACATCTTCTCTTGTCAGGTTGTATGCTGGTCAACAATGCTGGCACTTTGCATCAGATTGATATAGAAACCCCTTGTAGTATTTTACCATACATCACATTTTGTGTTACTATTAAAAAAAAAAAAAAAAAGGCAAAACGTGGCAGGAGTCAATAAACACTGGGTCATGTTAAACGTTGTCCTGTGCAAATCTCTTCGTCTTGTGTCTCACCATAGCTAGGGTTGCAGCAGGTGGATGAAGGGTGGTGGTGATGCACGGAGGTGACACCAAAGTCCCCAGCCACCGCTGTGCTCCGCTGCCAGGGGGAGCTCTGTTTGTTGCCATCAGCTTGGCATGTTTCCTTGGTCGCTTCCTGCTATTTTGAAGTTATTTACCTTGCTAGTGACCCTCTTCTTGAAATGCCCATTTGTTTTCACACTCCTGTTGAATCAGATAACATTATCGTGATTTAATTGTTGTCTGGTAAGTTTTATTTTTAACAACATTCACATCCTCCTCCTGCTACTTTTCCAGCCCAAATCCCACAGTTTTCTCCTGCAGTCGTGGGCCAGGCTTCTCCCTACTCCCACTAACATTGCAGTTGAATGAAAGCCAGGACATTTTTTTTACTGGTCTGTTAAAATGCTGTGAACTTTTTTGATTCTTTTGCAATATTGTGAATAGTGGGAGTTTCCCCCTCTATGTAAAAGATGCTTTCTGTTGTGGAAGGCTTGGATTTAATTTTGCTGTTGTTGTTAAAGAGAGGAGAGAATTGTAGGTAATTTGCCACTTTTTTAAGCATTTCTTTTACACCAAGGAGTGCCTAGAGCACGTGGAGAAGACCTAAGGAAAGCAGAGGGGTTTCTCTTCTGCGCATGCTCCTCACCGACTAAGGGTTTGTGGGGACAGCTGAAGAAGCAGCTGGCCATCCAGCTGCCAAGGACTTATCTTTTCTCTGAACTCTGACTAAACTTTCTCTAAGCAAATGTGCTTGCAGTAATTGTTATCTTACAGCTATTTAGGGGTCTTTTTCCTCCCCCACCTACCCAATGGGGCATGGCTAAATATACTTGCACTGACAATTCCCATGACTCTTGAGAATGCATCTGATATCAGAGGTTGCACTGAAAATTATGAAGTAGTGTGACAGTGGGAGAGGTTAGTAAAAATTGATTCTCCTTTTCCCACATAATTTCATCTCTGTGGAGTACTTCCACTTCAGAGAGTGGGTAAAACTCCCATCCTCTTTCACAAAGGGTAGATGGACGTTTCTTTTTTAATCTGTCTTGTGGAAAAAGGAGCTAACTTCATCTGCATGTGTGCTTATTTGAAACAATGCTGGAGGTGCTAAATAAACTACACTAGGCCAACAGCAATTCTCATGCGGTGGCAAACCCAGTCCTTGCCAGCATGCGGGTCTGCTCCTTTGCTCGACACCCACAGTGGTAAACCTTCCTTCTAGCGGTGCGAGAGGAGGTGGTTTGTGGTCCCTGATCTTAGCCAGCACCCTGGAGACTGATTTAGCAGGAGAGGAGTCAGAGTGTGGCTGCCTGGTCCTAAAGGTTTTGGGAAAGTGTTAATCTGTCTGGCTTTTAAAAACCTACTGTATGGCTGGCTGGTGAGAAGCGTGGGAAGAAAAACCCTGTAGTCTAAGCTAACAGAGGTCTGAAGATCACTTGTGGTTACATGTGGCTGCTCTTACTTTAATTTTGACGTTTTTCTCAGCTCATACCTGCTGAGTGTCTTGTGCTAAAACACCTCAGAATAGCAAAATTGGAATGGGGGTTTGAACTAGAGCACTTAAGGGGAAAGAGATCTCCAAACAGTAGAGTCAGTACATTTAAACAGAAGGGTTTCCCTGCCTGAATGTGTCTCTTTTTTCCCAACTCTGTCAGTCTGATTAATAAAAAATACTATCTCCCCTTACAAGCCTTGCCTCTCTGATACAGCTGCTACTGTTTAGTAACTTCCAGAACTGTGGACTTAGAGCATTTTTCTGGTCCCTGATGCCCCATGAGCTATGAAGCATTGCTGCTACATGATCTTTGAAACACCATAATGCTGTATGCAGCACAGATTTCTCAACTGAGAAATCATCATCCCGTTCGGCAAAGAAGCAGCAGAAGGGACGACTCGACTCAGAAGAGGTCTCCTTTGCCCTACGGAGCTGGTGGCACTGCTGTGTCAAGGTGGTTTTGTTACACTTATCCATTAACAGGACGTATGACAGCAACAGGTGAGAGCAGACCTGGGCTAGCACAAGACTTGACCACAGGGTTGTGGTGTGGGCTCCGGAGTGGGATGGACAAATTTGCCCGGCACCCTGGGAACAGCAGCCGCTGGCACTGAGCTGTGCTCAGGACTAGGCATGTCATCCTGCCAACCTGGAAGAGCCCAGGAATCGGCTGGGGAGTCTGATGCAGGAAGCTGGGAGTGGGAACCCTAGCATTTATGCATTTGGGGGTTAAAACGTGGAACTGTGACCACCCTCCACAGGCTTTGCCCCCTCCTGGCAGAGGGGACCGACTTCACAGCTCCCATCAGGATGCTGGGGGGAGGGAGCAAAGCCATCCTCCATCCAGGCTTTTCTTTCTGACCAGAGCATTACACAGGTAGGTATGGGAACTGTGTGAGGGATCAATCAGCAGCGAGTTAAATACCCTGTCCTGGGAAGCAATGAATCTCAGCTTTGGAGCAGCGCTTGTCCAGGAACTGCAGATTGAACTGGGACTGTGCAAAAAGGGGGCGTTTCACCTCATCTTCAGTGTTTGTGGTGGCCTGGCTGAGATGTTTGTGTGCCTGGGCTGCTGGCTGATGTAGCGTTCAGAAGTGCGTGTCTCTTAGATGTCGGTGCTAGGGAGGGAACTGTAAATGCAACCTGTGGGGGCTGCAGCACCCAGTACTGCACCCTGCATCTTGTAAGTAATGCCTACATCTTGTAAGCAGTTAAAGAGTCAAATCCCTCCAGTGCATGGAAGCAGTAAAAAAAGAAGTTTTACAAAAATATTAAAAGATTTAGGATGGTGGCGCATATGGGAACTGGCAGGGGCCATTTCCCCTTCCATGACAGCTGTTGCAGCTGGAGTTGGGAGGAGAAGGATCTCATTCCCCCTAGGCACTGGGAAGTCACTCACACATCTCCAGCCTCCCAAGAGAGTGCCCGAGTGCCTCGCTCGGTGGGGAGCACAGGCACATCCCAGCCCTGGCTACGTGGGGTGGTGATAGCATCGCCAGTGCTGGTGAGCTTTACAGAAGGCTGGGTGAGACAGACTCCTGGGTGTAGCCGTTGGTGTAGACAGACTTGCCACCCCTCACTGGATGAACCACGTGACCACCCAGTCTCCTCTGGCCACCCTTCTCTGTAACTCCTGTCCCACCTTCCTATGGCAAACAGCTGGTTTTGTCCCACTTTTATTTTCTCTCCCTTTCTGCGGAGTGAGGCTGTCTCCACAGCTCCACCACCACGGCTCCTCAGTCGTAGCCACAAATTTGCTTTCATGGCAAAGAAAAGTTGCTTTTGAAACCAAGCCCCAGTTATCCCAGAGGAGAGCGCCCGGTGCCGAGCATACACGTGGCCACGGGAGCCCGTGCAGAGGCCGGCTGCCCAGCCCTTCCCTGGCAAAGGACATCAAGGCAGTAGCATTTATGAGCGATGACATGTTACTGTCACCGGTCCCTCTCGCTTGCTCTGATACCGGTATAAGAAAACAGCTACATCTTGGCAGTGCTGTAGCAGCGACTCAGCAGCTGTGGGAAGAGAAAAGCATCTGAGGGTCCGCCGGTCTCGGTAGGCACAGGTATGTGTGTGTGTGCATGTATGAGCATGCGTGAATGTGCGTGAGCGTGTCTAAGTGTGTGTGTGCGTGTGCTTCTTTCCCTGTGCAGCTAGAAGGAAGCTGATTTCCAAGGGAAATTAATTTGAGAAAAATGAAAGTTGCTCCTCTGCTACCAACTAATGTCGGTAATATAAACCAGTTCTTTTTCCTAGAAGGACTGCAAAATGAAACCACATAAGCGTATCTTTTGAAAGCGGAATAATTTAGACTGCAGTAATTTTTACCATCAAGCCTTTGTTACGGCTCAGCTAACCTCCCAGGCTGCTTCACTAACTACTGTTACCGGAGGAAGGATATGTTGAGTTTCCAGTGCACAGGAGGGACTCATTCCCTCTGCCAGGACTGACATAGGAAGGGATCTATAGTTAAAATATTTACTGTTCCTGAAACGTGTTCCTGAAAGTTATCTCTTTTTTTTTTTTTTTTCTTTTTTTTTCCCCTTAAGTAAACTGAAGGAGAGGCAGTTATAAAAACATCATATAACACCTGTTCATGACTCAACTAACACTTACTAGCAGCGGTCCCACGAAGGAGCAGGCTTCGGCTGGTCGGCAGCACTGTAGTAAAGCACAGCAGCCCCCAGCTCTCCTGCCCGACCTCTGCCAGCTGTTTTGCACCATGGCATTGCTGCATGTCAGCCAGGAGCATGGAAAGCAGGAAATAAGGTAGGTGCTACGCTGCTGTCGCACTGTTGCTGGCCCTGGGTTTGTTTAACTCGGTTGCACCTCATCTCTCATTAAATGCCTCCATAGGGCAAGGCTGAGGGCTGTTTTACAGGTGCTGCCTGCAACAGACCTGATAGCTCTGAAGAATGTCTCCAGAGGGGTATTCCCAAAAGGTGTAAAGCTCTTACCTGGGACTCAAGGTCTTTGCCCACCTCCCTGCTGCTGCCCACCCCTCACTGCCGGCTGCTGAGCTGTGGGGGCTGAGCCCCTGTGCACCACCCTGTTGGGGCAAATGGCCCAGGATGAGCTTCAGCAGCCTCAGGCAGTGTCCTGCATCACTGCAAGTGTGTGTCCGGCTGCTCCGGGACCTCAGTAGCTGGAAGGGACCTCTGAGCCCGTGGCCAAGCTGTTGGCCAGACCTAATGGCAGAGATAAGAAAGGACCTTTAGTGTGGAAACCTGAAAACAAACTTAAGAACTTTTGAAATCCAGGAAAACTGCGTAACACTTCCATATTTGATCTTAAAGGGAAAAGGAAAAAAAGAAGGGAAAAGAGAAAGGGAAAGAAAAGGGTACTGACACTTCACATTTAGCCAAAACCTCAGGCTTGATCAACCTGTCAATCATGCTATTTCTAACTACATGCAAAGTACCCAAGAGCGTGGTATTTCCCTGTAGCGGTAAAGTCTCCTGATCACCTGTGGGAAACACCTGCCTTCCTCCTCAGTGGCTGCTGTTACCCCAATAAAGTATTTTTCCCCCCAGAGACAGAGACAAATTTCACATTTTATCTTGAAACTATCTTCATTTTTCAATATACGTTGTAGTCATGTGAAATCAAGGAGAAAATAATCAAGGCTTGGTTTTGTTCTTGAGCTTGAATCAAAAATACCTCCAGAAAAGTAAGAATAGAAGATTGAATGAAGCTTTTCTGGCAGGGAGAGAAACTGGATTCTTAAAGCAAGGGGAGAATTAGAGCTCCCACATTGTATTTAAGCATTCTGTCTTGGCGGCTTGTCCATACAGAGGGCAGAAAGTTATTATACAAAATTATTATATGCCGTATACAAAGGGGATAAACTGGCAGCATCCTTGCTGTTTCAAACCCACTGCAAGTGGTAGGACCTTTGAGTGCGTAGCTGGGGCTGCAGTGAGGATGCTCGTGGCTTGCAGGTGAGTGAGCAAAGGGAGGACCACTTAGGCAGTGGAGCCCAAATGATCTCAGGAGCTCAGATGTCAGCTGCTGGGCCCTACCAAGATGTGGGCAGCGGAGGCACTGGGAGAAGTGCAGATCCGATGCCTGAAGTAAGTACTTGGAGAATAAGGGTTCTCAGGTGTTAGGTTAGGGGGTAATTGGCAGAGGGATTACAGGAGCTCCTTGTGGATCGATGTATTTTAAGTGCCACCATTCTCTGGCCCCTGCAGTGGACCATAGGAAATATAGCCAAGTTCACTGATTGCCCAGCAGACTAGTCAGAAAGGTACCAGTAGATGGAACTGGGCTGCAAAACGTTCAGCTTCTCCACCTGCATAGACAGTTTTAATTTCCACTGATAAAAGACATCCCAGCAAGGGGGTGACCAAATAGGCAGGGAAACTTGGATGAAAGTTACTCCAAATGTGACCAAAAAGTTGGTCAGCTTCTTGAAAGGGACTGGGCATCCCCTACAGCACCCAGACGTTGTCTGTGTGACACAGGGAGTGCTGATCCAGGCGGGCCAGGCAAGGTGGATGTGTCTGGGCAGGGTCTGGTCAGAATGTAACTTTGGAGTGATGTTGTGGCATGCAGTGACAGTGGGTTGCTTTTTATTTACTAAATGTTGTACTTCATGCCAGCCTGGTCAATTGTCCCACATTAATAGTGGTTCATGGATGTCCCGTGTTCATCACTGTGTTGTATGGTTGCACATCACTTTGTGCTCCAAGCAAGAAAGAAAATGCCTGTTGTTAAGAGGTACCAGGGGTTTCTCTTATAAGAAGAAAAAAGAAAGAAAGAAAAAAAAAGACATCTGAACAGACATTTAATAGGTGAAGGAAGAGGCTTAACAGACTTAAGCTTGGCTGTCTTTAGAGAGCTTTCAAAAGCTCACTGCAAACACTTCTGTTTCAAAGCTTATGCTCCTTTATCTTTGAGAAGCTAAACACTGGCTAATTCTTTAATTAGTTCCCAACAAGATGTTTTTCTCTGTAGCCAAGGCTTGCAACAGGATAATTATGTCTTTAGTTTAAAAACAAGTGTCAATACAGAAAGTTGTTTTGATTTCTCTTTCTTCAGATGTTTTATTTCCCCTTCTACTTAGTTCCCGCTCCATTGGTCCTCACCTGCAATATCTTTCCTTGATTGGGGAAAGGCTGATTACTTATTTTAAGCTCCCTGTGCTGCAATTCCAATGCATGGTCAGGACAGGGCTCGAGCCAAGCCGGTGCTGTGATCGGTGGTGCAGCGGTGTGAATGTAGTGCTTGGGCTGTGAATTGCTCCCGGGGCTGGGGAGATGGAGGGCTCTGAGCCACCATTAGCTGAGCAGCTCATCTTATTAAACTGTAATAACTAATTGTCATCCACGTTCCCCTGGGTGCCCAAGTGCTACCCTCCATGCCAGAGACCTACATTTGGAGCTTTCTAACCTCCTGCCTACAACCACAGTCATTGACATTTATTGTAACAAAGTTCCCAGGGCACTCACAGATCTCCTTTTAGCTGGTGGAGAGCTGCCTCAGTCTTCACAGTGCTGAGCGGCCATGAATCTTCTGGGCCTGGATCCCATGTGGACCACAGCAGGAGGGAGAGGAGCTGCCTGCCTCTGCCCGTCGCTGGTCCCCGGCTGTCAGTGCTTGGAGGGAGATGATGAGGATCTCACACCAGGCTTACCCAAGGAGATTCAAACTGGCCTCAGTCACCCACTAGGACAAGATCCTGAGTATTAAGTTACACAGCATGTCCTTGTGGTGAGGGAGTGTGACCTTTCTGGTTAACCCATTGAAGCTGTTCCAGTTCCAAGGGAATAAATACATTTTCATGGATTCAAGAGGAAATTTAGCTGAACTGGAATATTGTGGCTCAGCTGTCTTCAACAAAGACATGGAAAAAACCTGTTCCTCTATCAGTCCACTAGAAAGAACGAGTATGATCAGAGACCTAGACAACATGACCTGTGAGTACAAGCTAAAAGACCTGGGGATGTTTCTTCCAGGGCTACAGAGAGTGGGGAGAGGAGCAAAGGAGGAAGTAAAAGCACAGTAAGACTCTTAAAATACAGGGAAGGTTACTGCAAAGAATAAGTAGTTTGTTCTCTATACTTGTGATGGATGACACACAAATTATGGGATAAAACGGCAGCAAGGAAGTTGCCAGTTAACTTTCTTATGGCTGGGAAACTGAACGACCAGAGTGCCTGAAGTTGTGGAGGTGCCATTACCATAGGATGTGGTTGGAGAAATGTCTGCCAGGAATGGTGGAGGTAGAAATAATAATTATTTTTTTTCTTGGAGCATAGAGTAGCGACTGACCAGACTGGATGACATGTCCTGTGTCATCGTAAGTGTGATATTGGAGCCTCAGTGGGAGAGGTACTCCATGGAAGTGAAGAGGTTTGGGGTTGTCCTAATCCAGGGAGTGGTTATGGGGACCACTAACACTTGTTGGTGTGGGACCAGGCCAGTGCTGCCCTTCCTGAGGAGTGAAGTTCAGCCAAACACTGTCACGAGTGGTTGTCCTTCCCTGCTCTCTTCTTTCTGGCCCAGCACGCTCGCAGGTACTCATGCTGCACTCACCATGCAGCAGGCTGGGCATGGTAAGCCTGTACCCTAGGAGGACCCTGCAGCCTGGCACTGCTCTGTGTGAGCAACACCTCTCGTCTTCCTACACAGCAAAGAGCTGAACCCGCATCTTCCACAGGAACAAGGTATCAGTAGCTCCTTTTGTACCCTCTCCCTGTCGGATGGTTCGTGCAGGTTACACTTATCCTATTATTTGATGCCCAAACCTTTTGATGTGGTGGATTCTCCACCTCTTCGTCTTGTCTCAGACTCTGGAGATGCAGTTCTGAGCCTGATGCCCCTTTGGATCTAGCCTCTAGGTAAAGCTGAAACAGATCTCAAGCAGGGAGCGCATCCTGCTGTCCCTCCTGTCCGGAGCAGCCATGCAGCTGGCTAGGCTCTCTGTTTTCTAGGAAATCTTTAATTACAAATGGAAATAATACTGGGGGAAAGAAAAAGGGAATGATGAAGAAATATACAGTAGGGTATCAGAAGTTAGCCTTCGTGAGCATATGGGTTTTGAAGGCAGGAACCTCTGCTCCCTCCCCCAGTTCATGTCCCGATTAAAGAGAATGTGCGTGTGTACATCCAAAAGTCAGCATTTGCTACCTCCGTTGAACATTTTCTCCCCTTTGCAAAGCTGTGTTGATTTCCGAATGTATTGTAAGTAAATTCTCCGTTGAGTCATTAGTTCTTTCAACACATCTGAAAGAACTTAACTAATGTGATTGTAAATTCAAGCGCTTGGAATGTCAGTACTTGAGCCTAGATGTGTTTATTATTAATATAAAATACCATGGGTAGTTCTTGCAAACTTTTTTCTTTCACTTTTAAAACTGGCAGTCCATCAAAATTTTATATAAGGTTGAGACCTATAGTATTCTTGCTGCTATAAATATGTTAATATCATAAGCCAAACATTTCCCCCCTTATTGTTAGTGTATTTCCTTTGCTGAGTCTCTGCGAATATGCCCAGGGAGCACATGAAAATTGTTGGAGTCTCAGCTTCCTTTCATTCCCCTTGTCAGCAAATCAGGGCCAGAACATGTAGTGAGGCCATTTTGGAGGAGGTGGGGGCTTCCCCAGCCTCTGCAGAAGGCACGTCCTCTCCAAGCTGGCTCAGCACTTTGGAGGGCCTGGACCCCTCCGGATGGAGCAGCCATGCCAGGAGCCTGCCAAGCGTGACCCTGTGCGGCAGGCACAGAGGGCAAGGGAATATCTAGGAGACTTCTCCCTTGCAGTCTTAGGACTCAAACAGTCTCCATTTGCTGTGTCAGCTGCTGATCTCAAGGACTTTGTGTGATGACATTTGAGCTCTGTCTCCTAGCAGGTGAGGAACAGGTACCTGCAGGTGCCTTTTCCATTGTTGCTGTTCTGCCTGAGGGTAGAGCAACCCGGGCTGGAGGGCACTCCTGCAGGCTCCTGCAGCACGTGAACCTCACCTACATCATCTGTGGACTGCTGTGGTACCCAGAAAATCTGCCTGTGGCAGTGAGCAGAGACCCAGGAGCATCCCCATTCTCAGCACCGCACCTGGGCTGCTGCGTGACTTTGGGCTGCTTTTCCCGGAGCTATCCTGCCTGCCCCTGGACAGCCTTGGGGTGACATGTCACTGTGGGGGCACCTGGCAGAACAGGACACCGCAAGCTGCATGTATGGGCCCAATGCCGGTGAGTTTGTGCATCCTGCAATTTGGGAAATTATTGACATGGATGACACTAGTTGTCAGGTTTAGCAAAGTGCCCGGACTCAGGCAGGTGGGGACACTCAGTGATCTTTGCTTGGAGAATGAGTCTTGCAGGTCTAACTTCAACTGCAAGAGCGAGCCATGGCACGGCTGTTGCTTGGGCACCATGCAAGGCTACAGCTTGCATGCCATTTGGATGCGCACCTGCAGTCTTAAAACACACTTGCAATGGAGAACCTTGCACAGTTGTAGCCATCTACCCTGCTTTTCCAGAGCACCTCCTGCTCTTGCAAGCAGTTGGTCAGCACTTTCTTTCATGGTTCTGGTTGCACATTGGAAGAAATTGTTTTCTGCCGGTATTTAAGATGAGATTGCTGTACAAGGCTGCTCAGTGACGTCTCTGTGGCATGTGAAATTTTCCTATTAGAAATGTTCCAGGACCTAAAGCAGCATGCTCTTGTAAACTATTTACTATGAATCCTGGACAGAAAGTAGCAGCAAAGCCATGCAAAACTTTTCTTTTTATGGTCTGCGGTAATTAATTGCACATATCAGGGCCTACACTTGTCCTTTCAAGTATCAAAAGAAATATAATGAGAAAGGTTCAATAAATCAAACATGGAAGTGTTGCCACCAAGTGGTGCAAGCTGTGTTAGGCAATGGCTCATCACAGTGATGTATCTGAGACGCCCTGATGTATTTATAAAAACATTCTTTTTTTTGCTTTGTTCAGCTATCTTTTTCTTTTTTTGGTGATGCATTGTACTTCCCGTGGTGTTAAACGATCGTACTAGCACCCATCTCTGTGCAGTCAGGGGGTGTAGTACAAGTTGCTTTCAGCTTCTTCTGGAGCTGCAGGCGGTGGGGAGGCAAATACAAAGGGTCTCCTGGGTGTATGGGGCTGTTCAAACTGGTTTTGACACATTCCCCTGTCTTGTTGGGATCTGGCATATCCTTCCCTCTGCAACCTCATGTTCGAGCAGAGAGGGTAACCCTGCAGGGGGACGTGTCCCCCAGGCCCTGATGGCTGGCTGAGGAATGTCCCAGCCCGCCCCCGACATTCCCAGTGCAGCCATCCTAAGTGACTTTGACACTTTTGAAACCATCTGCAAATTTATATGGTTTTTCAATGGCACTTATGCGTGTGCTAAGGTCTTTTGTTTTTCAGCCAAAACACTCAGTACACTGTACTTTAGCCACATGCTTTTCTTTACTGTGCAGGAGCTGAATAATGGCCTTTGCTTCCCAGTTGTATAGAAAGCCTAGATTTAACAAAAAAAAAAAAAAAAAAAAAAAAAAAAAAAGAAGAAAATTTCTGTGGAAACAAGACTGAGGCACTTTGTAATTTATATTGTGATGCACATAATGTTATTCTTGAGAAGTGCCTCTCCCATGGGGACAGGGCTCCCTGGAGCTGCCCAGGGCACGAGGCAGCAGCAGGCAAAAGGAAGGATAGAGCGCCTTGTGCACATGCGCACATACGTGTGCACACGCGGGTCCCACCTCTGGGCGTGCACGTTTAAATCCCAGCACATGCCAGGGGCGCGGAGGGCTCTGCCTCCCATGCAGCATGGCTGCCATCATGGCAAACCCTCTGGCTGGGTGGTCCTTTCCCTTCGGTGGGTGGAAAGGTGCTGGTGCCGCAGGAGCCCAGCGAAGGGAGAGCCGTGGTGGGTCCTCACACAGCGGTGCCAGTGCCATGCTGGGCTGGCCACCTGGGTGAGCTGAACGCCTGGAACAGGAGCCCAACGGGAAAGATCTAATTCAAAAAGATGCTTTTTCAAAGCTGACATCTTTTCTCAGCAGACACCGCTTATTAGGTTGCTTTCAACAACCTCTCCCTTTCTCTCTGGCTTTGGATAATTGCCTTTTGTTTCTTCGAGTGAAAGCCTGAGGTACACCTTTTTTTTTTTTTTTTTTTTTTTTTTTTTAACATTGTCAGTGTTGTCACCATTATCTTCAGACCAAGCAAGCAATGGCAAAAGGCAGAGGTAGTCACGAAGCTCCTTTTATTCCAGGTTTAGTCTCTGTTAACTACAAATCGCAGCAGAGGAGTTAAATTAATGCAGCTGATCTCCTGAAAGGAACCACTAGAAGGGAACTGGCAAATATATGTGTTACTGAAACCTGACAGCAGAATAGGTCTCCAAAAATCTTGCTGTATAACTCTTCCAAGTCTGAGTGTGCATACATTTCAATTTTATTTTTTCATATTATAAAGAGAAAGAAAATAAATATAAAGGGGGATGTTAACCTGAATAACACCTAGCAATGTTATCCAGAGGGAAAAGATTCTAATTAGGATAGCAGAACTATTTAAAATATGTCTTATCAGGAGCAGGGGAACTTGCCTGAAAGGCTTATGTTTTACTCTGTTATACAGAGTAAGTTCAACTTGACCATTTAGGAACAGCTAATTCTTCTTCAATATGATGACTACTCATTAGACATCACACTTGCGTATGATTCTTCCACTTACTTCTACTCCTACTTCTTTAAAAATAATATAAAACTACAGATAAAACAGGCAGACAATTTGATATAATCAACTTGCAGACAAAGTAATTATTTTGGAAATTATTATAGCAAAATTAGGTTCTCTTTACTTTCCGGTGAGGTTTTGCAGGTGGAAGAGACCAAATCTTTATGACACAGTTGTTTGTATATGGTGCTATCTGTCGTACATCTGTATCTCTATTGCACCTACATGGACAACCTTCTATGACTTCATTTAAAACTCTGTTCATCAACAAGGAACAGGTTTAAGCAAGGTATTTGATAACTATTTAGAACCATCTTGTTTATTCTTGAAAGTTTACAAGGGCCAGGAAGCTCTGTAGTTGTTTCTACCTTTGCTTATGGGCTTAACAGTGCCTGCGCTGGAGGTGTTAACTCTAGTGAATAATACTGTGTTATATCTCTTTGACAGAAACAAACCAAACAAAAAACCCTCAAGTACGTTTGGTTGAGCAGGGTGTGTACATTTTGGTGAGCAAAATGGTAGACCACATGTTATAGGGCTACAGCGGGTTGAGAACAAACTTGGAGGCAATTGACACAAATTAAAATGGGCCATGAGCAATAAGCAACCCACTAGCAGCAAAGACTTATTTCTGAGGTGGTAAAGGACAGATGTGGCACGCAGTGTGCCACATGCCAAGATCATCATCTTCAGAGATGCATCCCGGTCCTGCTGGATGCTGGAAGCAGCCACAGGCAATCCGTTGGGGATGAGCAGCTGGAGGATTAGGTTTGCAGCTGCTGGCTTACATGGGGACTGTATCCAGTAAATACTCTGCCAAGGTAGCCTCGCCGGGTGTCTGGAGATGGACACCTCCAGAGCACAACTTGGCTGGAATCACCTCCTGCGGTGCCAGCTGTTCCCCTCCCGGCAGTGAGGGTGCCCCCCTTCATCAGGCAGAGACCTTCCGCTAAGGCACAGCCCCAAGCCCTGGTCCAGCACGGCCCATGGTTTGCTCGTCTTCCACAACTGCAGGTAAGGATCACACCTTGGTAATGACCTCTGAGGACCAGCAAAGAGAAACAGCTGCTGGCCCTGAATGTTTCACTTTGTTTTGCATTCATTTTTGAAGGAAGGGGAAAAATTATGAAGAATTAAAGCTAAAGTACCTAGACTCCCCGCTTCTTTGGTATGTTAGAAAAGGCTTAAGAATTTAAATAATTGAGCTATATGGCTAATCTACTGTCAGCTCTGAACTTTAAATTAGTTAAAAATATATTAAAGGATTATAAAATAATTGTCATATTAGAATTACAGGGCATGAACATCGGCACAAAGAGACCTTTCTGCACGCTACTCATGCACCCTCAGAGACCAGGCATGCATCGGGGAGCCCCCTTTCCGCACACCTGGTTTCACCACTGTGGCACCTTCCCCTGCCACGTCCCTGCGATACCACACAGCGGGAAAGGACGTGTTCACACAGAGCTACTGCTATTTTTTAAGGTATGTCAAGCACTTGTATTTGGAGGAAGAAATGGCTGCCATTCATACATTCCTGAGCTTCTGGTTTTTATTTCCCCTGTTATTATTTGCATTAGGAAATGTCCTAGTTTGAAGTCCCCTACCCAGAAATCTCTTTTTCTTACTTTCTCCACCATCTCTCTGTGTCATGACCTAAGAAACATCTTTGGGGTTTGCTACTAATTAGCTGTGGCAGTGCCCTGGTTAATGGTGTCATAGGGCTGCTTCTCCAGCAATAGCTACTGGCACGAGCCGACCTTGCAATATTCCAGATACATTTCCTCGGTTTGTGTGGAAGGACACCAGGAAAACAAAACAGCCCTTGCAAAGAACAAGTACAACTGCAGTGCACTGTAGCAGTTCAGTACAGAGCTGTGAAAACCCCTTTGAACATGTAATGCTCCACTAGAAACCAAAGCCTTTCTGCTTGCAGTCTGTCATTGGTGCCATCAACGCATTTTGCCCACTCCACACGCCTCCCCGTTCGCTGGAGCTAGAGGGTGCTGGAAAAGGCTGGGGCTCTTGTTTAGGCACATTTCAGCTGCTCATCTATCACAGGAAGAAGGGGGCTTGTAAGGGATCCCAGGTGTATCCACGGCAGTGGGGTCAGGCTTTGAAACACTTGCTCTATGGCACGGGGACTTGCTGGAGGAGTGCTATTGATTTCAGTGGGACTGTTCCCGGGAATATCTGCTCTGCGAGGAATAGAGTTGTTTTGTCTTCCTCCAGGATAATACGGGTCAAGTATTTTCTGAACAAAAAGGAAAACCTGGGTGTAGACCCACTTTGATGCAACTGGGGAGCAGGGTATGGAGGTGCCAGGGTGGCACTTTTTCCTCTTTGCCCCACCCCTGAGGAGCCTCACAGCTGCACAAAATCTCACTGGCTTCAACCAGGCACTGTGGACAAGAAGGCGGTGGAAGGACGGTGGTTGTATAATGAAGATGTTGCTTCTTCCCACTCTCTTCCCAGCCTCCGGGGCAGTGGGGCCCAGGAGCCTGGTACGGTTCACATATATAACCTCTTATTTTGGGGTTTTTTTGAGAGATGTTGATGGGTTGTAACCATGACACGGCACTCGTCTGTACACAGGGACACAACATATGTGCCAGCTCCACAAGTGCAGCACTTGGGAACACAAGGGCTACTGTATAGAGATAAATTAGATATAGATAAAATGATTAAATGTAGATTAAATTTAGACAGACTAACATGTAAATAACTTAGGAGAAATGTTTCCTCTGTTTAAAGGACAAATGAGATGCACAAATGCCCGACTGACAGTGGAACGGAGCCCATTTACGTTGCCTATGTATATGTCTCTGTGTTTTTCCTCAGAGATAATTTTGACATTACAAAGACTATAAATAGAGCATCCAGAGCAGATAAGTACAGGAAGGAAGAGGAAACCTCTAATAAATCATATATCTTAAAAGGATCTGAGTAGAGTGAGGAAAAATATACCTCCAACAACAGGAAAGTTTAAAAGAAGCTTGTACTGAACATTATAAATTCACATGAGAAAAAAGGTTTTGACTTCTCTCAGTGTGGGAAGACATAAAGATTTCAATACTTAAGTGGGGAAAAGGTTGCGACTGCTTTTGCCGTATTGTGATTAAAAAATCATGCTGTTAAAATTGTATTGAATGGGACTCCTGCTCTCTTGCAGCCACAGATTTCAGAGCAATTGCTTCTCATTCAGTTTGTCCAAGGGTTTGTCTACGAAGAACCTCGCAATAAACTAGACCCAAAGTATTGTTTAACTTATAATAAAATACAGCAGTCTCATCCCAAATGCCCACTGCTGTGAGTTGCAGACAAATCAGGGATACCAGGTCCCATTTGGGGTGGGGTGGGGATAGGGGGGGTGTGTGGAACCTGGGGGATGTTTTAAATACATGCTATGATTTGGCTTGTGGTGAGTTGTTGCAGCAATCCAGGTTCCCCATGAGTGATGCCAGAGATGGCAAACGCCCCCCAAACAAGCAAAGTGTTGGGGCTGTCACTTGCTGGGGAGCGTGGGGTGTCCTGCAGAGAGCTGCCCCCCCCCTCCCCCCCCACCCAAAGAGTCCTCCCCAGGCAGCTGCTGTTGGAAACAAGCCCTGTCATTACCTGATGGCTTTGCACATGGGCTGTGAAAGGATGCTGCTTGCCCGGTGGTTTTGCTGGTGGACTGTGGAGCATAGGACCCAAATCTGAATGGAAGCTGCGATAGCATGAAGATGAAACTGTGTTTTCCAGCCTCCAGCCCAGTGTTTCAAAACTCTCTTCTTCCCTTTCTAGTAAACATGAAGAAAAAAAGACATGCAATATAAATTCACATGCACACAGAGTGAAGGATCATGCAGTTTTTACAGTCAAATTTGAAGATGAATTAGTCTTTGAGATACCGTCTGTTTAAGGATTATGTTGTTAATAGCCTAAATTTGACACACATTTTTTTCCCCCTTCAGTCACTACCTGCAAAGCCTCTCTGAAAATTATCTCTTATAAAGCTGTGTCATTAATGGCTTCCTGCAAGGCTTCCTTTGGAAGCGGTGGAAAGGTAAATAAAAATGAATTAATACAGCATTTTGGGTTTGTAGGCAAAATATGCAAATATCTTACTGACAAAGCCTTAGCAGTATTAAAGGCTTTCAGATCCTATTCTCTGAGGCTCTGCTTGTGGAATCAGACGCCTTTAGGCAACCTTTAACTTAGTTTACATGTAATACACACACACACACACACACACGCATGTGCACTCTCTCTCTCTCCCTCTTCCTAACGTCCTTTTGGACCAATTCCCTCTGGTGCAGTTTTCAGCTTCACAGTTCATGAATTTTATTTTCAATCAATAAATAAACCTATTATCAAGTTTTGTATTCTCATCATATATCGTCATTTCTCATAAACCATTTCACTGTACGGGTCAGCTTCACCGAGCACGTGCCACTCACCTTTATGTCTCAGCAGAGGGCTGTCAGGTATACAGATGGGATGTGTGTGAAAAGATAATCAGATTGCAGTTCTAACTAACAATTACGAATAACCCTGTGTAACTATTATTATTATTATTATGTAATATTTATTGTTATTATTATTGTTATTGTTATTATTATTATTATTATTAACCCCTGTTGAGTTATTGATCAGCATTTTGGTACTTTTTGAGCCCAAGTCTGTAATATGTTCTTTTACTATGGAGCAGAGGATTACCTTGCAGTTCCCTAGACTCACCCATAACATCAAAGAAAATGTTATTTTTGACATATAACATCACAGCATTTAACAGCCGTTTTAGACAACTAAAGAAAAGCTTCTTGCATGCCCTTTACAAGGTTGTCAAGTTCCCACTGTAGCAAATTATAAAGGGAATCATTTTAAGAGCCAGTGACCCACCATGATGAACCCCTCCGAATTGCTCATATTAGTTTGGGCATGGAGTGAGAAGGCAGGCCATCTTCATGGTGATCAGGTCCTTGGACAGTTACTGATTTGTGCCTTGAATTTTATCTGTCAGCCCAGACACCGTATTAAATGCCAGTGTCATATGCAGTTATCAAATGATAGTATTACAAGGTCAACTGACAAAATAATATTCCGAAATGAAGCCTCCAGATTGCCTACTTTGCTAACCTCTGACAGTGTGTAATCTTGTACACAAATGAAAAAAATGAGTCTATCCGTGACCAAAAAGGGTAGAAGCAAGCACAGAGTCAGGGAAGGTGGAAGTAAACATTCCCAGTTAAGTGCACTTTCATAAGCACAGGAAAATCCAGCCAAACTTTGAATTTATCCTGATAAGACCTCAGTTATTTAATCGTCACTGCTATCGTTACCATGGGATAGCAAATGTGATTGGTACTACTGCTACAGTACAACACCACTACTACTGATGCTAATACAACTACTACTGCTATAGCAGCGGTATCATTACTAAGTAGTATCACTATACACTTCTAGTTAATTAGAAGTGACGGTTTTCTCTCTCCAACATTCTTTCCTCTTTTGGACATAGCCAAAACAGCCAGGGAAGAAGATATTTTGAGCCAAAGCAAGAATCTCTCAAAGGAGGCATTTGAGATTTCCCAATTTTAAGGAAGTCATGTGTACTCCAGGGAGAGAGATCTTTCCATCTGCAGCAGTGGGTCAGTTACAGAGAGTCTCTGTGAGTAAAGAAAGTTTGTGTTTGTGGTCTAATTAAGGGTCTAGGGTATTGTAGTGAGTTAATTTAGTTTGAAAAAGACTTCATCTGTATCAGAAGATGAATTTAAGTAATGGGAATAAATGCATAGCTAGGTGACAAAAACCTGGGTCTCATTGCAGCACCACAAAGCCAAAGTTGGAGATGGTGCACACCTCAGGACCATGCCATGAAAGCGATGGAAATGGTTTTGAGCTTTGGATTTTTTTTTTTTTTTTTTTTTTTTTTGAGTCTGATATTTAGCCAACGGTGAAGTTAATACTTGTGAGGTTTGGGAAAATTGTTTTTATGGTGTGATTTCTGGTCATACAAATATTAATGTTTTAAGCAACAATTTAGATGGCCCCAAGCGTTTTTAGAAATTCTGTGCTGTGCCTACAGACACCCAAGTTAGTAAATCCCTTACACTGCCAGCCAGGAATGACAGATAGGAGGGACAGTGTGCCGAACGTGCTGGCTGATGGCAAGACATGCCTGTGGTGGGTCCCCCGGCCCCTGCTGCGGCTCCACCGCATGGTGCTTGAGCTGTCCCACCGGTGTGAGTCCCTGCTGCCATGGGAAGCTGGTTCAGTTTGGGTGTATGGAGATGTCACAGCACTCTCCAAACTATCAAGCTGCAACAAGGTCTTTTACCATCTCATACCAGCATACTCTTCATGCCAGTCCCTCTGCTGCCTTCTCCTCATCTTGCCTCATCCAGGGCGTGTGTTCTCTCTCTTCTCTCTGCTTCTTCCTCCTCTCCTTCCTCAGCTGCTCCCTCTTCATTGGCTGCCCAAGCCCTTACCAGAACCAGCCACAGCTGCACCTTATCTACATCGGCCAACCTGACACCCCTGAAGCCAACCCACAGTCGTATATTATCAATGCTAATTAGCCCAGCTACATTACTCTACATGGAGATGTTCAAGCTGTGAACCAATGGAGACACATAATGCTGCCGTTGTAGGATATCTCCTAGCTCAAATGTCCGTTCCCACCCCCCCCCCATGGCTGATTTCTCTGAAGTGCCCAGATGATTCCTGTAAGCTCAACTCACCTGCTGCAGGAGAACATGGAGCCAGCATAATACTGAAAAGGTACTTTCAATCCTTCACAGAACTTCACTATTTGCTCACAAAAATGTGCTGGAACTCATAGGCAGAAACTTGTAATCATGACAAATAATTTTGATGCTGTTTGGTTTTTTTGTTAATTTTTTTTGCTCACAGTTTAATGTTGCTAATTTGCCTAATCCCTAACTATACAAATTGCACAATTACAGAGTTTTTTTTACTAGTGTCAGCAAGGTCACTAATTCAACAGGGTCTTATGGTCAGAAGGGATGGTTACTATCATCTGATCTGTCACACATGATCAGATTTGTTCAGAAAAATAGCTATACAACTTCTGCTTGAAGGCTACAGTATATAACTTGCTGTCTGATGGAACTTTTTAGGGTGTGTGCTTATCCAATAGCTGATCCCTTAAAGAAGTTTGTAACTTGGATTGTATGTATAACTTTATATGATGCCCCTGCTATAAAACCATGTTTCTTTGCCTGTGGGACTCTATACAGCTGTGATGTATCTTTATGCTAGGACAAGACTAGATGTTTTAGCTGCAGATGTTAGCAATGTGATAACTCTAGGAACTTTATTTAGTTTTGTGTTTGTGTTTTTTTTTTTTTCTTTTCTGCTTTTTTGTTTGTCTAAGAAATACTTGATAGTTTTACTTCCTCTTCAGAACTGTTTCATCATAAAGCATGTGAGCAATCTTCTCTTCCAAACAGGGAAGACATGCTCCGACTCTTCTTTATACCCTTAGAACCCTTATCTTTAAGTTATGTTTCTCTGTATTGACCTACTGTTTTTTGCAAGTTATTTTTCTGAACATGTCTGTACTGGCTGTTACAAGGTCAAGATCTTGAAAGCAAGCCAGACTGATTTGGGGGCCTCTTTCCTTTGTTTCAGTGGATGTTTGCCAGAATATCCAAGTCCTGCAGCAGTACTGCCTGTGCTGAACTCTCCCAGAACATCTCTCCCACCATACACAGACCACTGCATTTTTGATTTGAAGGCATCAGGGAACCATACATGTGTATGTATGTAGGATATAAGCAATGAGCCTCCGCAGGGTGTAGATGTGAAGGCTCCCCATGTGCACCTTGGTGTGCTGTGAGGCAGGAAGCCAAAGGTTTGTTTCCCAGGGGATGTCCTTGACCTCCTCTGTATCTCTGTGTGTTTGATGTATATGCTGTCAAACCAACTCAAGGCAGGCTGTTGGGAACAACTGGTTTTTACCTGCCCAAACTAAAGAGACCTCAATTACGCTTACAGCACTCAGGGAGACATTTCCAGTCACAGAGGCAGAAAAACTAGCAAAATGTACCTAATTTATACTTAAAATGCTGCCAGGAGTCACTGCTGAGAGCCTCTTTCCTCACCCTGCTTCTGTCGGCTTCCACCTTTATACCCCAGCAAGCAAGCAAGGGGACGTGGTGTGCGATTCACCCAGCTGTCCCTCACGACCCCTGCCCGTGCTGCCTTTTGACATGCACCTTAGGCAATGCAGATACAGCTCTTCTCTGAAGCTGTAGGCCAGCATTCTGTTGAAAATGAGGTTTTTGCAACATCTTTGTGATTTTGACTTAATCCTAGATGAGTAAAAGCAGAACCCAGTTCTCATCCTCAGTGATTACATTCACTTCTGCAACAGAAGCATGCTAGGCAAATGCAGGTAAAAGCTTTTTGTTTTCTCTGGAGGAGTTCTGGTTGCGACCCTGGGGAGGGATCTGGCCACTAATAAGTTATAGGCAAACCATCAGACCTGGTACTGTTAACTTCAGGATATCAGCGATTCTCATCTCCACAAGAAGCAACCTTAGGTTGCATTTATATTGCAGGCCCCCTCTGAGTCTGTGTCCTGATTTAATATCAATCTAATATAGATTGGTTAGAGATAGTCAGCATGGATTTACAAAAGGGAGGTCATGCTTAACAATCCTGATTCATTTCTCTGAGGAAGTGACAATGAAAGTGGACAGGGGTGAAGAAGGAGACATAATTTACTTGAACTTGAAAAGGCTCTCAATACGGTGCCACATAACAGATTAATTTATAAGGTTAGCCAGTATGGGACTGATGGTAAAATACTCAATTGGATATAAAATTGGCTTGGCAACAAGGGCCAGGCAGTGGCAGTAATGGTTATAGATCACGCTGGCGAAGTGCTGTGCACCCAGGGGTGTGTCTTTGAAGACATTGTAAAGCTTAAAAAGGATGGGCAAAGTCAAAAACAGAGCTGGTGGAAAAAGGACGAAAAATGATGCCATACAGAAAACGTGAAGGCTACAGCCTCATGGGAAGCAAATGATCACGTCAATATGCAATTGGAAATTTCAGGTAATGTCCACTGAAGAAAATTATCTAGGAACTGAAGGGGGCCAAGCCAGACCCATCAGCTGCAGGTCTTGCAGTAGAGAGAAGAACATACAGAGCAGCAAGGACATTTCAAGTGGGGAAGAGGACAAAAATCAGAGCTTGTTTGAAGTGCCAAGGAGCAATAAATGGAAGGCATCTTCACAGATCTTACCCTGCAGTCTAAGATCCCTAGGTCCTTGCTATGGGATGAATCACAGCATTTAGGGTGTGTTTTCAGCTTAAAGTAGATCTTTGGAGAATCCTAGTTCTTTCCATCTGTTGTAATCTAAGGAGACTGGACTTCCTGAGCTGGAATCAGCTTTTGCAACTATCCTGCAAGATGCTATCTTACATGCTGTAATAAAGCAGAGAACTGGCTAGAAGAAAGAAATGAAATTTTAACTGAGGTACAGGAGAGATGGCCACGGATGCTAAGTGGCCTCTGAGATTCACAGCACTGAACAGAAACTGGGAACTGGTCTCAGTGAACACTCACTCTTTACAGTGTGCTGAACTTTGCCATCTCTTGGATGATATTCAAAGAGGGTCTGGGAAAGCTGTACTGGTGATGTTGGCGCCGCCATCAGGGAGCGCTTCTGGTAGTTCAAGAAAATACAAGCTTTGATGTCCAGCAGAGTTCCTTCCACCTCAGAGTCCTTTGCTTTCATGTTAAAGGCCCAGGCACCAAAGCCCACTCCCACAGAGCGTGTGTGAGAAGGCAGAGTCTTTCCAGTCCTACCCGTGCCTCTGCCTCACTCCCCACCCGTTTTAGAGGCAGGAATCTCCGGAAGGATCAGACCATACAGTTTGGGAAGACTGGGAAAGACTTTTTAACTAAACAAAGAAGCTGCTCTCTTAGCTTGAGTCTTGTGGTACAGGATTCAAAAGGAAACTCAATGCACTGTACCCATTAGCCTGGCTCGCTTGCCTGCAGTTTGTGCTATAGGCTCTGCTTTGTTATTTGCTTATGAGTATTGGCTCAAAACTTCGGTCCTGTTCCTGAAGCCATTAAAGTCATTAGTCAAGCTCTCATTGATTTGAGCAGGACCAAGACTTGACCCTTTGTGGCTATTCAGAGGACACAGATAAACTTTTAAATCAATCAAGGGTGTAGACTAATTCTGCTGGGGTCATACGGTTAATACATCCTGTTCCTGTCATTTCCGCTATAAATCTGTGAATGCTTTTAAAGCAAGAGGAAAACCTGATTCCCTTCCTTTTGCGAGGAAATATTACATTCCCTTTTATTACAAACAAGACAGGGGTCCTTTTTTTCTCAGGGATACTTGTAATGGGAAAGGTAATGTCAATACTTTCCATGTCTCTGGAGTCAGTGAAGGGTACTTTGAGACAAAGTACTGGGCAATAAAGTCTCCTATCTGCAAAGCAATGCAAACCTTCTCCTGCTGGCTTCCCATAAGCCTTTATTGGGTCCCGATGCTCTTTTTGCCTGGGCATTATGTCAGTACTCGTTGTCCTGTCTGTGTCTGTTGAAAGATCCCTTATTTTCCATATTGCATCTAGTCCACACAACTCCTACAAGATGGGAAAAATAATTAACTTCCTACAAAAGGAATCAAACTCATAATTATTGACTTCATTTGCATGGCTTTGGACCTCAGTCACTAAGCTCTCTGGTTTTACTTCTAGAGTGGGATACTTCTAGAAATGTTACCTATATGAAATAATTTTGAACTACTCTGGGCTTTTGTTTTGCCATAAGACCCATCTCACAGCGATTATGGAAATAAAAGCTGTTCTTCCACAATATTTTGCTGAATTTAGGATTCAGAACAAAACTGTGGTGGAGAATACCCATCCTGATTCGGGTCAATTACAAGCAGAATCTCTGCATCCTTGGCTTGTCTCAAGTCTTCTTGCTTTCAGAAAGATCCTGTTTGATTTGGTGAAAAAACAGTGTGGATGTAACTGGACATGTTTTCCAGCTGCTTCCAATACTCACTCCTTCGGATGAAAAGATGAAAGAATAGGTGGAAGAGGGGAAGAAATGACCTTTATTATGCATATGTACATAGGTACGACCCAGCCCAGCCTGAAAGCCCACTGGTTTTCAGAGGCAGCAGATCTGTATCTCTGTGTGCATGCATGTGCGTGGTTTATAAATGGTTTGATCTTACCTGAGCATCTGTGGCTCTGGTGACATCCCATTTGTTCACATTTCTGTAGGCTCCTCAGTAAACTCACAGGACAGATGACAGTTCATTAAATTAGTTGACAATGTACACCCAGTCTTTCCACCCTCCTCCCCCAGCTCTAAAATGAAAATAAAGAAATTACAATGGCAAGAAGGAAAAATACTATGCAAATAGCTCTAAAAGCACTGACACATTTAAACTAATGCGGGGCCTAGAATCGTAACAGTAAATATGCTGTCAGGGGTATTACAGTTACTCCAGTGACATGACCACCTTGCAACAGCCCCAGCGCAAGCTGTCAGAGCTGGTTATCTAAGTAGTTCTGAAATATATTTCTATCATTGTAACTTCTCAGGGTCGTGATGCTTCAAAAGAGCCCTTTCCCCCTTGTGACTCTTCAAGTGGCTTTTAGATACCCGCATAAATCACCTTGTAAAACAAGCGGTTCAGGAACAAACCTTCCAGAGGTGGCAGTTACTGACATCAGTTGTTTTGGGAAATGCTTTTTCATGAAATGACAAAGTTTGCCCAACTTCCTGCGTGGCAAACATTTTCTTTTTTATTTTTTTTTTTTATTATAAAAATAGCAAGTAGGTCAACCCCAAAGAACCCTTTTCAAAGGGTTCCACCCTTTCAAACAGTTGTTTTTGTTTCTTAAAGTTGCAACAAATAATAATAACTTACAAAATCCAATACCCAGAGCTAAATCAATGCAACAGCATCACTATAAAGAAATTTCATGAAAGAGCCTTTCCATCATTTTCTTTAAAGCACAAACTTTCTTGTTCAACTGGGAGTCTTACAGCAGTCTGTCTATTTTGACCATCAACGCTGTGCTCTGATGCAATGTATAGGCAGTATGGTTGATATTTAAAAAGCCTTTATAACAACTCAGAAATGTCCCTTTCAAGCCCCTTCTTGGAATTAGTGGCTTTAGTTAATATTAGTTAACACTTATTTGGAACAGGCATGTTATTCTTCCATTAAGCTTTATTCTGGTCATTCTTCCAATCTCCATTTAAATTCTGTTTTCCTCTTGGCTGGCATCCGTACCCTTAGCTACCTCATAAACAAGATGCATTGCCAACTGGAACATGCGAGCAGAGCTGAAAGCAGCACCACTAACCTCTGCTCCTTTCTACCCCCTGCAAGTTGGAGAAATATCAAACTCAGTGCTTGGAGCCTGGGAAGTGGGCATCCTGAACTGCTCAGAAGCTCAAAGAGCCAGACTTCAGGCTATTAAGCTATTGGGCTGGCTCACTGAGCTATAACTGCACATACATTTTTTGTGGTTGTTTTTTTTTTTTTGTTTGTTTGTTTTATCAGCCCAGCAAGCCAGATTCACATGCTCTTACTGCAGCTGAGTGTATCTTTTGCTGTAAAGAAATGTGCTGAAAACTGTGACACCGATTAAGACGGTTTGACCAGCATTAATAAGGCAACCCAGATCTGATCCAGAATGACTAGTCCAGCAGTTTTAACTTCTATGCGGACATACAGAGGAGAAAAGATTTGGGCACTCAAAGCTGCTTACAGATTTTAGCTATGGGGAGCACTGTCTTGATTTTACATGCCCCAGATCTGCATTCTTAGAGGTTGCATACTCAGCAACGGCAAAATAAAATATGGAATCTTTGTCACAGGCGGGGGAGGCACCATAAAGGAAGCCACTGAATGAAGGAGAAATGCAGAGACTAGGTGAGCCGTGGGTGAGAAGGCTCCCACTCCCCTCCCCTGCCATGCCCCAGCCCCTCCTCACGCGTGCAGCAGCCATCAGCAGCACACAGCGATAGGTACCTGGGGCAGCATCTCCTGAGTGTGGCTTTTTCCTGCTTTTCACAGCACAGACCAAACACACTTGCCTTGGGCCTTTTTTCAGAACTTATGCAGGCATAACCGCTGATGGCTGTTCCCTTTCTGGGGTCGAACACTGTGTGTGAATGTCTGCGTAATCAAAACTGTGTTTGACTTTTTCCCCCCCCCCCCTTCAGTTGTGAGGTCAAGGCTTTTTGCCTTGTTTTTTTCTACACTGGTAAATGTTTTGTCCTCAGTTTGCAAGGCAGAAAGTCTAGCCAGGTGACACCAACAACTTACAAGTTGCCAGTCTGGGGAAAGAAAGTACACATTTAAAAGAATCAGCAGCCTAGGTAGGATATAATGTTACTGAAGAGTTTCACTGTAACATTGTAGAGTAAAAAAATGAAAATATAAAGTGTATTTTACATGATTAATGTGCAAAAGCTGACCTCTTCCAGTGTGCATTGATCAAGAAAAAATGCACACTTTCTATAGTGGTTAATGTTGCAGGTCCATTATTCAGCTTTGATAATGTGCATAAAAATGCTCAATATGACAATGAGTTGGGGTAGCTGAGAATTTAGGATGGTGGCAAGTTTGTTGTAGTATTTGGATTAGCATTCTTAACCTACATCTTGACAGCTTCTCTTCTTCATTTCACAAGCATTAATAAAATCTAGCTTTATCCTCTTTGATTTTTGGTTTTTTTTTTTTCTTTTTTTTTCTTTTTTTTTCTTTTTTTAAACAATTAAAAAATACCTGCTCAAACAAATACTACCAGCATTCATTAGTCAGGATGGTTATATGTAAAAGAAATGATGCCAGATAGTAACAAATCCAAGAGAAGTTTATTATGAAAATGGCACCTGCGGGATGAAAAAAAATTAAGTTACATAAAGACAACCATGTATGACATGTATGAGAATCTACAAAAGTATAAAAAGAACCCTGTTGTAAATGAAGTATGTACATTTCTGATTTGCAGCATTATCAATGATCAATGAAAAAAATGTTTCAAATAAGCCAGGCACTCAAGAAGTTAGATTCGGTTAGCTTAACACAAAATAAATGTACCATAGCTGTCACTTTTTAACATTTTAATTTTTTTTATATTGTAGAGTTGGTAACACTGCTAAGATTTATACGAACAGAATCCCTTTCCCCATTATTCAGCTACTTGGCACCAGTCTCCTCATAAAAGATTTCATATATTTGTACAAGAAATAGTTAAAAACACAGACACAGTCTTCACAGGTAATGAAGTTTTTTTTTCATTTTGTAATTTTAAACACTATGGATTTAGACAGCAGCTGTGATTATCTGTTAGTTTAAATCACCAGAAATCATTTTGACACAACACAGAAACATTTATAAAAAAAACCAAACAAAACAACAACAGCTGTCTAGCTGTTCTTTGTAGCTGATAGGTGCACTCCTTTGATTGTTCCATAGCTAGAGTAGAGCTTCCAAAATTAAACTTTGAATTTCCCAATCAGCTTTCTCGCCTTTTTTAGACCTACTGAAATCCTTCCAATGGAACCTTTAAAAGCTCATTAAATAAATTTGTGGCGTCCAATTCCTTTTTTGCTATTACTCCGCTGTGGCCTGGACCTACTTCTCAAATTCAAAGCTACCGCAGGAATTGACTCAACGCAGTGAGTGATCAAAAATTCAAAGGACAGCTGAGTTAATATATTAGCATTGCACACATAAGCAAATATATATGACAATTCTAAGCTCAGTTTCCTTTTTAAACAATGCTGGTTGACCTTTGAAAGCATTTCCTATCTCACTGGTAATTGCTCTACGTATTACTGCACCAGCCTACCTGGGAGAAAACCAAAGAAATGCACCCTCTGCTTACAGTTCGAGCACAAGGGACTCTGGGAATGTTAACAACTGAGGCTATATGGCGTCAATTTGCTTAATATATCTGAGCATTACTCTGGAGTGCATTGTGGGGTACACTGGAAGAGTAAGTCATACCCAGAATTCCTCTGTGGGAGAAATGGCTCCATTAACCTTGAGCTAGTTAAGAGTCTTTTATCTCTGAGAGTGAAGAAGAGAGAACGAGAGAGCGAGAGAAAGAGAGAGGGGAAAAGTGGGGGGGGGGAGGGGGGAGCGGAAGGGGGAGAGAGAGGTTTGAGAATACACAACAGCAAAGCAACAGCAGAAATTAAAAGGTATACAGACAGTGGAAGCAGCATAAGGTGACATTACAGAGGAAGGCCACCACACAAAAACCACTAACCCCCAAGAATCACTGGTTCACTAGGACTGCAGGAATGGGACTTTACCACTCCGGACTAGAGATAAAGCACAGAGAAGACAAAGGACAAAACAACTACATTAGCTTAGTATATACTGCATATAGTAACACACATTGAAACTGCAATGGGACTGACAGCCAAGGACACTTACACATTGTACACATTACAGTTCTCACATCTGTTATTAGATGCCTTAACAAACAGCTGCCAAAGATGGAGTGGAAGAAGAATTTATATTTGACAGTCATTTGGAGTGTTTGACACTACACTGTGATTTCTGGCAACAAAGACAAAATAGGAGATTTCTTTTCTTTTACTTAATGTGCAGTTTTCAGTTGTAGTTATCTATTTCAAGCTTATTAACCCATTCTTTAGTTTTAAAACATATTGGTTTCAACACTAGAAATAAGGAAAAAGCAACAAAAAAATACCCAAATCAAAGAACGAAAAGAAATTTACAACCTTCCCTCTATAATATTAAATGAAAAACAAAACAAAACATGTTAAATAGTTCTTCTGGTTTTTTTTTAACTCTGAAGTGTTATTTGATGTTGTAAAATTAGCCTCAGTTACACTGAGAAAAAAAATAAAGCAAAACAATATGCACCTAAGAAACTGCTCCTCGCGTCAATTAAATTGAGTTTTTTGTTTTTAAGCGCTTTTTGAAAAAGGCTTCCTGACCCATTTAAATTTGATGTGAGGCTATGCTTGTTAGTTTGGAGGTAAAAAATTTTAAGTCCTGCAGCAAATGTTAATGAGGGCTTTTGTCTTAACTAACCAAGGAGACTGCAGCACCCAACTATAAACCAGTTCGGAACACGTTCTTTCCAAAAACCCCAGCCCACAAGCTGCATATTGTATGAAGACATTACAGATTAATAAATGATAGCACCATGGTTTTAGAAATTAAGTTAAAGTTTCAGTAATTAACATTTAGTCCAACTTTTTAACATTCTAGTCACAGGCCAGAAATTAACTTTTTAAGAACCCAAATTATTTTATGTGCAAGTAAGAAAATCTTAACCATAAAAAGAGAATTAAACTCTGCATAAAATTCTAAAATACTATCCCCTATTTTTAAAGGAATTAGGAACAAAACCCCCTTTTCATTTGACTTAGTCAAACAGGGCACATTGTTTATGCTTGTCTCTTTTAATCTTGATCATATCAAGATCATTTTGAAGTAAAACCAATGGTTGTCACTTTAAAATCTCTTTACCACAACACTGAGTATTCTATGGCAGAGGCATACACATATTAAAGGCATCTTAATAAAGATGCAAAGGAAAAAACACACATCTTAGAAGAAGACAAAATGGCAGGCAACTGGTACTTCGACTCTCTGAAGGCAAAAATAAAAAAATATCTTTACATTAAAGAATAAGTCAAGTTAAAGAGAAAGGGAATGAAATGGGGACCATCATATTGAGAGAATAAGCTGACCTGCTCAAATTCAAAGTGCTAGAATTAAAGGTCTAAATTAAAACATAGTCTATGCCTCAGAGTATAACACTGAACACAGTATGTGGTCATATTTCAATCCTCTTTCCGTTCCAGAGTCTGTGTAGTGTGAATGCCATTGCTGTACACAGGAAATGGAAGAGTGGAAAAAAGTCCTTCGGCAGTTGTGAACACATTCCCTGCAGGCATTTGGGTCAGACTGGCCCCGCTCACAGCGCTTCCAAACGGTCCCGACATATTGAGTCGGTGAACGTGGTGGTAGAGCATTTCCATCGGTGTTTTAGGATCCAGCCCAAAGCTGGGGCTGTTAACATCAACAAAGTTAACAGCGTGGGTGTTGGGGAGGAGGTTGCCCTGCATGGCTAAAGTAACTTCAGCTGGAGCATACCGAATAGTGCCAGTGGTGTAGACCCTCTGAGCAGCAGTGCTGGTCGCAGCAAGGGTTCCCGTTACCCTGTGAACCAAAGGAAGCACCACATTGCCTGCTTGTAACCTCTGAAGGGCTTCCAGGTCCCCAGTGTACAACAAAGAGTTGGAAGTTGTGGGACCTCCTGGGTGTTTGTCCCGTGGAGACGCTGAAAGTGGGGGTGACAAAGGGTCAGAGGACACAGGAGCCAATGCCGAGCTGGATGAGGTGCTGAACTGAGTTTTACGGCTGGCAGTATTTTCAGTCCCTGGCGGGGTGAGAACAGAGTCTGGAATGGAGACATGTAAACTACTGCTGGCTTGGGGGGAAGGGAAGTGCTCGGAGCTGGGGGGCTTGGTCATACTGTAGGGTGATTCATTCCTTGAGATTTCCCTGTTGGGTGGGTAATTCCAAATACTGCTATCGTTATCAAAATTGATAGGTTCTGAGATTTCTGTTTTAATTTTGAGCACTGAGGCACTGTTTGGTGACGAGAGCAGCTGGGGCTGGTCCACCAAAGCTGAGTCAAGTCCATTTGGACTTGAGGTGCTTGACAGCCTTCTCCGGGTCATGCTGCCTCCCTTTTGCTTTTTTCTCCTCTTCTTCCTCTTTTGATGTTTGCTGGAAGACTGGGCATTTACTTCCCCTGCACTGTCTGAGTCCTTCGCACTGTCCGAGGTCAGCGATTCACAGTTCTGCAACCGCAAGTCTGACTCACTCTCAACATAGCGCTCCACCTTGATCTGCATAGAGCCAAGAGTGCCAAAACTGTCCTCAGGGGCCTTTTGATTCTCGAAGTCAGAGTTTTCAAAGCTGTCATCACTGTCCCTGCTGTCCTGGTTGCTGGAGCTGTTCCCATCATCATTACAGTTCATTTCGTTATCTGACTGATTTCCTGACTTTTTCCTGTCGGATTCAGGGTCTTCGCTGTTTTCTGACTGGTTTCCTTTCTCATCTGACTTGGAGTTCTCATTGTCCTCTGGAGCAAAAGGAAAGCGAAACAAATCATTAACAACAGGCACATAGTATTATAACCCAAGTCCAGAGTTCTACCTACCAATGAGATTTGGTTGCTGTGAACGTTTTTGGCAAAAGGCGTTCTTTTCTGTAGAGCCACAACTTCTTTCAAGGTTGTGTCGGAAGAGTTCTGGTCACCATGAATCTCTCTGACTCAGGACTGCTAGTGCACTAAAAGCCTATAAGTCTATGCTATATGGCCTGCACCTTGATTGAGGGGGGCCTTTTCATGCCCTTGCTGGACAAGAATCGTTTTGACAACTGTAAGCACAATGGCATTGTAGCTATGTCATTCAAAGAGAAGTCAGTGAACAATCCCGCTATGACCGTTATGTTCTGGTGATTGTTCTTTTACATCCGTGCTCTCCTACAGTGGGCAGGCATCCAGGTGTAGCACTATTTACTAATGAAGATCCTAGTCCTCTCATCTATTTTCCTCTTCCCATTGCCACTTCTGAAGTGGCACAGTGTCTGTGACTTCAGTGGAATTACTGCTGATTTCCTCCCGTGTGAGAGGAGAAGCAGGTCATATGTGTATAAATCTGAATGAATAGACCAGTTAAAACAATTTTGTTATGTTGCTAGACTGTCTTCTCACATTCCTCTGAAGGACAGCAAATTAAAAAAACAACCCCAAAACAGAAAAAAAATTCAGGCAGTGAATTAAATTCTTGATTGATCCAAATCATCTAAGGGCCATTGAAAATAGCTCAGCTACAGCACTGAGAAACTGTCACTCTCCTTGCCTGAATTCATTTAGTTGTGTTTTAGATTTTTACCTAATTCTAATACAGATGAGATAAACACTCTAGCCCACTGGACTCAGACAGCCAAAGCAGCTTTCAGGCTGAATACGCTCCATTATCATACTATGTTTGAAAGGGTCATGAAAGGCTTCAGGAGACCCTGTCCTTTACAGACCAGCCAGAAATCTTTTCATAGGAAATAAAAGATGTTTTTTCACTCATCAGAGCCAACTACCACCCTTTTCAATATACTTGTTTTAGGGGGAGAGGGGAAGGGCCATTTTTCCTCTGAAGATTGGTTACTCCTGGAGCCATGTCAATACCAAACAGTTTCCCAGAAATGCTGGAGAAGGTGAGCTTGACTGAGGATTCAGGGCAATGCACTTCACAAGTCACTTAGCAGGACTTCTGCTAGAGTCACCAGCAGCAGGAGACCCTCCCTTTTGAAATGTAAAACCCACAGAAGCAAAGTAACAGCCACAAACCCCTAAATATCATTCAGCTTTTTGTTCCACCTAGGGCTGAATTTCTCCTACAATTTTTTTTTTCTTTTTTTTTTGAAGCTGGTTTCTAGTAAGGCCATTGTATCTGTTCAACAGTGGGCTTAAGTTGAGATAGTCCAAAGCTACACAAAATTTGCCTGGGATTTTATCACAACTTGAATATAAACTTGTTGGTTTCATCCAAGACGCTGTTCCGATTTCAGGTTCTTTAGCATTTCTATTAAATTCTTTTGTAAAAAACAACCCCCTGCCTCTGATGTCTTCCAAGACTGTCAGACATCTCCTTCTGAGATGTAGCCATCTGTGCACTTTTGAAGAATGCTTTCCTGCTCTGCATCAGCCTTAGGAGTCATGAATGCACATGCAATTCTCAGCTGGAGAAACTTACAGTGCACATGGGAAATGCAAACTGTTTTCCACATGTGTGTTATACGGCCATTTAGGAACAAGACGACATAAAGGAAGCACTGGGAAGGGGTGAAGAGATTCCCAATGATGACGGGCAACAAGCGAGTATGTTTGCCTAATGTTGACTTAAACTATCAAACCAAGCCATCAAAGGAGAACAAATAAAGGCAAAAGATGAAAGAGAACAGCCATATCATATAATATAACATTAAGGCCTGATCCTCTTCTTGCTTTTGTTTGATTTATGTCACTGTGATCCATTTTCTGCAGATTTTTGGTTGTAATCACAAACATGAGAGAAAAATCACACACATATATATATATATATCTATCTAAAGCACACTACAGCAGAGTAACATCCTTAGTTCTTGGGCCACAGGAAACCATGCCCCTTTTCAAGCCAGATGATCTGTACCTGTGCCTAGGTAACCACTTTTAAAAGTAATGGGGAATGTGTAAACCATCTGTGCACTGGACCATCTGTAGGACTGATTTACACATTGAGTTTGACAACAACATTTAGCTTTTAAAAAACAGCTGAAGTCCCAGACTTAAAGAGCTTACAAACAAGTGCTTGAACCCATGCCTTCTAATAAAAAATAATTCTTTTAACACAAGAAACCCCTCAAATGTTTCAATCTTCACTGCCCCCTAGTGAGACTCTTAAAAAACGTATTTATAGAGGAGAAAGGGTCATAAAGATTGACAGTAGAGACTTCTCTTCAGAACGTATGCCTACTCTGGAAAGATAATAACTAGAACTATACTCAACAGTGTCCTCTGCACAAGGCACAACAGCTGATCATGAAACTTAGCTGAGAGATCAAATATTTAGCTCAGAGCAATGTAGGCAAGGATGCACGCACAGAGTGAAGATAAATACTTAAGAAATGGAGATACCGTGGAAATGCTGAGACTATTAAAATATTTTGCTAGTGTTTTTCAATTTAATTTTACAGGATTTTTGTTTTGTTGTTGTTGTTAGAATAGAACAACCTTTGAGAAGTAAAAGCAACTGGAAAGCCAGCCACGTAGCATTCATGATATGAACCTTTTATTTGGTGTAAAGGCACATCATGTGTTGTTACCTGAGTTGTCCTTTGAGTCCGATTCAGAGTCAGAGGTCTCTGAGGATTCTGAGGTTTTCTCTGGCAGATGAGGAAGTTGTGCAATATCCATTGGAGTATCCTTGTACTCTGGGTTGCTGAAAAGGAGACAGCAAATGCAAACACAATCGGATGATTTGCAATTTCATGGTTTTTCCCTCTTTTCATATCAAAGTTCAGGAACAAAGAACATAAATAGGAAAAATAGCAGAGCAAATGCAGAAACATACATTTTTTTTGCTCCTCAGAGCTTCACAGCAGGGATTTTATGATGGTTTATTTTAATATTGCTGTCAAATACTTACACTGACCAGGTATTAAAACTTGTTTGATTCTAGTGAAGTTTTAGAGCTATCAAAGCATTCTTACTGAAGTGGGACACCATGGTCTGCGTGATATCTAACAGTAAAGCTACGCTGTGTAATCATCCAACAACAAAATATCTTGATTTTGATCCCATTACTGTGCCTGGAAGGACAGAGAGGGTGTTTTAACTTTTCCAGTCTGTATCCCTGCCACCAGCAATGTCTATTAGAGTTATCTCAGTAACAATATTCTCTATCAACCTTGCCAGAGCCCTTTCAATACCTGTTTTTTTCAACTTTCCTGTTTTCCACACTTTAATCAAGCAGAGCATACATAAAGTTAGTAAGAAGGTGCTCAGTTAGGGCTAGAGAAAATGACCACTGCTCAAAAAAATGTGGCCACAAAATAGATAAAAAGATATTTTTTTAAACACTGCACACATGCATCCACATCACCAAGAAACCACAAGCAGCACTCTAACTATATGACAGATGCACATGTGCATGTTAAGATGCATATGTTAGGGATAAAGAACTGTCAACACACCCATTATAATCATATCTTCATCTGCTCATGTGGTGCTCACCTGTGACTTGTTAGCAATGAACATGACTGCAATGCAAAAAAGCTACACTACCAGAGAAACTGGAAAAAAACCCAACAACCAACCCCCAAACCCCACCAGCCCAAGCCTGTGCTTTTTCTTGGCTTGTACCTTTTAAAATGTGTTTCTTTCCCAAATCTGCGCAAGGGCAGGGGAACAGACACAGCTAGACATAAGTGGCATAGGAATGTTGAAAATAAACAAAGTCTTTAATCTTTTTTTGAATAGGTGAGCATTTCTACACAGTTCAAATTCCAGCCTGGTGATAGAGCAGAAAATCCGCAGCCCTGCATAGAACAATATGAGGCAGCACTGGGGGTGACTGACACACTATCACAATGACAGTGTGCTCATATTCAGCCCATTACAGTGTACTGTGAAAATTCAGAGTTCACACAGTTCACATTGAAATGCCATTCTTACGATTATCATCTTTATGGTTTTGTCCTGACAAAGTGACTTTATTCTGTTGCATCCCAAGGCAGTCCCCAAATTTGCCCCCTCCAAGCAAAAGATGTTTGAGGGCTTTCACACTGTGAATAACAAGTTACTAGAACAAGGACAGCATTAATCCTCCCTGTCACTATAATTAGTCTATCCTTTTACAGACAGCTGAATCATACTTTCTAATGCATGGAAATGTATACAGACCAGTATTCCTACTAACAGTAGCCCTAATTATGCCTTGATCTCTCATTAAAATACTATTTGGACATTTGGATCTTTTGTGGATTCCAGTACTAGGAGAAATCTAAATTAAAAATACAAATTCAGTGGAGAAGTTATTCTTTCTCTAACAGACTGGTGAAGGGAATGCAGCAGAAGAATCAAGTTCTGGGATGAGACTTGGGGAAGACCACACTGCTTTGTTTTTTTTAGCTATATTCTGTTGGTAGAGAAAATAATTTTGTGGGATGTTTGTGGATTAGGTTTACCTATTGTCTAGAAAGCAGCAAAGAGGACAGAGGCAACTGTTTGTAATTCTTATGGACCACTTTTGCAGTTAGAATATGAGCACATTTCTGGGTATTTTGAAGTCCTGTTAGGACTGGGGCAGTGAAGCTGTAGTTCCAGTTCAGAATTGGCAGGCTTAAGCTGAACTCTTGAAATGCTGCATTGTGCCTCTCTCTTGCAAAAAGACAAAAAAGTAGCAGGATAAAGATATATTCAGAAATATCTGTGCTCAATCATAGCAGGACAGAAACATCTAAGACCCAACGAACACTCCACTGCTGTGGAAGGTTTCCCACAGTATCCTCAATGTTCTCCTGCCAGGGGTTGCTTTCTCCTCTTCCACAAAAGGGGAATCAAAACTATTTCAACACGCAAGTTCAGGCAGGCATAGTCTCTTCAGGGCTTGCTGGTCTTGGCATAATAAGTCACAATCTAACCCCTAGACATCACTTTGAACTCTCATGGCATCAAAGAGAATGTAACAAAGCATGCCAAGCTACTTAAAAGGAGAACAGGCCAGAAAATGACAACTGCATTCCATGACAAACTCAAAGTTTCAAATGTATTTTTTTTTTTCTGCTCCGGAATGAAACAAAAAATCTCCCAATCTTACCGAACATTTTCACAAAACAGAATGTGTTGAAAGGTATTTTCAGATCAGAAAGGTCAGGTTTATAATTCACTGTCTCTCAGTGACTGTTGGTCTTCCCCTGAGTTCAGAAACCATTCCTTTAAAAATACTTGGGCTTTGGTAAAACAGAATTTCTCAGGGAAAAGCCTTTCATTCAAGGTATTATTACTATTTCTGTTTAAAATAGTTCTCATAATTTTAAATAGTAGTTTTAATTGCTACTTTTATTTTTAAATCCTATTTTGCGTTTTTCAGTGTGAATACTGTCTGATGATTACAGGAGCAACCTATTAGTTCAAGAATTTTCTCCTGAGAAAATTCCTCTGTCTGGAGTGAACCAGCAAACACCTTTCAGAGAGGCATTTTTGCAGCATTCCAGAAATTTGCTTCCATGCATTTTCAATAAGCAAATAAACCAGTACCCAACACTTCACACCAGATTTTACAACACAACTACTGAAAGTTGGTGTGGATAATTTTTATATTTAAGCTCAAGATGAGCAGATTTCAGGGCAGTAGAAGCATGCAATAAAATGGTAGAGGGTTTATTTGAAGATTAAGGCAGCATAATAATTTAAGAATATTCTGGTGTACCGAGACATGACAGATGTTTCAATAAACATAACCAAACAGCACTGTTTTTGAGGTGGACCACGTGAAAAGTTCTTCTTCCTAACTTTTTCCAGTAGGCAATTGTTTTTTCCCTAAAACCCTCACTGAGACAAGCAACAGAGACAGTAGTTCAAGTGAGAGAAGCGATTGGAAGACCTACCTAAGAAGGTAATTGACCCAGATGATATTCTTCTCACTTGCATTCTTGGCATTGACAGCTATGGTTGCACTAGACTGTATCCAGATATAACCTCCGTTCTTCTGCATCCAGCGGTAATATTTTGTTACACATTGACCCTTATTCAGCACTGGCAAAAAAACAAACAAACAAAAACCCCAAATGAAACAGAAGCAACATACAGTGCATGTTAGAACTGGGGTAAAATGATCTTCATTGTACAACATGCCACAATTATAAGCAGAAGATACTTGGCTTCCTTTAGGTTTAATGCAGCATGCCAGTGAGATGAGAAACAGGATCTGAAGTTCAGCATAACTAGCTGTACTCTTTACAAGTTTTAAAAGTATAATTTTAATCTGGGTTTGGAAACTCTAGCGGAAGAAGAAAAGTAAAAAGAACTACAAATGTCTTTCGTTCACAGAATACTTATTGCTGTGTGGACAGTTTCAATGCACTCAATGTCAAACTGTAAAAAAAAAAAAAGGAAAAAAAAAAGGCAAATTTATATGTGATTTATTCATAGCTCCTAGGTAGACCTCTTTGAGATTCTGGATATTTGAAAGGTTTGGGAAGATACTCTACCCCTGCTGCTTTGATCATTTCTCCTTATTGCAGGCGATATCAACCACTGAACTTATACATCTGTTTCTTTGATCTTGTCAAACAGAATTTACAGCTCTCAGATGAACCAAATCTCCACCGGTCAGTGGGGGGAAAGTCTTGGGAGAATTTACTTTCTACCAGAGCAAAGTAAATCCACCAACAGACTAAGAAAGAGGCCTAAGGGAGGCACAGAATGGCTTGGTTAGAGCCAAAGAGGCTCTCTCCAATGTCTGAAATACGCTAGGAAAGAAAACAGAGGAACAAGTAAAAGCAATCAGTAATGTGAAACAGTGTTATTAAATGCTCACAGCGAGAAGGCTTAAAAATACAGATGTTTAAAGTAATACTCCAGCCAAAATATTTGCAAGTTGAAACGGATTTGTTTTGTATCTGATACTTAAGTGTCAGGAGAAGGGGATGAAATGCAAATCTTTCAGTGGAAGGGAGCAGCATGGTTTTAAAGAAAACCTGAACTATACTAAATCTGGGTACTATTGCTACTGGAGCACTTCCTGTCCTCGGCTTTTCCCCTAACGCCAGCCAGCTCTGTGCGCTAGAGGGCAGTGTGCATTCACAGACAGCGCCCGCTTTTGTCATGTCCTTGTCTCCGTCTGCTAAAATGAAAAACCTCTAACTGCTGTAATAAATTTGGCTAAATTAGCTGCTAAATGGTTATCTCAAGTAATATGTATTTGCATTAATCATCTTGCTCTAAACCAGAACAAGCCAGAGTCCTAAAGACGTAGTAAATTCATATTGTCCATTTAATTACGGCTAATAAGTGCTTCATATACAATAGTTTCATGAAGTACATTTTCATTTTCTTTTGTAGAGGGAAAAGAAAAAAGTCACTTTGGAAAAGAATAAGTATTTAAGGCAGTTAAAGTTCCTACCATAAATGTGACAAATGACACTTTGGAGCTTTCAAGTTAACCAAATGTCTATACCCCTAATTATACATATGAATGTATCTATATCCAAGTCAGTGTACAACAGATACCTAAAGAAAAAGATATTTACAAAGACAGACATACAAACACAGACTCCTTCTTACCTTGGAGGAAACTCCAAATCCCCACTCTAATTTTTCAATTGCTGAATTAAAAAAGCATGTAAAAAAGTGCAATGTAAAGTAAACGTAAAGTGCAAGGTAGGTTCAGCTGTAATAAGAACAAGTATTTGTGATCTGGGTCCTGTTGTTTTTCAGTTAACTAGGTTTGTTTCTAGCAGAGATCCATAAGTTTCCCTAAATTTTTACTTTCGTATTCCAGGCTTTAGATATCCTACTATGATAATTCATTGGCTTCAAAACCTCATTATACCGCAGAATAAAGATAAACGATGCACAACTGACTACCCAGCATTTCTGTCAAACCAGTGCTGTATGCCACTTTAGAAAACAATCTCACATAAATTAGCCCAAGTTTATCAGTTCTGAAGAATAAGGGAAGAAAAGTACTGCTGTAAGTTTTGATTATGGTAGACTTTTTCATTTCAGTAAAATAGGACATTCAAAATACTCTGCTTACAGCTGACAGTAAAACTGATACATCTGGAATTTAGGATTGATGTTGCCTCCTTTCTGGAAACTGGAACACCCACAGGTGTGTGCAGAAACTAGCAAAATCTACACTTCTATCGACTAATGATGATGTTGCCTTCTTTATAACAGTTTTTTTTCCTGAGGAGTTTAACGTACCATGCAAATACCAAAGGATGAATCCTCACAGCTGCCCACATGCACATTTGAAAGTCAAGGTACCAGATGAGTCACTAGCCAGCGACTGAAGAGCACACTGCAATTCTGCATAGTCATAGCTAAGAGAACCCAGATCCTCCAGCTCTTTCAGTCCATTTCATCCTAGACAAGTCCTTCCTCTTTCAGTGCCTTTATACTGGTTGTTGCACCACTGGAAAAGCCTATGTCTTAAGCTGAACAGAGCATTCATTTCAGAACTATGAAAAAAGGGGGAAATTAAAACCTTATAAGTTTCTTCTAAAGGAAAAAGGTGCTTGTTTTTTCATGAAAGAGAATTCAGTGCATCAGAGTTGCATCAAACCATCTACAGTCAGAGTTCAGGCTCCCAAATTACTATACATCCAAAGAGTGTCTGAAATACTGTCTTGAAAATGAGCTTTCCATGAAGTTCGTCTACCTGCAAATTTCCACTGTCTATTTGGCCAGCTCAGATATATTACCGCATACACAGGATTTTCCTTCCTGCATTTGTCTAAAGCGCATTTCATATGAGAGATTTGTGGACCACGCTCTGAAGGAAGTTCCACGATTCAATATAAAAATTCTATCTGTAAAGAGATTCTCTGGCAGGCCAGTTGTGCTGTACTGCTAAATCTGGTTCTTACTTCCTTTGAGAGTTCCCTAGGTACCCCCAAGGCAGTTCTGAAAGCTCATACTGTAGCTTGGGAAGAAATTTCTCAATGTGATGAAAGAGAAAGAATGAGAAAATTTTGAAATATTTTCTAATTTACAGTATTTTTTAACTGTTGGCATTGCCAAGCTGAAACTTAGAAATTCGATGAGAATTTTGAGAAAACAAGCCACTAGAAGGACACATCAGGAAGAGAAATCTATCTGGTTTATTGATAACCTAGTGTTATTGAGTAAAGCCCAGTTTCATTTCGAGGATCTTCACTTTGCAGGTACAATAAGTCCATAATAAAGTTACTGATTTTGAGAAGAAATGAAAGTAAATAATTTGTCCATTCTAAGCTTTGCTTGTGAAGTTATGTTTTGTTACTAGCAACAGACCATGCACGTCAGCTTAGCATAAACTTCTGAAAAGTAACGTCATGTAGACCATGTCCTGAACTTATTCAGACTGTATTTAAGGCAAATCCCTTACTAAGAATCAGGGTTCAGCTCTGTATTTTTGTACACTGAGAAATGCAGAGAGTTTTAAATTTCTATTGTGTTATACATGGAGTATCCAGTCCGACAGGCCATGCAGCACAGGGAAAGGTCAGACTCGTGACCACATCAGTGGGATGGCTTGTGTGACTGAAATTACATGGGATTATGCAGGATTGGGTCATATAATTACATACACACACACACACACGTACATATATATATAAATAAAAATCTATCTATCTATATAAACTCTTCAATTGATGTGAATAATTGAGTTTTAAATGTTTTAAAACTGGTGACCTTTATGTTAGCTACACAGATATATTCCCTAAAATGGTGGATGCCAAACTTCACTAAAATTTGCTGAAACATTACCTAGTTACTAAATTTGAAATCCACGATTAGCATGCAAGAAATGTACAGCATGTCATGCTAAGAATTAAAAAAAATCTCACTTATTTCTCAAAGTATGAATATATTGCTATGTATACAGTTCCCAACAGAGGGATTTCAGTTTTCCTTGGTAGCTTTGCGCACAGCAATATTCTTGTAGCAGTGGAGTGAAGGAGGGGGGAGAAGAAGAAACAGTCAGTGTTCTTTGCAGGAACCTATTTCTGTTAGAAAATCAAAATAAATCAGTACAAGTTTGTCTTCAGAAATATGGTTACAAAAAGAAAAAGAACAGAGTTTCTTCCTGTAAGGCTGTTCTGAGAAATCAAAGCCAAAGCTTCTAAATAGTGAGTTGTGTTTTAAAAGAAGGAAGTAGCTTAATTCAGTTTGAAGAGGAGATGAAGAAATTGTGTATCAAAAGCAGTCTTTTAGCAAAGTCTCTTACAAAAGGACATTTTACTCATGTGCATATGCATTTAAAAGCTACACTATATTGCGTATTCAGGTAAGTATTGAGTAAATAGGAAATGATGAGATCATCTTACATATTCACACAGCTTCACAAAGAGGCTCTTTATAATTGGTGAAAATATTGAGGTTACATCTGCTGTGCTATTCACCCTTCTCCTTGAAATACCTTTATCAATGACTGGATAGTATTGATACTAAATTCCCCTTGTGATAAACTTATAAGAATATTTTTAATTTACTGCATGAGGATGAAAATGCCATACTTAATACCATAGTCAGATACTTAGCTGCAGCCACAAGTACTCTTTCTACATTCACAAAACTGGCAGACGAAACATGAAAAGGAATACTGACTCTTTAATCTCCACTTCTCCACCTAAGGCCCAAGGCAAGCTGACAGGGTAACTTCGTTCTGGAAACAGAGGGTTTTTTTTTTTATTTATTTTTTTAATTCTGGATTACTTTTTCTTCTGCTTTTGAAAACTGTGGGCTATGGGGGAATGAACCTGGCATAGACTTAAAACAAGAACAAGTTTCTTTATACGAAAAGTTACAGTCCTTGATGCTTACAGGAAGGTCATTTTCAAAACCCACAGGAAAAATAGCATCACAGCCAGAAAGAGTGCATTAAGTGCCTTATTTGCTTGTAACAGAGACAGTTTTTCATTTATAACAGCTCCGAGGATCAAGCGAGGCTTTGATGTTGGAAGGACTTTTCTATAGATTTTGCAATTAGTGAATTAGAAGTTTTAAATAGCAGGTATCCACAAATCGGATTTTAGCAATGAAAAAAAATACTGAGCCATATTTAGGAATGTTAAATGATGTTTGTTACTTAAACAGAATAAGGAGCTAGATGGTAGGAGACTTGTAGAAATTTGATGAGCAAACGTGTGCCATCTATATCATTCTCCACAAACACTTCGATTTTGGATCTGCTACACAGGGTGAGGTGAGGATGAGGGGGATGTAAGTCAGGACAGTGTGCAAATGCATTCTCTATCCACCAGGCCAAAAGTGTGGCTTCCACAGCCGATTACTTGGGGAAGAATGCCACCTGCACATCACAAAAGTCCCCTTGGGTCACATCACTCTACCTCCCCTCACTGCACACAGTTGCTTACCAGCCCTGTGTGACCCACCGTATCTCAGAGTTCTCTTAAGAAAAACAGAAAGGTGATAACTGTTTAGAAGAATATTGGTTCTGTGAGGCTTTAGAAAGCTGCATGTTGGTCACACCATATGACAGGAGAAAGCCCTGAGTGCTCACAGAGAACATTTTTTCTGTGTTTGGGTAAATGCAGTGTATTGTGTCAATAACACTGGCTGAAACTTGGCTGGTAGCACGATACGAAGATTAGACAGTAGTAATTGCTGGCTTTATTTAAGTTTATTTAATCAATCTTTTCCAAAAATCAAGCAGTAAATAGCAGGTCAGATTCATGAAAGAAAACTGGTACCCCACGGGTATCCAGACTCCTACCTAACTTCTTCATTCTCTTGGAACAATTCTTTTAAGCATATACGGTCATTCTGAAAATGCTAAACATGGGAACTGATTCATTGCTTACTTCTGCAATATGGAATACTGTTTAGTCTTCCAGTGTGAGGATGTTACATACATAAATACCTGACAAATGAGGCAAAAAATAAGTATCAACAACCTTCCGGGGATGGGGTGGGGTGGGGGGCAGCAGGGAAAGCCTTAATCAACCATTTAGAAAAAACTGGAAAGCTTTACAAACTAAGCAATATTTTTCTTGCCTCACTTTGCTGAAAAGCAAATGTTAAAAGTGGTCTGAATCAAACTGTAAAAAAAATGTGGATTCATATTAGGATCGAAGTTTGTAGCTCAACGTCATCACTTGCCAAATACAGTGATAAGTGTCTTGCATGCTATGTGTCCATCTAGGGAAGAGAAGTAACTAAATAGTGAAAATAGTTTGGAAAAACATTTATGGATTTTGTAACCTATCCTAACTCCCGAACAGCGGTACTCCAGCCTTCTGATAATTCCTAGCCTCTGCTAGAGATTCTGCCTTCATTTCATTCCATATTAACTCAGATAAGGACCAGGAAGATGTTTTGTTTAAAATCAGCACTATGTTATCAGTTTACATGACATCAGTTCACAGCAGCAGTGCAAAATTATTAAAACCCAGCAAAGTCAGAAAACTAATTATTTCCAGCATTAAGCACAAATCGCCACCTTCTACTTGAACAGACACATTTTTTTTCTTCCCCTCTCCCTTTCATGGTGGTTATAACACACCATTTGCCTGTAGTCCACCATTTAAAATTATAATTTTATAATTATGCTTACCATTAACTTAAGAATATATAATTCTAGGTAAGATATTTTAAAACAGCATGTAGGTATTGATCAAATATAATGGCAAAATTGTAATATAGCATCTAGTGATACATTGCATTCAATCTTCCATGCATGCTGTAAGCTTCCGTATCAGAAAATATTTTTTTTGTTTCTATAGACAAAAATGATGTAGATAAACTAAATAAGTGTAATGAAAAACTGCGCTGAAAAATGAACACTAGATTTGCCTACCTAGGATTCTCTAGGTTTTCTTCTCTCTTTCTTAACTTTCTTTTCCCTCAAGATTTGTCTGTCTCCCCATGACTTCTAAAACTTCAATCCTGCCATAAAGTGATTTCCTTCTGCTAATATTGAAACGGTCGTTTAGAAACCGAAGCCCGCTTTGAACACCAACTTCAGACAGAACTTCCATTATCATTAATGAACTCACTCTGTTCAAACTGGAGGGGAAAATGAAATCCCAGATCCAAATTTTGCCCTCAGCTACTAAAACGCAACATCAGAGGAGAAATTTGGCCCTGCTTGCTCAAGAAACTTAAATCTGTCCTCCATGTCTCCACTAACATTAGTGTCCATCATATGACAACCTATGTAAGATTAATGGCTTTAGAACATAACCCTTTCCATACCAAATGTATTAGCAGACTATACACAACTATATCTCCTACAAATAGGAAAAGGGACAGAAGTTTCACAGAAGCAGATTGGCAGCAATATTAATTTTCTTTTTGATTTTCATAGGGACTGGATCTCTGTAAACATGCTTTCATTTCTGGGATGAGTCCCTGTTTGTGTGCTTGGACCAAGTGAAAGGAGTGATTTTTCTCAGCCTAGTCCCTTGAGGAAATGGATCCACAGCACAGTGTCATGGGGGCATGCCAGACCCTTCTAACCACCAAAAGTTTCATCACAATCTCACACTTGGCAGTAAGTGACATTAGACATATTTAAAGCATATTGTCCCTTTATGCAGGTGCCTTGTAAAAAGAAAAGAAAAGGAAACAAAACAAAACTTTTTCACCTTTCTCCATAAGCCTTAGAAAGATAGCTTCACACTAACCAAAGAAAATTCCTTGTAAAATAAAAACAAAAGGACTTCTGAATTGTCACAACACTATCCAAACTAGCCGGCTGCAGCAAGGCTTTTACCATCCCACACCAGGTTAACTTCAATAAGGAGCTCCCACACCTTGCCCCAGCACAGCCACCAATTCCCCACAAGGTTTCAAAAGTTCATCTACTGTTCGTGCTGTTTCTCTGTCCTCTTCATGTCAGTCCACCCACTTCTCGCCTCTGCTGCATCTGGATTCTTCCATCTCTGGGCTCCTCTTCCATCCAGCCTCTCCTCATCTGGGCCTCCTGCTTCTCCTGGGACCTCTCTTTTCTCTCGTACATCCAGGGCATGCACTCTCTCTCTCTCTCTCTCCTCCCTCTGCTTCTTCCATGTCTCTCTTCATCCAATGCTCCTCTTCATACAGTCCTTCTCTTCCATACCCCTTGGAGCTATTTATCTACTTAGCAGGAACAGCCACAGCAGCACATTATCCATGTCAGCCAACCCACCGCCCCTGAAGTCAGCCCACAGCTGTATATTATCAATGTTAATTAACCCAGCTTCATTCCTCTATAATTCCTCTACACTGAACAAGTAAACATCTTATGAACTCAGAACCAATACCTCGCAGTCCATGGATGTTGGGTAAAAGGCTTCAGATGTTTGCCAGGGCATTTCAAAAGCCCACTGAGCCAAAGACCCGAACACCAGCCCACTCGATATGTAATCAGACATCAAAACCAACACTGACCTGCCACTGGCCACATCACTCTCAGATGGCAAAGCCACAAGTGATTTATGTAGGTACTTTCAAATGAGTGCTAATAAGACTATTGCCACACTGTCATATGTTTGATACATGCTACAATTTTACTGCTACTATTTTCATACCCTTCCAGCTTTGAAAACTGTCTCCCTCAGAGACACAAGGTCAACAGTTCAGATGTTCAAAAATTAAAAGAAGAGAAAAACCCCCAGTAGCACTAACGTTTCTAAAACTCTGGAAAGATCTGCAACCATTTCTTCATACCTTCACATAGTGACATTTTAGGATGGAGTATTTCACAGTGTAGTAAGATACAAACAAAATCTTTAATCTGTCCTTGGATTTTCAGTGGAGCAACACTCTTTCTGACTTAGACTACAAGGTGATGAACACTTTTGGTCTCAGTAATCTTGGAGCAAACATCAGCAATGAAGGTAAAAAGATACGTGGCTGAAGTACTTTTTCCCTTTAAAATGGCATACATTTACATTATGTAGCAAAAGTCACCATGGAAATACTTTAGTGAAGGTGAAGCTGCTGGAGGTGCACAGCAAAACCTTTTATTCCCATGGCTTTGCAATTTATCATATGCTTCTGTAATCTATCACAAGAATAATATCAAAGCATAAATTCATCTTTGGGTTGGAAATTTTGAGCACAAAGAGACTAAAAAAAATAAAGAAAATTATTAAGGGAGTAACTGGGAAACCAGAGGTTCCCAGCAATAGTCAAAGCTCAATCTTCACTCTATAGCCCCTTAATGTAGTAGCTGTAATTACGCAGCTGGCACTACATGCATTTTTAATATAAAAGTAGAAGAGTTTAGGTGTAAATTTCAACTGACTTTGAGCTCTGGAAGACTTACAATGGAGAGCCTACAAACTGAAATGGGAACATACTAATCAGTATTGCATTACATTTAATTTGAAGATGAAATAGCATCAGGAATTAAAGGGTCATTGATGCAAACTATATCTGAGGCATCTTGCAAAATAGCTGTATATTGCTTATCTACAGAAGGCAAAACTCTGCAATTAGGTTCTGCAGCTAATGACTTAAATAGCTTAGACGTTTAGTTTTGTAGAGTTTTCTGGTTTGTTTACTATCCAAAAGATCTGATGCTTCTGATAAACTGTTTTATATACTATACGTACAGAAAACATTTGTCCAATAGTATACAATTTGTATGTGAAAATCTTAGCCACAAAATATCATGAAGATTAGATTTTTTGGGGGATTTAAAATGATATCTGAATATTTATATAGGTAATTAGAATACCAAATATTACAATAGTAACAACTGCCCACAAACAGAAATGTAAGCAGCGGTATACATTCTCATCTTTCAAGGAACGAACCAATCACGAGTTAATAGTATATTGTGGAGAAAACAAGGGTGCATGGTGTACATAATTGCCTATAGCAGTGTTTCCCCCTTTCTTCTAAAGTAACGAGCTTTGGTCAGAGAACAGACAAAGAAATTAAGCTAGACAGACCAGCATCTCTTATAACCCAAAGCACCATTTGCAGAAGCAAACACATCTGCAGGAGTTCAGAGCATGGCTAAAAGACAAGAATCATACACACTCTTGGTTGGGTGCACATCTCTTAGGATTCATTAGGACTGAAAAACAAACACTGGGCACAGGCTAAAGTCAAAGTTCTTGCTCCTTTTTTTCCTTGTATGAATAAAAAAAATACGTTTTTTTATAAGCTCCAACTTCTACTTTCTTATCTCCTGATCACTCATCTTGCTCTACCACCACTATCTCCAGTCGAAAGGGACACAAAGATGCCAGTCTCCAATGAAGAAATCTTTGCTGGCCCATATTATGGATAGAAAGGAAGATTGTGCAGGTGGTCAGACCAACACTTCTGCAATACTTTGTAAACAAGATATACTAGACTGTCATCAGGATGCCAGGCAGGCTTGGTTTAAGAATTAGCTAAACACCAGACATTCTATCAGCCTAATTTAGAATCAATCTTGCTTTTTAGTGATGATAATAAACTTGTACAAACATGAGATTCATTTGTATATTTTAGCATTTTACTTCAGTCCCAGAATGCAAAACCTGGCATTGGAATCAGTTTGATTTTTTTGGTGATTGAAGATATTAAGCACTACAAGAGCATTGAAATTTCGATCTGATTAGGATAAAAATTCCTCAGGATCAAAACACTTCTTTTTTTCCCCCTACAGTTTTACTAATTGTGTGCTACTTGACATTGCAGAGTTATTCCACAGCATGATAGCAAAATATGTGAAGTGTATTTTACTGTTAGAAATTATCAACTCATTCTATTTGTTTTTCATGTGTTTGAGGTTATTAAGAGAATAAAAAATTATAACTGATGTGCATAAGTTAAAAGGGTTAGTTCAACTACAGTTGGTAGGCTAAACCACTAAGCAATATTTTGTACAGCAATAGAATTTTTCTACTGAACATACATAAAAGAAATCATGAATATATAACTGATTTAAAAGCAGACTGAGGGGGTAATATCCCTTGAAAAATAGGGGAGCCGTGAAAAAGGTGAATGTGGAATAGTTTATTTTCAGAAAGACTGGATTATTCTAACCACTGGAAACCAGATAAAGTAGATCAGAGGGAGTGCTACCAAACATACTCATCAGAGACCTTTGCTTTATGGGAAATGAACTGCCCTGGCTCACTGTTCCTGAGGAATTGTATTTCTTATAGCTGTAAATCAAATCCTGAAAAAACAGGATGATATTTTCGAAGCAATAGCTGAGGACAACAAGTATCTTTTTTTGTCAGTGTCAGGTTTCTGAATTTAGACCTCAATTAGGATTCCAAAATGAAAAGGCACATATTATATACCAATATATACTTGTGACAGTGTAACAACCAATATATTAATTTTCAAATGGTGGCATGTTCTATATTTGTCCAAAAGTATATTCACGGTCACCTTCAGAGGTCTTGACTTTGATCCTTCCTTGCTGCTTTCTTAATGACCTTCATTGAACATTAAGATCAAGTACTTGATGTTCAATGAAGATCGTAATTTTTTTTCGATTAAATGGAAGTTGTATACCTCTACAGCATACAACATCCATTCACTCTTACCAAGAAATGTACTTCTTAAATCAAAAAGGGACTTTATAGACCTTTGTGTGATAACAATATCAACCAAAGAGAAGCACATATGCATAGCATCGTACTCCAGAGAGCAGTGAGTGTCAATTGCTGAGCATTATGGACAGTGCTAGGACCTGACACAACAGGAATTTTATTAATCTGCTGGCTTTAAGACCAGGGATGATTTTTTGTCTTTGGAACAAGGGCAGTTCTACCCATGCAGGGACTCATGCCTTGGTGAAAGTGCAAGAACTGTCCTATGCTTGACATGCAGTGCAGCCCTGCAATGTTTCTATGCAGACCTAAGTAGAAAAAAAGGATCCGTTCACCTCCTCATTCTTACAAATGGTAAAGTAGAACAGGGGGCAGGAGGGGTCTTTCTAGGGTGTTCTAGATGTGTTACTATGAAATGTAAAACATTCAGCTTCAACTCTTTCATGCCACATATCCTAATGAAGAGCTCTGTTACACAGAGCTAGGATTAGCTACTGTATCTGAGCCAATGTACAGCTAGACCTGAAAATTTTGAGGGCTCAGATTCAAACTCAGGTTGTTGTATCTTAGCCAGTGCCGTGTGTCAGCTAAGCCAGCAGCTGAGCCATGATGCTGGATGGGGTACAGGCTGTTAGACTAGAGAACATTTTTACTATAATTTCTGAGAGACTTGATTTATGATAAATGATATCTGACTGGATTTTACCAGCAATTTGTTCAATAAACACAGCAAAGGTGAACAAACAAGAAGTTTCCCAAACTTCTGAAACCATGAAGCATTATAAAATGGGAAACAGCTTGATAAGGTAGAATTGTAACACCGAACAATTGGCTGGGAGATTTGTGAAAAAGCATGATGTTTGAAAGCTTGAATGAAACAAGATAGAAACAATATCCCTAAACATTTTATTTCTGTTTGAAAAAAACTGACACTTCAATAATTTGTGGGATCACTACCATGTATTATTGTTGCAAAAAAATGCAGGCATATGAAGAGTTAGAGTATCAATGTTGTTTTATTAATCCACAAGGGCATCAAGCTATAACTAACATAAATTTCTAAGTAGAAATCTGATCCTAATGGAATTTTTGCTATTTTCTTCACTGGGGTCAGAATTTTACTCCATATAAATTTGCTTTTTTAGGGCATAATCCCCATGTCCATTGAAGCCAATGAAAGCTGTTCCATTGACCGTACCTGACCTTTCGTTAGGGCAGCAGTTCCCTTACAAAAGATTGTTGTCACTGCTATAGTCCTGCAGACCTTCTTCACCATTATACTTGTAATGGTCACATTCCTGAAACTGCTTTTGTCTTCTTTTATCTGAGATAGCATTAACAAGGCCTGTTTTTCAAAGTTTCTAATGGGCTGCTATGATCTGAAGCCATCAACAGCCCTCTTGATTTTTTCTGTGTGATTTTGTGCAACATTTTCTTCTTTGCTTGTTTTCCCCTTTGATGTCTTTGAATAACCTGGATGAGAAGGCAGGATGTACTGGTCTTACTTTTCCCATTTTTGTCTGATATGTTGTCAGTGACTAGGCAGAGTAGCAGTTTTATTTGTGTTTCTTTTTACCCTTAGATCTACCACTACAATTTAGGATTTTTCTTGTTCTAATCTTTAAAAATTATTTTCTTTCCTGTAAAAATCAATCAAGATTTTTAGCTGCATTCTGCAGTCCTTCATCAAAAACAACCCTTTCAGTTTGCTGCTTTCTCAAGTCCTGCTTCTACTTTTAAATAGGGCTTTCTAACTATTATACTAACTTCCACTTCCTCTTCAAAAAATTGCTTTTTTTTTTTTTAAATTGTAATCTTAAGAAATTATTTCCTGTGTTGTACTGGCAAATCTGCATTGTTTATTTTGGGGAACTGCAGTTCTGCTTGGTTTTACCTTCCACAGCCAGTGCCTGCAAGTTCCTGAATTTTATTTTTAATTTTATTTTAACTAAACAAGAAGCATTTTCTCTTTATAGTTTGGTTTGAACTTGATTTTCTAGGATGGACAAGTTGCTATGAAGTGTCTTGGCATTTTGCAATTTCTTTCTCTTGGTTTTTCTAAATGTTGGAAAAGTTGAGTATCTCTCTAGGCAAAGATATGAATCACTTCAGCTTCTGCAGGACTTTACAATGGGCAGGTATACTTCCTGAGCTATTCCCAAGTTTAATTTGAACTTGAAGGCCTTTCATCCAGAGCATGAGTTTGAACAACATGAAAAGACAAATGCAAAGTCCTGTACCTGGGATGGACTGCAATGGTACAAACTGGGGACTGGCTGGGTGGGTTGTGGCTTTGTGGAAAAGGACCCGGGGGTTCTGGTGGACAGTATGCTAAGCATGAATCAGCCGTGTGCTCTATGGGCTGTACTAAAATGTATGGAATGGAATCCCACTGTGCTGGAAGCTGCTAATGGGAGAAGGTCCCTGTCTTTATAAAGCTTGCAATCCAATCAGCTAAACTGGACATACAGTGAGAGCAGGAACACGGTAAGGTGAAGTGACTTTCTAGAAGTCATTCCTGTCTCCAGGGTCTCCTGAGTCCTAGTCCAGTCCTCACACACTGGACCACACTGCACTCACACTGTCTGCATAGGTCTCTAAGTTTTCTGAAGATGAATGTTTCATAAAGCATATTCTATTTCAGAGAGAAGTGGTCATTCAGAAGATTAAGGTCTTTTTCAAATGGGATGTTCATCTCTGCCAGGTGGTATGTTAAGTCTGAGTCATAAATATCTTTTATTTCCTCAGTCAGATAGTGCAGTGGAAGTGCAACTTGTCATTTTTGACTTCCAGTTTCAAAAGCACCATGTAAGTTTCTGAATTTGTTCCTTCATTTCTGAGCAACTGACATATTCTCCTGGATATTAAACGCTCAAAATGTAAATGATGCAAAATTACTTTGTTTATCATTTTGGATAGTTGATTTTTTTTTCCCATCCACAGAAATGTAGTTAAACTGACCTTCTTATGTCAAATGCACTTTACCTTCTAGAAACTTCAGGGACTATTTGAAAGCTTTACAGAGCTTGATACTGTTGTTGGCTGCCATATATTATTGTGGAAGCTGTCCCTGCTCTCCTGCTTTCCAGTTGCAGTTATTGTCCTATCTTCCCTTGCAGATCAAGCAAGGTAATTTCAGACTCAAGATTTATACTGCCTTCTATTGTAGTCATATGGTTTTGTAAAAGCAAATTAAGTGTGGCTGTACTTGGGCTGCTACCCTTTTATTAGGAAATGCTAGCAGGACATAGCACAAGGGGAGTAGAGTTATTCAGATCCGGGACTCTGAATTTAAAAGGCAGTTTGCAGATAGTCTTTTACATTAAGAAAAACACACAAGTCAATCATAAGTGCAGTCAGTCACTGAAACTTCCAAAGAATTATCTAGCTTTACTGCAGGCACAGATAAATTAGAGATTATGGGCCTAAGTCTCTTTTCGTACCAGGGTAAATCAGGAGCGTCATCACTGAAGTCAACAGATCTCAACAAGAAAAGAATTAGGCCCTATGGCTTTTAATAAGGGGAATAAAAAGAGTTTAATTACAAGGAATCAAGCTGAACCTCCCCCCATACACAGGCATGTGCACATGCTCTCTGGTAAGGTTTGTCTTTGTAACATTTTTGTTCTGTTATCCTTATCCTGATCAGATACTACCTGTGTACAAATAACAGGGGCTTAGATGCTATAGGGATGGGGGCCATCTAGATGTTAATACATGGGGTGCTTAAAACACTGGTAGAGCTGTAGCTCAGTTCTGTATTGAAAAAACTGGTGCAATCCCAAATATGCCACAGTTTTTGACTTCCACGTTTGCCACAGTTTTTGACTTCCATGTTATGACTCAGAAATAAAAAACAGAGGAGTTCATTTTCTGTGCTAGAGAAGGATTTTCTCACCTAAGCGATACCTTTTTTAAGGAGTAAAATAATGCACAGAACATGTAAGTGAACAGCTCCTGGAAACCCTGGTAATACCAATATATTTTTTTATTTCCACATATGTGAACAAACTTATATGTCTATAAAAAGACTTGAAAATAAATCATACAAAAAGCTTGAGTCACCCTCTATGAAACCCTATGACAAAAAAAAAAAAAAAAGCAGGTACAAGACAGAAGACCCCAGTCATGGAATACAAATAATAGTTCAGGAACAATGAAGTGTTGTACCAGATTATTTTGACAAAAATTGAAGTACTTACAGTCTAAGTGACTATGTCTGATGCCTTCCACATCTTCAGCATGAATGAAGTGGTAACATCTCTTTCCTACAATATCTACAGGGGTCAGATCCATGTAATCACTAATCCTAAAAAAGAAAAAAAAAATACAGCCTATAATTCAAGAAGGAAAAGAATACAAGAATGGTCAAATGACTCAGAAAGTGAAATCTGCTAAAAAGTTTTTCCACCACTATAGTAATTTGAATGGAATATCTGTACAACCAAGACAACTTTAAAGGGAAAAAAATAAAAAAAAGAAATAAAACATTTTTTAAAAAAACCTTGAAATCATTTTATCCATTTAAATAAGGGGAAAGTTAAATTCTAGTGCATATTCTTCCCGTAGCATAACACCAAGACAATATAATTCCATGAAATTGTAAAGCATTAGCAACAGTCTAAAATCATCATTAAAAGACCAAGATGATTCAAGGTTACATAATAAAGTAAAAACATGTTATGTTTATACCAAATGATTAGAGACACATTGCATTTCAACAGATTGGTCTTCTATTGGGTATATTCATGAAAAAGCTCTTCAACCATTTCTTGGCACCAAGTCCAAACTGATATTTCAAGGGATATAATTTAAATGCTGAGACATACAGATGCCTCAGGGTGTTATCTTTTTTAGTCTAATTCATTTGGGAGCTCAGCTTTCACTCTGGGCCCTTTCAACTGGGACTTTGTTGTTTATTGCACACAGAAACTTTAAAATCTATTCTGCAGACCTTTGTGTATGTGCGTCTGTCTGTGTGTCTGTGTGCTTGTGTCTGTGTGCGTGTGTGAACTTTTATTGTGGAGTGCCAAGATGTCAACGTCCATAAATGCAGTACAGAAAACAGCAAAACAGCTGGAAAATGCCTTGCTCACACAAGCATTTAAAAGTATGTCTGGTTTTCTGGAAAAAAGAATAATTTAGGCTTTGAAATATGCTGCAATGATTGGGATTAAGCCCACTTTGCAATTGTAAGATATAATTGCTATCCATTTAAGGGAGTTGTAAGAAACACCAAACATCTTGATATAACCAGATAGCTGAAACAACTGGAGCATGATCCTGAGGGAGGCCAGTGGGGAGGCTAAACCAGAAACCTAATTGTGTAGATCTGAGGGGTTGCCAGCAGGCAGAGAGGGCAGACACAGCCACTGAGGCACTCACTAGCAGAGCTGTGTCTGCCTGGGTGTCCGAGGCAGGGAGACTAGAAAGTCTAGACTAGAAAGAGTGAAGGAGAATGAAAGCATCAGACAGCACCAAAGTAGCACTGGAGTTTTGTCCCAAATGAAAAAAACCCAAAACAGACAAGAAAAACATCATAGGTAAAGCAGGTGGACTCAAATTTGCTAGTAAAAAATGTCAAATCAATTTAACACAAAATACAGCAGCCTTCTCCCACTTTCATGACACAGTATGTTGAAGGATGTGCACTTTCAAACAACTGCCTAATAGCTATAGCACTTAACCAAATGTAAGATACCTGTCTGGGGATAGCCATCTAATGTTTATCAGAAACTACAGTTGAAAAGCACCTCTCCTGCCTTCTCAGTGAGGACAGAATCACCAGGATAAAGACAAGTCTAGAATGGTGGCAATGGGACTCCTCATCCCTCCTGCTGAGTTCTTCCACTTTGGTTGCACAGCGAATTATGGGCTGGGAAACAAAGGACCTGGGATCTCTGCCCAGTCATAAGAAACCTGACTGTAAGGAAGGGAGTCTGAGATTGAAAGGTTTCTGTCCGCTGGACCGTGCATTATCTTTTTATATTAAACTAAGTGTAAAAACAGTCAATGGAGCAGGAACTAGAACTCAAGTCTCTTCCCCTGTCATGTCTACACTCTCCACACAGGCACATTTGGATGTCTCTTCTCTGGCCAAAGAACCATGTGTTTTCTGTTAGGAGGTGGCTCTGCTTCAAGATCAGGGAGAAATCCCACCCTGCCCAGCCTAGCAGAAAGGGGCAATCTCCAGGCAGGCCACTGCCCTGTGATGTACCCAGGCTGCGAGTGCTACAGTTCACAGGGTTGACATGGAAGATGATAATTCTGCTTCATCCTCCGGTGCATTGGACTCAGCTGTATTTGGTTTCTCTGCAGCAGCATGTTTGTGTAAAGTCTTCACAAATAAAAATGAACACAGTAAAGCAACTGTGGAAGCAGATTCACAGTCTCTTGATTTTAAGGTTGTGCCAGGGGAGGTTTAGATTGGATATTAGGAAAAAGTTCTTCACTGAAAGGTTTGTCAAGCATTGGAACAGGCTGCCCAGGGAAGTGGTTGAGTCACCATCCCTGGAGGTACTTATAAAACCTGTAGATGTGGCACTTAAGCATGTGGTTTAGTGGTGATCTTGGCAGTATTAGGTTTATGGTTGGATTTGATCTTAAATATCTTTTCCAACCTAAATAATTCTATGATTCTATAATATTAAGAAAAAGCTGTTTCAAGCAGACATATGAAGGACACAGTGAAGGACACAGGATTTTTTCTTTTTTTTTTTTTTTATGACAAAAGTGGAAGAAGAAACAGAAAGAATATGCAGATGTAAGTGATGATCACTAGCAAGCAATGACACCAAAACCAGAAGCAAAAGAAATTATATCAAATAAGGACACTCATGCTTCTATCAATGGTACCAAAGATGGAAAATAATTTGCATGGAGAAAAGAAAGAAATGTTATAGTGTATCTTAGAGTACTAGTTAGGAGACAGATCTTGTGGCCTCTGAGCCCTTCGACAAAATAAAGCAACAGGTTGATGGGTTAGAACTCAGTTCTGTAAAACTGAAAAAAAAAAGCACATGCTTATGTTTGAGCAGATCTGTGGTTCCACTGACTTACAGGACTGCTAACATGACTGAAATTTAGAGGTTGGTATATGGTACAGTGCTTCGCTGAATTAGGACCAAATTGTGCACACATTTTTAGGCCTGAGGCTCTCTACACAAGACTGTTTCTACATGTCTGAAGAAACTATTGGCAGCCACGGTCATGGCCAACAGGCCAACCCTCTTCCATTTGGAAACCACCATATTCACCGGGTTATTTCCTTTTAGGCATATATTAGCAGATATGGCTATGGCAGTCCACATTAAACTGAGCTATGGGCTCTCTCCAGATGGTCTCCAATCACTAACAGTTGACACTGAAAATACACAGAATGATGCTGTACTCTAGCAGAAGTCTCTTTATTTTGCTTTTAGTTATTTATCACTGTCTAAGATGATTTGTCCTCTGCAGGTGCTTTTGCCACTCCATTGACTAATAAAGGATTAGAATATTTTTGCCTAGATGGTGAAGCTCAGATGACATGAACCCCACATTTAGAAAACAGACATGGATTAACAAACCACAATTTAGGCAACAAAATTTTACATCCCCATTTAACATTCTCTGAATGAAATATTGTTAGAAATAGCCGGTGTTGTAGCTAACGGATCTTGTGTCAAAGGGAAGCTAACTGTTGACTAGTTTGTGCACCGAGCCCAGGATTCTGCAGATCTCTTCATTCAGAGGAAAGTAACAAGATGCGCCCAAAGACTTGAGTAATGTCACTCCTGCTCCCTGCTGTTGCAAGCAGGCAATGACTTGGAAAACTAGGAGTACTATTGATCTCACCCCTGCTGATCCAATGGTCCACTGTGAGCATTCATTTCAGTTAAGTAGCATGGCTTCTGCTCCATACTCCCCGCAGCTGCCAGTAACTCCCCATTGCTCCATAAATAGTGCTTACAGCTTCCTCAGCGTGGATCCATTTTTCTCTGGTTTCATCAATGTTGTGCTTGCTTTACTGTGGCACCACAAAGAATTTCCCGTCTGCCCGCAAGTGCCAGGAGTCAAGCCCATATATTCAGGATGGGATACTTATCTCCTTTTCTATAGTCCCAGAAGAGAGATTGCAACTTCCCTGACTCGTAGAATGGCCTTGGCAAATGCCCAGATAATTAATCTGACAGCTCCAATCAGCTATTCAGTTAATTCCTTCCCTTCTTCTGTCCTCTCCATTCTTCCAGGTTTTACAGTCATATTCTATTTTGTACCTGCTATGAAATCCAAGTCCTGTCAATCTTACTACAATTTCTATCAGTGAAAATCCTGCTGCCTCAGTGAGCTAACATTCACCTCCCAGCCCAGCAGAAGTGTTTCTACTATTTGAAATTCCTTTTATAAACTATTTTTAACACTGAAACAGGGGCTAAAAATGGAACTATTGCACCATAAATTCAAGTACCATCATATGCATTCTACCCTAGCATATGAGAGAAAATACATCACAAACAAGGAAAAGTTGCTTTATAACGTTGCCTTTACCTTCATGAATGAAAACCATTAGTAAGCTCAACACTTTGTGTAAGTCAGCTGGTTTACCATAGTTTACCATGTGTTATCAGCTCTTTCTATGTGGTTACCAATCAGCACTCCACATCTGATGGATTTTACATTTTTCATTGATGCCTTTCTCAGGCATTTGAAGGTTTTATTGCTACGTGAATGTAAAGGGAAGGTGTGAGAAAAATGTTTAATTAAAAAAAAAACATATACAACTTAGGGCTCATAAAAATGCCAAACTGGTGGCAGAGAAAGTATATGTCTTCGTAGCATGGCCCACAAATTCATATCATACTTGACCTGATGGAGTATATTTTTCACATCCGTTTGACTCCTGTCTTTTTGATTGAGGTTGCCAACAAAGGTGACAGTAAGTGCAGGTGATTTGGTTAAAAGGAAATTTGTTCATTAAGAACTGGACAGATACCAGCAACTCATTTCACAGCGGCCATTGAAAAGCCCTACAGTGGCAGCAGACTTCCATTGCTACCTAGGTAGGTCAGAGTCAAGTCAAAGACTAAGGCAAACGGTTTCTTCTAGATCCTTCTGCTAATCCCCAGAGCTCTTTCACCAGCTGCCTGATGGTGCAGAATCTAGACGCTTAATGGGTAGCGTCACCGCCAAAAGCTCAGCCCAAACTTTAATACTGTTACTGGCTTTCTCTGCGACCTTGCTCAAGCCACTTTCTACAGAGCAGTTTTTCCAGGCCTAAAAATGAGAATAATATATTCTCTTTTAGATACTGCTTTGGAAGTTTAGATGAAGTGTTCTCTCTAATAGCCAAGTAATATTATTAATAATACTATTGTGGCAGTTCAGCAACATGACAGCGAAGATAACCTTATAACTGAAATCCAAGATTATTTAAAAATATTTAAGGCTCTGATTCAACAAAGCATTTATCTCTTTGTATAAAAGTTTATATTGTTGTGTTATCCTGATCATAGGTATTCTATTATGACTGAGAAATCATGATTGCTCATATCAGAGCCTCCGCTCTTAACTTCCAATATGCTACAGCTGCTGTCACATGAAAAGCTTGCATTATTCATCTTGTTTGTTCCACTTTTTGATGATATGTCCCCTTGACAAAATTTGGTTTTGGCTGCATTGCCTTCTCACTTCCTTTCCAAACTTTCGCACATACCTCAGACTTCTGTCAATGGACCCAAACTTCTTTGTTACTTATATCTTCCTTAGATCTTCACTCTGCTCTAAATACCTGTTCCTTAATTTTATGTGTATTTTTCACGGCTCTGAGGACACCAATAAGCCTTAATGGTCTTGATCAGCCCCCCTGGGTCTTTCTGCACCCTGCCCATGGCCCAGGACCCCATGTCAGCCCCCGGGGCCATCAGCCCCTGCCCCAGCAGTGCTGGTGCCACAGCAGGGCCCGTGTCCAGCTCCCCACAGCCCTGCCCCGCCATAGGCCCTGCCGAGCCAGGCCCGTCCCCACGGCTGTGCCCAGTGCCGGGGGCTGGGGCTGCCCTCGTGCCCCTCGCTGCCCTGCTCCGGGCTGGGGCGCTGGGACGGGCCCTGGCTGCCAGGCCTTGCCTTGACAGACCCTCGTGGGTGGGCAGCTCCTGATGCCAGGGACACCCAGCCCCCAGGGAGCAGACAGCTGAATTTAAACCCTATCTTCCACCTTCCTAGATCACTTGTCGCTATCACATGGAACACAGCCCCCCCCTCAACCAACTCCTCATCACCTGTTCCCATTTCACTGCTGTCTTTCCCAGTATGCCCTTAACCAATTTTATTCTACAGTTTTCCCACCTCTTACTGCAACAGATCCCACCTCTCTAGCTTACTATCTAGGCCATCTGTGCTTCTGTTCCATTAAACACTGAGCACGATGTGCTGTAATCTGCAAATTAGTTAAAAATGGAAAACTTTAAAACTTCAGACAGAAAAACTTGTGGAGGGGAGGACTAGGGAGCATAAGGACAGCCATACAGGTCAGACCAGCGTCTGTCTAGTCCCACATCTTGCCTCTGAGAGGGACAATGAGATATTGCAAGCAGGGAAAGCTTAGCGGAGTCTTTCCTGGTCCATCCTCCCCTATCCCAGCAAGATGTCCTGCAAATTACAGTTTTTAATTTACCTTTATTCTCTGAGAATGTAATGGAAATGAAGGTGATGATGATGATGACAGTGACGTCTATGCTCTCATACAACACCAGGATGACGTTGCAGGAGTCACAAATGTCAAAAGTTTTTGCCAAGCCCACGGAACAAAGAATACATACAGCTAAAACAAAGAAAAAAAGGAGCTAAAAGCTGTACCTATTTTCACAGTAAATGATATTGAGGTCCATATTCACACGAGTGACAAACATGTGGCAGTCAATCCTGACTTCATTAATTGTAGGAGGTGGCAAAGCATGAGCAACGACAACAAGTCCCATGATTTGGCTTGGTACTGTCCGTCCGTGGGACAGTGACACTCTCAGACGTAACCGGCCTGTTATATGAATCACCTGAAAAATAAAAACAATAAAAGAAACCCCAGTGAATTCTGGATGCAACTATGACATCAGTTTCTTGTAAAGGATAGCATTACTATTTCCTTACAAACCACTTAAAACAACCAAAAATTGTACTAAGTAACTGCCAGTATTAGTGTTAAGCTTATTAATATTGGCTATCAACATGTCCTATATGTCCTCATGGCAAAAAAGAAGAAAGAACATAACAGGCAAATGGTTCACATTCATCAAACAAAACCCTCAGAACTCCTGAGGTTTTGATTTTTTTTTGGTGGTTGTAACAGAAAGAAAGAAAGAAGAAAAAGAAAACAAACTAGAAATTCAATAGAAAAGAAAGTGGGATAAAACTGAAATAACGAAGGTAGAAATTAATGAAATATTAATTTGATAACATTTGGAGACAAAAAGATCAGCAGTTTAAAAAGTTTTCCAGAACGAATTTAATTGAATTGCTAGTCACCTCCACCATGGAGACACCGCTCAGAGCTTTAGATTACTTCTTTGTGGTTGGCAATTCCAGAAGCAACAGCCTAGAAGTGATCAATGAGCCCAGCTGCAGGATGGTCTTCTTGCATCCAAAGCAAGCTTCTTAAGAGCTGGTAGACATGCAATGCTTTTGCCTAGTACACCATGTATGTGTAGAGATCTCTGGGGGCAGATCTTTCCCTATTCACAAGATAATGCCAGAAGATGCCCAGGAGATCCAGTTGTACCCCTGGAGAGTGCAATTCTAAGAATACTGCCTGAAATGGAGTAAGTTAAAACTCTGGAAAAAGAACAATCCACTGCTTCCAGTTTCACTCCTTCAGGAGTTCTGTGGATAAATAAAGGGGTTGGTTTTTTTCAGTAAAAGAATACACATACATCACTGATGCCAGATATCAACTGAAAATGGAAAATGCAGTTCCTGTACTCATGGATAAGAGAGCCATAAGAACTGGGAATTGCAGGCTTTCCCAGATTTTCACCCTCGGAGCGTGTTTGTTACAACACCAACATGAAGGGGAGGCTCAGAGGAGATGGGGGCCCCCTTCACTGTGATCCCAGACTCACTACCTAGAGGTCAACAGAGATGTTGCTCGGTACCAGGTGCACTGGAGAAGGTGACAGAGATGGGATGTAGTTACAGGTCCACTGATACTCATCTCACAAAGACAGCAGCCAAACTGTGCTTCTGATCTGAGATTGATTGTTAACAGAAAGCAAGAGAGAAGAGAATCTTTCGTTAATAAGACTTCAAATCACAGTGCATCCAAATTCAGATCTAATTCATGCTAGCAGATCTGTGATCTAAATCTTGAAGTTTGCTTCTTTTTTTAACCTAATTATTAAAATCTCTCCTTTCTCTGCTATTTTACATTTTGACTCTAGCCAGTGAATCTGAATGAGGAAAGTGATTAGCTGCTGTGTTTGTCCATTTCAGCTGAAGGTTTCTGACCACCCACATTTGAAGTGATTATTGCCTAAACTCACACTTAATGCACCTTCCAAGGGCAAACTATTCTATGAATATTTGAAAAAGTTCCTAAAGGCAAGGATGCAAAAACACCATTTCAAACATACTTTATTTTTTTTTCTCAAGACCTCATTAACTAATGAAGAAATAGCTAAAAGAAATAGGATTAACTTCACAGGAGGGGCAGTAATAGTATATTTTGCTCCTTCTAGCTAGGCTTGCATATACATCTGCTTTTTATCATTATCTGTCTCTTTTTATCATGCAGTTTCAGCTTACTGCAAAAATTCAAATCTGTAAATGCTTGGAAAAATGCTGATAGATAACTAGTAATAATGTGAAAAATAATCTTATACTGAACGTGCTATGCAAAAGTATTGTTTTTCTGTTGTTTTTTCATAAGAGTCCTTATGCTAATATGTTTGAAGTTGGCACTGTCACTTGAGGAAATTTTTAAGATATATCATACTTAAAATCCATTTATCTCTTCATTGTATTTTTTTGAAACCTCCGTGTCATTTGCAGCTAAATATCAACATGATTTGTTTTTGAACAACTCTCTATTCAGTCAGCACATCGTTTTTTTCTGGTTCCTCATCTGAAATACACCTCGGATGCTGTATTACCCCAATAGACCATTCCAAACCTGCCAGACCCACCATATATTAACATTGTTGAATTTCAAGAGAGTTTTCTTCCAGATTCAAATTATCTAGCTTGTTCCTAGCTCTATCATGGATCAAAACATGTTCTAAATCCCCATGTGAATTCAAATTTTAGGGGTCAGCACTCAATTGCATTCTGATTCTGTACACTGGGAAATGTACAGCAAACTGTTCATCAGTTCCAGCGCCTGTGTGCCTCTAAAGAAACAGTATTTCCATGCCTGAAATCCCTTTCTGTGACAACATTAGTCAAACACACCAAGTGGGAAATCTAATTGGTAGTAAAAAACAATTCTAGCTGTCATGACCTTGTCTACATTGTGAATATTGCCACTTCTAACACTGGTTCATTTGAACTGGGATTAGGGGTGATAGGAATTATAGGGTCAATTATCTCTGGTAGCTAAAATTAATCTCTTTATAATTCAATCCCACAGCACTAGTCTATCATAACCTAAAGCAGTATTATGACTTTAATGAAGCTAAATTGCAAGAATAAATTGTTTTATGAAGGACAATACTTGGATGCAGAGGTAAATATCTACCAAAAATTTGCTAGGAATATTCTGAAAATCAAAAGTAAATGCAGCTCTTCTGTGCAGTTTTCTTTATAAATGCTTTCTTCTGAAAAGTATGCCACAGTCCATATCCATCTTTAAAGTGTAATTGTCTTCTTTCTAATAACACTATATGAATAGACTTGCACATTTAGATGTCACAGCAAGAGAAGACAGTGATACTGTGTTCTGCCGGTTATAAAAAAGGTGGGTGAATGCTACACGCCTAATCACAGGGATTGTCTGAAACTTTTTATATCAAGAGCTGTACAGATTTCCCCAGCATTTCTCCATCTACCTCCTAAATAAGATTAGTAGTAAGACTCCTTTTTTACCTGAATGGGAGCTGGACTTAGTTAACAGTATGGAGACTTTATTGCTTACAAACTGTTTATTGGCAGGTGTTATAACTTGCATGATGATTTAATCCTATAGAAGCAGAGGGAAATCTTATGGTCAAAATAAACCTTGTGGCCTGATCTAGACCAGGATTTGACATAGGTCATTCTGACTCATGTTATTGCTTGTGGTGTAACCTATCTATATAATAGTTATACTTGGATAAACAGATGGATGAACCAAAAAGCATTCTGTAACAATAAATCTTTTAACACTGTTAAATGAAAATAAGACATATGTAAAGGTGTCATGCTGAAGCAAAGCAAATACTATTAAAATCTTCTGTACTGTTTAAGTGCTTTGTTAAAAAAATTCTAAATCAACTTTGCCTGGCATTGGAGAAAAAAAAATCATTATTTGGCTTTTATTTTTAGCTGATTAGAAAAGGGATTTGCAAAATATTTTAAGTACATGTAAACACAGTTTATGAGTGTGGGAGTGTTAACAAGCCACATTGCTTGGGCAAATATATATTTCTTTTCCCTGCCATATGCTCTCTTTAGTCATCTGTTAGCGGTAAGCGCTTAGATGTGCTCTACTGATGTCTACTCATTATAAACAAGCACATCACAAAGACCTTGATAAAACCTTCCCTCTGTCAATAGTTATGGAAAGGAAAGCCCAGCAATTGAAAAACACATCTGGAACCTGCTCATCATCCTTTAAAGCTAAATCTCACCTCTGGAGATGGAAATATTTTCTTTGTCAAAAGACATCTTTAAATATTACATCCATTTTTTCACATACATGTGATGTCAGAGTAAGGACATGCATTACCAGAGGCTATAAAAACCTGCAAGCATGAAAAATCTGTGAATTTCACCTTTCAGATGTCTCTGTGTTCTTCAAAACTTAAACTTCCATTAGAAAGAAATTTCTAAACTATTTCTTTTGTTCTCTGTGTAAATCAGTATGCCAATTTATTATGGAACTGAAACTGCAGCACTGGCAGAAGCGCTCCCTCCACCTCATTTCTCTTAATGAGATATTAAATTTGAAGCCTTAAAATTATTGCTTAGACCCAAATTTTGAGAAGACTGTCACATATGAAAACATCCTAATTTAGTTTATGTGCCTAGATATTTATTTAGCTGTCTTACAAACAACTCATACATGGATTTATACAGAAGCAAATGTGATTCACAAAGATACATATATATATATATATATGCATGTATGTAAGTTTTGGTCTCCCAAAGATGTTATCTTATACTTCCAAAATCAACACCTAAATCTTTAAAACACAATTAATTTGAACTGCTAAAATCGGCTGAAGAAATATTTTACAAACTATAGCCATGTTCTTACATTTTTCTTTTGAAATGCTGTGTTCCTCTTCACTCACAGATGCATGGACAGACACCTCAAAACCTGCTGGTAACACTAGTGAGACAAATGTTTTAACACTCCACAAGGTAAAGGGTTCCTGTATGGTTTCAGGTAATTTCTAAGCTAAGACTGAACATTTGGAAACAGGCTTTTCTCTGGACTTCTCAAAGAAACAGAGTCCAGTCACATCTGGAATTCACACAGTGGTATTTTAAATGTTTTCCTTTTCTGACATCAAAATATATCCATGCCCATCAGCCTAAACTTCAGTGCAGGTTTATTTATTTATCACAGTTCTCTTCTTTCCTCCCTGTACCCCACTGTAGTTACTACAACATTTGTATTTGTTTACGTTTTCTCATGGTCAGAAGCCATTTATTTCTGGGGTTCCACAGCCCCATCCTCATTGTGACCAAAGCCTACTCTCCCCATCTTTGGGAAAGCTTTGGGAAAACACATCACTTGCCTGTATTTACCATGCAGCAACAGCTGGGATCAGAGAGGTCCAGTAAGGCCTTTATGTTTGCAGTTCCAGTAATACTCACATATCCCATTCTCAGACTTACTGCATTTCTATAAACACTGCTGTATTCCTAACAGGAGGTCCCACAGAGCATGACATTTTGGTGTTGAAAAGGACTGAGCTGCTACAGCTGCAATAAGTTGGATCATCCCACATATGCAGCACGTTTGATGTGTCCCGCATGAATCCAACTTGCTGTACACACACAGATCAATTCTTCATCATGTGTACAGTTAGCTTCACACAGAGAAGACACATTGGACTTGCAGCATGAGCCATGTAAAGTAGTTTGCACATTCTCAGTGGCCACTCTTTGGGGATTCCTGCATGTCTGGAAACCTGATCAATCACCCCTCAGATAAAGAAGTTGTGAAAGGTAAAGTTTGTGGAGGTATGTTCTTGCTACATCAATGTTAGATTTACGATTTCTTTTCATCTACAAAATAACCATAATATAATCTTGTCCCTTGTTAACATTGCTCATCTCCAGCTTCATAAGTATCATCTACCTTTTCTCTTGGACAGCATAACAGAATAATGTATCTACTTACTACTCAAACTAATTACTGAGAAGTAACTATTCTCAACTCTGATTTGATTCAGAAATTTGTTGCTTTGATTTTAGATGCTGAAAAAGGGCTTGCATGTTGAAAAATGTTTGTTTTTTCTGACTACAGTAGCTCGTCTAGTAAAAGACATTGCTTCTACAAACATACCTTGTCCTATTATATCAAGTCTGCACCAGAACAAAGGAAAATAGTTGTTAGTGCAGCTGTCAGTGAACTATTCTGAACCATGGTGGATAAAAAAAAAAGAGACTAGGCAGTAACCTATGACCCCTGAGAAATAGCTTTGTAAGTAAAATGTAGTCCGTCTTAATTCAGTTTTGCACTGAATGCTACCTGAAACACTGTTAAGAGTTGTGGTCTTGAGTACCCATTCAAAGAATATGAGTTTGATTTCAAGGAAGGCCAACATTATTCCTAACACATACATAGTTTCAAGGTCAATAGCCTCTTTTCCATCTACAAGTACATTTCAAATCCCCTCAAATACACCTGCAAAAGACAGTCTGAAAATGGAAATGGTATTTACATTTAAACAGCATTATTTGGTTTCAGGACATATTTTATTGCTAAAAAGTCAATACTAGTTTTTGGAGACACTCTAGGCTTTTTCCATCTTTCCTCTGATATCACTCTCTCCAAATAATAAGATTCAAAAGCCATTTTGCTGCTTAAAACAGTCAGAGGAAGAATTTAGGCTAATCCTAAGGGGTTTAAAAAAAGTATGCTTATGAGACCTCAAACTCATTGGGTGCTTAAAGACAAGCATCACATGAGAAACACCCTGGCTTGGCAGGCTCAGTTCATAGCTCTTGCTCAATCCCTAAAATGACCTGACTAGAGTATTATTTATTGCATACAAGGAATGTTGAGACCAGCAGCAAGCACAATAGCCACAGTCACTTTCATTCAAGTACACCACAGGGAACAGCTACTCTTCTGTGTAAAAGTTAGCGTTTTGAGCATTCACGCAAAAAGCTGCTTGCCTCAACCTCAGGGCGCACAACCTCTTATCTCCCACTTGCCTCTCACTAGATAATAAACTAAAGGGAAAGAAATGGGGACAGCTTTCTAACTCTCCAAAAGGCTGAAGACAAAACAAGAACCTGATATTAAGCACGTTATATCTATCATATGCAGCTCCCTGATTTGGACTTGGCTAGGTTAAGGCTTTCTAAAGAACATACTACAACTTCTATATGGGAGTAAAGGAAGACTGTTGTATGATAAACAATTCCTAAAGCTGCCATTTAAACCAAAAAACATTGTCAAGATTGTACAATAGTTTGTTTTTAAAGAGTTATCAAATCATAATAGGCTGGGAATGAACAGCAGACCAGAGATTGCTCAAGAATAATTAACAAAAATATATTTGCTATCAACATTTTTAGATCCTTTAGATTAACGTTATTAGACACTCAACTTGTGGCTGATTTTTCATTCTGTTAAAAAACAGCATTCCCATGTTATTATTTGGGGTAACAGATTAGCAGTTATTGTTTAGTATGGCATAACATAGTGTCCTGCACTGTATATGGACACATATATATCTTTATCACCATGATGGCTTCCACGTCAGAATTTTGAGGTCCAGTTCTGCACTGGCATTCATTGCAGTAGTAAGTGTTGCATAATCAAAATTCAAAACCATATCTGTATTGTAAAATATATTATCATGCTTTCCTTTTCTGTGTTGTGATTTTTTATTAATTGCCATGGATTAGCAAGCTGGTTTTCTCTAAACAAAAGATGCTGTAGACCTGACATCTCTGAAATCAGCCTAGTAATATAAGCTCAAGAAATATTGTGTTCAGTTATTATATATTATAATTTTTCATTTATTTTGCTTTATGCAACTGCAAAGGTTTCTATTTTCATAACCAGCCCCTACAAGAGCAGCTCCAAACATTCTACTATTAAATAGTAGCCTTTAAATATATGCAGTGTTAGTAATTCAACATGCCAGGTTTTATTTTAATACTTTTGAACCCCTTTCCTTTTTAAGATGTCTTATTAACAACTCAATCTATCAACACCACATTATTTTTTTATAATCCAAAACTTACAAGCATTTGAAGAAGATCAACATTAAAAAAATGGAAAAAGAAGAAACTAAATGAAATCACCACACTGCAACCTGAAAAAGTAGCCATAAAAATTGGGTTTATAACAGAATTCTTTTTGAAGTAATTGGCACAAAGACTGTTCTAGTGCAGATTGCTGCAAGAGCGCTCTTGGCAAGAACATCATAAGCACTAGCAAAACTTTAATATGCTCAAACAGTCAAATACAAACTGACACCAGGAACCCATGTGTGGCAACAAACAGGAAAAAATAAAGTATCTCAGTTTAATACAAACCTACATACAAAGGGATCAATTTTTACAATTCGTGGTTTAGCATACAATACAGCTGTCCTCAGAGTGAATATAGAGTAGCTATACATAAGAAATTAGAATTATCAATTCGGGGGAATTTCTCAAGAGTCCTTCTGATATGTAATACAGCAAATATAATGACTAAGAAACCAGACATCAATGCATTAAATGAGATCAGGTTGAGATCTATTTAGAAGAGACAGGTTTAAGCTGGAAAAAGAATCTCTTTGATATGACCTCCAGAGCAGACCATTTGCAGAAGGATTCAAGATGAGCAGATTTACCCTTGCATATCTGCTTGCTTCACAGCTGCTTTAATATATAAACTCTAAAATATCTAATATTGAGTTATTGCAGAATTAAGTCTATATAGTAAAAAAGATTAAGAACCTGGGATTTTCTTACACTTCTAGCAAATGTTATAATGGATTTTGTATGTTGAATTTGGAGGAATAAATGAAACATAGTTAATTTAAAATCTAGCTAATGTAACTAACTTATTTCTAAATGATCTCTTATAGAATCTGGCTACTTCTGGTCTAAGCTAGGAATCCGGAATGCCTCAGAATTTTTGGTAGTCTGCATCCCTGACTTACGGCCAATACTCATTTAACCCTGAAACTCAAAAGATAGCTCCACTTTAACAGATTTTCTACTGCAAATCCCTTGGTGTTCAAATGTGTTGCCTTTTTTTCCCCTCATGGAATGTTTGAAGTCCCCTTTAAAAATAATGCCTTGAGGATATTTTTTCCTTAATACTATTTAAAGAAAGTTGAAAGCATTTAGCTATTGAAATGTGCAGGGTTCTAGTAGAGGAATTGTCATCCTTGCCCATGAGAAAACTCTCTTGGAGCTCACTATTCCAGAATTCCAGTGCTCCCTCCGGTAGTAAAAATTAAAACTGAAAAAGGACTTCTGTTGCATCAGTTCAAATGTAGTTTTATCAGAATATTGGGTGGAGGTGGAAGCTGGCTACTTCATTCTGCAACAGCAAGGAAAAGGTTTTTAAAAAAAGTTTGCCTGAATCCTGTATGTAAGGGCAACCAAATCTTGTTGCACTAAAGACAACCAATAATAAGTATTCTTCAGAAGTAGTGTCTTTATTTCTATCTTTGGAAGGAGAAATAAGGGGTTTTAATAAAGGTTTTGGGGGGGAGGGATTTTTTCCCCCTACTGTTTTATTTGATGTAGTTCTTAGCAGTCATCAATTACCTTAGGTGATTCTCTGCACAGTGAGCAAGAACTAGATAAAACAAAATATCTGACATTAATGCATTTTCTACACAGAGAGAAAAACATAGCAAATGCTGTTGTCTGTAAAGACAGAAATGGATTCCCCAAGTTAGCCTTGATTAAGACAGTAATGTTTATGTTCTACTCAAGCTCTTCACCTGGGGTTGCAACCCCAGAATTCATTCTGATGGTAGTCAAGAAAATTCATATTCACTTTTCCTTGTTTTGTGGCTAAATGGGTAGAAAGAGCTGAGGTTTTATCATACTAAAGCAGGGACATGCTATGAAAAAGGCCGAGAACTACTTTTAAAGTGTCATTGATACCAAGGTTCCTCTGCTTGTGCTAATGGTGTCTGGTACAGGCTTTTACACAGAAAAGCAACCATTTTGTTTATTTTAATGCTTTCATGGTTTCCCCCAACATGGTCCAATTTCTGCTGGCCGTGCACACACACACACAAATTGTACTGAAAGATCCTGGACAACAGAATGTGTGAACTTTCCTGCAGAACTCCACACCTGTGACAAAAGCAAAGGTGGAGATGGGCAAAAAAGATTAATTTCCCATCATTATTCATATGCTTTCATCTTCTTCCCATCAATGACACTTAAATGATATCTAAACTAAAAATTTTCAGTTTGGAAGGAGAAAACACAGCAAAGTATGTGAGCTGATTTTATGAAAAATGTAACTGGAAATTTCAGAAAAGCTGCTGCAGGTGGCTAGTAATGCCTCCACATCCAGATGGCGAAAAGGAATGATCATAGGATGGGAGGCAAGAGTCTTCTGGTACGTCTGCCAATATCTAGTCTCATTAGTTATCTCAGTGCTATTTTTGAGCAGTTTTAAACAGGTCTCACGTGGTCCTGACAAAGTAACTGTTGTTCAGACTACAAGCCCCAAGCCCAAAAGTGGCTTTACAGAGATTCTGGCTGTAGAAGAAGCCTAGGGCACACCATGACTGCCCTTCCAAAGGAGCAATGGAGTGTCCTTAAGAGCAGCTGTAGCAGGTCAAACCAAAGGCCTGTCTAGATCAGCATCCTCAATGTGTCACTCAGGCCCATGAAGGGAGAGTGTCAGACTAGGCAAGCACCTAACGGCATTTCCCTTGTGTATTCTCCCAGCACCTCCTGAGGCACAGAGATGTTATTTGGAAAGCTTTTGGCATTCATAGTGCTCTGTGGCAATGAGTTTCACTATTGAACCCTGGAATCGGTAAGTGCCTCCTTTTGCTTGTTCTGAATTTGCCATTTACTACTTTAATTTTGTTTCCCACCCTGCATATTGAAAGACAGCAGAAAATTATACCCCATTGACCTTCTTTATACACTAAGGTTTTCAATCTTATGCCTTCACAGTAATTTTTTTTCCAAGTTGAATCTCCTAGGTATATTTTAGCTGTTCCACAACACTGATCAATGTTGTCACTCGTCAACGATCCTCAGTCTGAGATGAGGTTGGATAACAGGTGCACGAGTATTCAAGATAAAGGAAAAACATTGATTTATACAGTGGTATAATGACATATTCTGTTTAATTTTTAATCTGTTTCCTAACAATTTCTTAGCACTGTTTGCCTTCTGACCACTACTGAGCACTAAGCTGTTCCTTTCATAAACCTCCCATTACAACTCCAAGGTACCTCCTCTGAGCAGCAACAGCTGGTTCAGAGGTCTTCATTGAATATAAACAGCCAGGATTGTTTTTCCCAGGTGTATTACTTTACATTTACCTGAACTGAATTTTATCTGCTATTTTATCGCCCCTTCACACAGAATCATGAAGTTCTGGTGCTACTGTTCACATTAGGCCTACATTTTTACAACCCAATAAGCATGGTAACTTTCCTGTTCACCTTGGTTTCCATTTAATTGATGAATATGTTAAGAGCCAAAGGCCCCAGGAACAGCAATCTCTGTGATAAAGCAGCATTGACCACTTAAATTCAGAGAACTGTTTTTTTTTTTTTTTTTTTTAATGCACTTACTTATCCATGAGAGGATCCTGCTCCTCCACTGCCAGCTTAATTTCTTTCAGACTTTTGGTCAGGGATGGTGCCAGTTCCCATGCTGTAAATGCAGCTGCTTTGTATCAAATGGACATCCCCTGTAGAAATGCTCACCTGAGAAAGCCTTGCAAAAGTCTTAGACTTTTCCTTGACGTACTGTAATTACTCAGATGTCTACAAATTCCATATTTTTTGAGTCCCAGAAGTGTTCTAGGTTATGAGCTCCCTTGTGCTAAGACACAAGGAAGGCATTGCCTACTGTAAATTAAGCACATGTGAAATGAAATGAAATAACACTGATAAATTAATAGAAACATACAAACTATGTGTTTAGTGGCAGTAATAGCAATAGGTCATGAATTTCTGGATCTCAGGCTCGAGTTCCTTTCCATAGACACATGACCTGTAAGTCTCTAGTACCATCCTAAACCTCACCTGAAACTTTTGAAGAATGTAAAACCATAAAGACATATTTTCAATTTAATCAAATTTGCCCAGAAATACTCAGTAATGAGACTTGTTTCATGTCAAATCACACTGATTTTACAAAACATTTGTAACACAAAATTGAGTTAATTTTGTGGAGAGGAGGGTTTTTGTGGATACTTCAAGAAACTGCACTGTCATTATTAGCTGAAGTCCACCCAAACAAGGTGTGTGATTTCCCTTTGAAGAAAAAACTTTTATTCCACTTGGAGATGGATGGTCTTTGCAAAGCTCTGACCTTCTCCTTGACAGCTACAAATGGACTACTATTTATGATTTGTTTCTATAATCAACTTAATGTAGCAAGCTAGATTATAGATAGCAATTTATTTGTAAAAATCATAATAAACCAGCATTGTTTTAAATGCCAGATGTGGATAAACGAGGAGCAAGAACTGATGAGACAGGTTTCGTGTTCTTGAATCTACACTAAAGAATTAAGGCAGCCTCTTGCTTTATCTGCATTGGAATCAATTTAGTAATTTTTAATTCACTGATTTTCTGATGTTTGCTTAACATTTATTAATTGATTGTCGTACTCATGCAATTAATTCAAAAGTTGGCAAGTTTAACATGCAGAGATTAATTTTCTTTTGCTAACCCACCACCTAGAATATGATTTTTTTTGAAAAACAAGTTACCAAGAAATTACCTCCACATCAATCATATTTTATAAACGAGATACAGTAGGGGAGTTGCATGCCATCTGTCAATCCACATTTTCCCACCCATTCCTTATATTTGACTAAGTTTTTCTATGTAATTTAATAAAATAACAAGAAAAACATTAGGGCAGATCCATCTTTCACCTACTGCAGTCCTAACAAAAAATGTTTGGACACCTAGGACCTCTGCAAGACTGGGAATTTCTCATTTAAGAGTATGATGCATCTCAGGTCATATTGAAATAAATGGTACACCTGCCCCATCATCCAGTGGTCACAGGATCTGCACTTTCACAACCACCTTCAGGTTGCTCAGCTGTCAAGTGTTTCTCATCTGGAATGAGAGCCATTCATTTGCCCTTCATGGCACACTCATTTACAATTGCTGAAATGTTTATTCAGAAGGGGTGTAGAGATAATGAGCAAGGTTTCTTTGCTCTTGGTTACCAGGGGCTATTCACAAGACTTCAGACTTCCTCACTGTGTTCCTCTTTGCAGCACAAAACAGCAGAGTGCAAGAGAAAAAACAGTGTTCCCAACTCTAATTATTTTATTATGACTTTCACCATATTTGGTGTTTAACTGAAAGACTCAGTTTTTGTGGTTTTTTTCCTCTGTCTGTCACTCAGGCTGCTGCTGTAAACTGGTCAAACAGACAAAATAGACTTTTATAGAGAAAGGCAGGGAATATGCCTCAGTCAATGAGTTTTTTTTTTGTGGACTTTATAAGGCTAGAATGGACCCAAGCATTTTGATCTCAAAATCAGGACTTAATATCTCTCACAGACAATACAGAGGTTCAGATAAATCTGCAGTTAGGTACAATAGACACAGAGAATGAATTCAGCACTCAATGCAGACTGTGAGATACATGAGTGTGCAAGTGGTGATGCATGGAAGTGCTGCAAGGTTTGTAGGAACCCAACCCAGACTTTTTTTTTTTTTTTTTTTTCCCCACACACAAAATAAAACATGGCCTTCTCTCACCTGTAAACTTGGGAAAACTCTGCAGAAGAAAACTTACATCTTTTCAGCATTTGCATTAAAAACTGAAGTTAGCGCTTCATGTAACAACTATGGATAGAACATACACGTATATTCATATGTGCTTTAATCACATGAGCAGCCACTGATTTAGTGAGAATAGATCCATGATCTATTTGCAGAATGAGTCTAAATGACCTTGGCATCCACTGATAAGATTGTGAGGAATGTATACAGTATTTAAGAAATCAGCATCAGTGGGTTCCTGTAGAATGTAATAGAAATCCACAAAACTATTGTGAAAAGCCTCAGAACAGTATCTTTTTAATGGGTTTTAACACCATCCTATGGAAATCTTTAGCAAGCAAATACATTCTCTGTTAAAATCTATGGGATTGTTAAAGATAGCTGGAGAAAAGTTATCACATAATTCTTGTTGACTTAGTAGAACTTTTCAGTAAAGAAAGGGAAACAGGCTAGGAAGATATGTAAATTTTGGAGACATATATATTTTGACCTGGGGAGTCATTAGTAGCCCACTGTACATCGATCTACACCCCTATGAAATCTACTGATGCCTGGTATTGCTCAGACCATTTAAAACAGCTCAGGGTTTGGCTTATTATCTGTTTTAAGTCACTTCTATTAGAATTTCTCCTGTTTTGTCATCCACTTATACTGAGCACCTTCCTTAAATCTCAGGTGAAATCCACAGGAGACTACATTGAAACGTGCTTCAAATAATTGACTGTCTGGTTTAGCTGCTAAATTTAAAGCAAGCCAGGGCTATGGAACTGTATATTTTGCTGGATATATTTTCTGGCTTTGTGGGGTATTGGCTGCATGATCTGATAAAAACTGAGGCTAAATGAACTCTACAATTTGTATTCCTACAGCCACAAGTTTATTGGCTTGTGTGTTTTTTTCTTTTTTTTTTTTCCCTTGGCTCTGTCTGTAAGGTTCATTACTTACAGTTACTGCAGAATCAATTTGAAATGGCCAAAATCAGTGATGGAATTTATAGCACAATAAACGTACTGCCATACAAGTGCTGTTACACATGAAAGGGCCTCGGAATATTCTTTTCAGCAATCCTTCTACATAGCAGAGTGTTCTGTTTTTATCAATTTAACGGAATCATCACAGGTATATTCTGAGAGGTGTAATCCTGACAGCTACACAACAGATTTTCTCTGAGGCAGATATTTTTACAGGAAAACAATATTATTGATAAAATCTTAGCATATCAGAACACGGAAAAGAAAATGAACACATCTTTTTCATTCTCCACATCAGGCATTTGCAGTTCCATGGCACAAAATAAAGAAAACCAAACCATGAACCAGAAAGAGTTTATGAAGAAAGCATTCTCACACTCCTTGAGATATATATTAATTAGTTATCAGTTTAGCACTGTGAAACCTAGAGTAAGAGCACATGGTGGGCACTATGGTGTGTGGAAAATGTGGAGGGCACTTGAAGCGAAAACATAAAGTATTGCATTAGTAGTTGCCTGTTTATAACGTTTATAAGAATTTACATATCTACTTAGTATATTTTTCTTTCCAAGTATCTCTATTACAGACATCTCGTATTTTATACCATTTTGAAGGACAGAAAGTTTTAACTGTAGCACAATGCATTGTGAAAAAAATACAGAAAAGACAGATGGCACGCTGTCCTCCCCAAAACTCAATTTCATAATATGCATGTGATTGCTAATAGGCAGGCACTAAAAAACAATTTTCCTTGATGAAGAGCTGATAAATTGTCAACATAAACTTTGTTTGTGGTTCCTCCAGTGATCTAAAGCTCTTCTGTGAGCTTTGTACCATCAAAGTCTGCATCTTACAACCATATCAAAATTTATGAATGCATGTGACTATAAAGTGGCTCAAAACAACCCATAATGCATGTTTGTGTATTGTGAATCAGCTCCTTGCTTCCTCAGTAAAAACTATGCCCAGTGCCCCTTTCCTAACCCTGGGTACACGACGCTGGGAGAGCCATACTGGGTTCAGTGATGCCCTGTGAACTAATTAAAACAGGGCTTTACATTTAGGTACCTCTTAAACACAGTGCTAGGTCTAGTGGCGGACTGACCTAACTGACACAGTCTTTGTAAGAATACAACAACATGAAGGATCAGAAGAACTGAAATCAGTTTATTAGTTAGGAAAAAAACCATACATTTCTGAGCACTTGAGCAAGCAGAAATGAATGAAAAAGCTAATAAGGTAATGATTTTCAAGAAAAGAAATGTTTATCTAATATTTCAGAGAAAAAAAACATGCCTGGACCTTCCAAAATATGTCAAAAGTAAAAGGGCTCATTGAGTTCACATAAAATATAACTAGGCATTCAGTTCATGTCTGCAGAAATTACTGGGGAAAATGCTGAAACTATTTGTACGTAGATTGAGACCTATTTACACTGAAAACATAGAGTTCATTTCAGATTTAAACATTTCACTGTAACTGGCAACTACTAAATTTGTTTTTTTAAATGCTTATAATGATTAAATATTTGCATGCCTGTAAGAATTCATATCTTGATTCTGAGAATAACAGAAGCAGTAACTCAACAGCAGATGAGCTGTGACTGCTCTGTTATAGACATATTTGCCTGGAACAAAATAACATGATGATCCAACCACATATTTAATTGCAAGTTTCTTAAGTTTGATTGTGAAAAGACTATGAAACATTTTGATAAGGTACTACTTGTTGTACAGAGGAAACATTACTTGCAAGTATGTGACCAGTTCTGTAAAGTGAAACCATGGGATGAATCCATATTTCCTGAACTTTCTTTTAATTAGAGCATGACTGTCAAATTTAAAGGCACCAGACTTGCATCCTATTGCTATAATTGTTTGCAGTGTATATTACTCTTCATACGTCCCCTGAATTTAAAAACAAACAAACAAACAAACCAACCAACCAGTAGACCAAGAATAGATCTCAAATTTTGGAAATATTGCCAAACATAGGCAGATCCACTTGTTTCCAAGTATATTTGGATAGAGTCACTGATGTGCTATATTGTTTGGTTTAGGATGGAAAAATATACAAAGACTAGAATTATAACTGAATATGTCTGTACAAAAGAAAGCGGAATGGGAGCTTCTAATATTTTATCACAAAGAGAAGTAGAAAACATTGTTTACTACTGATGAAACAGACCTTGGCTGTGTCCTTTTAATGGCAAGCAACTCACACAGCAATGTGCACCAGAAGTTCAGCAAGAATAAAATACCTACCCATAAAAAGTGCAATAAACCTCCTAACCCTCTTCAGGGTAACCTCTTCAGAGCTCAGGCCTTTTTATGCAATCTGTGTGGATTACCCGTAAAGGCTCCAATATGAAGTTTGTAAGAAAATTACTACTTCTTGTAATACACGTTTGTTTGGGGTTTTTTGTATGAATTTTAAGTAACAGAGAAAATTAAGCTAATTGTGCTCTCCCGAGCTGATTCTCAAATACTGATCATTTTTCTTTAAGCAAGCACAAAATTCTTGGTTCTGAGAAGGGACAGCCAAAAAATATAGCAGTAACAATTAAAATTTCTTATTTCATACTGGTTATAGATGCATTAAGGTATATAAGCTCCAGGGTCAGTATAAGCCTTGCTCAGCTTTCTTTAAAAGCATTGGGAGTAATAAAGACTTCCATTTTATCTTCAGTGAAATAATACTGCTGAAATATCACCTCATTTTTGATGTCAGCAGTGATTTCTTTTTACCTCCATGATGTCAAATGGGAATTATTATTAGTAGAACAACGGCTTCCTAATGATGTTGTAAAAAGGAGAAACCGAAACTCTTCCCACCAAGCATTTATATTCTGCCTTCTCCACAGGGTAAAGCAGATGGGCTCAACCAAGCACCATTCTTCAGCTAGTATCAGTGCATCAAACAGACAAATGAAGAGGCATGCTTAAACATTTAGAAACAGAAGCATAATGGCTTATTTGGTTATATAGCAAAGTATATGCACTCTGGACGCTAGAGAAAAAGGACTTTTATACTATAGGAAGTCTTTCTGAGAAACATGGCCTGAAACACTCAGGATCTATTTTCTGTTCTAGAAGGTAAAACCATAAAATCAGTGTCCAGGTTGCTATATAGAAGTCATTGTGCCAGTTTAAAGTCAACAGCTACAGGGAATGAAAACCTCACGTGATGGTCCTTGTTTGACTGCTGGCTTCATGTATGGCATACTGGTGGTGGACACACCACTGAAATGCTCCGTGCCTTTGGTCCGTTCCATCAAATGAGCAGGTACAGAGGAACCTTGCTTTGTATGACAGCAAATCATACTAAAAAATTGGCTTTGGAGTAAATGATGGGCCTTGAACTTTATGCAACTTTATGAATTTATGCAAATTCATGTACAAAACCAGTGAAGAGCAGCTATGAAGTGGTACTATCTGAGTGAATGGGATATTTTGATTTGCTAATACTTTGGAACCAATAAAAAGACCTTCAGTGCTTAAATGCTTCCCTACTATTTTTTACACGTGCTTATTACATGTGTCACTTAACTAGCTGATAAACTAGTCTTTAGGAGGTCTTTAGGGTGGAGAAATCTATGGTGGATATGAAAAAGATTAATCAAATTGGAAAAAAAAGTCTTTCTACAAAGTTTGTTTTGAAATAAGAAAGCAAAGTTTGCAAAGAGCCAAGCCAGCTGCCAGCCAAGGAGCTAGATGCCACGAGGCCTGCTCCTCTCCCACAGCAAGGTAGGAGGAACAGCAGCCTCAAGGAGCTCCCCTGGGCTAAATCCAAGGGGCAGGAACATTTGTTTTTCTGCTGGTACATTGCTTCTTTGTCTTTCTGAGGAAAAGGATTTTGGAGTAGCTCTTGTTCAGCCAGTGGCAGCACAGCTGAGAGCAAGAGTTCATCTTTTTCTGAGTTTTCTGTGAAGATTCTGCTGAACTTCACACTATCTGACCCGAGTACATTTTTATTTGGCATCTCATTTCGCCTATTCAAGGCAACCATCAAAACAAAGGAAATACCAGCCTGAGAAAATGAAGTGTGATGTGCTGGAACACAGAGATCATTTGACAATATTCATGTGCTAGGAAGAAAGACTGAGGATGAAGTACAGCATGTAATCACAGTTGGCTCTGACACAAACATCCATTGTTATCTTTGGCAAGTTACTTGATCTCTTGGTGTGTCAGCACTTTCCAGCCTCAGAGGAGTGTTGGAAAAGTACCCTCATTAATATAAATGACATTATAAGCAACAGGAAAAAGCCAATAAAACATAGTGTTTTGCACAGGTAAGAACCTGCACAAAAAGCAAAGAAAGTTTAAAAACCATGTGGGAACTATGGGTTAAAAAATACATGAGAAGTAAAGATGCTTTTCCAAGTTCATGATGAGGTCAAATCATAATTCAGTGTTTATCTCACTGTTGCACAATGTAAATAAATTAATGCGGACATTATATCACTAAGATCTGAAGTGTAGGGAGCAGGAAAAAACTTCTAAAAGGATTCAGCTTTAACAGGACAAAGAAACAGCCTGATCCTTATGGACTGTGGGCAGCTAACATTTCAGCATGTATTGAATGCAATAATTAATGATGAAGGAAAAATTACAGGGAAGTAATTCATAATGACAATATTTAAACAGCCTTTGAAATTTTTCCAGCTGTTTGTAAAAGAGATTTTCTCTATTGTTTTTTAAATTTCAAAGAACATGTGATCGTAAAAATTTATTAATGAGACTCAACTAACATAGCTGGTATATAAAATGTGCGGCCCAACCTTAGCTGTTCTAGGAAACATGCATCGTGACCTTTCCTTTGTGAGTGAATGTGGAGACAGGCGAGAAACCCACACAGCTTTACCTCCTTGAGTGTAACAACCGTGATTTTTCCTGGTGTCTGTGTTACTTCCACATAAATGATACGTGCAAAAGGAATGTCTGCTTGTCCACTGATACAGCCTGTGACAGACCACAGGGTAATGAAATTAATGTCTGAGTGTAGGTAGGTTCCACATTTGTGGAAAAATTTTATCCCTAAAAGATATTTTGTTTAGATTTTTCATGCAGTTCTTCAAGAAAATATTTACTTGCAGAGGCAATACTGAAAAACACTCTCTTGCAAAAATATGGTCTTCTCCGTTTAGTTAACCTGTCACAGTTCTACAAAAGCTAAATGCCCACACGTGTTTGCATAAGATGTCAGGTTTATACCCTTATGACTATCAATTTAAGACATATTTTCTATTCTACAGCTATTGATCTGATGTTACCAGATCAAGACAATGTGCAACAATGAGAAAGACAATGAGAAACAAATTTTGGTAAATGCAAAATTCACTGAAATGGAAGTTTAAGAACTTCCATTCAGTTTCATCACACTTCTGAATTTCATTGACTGTTTCACATTCAATGAAGTTTTACCAGTGGAAACATTATACTGCTGCTGCAAGTGTCTGCTGAGGAGCAGGAAGATGTACTCATCTGCATAAGGTTAATATTAGCTACATTTTTTCAATGTATGAGCTTATTGTCTTTTCTGAGAATAGTTTAGACAAAACCTTTGAACTATTGAAAGTGGTAGAGATAATTAAAAAAGCTATTAGTGTCTGCATTTGCACATCTAATACAATGTTTACATTGTGGAAAGCAGCTGGGCCAAAATATCCACTGGCAGCAGTTATAAAACAGCCAAGTGAAGCAGAGATGTTGGCAGCAGCATCTGTCTGTCCTAGAGCAAATTCCGGCTGTTGATTCTTCACAGAGCACTATGTGTTTTTCTCTGCTCTTACACAAGGTATATTCCCAATCATTAACAATAAGCAGCAGCAGATAACATTGGTGGATAACTTAAACTCTATGGGCTGAAAACCTCTCTTTTTCAGCAGGCACTCCCACCTGGAAGCACTACACCTTTCTGTAGTAGGAGGTATTTTCTGGTTCCCACTCTGGTGAGAACTCCTTGTTCTCATCCCACTCACTGATCTCCATTTATTAACACAGCAATGGGTCTCACACCGCACCATTAGTTCACACATCTAGGTAAGGAGTGCTGCTTAAAGTGCAAGAAATGCTTTGTGTCTCTGACTCAATAAAACTTGGTTCCTGAAAGGATTTGGCTTCGAGCTGATCTCTGTCCATTCTGAATATTTTAATATGTATCAGAATAAATCCTGATCTCATAGTTTTCTTGCACTGTTATATCTGCTGACTTTTAAGAAAGGTGGCTTCAGAATTACACTGCCTAAAGATTGGGATCAAAGGCAATTACTGCTAATTTTGTAATAATATTATATCTTTTTATATCACTTACTCTTTGGTAACAGAATTTATGAAAATAGAACATCTCCCAGAAAGTAATCTGTGTTTGCGCAGTTTTATGTTTTCTTCCCTTTCAGAATCCACTTTGTGATTTCCCATTTACACAGTTTGAAACACACTGCAACAAAATCACAATTCTGAAGCCGTATAAACATTTAAGACAATATTTGAGGAGAAACACATCCTGATACAGGTATCAGGAGTACTACAGCTGCAGTCATCATGAGGAATAATCAAAGCCTTAATCTTTGAAAGAAAGATGACTGCTATTAAAAAGACCTTTTATATAATACTAACTGGTTAGTTTCATTAGTGCTACTGCAATAACGAATGCCTAACCTAAATTCATGTCTCCAGATGGTAGAATAGTGCTATAAATCCCATTTAAAAGATGCTCAGCCCTGAGAACTGCTTTTTGAGAAGGGGGAATTGGTAGCTGCTGATCACTTTTAAAAAACTGGTTAATGTATTTAGATGCTGAGTGTGAACCAAGCTTTCCCAGACAGCTCTCCTAACAGAATCTCTATAGCAAGGCATAAAATGAACTCTAGCCTTCTTAATCCTGTTGCACACTATCTTTTCTTGAACCGTATCTTTATATGTACAAGTAGATACTTCATAAGACTCAGATTGGCCCATTAGTATTTTGTTCTTTTATAAGTAATGCTGAATCTTTACTAGCTAAGAGACTTCCTTTTGACTAAAAGGTCATCGATTTACATGGGTGAATTCTCGATCAGTTCTTTCTTTCTGACAAATTACCTTTAAGTCTTCCCAGTGCTGAAAAGTCTGGGGAATGCATGTGCTGACATTTAGAAAACTCTTCACATAATGCTTCCTGATGTTGGTTTCTTATTCCTTCTTCACTCAATTAAGAAGGTGTGGCAGTAGCCATGTGATGAAATACTAAATTCTGCAGTTTTCTTTCTTCCTACCGAGAAAGGTCAGGATACCTTTCTGGGACAGAGTAAAATGCTTGACAGAAAAGATTTCAAGGGGAAAAATATTAGAAGAGGAGAAAAGAATTTAGGCCAGGCTGGAAAGTGGGATATGTGAAATCCCTCAGGCTGAGGGGGGAATTAAAATGACTCTAACATAGCCCACATTCAAGAAATGTACCAATCATTAGACCATTATGCAAAAACCAGCTGCCTTCTCTTTCTTCCTCCTTCCTATTCCCCTGAAATGGAAGCTGCTTTTCTGCTGTGTTCTTAATCAGCCCATGATATATGGGTCCTTAATGTGATTTTGGAATAGTAACATCTTGTTTCTGAATTCCAAGTGAATCCTTCACTTAGATGGGTAAACAATAATTTCCATTTTGAGTTGAATCAAGAGGGTGGTATCACAAGGCAGGTCCAATGGCATAATTCTCTCTCTAATAGAGTTTTTGTTTCTCTTGCCCTCTTGGATTAATGAATCTAAATTCTGCCAAAAATTGCACTTCAACTAAGATTTACAAATTTTTACAAAGAAGAATTAAGAATCTTCTTTGTAAGAAGAACAAAGAAGAATTAAGAATCTTCTTTGTAAGAAGAACAAAGAAGTTCTTTTTCTTGTTCTTAAGAACAAAAAGTTTTTCTAAAAAAGAAAAAACAAAAAATATTAAATCGTGAATAAAGGCAGGAATAGTGTGAAAAAGGCTGATAATGGAACTGTGACAGACAAAAAATTTCAACCAGAAATTTGTATTTCCATCTTCAAAATTAGCATTCAAAAATTCTACCTTTATGATTTTAAATGCAAAATCTGAGAGCAGTCTCAGAAAATATTTAATTTTAAGTTCATAGAAAGATACCAATGGACAAAACAAAAAGATGTATTCCTGTAGAGTACAAAGACTAATTTGTGAAAAAACTTTTATGGAGTTTTAAATATTATTTAGAATATGTTGATATACAGCAACTGATGTATAAGGCATAGCTAACCAAATTTGAATCCTCCATTACTGAAACGCATAAATCAGATGTACAACAAAATCAAAGTTTCTAAACTAAGCTTGTTAAACCAGATATTTTATATAGCAATTCACTTATTTTTATGCAGCATGTCCACTGGTACGTGATTACGCTGTTAGGTTTAACAATCCTCTGTGATTTAATAAATAATGAAGGTAATTTTGCTCCCTTCATTGCAGTTAAGTCAGTTTGTTTAAGCTTGCTTACTTTCCACAATTCTTTTGCACAGGAAGAACACCAGGGAGAAATCCAGGTATAAATACCTGCTGTCAGCATTGATAAGAGCTGTGATTCTGTAAAGCAGCAGTGCAGGGCTTACACTTGCATCCAGTGCTAACACTTCTGTGCCATATTAAAGAACTTTAGAACTCCTAAAAGTCACATACAAATAGTTGAAACAAAGTGCATTTCATTCATCTCCAAAGACTATGTATGTGTTTTTCCACAATCCCAAGGCACTTTTCAAAACCACCAAGACCTCACTTCAAGGCAGAAGTATCTGAGTAACCTAGCAAATATTTCTTTTCTCAATAATACAGGCTCAAAAGGCTGAGGTTGTAAGTAAGACTTTGCTCAGTGCATGATAGCTGCTATATTTACTTTCAGTTACTGAAGAGTCTACAGTAGACTCATTGCCTTGTGACCTCAATGACTTTGATATTTTAACGACATGGAGACTGTTTCTTGTTGACACTCAACAGGCCAAAGCAGGCATCCAGGCAGCACAGCAGACAGCAAGTACCACTCCAGTTAGGAAAGTACAGCTTGAAGGATTTTGAAGATGCCCCTAACTCTGCTGATGGACTGCAAATAAGGTTGATTGCCAGCTTCATGGGAGATGGAGAGGCAACAGATGTTGGTTATACCAAATTCAGAGGTTCCCACAGTGACAGCAAAAGTAAAAGGGAATCTCCTCATGTTTGCTTATTCACTTCTGGAATAGCTTATCATGAGAGGGTTACCCCATAAAACAGTAGAGGAATATGTATGGATATATACTAAGACATCTCATGAGCTGACGAACTGGAAAAACTGGAAACTACTGGCAACTACCGGCTCTGATGACATTCGACGCTTTGACTACTTCACCCCATCAATTACACTTTGTTCAAGAACCAGTACCAGGCCCTAAAGGTTTGAACAAAGAAAATCCTAGCACAATCTGTCATGAAATTAATGTGACAAAACAATAATAGGATACTACTGGGGAGTAGGAAATGTATCACTGGACTTAAACAAAGTAGTTTTCAATTAAAATTAGCTTTGACATACATCTGAGTTAGTCAGGCAATAGAAACATCGAAGGTGGGATAACTGTTAAGTGGACAGAATTGTGACCCTCAAATGGAGGAAAACAAATGGAAAAAGAAATTAAATTGAGACAGAAAAAATCCAAATGAAATACAAATCTATCTTTTATTGATGAAAAAAAATTTAAAAAGGAAGATGTGATACAGTTCAGCAAAGAAAACGTAAGTCTTTGCATCATGTTTCTTACAACAGCTATAATGGTAATACATTCCGAGTTTTGCAGTGAATGGAATTATAATTTTCTTCAGTTTGTTTGTTTTCAACGTGTTTTATCAGCTGACTACATCTTATTTGACTTTTTTTTTTTAAGATTGTAGATTTACTCACAGAAAACTGAATAGCCTTCTAGCACTGTATGCAAACTCTTTTCCTACGAGCCCTAAGCCTAAGAATAGTAGGAATGGGAAAAATCCAGTTCAAGGAGGATGCTGGGGACCAGTGAAAGGGAAGGAGAGAGGAAGGATTAATCATGTAACCACTTTCCCACTTCAGACTTTCAAGGTAATATAATTCATGAAAAAAGGCCATTACCTCCATCTTTACATATAATTCAGGACTAATTAAATGGACTATAACCAGGGTTCATCTCATGTCAGAATGGTCTGGAACACTGTCTCTTTGAAGTATACATATGTGTAAGTCTATCAGTGTGATTTTTTGTTCCGACATTTCTTTTGATAGAAAATTAGTCCTGACTAGATCAACCCAAATGATTAATCAATCTCATTCTCTGACTGTTTTCAATTTTACGTGATTTTCCTGAGGCAGGGATCACTCATTCTGAAAATTGGCTAAGCAGCTTCTGGACCACCTCAATCATTTGCTGTCTAAAGAAAACATTCGTCAGCAGTCTTAAAAGCAAGGGAAAAATGGAGATGTAGTTCTGAGCTCAGTAAGGGTTTGGAACAAGACATAACTACATCACAAAGACGAAAAAATTTGTCACTGAATTCACGGGGATTTGAATACCTTTGACCGAGCTAAAACCTGACTCACATAGGATACTGAGTTCCCAATCCACTGCTCCTGACGAATATTTATATGCTGATTCAGGAGGGTTACCCACCCACAATGACATGAGCTCAAGGGAAGCTGTCAGCCAGGAGCCCTTGCTTTTTGCAGAGGGAAAAAGTCATTGCTTTTTTATATTCTGAAGGTGTGAGGCACCAGCTCCTGAGTCAGCCTGTTCCACCGGGATTTCCTGCAGGAACTCTGCTGCACATGCCCCCAGCTAGCATAGTGTTTCCTAAGTAAGTGCGGGAGATCTTCCAGGGAGCTCTTAATGCAGAACATAGCCAGCTCTTCCCATGAGCTTTGCCAATATTATGTAACTATTCTTCCCTTTGATAATTTCTTATAGCTGTATATCCATAAGGCTCATAGATCTTTCTTCATTTTATTAAAATATATACCTGAACAATTTCAAGAAGCCTTAAGTTCTGGCAATGGACTTTTAGAAATCAATGAATAAATTGGTAACGTTCCTAAAAGTGTGAGTGACATTCGCTACAGCAGTTAAATTTATTATGCTAGTGTAATAAGAGAATGACGTTTAAACAAAGCAGTTCTTAACAGTCAGTTAAAAAGACATTCATGGGATCCAATGCTTCTACAAGGAATAGACAGTTTTTCTGGGGCTCACTGAGGCTGTGGATAATTCTCCTTCTATAGAACATAGAGTGCCAATAACCAGGCTTTTGAAAAACTGTCAAAGTATCAAAGTACAATTCATGTATCTGGACACAGCTGAATTCAGACAAACACTGCCAGTTACAAAAGTGAAAACATCAAAAAGCAGAGGAACTACACCTCTGTATTACACCTGCTTAGGACTTGCACACTCTTTATACAATTTCACTCATGCTGACTTGCTGATGCCTCATCGAAAAATTTGGAAAAAACCTAAATGATTTGTTTACAGTTTTGTCGACTATCATACTTTTTATCTATTCTTAGTGGCTAGGAAAAGCTGTCTAAAAAGTGATATCTGATCTTTCAAAATGCATTCTGCTCTACCTGTGACATCTCAGTTATGATTTTCAGTGTTTCCATGAGGCATTCACAGGTCTAAGAGAAATGAAATTGTATTTATATGACAGACATTACTGTGTCTTGCTTTTGAGTAAAGGGTCTACTGTGAATTTTAAACACTGTTATTGCAATGAGTAAAAAAACTGCATTGTGAAGCCAGCCCATACTAGATATGTCCTGTCCCGGTGCTGGACCAACATTAGACTGTCAAGAGCCCAGCAAGAGAGAATGGCAAAGTCACTCATAGGTTTTCCTTCTGTTCTCACCTACATTTGGCAAAACATGTCAGACTACAAAATCCACAGATGAATTCCCTATTTCTTTGCATTACTACTGTAGCAAAAATATCCAACAAAGCAAGGTCTCTGCCAATCTAACTTTGGCCTAGCCTGGATGGACCACGCCTAATCATAAACATTAGTATAACCTCAACGACCTGCCCGTTCATTCATTCATTCGCCTTCCTCCTCCTGAGACTGCCAGCACATTTCCCAGTCTTGATACTTTCTGAGACTTGTAAATTGGTCAGCATGAACAAGTCCTGAGCGCATTCTTTCAGGTGTTGACAATTAAGCAGTACACAGACCAAAACTTCTAATGCCTTAAGAAACCACTGGTTGGACCTAAACTTACATTTGCAACTACTTTAATCATCTGGACCCAGAAATCATCCAACAGAAAGACTCCCAGTCATGTGCTTGCAAAAATGGTGTTTCTATGAGATCTTTAGGGCTCAGGTAGACTACCTCGATGCTAGATGCACAGATAATTTTTTGGGAAAAGGTAGTTGGGGTATTTTACTTGAACACGCCTCTAAATCTTCCTCTGAAAACTGAAAAAAAAATGCTCGTGAAAGTTTTTAAATGAACATTGACAAGTAACTTCTTTAAATACACACACATTCTCAGACTTACTTTCTTGCACCACTCCTTTATCTTGTATAATACTTAATGGATGACATATTTCATTCCACAAGTTGACAATGTTAAAAATGTGCTATTCCTTCTAGTTTTAGTATACTGCAAAGCCACTGATAGCTACAGGCACTATGAGCAACATATGACTGAAGAAAAATGAGATTACTACTGATAAGGAACAAGAGACTTTCATATCTTAAAAGAGTCTGAAATGCAGCAAATATGATCCCCAACAGCAGATGCCCCTCAGACAGACAATGAAAGAAAAACGGTGAAAAAGTACTTGTTGTGGCCTGTTGTTTCCTTCAGCTAGAATGGCAGCAAAATTAAATAGCTCTAGCATACTGTCTGCATGAAGAAATCCTACCTCTCTGGAAAAAAACCATAACCCCAAACCAACTAACAGTCTAACAAAATGAGCAGTAATTTTCCACTGTGGAAAAAGTGATGTTACTCTGACTCACCTTCTTTGGTAAACCACACTTTACTCTGGAAGTATCGCTCTTTTGAAAGCTATCATGCTGTTATCATCAATGTTTATCATAATAATGATCAATTAAATGGAGGTGTAGCACCAAAGCCAAACTTCAGGCTGGAAATACTTTATTAATGATTCTTTAACAAAAGGAATGAGATGTATGCAAAGGTGAAACAGCTCCTTTTTCTGTTTATTACTGTGTCCCTGGAACATGAACGAACATAATTTAAAAATGTCAATATTTCATGCTAGAGTGCAACCCTTACCTTGTATCCTGATGATTTGATGTGCACTCCTCGCTTGGTCAGTGTAGATTTCATTCGGATGAAAAAAGAGCGCTCTAGAGTGTTGTCAGTGGTTAGTAAACTGGGGCTTGTAGATTCCACTAGGGAATAGAAAAAAATACATATACACATAATTTAGATTTTATACAACCCCTCTAAGCTATTTTTCAGGTGCAATCCTTGAACTCACTAAAAATAAATGACTGATGGATGCTAAGAGTGTTGTAATCAATTTACCTCGTTTAGAAAACGTTTACTTAGCAGAAAAAAAATTTTGAAAAATATATGTATACTCAGGAAGTCTCATTTTCAAGTTATTTTTCCCATAGAATTTTTAACAGACATTTACCTTATTAACTCTTTCTTGCACAACTTTGTTATGACTGAAGTTACATTCGTTAGGGTATGACATTGTTTCAAGAACTGGGGAATTTCTCAGTATTTTGCGAAAGGTAAAGTCTCACTTAGGTAGCAATTCTATCTGCTGAATTAGGCTGTAAATTCTGCAGGCTTTTATTCACTGGTCTCTGTTCCTCCCTTGCAGTGATACCTGGGGTGAGTCACTGCTGGTTTTGAGTGCCTTGGTTTCCCCATTACTGAGTGTTAATTATCAATAAGGCACTCAGTAGCCTGAAGGCGAAAATACTCGAATAAATGACACAGATGATTATTATTGTCATCATCATCATCACTGTTAATTATTGGTGACTAACCAGTAACTAATGAAATATCTTTGTAGTCCAATTGAAGAAGTATTTCCTGCTTGAAACTATAGCTCTCACCTGCGCTTCTCACTCCCTCAGTAAATACACTTACTATAAGCCATGAGAAAATAGTCCGTACTGAGATATTCTTTATCCAATCTTTATTACTGCTATTTTTAGCCCTGAAAACTAATTTGTCCCCAAAATATTGTCCATGGAAAAATTCTGGAGCCTCTTACAATAAGCAAGCATTATAGGAGATTAAGTTTCAGTGAGTAATTAACACTGAACAAAAAAAAAAGTTATTTTGAAATTATTCTGCTATTATTTTGGAGACCTGCCCAGACCTCTAGTAGAAAGTATTTAAAAGGCATTTGTTATGCAGTCAACAGAAACACAAAAACTTGTTTGTGAACTAAGGATTATATCGACTTGTCCTTGATTTAATGTGGTCACATTGTCTTGTGTTTGTGACATTTCAGCTCTATTGTGATAACTGACAACAGTGCCCCTTTCTTTAGTGTCTCTCTTAAGATTTTTTTTTTATTTTTTTTTTAGAGAGCATGAATTCGATGTCATTTTAAATGTACAGCTCTTTATCACTCGAGGGAAAAGCAGAGCCATGTTATATTTAGTACTTTCATTTCTTCTGATTAAATATGAATTACTATGAAATTTTTCTCATCATCTAACACGCCATAATACGCCAACAGCTTTTTAATACACTATATAAGCACAAACTTCTGCTCTAAGAGTTTAATTTGCCCCTCTAATCCAATCACATCAACCTTATTTCTCTTATCAGAGATTCCCATTTTGAATTAAATGAGCTCATTAGTTTTAATCAAAAGCAGAGAGATCAAAACTTAAACGTAAATGCTTTAGATCAGAACTGTCAGTCAGCCGTGCAGTTCTATTTTACTAAAACACAAGATCAGAGACCCTTAGAACCAATTTTTTCTCGTAAGGGATGCCAAGAGCTTGAAGATCCTATATCCTTTTTTTTTTTTTTTTTTTTTTTTTTTTTTTGCTCCCAAGGACAGATTATACATTTAAGGTTAGACTTAATTTAGAGTACTTTTTTTCATCCTGGTGGAAATGGGAAAGTATACCATTCTGCTGTTGTCTCTTTCACATTTATTGGTGCTGGTCCTTGGAGACCTGAACAAATGTGAAGCCATCACAATCCACACTACAAACTTGTCCTCAAAAAATTCGGCTGTGTTCAGCAATATTACCTAAGAAATAAAACTCTGAAAGGAAAGGCATGTGTTTCAGGGTGCAGGATAGTGGAACCCTGAAACAGCAACCAGGGTCACCAGGATAGCAGCAGTACTGGTCAAATAAGGATCATAATTAATTATTATATTTGTTGTACAGTACTCTACAGTGCTGTAGTTAAAGAGTACATTAAGAAACCACAGCATGGGTGCTTCCTGCTGTGTGAAGAAATGCTAAAATCAGCTTAACAAGTGTAGTTGTTGTAGTCCAGCACATTATGCTCTAGCACAGGCAATAAGTACAATATGTTCTCATGTGTTCTAATGGTAATTACCTAAACACACAGAAGTAATGTTAATTAAACACACAGTATCTTATGCTCAAAAAATGATCAGGCTGTAATACACATGTACCATTCCCAAGCAAGTGAAATTAAAATTTCTCTTTCATACACAATTTTATGAAAGAAAGGCAAACACCTGACCTATAGTACAGTGTACATTGGCATTTTCTGGGCTCATGTCACCTTATATCATAAGCTTAACATTATTTTGCTGTTACTATAATACGTACAAACCTATACATCTCTGTAAGTGCATGTTATAAAATGCATATAATTTATCCAACAGACTGGAACAGTGTCTGTCATATAAATATGTATTCTGAAGTGTTTGATTTTCTTTAACAAAGAGTACCTGGGAGTCTCTCTGTGAGATCGGATTAGTTACCTAAAAGTCCAGAACAGCTTATGAACAGCTTTCTGAATTTCTCTCAGGAGAGAACCATTACGGCTGGTAGTACAAATCTGCATTCAGAGTTGCACCCACTCATGGTGGATACTGTAACCAATGCTAAAGGTGATTATGCATGCAGGATTTTAAAAACAGTATGTGTACAAAATGTATCCATTGATGTCAGTGAGATCTGCATAGGAATATATGGGACGCGGTCCATTATGGGTTCTCAGGAGTTGATTTTAAATGCCCATCACTCAGCCTTTTCAATTTTTTTTTTTTCCAATTATGTCAAAGGAGGCTAGCAATCTAAGCAACATCAGAATGAAACTCTGTAGCAATTAATTTCTGAGCTTGCTTTTTCTTTAAAAAAAGTTGTAATCTAAGACCTTTAAAAAAGCCTGAAACAAGCAAGGTCTGCTTGGCTTGATACTGTAGTAACTAAAGATGTCTTTTACACTGAAAAACAGTGCTCTTGCGCTGAATTTACCGAGTCTAACCCTACTGTTGAGTTATAAACCTCTGAAACTGTGAGTTTAGAATGCTAATAATATGATAAAAGTCAATGCTCACTGCGTGTGAATGAAAGCACTATATACCGTCAGGCTTAGAAGTATAAAAAGTAAGTCTGGATTGTCTTTGCGAAACAGATAACTGTCTACTCTGTTGGGAAAGCACTCGCCTTTCTGTGTCCTTAAGTATCTTCGGCAGGTACTACTAAAGGAATAAACCTCTTCTCTTTCCACTCCCAAAGATGTAAAGCAGGGTGAGATTGCTGGACAGAAGGAAAATGCATCATTCATTTCATAGGGCACGAAGCTGCGACTCACTACACCTGTACAAAAGTGTCATAAAGGTTAAAACGTTAACTAAGAGCCACAAATCCAAGTGGGAAGATAGTAGGACAAGTAGCCAATTCACAAAATTATTTAATTACCTCCTCCTAAGCATTTCTTTGTGAACAAGCCTTGTGGGTCTGATTCTTCAATGGGCTTTGCCTTGGATAATCTTGGCCCAGAACCCACAAACCAGTCATACACTGTTCACATGCTGGAAGAGTTCTGATGTTAGTGGAATGTGTCCTGATGGATAAACATGCACGTAACTGCTTGGAGAACTGAGGTCCATGGCTGTGATCCTGCAGTGATTGCAGATGTACTGTGCATCTGTGTGCAGCCTGACTATCTTAATTCTATAGAGCAAAACAATGTAAACCAATGCAAATAATTGCTATTATACAGCAATACCAGAAGTACTATCCCTATGACTGATTCACAAGCACATTCAAATCAGATAAACAATTTGCCCCCAGGAAAAAAGAAGTTCCAAATTTGATTTATGTCTTAAATAACGAATGCTGCCAAAGCAGCCTGAATAAATATTCACCAACTTCTGGGGTTTTTTTTTTTCCTTACATGCATTAAAAATAATTGAGAGAAGAAAAATGCATTTTCGCATGCCAAACAGATAAAAGAGAGTTTTCTCATTCTTAGGAAGACCAGAAGCTACAGAGGGAAAACCAAACACCAACAAGGAATTTGCGGGGGGTTGGTGGGAAAAAAAGCTTATGCTTTAATATACAGGAACTTCTGGATTTGGTACCATTTTAGGAAGTTTTCACCAGGCTTTCACTTCTCTTCCTTGAAAAGAAATGTCTGTACAGGTTTTAAGAGTCATTCTTAAATGCCAACTATAAAACTCTTAAAAGAGAAACAAAATAAGAGAACATACAAAATAGTAAGAAAAAGGGAGCTCTCTTCTCATGTTATCTTCTACACTTGCAAGTCTTTTCCCACATTTTCTTGAATTCTTACAATCTTTGCATAGGCAGCTGAGAATCACTATGTTCAAATGAATAATTAGGTAATATAAATCTATCATTTTCAGTTGGACTAGATGCATCTTTGTAAATGTTTCTATTTTTTTCTGTGCAGTTTATTGTCTGTAACCAGGCATTAAAAGACTTTCTAGGAAAATTTAACCTTGAGTAGTTAACTGTCCTGTTCTATCTCATATTATTGCCTTTTAAAGTGTGTTTTTAATCAAAAAAGTGACTCTCAAAACAGCACTGTTGCCAGGGTCATTCTCTCTCAGTAGCTTACAGATGAAATTTGATCATGTTTTAAGCTAAAAGATAGATTTTTCTAACTACTAGCCCAGCAAATACAGTTCAAAAGCTTCAAGTAAAGACAATTTATTTCCAATATGTGCAAGTTACTATGAAATTATACTTGGCACTTGTGCAAATGCATGGTTTTAAGTGAAGTGGGTTCAGTCTGATTCCAGGCTGAACATGAGCAAGTACTGGAAGCTAAAGCTTCTTCCAGGAAGGTGCTGAAGATTCTTAGACTGTTTGGATGAATGACTTAGGCAGCCTGCCTGGAGATCGGCTGATGAGCACAGAGATAGCAATTGCTGTAGGTGCTCTCTTGGTCTTGCTGGTGTGCTCAGCATCTTGCAAAATCAAGGACTATCTGAACTATTTAGTTAACATTGTGGGTGGCAACAAAAAGGCTAGTTCTTTCTTCCAAGGCAATACTGCTTCTAAAAGAAGCTGTAGCAATAATACTCTTTCTGTAAACTGTCCCAGTTGTAAACAAGAACTTGAATTCCTGAATAACCAGATTTGAGTCTGAAATTCATGGTGCTCCTGCCTAACTTGGTAAGATGCCTAAAACTTCTGGTTTGCTACTTACTGAAAAGCTGAGAGGATTGGACCCAGGCTTTGGGGGACTTAACTCAGTTCTTTCCTTCACGCCAGGTCAATAATGCAGCGTTCTGGCCAAGGCCTCACTGAAAAGGGGAAGGCTCAGGGCAGCTCTTCCAAAAGAAATGGAAAGAAGGATGACTTCCTCTAAAGAATTTATTGCTAGGTAATGTTTTCAGACAAGAAAATAAACTGTTCTTTCTTGTCATTCTACCTCCAAGATGAAGACAATTCACTTTTCATGACCTATAAGACTATTAGAAATTCAAAGGCATAAAAACTTTAAACCCTATCAGACTTATGTTGAAAGCTGGTTCTCTTAATGGGTTTGTTTGTTTATTTGTTTTCTCTCTCATCCCTCCAAATTTTCCAGATCTAATAATTGATGACATGGGCTGGCATCTCAGATTGTTTCAGTTAGATTGTCTTATATAAAATAATGATTTTTTTACAACTAATTTAACATTGAAACCATACAGGTATATTTATTTCACATTTTTCCAAAATATTTAAAATTATAGTATATATGTTTACATATACAGATATGCTTATTTTTGTAATCAAAATCTGTCATTACTGGGCTATGGTCCACATGTGATGGTACACACTGTTAAGCATAGATTTTTGAAAGCCCATGTACTGGTTGTAGCTATGTAGGACAAACTAAAGTATAAACTCATTGACAGGCTTTCCCTATTAGTATACAGAGAAATTTTTGAATATTTGTCCTGGTTTCAGCTGGAACAGGGTTAATTTTTCTTCCTAGTAGCTAGTACAGTGCTGTGTTCCGGAATTACTATGAGAATAATAACATACTGACGTTTTAGTTGTTGCTATTTAGTGTTTACCCTAAGTCAAGGACTTTTCAGTTCCCCGTGCCCTGCCAGCGAGCAGGTGCACCAGAAGCCGGGAGGGAGCCGAGCCAGGGCAGATGACCCGAACGAGCCAAAGGGATATTCCGTACCATGGAACGTCACGCTCAGTATATAAACTGGGGGGAGTTGGCCGGGAGGTGTGTATGGCTCCCTGGGGACTGGCTGGGCATCGGTCAGTGAGTGGTGAGCATCTGTATTGTACAGCACTTGTTTTTCTTGAGTTTTATTCTTCTCTTTCTTTTTGTTACCTCTATTTTCTTACTACTGCTACTACTACTACTACTACTATTATTTATTATTATTATTATTATTATTATTTACTTAATTTCAATTCTTAAACTGTTCTTACCTCAAACCATGGGTTTTACCTTTTTCCAGTTTTCCTCTCCACCCCACTGGGGTAGAGGGAGTGAGTACCTGTGTGGTACTTAGTTGCTGGCTGGACTTAAACCGCCACAGTGTCCTATTATGCTTGTGGAACCAAAGTAATCTACTCTTTACTGGGCTAAGAAGTATTACTTTATTTAATGTCTCTCAAAGTTTCCTTTCTTCCTCTTCAGCATCTCCTTCTATTTCTTCTTCTTCTAGTCTAGAAACCCGTCTTATCAGGCTATTAATTCCCAACATATGCAACTTACTTCCCATGTAAACTTTATCCCACAGAATTCTTTATATATATATGTGGTAAAATATAGAATGAGTTAGGTGCCAGGATAGAGCTATAAATAAAGTGTTGCCAGGATGAAGCTATGAATAAGATTTTTGTTTCTCCTATAACACTGAATGACAGATTTTGCAACAAATTTTGGTAGGTCAGTGATCTATGAAATACATAGAGCTTTTTTGCCTGTTTGAAAACAGCATAATAAAGATTTGCTATTTACAGAACTAATCATGGTAGGAAACCTTAACTCTGAAAAAGCCGTTGGAAATGTTCCAGTCTACTGGGCTTCAATCCATTATCTAAACACTCGCAAATGTATCCACATTCATCCAATAGACTGGAACAACTAAGAGCTGTTATGGTCTAGTGAGTGAGTGGTAGAGAAACCATCCTGTGTATGAAGCTCAAACTTCCTTCTATGTTTTTATATTTAAAGTTTATTTATTTTAAGTAATGGAATAAATAATCTGACCTGACCTGTCGGCTTGGTTTCATGTGAGGTCAGCAACACTCATACATTTTCAAGGTTCACTGACAGTCCCAAAGAAAATTAGCACAATGGTGGCACTACTTTACTGTTTACTTGCATTGCAGCAGATCTAATAAAGTTTGAATCAGAACACATCCAATGGCTAGGAGAGGTCCCGATGTTAGGAGAGTACGGGATCATGTGTAATAGCACATCTATCCTCTGTTAGGGAAGGGGTACAGAGAAAAGAAACTGGGAAATGAGGAAACAGCAAAGGAAAAGGACCCTGACTAGTTTTGAGGATAAAAAAACTTCACTGAATTTCCTGAGAGCTTTCTGGGCCTTTGAGGAATGCAGGACTAGAGGCTAAAACTTCTTTGAGATGTGGCTGGTTTCCACAACTCAAATGATCATTATCCTTACAGAGCAACTTACAAGCAATTTTGAGCATTTTGTTTCAGCACAAAACTGCCATTAAATGCTGATGTTGTTCCCCCTCCTTCATGCCCTAGAAGGATCAACTGAGGGTATTTTTTTTCTCTTGCTAGTTTTCTGCTCTTGCCTAGTAACTTGTGAATCATTAACTGACACTCCAGAGCATAGCTGTGAAAATAACTGTGGTTCAGAGCTGCCAATAATGGCCCACTAAAGTTCCTTCCCAAGCAACATGGCATAAAACCTGCCCCCCCCCCCCCCCCCCCAACAAACATTAAAATGTCCCTTCTGATGTTTCCTAACGTTGCCAAGCCTGCCTGGGCTTAAAAAGCACAATAAGAGGTTGCTTTTCAGATTTTTCATATGCCAAATGGGAGGTGCTTTTTGGTGAAGCTTTTCCCTGAGGGAAAGAAGAGCAGCCGAGTTACCTCATGCTGCTCAGTCAATGTTTGGATGATCCCACTCTGGGGGAACATACACAAGTGTCAAAGTCAAGCTGCTGCTAGTGGATGTTCTGTACTCAGCAACAAGCAGTAGGAAAGTTCAAGAGAAAAAACGGAATATGATAAAGAGAGTCTTTGAGAGCACATGACATCCAGCAAAAGCTAGTATGCTGCAGTCTGCGTATGCCAAGGAACAAACGGTGTGCATGCAAAAAGTGAGTGGTTTAAATCTTAGTGGAATAGCCCCGTAAATACAGCCACTTGAGGAATCCATTTCTTCAGAAAATACCTTTTGTGCTGCTGGGATATTTGGGGGATTCTATTTTCAATACCTGTGTTCTGGATCTAGTGGAGCAATGCTTTTATCACGACTATAAAATGGTTACGAGCCAATTCCTCATATAAAACAGTCAGTAACAGTGGGGCTTTTTTATGACAAACATGATGTCAGACAAAGGGCATCAGGACTTAGTCTTTGTACTACAATACAAAATAACAATACATAAACCCTTTGTGAAAGCAGCTTGAAACCTCGTGTTTTCTATTAAAAAGTCATGTTCAATCTTCACTGTTGATAGAACAGAATAGCTAACACAGAGAACATTGTATATCAGAAAGGTCAATAGTTATTATGAGCTACAAATATATTTTTTTCCATCCTTCAGGCTGTTTAGCGCATATCACAGCATGAGCAGCTGTCTTCTTTAATGCTTTTAAAATTAGAATCCCAAAGAGGAAGAAAAAATTACATTTGCAATGATTGCTCTTTGCTTTTGTAAGTTTACTTTAATACACTATTTTATATACATGAATCTTCCATGCAGCCTAACCAAGGGGCAGTAACTGGTTGCTAGTATCTACTGGATTGCTATATCAATGTGTATAGAATCCTGCCAAAAAATCACTTTGCACAAATTGTGTAACCTTGCTGAATAACCTTTCTAGAAAAGTACGTAGCTACTGGGCATATGTTTAAACCAAGCAAGCATACATGTGCAAACACAGACTGATCATTACTAATGGCAAACGCTTACTGGTTTAGCAAAGCAATAAACACAGAGGACTGTCTGACCTACCACTTTCTGTTCAGAAACTGAAATAGGAAAAAAAGAGTGGTAAGATGGTGGCAACTTTTGACCTCTTATTTTTTTCAACACAAGTATCTGGGTTCATCTTTGCTAACAGTGAACAACTACATAAAACTGCAAACCAGTTCCCATTCTGTTCTTTGCATTTCAGTCACATGGACACTACCAAACTGTTCCCTTTTCCAGGTTCTGAACCTGTCATGGTTTAACCCCGGCTGGCGGCTAAGTACCACACTGCTGCCCATTCACTCTCCCCCTGCTGGTACCCCGCCCCGTGATGGGATGGGAAGAAGAACCAGAAAATAGTAAAAACTGTAGGTTGATGTAAGAGCAGTTTAATAACTGAAATAAGGTAAAATATACTACTACTGAAAAGGGAGATAACAGAGAAATAAAACTCAAGAAAAAAACCCCACCCAAATCACAAAACAAATGATGCACCACTGACCGATGCCCACCCAGTCCCCAAGCAGTGATTCCCCTGCCCCCAGCTAAGTCCCCCCCACTTTATATCCTCAGCATGACATCACATGGTATGGAATTTCCCTTTACCAGTTCGGATCAGCTGCCCTGGCTGTGTCCTCTCCCAGTTTCTGTGCCCCTCCAGCCTTCTTACTGGCATGGCTTGAGAAACTGAAAAGTCCTTGACTTAGTATAAACATTACGTAGCAGCAACTAAGACATCGGGTGTTATCAATATTCTCATACTAAATCCAAAGCACAGCACTGCACCAGCTACCAGGAAGAAAATCAACTCTGTCCCAGCCAAAACCAGGACAGAACCTTATCTGGATGTGTACTGGTATGTCAAATGCAAACTGGTATTTTATAAACATGAAATATGGAAGGCAAGAAATAACTTTCTTTATAAAACAACCTTTCAGCTAATTTAAAATGGTTCAATAATAACAAAAAGAGTCAGAGTTAAAAGTCATATGTTGTCAAGGAATTGGCGAGAAGAGCATTTTCCAACAAGGGTTTAATGCTTGGCTCACACGTAGCTCCATTACTGGACAGTGGCAATAGGTATGGTGCTAAGCATCACAATAATATGCAGATTCTTTGGGGAATAAAGGGAAATGCTGCAGATTTTGCAGGATGTGTTGAAAGTCCTGGTCTAATGTACCTTAGGAACTACTTTCTCCAGCTGCACAGCTTCACAGTTCACAAGACAGTCAAACAACACTCATAAAATGTCAGAAAACACATAATTTCATATACTTAGATAGAATCTACTTATCCATGTCAAAAGTCAGTGTGACTAACACTGGTTATTTTTAGAGAGAATAATGGAAAAAATAACCAATACAGGCTTTCCCTCCTTGCCCCAAAACAGTAACACTTAAAACATACACCGTGAATAGAACTATTAGTTAACATGAAAATACTTATGTCCTTAGCGCTGCATCCAAATTATTTCAGACATGCTGTTAGCATTTCCATCATCATGGGATTCACTACACAACTGTTCCCTCTATCTGTCATACAGAAATTCCGGACCCAGTCCAGGCTAGGCAGAACCAGGCAGGCTGCTGATTGGAACGTGCTAGTACAGCTGGCATGGCAGGCAGCTGATGCTATTGAGGTGTACTGCTTGGGTGATAGCGCTTCCAGCAGCAGCTTCACCTCCAACACACAATTCCTGGCTGCAGAAGGGGTAAGAAGCCTGACTATCCAGGTTTTCTTTATAACTTTGTACTTATTAGTACTGCTTCCTTGTTCCCATTACAGTACTTTTCTCCTCAGGGTAGCATATAAAATTAAAATAGGGCAACAATATTCCTAAAATGCACCAAGAGAATTCTTCTAGAAATAAGTTTAGCAGTATAGAAGTTTCTTTGCTTATGCGATTTTACTAAAAAGCCTAAAAAATAATGGCAAGCATTATGCCATGAAATGCAAAAAGAGTTGAGAAACAGGTATCTCCAAAAAGGACAGACTTGAGGCTGTGGAAAACAAATACCTCACAGTAGTTTCCAGCGGGCTGCAGCATGCATATTCTCAGAAAACAACTCGCTCAAATTATTGGTGAAAACAAATGTCAAATGAACCGGACATTTTACTTTTATTATATTTTTCCTTCTTTACTTTATTTTATTTGCACTGTGGAGTAAGAAGGTTTTTTAACAGACACAATCAGAATCTGTCACATTGCACAGGAAACAGCATTTTAAAAATCAGCCCACAGTGCAGGTATTTTGGCAGATTATTACAAAACTTGAAAGGTAACACTTAACAGAAGGAATTATGATTTTTTTTGCTTTATTTTAACAATGGGAACAATGACTTCTTTTTCCTATAATGTCCCTTCAATTCAAGCTTTAAGCAAAATAAAGCCGCAACCAAGATAATAGGAATAAGATCAATAATAATTGCACTTCCTTTTTTTTTTTTTTTTTGTCAGCCCTTTTTTCTATCTCCAGTGTTTGCAAACTGAGTAACTTGGAGGAATGACTTGCTTAGAACATAGGCAGAGAACACAGTTATGATGGGCAAAATTCCATGTTACAGTATTTCCTGAGTTTTTCTGAGTTAAAAATTTTTCTTGTATTGTATTTTCAACAACCCTGGAGAGCTTGCACTGTTTTTTTTTCCTCCAAGTCTGAAGATCAACCCCATGGATTAACGAATGATTGAGGATGTCTCTTAAAAGACTCTTTAAAAAACTGTCAGAACAAGCTGAGACAAAGATTATTATGAACTATTTAAGGGGCTTAATATATGTATCCCCAAAGAGCCCTTGGAGCAAACTAAAAAGGAAGAATGGAATTCTCAAAGAATGGGAAAAATCTCCAATGCCCCACTTTCTTCACACCATGATTACTGTTTACTCAAAGGATAAAATGCCTAACCTGTCACATGAAGTCTTCAGAAGCCATATTACTGCTGATGTACAGTAAAAAACCCCAAAACAATGAGCCTTGACAGTAATATGCCTAAGAAAGGCAGCTGTAATTTGCTTTCTAACCTGTTCACTAACACACTAATGTGGATACATCTTGTAGAAAGAGCTGATCTCCTGACCCAGAGAGCAATCAAACAACTGCCAGAGTGTTTGCTGTCACACAAGCTGTGACCATTACCTTAATTATATGTTACCGTATAACAAACCTTCCCTAATGAGCAACTCTTCTCCCACCTATGTGCCAGCTAACCCTTCTGTCCTTGAAGAGTACCACTGCAGATGATTTCAATTTGAAATTTGAAAAGCATATTCATATGCATTCCTTCCAACAGATAAAAATATTACATATTTAACAAGGTTAGTTACTTTTAAGAGTGCCAAGACAGTAAAAAATACAGGCTTATACTAAAGAAAGGGAATTAGAACGAAACATAGCATACTGCTGGTAAATTTTAAACAAAGCCGGATCTGACCTTTGACTTTATGTTCATATATAATATATCGTCTTGACTTTTTTTTTGGTGTGTTTACAGAAGTGTATAAAATACTTTTACAGTGACATTTTTCACTTTGTGCCTAAACCCAGGATTTGTACCTGGGTTCATGGTTTACACAAGTGCCTGCTTCCCCTCTCTGATACCAGCTTTCAGCAGGTTACATTTTTTCTTCTCTTCTAGTTTTTGTCTCTTTTTACAGCATTTTATTTTCTTCTGTTGTCTAATATTTAGGACACTTCCATTCACATTGCAATTTACAGGACACCATATCCTTATGAACAAAATAAAAGACAACATCCCTCTCTACAGAAGTTCTCTGTGTTCCACCTCAGATGTAGTACTGGGAAAAAGGAGGGAAAGAACGAGGCATGGGAATCTGGTTTTTGGTTTTGTTCCTGTCTGGGTTATTAGCTTCTCTCCTCTTGGGACCAGTTGCAACATTTACCCTGCTCATGCTAATGCGTACCTAAACTAATCAAATCAGTGGACAGCATCTACAGAGGTCCTGTCTGCTACATGTTTTACTTGAATAGTGAATGACAGCGTAGAAAGACTTAAAAAATGAGCTATTGCATCAAAAGAAGATCAGGAAGAACATGAGAGGGACATACATAGCAACCAGAGCAGACAATTGAACAGCAGAGCAATAGATGAAATTTCATGCTAAGAAGCGCAAGACGTAGCACACTTCCGAAGAAACTACTCCTGTATATTTAGGAGTTTTAAATAACTATAACTAGCCAATAAAAGGAAATGGAAATGTCTCAGTGAAAACATTGCTCGTATGGAGACCATTATGACAAAAAAGTTAAATGAGATGTTAGACACACAATAAAATGAATCTGAAATTAATAAATTAATAATAAAAATATTACACTGCCATTATGTAAATTTATAGTCCAAGCTTACACTGAGTATTGTGTTCAGTTCTGGTCATCTGCTATTAAAAAGAGAATAATGGAAACAGAAAAAACTCTAGTAGAGGACATCTGAAGAGAGATTAATGAGATTATAAATATTTAGCTTTCAGAGCAGACAATTAAGGGATGTGGCAAAAGGTACATAAATAATGAATGTTAAATAAAGATATTATAAGAACAAGAAGATTTCCAAGAAACTGAAGGGAAAACACATTTGATAAGACAAAATGATAAAAAGAAATAATTTTCCCCCCACAACATGTAATCTATGCAGGTCACTATATATGTGTATATATATATATATATATATATATATATATATATATATAAAAACTTCACAAGGAGTAAATATCTATGAGGCTAACAAGAATAACCATGCTACACTATGTATAATAGAGTTTACATGAGATATCAAGTGTCCTGCTTCAATTTATATGGTACAGTTACCATTCTGTAGATTTTACATGTGGTTTGGAAATATTTGGCACCAGCTACTCTAAAATAAAAGCTAGTGGGCTAGATAGACAACGTTCATTCATATACTATATGAATCCCTGCGTTCCTAAGAAATTCCTCTTCCATAGAAACATCTGTGACAGGAGATGCTTCTTTTTACTCACCCACCACCAGGTTTACAATTCTCCAGTGGTTTCTAAGCAATCAGTAGCACAGAAAAAAACTGGAGTTCCTCCAGAAGGAATACACAGCTGTGACCTTCCCTTTCCTTAATTTTCTGGCTTTGAATTGGAACATTCTGATGCCCTTTCTCTAGAAGTTAAAAGCAGCAACATAAAGCTGATTTGTGTTAAGGCAGGAGTACATCCTGAAGCTAAGGAGATCTGTGGTGAACCTCTTGCCAGCAGGTCTCTTCTTTGAGTCCTGAAAAATTCAAGTCCTTTCAGCTGAAGTCATTACAGGTCTGTAAATGGACTTAACGTTATGTGTAACATCTCCTTGTAACTGAGGAGCTCCATCCTCCAGCTGGCCTAAGATGCCCACCTTTGCTGCGCACACGTTATATATTCAAAAGGTTCTCCACTCTACTATTTACATGGCAGAAAGCAGCTTGCAAAGCTTGCCCATTACCATTATGGGACTGTTCATGAAGACTCTATGCTGAAGTCCATTTCCTCAATCTTTACAGCTAATCTTTAAAGTTAGGAGATTATTACATAGCTTGTATAAGAATGAAGGTTTTATAGAGAATAATAATTATCAGACTGTTTTAAAAGAAATTATAACAGAGATGTAGCATATTATATATTGCAATCAAAGAGTTTTGTTGTCAGGTTATATTCTGTATATTAAAAACATTATTATCATAATTTTAATTTATTCCTGGTACATTTTTAATGGATAGTTATAAGGTAATCAGGGAAGACTACAAATCTTACATGCAAATATATTCTACAATACATGTGTGTCGCTACAAAAAATATAAATTGTAACAGTGGAATGAACATGTTTTAATGAAATATTGCATTAATAAGTTATTCTATACTGCAAAATATGACTTGTAATGTGAAATTACTTTTCAAAGCCAAAAGATGATATAAGACCAACAGTCATCCACTTTCTCTTTATAGTATCTTACTGGCTTAGTCATTATACATGGCTTAGCTCATTATATGGTTCACTGTTCTATGGAAAAAAAAGTTTCCTATGTCAAGAAACTTAATTTCAGAATGACTTTGATTAAATTATATTTATATCACAATACAAAATAAAACCCGTATTTCTAAAAAGCTTTCGTTAAAAAATATTTGTATTTTCCTGTTTATGCACCCCAAATTCTCCTAGAAAATCCCAGTACAGTGCAAATAGTGATTTCATATTAAAAATGTTAGTAGCTGCTTAATATAATCAGGTGTTAGAACAATGATAATGATTACCTCATCATATTGATAATTTTTGCATTCTGTTAGCAAATTTTGCTTTTGCTAACATGATGCAAAAGTTGTTAATATAATGAGTCTCATTGTATTAGCAACTTTCTATCACATTAACAAAGATTAAATTTGCTAATGTAATATGACAGTCACTAACATAAGATTAGTGCAAACAGAGGCCAAACTCTCTGTAGACCTCCTAAAGGTAATGCTGAACATGTAAGCAATGCTCATTTGTTTATCCTTTGTTAGCTATATTTTGAGTGCCTCGTGTCATATTCATCTACACTCTGAGTGTTCTCCAGGAAGGTCCGTTTTATTGGACACTAATGTAGCCAGGAGACAATGATTAACTTGATGCAAAATCATGAACCATAAAGTTTCCTTGTCAGAAGATAAGTGACTCATGCAAATAGATCAGCTGATATTTATACAACAAAGACATGTGTGTTCATAAAAACTGACATTAGTAATATTGCTTATTAATTTATATGGGACCTTCCATGATGAGCCTACTGATGTCTACACAAATATCAGACAGATACAGAAAACACCCTTGGACTACATTGCTTGTGGAGGTCTCCCAAAAGAGATTTCACAAGTTAGAAAGAGTTTATGGCATAAATGTCACAACATTAATAAATGACAAACAGCAGAACTCAGCCTGAATAAACGATCGTGCTTGTGTACCGCAATGTCAAAATGGCTGCACAGGCCCCTCCACACCTGCACAAGTGACTCGGGAAGCAAGACACGGCTAGGCATGCATATATCCAGGAAGATTAGGAGGCCTTAGCAGTGCTCCCTGACTCCTACTGCAGCCCTGGCACCATTCACATTCCTGGGGTGGTGCTTCCACTTGCTTTCAGCTCCCCGTCCCAGGCTTCAAACGTGAGGAGCCAAAGAGAAGCTGCATCACTGTGTGGGAATGGAAGTGTAGGTCCTTCTTCTCAGAGGAAAACTAACCTTGCCTGAATGGTCTGACTTTAAAAAGCAGCTGAGTCGTGCTAAGTTAAAGAAGAGTTGTGGTGGACTGTTACTACAAGAGAGCTTTAGAAGTGAAGCTTGCTCTCACCCTCTATTTTGAGTCTTTTAGGTCAAGCCACATACCAAATCCTACAGCCTGGGAGGTATGATCTTATGTCCTGTCTCAGAACCACCTACGAAATAAAAGTACTCCTTCCTGAAGCCTTGCATGCAGCCAGTGTTGGGATTTAACACCCCTGAATGCAATTGTTTGACAAAAGTGAAAATGAAATGCAACAGTTAGTCAACACAACAACTATTTACAGTACTGAGCAATTAAACACCACTAAAATATTCCAAGGAGAAAGAACAGCTGCTTGTCTGCAGTCTGCAGTGGGAAACCGTGGTATCAGAAAGACAATAGGCACAGGCTTTTGATGAATAACCTCGGCACAGCCTCACACAAAGAATGGCAAACATTTGTTATATAGTCTCTCACTTTCAGGAAAATCACCAGTAAATTCAGCCCATACAACGTAGCAACTGAAGGAAAGGGGGAAGGCAAAAGCAAGTGGCATTCCTGTGGAACAGAGCTGCTGAGTAAACTAGAAACCCAGTAAGGAAACTTGAGAACTGTCCAGATAAATAAGACGTGCTTCAAGTTTTGATTTGCTTTTATAGCCAATGATTCAGTTTTGTGGTCAAGCCAGTTAAAGAGTTACAATTAGCACAGAGGAAAGCCTGAGCTACGAAGTCCTAGATACGGTGGCACGACTGCAGGTACTGTAATCAGGTCTGTAAGCTAAGCAAGGGGCTGAAGAGGGAGCTAGATATTTAACAAGGTTCATCTGAAAAGTATGAAGGGCCTTTTGACATCAGAAGAATTTAGAACTGGATTCATAGCTTTATGTTAATATGAAGTTGTCTTTTACTATAAACAGAAGAAAAACCTAGTTTTGTGATAAACGGTATTTCAGTTCATAGTACTAAAATATAAAAAGGAACAATCATGAGTTTTCAATTTCTTTTCCTTCAGTTCTTGGGATGTAATTTCTATGAACAGTTGTTTAATTAGAAGACCATTTCTTTCAGGGGAAGTGTATAAGTGAAGCCCTAAGCACCTATTGTTATGAACAGCATGTGGCTTTTTTTCTTTGCTAAAGCAGTATTTCTGGAGCTGATTTGTGCCTGAATTCTAATATGGCAAACTGTATTCTGATGATCTAAATTTCACTGGCACAGTTTTTTAGTTTTCTTTTTTTCTTTTACTTTTTTTTTTTTCCTTCCATGCAGGAATCTGATTCTGCTTTGCCCAGTTTTATTTGACTCTGACAGTTCACTGCTGAGCAGTTCAGAGGCATACACAGCTTCCTTAATTCACCTCACTTGACAACAGCAGGACCCGATCCTGCAAGTCAGCTTTAAAATTGCACTTGGAAGCTGTCATGGAAATCATGTGAGAGATGGAATGGTTCTCACCATTTCTGAAAATTAGGTCACTTATTTAGGACATTAAAAAGAACTTATGACTTACGAGCTGAGGCACACACTACATTTATTTTTTTGCCGGTGTAGTCCCCTTAACTAATGAATAGAAATAGATTCATAATAATGTAATTTCAATAAGCCACTCTGTCTTAAAAGGTTCCTTTACAGGAGTATTTTGTTATACAACTCTTTATGTTTATGTTGAACTGTATGAATGATGACGAGCCTTTTTTCAGAAAGCTTCCATAATGCCAAAGGTCTTTGAATTGAACACAAGAAAATTTAGATCATACAGGGATAGCACCAGGAAGCAACAAAAGCCTAAATCAGGGCAGAATCCATAATGACACGCAGCACGGCAACAGGGGCAGGTGTTCGAGGAATGTGTTGTATCCTCCTAAGGCGCAGAGGGGGGCAAGTGACATGAGAAGCAAGAGAAAGAAAGTAATTTGCTGATATGTTTTTTCCCCTGTGCGCCTTGTACCACATAATTGGTGAATGCATCGTGCACAGTTCTGCTCTGCCATTTTCAAAGTTTAGCCTGTTTGCGCAATTTCCCTGTCCCAGTGCCCATGACCATGCATCTCCATGGATTAGTAGAGGCTTGCGTAGAGGAGATGCTCAGGTCCTTCTGGTCCAGCGCCACGTGAGCCATTGGAGGATCTCTGTCAGGGGCAGTAGTACCAGGGCTGATGTCATCTGCAGGCCAGCCACTAGAAGTCAGCAGTCACATACACTCTTACAAAGAGCTCACACACAAAAAAAGTCTAGAGAAAAAGCATCTTGCTAACAACAATCTATGTACGGATCCCCTGGTTTGCTAGAGGACCTTGAAGTGCCGAGAGCTACCCAAACACACACCCCTCTAAGCTTGTGCAAGGCGTGTATTCCCAAGGGTTTATATCGAACAACTGCAGGGCAGCGTATAGAGACGTGGACGTTGCCTTTGTGCAGACAACAGAGCTGCCACGTAAGCAGCCCTCCTGGGTTCCCTGTGTCTGCAAGGGAAGCACAGTCTGGGGGGAGGAAGGAACGAATGGGGCATGGGCCTGTGTGGTAAGAAGAGCATCAAGCGTATGAAGAAGCTACCACCAAGGGCATCAACATGTAGGGGTTGGGTACTTCTGAATAAAAGGCACAGTACTACCATCCTGTCCTTAGACAACACATTATTATTTTTAGTGCCATGTGCTGTATTACATTGTCTGATAAAAGCAAAGTACAAGAATTTGCCAGATGACTTGATTTCTGCCCTTGTCAGATTATTTTGCTTACTTTCTGATGAAAACGTAAGACAAGCTTTGCAAAATTATTTTGGTGGATTTTCTTAGTTTCTTTACCCTTCCTATTGCCATGTCTAATCTATTTATCTAGTGCTCAATTATTGATTTATGTCCACTGGGATGCTAGATAAATACCCTGTAAGTGATATCAGCTTATTTTTTTTACATTATATATAGTGAACAGATACTCCGAACTGTATCTGTGTATAAAACCATCACAAATTGTTATTAATTGTACTCTAAGAAAGATGTATTCCACTGTTGAACTTTCCAGAAAAGACAAAGCACAATAATTCTTGTCTTCACTGAACAATTTTTTCCTTTGTTATGGGACAGCTGATGAATACAATATTGCTTTTACTATGCAGTCGTGAAAATGCCAGTTGGGGGAAAACATTTTTTTCAGTACTTAAAATAAAAACACCGAAAAGTTACAATAGCTTGCATGGAAGCTCCATGTATGTCTGCTTAACAAAAATAGCCTTTGAACTGCAAAGACATTTGGTGACGATTACTGCTCACTGAAAAAATAATGACAAAATGTTATTCATCTATTTCTTTTCCTGTCCATGTGTTTATCTATCATTTTGCAGTTTTCAGCAGAGCAGATGTGCTATGACAGAAACAGCAGCTACAGTATTTGCTTCACATATAGAAACAACAAGCAAATGTGACTCATATCCTGGATTACATTAAACAAAATGGAAGAGTGACAAAAAAAATCTGTTAGTCTAACAACAGATTTTAATTGCAAACTAAATTGAAATTCATTTGTTTAAAAAAGTGTTTTCAAATGTTAACTTGCAGATTTATACTGTAGTATTTGCCAAAAATGTTAATGTTCTGAGGTGAAATCCTGTTTCTAATGAGGTCACTAGAGCTTTGCCACTGCATCTGTGGGGCAAGAGTCCATCTTGGTCCTTTATTTAGTATTTCGTTCCCCCAGGAAAATACCACATAAGCACTAAGCTTTAACTTGTCTTCTAAAAAAAATAAAAATTAAAAAAAAAAATGTTTCAGGCTGCAGATGATCAAATGCAATTAAAGATTTGTCCATGAAAGATTTAATCAATAATTATCATTCAATGATCAGCTGCAGAGACATGGGCTTGAAATATGAGCTATTTGTCAAAGGGCAAACTGAACTGTCTTTTACTTTAACACAAACAGGTCCTCTGCTCTTGACCTATTAAAACTTTGTTTGCTATTATACCTGCTGGTGAACGACTCATGCGGAAAGGTGTTGAGGAAATGAGCCAGCGTGTTCCCCAGGTGATATAAATGCTTTATCAAACTGATCCCTGCCTTGTTATGTAAACTATACCAGGTACCGTTCGTTTTAAACAGAGAGATAAACAGATCTAATATGCTTCAGGGCGTCATGCTTTATGCATGAACTGCTTTTTAGTTTTATATTAAAGATTTTCTTGACACAACCCTTTGCAATGAAGGAAAGCTCCGATATAATGTCTTAACTACAACCACTGCAGCACCTGCAAGTTCAAAGTACTGAGACTGATATTCCCTGATCAGATAGTCCCATGCTAACCTATTTAATTAATTCTTAATAAACAATTAATTTTTTAGTGAAATACCTCTTGTAATGAGAAAGTGTCTCTCAAAAGATAAATGACGTAATCCTCTGAGACAGAATTTATAAAAAAATAACTGGTTCTATCCATCTATTTACAATATTTAGCTACCTACTCTTTGATTTCAGTTGTCTGATCTATCACTTGTTTTCTTATTTATTATACAGTTTTCAATCTGAAGTGATATCAGATAGAATGTTTTTAACCTTCCCAGGAGTAATACCCAGTTTCTTTTTATAGCAAGGGGATTAAATTCTACTCTCAGTTTTCATGGGAGCAAATGCAGAATATCACCAAAGATTTCAGTATAGTTACTTAAGATTTAAAACCATAAACAAGACCAGAATTTAGTCAGATGTCTTAAATTTGAGACATACAAGATGAAAGTGAACACATTTATGTTCTCATTTAAAAAAATGGAACTACAGAGTATTACAATTATAAGGATCCACTTTGAGAACTGTGTACATTTTTAGCCTAAAATATTATTAAAAAGTGCCTGTTCTTGGTTTAGTATGCAATGTTATCCTCTGAAATTTTAAGGACAGATATAGAGCATATTTTCTTAGAGCTGCATAAGCAGAAAGAGGAAAAAAGTCTTATGTATATTGTCATATAAACTGAAATATTTATTTCTCCCACCTAAAACAAGATTTTAAGTACACTTCCCAATCTTGGTGCAGTCTTAATTATGGAGCCACTAGTGACACCCTTGTTATTCATCTGCTTCTACAGAGAGATTTCTATGAACGTATGTATGCGCATGCTAGTGCAGGTATTCAGGTATGTATTCAAATGTCTTTTGCATACCCTCCTGCTAAGTTTCGGTACCGTTTCCAATGCCTAATTAATTAAAAATCATCGATCAAAATGTTTATAGAGCGTTATTAGTATTATAATCAACACAGCAAGTGTAATTACTGTCAGGCTGATAAGAGCAGTAGGTTTCAGGATGCCTTAGTTCACATTTTCAAGGCTGGAAAAAATTACTACTTGATAAAAACCTTTGTTTTAGCAAACACATATGCACAGAGATAGCACAAATAGCATGGTTTTAATGATGAAAGTATCAGATTAACAAGTGGAAACTGGATAATACAACATTCTTCACCAAAAGTCTGGGTTTTTTGTATTCATAATATAATGTTTACTTCAGGACATATTTTCTGTAGACATGACGCCTTCCTTCCCTTTATTCCATGCACAACTCAAAATAGAAAAACTAATGAAATTTAACTATCCATAAGTCTTTGTTGTGGATGGACTGAATTATAACTTTTTAATTTAGTCAAGTAAAGAATTATTACAGTAGGACTCTAGGGCAGGAATGTGTTAATAAAATCATACTCTCTGCCTTTTCATTTAAAATAATTCCCTTGAGCTGATTAAATGAAATATCACTTGTTTAATAACTGACAGAACATTATTTTTAAGCAGAAATGTTTTGCATATCTTCCTATCCTGTTTTTAATTCCAGGCACAAAGTAGTGAAGGCACTGACATCACACAAAGGGAGCAGAGTTTAGCACTTGGATATAGTTTGTCCTGTCATAGTGGCATCTATAATTTAGTGTGAAGCAGTGAGGTAGACAGAGCATTATCATTAGAAATCATCCTGAACAGGGATATAAAACACAGTCGCAATAACACTTGTCAGAAAGGTGACTGCAGTCAAAACTAATATCCAAGAGTTTCAAGATAAATGCTGACACTGCAGCCATCTTACAAAGACTATTATTGCTCCAAAAAAACCCTGAAAAAACAAACCCAAACTGTGAACCTTCCCCGGAGCGAACAAGTCGGTGTGAAGTTTTTATCTGGGGTGGCATAAACTTTGTGAGATTTACAGTAAATAAAGCCCTTCTTTACCTGAATAAGGTGCTTTATGTTGCTACAGAGAAGGAATCAGATCATCTTTCTGGCTTAATGACTTTAAGCTACTCTAAATTCCTCCCTCCACCCTCTCCCCATTATCTGGTGCCTATGAGTGCAATCTGGAGAACAGGTGATTAACTGTGCTGCTTTCAGGTTCAACCCCTCTCCCTGCTGCTCACTTCCCCAACCTGTATTCCTGAAACAACACTGGATTTTCCTAGTCTTTATATTTAGACTCATGTCTGGCTCGGAATGCAGCTGTGATTTTATAGCCTTTTACTGCTGATTTTGTAAACTGCAAAGCCACAGGGAAACTCCCAAATCAAAATTATAGTCTTGAAACTTGGAGGTAAGTATAGTAACTTCATTGCATTTGTTTATTTAGCACTGATAACGCAGATCTCGACATAAACAAATGTACAAGACCGCTGCCTCTTTAATACACTGATTCATAGCTCAGTATCTTTGCAGATGTACCATACAGGCACCATGTACAAGGTATTTCTTCTGCTATAGGCAACCTGTTCTGAACAGAGATACAGAACAGACACAGCGGTTTGAAGGTCTATAGAGCCTAGTTTCTCAGATTAGATGGACTTCCAGTAGTCACCATCACTGCTGAGAAGTGGGAGAAAAATGAGGAATATCTGCTACAATCTCTAGTTTGTAGGTCCCTAGTTCCAGGGCCCAGACATTTTCAGTGCATAACACATTCCGAGTCTGATGTTCATTTACTAACCATCATTTTCCAGGTCTACTACCTTTTGCCTGAAGAAAGCAAGGAGGAGGTTCTTCAGAGAAGTCATAAATGTAACTTCTGAAATGACCAGCTAGCAGAAGCTCATGAGCTATATCATGCAGTATTACATGGTATTACAGAAACTCAACCATAAAGAGAATTTATCTTGTGTTGGTCTAAACAAATGCTACAGTTAATGAAAAATAAAAGAGAGCAGAAGAATCCTTGTTAAGGGCTTGAGAGGAGTGGCTTGTTGAACAATCTCTCTCCGACTATAGATAACAACAAATGTCTCTGGAAAAAGTGCCAGAAGATCTGTTGTACATCATTAGATAACAATGCGCATTTAGAAGACCTTTCTTCCTTAGATCGCCAGTCGGTATCTGAACTGCTTTGAAGCAATACACTTTTCTATAAAAACAGCTTAACTGGAATTAGAAGGGAATGCTGTCACCATATATAAATGCCCACACAGTTAAAAAGTCTGCTCTGCTCTTGACTGCAGGAATAGCTAGCAGCAATAAGTTCCACACATCCACAGCTCTCGACAATCATGCTTTTGTTTACTTGTTTCGCAGATCTTTTGTGTGAGTTTTAATGAATGCTTTTGTCTCCTCATAAAAAGATACCTAGGGTACTATGAGGAAAGTGATTCTAAACTTTTACATATTTCCTCAGAAAGAAATATTTCTATACCTCCAGCCATTTCTGCGATTCACGTCTAAAGCCACTTCAAACTTACCGTGTCACATGTGTGCTAACAGAAATAGCACATATAAACCCACATCATTTTTGAAGATAATTTCAGTACTGTTTTCCAAAACATTTTTGTAGACCACGAAAATGTCTCTCTCCTAGATAATCTGCTTTCTGGTTGCCATTTTACTGGAACATTGTATATTTTTTAGCAGCTTGACCATTTCACTTTTCCTTCATATTTTTTCTTTTGTTATGTACCATCTAGACCTGCTGATCTGCTGCTCACAAATATCTCTGTTTGGATATTTTCTTTTTTGAAATCTCAGGTCTTGACTGTAGTTGTTTTGATCTCAATGAACAGTAGTATAAAAGCAGTGTAATTTGTGGTTCAGACTAACGGAAAGAACACAAACTAAACCACCTTATTCCATGCAAATTCAGTAAACTGAGTAGTTCATTTATATCTACAGTAAATAGACTTATTGTTATTTTTTTGCACACAACCAAAATTACTTTTCAGTCTTGCCTCAGTTTTCCAGATTACCACCTTGCATTTAACTGCCATACCTGACATTCCTATTGTCTTTACTGTGGTGGATTGATAGTTTTTCTGAAAGATGTGTTTCACAATAACCTCAGGAACTTCACCATTTAGATAGCCATTACTACTCTTAGTAAGTTCACACATGTCATTCATCTGTCATTACCTAAATGAGTTTCATGATGAATTTATGGATTCCAGTTTCCCAATAGTGGCTAATGAATCTATAGATTACAGTTTCCTTGTATGGGCTATAGTCAGCTCTTTCCTTTATTCAAAATATCCCAGCTCACTTGGTATTAACAGTAGTAGTTTGTGATGTGAATACTTCTACCTACACCATGATACTGATAATTACTTTAGGACTCGACTATAACTTATTTTGAACCAACTCTTTATAATATGAAAAATTAAGGTAGAAAACAGACCTGCCACTTCTGTGTGCCAAGAAGTATAAGTATCAAGAAGTGTTCATTGAATTCTTGTCAAGGTGTGAAATTTCTGGGTAGTCAAATGCATCCACCACTATTCTTCTTTAATTAGATTAGTTGACTCTTTTATCTCTCTCAATACTGCTCACTCATTAGCCTTTTCCTGGCCAACATGTCTGAATATGAACCACTTGCATCCCTGCGTGCTTAAGGATTGGGATTTCTACACATATACATATGTGAAGAAGAAATAATCTTAAACACTTCATCCTGACATCAAATTATCCCATAAAGAGGCCATGATTTGTAAGATCGAACATTATTCACTGTTTCCAATTGGTGGTATCTTCTTTCCTATGCCTGGTTCCATAAAATTTAAAATAAACATAATGTGCATCTGAAATTATGCAGCTCAAAGCACAAACAATAAAGCGTGCAAAATCTTTTTTAGGATGTGTGGTCACTGTTAGCCAGTCAAACAAAAAGGCTTAATAAACACAAGGTGTCAAAACCTGACTGTTTTATTTACAGCACACATATTGTGTATTGTAAGACCTATTATTTAGGATGGATGAAGAACATTTACATGCAGATATTGGCAGGGGAAATTTTGTCTTCAAAATGACAGATTTTAAAAATATATTTTCCTTATGTGGAGGTACCAACCTGCCTGCAGATTGTAGATGCAAGCATAACTTCTGAGTTTCCCTCTGAAAAAAGAAATCTCACAGTTCAAAAGTAGGACATGTTATATATATAAAATGGAAGCTATAAAGCAAGCATATAGTGAATTTCTTTGCTAGCAAGAAAGAGTCTAGATTTACAGCAAATTTACTTTCCTTCATAGCTTGAAAACTGCATTAAATAAAAAAAATTAAGTTAGATGGAGAGGAATAAATTTAATCAAAACACAGTTAGATAAAATAACTTGTATTTAGGAGTCTGCAGCAGCTACTGCCAAAACAAAGCTGTTGTGATTTACCAAAGGTAACAACATTCATTGTTTAAAAATCCAAAGGTAAAAAACCAACAAAACTTTGCTAAACTACCTACAGGATTTAATGTGGCAGACTACTTTGTTGCAATGAATTTATCTAAAGGATTTCTTATAGCTGTATTTCATAGGAAACACTAGAACAGATATATTTAAACTATGTGTCTTACTGTAAAAGGAAATCCTGAAAAGAATCAAAAATTATCATGGATATGTAAACAAGAAGAGGTCATGAAGTTAAAGAAAGTGCTCACCCCTACTGTAACTGTGTCACATTATGCATAATACTGGAACAACTTGATTACTGAACTCGGAGAATTGCATTGTTTGTAAAGGAAGCATGATTTGGCTTCTCAGCCTCAATAGGACTGGGATTTTGGACCAAGAACTGCTATTGCAAAATATTTGGGAAGATCACAGATTGGAAGGAGATTTCATTTGGGCATTACAATTGCTAATTGCAAAAATATGAATATATAGTATCAAAGATGCTAAGGTTTCTGTCTACATACCCTAACGGTAACACTGTTGAAAAAAATCACATTCCAGATCAATTTAATCTGTTTCTTGTAGTATGGAAGAATAAATAGCAAAGCACTTTAGGTGATTTTACAAGTATTAAAAGAGAGAGCTGTGCTAATCAATTCCTTTTCTTTGTTCTTTCTTTTGCCTTTATCTTGAACGTAGAAATAGAAAACAAATCATAGTAACTATATTTCTCAGAAGTCAGTATCATTTACTTTCAATGGACTCAGTAACACTGTTTAAACCTTGAAAGCTAATAAACATGGATTTGTAGAATTAAAAATATTGAACAATTGGAGAAATAGCAACTCACAAAATTAAAGTTTTATAGCCCAAAGTTGAAGATTGTGTTCCACCGTTTAAATATTTCATATCTGACATTTTTAAACTCTACTACAGTGCAAAGTCTGATTTTGATTTTTCAATCCAATACAACTTTTAGAGTTCAGTCTTAAAATCTAGATACTACTAGCTCAGATTCACCTTTGTTTTAAAAGAATATCCAATGTCTACCTAATGATACTCCCTAAATCCTTTCCTAGTCCACCACATAAAAAAATATGCAGCTTAGAAAAAAGACAACAGTGTGTAATATTGTTCACAGTCTTTGATATGATTAACACAAGCTTCCTGTATGACATGTATTAAAGGAAGCTTGAATTCAAAAATACACTGCTATTGCAGCAAAAAGTCTGCAGAGGTGACTGCCTAAAAATGAAACTGGTATGGTACCTGGATAGAAGCTCTGCCAATACGAGTCAACCGATATTTGAGTCACCTCTTCCACAGCTATGAGGTGCCAGAAGGTTGTTTTCTGATTATTATTAGAATTCATGCTTTGTATTCATACTCAAGGTAGGAGTCAGTCTTTACATCTGCAAGCCAAGATATCAGGGTTTTTTTGCCCAATTAAGGCCAATGTAAATTTCTGGGGCTATCAGAAGTAGCAATTACGAGGACATCTGTAACAAGGAGCAGTTTCTATTAAAATACATCAACCGATTAAGCTGCAGCAGTAATTGCAGAGAAGTAAGTTCACATCTGAAACTTGTCATCTGAGTTAACACATTGTTTTGGTGCTATGGCTGGATTTAACTGCCCTAACTTCATAATCAGACCTGGTGATTTCAAAAGGTCCTTGGCCAAACCTACAACTGACTCCACACCTTTAAAACCAAGGTGGCTATGCTGATTTGTACCGATTAATTATTGAAGATACTTTGCATTGTTTTCATTGATATCAAAGGGACTACTTGTCAAATAAGATGCTGACTAAATGCAGGTTAATAAAACCCTACATGACGGAAATGCACAGCATGTATTTAAAGAGAAGCAAAGATATTACTGGGTGTCTGTATGCATTGCTTCTAGAATCACAGGCTATTAAAACATAAGAATATTAGAACACAAGGATACCAGCCCCATCAGTGAAGATAAAATGAACCAAAGCAGCTTGCACAGCAAATACTTCCAGAAGTAGTTGAGAAACGGTGACTCCAAATCCATGACTATTAACTGTAAGACAGCAATACTGTAGGGAACTCTCCTGCACTGGCAGGGGGATAGATAAGTTGACCTAATGGATCTTTTCCATTTCTAATTTCTCTGATTCTATTAAGTCTTGATATTTTCAGAAGAATGCAACTGCTTTTCAGGGCCCTTGAGACATGAGGATTTAGGCAATTCCTTCCTGTAAATAACACTGCTTTTCAAACAGTAAAAATACAGGCTAGGAGGGGACATTAAGCCCAGTTTAATAACTTCTAAGCTCTGGCACAGCAGAAACTCTTTTTTTCCCCCTATACTTTTCCTACTGGAGTTTAATTAAGATTGACAAAGCACTAACTTTAAATCAGCAAAGAGATCCTTAGATCCATTTTGTTGTCAAATATACTTTCCCTGCAAATGGCAGGAGTAACACATATCATTTCACAGATAATGTTTTAATATCCTGCATTGAATAAAACTTTTTTTTAATCAAGTTGCAATGGTAGCACTAAACTACACAAGGGGCTTGGGGGTTGCAGATGGCTGCATTACTCTAAATGTTCAAGCTTGACTGACCCATTTCATCAGCACTGTCAGAGCCTTGCACTGATACATGTTGACAACATTTAATCTTAAAAAATTGAAAGAAATGAATTAATATGCAAATTTCATCAGCTTTGTAATAAAAATGTCCTTGAAAAAAAACAGAGAACATGACCCCCAAGGAATAGTGTGAATTATCCCAGCTCAATTCTTTAAGTTAGTCAGAGGTATGTGGGTCCGTAAGGAAATCAGTGCAGATTTGACTTGGAAATAATTATGATGAAGAACAAAACACAAGCAGGTTGAATAAATGTAACAACTTGGGAAAAAGTCTTAGTCCTGTTTGTTATTCACTTTGAATTAACAGGATTAGGTTTGGGTTTTGAAAATAAAGGAACACCACCATGTAATTTTAACACCTAAGTAATGTGAAAACAATTTTTTTCTTGCTATCAATTTTAGTAGGTATTATAAACAGCTCTTGGAAAATCAGGGGTTTTTTTTCAATATACTATAGCTTTTGGTACTGAGTAACTTAAGCTGTAATATTACGTCTGCCATGTGCAAGCTGGGTAAGTACTGTCCTTCTTTCAAAAAAAAGAAGGGATGTCTGTGTGTAAATCAGGAAGACAAATGGACATTTCCCTGGACATCGCTGGGGACCTTGCAAGACAGGAAACAAGCATCTATAGAAAGAAGGAGTAAAAATTCAGGAGCTTCTTTTCATGAGATAAATCCTTACATTAATAAATAAATAAATTAATGCTTTCCATTTCGCAATCTAGCATACATAATTTAGAATCACAAAACAGTTCACTGCAACAAGCAACCTTCTTATTTAGATTGTCATTATTTGAAGCACGCTTCAGTCTTTGAAAGATTTGGTAAATTGGTAACCATGAATAAATAGGAAAGAGCTTTTTCTTACTGCCAGTGATTTGAATTCAGGTGTGTAGGAATCAAATTCTGAACATCCAATGTTCACTTCAGTGAAGTCAAGTAAAGTTCTGGGAACTCAGCACAGTTCTAGATAATATTTAAATGGTCACTTCATAATAATTGACCTACCAGGCCCTTATTTCATACTTCTAATGTCAGTCACACGATTCCCAACTCTGTCCATTGCAATCCCAAATCCACAGCTAGTGCTCTGCTCAGCTTGTCTGGCAGGTAATCAAATCAGAGCCATTCCACTTTCTTTTTGTTTTATGTACAGCAGTGTTTGAACATAAGGTTTGCAGGAATTAACTCAATGCTGTACTCAGACTCCTTGGAGAAGAGGTAGTCCAGGTCAACATGTTTTAACAGCATGTTTTCAAAATGAAAACCCCGCTACAAATGAGCAACTTCACATGAAAAGTAAAAATAACTACTGTAATAGCCTGGAAACTCAACACAATCTTTCAGGGCCTCTTAAATAAGCTGTCTGACTTTATAGTTCCATGGAAGACAGACATACTGAAATACAGACTATAATCAACCAAATTAATCTACTCTGTAAGCTTTGTGGTTTTCTACAAAAGTCTTTTAAGTTCCTCCTTTTTCTTCTAATCTACAATCAGTAAAATTCTACTTTTATAGTGCCCTTTGCACCTGTATGCATAAAATGAATAACCTTGCAGTTTAATTATGCAGTATCTATCAGTTTTGAAATGATATAAAGTTGCAGATAGAAAAAGAATAAAACCTCTTTAAGAATCCAAAATTAATATATGTCAAACTCAGGCTAAATCTTAATCTTCTTGCAACATTTCTCTAAAATAGATGTTCTTTTATCACCTGGCATATCAAGACCCACTGGAAAAAAAAAAAAAAGGCATTTGGTTAACATGCTGTGGAACAGCACTCTCTTTTCCACCTCACTTCAGGCTATTCTTGAAAGATCTGAACAGTTGTATAATAATGAAAAATGTGCAATACTTGTGGGGCATTGCTTGTGCACACATACCTCCGCCCACGCATTCATCATTCCGCAGGTATTGTCAGTGAAAGTTTAATTGCATAAACACTCTGTAACTGTCCTGTCATATTTCTTGTCAGTCTGGATTCCCTCTCCGGGCTCACTATCTCACAAAACTATAATTGAATTGCTACCAAATCACAAGAGGGCCCCAAAAAATAAAATCTTTATGAATAGAATTTGTTTCCTATCAGCAGATTTGACAAATTGTGGCAGAGGAAGGGCCTTAGCGATAATTTCTGAGTTTATTCTAAATCCAGTTATTTGCTGTTTGCTCTTATCTGTTCTTTAGAATTTTAAAGCCCCAGTGAGAAAGAATCCCAAAGAGCTCAACAGTAGTATTTTTCCCAGGTCCTAAAGAGGCCAGTAGTAAATAATAATAATAATAATAATAATAATAATAATAATAATAATAAATAATAATAATAATAATAATAATAATAATAATAATAATAATAATAATAATAATAAATCATCTGTATTAGCCATGGCTATGGCTAAGTATTGCTTAAATGAAAGAAAATCTGAATTAATTCTAAATTGTAGTGTGTATCGGCCACTAAGTCTTTCACATCCCCTCACAATCACTTCATTTATTCACTCAGGTCAAATGACCTCTTTTGCCAAATATCTTGCTTTGAATGTGTAACCGATGTCTTGTGTTACACATTTTTTCCTGTGTGGTGCTTCCATCTACATTGGATTCCTGAGTAAATAATGAAGGTAATGACCGAGTAAACTTAACATAAAGGTATGACACATACTTTGTTAGTAGTACCATGAAAAATGAATGCAAATTAAAATACAATATTTTCAGAAAACCACAAATGATTAGGCTAGAAGTTTTAAGCCAAAGTCGACATTTTCCTGATATGCATTTTGATTTTATTCTTAGTGAATCCTAGTGAAATGCAGAAAATTCTAACTCTAGCAGAAACCTGAAAACATTGTTCGTTCCACTTTAAAATTTCATTAGTAGCAGGTGCATTAGGAACATATCCTAATGAATAACTTTTAAATGGGACAGAACTTCAACTGGATTGACAACTGTCTGATTGTTTATGTTTTTTAAATGTGCTTATCAAAATCACATAGGATTGATGGGTATTTTTAGATGAAGTTATGTTTTTGCAAGAGACTTAATTTAGGACTAAGGTTAAGGCTGAGGATAAATGAGTGCATTAGATGATTAAAGAACATTTGTCTTGTGGGACACTTAAGTCATTTGTTTATGACACTTTCAAAACAAGCTGTAATAATAAAAAGCACAGGTTTTATCCAACCTCTCTCAAACATAAACCCTAAACTAAAATTAATTTGGTTTATGCAGAATTACAACATTTAACAACTTATTAACACATGATTCTAGAACATATAGTTTAAATACATTTGATAAAAATGTTCAAGATATTATTTTCTATCTTTTTTCTGTTTGTTTTCTTTTCCTGGTTGAAATCACTCTGACAACATTTATTCTTGGCTGAAGAGGGGTGGGACTGCAGAGTGGGAGAATTTTTCTCACCCCTTTGCAGAGAATCCTATTAAAAAGATTATTTTACTTTGCTTTTTTAAATTTTTGTTTTGTTTTTTTGGTTGTTTTTTTTTTCTTTTATAGTACTCTGATTTTTCCGATGTTCTTGTGATGAGGAAAACCATTATTATAAGAAAATAGATGCCTCAGGAGAAATACAATAGGAAACACAAAACTAAAGCCTTTGATCTTTTGTGTGTAGGTCACTGATTAAAATTTGATTTAGGTAAGCTGTTAATTAGTATTATCATTTTGCGGCCTATTTGGACTGGATGGGGGGACCAACACACTTCCCATGCCAAAAGAAGTTCATGAAAATGGATGCTAATTGGCACTGCTGTAGGTACTCACAGGAAAGCACCTGGAATTTGGGCAAGGCATGGACTGTGAACTGCCTTCCCACCTCTATAGATTGTCACTGGAGGGCAAGGGCTGGAGAACAGCAACGAAACAGCATGGGAAAGAGTACACTGCTGCTGCCCATGCTGTACGTGTTCTGTGGATAAACAAACAATTTCATTCCCCAGGGCTGTCTCCATCTGGCACCTATCATCAGAATGAAATTCACTTAAAACAAAAAAAAAAAAAAAAAGGAAAAGGAAGAAAGGAAGCTCTGTGTTACTGATGATGGCACAACTACATTTTTTCATTCAATGTTCTACAAAACCTTTAAGGGTAATGCGCTTTGATAAACTACAGTTAATGAAATAATTAGTCCTAATCACCTATGCTGGACCAGATTAGTACAGTGTTCCATTTCTGCCACATTATCACCTGTGAAGTGTCCGGTCCCGGGAGGGAGCAGGCAGAATGGACGCTGGCTGCACAGAAGCTTTCCAAAAGGCAGTTTACAGACCTGTGCAATAGCCTGACTGTAGAAAGCCTTATCTTTTTGACTGATGTAGGTGAGGATCTCATCATCAGCATTACAGGTGGCACTGTTGAGACCCTGGACCACAACCTCACTGTGCTTGGCGCTGTACAGACACAGCATAGACAGCTCTGAGAGCTGAGGTGCCGCTGCTGGAGGGTGACAAATTCAGACTGGAAGCATCAGGACTCAGGCAACAAACAAGGGAGTGGAGTTTTTAATTGCCCTGCAGCTAGCCAAGCAATTTACCCCAGTAAAAAATGTAAAAAATGTAAAATCAGAGAGGCACCATATCTACTCTACCTGGTGATAAACAAATAGAGATGGTAATGAGACAATAAATCAGGCAAGTTATTCAGAGCGGTCATATACTATTCACAGCTGAAAAGCAAGGAGTATCTGAGACAGACTGCCCAGGAAAAGCTCTGAGAGCTTGAAGCAGCAAACCTTTCACACAGAAGCAGTATTTTCAGGCTTTTCCCAGTGTGACCATGAGTAAAATTGTTCACTGGAGGCGGACATTCCTTTTGGCCAGTTCTGCCTTTTCTGATCTCTGCCCCCCATGGAGCTGAATCAATACCAAGTAATATCATCCTTTGTATCTCTGCTGTTTTGTGTATATAAAGAAGATAGAATTGTGTAATTTTGACAAGAACAAGGTTTTTAGTCTCTAGTATGATGAATTAAACATAACGGACTTACAACAAGCCAAGAGCTTTAAGCAGCCAGGTCTGATCTGCTAGAAATCTCAGATTATTAAGCATCAGTACTGTTCTACTCTAGTATGTAAAAGAATCAGCCTATCCAGCTGCAATTATATGTTAAAAAGGAACATAAAAAAATTCTTAAAACTATTTGTTGAAATACAATGATTGCTGTTTTTATGACTCAAAATTTGAAATGCGGAATAAAGAGAATTTGTAGCTCACAAAATAATTTTGTGATTTACATTTCATTTAAAGAGGTCATCAACAAGATTTTAAAATGAAAAAAAAAATTCACTACAGTTTGAAAATAGATATAATGAATAGGTGAGCGGTAATTAGTTTGGAAAGATACACAGTGAGATGGAACAAAATTTAGAAAGAAACCAAAGGTTGGAAATACAAGAAAAGAGGTGGGAGCAACAGTAAAGGGGATGTGAATTTGTAACAACAGGATGGAGAAAAAATCCAAGGTGATTTAAGGCTACATGGGTGAATATGGTGACAGACTAAAATGATTCTTTTGTTTGGGAAAATGTGGCCTTTACCTGAAACTAAGTGGCAAAATTGAAAAAGCTGAAAGAAGGACACAAAATAAAAACTGTGGAAGATTTTAGAACAAAGCAGTTCTGAGAGAAGTACAAAATGAACGTTATGGCTGTGTACAAAAATGAATGACATGTACTCTGAATGCACATGGAGACTGACTATCACAAGTAACTGTACGAAATTGTCTCCTGTGAGAAGCTGCAAAGACACTTACTGTGATTTTTCCAGACTAAGCTATATGACTGAGAACAATCCCATGTAAAACTGGGATATTCAGGAAGACATTAGTCTTATTTCTCACAACCCTTTAGCTGGTATAGGAACTCACTCTGTTAGTATGTTATGGACACGTGATCAACGAAACAAAAATCTTGACCTCAGAGCCCAGAGCAAATAGTTCTGAAGCAAGTGGTTGGGGAAGTCAATAGATGCAAGCAGACATTCTCCAGTCTACCTCACCTATGTCTTTCTTCTTACTAAGGGAGGGAAGGAGTACAGGAGATCTGCCCAGTCTCCCAATGTCCAGCCATATGTTTAGTTTCTTCTTGCCTGTTCCCACAGAACTTACAGGACCACACTAAATACTGTTCTGTCCAGAGTGTTGCAGGGCTTCTACTGGGTGATTCCCAGTAGTCATTGAAGAGTTAATAGAATTTGTACATAAAAATCAATTCTGTTTAAGTATGTGTTTATTGCAATACATGGGGATCAAATGAAAACAAAAGTAGATTTTTCTCCTAATTATACTGCTTTGGAATTTTGTTACATAATAAATATACTTGCCTCATTTTGTAATATAATAAATATACTCTGAGTAGCTGATTTCACAGCTTGCCACGTACATCTTGTATGTTCTTAAATTCTTACACAGATATGTACACACTTATATACATACACTGTATTTAGGCACTTGCATGTCTCTGTATCTCTGTATAATGGACCTACTTTATGGCACAGTTGCGGTAGAGACAAATTTCACCTGCAGTCCAGCAGATAGCTGTTGCAAGTTATCTGCTGGATTTATCTTTATTTACCTTGTATAAAGATGGACAGAAACTATATGTTTATTGGATATACATTAAACATAAATTCTACATTTTACTTTCACTTATTACTCACTAAAGACAACAGAGGTTCCCCTTGTATAGACTTCCCTAAGATTGAAAAATTCCGTTGAAGGAAGAAAGCATGCACTTATTCTAAGAACCATTCCTGTTTTAAAACAAAATACTACAAGTTAATCCTTCAGGATCAGCTATGGCAAAGGAATGTAGAAGGATATAAACCTAGAGCAAAATTTAGCTCTGTGGTAAACAGAGGCAGTTGAACCATCATTATCATAATTAGTAAAAGTCTAGCCTCCTGCAGTAGTGGTTACACACATCCCAGGTTAACAGACACATGAAATGACAATGTTCTTAGGAAGAGTCAAATCCAGACATCTCAACCTCATCAGTAAATTGTCTCAGAATAAATAAAATTTCCCTACATCTGAATATTTGCATTACTGTTGTTGCTGTCACTACTATACCTTTTAAAGCTGACTTGTGGCTGGAATGAAAGCAAGTTTTAACATTAGCATGCATACAGGTCACCCTGATATTATCCTACCACATAATGATTCCAAAAATCTCTCCAAGATTAATGATGATCACATAATTCCAGAAAGTCAGCACTATATATGTAGAAATATATTGGCAATAAAAACCAGTCACTGTTGTGCCTTTCCCCAGTTGGGGATCTCTCACTTTTCTTTGATTTCTAAAGGCTTCAGATCAATAACTGGAGTGACATTATTAACAGCTCCCTCAACACCTTGGCCAGCACTAATATTAAATCCATTATACCTTCTGTTTGACATTTGCAGTACAGCAGAAAGTGCTGTAGATACAGTCAAACTGCCTTGGGAATGGGGTTGGATGCAGGGTTAGTGAGATGGCTTCCCTTGCCTGACTCTAAATTCATCTCATTGATAGAAAACTTCAGCTATTCAGAAAACTACACTAGGCAGTAAATAATTCACCTGTCAAAGTGGGGAAAAAAAAATCACTTTCATGCTGTTTTTGAAATACATTACCAAAGGGTCTTCAAAAAATATTTGACATTCCTTATTGTCATCACGTTTACAGAATTTAATAGGTATCACAACACACATCACAGTGTTTCCAAATGAATGCTTTACAAGTGAATGATGTTGGAAACAAGACAGTACACAGTTGTTTGGTTCGTAGTTTTAACGCTCATGGTAAGTTTTTTAAGGCATTTCTTGTGTGTTGTAGGCATCACACAATAGTATAGTTCAATCAACCTGAACAATTAATTGTGGGACAAATTAACTGGCAATTCTCAGGGTATTTACACTAGCATAACTTATATCTATAATTCCTCAGCATACCCACTTACTGTGGTATTCCCTGGGCTCCAGCCCTGCCGTTCTGGCTGAGCTGCACTCAGGACAGGACGTGACGTGGGAAGCTATGCCTGGGGTACCCTTAGGTTCCCTGTTTGTGAATATTTACCAGCAGCTTGCAGCAGCCTACAGAACGGTGCTGTTTTAACATGACTCCCCTCCTGGCGGTACCTCTATCTTAACACCAGGAGCCGTGAACGCGAGATGTTCAGGGATGACTGTTCTAGGAGCCAGAAAATCAGCCAGAAATAAATTTAAAATTCTACTTTTAGACTTTCATTGCTGATGCACAAGAGTGGATAGAAAATATATGTAGTACTGTGGGCTATTCTCTTCTATTTTTACCTCTGGTTCAGTCAGCACTAAGACTCTGCTGCTGCAATTCCAGTAGCCTGTTTGCATTTGCTCTGAGTGACTCTCCTAACTGCATTTCCAGTGCCTGTCCGACTGAAAGCTGCAGGCAGGAGGAAACTGTAAGCTCTGCAAATGCAAACGAAAGGAGCAGAAGCTGGTGGCACTAGGTGGGGGTTGCCAAATAGGAGAACAGCAGCTCAGCAGAATGCTCTTTGACCTCATGGAAGCTTCTGACACTGAGTTTAGGAAAGAATTTTGCTTAATAGGAGAAAATAAGGCAACAGGAACAACAGGTTACGTACCATGTTCTCACCCGCTGTGCCTTCACAAGAAGTGAAGCTCTTGCGACAGCACTTCTGATGGAACCTTGCTGACACTGGAGGCAGCCATGCCCGTGATGGGACTAACGCTAACACATAGCAAGGTTGCAGCTTTGTTTCCCTTTGGCATAGGATTTTGCGAGGGGTTTGCCTTCCCTGTTGCTTTTACAGATAGGGGACTCTGACCCAAAAAACTCTGACGATTCTTGCTGAGATGATTTAAAAGGTGTCTGCTTGCTAGGTCTCTGCCATCTTTCTGCCTGGGGTTGCCAAGCATGGTGTGTCTGCTTCTTAGCAGCTGCAATTCACAGTTCAGTTTGGCCACTATTGAAACCACCACTGATTTCAGCTTATATTAATATCCTGGCTGTGAATGTGACAACTGACAAGGGAACAAGCTGTCCATGCTCTTCCCTCATCTTTGGTGGCACTAATCTGTGGCAAAGGTCATGGTGTGTAAGCAGAGCAGTAACCTTTTAAGTGACTTTAACAAAGTCCAGGATCATAGTCCTAATAAACAGTTCTTGGCTGAATGTGTGATTAAAGAAAAAAAGTTAACCAAACATTTAGGTGGATGTCTCTGAGGTTCTGGGCCCTATCCTGCTCTTTTGTGTTTTATTACAGCAGCATAAGAGAAACCCTTTCCCCATTAAAAGGAGTATTACACCATATAGAAGTATTCCTTTTTTAGTCACAGACAGCTCTGAGCGATTAGAGCTGTCTCCAGCTGATTCTTCTGAATATTTACCCAGATTTGAGGTGAATTTTGCAACAGAGGTGAGATCCACCTTTAGCACCACCGCTGGCAATACTCAAATCAACAAATCTGAAACTGGCTTGGGCACACCAACAGGTGCTGCAGCTCGGGCGGTGCCTGGCATGTAGGCATATGTGAAGATTCAGGAAAAGTCAAAACCCACAACCTTCCAGCAAGTGCATTAATTCCACCTGCAAAGTGAACTGTTCATATTTTATGACTTGAATAGGATTATATAAACAATGAGAAAATACTTAAAAGATTTCCATTCTTGTACGCTTTTGCTGAGGGCCACTAGGAACGCCAAGGGAGTGCATTTGGAACTCTCATACCTTAATTGAAGGTGGATGGGGCTTTAAAATTTTATAAATTCTAAAATAAATAAATTCTAAAATTTTATAAATTTTATAAAATTTATAAAATTATATTTATAAAAATTTAAAATTTATATAATAAATATTTCCCACAGCCTAGCTCTGTTTAAGGGCAGGACTGCAAGGAAGTTCCGTGTTCAGTGAAATGTTAATGTAATTTTATGTTTTTAATTTCCTTGGTTTTGAAACCACCCAAAGAAACAATTTAATTGCTATGCATGCTATCGTTCGAATACTTCCAATTGGGCTTTTTAAATTCACACTTTATTGAAATGGACGGAGTGAGAAAGGAGTGACCCTCCCCCACATTTTACTTATAGTATTTGACTGGTAACAACATCATTTTACTGGCCATTTACTTAGTGTTTTTAAGGCTTTTTCTATTTCTATGTCATTTCAGTAGGAAAAAGAGATTTTTAAAGCGAAAATCTAGAAATCCAGAATTAACAGAATATTACTGAGGCTCCAAATCTCTCTTCCACTCTGCCTGAGACATTTCTTGGGTTTGGGGTTGTTTTTTTCTTTTGATTTTTTTTTTTTCTTTTCTTCTGACATTTCCGTTATAAGGCAGTTATAGTCTTCCTCCCACAAGCTCAGCATTAGCCTATGGGCAGCTGTCCTTGTGTCTGATGTAAATCCATGCACAGGAAATGCAGTTACTAAACTTACGTTCTGCGAAGACCTGAGCAAATACACTTGCAGTGACAGACCTTTCAGAAGCTGATCTTCACTCAAACAAAGCAGAGGTATTCAACTCTACCAAGACTTTCCCCAAGAAAAGTATTTTTATTATTCTTACTCCAGCTGACTGTAATTATTATTATTCTTACTCCTCCTGACTGTAAGGTCACTAAGTAGTAACTCAGAGAAAAAGGTGTAAATTTTCTTTACAATTGAGCAATTTTACTTATTTGAGCAATTTTTTAATTGCTCATGTCTAACCTGAGGTTAGATGTGAAAAATTATGGTCAAAGAGATTGTGGGTAATACATGTGAGGAAGAGATCTTTAAGGGAAATAGATTTACAGCCTTGACTATACTGGGTAGTTCCAGTCCCCTGTTATGCTTTTCAGCTGAGAGTTTAAGTCAAGTGCTATAGACTATACTTCAGGTACTCCATGGGTTAATGTGCTGTTGTACTTATTCTTTGACCAAAGTTCTGTCTGATACATTTTGCTAAGTTGTCTAAATCCTGCTGTAGTATCGATTTCTCCCTTTAAAAGCTCTCACCCATTCAGTAAGCTCCAAGGACCCCTTGTCCCAGCTCAATTCATTCTAAAATGCAGCTGGGATATGTTATTCCTGACACCAGTCTTAGAGTTACTAACTGATGTTAGAGATATAAGACGGTTTTAGGAACAGAAAGGGAAATGTTTCTTTACCACAGAGAAATATACAGTAGTTCTTATAGCCCTTGGATAACTGTTTGCCCAAAGAAAAAGATGTTTTTCCTTACTCTGTTGCTCCTTGAAAACAGCTGGTTTTCCATTTACTGGGCACTTAACAGCTACATTGAGTTTATTAAAAGGACAGTATTGCCATTATAATCCCAAGCTTGCAGAACTATTACAACTAATGGAAAGACACAAGTAGATATATAGAAAAAGCAAATCAACCATCCAGGGAGCATGGTCCAGAGGTTCTCTTCTCACAACGGGAGTCTGCAAGATAGGTTCTACATCAAGGCTTTCAAATTACCTTAAAATCTTCACTACTAATACTAAGCTGAACTGAAATTTTCAGGGATTTCAGTCAAAGAACATACCCATGGAAGGGCCAGTCTTGAAAACAGCTACTCACGTGAGTAAAGGTTTTTGTCAAATATGTCTTCTGAAAGTGCATCCTTAAACCCACTTTTTTCTGCTTTGCTGTCTGCAAGTATATATCTTTAATTAGCCCATTATCTTCAGTCTAATTGCAGAGAAGAAAGTCTGATTCTTGAAGAAAAACACTTCTTATTATGGTGCAGTATCACTGCTTCTTAGGCTAGCTTAGTCAGTTATTTTCTTCTATTATAATGCCAAATGTTATTTAGATTTCAGCCATTTAGTAATGCTACACTGAACACATCAAGGATTCTGAAAAATTCCATACCTACTAGCTGCCTCTTCATTTTCATAATAATCACATATTGATATCCTTTTTTCCCCAAAATTACACACACTGTTATTTAAAAAATATCTTAGTGTCTTAACACAGTTAAAGAGATTATGATGCAATGAACAGCAGTCTTCAAAAACATTCTTTCGTGTTATTAAGATACAGAAAATCTAGTTAAAATTCTTTCAGCTTTTAAGGAACCATAAGGAGCTTTGAGATGTAGAGCTTGACACTAACTTTTTAACAAACTCCCTCGGAGCTATCATCTGCATTAGTGAAGATATTTAGTTAAAGGTAGCACCCTACCCTGCGTTACAGAAATCTATCAGTCAATTTAAGTGTTGTTATTAACTGCAGTTTGACAAAACTGCAACCAAGGATTTACATAACAAGAGTATATAATTTTTTAAAGTAACAATTCATTCCTCTCAGCCATGTAAAAAGAACAGAGGCTGAATCTTTCCAGCCTGAATA